>NC_060122.1:634576998-637021164 GCF_021461395.2 Schistocerca americana | reverse complement strand
TGCTATTTCTGATGCCACAATTATTCAGAAGGGAAACTGCACAGGACTTGAAGCAGCCTCCTGATGTGAGAAAATAATATTGTTGTTCATCTTTTTTTATGTCCTTTTGGAAATAATTTACTTATATGTTCTATTAAAAACTGTTATAATTAACTTTCTTCGTGTGTAATGTGAGAAATTATTTAAGTCTGATGCAGTCTGTCCAGTCATGAAGTAAATGATATGTACCTAGTAATAAAGTATATATTGGGCAGGAACTTCTCTACCAGTGCTAATTCATGAAATAAATGAGTGAAATATATTATCTTAATTGTGTGACTCAGATCTTTTTTGATCAGTACTACTGATACCCCACCAGTTTTCATATTTGATCTAAAATAAACAGTTGAAAATTTAAAGCCAACTGGGTTACACATCTTGAATTTGTGTTCCATAACACATTGACTGCCTTGAGGCTGCCTGCAGGCTTGTTAAGCCGGTGTTCATTCAGGCACAGTACATCACACTACAATACTTATGAAAGTAGTTCAGCTTTATTTATCACTGGCTGTATGTTTATGTGGAAGGAGGTCAGATATTCACAATATTTAACAGTTAATTGTAGCATAGGTTTATCATTACCTGATTGTGGACAGAAAAGATGGCTGTAATTTAACAGACTCACTTGAAAGCTTCGCCATCATTGCAAGTTCCTCTGGGAAAGACCTCATGTTCAAGAACATTGGCGGTTTTCTCAAATTTTGACACTTCAGCTTTGGCTAAAGTTAAATATTGGACACCCCTCCTCCCTCCCTGAATTCTTGATTGTGGTGACAGACTGATCAATCGCACAGCCTGAGGTCTAGGTTATTTCGGATGGTGACAATTTGCTTGTGAATTGGCAAAGCCAAGTAACATGAAAGTGGAAAAACTGATTGTGGTTACAAATTGACCAATAGCGAAGCCTAATGTTTACATCCATGCCATACTGAAAAATGCAAGTGGGGTCTAATATGTAAGTTTGAACTCAACTTTTTCAATAACTTTGTTTAAGGCTAGTTTACCAGAGTAATTAAAGTGCTGCTCCTGTTTTTGTATATTGGTCCCTATTAGAACTACTTGAATTTTAGTGTCACATTACTGAAATGACCACAGAGTTATTTGCATTTAATGTTGATTTCCACTACTTGTTTCTTCATGAATGAGTCTTCTATCAAGTCATGTTGTTGTAATATGTTCACAATTATGGTAGGCCTATTCATATGTATGAAGCCTTCTTGTATTCTTCTGAGGGGAGAGGATGCCAAATACAAATAGTTTCAGAATATTTTTAGATATCTCTAGTCACTCATACTTTTCTTTCTGAAGTATCTTTTTCTTTCTGAAGTATCAAGAAAAAGAACTTGATTGGGAAAGTTTCTCAAACTTTTCACTAACACAGTGTTATAAAATTTCTAAACATCTTATTCACAATTGCTTCTACATACACGCCTTCCCAATTTCATTGCAAAAAATTGTAACAACAGGAGAAGGATTTAGTTTGAAGAAGAAAACTGCAGTTAAATGCTACTAATAAAATGTTTCTGAAAATAGATGACAAGTATCTGTTTAAGCAAGTTTATGTTACAAGCGCCAAGCTACTTTTATTTAAATGTGTGGTATACCTGTAAAATCAATATATGTTTTACAAGTGCTAGGCTATTGAAACCACTCCTTCATTGACAACGCTACATTTAGCACCAATTTATGTAATTTATGGATTGTAAGGCCTGCAGGATAATATAGGTCGGAGTATGAGATTTTTATGAATCGTTAATTCCAGTTATCTGCTGATGCTTTATTATTCTCTCGCACAATAACGCTACTGTTATTTTCTAGAACCCTACAATCATTATACATAGTACAGATGTCGCCTATTAGATGGTAATTTATGGGCAATGTGTGTCTATGTAAATTACCGAGCCGTCTAGCTACCGGCGTCTATATTATGTATTGTGTTTCTTTTTTTTTTTTTTTTTTTTTTTTTTTTTTGCTATAGTAATTGCGGGAATACTAGAAAATGACAATAACACTGAAATAAGCTTATTGTATGAAAGAATAATAAATCATCGGCAGCTAAAGTAACAATTCATAAAAGTGTCACTGTTTCAAATTTATGTAGCTACGATTCATGGAATGGTTCAGTAAACAAATCAGAACTAAAAATTGGTCACATTTAACAAATAACACAATGAATGAGCATGTCTGCAAAAACAATTCATCCCATTTGCACAATATATTACCACTAATTGCCCAAACTGTGTTATTCTTCACGTGTTGGAATGCCAAGTTCCAGAATGATAAACAATGTGACTGGGAGTAACGACACATTACTCGATTTCTATCGTCCATACTTTTCTCACTGTGCTAATTCTCAGAAAACTTGCCCGTGTAACTTCTTTACTTCTCTCGTAACTTTCTCATTTCACATGTTCATGTAGTAACTCAACAAATGTAAGTAAAGTATTCACTAAAGTTCTCTCCTTTAATAAACCTCACTACTTCGGAACAAAATATCTTTCGCAAAACCAGGGGTCTATCAAGTATCTAGGAAACTCTGCATACTTAACACATACGAGTACACCGCAACCTAAGGCGAACATAAGAAGAAATGATTTATTTTCTCGCTGCGTGTTAGTTTCACATAAGAAGAAATGATTTATTTTCTTGCTGCGTGTTAGTTTCGGAAACGATATTCCGTCACAAAAATGTCTTCCCCAAAAGTTAAAAATCCGTGTTCTCAATAATCAGTTATCGGGTATATTATGACTGTACAAATACGTATACAGGCGCTTAAACACTATTTAGTATTTACAAAACACACAAACAAGGGAAAGCAGAAAGTTGGAAGGAGTATATAGAGGGTCTATACAAGGGCGATGTACTTGAGGACAATATTATGGAAATGGAAGAGGATGTAGATGAAGATGAAATGGGAGATACGATACTGCGTGAAGAGTTTGACAGAGCAGTGAAACACGTGCGTCGAAACAAGGCCCCCGGAGTAGACAACATTCCATTGGAACTACTAACGGCCTTGGGAGAGCCAGTCCTGACAAAACTCTACCATCTGGTGAGCAAGATGTATGAAACAGGAGAAATACCCTCAGACTTCAAGAAGAATATAATAATTCCAATCCCAAAGAAAGCAGGTGTTGACAGATGTGAAAATTACCGAACTATCACTTTAATAAGTCACAGCTGCAATATACTAACTCGAATTCTTTACAGACGAATGGAAAAACTAGTAGAATCCGACATTGGGGAAAATCATCTTGGATTCTGTAGAAATGTTGGAACACGTGAGGCAATACTGACCCTACAACTTATCTTAGAACCTAGATTAAGTAAGGACAAACCTACGTTTCTAGCATTTGTAGACTTAGAGAAAGCTTTTGACAATGTTGACTGGAAAACTCTCTTTCAAATTCTGAAGGTGGCAGGGGTAAAATACAGGGAGCAAAAGGCTATTTACAATTTGTACAGAAACCAGATGGCAGTTATATGAGTCGAGGGTTGGGAAGGGTTGTAGTCTCTCCCCAATGTTATTCAATCTGTATATTGAGCAAGCAGTGAAGGAAACAAAAGAAAAATTCCATGGAGAAGAAATAAAAACTTTGAGGTTCGCCGATGACATTGTAATTCTGTCAGAGACAGCAAAGGACTTGAAATAGAAGTTGAACAGAATGGACAATGTCTTGAAAGGAGTATGTAAGATGAACATCAACAAAAGCAAAACGAGGATAATGGAATGTAGTCGAATTAAGTCAGCTGATGCTGAGGGAATTAGATTAGGAAATGAGACACTTAAAGTAGTAAAGGAGTTTTGCTATTTAGGGAGCAAAATAACTGATGATGGTCGAAGTAGAGAGGATATAAAATGTAGACTAGTAATGGCAAGGAAAACGTTTCTGAAGAAGAGAAATTTGTTAACATCAAGTATAGATTTAAGTGTCAGGAAGTCATTTCGGAAAGTATTTGTATGGAGTGTAGCCATGTATGGAAGTGAAACATGGACGATAAATAGTTTGGACAAGAAGAGAATAGAAGCTTTCGAAATGTGGTGCTTCAGAAGAATGCTGAAGGTTAGATGGGTAGATCACATAACTGATGAGGAGGTATTGAATAGAACTGGGGAGGAGTTTGTGGCTCGACTTGACTAGAAGAAGGGATCGCTTGGTAGGACATGTTCTGAGGCATCAAGGGATCACCAATTTAGTATTGGAGGGCAGTGTGGAGGGTAAAAATCGTAGAGGGAGACCAAGTGATGAATCCACTAAACAGATTCAGAAGAATGTAGGTTGCGGTAGGTACTGGGAGATGAAGAACCTTGCACAGGGTAGAGTAGCATGGAGAGCTGCATCAAACCAGTCTCAGGACTGAAGACCATGACAACAACAACAATTAACACCGGTGTCACGTGACTGAAATCAGAGATGGCCGGAAGTCGCGAGAACGACTCACTGAGGTTGACATCTAGCGGCAGCACTTCGTACTACATGATGTGACGTCACGATCCGAGGCAAGGGACGAAAGGAGAAAGACAGGCCGCGGCATGTGCTTCACGAAGGTAGATCTGAAGCTGCTCGCTCGCTCGCTCAGCTCAGCAGACGAAATGCGTTTCTAAGCCTGTTAACATGCAGCTGGGCATGTACATATTAACGAGAATTGTATCTACTGCTGGAATCTGCTGTTCTGAAGTCTTACTGATTGACACTACTACAACAAAATTTAATATAATTTCAATACTCGATTTAAATGGTGCCTTGCCTTCTGTATCCGCCTTCCTTCCCCTACACGGCTCCTGTATGAACTGATCCCCTTCCCCAACCTCGTACTGTTCCTCCAACATCTCCACATCCGTTACATTGTCCGCAGGCTTGATCCCCCCAGCCTCTGGTTTCCTCTTTCCTCTCCACTCCCCGCCCGTTGCCGCGCCTCTATCGCTGTATCCCTCCCTCTCTCCACCACCACATCCTCCATCCCCTTCATCAGGGCAATTTCCAGCGCCTCCCCCTCCCGGATGATGAAGTTCGCCGTGACATCTACCCTTCCTTCCAACTATTACCTGGCCTTGTCCCCCCCCCTCCCCAGGGCCCTCTTTTTCCTCTCCCCTCCTTCTCCCAGAGTGGATTTTCCTCCTCCCCCCCCCTGAAACCCTGCACCCCATCCTTGCCTCTTTCCTTCCCACATCCCTCCCTACCTGGCCCTCTTCAGCGTGCACCCGCCCATCTCCCTCCCTCTCTTCCCCTCCCTCCCTCCCTTCTTCCGGTCTTTCTGATCTCCTTGCGCCTGGCAGATCCTCCGTTTTGATCATCGTCAGTGTGCCACGTCAGTTTTGTGTTTAGTGCTGTTTCTCCTGTGCGTCCAGAGGTGTGATTTTAATTGCATGCTGCATTGAGGTTCGCTGTCAGTGTTTGTTATGTGCTACGCCATGCGTCAATACTTTTATGTTCCTTTAATACCGTGCCTTGTGTTCTTTTAACTGTCGCAGTGTGTGGTTTCTTGTGTGCGCTACTTTTTTACAGTTTTTATATCCATTTTACAGTCGCCCCTTGTTTTTTGTGTGTTGCCTTCCATGATGTTTCCCCTTTTTTTATATCTATGTTCACCACATTCTCTCCTTTGTATATTTTTAACTGTCTTCTATTGTTTGTTCTATGTCTTTTGGCTGAAGAGCAGCGCATTTGCTGCTGCCAGCCCACCCCAATGAGGAATTGAAATACAATACAGAAAAAAAAAGAAAAATTTAAATGGTATAGCGACTTGTTTATAGGATTTAGCCTCTTCTGCCTAACTCCATCCATAATGCCAATTCCCACACCTTCTACCTCTCTGCAGGTGCGCCCCAGGGCTTTGTCCTCTCCCCTCTCCTCTATCTCATGTACACGGCAAATGTGCCCCAACCCCCCCTCTCCAGTACACCTCTTGCAATATGCCGATGACACCACATTCCTCGCCCTCGCTCCTACCCTAGGACGGTCCCAACGCCTTCTCCAAAATCACCTTGACGTTTTTGCTACATGGTGTAACCAGTGGCTCCTGAAAATCAATCCTTCCAAGACCCAGGCAATTATCGTAGGTCATACCACTCGCTCCTCCCGGCTCCTGGATATCTCCCTAACCATCTGCGCCTGTCCTGTCCGCCTCACCCCCACCCTCACCTACCTTGGCCTCACCATTGACTGTCACCTCACCTGGATCCCTCATCTCTCCTCCATTCAATCCAAAGCCCACAACCGCCTCCGACTCCTCAAACTCCTCTCTGGCCGGACATGGGGGTTGCACCCCTCTACCATCCTCCAGACCTACAAATCCTTAATCCGTCCCATCCTCTGATATGCCAGTCCCACCAGGATATCTGCCCCCCCCCCCCCCAAAATTCTATTAGTCCCTCCAGATCCATGAGTGTCATTCACTCCGTGTCACCTTCCATATACGCCTCCTGTCCCCCACGCGGATCCTCTATGACCTCATTCCTTTCCCCCATCTGCTCCTATTGCTCGAACATATCCACATACTCCACACCTCCCGCCGCCTTGATACCCCTCACCCCCTGATTGCTCCTCTCCTCTCCCATCCCTGCCCCCTGCCACGTCTTCACTGTTGTGTCCCCCTACCCTCCATCTCTACACTCTTCATCTCCTTTCCCAAGGTGGCTTTCATCAACTCCCCCTCCCGGATGATGGCCCTCTCTCCCTCCATTTATCCCTCCTATCAGCTCTGGTCCTCACCCCTCTCCTTTCCTCCGTCCTTTCCTGGGCTCCCTCTCCCCCCCTTCCATCATCTTTTTTCCCCGCCTACCCTCTCTCTGCCCCCCTTCTCTCCCCCAAGTCCGTTTGCATTTCCCTCCTCTGTCTTTTCCCATTCCCTCTCGCGTCTGCCCTGCCCCTCCCCCCCTTATGAATCCTCTACCTCCTTCGGTTCCCCCCCTTTTGTTTATCCTCTCCTCCCTCCTTGTTTTCCCCCTCATCTGTCCATGTCCCCCCCCCTTAAGCCCTTGGCTATAGTGTGTCATCTATGTGCCGACATTTTAGTGCAGTGTTTACAGTGAGTGTTCAGTGTTGTGTGTCTTTTCCGAAGTGTTGCGAATGGAAATCATACAGTCGCTGGGTGTGATTTTTATATCTCCTGTGAACAGAAACCAGACTGTCGCCATGTTTTTTAATTGGCTGTCTACTATTTTACCTGTCTGCTTCCTGTGTATTTTATTAGCATTGCCAACCCTTTGTTTTATGTTTTAACTTTCCACAATTTTCCGCCGTTTTACAATTTAAGTCAGCGTTTTATCGCCTGCTTTTATTGTTTGTTATCTTCTTCTTACGTTTTAAAAAGCATGTAGGCTGAAGAGCAGTGTACTAAGCTGCTGCCAGCCCGCCCCCTTAGGGGGGAATCGAAATTCAATAAAGGAAAAGAAAAAAGCTGCCTAACTGTCCTTATTACATACAAGAAGTATGCAACTGATAATTGGCAAGATTTTCGTTTTATTACAGCCGTTACAAATTATAAGTAGGCACTCCATAATAGCGGATTCCAGTAGAAGATGCAATTCTCGTCTGTACGTACACACCTAGTTATGAGTTAACAGGTGTAGAAACGTAATTCGTCTGCTGAGTTGAGCGAGTGCAGGCCTAACTTCGCGACGAATGCGCTGCGGCCTGTCTTTCTCGTAGACTTCGTCACGATCATAGGATGCTCATGTTTTAAAGGCCGAGTGAACAGAAGGTAGGTATTCGCGCGTCGTGGCCTACACTTCTTTCTCTCCCCCCCCCCCCCCCCCCTCCCTCCTTTTCCTAGGTAAGGCGTCCTTACCCCACACAGCAATCAAGTGGCATCGGGAGCGACGTGGAACGCACATACATATATACATTTTTGTAATATGAATGATTATCTTTTATCCGTGATCGGCTGTTGCGACATATAGCCTATCAGTCATCGTTCACACATTAGAAGCAACAGTAATTGAAAAATAGTTGCTTTTTCTTCCGTTAAAGTTTTCTCTGTGGAAACTATACTGTATGCTAACAGCATTCTTGTGCCAAAAAAACAACAGCTATTAAAGGAATACTGAATAAGTGACTGTGCCATATAGGCCACCATTCTCAGTGATTTACAACATTAATTATATTACTACGGTAGGCTTAAATAAGGCCTTATTCCAAAAGCAAACAAGAATTCGGTGAGTCATTATCACAAAGCCTACATATGGTAGTAACCTATATTTCGCATCGCAATAGTTTTAATTTCGCTGGGATGAAGATGTCAACAAACTACCTTTACCAACGACATAGAAACCGAGAAAAATATGCGAATTTCGTGTCATACACCAAGCGCTAACAGAGAAGCATTTATCAAATTTGAAGGTTGCATACTTGGTTCACAGGAACAATTATACCAGATTAAAGTAATTTATGTGTATAGAGTAAGTATTACATTTTATTTAAAATACCTATATAAATGTATTTAAAGTAATCTCCAGTAATTTATGTGTATAGAGTAAGTATTACATTTTATTTAAAATACCTATATAAATGTATTTAAAGTAATCTCCAGTGTGCCAGAAGTGTATGGTATGGTTTTTATTGTGTTAATTTTGAGAGGAAAGCTTCGATACCATAATACATTCCGCCTTATTTAAAGCACAAACATAATTAACTTCACCACGTACGTTACAACAAATGTTCACTACTATTTAATCTTGAGTGTGTTTGTACAATGGGGGTCACACAACAAATATATCAATTACATAATTACTTTACGTCAGGAGACAGTTCTCAAACGCGATTAAAATGTAGTGTGCACTATAACTTTCCATACTATGCTCGCTAATTTGTTGAGTTCATATGGATAACTGAGGGATTAGAATGACGAAAAGTACACGAACTTTATAGCTACGAATATACAATCATATTCCACTCGAGCATGAGTTCCGTTTTAGCTGTTCATCTGTCGTTGCAGCCAGGTATGTACAGTAGCTGTGATATCGATTTCCGGTCAGAAACTGGCACAAGACACCGCGCGCGAGACGACCAAGTACTTCACTCTACGACCGCTATGCCGCGCTTCCCTCACTCTGAGCGACGTCGATAGCGGATCGTTTTTATCTCGTAAACACTGGCGAGTGAAAAAGATATTGGGTACATCCGTTACGGTTGAAAAAAGGAAAGAAATATCGCACATTCGACCTAATGAAATAATTCAACATGAATCCTGAATGTTTCCAGCATTCCTACAGAACGTCTCAAAAGTGTTTCTTTACTGCGCTTGACAAAGTCCAGAGAAAAGTAACGAAACTGCAATGTTCTGATCACAATTCCTATTTTTCATATAATTTTCATTTGAATGTAACATTGCTGATTTTGTGAGAGATATTCAAAATATTATGACACTTTTCCAAAATCTGATTATCCGTAAATATTTCACTGCTGAAAACCAGAAATTCCTCATTATAGGACGTAGTTCGTCACCATATGATAGAGATTTTGTCCTTATAGATAGGAACAAAATATCCTTTCACACTGAAAACTGGATTTCAGCCGTTTCCAGCGCCAAGGATAGTAGATTCCTTCTCCATAAAACAGTACCAAAGGGTTTCAGGGACCTTAGCACACTAGACCACGGGATGTACATACGCTCATTCGGAACAATTGAGTACGTCTGGTTACAAATGTCACCTGACAACCCAACCACATTCAGGGGAAGGAAAATATCGTAACAATCAGCAACCGTGGGTTTGTCAAAGCATCGCAAAGAAGCCTAAAGGTGCTAGAAAAAGAAACCTGCTGCTATACGTTTAAGTTCTCCCTGTCCAATATGCTACTCCAGGCGGGTGTAAAATGTATGTTCGCAGTGGAAAATAATAAAGGTTAAAATGAAGATTTGGCCCTCTCTGACTACCCACTGAAGCAGATCTTAGGATCTCTTAATCCTATAAATTACAATCTAAACATAAATGGATGATGAAGGCAACTAATCCTACTAAATGATAAACGCTGTTCCTGCTTATATATTTATTGTAGATTACAAAAACCTTTATATTACAAAGTTTACATTCCCTAAGTAAAATTACTGATTAGTTGCCCAACTCTGCCCCTTAATATGACTGCGCGGTTAAAATATCAATAACACGAAATGACTGACACCATCTAGGTACCAAACACTAGAAGACACTAATTTCCAAGGTGATCTACGGTAGTGGGAACCTCAGTGGAACTAAACTAACGTGATCACATCTGTTTAGCTTTTATAGCCCCATTTAGCCAAAGCAATTTGCGATTTCACCGTATATACTGCGTCCGGTGCGTCGAAGTGATGGTTCTCGTACTCGTCTGCGACAATGGAAGAACTCCTGCCACAAATAAACTCTTTCAAACACTAGGATGGCAGAAGGCGATCCTCTGACTAATATACTCTAGTAATGTCTTCTCCTCTCTGTGTTCTACAGACGAGAAACGCGAACTCCCGACCACAACGACGGAGCTCAGATAACATCTCAACGTAGGTATTGGCAGAGGAAGTGCTCTCAATTACTGAACGCTGCGTACTCAATGACGACTTCCGACCTGGAGGTGAAGCCCAGAATCGTATAGATTCGCAACAGTACAGTTCCTAACTGTTCTAACTATAAACTCTACTGAGAGCAAAGACAGCAAGTCCGTCTGTACCAATAAAAGCTGATATCAAATAACCGTCACACATAGGCGCTCACAACGGATGACCACGTCTCTCCAGCACTGGCTTCCCAGCAAGGCTTAGCTCCCCACCATCGTAATTCCTAAAACGAATCATATTCCCGAAACCACGGAATATTCTCCCTCTCTATAGATTCTTCCGAACTCCGACCAACCTTATTTTAGTCTTTTGTGGTCCAGCGCGGAAAGTTTGCGAGGAAAAACCGATACTCGTACAATGGTACGCATCTGAGTAAAAATCGTTGGAAATAACCCAGCCTGCATGGTTTCCGAGGTGATTCTTCCTCATTCCTGTCAGCTGCGTTCAAGATTTTCGTAGTTTCCGAAGTATAATCCTTCCCGACTAGCTACAAACCGGCCGGTCGCGTCTCTATTGTGCCCCAGTGCTCAGGTGTCCCAACGTCTGTCTTGCTACTTGTGTGTTTAAGCAGGACCAACATACCTGTGTGGGCCTTCCACCCAGGGCGTGAGTTCTGCCTGCCGTTTCATTTCCAATGTTGTTCCAACCTCTACTAGTATGATAATAAAGACACTCCGTCACCTTTCATGCAATAAACGTTAACAATTATTTACAAGGCCTATGTGACAATGTCAGTCTCCTTTAAATACTCATAAATACGATGTACTACCTATCAAATAATACCTAATGTGGTTGTAGATCATGGCAAATTATGTGGATGAGTGCTTGTTAGGTGCGAAATTATAGCTACCTTACAATACTCCCACTTAACGAACTAACTGCATCTAACCAGTCTCAGGACTGAAGATCACAACAACAACGAACTATTTTGTACTAGGATGAGGTTACTGTTATAGTATTATCTCGTCCAATACAAAATCATATGACCATCAATTGTCTGTACAAGCGAACTAATAAGAATATGAGGGCAGAGGAACATTTGAATTATGATACGTTCTTCTACAGTCATTCTGCATTCATTCATGGGTTTACTGCCATAAATTTACTTATTACTTATTTATTATAATATGTCTACCCCTTATTTTTGGAACAATGTTCCAAGACATGACAACATGACTAACATTACAAGAAATTTCTTTATGCCCTTTCAAAAATGGCAGTTCCCATCTTTCTTTAGACTTAAGGCCCACACCCTAAGACATAGGTTGAGGCAATAAATATTAAAGTATCCTAATCTTTCCAAAGTGGTCATCCAATAAATTACATGGTCTTCATTTAGCCATTGATATTCAAAACAAGCAATTACATCAATTATTCAAAAGGTTATCTATTGTTCATTATACAAATATAAAAGTCTATGAAACATTCTGCATAATTCGTAATTGGTCATATTTATGCTCTTGGCCTACATCACAAAAAAAAACATCATTTTACAAACTGATTGACCAAGTCTAGTGCTACACTAACGTGTATACTCTTTAAACATTTCCAAAATTTTATGTTCTAAAGCGTTCTTTGACAACTGCATTTACATTTACTGTGACAGCTAATATTTGTAATAGGAGTTCGATCGACCAGCAATTTTAACTAATGTGTTTGTTCACAATGTGTTAAATGTAATACATAAAAACATTAAAAACCCATAACATTAATAAAGACATGACAAACAATAATTTTACATAAATACATATACAAATACAATTCTGGAAATGCAGTGAGAACATCACATCATTATCAAAGATAGTGTCAAACAATATTTTTACATGAAAACATACACAAATATTTTCTTAAGATTACCCTGAAAAATAAGTACAAGAAGTTTACATGATGATAGATATCGGAAACTGTTAGTCTGTGAGTGAAGCTGTTCAGTGTTCACAACATTATGCACCTTTTTTATCACGAGTCACACACTGATTCGGATTTCACAACAAACTTTCATCTTCATTTGTGTACAGGAATGGAAGCTACAGTTTTTTTTTCTTTTTAAGTTTAGGACGCAAAGATGATTTGAGATGGGATACGTTGCCTTTACAAGTCAATCTTTGGACCCTTAGTCGATTGATCTCGTCAGGTTACCAGTCTCTCGTAGAATTGATGATGTGGAAGAATCCTCAGATTATACAGCCAGGTAAGTGGGTGTGTGATTTGAAACAGCCAAGTTTTCGTCGAATTTGCACACAATATGAGGGAGGTACAGTCAGGTAAGATCGTTATAGGTCACCTAGAGTTCTTCTGCGTCGGCTAAGAGAAGTGTAGTTGTGCCTAGTCTTCAGTTATTCGTGTCGCTTCTTTCTCTTGATATAACTATTGCATTTTGGATGATTATATCGGTAATTGTGACAAGTGGGTTATCTGTTTGGTGACACTATACATGGAACTTGAGTCGTGGCTGTATTGTGTGTACAATTGGATTATTTCGTCTCCATCGTGTAGTACAACAGTGGAGACAAGTCAGTAGTTGCCGTTTAAATATCACCTCAGCTGCGCTGGCCACATTACCTGGCGCCATTGTCTGCTGCCCGGGCGAGGTTTTCAGGCCTCTGATGAATAGCCCACGTCCTCATATTCACTGCGACATGACTGATGGCGCCCCTTGCTCCTGGACCGTTCCGTCCACTCATGGTGTTGTTGCTGTTAGTGTGTCACACAAAGTTTTTTTTGCGCCCCTGAGCTCACTAATTCCCACAATTAGTTTCCAATTTACAACAAATACTATACAATACATAACACAATTTATTGACTTTTATGTAATATAAAATTTTAAGATGCACTCAGTAGTGAGGTCATTTACCTTTACATTTATTATTGTTCTATTTGTATTATTAGCCAACAGGTCGAAAGCCACACTCTTACCTATCGCCATCCGAACGACATCATCCACACCTCGTCCTTCCTTCAGAAGGTAATTACTGATGCTGTGGAGTCCCATGTTCCAACTAAAACCATCCACCCCTACTGTCCCACTCTCCCTCCGTGAGCTGTCCTCCTCCTCCGTGAATCCCGCCGCCTCTATCGCTCCTTCCTGCGCACTCGTGACAGGGATACACTCCAACGCCACCAGCAAATACAGCGACACATACGGAACCTTATTACAGCAAAGAAACGCCGGGACTGACGCCAGACCAGCACACGACTCAACGCCACCCTCCCTATCAACTCCTCCAAGTACTGGACCGCCTTCCATCGCCTTACTGGTTCCCATTCCACTCCCCACTATCCCCTTCTGCATAACGACCGCCCCCTTCCTGACAACCTCAGAAAGGCCAACCACTTCGCTTCCCACCTTTCTGAGGCCCTCTCCATCCCAGATGATCCCCACTTCGATTATACTCTTTTCCCCACTATCATGGAATGTGTCGATACCTCGGTCGCTCCACTTGCTCCTAGTCTCTAGTACTTGGGGCAGTTGCCCCCCTCTGACATCAGCACTCCAATCACAGCACAAGACATTAAACTTATCCTCCGTCCCAAATGCAACATGGCCCCTGGTCACAACTGTGTTACCTACTGCCACATAAGAGAAAGGCCCTTTTCCTTCCTGACTGTCTTTGCCCATCTCTATAACGTCATCGTCTCTACTGGCTTCTACCCTGACCTGTGGAATACCTCCCGCATCCTCTTATTCCTCAAACCCAACAAACACCCTTCCGTCGCCTCTTCCTATCATCCCACCTGCCTCACCTCCATCTTCAGTAAGGTCTTCGAATACATCATCTCCCACCATATCCATCAGCACCTTAATCAACACCACCTCCTCCCCCTTATCCAGTGTGGCTTCTGACCCTCCTTCTCCACTGCACACCAACTCCTTAACCTCCTTCAACTTTTGTCCCTACAGCTTAACTCCCGATGCTTCGCTCTCGATCTCTAAAATGCCTATAACCGTGTATGGCATCCTGGTCTCCTCTTTAAACTCCAAACCTACGCCCTGTCTATCAATTTCGCCCATCTGGTTGCTTCCTTCCTCTCGCACCATCCTTCCTATGTCACCCTCCACAACACCAACTCCTGTATCTTTTATCCCACTGCTGGTGTCCCCAAGGGCTCTGTTCTCTCCCCTCTCCCTTATCTCTTGTATGCAGCTGATACGCCCAAGCCACCCCCACCTGTGCACCTTCTCCAGTATGCTTATGACACCACCTTCCTGGCTCTCTATCCTACCCTTCAATGGTTCCAACGCATCCTCCAAACCCACCTTGAGCAGTTCACCACTTGGTGTAACCAGTGGTTCCTCCATCTCAACCCCTCCAAAACTCAGGCATTCATCAAAGGCCGCACCCCTCACTCCTTCCATCTCCATGATTCCAACCTCACCCTTTATGGTCGTCCCATCCAACTCACCCCCGCCCTGAGATGCCTTGGCCTCACCCTCGACCATCACCTCACCTGGACCCTTCACCTCCTGACCATCCAGCAGAAAGCCCATTCCCGCCTCTCTTGAAACTCCTGTCTGGCCAGACATAGCGATTGCATGCTTCCACCATCCTCCACACCTACAAATCCCTCATCCGTCCTACCCTCTGTTATGCCAGCATTGCCTGGATCTCGGCACCATCCACTTTTACTAGTCCCTCCAAATCCTCAAAGGTCATGGGCTCCACCTTGCCTTCCGTATCCGCCTTCCTTCCCCCACACGGCTCCTGTATGAACTCATCCCCTTCCCACACCTCCTCCTTTTCCTCCAACATCTCTGCATCCCTTACACTGTCTGCAGGCTTGATACCCCCACCCCCTGGTTTCCTCCTTCCTCTCCACCCCCACCCATTACCGCGCCTCTATCGTTGTATCCCTCCCTCTCTCCACCTCCACACCCTCCATTCCTTCATCAAGGCGATCTCCAGCGCCTTCCCCTCCCGGATAATGAACTTCACTGTGACATATACCCTTCCTTCCAGCTATAACCCGTCCTTGTTCCCCCCACCCCAGTGCCCCATTTTTCCTCTCCCCTCCTTCTCACAGAGCGGATTTTCCTCCTTCCCCCTGAGACTCTGCACCCCATCCTCACCTCTTTCCCTCCCACATCCCACTCTCCCTGGCCCTCTTTGGCATGCCCCCCACCAATCTCTCCCCTCTCTTCCCCTCCCTCCCTTCTTCCCTTCTCCCTCATCTCCTTGCACCTGGTGGATCCTTCATTTTGATCATCATCATCAGTGTGCCACATCAATGTTGTGTTTGGTGCTGTTCTGTGCATCGAGAGGAAGCACGCCAGGGGCTGCCTTACAACTCTGAATGGGCGGCGGTGAGACAGCAGGGTTGGAGACCATTGAGTCAACTGCTGACACATCCTGATGTCGTCACAACTAAACAGCTGTACAAGGCCGACACACAGCAGTGCTCTGCATAGGTCGCTGAGGCAGCCATTCCGCGCCAAGCCATTTTGCAAACAGCGAAATGGTGTCCTCAGTATTGTGGGACCCAGTGATGGAGACTGAGAGGAACGGGGGCGCTGTAGCTGGAAATAATAAATGCGGCGTATCCTGACAGTTTCCATTCTTGTACAAAATTCCTCTTCAGTGGTGTTAGAGCCCTTTCCTGTTCCTTATCTATATAAACGATTTGGGAGACAATCTGAGCAGATGTTGTAGGTAGTTTGCAGACAACGCTGTCGTTTATCGACTAATAAAGTCATTAGAAGATGAAAACAAATTACAAAACGATTTAGAAATGATATCTGAATGGTGCGAAAATTGGCAGTTGACCCTAAATAACGAAAAGTGTGAGGTCATCCACATGATTGCTGGAAGGAATCTGTTAAACTTCGGTTACATGATAAATCATTCAAATCTAAAGGCCATAAATTCAACTAAATACCTTGGAATTACAGTCACGAAAAACTTGAATTGGAAGGAACACATAGAAAATGTTGTGGGGAATACTGCTGCACAGTGTAGGATCCTGACAAGATAAAATTGATGGAGTACATCGAAAGAGTCCAAAGAAGGCAGCACGTTTTGTATTATCGAGAAATGTGGGAGAGAGTGTCACTGAAATGATACAGTATTTGGGCTGGATATCATTCAAACAAAGGCAATTTTCGTTGTGACGGAATCTTCTCACGAAATTCCAATCACCAACTTCCTCCTCCAAATGCGAAAAATTTTGTTGAGAACGATCTACATATGGAGAAACGATCACCACGATAAAATAAGGAAAATCAGATCTCGCATGGAAAGATATAGGTGTTCGTTCTTTCCGCGTACTGTATGAAACTGGAATAATAGAGAATTGTGTAGATGGTTCGATGAGCCCTCTGCCAGGCACTTAAATGTGATTTACAAAGTGTCCATGAAGATGCAGCTGTAGATGTAGAAGTGTCAGCCACCCTGCTCACAATGAAATGCCAGCAGCAACCAGACCTCGATGCACGCAGCTGCAGTAAAATATCCAAATGTCTCTTCATAAAGGAACAGGCTGGCAGTGTGAAGAACCTTGTCGACACACATTCCCATCTGTCTAGTTTGGCTGATCTATGTTAACAGGCCACTGGAAGACCGAGGTACTGTCTTTTACGTTCGCAAACAACTCAACAATAAAAACGTATGGCAGACATCACCAAAATATGGCCATGGACTGCGCCTCACATTCGTGTTGACTGTGGCTGATGTCAACAAGCCAATCCCAAGTGCGGATTTCGACGACCACTACAACTTGTAAGCAGACATCCCAAACGCCCAGCTGATTGATTTGACGACAAATCTGCAGCTCAGTGACAGCTAGCAGTAGGAGGACAAGGGTGGCACCAACGCGTTTTTTTTTTAGTGCAGATTGCCTACATCAGTGGCAGGTATCCACTCAGGTGCAAACCTTTTGTTCTCATCTGATTGCCAAGCCATTAACTTATTGTTCCGCTTTGATTAAGCAGTCCTTAACCCATTGTTCTACTAAAAGGATCTTTCCTTTTGATCGACAGGTCCTTAACCTATTGTTCTGCTAAAGGGATCAACATCCAGGCCTCGCTGCTACGGATACACTTCCAGGTCTCACTTAATGAAATAGACCCTCTTACTAATATCACTTTGATCGACTACTTAATTATATTGAGCAATTAATTAACCTCTCCCCCTCTGGTAAACCCACTCCTCTGCCACCCTCCCTCCCGGAAATTGGCAGGAAAAGACTCAGTTGATTGGTCATTTGGAAGGAATTCGATTGCAGTGTGTGGAATATTGTTCAGACAATTTAGACAATGTATAGAATATTGTTTAATTATTTATAGCAGTTTAAGGAATATAGTTCATTTATTTAATTAAATTTTTTTCCAAAAATCGATTGCAGTGTATGGAATATTGTATAAACAATTTAGACAATGTGTGGAATATTGTTTATTTAAACATTTATTGGGATTCAAGGCAGTGTATAGAATATAGCATATTTATTTATTTAAAGAATTTTTCAGGAAATCGATCCAGCCGCTTCCACCACTTCCACTCCCCTCGCCTACCTGAAAACTGGCGGCTCTGTGGTGCAGAGGAAGGATCTCACAAAGGGAAATTCAAGGTTACATTGTTTATTTATACCAAAAAAATCAGTTAGTGTGGGCTGGATTACTCTTGCTCACCATTCTCTGCTGTTTCGAAAGCTGCAGGTCTGGGAAGAAGTAATTAAATCGATCGCCTTTCTTTTTATTACAGTCGTGCAAGGAATACTGTCATGGAACTCACGTGACACATAATTACACAGTAAAAATCGATAGTGAAGCATGCACCGTCCACTGTCCGCTCTCCACTGAACCATGCATAGCATCACCGCACACGTTCCCAGGAGTTGGGATTCATTGGCGGCCCCCGCAGAGCGACGACGCGGCCGTCAGCCGCTGAACTACACAAGGGTGTCAGTTTGGGTCCCACAAGCATGAGGCGGCAGCATCCCTTTCATACGTGACACCTGAGAAATACCTGCCGAAAGAACTGTCTACCTAGACACCGTTGCTGGTGCGATAATGCATAGCCTTTGTACCTGCAGTCCAGTGTGATGTTCGCGTAGCAGATCACCTTCAGCAAGATGTTTGCATAGCGGCTCATCCTCGTAGGTGCAGCTAAAAAGTTGTCAGTGTTATACTGACGTCACACCTCTATGTAAATAACAGCCAAGTGTCCATCTGGATGTGGTATAGAATCTTTTGCAATGCTCCCCAGAATGACACAGGGTGGATTCTTCCTAGCAATACTAAAGGGACAGCACGTCAGTCCCTTCCAGAAAATCTTAAAGTCTCGCAGAAATACTTAACGATAGCTTTTGTTGTTGTTGTTGGAGCTTTCATGAAGTCTCAGCTAATCTGCATGGATATTCTTGTCCTAACAGAACCTCCTTACGAGAACACCCCAAAATAACATCGACTGCATTCTTCCTTAAGGTCCTAATGAGGCATCATGTGTTCCCTTCCTGGAAATCGTGACGTCTTCTTTTCAACATACGTCTCAGAAACAGTATATGTTATCACTGCTAAAAGCCTTCCTCATGTTTGTGCACACTCACGAAAGAGAGCACTGTCTAATCACAGCTAGGGAAATCAGAACAATCACGCAAACAGAATTCAAAGCACTGTCCTACAGAAGAGAAAAATGGCGGGAATTTTCGATGTCCTGCAGCTACTGGTCTGGAGATGTCCTAAGGCTTGATGAGTGACAGCATCCCCGCGAGAGATGGATGGTCTACTTCAACTTGTATTTGAACACTTGCTTTCTCAGAACTTTCCAATAGATACCTTGCCTCCATCTTGTTCAAACCAATTTGTAGAGGCTCCTGTGGCTTAGCACATAGGATGTCTTATGAATGAATGGAGTATTCTGATTGGCTCTTACTGAATTTACCCACCAAATTACTGATGCTGCCGGTGTGGGAGCACCGCCCGCCACTTTTTTCTGCAGACGAGATTTTCAGCACTAAAACTATTTTGTATAGATCGCCATTTTGCGCTGACAGTTAAACCCCGCAATAGTGGTATACAGATCGTCAAATACATTGCACGTACTCACTGTGCTGCTGTGTAGTGCTGAAAGAGGAAACTGCCTCCATAAACGCGGCCCATGTCCGCAGCTGCAGAAGAACATGTTAGCCAGAGAGAGGCCAGCCAGCCGTGAATATCCCAGGAGGATCCGAGAGGTAGGAGTTAAAACGCTACCAATAGTCCTAGCGCCAACACTCGTCGTAGTGAATCTTCTCAAATTTTCCACAGAGTGTGCATGTGAAACACACAGCTCGATGGCAACTCAATGCAAACATGGTATTAGTTCACTGTTCACCCATCCAGAGGGAGCTGCGAGACAAATCTTCATAAGCAAGAAGCTTTCTCGGATTCTCTGAACTGGCGTGCAAAGGATGGGCAAGCCCCAGCTCAGAACAAAGGCACCCACTGAGATGCTGTTCCCAGCCCCGATCTGCTTGCTTGCTGCTGTGGTTTCTACGGCCATCTCCAGACTCACAAGAATATTGGCAACCAGGCACATATTTATCAATGTAACTACAATTAAATATTAGGACTGCTGCCGCAGTCTGACACTGAGGAATGTATTGAAAATGTCTCGTCTTGGCGGCTGTGGTTCTGGAACGAATTTCAATATTTATAACGCACATCCACATATACAGAAAACAAAGCAAACGCGCTGGAAATGTGGAATATGTGGGTGGAGGCGACTGGATTCAATCCGCTGCAGTGCTGTACTACGAGGGCTATCCACAAAGTACATTACGTTTTCGTTTGTGTCCGTTAGGGGCGGGGCTAACGCGGCCATCTTGGCGTCATGGCATTCCACCGCTCAGTCAGCATCCTGCCGTGCTAGTGAAAGGTTTGTGCTGTACTCCGTTGATTTACTGTGACGGTTTGAAATGTCAGCTTTAATTGAAAATGCCGCAAAGTGTGAAGTGCATGCTGTAATAAGGTTTCTGACTGCAAAAAACTGTACACCGATAGAAATCTATCTAACATTAATTGAAAATGCGGCGAAGTGTGAAGTGCATGCTGTAATAAGGTTTCTGACTGCAAAAAACTGTACACCGATAGAAATCTATCGGCAGATTTGTGAAGTGTATGGGGACAACATAATCACTGAAGGTGGAGTGCGTCAATGGGTCATAAAATTTAAAAATGGTCGAACTAACGTTCACGACGAAGAGCGAAGTGGAAGACCCAGCATAGTGACTGCCGAACTTGTCGAAAAAGTCGATGCCGCGGTCCGTGAAACCCGTAATTTCACAATAACGGAACTCTCTATGAGTTATCCACAAATTTCACGAAGTTTGTTGCACGAAATCATTACCGAAAAGCTTGGTTACCACAAGTTTTGTGCAAGATGGATACCAAAAACCTTGACACAGATTCACAAATATCAGCAAATGGCTGCAGCGTTAATGTTTATGGACGCTTACGAGAAAGATGGCGACTCATTACTCGATCGCATCGTTACTGGTGACGAAACATGGGTTAAGCATGTGAACTGCGAGACAAAATTGCAGTCAATGCAGTGGGGGCACACAAATTCCCCCCGAAAACCGAAGAAATGCATGCAGACAATGTCGGCAAGGAAGGTGATGGCGACTGTCTTTTGGGACAAAAAAATGGTCCAAATGGCTCTGAGCAGTATGCGACTTAACTTCTGAGGTCATCAGTCGCCTAGAACTTAGAACTAATTAAACCTAACTAACCTAAGGACATCACACACATCCATGCCCGAGGCAGGATTCGAACCTGCGACCGTAGCGTTCGCTCGGCTCCAGACTGTAGCGCCTAGAACCGCACGGCCACTACGGCCGGCTTTTTTGGGACAGAAAAGGTGTGATTTTTGTGGATTACCTGAAAAGAGGCACTACAGTAAACTCTCAAAGGTACTGCCAAACTCCGCACAACCTCAGAAGAGCAATACAAAACAAGCGCAGGGGAAAGTTGGGCTCAAAGATCTTGCTGATTCACGACAACGCCCGAGCCCACACGGCAAATGCCACTCGTGAAGTTCTCGAATCTTTTAAGTGGGAGTTGTTTCCTCATCCGCCGTACAGTCCCGACCTGGCACCGAGCGACTTCCCAGCAATGAAGAAGTGGTTGGCTATGCATTGTTTTGATGACGACACACAGCTTCAAGAAGAGATAACCACGTGGTTGAAGGCGCAGGCGGCCGAATTTTATGACGAAGGAATTTCCAAGCTCGTCCATTGCTACGATAAGTGCCTTAATTTAAATGGCAACAATGTAGAAAAGTAGTATTTAAGTATGGCTTCCATCTGTATATAATAAAAAAATTCCAATTCTTTATTTATTTTTAATTCCAAAACGTAATGTACTTTGTGGATAGCCCTCGTATGCCGCCCGATCAGAAAAATAGTGCATTTTGCTCTTGGTGTTGGCAGCTGTACCACATTTACAAGCTATTTTAGAACACGGAACGACAAGTGATGTTGTGATCGTATGGGTAGAAGTCACATAAAATCGATAGAACTACGAAAAATCGTGGAAAATTGAGGGAAAATACACCGAAATGTGGGGAAATTGAGGAAGCACTTGCGTGTCTTCTGGTTGGCTCAGAACAATTCTTGTACATGGGAACAAGTACGCGACAGCAAGAAGAATCCGAATGAACGTCAACATGGAAGCGAAGGGAACCAGGGAAACTGTCATTTTTTCCTGTCGAGGCAGCACTCTACTGTATATCTATTGAGGTAACAGAGAAACACGCGAGTTGATTACTGTATTTGACGCTTTTCAGGAAAACAGAGTACCATCTGCCTCTACACTTACATGCATCTGCGTTAAAGGATAACAGAGAGTGACCGGTTGAGATGGGGCTGTAACGAGGTATGATTTAATGACAGAATGAAGATGCATTCTAGAGAAGGGGAAGGAGATGTTGCTGCAGGTCATTTGACCATTTTTTCCGCTTTTCTATCAGGATGCGTCAGTCGTGTGACAGCCTGAATTCGACTCATATACAACCACGTGGTCTGTGTGTGACTTAGAGCACTGTCTACTTGCGATCGTTAACAGCAAACCTCTCAGTCATTAGAGGATTTCCATCTCATGTGTGACGAAACGTGACCATCTTGTTTCATGAACGACGATTTATGTGACATACTCCATTCCCCTGTCGCATCTTGGGTATAAAATGGAGACTTCAGTTCCATATCTAAGGTGATTCTAAGTTAGTTACAGGTGTATGTAAGGTACTTCAATCCCCGTGTGTACACCTGCTTGACAGATATCCTGTTTACAGAGTTAGTGGCGGCATGACGTGTAATTTCACATGTCAAACGCCTCTGCTATGAATTCATCTCTTTCCTTGAAAGAGATATTCTCTGTTACTAACGATCATATCATAAAGGACTGATGAGAGAATAGCGTAATTTCCGAACCGTTACCTGGTTTTAAATGCAGAAACGTGTAGCCTTTTGAGTGTGTGTGTTTATGACCCCTCTTACCAGTACCCTCCTGGCACTGATCCCAGACACTAGAACAATACTTTAAAACTGATAGCGTAGTTCATTTACGTAAAATGCTTCGAACTCCATCTGTCTGGAGCTCCATCAAACATAAAGGCCACTTATTTCTTGTTCTTCTTAACCATTTGCTATTACATCACAACACTTTCAAATCTGCTACTACACGCCGATAAGGGGTGCTAATCTCCTCAACATGCGTGCATCTGGAGAAATCTTGTGCACTTGGATGGGGGAGGACTCGGAAAGTTCCATTCATTCATGCGGAACGTAACTGTCTGCTTCTGGTCAGCTGCAGATTGAATCAATAACAGTGCTGCAGGGCGTGTTGGTCAAAGACAGTGCGAGGGGATCTTTCAGAGTCTAATTTTACCCTAAGACTGCGAGAATGCCCTGTGACTCCCATCTGCCTAGAGACAGATCATAAATTATGCACTTTGCTCGAGGTGCTAGAAATATGTAGATCACTGTCTGGGATACTTTCTTTGGACATTTGTGGTAAGTTCCTATGGGACCAAACTGTTGAGGTCATCGGCCCCTAGGCTTACACACTACTTAATCTAACTTAAATTGACTTAAACTAACTTACACTAAGGACAACACTCACACCCATGACCAAGGGAGGAGTCAAACCTTCAATGGGGAAAGCTGCGCGAACCGTTGCAAGGCGCCTCAGACCGCACAGCTACCCCACACGGCCTGGTATACTTTGATAATGTATATGTTCGAGAATTAACAATGAATGGACGACTGCACAGTCATCTATCTACACTCGGAATGATACTTGCAAAGTAGAGAAGGGGCAGTTTAGGGATCAAACTGAAATTGGCAAACATGCTGTCATATCATTGGTCCGTGTTTAAATTAGTGTAATATTGCTAAAATTGTTTACACTATCAACTATGATGCTTATTATTACAGTACAACGACAGTGTCTTTTCCATCCCATCCGTCACCCGATACGCTGTTGGTTACCACATAATGATTGACTGACATCACTTTTTTGAGATGGAGAAAGAGTTTTGGTGGAGAGTCAACACCTTCTGGACATGGCGTGATTGCTTACATGTCTGCAATATGAGGAATCGGTCGATATGGAATGCAGAGCCATCAGCTATCCCATCACTGTGACAGATGAGTTTAAATGTAGAGGCCGTCAATCAGCTTTGGACAGCAGTTTGCAAGCTCTCCACAATGCCGCAGCACTCTCCCAGTATCCTTATGTTGTGACTGTCTTTTATTTAAAATCATCCAGCGTGCGTGTGTGTTATGGTAGCAGCAGCAGCAACAACATGATTTACATGGTGTGACACCTAGTTTTCTGTGAGAGGTAATGGAGCACAATGTGGTAATGTCGAATTGATGTACTACAGCGGCCAAAAGGAGGTCCAACATGATATTAGGAGGAATCCCATGACTTTTGTCACCTCAACGTGTGAATAAATATGCTCAACAGGTGCTGTCTCAAAGGGAAAGGCTGTAGTATAGCTGTCTGCAGCAGTGACAGGATGTCAGTAGTTGATCGATATCTTCTGAGAGCGACTAAGGAGCTTCCTGATTTCTAGGATACGGATCAGTCAACGGTTTACCATATGCTCCATGTTATTTCCTAGATAGCTAGATAAGGCGAGAATCCGATAACTGTTGGTACTCGGTAGGAGCTTCTCTGTTTTGAGGAGGACAAAATTTTTCTTCCTCGATAATCTGCGAAACTGTCCCGTCCGCCATAGTGTACGAGTATTACCAATTTCTAGAAAGATTTCCCTTGCCTAATTGCCGCAGTAGGCTCTGCCTGATTCGCCCGTGCTCGGGCGCAGTATTGCTAGCCTCGATAAGGGCTGAATTCAGTTCCCACATGAAGAGTTACAGGAATCAGCGTTGTTCAGTCTGAAGTCCAATCCACCCTCTCCATGTACAGGTGGTGACGACGGCATGCTGGATTCAATCAGGTGTTACTAGTAGTCTTGGCGAAATCCTGTGCCTTTGTCTAGCTGATGTCTTCAGTTGTTGTTTGGAGACATCCTCCTTCACTACAGCTGCTGTAGGTGGCCTGCTTTACCTTTCGGCAAACCTTCTGATGACTACCCTTACTTGTGCTGAACTGATAGAAGGATTAAAGTGTTCAATAACTCACCCCATGACCTCTCCTTAATCTGCTTAGTGATATGGTGGCATTTCGCCCTCTACACCTATAATGTGTCGCGTAGCGAAAAGCAAGTGTCCACCAAGACGCTCAGGACAAGCGTGGCACGCCATGACACGTGGAGCTCGTGGAAACGCTGAGTGTCGACCTAACCAGCTAGCAGAGAATCCAAAGCCATCGTTAGGACAACAAAGAAACTGAGTACAACCGAGTGAAGAATTCATAACATATATGTAAAGAGAATGTAGGAAAAATAAACAAGATCTGCGCTCGTGTTATCATCTGAAAGACTTTGAAGTCCACGTGGTCGAAAGAGGTACTTGACAGAGCATCCTCTAGAGGTACCAAGACTGTTTTCTTTCGTTGCGATTTCAGCGTTGTGATCAGCTGCTCGATCTCTGCATTTGATGCCTGATGGAACAGTGCACTAGTCAGCTGCTGAATTTCATTTTCGTAGCAGAATGCTTCAAATTCCTCTGACACAAACTGGCGACCATTGTCTGAAATCAGACTGTGTAGTGCCTCCATCGATAGCGAGAATGGCAACTAATGCCTTAAATGTCTTGGAGGACAGTTCTTTGTATCCCTGTTCACATGGGCGCTTGGCTTACACTTAATAGGCAGGCACCATGTATTCAATGGCAAAATTAATTGCTGGCCAATAGACATGTTTCCAGGCCAGTAGTTCCATGCGCAACATACTCCAATGTGATGCATGTAACATCTACAATATGCATTGTCGCAACGATGGTAGAATAAAAATGTGGCAATTTTGCTAACAGTAGGACACTTGCTATAGTGTTGAGCCAACCTCAAAGTTTGAAGTACGTGCGCAGCGCTTTTTTCTGACCAAGTTGGAAAACGTTCTGCCCACCCTTCCTAGACTGCAGTAATTATTCTGTGCAAGAATGGATCCTCGCAGATAGCTGCCACTACTTCCCATGCTATCAAGGGACATCCATAGATGGTATACTCAAGGTTCTGGTCTAGCGCGAAACAGATTACTTCTTGCTTTTAGACGTCGTCGTTAGGATACATAGATAACTGTGACAAGGCACCTGTATTCGCACGCTGTGAACAATTAGTCAGAAGCGAGGCCCACTGCTCTAAATGCTGTGCCATTCTATCTGGGTGCTTCGACTGGGAACCAAACAGAGAGAGATGAGCGGCTTATGGTCTATAAGGAGCTGGAATGTGATGCTATGCAAGAGAACATGAAAATTTGTTTATATATCATCTCAAGTGACCCTTTCTCAACCTAAGAATATTTCTCTATGCTGTCGATGGGTGAATGAGTTCTTCGCTGTTGCCTCCAAAACAGTTCATAGTCGGATTATGCAGTGAACTTAACTGAGAAAAACATAGTACTATTCTCCTAGCAGCCATTAAAGTCAGTCCAGACAGGAACTGTAGCCAAGTGAATACAGGTACAATTGCAGGAATTACTATTAATCTCAGAATAGTGAGAGGCGTACATTCTTGTGTCGCTAGAGTTACAAGAATTTCTAAGAGAAGACATCACCATTTGTCCAGACAGAGTGACACAGAATAACACATGGTCATGTGAGGTACGGTTGTTCTTAGGGAAAACAGAAGTAGCAGAGTGTTGAAGAGGAGTGTTTGCCCCATGACCGATTTCCAGACAGTGGAAGCACATTGGATTTTCTCACCAGAAGGTGTCATTGCTAACTGTCACAAAAATGGACCAAATGATCAAAATTAAGCTACAAAACAGTGCTGTATTAATAAATTGTACATTGTGTGACGGAGCAGCAGCACAATTTCGCCTTCCAGTTATCATTACTGGCATGTCCATGATCAAGTTATCACAAGCTGTGTTGTATTGGCCGAAAAAACTGTTAGAAGAGTTATCATCCCAAAAACTAATGTTCCTCAACAACTTCTTAAACGCTGACCTATTACACTCATTGGATGAGCTGATAGCGTCAAACGTTATAACATCACGAATAAAAGTATTACCACTACCATAACTGCCATGGTTCTGCTAACGGTATATGTACTCTACTTTCGCCCGAAACATAAAATGACTCATCCCCCTTAATCATCAATACATAAAATACCGGTGAAGTGGTTAAATAGTATTAATAAGGAGCAAAAAACTGTAACATAAAATATGATTCTATACTTGTTTTAGACAGACAAACATGTGGTTCCTGAAGAGGGGCAGCAGCCTTTTCAGTAGTTGCAAGGGCAACAGTCTGGATGATTGACTGATTTGGCCTTGTAACAATAACCAAAACGGCCTTGCTGTGCTGGTACTGCGAACAGCTGAAAGCAAGGGGAAACTACGGCCGTAATTTTTCCCGAGGGCATGCAACTTTACTGTATGATTAAATGATGATGGCGTCCTCTTGGGTAAAATATTCCGGAGGTAAAATAGTCCCCCATTCGGATCTCCGGGCGGGGACTACTCAAGAGGATGTCGTTATCAGGAGAAAGAAAACTGGCGTTCTACGGATCGGAGCGTGGAATGTCAGATCCCTTAATCGGGCAGGTAGGTTAGAAAGTTTAAAAAGGGAAATGGATAGGTTAAAGTTAGATATAGTGGGAATTAGTGAAGTTTGGTGGCAGGAGGAACAAGACTTCTGGTCAGGTGACTACAGGGTTATAAACACAAAGTCAAATAGGGGTAATGCAGGAGTAGGTTTAATAATGAATAGGAAAATAGGAATGTGGGTAAGCTACTACAAACAGCATAGTGAACGCATTATTGTGGCCAAGATAGATACGAAGCCCACACCTACTACAGTAGTACAAGTTTATATGCCAACTAGCTCTGCAGATGACGAATTAATTGAAGAAATGTATGATGAAATAAAAGACATTATTCAGATAGTGAAGGGAGACGAAAATTTAATAGTCATGGGTGACTGGAATTCGAGTGTAGGAAAGGGGAGAGAAGGAAACATAGTAGGTGAATATGGATTGGGGCTAAGAAATGAAAGAGGAAGCCGCCTGGTAGAATTTTGCACAGAGCACAACTTAATCATAGCCAACACTTGGTTTAAGAATCATGATAGAAGGTTGTATACATGGAAGAACCCTGGAGATACTAAAAGGTATCAGATAGATTATATAATGGTAAGACAGAGATTTAGGAACCAGATTTTAAATTGTAAGACATTTCCAGGGGCAGATGTGGACTCTGACCACAATGTATTGGTTATGACCTGTAGATTAAAACTGAAGAAACTGCAAAAAGGTGGCAATTTAAGGAGATGGGACCTGGATAAACTGAAAGAACCAGAGGTTGTACAGAGTTTCAGGGAGAGCATAAGGGAACAATTGACAGGAATGGGGGAAAGAAATACAATAGAAGAAGAATTGGTAGCTTTGAGGGATGAAATAGTGAAGGCAGCTGAGGATCAAGTAGGTAAAAAGACGAGGGCTAGTAGAAATCCTTGGGTAACAGAAGAAATATTGAATTTAATTGATGAAAGGAGAAAATATAAAAATGCAGTAAATGAAGCAGGCAAAAAGGAATACAAACGTCTCAATAACGAGATCGACAGGAAGTGCAAAATGGCTAAGCAGGGATGGCTAGAGGACAAATGTAAGGATGTAGAGGCTTATCCCACTAGGGGTAAGATAGATACTGCGTACAGGAAAATTAAAGAGATCTTTGGAGATAAGAGAACCACTTGTATGAACATTAAGAGTTCAGATGGAAACCCAGTTCTAAGCAAAGAAGGGAAAGCAGAAAGGTGGAAGGAGTATATAGAGCGTCTATACAAGGGTGATGTACTTGAGGACAATATTATGGAAATGAAAGAGGATGTAGATGAAGATGAAATGGGAGATACGATACTGCGTGAAGAGTTTGACAGAGCACTGAAAGACCTGAGTCGAAACAAGGCCCCGGGAGTAGACAACATTCCATTAGAACTACTGACAGTCTTGGGAGGGCCAGTCATGACAAAACTCTACCATCTGGTGAGCAAGATGTATGAGACAGGCGAAATACCCACAGACTTCAAGAAGAATATAATAATTCCAATCCCAAAGAAAGCAGGTGTTGACAGATGTGAAAATTACCGAACTATCAGTTTAATAAGTCACAGCTGCAAATTACTAACGCGAATTCTTTACAGACGAATGGAAATACTGGTAGAAGCGGACCTCGGGGAAGATCAGTTTGGATTCCGTAGAAATACTGGAACACGTGAGGCAATACTGACCTTACGACTTATCTTAGAAGAAAGATTAAGGAAGGCAAACCTACGTTTCTAGCATTTGTAGACTTAGAGAAAGCTTTTGACAATGTTGATTGGAATACTCTCTTTCAAACTCTAAAGGTGGCAGGGGTTAAATACAGGGAGCGAAAGGCTATTTACAATTTGTACAGAAACCAGATGGCAGTTATAAGAGTCGAGGCACATGAAAGGGAAGCAGTGGTTGGGAAGGGAGTAGGACAGGGTTGTAGCCTCTCCCCGGTGTTATTCAATCTGTATATTGAGCAAGCAGTAAAGGAAACAAAAGAAAAATTCGGAGTTGGTATTAAAATTCATGGAGAAGAAGTAAAAACTTTGAGGTTCGCCGATGACATTGTAATTCTGTCAGAGACAGCAAAGGACTTGGAAGAGCAGTTGAACGGAATGGACAGTGTCTTGAAGGGAGGAGACAGCAAAGGACTTGGAAGAGCAGTTGAACGGAATGGACAGTGTCTTGAAGGGAGGATATAAGATGAACATCAACAAAAGCAAAACGAGGATAATGGAATGTAGTCGAACTAAGTCGGGTGATGTTGAGGGTATTAGATTAGGAAATGAGACACTTAAAATAGTAAAGGAGTTTTGCTATTTGGGGAGCAAAATAACTGATGATGGTCGAAGTAGAGAGGATATAAAATGTAGACTGGCAATGGCAAGAAAAGCGTTTCTGAAGAAGAGAAATTTGTTAACTTCGAGTATAGATTTAAGTGTCAGGAAGTCATTTCTGAAAGTATTTGTATGGAGTGTAGCCATGTATGGAAGTGAAGCATGGACGGTAAATAGTTTGGACAAGAAGAGAATAGAAGCTTTCGAAATGTGGTGCTACAGAAGAATCCTGAAGATTAGATGGGTAGATCACATAACTAATGAGGAAGTATTGAATAGGATTGGGGAGAAGAGAAGCTTGTGGCACAACTTGACCAGTAGAAGGGATCGGCTGGGAGGACATGTTCTGAGGCATCAAGGGATCACCAATTTAGTATTGGAGGGCAGTGTGGAGGGTAAAAATCGTAGGGGGAGACCAAGAGATGAATACACTAAGCAGATTCAGAAGGATGTAGGTTGCAGTAGGTACTGGGAGATGAAGAAGCTTGCACAGGATAGAGTAGCATGGAGAGCTGCATCAAACCAGTCTCAGGACTGAAGACCACAACAACAACAACTTGTTTTAGAGCATAAGGATTCAACAGGGACGATACAGGATTAAGAAACAAAACAAGTACTTTGTGAATAAGTTTTTACAAACATTTAAATAATAAGAAATTGTACAGTGTGTAACTATCCATGTAACATATACACAAATCAAAAAAAGTTTTGCATCACCTCGGTTCCGAGGGTTCCGGAACCTGTACAGGATTTTGTAGTAAGGTCAACATAAACACCATTTCCTCTCTTTTTATTCCTCATGCATTGCATGTTGTACAACCATACAGCGAGACCTTCAGAGATGGTGGTCCAGATTGCTGTGCACACCAGTACCTCTAATACCCAGTAGCACGTCCTCTTGCATTGATGCATACCTGTATTCGTCCTGGCATACTATCCACAAGTTCATCAAGGCACTGTTGGTCCATATTGTCTCACTCCTCAACGGCGATTCGGCGTAGATCCCTCAAAGTGGTTGGTGGGTCACGTCGTTCATAAACAGCCCTTTTCGATCTATCGCAGGCATGTCTGGAGAACGTGCTGGCCACTCTGGTCGTGCAATGTCGTTATCCTAAAGGAAGTCATTCACAAGATGTGCACGGTGGGGGCGCGAATTGTCGTCCATGAAGACGAATGCCTCGCCAGTATGTTGCCGATATCGTTGCACTATCGGTCGGAGGATGGCATTCATGTATCGTACAGCCGTTACGGCGCCTTCCATGACCACCAGCGGCGTACGTCGGCCAAACATAATGCCACCCCAAAACGGCAGGGAACCTCCACCTTGCTGCGCTGGCTGGACAGTGCGTCTAAGGCGTTCAGCCTGACCGGGTTGCCTCCAAATAAGTCTCTGACTATTGTCTGGTTGAAGGCATATGCGACACTCATCGGTGACGAGAACGTGATGCCAATCCCGAGCGGTCCAGTCTGCATGTTGTTGGGCCCATCTGTACCGTGCAGCATGGTGTCGTGGTTGCAAAGACGGATCTCGCCAAGGACGTCGAGTGTGAAGTTGTGCATCATGCAGCCTATTGCGCACAGTTTGAGTCGTAACACGACGTCCTGTGGCTGCACGAAAAGCATTATTCAACATGGTGACGTTGCTGTCAGGGTTTCTCCGAGCCATAATCCACAGGTAGTGGTCATTCACTGCAGTAGTAGCCCTTGGGCGGCCTGAGCGAAGCATGTCATTGACAGTTACTGTCTCTCTGTATCTCCTCCATGTCCGAACTACATCGCTTTCGTTCACTCCGAGACGCCTGGACACTTCCCTTGTTGAGAGCCCTTCCTGGCACAAAGTAACAATGATGATGTGATCGAACCGCGGTATTGACCGTCTAGGTACGGTTGAACTACAGACAACACGAGCCGTGTACTTCCTTCCTGGTGGAATGACTGGAACTGATCGGCTGTCGGACCCCCTCCATCTAATAGGCTCTGCTCATGCATGGTTGTTTATATCTTTGGACGGGTTTAGTGACATCTGTGAACAGTCAAAGAGATTGTGTCTGTGGTACAATATCCACAGTCAACGTCTATGTTCAGGAGTTCTGGGAACTGGGGTGTATGTGTGTATGACATGAGAGTGTTCCAGAGGCAAAATAAAAAAACATTCAGGACGAATTTCTTAAAGGAGAGGTTTATACTCATGTTGCACCACAGAAAGATACAGTGGGCAGAAACAAAATCTTCTGAAAGTTTTCTCCAGCCACCACTCAGCCAAGTCAGACCAGGCCAGCGCACCGTGTAGCAACCAGAACGACAAACAGGATGAGAGCCAACACTGCAAATAATATGGCACAAGCCAGAAGCTGTTGCTTCACCTCATTTGAGTGAGAAGACTGACTCATTGATTCAGTAACATGGCCTCACTTAAGAGATATCTTAATTTCATAATGATAGCACAACATGACGCTGCAGGAATGGGTAAATGTTCGACAAGAACATCTATCAGCCCACTGACATAGCAGGAAAGCATCAAGCACTGAGGTGTGGCAAATAACACTGATGAGTCCAGAACACAAAGACATATGCAGTAACCTCGGCAAGACATAATGTCATTGCCTTAGATGGACAGCTTCCAAGCCCATATGTGAGTCAGTTATAGTGAGCCAACTATGATGCAGGCCACGTGATGTGCTGCCTACCATTCACCAGATAACTTCTACCTTCGAGACTGCAGTCCCCCTGGTCGCCGTGAGCTGCCAGGTTCTCATCTGTTGATATGAAGTCTTGGGGACTTCTACCCCCAACTTGCTGAGTGTCGGAGTGATGGTGTTTGGTGCACCATCAAGCTGTCACTGTATCCAAAAGGTGTGCTAAAGGCTGCTGCCCCTGACTTGCACCTGTTAGCAGACACTAGCACTCAAGGCCTACCAATGGCGGAGAATCCATACTGTAATTATGCAGTACAGTCTACATCCCATGAAGAGCTGTTGGAGTTTAGTCGTGCACACATCTTCGATGTCAACAAGAGTGCCCTAGTAAAAAGCAGTTGCTGATCTCGTGGCTGACGCCACTGCACGAGCAGCATCTGTAGCTTGCTGCCGTGCACGGTGCTGTGGTGTTACACAAGCAGCGGTGATGGAGACAATGGCCTCAAGGATGTGGTGAGGTGGAAAGTCAGCACCTTCTACAGCTGTGTGCTGTATCCACTGCCCTCACCACGACCATGGAGAAGATGATTCAGTTGTAACCCTTAAATCTAATAAATGTATGTCATGCTAATGCTATTTCATTAGTGTACCAACTGGCCTTCATCCCTTTACTCCATGCTACATTATCTTGAAACTGTAAGAGTTTTATGTCAAGCCCTTACAGTTCATAGTTTGATTAATGTAGCATACATAGTGTAAGGCACAACAGAGCCTCAAGCTATTTACTTTCAACGCATGTGTTGCTTATCAAGTGCCAAAATGTTAATTCAATGTTTAAAGTGCCTGCAAAATACGCCAGCAGTACAGAAAAGTGCTATGTGTAACTCATGTATCGCAATGTTATTTTCCACGTACGTACATATCCGTTCAACTGGCGCCTAGAACACTATTGCATACAATCCTGAGGCTATTACCATATCTAAATAGTTACAAACAACATGCTAAACAGACAAATGTGGCCTAAAAGATTGATTCTAACTTGTTTCCAGGCAGAAAATATATATTAGCTAAAACACTAGGCAAACACAAAAACTAATGGGCAGTCTGAATTCCTGGAAGAATGCTGTTGTCTTGTGCTACTCTTTGTGTCAGGCACAATGTACCAGATAATTAAATGTTTCCACATCTGTAAGTGTTACAATAGTAACCAATTACATAGAGGGTGTTGTCATTTCAGTCTGATTCTGTGCCAAAACACATACAGTCATCTTTAGGACCCGTATTTTTACATATTTATAAAACGGATTTTAGCCCTTTATTTCCTTGGAATAGGCATTTTTGGGTTTAAACAAACTATTGCAGGCTCTTTGAAGTCTTTTGATGAAAAATATAATGAATGCTGATATTAACATAGAATATTTATTTGTAATTTTGATACAGCTGTTCTGGTTCATGTGAAAAAAATCAACTATTCCTTGTATCCATTAGAAAAAATGCTTAAGCGGTTAAGATATTTAGCTGTGATACAATTGTTTTCTTTTTTGTTATATGAATGATAACGAAAGTTCTTTAACTTAAAAATTTGTGTCTTGTATCACTCACAAAAAACGCACACTCGGGATGTGTACATGTGTGCGACCCCAGTACTGATTGGCCAAACGCTACAACTAACAAGACATTTTATTTTACATTTTGGTACAGCAGTTTACAATTAACCACATTTCTAAATTTTGTAAATCGAAAACTTTCCTTTTGTCTCTCAATACATTCTGGTGGGCTGAAAAGGATCTCTATACAGCACAAGAGGTCAATGGTGCATATTTCATCGACGCGGTTGCTCGTGGCCCCAATACTATCCACCTTCGAACTTCTCTCCCTGAATAATGGCAGGCACTTTCTTCATATCTTCCTATCCGGGATTCCCCAGAAAAATTTTCCTTATTTTAGTGAAACATGCTGCACCCAGTGAAGCAGGTATTCCTTCCAACTATATCTGCACCATAGAGATCACGTTTCCAACATCTATCGGTGGTCGAGATTCCAACTCTAAGAGTTGAATTGCAACAGGTAGATGTTGGAAGTGAACTTCAAAATGCAATTATGCTCCATTCTTGTTATTCTTAAGGGCTCTCCTCATTCTTTTCACTAGATCTGTATGTGTTTACTACCACTTTGACTTTGGTAGTGTTCAGCGTATTATTCACATAAAACTGTGAATAAACAGGCGCAGCTGATACTCTGCCGAAAGCCCTTAAAATTAGAATTCTGTAGCATCTTCCATGGCACATTAGCCGACACTAAAGCCTCGCACAAGCCTATATAACAGCTGTCCACTGTACTATTTGTCCTAGTGGTGCTCGGAATGTGAGCTGTGAAATTTCTGTGTTGAAAGAAACCTAAAATTAAAACAAACAAACAGTAAGAAGATACCAGAAACTAAAACATAAGAACGTGATCATGTAATTGCCAACTTCAATTAAACTGTATATGCATATTCTTAGACTAATCTTAAATTTCGATTTGAAAATCTGAGGAAAGGAGACTAGCAAGAAGATTGGTAGATAAAAAGAACAATAAAAATAGCCCATGTTCACTTATTTGCTTTTGATAGGCTTGGCAAAAAAATTACTCAGCTGTCAGTTGTGAAATTGTAGTCTTCCCCAATTCACAGCCAGAAAATACCAATTATTGAAGATTTCTGTTTAATCACGACAAAATTACAGCCCTTTACTCTATGCGAGTCAACACACCACACAATTTTCCTTCGTAATTACAAACATAAATAGATTCAAGCATGAGCGATTTGTTCCTTTAATATATCTCTCTATTGACAGACAGCATTTAAACAAAGTCTGGCTGGGTTTGTCCCAATGCAGCAGCATGTGGATATATTTCCAAAACGACAATGCAGCGACAATGTGTCACGTACAATGTTGATTTCAATGTGAGCTAAATTTCTTATGCCCTCCAAACTTCAAAAACAAGAATACTTAAGTGTAACAGAAGCAGGAGAGAGTGCTGACAAGATGTAGAGTTACAAAGACAAGTGACATTATGTCATACACATTCTTCATTTCAGTTTTGTGTATAAATTCATTACGTCTTTTCTTGGATTGTGCAGATTCACATTACTGATTTTCTTTGGTACTAATTAAAAAAATCTATTTAAAAACCGTATTTTTCTGCAAAAGTCCTCTTTAGCCCTCCTTTTATCTGTGCAAATCTTATTTAAGGTTTTAAGTTCGGTGTAGTACTTTGTAGAGTCTATAAGGTTAAAACTTTCAAATCCGGTCCGTAGTCGCCATCTAACATTTTTCAGGAGTGTTTCATCAGGAATGTATGGCTAAAAAAAGGTAAAGCATCACTAGAAAAATGTACTCAAGACTCAATATTGCATTAAAAGTAGGGTTAATAGGGGTTAAGCACAAAATGAAGACTGCATGCACTTTAATAGTTCTCTAGAACTGTAGTCAACAACTAACAATACCACATTCTCATACAATCCATTTTAAGAAGAAGATTTTTATTTCAATGTATCATTTAATCTGCAGTACATGAGAACATAAGAAGAACATCTGCTTTGTTTACACACAAAACATGATCCAAGCGGCGAAAGAGCTGAAACATCACTGAAGAGGATGACAGCATCGATATCTCAAAAGTAAAGTTATTTACCAAAACACATGCAGGTTACATGAAAGTATAATTACGGATCTAAAAAAATTCGAACTTTGCAACATAAAAAGTTGTGTTATTGGAAAGACACACTTTGCAGGTACAATGGTTCTTTCAAGTTAGATATTTTCGCATTAAAATAGTCGTACTACTTATTAAAATACACACAGCTTGCATATTGGCCCTATTGGAACAAATTATAGGTTAGTAGAGCAGCTTACTTCAGTATTTGTACCACGCACTAAATTCATTAAAATATGTAAAAATTGATTGTAAAAGACACACATGAGCATTACTGCAGATCTAACTTAGTATCTAAAGTGCACCATGAAATAGCAAACTAAACTATGTTACTCCCATGTCAAAAACTCGTATGATATGATAGTGAGTCATTCATCATAGTGACTCTCTGCTTGCATATTGGCTTTATGTTACAATGGAAAACGCGTGTCATCGCTACATGACACTTCACTCCTCCATAAATCATGATGTTACAGTAAAATTGTGACAAATTTCCCTTCATGTTATAGTGAAATTGTAACTAATGGTCCTCCATGTTACAGTAAGAACGTAACAAACTGCTCATGTTGCAGCATAATTGTAAAAAATTGTCTCCACATTACAGTGGTATTGTCACAAATTTCCCTCAATGTAATAAAAGGAGATGGTCAGAGAGAGGGGGGAATAAGAGATGAATACATAGAAGGAGGAAGAGAAGATGGACAATGAGATCGGTGAGGATGAGACAGAAAGAGGAGGGGAGTAGTAAATATACAGAGAAAGGGGGAGTAGGAGTTGGACAGAGATAAGGGAGAGGAGGAGGGGGGCAGAGACAGGGGGCAGGAGGACATGCATAGAGAGAGGGGGAGGAGATGGATAACGAGGAGATGGACAGGGAGAGGGAGAGGAGGAGATGGACAGTGAAAGTTGTGAAGAAGAGCCAGAAAGAGAGAGAGAGAGGAGGAGGAGATACCTAGAGAGAGGGGAAAGGAGGAGATGGAAAAGAAAAGAGGTTGAAGGAGATGGTGAGAGAAGGGGAAGTGAAGGTGATTAAAACAGAGAAGAGTAGGAGCAGATGGACAGTGAGTGGGGGAAGGAGAAGATGGAAGAGAGAGGATGAAGAGGAGATGGATACAGAGAAAGCAAATGAGAAGGTAGATAGAGATTGTGGGAGGAGATGGACAGGGAGAGGGAAGGAGAAATGTACTCAGAGAGGGAGGAGAAACGATGGACAGAGAGAAGGGGGAAGAGGAGATGGACATAGAGGTTGGAGATGAGGGGATGGAAAGAGGGTGGAAAAAGAGATAGAGGTGGAGAAATAAATGGACAGAGACAGTGGAGAGGAGGAGATTGACAGTGAAAAGTGGGGCAGGGGCATGTATAGGAGGTAGGTGAAAGATGGAGAGGGGTAGTGGGCAGGTGTAGAGGGAAGAGGTGAGAGGTAGTAGTGGGTGTACTGTATCCTTCTCATTGGGATGAGAATCAGAAAAATCAAAGAAAAAATTAACATTCTCTCTTGGTTCACATAGTGTAAAACAGCAAAGAATCAGATATTAATAGGTGAAATATATGTGACATATGTTCACGTGAGCAAAGATACAGGTAAAAGGCTAATATCTAAAGTTGTTATTCCCTCATTAAAGTAATCATTACAGAGTGATAGAGAAAATTTACTGAGATCTGTCAGAGAAATAAAACGTACTGATTATGGTAATGATGATGTGGCAAACTAGGAAATATTGTACATAATAGTATAATAGTATTCAGAACTATTCGCCTGCTGAGTCAACAGATGAGGGGGGAGGGGGGCAGGCGGTAGAATTTCTTGTCTTGTGTGCAAATTTCTGCTGAATCAGCAGATTGTTACAATTTATGTAAAACGGTGGGGAATTTGTTACAATTTCGCTGTAACATAGAGTGCAAATTGTTACGATTTCAGTGTGACATGGAGGGCAATTTTTACAGTTTTCCTACTATAACATGGAGGGCAATTTCATACTGTTTTGCTGTAACATAGACAATTTTACTGTAACATGGAGAGCAATTCTGTTACAATTTTGCTGTAACATCGAGGGATTTTTGCTCTTGGAAAGCAATTTGTTAGATTTTTGCTTTAACATGCGGAATTTGTCACAGTTTTGATGTAACATAGAGGGCAGTTTGTTACAGTGTCATGGTAACATTGATAGTTTGTTACAATTTTGCTGTAATATAGAGAACAATATTTTACAAGTTTGCTGTAACTTAAAGCTGTATGGAGGGTAAAAATGCCATGACTTATCCACAGTGCAATAACAGTGGATGGCAGACGTTTTATACTGTAAGTTAAAGTTAATACCCAAGTGAGAGATCACTATGGTGTACGAACTACTGTGATATCAGACTGGTTTTTGATATGGGAATAATATTGTTTACTTTGTTAATGGTCACTTTAGACTGCAAGTTAGATTTGCAGCAGCGCTCATGTGTACGTTTTGCAACCAGTTTTTATATATTATGATGAATTTAACCTGTGGTACAAAGAAACAGTGGTTGTCGTCTAACCTGTATTTTATTTCAGTAGCGTCAATATAGTGACAATTTAGGTCCGGTAATATTTAATTTGAAAGTCCATTGCCCTTGTAAAATGTGCTCTTCAAATGATAAGGAGGTGTAGGTACATCCATTTCGGATTGTGATGTCACATGATTGCATTTCAAAGTGTTTATATGAATGCTTTCCTTACATTCGAAAGTGGATGAGAATGTACGTACATATGAGTCGCCTAGATGCAAAACTGTCCATGTCCTTCATAACCGGTTTTGAGAAAAAGTGGAAAAATTGTTTCCACTGGGTAAATACACACTGCCCTACACTGTATGTTGTATACATAAGTATGGGTTAGTACAAAACCATTTGGGCTATTGAAAAAAAATCAGGAACTCAATGCATGTAAAATATAAGCAAAATAAAAATGGAATTGGGCAGTTTTGCATCTGACTTTGCAGGTGGCCACTTTTGCACGCAACTGAAATGGACATGGACAGTTTTGAACCTGACTAGTTGTACATGAGGAGAGGATATGGGGTGAGCACAAAACTGTATATTCAGTTTTAATTTCTTTTAATATTTCTGAAGGTACATGGTGTAACAACTGACAAACTGCAACCCACTTAATACATCATATCTGGAACAATGTCTTCATCTCCTCCTGCTAGGCATTCTGGTTCAACTGATGCCCCTGACCCACTGGAACCTAGTAATGTCATGTACCACGACAGGGATTCACGTTCCCTCCAGGACTCACCATACTGTTTCTCGAGGAGTTTTGAAACATCCTCCAGTTTCTTTTCGATAATAGGAACAACGTGTTCGTAATGCAGCTCGAGTTTATGTGTCCTAAGTGTTTCCTACGTTTGCATACGGACGCTGGTAGGTTGATTTCAGAATCATAATTAGGCTCCCCTTGGACTTGTGTAGCATTCTGAGAATCACGGATGATGATCACTCATTTTACTTTCGTTATCTGAAAGGGGAATGGTGCTGCGGGTTTAGTGATGTTTTGAATGGCTCCTTTACAGTCAACTACCTTCCAGTCTCTTCCTAGAATGTGAAGGGTCCCATACTGTTCCAAGATGGTATGGTACTCTGATGGCTGAACTATCACTTCTCGTTTCCGCAGTTGCCTTTCGATGAGCCCAAAAACTTTATCAGGAGACATGAATGAATGTCCAGTTACGGGATAAATAACTTCTATTTTATTTACGCTTGGCGCATGTTTGTACATCCAGTGACACAGCACTGAGACAACGATTGTGTTCTTATTTTGCCCAGGGCATCCATCGGCAATTAATCTCAAAGTTTGTACGTTGTTCATGTCTGTATGACACAAACGGTGGTAAAGAGTTGAACTTATTTCATTTGACCCCTTCTTACTTTCATGTTCAAGCCAAGTATACATGAAGACATAATTAGTAGTTAACTTTGATTTAGAGGAGCCTACTACAATGGCAAAATTGTATAGGTATAATTGCTTACTGTAATAGACATTCTGATCAGGTATTTTTGGCAAGGGTAAATTCTTTTGGCAGTCAAAGGACATTGTCAGAAGATTGTCTTGCTTTTCTTTCAGCAGTGAATAGAAACTGTTTGCTTTAAGTTTATGAAGTCTCTTTCGACCCATAAGTTGAGCTTTCTTAACGTCACGCTTTTCAGTTTTGATCTGCTCCAAAAGACTGAGGCACATGGAACAAACATCTGTTTTTGGAGACCCAAATCCAATGTTAGATTTTTTATTAAATGTGTTCCTAAAAAAATTCTGCGTGACTCGCTTTTCAGGAGTAACCATGAAATTGTAATGTAGCCACATCTTTCTAATGTTAAGAGTCGCAGGTAAATACACGCGACAGCTTTTCTCCCTGCAGTAATGTGACTCAGTTGGAACATACCTTTTTATAGGAGCAATTACTTCCTGTCGTTTTGGCTCATTTTTCATCGTCTGTCGATCACCTCCTATTCTCTCCTTAGCAATATCTCCAGTCTTGAGGTGATGGCGTGCGATGTTTTGCACTCTTGATTTTGAAACACCAAGAATGTTCAAAAATGTTTCACGACATGCTTTCACTTTCACTGATCCACCAGGTACCTTTTTTGGTACGAAATAAGAGACTGTCTTTCCTCTGTTGATTTATCTTTCTCCCCTACAACGAGATCTCGAAGGTGTCTTGATACTCATGTATTTCAGAAGGAAATTATCTTGGTAAATTTTATCACACTTTGCATAATAGCTGGTATGAAAAGACTTAATATCTGTCATTGTCAGGCTAGCACAGTCCCATCCGACTCGATGACCACATTCTGGATACTCAGGAAGTCCTTTTGACGAATATCTGAAATCACACATACAAACAAAATTTTATTCATAGATCAATGTTAGGTCATGTCAATAACAATAGTCAACACACGTATTTATTACTTTCACACAAATACGATTAATAGGGTATACATTTTTTCTTAACACCCTGAACTGTTATTCTAATATTCAGATTTCCACCATTTACAGCATGATGTAAAGACAAAAATAATACATACCTCTTCAATTTTGCCATACTTCGTTTCCACTAGTCTTCACGGCGTACCTGCTTCCTAAAACGGTCAGATTGTCTTTCTGTCATGCCTTGATTATGTTCCATAATTTATAATTTATTTAAATGGAAAATGTGTATAACTTTCAGAATAAACAGCTGTAAGAAACCACACAAGTACAATGTTTACGTGTTTATGGTAGCCATCTTGCATTACAGTCACATGACTCCAGCCTTCAATGCGATTTGTCAAAAGGGACAAGGCAAGTTTTTCACCCAACTTACTGATGGACATGGGCAGTTTTGAATCTAACCACACTTTTCGTGAGCTGTTTTCCGTAGGACATGGAGAGCTTTGAGCATAAATAGCATTTCAAGCATGTGTAAAATGACATGCTCTACAATCCAGAGTTGCCAACTCAATTATTTTTTTAAAGTGGACATGGACAGTTTTGCATCTAAGCGATTCATATATTATTGCCACTGTTATGTCAAACTATTGTTTTCTAAAAGCAGTGCTGTAAGATAACAAATAACTGTCCTTATGCAGCTCAACCTTTCTGTTCTTCAGTAAACAAAATTATTTTTTCCTCTGATTTCAGTTTCAAAATTTGTACATACAAAGTGATACATGGCACTGGAGATCCAATGTACCCACAGTCATCGTTCCTAATTGTGAATAATATTTAAGTAGTAAATTCTGATGGCTGTGTTACAAACAGATTTAGTAGAAATTATCCCTGTAATACATAAGCCTGATATTTAACGGCGATGTTCAACAAAACCTCGTAAATCTGAGAGATAGAAAGAAGCTGTAAAAATAGGAAATGTAACTGCAAAATTTGAGTGTTTACATATTTACCATGTAGAAGAAAAAAATGTTATTAATACTACCTACGTTTGTATGATGTGCCACTTACGAACTCCATGACAACGTGATTAAAATAGAAAATAAATGTTTTATAACATATATGTTTTAACTTCTTACAACTGAAAGACATATGCCCATTGTGGATACAGCCATCTATTGAAAACAGTACAGAGATTAGTATAAGGCCCCATTCTTGAATTTGACTCAGGTCTAGCAATTGATATGTGAGTCAAAAGTGCACAATCATATTTGATTCTGGCTTGCATTATATTTAAAAAAAACACTGCTCTTCAGAAAGACACAAATTATACAGAGATAATAAGTTCTTTCTGATCCAGACATACTTCAACAGACGAAATTTTGTAATGATTCTAGAATAACTTACTTGCATATTCCATGTTCACATTGGTAACAAAGCTAACAGCATGGATCATACACAAGAGCTACATATACGAAATGATGCATTTTGGCTATAAACAAACCTATAGCTGAAGGATAATAAACCACATACCCCCATAGAATTTAAAATAAGATTTTCGAGGATTATAAACATTAACTTCTTCTCTGAAATGTTAAGGTTTTGTGTCATTAATTAGCATCACTGTTCTTGGAGGTTAATGATTTCCCCAAGTCACTCTAGGCTAATATTAGGATGCTTTCTCCGAGAAGTACATGACCGATTTCCTTCCCAGTTTTTTACTAATATGGACTTGTGGTCCATCTCTAATGGCGTTGTAAAATCCTAATCTTCCCTCATATTACAAAACATCAAGTGGTACGGCGGTAATGTGGCCATTAAAAGATGCCCACACAATATTTTGAAGCGTGGAACCGTGACACAGATACAGGGCACACTGGAATATCGGTCACGACCCGTGGGTGGCGCTTATTATTGCGCTGTCCCTGCGCCAATGGTATACACAGCCTCAAATACGAGATGTGATACGATTAAACAGCAATTCAGCTCTCCTTATTGTGGATCACATCGTCCAGCATACCTTACAGTAATGCTTCCCATTGTTAGACAAACGTTTTCTGGAAGTTAACAATAGTGTTGGTGTTAGGACTGCAGTTTGTTCTGATTTAAGTACGAGGAAATTTGTGATAAGGTCTTATGGGACCAAACTGCTAAGGTCATTGGTCCCTAACTTTACATACTACTTAATCTAACTTAAACTAACTTACGCTAAGGACAACACACACACCCATGCCCGACGTGGGGGGGGGGGGGGGGGAGCCGCTCGAACCGTGACAAGGCATCTGGTGTAGCTGTCCTTATGTCTCACGTTCCCAAGAGAACAACATAGTCCACCAGGTGGAACTCAGATCCATGTTCACCAAGGAGAAGGCACACACGCCACAACTGGATAATACACTACGTACCTCAAGCGGTATAGTACACACAGGAAATCTTTTGAGTCACTTTCATAATATTTGACTGTAATAGCGGCATGGACAACGAGGAGTGTCACAGTCTGAGCTAAACTGGAGACAGAGAAATGAAAACAGCTAATAGGTTAAAACGGCTGTTGGTTGCAATAATTACTGTAGGTATCAAAAGACATGCATTGGACGAACTAGAGTGGAGAGCTGCGTGAAACTAGTCTTCGGACTAAACGCCATAGCAACAACAACATTGACAAGAGAGTGTTACTCAATTTCTCTCAGATCTCTACTGAGGGTAAGTTCTGAGCTGGTTGGAAGCGTTTGGGCATTTGAGGAAAGATAATTATTCCTGCTCAGGATTGTAGCAATTGATAGAACATGCCTCTGCTGTAGCCGAAATTTATCTCTGTACAGGAAGTTTCTCCACCAGCATGAAAGGATACTGTGCTCTACGTCGCGCTTACACCGTGCCGATTTTCTCTGATTGGTTTCTAACATGTCACTGATTCATTCGTGAGGAATATCATCCAGATGTGTCTCCTACACCATCCCACTTTCCTGCGATTCAAATATTGCATACCGCATTCACAGAACACGCAGTGTTTGTAGCTTCCGTCCACATAGCCTACTGGAGGCGCCCAAAGAAGGAATGGACGATGCTCAATGTTAAGTAATATTGTTGCAGAGTGCCTATTAAACGAATAATTCGTTCTCTGCTGAACACTACGTAAGTTTTCATGTCGTACGATTCACTCGTATAGAGAGGAGATTTTTCATTATTTGGCTCTTTTTTGGATAGCAGAGAGAAAATTATTCAGTTCCTTACTATTAAAATATCAGCTATTTTAAAGAAATCAGAACCATTCATGTGTTGACACTGTAATAGACAGCCACAGAGTTCAATACTGCAGGCTATTACATGCATGTAACTAGATTCAGCCAGGGTGTTATTAGTGTGCCTACAACATACTCTGATTGACGCTGGTTGTTCATAAACAGCACCCTCTAGAAAACGTTACAACTCAGCTAATATTGTTGCTTCTGAACATTCCACTGCAGCCGTTCCATGCTTCAACCATGAGTCATTAACATGTCCGCTCAGTCAGGGCTTTACCTGCGCACCTACAACGTCTTCGTTGCTTTGGTGCGTACCACCTCTGCCTTTCCATGTGGCAGCTGCGCCCTGGAGGGTGCAACAAAGAGCAACCAACGAGTCATTCCATTGTCCGAGCAGTGACGTCGGTCCAACATGCCAGCTATGAGATGTTTACAGTTTCCAGTGTGCTGTCCGTAATTATTTGTAGAAGTATGTATGAATAGATCATTTTGAATGTTCGATAAAACTTAAATAAATAGAATTTGAAAAGGATTCATTAACGACGTGAAACAGGAAGAAAACATTGCAACTGGAACTACTTCGTTGGTTTCAGTGCCCTTCACAGTCTATGTGGAACCCACTAAAAAATAATAGTTTTGTAGAACCTATTATTTGGTTGTAACTGTACCGTTGTAGCTTACTACACGTAATTAATAACATTGCCTGACCAAAAAAGGAAAGCACCCACAAGTGGAGGAGGAAATAAAATGAAACTTCTTGTGTTGAGAGAAGATGTGATATTATTTCAGAGAATAAAAAATCGAGTCAAGTTTACAAAGGACTTGGCAGTGTATGTCCTCTTATTAGTTTTGCACCTTGCCTCGCCTGGATGCATGCTCTGATTCGATTTGGAAGGTGTCACAAAGTCGTTACATCCTCTCCTGAGCCAAGCTGGCCCACAACTATTGCAACCCATTCTTCGTGTAGGGGGTACTTGCTGTGAGATGAAGTTGAATCCCGAGCTGACGGTCCCACGTAAGTTCCATTGGGGATAACCTGGGCATCTTGCTCGCTTCAACACCATACATACAGTACATAGAGACACCTGCGACCTGTAGATTAGCGTCATACTGTTGAACAATGTCACTATAGTAGTGTCACATGAGGAGTAACACATGAGGATGTAGGATGACTGCGATGTACCATGGTGCCGTCAGAGTCCTTCAGACCAGCTGCGACCTGAAGTCATACCCAATGGCCCCCCACGCTCTGATGACAGGACTAACACTGCTGTTGTATCTCTCAACATTGGAAGAACGGAACCTTTCTGCAAGTCGCAGCCACGCTCGCAAACAACGGCCATCTGGGGTAGTGCAGAGATGCTATTCGTCGCTGAACACAAAACGACGCCACTCATCAGCAGTCTGCACTTCCCAGTCCCAGCCCGACTCCAAATATACACTCCTGGAAATGGAAAAAAGAACACATTGACACCGGTGTGTCAGACCCACCATACTTGCTCCGGACACTGCCAGAGGGCTGTACAAGCAATGATCACACGCACGGCACACCGGACACACCAGGAACCGCGGTGTTGGCCGTCGAATGGCGCTAGCTGCGCAGCATTTGTGCACCGCCGCCGTCAGTGTCAGCCAGTTTGCCGTGGCATACGGAGCTCCATCGCAGTCTTTAACACTGGTAGCATGCCGCGACAGCGTGGACGTGAACCGTATGTACAGTTGACGGACTTTGAGCGAGGGCATATAGTGGGCATGCGGGAGGCCGGGTGGACGTACCGCCGAATTGCTCAACACGTGGGGCGTGAGGTCTCCACAGTACATCGATGTTGTCGCCAGTGGTCGGCGGAAGGTGCACGTGCCCGTCGACCTGGGACCGGACCGCAGCAACGCACGGATGCACGCCAAGACCGTAGGATCCTACGCAGTGCCGTAGGGGACCGCACTGCCACTTCGCAGCAAACTAGGGACACTGTTGCTCCTGGGGTATCGGCGAGGACCATTCGCAACCGTCTCCATGAAGCTGGGCTACGGTCCCGCACACCGTTACGCCGTCTTCCGCTCACGCCCCAACATCGTGCAGCCCGCCTCCAGTGGTGTCGCGACAGGCGTGAATGGAGGGACGAATGGAGACGTGTCGTCTTCAGCGATGAGAGTCGCTTCTGCCTTGGTGCCAATGATGGTCGTATGCGTGTTTGGCGCCGTGCAGGTGAGCGCCACAATCAGGACTGCATACGACCGAGGCACACAGGGCCAACACCCGGCATCATGGTGTGTGGAGCCATCTCCTACGCTGGCCGTACACCACTGGTGATCGTCGAGGGGACACTGAATAGTGCACGGTACATCCAAACCGTCATCGAACCCATCGTTCTACCATTCTTAGACCGGCAAGGGAACTTGCTGTTCCAACAGGGCAATGCACGTCCGCATGTATCCCGTGCCACCCAACGTGCTCTAGAAGGTGTAAGTCAACTACCCTGGCCAGCAAGATCTCCGAATCTGTCCCCCATTGAGCATGTTTGGGACTGGATGAAGCGTCGTCTCACGCGGTCTGCACGTCCAGCACGAACGCTGGTCCAACTGAGGCGCCAGGTGGAAATGGCATGGCAAGCCGTTCCACAGGACTACATCCAGCATCTCTACGATCGTCTCCATGGGAGAATAGCAGCCTGCATTGCTGCGAAAGGTGGATATACACTGTACTAGTGCCGACATTGTGCATGCTCTGTTGCCTGTGTCTATGTGCCTGTGGTTCTGTCAGTGTGATCATGTGATGTATCTGACCCCAGGAATGTGTCAATAAAGTTTCCCCTTCCTGGGACAATGAATTCACGGTGTTCTTATTTCAATTTCCAGGAGTGTATGATCACAACACTAGGTGGAAGCATAAGCGGCCAAAGACATTGCTAGTTAGGGCATAACCACCTCTGGCGAGCTGACATACACTCACAAGTGACAACATCGGCAAGCCTCTGCACAACAGCAATGCTGACTGGATATGGCAGATGCTATCACAGTCGAATGGACACCCATGTCTTGGGGTAGTGTCTTTGATTAGTAATCAAAACGTCCTCGGTCCAGGGCTCTAAAGCCGCCACCGTTCAAATTTTGATTAATATTCAGCATTGGTGGCCGAAGACTTCCGGCATAAGAAGTCATCCTCATTCTGCCAACGGCCTTGTCAAAGAGGGCAGAAGAGCGAATAGAGAATCTGGGCACTCTCTTGTCCTTAGGGTGGGCGGAAGAATCAGCAATGATCAACGGCATGAGGATGCAGAAGGCAACGGAAACCACTGCATTAAAGACACATAACGTGTATCCCCAGGACTTGTGACCTGTAATTGAAAAAGCGTCATGATGGTTTCTCCATTGGCAAAAGATTCCGGAATAGTCTCCCAATCGGATATCTGGGAGGGGACTGCCAAGGGGGAGGTAAATGGAACTGAGCGTTTGGCGTCATTGGCCAGCAGGTCCAGCCGCTTTGGTGCAGGTCTTATTACATTCGACGCCACATTGGGCGACCAGCGCGCCGGATGGGGATAAAATGATGATGAAGAGAACATAACACCCAGTCCCTGAGCGACGCAGCCGGGAATCGAACCCGGGCCCGTAGGACGGCAATCCGTCACGCTGACCACTCAGCTATCGGGGCGGACCAAGGGAGAGGGGGGGGGGGGGGGGGGAGTGACCATGAGAAAAAGGACTGAATAGCCAACGAAGGTATAATGTTCTACGAGTCGGGGCGTGGAACGTCTGAATGTGGTAGGGAAGCCAGAAAATCTGAAAAGGGAAATTCAAGGGCTCAATCTAGATATAGCAGGGGTCAGTGAAGTAGAATGGAAAGAAGACAAGGAATTCGGGTCAGATGAGTATAGGGTAATACTAAGAGCAGCAAACAAACAAAGGTATAACGGGAGTAGGATTCATTATAAATAGGAAGATAGGGCAGAGAGTATGTTACTCTGAAGAGTTCAGTGATACGATTGGTTTTATCAAAATCGACAACAAACTAACACCGGCAATGATAGTTCAGGTATACATGCCGGCTTCGCAAGCTGAAGATGAAGAGACAGAGAAAGTATAAGAGGATATTGAAAGGTTAATACGGTACCTAAAGGGAGATGAATATCTAATAGTCATGGGGACTGGACTGCGGTTGTAGGGGAAGAGGCAGAAGAAAAGGTTGCAGGAGAATATAGGCTTGGGGCAAGGAATAAGGGAGGAGAAAGACTAATTGCGTTCTGTAATAGATTTCAGGTAGTAATAGCGAATACTTTGTCCGAGAATCAAAAGGCAAGGAGGTATACTTGGAAAAGGCGGGGTGATACGCAAGATTTCAGCTAGATGACATCATGGTCAGACAGAGATTCCATAATCAGAAACTGGATTGCTCAGATCATAATGTCGTAGTGATGAAGAGTAGATTGAAGTGTAAGAGGTTAGTCAGGAAGAATTAATAGGCAAAGAAGTGGGATACAGAAGTACAAAGGACTGACGAGGTACGCTTGAAGCTCTCTAAGGCTATATACACAGCAATGAGGATTAGATCTGCGGGCGGTACAGTTGAAGAGGAATGGACATCTCTAAAAAGAGATGGGAAGGAAAACACAGGTACGAAGAAGATAACTGCCAAGAAACCACGGGTAACAGAAGAAATACTTCAGTTGATCGAGGAAAGAAGGAAGTACAAACATGTTCAGGGAAATTTAGGAATACAGAAGTATAAGTTGCTGAGGAATGAAATAAATAGGAAGTGCAGTGAAGCTAAGACGAAATGACTGCATGAAAAATGTGAAGAAATCGAAAAAGAAATGATTGTCGATAGGACTGACTCAGCATATAAGAAAGTCAAAACAGCCTTCGGTGACATTAAAAGCAAGGGTGATAACATAAAGAGTTCAACGGGAATTCCACTGTTAAATGCAGAGGAGACAGCGCATAGGTGGAAAGAGTACATTGAAAGCCTCTATGGGAGGGAGGGGGGGGCGGGGGGGGGGGGGAGATTTGTCTAATGAGATACAAGAAGAAACAGGCGTCGATTTAGAAGAGTTAGGGGATACAGTATTAGAATCAGAATTTAAAAGAGCTTTGGAGGACTTACGAGCAAATAACGCGGAAGGTATAGATAACATTCCATCAGAATTCCAAAAATCATTGAGTGAAGTGTCAACGAAACGACTGTTCGTGTTGGTGTACAGAATGTATGAGTCTGGCAACATACCATCTGACTTTCCGAAAAATATCATCCACACAATTCCAAAGACTGCAAGAGCTGACAAGTGCGAGAATTATCGCACAATCAGCTTAACAGCTCACACATCCAAGCTGCTTACAAGAATAATGTACACAGAATGGAAAAGAAAATTGAGAGTGTGTTAGATGACGATCAGTTCTGACTTAGGAAAGACAAAGGGATCAGAGAAGCAATTCTGATGTTGCGGTTGATAATGGAAGCAAGACTGAAGAAAAATCAAAACACGTTCATAGCATTTGTCCACCCGGAGGAAGCGTTCGACAGTGTAAGATGGTGCAAGATGTTCGAAATTCTGATAAAAATAGGGTTACGGCATAGGGAAAGACGGATAATATACAATAATGTGCGAGGTCCAAGAGGGAATAATACGAGTGGACGACCAACAACGAGGTGCTCCGATTAAAAAGGGTGTATGACAGCAATGTAGTTTTCGCCCCTATTGTTCAAACTGTATAACGAAGAAGCAATGATGGAAATAAAAGAAAGGTTTAGGAGTGGAATTAAAATTCAAGGTTAAAGGATATCAATGATACGATTCGCTGATGACATTGCTATCCTGAGTGAAAGTGAAGAAGACTTACAGGATCTGCTGAATGGAATGACCAGTCTCATGAGTACAGTATGTGGATTGAGAGTGAATGGAAGAAAGACGAAAGTAATTAAAAGTAGCAGAAATGAGAACAGTGAGAAATTTAATATCAGGGTTGATGGTCACGAAGTAGATGAAGTTAAGGAATTCTACTACCTAGACAATAAAATAACCAATGACGGATGGAGCAAGGAGGACATGAAAAGCAGACTAGCAATGGCAAAAAGGGCATTCTACTTGTACCAAACATTGGCCTTGATTTGAGGAAGAAATTTCTGAGAATGTACGTTTGGAGCACAGCATTTATGGATGTGAAAATTGAAATGTTGCAAAGTCGGAACAGAAGAAAATAGAAGCATTTGAAATGGAGTGCTACAGACGAGTGTTGAAAATTAGGTGGACTGATGAAGTAAGGAATGAGGAGGTTCTTCATAGAATCGGAGAGGAAAGGAATATGTTGAAAACACTGACAAGGAGGAGACATCAGGGAATGACTTCCATGGTACTAGAGAGAGCTATAGAGGTCAAAAACTGTAGAGGAAGACAGAGATTGGAATACATCCAGCAAGTAATTGAGAACGTAGATTGCAAGTGCTACTCTGAGATGAAGAGGTTGGCACAGAAGTGAAATTCGTGGCGGGCTGCATCAAACCAGTCAGAAGACTGATGACTAAAAAAAAGAAGCCGATTAACAGACTACAGCAGCGAAGCCGACAAGCTCGCACACTAATGCACAAACAAACCGCCAAGACTACCCTACATCGTGAATCCGACATATGACCTATCGGACACTAACTGGTGATGTGCCCAACTGTTACAGGTATTCCGATGTTGGTCAAAAAACCAACGCCGGTACCCAGCTGCAGCCGCCGAGTAACCACGCTTCACAACGCCTGAATTATACCCACTACTAACACAACCTGTCCTTGCATGACCTGTCGCAGGCAGCAAGAAATTCGCTACTGCTCTTACAGCCCGACTCAGCTATCGCACACTCTGCCCTTCAAACTGCTAACCTTAGTTCGCCTTTCGACCCAATCTATCTACAGATGAGGACGTGTTAATGGGTAACCATAACTAGACGTACGTTAACATCACATTGAAAGGGTACAGTACCGCCCGAAATTGAAAATAGGTACAACATACTTCATTATTTTTGTCATAACAACAAATTTTTTTTGTAAAATAACTCAATTTCAATTAATACAGCGAAGCCGGATACCAGTGTGGGAAAGAATGACAATTTATTTATTTAATTGATCACATGTGCACTCCCACAAAGTAAATCCCTACATCCAGTTTGGTGAGATCTGTGAAATGAATGAATGTATGGTCGTCTGCTAACCACAGATAGTGAATGTGAATATATGATCATCTTTGAGACGATCCTTTGGCCACCTTTGGTGGGACCAAAGAGATGAAATTTACCTGAGCTTTGAGCACCTGAAATGTGGCTGACCAATACAGTAGCAAGGTGCTCCCCCACTTCACCAAAGGTGCGAGAGGACCTGGAGAACGGCCATGTTTCAAGCACTCCGCCGCTGGATCTTGTGCTGGTAAGACCTGTTTTAGTTGTGCTCCGTAATGACGAAAGAGTGGAGACGTGGTATGCATGTGGAATATTTAAGAGTAGTTTGAAATAATAATTTCTCTATTTCAGGAACTTTTGTGGGGAGAATTAAATGTCAGGCAGGTAATATTAATGGGATTGTAGTAATCTTCGGAAGTGACCAACGGTCACAATGAAACCACGTGTAGCAATAAGTTGAAATATTTCCGTGTGCTTAAGTTAAGCTGAATTACTAGCGTGTGTACAATAAGTTGAAATATTTAAGAAATAGCGTGTGTACCATAAGTTGAAATATTTAAGAAATGGCGTGTGCATGACTTGAAATTAGAGACGAGTACTTCCACGTGGTGAGTACTGTGTGAGTCTTAAACTATGTATGAGACAAAAGATAAAGAGAAGTACTCATCCATGGTATCAGTTGAGGACTCGCGTGTGTGATGAATATGTTCTTAATATTACTTTGCGTGATATGATTACATGTGACGCTAGATTCAAACTCTGAGAGAGAAGCAAGGTGAGTCGGCCGTCTATCCAGCAACGCCACTTGGCTTGCATGCACAGGAAGACGTGCATATATCTCCAGAGTTCATAGTAGGAAAGTAGAATTACGAAGTGGGGCAGTGTCGTGTGAAACTGGGATAAATATTAATTGAAGTGGGAACGCTGAAAGTGATAATGTTGTGACTAATCCCTGTGTAGTATTTCATATTGTAGTGTGGTGTATGTCATGTAATTTGGGTATGTGTGGTTTGCATGGGAGAGTAGCGAGGTAGTTTCAAAAGATTAGTGGGTTATGCTTGTTCCTTCGGTACCGCTCGGTCTGGAGGATAGTTTAGTGATGATGATTGTGAGAGTCGAAGTGTGAGAAATAATAAAAGATCCACCATCCTATCCAGAAAGTGCACTGTAGCGTTAAATAATTACGAGACGATAATATAGAGATTCACCAATGTAAAGCCATGCCCACTGGGCGGAATTTCTCATGTGTTATTGTTGTAGGTTATAGAATTTGTGTGTTTGGGTTAGAGAATTTATCGGAATAAATAAGATAGTGAAAATAAAAAGATTGGTGGACTTTTCCTTCGAATTGTATGTTGTCATAATGTCCCAAATTTATAATGTGTGCGCCATTCATATTCAGTGCGGTGACCACGTGTTGACAAAAGCCGTTAAATAAAAGAGAAAAAGAAAATGTGGTATTGCCAGTGCGTAGTGTACAGTCAGAGTTCTGTAAATTACTGATAGTCAGATGCGTGTTTCCGTTGCGTATTAATCATATAGGAGGATAACTTGTAACTTAAGGGTGATTACTAGAATTCATGTTACTCGATAAATAAGAATGAATCCACTCGCTTGGCAGACCACTCATCTTGCAGGCCTGACTGCTTGATGCCACAGTATGAGTAAGGCATGTGGGTGCCTCTCAACATTACCCATACCCTGCGAGACCTCACTTAGTGGATCTTTTGTGTTTTGGCCATCATGCCAGTGTAGGCGTGGAGAGGCTCCAACCTATATAAAAAAAAATAGTGTTGGACTGCATGGGAACCTGACAGCAGGCATACCCATAGCGAAGGTTCCAGTCGACCGCATGTGACCAACGCAAGGAAGGATCTTTGTATGGTGCGCCAGACACATCATAACCCCTTCACATCTGCGCCTCCCATCTTAGAACAAGAAATGGACTCCCTGCAACATTCTGTCGTCTGCACCATTGGTCACATACTTGCAGCTGCCGGACTAGGGACTACCATCCTTTATTTATTTTTATTTACACGTCAAGTTCCGTAGGACCAAATCGAGGAGCAAATCTCAAAGGTCATGAAACGTGTCAGTACATGAAATTGCAACATAAAAGTAATAACAGATAAAAATAAAATGTTTATGAACCCGAAAAAAATCAATCCATAAGTTTAAATAAACGCAATCAACAATACAACAGGAATCAGCTTAATTTTTCTCGAACTCCTCGACAGAATACAAGGAGTGATCCATGAGGAAACTGTTCAGTCTCGATTTGAAAGCGCGTGGATCACTGCAAAGAATTTTGAATTCAAGTGGTACCTTATTGAAAATGAATGCAGCAGTATACTGCACACTTTTCTGCGCAAGAAGTCCGATTCAAATGCAGGTTTGATTTCTGCCGAGTATTAACTGAAGTGAAAGCTACTCATTCTTGGGAATAAGCTAATATTGTTAATAAGAAATGACAGCAAGGAATATATATATTGTCAGAGCTATGTCAGAATACCGAGACTAGTCAACAAGGGTCGACAAAAAGTTCGTGAACTTACACCACTAATTTCCCGGACCGCCAGTTTCTGAGCCAAAAATATCCTTTTAGAATGCGAAGAGTTACCCCAAAACATAATACCGTACGACAAAAGCGAATGAAAATAAGCAAAGTAGACTAATTTTTGTGTCGAACGATCACTCACTCCAGATACAGTTCGAATAGTAAAAACGGCAGCATTAAGTCTTTGAACAAGATCCTGAACATGGGCTTTCCACGACAGTTTACTATCTATCTGAACACCTAGAAATTTGAACTGTTCAGTTTCATTAATCATGTGCCCATTCTGTGAATTTAAAACATCAGGTCTTGTTGAATTGTGTGTTAGAAACTGTAAAAACTAAGTCTTACTGTGATTTAGCGTTAGTTTATTTTCTACAAGCCATGGACTTAAGTCTGCACTATTCGAAACCGAGCCAAAGTTGCACACAACACGCTTTACCATCAAGCTAGTGTCATCAGCAAACAGAAATATTTTAGAGTTACCCGTAATACTAAAGGGCATATCATTTATATAAATAAGGAACAGGAGTGGCCCCAACACTGATCAGTGCACGATTAAGACCCCACATCACAGCCATTCTCAACATTGTGAATAATGACCTTTTGCTTTCTGGTGCTAAAGTAAGAGGTGAACCAATTGTGAGCTACTCCCCGTATTCCGTAATGGTCCAACTTCTGGAGCAATATTTCGTGATCAACACAATCAAACGCTTTAGTTAAATTAAAAAATATGCCTAGCGTGCGAAATCTTTTGTTTAACCCATCCAGTACCTCACAGAGAAAAGAGAATAAAGCATTTTCAGTTGTTAAACGACTTCTAAAGCCTATCCTTAGGCTGTCATTAACAACAGAACACAAACGCCTGTGTTTAGAATGGCGTGACTGGCATGTTTGGTCTCTGACGACGCTGTGTTCAGCAATGAATTGCAGTTCTGCACTACCGTGGATGACGATGATGATGATGATGATGTTTTGTTTGTGGGGCGTTCAACTGCGCGGTCATCAATTTTTACGCGAACCAGTCTAGACACTGTCACGAATGACACCCGGCCGGGAATCGAACCAGCGACTCTGATCCAGAGCCAGCAACGCTAGCCACTAGACCACGAGCTGCAGACCATTACCGCGGATCATCTAGTTAGCGAGTGCGTTGACGACCTGGGCAGAGGTCCCTGAGTTATCTGAAAATTGTCACAAGATAGAACACTTAGTTCGGTAATGGAAGGTACACGTGTACGTACCGAGAAATAAAAACACGCAATTTTTATAAAATTATTTTATTTCATCAAATATCTCTAAATAAAACTGCCAGTTGAAAAATTTGAAAAACAACAATAATTCTTTAAAAACATGTACAGCTTAAACATTAAATTAGATACAATCCCTTGTGGAGTACAACAACTTATAACACTTCGAAAACAACTGCCATGTCCATTCTTCCAAAATGTTCCCTTTTCAGACGGATTAATTATGATACAGAGGGGATCACACTATTCAGTGATCTAAAACACACATAAAAAAACAATTACAACACATGTCTTAAAAGGAAATAAGGAACTAAACCCTTTACAGTGTGAAAAGGAGGGAGAACACTTTCTTGGGTAATGTGATCTGAAAACCAGGTAACGATACTAAAACAAATCTTAAATCAGGGCTTCATAAACAAGATTTTTAACAGTACTTAGACAAAATATCAAGATTAAAAGATTAAACCAACTCTTTTACAACATAATTTCAAAAGCACATTGCATGACTTGAATCACAGGTTAGCCAAAGTCTCTCTTTCTAACGAAAACGAAGCAGGAACTGTGCTATTAAAAATTTATTTGCTTTTAAAACAATTTAAAAAACATTTCGAAAGAAAAGAAAAGGAACGAAGATTGAGTTTAACGTCCCACCTACACCGAGGTCCCTAGGGACGGAGCACAAGCTCGGATTAGGGAAGGATTGCAGAGGGAAATAGATCGTACTCTTTCAAAGGAACCGTCACGGCATTTGCCCCGAGTGATTTAAATCGGGATGACCGGTCTCGGATTTGAACCGTCGTCCTCCCGAATGCGAGTCCAGTCTACAACGCCTCCTCACTTGGTGTTTAGCAAGAGTAAAGGTACCTTCTGATATACAATTTTAAAAACACTGCAGCAATACACATCAACATGGGTACACAAAACTTGGCCAGAACAACATACTGAAAGATCGGGAACCGTCTGACCATACAGTGTACCACTCACGATATAGACTTGAACACAATGCTCTCAGACACCGTCAGGCTATTAAACAAGATTAATCAGTGGCGTTCATAAATACCAAATGTTTACAAATGACTCTCTATCAAACTGTAATCTCACAGTTTATTCATTTGCGTTATCCCTTTTGCGTTGCGATGACCATCCACAAGCATTACGGCGAAATCCAACCAAATTATCAAATGACACAAGCCATGCTTACTGTACCTGCCAAACTTTAGATAAAACAGACTGCACATTCAACATTGTATGCACAAATCGTAATCCCACGGTGAGCTAGCTGGCCCAGAAAGCATAATACTTTCGTGCCAACGCTTAGTTCAGACTCCAAACATGACTCAGAGTTCCACGTCACTTCCAGGTGACCCAGCGAACAGAGTCCGTCTTAGCCGGCGTGGGGCCATGTGCAAAACTTCCGGGTGAGGCTCACCCGCATCTCCCCCTCCCCTCCCCTCCCCTCCTCCAACAGAGGTTATACACCTTCCTCACGTTCAAACGAATTCAAAGCTTCGTCATTGACGTACTACTAATATATCGAAAGAGAGTTACTACAGTAGACCTGCTGTTATGATAGTAATATAATTAACCGGAGAAGTAATTTTAATAGGTAAGGTAATTATTAAAATGTTAATAATAAGAACTATCTTAGCTATGGAAATCCTTTCAATTTAATGAAATTCAGAATGAAATAAGGTTCACAAGTGTTGTTCAGGATATACACTTAAATGTTTTTATCACTTGAATGTACTCGACATTTACAAGAAATTAAATGAGTTGTGGGCTTTAAACGCTAAGGGTGTTCTCCTATACACACTTTACACAAAACATCTTTTTCTTGCTTTTTGGCGAGCAAATTCATCATAAATATCCTCAAAATTCAATTCTGAAACCAAGTCGTGTTCCACTGACAGCACGGCCAGAGAATAACGGCGTTCTTGCGAAGTGCTGCTTCTGAAATAGCTCTTGAGAAGCTTTAAACGCGAAAAGCCCCTTTCAGCGGAGGCGACAGTCACTGGCAAGGTTAGCAAAATTCTGAAGGCAATTTAATGTTGGGAAATGTCTTTCCAACGTCATTCAAGTACCGGGTGATCAAAAAGTCAGTATAAATTTGAAAACTGAATAAATCACGGAATAATGTGGATAGAGAGGTACAAATTGACACACATGCTTGGAATGACATGGGGTTTTATTAGAACCAAAAAAATACAAAAGTTCAAAAAATGTCCGACAGATGGCGCTTCATCTGATCAGAATAGCAGTAATTAGCATAACAAAGTAAGACAAAGCAAAGATAATGTTCTTTACAGGAAATGCTCAATATGTCCACCATCATTCCTCAACAATAGCTGTAGTCGAGGAATAATGTTGTGAACTGCACTGTAAAGCATGTCCGGAGTTATGGTGAGGCATTGGCGACGGATGTTTTCTTTCAGCATCCCTAGAGATGTCGGTCGAGCACGTTACACTTGCGACTTCAAGTAACCCCAAAGCCAATAATCGCACGGACTGAGGTCTGGGGACCTGGGAGGCCAAGCATGACGAAAGTGGCAGGTGAGCAAACGATCATCACCAAACGACGCGCGCAAGAGATCTTTCACGCGTCTAGCAATGCTTTGTTTTCTTCGGTTCTAATAAAACCCCATGTCATTCCAAGCATGTGTCTCAATTTTTACCTCTCTATCTACATTATTCTGTGGTTTATTAAGTTTTCAAATTTATGCTGACTTTTTGATCACCCGATATTTCAATATTAACATAGGAGTTTTCACATCCTCGGGCACCATTTCTCTGAAGTCTTTCATTTCTGTCAAAACGTCTGATGCAGCAATGTCATTCGAACATTCACCATTTATGTTTACACTTAGCTCTTTCCCAAGGTTTCTACATACCACTTTCAGTTCTTTGTCCTGTATGTATAAGGGCAATTCAAATTAACAAATGAACCCCAGTCACTAGTGTAAAGTAACGGCAACGATTTTATTAACTCAAAAATGTAATTCTACACAGTACATATAGTCAAAAATAGTCGCCAAAACAGTTGGCACATTTATCCCATTGCGACACCAGACGGTCGATTCCATCCTTGAAGAAGCTAGTAGGCTGCTGTCAGATCCAGGCCTGGACCCAGTCACACACTTCGTCGTGGGTGGTGAGAACGCTGATACCCAGTAACCGATGGGTCTCGTCCATGGTGATCTACATCTACATCTACATTTATACTCCACAAGCCACCCAACGGTGTGTGGCGGAGGGAACTTTACGTGCCACCGTCATTACCTCCCTTTTCTGTTCCAGTCGCGTATGGTTCGCGGGAAGAACGACTGTCTGAAAGCCTCCGTGCGCGCTCGAATCTCTCTAATTTTACATTCGTGATCTCCTCGGGAGGTATAAGTAGGGGGAAGCAATATATTCGATACCTCATGCAGAAACGCACCCTCCCGAAACCTGGACAGCAAGCTACACCGCGATGCAGAGCGCCTCTCTTGCAGAGTCTGCCACTTGAGTTTGTTAAACATCTCCGTAACGCTATCACGGTTACCAAATAACCCTGTGACGAAACGCGCCGCTCTTCTTTGGATCTTCTCTCTCTCCTCCGTCAACCCGATCTGGTACGGATCCCACACTGATGAGCAATACTCAAGTATAGGTCGTATGAGTGTTTTGTAAGCCACCTCCTTTGTTGATGGACTACATTTTCTAAGGACTCTCCCAATGAATCTCAACCTGGTACCCGCCTTACCAACAATTAATTTTATATGATGATTCCACTTCAAATCGTTCTGCACGCATACTCCCTGATATTTTACAGAAGTAACTGCTACCAGTGTTTGTTCCGCTATCTTATAATCATAAATAAAGGATCCTTCTTTCTATGTATTCGCAATACATTACATTTGTCTATGTTAAGGGTCAGTTGCCACTCCCTGCACCAAGTGCCTATCCGCTGCAGATCTTCCTGCATTTCGCTACAATTTTCTAATGCTGCAACTTCTCTGTATACTACAGCATCGTCCGCGAAAAGCCGCATGTAACTTCCGACACTATCTACTAGGTCATTTATATATACTGTGAAAAGCAATGGCCCCATAACACTCCCCTGTGGCACGCCAGAGGTTACTTTATCGTCTGTAGACGTCTCTCAATTGAGAACAACATGCTGTGTTCTGTTTGCTAAAAACTCTTCAATCCAGCCACACAGCTGGTCCGATATTCCGTAGGCTCTTACTTTATCAGGCGACAGTGCGGAACTGTTCGAACCCCTTCCGGAAGTCAAGGAAAATAGCATCTACCTGGGCCTGTATCTAATATTTTCTGGGTCTCATGAACAAATAAAGCGAGTTGGGTCTCACACGATCGCTGTTTCCGGAATCCATGTTGATTCCTACAGAGTAGATTCTGGGTTTCCAAAAACGACATGATACTCGAGCAAAAAACATGTTCTAAAATTCTACAACAGATCGACGTCAGAGATATAGGTCTATAGTTTTGCGCATCTACTCGACGACCCTTCTTGAAGACTGGGACTACCTGTGCTCTCTTGCAATCATTTGGAACCTTCCGTTCCTCTAGAGACTTACGGTACACGGCTGTTAGAGGGAGGGCAAGTTCTTTCGCGTACTCTGTATAGAATGTAATTGGTATCCCGTCAGGTCGAGCGGACTTTCCTCTGTTGAGTGATTCCAGTTGCTTTTCTATTCCTTGGACACTTATTTCGATGTCAGCCATTTCTTCGTTTGTGCGAGGATTTAGAGAAGGAACTGCAGTGCGGTCTTCCTCTGTGAAACAGTTTTGGAAAAAGGTGTTTAGTATTTCAGCTTTACGCGTGTCATCCTCTGTTTCAATGCCATCATCATCCCGGAGTGTCTGGATATGCTGTTTCGAGCCATTTACTGATTTAACATAAGACAAGAACTTCCTAGGATTTTCTGTCAAGTCGGTACATAGAATTTTATTTTCGAATTCACTGAACGCTTCACGCATAGCCCTCCTTACGCTAACTTTGACATCGTTTAGCTTCTGTTTGTCTGAGAGGTTTTGGCTGCGTTTACACTTGGAGTGAAGCTCTCTTTGCTTTCGCAGTAGTTTCCTAACTTTGTTGTTGAACCACGGTGGGTCTTTCTCGTCCCTCATAGTTTTACTCGGCAGGTACCTGTCTAAGGCGCATTCTGCGGTTGGCCAAGACTAGAGCATTCACTTCTGCAAGCACTTCCGGTGTGATGACACGATGAGCCTGTCTAGGCTAGGACGAGCATCGTCTTCCAGTGACTCGCGCCCCTCAAGGAATCGTTTGCGCCATTCCACAACACTTGAACGCCTCAGATTGTATTCACCGTACACAGCCTTCATCCGTCGATATATTTCACGGCCTCTAACTCCCTCCGCCGCCAAAAATCCAATCATTCCTTGTTGTTCCTGCTTACTCACCTGCATGTTCAGTCGATAGTGGACGATAACTTGTGTAACCACCTTCTCTTCATCGTGAAGCCACACTGGCGCTATGCAACATCAAACGGTACGCACGCGTCAATCTCTACCAATAGATGGCGCCACCATACCCGCAGTTACGTGGTGCCACCTCACGTGTAGGACAAGGGTGGACGCATTGACCAGGTGTCATTTGAATGAACCTCATATTTTAAACTTTCTGGAGAAAACAAAAAGCTGAAATTTCGGAACACTTAGACAGTTGGTCAACCCTTTTTTTCAACCATTTTAATACTGTGTCAACGATAGGAGAGAAAATCTATTTTGTGTTTCTTCTCCGAAGGCTGAGCTCTGCAAACCATGTTGTCACCGTCATAATTATGTTGCTACACCTTCTTGGCAGTACCCTTTTCTTCAAATTTTGGTTCAATCTGTAAACTTTCAGCTATCTCTTTCACTGTTATCTGCACATTAACGAAACCTTTTTCACGGAAATTCTCAATAAACTTCACTAAACTTTTGAGGGATTTAGATGCTACTTTCACGTCCATGTTTTCTTGCTTGTAGTGTCTTACTTCCTGCGTTAATGGCAAAGCGAAGGTCATACCATATGACAACATCTACGATAAACTCGAAGCTTTCTAGTTCGTTCACAGCAAGCGAGTGCGCATCGCTCTTTGTTTTCGATTCAACAGTGCTCTTGCTCACCTCAAGAAGAGCATGTCTGACTTCTCTTGCCTAGTAACTTATAGCTTTGACACTCTCCACCCTGCTTTCCCATCGAGTATCTGAAGCTTCTTCATTGTTAAAGTTGGCACCCTCTTCAATAATATTTCCCATCTCTGAATGGATGCACTGAAAACAATGCATATTCTTTGAACTACACCAAAAACTGTGTGTGCTTTTGCTGTCGATTTTGCCGAATCTGATAAAACAGGATTACGTTGTGGCTCGCAGAGGGCATATAAAATGCTCTTGGATTGCACTGTGGGATCTTGAATATCACTTCGATAACCTTTCATATTTGCGCCATTTTCGTATCTTTTGTCTGTGCAATCATGGTTCAAATGGCTCTGAGCGCTATGGGACTCAACTGCTGAGGTCATTAGTCCCCTAGAACTTAGAACTAGTTAAACCTAACTAACCTAAGGACATCACAAACATCCATGCTCGAGGCAGGATTCGAACCTGCGACCGTAGCGGTCTTGCGGTTCCAGACTGCAGCGCCTTTAACCGCACGGCCACTTCGGCCGGCTGTGCAATCATGAATATCGAGCTCTAGTTGATCTAGTTTCTACAAAAGGATTTCAGTCAAACTTTCTGCTATTGTTGAAGTGACGTTCAGAAATTCGACGAACTGTTCTTCTACAGTCACTGCGTCTTCTGATAAATTTACAGACCTAACCATCAATGTCATTTGTTCATTGTGGCTTGTATCGGGAATATAACCAAGTATGACAGAAAAATATTTACTCTCTTTCACAAAATTAACAATGCTGTTCTTTACTTTGTTGGCAAGCAAATTTATGAGTTCATTTTCAGTGTCTTTCCCAAGATAACGGTCCTGAATTTCTTGAGTTTTTACCCGCCTTAGATGTTCCTCCAAAACAGGGTTCAATTCTGATATCATTTTGATCAAACCAAGAAAATTAGCAGTATTTTCTTGATATAGCTGGTCGCTGTTACCCCTTAAGGCGATATAATGTTGAGCTAGGTACCTGATGGTGAATATCATTCTTTTTAGAATCTGACACCAATGTTCCTTCTCTTTTTCCAGTACTTCAAGGTCAATTTGATAAATACCACATTTTTGTTTCAAACTTATCTTACATCTATCCATTTTTTTGTACAATTTATGTGGTTAAATGATTGTTCATGCTCTTGAAACCGATTTCCTAAATGAGCCCAATCACAGAGTCCATCACTTGATAGCTTTTTTGAAGGAGATCTAAAAAATTTAAAACAAAAGCAAAAAATATTGTCGATAGATTTCGAATATACGAGCCATTAACGATCCCTTTTTTCTCTATTTGGTAAAGTTCTTACGTAAAAATAAGTTCAAAATTTTCTTCTGTTCTCATGTAAAAAATACTCAAAATTTACAATTTTAGTAGGGCCTTTCTGTATAATTTCGTTTATAATGGGGTATATTAACGTTTTAGGCCAAGTGCCGGGGTCCGCATTGGTGATTACTTCACAACTGTTACTACTAGGCCTATCTGAATGTGAGATAGCTGGAGGTCCGCAATCACTTGTATGTAAAACACCACATGATGAGAGGCTACTTTTAAAGCCATCGTCCTTCAAGCACACTTTAGTCTCACCGTATGAAGTTACTGTCCGAAGAAATTTTTCGAAAGCGCCTTTTTGTGAGTTCAGAAACTGTTCATGTCGTAGCTTTTGCTTGATCTTTTGAGCTCCTAAATCGTATCTTCTAAATCTGTCCCTTTCACGAGATTTTTCCCCGTTGGCATTTTGAACTACACATGACAGACAAAAACACTGTCTCTTCACACAGAGTACGCACACAACATGTGAAACGGCGTGAACTGGAAAAACACCGTACCTTTAAACTGACGGCAATGAATAAATCATTCTGTGGAGGACACCTGCTGACGGAACAAAGTAATGCTAGATTGTTTAGCCACAATAGTGAGCCGAAAGGGCGCTTACCTCTTAATTTACGCACGATCAATAGTCATGTGCTGACAGCAGATATACTGTAGCGCTTCGCTACGGTCGCAGGTTCGAATCCTGCCTTGGGCATGGATGTGTGTGATGTCCTTAGGTTAGTTAGGTTTAAGTAGTTCTAAGTTCTAGGGGACTGGTGACCTCAGAAGTTAAGTCCCATAGTGCTCAGAGCCATTTGAACCATTTTTTACTACAGCGCTTCAGTACCTTAGCCTCTGGTTCCCTCGGCACCGATGCAGGCATAATTTTCTGAGACGTACTCCAGTGGCCATAGTCGTCTCACAATGGGTATATAATTGAATTACATTACATTAAAAGTAGTTTTAGAAACACCTTACTTTAGTTTTCCATTTATCTGTAATAACAAAATTACGGCTGACAATTTTCAAATTACTTTCCATTGTTCCGCGAAGGGTCCTGTGCGATTGCACCATTTGCTCATGCCTAAGGCCGACCCAGCCTGTGACGCCGGGGTAGGCGCTGCCTAGAGACGCGGATTCGGTATCTTTGAACATCGATAGTGGACCGGCTCAGTCCCATTCTTCCAATGTTTTGGAAAGGCACAGTGGCTTAACTCCTGGCGTCATTGTGTGGGGAACCTTTGAGTCATGGCCAGCAGGGATCGAGCGAACTCTGACAGCTCAATGGTAGAGCAAGGACATGCTGCGTTTCCATGTATTATTTCTCCTGTAGCAGTACGATGGTGCCATTTCTCAACAGGACAAAGCTCGTCCACACATGGAACGTGTGTCTACGAAGTGCCTGCTCGATATTCAGGTCCTATCATAACATCACATTCTCTCAATTTGTGAAGTTTCACTTCGTTCCCTCCTCCCTTTCTGGATACTTCATTCTTTTTTCCAGGCAGTGTATTTAACACGCACTCGGACAGGGAAAGACTTGGTTCAAGTAGTATTGTGTCAAAGGCGTAAGAAGTAGATATGCTAGTCTCCAGGATACACTGTAGAATGTACGGATATGAAGGGTTGTCATAAACCAGAGAGTCTTGATGGACTACGTAAGCCACAGCATTTTACTCAGCCCCTCATCTCATGGCCCCCTGGCAGAGAGTTATTTAGTTTAGTAAATGAATGAATCAGTATTTGTGCCAATAGCCAAAATACAATGTACGTACAGTGATTAGGTTATTTAATACTGGCTGGAACAAGTTCATTGTCCCTACCCCAAAACTTGAATATAAGTGACAAAATAATGACAAAACAGTAAAAGGCTGTACTGAAAACATCTGTCAGAGATCTAAATTAGTTTTGCTAAGAATTTTGAAAACGAGAGAGAGAGAGTATAATCAATTTTTCAAATTTTAAAACTTTCAAGTTATAAAGAAAAATTCTATTTATAGAAGAACTGTGAACTCGTAATTTTATGAACTGTTTACGTTTTTAAAGAGTTATTGCTGTTACACAACCACAGCAATATTAGAACGTGTATCACCAAAGTATTATCGAGTCAGGACTAAAGTCGCAATCTTCTGTATGCATAAAAGTATTGCACATTAAATCCGTTTTGTGTGGCTGTGCCAATAAAGAGAACCGTGTTAATATATATTTCAATTCCTGCTAAATGAAATCCGACAACGAAACCAAAATTTAGATAATTCTTTCATGTTCAAAATTATTGCAACAGCTATGAAATTGGAAGGTACAGATCTAGTATAACACTACACTGTTCGTACTGCGCCCGTACGTATTGTGATACAATGAGTTAATAGCAAAATCTTCTTTTCTTGTGTTATTTCTGTGGTGTTCTGGGTTGTTTAGATTCAGTGGTGTGTCTAATTAACACGTTTTGTAACAACAACGACTCTGTACTATTGTACATATAAGTAATTCATTTCATCTGATATTACGGTAAACTTGTGTAATTGATGTTCTGATTTCATTTCTTTTTGTTTCATGCCATTATGTTACGAAAACTGTAAATAAGATTCAATGTGAATATTAATGTTTATGCCAAATGTCAAGTAATATTGTAAAAGAATTGAAATGTAACAAATGTTGAAACTGTTGTAAGGTGTTTAAAATTGTAACTGTGCGTCTGGTCCATACGTAGGCAATGTGTTAGGATATGTAGAATGCAAAACCTCGGGTGAATACCCGGTCTGTCAGGGAGCGGTAAAAGGTGGATGGCAGGCGAGTGCGGGAAAATGCGCGCGGGCACTGCACGGCACAACGGGCTCAGTAGTAGTAGTTGGAGTTTGGCACTGGTTTGAGCAACACCTTCTGGAGCGAGGAGGCTCTCCTGGAAGACAGAGCTTCACTGAGCCTCGGGTATGCCGTTCCAACGCCCACACAGCATGGCAAAATTCCATACGCACTAAATGGAAAAGTATTGCGACGCTAAGAAGAATTAAAGTGCCGATACGTCAAGAGCCATAGCTGCGGTTGTATGTGTGTCTGTGCCTCGCCATCTTGCCGCCCGCCAACCGCCGCATCGATACTAGCAGGTTGAAACTTTTAGTACTGTATTCGTATGGATCAGAGTGTGAACTGTGTTTGTTTGGTGTAATAATAACCTAAATTTTACCAGAACTTTTCCATCATTTAATTATCCTCTCAACTAACCTAGACAGGGTCCTTTCCAAACGTTGTGCAATCAGAGTGTCCCCAAATGAAAATTAAAAATTGTGTTAATAATTATTATTTGCAGAACTAGCTATATTAGAACGGTGTTTAAAGAAATGTTTTGTTAATGAACCAGCAAATGAATAGCGAAGTTCTAACGAGTCGAAAGATAACTTTAGTATTGATATAGTAATGAAGTTTGTTATTTCGAGACAGATTTAAAAGCATTTAAATGAGCAGTAAATAAGATGAAAAGAGTAGTAACTTATATGCTGGAAATCTTGAATGAATAATAAATTCAGTAATCATTTTTTTAAATACAGCGATCATAACAGTTTCAGGGTCCCCCCCCCCCCCCCCGCCCCTCATTCATTTTAATTCTGAAGTGTTCTAAATTGGTTTGATCAGCAAAAGTTAAAGTCAATATAAAAGTCAAAATTTATCAGTGTTTTATCTTTATCAAAATTGACATTTTGTGTGAGATATGAAAGTAAAATTTCTAGGGTAACCTATGCCCGATTTTAATCAGATTAATAGACAGTATAAAATTTTGTAGTAAACATTATAGTGTAGTGTTATGTATTCATGATTTTCCATATCAGTACAGAACGTGAAACTATCAGTTCAATAGATTTTCTGGGTCTAAAATTCTACCATATTATACAGTGTTACAACTTGTTGTTTTGCATGGACATATACCAACTGGTACAGGGAAGAAACTCAGTTAATGCCTAATTAGGCTGGCGACCGTGTTATTGTCACATTGGTAGCATCTTCTGGTTTGCTTTTGATCCATCCATCCATCCATTTCAAACTTACTTGACGGATCATTGTTATTACAGAGTGGATGTAAGTCTGATTCGTCACCATTCATCTGATATTACGGTAAACTTGTGTTGAGCAATTCGGCGGTACGTCCACCCGGCCTCCCGCATGCCCACTATACGCCCTCGCTCAAAGTCCGTTAACTGCACACACGGTTCACGTCCACGCTGTCGCGGCATGCTACCAGTGTTAAAGACTGCGATGGAGCTCCGTATGCCACGGCAAACTGGCTGACACTGACGGCGGCGGTGCACAAATGCTGCGCAGCTAGCGCCATTCGACGGCCAACACCGCGGTTCCTGGTGTGTCCGCTGTGCCGTGCGTGTGATCATTGCTTGTACAGCCCTTTCGCAGTGTCCGGAGCAAGTATGGTGGGTCTGACACACCGGTGTCAATGTGTTCTTTTTTCCATTTCCAGGAGTGTATGTAGATAATTGTTCTACTGATGAACGCTGTACGAACTAGAGTGAGAAAGTTTTAAGACAGTGTGAATGCAGGCGATGGGGAATTTTGTATCATAATATGTTAAGTTTATGGTAAAAGGAAAGCTAATTCGAGTGTAAATGAAAATAGTTAATAACGTAAAGTATAAACAAAATATCAGAATGTTAAATATTTATTTTGGGAAAAAGTATAGTTCGAAAGCGTGTTAAGGCCGGCCGCTGTAGCCGGGCGATTCTAGGCGCTTCAGTCCGGAACCGCGCTGCTGCTACGGTCGCAGGTTCGTATCCTGCCTCGGGCATGGATGTGTGTGATGTCCTTAGGTTAGTTAGGTTTAAATGATGACTTTAGATGTTAACTCCCATAGTGCTTAGAGCCATTGAAAGTGTGTTATTTGATGACTGGTTAGTCATCAAAAGCGCGGACTAACGCAGGAGAATAATGATTTTCTATTGGCCTTAATGAAAACTGACCAGTCAGAACGGAGCGTTCTTCGTGCATCTTTTCTCTTGGTGATACAGAATGCTTACAGCAGTCTAAGAAAGTCAGAGACCAGTATTTCAATGGTACGGTCGTGTGAAGTATGACCTCCGAAGGAAGTTATAATTTGCCGATTTTAGTTTCAAAAGTGTTTCAAAGTGAAGGCATATTTATTCTGGTGTGTTTTTTTAGAAAGTACGGATTTTTAAGTAATTTTGTCTATGAGAAAAGACAGTAATTCCGCATGGCATATTGAGCACATCGGTGACTAAAAACTTGAGTGCATTAGACACCGATAAACTTAATAAGATGGCGAGCATCTTCCGGTAAGAACAATCCGTGTTTGGTAGCTGTTAAAATTTCGGGAAATATGTTACCATAAACTTGCTTACCTGAATGAAATGGTTTGTGCATGACTGTGTTAAGATTAGCACGGGTTTGGCAGTGAACGTGTTCATAATTAAGGCCTTTTCCCGATTCTTGGAATGGCTACTTTGTATGCAGCCTGGTGCGAGTTGCAATACGGTGGACATTGCTCAGCTTTCCTACCGGCGATCTGCTGCAACGAGTTCACAGGTTGATCCAGGTAATGGGCAATAGTAACCGCGCCGCCGCACGTGGTGGATTCTCCTGGAAAACAGTTAAAAAGCCGTAGTAAATTGAACCCGTAGTTGAGAGAAATTTTGTGAAACACCGTAGTGAACGATAATGAAAAACTTAATTAATCGATATACGAGAAATTTTGAACGGAACCCGTTTCCAGTCGCCGGAGAGACTTCAGCCTAGTTTACATGACGACATTGGATTGCGCCACGCGTTGCGTGGGGTTAGTTGCACGCAAATGGTTTCATATTTGACTGTAGACACGGCAAAACCAGTATGTTCTTCAGTTTCGTTGTTTTGTGGGTTCCTGAATCGTGTCTGAAATGAAAGTTTTGGCACCTGCACATCGCACGAGTTGAGATGGAGTTCAAGCTTGTTGCATGGAATCGCTGCATAAGGAAAAAATGAGAAACGTGTTTCGATTCATGACTGGATGAAGAAAAGACGTCAGCTCGGTTGCTCAGCATCCTTGCTGAAATAATTTGTAATGGAGAACCCAAGAAGTTCTTTTAACTATCTTATAATGTCACTAGAACTGTTAATGTCTCTTCTAAATAGAGTTAATTATGCGATAAGGAATAAAGATATTGTAATGCTTGAAGCACTGCCGCCAGAACTGAAATTACACATCATATTGCAAGCACTGTAATCAAGAACATTCGGCATGCTATAAGATGCGGTTCTAGCTGGTGATGAAACTTTTTCATTAACACCAATAATTATTAACAGTGACAATTACTAACATTAACAGCAGTAATTATTCAAAGCAGGCCACATTAAGAAGAGAATGGTTTGCAAACTACTCTATTGAAGATAGATTTGTACAGTGGAAATATTTCAAAATTCAATCATATGTGAATGGGGAGCACTGCTGCGACGTTTTAAACAGATGAATATTCAATAAAGAATGTAGATTCTTGATTTGTGTAGCCTTCCCTCCTGTCAACAATATTCCTTAAAAAAAAAAAAAAGTCGCCCAACTCGAACGATGGGATTTTAGTCTTGTAGACGAGAGCATTTCGACAGCTAGAATTACATTTGCTTATATTTTTCTTAAATGAGTTGTATATGTGCTCCTAATTCAATAAATTTTGCCTTGCAGCTCAGATATTGTGAAACTATCTATGTTCTGATCGCATGTGAAGGTCTCAGAAGCAGCAATATGTTGCTTATTTTTGTAATCAGCATCACTGAAATCCCACAAACACGTGTGCAAAGGACTGATATCCAAAAAGCGAACAGTATTCTCCGTTCCCCACTTCATATTTGATTTTGTCTACACTCTACAAACACACATAACCTCAAAACGCATGAACTGGTGTCACCAAAGTTGGAACACGTCTAAACTGTTTAGTTTCACCGACGAGTGGCGCAAATGCTCGGCGCCCATGCACAGTGGCCGGAAGCGCAGTGGGCTGCAAGCTAGTGTCGTCGTGTAAACTAGGCTTTACAAGAAAGAGGGTGATGTTAAACAGTCACAATAACAACGAGGGCGCATTGAAGCAGCAAACGACGTTATAGCCATATCAACGAGCAGCAGTCAGGGCAGCACTGCCAACTTAACACAACGAGCGGGGAGCATGAAACTGGTATGGCAGACGAAGGAGGTTGGACTCGCAGTTTCAGCAAGCTGACGTTGCAGCATTCAATGAATAAGTTAAGTTTGTCACATTTGTTGTGTGTTTGCTGAAAGACTGAGTAGCATGGAAAGTAATAAAGATTTTGTAAATATGCTAAAAGAGGAAGAACTCTCATTCAATGTAAGTGCTTCACTAACTAGCTTGCCTGAACGGAGAGAAGGAGCAGATGATAAAATAAAAGAGAAGGTTTTTGTCGAGAGTTCTGTGTTATTTATGGACAGTGGAGTAGAATCTGCTTCAAGGATGTCAGTTAATGTAACTAGTGGGGTTAATGTAAGTCCTAAAAGTGACATTAAGCATGAAATCGGTAACAACCATTTGTGTGATGACAAGTGTTGGTAGTGTTACTGAATCAAATGTCTCAAATGTGGATGCCAAATTTGGTATAGCACCGGTGGAACAAGATAAACAGGAAACAGTAGTGCAAAAAATAGAACCTGAAAGTATGCAAGAAATGCTTGCAGCATTAGTGGGTTCTATAAAAGATGAAAACAAACAACATACTAATTTGGCTGAAACAATTGGTCAGAAAATTAATAAACTTGATGAAAAACCCTAAAATCAGACTGCTGTTTTAAAAGAAATGTGGAAAATGGATTTGAAGTCGTTAGAAAGTAAAGCGGATGTCAAAATTTCTCAAGTTGAGAATAACTGCCAGCAATTCATTAAAACTGTAAAAAGTGAATTAACAGATGCCTTGAAAAGATTTGCTATTGGAAATAAACAAAGGATAGATTTGATAAAAGAAAGTGTGCAGAAAGTAGAAGTCAAACTAGCGGCGATAGTCTATATGTGTAAATGATCACAAATTGTTAGACAGTAAAATCAGTTTTGAATTGGCCAAATTTATGAATTAAGTAAAAAGCGTGTCTGACAGAGTTGTCTTCATCTAACTAACTAACCAAGTAGAAGAGGTTGAAAATAAGTTGGATGAGCATAGCAGCAGATTATGCCAAGTTGAAACTAACGGCAGACATGGAACTAACAGTAGTGGGTGTAGCTTTGTAGTAGAATCGTCTGAAATATCATATGTCATTAACAGGCAGTTTTTACGTTTTGGTCCAATAGGAAATGTACAGACAAAAGAATTCTGGAATGACTTTGAAGGTGTTCTACCTAGTTTGTGGCCAGACAAACAAAAATTAGGGTTTATTACGCCTAAATTCTAGGAAGTGGCTAGAACTTGGAGGTTATCGCTACTGAACAGTATGATACTCTAGATAAATTTAAAGAGGCGTTTTTTAAAGAATATTGGGGCAAGCACAAACAAATTGATTCGCTAAATAGCTTCTAGGCTGGGGAAAAGTTAAATCCCAGAAAGGAAAGCGTAAAAAAGTTTGTGTTAAAGTGAATGGCAAATTTGTCATATGTAAACAATAAAGTCGAGCCAGAACAAATTGTTTTGGGCCTGGAAGGTAAACTGCCCATGAACTGGCGAAACAAAATTATTGCAGATCCGAGGGATGATCATAAATTTACTAGTTATTTGGGGAGAGTTGAAAAGTTATTATATGGCGAGGGGCATTCAGATCATTATGTCAGGGCTCAAAATAATGCAGAACCACAGCAGAATGTAAACGTTGACAGAATTGGCGTGTACCTGGAAACAGCAGGAGCAGAGGTGCTGGGAAGTGGCGCTATCCAGCAAATGATAGGCGAAATAATGGGGAGCAGGTGCACAGTTATCGATTGTATTCTCTGGTGCGAGAGTATGATGTTGCGCCAAGGCAACAGCAAATGGAGTTAAACGTAATAAGCGGTACAGAATCCATTAAACTAAATGCTGTCTGTGAAAGGGCTAGCGTTTACAAGACAGGAAGTAATACTTTGAACCCGCTAGCAAAACCCTTTGTACGTGTTAGACTGGGATTATAAGTGAGGAGCAAAAGAAAGAAGTAACAACACACGAAATGAGCTACATAAAAATCTGTACCTTTAACGAAGGTTTAGGAGATTTATTGGAGAGACATAAGCAAAATAAGCATTGTATTGCAGACGAAATGGGTGATGTGTTAGCAGAAAATGTAACAGAACTTGATTGACACAAAGTATTTAGCAATCTGGTTGAAGTCGAATCATGTTCTGGGGAAGAGGAAAGTACAGAAGCTGCAGAATTACAGGAGATTATGGATGTCAGTGTAGACGAAATACTAGTGTCTATAAATGACGAGGTTTGTGTGGCTATATGGGAGATGCAGGAAAACAGTGACCAAACCGGGGTCAGCCAACTAATTGTGAAAAAGAGGAAGAGAGAGAGGAAAGGGAGAGTGGTGAAACATCGGAAATTTTTTTTGAGGTGTCATTAATGGACAGAATAGTTAGTATGGGGGAGAAAAGGGATGAGGGTAATTCTGCAAAAATCTGTGTAATTTCTGGAAACAGGGAAGGTTTCAACAGAAGGAAGGTTGTGAACGATTTGTTGGAGGAGGGTTCTGACACAAGCAATGAAAGGATGGTGTTGAATTAGCCAATAATTAGTCTGCAAGTGTTTAACAAAGAAGTACAGTGTTCAGCAGATAGTGGCAGTGATTTATGAGCTGTGAGTAAAAGTTGGTTAGAATCGTTGCCAAATAGAAATGAACTTATAATAATGCCAGTAATAGGGTTGCAGGTAATTGCAGCTACAGGAAAAGTTATAAAACCTGTTTAACAAGAAGGACTGTTGCTAGTAAAAATAAATGGTGTGCAAGTACTCTACAACTTCCTGATCTATGTATAAAATGCTTATTGGTGCAGATTTCTTCAACCAGTACAAAGGGAGATTAACTTTTAATGAAAATGTAGTAATTTTTTAAATATATGGGAAAAAAGTGGTTCCACCATTTTTTTGAAAAAATAATGTGACCAAAGAAGAAGTAGCCAGTATACTAATTAGGCACTGTAAAAGGCTGGGAGATTTAGAGGGTTACAATGAGTGTGGGGATGATGTGGGGGTGGACCCTGAGGAAATAAGGCTTCAGAGGGCGTTGCAACCTACTCAATGCTAGGTGTTTGACGAACACCAGGTGCTCTAGTTATTGACATTGCTATTTCAGTTTCTTTCCGTATTGTCAATCTTCCTCTTCTGTCACTCTGAGCTGAACCTATCATCTTTAATTTTCTTCTCTATCAGTGAAGGTTAGGTATTTGAGAGCGTCAGAGGGTGTTATGGTGTCTTATAACGAAATAAGGTTTATGGTCAGAGAAATGGGGGTCAAATTGTAATGGAGTGAAATGATTGAGGTACGAAGGTAATGACGTAAAAGGAAAGTAGAAAAAGATACATTATCCTGCTGGAAGCTGACAGTAAGGATTGACTTCAGTAATATGAGAAGTTATTCCATGATATGTGGAAGTGTATGAAGCATTAACTAACAGTTAAAATACTGGCAGATATGAAGAAATATCCGGTTGCAGTAAGTAAAAGTAAATTGGAGGCAGAGAGAAATGTAGGGATAAAAAATAACTGGATGTGACAAGTGCAGTTAATGAGATTTTGGTGATGAAATAGGATGTACAGTGGCCACATAGTTAAAGGAAGGTTAACAAACATGACGACAAATATACCTGTATAAAGCTGAAGAACATTGATTATGAAAGGAATATGAATGAATGTGGAGATGGTAAACATACTGTAAATAAAAAATTTTGATTTCTGTTCAATAGAGGTAAAAAATATGAAGAAGAAGTGATACAAAGAGACACTGCATAAAAGTGGAAACTATGTATTGTAAAATGTTTGTAAATAATTGCTTTGTCACAATTAAATGTTCTCAAGTTGAGTTACAGTAAAGGAAAAGTAAGTTTTGCTTTCAATAGCAACTAGTTTTTTCTAATAAAAAAACTCATTAAGTCTTCCAAAGGAAATAGATTCTTGAAAAAACGTTTTCTAGTAGATTTGATCTGGCTGATTAAAGTAAAATAAAGAAGCAACACCCTGTTAATTTACTTTCATTTGCAGTCAGTTTAAACGAAATATAAAATTTGTAAATAATTTCTTTAATAATAAGTGATTGTGTATTAAGATGTATGTAAAGAAAGTAGTCTTAGATGGAAGTATGGTTTCAGGGACAGAGTTTCGTGTAAATCCTAGGAGGACAGATGTATGGAGAATGGAGGAATGTTATGGCTGCTACAATGCAAAGGTGCCATAATGAAAAACCAGGGAAATGAATGTGACGAAGACAAAAGTGATGTGCTAGTGCTAAGGCAGAATGAAATACCATTATTAAATGGAAGGACACAAATAGCAGTGCCTTTAGATAAAGAAGTGAGCAAGTAGTTAACTTTAAAACACTTTCATGAAATATGAATTTAAAAATGCTGAAAAAGTTATTAAGAGATTGAAAATTTGTTTTGAAAATCTGCATCAACTTTGCCAAGAAGAAACAATTTTCCATAAAGAAACTAAAAGATTAGGCTAGGTTAGTTGTAGACTGCCAAGTCCAGAGTTCAAAATGGCTCTGAGCACTATAGGACTTAACATCTATGGTCATCAGTCCCCTAGAACTTAGAACTACTTAAACCTAACTAACCTAAGAACATCACACAACACCCAGTCATCACAAGGCAGAGAAAAAGTCCAGAGCAAGAAATTTGTAATTTTAGTGTATAAGAATGAGATTTTTTTGAAAGATTTAAATTTTAAGTCAGGATCGATAATTTGTATGATTCTAAATTTTTGGGAAAAAATCTTTGTAATCATATGGAGTGTGAGGAGTGACACTTTATTTCGGGCATTTGCTGTGAAGTGTGAGGTTTGACGCTTTATTTCGGGCATTTGCTGTGCATAGCCATCCTGGATTCAGCGGCTCAGATTTGGTACGAAAAAATGGTAAAAAAACCTTTTTTGGTATTTTTTAGGAACCCCCACAAACTAATCAGGCCTCCATAACATCTTAAGACCCACCGTAGACCACATCAAATGCAAAAAGAACCAAGCGATCTCCTCCATTTGCGTAATCTGAAAGAAGTGTGAAGTATTCATATTTGTCCCTGTACTATAGTACAATGACACTAAGACCATGCTTCTGTTGAGTATATACATTATCGCTAGCTCAAGGACTATGCAGAACACTTGACCCTACCTCTCTACAACCAATGTAACCTGAGGGATCTGCTCTGGAAGAAACTAATTTTATAACATATCGGGTAGTGGATGCTGTCGCGTGTGTACCACCATTCATCTTACATCTCATGTACAGTGAGATAAAACAATGGGATTCTCTTGTCAGGGGCCTAGCTACAGAAGTAAATACTGCACCAGCGGATTCAAATTTGCATTACAATAACTTCGGATATACTTCATAAACACCTCATTCTATCACTACATGTCTCTGTATTGCAACAGCACCAGTGGGTTTGTCTAAAACTCACTGGTAGTTCAAAACAAAATTAATAAGATGGTGGTTTGAGGCAGAAACCACTGATACTGACCTGGTTAATTGCAAAGACGGCACCCTTTCTGTATACAGTCATTCCAGTGACCTGAAATAGTACATCTACATCTACATCTACATTGATACTCCGCAAGCCACCCAACGGTGTGTGGCGGAGGGCACCTTACGTGCCACTGTCATTACCTCCCTTTCCTGTTCCAGTCGCGTATGGTTCGCGGGAAGAACGACTGTCTGAAAGCCTCCGTGCGCGCTCGAATCTCTCTAATTTTACATTCGTGATCTCCTCGGGAAGTATAAGTAGGGGGAAGCAATATATTCGATACCTCATCCAAAAACGCATCCTCTCGAAACCTGGCGAGCAAGCTACACCGCGATGCAGAGCGCCTCTCTTGCAGAGTCTGCCACTTGAGTTTATTAAACATCTCCGTAACGCTATCACGGTTACCAAATAACCCAGTGACGAAACGCGCCGCTCTTCTTTGGATCTTCTCTATCTCCTCCGTTAACCCGACCTGGTACGGATCCCACACTGATGAGCAATACTCAAGTATAGGTCGAACGAGTGTTTTGTAAGCCACCTCCTTTGTTGATGGACTACATTTTCTAAGCACTCTCCCAATGAATCTCAACCTGGTACACGCCTTACCAACAATTAGTTTTATATGATCATTCCACTTCAAATCGTTCCGTACGCATACTCCCAGATATTTTACAGAAGTAACTGCTACCAGTGTTTGTTCCGCTATCATATAATCATACAATAAAGGATCCTTCTTTCTATAAATCAAACATAAAAATTTTCACCATTTTCTACATACAAATTAGTTTTACATTATTGTTCAAATGTGGTTAAATAATATGACATGTCGTTTTGCATATTCTACATTTCATTACAGATACAAATGAGTAGTTGGCCACTTGTGCTTACATCACATCGTCCATAACAGCAGGTGTGTGTAATAACTCACTACTGCAACTGTAGCTACTTCCTTGGGTCGCCTTAATCATGAATTGTCCACCTGTCCGTAGTGCTGATTTGACGAGGTCTCTTGATAGCTCTACTTGCTAGCCAGCAAGTTCATGTCACAGCTAATGTCTTGTGAAATAACTGTAGATTATGCTCATAAACCAGATTTTTCTAAGCAACAGATACATTGCAGTAATAATAATCTTGTTGGGTAGTTGTTATGTGGGAAAGGGGTGGAGCAGGGTTAAGGGACTAAAGAGCAAGGTCATCAGTCCCTCTATCCAAGAGTGGCACATCCAGAAGTAGAGACATCCATCAAGACATGATCTGATCCAGTTGGGAGATTCATAACAGTATAACCGTAAAGACTTAAAGCATAATGGACATCTTTTGTACCATCAACATCCCTGGGGCTCTGCATGTGACAGGAAACGTCCCAACCACAGATGTCCCACTCCTGATCCATTACAATCAAGAGCGCCCACAACACAGCAGAGTGTGATACCTTGAATGGAAAACTGGGTGTGGAAGAAAGGAGGCAAACTGAATCTAAAAGTTATTAAAACAGAGTAAAAGAGGAGTGAAAGAGTGGCTTGGCCTAAGAGGTGGGGTCAGGGACTCCGCAGACCCAGTACATAGCTAGAGATGTCCCAACCTTAATCACTTTGCCCCTGCTCTTGAGGTAGATTAAAATCTTATAACTGAGAATAAAAACCACTTTCACGAAGAAAAATGTGAACCAGTTCAATCATTCATGAATCGTCTGCCAATATTAGAGCCAATGAGTCCAGAAGTCTAAATTTAGCGTGGAGGGTCAAATGGAGGGGGATTCCACCAAAATATGAGCTACTGTCTGGAAGACTACACAACCACAATATGGAGGCGACATGTTACACAAAATAAAACTTTGGCTTAACATGGTATGACCGAAATGAAGATAATATAGGACTGTGGATTTCTTCTGGCCGAAGCACAAGGAAGAGCACTATGTTGCAGTAGCCCAACAAATGTCACTTCACTTCTGAGCGAGCAGAGATCTTACATCCACCCGAAAATCCGCACCCAGGATCGTCAAAGCGAATGGGGAGTGGTTAAGTGCTCCTCTAGTCAAACGGTTGGTCTTTCATCCCCTGGGATACCCACGTGACTTGACAGACAGAGAAAGATAACTGAGCATGCCGCACGACAAAGTCATGAATAGAGGAGACCAAAGGGTCCCACAAAAAGCATCGGTCAATAGCATGGAGACTGCTCATTGAGCCAGTACATACTAAAACATGGTCAAGGGAGGCCTATTTAGTAAAATGGAGGGTTCTGGTAACAACTATCAGCTCGTTGTAACATGCTATATGTTTCTGGCAGCGTATGACATCCCATACAGGCAGGAGATGAAAAAGAAAATCCCGCCTAATCCACCAGTTTTGGAGCTATCAGTGTAACATATTGTAGCACCCTAGAACTCTTGAAGAACTTAATGCAACAGAAGCACAAAGGTCATGGTGGCGTCAGAGACTTTAGTACCTTGGAAGAGATCATTCCCAATCCGTGGTCTGGGCGCCATCCTCAAGGGCAGCGCGCAAGAAAACATGGGCAGCACAGCCCAGTGAGGAGAGCTGGAGATCTTGGCACAGGGAAGAAGGTGCATTCCTACTGGTAATCACATCTGAAGATGGTTATCAGGGGACGACACCTCTCAAATGTAGAGAGAATAGGATGCGTGGGATATTCGGGATCTGTCGAATGGCGATTGATTAGGGCATGAAGAGCTGTAACAACACCAATCGGCAGTGATTAGAGCACACAAAAGTTGTCTTGGTTAGAAGTACTTTTTTTCATTTCCACTGCTTCTGGATATTGCTTGTAGTTTTCATAAATCATCTCAGTGCGTGAGTGCTACAGCTCTTTTATTTTTAGTGGAATTCTCGGTAACGACACACTACACTACTGGTAGATGGTAGTAATGACCATCTTCGTAAGTACAGACTTCCAGAACAAAGGACACATTGAATCAGGACTGTGTAATATAGTTATTTGCATTAATGTATTTTGCTTATTGCGAGGCGCGGCACCAAACAGCAAAACTGTGTAGATGTACTGTAAACTATGTTACACACCCACCTCATTGCTTTGCCATGCTGAGTGTACATCGCAAGCAAATCACATTTCAAAAAATTGTACATGTGCGAGTAGGACTCACGCACTGATGGTTTCGTACAAACTTCATTTTGTTAATAAACAGCTCATCCATTCCAGGAATCGAGGAACATGACGATCTTTGCCTGTTGTCGACATTGATATTGGTAAGATCTCCCACAGTTTCCAAGACATCCCAAAATGCTTTAATTTCAAGTCTGAAGTCAAATAACAAATGACAAATGAAATAGTTTTTCGTGTAATATAATTACAATTTAACAATTTTCTGATTTTTTCCTTTACTTGTACTGTAAAACCTTGCCAACATGATTCTGTTTTATCCAGGTAATGTTGAACAACAAAGACTGGAGGCGTGAGTGGAAAAACAAGTTTTATCTCTCAACTGAAGTTCACAAACGATCAGAATACAACACTGTCAGACGGAATTCTACACTGAGTCCCTGTCACAGTCATACAACACTATCACTTTAAGTCTGTGTACGTCCACAGTTACATGTGGTGAGTCCAAAAACCTTGTGAGACTGGATCCTAACTTAGTACTGCCGTCCATGGCGTGCATGCACTTTTAACTTGTCTGGCAGCGCAGGAGTACACAGGCCGCCAGAGGGCATGCAGTGGTGTGGCATGGCATGGCGTGATTGGCCCATAGTCGGTAGATTGCTATTTTCTGTACGGGCACAGGCTGGTGTTGACGAGGTTACCACAGAAGCAGCTTAGGGATGGTCGCGCCTGTGCTGTTAAGCAGGTGTGATGCCACCATCTATCAACTGTGAGCAAACGCCATCTGATTCCTGGCCACGAAATGTTGTGTACCATGATGTGGTCATTGATGATACTGCACTGTTGTGGCGTAGTGAGCATGGCCACAGCAGCGATGGTGGAAACGTCTGGGCTGGAGGCAGGGGTGGCGATGGCAGTGGTGGAAGGAGTGGAGTTCACAACAGAGGTGGTGCAGGCCCCCAAGGCAGAGATGGTGGTGATGGCAGTGGGTCCAATGCTAAATACTGCAGTCATTGCCAGGCCATTGGGATGACATTCGTTTCGGGGAACCACCAGGAGAGATGGCGCCTGTCCATACCTGCTCTGTAACCAAGAAGTCACAGAAGGGTTGGGAGTAGCGTGAGGGTGCAGATGATTTTGATGCCTGTGCTGATGGTGCCCCATTCCGTCCTGAATAACGTATGTAGCTCTATCCTCATAGTGGATGACAATCCCAGGAGCCCATGAATGACCCCTGCGAAAAACCCAAAAGTAGACCTTGTCATTGGTTCTGAATCGGGGGGGGGGGGGGGGAGGGATCATGGGAGCATGGAAGATGGAGGAGATGCAGAATGGTCTGGTGAAAACTGCCATTGAGAAATTCAGCTGGCGACTTATCTCCCAGATGCATCATACAGTAGGAGGAACAAGAGTGGAGCATTTCCTTGGAGTGGAATGGTCATAGCTTTGTCATTTGGACTTTGAAAACTCGCATGAACCTTTCCAATTTCCACTGGACTGTTTTGAAAATGGCGCTGAGCAGAAATGAGTGATGCAATTAGCCTTGCAAAAGGATGCATATTCAGTGGAGGTGAATTGTGGGCTGTCATCCAATACAAGAATGTCATGCAACCCTTCTTGGCATAAAATAATCTCCCAGGCCTGGATCATACTGGTCAACGTCATGGAAATCTGACAGACCACAAAAGGAAATTTGGAAAAGACATCTACCATGATAAACCATTGTGAACCCCAAAACAGTCCAGCAAAACTGATGTGAACCCATTGCCAGGGGCTAGCTGGTCAGGCAGGCGAAAAATAGATGGAAGGATCAAGCAAATTCTCAGCACAATCATTCCAACTCATGACCAAGCATTGTCCATACCCAACCATGTACAGTGCTGCCTGGCCAACTGCTTTGCATGGACAATGCTCCAGTGACCCTTGTGAAGTAAGTCTAACATATACTCCTGTAGAGATGCTGGGATTAGCACCCAGGTCTGCTCTTTTGGTGTGTCTAAAAGGACAACCCCCTGTCAGAAAATGCGTCACACTGGAGAAACAAATGCAGAAGTGACTCAGTAAGAAGGAAGGCTTTCGTCTCCAGCCAGCTGGACTGGATTAACTGACAGAGGAGCCAGAAAGTAGCATCCTGCCAAGTGGTTGCTGCAAGTTGATGGTGGTCAATTGGGAATGAAGCCACGCCGTTTCCTCAATCTGGTCAGTGTGAAAACATGCCCCCTGAGAACAATCAAATTCTGTATTTGAACTGACAGGGAAATAGGGACAAGCAGGCAGATGGTCAATAGGGAATCTCATTGAGACCTGATAGTCAAGGGAAGACAGGAATAGGTTACGATCGTGGAAAGGGCCATAATCAGTTGCTATTGGTTGCCTTTTACAGTTAAACGCATTTATTTTTAAAACAAGAATTCCAGACTCGACAATAAATAAAAAAATACCACAGGTTACTGATGAAGGAATAGACAACTGTGTAAATAATATTATTCTTAGTGCGTTACAATTTAGCAAATCACCATAACATGCAGATAATGCTTAAAAAAAACAAGCCACTGTCATCACAGCTGAAAGCCTTTCACACCAAGAATGGCAATAAATTAAGAATGTTTAAGAACTCGCTGCAATTACAACTTACAGGTATTGAAATATTAAAAAGTCAGTGGCTACACACTGCAAAAGGTATCAGATGCCAGGAATGCAAGTAAACAAGGTTTTAATCGTTACTGCTAAAATAGAAATATCGAATAATTTTTTTCAAAGCAAATGACCACAATCACGGCTGAAGGCCTTACACACCAGGAATGGCAATTATATAAGAAATTTAGAAACCCGCTGTAAAATAGCAAATACAAGCAAAGGTTAATTAAAAGAAACAAGCAACTAACAAGCAAACAGGTGAAGTAAGATGATAGTAGCCTCGTGACATAACCCTTTGCTAGATTTATTCCAGAAGGCGACCGGAACTATTAACTAGACATGCATAACCTTTAATGTAGGCATTACAAGGTATGCTAATAAATAATAAAACACAAGGACCAGTCACAGTGCTCCAGGAATCGACCTCTGAGATGGTCCAGCAACAAACACTTTCGTGATCGATGAGATAGGCAGCCAAGAGTTGCATTCACTTCACAAGATGGTAACTCACACTAGTGGCAGTCTAACGAATGACTAATGAAAATCTCGCTGATGCTACCTGATGTCCAATAAATCAAATTCAGGAATGGGACAACACGCCAAAGCCAGAACCGGCCACTAGCGGAAAGGCAACGCTTGCGAAACGAGTGGCGCCAGCCAATGCAAGAAGAAGACAAACAACTGCAACCATGCTAACTAAAGGATACGGTCTGGCCTCCAACAGAGGGCGGAAACCTACAAACAACACCAATGTGAGCCGCAGCACAGCTCACTCATAATCGCAGGTTTCCGTGATAAGCGCCTAACGTTGAAGTTTTTGTGCTGTCCGGATGGGTACAGGCTTGGCTGGGTGGAAGAAACAGGTGAGGGGATTGTGACCTGTCAGATCTTTCCAAGAGCAGCCTGAAGCTCAGAGAGATTCGCCAGAGAAGGGAGTTCCTGGATACCTTATCAGAAGGACAAACACCATGTGCATCAATGATGTGACCAAGGTATTCGATCTGAGTGCAGAAAAAATAGCATTTCTCTCAGTTGCACCTGAGACCAGCATCAGTAAGTGTCTGGAAGAGGCACTCCAGGTCCCAGAGGTGCTTCTCTAGAGACCTGTCTAAAACGAGAAATGTCATCCATATAATTGGCGCAAGGTGGTACTTTCGATATCAGTTGTTCCAAAAGTATTTGGAAGATGGCTGGGACAGAAGCTCTGCCAAAGGGGAGACACTGATATTGGAACAGCCTGATGTGAGTCTTGACGATGAGAAAGGACTGTGTATCATTGTCCAACAGAAGTTGTAAGTAAGCAGTCCAGATATTGATCCTGGAAAAGAAAATGCCTCATTATAATTTGTCCACTAACTGCTCAGGGAGAGGGCAGTAATCTATGACAGACTCTGCATTAACGGTGCATTTAGAATCAGCACACAGGCGAAGGTTGCATTGGGGACGCTCGCTGACTAGCAGAAACGGTTGGAAGGAACCCCAGGTGTCGCATACAATGCAACTCTGCTGCAATGGTGTCCCAAATACCACCAGGAATTTCCTGAGCTTTGATGAGCTTTGGCTGGGCCGTGTCTTTCAAGGTAATATGATTGAAAAACCTTTATCCCTAGCCAGAGATACCTCAAAAAGCTGGTGGAATTTGTCACAGAGCTTTGTTACACAGTTGTAAGAAATAATAATCGCCACATCATCTGAGATCGAAGACCAAAAATGTCAAAGGCATTAAGATCAAAAACGTCAGGTCTGTCATAGGAGTGCAGCACCGTGATCAGAACTGTCTTAGAGGTATATCGGTATTGGATCAACAAAGAATAGGTGCACAGGACAGCAATGCGATCACCGCTGTACAGGTATGCAATTAGAGCCTGTGTTGGAGTGTCGAGCCATGGAGAACTGAGCTTCTCGAATGTTCCTCTATTAATCAGTCCCCAAAGCCCCAATATCCAGCTATAATTGTACAACTGGGTTCCATGTGAGCAAATGAATGAACAGCTCTTTTTATTTCCTGTATAGGCAAAGAGGGATGCTGTGGATGACTGACAACTAGGGCTGATGACTCGTCAGAAACTGATTGATACAGGAACACAGCATTGTCGCTATTGACCTGATTGGTATCTATTGTCTCTGTCCTGTAAGGGACAGAGGGACAGACTTGCTGAACAATTTCTTAGAGCAAACTTCTTGAAAGTGGCCAACTTCCTTGCAAAACAAACGTTTGGCTTGGTGAAAACGACAGGCATTCTTATCATGGGCTATGTAGCACTGAGGACAGGATTGCAACTTGCCAGTGGGACAGAGCTGCCACAGACTTGATGTGGGTTGTTCTACAGTGCTCAGTAGAAACAGAAGGCCTTTTTGGAGGGGACCAACGAGTGTCAAGGGCAGCCACCATGGGGAATTGATATCTGCAACTCAGCTGTGTTGAATAATTCTTGTGCCTTGATTATACAAATGACATCCCCAAGGGAAGGGTCTGAGAGCTTGAGAACCTCTGGATGAGGTTGGTAATCAGTAACAATTTGAACAATAGTGTCCTGCAACATAGCGTGAGCATATGACTTACCACAAGAACAGACAAATTTGTATGCGCATTTCACACCACATAACTCCGTGAGCCATTGCCATTATAAATGGAAATGTTGGCGTTTTGTGCGAAAAGTCTTAAAATAAGCAGAGGCGACCAACACCTGAGAGTCAAAATACTTATCTAGAACAACAATGACATCCGAGAAAGGAACTCGTTCCAGCTGGGTATGGGAAACCAACCCAAGAGAAGAAATAAGAGCAACTCATGGAGTGGCCGCGCAGTTAGGGGTGCCATGTCACTTATCGTGCGGCCCTCCAACCGCAGGTTTGAATCATCCCTCCGGCATGGGTGTGTGTGTTGTCCTTAGCTTTAAGTTAGTTTAAATAGTGTGTAAGTCTAGGGACCGATGACCTCAACAGTTTGATCCCTTAGGAATTCACACACATTTGAACATTTGAGAAATAAGAGTGCTATGTCCTGAAATTTCGTAGGCCACAAAGTGCTGAAACAGCTGCCATTTGTATTCTTCACATTCTTCCAATGCAGCGTCCTACTTGTTGTCAGCCTGGCTGAGGCAATGATGCAAGGTGGGCTGCAGTAACTGCTGGTCATTCAAGAGCACTGTCAACTTTGCCATCAGTTGAGAGAATTGCATCAGTTGATATTTGAAAACTCCTTGAGTGACATAGGTTCCTCAGGTTGGGAAGCCACCATGGTGAAGAGGAGAGAAGAGACAAGGAAAACATAAGCAAAGGTACAAACCGATGTCCCCCAACGCCGATTGCACTAAACAAGAGAAGAAAAGAAACAAACAGTGGCCCCCTTGTTGGAGGTGGTGAGACACCTAACCAGAAGCAAGAGAGGACCAACACAGGCTGCTGGTGAGCGCGTGGTGGCGTGGCATGGCGTAATTGGCTCGTAGTCGGCCGGTTGCTATTTCTTGTATGGACGCCAGCTGGCGTAGCTGTGGTTACAATGGAAGTGGCTTAAAGGAGTGGTCACGCCTGCGGTGTTACGTGGCGATGGTGCTGCCGCCTATTGGTCATGGGGTGAACGCCATCTGATTCCTGGCCGCATACCGCTGTGTGCTATGGTGTGGTCATTGATGATACTGAGACTCTACTTGAAGGGCAAGTACACAATATGTTGAAATGAGTGAGATCGCGAGTATCAAAATATGTGACATAAATGATCATATCTTTTGACTGCACTGACTTGGAAACTAATGTTTATTATACTGCCAAGCGATCATAGACCTGAGTATGTGACGTAAATTTCAAGTTGATACATTTACCTGTTCCGGAGAAAAAAAGGTCTCGACAAACAGTCAGACATACAGACAGGCCAATAACAAACAGAAAAAATTCACGATATAATTGTAAATAATAGTTTTTGGATTTTATTTCCTTTGGTTGTAGTGTGAAACTTTGCTTATTTTCATGATATTAGGTCAACTTGTAGGTTTTGACGAGTGCGTTTGCAAACATCAAAATACGTGACATAAAAGGCCATGTCTTTTGACTGGATTGATTTAGATGGTACATGTTTTTTACATTACTAAGGGACCATAGACGTTAATATGTGACATAAAATAATCAGTAGTTCTGCATTCAGGCCGACTAGGTTGCAATGGAAAGTGCCAAACGTCGTCAGGCAAAGAATGATTTCATTGCTCATATGACATGTTTCATAACTAATGCACTATCTGATATCTACAAAAAGTAGGATACAAAATAACACACATTAAAAAAAGTTTCACATCACCTCGGTTAGGAGAATTCTGGAACCTGTACAGAAAATTAGAAGAGAGATCAACATAAACATCTTTTCAGGCCTTTTTATTGCTCATGAGAACAACACATTGCATGTTGTATAACCATACAGCGAGACCTATAGAGGTGGTGGTCCAGATTGCTGTACACACTGGTGCCTCTAATACCCAGCAGCACGTCCTCTTGCATTCATGCATGCCTGTATTCATCATGGCATACTATCCACGAGTTCATCAAGGCATGTTGGTCCAGATTGTCCCATTCCTCAACAGCGATTCAGGGTGGATCTCTCAGAGTGGTCGGTAGGTCATGTCGTCCATGAACAGCCCTTTTCAATCTACCCCAGGCATGTTTAACAGGGTTCATGTCAGGAGAACATGCTGGCCACTCTATTCAAGCGATGTCGTTATCCTGAAGGAAGTCATTCACAAGATGTGCATGATTTGGGCGCGAATGCCTCGCCAATATGATGCCGATATGGTTGCACTATCGGTTGGAAGATGCCATTCACATATTGTACAACTGTTACAGTGCCTTCCATGACCACCAACAGTGTACACCGGTCCACATGATGCCACCCCAAACCAGCAATGAACCCTCGACCTTGTTGCACTCGCTAGACAGTGTGTCCTAGACATTCAACCTGACTTTGTTGCCTCTAAACACATCTCCAACAGTTGTCTGGTTGAAGGCATATGTGACACTCATCTGCTGAGAGAACATGATGCCAATCATGAGCAGTCCATTCGGCATGTTGTTGTGCTGCATGGTGTCATGGTCGCAAAGATGGACCTCGCCATAGGCATCAAGAGTGAAGTTGCGCATCATGCAGCCTATTGCACACAGTTTGAGTCATAACCCAATGTCCTGTAGCTGCACGAAAAGCATTATTCAACATGGTAGCATTGCTGTCAGGGTTCCTCAGAGACATAATCCATAGGTAGTGGTCCCAATGCCCTTAGGAGGCCTGAGCGAGACCTGTCATCGACAGTTCCTGTCTCTCTGTATCTCCTCCATGTCCGAACATTGCTGTGGTTCACTCCAAGATGCCTTCCCTTGTTGAGAGCCCTTCCTGGTACAACGTAACAATGCGGATGTGATTGACGTGCAGTATTGACGGTCTAGGAGTGATTGAACAACAGACAACATAAGCCGTTTACCTCCAGATTAACTGTCAGACCCCTCTGTCTAATAGGCGCTACTCATGCATGGTTGTTTACGTCTCTGGGCGGGTTTAGTGACATCCTAAACAGTCACAGCCGACTATCTTCAGGAGTTTTGGTAATCAGGGTGATGCAAAACTTGTTTTGATGTGTGTAGTTTATAAAACACAGTATAGGATGGGTATAGCATTTCACAACTGGCACAACTCATGAGTAATCTCTGTACACAAGACATAGTGCCTTCAGCTCTATGTGAAAGAAACATTCACACACTACTGATGTAGCATAGTGCAGGCCATTATTATGCATTTATATTTAGGAAGCTTAACTGCTACCTATGGTTCAGTCCCCGTCACAACAATCGCAGAGTCGATGCACAACTGGCTTCACACGAATGTGGCCTGAAAGCGGTCCTCCCAACGTAATAACGCATTCTTCTGCCTACTTACATAACAGTGTAGAATCCAGCAAAGCCACAAGTATTGGCAGCCAATGTTCCTGACTACATCAGTGCATTTTTGTCCCTGGTTGTGAATGGGTGGAGTGACCCACTACATTTACGTCGAAAACCCTCATGGCAGCGCAGAAGAATTACAGCCAGATAGAAATCTCTGAGCATCATCTCTGGAATCAAACACTTCCGTAATTATACCTATGATTGCCGTTTCATGCTCTTGACAGATCATAAACCTCAACTGCTGCTCTTCATCAACAGCAGTACTGATCTGAAAGGCACAAAGGCTGCAACAATGGGACCTTTTTCCCTCAGCATACAACTATGATATCCAATATCGCACTAATGCCACCATGTTTGTGAAGACCTCCTTAGGCTACAAGCCAAGAGTGACGAGGATCCAGAAATACGTTTTCACTTGGAAGGAGAGGCTACAAATATCATGTCCAATCTCCCCTTCAATCTGCACCTCGTTGGACAACACACAGCGAACAACTCTGTCCCTCCAGTGGGTTTGCAATATACAACAAAGGGATGGCCCCCAGACAAGGAACTACTGACACATCTGGACCTCCAAGCATACTCGAACAGGCAGTACAAACTTTCATATTTATGGAAATTTGTTGCTATAGGGCGCCATGGGTCATTCTTGGGTTCTACTCCTGGCACCCTCTGACATTAGGTACTTCAGCTTCTCCATGATAGCCACTCCCCACTCATACTAACAAAGCACCTCGCAACGTGTTTACTGGATGGGTATAGATGCGGATAGGGAGTGTTCCACAGGCCAAAGCAAGCAAGCAGGGCCCCCCTCCCCCACATGTCTGTATTTTCTATGGCTCACCATGACTCCTTGGTCCTGTCTACATTTGGATTTTGAAAGTCCTTGGATCTTTTCCTGGATGTGGATGCAAGCAATTGGGTCCCTTTCCTGTTTTGCATGCAGTCCACAACCTTGATAAAACTACGAATTCTGCCCCTCTAATTAATGATGTAATGACATCACATCAATCCAAACAGCTCCATTCCATCCTGCCTCAAATGGTATGACTGAAAGTTTGGTAACCACTTCAAGACCAAAATGGAAGAAATATCTTAACATCACTCCATTGAAGATGCCTTAACGTTATTCCTTTCATCATACCGTGTATCTCCTCAGGACAAGTCCTCACTGGCAGAGATATTGCATGGCCACCAGCACAGTCTGGTGTACCCCCAGAACAGCCCCTGGCCATCAAAGGGTAAGAGATGGCGTCATTTTTCTCCTCAGGGTCCTGTGAGGGTACTAATATACAAACAAGGTCATCAGTAGTGGCAGTCCAGTTGATACAAGGAGGCCACTACCACTGACACATTAATCAAGTCTGGGAAAGACATGGACTGGAACCTCTGAGGCATGCCCTAACACCTTGTTCCGTTCCAGTTTTATGAGATGAGGTGATAACCTCCCACTGAGGATGAACCAAGGGCTATGGACTACTGGGTACCCTGCCAGGTGTCAGCAACAGGTCCCACACTTAAACTCTCATTGACATTCCGTCGCAGAAAACTGCATCATACTGAGAAGTTAGGCTGCATAGTAGGTATCAGTTATTTCAGTCCTAGCTTTCCCCATTTTAGTTCCAGCTCCCTAGAATTACCTAGAGACTGTACCAAAGAACTGTATATAGTTGGAACTGTTGAAGAGGTGGAGTTAATATCTTATTATTCCTATTGTAACCACCAGTGTTTTTCAAGTTAATAAAGAAACTGTTTGTAACAACTAATGGGTCTTTCCTCCATTAGCAACTAAAAGTAGGATCTTTCTGCTTTGAACACTGCATTGCTTTACTAGGCATGGTTCTTTTGGAGGTGGATGTCTTTGCCTTCCTCCAACCTCTGAAATGACAAGCCAAGCAAGTTACAGAAGGAACTGCAGTTCAATATAAATGCCTAAACATACAGTTACACAATATTTTGTATATTCATTTCTTAGTATTGTAACAAATATTTTAATGCAAAGTATTTTAGGAGAAATTTGGGCCAATGAAAACATATAGCAACTCATCTATCTTACAGTTACTGCTGAAATTTGATACTATCTCAAATTTTTTCTCTCTCATCTGATGACAAACAAGTTTTTCACAATATCAAACTTCAGTAATTTACAATTATAGATACAAAAATATAAAAAAGAGTCATGCATTGTTTCTAAGGAATAGCAGAGTAACAAAACAGCTTGTTTTGTGAATGGATACCATATTTGATTTATTTTATCCAAAATCTGCCATACTAAAACAATTTATAATTTACCATCCAGAATATTTTTGTTAATGTAAAAGGAATAACACTTTACAAGTTTACTACCCAACATGTCCTCAACACATGTTGTATCTCTAAAAATTACACCACTCTCCTACAAGTTGGCAAAGATTCCTATACCATTATAAAGGGACTCAGGAATAATGAATGCTAAATAAAGGTCCTCCCACATTCATGGTCTATTTATCCAACTTTTTATGGCTTTCGGCACTATTCTACCTCTTAGAAATTATGATGTTATTTTTATGAAATAGGGAGAATTCAGGTATGATACCTAAACAGTGATTAATTATAGAATTATACTTAGAAATACATTCACAAACTATAGTCCTTTGTATTTCCACTGGCAGTTTACTGCTACTCAAAGATTCCTTCGCTGGCTTATAACTGATATCTTGATCACAAATATCACTAATTTCTCTCACTTCAGATACAAGAAATTTTCATAGAAATATATGTAATGAAATTACCATTACTGTTCTGGTGTAGAGCTAAATTTGTTTTGAATATATTGTATCATAAGAAAGAGAGATTACATATTCTTATTCAAATGAAGGAATCCTATAAGAATTTACTTACTTATTTATTTATTTAGTCCTTCAAATCCTACATGTATAGAACATATACAAGGATATTGGACATTGTTAGGTCTTTACAAGATAAAATACAGTTTGTATTGCATTCATAAGGACTAGATATTAAAGTAATTTAGCGAATAATCATACGTAGAACAAACATTAGAGGCAACATACAAAGTAGAATATTCATAATGCATCTTTATTTTTGTTGTCTGGTTTCTAGGTACTCTGTCAGACTGTAAAAGCAATGAGCAATTAAATATGCCTTTAGTTCAGCCTTAAAACTACTCATCTTACTTACTGATTTAATATGTTTAGACAGATTATTGTAAATTTTTATCCCAGTATGTAGAGTGCCTTTTTGGCACAATGATATTGTCACCTGTTTCATATGAAGGTCACATTTTTGCCTTGTATTTTATGCATATGTATCTTTATTTTTTAATAAGGTATATGGGTGCCTATCAGTATATTGTTTGATGAAAGCTGATGTTTCATGGATAAAAATTCAAGGAAGAGGAAGAACTGACAGTTTTTTGAATATGGGTCTGCATGATTTCATATTGTTTACCCCTTCAATAATTCTTAATATTCTCTTTTACATCATAAAAAGTTTAATATTTGTTGTTTCATTGCTCCAGAATATTATGCCACATTTAATTACAGAATGCACACAGGAGTAGTATACATTTAACAGGATGGCTTTGCTGCAACAAGTTTTTAAGATCCTTATCATGTAGCAGGTTTTGCTTAGTTTTCTTTGCAAATATTCAATGTGTACCTCCCATTTTGTGTTGTTCTGGAGCCAGAGTCCTAGAAATTTTGTATGTCAACGCTTTCAAGAATTCTGTCCCTTAGTTCTATTTGTATGTTTGGGTGGCGTCTTCCTTTTAGATTATAGAAGTTCAGAGCTAATGTCTTTTCTTTGTTTATAATTAGCTTGTTATAGCTGAACCACTGTTCTACACTGTTTATTGTTTGGATAGCAGAGTCTTTTAGTTTTTCTTGTTTTACCACTAATAAGGAAGCTTGTATCATCTGCAAATTGGTGGCTAGTTTGGCAATACTTCTTGAACATAAGATCATTGACATAGAGGACAAACAGAATGGGTCCTAATACTCATCCTTGAGGGACGCCATATTTCACATCCTGAATAGTAGTATCTGATTTTGTTATCGTCAGTATATTGCACTTCAACCGCCTGTTTGCGACCACATAGGTATGTCCTGAGCCACTGATTGGGTATACCTCTAATTCCTAATTGGTCAAGCTTCTGCAGTAGGGCATTACGATCAATGACGTCAAAAACTTGGGATAAATCAAGACATATGCCCGTCACAAACTCACTTAATTCCAGTTTAGCATAGATTTCATTAAGAAATTCAAATATTGCACTTTGAGTTGAATAGCCTTTCCTGAAACCATGCTGTGAGGGAGAGAGAATTTTATTTCTATTTAGGAAATCAGACAAACTCTTATAAAAAAAATTTCTAAAATTTTTGAAAATACAGGTAGTAGGGCTAATTGTCTATAATTTGAAACACATTCTGGATTTCCTTTTTTGAGCAGTGGTTTCAATTTTGCTGTTTTTAAGCCTGAATGGAAGGTTCCTGATGCCAGTGAGCTGTTTCACAAGTGTGTCAAGGATTCAGTTAAGGCTAGACAGCAGTTTTTAATAATTGCATCTGATATTCCATCAATTCCACATGAGTACCCTGTTTTCCAGGTTTTTATAACTCCTGTTTGGTAAATTTCTGCGTCTTAGACAAAAACATTCAATTAAAATATAAATTCTCACTAAGATAACAAAAATTGATGAATAAACTCATCCTAAAGAGATGCAATTTCATGGGATAAAAAAATTCTGAAGCAACCTGCTTAAAAAATAGTAACTATACTGGGCACTGAAATATATTTAAGGCTGTCTTTGACAGCTGAAAGCTGACAAGTTTTATATTATGTTCAAATTAGTTTTAACTTGCAGGAATATTTTTCCCATGTTTTTTTTTGGTATTATCTCATTATGTAAGTTGTGCTGCAAATATTCTCATCAGAAAATGGTAGGATGTTTAGTGGCAGATTACATTAACAAGTTGTGACTTTTCATGCGTCTATCGCAAATCAACTCATATAGAGCTATATTTGCAGGCCACAAGTTGCCATCATCCTGCGCAACGCGGTAGTGTCCTATGCTCTTTGGTGCATAGAGCACATGTGGTCTCAGAAGCCGACAGTCTACCTGGTAAGCCACAATACCTGAGAACGGTACTCCAACAGAATGGCTATTCCGATAGGCAGATACGCCATGCATTCCGTTCCAAGCAAACTCAAAGCAGGGATGTAAATGAAGATACAGAGGCACCCACTGCAACAGCGTTCTTGCCCTACTTTGGCGGCATGTCTTCGAGAATAGAAAGAATCCCCAAAAAGCACGACGTCAAGTGTGCTTTTCAGCCACCAGCAAAACTGAGGAATTTATTGTTCTCGGTCAAAGACGACCTTGGCCTCAGGAAACGTGGTGTGTATTAAAACCCATGCCAATGTGCAAAATCTTATATTGGACAGACATGCCGAAACATGCAAGAACGTTGCGTCGAACATCATCGTCATGCACGCCTGGGGCAACTTGATAAATCATCCATAGCGGAGCATTGCCTGGACACGGGACATCGTATGCTTTACGAACAGATGGAAATTTTATCCCCAGCATCATCTTTCTGGGACTGTGTTATTAAGGAGGCCATACATATCCGCAAGGCGGACAGTCTTATCAACAGGGATGCAGGTTTTCAACTGAGCGCCGCCTGGAATCCAACACTGGCTGCCATTAAATCAAAAACAGGGAAAACAAGAACTTCTGTTTCCTCACGTGACGCAACGCTTAGTTGAGATTTAGTTCAGACTTTAACCACAAGAGTGTCCGGCAGCACAGTTATTGCCCATAGCGCACGCGCGGATGGCCTTTCTGGAGCTCCCAGTAGGGGGCACCAGGAGCGCCGCTTTCCTCCAACTACGAGCGTCTTCCCGCGCACGCGTATTGCCTGCTCCCGTCATGATAAATTCCGACACCGCCGTGAGATTATCATCAGTCGCACCTTGCAGCAGTGTCAGCAGCAGCTACCACCACCTGATGATGTCGAGCAGTTGCATCGAAGAAATATTGTGTGATTTACACAATACGATCAGGCGGCAAACCCGAGAAGCGTATTTGCTACATTAATAAGATTTATAAAAGCAATTGCCAGTGCACTAAAATTTGGTTAAATGCAAATAAGAGTTGTCTGAATATCTACCTATTTCACATTAGCTCATACAGTCTACATTTTAAAAATGGTTACAAAAAACACCAGTAAGACAATGTATGCACAATTATAACTATTTCCTATGTAGATTTGTGACAGAGATGAATTTCTTTAAATGTTACTATTCAGCATTTGAACTGACTGTTGGTCTATGACGTTTTTTAACAGTATAGTGCTGCATACATAATGAAATGGGCATAACAGCAATAAAATAAGCAAAATTTCTGACATATTTTTCAGTTACTGTATCGTATGATTTCAGTTTTTAAAACTGAGTAAGCTGCCTTAACAAATGCATAAAAGTAACTAGATGTAATACTAAAAAGAAGTGATACAAAGCCTAGTCACTACCATTTATACATCACTTAAACATACTCGCATTAAACTAGGTATTTTAAATTGAATTGTCTTTATTGTTTTATTATTGGAAGCAAAAAACTATTAGTGTGAACTAAATTTATCTAGATACAAGTATATATGGATGGAGTGTTCACTCACAATAAATTACTCTGTTTCCTTCAACAAATGAAGTTGCTAAACATGAAAAAATTTTTACATTAAAATTTCAGCTTTATAAACTAATTTTGTATTGAAATATCACCATTAATAATTAAGATCACATACAATGAAATTGCAGACACAAACTAAACCACTCTGCACAAGTCAACACGAGTACATTTGGAATGTTCACAGCTTACGCTTCTGGAAGAAATGGATAAAAGTACACCTAGCAGAATGTCATGGAATGAAGCTCAGTTCGACTCCTAAGAGACAGAATACCGACTTATTACGGAATTTACATAATAATTCTGAGAAAACTATTATTCTACATCTACATACATACCCCGCTATCCACCATACGGTGCGTGGCGGAGGGTACCTCGTACCACAACTAGCATCTTCTCTCCCTGTTCCACTCCCAAACAGAACGAGGGAAAAATGACTGCCTATGTGCCTCTGTACGAGCCCTAATCTCTCTTATCTTATCTTTGTGGTTTTTCCGCGAAATTTGGTGGCAGTAAAATTGTACTGCAGTCAGCCTCAAATGCTGGTTCTTAAATTTCCTCAGTAGCGATTCACGAAAAGAACGCCTCCTTTCCTCCAGAGACTCCCACCCGAGTTCCTGAAGCATTTCCGTAACACTCGCGTGATGATCAAACCTACCAGTAACAAATCTAGCAGCCCGCCTCTGAATTGCTTCTATGTCCTCCCTCAATCCGACCTGATAGGCATCCCAAACGCTCGAGCGGTACTCAAGAATAGGTCGTATTAGTGTTTTATAAGCGGACTCCTTTACAGATGAACCACATCTTTCCAGAATTCTACCAAACTGCCATTACATGCTTGTCCCACTTCATATCGCTCTGCAATGTTACGCCCAAATATTTAATCGACGTGACTGTGTCAAGAGCGACACTACTAATGGAGTATTCAAACATTACAGGATTATTTTTGCTATTCATCTACATTAATTTACATTTATCTATATTTAGAGTTAGCTGCCATTCTTTACACCAATCACAAATCCTGTCCAAGTCATCTTGTAACCTCCTACAGTCACTCAATGACGACACCTTCTCGTACACCACAGCATCATCAGCAAGCAGCCACACATTGCTATCCACCCTATCCAAAAGATCATTTATGTAGATAGAAAACAACAGCGGACCTACCACACTTCCCTGGGGCACTCCAGATGATACCCTCACCTCCGATGAACACTCACCATCGAGGACAACGTACTGGGTTCCATTACTTAAGAAGCCTTCGAGCCACTCACATACTTGGGAGCCAAACCTATATGCTCGTACCTTAGTTAAGAGTTTGCAGTGGGCCACCGAGTCAAACGCTTTCCGGAAGTCAAGGAATATGGCATCTGTCTGATACTCTTCATCCATGGTTCACAAGATATCATGTGAAAAAAGGGCGAGTTGTGTTTCGGAGGAGCATGCTTTCTAAAGCCGTGCTTATGCATGGACAGCAACTTCTCTGTCTCAAGGAAATTCATTATATTCGAACTGAGAATATGTTCAAGAATCCTGCAACAAACCGATGTTAAGGATATTGGTCTGTACTTTTGAGGATCCGTCCTTCTACTCTTCTTATATACAGGCGTCACCTGCGCTTTTTTTCAGTCGGTCGGGTCTTTACGTTGACAAGAGATTCGCGATAAATGCAAGCTAAGTAAGGAGCCAATGCAGTAGAGTACTCTCTGTAAAACCGAATTGGAATCCCATAGGGACCTGGCGATTTATTTATTTCCAACCCATTCAGCTGCTTCACAACACCAGGGATGTCTATCACTACGTCCTGCACACGGGAATCTGTACGAGACTCAAACGGCGGTATGTCTGTACGATCCTCCTGCGTGAAAGATTTCTCAAATGTTAAATTTAAAATTTCAGCTTTCGTTTCCAGCCCAGACTGATCAGTGAGTAACTTCGACCCACTTACCGATTTTACGTAAGACCAGAATTTCCTTGGGTTTTCAGCAAGATCTTTCGCTGAGGTATGACGGTGATAGTGGTTGAATGCTTCGCGCATCGCTCTTTTTAGAGCAGCACGAATCTGTACTAACTTTTGCCTGTCCTCAATCTTGTACCGCGAGTGCATCTGCCCTTGCTTCCTGAGCATTCTCCGAATTGCGCTGTTAAACCACGGTGGGTCTTTTCCGTCCGTAACCCACTTTTTTGGCACATACTTGTCCAATGAGTGATTTACAATGTGTTTAAAATTTGCCCATAATTCTTCCACGTCCATCGTACCGGAAGTAAATGAAGTCGATTCATTTACTAAGTGGGAAACCAACAACTGCTTATCTGCTCTGTCTAGCAAGAATACTCTCCTAGCATCCTTGACCGACTTTTTAACTTTCGTAACCATAGTCGTAATGACAACATCATGATCACTAATCCCTTTCTCAACATTGACACCGTCGATGAGGTCTGGTCTGTTCATGGCTACCAGATCTAAAATATTTCCATTACGCGTCGGCTGTTGATTTAGCTGCTCAAGACAGTTTTCGCATAATGTGTTCAAAAGTAATTCGCACGACGGCTTGTCTGTACCACCTGTAATGAATCCATAGACAGCCCAGTCTATACTAGGTAGGTTGAAGTCGCCTCCAACTAATATATCGTGATCCGGGTACTTCTGCGATACAGAATGTAGACTCCCTCTGAATGATTCTAGAACTGTCACGGTGGAACCTAGTGGCCGGTAATAACACCTCACAATTAACTTTATTTCCCCTAGCCCTGTTAAACGTGTCCAGATAACTTCACAATCACACTCTACTTCGACCTCAGTAGACACAATATTTTTGTCAACTGCAATGAAGACACCATCTACATCTACATGATTACTCTGCAATTCACATTTAAGTGCTTGGCAGAGGGTTCATCGAACCACAATCATACTATCTCTCTACCATTCCACTCCCGAACAGTGCGAGGGAAAAATGAACACCTAAACCTTTCTGTTCGAGCTCTGATTTCTTTTATTTTATTTTGATGATCATTCCTACCTATGTAGGTTGGGCTCAACAAAATATTTTCGCATTCGGAAGAGAAAGTTGGTGACTGAAATTTCGTAAATAGATCTCGCCGCGACGAAAAATGTCTTTGCTTTAATGGCTTCCATCCCAACTCGCGTATCGTATCTGCCACACTCCCTCCCCTATTACGTGATAATACAAAACGAGCTGCCCTTTTTTGCACCCTTTCGATGTCCTCAGTCAATCCCACCTGGTAAGGATCCCATACCGCGCAGCAATATTCTAACAGAGGACGAACGAGTGTAGTGTAAGCTGTCTCTTTAGTGGACTTGTTGCATCTTCTAAGTGTCCTGCCAATGAAATGCAACCTTTGGCTCGCCTTCCCCACAATATTATGTATGTCGTCTTTCCAACTGAAGTTGTTCGTAATTTTAACACCCAGGTACTTAGTTGAATTGACAGCCTTGAGAATTGTACTATTTATCGAGTAATCGAATTCCAACGGATTTCTTTTGGAACTCATGTGGATCACCTCACACTTTTCGTTATTTAGCGTCAACTGCCACCTGCCACACCATACAGCAATCTTTTCTAAATCGCTTTGCAACTGATATTGGTCTTCGGATGACCTTACTAGACGGTAAATTACAGCATCATCTGTGAACAACCTAAAAGAACTGCTCAGATTGTCACCCAGGTCATTTATATAGATCAGGAACAGCAGAGGTCCCAGGACGCTTCCCTGGGGAACACCTGATATTACTTCAATTTTACTCGATGATTTGCCGTCTATTACTACGAACTGCGACCTTCCTGACAGGAAATCACGAATCCAGTCGTACAACTGAGACGATACCCCATAGGCCCACAGCTTGATTAGAAGTTGCTTGTGAGGAACGGTGTCAAAAGCTTTCCGGAAATCTAGAAATACAGAATCAACTTGAGATCCCCTGTCGATAGCGGCCATTACTTCGTGCGAATAAAGAGCTAGCTGCGTTGCACAAGAACGATGTTTTCTGAAACCATGCTGATTACGTATCAATAGATCGTTCCCTTCGAAGTGATTCATAATGTTTGAATACAATATATGCTCCAAAACCCTACTGCATACCGACGTCAATGATATAGGTCTGAAGTTCGATGGATTACTCCTACTACACTTCCTAAACACTGGTGCGACCTGCGCAATTTACCAGTCTGTAGGTACAGATCTATCGGTGAGCGAGTGGTTGTATGTGATTGCTAAGTAGGGAGCTATTGTATCAGCGTAATCTGAAAGGAACCTAATTGGTATACAATCTGGACCTGAAGACATGCCCGTATCAAGCGATTTGATTTGCTTCGCAACCCCTAAGGTATCTACTTCTAAGAAACTCATGCTAGCTGTTCGTGTTTCAAATTCTGGAATATTCCATTCGTCTTCCCTGGTGAAGGAATTTCGGAAAACTGCGTTCAATAACTCCGCTTTAGCGGCACAGTCGTCGGTAACAGTACCATCGGCACTGCGCAGCGAAGATATTGACTGCGTCTTGCCACTTGTGTACTTTACACACGACCAGAATTTCTTCAGATTTTGTACCAACTTTCGAGACAATGTTTCGTTGTGGAACCTATTAAAGGCATCTCGCATTGAAGTCCATGCCAAATTCCGAGTGCCTGTAAATTTTAGCCAATCTTCGGGATTTAGTGTTCTTCTGAACTTCGCATGCTTTTTCCATTGCCTCTGCAACAGCGTTCGGACCTGTTTTGTGTACCATGGGGGATCAGTTCCTACCATGGGGGATCAGTTCCATCTCTTACCGATTTACGAGGTATGAATCTCTCAATTGCTGTTGTTACTATATCTTTGAATTTGAACCACATCTCGTTTACATTTGCATACTCAGTTTGGAAGGAATGGTGATTGTCTCTTAGGAAGGCTTCTAGTGGCACTTTATCCACTTTTTTAAATAAAATTATTTTGCGTTTGTTTCTGGTGGATTTGGAAGAAACGGTATTGAGCCTATCTACAACGACCTTGTGATCACTAATCCCTGTATCAGTCATGATGCTCTCTGTTAGCTCTGGATTGTTTGTGGCTAAGAGGTCAAGTGTGTTTTCGCAACCATTTACAATTTGCGTGGGTTCGTGGACTAACTGCTCGAAATAATTTTCCTACCGTGTCTAATCTGTCTTTCCGATCCACATTCCAACCCTCACTAAATATTTCGGAACTTCTTATCTCACGGTTCAGCCAGGTCTCAGTCCCGAGAATAATTAGCACGCCACACGCTTCCTGGAGGGCAGTAAATTCAGGAACTTTATTCCGAACACTCTGAAAATTTACTGCTAATATCTTGATAGCTGAAGTGTCTTTACACTGAGCGCGTCCTGATTTCCCTGCCTGCACGACTACTGGTGAGTGTTCATCAGGACACCTCGCACTACTGCCTAGCCTAAAAAACCCCCATGTGCACGCCACAAGTACTCTGCTACCCGAGTAGCCGCTTCCTTTGTGTAGTGCACCCCTGACCTATCTAGGGGCGTCCTACAATTCCCCACCCAACAGCGCAAGTCCAGAAATCTGCAGTCAAGACCGCCACAGAGTCGACAAAGCCTCTGGTTGAGACCCTTCACTCGGCTCCAAATCAAGGGACCCCAATCCACTCTGGGAATGATGCTGCAAATAGAGAGCTCTGCTTGCAGCCCACGTGCGAGGCCAGTGGTCTTCACCAAATCCGCCAGCTGCCTGTACGAACTGAGGATCGCCTCAGAACCCAAGCGACAGGCATCATAGGTGCCGACGTGAGCAACTACTTGCAGACGACTGCACCCCCTACTCTCGATAGCCGCAGGCAAGGCCGCCTCCACATCTCGGATGAGGCCCCCCGGCAGACAAACCGAGTGCTCGTTGGATTTCTTTCCAGCCCTGTACGCTATTTCCCTAAGGGGCTCCATCACCCGCCTAACGTTGGAGTTCCCACTAACCAGCAAGCCTTTGCCCCCATGTGCCTGCTCGGGCCCTGCTGAAGGAGCAGCCACTTGTCCACTGACAGGATGAACGGGCGAGGCTAGCCGGCCAGCCTCTACATTGGCCCTCCGCCTCGAGCGACGAGAACGCGTTATAGTCCACCACTCACCATGAGGTGAGGGCGGCCCCAATGCGCAATTTTATAGGATGGCTGTTCCTTAATGTGGCCTCAAATGCAATTTAACTTTAATTGTTACCATTGTTAACACCATTTCATGAATATACTGCATTAGATAGCTTTCTTCTCAGGTTGTTTATTTAAAGGAAGGATAAAACTTATTGTGCATGCTGACATATCATCTCTCCCCAGTATTTTGTACGTATGGGGAGCTGGTAGATCCCTTACCCTCATTGATCTTTAAAATCAAATAACTATAAATTCTCAACACTTGCTGCTGGACAGAGTGTCATAAACTTGTCCATTTCCAGAGCTGCATGAGTATGGTTATAATCAGTTATTTTAAGTTGGAAACTGCACATAAAATATTGTAAAAGGAAAATATTATGGATTGTGGTGCCAGTCACCAATGAAATTTGCAGTAGAATTCATTCCAGTATAAATTTCTGTATAATACATTCTATGACAAAAACATCAACACACCATAAACGAATTATCCGAATGGGACAGAAATCAGTAGATATGACTTGCATGTACTGACAAACAAATGATTTCAATTTCAGAAAAATTGGATGATTTATTCAAGAGAAAGAGCTTCACAAATTGAGCAAGTAAATTGTTTGTTGGTCCACCTCTGGCCCTTATGAAAGCAATTATTTGGCTTGGCACTGACTGAGTTGTTGGATGTCGTCCTGGGGGAGATTGTGCCCAAGTCTGTCAAAAGGCCCTTATATCACCAAAATCGAGGTTCATTTCGAAGCAGAACTCATCGCTGAAGACAATTCTAATCCAGTTATTGAGGTTCTAGGCATCAATGATAAGTGAAGACGTGCCTGGAGACACCTCAGACGGTGGTGGGACCCCAACCTGACTGTCACTTTGATGCAGCCTTACAGCTAGGAGTGATGGTCTGAGGTGCCATTTGTTTTCATAGCAGGGGAACTTTGGTCATCTTCTGCAACACTCTTACAGTACAATGGTATGTCGATGATATTCTATGCCGTTTTGTTGCCTACTTGTTTAAGAGTGTATTTTTATGCCCCAGTTGAATGGTTTCTTCTGATTCCACAGAACTTTTCTTAGGTAAGTTGTTAACATAATCTTATTTTTAAATCCATACAAAGGGTAACCAGTTTCCATGAATTCTTAAGTTTCAATCAGTTTATTACTTTGTAAAATCACTGTACATTACATAAAGTGTCTACGTTGTTTTGGTATATTTCACAAACACTAAGGAATTGTGAAAAAAATTTGCATAAATTCGTTCATAAGCACCAACAGATAATAACAGCAACAACAAAATATTTGTAATTTTGTAAGTCTTTCTCCACTCACATCATTTATGTCTCAAGAATTTATGTTGTTTTGCTTTATCGTTCCTCCAGGGCGTGTCCACTCACCCCATTCCCACTCATCAAAGAAAATGGGGGATATAAACTGAGGATAAAATTTTCTCAGGTGATTATCTGAGTGGTGGCGTCATTGTGTCACTAAGTTTCAGACAAAGTGCTGGGATGCTGTGTTCTGTGTATCTACATAGCTGCTACCACTGACCTTTTCTATGGATGGTCCCATCATATGTCTCCAGAAAAGGGTGCTACACCAGTGCAGCAGTTTTAGGTGGCCAGTGTTCAGCACTAAATCTTCAAAGTGCTCCGTGTATAGATTAGCGATAAACAGAGCAACGGGGGAAGGAAAATAAACTAAAAACTTGATATAGGTAACTATAAATCATATTTTATGATTTAGCAATACAAAATAATATTTCTTCATTATTCCTCTCTTAATCAACAATCCACGACACCTTTAATTACCTGTCCATCAGAGTTTGATAACATGCAGGATGAGAAAGCTACAGTAATTTGAATCTGTAAACAGTCTGAATACTGCCAAGGAAAATGTGCCATTATTTTTATGCAACTCATGATATTATGGACTACTCTCCACTTCGTTGCATACCAAATAAGATACACAGGCTGCGTAATGGAAATAAGGAAAACTTACGGCACTCTATTTGCAAATTTTATCAATTAGAGCATAAAAATAATATTCTGACACACTTTATGTATACTGTACACTTCAATAAGCTGAAACTCTTTTGTGCGCTACTTTACTGTCAATCCAATGTTCTGAAATTTCACCTCACATGTAGACGTCAGCATAGAGTGTTTCTCAACCAAATGTAAAACACATGAAGTAAAGAATCAGACAGTCACAGGTGACATTTTTAAATAATTTTAACTACAGTTTCGTCACTGCAAAATGCTGGTATTTTTTCAGTTGTCCCAAGAATGCCTGAGTTATGAGACTTTTTCATAATTAAAAAATACTCTTTTTCTTCTTTACCCACAAAACAGTGTAACAATTACAGACAGTGTGAGATCTTTCTGTCTAGCACCACTACTTTCCTAAATGTACATCAGCAGTAATGTCATTATATCATTCTTCAACAGTTTCTACTCAAAGGATTTAATCCATAACTTGGTTAAGACAAATTTGTCATATATTGCTTGCACTCATTTTTTCTACTGGATTCATTCTTCTATTAAGGTAAATGATTTTCTTCACAAAATTGACATGGACTGGTATTACTGACAGACATGCTGTACATATGCACAGAAACTTAGCAAAGCCAGTACTCTAAAAGACAAAGGCAGAAAGTAATGTTGCAAACTGTTAAAAAATAAGTTTAATATATACTGATAGTCTTACATTTACTGTAAAATATAGTATTATTATAGATAGAAAAGTAACTTACTGGTAACTCTACAGTTTTGCTGAGACAAAGATGGCTACAGAAGAAGAACGTTTAAGTTTGTATTACTGTGTAGCTTCCACAAAATATAATGTATTGGTATGTACACATAGAAAAAAGTAAATGTGGTTAAAATTTTGGTACAGATTTAAAATGACTTACAAGATAATTTACAGGAAACCAGTCACTACTACTTTAGTATTTTTATTTTTCTTCCTTGGCTTGATATTGTATGACTTCTCATCAGCTATGCAATTGTGACAGTCATGACTTCACCTTGTATTGCAGATCATATCCACAAGAATTTAAGATGTTAACAGTTGTGTGAATAAAACAAAGCTGAGTGCTACAATATCTTATAAAGATTATTAGGCACAAGAATACAAATAACAAAAAAAGTCCTTCAGCATTATCACAATATCCACAGACTAACATATGTGTACTTCACATGAAAAATGTAGATCATTGTGAAAATAAGACTTTCTTGGTAATGCGGTGAGCGAATAAACGGCTGCAACTACTCATCTTGGTCATATTTCACATCAATTTCTTTTCTCAATGTGTCTTCCAGTTTCGCAATCAGTGTCCTCTCACCATGGCTTATTTTTGGGACTTTCTAGTAATCCTGTGACAGACAAAACAGTTTTTTGCTGTATTTATATAAACTGCACAAAAAGTTACAAACAATATGCACAGTTGAAAAAATAATAGGACATATCTTTTTAAAAGTCTTATCAATGGATCAGCTAAACACTTAAGGGGCTCCGGAACGCCCTATACTTGCAATGTTAAAATAACGCTTATAAATTACATCTTTCCTCACAAAGTATTTGAGGTAGGAAGTTGAACTTTTTACAGATTATTTATTGGAATATGGGCTACAACTTAACACAAGGATTTTACAAAATTTTAGTTCAGTTATTAAAGATTTTTTTTTTAATTGTAATGAAAACTCACAACATGTTTTTGCAATTTTTTATTTATATATTCAAAAATATACAGTTTTTTGGAAAAAGGCTGTGTTAAATTATGCAGAAGGTACTGTGTAACATTTACTGAAAGTTTGAAACAAATATGTTTGGAAGATCCTTAGAAAACATGTAATTAGTATGAGGAAATAAAAGTTTCGGAATCGAGTGACAAAGATTGGATTAACTTTTTAGGGCATTCCAGGTACATAGGATGGATTATCTTCATCCTCTGCATACTCCTCCTCCAGCTTCCTCTTGTTCCTCCTCCTGTTTACTCTTGCTTGTATTTCTAGACTCTTTACAGCCCTGTCTGCAGCCCGAAGGTGTTCCTTGTCTAAAGCAAGCATCGCTCATTGTTGTGTTTGTAGATTTTTCTACCATTTTCTTCAGTTGCAGTTACTGCAACACTGTTCCAAAAGGTGGTCATGTATGAACACTTATCACATTTCAGTTGTATTTCACTAGCAAGTCCTACATGCTTTATTATGGAGAGTTCCAGACCAACTTCACTACAATGAATACATCTTACACAGTTTGAAAAAATTCCTTTGAGAACCGACATATTAAATATTTTATTCTCATCCGATTCGCCCATAAAACATTCATAGTTTCACTCATTGAACCAAGCTTCTTCTGTGAAGTATTTTCTTTCCCACTTTGACTGCTATGGGCAGGTGTACTTGAGAGGTTAGGTTCACTCACTTGGTTATCGTCTTTATTGTTTACAGTAATAACACATACCTTTGGCCTTCCAACATTTCTCCTTTTCTTAAAAGCCTTCAGAGGATTTCTAATAACTTTAGTTTTACTCATTATTATACTTCAAGAAAACAGAGACTCAAGAAACAGAATTAATTACGAATATTTTCGAGATAACGACAGAGTAAATAAACATGAAACAATCGACAATCACACCAGCGATATATATTGAACCATCACAGGTTAGCCACAACACATACTTTATCTCACATCACTAAAATGTACCTGATGAACACGGACGTTAATAATAACACCATTTGACAGCAGTTTAACAGCGCCACAGTGGGTCATGCCCATGTAGAACACATTTCAAAAAAAATTTAAGAATAGTTGTAGTCTTCGGAATTGAATAAATTATATATCTATTAAAAGGTAATAGTCTGCAGATTCAGAAAACGCAAAAAAGTAAAAATTGAACTTTTCATGATTTTGAGCCTTTCTGGAGCCCCTTAAAGTAACAGAGCAAAGTGACTCTTCACATCCAGCATTTTTCAATGTCACTCAAATAACATTCCTGTTCTGTAGGTTCTGGATTAGAAAAACCATAGGTTTTTCTGTCTTATTTATGAACACTGTTGCTGCCACCTTTCACAAAAAGATACAGCTCTTACCACCAAAATATTTAGCACTGACAATAAATACATATATAATTATGCAACACTATTCTAAATTGAGAGCTGTTCTTTTTTCCTCGTGGAGGAGAGAGCATTAGGTCGACTTGGTTCAAAAGTAAGGGGATAACACTCAGACCCAAGGATAAGAGGGACCTATCTGTTGTGAGGATGAGGGAAGACATGGATAAAGAATGAGAACAATCTACTATCTTTGATCTCCTATTCTCCATGATGCCTCCTCATCATTATCAGATCAAGTGGGTCTCTATCATCCTAGGGTATGATGACCGGCGTTTCATTATCAACCTTTCTTATTTATCCCTCCCTCCTTCCCAAGGAAGGAACGAATAATTTCAAAAGCTAAGACAGTTCATGTACAGTGGGGGCTGTGTGACATGGACTACACCTTTTTAATTATTATTATTATTATCATTATTATTATTATTTGTTTATGTGAGACAGTCTTGGGAAAGTATATAAAGTTCTGAACTGCAAGTAGTGTGTTTTTTTCAAAGTTTAGTGACAAGGAATTGGCTAGGAACCAGTGATTAAAGTCCACAAATATTTTATTAGCTGATCTTTCTAAGACTACACTTGATTTGCTATTTATTGCAATGTTTGTATCATTGGCAAACAAAACGAACTTGGCATCTGGTAATGTTACTGATGAAAGGTCATTGATATACACAAGAAAAAGTAAGGGCCCCAAAATGGAGCCTTGTGGGACCCCACATGTAATTAGTTCCCAGTTGGATGATACCTGATAGCTTGATACATGTCTCTTTCCTAATAACACCCTTTGTTTCCTACCAGAGATATAAGATTTGAACCACTTTGCAGCATTTCCTGTTACACTATAATATTCTAATTTACTTAAAACGATATTGTGATTTACACAGTCAACTGCCTTTGACAGATCACAAAATATATCAGCTGCCTGCAATCTCTTGTCTAATGAATTAAGCACATTTTCACTGTAAGTGTAGATAGCCTTCTCAATATCAGAACCTTTTAGAAATCCAAACTGTGACTTTGACAGTATGTTATTTGAGATAAGATGGTTATAAAGCTGACTGTACATTACTTTTTCTAAAATGTTTGAGAATGTTGGCAACGGTGAAATTGGATGGAAATTTGATGCTATTTCTTTATCTCCCTTCTTAAACAGTGGCTTAACTTCAGCGTATTTCAACCATTCAGGAAATATTCCACTGATAAACGACTGGTTACACATATGACTTAATATGTTACTTAGCTCAGAATCACGTGCTTTAATTAACTTTGTTGACATTTCATCACACCTACTAGATGTTTTTGATTTTAAAGATTTTATCATGGACATTATTTCTGTTGGTGTAGTGAGGGTCAAATTCATATCATGGAAGTTACTTGAAATGTCTGATCTGAGGTATTCCATAGCAGCATCTACCGAACCTGACAGCCCCATCTTTTCAGCAACAGTTATAAAATATTTGTTAAAAAGTTCTGCAACACTATACACATCTGTCATCAATGTATCATTTACTCTTAATGCTATTTGTTCCCCTTCACGTTTGGTTCTACCAGTCTCCTTCTTCACTATATCCCATATTGTCTTTACTTTGTTATCTGATGTGACTATCTTTTCCTTGTAATACTTTTTCTTTGACGTCCGTATTACAGTATTTAATATTTTGCAGTATATCTTGTAATGTGCTATAGCATCAACATCAGAACTGTTTCGGATTGACAGATACAGTTTTCTTTTTGTTTTACAAGACACCCCTATTCCTTGAGTAATCCATGGCTTCTTTGTAGACTTTGCTCTAACCTTGGTAAGTTTTGGGGGGAAACGGTGTTCGAATAAGGTAAGCACTTTATTACCGAAAGTGTTATATTTTTCATTCATGCCATGAGCACTGTAAACATCAGTCCAGTGAATGTCTCTGAGGATTGTCCTAAAATAATCAATTTTTGACTTATTGATTACCCTCTTGAGCTCAGATTTAACAGATTTTGTATCCTGTTCAGTATTAACATTTAACAGAAGGAACTGCATGTCATGGTCTGAGAGGCCATTGGCTATTGGTTTTGTAATATAATTATGTTCATTGGACTTTTCTATAAAGAAATTATCAGTGGCTGTTTGTGAGCAATTGGCTACCCTAGTGGGGAACTTTTCAGTGGGAATTAAGTTGAATGATAGTGTTACTAATTCAAAAAGTTCTTATTGGGAAAGTCTTTAAGGAAATCTGCATTGAAATCACCAGCAACCACTATTTCTTTGTTTTTGGTTGTTAAATGGGCCAGTACAGCTTCAACGTGGTTTACAAACAGATTAAAGTTATCTGCAGGTGCTCGATATACGCTTTATATTATGAAGGATTTTTTGTGAAATTCTACTTCTGTTGCACATGCTTCCATATGCTGTTGTAGGCAAAATTTACGCATGTCCATGTTCTTAAATTTATGACAGTTCCTGATGAATGTGGCAACTCCTCCTTTCTCCATTTCTGATCTAAAAATGCGTTCAGAAAGACTGTAAAGTTTACTTAAAGGATCATTTGGTCTCTGAAATGAATCATACACTGTCAAACATAAATATTCAGAAATAAACTTTTCTTTGTTTTAAATTGTACAGAAGAAATTCTTTATACTTTCATCAATCATCGTTAAAACAAGTAAGTAAAACAATGTCACAATATTTTTCTTTGTAAAAAGATTGAAATGGACTCAAAACACACTGTTTATGTTAGTACTAATAGTATTTTTACTTTTACAGACAAATAAGGTAAGTACCAAGTATTTGTGAAAGATTAAAAATGCTGCTGGTGACTGAAATGCTATCCATGTTTTCTTGCTTATCACAATCAAGGAACTAAAACATAAGAACAAACAACTTCAGTCTATAATTATAAATATTTGGAAACAATTAGGAACAAAGAGTAGACACAATTGTCTCAGGTGGTATAGGCTCACAGTTTAGACATTCAACAATAACTCTTGCTTGGTGGCCATTTGCACACATCCTTGTTGCCCCTGAAACATAGGTTTGATGTTCTTATTCCTGTTTTGTTCTTTGCAGGAAACCTGAATTTCACAACACTTTCTATTCCCACATTGGCCAGTGCTGATGTCAAGTGCCTGCACGAGAACATTAGCTGCTCTCTGCAGTTTTTAGGGGGCAGCAAGCTCATTTGCTACTCTGAGGACAAAGTCTCAGCATGAAATCTTCTTAGAGCTAATTAATTTAAAAACTGAGTGAGCATTGATCATTTCAAGGTCAAGAATATTGCAAAAGACGTGCCAGCTCTGACACTATAGTGTCTAGCCATTTGGTCAATTATATCATCTCTACCGTTAATTTCATTATAAAACTTCACAGTTTCTTGAAGTTTCTTTTCATTAATCTCATTCACCTGACATCCAGCATGCATGTGACTCAGAATAACGACTTCTTTTTTCTTTTTCCCTTGGTATACTGTGAGAAGATTGTCACCTGTCTTGTACAAGAGTGTTGCACACGGCGCCGGAGGGACCTCTTTGAGTGTCGACTAAATTTGTCCTTTTTTGTTTCACCTCATACCAGTTTCAAGGAGGTGAAGAAGTTGTCAGTTGTGGTGTTACAACCACAGTTGATGATGGCTGTACCAGCTTCATAGCGACAAAGTGACCAAGACCCTTGTTCGGATCACGAGTTTTGTGTTTGCCATGGTAAGGGAATGCATTCAGGATCTAATCCTTGTCAGTATCACATGAAAGCCAGTATTTCATCCAATACTTATCAGGTTCACTCAGCATGTACTGTATGAATGGGCACTGCGCTGCAAGGATATAGTTGCTCATCAACAGTGAAGGTCTCATCTGGCTTGTAGCAGACAATACAATTGTCAGAAAATAGATTCCACATTTCTGAAGCAAGGCAAAATTTATCAACATTGTCTTCTTGATGACATAGAATAAAAAAAAAGTGACTGCATATTTCTGCAAATATATTCCATGACATAATGCTTTGAAAGAAATTGTTCTGTAAATCCTTATATGAAATACCCTGAGCACCATATGCTCCATGAGCATAGAGAAATCCAATGAAAGCATCTAACTCTTCCAGGCTTAGGGACCACTCATTATTACCAACTGTGCTGTGAGCCTCTTCTTCAGCATACATTTTTATCAGTTTCAAGATTGGGTCACTGACATATAGCCACAACGTAGAGAATGGCAAGTCATCTACAACATGTTGTTTGGCATGTCCTGTCAGCTGGCACACCTCCCAGATGGCTTTGTGGGCACTGCACCTACATGCTGTGTTGCCTGGCTCAGTTTGTGTCCTTTTGGTGCCATTGGATCTCTCCACTTCCTCACCTGGCAGTGGATGTTGCACAGTGCATCCTGTTCCTCATCCACAATGAGCTGCTGCACAATGTCTGGCACCCAATGTACTGCAACCATGTCCACTTCTCGCTGCTCTGTCAACTGCACCAACCGCCATGCCATCAGTCTTGTGCATTGTCCACAACACATGGATCATCACCATTGTAAGATGCAAATTGTATTGTAAGCTGCAAATTGTATTGTGTGTCAAAATTCTTTGTAACTAGTGAGAGATAGGGAATGACAGCAAAAGAACCGCCATGACGCAATCCGACTTCTGCATTTACATTAGATGATCACTGATACGGTGTTCGAGTTGATTTATTTATTAGTGACTTGCCGACTCCCACAGGTAGCTGATAGATAACTCCTCTGCCCTGCCACCCTCATCCTTGTCAAAGGCCCTGTTCTGTGGTGCACATGTTTGGCTCATCATGCCCTTGGGTAGGATCCATAAATCTGACACTTAAAGAATAAAAGAAAGAAAGCCATATAGTGGATTTCTCGCTTGCTGGTTCAAAAACTTAGGTAGAATGATTCACGCTTATGTTGTGCGAGAGGGAGGACATTGTCCGATGGAACTGATTCTGCTTGCTGTTCATTTGATGCATATAAATCACTTGAGTCAGCAGTATCCAATGAAACAAAATTGTCATCCTTCTTCACATTTATCTCACTACCCGATTTATCACTCAATTGTGTCTGTGAAATGTTCTCCAGATAGCACAGAATTGCAGCCTCCATAAGGTGACATCTTCTTGCCATCGTAGCTTCAATGAAGCGACCTCGCACAAATAAACTGCATGCTCACACTGCTGGTGTCGGTATTGCCTCAGCCCACTTAGCTTGACCACAGGTAAAGAAGTACTGCCATGAAATTTCCGTAAGAGTGATGAGCCTGACATCTGTCACGTAAGATAAACTATTAGCAATGCCCCAGACAGCGAAGTATGAGGGGGAGGAGGGGCTTCTTCCCCACTGTATAATTGTTACTGTGTGGCTTCCCAGTGTCATTTCATAGGTCTGCATGTCACCAGTCCACAGAAAACGGAAAGCTGCACTGATATAAAGTATCTCCCGACATCCAAATTCTTCGCATTTTACGTTATTTTTAGCCCAAAGCATCATAATATACTCCAACATCTCATGAGTAATGTTGAGAGACATCCAGAAACTATTCAATGTCGTAAACTGGTATCAAACTGATAAAATAGATGCACATGGTACTATTGGTATAACACGTGAGGTTTTCATACTTCAGGTTGGGACAGGGGTATGAAATTTTGGTGAGTTGTACAGCCCTATAAAAGAAGAAAATACACAGGAGTGATGGTCCTGCAATGATTATGGACAGAGATAGGGCTCTCAAAAAGTCCTGTGTCAAAAATGAACCAATGAACCATGTGATACTTCTAGCATCAAAGCTGATGATAATTTCAAATTAACCTCAATACATTGGCAAAAATACATATTCAAAGCCGGTGGTAGGTACAAACTATCATCATAAATTGTACCAAATTCTTCCTTTGAAAATTATAATCAGTTAGCTCAGGAGTCCACTGGAAGTGTAAAAGGCTGCAGAAACATAATTGACCTCTTAGTAACAAATAATCCTGAGCAAATAGGGAGCATCACAATGGTGACAGGGATTGATAACCATAAGGTTGCTGTAACGATGTAACGAGACAAAAAAGAGCAGATAAAAATTCGCTTGACACCCTCTCTTAAGAGATAGTATCCACTCCTTCCAAACTATAATATTAGCAGTAGTAGTAGTAGTAGTGGTGGTGGTGGTGGTAGTGACAGTGGTGATGGAGATGATAAAGAAGAAGTTGTATGACTTATTTTACATATAAAATGTATACATATAAAATAGCAAATCTATGTGCTACAATGATAATTTATAATTACCTGACATTATAAAAGCGTGTTCTAAAAGTGATATAACTTTATGAAAGAATGTTTCTGTTTTGTAGGATGCATGACCATTTCTTAATTGAGGAAGAAACAAATTTTTAAAAATTTATGCACCATTTATGTGTAATATTCAGTACATTGGATGTGCCATTTATGCCAAGACACAGAATACTTTTACATAAATGTCTTCAAAGGATGCCACAAACAAATCCACCATAAAACAGCTGTATGATGAGTCCTAGAAGACACAAAATGCAGCAGATTCCACTGAAACTGCCCAAACAAAAGTGCTAATACCAATAAAACTGACAGACATACAATCTGTATTTTCTAGTTCCAAAAAATATTTGTGACACCGATCTAGCCAATTTCATTTCTCCATTGGTGGTGCACATATTTAAAGATGCATCCACAAAGAAATTGTACTGTTCTTGACTTGCTACATGAAGGCATTGGAAATGTGTCAGTGATTCATGTTATCTGTAACAACACATGGTTTTAGTCCAATGAGGCATGGTTCCAGCTTGATGTACGAGGTGCATTCAAGTTCTAAAGCCTCCGATTTTTTTTTCTAATTAACTACTCACCCGAAATGGATGAAACTGGCGTTACTTCTCGATGTAATCGCCCTGCAGACGTACACACTTTTCACAACGCTGCCGCCATGATTCCATGGCAGCGGCGAAGGCTTCTTTAGGATTCTGTTTTGACCGCTGGAAAATCGCTGAGGCAATAGCAGCACGGCTGGTGAATGTGCAGCCACGGAGAGTGTCTTTCATTGTTGGAAAAAGTCACTAGGAGCCAGGTCAGGTGAGCAGAGAGCATGAGGAATCACTTTAAAGTTGTTATTACGAAGAAACTGTTGCGTAACGTTAGCTCGATGTGCGGGTCGTTGTCTTGGTGAAACAGAACACGCGCAGCCCTTCCCGGACGTTTTTGTTGCAGTGCAGGAAGAAATTTGTTCTTCAAAACATTTTCGTTGGATGCACCTCTTACCGTAGTGCCCTTTGGAACGCAATGGGTAAGGATTATGCCCACGCTGTCTCAGAACATGGAGACCATCATTTTTTCAGCACTGGCGGTTACCCGAAATTTTTTTGGTGGCGGTGAATCTGTGTGCTTCCATTGAGCTGACTGGCGCTTTGTTTCTGGATTGAAAAATGGCATACACGTCTCATCCATTGTCACAACCGACGAAAAGAAAGTCATATTCACGCTGTCGTTGCGCGTCAACATTGCTTGGCAACATGCCACACGGGCAGCCATGTGGTCGTCCGTCAGCATTCGTGGCACCCACCTGGATGACACTTTTCGCATTTTCAGGTCGTCATGCAGGATACAGAGATTGAATAACATCAGGGAGAGACTACAACCCTGTCTCACTCCCTTCCCAACCACTGCTTCCCTTTCATGTCCCTCGACTCATAAACTGCCATCTGCTTTCTGTACAAATTGTAAATAGCCTTTCGCTCCCTGTATTTCACCCCTGCCACCTTCAGAATTTGAAAGAGAGTATTCCAGTCAATGTTATCGAAAGCTTTCTCCAAGTCTACAATTGCTAGAAACGTAGGTTTGCCTTTTCTTAATCTAGCTTCCAAGATAAGTCGTTGGGTCAGAATTGCCTCATGTGTTCCCATATTTCTACGGAATCCAAACTGATCTTCCCCGAGGTCAGCTTCTACCAGTTTTTCCATTCATCTTTAAAGAATTCGCATTAGTACTTTGCAGCCGTGACTTATCAAACTGATAGTTCGGTAATTTTCACATCTGCCAATGCCTGCTTTCTTTGGGATTGGAATTATTGTATTCTTCTTGAAGTCTGAAGGTATTTCGCCTGTCTCATACATTTTGCTCACCACATGGTAGAGTTTTGTCAGGACTGGCTCTCCCAAGGCTGTCAGTAGTTCTAATGGAATGTTGTCTACTCCCGGGGCCTTATCTCGACTTAGGTCTTTCAGTGCTCTATCAAACTCTTCACGCAGTATCATACCTCCCATTTCATCTTCATCTACATCCGCTTCCCTTTCTATAACATTGCCCTCAAGTACATCGCCCTTGTATAGTCCCTCTATATACTTCTTCCGCCTTTCTGTTTTCCCTTCCTTGCTTAGAACTGGGTTTCCATCTGACCTTTTGATATTCATACAAGTGGTTCTCTTTTCTCCAAAGGTCTCAAAAATGGCTCTGAGCACTATGGGACTTAACTGCTGTGGTCATCAGTCCCCTAGAACTTAGAACTAGTGAAACCTAACTAACCTAAGGACATCACAAACATCCATGCCCGAGGCAGGATTCGAACCTGCGACCGTAGCGGTCTTGCGGTTCCAGACTGCAGCGCCTTTAACCGCACGGCCACTTCGGCCGGCCCAAAGGGCTCATTAATTTTCCTGTACGCAGTATCTATCTTATCCCTAGTGAGATAAGCCTCTACATCCTTACATTTGTCCTCTAGCCATCCCTGCTTTGTCATTTTGCACTTCCTGTTGATCTCATTTTTGAGACGTTTTTATTCCTTTTTGTCTGCTTCATTTACGGCATTTTTATATTTTATCCTTTCATCAATTAAATTCAATATTTCTTGTGTTATCCAAGGATTTCTACTAGGCCTCGTCTTTTTACCTACTTGATCCTCTGCTGCCTTCACTACTTCATGCCTCAAAGCTACCCATTCTTCTCCTACTATATTTCATTCCCCCATTCCTGTCAATTGTTCCCTTATGCTCTCCCTGAAACTCTGTACAATCTCTGGCTTAGTCAGTTTATCCAGGTCCCATCCCCTGAAATTCCCACCGCTTTGCAGTTTCTTCAGTTTTAACCTACTGTTTATAACCAATAGATTGTGGTCAGAGTCCACATCTTCCCCTGGAAATGTCTTACAATTTCAAACCTGGTTCCCAAATCTCTGTCGTACCATTATATATTCTATCTGATACCTTCTAGTATCTCCAGGGTTCTTCCATGTATAGAACCTTCTTTCATGAGTCTTGAACCACATGTTAGCTATGATTAAGTTATGCTCTGTGCAAAATTCTAGCAGGCGGCCTCCTCTTTCATTTCTTATCCCCAATCCATATTCACCTACTACGTTTCCTTCTCTTCCTTTTCCTACTATCGAATTCCAGTCACCCATGACTATTAAATTTTCGTCTCCCTTCACTATCTGAATAATTTCCTTTATCTCATCATAAATTTCATCAATTTCTTCGTCATCTGCAGAGCTAGTTGGCATATAAACTTGTACTACTGTAGTAGGCATGGACTTCGTGTCTATCTTGGCCACAATAATGCGTTCACTATGCTGTTTGCAGTAGCTTCCCCACACTCCTTTTTTTTTTTTTTTATTCGTCATTAAACCCACTCCTGCATTACCCCAACAGACCAATAAACCTCCATCGGAAATTTAAATGGCTGCAAATAATTCTCCTAAAGACCTTAAAAATGTTGGTGTAAACTGGAAGGACCGAAAACTTGAAAAGGAACTGTTCACAAGACAATAGTGTAATTAAGATGGTGATGAGAAAACACATGAGATAGGTATTGGAAGAATTGCTAGACAAGGGTGTTGTTTGTTAGCAACGGTTCTCAACATTCACTCGGAGAAAGATTACAGAAAGCAAGAGGCGTCGTAGTAGGAGCACAGACAAAGGGTGTTAACCCTTTCTCCGCTACTGACGTGCTGTTTGCATTCCGTGCCGAGGCGGCTTTTGTATGGCTGTACTGCTCACCAATGCTGACGCTTGTGCTGAGAGACGGTGTTCCGGTCCGAGTCAAATACTTATCATCCGGTTTACCGATAATTTTTTTCCATCTTACTGTCTGATATCTTCGCTCGATGAAAAACTGAATTTCTTTTCGTTATCCGCCACACTTACTGCGCTGCATTAAATTAAAAAAAACATTGCACGAAATGTTAAAGATTTTGCAGAGGTAGAAACATATTGCGTAATTTTTTGCGTATGGTTGATTTTAGCTGACACATTGCAGTAAAGGACATGTAGATAAAACATCAAAGTTTTATTTGAAGTTGGGAGCTGAACGATATTTCATTCTCGAGTTATTGGACCGAGCGAGGTGGCGCAGTGGTTAGCACATTGGACTCGCATTCGGGAGGACGACGGTTCAATCCCGTCTCCGGCCATCCTGATTTAGGTTTTCCGTGATTTCCCTAAATCGTTTCAGGCAAATGCCGGGATGGTTCCTTTGAAAGGGCACGGCCGATTTCCTTCCCAATCCTTCCCTAACCCGAGCTTGCGCTCCGTCTCTAATGACCTCGTTGTCGACGGGACGTTAAACACCAACCACCACCTCGAGTTATTGGATTTGTATCTTAACGGAAAGTCGGGAGCGGTGCGCTCAGTTCCGTCCATGCTCAATTCTCGGCTGTTATGAAATACCGTTTTCAATAACACTATTAGGTGAAAAAAATTTATTTTTGCTCAAATAACAGTCTGAAATATTCGCTTGAAAAAGGACTACAATACTGCTTCAAATTAAGTAAAACATTGTGCGAAATTGTGACTATTTTGCAGATGTAAAATCACGTTGCTTAAATTTTTCGTATGGTTGATTTTAGCTCTTATATTACAGCGAAAGAAATATAGATAATACACTCCTGGAAATGGAAAAAAGAACACATTGACACGGGTGTGTCAGACCCACCATACTTGCTCCGGACACTGCGAGAGGGCCGTACAAGCAATGATCACACGCACGGCACAGCGGACACACCAGGAACCGCGGTGTTGGTCGTCGAATGGCGCTAGCTGCGCAGCATTTGTGCACCGCCGCCGTCAGTGTCAGCCAGTTTGCCGTGGCATACGGAGCTCCATCGCAGTCTTTAACACTGGTAGCATGCCGCGACAGCGTGGACGTGAACCGTATGTGCAGTTGACGGACTTTGAGCGAGGGCGTATAGTGGGCATGCGGGAGGCTGGGTGGACGTACCGCCGAATTGCTCAACACGTACATCGATGTTGTCGCCAGTGGTCGGCGGAAGGTGCACGTGCCCGTCGACCTGGGACCGGACCGCAGCGACGCACGGATGCACGCCAAGACCGTAGGATCCTACGCAGTGCCGTAGGGGACCGCACCGCCACTTCCCAGCAAATTAGGGACACTGTTGCTCCTGGGGTATCGGCGAGGACCATTCGCAACCGTCTCCATGAAGCTGGGCTACGATCCCGCACACCGTTAGGCCGTCTTCCGCTCACGCCCCAACATCGTGCAGCCCGCCTCCAGTGGTGTCGCGACAGGCGTGAATGGAGGGACGAATGGAGACGTGTCGTCTTCAGCGATGAGAGTCGCTTCTGCCTTGGTGCCAATGATGGCCGTATGCGTGTTTGGCGCCGTGCAGGTGAGCGCCACAATCAGGACTGCATACGACCGAGGCACACAGGGCCAACACCCGGCATCATGGTGTGGGGAGCGATCTCCTACACTGGCCGTACACCACTGGTGATCGTCGAGGGGACACTGAATAGTGCACGGTACATCCAAACCGTCATCGAACCCATCGTTCTACCATTCCTAGACCGGCAAGGGAACTTGCTGTTCCAACAGGACAATGCACGTCCGCATGTATCCCGTGCCACCCAACGTGCTCTAGAAGGTGTAAGTCAACTACCCTGGCCAGCAAGATCTCCGGATCTGTCCCCCATTGAGCATGTTTGGGACTGGATGAAGCTTCGTCTCACGCGGTCTGCACGTCCAGCACGAAAGCTGGTCCAACTGAGGCGCCAGGTGGAAATGGCATGGGAAGCCGTTCCACAGGACTACATCCAGCATCTCTACGATCGTCTCCATGGGAGAATAGCAGCCTGCATTGCTGCGAAAGGTGGATATACACTGTACTAGTGCCGACATTGTGCATGCTCTGTTGCCTGTGTCTATGTGCCTGTGGTTCTGTCAGTGTGATCATGTGATGTATCTGACCCCAGGAATGTGTCAATAAAGTTTCCCCTTCCTGGGACAATGAATTCACGGTGTTCTTATTTCAATTTCCAGGAGTGTATATCTAAATTGTATTTAAAATTGAGAGCAGAAGGATATCTCATTTCGTTCTTGAGTTATTGCATATTATGTCCGATGGGCGGACTCACGCGACGCGCCCATAGACGTTCCTGCGCATCGCTAATCACGTGGTCATAATAACCGTCATATCTCATAAACGATTCAGGATATGGAAACGAGGTCTTTTGCAAATGTTGGCACACGATGAGGCACGTATGTCGTACAGTGAATACACGAAACTTTTTCATTCATTGAAAAATGGAAGTAACTCGTCCACGGCAGTGACCATGCAATGTTGACTGAATCAGAGGAGGATCGTAATACGGGCAAAGCTTATGTAATTGGGGTAAACACATGAAAGATCGGTAATGAGAATCAGAAAACTTGAAGGTTTCGTGTAAATATCACTGCTTGGAAAGACACTGGAGTAACCAAAATCGTTTAGGTGGTAAGGAAATTTGGTGATAGGAAACAGAAAGTGGTTGGAGACACGAGCGAGGTGGCGCACTGGTTAACACACTGGACTCACATTCAGGAGGACGATGGTTCAAATCCGCGTCGGGAGATCCAGATTTAAGTTTCCCGTGACTTCCCTAAATCGCTACAGGCAAATACTGGGATCGTTCATCTGAACAGGCTTGGACGATTTCCTTCCCCATCCTTGACATAATCCGAACTTGTGCTCCGTCTCTAACGGCCTCGACGTCAAAGGGACATTAAACGCATTCTTCCATCCTTCCTCCTGTTTGGAGGAAATAGGAAATAAAATATTTGTGAATTAAAGAACTTTTGGAAAAGTGAAAGTTATGTTGACATCAAAAAAAAACTGTGATAAAAATTTCGGCAAGTGGTATTTATAGAGTGTAGTGTTGTATGACAACGGATCATGGACAGTGAAAAAGAAAGAGGGAAAACACTTGGATACCTGTGAAATGTCGTTCTGGAGAAAAATGCTAAATGTTAAATTGACTGACAGAATGACGATTGAAGAGGTGTTTCTAAGAACAGGAAAGGAAAAGACACTAGTGTGATTGGTAAGAATGAGGAATACATTTTGATGGGACGTGTACTGCGAAGAAATTTCACATAACAAAGAGCCATTAAAGGGAAGAGCGAAAGAAGAATAAGAAGAAGACTGACTCATAACAGGTGTACCAAAGAAGAAGAAATAAAAAAGCCTGGCATCACTGTTGGTGGGGATTGAAGTTGATAAGGCTCAAGAATGTTTGTGTTAAGTTACCTGATGGCCAGAAGGTGATCATCAGGACGGTGTAGGTGGTGAGGATGGAGATGAATGTCGCGACGAGGCTCATTTTCAGCGTCAGCACGCCTGCCAGATTGGCCTCTGGACGCTCCGAGGTCGTCTGAAGCGCCAGCAGCCGCAGCTCGCGGTGGGCGGCGCCGCCCATGCGCCTCCCTTCCATCAGCAGCTCCCAGCACAGCCATTGTGTGCGCCCCGCCTCTACCTCCACACAGTGGGCGGGGACCACCAGTAACAACAGGAAGCTTGTTTGGAAGAATATTCCCAGATGATACTGCCATTTCATGCTATTCAGGTCCATACCTAGGAATAACACTTTTGTAAAACTGAAATACAACATTATGACACTCATTGACGAAATGGCTACGAAATACAATATTAAGAAACTTGCGTGGGCGGAGGATACCACCGTTGACAGTTCACATAGCCCCATATACACTCTCCTGAGTGATCGCACATGTTCCGACATGCAATAGACACCCCCATGGCTGACATCTAGGTCTTTCACTGGCGCAGCCCACCCTGTGGGGTTCACTTGCCTATGGCATGTCGCGCCTAAGTTATCACGCATTTCAAGTATGCAAATATACAAGTGTGAGATTCTCTGCCTTATCACAAGCTGCAAATTCAAAAATCGTAAAACTGTTAGTATACCTGTTCCATAATTGTACACACAATAAATTCCTGTTACCACTAAGCTCTGATCAGTCTTGGCAGTGATTCCAGCAGCAACCAATATACCACAAACAACAAACAATAAAAGCAGCTGCAGCTTTATGAACATTCCCTCTCTCCTAGTCTCTTTCTTGATGTGGACAGACAGAATTCTGTCACAAGCCGTAATTAGCTCAAGCATATATTCATACTTTTTTTTGGTTGAAACAAGCATCAGAGATTACAGGAACTAAATTCAGAACTACGTAACATATATTTCCTATAAGAGTAATACAGTCTATCACAGAAAATATCTTTACCGAACGATAAGATAAGAATGAATAAGTTAATGCAGACACCAGTTGTGCTGAGCAGGCGAGGATAAGCATCACCAAATCCGATCTGCATCTTCTGAATGACGCCGTCCTCACATCGACAGTAAACGGCATCAGGCCAAACAGCTTGCATACGACGTGGAACGGTTTGCTCCCCAGTAGGAGCTTCCTAGTGATTTCTGTCACTGTGCCGGTGTCCATGCTTATTGACGTCATCTGAAAAAGTAATATATGCTGCTTGTATGTTACAAGTGCCAAAGTATTTATTATTTGCATTGCTGCCAAAAGAAAATCTTTTCCCTCTGTCTATCAAGGTGTGGGTAATGAATATACTTAAAGTGTCAAACCTTTTCATCATATTTGCCAGATCTTCCACTGTGTGTCTGCTTCAAGAATAAATTGTTAACTATACAACACTGATGGGAATTTACACCCTGGAACTTTCATTTTACGAATCATTAGGAGAGTTATAAGGGAAATAAAGCGTGAACCAAAGTCAGGAAGGGGATTTAACTGTGAATAACATTTTTTATCATTCGTTTCCCTTGATAGTTTACAAGCTAAAGACAAACCATGCTCAGTCTCTTGCCCTTCCTCTGTCAAAATCTGAAACAAAAGTAAGGGGAAACAATAAATAAAATAAAATTGTTCACAATTTCAAGGCCACTGTAACTTTTGATTCACCCTGTATTTTACATTGGAATGTTCAGCTACTCTTATTGAAGTTTTCATCCTTGATAATTGCTAGCCTCATTGGAAATTGATCAGAAGCAGGCAGTAAATTTGTCAGAAGATAAAAATGAGAGAAGGGAGCAGAGTCCAATAAAGCAGTGATTGAAAGTCATCAAGCAATGAACCAACAGCATCAGTTGCTGGGCAGCGTGGCAATACTTAACTATTACAAGACACTTCAATACACAAAGTATTAGGTTTGTAACGTTACGCATATTTAGGCGAGCTAATCGGCCGCCCAATATTGGCACGAGGTAAGATGAATTTTTGTACGGCTGAATGCTAGCGGGCCCACATCTCAGGGCACCCCTGGCAGATCCGGCTTCCGGCTAGGCGAACAGTATGAGCGAGTCCAGGAACAAAGACTAGCAGCGTAGCCAGAAATGGGGATGTTCCCTAAACTGGGAATTTTGACGGCCGTTACATGTGTGGCCTTTGTGCAGGAGGTGCTCCAAGAAACGGCGGAGTATCGGACAATCTTAAAGATAGCTAAGTTACAGCTCTCTGACATTCGACAACAACCCACATCAAATACTATTAATGCAAATATGAATACATTGTCGATCTCAGAAAAATGAGGGACATCCAGTGACACTACAATATTTCAGTCAACAGTATTTCAAAAACTACAGAAGTTAATATTTCACAGTGAATAAATATTTGCACCATGGACCTCTGAATTAACAACTTTTAATCACTTCATGCAATTTCAACAAACCATATCTGAGATGACAGCATTGCACCAAAGCTACAATCTGTGATAGCTACGTTTCTGTATCTATTTTATTTATTGATTCACAATTTCTTTTGTATCTTTATCCATTATGCAAATGTTTGTCACAACACTGTGTTCTTCACATTTGCACAGATCACAGCATTAAAAAGTCACGTTTTGTCGTACTTGTGTATTTATTTAATGAACACTTTACTATTTTGCCAGTAACTTTATTCAAATGTTGACTGCAAGTGGTATTAAAAAATGTGCTAATTTACAAGTGGTCTGTCACATGTGTTAGCGGACACCACCATTGAAAAGAGGACCAAAAGACACTTCTGTCAAGAAGGCACAAATAACTGTTTAAAGAGTACTTAAGAACAATCTGTTGTCATTTATGATGAACAAACTTGCGAAAGAATGCTGGCTTATTTATTTATGAGCCAACTTTTATTTACATTTATTTCAAACGATCTGAGTGTAACTGAATGTTTATTACATTTCTTTATTCAGATGGTGGTGTAATATATTAGTTTAGTCCGGGATGAGGTCAACTTGAATGAAATCATGTCTGTAGAGCTTATGGATCATCTCTGGTTGACAGCTGAGTTAATGCGTTGTTCTCCAGCAACGCTTTAGAAAGTTTCTTAATTGCCATCTTCAGGCGAAGATGACAAGTAAGATAGCAAGTACGAAACTGGTTGAAACGTTGCTGGACAACAACGCATTACTCGGCTGTCAACCCGAGAAGATTTTTCATCGAGATTCGTCGAGAAAACCTGCATTCCCCTATAGGACATGAATGTCCAAAACGTAGATCATAATATAGGACACCATGATATGGTAGACAAGCAAACGGTTTAATCAGATATTTGACGTTAGTGAGTACATTATTTTAAAAGAACCTTGCGTGCTGTACAAATCGATATCTGTATTATTAGAGTATTAGTCGTATTATAGTATTCTATTTTATCTTCCCTCCTTTTACCATCCGTCACATTCTTCCATCATATAATTTCTACACTGCTACCCTGAGTTCTTTGGTGAGAGAGTGCTACACCTGCTAGCATCTGGAGTCACGGTGAAATGTAGTGAGAAATATAGTGCTAAGAGCTAAAGTATCTTGGCTTTGTTCTTGTCTACAATAAAGCTCATCGAACTCAAATTTATATTTAGTCGCGTTTGTAAAAATTTTAATTTGGAACACAGTAGATTACATGTATGTTATCTTGGAAATGATCAGGGCTATATAATATAAGAGATGGCGAAATACACGTGGACCTTTATTTCCTGTGCTTAAGGACTCGTCTGTTATCGTTGCATGATCAATGTCAAACCAACATCTGGCCGAGCGGCTCTAGGCGCTACAGTCTGGAACCGCGCCACCGCTACGGTCGCAGGTTCGAATCCTGCCTCGGGCATGGATGTGTGTGATGTTCTTAGTTAGGTTTAAGTAGTTCTAAGTTCTAGGGGACTGATGACCTCAGAAGTTAAGTCCCATAGTGGTCAGAGCCATTTTTTGAAACCAACATCGTGCCTTCCATCCACTTTTGTAAATGTTATATTTATTTAGCTAGTATTTGTTCTTTTCATATTTATAGGAGATGTAGCTTGGGGTCTGAGTTATCGATCTGAGCTGGGGACAGATCCTGTTATTATAAGGTTTATTATTGTTGTTGTGGTCTTCAGTCAAGAGACTGGTTTGATTCAGCTCTCCATGATACTCTGTCCTGTGCAAGCTTCTTCATCTCCCAGTACCTACTGCAACCTACATCCTTCTGAATCTGTTTAGTGTATTCATCTCTTGGTCTCCCTCTACGATTTTTCCCCTCCACGTTGCCCTCCAATACTAAATTGGTGATCCCTTGATGCCTCAGAATATGCCCTACCAACCGATCCCTTCTTCTAGTCAAGTTGTGCCACAAACTCCTCTTCTCCCCAATTCTCCTCTTCTCTCCAATTCTATTCAATGCCTCCTCATTAGTTATGTGATCTACCCATCTAATCTTCAGTATTCTTCTGTAGCAAAGGTTTATTATTAGTTGTTTCGTGAAAGCAATTTTTCTTGACTTATTGTATCCCTTGTCGTAACTAAGTGGGTCTCATTTTTACACTACTGGCCATTAAAACCGCTACACCAAGACGGGTATTCATTGGACAAATATATTATACTAGAACTGACATGTGATTACATTTTCACCCAATTTGGGTGCATAGATCCTGAGAAATCAGTACCCAGAACAACCACCTCTGGCCGTAATAAAAACCTTGATACGCCTGGGCATTGAGTTACACAGAGCTTGGATGGCGTGTACAGGTACAGCTGCCCATGCAGCTTCAACATGATACCACAGTTCATCAAGAGTAGTGGCTGGCGTACTGTGACGAGCCAGTTGCTCGGCCACCATTGACCAGACGTTTTCAGTTGGTGAGAGATCTGGAGAATGTGCTGGCCAGGGCAGCAGTCGAACATTTTCTGTATCCAGAAAGGCCCGTACAGGACCTGCAACATGCGGTCGTGCATTGTCCTGCTGAAATGTAGGGTTTTGCAGGGATCGAATGAAGGGTAGAGCCATGGGTCGTAAAACATCTGAAATGAAACGTCCACTGTTCAAAGTGCCGACAATGCGAACAAGAGGTGACCGAGACGTGTAACCAATGGCACCCCATACCATCACGTCGCGTGATACGCCAGTATGGCGATGACGAATACACGCTTCCAATGTTCGTTGACCGCAATGTCGCCAAACACGGATGCGACCATCATGATGCTGTAAACAGAACCTGGATTCATCCGAAAAAAATGACGTTTTGCCATTCGTGCATCCAGGTTCGTCGATGAGTGCACCCTCGCAGGCACTCCTGTCTGTGATGCAGCGTCAAGGGTAACCGCAGCCATGGTCTCCGAGCTTATAGTCCATGCTGCTGCAAACGTCGTCGATCTGTTCGTGCAGATGGTTGTTATCTTGCAAAGGTCCCCATCTGTTGACTCAGGGATCGAGACGTGGCTGCACGATCCGTTACAGCCATACGGATAAGATGCCTGTCATCTCGACTTCTAGTGATACGAGCCCGTTGGGATCCAGCACGGCGTTCCGTATTACCCTCCTGAGCCCAGCGATTCCATATTCTGCTAGCAGTCATTGGACATCGACCAACGCGAGCAGCAATGTCACGATACGATAAACTGCAATCGCGATAGGCTACAATCCGACCTTTATCAAGGTCGGAAACGTGATGGTGCGCATTTCTCCTCCATACACGAGGCATCACAACAACGTGTCACCAGGCAGCGCCGATCAACTGCTGTTTGTGTATGAGAAATCGGTTGGAAACTTTCCTCATGTCAGCACTTAGTAGGTGTCGCCACCGGCACCAACCTTGTGTGAATGCTGTGAAAAGTTTATCACTTGCATATCACAGCATCTTCTTCCTGTCGGTTAAATTTCGCGTCTGTAGCACGTCATCTTCGTGGGGTAGCAATTTTAATGGCCAGTAGTATAGATTGGAAGCAATATAATAAAATGTGTCCGTTGAGTGCTTTCCAGTGTCCCACATACTTTCACCGTTCTTCAGCTACTCACCGTGAGCATAGTCACATTATGAGGTAGCACCACACATAGTACACGTGGGTTAAGTCAAGAGCAGTGCAGACAAGTACACAGTTCAGAGCGGTAAGGCATAAAGTCGCTTAATAGCGCCACATGAAATTCTTAAAACAACTGCATGTGCACGAACAGTTTTCAGTATTTCTCTGCGAAACTTATCTCATTCAGTATCTCTGATCACGTTGAAATAAGGTCTTAAAATTATGAACAACTTAGATGTTTTAAGTATAATGCCTTTCGCTAAGTCCGTACTTATTATTTATTTCATTTGTCCAAACAAATAATATCAGTGAAAAACAGTCAATGGTTTCGTCAAGTCCTGGATCAGCGATAAAGTGCTCTGCTGTTTGAACAGTTATGAATGACAATCGCCATCCATAGTATCGCTGAAATATGCAGTCAATTTATTGTTACAATTTCAATTGCGAAATGATCATGAATATTTTTTCTGGAACCACTGACAGTCACAATGTTTGCTGCGTTCCTCATTTACAATGTTAGCTTTTAGTACTGCTATCATTTACGTCAACGATATATGTCGCTTGCAATCTGGCAGTTCTGGAGAATTGCAGAAGTGTTAAAGACAGCTATTCTTACTTGTAAGGCCCTAGAGCACCTGTCAATTTGAAGTATCATTAAGGTGATGGGTAAGCTTCTCGGACATGAAACTCAGTGGAGAATCTACAACAGAGGGCTCATTGGTTCTGCGCCGATTTCGCCTGTAGATTTCTTGACATTTGCTATGGGGCAGACACCACTAAAGTCTAATCCACGAACTGTGGCGGTTCTCGCATGTCAAGTCACGGACAGGGATGAATTGTTGCAGATTCCAGTCGGCAGTTGCGGTACGCGCAGGCGCATGCTTTACGCTTGAAGAAAGAGTATATCCAGCAAATTATGTCTCTCGCTTTCTTATGCAGAATTTCTCACCTACCACCGCCATCAGTGATGAGAACTCGGCAACAAACGGAATAGAAAGTCACTAAATAACCCTCTACTATCACATTTAATGCTCGCATTAGCTGCAGCATTCGCAGTAGAGCGCTGAGACAACTATTGAACGCTCATTGGCTGTTGGAGAATGAGTCATGTAGATGCGCAGAACAGGCCTAAACACCACGGCCTTCGTTGGTGACTCCAACTATAGTGATTCCAAATTGAAATTTTCATTCTGCAGCTTAGTGTGCGCTGATATGAAATTTCTGCTGCAGTTTAAAATTTTCATTCTAGAAGTATCGGTGGGCTGTGGTTTGGCCGTATCTCCGCAGTATCCTTTCGTCCAAGAGTGCCTAGTCCAGCAAGTTTCGCAGGAGAACTTCTGTGATATGTGGAACATCAGAGACGAGGAATTGGAGGAAGTAAAGCTGTGATGACGCGTCGTGTGTCGTGCTTTGGTAGCTCAGTTGTGTAGAGCACTTACCCGCAAAACACAAAGGTCCCGATTTCGAGTCTCGGTCCGACTACAGTTTTAATTTGCCAGCAAGTTTCGCTACTAGCGTTATTCAAAATCGGTCAGGTGTGCTTTGTGCACCACATTCAGCTGGTCAGATGTACGCTTGTGTAGAATGCAAATGGAATTTTCCTGGTTAGCACGAAGAGACAAGTTACGTTTCAGTTAAAAAGTGAAAGTACGCTACATCTACAGGAACACTAACCAATACACTTGACTGCATTGGTAGCTGCGAAGTCAGCGTGGCTGGATGCCACACAGGGGAGCCTGGGTTCGATCCCCAGCTGTGATGCAGATTTTTCTCCTCTTGGCAAATGAGTGTTGTGTTATCTTCAACAGCGCGTCATTATCAACGTCACGCAAGTCGCCTAAATGGCGTCCACTGATACGAGCTGCACCTGGCAGCGTAGTCCCCACATGAAAGAGAGAAAGGTGGTGTGTACCTCATAGGCGTTACTTATCCATTGCTTACCTATTCCTCTCGCCAACATGCGAAGAATACAGCAGAATCGTTTTTCAGACTGTCCAGAACACTGATTATTTAAACACGCGGAACAGTATTTCTAGAAACGACGTTCCTGTAAGAACACTCAACACTTTCGTAACAACGTCATACTTCTAACTGCAAATGTGGCATAAGACTGAACTCACACAATCTTCTGAAAATCGTAAAGCCTCTAGCATTATCCCAGAAGAGGTTTCCTGAGTTTCCACGTATGTGATATCCTCTGCACTCAAGTCCCATAATTTTAACAATAAATCCAAGTTTGAATTTTTCCTAATTATTAACATCTTGTATTCCTTTCACTTCATATCACTAAGCAACCTACTCCAAAACATGCGAGCGGCGCTAAATTAACTGTGCAATATATTTTCTTTTTCTGAAAGCCGATTGGTTTTATTCAGGATTTTAATACACCGTATTATCCTCCAAACTTGTGGCAACAAAACATTATTTTTCGCCGGCCGGTGTGGCCGAGCGGTTCTAGGCGCTACAGTCTGGAACCGCGCGACCGCTACGCTCGCAGGTTCGAATCCTGCCTCGGGCATGGATGTGTGTGATGTCCTTAGGTTAGTTACGTTTAAGTAGATCTAAGTTCTAGGGGACTGATGATCTCAGAAGTTAAGTCCCATAGTGCTCAGAGCCATTATTTTTCAACATTACCGTCTTACTCCACCGCACAGGGAGGGAATGTATTCACACAAGGTACCACTTTACTGGTCGACGTCGGAACCAACGTCTTCCTACATTAATAACCTCCCCATCATCCATGTCCGCAGCTCGTGGTCGTGCGGTAGCGTTCTCGCTTCCCACACCCGGGTTCGATTCCCGGCGGGGTCAGGGATTTTCTCTGCCTCGTGATGACTGGGTGTTGTGTGATGTCCTTAGGTTAGTTAGGTTTCAGTAGTTCTAAGTTCTAGGGGACTGATGACCATAGATGTTCAGTCCCATAGTGCTCAGAGCCATTTGAACCCATCATCCATGTACTGCCTCCTGCGGAGTGCATCCTTCATTGGGCCAAACACATAGAAACAAGGAGGTGCGAGATCTGGGATGTATGGTGGATGAGGAAGAACAGTCAAATGAAGTATTGTGAGCTCGTCTTGTGTGCGTAGAGAAGGAGAAGTTCGTTTTTGTGGCGACGAACACGCTGAAGTCATTTCTTCAATTTCCTGGGGGGTAACAAAATACACTTCAGACTTGATCGTTACACCATGAGGGAGGACATAAAACAGAAGATCGTCGACATGACTTTACCGGCTGAAGGTCCGGCTTTGAACTTTGTCTTCGCAGAAGAGATGGTGTGGCACCACTTCACGGACTGGCGTTTTGTTTCTGGTTCGAAGTGATGCACTCATGCTTCATCGCCTTTGACGATGTTCTACAAAATATTGTAACGATCAGCCTCGTAACGCGCAGGCAGTTCCGCACAGACGGTCCTTCGATGCTCTTTATGTTCTTCCGTTGGGTGGCGAGGAACCCATCGGTCACACACATTTGAGTACCCCAACCGGTAGGTGAGCGTGTCAGCAGTACCAACAAAGACGTCCCATCGTGCAGCGAAGGTGTGATTGGGATCCGTCATTCACTTGGAATGGAAGTATCCGCATGCTCCAACATTGCAGGAATCACAATTGTGTGCAGCCGCCCGACACGCGGTAGGTCATAGAAGTTCGCGCGATCTTGTTGCAATAATGACTCACTGTGTTTTTGTTCACTGCTGGTATCCGTAGATATTTTGCAAGCAGCTACGAGTATGAATAAATGCAATGCTCTGATTTTCCACCAAAAGAAACTCAATAGCAGCTTTCTGCTTGGACCGCACATCCGCTACAGACGCCATTTTCAAAGTTATATATAGCGCAGCCACCTATTGGAATTTCATGAAACTATAGAGGCCGAAGAGAGACCATTCCGAAATATCGTACGACAAATTTCACTTTTTTTTCAACTGAAGTTCGCCAAGAAACAAAACTGTGATGCATTTCTTATTGAACGCCCCTCACATAATAAGCATAAGAGTCCAACCTCATACCACTCTTACGTCCCAGTATTGCAGACACCCCTCTGTCCTGTAAATACGCACGCCAAAGTCACATGGAAGACACGCAAATTGCTATGAAAGTCAAGTAAAAATGAAAATTCCTTCGCGATGCTTCTCAAAAAATAATTTTGTATTGAATCACACAAATATAATAAACTGATAGCGAATATCTTCACAATTTGTATGTCATTAGGAAGACACAGTGTTACCCGACCTAACAGCTGAGTACGTTAAATCGTCCGCTTCTGGGAAACGGGCGAGGCTTGCCAGCCTCAGACAGAATCTGCCCAGCGGGTTAACAAAGAGGGTCAGTGCGTGGGCCAGCCTGAATGTGGTTTTAGGCGGTTTCCCACATCCGACTAGGTGAAAACCTGGCTGGTACCCTCAGCGTGCAACGACACGATCCTAAATCATTTCGAAAACGTTCTCACACTTGCACGTGAGAAAATACTCGACACAGACAGGGTTCACAATTTCCGTCGTGGGGTTATGTGTTGCCAAGGGGAAAGGCGTCTTGCCACCCACTACCATCAACACTATCAAATCCGTAATAACAGACCAACCCCTTTGAAACACGGATTAAGCCCAGGAAGAGGAAAAACAAATAGAAAAAGAGGAACTAGAGAAAGACAATAGTATTGCAACAAAAGCTTACTATAATTTCTGGATAGGTGCAGTTAGCACGGTGCACAAAACCACCTCGGTGTGTGGAGGGCTAGGGAGAAGAGAGTTGTTAACTAATCAAGCGAATGGCTTTTGAGAATATTAGCTGAGTGATCAATATCTTTGCAGACGGGCACTGTACTTACGATATGAAGCCTAGAATTAACTCTCCAGAGTTAAATTTCCTCTCCCCTTAGTAATTAACGAATGAGCCTCATGGCCATCGATAACAAACGTAAACGTCCTGTCGATAGTCAAAGCATCACTGTATAAACAGTAGTCAACAGACGCCCGGACGGCAATGCTTGACACGGATGCAGTAGTTCTGTATCCAGTATTTCGTCAGGAAATATGTGAAAGAGTGCTTGGCCGCTGACCACTACAGTGTTGAGCAACCTAAACCCAAACAATAACAACTAAAAATCGGTGATTGCAGATCATAAGCTCTAAGCTATACATCAATTTCTTTCCTTAACTTCCAAAACCCACCATATGTTCTCAAGGAGTGACATCTTATGAATAACGGGTGTGTACCAGTTTCAGAACAAAGACTCCACTGTTCTCCTTATGTGAACAAACCGGTCGTTTGCGATAACCTAATTTAATGACCCTTTTATAAAGAAACTGTTCACTTGGGTGCATGTATTCTTTATTTGTGTCACATGTAATGGTCAATAGCTGTCATGATCATTACCATAATTTATGGACGAGATGACCACCTAGTGGCTTCAGGTTTACCCAAGTGTTGAATGATTTTATCTAGGTGATAACTGTCATTTTTATGTGATGGTAGTTTATGACCCAAAAATGACACCTGTCACCGTCCCACTGTGCTATAATTGGTCATCCCCCTCCACATCACCACTGCCCGCACTGATCCTTAGCATCCCCGAGATCGTCATTCTTAATGTGGATCTCACTGGAGCAGCAGCGGCAGTAGCAGTAAATTCAGATGATGTTGCAGATTTCCACCATAGCATAGCACGCAGATATACTGGCTTTGTTTTCACGTGTGTTCAGCTCCCACACTGTTTTCTGCGATACAAGACGTTATTTATGGTTTCGTGGGTATTTTTGAGGAAGATGCAGTTTTTCATTGCTGTTTTCTTATTCCTCTGCACTTTTCTACAAGATATATGTAAATATGGGTTTAACTGAAATTCCCCCCCCCCCCCTCTCCCCTCTTTTTAAGAAGATACACATAAATATATGTTCCTTGACTAATTTTACAGATTATTTGAGACAACACACATAAATATGGGTTTTGCTGCTATTTTATCGATTTTTTGAAAACACATGTAAAAATATAAGGCTTTAAATTTTGAATAACACCGCCAACACATGACACAGTTTACTGTTTTTAGGCGAGTCGTTAGAATTTTGTCGATTATCCCTCAACGTCCCAAAAACACCTAACTATTCAGCAAGATCGACTTAAATACGGAACTTTGTATGTGTAGCAACTAACACCATTGTGAATACCCTACGAGCCTATCAACAATGACACTATTTACAGTTATTAAAAATTTTTTTCGATTTCCACCGCAAATACCCACTTTCTTCAGGAAGACACACAATAACGTGAAAAAGTAAATTTATCTATCCGCGCTTTTAAAGTATGACGTAACTATCAGCTCCCATAACAATATATGATTATACCAGATTTGTAAAAAAGAACTGCTGTAACACTTCTGCAGAGGGAGCTATACATTCTACTCGCGAAGTCTGCAATGGCCCAGTGGAGTCTTATGTTTCTGTGACCACCGACCGCATCTAACCATCACTCACAGTTCGCATTTTACTACTTCGCTTTAACTACTTCCTTCCTTTCCCCTAAGTATTCGAGCAGACTGAATGGGCTAGCTGCGTCCTATCCTGAAAGCTTGCACACGTTTCCAGAGGTACGTGACGTCATTTGTTTCATTAAAACTCACGTTCATTTGTTGTTTGGCAATTCTAGTATAATTTTTTCCCGTCTTTCCGGCCGAATAATAATCGATGAATGTTTCAACATTCCAATTCCGGCAGATGGCACTGCCCTCATTTTAAGTTTCACTATCGGAGCGATAAAATACACAATTTGTCACTTCTATTAGTCGAGAAGCATGTCTGTTTTTCATCTGCAGCTAGAGCTATTCGAAAATAGCTCGTGGAAAAAAAAGGCCTTTCCGTTAGTCAGAATTTTTGGGCTGCATAGTAGTCCCATAATCTGATCCGTTGGATTTTTATATTTAGTCTGCCTATCAAGATATCAGTCTATCAATTTAATGGTTGACAAAAGTCACAGAAGAATGTAAACTACCACCCAGTCTTCTCACGCACTCACGAAGACCCTAACACTATTTGCTGTACAGCGCAGTGATCAGACGATTGATGATAACTGACGAAGTAACGCTATTATCTTCCATAACTGAGCACTCGGAACAAAATGTTAAATTATAAGTAAACTCTGTGTTGGTAATGTTCAACATTTTCTTCCACAGGTCATCGAGAAGAACCTTCGTCTATTTAGCTTGATGTTACAGACTGTGTCAGGCTATTTGTTCATCGTCATTTATTACATAATGATTATTTAACCGTGTTATTCCATATTTTGATAGTGTAATTTTAATTGGAGGTGGGGACCACCGACCAGCTCTAATAACAAGAGCTAATCCTTCGTGAATGACATCGCTTTTCCCCTCATACTCTTGTCTTTTAAAGTGCCTCAATTTAAAAACTTCAACCATCGATATATAGATGTCCAACGGAGCAGTAATATCGTCTTTTTTTTTTTGTCCTATCCTATTTATAGAGAGAAAGGAAAAAGGCAATACTTCTGCTGCTGAATGTCTCTCGGGAAAAACCTCCCTTATTTTCTCACTGCAGTCACTTCATGAAACATATGTGGGAGGGAGCAATATGTATCCTCACAATATTTAGAAGAAGCTGTAAAATGATCACCTCGCTACCTCCCTTTTGCCAGAGTAGCGTTTGCCCTCCTACATTCTCATGAATCTTCCAGTCTCCGAAGTAAGCCTTTTGCATTCGCATGCTTTTCAAGAGTGAGGTTGGCTCTAGCTATCCCAGCCAAGTCACAGACCTCTGTTAATTGTCTCGAAATCCCATCACGTTGTGACAGCACTATTCCATTAGTCGTAAGTATGTCCAACCCTCAACCGTCACCGGATATGTAGAGAACTATTACAACGAGAAAAATAGCACACTAACACGCAGGGGAAAATTCACCAACTTGGGGATTCATACCTCCAGACATTTTACTATCGGTAGTGTTTCCAGTGATTTGTAGTCAATGGCGTAATAGGACAGTAGCAGGTCACTTAAATTATTTTACATACAATATTTACATTTATCTGCATTCAGCTCCAACGCCCACCTGTCCTTAATCATCTGCAAATCATTATAGCCTACCGCTGTCACCACCCTGCTATACGCAAGAGCCGACATCTAAACACATATTTCACAAATCATTTTACAGTCCAAGGCGAAGGTTATGTAGAAGCACTGTTATCGATTGTTTTGTGTCTGTTCCATTCACATTGTCTGTGTACCTCTATATATTCCTTAATCCGCCCTACGGTAACTTCGCCAGATATAGATTTTTTTAATGACCAAGGGAGCCTTACTGCTGCCCCTTTGCTATATGATGCCTCATCAAAAGAATTTAAGGGGTGATCCACGCAGTTCATCAATATCAAATGATTGTCTACCAATATGTCCCTCTAAGTGTCCTAATCGCCTTTATTATATTACTATGATCACTACGCTATAAAAACAATAGCAAAAGGGTATCAAAGTCTTATTTGAATCCACAGCGTTTCGCGAGAAATAAGTCTTTTTTTCAGTTGGGATACACCGAGATAATTCGATTTTAACAGCGTCGCTATGCTTCCAGCACATTGTATTATCTGAATAATTTCTACTGATGCAGCTGGTTCACACGATCAAGCACAATTCAGAATTACTGTAACTGCAGGGAGAAAGACTTTGGGATTAATCACAGTGTTGTTCACCAACCCCCCACCCGTTATTCGGAAATGGGCTGAACATGAAATCTTTTTTCCAATTAGACCAATGGACATTGTGCGTACTAAAAGTGGTACTATTTTCTTGTTATTCGAAACCAACCCACCAGTATTTACAAGTCTATGCGAGATTTATTGTGAGTTAGCTGACATGCAGAGGGGATTTACAGTTGCTCGCTTGCCACATGCATGTCGACCTGTCAGTTCTTAGTGCTTCGGTTACTTCCCTTAAGATTACAGCAAATGATTCTGAGTCTTATATACACATTCTACTTCAGCTCGCTCCATATGCTTACTGCTAGGCAGTTTACTGCAGTTAATGCTTCCGATAGCGTGTACGGAATTTTTACTCATTTTAATGTGTCATAGATTTAGTTACGTCCACGTTAGCTACCAGCCCGACAACAGGTCTTCCCACCTGCTTCTAGTCAACTCCATCCCCTCCAAACATCCTAAGTCTAAAACAAATACGCCACGCCACAGTGAACGATCCTCCCTCGGGCATGGCTGTCTGTGTTTGTCCTTAGGATAATTTAAGTTAAGTAGTGTGTAAGCTTAGGGACTGATGACCTTAGCAGTTAAGTCCCATAAGATTTCACACACATTTGAACATTTTTTTATCATTTCCCACAGTCAGGAGCAGGACGCATATACACAGAAATTATTATGGATGCAGTGGAAATATAGGAAGTCTGTCTATAGCACAACTTGTTGAGGCTGAAATGTACCATCAGTTTCTGCTATTACAATGGCCTTCTATAGAACAGCGCTAGCTTCTGGATCCGGATAAAAAGCGAGATTTTTTTTCACAGAATGGAAATGTACAACCACCTAACGCAGGCAGGATATTATCCCGCTGAAAAGATTTTCGCTCTTAAGCTCGAATTTATAAATATGGAATTCGACTGCTTGAGTTTGATCCTATCTAAATGCTGGCGATACGGGAGTACATTTTAAAAATCAGCATGGAGTGAATATGGTGTAGAAGCCTGTAGTTTTAATGGAACCTTTGTTGATGGTCGGATGGAATACTACAGTCTGCATCACTGTACTTAAATGTCCCGGACAGACGTTTGAAAACTATGTTACAGACATCTGAATCCATTGCTTCACAGGACAGCTGGGTATTTCATCGTAACGAAATTACATTTCAAAATGAGGAGTCTACATATATTTATATGGCACAGAAGACTGTAGTTTAATGGAACATTTGTTAACGGGTGAGGGCGTACCACACACAGCGTCACTTTACTTAAGGGCACTGACGGACGGTTAGAAACTACGGACAGTATGTCGCAAATAATTTTTTTGTATATGTTTTGAATTCCACATTTATTGCATCCAAAACCTGTTGGAGTAAGTACACCATCTTGTATTGAACTTCCGTTGGCCTCAGAATGACTGAGTGACAGAAATCCCAAGCACCACAAGTCAATCTCAACGACGGCACTACCATAATCAAGACAATACCACAGATATACTCTCGCTCCACTATAGCACTTACCCGTTCCTGCATCCAGATATGGTTATGGTACTTGGACGCTTTAGAAATAAGCTCTCCAATGGCCCTCGACCTGTTAATTTTATCGTATTAACATCAAATACAATGAGTATTGAAGCACTAACATTGCTGCTGTCGAAGACAGGAATGTCGCGACAGATTTTACCATAATTAGCCGTCAACTGTACCACGATATACTCGTATGACAGTTTGTCGCACAGGTTCTCCTACTCCGTTTGAACGAGCCCCTCTTTCGTACCTCACCATACATTTTCAATTTCCACTCCAACTCGAGGCCATTGTCAGCTGATATCTTGACATTAACATGCATAACCCGTTTGTGGTAAGATGATTCGTACTGGGGAACAGTAACGTCGGTTCAACAGCTCAGCACCGCCTAGTCGATGTCTACCAATTATCTGAGTCCACATCTGTTCGTGTTACTTGGGTGATCTGCGAAGCAAGGGAATCATTTGTTTCCTGCTAGGATTGTACAGGTTAGCACACTCCAATTTAGAACGTAAATGGAAAAAAAATCTCTATAAAGGGTGACGTATCTCTCCCAGAAGCGTAATGGTGGATTATGGTATGTACGGTTTAGTGTTGGCAGAAAAGCCAACACTGTTTTTCTAGAGGAGGCCGAAATGCACGCGTTTAATTACACGCTGACTGGCGTGAGGTCTGGAACAGGACAATATCTTGAGAACTGCAAATAAAGTAAGTAGTTCATATAATACTTAACTTTAATCCACAATTGTAGAACACCTCTCGTTACGGTACATGCTTCATAATATTAATTATCAACTGCTATGGCGCCTTGCTAGGTCGTAGCAAATGTAGCTGAAGGCTATGCTAACTATCGTCTCGGCAAATGAGAGCGTATTTGTCAGTGAACCATTGCTATGAACGTCGGCTGTACAACTGGGGCGAGTGCCAGTATGTCTCTCTAGACCTTCCGTGTGGTGGCGCTCGGTCTGCTATCACTGACAGTGGCGACACGCGGGTCTGTCGTATACTAATGGACCGCGGCCGATTTAAAGGCTACCACCTACCAAGTGTCGTGTCTGGCGTTGACACCACATACGGAACTATATAGACAATCATTTTTTTACTTGATCAGTGCGTGAGAGTGGGATACAATAGTAATCGATAATGTTGTTGTTGTTGTTGTTGTTGTTGCAGTCTTCTGTCCGAAGATTGATTTGATGCAGCTCTCCATCCTGCGCTATCCTGTGCAAGCCTCCTCATCTCCAAGTAACTACTGTAACCTACATCCATCTGAATCTGCTTGTTGTATTCAACTCTTGGTCTCCCTCTATGATTTTTACCGTGCACTCTTCCCTTCAGTACTAGGCATGGCCTTCACCTCAACAGGAAGGGGAAGGGTAAATTGGCTGGGGAAATAGCAGGAAAGTTAAAGGGGGGAGGCACTGTCATGAGTGGTAAAATACCAGTGGTTATAGGATTCAGAAAAGACCCTTTTTTAGGGTAGGGAGGACAGAAAGAAAACAAATTTTAAGAGAGGTTAGAACTGAGACAAACCTTCAGTTTGAGAAAGAAATCAAAAAACATAATTCCAGCTTATTACATCAACATAAACAGCCATTGGTTAAGAATTTTCAACTGTCAGCAGATATTTTAACTCCATCCAATTTTAAGTCAGTCAATGTGAAATGTCAGCTATCTTTATTGCATCAAAATATTCGAGGACTGAGAAATAAAATTAATGAATTAACTATCTGCATAGATGAATTAGAGTCTTCAAACCCAGCTGACATAATCTGCCTCTCTGAACATCATGTGACCACTGGTATAGAACTTTTAAGTGTTACAGGGTTTAGGTTAGCATCTCACTATTGTAGATCAGAAATGGAGAAAGGAGGAGTTGCCACATTCATCAGGAACTGTCATAAATTTAAGAACATAGACATTCATAAATTTTGCCTAGAACAGCATATGGAAGCATGTGCAACAGAATTAGATTTTCACAAAAAATCTTTCATAATATTAAGTGTATATCGAGCACCTGCAGGTAACTTTAATCTGTTTGTAAACCACCTTGAAGCTGTACTGGCCCATTTAACAACCAAAAACAAAGAAATAGTGGTTGCTGGTGATTTCAATGTAGATTTCCTTAAAGACTCTCCCAATAAGAACCTATTTGAGTTAGTAACACTATCATTCAACTTAATTCCCACAGTAAAGTTCCCCACTAGGATAACCACTTGCTCACAAACAGCCATTGATAATATCTTTATAGAAAAGTCAAATGAACAAAATTATATTACAAAACCAATAGTCAATGGCCTCTCAGACCATGACATGCAGTTCCTTCTGTTAAATGTTAATACTGAACAGGATATAAAATCTGTTAAATCTGAGCTCAAGAGGGTAATCAGTAAGCCAAAAATTGATTATTTTAGGACACTCCTCAGAGACATTCACTGGACTGATGTTTACAGTGCTCATGGCATGAATGAAAAATATAACATTTTTGCTAATAAAGTGCTTACCTTATTTGAACACTGCTTTCCCCCAAAACTTACCAAGGTTAGAGCAAAGTCTACAAAGAAGCCATGGATTACTCGAGGAATAGGGGTATCTTGTAAAACAAAAAGAAAACTGTATCTGTCAATCCGAAACATTTCCAATGTTGATGCTATAGCACATTATAAGAAATACTGCAAAATATTAAAGACTGTAATACGGATGTCAAAGCAAATATATTACAAGGAAAAGATAGTCATATCAGATAACAAAATAAAGACAATATGGGATATAGTGAAGGAGGAGACCGGTAGAACCAGACATGAAGAGGAACAAATAGCATTAAGAGTAAATGATGCATTGGTGACAGATGTGTATAGTGTTGCAGAACTTTTTAACATACATTTTATAACTGTTACTGAAAAGATGGGGTTGTCAGGTTCGGTAGATGCTGCTATGGATTACCTTAGACCAGACATTTCAAGTAACTTCCATAATATGAATTTGACCCTCACTACCCCAACAGAAATAATGTCCATCATAAAATCTTTAAAATCAAAAACATCTAGTGGGTATGATGAAATATCAACAAAGTTAATTAAAGAATGTGATTCTGAGCTAAGTAACATATTAAGCTATCTGTGTAACCAGTCGTTTATCAGTGGAATATTTCCCGAATGGCTGAAATATGCTGAAGTTAAGCCACTGTTTAAGAAGGGAGATAAAGAAATAGCATCAAATTTCCGTCCAATTTCACTGTTGCCAGCATTCTCAAAAATTTTCGAAAAAGTAATGTACAGTCGTCTTTATAACCATCTTATCTCAAATAACATACTGTCAAAGTCACAGTTTGGATTTCTAAAAGGTTCTGATATTGAGAAGGCTATCTACACTTACAGTGAAAATGTACTTAATTCATTAGACAAAAAATTGCAGGCAACTGGTATATTTTGTGATCTGTCAAAGGCATTTGACTGTGTAAATCACAATATCCTTTTAAGTAAACTAGAATATTATAGTGTAACAGGAAATGCTGCAAAATGGTTCAAATCTTATATCTCTGGCAGGAAACAAAGGGTGTTATTAGGAAAGAGACATGTATCAAGCTATCAGGCATCATCCAACTGGGAACTAATTACATGTGGGGTCCCACAAGGTTCCATTTTGGGGCCCTTACTTTTTCTTGTGTATATCAATGACCTTTCATCAGTAACATTACCAGATGCCAAGTTTGTTTTGTTTGCTGATGATACAAACATTGCAATAAATAGCAAATCAAGTGTAGTCTTAGAAAGATCAGCCAATAAAATATTTGTAGACATTAATCACTGGTTCCTAGCCAATTCTTTGTCACTAAACTTTGAAAAAACACACTACATGCAGTTCAGAACTTGTAAGGGGTGTCCCAAGAGTATATGTCTAACATATGATGACAAGAAGATAGAAGAAGTGGACGGTGTTAAATTCTTGGGATTACAGCTTGATAATAAATTCAACTGGGAGGAGCACACCACAGAACTGCTGAAGCGTCTTAACAAATCTCTGTTTGCAATGCGAATTTTGTCAGACATAGGGGATATAAAAATGAAAAAGCTGGCATACTATGCTTACTTTCAATCCATAATGTAATATGGGATTATTTTCTGGGGTAATTCATCAAGCCAAGCTAAAGTTTTCCGGGCACAAAAACGTGCAGTAAGAATTATATGTGGTGGGAACTCAAGAACATCCTGCAGAAGCCTGTTTAGGGAACTAGGGATACTAACTACAGCTTCCCAATATATTTATTCCTTAATGAAATTTGTCATTAAAAATATATCACTTTTTCAAACCAACAGCTCAATTCATGGAATCAATACTAGAAATAAGAATAATCTTCACAAGGATTTAAAGTCACTTAGTCTTGTACAAAAAGGTGTGCATTATTCAGGAACACACATTTTCAATAACTTGCCAGCAGCCATAAAAAGCTTAACAACCAATGAAATTCAGTTTAAGAGAAGCCTAAAGGATTTATTGGTGGCCAACTCCTTCTACTCCATTGATGAATTTCTGAGGAAAACCAACTGATTTGTATATAAGTACAACATAACTTCTGCACAATTTCAGTGCAGTAATGTGTTCACTGAAAATTTGTGTGTGTGTGTGTGTGTGTGTGTGTGTAAGTATAATCTAACTTCTGCACCATTTCAGTGCAGTAATGTGTTCATTGTAAATAAGTATTACAGTAGTTGTATTACATGTTTCTTACCTTATAAATAAATATAAAACTTTTTTATTTTAAATTCAGTGCAATAGTATTTGTAAAATGACTCTTAGTGTTCATTAAAAAATGACGATCATTCCACTTGGGACCTGTGGAATGGTACATTAGCTTATTTGTTTTAGTTTAAATATTTGTCATGTATTGTTGTTTTTCTGACATGTTCCACATCCTGGAGGACCTCCTCACTACGGATCAATTGGAATGAAAGTAAATCTAATCTAATCTAATCTAACTAAATTGGTGATCTTTTGATACCTCAGAATGTGTTCTACAAACCGATCCCTTCTTCTAGTCAGGTTGTACCACAAATTTCTCTTCTACCCAATTCTTTTCAGTACCTGCTCATTAGTTACGTGATCTACCCAACTAATGTTCAGCATTCATCTGTAGCAACACATTTCAAAACTTCTATTCTCTTCTTGTCTAAACTGTTTATCGTCCATGTTTCACTTCACTACACTCCATACAAATATTATCAGAAAGAATTTTCTCACTCTTAAATCTATACTCGATGTTAACAAATTTCTCTTCTTCAGAAACGCTTTTCTTGCCATTGCCCGTTTGCATTTTGTATCCTTCCTATTTCGCCCATTATCAGCTATTTTGCTTCCCCAATAACAAGACTCATCTACTACTTTAAGTGTGTCATTTCCTAATCTGATTCCCTCAGCATTACTTTATCTAATTAGACTACATTCCATTATCCTAGTTTTTCTTTTGTTCATTTTCATCTTATATCCTCCTTTCAAGGCAGGGTCTATTCGGTTCAGCTGCTCTTGCAAGTCCTTTGCTGTCTCTTTGAGAATTACACTGTCATCGGCAAATCTCAATGTTTTTATTTTTTCTTCTTGGCCTTTAATTCCTACTCCAAATTTTTCATTACGTCCAGCCGAAGCGGGCCTAACACTTTTGCACCCCGTGTTCGAAATTCGATTATTACTTTTATTTTTATTTTTGTTTTTCATTTACGAGTATTTACCCATGTTCGGAGAAGATTACTAAGCGAATGGTTCACAATGTACACTGAAATAACGTTTTCCTTATTTGTCTACTAACTGCATGTCTGAGTCGCCTCATTCTCTGGGCATCCGTACCATTCTGATTGTATAGATCCATTAACGATAGTTACAATATAACTGCTGTTGATGCTTTGCTTCCGGCCGCAGGTTCGAATCCTGTCTCGGGCATGGATGTGTGTGACGTCCTTAGGGTAGTTAGGTTTAATTAGTTCTAAGTTCTAGGCGACTGATGACCTCAGAAGTGTTCAGAGCCATTTGAACCATTTTTGATGCTTTGCTAAGAGACGTGAAAAGTGCATTTTAGATGACAATTTATATTTTCAGTACACCCCGATTTTTGTGTTTGACCATAGTAAATTCTCGACAGTGTCACACTAACGGGCCCTTCCAGCTATCAAATTATTCGTGTGAGAATTACCTAAGCGTAATTGCTAGAACACTAAACTGCTTTGTGTAGTACTCCGTTTTGGGGTGTATATGACTCGGAAAGCGACGTTAATCTGATTTTCCGTCCATCTTCTGTCGACGTACTGAATGCTGACTGAATGAACCGACAACTATGTGGCCTCACACGTGAACTCTGTAAAGTGCTGTCTCTGCTGTGAGTCAGTGCTGAGTGGACACGTGTGTACAGATGTAGAAACGTCCACTGCAGTAAGGGGGCGGGGGTTGGAATCCTCCATCGTTACATGCCTCCATATCAATCATAATGAGTAAGGTAACACATAGTCATTCACAAGAAAAAATTTGATGTCCGCAAATCCATCCGGTAGTTATGCATGAAAGGAAAGAGACTCCTGGTTTTATTATGTTTGTGATCAGGGCTGCAGTTTTAAGCTGGTATCATATTATGCTTCACAATCCTTAAATGTTTATTTTCTTACTTCATACCGAAGTAAGTACTGTGAAACGAGAGAAGGAAATGAATCATATGCATCTCAGGAAAACTATTTACTTGTGTACTACTATCGACTGTAGAAAAACTCTTTAGTTCCTTGTGTGTGTTATGCGGAAATTTTGATCTCATCTAATCTTACTTTGCCAGTAAATTCTCTTCCTTCAGGGGTAAGAAGAGACTCATCAATCACTGGTTAATAATCTAACGCTAACGACATAATAATTGTTCCACATGAAGGAGGTTGGAAGATAATGGACGTTGATGATGAAGAGCTGCTATAAACCAACGCCTGACTGATTACGAGAACAGCGACTGCATGGGTTTTAGGGAAGTGTGTACTTCTTGTAGCCAACCCATCCACCATAATTGCGCAGGGTTTCTTCAAGGCGTCTTGGAACTGATTTAATTAATTGACCTGACAGTGTTTCGCAATGGTTTATTTCCTACCACGTGTTTTTTATATTCTCCCAGAGGTCGCTTGCATTTCTAGATCCAATTGCCAATGAACTCGATACCTCTCCCTACATGTTCTCAACAGGGCTGTGGTCTGGTGATCATGGCCTGAAAGCCATTACTTTTACTCTGTATTGGCCGTGAAACCATTCCTGATCGGCTCTGCTTTGATGGATGGTCCTCTGTTCCTGTAAATAAATAGATATCATCTATTTATATTTGAAGAACATATTTGTAATTTACACACTGTATTAATGCATTTTTTTAATATTGTCTAAGCGTTCAGGTCCAGACATGGCTGAGAAGTCTATTGTAAGTTAAACATTCAGATTATGAGCGTACATTACCATAATCCATTATCATTATATGACGAGAATCTTAGCCTGACAGCAAGATAGGGAGAATGACTAAATCAGATCAAAGGACGTGGTATCGAACTGCCAAAATGATCAGCAGACCGGTTACTCACGGATTTTGATGAGTCTTCGGTATGTCGTCGAGGTACCTGTGCTCAATACTAAAGTAGCGGCGTTTCATCCAACGGCCTCTAGTCGTATTGTCTGCACCAGTAACGGATCTCTGTGTTAAGCAAGTGAGAAAGGCGCAGCGACTATAGTTCGAGGTTATCAAGCGGACGGTACAGGTTCAAATCCGGTCCGCGTGATCTTTTTACAGTGTAATCGTATAGAATATCATTAAATAGTATATGTCGTGCTAAATTATAAAAAATTGTCAATTTAGACACAGTAATTTCATTAATAAAACAATCATTACAGCAAACTTTCTTCAAGTGTGTAGTCTGTTTGTTACGAAATGGATTACAGAATATTGTTACTCACTTTCGCTTACTGTGCTAGAACAGAATTACTGATGATATTTGTCGTAGAGGCTAGTGAAACGCAGACTGGTAGAGTATCACGCACATTAATGAAAGCTACTGCCTTCCAGGCACACGGATTTTTAAGAAGGGATAAATTCCAAAAACTTTTATTGCTGCGGTCAACTTCAATGTGAACCACGCATATTTGATCATTACTGTAAAAGCAGCCGCACTAAAATGATGCAGAGTTGAAGGATGTATTTTTATGGAACCTTCTCTCAAAACAATTTCTGTGCTAGTCTTTAGCAACTTGATGCACTTTGAATTTTTTTCGTGAGTGCTAGCTAGCTACATACTCAGAACAGATCCCTATTCAACATACTCAACATTTATCAAAATTTCTGGTTTACACGTCTAGTGGTCTCCCTGTGGGAGATGGAAATCACTGGATAGTTTGAACTGCTTCGTTTTCGACAATACTGCGCAAATAAATCCCATCGATGGAGTAACAGGCAGCAACCGCACAAGGGAAATTGAAGAATATGACTTGTGCCAGCATTGTGAAAACTCTCACACTCTATGTTTATGTGATGGTAATACTAGAATGAACATTAACTATCTGGCTTAGAGGTGAAAATATACATCGAATCACATTAGTGGACGTCGTAATAACAATAATAATAATAATATCATAATAATAATGGAGAGATTATTAGAAAAACGTGGGTGCAATACAAACTACAGTTGACTCGAAAATGGTTAAAATTGAGGAGATGTACAAAATTATAGAGAAAATACTGGCAAAGCGAGGATTAATCTTTGTTGAACGTATCTACAAAATGAATGCGAAAGAGGCTAAAGAAACAAATATTCTTTTACTTCTGGAAGAATAAATCAACAGTAGAATCGGTTAAGAAGTAAGCAAAGAACTAGAAAGAAACAACATCAAAGAATCGGAACTAATAGTAATAAATCATTTTAAGAATAAAATGTTGAATTTAGAAGCCTTTCAAAGCAGGAGAAATTAGACAGAAGAAATTGACAGAAGAAGAAAAAGACACCATGGGAGAAAATGACGAAATACTTGAGAAATAGGAAACAACAAAAACGAAGAGGAACTGAGGTTGTTATGCTTGCCCAGTAATCCCGCATTCTCTGGCTATGTTTCCCCTTTCTCTCCTTCGTCCAAAGGGCGCCGGTCTTTTTACGGGGTGATCTGTCCTGAAACCTCTTTTCTTTTAGTATCCTTCTGAGAAGTACTCCGTTTCTAATGTCACTTTCAGTTATGTTCAGTTCCTGGATGTCTTTCTTGGCTTCTGTCAGCTATGGTGTCACCATCTTCCTGCTCTTCCAGTAGTTGAGAAGCCGGCTGGTTAGTCTCGTTTGGTCCATCCTTGTGATAAGTACGTAGAAAGGGAGACGTCTCTTCCTGGCTATATTTGTGATTTTTTCGGTATCATTGTATAGTTCCTGGTTTGATTGTCTTCTGGACTCGCCATCTGTTTTTACTGGTCCCAGAATTTTTCTCAGGATCTTCCTCTCCTGAATATCTAGTTTATCTGTCAAGCCTTTCCTGTTCATATTCAAGCATTCTGAGGCATACAGGGCTTCAGGGCGGATAACTATTTGGTAGTGCTTTAGTTTGAAATTGTGAGATTGGCATTTGTTGTTACAGATGTTTGTGGTTAATCGATATGCTTCATTATATTCTCCAGAATATTAACGTAGGCTTCTGCGTTGAAAACACCCTCAATGTGCCACAGGAACCCTGCTCCTTGAGCCGATATACAGCCCCAAATGGCAACAGAATAGCGTCCACTTCTTTGTCATACCACGAGATACGTCACACTAAATAGCTTTCCTCGCGGACTGCACACCCAGTAATATCAAAACCGTTTGATGTTAATAAATCCATTCACAAATTCAACAAAAGCATTTATACACCAATAGCACCATCATAGAAGTGTAACTATAAAAAAAAGGAAAATCTATTCTATAAAGAGCGCCGCATAGTAGAACAAGGTAAAGCGAGTTTTACATAAAATGCTTACATATGTGATACTATACACAATCAATTTATTGATATCTCATCTGAACTGGGGAATTACTCACGGAAGAAATGAGTCTGCTCCAGTCGAAGGAAATGTATTCTTCTGCAAAAGTCGTGCGGTCGATCTCCTGATACGCAGTCAAGCGTTCCTTCATAGCAATTCTTCCGCACAAAAGTTGATTATCCTTCAACCTCCTCCTCACAGTACTTGCACTGCCAGGAAACTCAGAAATGTCTCTCCTAGGCGCCGTCAATCGAGAAACGGATTGGTGCATATGTTGTCGAGCAGCCGTCTGTCACCTCTCTCTCTGTACATACGGGGTCGTCCACTCGCAGTTTACATCTGGTACGGCCGGTGGCGACATACTTCTCTCCACCAACGCTCCGCCGTCACTTTTGGGACGCCGCATCTCTCACCTGCCTGGGATGGGTATTATCACCTGTACTCGAGCAGTGCGAAGACTCGAACTCTCGTCTCGTGATTCGAGTGAGCTACCATGATGGCTGAAACCTATGTGCGGTTTTTCTTCCTTCATTGTTATTTCGTACCCCTACCCATGCGAGCAGGGGCGGGCTGGCAGCGGCACAGTTCGCCGCTCTTCAGCCAAGAGACTGTGTAAAATAAAACGCTGCATACATGAAAGATGAGGATAATACATCAGGATAAAAGATGGAGTTTACACATGAGAAGGGGAAGCAATGGGATTTAAAATAGGGATAATTTCATGGTGCATCTTTACTTAAAATCCACATATAATTAAAATGACACTCGACGAAAACACAGCATATAAAAATTGGCGGCACGAAGAGCACAATTAAAAACGGCATTTACACTAATGAGATCCCCATGGGATGACGGCACTGAGCACACGCCGCACTTATGTTGCATTCAAGGCGAGCACCAAAACATGACAAAGTAACTGGGTTAAAATTGGAAGGAGGTACCAAGGGAGGGGGTGGGAGGATTAGAGAGGAGGGAGAGAAGAAAGATAGAAGGGTGGTCGGTGGACGAGGAGGGGCAGGAAGGGGTGGAAAGGGGAGAGCCGGTAGCATACCAAAGAGTGGGATTGGGGAGGGGGGAGGGAGCGACCCAGCAGGTAGTGCATGGACTGGAATAGGTGAAGTGAGGACAGCGGGGGGGGGGGGGGGGGGGAGAGGGGGGAATAGGAAGGAGGAAATAGCAAAGGGGGAGGGGAACCTGCATATAGCGCACGTTTAGGGCTCCTGTGGCATTAGATGTGTAATATATTTAGCAAAGACAGTGCGCTCTGGATACAGTGACTTGCGACAAGTGCAGTGATAAGCAGCGACCAATGTGTTTATGTTGACTGACCAATGGAAACTCCAACACATGGCAAGATACAAACAGGAAGACATCGTCTTGGCACTGAACGAAGTGTGCCGACATCACTAGCTGCACATTCTTTGTGTAACTAAAGTGAGACTCTGTTTCCAGATCCGATGGAGCAAATCGAACCAGTATCATGCCATTAGTCATCAGAACGTGAACCAGTGATTGACGGCCCTCTTCTTACCCTTATAGGAAGAGAAATCACTCACAAAGTAAGATGAAGAGACATCAAAATTTACGCAATACACTGAAAAGGAACTAAACAGTGATCCTCCAATCGATAGTAGTAAACTAGTCAACAGCTCTTCTGAGAAGCATATGATTCATTTCCTTCTCTCATATCACAGTACTTGTTTCAGTATGAAGTGAGAAAATAAACATATCAGGGTTGTGAACCATAATATGATACCAGATACAAATATCAGTCCCGATCAAAAATAGTATAAAACAGAGGAGTCCCTTTCCTTTCATGAATAACGACCGTTCACAAACTGTTGTTTATGGATTTGCGGACATCGAGTTGTGAATGAGCCATGTCTTATCTTACTCATTATAGTATGGGAACATGTAACAATGAAGAATACCGCTCTTCCCCTGCCCCCTCCCCTTTACTGTAGTGAAAATCTTTATGCATGTATGCATTCAGGCACAATTTAGTAAGTCGACAAAAGATGGACTGAAAATCAACTTAACGTCGCTTTCCGAGTCATATACATCCCAAAGTGTAGTATTACTCAAAGTAGTCGGGTGTTCCAGCAATTACACGTACATAATTCCCGTAGGAATAATTTGATGCCTGAAAGGGCCCATTAGTGTGAAACTGTCGGGCTTTATCAAGGCCAAACTCCAAATATAAATTCTCATCTATAAGGCCCTTTTCACATTTCTTGGCAAAGCGACAGCAGCAGTTCTATTGTTACCATCGCTAATAGAATCAGAATGGTACGGGTGCCTAGAGAATCAGGCGACGTCAGCTGTCCACCTGCTTTGTATGACATTAATGCCGATGCACTTAATCTAAATCTGACTACTTACGTAAAGATAGCGTGGCGTTGTCCTATCTTCTTATGATCAGCAGCTCTTATGAGGTTCTGCCTGTATCATCATGATCCACAACCTGTGCACTGCTGAATGACAATGAACACCTTCGCTTCTATAGGGCCTCACGGTTCCGACAAGAACGAGCACAGAATGGAAATAACGTTTGAAGGGAGACACCCGCCAATCTGCTCAATCCAGTACCCGTAGCACCTATCGCGTTAATACTAAGTAGACACAGAATTATTTCTTATGGTAATTACATTAATTTTCCAGACAAATACTGAGGCAAATTACCGTCTGCTACGCAACTGAAATGACAGTCATTACACAGGTTCCACACGTAACAGTTAGTTAAGTAATCAGTTTGCTGCAGCAAGTATTTTACATGTTTAGCCGCATTACAAGACAATGACTAACGGAAGAATGTCGTTAAAGTCCCATTCCATGAAATGTCTGAGAAACAGTTATACAAAAAATGGGATCTGAGAAGTATTTGGCAACCCAGTGATAGTTGAGAGTGTTTCAGGCCCAGAGATTAATTACTGTAGTTCATTAGGTATTTGTTTGGAATTTTGATGTCTGAATTACTTGTCCGTAATTAATGCTTTCGCCTAGACTACAGGATGGTCATTTGAAAGAGGGAATTACAATGCCTCTCATAATTTACTGTATGGAGAACATCCTTTTTTCTAAATTCATGCCGGCCGCGGTGGTCTCGCGGTTCTAGGCGCGCAGTCCGGAACTGTGCGACTGCTACGGTCGCAGGTTCGAATCCTGCCTCGGGCATGGATGTGTGTGATGTACTTAGGTTACTTAGGTTTAAGTAGTTCTAAGTTCTAGGGGACTGATGACCACAGCAGTTGAGTCCCATAGTGCTCAGAGCCATTTGAACCATCTAAATTCATTGCTGGCAAGTTGGCTAGTTTCAATATCGCGACTGTGTGGAATAATTATGACCAAATCAGTGCTTGATTAAGCAGTGCGGTAGTGTAATGTCGTAAACCACCCGTCCAGAGTGCCGCGGATAGAGATGACGTATGGGTTGCCAAAAATGCAAGTGAAGAATTGATTTAACAAAAAGTGTGTCACACGGTATCGCACCACAGCAATTGAGGAATCACTATAACAAGCCCACACAGGCCGCGATTTCAATCACGGCAAACAAGTCACAGCTCAATGTCAACAGAAGTGACTTCTGGCAATGGATTTATCGCCACTCGCTGTCACCGCTTCCCCTCAAATACTCCAATGGTGACTCCAGCGGCGAACAGCGAATAAATGTTCACATTCTCGATGGTATCTCACTAGCTGCATACTGCTGCAACTGTAGCGATACATTCAGATCACCCCTCAAATATATGTTTGGAGCCAGACGTTTTTCCTCTTCCTCTATTTTAACTGAAAACGACCGCAACGAATTCATCTAAAGAAATCATATGAAAAATTTGAGTTCGTAATAGTCAGATGAGTGATGGAGTTCGCCACATTTTGCCAGTTACTACCATTATTTTTGCTATCAGTCATAAGCGCATTTATGACACCAAGAAGCCTGTACGGTAGGTACGAAACTGCATCAAATCTCAAATTTCAAGATACATCCACGGTAGCTGTTGTGATTGGGTGGGGAAGGAGTAGGGGGTGAATTATGGTGTGGTAGACTGTAATAATTGTTCATAGCTTTCAAAACGAGGTAACAGTCTATTTGCAAAAGAAGATAAAGTAAAAAAAAGATGTTGCCATAAAGACGCGAGACTGTGGCATTTTACTATGATTAACTGGTGTATTACAGGTCTCTGTTATGTATGGGGTATCACGGTGTGGATCCTACACATCCACTGCTGAGGAACTCTCATGAGCAGAAAATAAGTCTGAGCTAGAATGCGACGTAGAGGTAGTTTAGCGTCATGAATCAGCAGAGTATAGATAGTTTCTGCAAGTACTAGAAGTGTAAGCCCCTCTGTGCCTTCGTATTGCACGTTGATAATTCTCAGGGGACTAATATGGCAGGATAGAGGCGTCATTTGTAAATGACACCACCAGGGATTCAGTTAATAACACAGTGCACTGACTGTGAAGCACTGCATAGAAAATTAGCACAAGGCTCAGTATGGTGAACGTATTGTTATCTCAGTATCTCTCTGTCTTAAGCATAATGGAAGTTGAAAAGCTCTTCAACGTGGGTGCTTTTCACTTTTACTGACAAAACATCACTAGTGGTTATACAGTAATCATTACATTACAAGTAGATACTCAACATTCTTCCAGTATTTATAGCCTCAATGATAGTTTTGCTTGAGGAAGACTTATTCCAGACATTATTCTATGCATTTTTTGTTCCTTATTCCTTGTACTGATGAAAACTGCTCCTTCTTTCACGTTACCAGCAGCTCGAATCAAACTAACACTGCACATATTCGCGTGCGTCATTTTTTACACAGTTTTTGAGCCCGCTTTTCAGCTAATTCTTGGTTTGGGGCATAACAGTATTCGTAGCTTACGAAGTCTCTTTCGGATGTTCACGTTTTGCAATGAAAGCTCTGTCACTTCATTTGTGTTCTTCCGTTTCGGGGACGGTACCAACGACTTAAGAGAAACATTTTCGTTTTCAAAGGCTGTAACCATCAAAAGACGTGTTACTTTCTCACCATGTATTCAATATAACCACTTGAGACTCTTCAGACATGTGAACTGCGTTTGGTGAATTTGTTTTTCATTTTTCAATATGCTTACGATAGAAAAACAGAAATAATTGTGGTAGTTACTCATTTATGATCTTTACGCAGCAGTTGTAACACCTGAGTATTATTAGTAATTACCCTCATACGCTGTGTCTTTCAGACACAAGAGGTGCTCACTTTCCCGCAAGGCTTCACATCGCGTGGTGGAACGATTTCGTCCTGCTCGTAATATAACAAACGCTGCAAGAAGGCTGAAAATGGTTGGCAACGGTGTGACTACCCAGTTACTTCCTGGATTACATATAAGTTTGCTTACAAGTTCACTTCATATTTCCTTGTCAGTTTGATTGAATAGTCTGCGTTATTTTGCTTAAAGGTGTGACATCGGTGTATAACTTTATGCTTTTGAGTCTGGGTAGGTTATTCCAGGTGGAGAATGCAATAAACCTTGCGTTTTACGTTGTAGTTTGTAAGTTCAACCCACCACTGGTGCAGTAAGGAAGAACGCATGTCAGCAGCACCTTAATGGCACAGCAGTAATGTGTTTGCCTGTGGAACAACGGTTGCCTTGGTGCACGGTTCCAGTCTTGCAGAAGACCAGATTTTTTTCGGCTGTCTCACAACATAGCTACCGGCAAAGCAGACAGATCAAAAATCAATAAATAAATTGTAATTATGAAATGCCAAATTTGCATACTGTTAAAGTTCGACATAAGAAAGCAAATATACACAGACCGTATCGAAGTCCAGAATGTGTAACATCTTATTCATTCGTCCTGTTGTAGGCACGCTCGTGTTACAGTTCTTTCCGTTTTATTACGATAGGCTTACGCAACTAAGCTGAATGAAATTTCGTAGTCGTCAGTAAACACCAGCTACGATAGACTCGGCCTTGAAGAGGGTTTCATAGTGTATAACATCCTTACTGGGCCACCGGCTGCAAAATATTATGTTCACACTGCCCTTTGCTCGATGAGACTTCTTGTCTTACGGCTCAAACAGGAATTTCCCCTTAAGAAGTTAATATAAAGACATCATAACTAGACACTAGTAACAACACTGGATATGAAGTCTCAATCAGCAAAACGATGACGTTCAAGCTAAAATGCATTAATAGTCCCCCCTTCAATTTTTGTTGCTTTCATTTGAGCCTGTTGTACTCCTACACCGACTTCTCAACCTTGTCTACAGAATTAAAATGCCGCACTACGGTTAAATGGTCGCGGTTCATCACCTATGTTAGTTATCGAGACTTCCTGAGTGTAGAAAAGGGGCCATGACGGAACGAACGGCGTTTCTCGAAACAGTTAAATTGTTTACCGACGTTTTTTGTCCAAAATTACTGGTTCAATATAAAGTGTAAGTGTTCCAAGATGCCTTGCTGTCTTCACACCTCTGTTAAACCCAGAACACACAACATGTTGCAAATATTAGACTTTTTTTCCACTTGCGACTCTTTTTTGCAAACCTTTGAATAACGTTCATTAGAGTCGAGCATGAAAAATCCAATATGTAACTGCAAGATGAGAGGACTTCAAATTAGAAAATGACATTCGATAACACAATCATAACGCCGCGTTCGCATGGTCGTACGATGCATGACGAAATGTGGGAGTGCGGTGCGGTCGGTAGCCGTCTGCCAGGGCCCTCTGTAGTCCAGGGGATTCCCGAGCGTCAACTTGGTCTTGGCACAGCCGCGACCTATGTGGCAAAATGTTGTGGAGATTTCTGATATTACAAGTGTTTTAGAAAGTGAAGGGAATTATTCTAACTCCCTCAGACTGACGACCGAAATGCGATTTAAAAAATATGGAATGTTGTAGATACGCTCTCGCAACTTTGAGGTAACAATGCGCGATGTTTATCACTAGACCATAAGGCCGGTATTACACTATCAAATATCTTTGTCAAATATCTTTTTCAAAAATCTTTGTCAAAGATATTTGATGGTGTAACAGTGAACTTTGTCAAATGTCGTCCAATATTCGATCCAATCTAGGGCCTCGCTGTAAATTTGATCAAAGAAGTCGCTTGTCTTCTGTTCACTGCAATGTGACATGTTACCGTCATGGAGCGCTAGCATCGCTGCGGCGTTTTGTCGTCTGTAGTGTTTTTATATACATTGCTGGTAAATACATTTGGTGTGTGCCGACAACTATAAAATTAACAGAGATATATGAAGCTGATGAGGCGCTTTACAACGTGAGGCGCCCTGAATACAAAAATAGATTAAGAAGATTGGAGACCTGACCTGACCTAACGTAACCTAACCCTCTCCTGTAGCAAGGAATCAGAGTGTTACAGTGATCCTGTGTTCTGCAGATGTAGCAGTTCTTAAGTGAATATTGTGCTTTGTGATATGAGGATACACTTCACTTAGCACATACAAAAATGTATGCTCTTCCATCCTTAAGTAATTGATGTACGACTTGACGTCTTCCACTATAAGCTCACGTAACAAGTTTTGTTGAATGCTTTTATCGTGTCGTCGTAAAACCCACGGCTTCACCCAGGTATATTTCCTTTCTTTTTCCCGCTTCTCATCCGCATGTGCACACAGTGCAATTGTGCTACATGCAACTGCTGCAGTTAATAACAAGTTGTTGTTGTCAGCCATCTTGAACTTTGACGAAAAATATGATGACAGTGTAATAAAAATGGCTCTGAGCACTATGGGACTTAACATCTATGGTCATCAGTCCCCTAGAACTTAAAACTACTTAAACCTAACTAACCTAAGGACATCACACAACACCCAGTCATCACGAGGCAGAGAAAATCCCTGACCCCGCCGGGAATCGAACCCGGGAACCTGGGCGTGGGACGCGAGAACGCTACCGCACGACCACGAGATGCGGGCGACAGTGTAATACCCCTCTAGCGCTACGTCAAAGATCTTTGTCAAATATATTTGACGGAATATTTGATCACATCTTTCATCAAATCTTTGACAAAGAGATTTGATAGTGTAATACCGGCCTAAGCAAGCCTTGCGGCCTCTCGAGAGCAGAATAAGACTTCCTTCAGACAATTCCGCATTCTAGAGTGTTGCCAGATAATGCATATCCCTGGACTTAGAATTCTGGTGGGTGATCGACTTTATTGGCCACTTTAAGTGAACGATTCGCATTTAGCCTCTGCGGCAGCTGACCGGCAATCATTTTTTTTTTTTGTCTAACACTATATATGAGCGGCTTATCAGTGCAGCAAACTGTGTCGCCATGCACAGCTCACACTCAGTCGTTTTGAGACTCCAAATGGTCGATTTCAACTTGTCCACCTCAACCTGGTTGATCCTGTTCCCGAGTCTGAAGCCTATCCGTATCACTGACAGCGTAATGTGCTGGGTGGGAGCAATTCCCTTCAAGTAAATTACAACAAAGATGACAGCAAGAGCATTTGTCGACATATAGATATCACCTTTCGGCTGTTCGATCTCTATAACCACTGACCATGGACGACAGTTTAAACGGTCCTATTTAACTAACTATGCAACCTCTTTGGTGTACGACGTTACTCCAAAATGCCTTACCATCCACAAAGCAATGGCTAAATGGAACGATGACACTGTAAACCTAAAGCCCCTCTTATGTGTCATGGTGGTCATTGGATGGAAGAATTACCTTGGATGGTATTACTGTACGCATTGCTCACAAACAAGATCTCTGTGCCTCTATGGCGAAGGCGAACCACCTGCTACGCCCACAGACTTCGTGCTACGAGAACCACAGGTGGAGGCCTCAGAAGTCCCTGCTCTTGTCACAAGACTCAAACAAAACATCACACAGCTCAGGATACCGCCTCCAAAGCCACAAAGGTATCCGAAAATCTTCGTGCATGAGGCACCAGTGGACTGTCACTACGTCGTGCTCCGAGATGACACTATCCGACCTTCCTACAGCCACCATACACTGGCACTAACAGAGTTATCTGATGAAGCACTAACATTTCCGACATACAGCTAACCACTGAGGTGGTTAACCACTTAAGAACAGCTTGGTTTTTATGTGACATCACCCATGCTGGCGACATACAAACCACATCATTCACATGGTTCCTCTGCTCCCTTCACAACCCAATGACATATCGCCCAGCTTGAACAACGACAACAGCTTCATGTTCCAACAAGATGCGCAGCACTTTCAGCTGCGTGGCATTCAGGTCAAACCAGTCGATGATTCCCTCACGACTGAGGGGCGGCATAAATAACATCAAATCGATAACGGATTTATCACCCTACATTTCGCTTGCAGTGACAAAATCCTGTGCACTGTGGAAAAAGCCTAATTCACATCACGACTATCACCTGAGGAATTCCTCACTATCACTGCTCCTAGGGCATCACGCTGCCCTGCAAGTGATCCTGCAGGTCCTGACGCCACTGCCTCCGCCACTGCGTCACACCCACGCTCAAGCCCCACACTGTCGACAATCATCATCAGTCATTCTCGTTATGGCCGACCCATTGGATTCCATCTGTATGTCGTGGATTAGGATCAATGTCATCGCGTCCTCTATGTTCAACGAGAAACGGTCCAACTGTGTCCTGCTTTGGAGCCAGCTTGAGTGCAGTTGGTCACGTGCACAGGCGTGAAGGTGATCGCTACAGTGACGCTCCCTGGCTATCTCCACCCCCAGTGCTCCACATTCCCAGTGGGAAGAGGAGCGAGGAGGGGACCTCTGTGGGGACTCCAACAGCGTCTGCTACATAGAGTACATTCTCTGACTAGCGTCAGCATCTGGTGTGAAATATCTAAGGACCTATGATTTGGTCTGCTTTATGTCTACTGTTTTATTTGTCCCACCTCGATTACAGAATAAAGTGCATATTATATGTAACTCTGTCGTTACTACACGTTACCCTTATCCAGTCCCAGAGTAAAATCCATATTCATCGAAATATAAGTGAAAATCGGTATTAAGATGAATATTACAGACTGATGATGTATGTCATCCCATATGATTCGTGAATATGCTGGGAATTATAGAAAAGGCAAGTCACATGAAAGCTCGCATCGAAAGTAATCCGAAAACCCTAAAATGACCACTGCCTAGCGGATGCGAGAACTGTGGCAGGTTCGAAAGGGAAATGAAAAAAAAACGGCGCAAACCGATTATGTGGCTGACCCGTCGACATACAGCGGCCGGAACCAGTCGAAACTTGTGAACTATTTGCTCTGTAACCATTATACTACACTGTGGACCACTGTATTAAACTTATTGATAATTAAATTGCATGTTAAAACGAAAGGGTTGTTACGATTTTATCTCGACGTTTTTATGAAAAATCTGCGGCACAGTCATGAATTTTGCATATAATATTATTTTTTTTACTTGGTGTTATTTTGGTAGGACTCTGAAGTGTTTAATTTTAACACTGTGTGTGCAATTGACACACTTGGTGCTGCGTATATGTATGATATGGTCTGAAATCTTCTATTGTAGAAAGGGCAATAATGAAAGCATTTCACCTACGTAGTCATACTATTATCTCCATCTACACATACACCTACAAGAGCACAACGAAACTTATGATTAACCGCCTGGCAAAGGGTTCATCGATCCACCTTCAAGCATATATCTCTACCGTTCCGTCCGCCTGCTTAGCTGGGTGGTAACGTGTTTGCCTCCCGTGGAACAGGCCCGCGTTCGATTCCCGGTCAAGTCGGAAATTTTCTCCACTTGTGGGCTGGGTCTTGAGTTGTCCTCATCATCATTCCCTCCTCATCACCTCCGCGCAAGTTGCCCAGTGTGGCGTCCAGGCGTCCACTGAAATTAAACTTGCACTTGGCGGCCGAACTTCCGAAAATGGGGCCTCCCAGCAAACAATGCAATGCACTGATTCCATTTTTTTCTACCGTTCCACTCTCTAGCGGCGGGCGAGAAAACAATGATTTAAATCTTTCTGTGCGATCTCTCTCTATATCGGTAGTCGCCAAAGAAATATTTTCGAAATCGGAGCAGAAAGCTGTTGGTTGAAATTTCACGAGAAGATCCTGCGGCAACGAAAGACGCCTTTGTTTTAATGATTGCCACCACATTTCACAGATTACGTGATTTATCGTGTAATCGAAATTACCGGATTTCTTCTAGTACTCAAATTGACGCCTTCCCAATTTTCATTATTTAGAGTCATTTACTACTTTTCGCACCATACAGTTATCTGTGATATCGCGGTGTCTGTGTTGTTTCGAAGTACGATGCAACATTAAATTGGGCATGCGCATGTGGGAAGAAACACTCCATCGTACTTCTGAACAACACAGGCACTGCACTATCGGCACCGGGCAAGCAAACTTTCAGTTAAAAGTGTCTCCCCTGTGCAATATTATACATAATAGACGTACGAGTGCAGACAGATTATATACACATTGTTGGCAACGTTTGAAAAATTGGAACTAGCCATGAAGCGTGCTCGGAGAGCCTAAAGGTAAGGCGACTGCTCGCGATAAGAGGGAAAATCCAGGTTCGAGTCTCAGTCCAGCGCAAATTTTCGTTGTTGTCATTCCATTATGCAGCTGATGGTTGTCCGTATTCACGACGTCGTATACATTTAATGTAGACATATATCTTGTCTAAATCATTTTGCATTTGGTTTTGACCATCTGATGACTTTACAAGACAGTAAATGATTGCATCATCTGTAAACAATCTAAGAGGGCTACTCAGATTCCCTCCTATGTGGTTTATGTAGATAAAGAACAGTAAAGGGCGTACAACGCTTCCTTCGGGAGCGCCAGATATTACACTACTGGCCATTAAAATTGCTACACCACAAAGATGACGTGCTACAGACGCGAAATTTAACCGACAGGAAGAAGATGCTGTAATAAGAAAATGATTAGCTTTTCAGAGCATTCACACAAAGTTGGCGCCGGTGGCGACACCTACAACGTGCTGACATGACGAAAGTTTCCAACCGATTTCTCATACACAAACAGCTATTGACCGGCGTTACCTGGTGGAACGTTGTTGTGATGCCTCGTATAAGGAGGAAAAATGCGTACCATCACGTTTCCGACTATGATAAACGTCGGACTGTACCCTATCGCGATTGCGGCTTATCGTATCGCGACATTGCTGCTCGCGTTAGTCGAGGTCCAATGATTGTTAGCAAAATATGGAATCGGTGGGTACAGGAGGGTAACACGGAACACCGTGCTGGATCCCAACGGCCTCGTATCACTAGCAGTCGAGATGACAGGCATCTTATCCGCATGGGTGTAACGGATTGTGCACCTACGTCTTGATCCCTGAGTCAACAGATGGGGGCGTAACCATCTGCACGAACAGTTCGACGACGTTTGCAGCAGCATGGACTAATAGCTCGGAGACCATGGCTGCGGTTAACCTTGACGCTGCATCACAGACAGGAGCGCCTGCAATGGTGTACTCAACGACGAACCTGGGTGCACGAAAGGCAAAACGTCATTTTTTCGGATGAATCCAGGTTCTGCTTACAGCATCATGATGGTCGCATCCGTGTTTGGCGACATCGCGGTGAACGCACATTGAAAGCGTGTATTCGTCATCGCCACACTGGCGTATCACCCGGCGTGATGGTATGGGGTGCCATTGGTTACACGTCTCGGTCACCTCTTGTTCGCATAGACGGCACTTTGAACAGTGGACGTTACATTTCAGATGTGTTACGACCCGTGGCTCTACCCTTCATTCGATCTCGGCGAAACCCTATATTTCAGCAGGAAAATGCACAACCGCATGTTGCAGGTCCTGTACGGGCCTTTCTGGATACAGAAAATGTTCGACTGCTGCCCTGGCCAGCACATTCTCCAGAACTCTCTCCAACTGAAAACTTCTGGTCAATGGTGGCCGAGCAACTGGCTTGTCACAATACGCCAGTCACTACTCTAGATGAACTGTGGTATCGTGTTGAAGCTGCATGGGCAGCTGTACCTGTACATGCCATCTAAGCTCTGTTTGACTCAATGCCCAGGCGTATGAAGGCCGTTATTAAGGCCAGAGGTGGTTGTTCTGGGTACTGATTTCTCAGGATCTATGCACCCAGATTGCGTGAAAATGTAATCACGTGTCAGTTCTAGTATAATGTATTTGTGCAATGAATACCCGTTTATCATCTGCATTTCTCCTCTTGTAGCAATTTTAATGGCCAGCCCGTTGAATTTCCATTACGACGAACTGTGACCTTTGTGACAGTAACTCCCAAATCCAGTCACAAGTGCGACGACGTTCTGTAGGCGTGCAATTTGTTTAGCAGTCTCCTTTGAGAAACGGTGTCAAATGCCAATTGGAAATAAAAAAATATGAAGTCAGTTTGACATTCCCCGTCGGTAACACTCGTTAAGTCACGAGAATAAAGAATTAGTTGTGTTTCACAAGAACGGTAGTTTCTAAATTCCTGCTGACTATTTCTCAATAAATTGTTTTCTTCGAGGTAATTGATAATGTTCGGACACAGTAAAAATTCCAAAATCCTACTACAAATCGACGTTGTTGATATGCGTGTGTAATTCAGCATATTGCCCCTACGATTGTTGCAATTATTATTATTGTTGGTGGTGTTGTTGTTATCTTCATTATTGTTGAATGTACGTTTTCAATACGCGGAGTAAGCACCATGTTGTGCCTTCCTAAAATAATGTCAGAATGGCACTCCATCTGTTCACCGCAGTATTCTTCTATAAAATTCTTTCTGTATTTGTGCTTTGTCACATTTGAGTAGAAGCATGAACTTTCGAACCCGAAGACCGACTTCAGTCTCAGGAAATGAATGAAAGCCATAACTGATGTGTGGCTCTTGTTCAGCAGTGTTCTGCTTTACTGTAAGTGTAGTCACATCAAGTGAGGGAGGTGTTCAGCCGCGTAAATGCAGGTAACCAGCAATGGAGCAAATACAGCCCTCTCCGTGGGGCCAGAAATATGAAGCAATACAGGAAAAGAGACTGACAAAACATCACCTCTTCCCTCTGAGATCAAGACACTAATTTTTCCTATTTGTGAGCATCTCATCTCTAGCGCTCATCCGGAGGCTCCAAACATTAGATCAGCATTCGCAGTGCGTGCGACGTGACGCAGTGCTCAACACACTGGGCCCTCATTCGGACGTATGGCGGTTCAACGTGCCTAAATTGCTTAATGCAGATGCCAGGGTAGTTCCTTTAAGAACAATGTGGCCAATTTCCTTCTCCACCCTTCCCAAATATGCCTCAAAAGGCCTCGTAGTCCAAAGGACATTGAACCGTTATCTTCCTTCTTTCTTTCTTCCTACTCTCGCCAGTAACGGTAGGCTAAATCCTAGTCACACTACTGAGAAAGTACACCCAAAGCATTCCCGTTTTGCAGAGCATCTTCGTGAGAGACAGAATGTCTGCTCGGCAAATATGGCATTATAATGCCAGTGCTATGCCCACTGTCATAAAAACACCTCATGCTATTTTCAGTGGCAGCAGTCTTTGGTTTGATAGTACCTGGAATATACAAAGCGTCATTCGAATATAGTGAGACACAGGGTACACAGTCCGGATAACGTGAGACTGCTGCACTGAAAATACGAATAACTGAGAATAAAGTTATAAACATCGAAAAATCAGCGATAGTGGATTACAGCCTTACAAAAAGGTTTAACGTTAGCATACTTTGTTCAATGTTCAGTCTGACTGGGATCCTATATTAAAAGAAGGAGCAACAGTTCACAGGTGCACATGCAGTGGAGACAGTATCTACAATAATAATGGAGAGTGGGGACGAGTACTCGCGGTAACAAAAAGGTAAAATTTAAGGAAGATGTTGAAAAAAGTCAGCCAACTAGTTCCAAACTAAGGTTTATTTGCCCTTGGCCTAGGTTTCGGTATTCCCAGAAATATTTTCTTCAGAAGAGGTGGGCCTTGTTACATCACATGGTGGTACATTAGAATAGCTGAAGCCGAGCGCCTCTTGTCATATTTTTTGAAATATCGTAACCTATGTCAAGGGATAGTAAATCTCTGTTTTGTAACTGGTTAGCAAATTTTTTTTTTCATCCTCTTCAGATTTACACCGTTGCTGATTCGCAGCCATGTTTAAGATTTTAAAATTCAAGGACTGAATATAAGTTGAAAGCGGTGGCGTTGAGAAAGTCCCTGTTCCCTTCCTCTCCATAATTCGAATCTCAGTCCTGATTCCCTGCATTTGCGCCCGCCAATCATGCCCCCAGGCCACGTAACGATAAAGATGGAACTAATCTTCGAAACGTCGAACTTCAATTCAGATGTGACTCGTTTCAACGCAAGAGAATTGTGTACGGATTCGAAAGGTTCCGCGTCTATCAATAATGTTCTGTTGTATTTCATGTACTGTGGATGAGCTGTAGATCAGATTCCTACATTTCGAGTTATTTTGCATGAAGACGTTCGAGAAAGCGATCTCTGAGAGTAACAGACCCATAAATCTGCACCGTAAATTTAGATGGCTGCAAATAATTCTCCTGAAGACCTTAAAAGGCGTGGTGTAGACTGGAAGGGTAAAGGAACTCTTCACAAGGCAATAGTGGTAATTATGATTGGTGATGACGGAGAACAGGAGACAGGTATTCGAAGAAGTGTCAGATAAGGCTGTTGTTTGTTACCAACGCTTCTCAACATTCACGCTGAGAAACATGGCAAAAAGCAAGAGGTGTTATAGTAGGTGGAGAAAAGACAGAAAGAGCTGACCAATTCGAGCTAGCAGGCGTGCTGTTCGCATTCCGTGCCGAGGCGGCTTAAATTATGCCTGTACTGCCGAAGTGAAATACTTATTATTCGGTTTACCGACAACTTTTTGCACATTTTGCAGTCTGATATCTTCATTCGATGAAGAGCTAAATTTCTTTTCGTTGTCCTTCACACTTACTGCGCTGCATCAAATTAAGTGAAACATCGCACTAAATATTAAAGATTTAGCAAAGGTAGAAATATATTGCGAAATTTTTTACGTGTGGTTGATTTTAGCAGATATATTGCAATAAAGGAAATGTAGGTAAAACATCAAAGTTTTATTTGAAGTTGGGAGCAGAACGATATCCGATTTCATTTTCGAGTTATGGAATTTATATCCGACGGAAAGTCGGGAGCAGTGCGCTCAGTTCTATCCATGCTCACTTCTCGGCTCTTACGAAATACGGTTTTTAATAACACTATTAGGTGAAAAAAATTGATTTTTGCTCAGCTTACAGTCTGATATCTTCCCTTGATAAAAGACTGAATTTCTTTCCGTTATATGCCATGGATGAACACATGGAAGATCAGTAATGAGAATCAGCAAACATGAAGGTTTCGTGTAAATATCACTGGTTGCAGAGATGCTGGAGTAAGCAAAATCGTTTAGGTACTCAGGAAATTTGGTGATAGGAATCAGAAGCTGTTTGGAGGACCGAGCGAGCTGGCGCACTGGTTAGCACACTGGACTCGTATTCGGGAGGACGATGGTTCAAATCTGCGTCCGAACATCCAGATTTAGGTTTTCCTTGACTTCCCTATATCGCTCCAGGCAGATACCGGGATCGTTCTTTTGTACTGGCATGGACGACTTCCTTCCCCATCCTCGACACAATCCGAGCTTGTGCTCCGTCGCTAATGGCCTCGATGTTGACATGACGTTAAAAGAATTGTTCATGCTTTCCTCCTGTTTGGAGGAAATAAGAATATTTGTGAATTGAAGAGATTTGAAAAAGCGAAAATTATGTTGTCTCCAGAAAAGAACAGTGATAAAATTAAGAAAGATATTCGGCAAATGTTATTTATAGAGTGTAGGGTTGCATCGCATCGGACGATGGACAGTGAAAAAGAAAGATGAAAAACACTTCGATACCTGTGAACTGTCGTCGTGGAGAAAAATGCTAAATGTTAAATTGGCTGACAGAATGACGAACGAAGAGGTGTTTCTAAGAACACAAAAGGAAAAACCACTAGTGCGATTGGTAAGATTGAGCAGTACATTTTGATGGGACGTGTACTGCGATGATATCTCACATAACAAAGAGTCATTGAAGGGAAGAGTAGGGAAGAGCTGAAGAAGAAGAAGAAGTTGATGACGCATACGAATATTTGGGTTAAGTTACCTGAAGGCCAGAAGGTGACCATCAAGGCGGTGTAGGTGGTGAGGATGGAGATGAATGTCGCGACGAGGCTCATTTTCAGCGACAGCACACCTGCTAGAGTGACCTGGGGCCGCTCCGAGGTCGTCTGCAGCACCAGCAGGCGCAGTTCACGGTGGGCGGCGCCGCCCATGCGCCTCCCTTCCATCAGCAGCTCCCAGCACAGCCTATGTGTGCGCCCCGCCTCCGTCTCTACACAGTGGACTGGGAGTACCAGTAACAATAGGAAGATAATGTGTAAGACTAATCCCATATGATACTGCCATTTCATGCCATTGAGGTCTACACCAAGAAATAACACTTTTGTAAAACTGAAATATAACATTATGGCACTAATCGCTGACATCACTACGAAATATAATATCAAGAAACTTGCGTGAGTGGAGAATACCACCGTTGACAGTTCACACAGCCCCATGTACACTCTCCTGAGTGATCGCACATGCTCTGACATGCAACAGGCACCTCCGTGGCTGTCATTTAAGTCTTTCCCTGACGCAACTCGTCCAGAGGAATACACCCGCCTACGGCACGTAGCGCGGAAGTTGTCTCGCATTTCAAGTATGCAAATATTCAGATGTGAGATTCTCTGCCTTATCACCAGCTGTAAGTTCAAAAATCGTACAACAGTTAGGAAACTTGCACCATAGTTATACATACAAAAGATTCCTGATAACCTGAAGCGCTGCTCAGCCTTAGCAGTGATTCCAGCAACGAGCATTACACAGTACGTCAAAAGAAATAAGAGCAGCTGCAGCGTTATGAACATTCCCTCTCTACCAGTCTGTTTCTTCATGTAGACTGACAGAATTCTGTCACAAGCTGTAATTAGCTCAAGCATATTTTCATACTTTTTTCTATTGAAGCAAGCATCAGAGATTACAGGAACTAAACACAGAACTGTGTAACATATATGTCCTGTGAGAGTAATACAGTCTATCACAGAAAATATCTTTACCGAACGATAAGATAAGAATGAATAAGTTAATGCAGACACCAGTTGTGCTGAGCAGGCGAGGATAAGCATCACCAAATCCGATCTGCATCTTCTGAATGACGCCGTCCTCACATCGACAGTAAACGGCATCAGGCCAAACAGCTTGCATACGACGTGGAACGGTTTGCTCCCCAATAGGAGCTTTCTAGTGATTTCTGTCACTGTGGCGGTGTCCATGTTTACTGACGTCATCTGAAAAAGTAATATATGCTGTTTGTATGTTAAAAGCGCCAAAGTATTTTTTATTTGCATTGCTATCAAAACAAAATCCGGGCTCTCTGGCTGTCAAGTCATGGGTAATGGGTAAACTTAAAGTGTCTAACCCTTTCATCGTACTTGATAGTTCTTCCACTGTGTGTCTGCTTCAAGAACAAATTGTTAATTACACCACACTGGAGGGCATATATACGCTGGAACAATCATTCTAAGACAGCAAAACGAAAACTGAAATTTTAAATTTAGCATTTGAGAAATCTTTCACGCAGGAGGATCGTACAAACATACCGCCGTTTGAGTGTCGTACAGATTCCCGTGTGCAGGACGTAGTGATAGACATCCCTGGGGTTGTGAGGCAGCTGAATGGGTTGAAAATAAATAAATCGCCAGGTCCTGATGGGATTCCAATTCGGTTTTAAAGAGAGTACTCTACTGCATTTGTTCCTTACTTAGCTTGCATTTATCGCGAATCTCTTGCCCAACGTAAAGAAAGTCCCGAGCGACTGGAAAAAAGCGCAGGTGACGCCTGTATACAAGAAGGGCAGAAGGACGGATCCTCAAAATTACAGACTAATATCCTTAACATCGGTTCGTTGCAGGATTCTCGAACATATTCACAGTTCGAATATAATGAATTTCCTTGAGACAGAGAAGTTGCTGTCCATGCATCAGCGCGGCTTTAGAAAGCATCGCTCCTGCGAAACGCAACTCGCCCTTTTTCACATGATATCCTGCGAACCATTGATGAAGGGTATCAGACGGATGCCATATTCCTTGACTTCCGGAAAGCGTTTGACTCGGTGCCCCACTGCAGACTCCTAACTAAGGTATGACCATATTGGATTGGTTCCCAAATAAGTGAGTGGCTCGAAGACTTCTTAAGTAATAGAACCCAGTGCCTTGTCCTCGATGGTGAGTATTCATCGAAGGTGAGGGTATCATCTGGAGTGCCCCAGGGAAGTGTGGTAGGTCCGCTGTCGTTTTCTATCTACATAAATGATCTTTTGGATAGGGCGGATAGCAATGTGCGGCTGTTTGCTGATGATGCTGTGGTGTACGGGAAGGTGTCGTCGTTGAGTGACTGTAGGAGGACACAAGATGACTTGGATGGGATTTGTGATTGGTGTAAGGAATGGCAGCTAACTCTAAATATAGATAAATGTAAATTAATGCAGATGAGTAGGAAGAAGAATCCCGTAATGTTTGAATACTCCATTAGTAGTGTAGCACTTGACACAGTCACGTCGATTAAGTATTTGGGCATAACATTGCAGAGCGATATGAAGTGGAACAAGCATGTAATGGCAGTTGTGGGGAAGGCGGATAGTCGTCTTCGGTTCATTGGTAGAATTTTTCGAAGATGTGGTTCATCTGTAAAGGAGACCGCTTATAAAACACTAATACGACCTATTCTTGAGTACTGCTCGAGCGTTTGGGATCCCTATCAGGTCGGATTGAGGGAGGACATAGAAGCAATTCAGAGGCGGGCTGCTAGATTTGTTACTGGTAGGTTTGATCATCACACGAGTGTTACGGAAATGCTTCAGGAACTCGGGTAGGAGTCTCTAGAGGAAAGGAGGCGTTCTTTTCGTGAATCGCTACTGAGGAAATTTAAGAACCAGCATTTGAGGCTGACTGCAGTACAATTTTACTGTCACCAAATTTCGCGGAAAGACCACAAAGATAAGATAAGAGAGATTAGGGCTCGTACAGAGGCATATAGGCAGTCATTTTTCCCTCGTTCTGTTTGGGAGTGGAACAGGGAGAGAAGATGCTAGTTGTGGTACGAGGTACGCTCCGCCACGCACCGTATGGTGGATTGCGGAGTATGTATGTAGATGTAGATGTAGATTCTACAGGTCATTAGAAGACTCACAAGGGAAATGAAAGGTGAACCGAAAGCCGCGAAGGATTTATAACTATGAATAACTTTTTTTTGTTTATCATTAGTTTCCCTTGGTATTTCACACACTTAAAGAAAAAACATGCTCAATTTCTCGTCTTTCCTATGTCGGAATCTGAAACAAATGCAACGCCTGTATTTTATACTGTAATGTTTAAGTAATCTGATTGACACTTTCATCCTTGAATGAATGTTCAAATGTGTGTGAAATCTTATGGGACTTAACTGCCAAGGTCATCAGTCCCTAAGCTTACACACTACTTAACCTAAATTATCCTAAGGACAAACACACACACCCATGCCCGAGGGAGGACTCGAACCTCCGCCGGGATCAGTCGCTTTCATCCTTGATAATTGCTAGCCGGATTACAAGGTGATCAAAAACAGGCAGTAAGTTTGTGAGAAGATAAATATCAGAGAAGGAAGCAGAGTCAGTAAAGCTATGATTGAAAGTCATCAAACACTGAACCAGCAGCATCAGTAGCTGGGCAGCGTCGCAAGACTTAACTAGCGCATGACACTTCAACACACACTCGTATTAGTTTTGTAAAATTACGCGGATTGACGCGAGCTAATCAGCCGCACAGTATTGGCACGAGGTAAGATAAATTTGTTGTACAGCTGAATGTTAGCAGGCCCAGGTCTCAGGCCGGCCAGTGTGGCTGATCGGTTCTAGGCGCCTCAGTCTGGAACCGCGTGACCCGCTACGGTCGCTGGTTCGAATCCTGCCTCGGGCATGGATGTGTGTGATGTCCTTAGATTAGTTATGTTTAAGTAGTTCTAAGTTCTAGGGGACTGATGACCTCAGATGTTAAGTCCCATAGTGCTCAGAGCCATTTGAATTTTGAACCAGGTCTCAGGGCACACTGCGGCAGGTCCGGCTTTCAGCAAGGTGACCGATACGAGCGAGCCCAGGTACAAAGACTAGCAGCGTAAGAAGCTTCCTGGCAGATTAAAACTGTGCCGCAGCGAGACTCGAACTAGGGACCTTCCCCTTTCGCGGGCAAGCGTTCTACCATTTTCTTGTGGTATAGTAGATCAGGGGACAGAGTGGGCAGTGGTCGTTCTTGTAGGTCTGGTCACAGTGTCCTGGTCTTCTGACAGGATAATGGAGAGGCAGCGGGAAGGAAACATTGTACATGTACGTAATTCTTTTTGTTTTATTATTTTTCTGTTTATTTATTTAATTTTAATGTCCCAGAAAAAAATTACACATGAAAAAGAAAGGAAAGATATATAGGGCCGAAGTGACATCCTCGTCACTTCCTGTCTCGTGAAACTACGTAAACGTGGGACACCCCACCATTGCGGGGGGTCATGAAACTTGCTGCCCAGAAAGTTCGCAAAGTGAGTTTTGTATTTAGAGTGACGTCGAATGATTTCGTGTTGTTCTAGTAGATAATGCCAATAGTCCATGCCCAAATTACGGTCCGCGAGAGCATGTAGTGTGATGCGTGTCTTCCAATCCAGCGGATTGCCGACTTTTTCTGTGACGGGAAAAAGACAGGATCTGGCAAAAATAAAACGTCCGTCGTGGTCGTGGATTCGTCAGTGCACCGGAGGAGTGCCATGATGCGTTGTGTCAGCTGCCAAACATCCTTTGCCTCGCCGCACTGCAGAGAATGTTCGTTGGTGTCCTTCATGCCACATATAAGGCAGAGCGGGGAATCTACCATGTGAATGTCGTACAGTCGTTGGCGGTTGACTGTCTTGCGGATGATTAATGTATACCAGGACGATCTCGCTGCCGTGGTGAGGAGAAGCGTATGGACAGCTCGCCAAATCTGTATTTAAGTTCGACAACATTGCTACCACGAAGACTCCTCAAGTATCGATATATCTCATGGGTAGTGGGGATTCATGTAGATGATATCTCCAACTGAACTTAACTAAAATTAATAAAGAATCGGGCGATGTGAGAAAAAGAATGCGATATTGTGCCTACCACCACCGGCGGTTCAAAGAACGGGGGAAGTAGCACGTCCAAGATCGCCGACGTGATGGAGTGTAGCCGTTGGTTCCATGTCCGTGGTGTCGCTTGCAGAATGGTGTGGGAGAGTTAAAGTCTCGTATTTGACCTTAACGTCCCTTGGCTGATATAGTATCCAAAGGCCGCCATTAACCTGTCAGCAGTACCATGTGGCATTGGCAGTACGTGTGCCAGGTGCGGCAGTCGCGAGGACAGATGAACATTAGTGTATGCTATGCTTTGGAGCAAGTCGTGGGTTCTGAGTGAATTGTAACGTATGTGCAGTCGGACATGCGGCAACAGACGTCGGTAGCTAGCCGCCGTTGATTGCCGTAGCGATCGGGTGAACAATACCCCTAAGCGTAGCAAGGCGTCCACCGTCGTAAACGGACTGTGCAGAGCGTCCAGCCCTCGTCCGATGTGCATAATCTCGATTTTATTCGTGTTGACCCTGCTACCCGCCACTACTCCGTCCGTAGTAAGAAGGGCAACCACTTCACGTACTTCGCTCTCCGACAGGAGGAATGTCATAAGTTGTCGGCATATGTACGACACGTGAAGGAACTCGCACGCCTGTAAGAGTCCGTCTAAGAGTCTACATCAATGGTTAGAGCGCTATTGCAATCATCGACAAGGGACATCCTTGCCTAACTGAGCTGCAAACAGGAATCGTTCCTACCTCCCTGCCATTGACTCTCACCGTCGAAGGAGCGCCGCGAAGGAGGCGCATGAGGACGTTAATAAAATCCTGAGGTATCGCCATGCGTCGCATGGTCGAGTCAAGGAAAGCATGGTTGATCCCGTCAAAGGCACGATCAAAATCCACTGACACGAACGCCGCTCGCATGCGACAAGCGTCCGTCAGGGAAATTATGTCCCGGTATTCGCCTAGGATAGAATGAATGTTGCTCCGATCCCCTAGACAAGCCAGGTCTGGTGGTAATGTCTTAGATATTACAGTCTTGAGCCTTGCCGCCAACAGTCACGCAAAGATCTCATAGTCGGTATTGAGCATTGTGAGCGGTCGAAATTGATGGGCACGACACTCCCTGTCGATTTCGGTGTTGGTATAAGCAGTCCCGCCATGAATTGCGACGAAACGTCCATGTCAGAGCTCAGTGACTCATTATACGTCAATACCAATTGGGGCATCATTAAATCATCAAATTTGCAATAAAATTCGAGTGTTAACCCATCTGCCCCAGGGGATTTATGCACCACACCCTTCATGAGTTCCCTCCGTGTGTCATCTTCCGTTAGGGGTTCCAATAACGCCTCTGCATCAGTACCATCCACTTCCGTTCGCACCTGACGCAAAATTTCTCTTATTCGATTGTCCAACGGCATCCCAGGGAAACGGAGGTGGTAATGCTCCAGAAACACAGCAGCAATGTCCTGCTTGGACGTCAAGGGCCGACCATCATCATCATGGAGCACTGTGATCAAGGATAGGCGATTACGAGCATGTCCCTTGGACAGATGACGCATGCTAATACGTTCTCCATCGTCGTTGTCCAAGCACTGAGCACGGATCGAAAGTTCCTCCAGTCGACGTCTCGTGATCGATATAATGCACGCCTGAATGCGATGGACTTCCACTTGACGTTCGGGCGATGGGGCCCTGGAGGCCAAATCACGGAGCACCATGTAGTAATAATCAAGTGTGTCTCGGAGGCATTTCGCTTTTTCCTTATCATACGTCATGAGAGCTATCCGTATCGCCAGTCTTTCACATTGCAGCCACCATGAAAGAACCGCATCGGCAGACGGCGAGTGCGTGTCTACCATGTTTCTACGATCCGCTGGCGACATTCGAGATCCATCAATAAGCATAAATTAAATTTCCATGAACTAAGGCTCCAACAGACCCGCTGCCGTAGGAGGGTTAACGTGCATAGATTATATTAGGTTAGATTAATACTAGTTCCATGGATCATGAATACGATGTTTCGTAATGATGTGGAACGAGTCAAATTTTCCAATATATGACATAATTAAGTTAATTTAACAACATACTTAAGTTAATATAGCAACTTTTTTATTTTTTTGTGTTTTTTATTTTTTTAATAATTTTTTTTCTTAATTTATGTCTAAAAATTCCTTTAGGGAGTAAAAGGAGTTGTCATTCAGAAATTATTTTAATTTCTTCTTAAATACTTGTTGGTTATCTGCGAGACTTTTGATACTATTTGGTAAGTGACCAAAGACTTTAGTGGCAGTATAATTCACCCCTTTCTGTGCCAAAGTTAGATTTAATCTTGAATAGTGAAGATCATCCTTTCTCCTAGTATTGTAGTTATGCACACTGCTATTACTTTTGAATTGGGTTTGGTTGTTAACAACAAATTTCATAAGAGAGCATATATACTGAGAAGCTACTGTGAATATCCCTAGATCCTTAAATAAATGTCTGCATGATGATCTTGGGTGGACTCCAGCTATTATTCTGATTACGCGCTTTTGTGCAATAAATACTTTGTTCCTCAGTGATGAATTACCCCAAAATATACCATATGAAAGCAATGAGTGAAAATAGGCGTAGTAAGCTAATTTACTAAGATGTTTATCACCAAAATTTGCAATGACCCTTATTGCATAAGTAGCTGAACTCAAGCGTTTCAGCAGATCATCAATGTGTTTCTTCCAATTTAATCTCTCAACAGTGGACACACCTAAAAATTAGGAATATTCTACCTTAGCTATATGCTTCTGATTAAGGTCTATATTTATTAATGGCATCATACCATTCACTGTACGGAACTGTATGTACCGTGTCTTATCAAAATTCAGTGAGAGTCCGTTTACAAGGAACCACTTAGTAATTTTCTGAAAGACAGTATTGACAATTTCATCAGTTAATTCTTGTTTGTCAGGTGTGATTACTATACTTGTATCATCAGCAAAGAGAACTAACTTTGCCTCTTCATGAATATAGAATGGCAAGTCATTAATATATATTAAGAACAACAAAGGACCCAAGACTGACCCTTGTAGAACCCCATTCTTGATAGTTCCCCAGTTTGAGGAATGTGCTGATCTTTGCATATTATGAGAACTGCATATTTCAACTTTCTGCACTCTTCCAGTTAGGTACAAATTGAACCATTTGTGCACTGTCCCACTCATGCCACAATATTTGAGCTTGTCTATCAGAATTTCATGATTTACACAATCAAAAGCCTTTGAGAGATCACAAAAAATACCAATGGGTGGTGTTCAGTTATTCAGATCATTCAAAATTTGATTGGTGAAAGCATATACGGCATTTTCTGTTGAAAAACCTTTCTGGAAACCAAACTGACATTTTGTTAGTACTTCATTTTTACAGATGTGTGAAGCTACTCTTGAATACATTACTTTCTCAATAATTTTGGATAAAGCTGTTAGAAGGGAGATTGGATGATAATTGTTGACATCAGATCTATCCCCCTTTTTATGCAAAGGTATAACAATAGCATATTTCAGTCTATTAGGGAAAATGCCCTGTTGCAGAGAGCTATTACACTGGTGGCTGAGAATCTTACTTATCTGTTGAGAACAAGCTTTTAGTATTTTGCTGGAAATGCCATCAATTCCATGTGATTTTTTGCTCTTAAGTAAGTCTATTATTTTCTTAATTTCAGAGGGAGAAGTGGGTGAGATTTCAATTGTATCAAATTGCATATTTATGGCCTCTTCCATTAACAGCCTAGCATCTTCTAATGAACACCTGGCTCCTACTATATCCACAACATTTAGAAAATGATTATTAAAAATATTTTCAACTTTTTGTTCATAAAGTTTTCATTCAATTTGATGGTAATACTGTCATCCTGTGCTCTTGGTTGACCTGTTTCTCTTTTAATAATATTCCAAATTGTTTTAATATTATTATCAGAGTTGCTGATTTCAGACATGATACACATACTTCTGGATTTTTTAATAACTTTTCTTAATATAACACAGTAGTTTTTATAATGTTTGATAGTTTCTGGGTCACTACTCTTTCATGCTGTCAGATACATTTCCCTTTTCCGGTTACAAGATATTTTTATATCCTTAGTAAGCCATGGTTTGTTACAAGGTTTCTTATGAGTATATTTAACTATTTTCTTGGAGAAGCAGTTTTCAAATGCATTTACAAAAATGTCATGAAATAAATTATATTTTAAATTGGCATCAGATTCACGGTACACCTCATCCCAGTCTAACTGCTGTAAGCTTTCCCTGAAATTTGCAATTGTTAAATCGTTGACTGAACGTACTACTTTGGAGGACTGTTTAGTACTGCTGAATGGAGCTATGTCATATATTGTAACTAGCTGTGCACCATGATCAGAAAGACCCTTCTCAACAGGCTGAGCATTTATCTGGTTAAACTTATCTTGGTCTATAAAGAAGTTATCTATCAGTGAGCTGCTATCCTTTACCACCCGAGTAGGAAAATCAATAACGGGTGTCAAATTGAAAGAACCAAGTAATACTTCAAGGTCATTTTTCCTATTACCCTCTTTCAGAGAATCTACATTGAAGTCCCCACAAATAATAATTTGCTTCCCCCTGTCTGACAGATAGCACAACAAGGAGTCCAAATTTTTCAGAAATAGATGAAAATTTCCTGATGGGGACCTATATACAGTTTCAATTTTAAATGTGCCTTTATTTAATTTAAGCTCACAGGCACATGCTTCTATATGTTTCTCTACACAAAACTTTTTTGTTTCTATACTTTTTGCACAATGATAACTTTTGACATATATGGCAACTCCTCCTTTCTCCATATTTTCCCTCATTACATGTGCAGAGAGCTTATATCCACTTACATTTACCTTATCCATATCAGTAACAATGTGATGCTCAGACAGGCATAGTATATCTATTTCATCCTCAGCTTATAAATCTTCTAAACAAACCAGAAGCTCATCTATTTTACTCTTTAAACTCGCAATATTTTGATGAAATATACTTACATTGTTTTTAATTATACTTTTATGAGAAACTTTCCTTATTCTAACATTTGCAGTAATTTCCTGTCTGAGTTTCTCATTGTGCTTAGGCCTAGTTCCTATACCAGTAGTCACATGGTGTTCAGAGAGGCAGAGTATGTCAACTGGGTTGGGTGACTTTAATTCATCAATGCAATTACCTAGGACTGAGATACAACTTGGTGGAGATAAAATTTCTGGTGATTGGTGAAACTTTATAATTGACAGCTGTGATTGGTGATCCAATGTACTAGAATTGTGCTGTTTAATTTCTTTCCTAAACTTAAGATTTATTTCAATCCTGACCTCTCGTAGAACTTGACATATTTCTGTCTTACCTATCCTAAAAAAGGTGCTGCTCCAACACCTGTAACCACTGGTATTTTATCATTAATGGCAGTGCCTCCCCCCCTTAAATTTCCTGCCATTACCCCAGTCAGTTTCCCCTTCCCTTTCCTGTTGAGATGTAGGCCGTGCCTGGTATAGTCCCACCTACTGAGAGAATCAGCAGGAACCACACCAATATGAGCCCCCGCACCCGATCCAAGCAGCCGTTCCAACTCCAAATTAAATCCCCCAACAGAAGAGTTGAAATGAGGCCGGTCATGCCGTCTCAGGACAGATACAAATTCAACATCAGTGTGTCTCCGAAGCAATCTTTACCAGGTCACACTCTATAATGTACCCAGGATCTCTGTCGATGCTGTTCCCTGGCCCTCCCACAATAACCACGGTGTCTTCCCTGGTAAATCCTTTACAGAGTGAACCTAAATCCTCTGTCACCTGATCCAGACTAGCACTTGGTTTGAAAAAATTTGTGACCTGGTATTCTGGTCCTAATTCCTCCTGCAGAAGTTGGCCTACAGCTCTGGCATGAGAACTGCCTAACAACAAAACTTTCGTCCATTTCGACGACTTTCCTACATTTTTTTTTCAATTTCCTATTGAAAGTTTGTTGTGTCCTGTCTACACCTACCTCTGCTTGAGGCTCATCAGTTTCTAACTGAACCAACAGGTCAAACTTATTTTTGACATTCACCACAAAACTGTCAGACTTAGTTCTAGGCCTGTTCCTTCTGTTACCTGTTGCCACTTCCCACCTCTCTTTGCCCTTCTCCCTCCTTAACCCATCCAGATCTTCCCTAGCCTGATCTAGCTCAGCCTGAATGGCAGCAATTTTCCCCTCCTGTTCCACTATCTTCCTATCTCTGCTGCAAATCCACGCCACTGCAGTCCCCCCAGTGAAAAAAAACTACTGCATCCATCACACCAAACCCCGGAACTAACAATTCTACAGCAAGTCAGGCACTTCTCACTCATGGCAAAAATAATACTTTAGCTAGAATAAATCAATTAAATTACCAAAAATCAAAAAAGACGTTACTAGAATTAAGCCTATAAACAAATGTATATAATCAAGTTTCTGATATAAAGTTACGCTTTTTTTCTGAAATCTGTTTTGAAACAATGAAGTTATACGCTATTTACGGTAGTTTACTTATTTGTTACCGAGAAACTAGTTAAATTACCGTGAAACAAGAAACAAACACGTTTACAAAATTTAAGCCTAAGCGCGACTTCGCGAAGTTACGATCTTTTCGTGTTTTCCGAAAAAATATGCAAAGAAAAGTCAAACCTTCAACGGCAAGACTAAACGATACACTAATGCACGTATTTAATTTGTTATCGGCGTTAAACTAAATTATATTCCTGTCTAAATCACTTAACTTTCTGGAAATAGTTTCTGGCGTCACTTACTTGGCGGCCATCTTGGAACCTTCCATAAATATGCAAGGTAATCCGTAAAAGCTGTGGGCCAAAGTTCAGCAGCCAACACGTGTTCTCTTAATCCGTCAGAAACGTAAATCCGATCCAGCCTGCTCCCCAAGTGGCTATTAAAAAACGTGTAGCCCTCTCGCTGTCCATAGACCTTTTCCCACGTGTCCATTAGTGCCATTTCCTGGCAGATCGTGTGCAATGCGTAGCAAGAGCTGAAATTAGGGGTTTGATCCTTCGGTGTGAGAGAACAATTAAATTCCCCTCCTACTAAGATGTGGTCATATCTCCCATGGAATAGAGGGGCAATCTCCTGCGAGTGGAATCCTGCTCGCGCCCGTCAATGTCAGATCCGGAGGGTGCATAGTTGTTGATAATACGAATGCTGTTCACAGCCAAATACCGAGCCGAAGGGAGGTAATCGAGGTCACTCATCGAAATCCTTTCATGGACTAATATCGTTGTACCATGTCCTCCATCTGGAGGCGGCACTAGATAAGTATTGTAACCATGCACGTCGGGAAATGCAGCATTGCAGGTTTCCTGGACCAGCAGAATATCCACGTCTGTGGCGTAAATCATGTCCCTGAAAAGTTGCATCTGTGCAAGTGAACATGCGGTGTTAATGTTCACTGTTCCCACCTTTTATGCTTGGTCCGTTGTCGTTGTCATGCTCGTGTCATGTCATTGTGAACTCCAGGGTCTTTAGTCCACTATTCGTGCTCAGAGGGGTGACTCCGTTGTTTTCGTTCCGTGGTGTGCATCCTGTAAGGGAGCCGTCATCAACAGGGAGCGCCAATTACTGCATCTCTTCGACTGGTTCCGCCCAGTCGCAGTGATCATCAATCCCAGAAACGTCCTCTGATGTATTTCGATGTGGTTACCGGTTCATTGTACCTGACTCCCCCGTCGGCAGTACCGGGTCAGTCGGTGTGAATGAAGAGGGACCGTCTGAAGGAATCCTGTCAGCGTCCTCTAAAGGCACGTGTTCCATGTCAGACAGTTCTTCGGCTAGAATAATTTCCGTGTCCCCGAAGCTAGGGGAGAACGTGTCACCCGAACCATGGCGACGCTTTTTGAGATGCTTCGGCGATCGTTGTCTGCGTGCCTTGCCCTCTGCTGCCGTAGGCGACGCCTCACTTTGTTCGACGAGCGTTCGTTAGTTTTATTGCTGACGCCACTGTCTCGACCTCCACTTCCACGTCACGTGCTACATGTGAGGTTGCGGAAGGCTCCTCTTACGTGACGTGGGTCTAAGGGCATTCTCCGTGTCTCCTCCATGCTCCCGCAACTCGGTCTCGCCGGCCGCTGTGGTTGAGTGCTTGTAGCGCTTCAGTCCGAAACCATGCGGCTGCTACGGTCGCAGGTTCGAATCCTGCCTCTGGCATCGTTGTGTGTGATGTCCTTAGGTTAATTAGGTTTAAGTAGTTCTATGTCTAGGGGACGGATTACGTCAGATTTTAAGTCCCATAGTGCTTAGAGCCATTTGAACCATTTAACTCAGTCTGCTCTTGCATCAACACATCCTTGTCACGCTCCGAACTCGGCAACACCCCCCGGCGGGCCACGGACACGCACGTCGTAGGCAGTTGCCTGGGAACTTCTCGCTGTGTCGTTTCTCCATGTGGCAGTCGCATGACGCGGAGTTGTATGCACCCCACCACAGCCAGAACATGTGCGTTGCTGGCCATAGTAAATCACAATAGCTCGACATCCTGCAATATATAAATAAGAAGGGATATGTTTGTTAAGGATGACCCGCACCTGTCGGATGCCCTTTAGCAGGGGGTAGGCGCTAAAACTCGCCTAGCGTTCAGGCGTATGACTGAGTACCGTTCTATATCGTCGCAGCGATTCAATAACCATTGATTCTGGTACTTCAAATGGCAATTCAAAGATACGAATGACCCTCACAACCAAGGTGAAGGAGCTACTGTTACATCGCTGATATGGCAATCAGAGTGTCGAAATTTAAATCTTCTTTGAGCAGCGGCGAGCGTTCTTTCCCACGCAGCTACATCGATCATCTTGACGTACATTGTACTGTTTACAATGGATAGGTGTATTCCAATTAGGTCTGTAGCAGGTAAATTAACTTCTTGCCTCAAAAAACGCTCTATTTCGAAAGCCTTGGATTTGGCATATTCGTTGTCAAACGTAAATTGGAGCGTAGTCTTTCTAAAATTGTGTGCCATGACGATCTAGTCAGACAACAACAAGCGCGAGTACCGGCGGCGTAAACACGTCCTCATCCACGCGCGCCCGCGGCCGGGGCAACAGGCCCGTTCCGCGCCACCGCCTAAAGCAGACTGTTCATATACGCTACCCAAGCACGACTGACGCCCCGCCCTCAAAGCCTTACTTCCGCCAGTACCTCGTCTCCTACCTTCAAAACTTGAGAGAAGCTCTCCTGCGAACCTTTCAGAACTAGGACTCCTGGAAGAAAGGATATTGCGGAGACATAAATGTTTCCAGAATGAGATTTTCACTCTGCAGCGGAGTGTGCGCTGGGACCGAGTTCGAGTCTCGGTCCGGCACACAGTTTTAATCTAACAGGAAGTTTCACATCAGCCCACACTCGGCTGCAGAGAGAAAATCCCGTTCTGGAAACATCCCCCCGGCTGTGGCTAAGCCATGTCAAAATGGTTCAAATGGCTCTGAGCATTATGGGACTTAACATCTGAGGTCATCAGTCCCCTAGAACTTAGAACTACTTAAACCTAACTAACCTAAGGACATCACACATATCCATGCCCGAGGCAGGATTCGAACCTGCGACCGTAGCGATCGCGTGGTCTCAGACTGAAGTGCCTAGAACCGCGCGGTCACTGCGGCTGGCCATGTCTCCGCAGTATCCTTTCATCCAGGAGTTCTAGTTCTGCCAGGTTCGCAGGAGAGCTTCTGTTAAGTTTGGTAGGTAAAGACGAGGTACTGGCGGAAGTAAAGCTGTGAGGACGGGGCGTGAGTCGTGCTTGGGCAACTCAGATGCTAGAGCATTTGCCCGCGAAAGGCTAAGGTCCCAGGTGAGAGTCTTGGTCCGGCACACAGTGTTATTCTGCCAGGAAGTTTCACATCAGCGCACACTCCGCTACAGAGTGAAAATCTCATACTAGCAGCGTAGCCAGAAGAGGGGAAGTCCCTAAGCTTGGAATTGTGACGGCTGTTACTCGCACAGCTTTTTCATTATGGATATGTTTGTCAGAACATTTTATTTTTCACATTTACACTGCAAATGAAGGCAGCATCAGTACCTCACATTTTGTCATACTTGTGTATTTATTTCATGAACAGCTTACTGTTTTGCCAATAACTTTTTTCAAATGTTGACTGCAAGTGCTATTAAAAACTGTGCTGATTTATAAGTGGTCAGTCTCATGTGTTAGCGGACACCACAATTGAAAAGACAACCAAGAGACGCTTGTGTCAAGAAGGCATAAATAACTGTTTAAACAATACTTAAGGACAATCTGTTGTCATTTATCGTGAACAAACTTGCGAAAGAATGCTGGCTTATTTATTTGTAAGCCAACTTTTATTTGTCAGAAATGGCGGAGTGTCAGACAGTCTTAAAAATGGCTAGGTTACAGCTTTTTGATATTCGACAACGACCGACATCAGATATTAATGCAAATCTGAATTCATTTGCGACCTCAAAAAAATCCGGCACATCCAGTGACACAATAATATTCAATTTCTTTAAAAGTACCGAAGTTAGTATTTCACAGCGAGTAAATATTTACACTGTGAACCTCTGAACCAACAACTTTTGATTAATTCATGCGATTTCAACGAACGATATCTCAGGTGATAGCATTACACTATACTTAGCACCCCTGAAAGCTAAATATCTGTATCTACTTTATTTATTGATTTACGATGTCTTTTGTATCTTTTTCATTATGGATATGTTTGTCAGAACATTTTATTTTTCACATTTACACTGCAAATGAAGGCAGCATCAGTACCTCACATTTTGTCATACTTGTGTATTTATTTCATGAACAACTTACTGTTTTGCCAATAACTTTTTTCAAATGTTGACTGCAAGTGCTATTAAAAACTGTGCTGATTTATAAGTGGTCAGTCTCATGTGTTAGCGGACACCACAATTGAAAAGACAACCAAGAGACGCTTGTGTCAAGAAGGCATAAATAACAGTTTAAACAATACTTAAGGACAATCTGTTGTCATTTATCGTGAACAAACTTGCGAAAGAATGCTGGCTTATTTACTTATAAGCCAACTTTTATTTACATTTATTGCAAATGATCTGAGTGTAACTGAATGTTTATTATATTTCTTTATTCAGATGGTGTTGTAATATATTAGTTTAGTCCAGGAAGAGGTCAACTTGAATGAAATCATGTCTGTAGAGCTTATGGATCATCTATTTTTGGTGCAGATGGCCTCAGCAAGTGGACAAGCAGATTGGAACATTTTATGATGAGTCCTTGAAGAAGGGACAAATGCCTGCGGTAATGCTCGTGATTTTACAAATATCGAAAGTTGGGACAAGGGCTAATAAACCTTTGTCTGCAACTGGTTGGTTGAATTTTCGACCTCTTCAGATTTACACAGTTGCCGTTTCGTAGCCATGTTTAAGATTTTGAAATGTAGGACATGAATGATAAAATCTTCTCGGGTTGATAGCCGAGTTAATGCGTTGTTCTCCAGCGTTGTTCAGGCGAAGATGACAAGTAAGATAGTAAGAAACTTGCTGAAACGTTGCTGGACAACAACGCATTAACTCAGCTGTCAACCCGAGAAGATTTTTCATCGAGATTCGCCGAGAAAACCTGCATTCTCATACAGGACATGAATGACCAAAACGTAGAGCATATAGGACACCATGATATGATAGACAAACAAACGGTTTAATCAAAGATTTGACGTTAGTGAGTACATTATTTTAAAAGAATCTTGCGCGCTGTACAAGTCGATATCTGTATTATTAGAGTATTAGTCGTATTATAGTATTCTGTTTTATCTTCCCTCCTTTTATCATCCGTTACATTCTTCCGTCATATAGAAGTTTAAGCTCAACTAATTTCTACATCTTTAAGATTGTGACATCTATATTGTTGACGCACTGCCACCCTGAGTTCTTTGGTGAGAGAGTGCTACATCTGCTAGCTTCTGGAGTCACAGTGAAATGTAGTGAGAAATATAGAGCAAAGAGCTAAAGTATCTTGGTTTTGTTCTTGTCTACAATCAAGTTCATCGAGTCAAATTTATATTTAGTCGCGTTTGTAAAAATTTTTAATTTGGATGACTGTAGATTACAGTATGTTATCTTGGAAATGATCAGGGGTATAAAATATAAGAGAGGGCGAAATACACATGGACCTTTATTTCCTGTGCTTAAGGACTCTTCTGTTATAGTCGCATGATTAATGTCGAACCACCATCTGGCCGAGCAGTTCTAGAGGCTACAGTCTGGAAACGCGCGGCCGCTACAGTCGCAGGTTCGAATCCTGCCTCGGGCATGGATGTGTGTGATGTCCTTAGGTTAGTTAGGTTTAAGTAGTTCTAAGTTCTAGGGTGGTCAGTCTCATGTGTTAGTGGACACCACAATTGAAGAGAAAAGCAAAAGACACTTCTGTCAAGAAGGCACAAATAACTGTTTAAAGAATACTTAAGGACAATCTGCTGTCATTTATCGTGAACAAACTTGCGCAAAAATGCTGGCTTATTTATTTATGAACCAACTACTACTTACATTTACTGCAAATGATTTGAGCGTAATTGAATGTTTGTGACATTTCTTTATTCACATATTGTATAATACAGTATGTTAGTTTAGCCTGTAGAGCTTATGGATGATGTATTTTTGGTGCGGATGGCCACGGGCAATTGGAAAGCAGATAGTAGCTGAATACTATGGAAGTCATGTGGAGACTGGGTCTTTCCGAGTGAAGAGCTCGAGGAAGTGACTCTGAGACACTTCATGACGAGTTCTCGAAGAAGGCAGAACTGCCTGCGGTAATGTGCGTGATTCGATCGTGGAGGTAACTGATTCTGGCCGATGAATGGCTGCTATCATACTTCTGAAGGGACTTTCTAATTCGAGAGATCTGAATGTGCTCCAGAATAGTACTCTTTATTTTTTTCGGCTTGTAATAAAGAACTGCACACAGAGTACGAGTTACTTTTCTTTGTTTCGCTTGTGATGATTTGTAAATCATCAGGTTGAACTCTGAACTGTTTTGAGCTGGTAAATATTTTTTGCATTGTGACAACGAAATTGACTCAGTTTTCGTGTATCTTCGATGGCTATTTAGTTTAGGGATTTTACTACCTTTCCCGTAATGCTCTTAAAGTAGCTTTATCGCAGGTAACAAGGGCATTTTCTGTCTGTACTTTAAATGAAAATCGTAGGAACACTTCACGTTCATTTGAGATGTCCTTTTTTGAATAAATACTTTTCAACATAATTCTCTGTCGTCTACATGAATTACTGACATAGGAATAGAAACCTTTTAACAAACTATTCATTTATCTTTTATTTTATATTTATGGTTATATTGTTAATTCACAATTCTAACCGACTGATAGACTATTTGACTGCAGGGCTACAGCTTCAGGTTATTACTTGCATCGAATTAGTAGCGGGGTATGAAAGCAGTCGATCGCGACTCGGCCGTGTGACTATGTCGAACAATTCTTTTTACACAGAGTCACGCATACACAGCCCCAGTAGCTAAAGTACGAGTAACCAAGCCGATGAAGTCAAATATCAGCAGTAAAGAGAGGGCGGCCATTCGTGATCTGAGGGAGCGCTCTGAAATTGTTGTCTTACCGGCTGACAAAGGCAATGCTACAGTTGTTGTCTCCCATAAGGACTACACTGATAAGATGCAGAGCCTGCTAAATGACGATTCCTACCGGAAGATCAGCGTTGACCCTACAAAGAAGGTGGAGAACAAGACGAGGGCGCTTCTCAAGGACGCAGATTTACCGGAGGGTGACGCTAAGAAATTGTTACCCCAATGTCCGGTACCGCCTAGACTATATGGACTCCCGAAGGTTCACAAAGAGGGGGTACCATTACGCCCCATTGTCAGCAACATCAGGGCACCTACATATTTGTTGGCCAAATACCTGACGGGAATATTAAGTCCTTATGTGGGTAAATGCCCTCATCACATCCGTAATTCCGTGGATTTTGTTAAACGCCTTGATAGCTTCAGGTTGGATGAGTCAGATATCATGGTGAGTTTTGACGTCGTTTCCTTGTTTACGAGGGTACCCCTGCGAGAGTCACTAGAACTGATTAGTCAGAAGTTTGACGAGAAGACCACTGAACTTTTTAGGCATGTCTTGACTTCGACGTATTTTCTTTTTAATGGAGAATACTACGAACAAAGGAGGGAGTCGCCATGGGTAGCCCACTCTCACCGGTGGTAGCGAATTTGTACATGGAGAACTTCGAGGAGGAAGCCCTGTCGTCATCCGTATGGAAACCTACTTGCTTTTTCCGTTACGTGGACGACACGTTCGTCATCTGGCCACATGGTATGGATAAACTCCTTGACTTCCTTACACATCTAAACTCCATACACCCCAACATCAAATTCACTATGGAGACTGAAACGGAGGGTAAATTACCTTTCCTTGACGTCTTGGTCAAGAGAAGGGCTGACGGCCCCCTAGGTCATGGGGTGTATCGGAAGGCTACGCACACTGATCTGTATTTGCATGCAGACAGCTGCCACCACCCTTCACAGAGGAATGGGGTACTTAAAACTCTAGTACATAGGGCGCGCACTATCTCTGACGCAGAGAGTCTACCCCAGGAATTGGAACATCTGAGAACTGTATTTCGAAAAAATGGGTACTCAGAGTGGCAGATTCAACGTGCTCTCCGCCCAACCACTGCAGCACAACCTGTTGAGATGGATGAAGTCACGAGGGAGGAGGTAGGCACTGCATTTATTCCATACACAGGCGCACTCTCGGGGAAAATCGCCCGCATTCTGAAGAAACACCGGGTCGGAACTGTGTTTTGTCCTCCAAATAAAACTCGTGCACTGGTGGGGAGCGCCAAAGATGACCTCGGTTTGAGGAAGGCCGGCGTGTACCAGATTCCGTGTCAATGTGGCAAGTCGTATATTGGTCAGACGATACGTACCGTCGAGAATCGATGCCGTGAACACCAGAGGCACACTCGACTGATGTATCCGAGCAAGTCGGCGGTCGCTGAACATTGTTTGTCGGAAAATCACGCCATGGAGTATGACCGCACGAGGATTCTGGTACATACGTCGAGATACTGGGACAGCGTTGTTAGAGAGGCCATCGAAATTCACACCAATGACGACCTCATAAACCGTGACTGTGGCTATAATCTTAGCAAGGCTTGGGAACCAGCGATCGGGTTAATCAAGAGTAAATCGAGCAGACGTATAGTTGTGACGTCCACGGCGGACAGAGCCATCACACCGACGTCACCTCAGACGCCGTCGCAATCTGTTCCACCGCACGACCGTGGCGCTGGGCGCGGACGGCGGAGGGAGCGCGCCGCGGGCAGAGGGTATTTAAATCGGCCGCCGCCGCGACCGAACCCAGTTCCCTCTGAGCAGCCATAGCGTACGGATCTCCGTGCCGGCACGCTCACAGGACCTCAGTCCGTCAGTTCACCTGATGATGGCGACATGTTTGATCGCCGAAATATTGTGCCCGTTGGACACTATAGACCGGCAGCATACCCGTGGACATTTTGATTATCAAATACGCCGGGAGAAACTCAAGAATCACAGTATATTTAATGCTTGCGAGGCTGATGAAAGGACGGGTTTTGAGGGTGATTTAAAGCACTCGGATGAGTTGCAGGTAGAACAGGAGAGTCTAGGAATGGATAATGAGACCGAGGGTTGTTCTGAAATTATAACGTTTACCATAAATATGGAAGAAAAATGAAGGGATGTAAAATGATCTTCTGAGAGAACAGTGTTCAGAGAGGGGTGAAATAAAAAATGTGCAGCCTGTAGGTGAATTGATCGATATTAATGATGAAAGAAAGTGTGCATAGCTCAGAACGAGAAATGGTGTTATAGCGGTGATTACAATTTTTTTATGTAAACAAATGTGTCCGATTGTGACCGAGGAAAAAGCGCTCGAATTTGAGCAGGTGAAAATATGCAAAAAAGTGAGGTTCAAAAGATAATCTCACTGGCTGGATAAATGTAAGCGGCTACGGTGGCTGACTTGCATCTTGTGTACGAAGAACATGGTATTAAAAACCTTTTGTATGTAAATAAGGGTATTTTCATGTGGAGTTTATAGAATTTTCGGTCGCACAACTAATGGTGCGCGAAGATCGGCAGACAGTAATTAGTTGTGCAAGCGAGGAATAAATTGTATTCTATGTAAGATTTGTGCGGAAATTTCAAGATGTTATTTAAATACGTTACTTTGGTACGTGTATTTCTAGTGTGACATATGTGGTTCATTTGAATCTATTGTTCGCACTAAATCTGTTGTGTGAAGGTCATCAGGGCCCATTAAAATTTTAATTGCTTATGGGCAAAAAGGTGGGAATTTGAGGAGATGGGACCTGGATAAACTGAAAGAACCAGAGGTTGTACAGAGTTTCAGGGAGAGCATAAAGGAACAATTGACAGGAATGGGGGCAAGAAATAAAGTAGAAGAAGAATGGGTAGCTTTGAGGTATGAATTAGTGAAGACAGCAGAGGATCAAATAGGTAAAAAGACGAGGGCTAGTAGAAACCCTTGGGTAACAGAAGAAATATTGAATTTAATTGATGAAAGGAGAAAATATAAAATGAAGCAGGCAAAAAGGAATACAAACGTCTCAAAAACGAGATCGACAGGAAGTGCAAAATGGCTAAGCATGGATGGCTAGAGGACAAATGTAAGGATGTAAAGGCTTATCTCACTTTGGGTAAGATAGATACTGCCTACAGGAAAATTAAAGAGACCTTTGGAGAAAGGAGAACCATTTGCATGAATATCAAGAGCTCAGATGGAAACCCAGTTCTAAGCAATGAAGGGAAAGCAGGAAGGTGGAAGGAGTGTATAGAGGGTCTATACAAGGGCGATGTACTTGACGACAATATTATGGAAATGGAAGAGGATGTATATGAAGATGAAATGGGAGATATGATACTGCGTGAAGAATTTGATAGAGCACTGAAAGACCTAAGTCGAGATAAGGCCCCGGGAGTAGACAACATTCCATTAGAACTACTGACAGCCTTGGGAGAGCCAGTCCTGACAAAACTCTACCATTTGGTGAGTAAGATGTATGACACAGGCGATTTACCCTCAGACTTCAAGAAGAATATAATAATTCCAATCCCAAAGAAAGCAGGTGTTGACTGATGTGAAAATTACCGAACTATCAGTTTAATAAGTCACGGCTGCAAAATACTAACGCGAATTCTTTACAGACGAATGGAAAAACTGATAGAAGCCGACCTCGGGGAAGATCAGTTTCGATTCCGTAGAAATGTTGGAACACGTGAGGCAATAGTGACCCTACGACTTATCTTAGAAGAAAGATTAAGGAAAGGCAAACCTACGTTTCTAACATTTGTAGACTTAGAGAAAGCTTTTGACAATGTTGACTGGAATACTCTCTTTCAAATTCTGAAGGTGGCAGGGGTAAAATACAGGGATCGAAAGGCTATTTACAATTTGTACAGAAACCAGATGGCAGTTATAAGAGTTGAGGGGCAGGAAAGGGAAGCAGTGGTTGGGAAGGGAGTGAGACAGGGTTGTAGCCTCTCCCCGATACTATTCAATCTGTATATTGAACAAGCAATAAGGGAAACAAAAGAAAAGTTCGGAGTAGGTATTAAAATCCATGGTGAAGAAACAAAAACTTTGAGGTTCGCCGATGACATTAGCCGGCCGGTGTGGCCGTGCGGTTAAAGGCGCTTCAGTCTGGAACCGCGTGACCGCTACGGTCGCAGGTTCGAATCCTGCCTCGGGCATGGATGTGTGTGATGCCCTTAGGTTAGTTAGGTTTAATTAGTTCTAAGTTCTAGGCGACTGATGACCTCAGAAGTTAAGTCGCATAGTGCTTAGAGCCATTTGAGCCGATGACGTGGTAATTCTGTCAGAGACAGCAAAGGACTTGGAAGAGCAGTTGAACAGAATGGACAGTGTCTTGAAACGAGGGTATAAGATGAATATCAACAAAAGCAAAACGAGGATAATGGAATGTAGTCGAATTAAGTCGGGTGATGCTGAAGGAAATAGATTAGGAAATGAGACACTTAAAGTAGTAAAGGAGTTTTGCTATTTGGGGAGCATAATAACTGATGATGGTCGAAGTAGAGAGGATATAAAATGTAGACTGGCAATGGAAAGGAAAGAGTTTATGAAGAAGAGAAATTTGTTAACATCGAGTATCGATTTAAGTGTCAGGAAGTCATATCTGAAAGTACTTGTATGGAGTGTAGCCATGTATGGAAGTGGAACGTGGACGACAAATAGTTTAGACAAGAAGAGAATAGAAGTTTTCGAAATGTGGTGCTACAGAAGAATGCTGAAGATTAGATGGGTAGATCACATAACTAATGAGGAAGTGTTGAATAGAATTGGGGAGAAGAGAAGCTTGTGGCACAACTTGACTAGAAGAAGGGACCGGTTGGTAGGACATGTTCTGAGGCATCGGGGGATCACAAATTTAGCATTGGAGCGCAGCGTGGAGGGTAAAAATCGTAGAGGGAGACCAAGAGATGAATACACTAAGCAGATTCAGAAGGATGTAGGCTGCAGTAGGTACTGGGAGATGAAGAGGCTTCCACAGGATAGAGTAGCATGGAAAGCTGCATCAAACCAGTCTCAGGACTGAAGACGACAACAACAACAACAACATGGGAATAGAACACGAGGTTGAGTGCAAAGTATAAGCTAAGGTATTAGAGCTATATTACGTAGGTTAGTTAATAATGTACGTTGTTTTGGAAGAGTTTTTCAATAGATTTATCTAGGTAAAATTATTGGAATAAGTTCGTAATATGTTTATGATTATAAAGTCTGGAGATAAATCGTATTTTAGTACAAATAAGAATGAGCATTTTATGAACTGTGATCCAGTTATGTGCTAAGTTAAAATGAAAGCTAAATGGGGGATTTCTGCATGGGGTATTATAAGTGCTCCAGGGAAGCAGAGGGCTATGGCGGCGGTAGCGTAACTACCGGCAGGGCCTCCCAAGCCGGACGGGCCTCTGCAAAGGAGCCAGAGAAAGTGTGTCTCACAATGCCCTTTCTTTCCTCTTATTCTATCCTGTTTTCCATCACTTGCCTTCGGAGATACGGTCTTCGTTAGCACTGGCGTGCCATCCGTATAGGAGAGGGACAACTCCAAACCGAAAACCGGAATCGGTACTTCCGTTAGGCGCAAGTACGGTCCAACCGGAAATGAGCGGCAGTTGCCTGCAGCCAACCTGACTCCGCACGTCGTCTATTTTCGCTCCTGTGGAACCAGTCAGCTAGTCCGAGAGGGTGGCACGAATAGTGGGAAAGCTAGCCGTCACCTAAAATCTGTGTCCCAGGCGCAGTAGCATCGACGGAGAGGACACTCCTTCCACGTGAAAACAACACGGCAGTTACCGGTCACAAGCTCGCTCTAATGGGCTTAGGAGCGGGCGTCAGGGACGGTAGTGACAGTGGGAGGGACCATCGTAGGTCCACTGGCCAGTCACCGCCCGCTTCAGGCTGGGCAGCCCCCAGTCAGTTAGGTACTGGGCCGTCCTGGTGCCGATTGTTCCATTGTGTGCTAGGAGTCGTCACCATGATATCGACACCCGATGCTACAAAAATAACAAAAAAAAATAAAGCTATTTCATTACGCATTGGTACATGTAACACCCGCACTATGCTACAAGGCTTCCCGGACACCTGTGGATGCCCACAAGAGCTACGCAAGACGGTTGCTATCGACTTAGAGCTAGTCAGACTGCTGAAAACCAGGCTACCAGAAGAAGGTTCAATACCGGAAAAATACTACACTTTTTTCTTGAAGGTCAACGATGCTGCTAGCCCCAGACAGCACAGAATCGGATTTACTGTCCGCAGTGACCTGCTGTGTTGTACCGAAAACCCGACTCGGATCTCAGAACGCATTATGACTCTGCGATTCATTACATATAGTGGACCACTGACGCTGATATCTGTATATGCACCAATTCTTACTTCAGCTGCTGATGCCGAGGATCAATTTTATGAAAAACTCAGTGACGTGGTACAAGGAGTGCACTCCGGGGACCATCTATGCATCCTTGGTGATTTCATTGATCGTATTGGTAGTGATTTTGCCACCTGGCCTGACTGTATAGACAAACACGGAGTGGGCAAAACGAATGAAATTACATACTTTAAAGGCAAACCGAAACACAAGGTTTCCTGGATGTACTACCGCTCAAAACATTGGCACCAATTAGATCTTATTCTAACTAAAACGAAAGATCTGCGTTACTTTCTTCATACACGTTCTTTCCTTAGTGCAGACTGTGACACGGATCATGCACTAGCAGCGACAAAAGTGCGCTTTGGGACTAAAAAGTTTCACTCTGCCAGAACATCTTGCAAATCGAAAATTAATCTTTGCCAAACAATAAACACTGCTTCACTAGATGTGTGTAGTCAGGAGATACGAAAAGAGGTGGATCTCTGGGACGCAGCCGCTCCTATTTCTGAAGACTGGCAGGAGATAAAATCATTTCTTACCGTTACGGTTAGAAACAGTTCCATAATCTGGAAGCAAAATCCCAGGATTTGTTCATCGAGAACATAGATGTCCTGAAACCTCTCCTTGAGGCTAAGCGTCAGGCCACTGTCATCTGGCATAAAAACCCATGCAGTTCTACACGCAGGAAGCTAAGCAAGGCAAAGGCAGCTGTTCACCGCATTGTCCGCAACTGCACCAGTTCCTACTGGGAGCAATTTTTCACTGGCATACATTAGTGTTTCAATGCTGGCGACATTGGTGGTGTGTACTCGGGCATCAAACGGGCCATTGGACCCATTCCAAAGAAGAGCGTACCACTTAAGGAAATAGATGGAAAAGACATCACAGATCGGAATCGTCAAATGCACCGTTGGGTAGAACATTACTCCAGCCTCTACTCACATCCCATCAACATTAGTCCAGACACAATGGATGAAATTCCTCAGATGACACCTTACCATGACTTGGATGCCACGCTTTCTTTGGAGGAACTTCAAAGAGCAGTTGCACAGCTCAAATTTGGGAAGTGCCCTGACAATGACATCATCGCCATAGAAAATGTAAAACTTAAGCCAGTTTTTCAAAGGTTATCGCGGCGATTGCAACATAGTTCCGCTTGACAATGACTCATGAGGCGTTCTACCGCCGTGCATTGTACCGGACAGGACTATACAATTATTCAGGCGCATTATCCAAGGATTCTCCAGTCCATTGGGGCGTTCTGAATATTAGAAGGCACATTTGAAGATGATTCATGGCACATGATTGATCCTCTGAGGATTTAGAGGGAGTTTAGAGAGAGTCCCCCCTCCATTAATTTTCTGGAAGACGACACAGAAGCTTCTGGTGGCAGTAGCAGCATCAGGTTAAAAATAATAAAACAAAATAAAGGAAAAATAAAAATAAACAAATAAATAAAAACAAAATTTACTTGTAGCTAAATAATTGAATTTGTTCAAATAAAGCTCTCTTGATCGTGTAAGCCACTTTTGCTACGGTCACAGGTTCGAATCCTGCCTCGGGTATGGATGTGTGTGATGTCCTTAGGTTAGTTAGGTTTAAGTAGTTCTAAGTTTAGGGGACTGATGACCTCAGATGTTAAGTCCCATAGTGCTTAGAGGCATTTGAATCATTTTAAGTCATTTTTCTTCCTTGGCTCTGGCAGGACGGGACTGGGACGTTGAGGTCACACCTCAGGAACGACCCCTGCTGTCTTTGCCCCTGACTCTCCTGTCGGGCTTCTTATAAAAAAAATAAAAAAGGATCAATGGTTCAAGACTTGCTGAGGACTAAAAAGTAGTAGAGCACTTGCCCTTGAAAGACAAAGGTCCAGAGTTTTAGCCTTAGTGCTGCACACGGTGTTAATCTGCCAGGAAGTTTCATACCATTGCACACTCCGTTGCAGATTGAAAATTATATTCTGGAAATTTAATTAATACGTTGTGATTTTATAATTTCAGTTAGTTTTAGTAAATGCATACTTATAAGTTGTTATGACATGTTCCAGGAGATACGTGTTGTTTCATACACCACCACAAAGATAATTAGTCTATTTCCTGACATGCAAATTGAGTATTCCATTTATTACGTTATATATGCATTTATGACGTTACGTATGTCAAATTTGGTGCTACTTAATGTGCCAAATTAGCGAGATAATTTGACACATTAAGTGCAGTTATGCAACGCTACCCGTATTTCCGCGTGCTAATTAGCTGCCCAGTATTGGCACGAGGTAAGATGAGTTTGTTGTACGGCTAGACGCTAGTGGGCCCAGGTCTCAGGGTGCGGTGCGGCAGTTCAGGCTTCCGACTAGGTGACTGGTACGAGCGAGTCCAGGTGCAAAGACCAACAGCATAGCCGGAAAGGGAGAAAATCTATATAATCTGGGATTTTTTATGGTTGTCACTCGCATGGCCTTCGCGCAGAAGATGCTACAAGAAATGGGAAAGTATCAGACAATCTTAGACGATGGCAAAATAATATTTTAAAATCTTTAAACCCCCAAAAGTTAATATTTCACAGTGAATAAGTATTTACATTATGAACCTCTGAATTACAAAATTTCGATCACTTCATGCGATTTCAACAAACGACATCTCAGGTCATTGCATTGCACTATAGCTACCATCGCTAAAAGCTACATATCTGTATCTATTTTATTTATTGACTTACGATGTTTTTCTATCTTTTTCATTATGGAAATGTTTGTCAAAAATGGCTCTGAGCACTATGGGATCTAACTGCTGAGGTCATCAGTCTCCTAGAACTTAGAACTACTTAAACCTAACCAACCTAAGGACATCACACACATCCATGCCTGAGGCAGGCTCTGAGCACTATGGGATCTAACTGCTGAGGTCATCAGTCTCCTAGAACTTAGAACTACTTAAACCTAACCAACCTAAGGACATCACACACATCCATGCCTGAGGCAGGATTCGAACCTGCGACCGTAGCGGTCGCGCAGTTCCAGACTGCAGCGCCTAGAACCGCTCGGCCACCTCGGCAGGCCCGTAATAACAGACCGACCCCTTTGAAACAATGGAAAAGACAGGGAAGAGGAAAAAAGTAAAAAAAGAGGAACTAGAAAAAGACAGTGTTACAACAAAAGCTTACCTATAATTTCTGTATAAGTCCAGTTACCACGGTGCACAAAACCACCTCGGTGTATGGAGGCGCTAGGGAGAAGAGAGTTGTTAGTTAATCAAGCAAATGGCTTTTGAGAATATTAGCTGAGTGATCAATATCTCTGCAGACAGGCATTGTACTTACGAGATAAAGCCTAGACATTAACTCTCCGGAGTTAAATTTCCTCTCCCCTTACTAATTACTAATAATTCGCACGGTCATCGATAACAAACTTGAACGTTCTGTCGATAGTCAAAGCATCATTGAATAAGCAATAGTCAACACACGCCTGCGCGGCGATGCCTGACACGTATGCAGTAGTTCTGTATCCAGTATTCCGTCACGAAACGTTTGAAAAAGTGTCTAGGCTGTGATCACTACAGTGTTGTGTGCCGTTTACCCAGGTGTTCAATGCTTTTATCTACGTGGTAACTGTCATTTTTTTATGTGAAGGTAGTTTATAATCCAAAAATGACGCCTGTCACCATCTCTACCGTGCTGCAATTGGTCCTCACCCCTCCACAGCATCACTGCTCCCACTGATCCTTAGCATCCCCGAAATTGTCCTTCTTAATGTGGATCTCACTGGAGCAGCAGCGGCAGTAGCAGTAAATTAAGGTGTTGTCGCAAATTTATAGTATAGTACAGCACGCAATAATACTGACTTGTTCATGTATGTTCAGTATTCACACTGTTTCTGGCGTCATACGACGCTACTTATGGTTTCGTGGCTACTTTTTAAGAAGATGCACATTTCATTGCTATTTCCTAATTCCCCTTTACTTTTCTAATAAAATACATGTAAATATGGGCTTCACTGCTATTTTTCCCATTTTTCAGAAGATACACATAAATATATGTTTCTTGACCACTATCACAGATTTTTTCTGAAACACACATAAATATGGATTTCACTGTTACTTTATCAATTTTTAAGAAACACATAAAAATGTATGGTTTTAAATAACCACTCCAGCAAATGACGTTATTTACTGTTTTTAGGCGAGCCGTTAGAATTTTGTCAATTTTCCCTCAGTGTTCCGCAAAATACCTACCTTTTCAAGAAGACCAACTTAAATACGGAACTTTGAATGTGTAGCAACTAACACCATAGTGCATACGCTGCGAGCCCACCAACATACGACACTATTTACAGTTCTTAAAAGAATTTTTCGATTTTCGTCGCAAATAGCTACTTTTTCTCAGGAAGACACACATAAACGTCGAATATGCAGCAGGCGTATGTTTCACTCAAAGTAAATTTCTCCCCCGTGCTTTTAGTGTGTGACGTAACTATCACCTGGCATAACACTGTATGATTATACCGGACTTGTAAAACATAAATAAAAAAATAAAAAAAAAACGGCTGGGGCACTGCAGAGGGAGGTAAACATTCTACTCGCGAAGTCTGCACTGGTCAAGAGGAGTCTTATGTTTCTGCGACCACCTACTGCATTTCACTACTTTGCTTTAACTACTTCCTTCCATCCCCCTACGTGTTCGAGCAGCCTATATGCCGGAACTGCATCCGACCTGAAACTTGTATACGTTTGAAGAGGTATGTGACGTCATTTGTTTCACTAAACCTCACGTTCAACTATTGTTTGACAATTCTAGTATAATTTTTTCCGTCTTTCCGATCGAATCATCCTCAATGAATGATTTAAAATTCCAAATGCGGCAGATGACATTCCCCTCAGTTTAAGTTTCACTCTCGTAGCTGTAAGATATACACTTTGTCACTCCTAGAAGTCATGAAGCATGTCTGTTTTTCGTCGGCAGCTAAAACCATTGGGAAATTGCTCGTGGAAAGAATGCTTTACCGTTAGTCAGAATTTTTGTGTTGCAGAGTAGTTCCATAACCTGATCTGCTGGATTTTTAAATTTAGTCTGCCTATCATGATATCGGTCTATCAGTTTAAAGACAGACAAAACTCAAAATGTACACAACCACCCGGTCTTCTCACTCACTCACGAAGGCTCTAACTCTTTATTTACTGTACAGCAACTGTCAGAGGATTGATAATAATTTTCGAAGTAACGTAATTGAGTTCCATAACTCAGCAGTCGGAAGAAAATGCTAAGTTACAAGTAAAATCTGTGTTGAATTTGTTCAACATTTTCTTCCACAAGTCATCGAAAGAGCCTTGGAAGCCTTCGTCTGTTTAGCCTGATGTTACAGACTGTTTCAGCTACTTGTCCTTCGTCATTTATTACACAATCATTATATAATGGGGTTATTCGATCCTTCACAGCGCAGTTTTAAGGGAGGTGGGAACCACCGCCCACCTTTAATAAACGAAAGCTCATCCTTCGTGAATGACGCCGCTTTCCCCCTCATATTCTCGCCTTTTAAAGTTTCTTCTTTTAAAAACACCAATCATAGATATATAGACGTACAATAAAGTAGTAATATCGCATTTCTTTCTCTCCACCGAGCGAGGTGGCGCAGTGGCTACCACACTGGACTCGGATTCTGGAGGACGACGGTTCAATCTCGCGTCCGGCCATCCTGATTTAGGTTTTCCGTGACTTCCCTAAATCGCTCCAGGCAAATGCCGGGATGCTTCCTTTGAAAGGGCACGGCCGACTTCCTTCCCCGTCCTTCCCTAATCCGATGAGACCGATGACCTTGCTGTCTGGTCTCTTCCCCCAAACAACCCATCTCAACCCTCGTCCTTTCCTGTCGTACCCTAGCATATTTATCAAGAGAAAACCAAAATACCGAACCTCTGCTGCTAAATGTCTTTCGATAAAAACCTTCATACTAGCCCCTAATTTTCTCACTTCATGAGATGTATGTGGGAGAAAGTAATATGTATGCTCACAACACTTAGAAGAAACTGTAAAAAGATCACCTCGCTACCGCCCTTTTGTCAGAATGGTGTTTACCCCCCTACATTCTCACGAATCTTCTGGTCTTCGATGTAAGCCATTTGCATCCACATGATTTTGAAGATTGAGGTTGGCTCTAGCTATCCCAGCCAAGTTACAAACCCCTGTTAATTCTCTCGAAATCCCATCAGTTTGTGACAGCACTATTCCATTAGTTAAAAGGTTGACTAACAATACAATATTTGCATAAAATATTGAAATTTCTCCACATCCAGCTCCAACTTCCACTTGTTCTGAATCATCTGCAAATCGTTTTAGCCGACCGTTGTCGCTACCCCGCTATACACAGGAGCCTACATCCAAACACATATTTCGCAAATCACTGTACAGTTCAAAGTGTAAGCTATGTCTAGCACTATTATCGACCGTTTCGTGCCTGTGCCACTCACATGCTTAATGGTCGAGTAAAAATCGTTGTCTCTGAGCCTCTGTACATTCCCTATCCGTCCTATGGTCACTTCGCCAGATATGGGTTTTTTCAATGACCAAAGGACCCTTCCTGCTGCCCCTTTAGTATAAGATGCATCATCAAAGGAATTTAGAGGCGTAATACACGAACTCATCGATATCAAATTATTGTCTACAAATAAGTCCCTTTAAGTGTCCTTATATCTTTTATTATGTTCCTATGATCCCCACGCTAGAAATACGACGGTACTATGGTCTTATTTGAATCCATAGCGTCTTGCGAGATATAACAGCCTTTTTTCAATTGGGATATACCGACACAATTCGATTTTAACAGCTTCCTAAAGCCTCCAGCACATGCTATTAATCGAATCTTTTATACTGATGCAGCTGGTTCACACTATCAAGCACAATTCAGGACCACTGTAATAGTAGGTTCAAATGGCTCTGAGCACTATGGGACTTAACATCTATGGTCATCAGTCCCCTAGAACTTAGAACTACTTAAACCTAAATAACCTAAGGACAGCACACAACACCCAGCCATCACGAGGCAGAGAAAATCCCTGACCCCGCCGGGAATCGAACCCGGGAACCCGGGCGTGGGAAGCGAGAACGCTACCGCACGACCACGAGATGCGGGCTGTAATAGTAGGGAGAAGACTTAGGGTTTAATCACAGTGATATTCACCTCCCCCCCCCCCCCCCAGCCCTATTAGGGAACGGGCTGAAAATTACATCTTGTTCCAGTCAGAGCAGTGAACAGTGTACGTACTAAAATGGTGCGGCACCGATCATTGACTGGAAATGGTTATGTTTCGCTATTTCGAGGCAATTTACAGCGATTCATGGGCTTTATGTACCCAAACAATAATGGAACTTTTGTGGATGCCAATGTTTACGTCATTGGGCCACAATTGTTCTCAGTTGGTTCGAAGAATGTTCTGGACAGTTCGAGCGAATTATTTGGTTACCCACACCTCCCGACATGAATACCATCGAACATGCATGGGATATAATCGAGAGATAAGTTTGTGCACAAACTCCTGCACCAGTAACCAATATCGCAATCATGGATGGCTACAGAGGCAGCGTGGTCTCTGTTTCTCCAGGGGACTTGCAATGACCTGTTGAGTGCGCGCCATCTCGAGTTTATACTCTACACCGGCAAAAGGAGGTTCCATCCTATATTACGAGATAAGCATTGACTTTTGTCACCTTAGTGTATTGCTGGATACGATAAATGAGAACCTGTCCTTGCCTCTGTGTGCTGTGTGTCAGAACCTGTTTTAGCTACAGTTAGAGCACTTTTGACGAAGCAACGATATTGTAAGAGATGCTGTTATTTTATTACCTTTATTTTATACGTTGTTAATACACATAGTGAAGAAGGAAGCATTGTCATTAAAATGAATTCATGACTTGTTTTCTCCTACATCAATCACATTTAGTTCGGCCCTTAATATGATAGCTATCATTACACTACGATCATAACAACTCCTGACCTACGTTGAAGAATCGTGATTTCTATGTAGAAACATAGAACAGACAATACCACTATTCTCTCAATATACACTACTGGCCATTATAATTGCTAAACGAAGAAGAAATGCAGATGATAAGCGGGTATTCATTCGACAAATATATTATACTAGAACTGACATGTGATTACATTTTCACGCAGTTTGGGTGCATAGATCCTGGGAAATCAGTACCCATAACAACCACGTCTGGCCGTAATAACGGCCTTGATACGCCTGGGCATTGAGTCAAACAGAGCTTGGATGGCGCGTACAGGTACAACTACCCACACAGCTTCAACACGACACCACAGTTCATCAAGAGTAGTGACTGGCGTGTTGTGACGAGCCAGTTGCTCGGCTACCATTGACCAGACTTTTCAATTTGCCGTAATAACGGCCTTGATATGCCTGGGCATCTAGTCAAACAGAGACTGAATGGCGTGTACGGGTACAGCTGCCCATGCAGCTTCAACATGATACCACAGTTCATCAAGAGTAGGGACTGGCGTATTGTGATGAGCCAGTTGCTCGGCCACCATTGACCATAAGTTTTCAGTTGGTGAGAGATCTGGAGATTGTGCTGGCCAGGGCAGCAAGCGAACATTTTCTGGATCCAGAAACGCCCTGCAACATGCGGTCGTGCATTATCCTGCTGAAATGTAGGGTTACGCAGGGATCAAATGAAGGGTAGAGCCACGGGTCGTAACACATCTGAAATGTAACGTCCACTGTTCAAAGTGCCGTCAATGCGAACAAGAGGTGACCGAGACGTGTAACCAATGGCATCCCATACCATCACGCCGGGTGATACGCCAGTGTGGCGATGACGAATACACGCTTCCAATGTGCGTCCACCGCGATGTCGCCAAACACGGAAGCGACCATCATGATGCTGTAAACAGAACCTGGATTCATCCGAAAAAAAGACGTTTTGCCATTCGTGCACCCAGGTTCGTCGTTGAGTACACCATCGCAGGCGCTCCTGTCGGTGATGCAGCGTCAAGGGTAACCGCAGCCATTGTCTCCGAGCTGATAGTCCATGCTGCTGCAAACGTCGTCAACTGTTCCTGCAGATGGTTGTCGTCTTGCAAACATCCCATCTGTTGACTCAGGCATCGAGACGTGGCTGCACGATCCGTTACAGCCATGCGAATAAGATGCCTGTCATCTCCACTGCTAGTGAAACGAGGCCGTTGGGATCCAGCACGGCGTTCCGTATTACCCTCCTGAACCCACCGATTTCATATTCTGCTAACAGTCGTTGGATCTCGACCAACGCGAGCAGCAATGTCGCGATACGATAAACCGCAATCGCGATAGGCTACAATCCGACCTTTATCAAAGTCGGAAACGTGATGGCACGCGTTTCTCCTCCTTACACGAGGCATCACAACAACGTTTCACCAGGCAACGCCTGTCAACTGCTGTTTGTATATGAGAAATCAGTTCGAAACTTCCCTCGTGTCAGCACGTTGTAGGTGTCGCCACCGGCGCCAACCTTGTGTCAATGCTCTGAAAAGGTAATCATTTGCATATCACAGCATCTTCTTCCTGTCAGTTTAATTTCGCGTCTGCAACACATCATCTTCGTGGTTTATCCATTTTAATGGCCAGTAGTGTATAAAGTCCTCCATGTGGTTAAAAAAACATCATTTCGTACCTCATCATAGTACTATTGTTAAGGCCTGTGCTTCAAACAGTTTCATATCCGGTAACAAGTGCTTTGTGACACGCACGTCCCGCTAAGCTGGTTGCTACTAGATTCTGTATTGGGAGGTACTGCAGGTCGAAAAATGAAATCTGAGTGCTACCTACAGCCTGGTGTCATATTACTTCAATGAAACGCATTACACAGCAGATGTAAGCGGAGTTGGCCATATAAGTTATTTAGCTTTTTAATGTATTCACTATATGTTGGACAGAAGAATGATGTCATATATCACCGATATCGCAGCGGAAAGTCTATGCATTCTCGAGACATTGTGTCATTTCCAGTAGCGTAGCGTGGTTGTAAAGGTTAGGGAGACTGCAGTTATTGTAGGGAGACAAAATAGTACAATAAAGAATAATTTAAACAAATGAAATAAAAGGCATCAATGAAACAACAACTACTACTATTACCACTACCACCGTCACTAATAATAATAATAATAATAATAAACTTGTTCAAGAAACGATGACAAATTTGTAGAACTCCAGCAGCAAGAGAAGAAGCACTTATATTTTCTTGTACACAAGTGCAGTGCGACTGTCTTTCCTTTCCACGAATAAGTCTACAATTCGATCTACAAAGATCTGGTCACTGGATAGCTCTCCAAGTAGTGTCTGTTCTATTGCTTACGTGCTCAAACACGACAGCCGGGTGTTGGTCATTGAATAATGCTTCACTCGTTTAAGAGTACTCATGCTTCGTTCACTGCCTGCTGTAGTTGCGGGTAGGGTCAAAACCAAACACAGAAACTTCGTTGTTTCTTCATAAACGGAGTCTAAATCATTGCTGACAATGTACTTTAAGAGGATTCTTGGAGATAAGTGCTTTTTCTCATCGGCGTATATGTTACACATTTCATTTTCGAGTTGTTCTTGTTTGAAAAAAGGGTACTGTTCTGATAATTGAAGTAGTTTCAACTTTGGGAATTCTTTTTTATAGTTCCGGAAACACTTTTCGTTCAAAAGTTCAACAGACTGAATTTGGGGAAAGTCTTGACACCTTCTTTCGATCTGAAAAATTTGCAAATCCAGTATCTCGTAAGTTAGTGGCCTGAGATATGTCTTTTGACTGTCACAGAATGATAAGTTGCCATTCAAACACAAGCTGCATTTAATGCATTCATCAACGATTGTTTCCGTTCTTAATTGTCGTAAGTTTCTCAAAACAGTTCTTATTTCGTCGTGGCAAGCAGTTGTACTGACAGATTTTGACTGAAGAATATTAAAGAGATGATCAACATAAACAAAGCACCCTAGGTAGAAACAAAGCAAGTAGACAAACGTAGGATCATCCATCCATCGTTTCATTCCCACAGCACAGCTCAAAGATTCTGGGTCCCACTGAGAGTCTGTGTCATCAAATATATAATTAGAAACACTATATAACCCTGAGAAATGGCTAGGTGTTATTGAAACCGCCAAGGAACGAAAGTTCCAGCGAGTGTTGCTTGCATGTGGCAGTTTAAATCCTTTCTCAGTTAGTAATACAGTTCGTTTTGATGATTTGCTGAAAAACGAATGGAATGCAGTAAGATCACTTACAAACATGTGTACTTGTCGTATGATTTTGAAGGCATGTAACAGTACCAAACTAAGTTGGTGTGTGTAACAATGAATAAGCAGCGCATAGGGACAAAACTGCTTCACCAATTTTTGTAGTCCTCTTTCTCTGCCCGCCATTACTGAAGCGCCATCATATGTTTGACTAACCACTTTTCCTTCCACATTCCATTCTTTCAATACTGCATGATTAATGTTTGACAAACCTTCAGCAGTTTTATCTCCAGAATCATTGTAAAATCCAACGAATCTTTCCTCAATTTTGTCTGCAATACAGTACCTGAATATTATACTCATTTGACTCTTGCAATATACGTCTAATGTTTCATCAGCCTGAATCGAAATGAAATTGCAGTTCTGAATTTCAGATTTTATTTTCTCATTAACTGCCAGAGTTATCATTTCTATTACATCATTCTGTATATCTGGAGAAGTTCCTTTAAAGGTTGAAGATGATGACAGCTGGTCTCGGATTAACTGCTCTCCTTGAGCTAGTAAATCCAACAATTCCAGATAGTCACCTTTGTTGCTGGAGTATTCGTCTTCTCGATGGCCGCGAAAGGCTAGTTCTTGTTTAAAAAGAAATACAATTGCCTGAATAAGACGAGCCAATACTCTCCTGCTGGATGCAACTTGTTTGTTGTATTTTATTGCTGTCAGAGGAGCGGCTTCAGAAGGGGCGTGCTCAATTCTACTTTTGCCCAATAACTGAAATGAATCTATGTTCTGCAGGTGACGGTATCATCTGATGCTTTTGTGCTTTCCTCTCAAAGTTCTTTATTGTACAAATGCCCTCATTTGCATTATTCTTTTTCAACACCAAACGAAGACATATATAATAATATAATCTGTTATTAACTGCATTCGCAGTCAGCCAAGCATACTTTTCGTACCAGGCTGTCTGAAAAGTGCGTTTTTGTTTGGCTTCACTTGAAACTACACTGAGTATAGGAGTAGGTCGTTTGTCCTTCAATTCGCACTTTTTTCTGTACGTTAATGTAGAAAAAAGCGTTTTAATAAAAATTCTATAAGGTGTTCAGTTGCTGGCTCACTCATGTTGGCGACACAACGAAAATATGCACTAAAATCACACTAGAATGGCTATGAACACAGGCCGCGCGACTGTTCACTTCCGTGTTAAAAGCTAGCATAGAAGCGGCAGAGACTAGTCTCGATACCTGCTAGCAAGTGCAGCGCACCGGCCTTCGTGGAAGAGGGGAAGTGGAGGGGAGCCGAGAACGCTCAGGCGCACACAGCCAGGTACGGGAGGGGAGGCAGACTGAGAGCAGTCGAGTCTCAAGCAATCAAGTACACCGATACTCAGGGTGCGGCGGCGCGGCTACAAAACTGATGTCTTCGCACATTTAGTGTTCTTAGTAGAAAGTTGTTTATATTTTTGTTATGAATTACTATTGCATCTTTTTTAAGCACGAATACAGGGGAGACTAAGTCTCAAAGTCTCCCCTCACGCTACGCCACTGGTCATTTCTCACAGTCAGGAGCAGGAGGCATATTAGGAGAAATTAGTATGGATGCAGTGGGAGTATAAGAAACCTATCTAAAGCACAGCTGGTCGAGGCGGAAATGGACGATCAGATTCTACTACTGCAATGTCGACTATAAATGTACACTACCTTATGGATTTGGATGAAATGAGAGGTTTTTTTGACAGAATGGAAATGTCAGACTACCTAACGTCTAACATTAACGTTTACGTATTATCCCGCTAAAAAGATCTCCGCTTTTAAGTTCTGATTTATAATTATGGAACTGGACTCTTCGACTATCACCTTGTCTAAATGCTAGCAATACTGAACTACATTTCAAAAATCAGTATGGGCTGCATACGGTGCAGAAGCCTGTAATTTCTATGGTACATTTGTTGATGGTGAGATTGAATACCACATGCTGCGTCATTATACGTAAAAATCCTTGACAGAAGCTTGAAAACTATGTCGCAGACATACGAATCCATTGCTTCGCTGGATAGCTGGGTATTTCACCCTAAGGAAATGAGGAGCGAGTTAGTACGGCATGGGAGACAGTAGTCTTAATGGAACATTTGTTAACGGAGGAAGGAGTACCACACACAGCGTCAGTGTACTTAAATGGCATGGACAGACGTTTTGAAACTACGAGCAGTATGTTGCAAATAATTTTTTTGTATGTGCTTTGAATTCCACATTTATTGCGTCCAAAACCTGTTGGAGTAAGTATACCATCTTACATTGAACTTTCGTTGACATTAGAATGACTGAGTGACCGAAATCACCACTAGCACAACTCCATCTCAACGATCCCACTACTTTAATCAAGATAAACCCTCAGGTCTACGCTCGCTCCGCTGTAGCACTTACCGCTTCCTGCATACCACGTAGTGCCATAATACTCCGATGCTTTATCAATACGCTCTGTGCTGCCCCAGGAACTGTTAATTTTATCGTAGAAACACCATGCACAATAAGTAGTGAAGCACTAACACTGCTACTGTCGAAGACAGGAATGCCGAGACAGATTGTGCCATAGCCAGCCGTCAATTGTATCTCGATATATGACAGTTTGTCGTACGGGTTCTCCTACTCTGTTTGAACGATCCCCTCTTTCGTACCTTACCAAACATTCTCAATTTCCACTCTAACTCGAGGCAGTTGTCAGCTGATATCTCGACATTAATATGCATAACCCGTTTGTGGCTAGATGATTTGTACTGGTGAACAGTGACGTCGATTTCTTAGCTCAGTACTGCTCAGTCGATGGCTACCAGTCATTGTCTCCACATCTGTTCATGTTACATGGGTGATCTGCGGAGCAAAAGAATCATGCGGATGCTGCTAAGATTGTATAGGTTGGCACACTCCAATCTGATACGTAAATGGAAAAAAAATCTCTGCAAAAGACGACGTATCTCTCCCGGAAACGTAAGTGTGAATTATATGGAACTATATAGGCAATCGTTTTTTTACTAAATCAGTGCGTGAGAGTGGGATGCAAGGGTAATAGATAATGTTGTTGTTGTTGTTGCGGTCTTCAGTCCAAAGACTGGTTTGCAGCACCTCTTAAATATATGCTACTCTATCCTGTGCAAGCCTCTTCATCTCCAAGTAACAACTGCAACCTACATCCATCTGAATCTGCTTATTGCATTCATCTCTTAGTCTCCCTCTACGATTTTTCTCGTCCACGCTTCCCATCAGTACTAAATTGGTGATCTCTTGATGCCTCAGATTGTGTCCTACAAACCGATCACTTCTTCTAGTCAGGTTGTACCACAAATATCTCTTCTACCCAATACTATTCAGTACCCCCTCCTTAGTTATGTGATCTACCCATCTAATCTTCAACATTCTTCTGTAGCACCACATTTCAAATACTTCTATTCTCTTCTGTTTATTGTCCATGTTTCTCTTCACTGCAATCGATTCAAATACTACCAGAAAGGACTTCCTCACACTCAAATCTATACTCGATGTTAACAAATCTCTCTTTCTCAGAAACGCTTTTATTGCCATTTCCAGTTTGCATATTATGTGCTTCCTACTTCGCCCATCATCTGTTATTTTGCTTCCCAAATATCAAAACTCATCTACTAATCTAACTGTCTCATTTCCCAATCTAATTTCATCAGCATCACTTGATTTAATGAGACTACATTCCATTATCTCCGTTTTTCATTTGTTGAAGTTCATCTTATGTCCTCCTTTCAAGACACTGTCCATTCGGTTCAGCTGCTCTTGCAAGTCCTTTGCTGTCTCTGGCAGAATTACACTGTCATTGGCAAACCTTAAACTTTTTATTTCTTCTCCCTTATTCCTACTCCAAATTTTTCTTTTGTTTCCTTTACTGCTTGCTCAGTATACAGATTGAACAACATCGATGATAGGCTACAACCCTGTCTCACTCCCATCTCGTGCACTGCTTCCCTTTCATGGCCCTCGAGTCTTATAACTGCTACCTGGTTTCTGTACAAATTATAAATAGCCTTTTGCTCCATGTATTTTACCCTTGCCACCTTGCCAGCTTGAAAGACAGTATTCCAGCCAACATTCTCAAACGCTTACTCTAAGTCGACAATGCTATGAACCTAGATTCGCCTTTTCTTAACCTATCTTCTAAGATGAGTCACAGTGTTAGTGTTGCCTCGCGTGTTCTTACATTTCTCCAGAATCCAGACTGATCTTCACCAAGGTCATCTTCTATCAGTTTTTCCATTCGTATGTAAATAATTCGTGTCAGTATTTTGTAACCGTGATTTATTAAACTGATAGTTTGGTAATTTTCACACCTGTCAGCACCTACTTTCTTTGGAATTGGTATTGCTATATTCTTCTTGAAGTCAGAGTATTTCGCCTGTTTCATACAACTTACTCATCAGATGGAGGAGTTTTCTCATGGCTGACTCTCCCAAGGATATCAGTAGCTCTACTCCCGGGGCCATGTTTTAACTTAAGTCTTTCAGTGCTTTGTCAAATTCTTCACGCAGTATTGTATCTCCCTTCTCATTTTCATCTACGTCCTCTTCTATTTCCATAATATTGAGCTGAAATACATCTCCCTTGTATAGACTCTCTATATACTTGCGTGCTTTCATATAATGAAATGTGGTGATGGCCCTCCAACAACGTACCCTCTGACTCAGAGTTGAAATATTAAAAGTTTTGGCTGGTTTCGCTGTCTAGGGGCTGGGATACGTAGTTGCCGCATTACGAGCCAAATACTGCTCAGACTACAGTATACACTATGAAGAGACACATGCATCAAGTGGTCAACGGTTCCTCTCACTCGACAGTTGCGAATTTTGAACTTACATAGACATTTATAAATGAAAGATTGCAATTAAATAAATTCTGTGGGTACTATTTTAACGACATTAAATGAGGATTACAATTGCAGAAGTACCTTTAAGAACGCCCTTTATTACTGTAAAACACTTATTGGTGTTGGCGGTCCAGCAGTTAAAGATAATATAAGTTGAAAAACAGAGAAACAATAGATTCCTACTTCACGTAATTTGTTATGAATAAAACAGGGCTCGCAAGATATTTACTTCTAAACACATACTACGTCTACACTGCAGAAGCGACAGAAATCTCACAACTGCACAAGTCGGCACTACGAAATATATCTATCTCCTGCTACCTGTCGCGCCATACTGTCCAGGACTCTCCGTGTCCTATGCGACTCCCCTTGCGCTGCACTACCCAGCACTGCCTCCCCCACATCCATACACTCTCGCCACGTGTCCTTTTTGAAACGATCGCTGTGATTGGCTAGAGCGCTCCCGCCCTGTTTCCAAGCCAACGCACACTCACAAACATAATGAAACACATTCTAAATACTGGATTTACATTTAAACAACTTGAAATTAAATAAATATTCCTAAGGCTGGACCATAAACACGCTCTAACACACATTATTAAATACATAAACAGATTAAATAAACATATATCAAAGGAATGGAACAGAAGTGAGCCAGTAGCCTAAAGTCTCTGTGCTTTCTAAAACACAGGAAATAATTGACCAATTTCTTCATGAATAGTATAAATCGGATATAAACAAAGACATGGATGAATAAATATGTTTATAAGCATGCTGATACCTTTTTTTTCGTGTAACTGTGGAGTACTTATGGCCTGACGGTATCGATAGTAATCGGCCACTTTGACCTCCAATAACTCATGTACTATTCGAGTTACACGCCTGTAATTCGTACCAATTTAGTTTTACACTAATAGCTTTCTAAAACATGTCGATCGATAAAATTGGATGAACCGTTTAGATTTTGGAAATTCATTGCTGGGTGTTGCTTGTATAATTTACAGTCAGATTCTAAACTTTAAACTAATAAAGATATTGAAAATCTGATTACACCATCAGAATAGTCGTGCAAATATTGGTAAGATACATGTTTCTTTTTGAGGTATCGTGATTCAACTAGCTACTATTAATTTCTATACGAACTGTGAAATGGCTGCCATTAAGGTTTCACGAAGTCCGCCATCTTTGGCACTCCCAGCATGTCTCCTTCATCGACACAGCGTCACCATGGAATTCCCAGCCATGCGGTCCCTGGACCCCACCTAACGTTTGGCACCATGCGCCCGCTGACGAGTCGCGGCCTGCCGAGATGCCCGCAGTACGGCCACACCAACTCCAAAATTAGAAGATTTTCAGGGTGCCACAACTCTCCTGTTATCTCACATACTCCTTCCATCTTTCTGCTTTCCCTTCTTTGCTTAGGAATGGTTTTTCATCTAAGCTCTTGATATTCATACCTTTTCTCCAAAGGTCTCTTTAATTTTCCTGCAGGCAGCATCAATCTTAATCCTAGTGATATATGCTACTACATCCTTACATTTTTCCTCTAGCCTCTCCTGCTTAGCCATTTTGTACTTCCTGTAGATCTCATTTTTTAGACGTTTGTATTCCCTGTCACCTGCTTCATTTATTGCATTTTTATATTTTCTCTTTTCACCAATTAAATTCAATATTTCCTGTGTTACTCAAGGATTTCTACCAGCCCTCGTCCTTTTACCTACTTGATCCTCTGCTGCCCTCAGTATTTCATCTCTCAAAGCTACTCATTCTTCTTCTAGTGTATTAGTTTCCCCCGTTCTTCTCAGTCGTTCCCTAATGCCCCTGAAACCCTTTCCGTTCATCCAAGTCCCATCTCCTCTTTGCAGTTTCTGCAGATTTAACCTGCAGTTCCTAACCAATAAATTGTTGTCAGAGACCACATCTGCCCCTGGAAATGTCTTGCAATTTAAAACCTGGTACTAAAATCTCTGTCTTACCATAATATAATCACCCTGAAAACTTATGGAGTCTCTTCCACATATACAGCCTTCTTTCATGATTCTTAAACCAAGTATTAGCTATGATTAGATTCTGCTCTGAGCAAAATTCTACCAGGCGGCTTTCTCTTTCATTCCTTCCTTCTAGTTCATATAGACCTACTACTTTTCCTTCTCTTCCTTTTCGTACTATCGAATTCCAGTCCCCTATGACTATTAAATTTTCGTCCCCCTTAGCTATCTGAATCAATAATATTGGTGCTAAATACCGTCTACCGTGCACTGCACAGTGGCTTGTGGTGTATTTGTTTTAGACATAGGATGTTTGCAGGATGTGGAGTTGTCTACAAGCAGGTGGGAAGCCCTGTGTTGGGGCTGGTAGCTAACGTGGACGTAACTAAATCTGTGACACATTAAAAGGGGAAGTGTACAAGGGATAAGTCCCTGCAGTCGCGTTATTCATCTGTGTCCTCAGTGGCTCAGATGGATAGAGCGTCTGCCATGTAAGCAGGAGATCCCAGTATTGAGTCCCGGTCAGGGCACACATTTTCAGCTGTCCCATTTGAGGTATATCAACAACACCTGTCGGGAGCTGAGGGTTTCAATGAATTATCCTTTCCTGTACGTTGTGCTCAGTACATTGATACCTACAATAAGTCAACAATCCAATGTCATGTAGCAACAATAGATACAAAATTCAACAATGTAACAAGTGCCCTGAATAACTGTCGTAAATTTTCCTATTAATCGCATTAAATATGTTACTAAACACGTAATTATTACAAATAACATTAAAATGTGCAGTGCATCTAATAATTTGGCCAGGGACTGCATATTGTTGCGTTGCAGCGTAAGTGCGAATAAATATGTTAAAGTCTTTAAATATACGTTCAACTACAGACACTTCTGCATGATATCATAATATGCTTTATGTCTAATTTTAACATACACTCCTTCCAAATATTGCTTGTATAATATGATAAAATAGCACTCTTCTTACCAGCCTTAGGTATGTAGTCTTTAATTAGTTGATGGAACATAGGCTTAACATTAGTAGACCTTATTGGGTACGTTGTAATGTATTTTGAAAACAAGTCATAATAGGCAATTATGGATTTAAATCCTTGCAGTCGGAAGTGACTTGGTCTGCTGAATGGAGTAAGAGGCTTAACAAAAAGTTTGATGTGGATAGACATCCATCTCATAAACATAATCCATGATCACACCAGGTTTCTGATCGAAGACTTCCAAATATTCCTTTAACATGCTAGCTAATTCATTCCGCTGTACTTCAGTCAAGTATTCGACTACTTCGTTCTGGATAATGTTTCCAACGTCCGATAAATTGTCTGTCGGTAAACTACTTAATCAATAATTGTGAGTTAAATACAGCACGTTAGCAAATGAATAATAAATCTTTGTTCTTGGCAGAATCTCTGATGCAATTCTAATTTCCTCACCAGGTTCAAAATAATAAATCTCTCATCATTGGCTAGGATGCATATCCCTTTTAAGAGGTCAATTACTGCATTTTTCTACCTCAGATAATCCTAGCCAAAAAACGGGTGGATAACATAGAGTGCACCCATGGTGTTGGGGTAGTGGCTTTGATTGATAATCTGTACATCTATGCTCATGGGTTCGAACCTGGCCTTCGCATTGATTAATAATCAATGGCAGAAGACATCCGGCATAAGAAGTCACCCTCATTCTGCCAACGGCATTGCCAAAGAGGGTGGACAGAGGTTCAGGACAGTCTCTTGGGGTGGAAATCAGCAATGATCAACGGCATTAGGGTACAGAAGGCAATGGAAACCACTGAATTAAAGGCACATAACGTTTATCGACAGGACAGGTGGCCAGTAATTGAAGAAGTCTCATAATGATCTCTTCATTGGCAAAATATTTCGGACTAAGGCCCAGTTCGGATCTATGGGAGGGTACTACCAAGGGTGAGGAGAACATGAGAAAAAGACTGATAACCAACGAAAGGATAACGTCCTAAGAGTTGGGTCGTCGAATGGCATAAGTTTGAAAGTGAGAGGGAAGCTAGAAAATCTGAAAAGGGAAATGCAAAGGCTCAATCTAGATATAGTATTGGTCAGTGAAATGAAGTAGAAAGAAGACAAGGATTTGTGGTTGGATGAATATAGGGTAATATCTACAGCAGCACAAAATGTTATAACAGAAGTAGGATTCTTTATGGATAGGAAGGAAGGGCAGAGAGTGTATTACTGTGAACAATCCAGTGATATGGTTGTTCTTATCAAAATCCGACAGCAAACCAACACCGATAACACTAGTTCAGGTATAATGCTGACGTTGCAAGCTGAAGATGAAGAGATAGAGAAGGTATATGAGGATGTTGAAAATGTAATACAGTACGTAAAGGGTGGTGTTGCTGCCTCTGAATCATGGGGTCCTGGGTACGATTCCCGGCCAGAATGGGGATTTACTCTACCTAGGGACTGGGAGTTTGTGTTGTCCTCATCATTTCATCGTCATCATTCGCGACAGTGGTTGGATTGGACTGCGTAAAAATTGAGACTTTTTATGGGCGCTAATGACCGCGCAGTTGAGCACCCCACAAACCAAACATCATCATCATCATCAGTAAGTAAAGGGAGACGATAATCTAATAGTCATGGGCAACAGGAATGCAGTTGTAGGGGAAGGAGTACAAGAAAAGTTACAGGAGAATATGGGCTTGGGACAAAGAATGAGAGAGGAGAAAGACTAATTGAGTTCTATAATAAATTTCAGCTAGTAATAGCGAATACTCTCTTCAAGAATCACAAGAGGAGAATGTATACTTGGAAAGGCTAGGTGATATGGAAGATTTCAGTTAGATTACATCATGGTCAGACAGAGATTCCAAAATCATATACTGAATCGTAAGGCATACCCAGGAGGAGATATAGACTCAGATCACAACGTAGTAGTGATGAAGAGAAGGTTGAAGTTTAAGAGATTAATCAGGAAGAAGCAATAGACAATGAAATGGAATACAGATGTACTAAGGAATGACAAGATACAATTCAAGTTCTCTTGAATAAGGAATAGTTCAGTAGGCAGTACAGTTGAAGAGGAATGCACATCTCTAAAAAGAGCAGTCACAGAATATGCAAACAAAAATATAGGTACAAAGAGGGTGTGAGGCACTCTGAAAATATTCTAAGTTCGGAGTTGGCATGGGTGCACGGGCCATGTGGCGAGCCGGGGCTCGTCAGAAACCGCGTGGTGCTGAACAGTAGTCGGTGCAAGAGGGAAGACCCAGTGCGTGTCCAGGCCGACCACGTGACTGGGAATTCCATGTTGATGTTGTGTTGAAGAATGGGCTTTGTGTCAATGAAGGAGATTTGTATGCTGGGAGTGCCAAAGATGGCGGACTTTGTGAAACCATAATGGCAAACATTTCACAATTCATGTAGAATTAATAATAGCCAGAGGAATCATGATGCCTTAAAAGAAATATGTACATTACCATTATTTGCATGGCGATTCTGACGGTGTAATCAGATTTTCAAGATCTTTATTAGCTTAAAGTTTAGTATCAGATTGTAAATAATACAAGTAACACCCAGCAAAGAATTTCCAAAATCTAAACGGTTCATCCAATTTTGTCAAACGACATGTATTTAGAAAGCTATGAGTGTAAACCTAAATTGGTACGAATTGCAGGCATGTAACTTGAATAGTAAATGAGTTATTGGAGGTCAAAGTGGCCGATTACTATCGATCGCGTCAGGCCATAAGTACTCCACAGTTACAAGAAAAAACAGTAGCAGCATACTTATAAATGTATTTATTCGTCTTTGTCTTTGTTTATATCCCATATATACTATTAATGAAGAAATTGGTCAAATGTTTACGGTGTTTTAGAAAGCACAGAGACATTAGGCTACTGGCCTACTTTTGTTTCTATTATTTGATATATGTTTATTCAATTTGTTTATGTGTTTATAATGTGTGTTAGAGCGTGTTTATGGTCCAGCTATAGGAATATTTATTTAATTTCAAGCTATTTAAATGTAAATCCAGTATTTTGTATGTGTTTCAATATGTTTGTGAGCGTGCGTTGGCTTGGAGACATGGCGGGAGCGCTCTAGCCAGTCACAGTGCTCGTTACTAAGATAGGCGACTACCAAAGTCAATGGAGAGACTGGATGGAAGGGAAGTGCTGGACGGGAAGGCACGACAGACGGTCGCAGGAAATACTTGGAGAGTGTTGAGCAGTTTGCGCGCGGTGACGGGAGATAGAAATATTTCGTATTGGGTTGGGTTGTTTTGGGGGAAGAGACCAAACAGCGAGGTCATCGGTCTCATCGGATTATGGAAGGATGGGGAAGGAAGTCGGCCGTGCCCTTTCAAAGGAACCATCCCAGCATTTGCCTGGAGCGATTTAGGGAAATCATGGAAAACCTAAATCAGGATGGCCGGACGCGGGAATATTTCGTAGTGCCGACTTGTTCACTTTCGAGATTTCCGTGGCATGTGCAGTGAAGACGTAGTATGCATTTAGAAGTGAATATCTCAGGAATTATGTTGTTGTTTATAACTAATTACGTGAAGTAGGAATCTATTGTTTCCCTGTTATTCAACTTATATTTTATTCAATTGCTGGACCATCGACACCAATAAGTGTTTTGCATTAATAAACAGCATTCTTAAAGGTACTTCTGCTATCGTACTCATCATTTAAAGTCGTTAAAATAGTACCTGCAGATTTTATTTAATTGCAATCTTTCATTTATAAATTTCTATGTAACATTAAAAATTCGCAATTGCCGAGTGATAGGAACCTTTGACCATTCGATTCATATGTATATCCATATTGTATACTGTAGAATATTTGGCTTGTAATGCAGCAACTACGTACCCCAGCCCCTAGACAACGAAACCAGCCAAAACTTTCGATATTTCAACTTCGAGTCAGAGGATACACAGTTGAGGATCACATATTTATTTATTTATTTATTTATTATTATTTTTTTTAAAGCCCACAAATGTAACTGTGAAGAAATCATGGGTACAGAAGAACTACTTCAGTTGAGCGATGAAAGGAGGAAGTACAAAACTGTCAAAGGAAAATAAGGAATACAGAGATACAAGTCGCTGAGAAATGAAGTAAACAGGAAGTGTAGGGAAGCTAAGACGAAATGGATGCAAGGAAAATGCGAAGAAATCGAAAAATAATTTGTTGGATGGACTGACTCAGTATACAGGAAAGTCGAAACAACCTTCGATGAAATTGAAAGCAAGGGTGCTAACATTAAGAGTGCAACTGGAATTCCACCGTTAAATGCAGAGGAGAGGGCGGATAGGGAGAATGAGTGCACTGAAGGCCTCTATGAGGGGGGGGGGGGGAGATTTGTCTGATGTAATCTGTGCGCTGCGAAGCGCGACAACAATATCTTAGATTCCAGAGCTTGTGTATGCGCGCTGTAGCCAACCTTTACATCGTAAGAGAATATTGCCAACTCATGTATGGTAATGAAAATGGACTGTGAGTAAACCGGAACAGGAGAGAATCGAAGCATTTGAGATGTGGTGTTACAGACGAATGTTGAAAATTTCGCGGACTGGTAAAGTAAGGAACGAAGAGGTTCTCCACAGAAGCGGAGAGCAAAGGAATATGTGGAAAACTGTGACAAGGAGAAGGGACAGAATGATAGGACATTTGTTAAGACGTCAGGGAATGACTTTCATGGTACTAGAGGGGTTCTGTAGAGGGCAAAAGCAGTAGAGGAAGACAGAGATTGGAATACATCCAGCAAATAATTGAGGACATAGGCTGCAAGCGCTACTCTGAGATGAGGAGTTTAGCACAGAAGAGGAATTCGTGGAAGGTGTGGGGGGGGGGGACAGCATCAAACCAATCAGAAGCCTAATAACTAAGAAGAAAAGAAAAGAAAGATAGACTAGGAGCTAACAAGAATGTGCTTAATAGTCCTTCCATTTGTGCAACAATTTCTATCTGCCCATCAGTATTAAATATTCTTTCTGGGATTGAAAACACGTTGACTGACACTGATTTTAAATTGTTGAAGAATATTGAGACATTGTATCTACTACAACTTCTTGAACGAGCAAGACTCATCGATTTAGGCTGTCTTTGGCATAGTTGTCTGTGACATTTTGTGGTGAATAGGCATCACTGTTTACTAGCGTGTACGTATTTGATCCAAGATTGAGGCATGTTCTTGCCAATTTTTAAACTAATTACAGGCGAAGATTAGCGCTTTTTGGAGATATTTATGGAAGATAGTCAACTCATTTTCATTCTCAAGATTGGACTGAATAATTTTTGGAAGAAGCAGAAATACGATTTTTTAAATATCTCTGTAGAGCAGCGCTTAAACATCTTAAACACCATAATTTTTAATTTTTGACTCACTGCCCTTTGGCAGGAGTAGAATGATGGCTGGAGTAATGGCACCATGTCCCATTATGGCACCATGTCCCATTAGGTTCAAATGGTTCAAATGGTTCTGAGCACTATGGGACTTAACTTCTACGGTCATCAGTCCCCTAGAACTTAGAACTACTTAAACATAACTAACCTAAGGACATCACACACATCGATGCCCGAGGCAGGATTCGAACCTGCGACCGTAGCGGTCTTGCGGTTCCAGACTGTAGCGCCTAGAACCGCTCGGCCACCCCGGCTGGCTGTCCCATTAGGAACTTGGTGGCAGCAGGCTTGGATGGAAGGTCTATGAAGTTGTGGTATCAAGTTCCGTGAAGGACATAGTGCTGGCAGCAGATGCAACCAGATCTTAAACCTGTAGCTGCTGCTGCTGGTGCCCAGATGTCTTGCTGTCTGGCATAGCTCTGGGGTCATGGTAGTGCTGCTTGTTTCCAGCGACGAGAAGTGATCTGTGCCTCCAAAAAATAGACTGATTTGAAACGAGAATTAACAGCAGCTATCAAAACTGTTATGCCTGATATGCTACAGAGAGTGTGGAACGAGTTGGAGTATCGGGTTGATATTGCTCGAGTGTCTGGAGGGGGCCATATTGAACATCTCTGAACTTGTTTTTGAGTGAAAAAAAACCTTTTAAATACTCTTTGTAATGATGTATAACAGAAGGTTATATTATGTTCCTTTCATTAAATACACATTTTTAAAGTTGTGGTATTCTTTTTGAATCACCCTGAATAATTTTTACTGAAAGACTAGGTAGCAGCACTACACTGCCCTTTCCATAGAGAAGACCCAGTCCCTTGGGTCTTTCCCTGGCCCGGTTCTCTATTGAAATTGCTTCCACGCCTTAACCTTAAAACAAATGTATGAAATTGAATTGGTTACTATTAACTACTATGCGTATTACAAGGTCAGTATGACTCCATAAGTCAATCTTTCATCCCTAGCTTTGGGGATTCCGTCTACAAGAAAATGAATCAACATTGGATTGGGTTCTTACATGGCTCGTCATTTCATATACACTCCTGGAAATTGAAATAAGAACACCGTGAATTCATTGTCCCAGGAAGGGGAAACTTTATTGACACATTCCTGGGGTCAGATACAGCACATGATCACACTGACAGAACCACAGGCACATAGACACAGGCAACAGAGCATGCACAATGTCGGCACTAGTACAGTGTATATCCACCTTTCGCAGCAATGCGGGCTGCTATTCTCCCATGGAGACGATCGTAGAGATGCTGGATGTAGTCCTGTGGAACGGCTTGCCATGCCATTTCTAACTGGCGCCTCGGTTGGACCAGCGTTCGTGCTGGACGTGCAGACCGCTTGAGAAGACGCTTATCCAGTCCCAAACATGCTCAATGGGGGACAGATCCGGAGATCTTGCTGGCCAGGGTAGTTGACTTACACCTTCTAGAGCACATTGGGTGGCACGGGATACATGCGGAGGTGCATTGTCCTGTTGGAACAGCAAGTTCCCTTGCCGGTCTAGGAATGGTAGAACGATGGGTTCGATGACGGTTTGGATGTACCGTGCACTATTCAGTGTCCCCTCGACGATCACCAGTGGTGTACGGCCAGTGTAGGAGATCGCTCCCCACACCGTGATGCCGGGTGTTGGCCCTGTGTGCCTCGGTCGTATGCAGTCCTGATTGTGGCGCTCACCTGCACGGCGCCAAACACGCATACGACCATCATTGGCATCAAGGCAGAAGCGACTCTCATCGCTGAAGACGACACGTCTCCATTCGTCCCTCCATTCACGCCTGTCGCGACACCACTGGAGGCGGGCGGCACGATGTTGGGGCGCGAGCGGAAGACGGCCTAACGGTGTGCGGGACCGTAGCCCAGCTTCATGGAGACGGTTGCGAATGGTCCTCGCCGATACCCCAGGAGCAACAGTGTCCCTAATTTGCTGGGAAGTGGCGGTGCGGTCCCCTACGGCACTGCGTAGGATCCTACGGTCTTGGCGTGCATCCGTGCGTCGCTGCGGTCCGGTCCCAGGTCGACGGGCACGTGCACCTTCCGCCGACCACTGGCGACAACATCGATGTACTGTGGAGACCTCACGCCCCACGTGTTGAGCAATTCGGCGGTAGGTCCACCCGGCCTCCCGCATGCCCACTATACGCCCTCGCTCAAAGTCCGTCTACTGCACATACGGTTCACGTCCACGCTGTCGCGGCATGCTACCAGTGTTAAAGACTGCGATGGAGCTCCGTATGCCACGGCAAACTGGCAGACACTGACGGTGGCGGTGCACAAATGCTGCGCAGCTAGCGCCATTCGACGGCCAACACCGCGGTTCCTGGTGTGTCCGCTGTGCCGTGCGTGTGATCATTGCTTGTACAGCCCTCTCGCAGTGTCCGGAGCAAGTATGGTGGGTCTGACACACCGGTGTCAATGTGTTCTTTTTTCCATTTCCAGCAGTGTAGATAAGAGCTATCCAGAGCAAAATCAGAGTCACCACAGTGCTGGGTATGGCAGTGCTCAAGACACCAGTTACCTGACTTCTTCCATCCTGATACTGTTCCACATGCTGCAGCAATTGCCCTGTGCTGAGCTATCACTCCTGTGCTGTTTTTATCTGACTTAATGAATAGTCGAGGCTCAGTTCCCAGGTGTCGTTTAGGGAGCTAAGGCTTTCTTTGAACATCATCTACAGAGGATCATCTAGCCATTACAACTGTCGCTGTGTTACATTCAACAGGATATCTCCTTTCATAGATGCTAGTAACTGAAACATTGGTCTTGTAATATCGCACATAGTTCTGTCGATTAACAGTCCACTGTCTGCCCATTCCAAACACCTAGCCCCGATGAATTTCCTTTGCTCATAGAAACTAGCGACCTCCACCATGTCGTTGAACGCTGAGTATATCCAATGTAAACCCACTCTCTTAAAGTATGGTTCTGGTTCGATCACCTCCTTCTGGCAAAGTCGACCCTGTGTTTTACCCCTGAAGGGTGGCATGACGCACGCACGCCCGACCGTTGCCATTTAGTGGGTCTAGAATATGATGACTACCCTGCTGTGACATTGCTGGAGCTCACTCTCGGTTATAACCAAGTGTCGGTCCCCATCTTCCGCTAGTAGTAACACCCTTTCCTCTCTCACTTGCACAAATTTCCGAACTGTTGCCAACTTCAGAAGATAAACCTGCTCTGTGTAGCACTTAAACAGGATAAGTGTGCACTGTATAACGTCTATAAATTAGGTTGCCAGGTGTGTGCACTCTGTGGGTACAGGGTGGGAAACTATCACGGTTCAGGATGCTAAGTGCACTCGGCACACTGTCAACTAACGAATAACTTTTTACTAGGATAAAAAAAATACTCAAAATCTACAGTTTGTAGATGTCCTGACGTGGTTGTTCGGACGTATCAGAACTAGACGGTGTAAACAAAAGTAGCGACGCTCATCTGGTAAACAATAAGATCACATACTTATGGGAAAAAATATCAGACTAACAGCAGAAATCGAATCCGTAGACATGTCAACTGCATGTCGTAGATCTCAACACGGTAGGATGGAATTCAGATGAACGTGCAGAACTGTGCCAGATTTTGAGTTTGCATCAAGTGCATCGCTACATGGGTCTGCAGACAAGCTCGTAGCAGTGCACGGATTTGTTTCCAGACTACGGGTTTCCAAGGTGCACCACTTTTTGAGTCTCATATAGGTACGAAGCGAGTGTTAATATACTTTTCATTATCTCCCTATCCGCACTCATGTAGATCATCGGGAAGAGGGAAATTCTGACGATTTTTAATAGGCTGTTGTATAGGACGCGCAAATATCCTCGTAAAAATCAAACAACGCATGGGTATGCCAGAAATATGACCATATAGGTATGGAAAAATATCAAAAAATATACAGATGACATAAAATTGGTAAAAATCGAGGGAAACCTTGTATAGTTGATGGAAAACACGTAAAATTGAGGGAACTATGACGAAATATGTAAAACCGCGAAAACAACTTGCAAAATTACGTAAATTGGCTGAAAATACACAAAATTAGAGAAAAAATAGCACGAAATACAGGGAATTGAGGTGGATTGGTGGTACCCGGACACTCAAGACCGAGAAAAACTTAGAAACTATGCTCTGGCTTCACTCAGGTTTAACCCTCCCCCTCCACCTCTAAACTACGTGGATTTTCGCAACACATACTCCAACAAAGGTGAGTAAGTATTACACAGAGGTGCTATATTAAAGCATGTGAAGCATAAGTACTTCAATCCATAACAGTGTTCTCACACAAGCAGTTGAATATAGATATTACTGAATTACAGTTGGTTCTCACAAACAATTTTACTCCTGAAGTATTAAAAAGAAGAATCAACACGTTTATCAGATTTAAGCCATTCCCTAGAGTGTTCTGTAGGAGAGTAGACCAATATCACACGTATCACATTAAATAATGTGAGGGGGTTGCACTCGAGAGATGTGGTATTAGACGAAACGGCTATATTATCCTACACCTGAGAAAAACTACGTAACATCAGACCAGGACTTCTTTGTGCTAGAGGAATGCTACCAGAGCTGTGGTGATGCTACTGTGATATACCTCGATTTTAGACAGTATCAGTTAGCAAATATCAACTTTAAATTACATAACGTAAACATTGTTAACGGACGCGAATTCCTACCCAGCATCTCTTAGACAAAATACTTATGCAGTGCTATAAGACGAAACCATTGACCTGACTCAAACTGTGGGAAGTTTGTTTTACAACTTTCGTACCTGGATAAAGAGATTTTCCTATTTGAGATATCTGTGAACGTTGCTGCATAAGACGATTTAAGAAGAAGCTAAATTCCTTCAGCTACGACATTGTTTAAAGAAATGGTCTTAACGGCACTAAATCGTGGTTTGTGAATCGTGTACTGGCTGTACTCTGCCGCATTTCGCTGGTTGGAAGGCAAAAAGCTTACTGACAAATTTCACACAAGGAAAAGGGGGACGAAATGTCTCCCACTGGAAGGTCATGTTGTTTTATTTAAATGATTACAAAATCAGCTAAAACGAACAGTGAGGCTGTCAGTATAAGCACATTACTGTTGTCAGAATGATGTTGCACTGCCCAGGGCCTGTAATGGTAAAGGGCCCGTTTAGGTCAGGCATATTGTATACAGAAGTGGAAGAGAGAGCACCACTAAATTCCACAATCCGCAATCATTGCATACACACAGAAATTACTGTTACGGTGTACTATTGGAGCCCAATGAGTGAATTGGATATTTTCCGGTGAAAAAGAGCACTGACAAACAGTCTTCGCTAGATTAGGTTACTTAAACTGGTGTTACTCTGAGCTAGAATTTATGGTCAGCGACTAAGTATAAGGTCAATGAGTCGGATGTGGGTTTTGCAAACTGTCAAATACTTTCCTACATTATACAAGTGAATATTAAATCTGAACTAATAATGCGAAAATTTTGAACTTGGATAGCTTACAATGAAAATCTTTCTGTTTATTGCAATGGAAAACAATTGGTTTTCTAAAACATTCTCTGCCATACACAACTTGAAACAGGTCACGCCGACCAAATCTTGTGGAGGAACTGACAGCGACGTATAACGGAAGGCAGTAAGATCCCTTGGCTTTTGGTTTGGGAGTATTCGACAACCATTTCTAGGCGCAAGTAAATTAAGAAAGGCAGCGCGCTTTTGTTATCAAGTAACGTCTTCATCAATTACTTTAGTTTTAATGTAATCTGCGAGTAATTGCTGATGTTTGATATTAACATGAAAAGGACTCCGTAGACAGGGAAAGAACCTCTTCTTGGGCAGTTACTTCTATAATGACGAAAAGGCATTAAATGATCTTCAAGCACATGTGTTCCAGCAACGATATGAAGAAAATGATAGTAACAATGACGGTAATAATTGAATTATCCGGTAACTTCACACTTCACAGTGGATTTTCTCGAACTAAGAAATTTGCTGATTTGGTGAATATTTCAAAATGGCTTTACATCGAGGCTATGATGCCTAGAAAAGTCTTTACATCCTGCTGACATGAGAATAGCATAATCTCCACATCAGAAGATTGCTTCTACTTAACCATTTAATAGACTCGCATTTTTTCCACCGTGACTAATTTTGTAAGCTAAGCACATCATCAGTTAAGCACACTCCTGGGGCTGGAAAATGTGGCCACAATGGTCTGGTGGAACGAACTATCACAGGTGCAGTGCGTGGGTTCAGTCATTTACTTTTAAGAGGCACAAACAGATTTACTTTACCTCTGGTAACCTCAAGAGAAAGACGTTATAATCCAGAATCCGCATTAAACATCACGTTCCTTCATTACCAATTGGGCAGAGCCGGTTTAAGTTGGGAAATGACATAAGCGGAAGTCATGGTAAACAGAAATACTGTCTCCAGTAAACTTACTTACACTAGAAAATTTTATTATTTGATGAAACGATAGCCATTTAAAGGAAAAGGCCTTTTATTTTTCTTGTACTTGATTGAACTAGAGACGTTGAAAAATTTGGTGCTGGACTGTGATTCGAATTCGTATCTCATCTTTCGAGGATCTGAATCTCTCGGAACAGTATAGTTCAATCATTTCGTTCCTTTTCCCAAGATTGCAATCTTCTCTAGATGTCCTCCAAAGGTAAGTATGTGGGTCCGAATCCTGATCCAGTATAAAAATATTCATAATTTCATTTCAAGCCCTATCACGTGCATACCAGTCTGCTAGTGAAAATGAACGTGCATTTTTAATGTCTGTTCATGTGTTGCCAACAATCGCAATAGGTGTCGTTATTTCTGGTCAAACACGCACACATCTTACTGTTGGTGAGTAAGCAAGTGTTACTTAAGCTATGTTCGTGGATGATAAAGAAGGACGGTAGGTGTGCGGTTCGATTGTCGCTCAGGCACAAAAATTTGTGTCCTTATTTTAGATTCAAATATCTAGCAGCTTACGAAAGATATATAAAAACAACTATGAGAGTTACTGATTTATGAAGCTTAATTTGCAGTCAGTTCTGAGTATTATTAGTAACTACGCTCCAGTCCCTAAACCCAGTTACAGAAATGTGAATCAGACGGATTACGTGTTCCAGGCCGTAGCAGCCGCGTCTTTGAGACGTCAGCTATGGTCACTTCCCAGCCCACTGTAAGATCACATCGGTTCGTCTTCTTCCTGCTGGTAATGTAACTGAGATTTGCCAACAAGGCAAGGTATATTTGGCAACTCTGTGATCGACGAGTTACTTCCTGGTGTGCCCGGAATTAAGCCTCAAAGTTCACTTGATTTTTCCTGTCATTTCCATTGAATAATCTGAGTTATTATTAACGCTTGAGCTGTAACAAAAGATTGTAAATTTACGGTTTTCAGTCCAGGAAAGTCGTTGCACGTGAAAATCGCATCTAATCTCGTCCTTTAAATAGCGGTTTACGAGTTCTAGCCACTACTGGTCTCGTAAGAGGAAACCTAGACGCACGCCTATTCCCTAGCTCTGTGGAAACGTGATAACATGAGAGAAAGCGCCTGTTATAGTTTGCGGTTCCAGTCTCGCTGACTTTAACGTTTTTATCCCTTCTGTGAAAACGCTACAAGCAGTCAGATCACACATCGATAAGGAAATCGCAAGAAAATACATTTGGCTTATAGTGCAATGGTGAAAAACTTACAATGCTGCACAACAGGTAACGCCTCTTTCCGCTGCTGACAAACAAATTTTGGGTTTCTAGGAATACACAACATGTAGAAAACTTGTTCTGAGTTAAAGCTGTCAAACAAGGTTTTATGGAGAATAAAATGCCACTGCCACACGACAGCTAATGTAGAAAATACTTTTCTGACGTATTCTGGCACTATGCGCTCTCCCCATACATAATACAAAAGTTTCGAGATGCATCTGCAGCCTGGCCATCTATTAAACCTGAAAAGAACAAAATGTCGCAGAAGTTAGCCCTTTTTCCATATGCAACTATTTTGGGTTGAGAAGTGAAGGGAATTATGTTCAAAGTTCCACTACATCGATAACTTCAGCAGACAGCAGTATGGCGTTTTAAAAAATGTAGCAGTGAATGTACCCGAACTCGCGACGTCTTATCAACAGTGCACGACGCTTACCGTTACGCTACTAGCTGACACGTAGCTGTAATACCTCCAAAACTCAGCAACACGTCCTCCAGAACTTGCGCATTTCACAGTGCTGTGAGATAATGCATGTGGCCGGATCTAGACTTCTGAGAGACAGACAGTTACAGCATTTCTTTTGCATTGCAGACGTTTTTAACAGACAGATAGCGTAATAGAGTAGCTCAAGTCGAAAGGAACACTTCCTGTTTAAATTTCTGCATCCTACACTGTTGGCAGTTCTGTGTAGGTGTCAGTTACGTGATTTTCTTTCGGTGATTACAAAATAGAGTCAAATGTATGCACTGGGTAGCCGAGGCAGCTAGTTTATGGCGATTCGGTCAACCAAGTAAATGAATGTACTGAACATGCTGCAAACCACTACAGGGAGTCTGTGTGTCAGAATTCTCATCCAGTGTGGCGCAACATCGTTATGATAGAAGAATGAGTGATAGAGAAGAGAGTTTGGTGGTGTCTTGGATTGATGCTAGGTTCATATACTTATGGTCTGTGTTCGATTCCAACTTCTGCTGATAATTTTTGATAAAGAGAGACAGATTCTGTCCTCTTCTGGCTACGCCAAGTGAAGATGGTAAAATGGCATTCTGGTCTGACATTCATGTTAAACATGGTATTCCTTCTCTACCAAGTAGACGTTAGGTTGAACCACAATAAAGTCAGGATTCGCGACACATAGAAACTCTATCAGCAGTAGTCTTTCTTATACTAGTTATTTATTTCTATTGACGAAACAAACGCTATGTAGGGTTACAGGACACTTATTCCCTCTTTTATTTGAGCTTCTGTATGTCAATAAAATTGGTTCTGACCTGGAAATGCAACTCAGACCGCCCTTAATGCGGAATTTGATCCCTTCGTGACAATACAGCTCGACTGCAATTTGTTGTTTGTTCAAAACTGCAGATTCCTCAACATCTCCACATATTGCGCGTGAAAGGGTTCGAATCCTGGCCCAGCACTAAAGCTTTCATTATGTATTATCAAGCTCTAGCATGAGAACACCTATCTGCTGGTGGGTAATAATTTTGATCTTTAATGTATTTTCATTCGTTGTCAACACTAACGGTATCTGACGTTTTTGAGTGCCAGTGAGACACAGAACTGTTTGCGAAATCATTGTATACTCAAGGATGTTATTCCGAGCATCTGGTGGAGAAAAATTCGGTAGCTGACGTCTCTTTGTATGCAGTCAACAACGATATGTGTGGGGCTCGATTCCCAGTCAGCACTGAACTCTTCGTCATATTATTTCTAGTTCAAACATGCTCACATGTCGCTCCTGGTGTAACAAACCCATTTTTAACGTTCTTTTTCTCTAGAATATAACAGCGATAGGTGCCAGGTTGGAGTCCTGGGAAAGAAAAAATTAATGTTTCGTCTCGTCACTTCAGTTACAACATCTAGCTACTGTCGAGAAAATCCTATATGTCACAGTTGATGTTCAAAAATGGTTCAAATGGCTCTGGGCACTATGGGACTCAACTTCTGAGGTCATTAGTCCCCTAGAACTTAGAACTAGTTAAACCTGACTAACATAAGGACATCGCACACAACCATGCCCGAGGTAGGATTCGAACCTGCGACCGTAGCGGTCTCGCGGTTGCAGACTGCAACCCCTAGAACCGCACGGCCACTGCGGCCGGCACAGTTGATTGTGCTTCGATGACAATCCAATTAGGTTCTGGATTCGAATCCCTGTCCAACACAAAGCTTCACCTCACGGCATTTCAAGTAAGTTACTTGTGAAGAAGCAATATTTAACATCTCTCGTAGTTCGTTAACACGGACAATAGATGCTGGGTAGGAATTCGCGTCCGTTAACAATGTATACGTTATGTAATTTAAAGTTGATATTTGCTAACTGATACTGTCTATAATCGAGGTATACCACTCTCTGTATGCCTAGTCAGGAATGACTGTTAGTTTCCGTCAGTCACGAAGTCTTTGCTTAGTCTGCATGACCTGAGTTTGAATCCATATGCAGAACGAGACGGTTCGTCGTGCCATGTTCATACATGTTCTCAACTAGCTGCTCGTGAATAACTTAAATTTTTAATGTCATTTTGTGTTAAATAATAAGTACGGTATGTTATTTTGAAGAGGAAATCATGAATACGACGAACTTACTACGTGAATTACCTATCTGACGGAATAATGAGAGTGGTAACATTTCATGTCTGTCATTTACTGTAACAAATGTAAACTTACAAGCCTGAAGAACCGACTTATCTGTGATAAGATGTTCCCTGATATTTGTAGTACCTTGGTATTACTTTACATCTAGAGTTATTGCGATACAGAGCAGTTTTTTTCCAGTGGTGATTTGTTGACACCATTTTCAATAGTCAAACGACTGTACCAAGGAGCGATTAGAGGACCTGCTAGACAGCTGCGCTATGTGGGTTGCATTCGAATCAGCCGAAATGCAATTCAGGTCGTTCGGATACTTTCGAGCATGACTGTACATCACCGAAAAATGGAGAAACAATGCGCTTCAAACTGGAAAACCGGGACATCCGCTACCCAGTTGCTGTGGGAGATGACATTAAGTGTATAGTTCATCATCTTCGGATAGCTGTTGGAAACGCTCTACAGTGCTAGAAACTCTTCCAGTTTCCATATGGTGCGATGTCTTCCATACTTTTTTCAATGAGAAACATCGCCTCTTTGTTTTATTTATACCGACCTGTTTGTTGCGGGAGCTGCATTGGATACAACATGCGATGTTCAGCATTCTGTGAGAGCCAAAGGATCGAAATGTGTTAACGTTGGTTTAGCAGCTGACACTGACCATGAAGTAATGCTAGAAAAACAAAGCGTATAGCAGTCTACACAACTGTAGTCGTACAATTCGTATGTTACAGCCAAAAAAACGATGTATTAAACTGCTTATGAGGGAACAATACAAGAACCCTCTCTTGTGACTGATATTCTGTTGGATATGGTCCTCCTCCAGTATAGCCCACACAGGTCTGTACAAGTAACTTCAAGCACTGGCCTGCAGCTTCAATGGCTCGATTTGTGTATATGTAATATGCTCGATGGTAACACGCAGACGGTATTTGTTTTTCGATACATCGGAAGAGAGAGACATGGTAAAATCTCATAGGAGGTTCTAATGTGTGCTATAACTAGTAAAAGTTTGGATGCGTATAATTCTCTCGAAATTGCACCGATTTTGCTCATAAAACTAACAGAAATCGGCTGTATCTATTATTTGGGTATCCTTGCTTTTTATTATTATTGTCATGATTGCGTGTTTAAAAATAGGTGTTACCGCAAGTCCAGTGTTATTACATACTTCATAATCTCTCATTATGAAGTAGACACCACTTGAACTGTAGCTCGTTCTGGAACCTAGAAATGAGAGTGTTTCTCCCTACACGTGAGTAGATTGCGTGAAACAGGCTGTGATGATCAAACTGCTTACAAAACTAGACCCCAGGATCTGCTGTATGATTAGAACTTTACAGACATATCGGTAGAGGGGAGTTTTGAAGCAAAAATGTCAGATGTAGGCACACACATAGTAATAGTTTTCGATTTAACGGGAAAGATAAAAAGAGGGAGAGAGATGCGGTAAAATCTTATAGGAGGTCCTATTACAAGAAAGGTTCTAGCGATTTGTTTCGTAAATGCAGGTGTAATACAGTTTCGCATTGGTAAAACGGGACTTGCCATAGTGTAAAAAACAGCAACATGGTCTGGAATTATAGCTTGTTGATGTCGAACGTAAAATGATTGTGTTTTTCCGACATGTGAGCCATTGGCATAAAAGATTGTGTTCACAAACGGTTTATTTACAGACAGTGATTTGAACGCGAGAGACTCTCGCAGACTGTGTAAGTTGTCCTTCAAGCTGAAAGAAACTGTATAACATAGATGTTTTTTCTTCAGAGTTTAAACTCTCGCCTTTTTTCTTTATTCTAACGATGGCTTCGAGATAACGAGGACGTTCTGTGGTGATCGGTAGTTTCCGCAGCAAAGTAGTGGAAGTTCTTTTTCACAATTTTATGCAGGGTGGACGTGTATAGGGACTGTATAGTTACACCTCTGGTTTTTTGTCATAGTGACATCGCAAAATAATGAGATGCGAATTGTATGCTGCAGTCGAACGTAAAAACTATACCGATTTTGCTCATAAAACTAAATGAAAATGAACTGTGCCTATTTTCGTGGTTGGAGGACATTTATTAGTGACGCGATTGTGTTTTCCTTTTTTAATAGATGCTTAAAATAGCGGACACGCTGATGTTAAATACAAATGTTAAGTGTAGTGCTCAGAATAGCGAGCGCTTGCTGGCAGGGCTACTAGAGACGTGGTGGCTGAGTTCCATAGGAGGTTGCAGATGTTCTTTTAGACAAACAACTTGCAATCAGGATAGCCCTCATTAATCATGGTTTTATTTTGAGGGATTCCAGCATTGCGGTCTATTGTACGTGTAGCTTTTGTCCGATAATGCTGACTGCCCAGCCATGTGCTCTCAGGGACGCATTACACTGAAGACATTGCGATGTGAGACTGCTCTGGAGTGTGCAGTCGCTTTAGGCGGAAGGTTTCCTGTTTCCCAAGCAGTCGACTTTTGAAAAAGCCATATGGAGCATTCTTCAGAATATCGTTGTTGTTCCAAAGGGGTCCAGTCTATCCAAGAAATATGTTTAACAGATTGCAAGAAAGAGTTGCGTTGATGTTAAATAAACGTGTTCTCCATCGCAGAACGACATGCCTATTGGAGGCTTTTGGGTTGTGCCTAGTCTTTGTAAGGTCGCTGCCACAGCCCCCTGACCTTGTGGGCTGTGTGTGGGGAGGGGGGGGCATAGGCTGTGTTGCTGTATTTTAGATGAACAAGTTGCCCTTGGGGCGGCTGTCTTTTTACCTCCTATTGTTTAGGTGACTGTACATGGCTTTTGTTTTGGCGAAAGACCATCGCCTCGAGGTGGTCACCAACCATGGGCAGCTTGTGCCATGTCAGAAGGGCGGTGGGCTGCAGAAAAGCCATGAGGTTCTCTGCGGAGCAGTTGGCGACTTGAAAAAGCGATCTGGAGCATTCTCCAGAATTTCGTTGTTGTTCCAGAGGGGTGTAGCCTTTCCGAGATTGCCTGACAGATTGCATGACAGTATATCAGTGTTACCAGAAGGAACTCTTTGTGAACCACCAGCGGCAAGATAGAACGATCCTCTACCATACCTATGGTGAGGAGGGGGAGGGAGGGAGGGAGGGAGGGAGGGTGGGAGGGATGAGGGGTGAGAGGGGTGTAAGACTACCTCCAAGTTGGTTAGTTCATGGGCACCCATCGAGGAGAACGCATGCCCAAATACCGCGCCCTCTGCAGACTTTTGGGATGATGATTTGCCACAGTGCATTTGTTGCATTATGATTCATTCATTGTGAGTGCTAGCTTTTTGATGATAATTTCGGAGAATAATTACAACAATGATTCATTTTTTCTATCAATTGTGGTAGCATGTATTGGCATCTGGGCTGCAGGGTGAGTTTTGAACAGGCATCTGTAATGAACTCTGACGTCAAACAGCGATAGATACATTCTTCAGCTGTATGCTTACAGGCTGGCTGAGGTGGCCGAGCGGTTCTAGGCGCTACAGTCTGGAACCGCGCGACCGCTTCTGTCGCAGGTTCGAATCCTGCCTCGGGTACGGATGTGAGTGGTGTCCTTAGGTTAGTTAGACTTAAGTAGTTCTAAGTCCTAGGGGACTGATGACCTCAGATGTTAAGTCCCATGGTACTCAGGGCCATTTGAACCTTTTTTTTGTATGCTTACATGTAATACACATACTAAACTCCTATCTGTCTGACACCAGCATCTCATCAGTTGAACGTTCGCGCCAAAAATAATAAAGATAATACCTTACACCCCAGCCTTTTCCTGCCAGCTTGTAGGTGTAGGATTGAGTCCGGATACATCTGGCGCTAGTTTTGAGTCGTATTGTGAATTTTTTTTTCCAGCAGGATAATACCAGCTGTATGATATCGCCAATTTTTGAGCTGTATTGCGATTTGAATCAGTCCTTGTCTAGATCTATGTTTAGTTGTGTAGTTAGAACCAATCTGTATGATTAATTACGTAATTAAGACCGATCTTTTCTTCAGTTTCCCAACCAAAATAAGTAAAGTACACTAATCTAACGTTCCTCTCCTGCATCTGGGCAGCTTCCATGTGTTAAGGGGTGCTCTTGGGCTTTCGTCGAGAAGGACCAGAATTCAAGTCCCAGGAATGGCACAGCCACTTTTAATTTTCGCCAATTCTAAGCGCCGCTGGTGGTATAATTGTATTAGGGGGTGCACTTGAGCTTTCCAGCCAGGAGGACCAGGGATCAAGTCCTGGAAAGGGCACCGCCATTTTTAATTTCACGCCATTCGATATTAATTTGATATAAAAAGTGGGCTCATGCTCCCACTACCCCACTACTCTGGTGAACAACACGTTATTGCTGTGAAGCTTATTGGTCACACAGCATATATTTCGTACTCATTACAAACTCGCGTGTCGTGCCCTACTCCCGTGGGCAGATGCTATCAAAAGTGTGGGTACAGAACTGTGAAGAAATGGTGATACGTTTTGAAACAGAAGTGGAAGTGAAATACGCTTGTCATATCAGGAAATGCTGCAAGAATGGAAGAAGGCTTCAGCCAAAGTCACAGGCGTTCTGCAATCAAGCAGGCGCTACAACTTGACATCGGCTCACAACGTTCCACGAATAGTGCACCAGGAACTACTCCCAAAGAAACTAGACTTTTATCGGGAGTTGTTGGAACTCATGAACAACAATCCAGGCCTGTGCGACAATCTGATCATGAGCAGTGCTGTGTGTCAGGCTTTGTTAACAAGCTGGTTTAGATACCAGCCATGTCAAAATCTCTAAAATCCTTAAAACCCACTTCAGTCAATAAGTTGTAGTGTGATGCGGCTGTCGTTGTATAGAATCTCAAGGTCTTTTTTTTTAAAAAAAAACGTTGGTAGCAATGCTGTTACCGCCAATACAGAGCGTTATGTTTAAACATTTTTCCTGATCATCTCACCTCCGACAACAGTGACATTTCCTGGACTCAGAGATCCTAAGACATTTCAGCGTGCGGTTTCTTTCTTTAGGGTCGTTTAAAACGTCTGATCTTCGCTTGTGACGCACCACAGCCCTCCGTTAGCTGATGGATCAAATTCGGGAGTAAGTTAATCGAATTCCAGTGCCAGTCATACAAGATTTAATGTCTACGTTACGTAAAAAACTTGAAATGTGTATGAAGGAAAATGACACCCACCTACGTGATCTCATTTACAAGTGACAGGTATTTTTAACTGCAGGCGTTGTAAATTCATGCAGATTTCCTTTTAAATCACTGCGATTAAATTTGTCTTGCTGGTGCAGATTTCAAAATCAATCGTTTCACTGCCACACCTGTTACATGAAGGTTCAGCTTGCGGTGTTGCCCACAAGGTATAGCCTTGTATCGCCTCAGTGAATAAAGAACTCATCAAAATGCCTAGAGAACTTAATGATATGAGGAAAACCATGCGATTTTTTTTTCAAATAGCGCTTCTTCCTGTTGTTTTAGGTGTTATTGACTCTACCCATTGTAAAGTGTGTGACTCAGTCCACTCACAACGATTGACAACGTGTTAAGAGAACGTTTCTAAGAGATTTATTCGGCGTAATTTTGAGTATGGATTTATTTGAGGAACTTGATATGGAAAAGAATGATGCAGTAAATTTTGATTATTTCGAGCAAAAAGAACCTGTTTCACTTCTGAAGTTAATGAGAGAAATAATGTCAGAATTTGGTGAAGAACTCTAAAAGAATACAAACGATAAAAAAATTACGTAACTCATTCCTTAAATAATGACTGAACCAGCTGTAATTTTGTTCAGTTTTAACTATGAAAACTAAATAATCCCGCATTTGGTCATGAGCATGCGGTAATATGATGTTCTGCTGGATATAAATACAGTTCACTTAGCTGGATAGCACTCAGATTTAAAGTTCCCACCGATAATGTACCTTGCACCGATAGTAAATAAATAGTCTTGCTATGATTGGTCGGCCTCGCAATCTGATGGCAGCTGCCACAACTGTTGCGAGTTTCCACATGTTCTAGTAAAGACAATCACCATGCATTCACATGGACATCGTCACTGCTGTTTATACTACGCCATGTAATTCGCAATTTTCCAAAAGTATAACATTTTCTTTCATACCATTCACGTCGAAATTTAGTTCAAACCAAGACCGAAACATAAAAGATGAAACATAAATTTCGTGTTTTCTACTCAACACGTTAACAGCACCCCACCACATACTCGCTAAAACATCACACTCCTTCACACCCACTAACTGTATCTCTTCGATTACAGTTACCGATATTGTTCTCACCTCACAAGTTATACCACAGTTCTGCATATTGTATTTAGTTTTAGACATTAGATTAAAAAAAACATTACAAAGAACGTCAAACATAATTTAAAACTTTACATACTCAATTAATGAGAGATTCATGTAGCAGCATACAAAAAGCAAATCATAGCCACATTTCATACCTTAGAACAAAACAGAAAATATCCTACACCTTCAAAGATGTATGTGCAAAGCAAAAAGGAAAAAAAAAGAAGATAAAACTTTATCTATGACAATTAGGATACATGTGAGCTGGAAACAGGAAAAATTCCAGTTTAGAAGTCAGTGCATTTGATGAGGAGCTGAAATGAATGTCAATGTATTTGTTGGGAGAAGAGTATACGAAGAAATCACAGTACCTCCAGAAAATGGAACCAACAGGGGTCAAAATGCAGAAAGGGCAGCGTTTATTAACCATGTATTTTCATAAAAGCAGTTAAAAAATCGGAATAAAATTACGTAGTATCTGTCTCAAAGCCACAATTTGTTTCTTCTTTCATTTCGTTCCAGTTCTTCCTGGCTAGGTAAAATGGTTACAATTTCAAGTTAGAGTTGCCAAAATCTAACTAGAAGAGATGGAATTGGTAAAGAAGCATGAGAAATTCAAATACATAACATCTGAAATACTCAAATTCTTTCACATATATCATGGACCATTTGAAGTAGCTGATATACGCCATTGCTGTGCATACTATTCAGTTTTTCTTAAATCTAGGAAAACTTTCGGTGTTAGAAACACTGAAGATATAAAATTCCAGAAATAAAGGGTTGAATGGGGTAGCTGACCACAGGATAGTTCACATTTTTGTGAACATGTGTCTTCCAAGCCCAGGGCTCAGCCATTATGCAGTTTTCTATTTCATTTTTTTGTGCTACATTTTTCTTCAGTTGTCCTGTATATCTGCAAAACATATCTTTTACTGCCATTACAATCTTTCTTGCAAATAAGCCTTGTTGTTGTTGTTGTGGTCTTCAGTCCTGAGACTGGTTTGATGCAGCTCTCCATGCTACTCTATCCTGTGCAAGCTTTTTCATCTCCCAGTACCAACTGCAACCTACATCCTTCTGAATCTGCTTAGTGTATTCATCTCTTGGTCTCCCTCTACGATTTTTACCCTCCACGCTGCCCTCCAATACTAAATTGGTGATCCCTTGATGCCTCAGAACATGTCCTACCAACCGATCCCTTCTTCTGGTCAAGTTGTGCCACAAACTTCTCTTCTCCCTAATCCTATTCAATACTTCCTCATTAGTTATGTGATCTACCCATCTAATCTTCAGCATTCTTCTGTAGCACCACATTTCGAAAGCTTCTATTCTCTTCTTGTCCAAACTATTTATCGTCCATGTTTCACTTCCATACATGGCTACACTCCATACAAATACTTTCAGAAATGACTTCCTGACACTTAAATCAATACTGGATGTTAACAAATTTCTCTTCTTCAGAAACGCTTTCCTAGCCATTGCCAGCCTACATTTTATATCCTCTCTACTTCGACCATCATCAGTTATTTTGCTCCCCAAATAGCTAAACTCCTTTACTACTTTAAGTGCCTCATTTCCTAATCTAATTCCCTCAGCATCACCCGACTTAATTAGACTACATTCCATTATCCTTGTTTTGCTTTTGTTGATGTTCATCTTATATCTTCCTTTCAAGACACTGTCCATTCCATTCAACTGTTTTTCCAAGTCCTTTGCTGTCTCTGACAGAATTACAATGTCATCGGCGAACCTCAAAGTTTTTATTTCTTCTCCATGAATTTTAATACCTACTCCGAATTTATCTTTTGTTTCCTTTACTGCTTGCTCAATATACAGATTGAACAACATCGGGGAGAGGCTACAACCCTGTCTTACTCCCTTCCCAACCACTGCTTCCCTTTCATGTCCCTCGACTCTTATAACTGCTATCTGGTTTCTGTACAAATTATAAATAGCCTTTCGCTCCCTGTATTTTACCCCTGCCACCTTCAGAATTTGAAAGAGAGTATTCCAGTCAACATTGTCAAAAGCTTTCTTTAAGTCTACAAATGCTAGAAACGTAGGTTTGCCTTTTCTTAATCTTTCTTCTAAGATAAGTCGTAAGGTCAGTATTGCCTCACGTGTTCCAGTGTTTCTACGGAATCCAAACTGATCTTCCCCGAGGTTGGCTTCTACTAGTTTTTCCATTCGTCTGCAAAGAATTCGTGTTAGTATTTTGCAGCTGTGACTTATTAAGCTGATAGTTCGGTAACTATCACATCTGTCAACACCTGCTTTCTTTGGGATTGGAATTATTATATTCTTCTTGAAGTCTGAGAGTATTTCGCCTGTTTCATACATCTTGCTCACCAGATGGTAGAGTTTTGTCAGGACTGGCTCTCCCACGGCCGTCAGTAGTTCCAATGGAATATTGTCTGCTCCGGGGACCTTGTTTCGACTCAGGTCTTTCAGTGCTCTGTCAAACTCTTCACGCAGTATCGTATCTCCCATTTCATCTTCATCTACATCCTCTTCCATTTCCATAATATTGTCCTCAAGTACATCGCCCTTGTATAGACCCTCTATATACTCCTTCCACCTTTCTGCTTTCCCTTCTTTGCTTAGAACTGGGTTTCCATCTGAGCTCTTGATGTTCATACAAGTCGTTCTCTTATCTCCAAAGGTCTCTTTAATTTTCCTGTAGGCGGTATCTATCTTACCCCTAGTGAGATAGGCCTCTACATCCTTACATTTGTCCTCTAGCCATCCCTGCTTAGCCATTTTGCACTTCCTGTCGATCTCATTTTTGAGACGTTTGTATTCCTTTTTGCCTGTTTCACTTACTGCATTTTTATATTTTCTCCTTTCATCAATTAAATTCAATATTTCTTCTGTTACCCAAGGATTTCTACTAGCCCTCGCCTTTTTACCTACTTGATCCTCTGCTGCCTTCGCTACTTTATCCCTCAAAGCTACCCATTCTTCTTCTACTGTATTTATTTCCCCCATTCCTGTCAATTGCTCCCTTATGCTCTCCCTGAATCTCTGTACAACCTCTGGTTCTTTTAGTTTATCCAGGTCCCATCTCCTTAAATTCCCACCTTTTTGCAGTTTCTTCAGTTTTAATCTAAAGGTCATAACCAATAGATTGTGGTCAGAGTCCACATCTGCCCCTGGAAATGTGTTACAATTTAAAACCTGGTTCCTAAATCTCTGTCTTACTATTATATAATCTATCTGATACCTTCTAGTATCTCCAGGGTTCTTCCATGTATACAACCTTCTTTCATGATTCTTAAACCAAGTGTTAGTTATGATTATATACTGTGGGTACAATTCATAATTACTTGGACAAAAATTTTTTACAATATGTTACTTTCCAGTATGTAACAGAGGTCGCTCACATCTTTGATTTTCATTGTGTTGCAGATTGACCAATAAAATATAGTATAGATTACGATTTCTTAATTTAAGATGTCAGTTTATACATTTAAGAATACTCATTTTACTTACACTTGAAACTGTGTATGTATTTTGTGAGTTAATGATTTATAAATGGAGTCAGTGATTTAGAAATAAAGTCGATGGTTTGAACAAGATGTCAAAGAACTAATTGATTATAATGTTATTATACTGAAATTTTTAATGCTGAACATAATTTTCACTGATACACAAGTGTGAGCTATGTTCAATCAGTCCAGTGATATAAATTGTTCACTTTACAAAAGAATCATATCCCTTATTTCAGCATTATTTTTACTGTTACTGGTTGTATATGACTAAAAGAAGGTGATGAAAAGAAGAAGAACCGAATAATTTTTGAGTGGAACAACTTCATTTGTTGTGAAGTATATTTTGGAGTAAATACACTCTGTCTGGTCTGTATAGGATTTTAATAAGACTGTGACAATGTTAATGTGCTCTGCATTGTAAAACTAATTGTATTAAAGGGCACAAAATTTCATCACGACTTTATGATTTGGTAAGCTGATACATTTTTGATATATGCCTAGTGTAAATAAGGAATGAATGTTGGGATAAGTGAGAAAGAATAATTAGTTGAATTATTTGTGAAATGATAAAATGAAAATAAGTTAAGAGTTTAATACTGATGCCTGTACTGGCTATTCAAAGCTGAATGACTAAGGTTCCAACAGTATACAAGATACAATTTTATGTGCAACTATGACTACATTTTGTGCCAGCAAGGACAGATGATAATTTTCTTGGGATGAAATGGTGTGATACATCCCATCTTAGACATGTAAATAAGAGTTTTCAGTCAGGGGCTTCAGATGAAATGGTGTGTTACGTGCCATCTTAGATATATAAATAACAATTTTCAGTCAGGGCTACAGCAGAATAAGAAAAGTGAATAATGAAACTCAGACAAGCACACACTATTGTGTTCAAGGGCACGAATGATCTTGTGTTGCATGTCAAGCAAGGAACACCTATCCCAAAAGTGATGATGTGAAATCAATAATGGAGACCTGAATAAACACTATAGAACAGTAACAAAGCAGACAGACCAATAGTCTGATTGTGAGCATTAACAAGTGGAATAAGCTAATATATATTTTACCCTTTAGCAATATACAAACATAATTTTGTGTATTAATAAGATTATTCTTATGAACATAGCTAGAAGTGAAGAAGTCATACGAATGCTATACCAATAGATCTATAATGTAGAGGATGACACAAGACATCGACTTTCTTTCCAAAATGTATTTTAGTAATAAGTACAAATATAAATATCAGATTAATGTTTTCTAATTCAGTGTGTCGTATTTATACAGTAATTACAATAAGTTTCATGAATACTCATGAGCATTTTTGTGTATTTTGTGTATCAATAATATTAATGTCATGAAAAATGTTGTATATTAAGGAGTTGTACTTGGTATCATTTTTATCAGTTCATAATGTAAAGATAGACACAAGACTTCGTTTCCTCAGAATATCCTTTAGTAAGTTCAAATCTGCGGATCAGATTAATATTTTGTAGTTCACTGATCCATTTTGTTTTTAATACATGAATCAGACACACATTAGTTTTCGTATGTACTGAAATCAAGATGATTCAGAATTACTTATGTGTTTTGTGTTTGAAATGAAAGTCAATTAGTCAAATTCTCTGATGTAATAAAAATTGTTTTTTCTTGCTTTAGATACTAAAATTAACTGATGTTTCTGTAAAAATATTTTACACTTATAGCATTTCTCAACAAATTTTGATCGGCTAAGATGTATGTAATAATTTCAACAATATTTTTTTTCAGTCTTAGATTTGTATTTTTGGCTTCCCTGTTCCTATAAATGTATACAAATAATGATTAACTGTATAGTTACATGATTTCGATTGAGTTTCACAGTTAATTATGTTTCATGAGAAATGTATTTCATATTCAATTTTTATTGCATTTATTTCACTATGTAATAATGAGGGTAATGTTTGGCAGCAACACAAAGAACTACAATTTTCTAGGGATGCTTCCAAATCATAAAAGATCAGTGTCTACTCTCTTTACATCACATTAAGTATAGTGTTGCATTATTAACTTCTTAATAGAAAATTTTATCCAAATGATATCTTCAAATTATATTTACAGTCAGTATTTCACAACATTTATAGGTTCAGTCTTCATTTCTTTTGCTGAAGACAACAAAAGTAGTTACACATTTGTAAGTGTTTCATAGCACTTTTATAAAACTTCAGCATTATCTGAGCCACTGCAGCCAGTTTTCTCCGGTGAAATCCATGTGCTGATCTAGACGCACATAAGTAAGAACACAGTAAAGCTGAGGCAGTAACACAGTTTATCTTTCTTTCTTTTTTTCTCAATTATTTCAAATAATTCATTTTTAGCTGTTAGTATCTCTCTCTGTCTCTGTCTCTCTCTCTGTCTCTCTCTGTATGTATACAGGGTGAGTCACCTAACGTTACCGCTGGATATATTTCGTAAACCACATCAAATGCTGACGAACCGATTCCACAGACCGAACGTGAGGAGAGGGGCTAGTGTAATTGTTTAATACAAACCATACAAAAATGCACGGAAATATGTTTTTTAACACAATCCTACGTTTTTTTAAACGGAACCATGTTAGTTTTGTTAGCACATCTGAACATATAAACAAATACGTAATCTGTGCCGTTTGTTGCATTGTAAAATGTTAATTACATCCGGAGATATTGTAACCTAAAGTTGACGCTTGAAACCTCCGACGTTCAGTTGCGTGTTGTAACAAACACAGGCCACGGTCGGCGAGCAGCATCTGCAGGGACATGTTTATGATGACGACTGTGTTTATGAGTGTGGCTGTAGTGCACTGTTGTGGTTTGGTCTAGCTGTCGCAGTTCAAAAATGGCTCTGAGCACTATGGGACTTAACATCCTAGGTCATCAGTCCTCTAGAACATAGAACTACTTAAACCTAACTAACCTAAGGACATCACACACATCCATGCCCAAGGCAGGATTCGAACCTGCAACCGTAGCAGTCCCGCGGTTCCGGACTGCAGCGCCTAGAACCGCACAACCACCACGGCCGGCTGCTGTCGCAGTGTCCACATGTAGCGCTTGCTGCTATTGTTATTCTGCATTCGTCTCCGCACGCAGACCAACTGTAATACACCGTGTTACCAGACGTCTGTGATAGTGTAGTGTTGTAGGAACTGTGACCATGGTGTATTCGAACTCTGAAAAGGCGGAGATGATACTCATCTATGACGAGTGTCGACGAAATGCAGCTGAACCCCGCAGGGTGTATGCAGAACGGTACCCGGACAGAGAGCATCCAACGTGTCGCACATTGCAAAACATCTACCGCCAACTGTATGCAACAGGTATAGTCGTAGCACGCAAACGGGTCCGTAACAGGCCCGTCACAAGAGAAGCGGGTGCACCATTTCAGTGCAGTAATGTGTTCATTGTAAATAAGTATTACAGTAGTTGTATTACATGTTTATTACCTTATAAATAAATAAAAAACTTTTTTATTTTAAATTCAGTGCATTAGTATTGGTAAAATGACTCTTAGTGTACATTAAAAAATGACGATCATTCCACTTGGGACCTGTGGAATGGTACATTAGCTTATTTGTTTTAGTTGTAAATATTTGTCATGTATTGTTGTTTTTCTGACATGTTCCACATCCTGGAGGATCTCCTCACTGCAGATCAATTGGAATGAAAGTAAATCTAATCTAATCTAAAGTTGGTGTGTTATCTGCTGTTGCCATGAACCTACACTTGAGCACACGGGACATTGCGAGAGCCGGTGGACTGAGTCAAAGTAGTGTCATGCGCATACTGCATCGTCACCGCATTCACCCATTTCATGTGTCACTACATCAGCAATTACATGGTGATGACTTTAATCATCGAGTGCAATTCTGTCAATGGGCATTAACAGAGAATGCGTTGCAGTTCTACCTGTTTACCGATGATGCAGGTTTCACAAACCACGGGGCAGTGAATCTACGGAACATGCATTACTGGTCCGTGGACAATCCTCGCTGGCTCAGACAGGTAGAGCGACAGCGACCGTGGACTGTAAATGTATGGTGCGGAATCACTGGCGACCACCTCATTGGTCCTCACTTCATTGCAGGGGCCCAAACAGCTGCAACATACATCGCGTTTCTACAGAATGATCTGCCAACGATGCTCGAAAATGTCCCACTGGAAACGCGTTGACGTATGTGGTATCAGCATGATGGTGCACCTGCACATTCCACAATTAACACTAGGCTGACCCTTGACAGGATGTTCGACGGGCGTTTCATAGGACGTGGAGGACGTATAAATTGGCCAGCCCATTCTCCTGATCTTACACCTCTGGACTTCTTTCTGTGGGGTACGTTAAAGGAGAATGTGTACCGTGATGTGCCTACAACCCCAGAGGATATGAAACAACGTATTGTGGCAGCCAGCGGCGACATTACACCAGGTGTACTGTGGCGTTTACGACATTCATTACGCCAGAGATTGCAATTGTGTGCGGCAAATGATGGCCACCACATTGAACATCTATTGGCCTGACATGTCGGGATACACTCTATTCCACTCCGTAATTGAAAACGGAAACCACGAGTGTATGTGTACCTCACCCCTCATGGTAATGTACATGTGCGTCAGTGAAAAAGACCAATAAAAAGGTGTTAGCATGTGGACGTAATGTGCTGTTCCAGTCTCTTCTGTACCTAAGGTCCATCACCGTTCCCTTTGGATCCCTACATAATTCGGTGCTCTCCGATACACATGATCGAATAGCAGAGGAGTGGTACTCAAGCGTCAACTTTAGGTTACAATATCTCCGGATGTAATTAACATTTTACAATGCAACAAATGGCACTGTTTACGTATTTGTTTATATGTTCAGATATGCTAACAAAACTAACGGGGTTCCATTTAAAAAAAACTTAGGTTTGTGTTAAAAAACATACTTCCGTGCATTTTTTATGGTTTGTATTAACCAATTACACTAGCCCCTCTCCTCACATTCGGTCTGTGGAATCGATTCGTCAGTATTTGATGTGGTTTACGAAATATATCCAGCGACAATGTTAGGTGACTCACCCTATATATATATCTATATATATATACATATATATATATATATATATATATATATATGCCAATTCACTGTAAGCATACTGAGTAGTGCCACCTCTTGGAGTTTGTAAAAAAATTTATTTTGTCTGTGCAAAGTTGTAATTTTCTTTTTAATATTTATTTAATATGTTTTCTCAAGGCTTAACGAATTTGCATACAGTTAATGCAGTACAAAATAAAAGTAATATCTAAATATTTTTGCTAACATTTGAAATACAACTGCACTGGGTAGGCTCAAACAGTTGTCACTGAAACTTCAAACAATTTCAGTCTCTTGCTAACAGTGAGCTTCAGTGCACTTTGAACATAGCTATGAGCACTGTTGCTGTATGGAGGAAACCAAGTGGCTTCGTGTATGTGTGATAGTGATGTACTGAAATTATGGAGGAAGTCATTTATTTCCATGGATTATGAACCACAAAATCACAACAGAGATGCTGAGAGAGAGAGAGAGAGAGAGAGAGAGAAGAGAAGAGAGAGAGAGAGAGAGTCTGTTCTGCTAGTAAAGTCATGACACTCACTTCAACAATGTATCTACACAGATAAGTCAATCAGTAAACTTTGTAAAATGCAGGTGCAAGTGATTTTTTTACCTTTTATGAATTGTATCATTTACAAATGATTTAAGGAGAAATCACTTTTTCTTAATCATTTTTGAACCCATTGTAATAAATCAACTTCAGGTAGTCTATTGAAATGGAAAGACAAATTTGTTTCAGTAATGCTAAGTCATAAAAAAGTTTATTTTATTTCGATTCCTCTTGACAATATTTCATATTTAAAGGACATCACACCAGAGACTCTTACTATCTCCACAATATGTTTTAATACTGCAGTAATTACATTGTTATTTTTTTAATGATGTAGTTTGTATGAAATTGGTTATGAATGCTTTCCTATTATTATGTCAAATTTTTATTATATAAATCCAGTATTGTAGGATATCAAAACCATTGACCATACCCATGTCAGCCTTGTAGTTGTTGTGTGAATAAAATTATTTTTCCTATAATTTCGATATCAAAATTGTGTACATGAAAGGAAGGTACTCCTGCTATGTGTGCTTATAAAATTTTCATTATAACAGAGCACTGGTGATCCGAAGTACACACAGTTGTTATTCATAATTAGAAGGGGTATGTATGTAGTAAATCCTGATGGCCATATCACAAGTAGATGTCAATGATATTTCATTCATGTGGAGCCACACTCATATAAAACTTATGGAAAGATATAAACGCCATTTGATTGTATGATATGCTTTATTACATGATCTAGATTTCAGCCTTAGGCCATTTTCAAGGGTTACAACAGAAGCAAAAGAATATACAATAAAAGTGCAAATAGCAGAAAAGTAGAGAGAAATATAGCTAATGCATAATTATATAAACCTGATGTTCTGTAAGTAAAAGTGAGATGAATTTTGTGATGCATTAACTGGCTGGTTGTAAGTAGGCTGTTTAGGTTTTCTTATTGGCAACGCCACGTAGTGCTCTGTATGAAAAATGACTGGCTGTGCTGTGTGCAGTCTGTGGCTAGTTTGCATTGTTGTCTGCCATTGTAGCGTTGGACAGTTGGCTGTTAACAGCTTGTAGCGTTGCGCAGTTGGAGGTGTGCCACCAACAGTGGTGGATGTGGGGAGAGAGATGGCGGAGTTTTGAAATTTGTAAGACTGGATGTCATGAACTGCTATATATGTTATGACTGTTAAGGTAAATACATCATTTGTTCTCTATCAAAATCTTTCATTTGCTAACTATGCCTATCAGTAGTTAGTTCCCTCAGTAGTTAGAATCTTTTATTTAGCTGGCAGTAGTGGCGCTCGCTATATTGCAGTAGTTCGAGTAACAAAGATTTTTGTGATGTAAGTGATTTGTGAAAGGTATAGATTAATGTTAGTCAGGGCCATTCTTTTGTAGGGATTATTGAAAGTCAGATTGCATTGCGCTAAAAATATTGTGTGACAGTTTATGCACAGTCATGTATAATTTTTCTAAGGGGACGTTTCATGGTGACTTGCTTGATTATTAAGAGTATAAGGTTGTGAAATAAAACATATGACCATATTTACCTACAAAACTTCAGGGTTATATAACTGAAGATATATATATTAATGAAACATATCAGTCAGATAACTTTTGATATACAAGCAACAAATCAAATTATGTAATCTCTACATTAACTATAATGTATTTCTGTCAGATTTTCTGCTACTTCTCTGCTATTTGTTTTTTATTGTGTATTAATCTATTCCAATTTTAACACTTGGAAATGACCTAAGGATGAAATCTGGATCACGTAATAAAGTACATCGCTCAGTCAAATGGTGGTTATATTTTTTTGCAAATAGGTAGATGCAGTAAAATTAGCCCCTCTATTACATTAGGCTGATGTTTAAGAATGGTGTTCTGCACAACATTGGTAAATAAGAGAAAAAGCAAGAAGTCTTATAAATAAGAAATCAAACTAGAAACTTGAATGTTTACATATGTGTTATGTATAAGAAGAGTATTCATTATTCATATTGCTTACATTTCTGTAATGAATTACTTACAAAATTTGTAACACCTAAATATGATTAGAAGAAAAAGTTAAGTTCACTGCTGCTTATATAGTTCCACTTCTTACCATGGAAACATGCATACTTTTTGTGGATACAGCCATCTGTAAGAAAGACTTCAAAGAAGAAGATATGTGACATATTCTTGGCATTGACTCTGGTCTGCCAAATGACATGTAGGTCAGTGCCAGTGCTAAGAATGTCGGTACAAATAAACCCAATCTTATTTGATTCTGGCTTGCATTACCTGTAAATGAAGAATACAGTGTTTCAGGAACATATCCTTAGGACTGCTATCCAGAAATACTAATTTCTTTTGAATTTATAAATACTTCAACAGAAAAATTTCATAATGGTACTATAGTGACTTAGTTGCATGTCCCATGTTCACATTGATAACAAACCTAACAATGTGGATTATATACAAGGGCTATACATACACAATGCAGAATTTTGGCTATACACAAACTTTTAACTGAGGGATAGTAATTCATATACCATATGTAGAATTTAAAACCAGTATTTGGATAATTATAAGCCTTAATTCCATCAATGTTTTTAAACTTACCCTGCAATGTTAGAGTTTTGTGTCATTAATTAGCATCACTGTTCATGGTGGCTAATGATAAGTACATAAAGCTATTCTTCTAAATGAAACATGATTTGTATCGTATTTTTGCATGAGTTTTACACTGGAAGTGTACTTGTTTTCTCAAGTCCATTGCTCCCTAAGAATACTATATAGTAAAAAAGAAACAGATTAAGAGTAAAATCATTAATTCAAAACACATTGACAAATGTGATATTTATAAAATAAATGTCTGATGGAAAATCAGGAAAAGAAGAAAAATTATTTACACTTATTCTGAAGTCCGTTTAATAGTTTTGTAGGCTTTTCTTCAGGAGAGTGTCATGTGTAATTTCGTTACAAGTTGTGTGTTTGTGTGTGTGAATGTGTATTAAACTCAACAGACTTTTTTCAGTGAACTAAAATAAATTTTACTACTTAAGGGCAGCAATGGAGTAAAGAAAAAAATATTTAACAATAATTTTTCATAGTAATGTTTTTATAATGAGTCGATTATACAGGCCGGCCACGGTGGTCTCGTGGTTCTAGGCTCACAGTCCGGAACCGTGTGATTGCTACAGTCGCAGGTTCGAATCCTGCCTCAGGCATGGATGTATGTGATGTCCTTAGGTTAGTTAGGTTTAAGTAGTTCTAAGTTCTAGGGGACTGATGACCGCAGCTGTTAAGTCCCATAGTGCTCAGTGCCTCGATTATACAGCTGCTTTCCTTTCAAATAATGCCTACTTATAAAAACTTATTTGCTTACTTGCTGTAATTTCACATCTAATATACAGAGTGTATCTGTAAGAGAGTACAAAACTGTAACAGGACATAGAGAATGATCCACTGAACAATCTGAGGTAGGGAAACTGGGGTCAGAGAAGTCTTAAGGAAATATGGAAGTAAACTTGCCTACTGCTTTGTCTAGCATTACTATTTTCCAGCTTATTTACGACTGACATACGTACAAGGTTAAATGCACTGAGCTATTAATTTACATGCACATTCTTTATTTGCAAGGAAGACAGGAGGATGAGCCTGATTACTAGGAAGTATTTCCTGGTCACTGGATTGGAACGGGAGGTCCTATTCCATGGTCTGGAGGGTCACCTGACCTGACTCTCCTTTATTATTTCCTATGGGAATATCTAAAGTCACTTATGTATGAGCCCCCAGTGGATACGGAGATGGAATTAGTTGCCAGAATTGTAGCTGCCTGTGATATGATTCGAAACACACTAGGGATATTTGTCAAGATGCATTAGAATCTTGTTCATCGATGGCATGCTTGCGTTGAGGTCAGTTTCAGCACATTTTGTAAGGAACAGTAGAAATGGTACGCTCATGCGTCAATGGTGGTACTTGCAGTTAACTGTAATTAATGTAAATAAAATAGTACATAGTACTGCGATTTTATTCCTATTATGTCTTCAAGCTGGCTTCTCTGACCTCAGGTTCTCTACCTCAAATTGTTGAATGGAGCATCCTCTTGGTCCCATTAAATGTTTGCACGCTCTTACACCCTGTGTACACAGTCCCATAATTAGAGAGATCAACCGAGCGAGATGGCAGATTTGAGAGGAAAGCAGTTTCGATCCTCGTCCAGTTACCTACGTAGATTTAGGTTTTCTATGGTTTTCCCAAATCGCTTGAGACAAATGCCAGAATGATTTCTTTGATAAATACACAGCCTATTTCCCTCGTAATACTTTCCTAATCCAAGCTTATGTTCCGTCTTTAACGACTTCTTTAAACCCTAATCTACCTTCCTTCAGAGAGATTACGAAACAAGTAGTACGGCGGTAACGTCACCACTTAAAAGGTGGCCATGCCCACGCGACATTTTGACGCGTGGAATCGTGACTTCCTTTCGGGATATACCAGAACATCGGCCATGAGACATGAGTGGCACTTACCATGTGTGCTGTTCCTCTGTCAGTGACATGCGTAGCTTCAATACGAGATGTGGTAGCGTAAGACAACAATACAGTTCCCCATACTGTGGATCACACCGCTCAGCATATCTTGCGGTCACGCCTCCCATTGCTAGACAATCGCTTTCTGCAGGTTAACAATGGTGGCTGTGTTAGGTCTGCAGTCCCTATCTAGAGCATCCCATGCACGCTTAGTCGAATTTAAGTTCGAAGAGCGAGCATATTTCTGCAGATGCGTGTAGTTGTCCTCATGTGTTAGGTAAACTAGATTACAACTATGAAGACAGTTAATGTCATCCACCAGACAGAACTCAGGTCTATGTCTACCTTCGGAATGGCGTCCATGCAGTCGTAAGACGAAACCCTAAAGACCTCAGCCGGCATACTATACACAGAAAACACTATCGGTCGCTTCCACAGTATTTTATTGTAATGGGGATGTGGGTTACTTTGAGCCGACGAGGCAATGTTATAGAACGGGTTGAGGAAGTAAACAAAGATGAAATGGGACATATGATATGGTGATAAGAATTTGGCTGGGCGCTAAAAAGACCTAAATCGAAAAAAGCCTTATAGAGTGGACGAAATTTCTTCAGGATTGTTGAGATCCTTCCGAGAGCCAGCCGAGGCAAAAGTATTCCATCTAGTGTACAAGATATATGAGACAGGCGAAATTATCTCAAACTTCAAGAAGTGTGTAATAATTCCAGATCCAAAAAAGGGAAATGCTTTCAATGTTATCGAATTATCGATTTAATAAAGTCATACTTGCAAAATACCGACGCATATTATGTATAGAAGAAAAAGTTGTTAGAGAATGGAGAAAAGCAGGTGCACCAGCACACAGACTGGGACCAAGACGTAAGGGCATAGAATTAGACTGTTTAGCATTTGCGGATGACATGGCACTGATCGCACAAGACATTACCGATGCACAGAAACAGCTAGAATTATTACAAGAGCAGGCAGCATAAATAGAATTACAAATTTCATTTGAAAAAACAAAATTTATGACTGACATCAAAGATGCACCTTCTGATCTCAAAATTGGTAATAACTACATCTCTCGAGTAAAAGAATTTAAACATTTAGGTGAGTGGATTGTAGAAAATTGTAATGAAAAGAAATCTGTCAGATCAAGAGTCCAGAAAATGGAGATGGCGTTTCAATTAACAAAAAACATTTACAACAAAAAGAGTCTCTCGTGGAACTGCAAAATATGACACTACACAACAGTAATTAAACCCGAACCTCTCTACGCATCTGAGACACTATACCTTAATCACAGAACACTAAAAGAGGAATTAGAAGTGAAAGAACGTAAAATAATGAGGAAAATCCTAGGACCAAGAACTAAAGATGGTGTGCATTATCCAAAGCCCAATGCAGAGATATGTAAAAATATTTCCAAAATAACAGACACAATGCGCATGAGAAGAATTCAATTCATGGGGCATTTAGAAAGAATGGACTCAAACAGGTTAAAGAACAAAATCCATACATTTTTAAAGAACAAAACTACAAGACCGAAATGGTACAACCAGACAGAAAAAGACCTGAGAGAATTAGGGTCTCCAAATCTACACTATAGAAATGCAATCAGAAAAATCGCAAACACACGGGGTTTTGAGGAAGAAGAGAGAAAAACTAACCGACATACGTGGTCTACGCAACGAAAGCTAGCCCATTCGTTGTTTATGAAGGAATACTGGGCGAAAAGTAAGGCCAACAAATGTCGATTACGCGTGGTCCTAAGTGATCCATCCGCAAGCAAAAAAGAAGAATGAGAAACCCAATAGAAGCCGACCTCATGGAAGATCATTTTGCGTTCTGCATAAATGTAGGAATACACATGCCAATACTGACCGTAACACTTATCCTAGGAGACAGGTTATAAAAGGGCAAATCTGAGTTCATACTATTCGTAGAATGAGAATGTTGACTGAAATACTCTCATTGAAATGTAGTGCTGCAGAAGAATGCTGAAAGTTAATTGGTACACCGAGTAACTTATGAGTATGTGCTGAGAAGAAGTGAGAAAAATTGAAATTTAGGACACAATGTGACTAAAATAAGTGATCAGTTGACAGAATATGTCTTGAGGCATGTAGGAATTTGGTAAAGAGGGAAGTGTGTGAGGCAAACTTTGCAGAGGGAGACCATGGGATGAATACAGTAAACAGATTCGAGTGGCTATAGGTTGCAGTAATTATGTAGAAATTAAGAGACATGCACAGGACAAACCAGCATAGAGAGCTGCATCAAACCAGTCTTCGATCTAAAAACCACAACAATACCAACACTGAACGGCATTTTACGCTGTCACTCTTGCGTCGATCACGGCGGACAAGGTACAACATTTACTACGCCACCAAGTGTCTTAATGTGAAGGATTTACATCCGGTGGTTCGCCAAGTGTACAAAACAACCTCTCACAGCCAGAGATACACAATCTGGTGGAAGTTGTGTAGGCCAGAAGGTAGTCCTCTACCCAGGGTAGGTTCTGTGCTGCTTGGGTATGTTTGGGTATTTGAAGCAAGATAACTATCCTCGCTTTGGGTTGCAGCTGCTTCTTCAACGCCATGAAATGATGCTACGCTCAGTTATTGCCCCCACACCATGTCGATTGCCACTGGCTCATCTCTTAACTTGTCTGTGATTTATTCATGTGGAATATCGTCTAACTGCGTCTCCTGTAACATTCCACTTCTCTATGACTCGAATAGTACATACTGAGTGAACAAAACCAGTCACTTCTGCCTGCATTGCTCGCAGGAAGTACGCGAAGTGAGGATGGACGTTATTCAGTGTCACGCAACACTGTTACATGGTATCTATTACGTAAATAATTCGTTCCACGTTGGACCCTATAAATTTTTTAACAGTGTACGATTCATCAACCCAGAAAAAGAGGTTTTTACAATTTGTCTCGTTACTGGATAGCCGTGAGAGGCTTCTTCAGTTTTTATTACACTGCTTGCTATTAAATTTCAGTAATTTTAAGCAAATCAGTGGCATTAGTGCCTTGAAGTTATAATAGGCAGCCACAGATTTCAGTATTGCAACCTATTACACGCATATAACTCCGTGCGTTTAGATTGCTACACACACGCGCGCAACGTACTGTGATTTTCGCCGTCTCTTCGTAAATCGCACCCCTTGGAAGATGTCCCATCGCTGCTAGTACCGTTCCTCCAGAACACTCTATGGTAGCCATTCCACGCTGCAATCATGAATCATTAAGATGTACACTCGGTCAGGATTTATTTGCGCACCTGTAAATATTTGTTTCTTTGGGACGTTTCGTCACAACCTTTCAGCCGTGACTCATTAATAGCTCCACCCGGGTACAGAGCGTAACCAACATGCCGTTCCATATCCAAAGCAGTGTCGTCGTTCCAATGCGCAAACCGTGATACGTTTACAGGGTGCTGTACACTTTTACTTGTTCAAGGACATGTGAATACACTGATTTGAAGAGCCAATATATCGTAAATAAATAAAATCTGAAGATATCATTGCTATGTTATTGAGAACTATCGCTGGTTTCATTGTACTTTACGGCCTATGTGGAACTTATTAAATAAATAATAAGTTTGTAAAACCTTTCCTGGTTGTAAATGTGATGCTGTAGCTTATTACTGGTAATTAATACTGTACTAAAATGCAGAGTGTTAGAAAGGGAGTATCAGTTTCGCTGTGGCAGGGAAGTGCAAAGGAGACAAAGGGAAAGGTGCGATGCGCCATTGACCCAAGCCATCGTAGAATCAGTCGAACAAGGGCTATCAAGTATTTAAAAGACAGCTGGAGAGGGGCAAACTTATACAAACAGAATAATGCAATATCCTCGGATGGATGACATTGTTGTGTCAAAGGCATAAGAAATAGACACACGGGGTTGTATGGGGATGAAGAGTTGCCATAAATCGAAATAGCCGCATGAGCTGGACAATCGACAGTATCCTACTCATCCCCTCATCTCATCTCCAGCCTCCTGGCAGAGTTTTATTTAGTTTTTTTTTAAATTCATTAATCACAGTTTGTCCTAATAGACTCAGTATAGTGTATGTGTTACTTCAAGCTTGCGTAGAAAATGATTAGCCTACTTTATAATGCCTGGGACAAGTTCCTTCTCTATACCCGAAAATTTGAATGTGAGTAACACAGTATGGAATCTGACAAACCTGTGCACGTTCAGCATTCCGTGTATGAAAAATGGCCCCATGAGCTGATGGTTCACTATTACACACCACACGCTACACTCCACCGTTGCTGACGTTCCATATGACGACGCCAACGGGGATTGTCAGCAGACCAATAGTACAAGTTTCTGCGGTTTACTTGGACATGACTGATAAATGTAGCTTCATCACTAAGTACAATATGGTGAGAGATATGATAGGGATGGAACCTACGTCGATGGAGGATGCTTATGACACATGCCTGATTCAGGCACTTCCTTCTGCGTTTGCACGAGAGCTAACATGCACATAAACTATAACAGCAGCAAGAACGCTAATTTACCCCTCTTCTGTCGTCACTTGTTCCCTCCTATTACGTTGTCTAGGTGGTACATTATCACTTTCATAAATAGTTGCCGAGATCGTTGACGCCTATTGGGATCTCTTGCCCCACACACTCTGCAAGAAGAAACTGCAATCTTCCTACATTCTCCATATACCGTGAGCATGTTGGCTTTTTCTCCATTGGTAAATCCCATCGTCCTCTCACGCCCTACTGCTTGGACTGTCACACACTAACTGACCAGCAAGTTGCAGTGCACTCAAGGAACACACAAACACACTGTAAGAAAACATAATATCATCATACGAGCAACCACGCAAGTTGACTGGTACAGACAAGAATAAAAAATTCAAATGGCTCCAAGCATTATAGAACTTAACATCTGAGGTCATCAGTCCCCTAGACTTAGAATTACTTAAACATAACTAACTTAAGGACATCACAAACATCCATGCCCGAGGCAGGATTCGAACCCGCGACCATAGCAGCAGCGCGGTTCTGGACTGAAGCGCCTAGAAGCGCTCAGTCACAGCGTCCGGTCAGACAAGTGTCGGTTTGGAAACCTTGCACAGCATGACTCGCACTAGACTCCTGCAACAAACAACTGATGTATCCTCCTTTTAGTCTGTTAATGGCAATGGGCACTGTCCATTTAAAATGGGTGTATGTTTGCACAAAAATATGCCTTCTAGGCATTATTACAATCTGTTTATTGGTTAACAGTATGAGCCCCTGAATACCAATCCATTCTGCGAAAACCGCACATCAATAGCAGTTTTGATTTCATATTTGCGTTGCATGGCTTAGCTAATTAGCCCTGTATAGCGCAATTCACAACTGATGTAAGAGTTCTTCGCAGAGTAGACTACGTTACCACGTCTGTTGAGAATAAATGCCCTTTCCACACAAGTCGTCTACAACAAATTAGCAGAGGCGCAGTTACAAGACCGACAAATTATGGATCTCCTTCAATAAATGTAAAATGTTACCATGAGTGAGAAGTGTGGGCTCTGTCGTAGATTTGTGAGTAGTGGGTTATGGTGTGGGATGTGTTCAAAGTATTTTCATTTGGGGGGAATGCAGTGGGGAAGCCAGTGGTCATTTTAGTGAGATCCTCTCGTGGGAATGCAGAATCTGTAGTAGAAATAGTTGCTAGAGGAGCAGGAGCATAAGATCTGTGCCCCTCAGGTGCAGTTACAATGCGCAAAGGAGGAACTAGATAGGTTGAGGAGGGTGAAGGGCGGTGTGGAATCGGAACTGGCAGTTGGCAAGAAGGCAGCTAGAAAGAGGAGGTATTCAGACAATTTTACTTTATGTACATACAATAAATATGACTAACTGTCAGAGCTGAGTGGAGAGGAGCCTTGTGTAGCTGTAGATGTAGGGAACATGCAGCAGTCCTCGGCAATTAGGAGGCCTAGGTTAGTTGCAAAGTCTAGCAGAAAGAAGAAGGTTCTGCTTCTAGGTAGTTCCCACAGTAGAGGTGCGGGCTAGCAGTTACAGGAAGTGTTGAGGAGTGAGTACCAGGTCACCAGTATTGTGAAGCCTAGTGCAGCGTTGGCTCAGGTGACTGACAGCATAGGGGAGTTATGTAAGAATTTTACGAAGGAGGATCAGGTAGCGATAGTGGGTGGAGCAGGGAACAGTTTTGATAGGGACGGGGAATATCATGTAGATGGTGACCTGGTTAAGATAGCTACTCAAACTGATGGCACTAATGTGCATTTCGTCTAACTGTTTCAGCGTCATGATCAGCCTCACCTTAATGCAACTGTTAGGTGCGTTAATGTGGGGCTGGAGAGGGCGCTGATGGCAGAGGGCATGGGTCACATCTCAGTGGTGCTAGTTGGGTCCATCAGTAGATCGGATTTCACTAGGCATGGCCTGCACCTCTATGGGTATGGGAAGGGGAGGCTGGCTAAGCTTATAGGTGATAGTGTAGTGGGTGGTGGTGGTGGTGTCACTCATGGAAAAATTCCTGTAGTAGTTGGTGTTAGAGCTGCACCTTTTTTAGATTGAAGTTAGCTGATGGGTATACCTGCTTAAAAGAAGTCCCTCTAACTAAGGGCTCACCTTCTGAGGATGTAATGTTTCCAAGGAGAGAAGGAATTAGCATATTTCATCACAATATAAGAGGTATTAGGGATAAAGTTAGTGAACTGCTTATAAATGTTGACTCTGAAATTATTGGCATATCAGAGGACCACTTAAATAATTTGACAATTCAAAGGCTTCCTTTGTCAGGCTACATATTATCTGGCTGTTTCTCAAAGAGTTCCTTGTGGGGTGGGGGAGTGGCTGTGTACGTAAAAAACAGTATGCATTTGAGTCCATGGACGTATCACAACACTGAACTGAACAGATAGTTGAATGTTGTGCAGCGGTAGTTGAATTTAGTGAAACTAAACTTCTAATTGTTGTTGTTTATAGGTCCCCTAACTCCGACTTCAGAGCATTTCTTCTCAAGTTAGAGAGGTTTCTTGATTCCCTTTGTAGGAAGTACCGGAAACTGGTTATATGTGGTGACTTCAATACAAATTTTTTATATGATAATGCAAGAAAAAGGTTGTTGGTAGATATCCTAAATTCATATGATCTGATATAGACTGTGTTTTTTTCCAACTAGGGTGCAGGGGAACAGTAGCACAGCCATAGACAACATTTTTATTCATTCTTCATTACTAGATGGGCATTCTGTTAGTAAAAGCGTGAATGTCCTTTCAGACCATGATGCACAAATTTTAACACTAAAAGGCTTTTGTACTCAAATCAATGTCATATTTAATTACAAACTATGTAGGAAAGTTAATCCAACAGCAATAGAGAGTTTTTTAAAACTTGTCAAGGAACAAGAGTGGCAGGATGTTTATAGTGCCGATAACGTAGATAATAAATACAATGCTTTCCTTAACACAATTCTCATGCTCTTTGAGTGCTACTTTCCATTGGAACATTCTAAACGGGGTACTAGCAGTAATGGGCAGCCCAGGTGGCTTACTAGTGGGATAAGGATATCATGTAGAACAAAGCAGGAATTATATCAAAATGTTAGAAGTAGTCACAATAAAGCTACAGTAGTCCATTACAAACAGTACTGTAAGGTTTCCAGAATGATATTTTCATTCTGCAGCGAAGTGTGCGCTGATATGAAACTTTCTGGAAGATTAAAACTGTGTGCCGGACCGAGACTCGAACTCAGGACCTTAGCCTTTTGCGGGCAAGTGCACTTGCCCGCGAAAGTCTAAGGTCCTGAGTTCGAGTCTCGGTCCGGCACACAGTTTTAATCTGCCAGGAAGTTTCAGTATTGTAAGGTGCTTAAAATATTATTAGGAAGGCAAAGAGTATGTGGTACGCAAACAGAATAGCTAATTCACAGGATAAAATTAAAACTATATGGTCAGTTGTGAAGGAAGTGTCTGGTCAGCAGCACAAGGTCGACAATATAAAGTAAGTTCACATTAAAAATATTTCTGTTACTGATAAATCAGATATATGTACATTATTTAACAATCATTTTCTGAGCATTGCTGGTGAATTAAATAAAAATTTAGTTTCTACAGAAAATCATATAACTTTCTTGGCAAATGCCTTTCCGAGGTTAATGTCTGAAATACTCCTCTGTGATATGGACAAGAGGGAGATTGAGTCAATAATTAAATCACTGAAGACTAAGGACTCTCATGGTTATGGTGGAGTGTCTAGCAGAATATTAAAGTACTGTACTGCACATGTTAACCCTGCATTTAGCCATATTTGTAATTTTTCCTTTAGGAATGGTCAGTTTTCTGAGCAATTAAAGTACTCAGTAGTAAAACTGCTTCATAGAAAGGGAGAAAGGGATAATGTAGATAATTTTAAACCTATTTCTATGCCATCAGTGTTTGTAAAAGTTATTGTAAAGGCTGTGTATGTAAGGATAATTGAACATATTTGCTATCAAATGTACGGTTTGGCTTTAGAAGTCACTTAACAACTGAAAATGCTATATTCGCTTTTCTCTGTGAGGTACTGGACAAGTTTTCGAACGCTTGGCATATTTTTTGATTTAACTAAGGCATTTGATTGTGTTGATCACTAAATATTGCTTCAGTAGTTGGACCATTAAGTATTATGGGAGTGGCTCACAACTGGTTCACCTCTTACTTTAGCTACAGGCAGCAAAAGGTCATTATTTACAATGTTGATAACGGCTGTGATGTGGGGTCTGAGTGGGGTACTGTCAATTGGGGGGTGCCCCAGGGATCAGTGTTGAGGCCACTCCTGTTCCTTATTTATATAAATGATATGCCCTCTAGTATTATGGGTAACTCTAAAATATTTCTTTTTGCTGATGACACTAGCTTGGTAGTAAAGGATGTTGAGTGCAACATTGGCTCGGTTTCAAATAGGGCAGTACATGACGTCAGTTCATGGCCTGTAGAAAATAAACTAACGCTAAATGACAGTAAGACTCAGTTTTTACAGTTTCTAACACACAATTCAACAAAATCTGACGTTTTAATTTCACAGAACGGGCATATGATTAGTGAAACTGAACAATTCAAATTTCTAGGTGTTTAGATAGATAGTAAGCTGTCGTGGAAAGCCCACGTTCAGGATCTTGTTCAAAGACTTAATACTGCCATTTTTACTATTCGAACGGTATCAGAAGTGAGTGATCGTTCGACACGAAAATTAGTCTACTTTGCTTATTTTCATTCGCTTATGTCGTATGGTATTATATTTTGGGGCAACTCCTCCCATTCTAGAAGGATATTTTCGGCTCAGAAACAAGTGGTTTGGGCAATAAGTGGTGTGAGTGCACGAACCTCTTGTCGACCTCTGTTCACGAGTCTGGGTATTTTGACATTGGCCTCTCAATATGTATATTTCTTATTGTCGTTTTTTGTTAGCTATATGGTTTATTCCCAAGAATAAGCAGCTTTCACTCTGTTAATACTCGGCAGAAGCCAACCTGCATTTATACTGGACTTCCTTAACCCTTATGCAAAAAGGTGTGCAGTATACTGCTGCATCCATTTTCAATAAGCTGCCACTCGAATTCAAAAATCTTAGCAGTAATCCACGCGCTTTCAAATCGAAACCGAAGAGTTTCCTCATGTGTCATTCCTATTCTGTCGAGGAGTTCCTTGAAAAATTAAGCTGATTCTTATTGTATTGCTGATAGCGTATACTTTAACTTATGGACTGACTTTTTTCAAGTTCATGAACATTTATTTTTATCTGTTATTATTTTTATGTTGTAATTTCATCTACTGACACGTTCCATGACCTTGGAGGTTTGCTCCTCAATTTGGTCCTACGGAACTTAACGTGTAAATAAAAATAAAATAAAATAAGATTCTACAACCAACATACACAGAGAACTTTGTCCGATACATGAATCCACTAAGCAAGCATTGCGTGTCGTTTAGCAAAATATAACTCAGCCTCTTGTTCCCGCATAAATGAGGAGGGTCATTTTCGGCCAGTTCCACAGTCTTTCAAACCTGGCATATTCTCACTGACACAACTCGTTACGGACCAGTTCGTGTGGTCTAACGTCGAAAATGATTTCTGAGACTGGAGATGTACAGTCTTAGACATAAAGTTGATCGCCGCCTGGACGCCGCAGAAGCTTTGTCCGAGGAGTTTACTTAAGGTGGCCAATAAATTGGATCGCCCCCTCAGAATTATAAGTCCGGCGATATGCGCGATCTGGTTACACTTACAATGCGGAAGTGTCTGAAGATGTATTCTGCTTTGCTCGAGAGGCTGCACGGCTGCAACTGCCCGTGGTGTAGTGGTAAACGTTGCGCGATGTAGCCATAAAATCGCGAGATCGAATTCACTGCAGTTCTTTTTTTTTCCATCGCATTTCTGTTGTCTACGAAAGTAGACAGTTTGATGCTGTTAAAAGAATAAATCCCTTCACTTTCCAATCCACCTGTAATACCACAAATCTTCGCATCATTTCCGCCACACAGGTCGCGGCTGTGTCAAGACCAACTTGACGCTCGGGAGTTTCCTCGCCCTACAGAGGTCCCCTGCAGCCGCCTACCGACTGCACGCCGCTCGCCAACTTCGCCAGGCGTCGTTCGACCAAGTGACCGTGGCGCTACGATTGTGCTTATCAACTGTTATTTTACCAAATAAAGTTATTTTTTCTTGCAGGTCCATATTGGATTTCTCAAGCTTGACTATAATTAACGTTATTCAAGAGTTGTAAAATAGAGCCGCAATTGGAAAAATGTCCAACATTTGCAACATATTCTTTGCTCTGGGTTTAACATACGTGTGAAGGCAGCAAGGCAGCTCGGAACATTTGCACTGAGTGTGGAGCGATTGATTTTGGGCAAAACACGTCAGTAAAGGATTTTTCTGTTTCAAGAAACGTCGTACGTTCTGCCATAACCACTTTACTACATTCAGGAAGTCTTTATAACTGACATATGTGATGAAACGCGATCATTTAACAGTAGTACGCCATTTACATTCATTAGACAAGGTCGAGGAGTCGGGTGTAGGAGTACAACAAACTCTTAACTGAAAGCGACAAAAATCAAAGGGTTTACTATTAATCCATTTTAGCTTGATCGTCATCATTTCGTTCATTGAGTATTCCTAGCCAGTATTGTTACTGGTGTCTAATCATGACATCTTTATGTTAACTTCTCAGTTGGAAATTCATGGTTCAGCCGTGTGACAAGACATCTCCTCGAGCAAAGGGTAGTGTGAACATAATATTCTGCAGCTGGTGGCTCAATAAGGATGTTGTGCACTACGAAACCCTCCTCAAGGTCGTGTCTATCGCAGCTGGTGTTTGTTGGCAACAACTAAGAACCTCAATTCAGCTTACCGTGGAAACCTTACGACGAAAGACTGTCGTAATAGAACGGAAACAGCATGCAAATTTGACATTTCATAGTTTCAATTTATTTACTGATTGTGGATCTGTCTGCTTTGCCTGTAGCTCTGTCACAAAACAGCTAAAAAACATGGTCTTCTGCAAGACAGGAACGGTGACCAGTTTGCTTCGGAAGCAAGCATGTTACATCAGTGCCAGTAAGGTGCTTCTGTGACGGGTTCCTTATTTGCCGCAGTGGTAGGTAGAACTGATAATCTACAACGTAAAAGGCGAGGTTAGTTGCATTTTCCACGTGGAATCACCTACACACTCTCAAAAGCGTAAAGTGATACGCCGATTTCATACCTTTAAGGAAAATATCTCAGATCATTGAATCAAACTGGCAAAGAAATACAAGTGAACTTGTCAGCATACTTATATGTCATCCAGAAAGTAACTCGGCAGTCACACCGTTGCCAAACATATTCAATCTTATTGCCGATATTCAGTTATACTACGAGCAGGAAGAATTCGTTTCGCCAGACGATGTGAAGCCTGACGCGGAATTGAGCAACTGTTGTGTCTGAAAGACACGGCGAATGAGTACCTGAATACGAAAAGTAGATGTCAATGGACTTTATTCACATTTCCGAACTACAGTGTAGTTACTAATAATACTCAGATGCCTCAGCTGCAGAGTAAACATCATAAATCAGTAACTGTCTCAATTATTTCTGTTTTTCTGTCGTAATCACATTGTAAACCGCAAAGCTAATTACCAAACGTGATTCACATATCTGGAGGGCTTCAAGTGGTTAATATGCATACGTTATGAAAAAGTAACATGCCTTTCGACCGTTACAGATTTCGAAAATGTATCTCTTAAGAATGCTGTCATTGGTACCATCCACGAAACGGAAGGATGCAAATGAAGTGACAGAGCTTTCATTGCAAAACGTGAAGAGCCAAGAGACGTGTCGTAAACTGCGGATAATAAACTACGTATAACGTTATGTTCCCATAGAAGAATTAGCTGAAAAGCGGGCTCAAACAATGTGTCAAAAATGACACCAGCGAATATTTGCAGTGTTAATTCGATTTGAGCTACTGGTAAGGTGAAAGTAGAAGCAGTTGTCATCAGGATAAGGAATAAGGAACGAAAAATGCAGACAGTAATATCTGGAATAAGTCATCCTTAAGCAAAAACTGTCATTAAGCCTGTAAATACTGAAGGAATGACAATTATGTATCCATAATGATTACAGTATAAACACTGCTGATGATTTGTCAGTAAAATCGAAAAGCATCCATGTCGAAGAATTTTTCAACTTGCATTATGCGTAAGACAAAAAAATGGTTCAAATGGCTCTGAGCACTATGGGACTTAACATCTGAGGTCATCAGTCCCCCAGAACGTAGAACTACTTAAACCTAACTAACCTAAGGACATCACACACATCCATGCCCGAGGCAGAATTCGAACCTGCAAACGTAGCAGTCGCGCGATTCCGGACTGAAGCGCCTAGAACCGATCGGTCACCGCGGCCGGCTGCGTAAGACAGAGAGATACTGAGACAGCAGTACGCTCACCATACTGAGCGTTGTGGTGATTTTCTATGCAGATCTTCACAGTCAGTGCACCGTGTTATTAACTGAGTCCCTGGTGGTGTCATTTATAAATGACACCTCTATCCTGCCACATTACTCACCTGAGAATTATCAACGTGCAATACGAAGGCACAGATGGGCTTACACTTCTAGTACTTGCAGAAACTATCTATATGCTGCTGATTCTTGACGCAGCTCGTGGTCTTGCGGTAGCGTTTTCGCTTCCCGCGCACGGGGTATCGGGTTCGATTCCCGGCGGGGTCAGGGTTCTTCCCTGCCTCGAGATGACTGGGTGTTGTGTCGTTCTCATCATCATCATTCATGCCCATTACGGTCGGAGTAAGGCAATGGCAAACCACCTCCGGTAGGACCTTGCCTAGTCAGCGGTGTGGGTCTCCCGCATCGTCCCCTAAGCTCCTTGAAGTATGGGACCTCATCATAATCATCAAATGGTTCAAATGGCTCTGAGCACTATGGGACTTAACATCTGCGGTCATCAGTCCCCTAGAACTTAGAACTACTTAAACCTAACTAACCTGAGGACATCACACACATCCATGCCCGAGGCAGGATTCGAACCTGCGACCGTAGCGGTCGCTCATAATCATCTACCAGCTCTACATCGGATTGTAGCTCAGACTTATTTTTTGATCGTGAAATTGTTGCTCAGCAGTGGATCAATAGCATCTATAACCTGGTCACCCACACATTACACAGACCCATAATATGCAAGTTAATCTCAATGAAATGTCATAAGCTCGCATCTTTGCGGCAGCGTCTTTTTTTATTTTTATTTTTTTTTTACATTTCTGGTCTTGCAGTAGTCTGCACCTCGTATTGAAAGCGATAAACAATTGTTTCAGTCTACCACATCATAATTCACAGCCACTCCCTGCCCACCCAACCACAACAACAACCTTGAAACACAACAGTGGATGAGGTTACATACCTACGTTATCGGCTTCTTCTTGTCAGCTTTCTCGAGTGGTGATGCTGCTGTTTCCCTGAAGATGCATACATGTTTCATAGGATTCCTTTCGTTGATTTCATCGTGGTCGTTTTCAATTAAAATAGAGGAAGAGAAAAAAAATCTCGCTTCAAACATACATTTGTAGGGGGGGGGGGCGGGGGGGGGGGGAGGTCAGAATGTATGGCTACCGTTGCCGCACTACAGGCTAGCGAGATATCGTCGAGAATGTGATCATTCTCTCATTGCTTTGGTATAGGCTAAGTTAGAAATTAGCTGTCATAATTATTTATTTTAGGTTTAATTTAAGATAGTGCAACTCATTTCAGGTATGTTGTGCTCATCATCAGGTGTTTATGCATACTGAAGATAGTTACTTAAAGATAATTGTCTTAGCAAAGAACTGTTTCGTTCACAGTTCACTGCTGGAGCGGATATTGAAGTATCGGAGGGGAAGTGGTGCCAGTGAGTGGCCAGAAATCGATTGCCAGCGGTGCCTTCTGTTGGCATGGAGGTGTCTCTCGTCGTTTGTCGTGATTGAAATCACGGCCTTTATGGGCTGCGGATAATGTTTCTTCAGTTGCTGTGGTGCGATATCGTGTGATACATTTTTTGGAGCTCTGTTGTTCACTTACATTTTTGGCATCCCATGCTTCATCTGTATCCATGGCACACTGGATGAGTGGTTTACGACGTTACACTGCTGCAATGCTTAATCTAACACTGATTTGGACGTAAATATTCCGCACAGTCTAGTTCCTTAAACATAGTCGGCATGGAAATAATGAATTAAGCAAAAAGGAGGTTATCCATATTATAAGAGACATTGTTATTTACTCGTAGGATGACTACCTTTTCGGCTAGGCACAACTTATGCAGGCATTAAACTTCCGAACAAATATCTGGTGAACTGCAGTCATCAAGCTCCAGTCCTGAAAGACCGTCAGCTAACACTGGGTTGCCAAACACTTTTCAGATGGCATTACACGTATAGCTGTTTTTCAGACAATACAAGGAATGGGACTTTAATGACATTCCTTCGTTAGTCATTGTCTTGTAACGCGGCTAAAACATGTCAAATACTTGCGACTGGAAATGAAATGTCTACTGATTCAAATAAGTAATGGGCACTATATTTCATAGCAGTGGAAGCAATACTGCAGAAAACTGATTACTTAACTAACTGTAACATATAGTACCTGTGTAATGACTGTCATTTCACATGCGTTGCAGACGACACCTTGCCTAAGCAGTTACCTACAGAATTAATGTAATTACCATAAAAAGTAATTCAGTGTCTACTTAGTACTGGTGAGACAGGTGCTTCAGAATCTCACCAGGGTTGTTAGTCATAAGAAGGGAGGACAACACCACGTTATCTTAAATGTAGTCAGCGCTAGATTAAGTACACCAACACTATTGTCGTGCAAAACCGGCTGACAGCTGACGTGGCCTCATTCTCTGAGCACCCGTACCATTCTGATCGTACAGTTATCACAGTTATCTATTGACGATGGTTACAATATAACTGCTGCCGATGCTTTGCCAAGATACGTGTAAAGTGCCTTATAGATGACAATTTTTATTTTCAGTGTGCCTCGATTTTTGAGTTTGACCTTAGTAAATTCCCGACAGTTTCAGATTAACGGGCCCTTTCAGCTATCAAATTATTCATATGGGAATTATCTAAGCGTAATTGCTAGAACACTCGATTACTTTGTGTAGCACTCCATTTTGGGGCGTGTATGACTCGGAAAGCGACGTTAATCTGATTTTTGGTCCATATTCTGTCGACTCTCGGAATGCTGCTTGAATGATCTGACAACTGTGTTGCCCCATGCGACAATTCTGTAAAGTGCTGTGTCAACTGTGAGTCAATGCTGAATGGACACGTGGGTAGGGATGTTCACTGTAGTAAGGTGGTGGTGGTGGTGGTGGTTAGTGTTTAACGTCCCGTCGACAACGAGGTCATTAGAGACGGAGCGCAAGCTCGGGTTAGGGAAGGATTGGGAAGGAAATCGGCCGTGCCCTTTCAAAGGAACCATCCCGGCATTTGCATGAAACGATTTAGGGAAATCACGGAAAACCTAAATCAGGATGGCCGGAGACGGGATTGAACCGTCGTCCTCCCAAATGCGAGTCCAGTGTGCTAACCACTGCGCCACCTCGCTCGGTTGTAGTAAGGGTAGAGGGGGAAGGGATACCCTTCCTCGTTACATGTCTCCTACCATGATGAGTAACGTTACGAATGGCTGATTCACAAGAAAAAATTTATGTCCGCAAATCCATCTGGTAGCTATGCATGAAAGGAAAGAGAGTCCTGGGCTTTTTTTTGTCAATGGGACTGCAATTTGAAGCTGGTATCATGTTATACTTCACAACCCTAAAATGTTTATTTTCTTACTTCATACCGAAACAAGTACTGTGATAACGAGAGAATGAAATGAATCAGACGCTTCTCATAAAAACTGTTTGCTTGTGTACCACTATCGATTGCAAGAAAACTATATTCTCCCAACGGTCGCTTGCATTTCTAGATCAACTGACAATGACCTCGATACTTCTACCTACATGTTCTCAATGGGGCTGCGGTCGGGTGACCATGGAATGTACGACATTAGTTTTATTCTGTCTTTGCTGTGAAAGCAGTCCTGATCGGATCGGATTAGATGGATGGGACTGTGTTCCTGTAAATAAATAGATATCTAGTTATTTCATCTATTTATATATCAAGAACTTATTTGTAATTTAGACATTGTATTAATTATTTTCTTATATTGTCTAAGAATTCAGGTCCAGACATGGCTGAGAGGTCTATTGTAAGATTTAAATGGGCATGTTTTGAGTAATATATGGCAATGTCACGGGCACCAGTGACGTCACAGCCGGCAGCTAGCGTATATAAGGGCGCACCAACAGCCCACTGGCAGTCATAACACTTGACAATGGCCAAGGAGTGCTTGGCCGAAAGCTCGTGTAGTTTTAACCAATTGACGCGGTTGGAAACCCGAGAGTATTTCACCGTGTCCATTATGTAATAAGGATCTTTGGCTGAAACTAATATCGAACTAACGAGGAGATCATCGAACCTGTTAATCAAGGATTTTTATGAGTCTTAGTTAAGTTGTCGAGAAACCTATCCTGAATAATGGGCTAGCGGCATGTCATCCAACGGCTTCTAGTTGAAGTATTTTGAGTATACCAGTAACGTGATATCTGTGATAAGCCACTGAGAGAAGTGCAGCGGCTATAGTTAAAGGTTATGATGCGGACGGTAAAGGTTCAAACCCTGCCTGTGTACGTATTTTACAATTTTATCGTATACATCGTCATTAAATAGTATCTGTCGTGCAAAATTATTCAGAAATAGTCATTTCAGACGTAGTAATTTCATTAATAAAACAATCACAACAGAAAACTTTCTTCAGATGTGTAGCCTGTTAGTTACGGAATGGATTACAGAACGTTCTCAGTCACTATCACTTGCTGTGCTGAAACAGAATTACTGACGGTATTTGTCGTAGGGGCAACTGAAACGCAGATTGGTAGAGCACCATGGTCATTTAACGAAAACTATTGCCTTCCAGGTACTTTTCAAAAATGGTTCAAAAGGCTCTGAGCACTATGGGACTTAACATCTGAGGTCATCAGTCCCCTAGAACTTAGAGCTACTTAAACCTAACTAACCTAAGGATATCATACACATCCATGCCCGAGGGAGGATTCGAACCTGCAACCGTAGCGGTCGCGCGGTTCCAGACTGAAGCGCCTAGAATTGCTCGGCCACTGCGGCCAGCGGCACATTTCAGGAAGGGATGCCGGGAAACATAGTTTATTTAAATTACAAAACTTCGATGGGAACCAAGCATGTTTGATTATTGTTGCGAAGGCAGGCACACTAAAATACAGAATCGAAGGATGTATTTATTATGGAATCTTCTCACGAAACAATTTCTATAATAGTCTTTACCAACTTGGTTGCACTTTGAATTTTTTTCATGAAACTTTGACCCTGCTTGCAAAAATAAATATCACAGGTTCGGTAAAGTGGAGTACATGTTCGAGGGGTAGTTTTTACAGTGCAAATGCCTACCTTTTTTCATCTACCAAGATGTGATCGGAAAGCGCCTGATGATCTGCACTCCCCATGAATCAAACGAACGTTATCCAAATATTTCGAATTGTAAATACGTGCCACAAACAGAATATATCTTTGAAGATCGTTTTCGGTATAGGATTTTTACTAATGAAATTACTACGGCAAAAACCACTATTCTAGAATACTTTTACATGAGATAAACTACACTACTGGCCATTAAAATTGCTACACCAAGAAGAAATGCAGATGATAAACGGGTATTCATTGGACAAATATATTATACTAGAACTGATTTGTGATTACATTTTCACGCAATTTGGGTGCATAGATCTTGAGAACTCAGTACCCACAACAACCACCTCTGGCCATAATAAAGGCCTTGATACGCCCATGCAGCTTCAACACGATACTAAAGTTTATCAAGAGTAGTGACTGGCGTATTGTGACGAGCCAGTCTCTCGGCCACCATTGACAGACGTTTTCAATTGGTGAGAGATCTGAAGAATGTGCTCGCCAGGGCAGCAGTCGAACATTTTCCTGCAGCATGCGGTCGTGCATTATACTGCTGAAATGTAGGGTTTCGCAGGGATCGAATGAAGAGTAGAGCCACGGGTCGTAACACATCTGAAATGTAACGTCCACTGTTCAAAGTGCCGCCAATGCGAACAAGAGGTGACCGAGACGCGTAACCAATGGCATCCCATACCACCGCGCCGGGTGATACGCCAGTATGGTGATGACGAATACACGCTTCCAATGTCCGTTCACCGCGATGTCGCCAAACACGGATGCGACCATCACGATGCTGTAAACAGAACCTGGATTCATCCGAAAAAATGACGTCTTGCCATTCGTGCACCCAGGTTCGTCGTCGAGCTCACCATCGCAGGCGCTCCTGTCTGTGATGCAGCGTCAGGGGTAACCGTAGCCATGGTCTCCGAGCTGATTGTCCATGCTGCTGCAAAACGTCGTCGAACTGTTCGTGCAGATGGTTGTTGTCTTGTAAACGTCCCCATCTGTTGACTCAGGGATCGAGACGTGGCTGCACGATCCGTTACAGCCATGCAGATAAGATGCCTGTCATCTCGACTGCTAGTGATACGAGGCCGTTGGGATCCAGCGCGGCGTTCCGTATTACCCTCCTGAATCCACCGGTTCCATATTCTGCTAACAGTCATTGGATCTCGACCAACGCGAGCAGCAATGTCGCGATACGATAAACCGCAATCGCGATGGGCTACAATCCGACCTTTATCAAAGTCGGAAACGTGATGGTACGCAGTTCTCCTCCTCACACGAGGCATCAAAAGAACGTTTCACCAGGCAACGCCGGTCAACTGCTATTTGTGTATGAGAAATCGGTTGGAAACTTTCCCCATGTCAGCACGTTGTGGGTGTCGTCACCGGCGCCAACCTTGTATGAATGCTCTGAAAGGCTAATCATTTGGATATCACAGCATCTTCTTCCTGTTGGTTAAATTTCGCATCTGTAGCACGTTATCTTCGTGGTGTAGCAAATTTAATGGCCAGTAGTGTATTTAATGATATTCTGTATGCTGAAATTGAAAAGAATAGTACACGGACAGGATTTGAACCTGTACCGTCCGCATGATAAACATGAACTATAGCCAATGCACTGCCTTCACTACCTTGGAACAAAGCTCAGTTACAGATATAGGAGGTACGCAAAAATTTTCAAAATCGAATTGCTCGGAAACTAGGACTTGATGGATAAAAAGCTGCTAGCTACGTACTCAGAACAGGTCCCTCTACAGCATACCCAATATTTATCAAAATTTTTTGGTTTACAGGTCTAACAATCTCTTAGTGAGATACAGAAACCACTGGACAGTTTGAACTGCTGTGTTTTCAACAATACTGCGCAAATAAATCCCATCGGTGGCATAACAGGCAGCAACCACCCAAGGGGAATTGAAGAATATGACTAGTGCCAGCGTTGTAAAATTCTCACACATTATGTTTATTTGATGCTAATACCTTAATGAATATTAAATATCTGTTTTAGTGGTACAAATATACACCGTATCACATTTGCAGAAGACATACTAATAATCATAGTGATAATAGAGGAATTGTTAGAGAAAAGTGGGTCCAATACAGTAAGTTAGTAATGATCAGTAATGAGAAGATCTACAAAAATGTAGAGAAAATATCAGACATAATGGGTAAGCGAGGATTAAACTTCATTAAACATATCTACCAAATGAATGCGAGCAGGTTGAAGAAACAAATATTATTTTACTTCTGGAAGAATAAATCAACAATATCATGGGTTAAGAAGTAAGCAAAGAACTAGAAAGAAACAACATGAAGGACTTGGAACTAATCGTAATAAAACGTTTTTAAGAATAAGGTATTGAATTTAGAAGCCTTTCAAAGCAGAAGAAATAACAAATTGGAAACAATATAGACAGAAGTAGGAAAAGACATTATGGGAGAAAATGACGGGATACTTGAGAAAATGGGACACAACAGCAAAGAAAAAAAAAGGAACTGACGTTGTTACATGAAACTAATTGGTAAACTCAATAATAATAATAATAATAATAAATGAATATTCGAAAACTGTGAAGAACTTTTACGTTATTTTCTGTCCATACCTGCAGGAAGTACACGTCGCCTTGAGGATACAGCATCTCAACGATCGGCTCATTATATTCTCCAAAATATCAATGTAGGCTTCTGCGTTGAGAATACCCTCAATTTGCCACAGGAACCCTGCTCCCCGAGCTGAGATATAGCCCCAAACCGCAACAGAATAGCGTTTAATTCTTTCTCATCCCACAAGATACCTCGGACTAAATCGCTCTCCTCGCAGATGATACACCTAGTAATATCAAAACCGTTAAACGTTAATAAAACCGCTCAAAAATTCAACAAAAACATGTATTGAACAAAAACACCATCATATAACTATACAAGAAGGAAAACCGATTCTATAAAGGGTGTTCTGTACCACAATAACTTAAGTTTTACTTAAAATGCTAACATAGATGATCTTACACACAATTAATTTATTGATATCTCACCTGAACTGGGGCATTACTCACAGAAGAAAAGAGTCTGCTCCAGTCGAAGGAAATGTATTCTTCCGCTAAAGCCATGTGGTCATCTTCTGATACATAGTCAAGCGTTGCTTTACAGCAATTCTTCGGCATAAAAGTCGATTATCTTTCAACCTCCTCTAACAGTTCCTGCACTCCCAGGAAACTCAGAAATCTATCCTAGGCGCCGACAACTGAGGAACGGATTTGGCGCATGCGTTGTCGAGTAACCATCAGTAGCCTCTCTCACTGGACACATGGGGTCGTCCCCCTGCACATTCAATCCTGGTAAGGCCAGTGGCGGCATACTTCTCTCCACCAACGCCTCCCCATCGCTTTTGGGACTCCACATCTCTCACCTGCCTTGGACAGGCTGTAACTCCCGTACTCGATCAGTACAACGACTCGAATTCTTGTCTCATGATTCCAATGAGATGCCATGATGACTGAAAACTACGTGTTTTTTTTCTTTTATTGTTATTTTATAACCCTGCCCCATGTGGCTAGAGGTGGGCTTGCAGCGGCTCAATTCTCCGTTCTTCAGCCCAGATATTGTATAAAATAAGACATTACATACATAAAAGATAAGGATAAAAGATGGAGATTACAACACAGAAGGGGAGACAATGGTAGTTGAAATATACAAACATAAGACATAGTTTCACGGCGCACGTTTACGTAAAATCCACATATAATTAAAATGACACTAGATAAAGACATAGCACACAAAAGCATGAAGAGCACAATTAAAAATGGGCGTTCACAGTAATGAGAGCCACACAGGACGATGACATTGAACACACACTGCACATATGTTACATACACGGCGAGCACCAGAACACAACATAGTAACTGGGTTAAAATCGGAAAGAACTGCCAAGGGAGGGGATGGGGTCAGAGAGGAGGTGGTGGTGGTGGTGGTTACTGTTTAACGTCCCGTCGACAACGAGGTTATTAGAGACGGAGCTCATGCTCAGGTTAGGGAAGGATTGGGAAGGAAATCGGCCGTGTCCTTTCAAAGGAACCATCTCGGCATTTGCCTGAAACGATTTAGGGAAATCACGGAAAACCTAAATCAGGTTGGCTGGAGACGGGATTGAACCCTCGTCCTCCCGAATGCGAGTCCAGTGTGCTAACCACTGCGCCACCTCGCTCGGTGCAGAGAGGAGTAAGAGAAGAATGTCGGTTGAGGATGGCGGGCAGGAAGGGGCGGAAGGGGGGAGCCAGTAGCACACCAAAAGACAGGAGACAGGGAGAGTGTGGTGGGAGCAGCCCAGAAGGGAGCGTAAGGAGGGGAATGGAGACGTGAGGACATGAGGGGTTGGAGGGAGGAAATAGCACAGAGGGAGGGGAACCTATGTGGTGTAATGCATTCATTATATAGTGTGCACTTAGCACTCCCACGGCAATGTTATCAGATCCCTCACTTAAGCAGAAGACCTTTTACTGCTGATAGGAAGAGCACAAATTTATTCAATATAAAAGTTTAAAGGGTATTCAGTGAGAAGGAAAACATGTTTGGTATAATATTGCATAAATAAAGATCATTATGAGGTAAAATTAATGAGAAAATGCAAACGACAGTAAATATCAGTGTAAAGTATTTTATTGTGACAGCATCCTACGTAATTAATATTTACTCAAACTGTGTCCTGCACATTACGTTACTTAAATTTGTGCAGAATCCATTATGTCCGTAAAATATTTGGCAAAGACAGTGCGCTCTGGCATTGCGACATGTACAGCGATAAACTGTGTACAAAGTGTTTATGTTGACTGACCAAGGGGACCTCCACCACACGGTAAGATACAAACAGGAAAGAAGTGTGCCTACATCACTATCTGCACATTTTTTGCGTAGCCAAAGTGAAACTCTGTTCCCAGGTCCTATGGAGCATGTCGAACCAGTATCATGTCATTAGTCATTAGAATACTAACCGGTGGTTGACGACTCTCTTCTTACCTCAATAGGTAGAGAACTTTCTCGGAAAGTAAGATGAGGTGACGGAATTTACACAACTAAAGAGTTTTTCTGTAATCGTTAGTAGTACACTAGTAAATAGCTTTTCTGAGAAATGTGTAATTCATTTCCTTTTATTGCATCACAGCACATGTGTCAGCATGAAATGAGAAAAAGAACATTTTAGAATTGCAAAGCATACTATGATACCAGATTCAAATTGCAGTCCCGATCTGAAACATTATAAAACCCAGCAGTCTGTTTTCTTTCATGCATAACTGCCGCTCACAAAATCTTATATATGGATTTGTGGACATCAAGTTTTTCTTGTGAATGAATCTTGTGTTACCTTACTCATGATGGAATGGTGACATGTAAACGATGTAGAATACACCTCCCCCCCCCCCCTTACTACAATGAACGTCTCTTCACATGTGTGCATTCAGCACTGACAGACACTTGCCACAGCACTTTACAGAATTCGCGCTTGAGCCAACAGTTGTCAGATCATTCAGACAGCATTCAGTAAGTCGACAGAAGATCAAATCACCGTCCCTTTCCGAGTCATAAACATCCCAGTATCGAGCATTACTCAGAGTAGTCGAGAATTCCAGAAATTATGCTTAGATAATTCTCATATGAATAATTTGCTAGCTCAAAGGGTCTATTAGTGTGAAACTGTCGGGAATCGAGGCACACTGAAAATATAAATTCTCATCTATAATGAGCTTTTCACGTTTCTTGTGAAAGCATCAGCAGCAGTACTATTGTAACCATCGCTAATAGATGACAGTGACAACTGTATAATCAGAATGCTACGGTTGCTCAGAGAACAAGGCGACGTCAACTGTCAGCCGGTTTTCCGTGACATTAGTGTTGGTGCATTTAAAGTAGCACTGACTACTTAAATAAAGGTAGCGTGGTGTTGTCCTCCTTTCTTATGACTAGCAGCTCTTATGAGGTTCTGAAACACCTATCTCACCATTACTAAGTAGACCCAGAACTATTTCTTACGGTAATTACATTAATTCTGCTGGTAACTGCCTGAGGAAAGCATCGTCTGCTACACAACTGAAATGACAGTGATTACACAGGTTCTATATGTTACAGTTAGTTAAGTAATCAGTTTGAAGCAGTATTCCTTCCACTGTTATGAAATATGAAATATACTGCTTATTACTTATTCGAATCAATAGACGTTTTAGTACCATTCGCAGGTGTTAGACGTGTGTTAGCCGTATTACAAGACTAACGAAAGAATGTCGTTAAAATCCCATTCCATGTATTGTCTGAAAAACAGTTACACTACTGGCCATTAAAATTGCTACACCAAGAAGAAATGCTGATGATAAACGGGTATTCATTGGACAAATATATTATACTAGAACGCTATTTGGGTCCATAGATCCTGAGAAATCAGTACCCAGAACAACCACCTCTGGCCGTAATAACGGCCTTGATATGCCTGGGCATTGAGTCAAACAGAGCTCGGATGTCGTGTACAGGTTCAACTGCCCATGCAGGTTCAACACGATACCACAGTTCATCGAGAGTAGTGGCTGGCGTATTGTGACGAGCCAGTTGCTCGGCCACCATTGACCAGAGGTTTTCAACTGGTGAGAGATCTGGAGAATGTGCTGGCCAGGGCAGCAGTCGAACATTTTCTGTATCCAGAAAGGCCCGTACAGGACCTGCAACACGTGGTCGTGCATTTTCCTGCTGAAATGTAGGATTTCGCAGGGCTCGAGTGAAGGGTAGAGCCACGGGTCGTAACACATCTGAAATGTAACGTCCACTGGTCAAAGTGCCGTCAATGCGATCAAGAGGTGACCGAGACGTGTAACCAATGACACCCCATACCATCATGCCGGGTGATACGCCAGTATGGCGATGACGAATACACGCTTCCAATGTGTGTTCACCGCAATGTCGCCAAACATTGATGCGACCATCATGATGCTGTAAACAGAACGTGGATTCATCCGAAAAAATGACGTTTTGCCATTCGTGCACCCAGGTTCTTCGCTGAGTACACCATCGCAGGCGCTCCTGTCTGTGATGCAGCGTCAAGAGTAACCGCAGCCATGGTCTCCGAGCTGATAGTCCATGCTGCTGCAAACCTCGTCGAACTGTTCGTGCAGATGGTTGTTGTCTTGCAAACGTCCCCATCTGTTGACTCAGGGATCGAGACGTGGCTGCACGATCCGTTACAGCCATGTGGATAAGATGTCTTTTAATCTCGATTGCTAGTGATACGAGGCCGTTGGGATCTAGCACGGCGTTCCGTATTACCCTCCAGAACCCACCGATTCCATATTCTGCTAACAGTCATTGGATCTCGACCAACGCGAGCAGCAATGTCGCGATGCGATAAACCGCAATCGCGATACGCTACAATCCGACCTTTATCAAAGTCGGAAACGTGATGGTACGAATTTCTCCTCCTTACACGAGGCATCACAACAACGTTTCAGCAGGCAACGCCGATCAACTGCTGTTTGTGTATGAGAAATCGGTTGGAAACTTTCCTCATGTCAGCACGTTGTGGGTGTCGCCACCGGCGCCAACCTTGTGTGAATGCTCTGAAAATCTAATCATTTGCATATCACAGCATCTTCTTCCTGTCGGTGAAATTTTCGCGTCAGTAGCACGTCATCTTCGTGGTGTAGCAATTTTAATGGCCAGTAGTGTATGTATACAACGCCATCTTAAAACTGTTTGGCAACTCAGTGTTAGTTGACGGTCTTTCAGTATTGGTGCTTGATTACTGTAGTTCACTAGGTATTTGTTTGGAATTTTAACGCCTGAATAATTCGTTCGTAATTCAGTTTTTCGCCTAGCTTATTAGAGTAAATTACAACGTCTCTCATAATTTGCTTTTTGGAAACCTCCTTTCATCTTAATTTTAATGTTATGGACCGTTACTATGTGGGATAATTACGGCCAGATCAATGTTAGATTAAGCAGTGCAGTACTGTAATGTCGTATACCACTCATCCAGTGTGCCATAGATGCAGATGAAGCACGGGATGCCAAAAATGTAAGTGAACAACTGACTTACAAAAAGTGTATCACACGATATCGCACCACAACAACTGAAGAAACGTTACACGCAGACCACACAGGACGTGATTTCAATCACGACGGACGGCGAACACTGCTCCATGTCAACAGAAGGCACCGCTGGCAATCGACCACTTTCCACTCACCGCTTCCCCCCCCCCCCCCCCCCCCCCCCCGCCACCTCTTGTTCCAATAGCCATTCCAGCGGTGAAGAGTGAACAAAACAGTTCTATTCTAAGACAATTATCTTCAATTAACAAACTTAAGTAAGCGTGCAGCCGCCAGATAAAGAGCAAAACATGCCCGAAATGGGTTGCAATATGTTAAATTAAACATAAAATAAATAATTACGATGACTAATTTCTGCCTTCGCCTATACTGAAGAAATGAGAGAATGTCCACATTCTCGACGATACCTCAACAGCTGCATAGTGCTGAAACTGTAGCGATACATTCAGGTCCCTTCTACAAATGTATGTTTGAAGCCAGCTGTTTTTCCTCTTCCTCTATTTGAACTGAAAACGACCACGGTGAAATCAACGAAAGGAATCTTATGAAACACTTGAGTTCATAATTGTCAGGTGAGTGATGGAGTTCGCTACACTTTGCCAGTTACTACTATACAGTATTGTTTAACAGTCACAATCGCATTTATAACAACAATAAGCCTGTAGGGAGGGTATGAAACCGCATCCAGTGTCAATTTTCTTGATATATCCACGGTGGTTGTTGTCGTTGGGCGGCGAGGGAGTGGATGCGAATTACGGAGTGATAAAATGTAACACGTGTTTATCGCTTCAAAAGCAAGGAGACATTTTTTTGTATCCCGCCTGGAAGGCGTCGCGTGGGTAGGAGCAGGAGCAGGAAAAATACATTGGTACTGCACGTAAGTAAAAGTGGTTTACTGGAGCTTGAATATATATACAGAGGCATACATAGCTTTTACAGATGAGCACAGTCTCAAGCTGAAGCGAGGTGTCCTGGCCGTCTGCTCTTGATCAAATGGGGAGAATCTGGAGCGGAGCTCGTGGAGCTCTCCCACTCCGGCTAGAGTGTGCTGACGTCGGTGTCTCGTAGTGCCAACTTATGAAACTATGCTGTGGCATCGTTGCTAGCGATACCACTTATTTTATTGCAAAAGAAGAAAAAAGAGTCTGCCAGAAAGACGCGAGCATACGGCATTTTAGTGCGATTAACTGGCATGTTATAACTCTGTGTTACGTGTGGTGTGGATGCCATACATCCACTGCTGAGCAACTCTTTCATGAGAAGATAAGATGTCTGGGCTACAGTCCGACCTAGAGGTAGTTTAGCGTCATGAATCAGCAACCTATAGATGGCATCTGCAAGTACTAGAACTATATGCCCATCTGTGCCTTCGTATTACACCTCGACAATTCGCAGCTGAATATTGTGGCATGATAGAGACCTCGTCCATAAATGATTTCACCAGGGACTCAGTTAATAACACACCGGCTGTTCATCGACGATGCACCGACTGTGAAGCACTGCATAGAAAATTAGCACAACAATCAGCTTGATGAACGTATATTTCTCTATCGTAAGCATAATTCAAGCTGAAAAACTTTTCAACATGGCTGTTCTTCGCTTTTACTGAGAAAATATCATCAGTGGCTATCCTATAATCATTATGAGTAGATAATTGTCATTCTTTCAGTATTTACAGGCTTAATGACAGTTTTGCTTGAGGTTGACTTATTCCAGATATTACTATCTGCATTTTTCGTACCATATTTCTTGTCCTGGTGACAACTGCTTCTACTTTCACGTTACCAGCGGCTCTAATCGAACTAACACTGCATATATTCGCTGGTGTCATTTTTTACACAGTTTTCTGAACCCGCTTTTCAGCTAATTCTTGGTTTGGACCATAACATTATTCGTAGCTTACGAAGTCTCTCTCGGATGTTCACGTTCTGCAATGAAAGCTCTCTCCTTTCATTTGTGTTGTTCCGTCTCGGTGACGGTACCAATTACAGTATTCTTAAGAGAAAGATTTTCATTTTCGTAGTCTGTAACTATCAAAAGACGTGTTACTATCTCAAAATGCGTGCAGGATAACCACTTGAGACGCTCCAGAGTGTTGATCGCATATGGTGAATTAGCTTTTCAGTTTTCAATATGCTTACGACAGAAAAACTGAAATAATAGTGACAATTACTGATTAGTGATGTTTAATCTGTAGTTGGAGCATCTGAGTGTTATTAGTAACTACGCTCTAGTTCAGTAATGCGAATAAAATCCATTGACATATACTTTCGCTATTCGGCCCTCATTCACCATGTCTTTCAGACCCAAAGGGTGCTTTACTTCCGCACAACGCTTCAAACCGTCTGGTGAAACGAATTCTTCTAAAAATGGTTCAAATGGTTCTGAGCACTATGGGACTTAAAATCTGAGGTCAACAGTCCCCTAGAACTTAGAACTACTTAAACCTAACTAACCTAAGGACATCACACACATCCATGCCCGAGGCAGGATTCGAGCCTGCGACCTAGCAGTCGCGCGGTTCCCGACTGTAGCGCCTAGAACCGCTCGTCCACCGCGGCCGGCGAATTCTTCCTCTGCGTAATATAAAATAAACTTGGCAATAACGTACAATATGTTTGGCAACGGTGTGACTGCCGAGATACTTCCCCGGTGAAATATAAATATACTGACAAATTCACTTGATGTTTCCTTGTCACTTTTGATACAATAATCTGAGTTATGTCCTTTAAAGGTGTGACATCGGCGAATCACGTCATGCTTTTGAGTCCAGGGAGGTTACTTCAGGCGGAAATTGCAACAAATCTCTCCTTTTACGTTAAAATTTATCAGTACAAGCCAGCAGTGGAACAATAAGGAAGCGCCCAACACAGGAGCGCCTGACTGGCACTGATGCGATGTGTTTGCTTCTCTAGCAAGGGCTGCTTTGGGTCACGGTTCCAGGCTTGCAGGAGATCAGATTTTTGAGTTGTTACAGGCAAAGCAGATAGATCCAAAAACCAACAAATAAATTGGAACTATGAAATGCCAGATGTGCATACTGTTCCAGTTTGACATAGGACAAAAAAAATGTTCAAATGTGTGTGAAATCTTATGGGACTTAACTGCTAAGGTCATCAGTCCCTAAGCTTACACACCACCTAACCTAAATTATGCTAAGGACAAACACACACACCCATGCCCGAGGGAGGGCTCGAACCTCCGCCGGGACCAGCCGCACAGTCCATGACTGCAGCGCCCAAGACCGCTCGGTTAATCCCGCGCGGCGACATAGGACAGGAAACATACACGAAGTCCAGAACGTGTAATATCTTATTCATTTGTGCTGTTGTAGGCACGCTCGTGTTACAGTGCTTTCCGTTTTATCACAATAGACTTTCGTCGTAAGGTTACTGTGGAAAGATGAATTAAAGTTCTTAGTTGTTGACAAAAAACTGAACTGCGATAGGCACGACCCTGTGGAGGGTTTCGTAGTGCACAACATTGTTATCAAACCACCAGCTACAAAATATTATATTCACCCCGCCCTTTGCTCGAGGAGATGTCTTGTTCTACGGGTCAACCAGGAATTTCCTCTTAGGAAATTAATAACTAGACACCAGTAACAGTACTGCGTGGGAACTCTCAATGAGTGAAGTGATGATATTAAAGCTAAGTTGCAGTAATAGTCACCCCTTTGATCTTTGTTGCTTTCAGTTAGAGCCAGTTGTACTCCTATACTCGACTTCTCAACCTTGTCTATTGAATGCAGATGCACGCCGTTTATCACGTATGTCAGTTATCGAAACTTCCTGAATGTCGAAGAGATATCGTGACAGGACGAACAACGTTTCTTAAACAGTAAAATCGTTTACTAACGTGTTTTGTCCAAAATCGCTCGCTCCACACACAGTGCAAGTGGTTCGATCTGCCTTACTGCCTTCACACTCCTGTTAAGCGTAGAGCAAACAATATGTTGCAAATGTTTGACTTTTTCCACTTGTGACTATTTTACAGCCCTTTAACAACATTCATAAGCTTCGAGCATGAAAAGTCCAACACAGAAATGCAAGATAAAAGTACTTCAAATTAAAAAATGCCATTTGGTATACATAATCATAGCGTCACGTTCATCTGGTCGCACGATGCGTGACGAAGTTTGCGAGTGGCGTGCGGTCGGTAGCCGGTTGCCAGGGGCCCTTGTAGGGCGAGGGAACTCCCAAGCTTCAACGTGGTCTTAACATAGCCGCGACCTGTGTGGCAGAATTTAGTGCCGACTTCTGATATTACTGATGGGCTAGAAAGTGAAGGGAATTATTTTTTAGCTCCATCAGACTGACAACCGGAATGCGATTTAAAAAAAAATTGAATGGAGTGGATTCGGTTTCGCGACTTTGTGGCAGCATTGCGCGACGTTTACCACTAGACCACGCGCGAACCTTCTGGCGTCTCGTGGAACGTGTAACGATACAGCCTTCCCAATATTCATATGATATGTCTAATACCACCTTCTTTATATATGCATCCAGATAGTTACGGACAATTCAGTGCTTCCTAAGGCCTTGTATGTATGTCTTTAAATATATCATTCTGTGTCCAATTTGATACAAAAAGACTTGATATTCATTGCGAAGTCGTATGGAATGTTCTAGAAGATCGTGCGTTGTCATAATTATCGGTGGATTGTTGTCATTGATAAAATTATGTACATATGCTAAATTAAGTAACTAAACAAGAAATTGAAGTAATAAGTCCTTACCAATAAATAACTAGAGACTACAGAGATGTTATCATGAAAAATGAATGCTTCTAATTAAATAAATTGTAATCTAAAAATCCAGTAATAGAAAACATCTTTATGTTATTACCAAGCGATGTATTTTCATTGTTGTTTATTTTTATGTCTTTCTCTGCAATTGATAGTCTTCATAATTACATTTCTAATTCACTCTCCAATTGTTTACATCTCACAGTTTTCTAATTTCAGAATTTGAGGTCTTACTTATAACTTTCTCGTATGCAGTTGGTAAAACACAAGATTTGTAATATCACTGAATATGAGGAACCAAAACCAAACTGTAATTAATTACGTAACTAAAATAATATGAGAGACATTACTGTAATTAAAGTTCTGAATGATTTTTTATGGAAAACTAATGATATTACTATAAAAGATTGTTATTGAAATGTTGTATTTTATACCTTATTCGGCTGTAACATCAGTTTCTTTACGCTTTGTAAATTTTAATTGTAACATTGAAATTAAACAAATTTAATAATGGACTATTTTGGAATCTATTGTTAAAATTCTATATAAAGAAATGCAGCGACGCTGCAACAAGTCAGTTTTGAAGTTACTTTTGGAAGTCAAAGAGATCAGTGAAGTCTGTACGTGTTTTGTTTACGTGACGAGTGTGCAGTTCGGATGTCAATTAACGTGAATAAATTTTGCTAAGCATGAAAATTTCGTATTCATTCATCAATGGACCAGGCAGAAAAAAGTTAAGTAACATTCAACATGAATCGTTACAAACGGGCAACACTTCCTTCAGACACTTCCGCATTCTAGAGTGTTGCCAGATCGTGCATATTGCCGGACTTGGAATTCTCACGGGCGATCGACTTTGGTGGACACCTTAAGTAAACGACTCGAATTTAGTCTGCGGCAGCTGGCCGGCAATCAATTTTCTTTTCTAAGACTGTACTCGCGCTGCTTCCCGGTGCACGCACAGCCGCCACTCACTCGTTTTGAGATTCCAAATAGTCGATTTCAACACGTCAATTTCAACCTGGTTGGGCTTGTTCCCGAGTCTGAAGACTATCTGCATCGTTGACAGCACGATGTGCTGGGTGGGAGCAATTCCCTTCAAGAAAATTACGACAGAGATGATGGCAAGAGCATCGGTCGACACGCGGATATCGCCTTTTGGCTGTTCGATCTCTATAACCACTGACCACGGACGACAGTTTAAACAGTCCTATTTAACGAACTATGCAAACTCTTTGGTGTTCAACGTTACTCCAAAATGGCTTACATTTACAAAGCAATGGCCACATGGAACGATGACTCTGTATACCTAAAGCCACCCTTGCGTCTCATGGTAGCTATTAGATGAGTGGTATTAGCTGCACACATTGCTCACAAACAAATCTCTGTGCCTCCCTTGCAGAAATCCTCTATGGTAAACCGCCTACTATGCCCACAGTCCTTTTGCTACAAGAACCACTGATGAAGACCTCAGAAGTCCCCACTCTTGTCACAATACTCAAACAGCACATCACACAGCTCAGGATACCGCCTCCACGGCCACACAGGTCCCCGGAAATCTTCGTGCATAAGTCACAATTGGACTGTCACTATGCCTTGCTCTGGGATGACACTATCCACCCTTCCTATATCCACCTTACACTGGCACTAACAGAGTTATCAGACGAGGCACTAATACTTTCGACGTGCAGCTTCATGGTAAGCCAACCACTGTGGTGGTCAACCAATTGAAAATAGCTTGGTTTCTATGAGAGATCACCCATATTGACGATGTACAAACCACTCCATCGACATGGTTCCTCTGCTCCCTTTACAATCCAATGACACATCGCCCAGCTTGAACACCAACAACTGCTTCATGTTCCAACTAGGTGTGCAGCACTTTCTGCTAAGACTAATCGGTGATTTCTTCATGATTGGGGGAGGCGGCGTGATTTAACATCAAATCGAGAGTGGATTTATCACTGACATTTCTCTTGTAGTGACAAAATCCTGTGCATTGTGGACAAAGCCTAATTCACGTCACGACTATCACCTGAGGAATTACTCACTATCACTGCTCCCAGGACATCACGAAGCCCTGCAAGCGATCTGCAGATCCTGACGCCACTGGCTCTGGCACTTCGACACACCTACACTATAGCACCGTACAGTCGACAATCATCATCATTCTCGGTATGGCTGACCGATTGAATATCATTTATATGTCGTGGAGTAGCATCGATGTCATCGCATCCTTCCTCCATGTTCAACGAGAAACGGTGCAATTGCGTCCTGCTTTGGAGCCAGCTTCAGTGCAGTTGATCATGTGCACATATGTAAAGGTGATCGCAACAGTGATGCTCCCTGGCTATCTCCACCCCCAATCCTCCACACTCCCAGTGGAGGAGAGGAAAGGAGGGGGCCTCTGTGGGGACTCCAGCAGCGTTTGCCACATAGAGGAAAAACTGCCTTGCATCATCGTCTGGTGCGGAATATCTCATATATGGTACGATCTGCTTTATGCCTGCCGTGAACTCAGACACATATTTGTCACACCTCGATTACAGAACAAAGTGCATATTATATATAACTGTGTGGTTACTACATGTGACCATTGTCCCATCCTGGGGTAAAACCCACATAAGACAAAATATGACCACCAGGTCTCAGAAAGCGTTTATGCAATATGTATCTATTATCAGGTGATGTAGCGTGGTTCCGCATTTTAGATAGAATATTGATTCGCTAGTCACTATAAAGGGTTTGCAGAGTACCACTACGACCCAAAGTGAGAAAATAAAAATATTCATCGAAACAGAAGCGAAAATCGGTATTAAATTGAAATTACAGACTAATGAAATATGTCGTCTCATATGGTTCGTAAATACGCTGGGAATTAAAGAAAATGCAAGTCACATGAAATCTCGAAAGCCCTAAAACGTCCACTGCCTAGCGAATGCGAGTACTATGGCAGCTTCGAAAAGGAAATGAAAAAACGGCGCAAACCAATTATGTGGCGGGCCCACCACACATACAGTGGCCGGCGCCTGTGGAAATTCGTGATCTGTTTGTTTTGTAATCATTATACTATCCTGTGTACCACTGTATTAAACAGATCGATAATTCAATTGCATAGTACTACGAAAGAGCTGTTATGATTTTATTTCGACGTTTTCATGAAAAATCTGAGGTGCAGGCCCGAACTTTGCTCACAAAATTATTTTTTCTACTTTGTGTTATTTTGGTGGGATTCTGAGTTGTTTAATTTTATCGCTGTGTGTGCAATTGACACTTTTGATGCTGCATGTATGTATGATGTGGTATGAAACCTTCTGTTGTAGAAAAGGCAATAATAAGAGCATTTCACCAACGTAGTCATACTATTATCTGCACCTACACCTACACCTACATGATCACTACACAATTTATAATCAAGTGCCTGGCAAAGGGTTCGTCGGACCACCTTCAAGCTATATCTCAACCGCTCCACTCTCGGGCGGCGCGCGTGAAAAACGAGCATTTAAATCTTTCTGTGCGAGCTCTGATTTCTCTTATTTTATCACGATCATATCTCTCTATGTCGGTGGGCGCAAAAGCAATAAGCAATACTTTCGCAATCAGAGGATAAAGTTGTTGCTTGAAATTTCACGAGGAGATCAAAATGGTTCAAATGGCTGTGAGCACTATGGGACTCAACTGCTTTGGTCATCAGTAACCTAGAACTTAGAACTACTTAAACCTACTAACCTAAGGACATCACACACATCCATGCCCGAGGCAGGATTCAAACCTGCGACCGTAGCAGTCGCGTGGTTCCAGACTGTAGCGCCTAGAACCGTTCGGCCTCTCCGGCCGGCTCACGAGGAGATCCTGCGGCAACAAAAACGCCTTTGTTTTAATAACTGCCACCCCGACTCACAGAGTACGTCCTTAGCAGTCTCTCCCCTACTTTTAGATAATGCAAAACGAGCTGCCCTTCTTTGAACTTTTTCGATGCCCCCATCAGTCCTGTCCAACGCGGATCCCATACCACACAGCAATTACTCCAGAAGAGGGCCGACAAGCGAGGGGTAAGCAGTCTTTTGCATAGATCTGTTGCATTTGCTAAGAGTTCTGCAATGAATCGTAGTCTTGATTTGCTTTCCGCACAGCATTATCCAGTTCCAGTTTAAGTTATTCGTAATTGCAATCCCTATGCAAATAGTTGAATTCGTAGCCCTTAGGTTTGTGTGATTTATCGTGTAATCGAAATTTAACGGATTTCTTTTAGTACTCATACGAATGACTTTCCAATTTTGATTATTTAAGGTCTTTTACTGCTTTTCGCATCATACAGACATCCGTGATAGTGCGTTGTCTATGGTGTTCAGAAGTACGATGTAACGTTGCTTTGGACATGCGCATATGGGAAGTAATATTGCATTGTACTTCTGAACAACACAGGTACTCCAATATCGGCACAGGGTAAGCAACTTCCAATTGAAAATGTCTCCCCTATACGCTATGGATGTACGAATAAAGGTTTTGGACACATAGTTGATGACGTATGGAAACTTGGATTACTGCCACGAAGCATGCTCGGAGAGCCTAAAGGTAAGGCGACCGCTCGCGATAAGAGGGAAAATGTGGGTTCGACTTTCAGTCCAGCACAAATTTTCACTGACGTCATTCAGTTACACAGCTGATCATTTTCCATATTCACAACTCCGTACAGATTTAATGTCTACAGATATCTTGTCTAAATCATTTTGCATTTCGCTTTGACCATCTGATGACTTTACAAGACGATAAATGATAGCATAATCTGCAAACAATCTCAGAGGACTACGTATCTACATCTACGTGATTACTCTGCTATTCATAATAAAGTGCCTGGCAGAGGGTTCAATGAACCACCTTTAAGCTGTCTCTCTACCGTTCCACTCTCTAACGGCGCGCGGGAAAAACGAGATCTTAAGTTTTTCTGTGCGAGCCCTGATTTCTCTTATTTTATCGTGATGATCGTTTCTGCCTATGTAGTTGGGTGCCAACAGAATGTTTTCGCAATCGGAGGAGAAAACTGGTGATTGAAATTTCATGAGAAGATCCCGTCGCAACGAAAAACGCCTACGTTTTAATGATTGCCACTCCAATTCACGTATCTTGTCTGTGGCACTATCGCCGGCCGAAGTGGCCGTGCGGTTAAATGCGCTGCAGTCTGGAGCCGCAAGACCGCTACGGTCGCAGGTTCGAATCCTGCCTCGGGCATGGATGTTTGTGACGTCCTTAGGTTAGTTAGGTATAACTAGTTCTAAGTTCTAGGGGACTAATGACCTCCGCAGTTGAGTCTCATAGCGCTCAGAGCCATTTTTGTGGCACTATCTCCCCTATTTCGCTATAGTACAAAACGAGCAGCCCTTCTCTGAACTTTTTCGATGTCATCCGTGAGTCCCACCTGATGCTGATCGCACACCGCACAGCAATACTGCAGAATAGGGCGGACAAGCGTGGTGCAAGCAGTCTCTTTAGTAGACCTGTTGCACCTTCCAAGTGTGCTGCCAATGAATCGCAGTCTTTGGTTTGCTCTACCCACAAGATTATCTATATGATCGTTCCAGTTTTGGTTATTTGTAATTGTAATCCCTAAGTATTTAGTTGAATTCATAGCCTTAATATTTGAGTGACTTATCGTGTAAGCGAAATTTAGCTGCCTTCTTTTAGTACTCATGTGAATAACTTCACACTTTTCTTTACTCAGAGTCAATTGCCACTTTTCGCACCATATAGGTATCTTATCTAAATCATTTTGCAATTCGTTTTGGTCACCTGATGACGTTACAAGACGGTAAATGAGAGAATAGTCTGCAAACACTCTAATAGGCGTACTCGAATTCTCTCCTATGTCGTTAATATAGATCAGGAACAATAGAGGGCCTGTAACACTTCCTTGGGGAACGCCGGATATTACTTCTGTTTCACTCGATGACTTTCCGTCTATTACTACGAACTGTGTGTGACGTTTCTGACAGGAAATCACGAATCCAGTAGCACAACTGAGGCAATATTCCACAGGCACGCAGTTTGGGTAGAAGACGCTTGTGAGGAACGATACCAAAACCTTCTGGAAATCTGAAAATATGTAATCAATTTGGCATCCCCTGTTGATAGCACTCATTACTACCTGAATATGAAGAGCTAGTTGTGTTTCACAAGAACGATGTTTTCTGAATCCGTGCTATGTGTCAACAAATTGTTTTCTTCGGAGTAATTATTAATGTTCGAACACAGCAAAAGTTCCAAAATCCTTCTGAAAATCGCCGTTAATGATATGGGTGTGTAATTCAGCGTATTTCTCCTATTTTATTATTGTTGATATTATTATTATTGTTATAGTTATTTTCATTATTATTGAATGTATGTTTCCAATACACAGAGTAAGCACCACTTTATGCCTTTTTAAAAATAATATCAGTATGGCACTTCAGTGTCAGGAGACGAATGAATGCCACAACTGATGTATGCCTCTTGTTCAGCAGTGTTCCGCTTTAGTGCAGGTGTAGTGACGTCAAATTAGGGCGGTGTTCAGCCACATAAATGCAGGTACTCACCAATGGAGTAAATACAGCCCTCCAAAAATGGCTCTGAGCACTATGGGACTTAACATCTGTGGTCATCAGTCCCCTAGAACTTAGAACTACTTAAACCTAACCAACCTAAGGACATCACACACATCCATGCCCGAGGCAGGATTCGAACCTGCGACCGTAGCAGTCATGCGGTTCCGGACTGCGCGCCTAGAACCGCTAGACCACCGCGGCCGGCTACAGCCCTCCCCTCAGGGCTGGAAATGTGGAGCAATATGGGAAAAGAGACTGGCAAAACATCACCTCTCCCCTCTGACTTTAAGACAATAATTTTTCCTCTTTGTAAGCAGCTCTTTTCTAGCGCTCATCCGCAAGCTCCAAACATTAGATCAACATTCGCAGTGCGTGCGACATGACGCAGTGGTCAACACACTGGACCCTAACTGGGATGGATGGCGGTTCAGCGTGACTAAATTGAATAATGCTGTTGCCGAGATGATTCCTTTGAGAACAATATGGCCAGTTTCCTTCTCCATCCTCCCCAAATACGCCACTAAAGGCCTCGTAATCCAAAGGACATTGAACCCTTATCTTCCTTCTTTCCTTCTTCATACTCTCGCCAGTCACCGTAGGCTAAAGCCCATTCAACCTTCGGAGAAAGTACACCCAAAGCACTCCCGTTTTGCAGAGCTACTTCATGAGAGATCGAATGTGTGCTATGCAAATATGGCATCATTAGGCCAGTGTTATGCCCACTGCCAGAAAACTACCTCATACTACTTTCAGTGGCAGAAGTACCTGGTATATACAAAGTGTCGTGCTAATACAGTTAGACACAGGGTACACAATCCACATAACGTCAGACTGCTGCACTGAAAATAAATGAGAATTAAAAATTTCGAAAAATCAGCGATAGTAGATTACAGCCTTAAAAAAAGGCTTAAGGTGAGCATCGAAGACACACGTTTTGATCAATGTTTAGTCTAACTGAGATCTTATAATAAAAGAAGCAGCAATGATTTACAGATGCACATACAGTGAAGACCGTAGCCAGTAGCCACAATTCTAGTGGAGCATGGGGACGAGTACTCACGGTCACAAAAAAGTAAAATTTAAGGAAGAGGTTGAAAAAATCAGCCAACCAATTGCAAAACAATGGTTTATTATCTCTTGATCTAGGTTTCAGTATTTCTAAAAATATTTTTCTCAGAAGGGGTGGGCCTTGTTGCATCACATGATGCTACATTAGATTAGATGAAGCCCAGCGGCTCTTGTCATATTTTTAGAAATATCGAAAACTACCTCAAGGGCTAGTAAACCTTTGTTTTGTCCTGGTGACTGATTTTTTTCAATCTCTTCAGATTTATACAGTTGCTGATTCCGTAGCCATTTTTGAGATTCTAAAATTTAACGACTGAATACAAGTTGGGAGAGGTGGCGTTGAGTTCGTTCCTGTTTCCTTCCTGCTGGAATTGCCCAACTCTGTAGGAATGCACAATGGACATCAGTGGATGCAGATGATCAAACAGGATGCTTCCATACGTGACACGTGTCAGAGTCGTATGTAGACGTATCAAGGGCCCCATATCACTCCTACTTCACCCGCCCCACACCATTACGCAGCCTTCATCATCTTGAACAGTCTCTTGCCGACACGCTGGGTCCATGGATTCATGAGGTTGTCTCCATGCCCATAAACGTCCAGCCGCTTGATACAATTGGAAAAGAGACTCGTCCGACCAGGCAGCATGTCTCCAGCCATCAAAAGTTCAATGTCGGTGTTGACAGGCCCAGGCGAGGTGTAAATCTTTGTGTCGTGCAGTCATCAAAGGTACACGAATGGAATCAACAGCAATAGCAGCCCTCGGCTGCAAAAAAGGAGTCTTTTGACCCAAGTTTCGGCACTGCTATGAGTGCCTTCATCAGAAATAAAACTCTCAAATTGGTCTATAACGTAATATAAGATTACAGGAAAGAAAAAAAATTAAGTACAAGTACTAACTGGCATTAAAAAAAAGAAACAGTACTTACTTGTCACGTATTAAACTAAAAATCAAGCGATAAAACTTTAGTCACCAAATCTGTAAAACAGAAAACATAAAATTCAAGCCGCTATGTGCTGCTAATATGCGTCAAGCTACGGTAGCGCCAGACTGTAGCGCCTGCGTTAGCAATTACGGCAGACGAACGTTAAACCAACAGTGCCATCTAGTAGCCGCAAATACGAACAGGCAACTTAACATTCAAAATGTAGACAGACGAATGTTACGATGAACATTATTTTGAATAAGAAGTAAACGGCAATAATTTTATCTGACAGCAGCAGACACGATAGCAAAATTGTCTACATAAGAGCTTATAAATACAGTTTAAAGGCTGAAAACGCCATTTCAGAAATACAAAGGGAGCTGAATAATTCAGCGAGTAGAAAAGATTGTATAACATGAAATATAGTCGATATAAACTTTTAAAAAAACAAAAAAATATGAGTCGACTTAGATAGAAAAAATATTTCGGTAACAGCACGACGGAACACGAAATCAAATATCAAGTAACGGCTTTATACCATTGAAGAAGCTTTTATGACGTAATTGTAGTTGCTCATTGTTGATATCGTGAACAGCTTTGGGTGCGTGATCTGTAATCAGAAGGTGGTCGGCAAAATACGAATTCTGGGTGATAGTGCCGTTTTTTTCTTAAAAGATGTTCCTTGTATCTGACTGTCAAGGCACGTCCCGTTTGTACTATGTAGTAAGAAGAGCAAGTGTAGCAAAAAATCTTGTAGACACCAGAGTTCTTCAAAGGGGAACAAGTTGATTTCAAATTGTGAATAAAATTTTTTTTCAAACTATTATTAGTTGAAAAAGCGAAATTACAGTTGTATTTGTTACGAAGATGGCGTTGAATTTGATAGAAGATGGGGCCCAAGAAAGGAATAGAAAAGAACTTCTTCTTTTGGTTGGACTTCATGACAGGGGTGCCAAATGTAGTAACTCTTTTAACAGTTTTCTTTTTAAGGATGTCGCCAACCATGGCAGGTTCTTATTCATTATTACCTGCTATAATTTTCATCAAATTAATTTCTACCTCGAGTTTGTCTTTCGAGAGCGGAACAGAAGTATCTCTGAATAGCAGAGTGAAAGAAAGCGTTTTTACGAGTATGAAATTGAGGGTTCGTGGAAAAAGCAGGTACGACCTGATCGGTATATGCTCTTTACGAGAAATATTGAAAGAGATTTTATTTTCTTAGAGTCAAATCGAAAAAATTCATTTGGCGGGCCTCGTTTTCGAGTTTACGAGTGAAGGATGTTTTCTCGTGAAGTTCATTAAAGAAACTGAAAATATGGTGAATACCATCACCAGGAAAATTGTAGACGACTAAAATATCATCCAATTATATGAAATAGGAGAGTATGCCCAGCGCTGTAGCTGAGAGACAGTTGAAGAACTTTTATTCCAGAAAATTAACGAAAATCTCAGCAAGGACTCCAGCGAACGGATTTTCCATAACAAGACCATCGGATTGCTGATACAATTGTTCTTTAAATTCAAAATAGTTGTATTTAACTACGATGTGGTTAGATTCATAAAGTCAGTGATTTGTTGATCTGAAAGTTCTTTTTTGAAATGGCGAAATTTTTTTTCCGCGACCATAAGCGTTTCTCGCACGGGAACGTTTGTTTAAAGTTTTTTGATGTCTAGTGAAAACAGCTTGGTATTTGGGCTGCAACCTAAATCTTTTATTTTATTAACTAAGGCGTGGCAATTGGGGATGGAATAATTGTTCTAGAAGATGAAACATTTTTTCAGAGTTTCATGCGGAAATTTGGCTGGATCATGGTACGCGCTGTTCATACTATAGAAATCGGCCGTATCGGATGGTTAGGATTGTGAACTTTGAATTGAGAACGAAGTTTTGGGGACTGAGGGTTCATGTTGATAAACATTTTCTTATGAAAAGGTTTGAGTGAAAATTTTGCGTCACTGATAACTGACCTATTCTGGTATTTTCGGAGTCCGGAATATTATTTTCACTGAAAAAATCTAAGGTTTTAGAAATGTATTCAGAATTATAGGCATTAACCAAACAACAACCTTTGTGAGACTTGATTATTACAGCATCAGCTCCCTTAAGTTTAATATCAATAGATTGTGTATGGTTGAGTTTCGCTCATGTATTGCAGTGAAACAAATATAGATAATATATTTAAATTTTATTTAAAATTGAGAGCAGAAGAATACCTCATTTCGTTCTTGAGTTATTGGATTTTATATCCGAAGGACGGTCGCTCGCGACGCGCCCATAGACGTCCTTAAGCACCGCGAATCACGTGGTAACAACAATCTTCATATCTCATAAACGATTCAAGCTGTGGAAACGAGGTCTTTTGCAAATGTTAGCACACAATGAAGCACATATGTTGTGCAATAAATACTCTCAACTTTTTTATTCACTGAGAAATGGAAGTAACTCGTCCACAGCAGTGAGAGGTCGGGCAGCTCAGATGGCATTGAAACGTCCGCAGCACTGTAGGGAAACCCAAGCGGCCCGCAGAACCCCTGGGGAACGCCACAGCAGGACGTGTATACTCGCCCATAGCAGCAAAAGGGTTTCCATGCAGGTGACGGACCAGTGTTGACTGATTCAGAGGAGGATCGTAATAATGGATAAAGCTTATGGAATTGGGATAAACACACGGAAGGTCAGTAATGAGAATCGGAAAATATGAAGGTTGTTGCTGTTGTTGTTGTTGTTGTGGTCTTCAGTCCTGAGACTGGTTTGATGCAGCTCTCCATGCTACTCTATCCTGTGCAAGCTTCTTCATCTCCCAGTACCTACTGCAACCTACATCCTTCTGAATCTGCTTAGTGTATTCATCTCTTGGTCTCCCTCTACGATTTTTACCCTCCACGCTGCCCTCCAATACTAAACTGGTGACCCCTTGATGCCTCAGAACATCTCCTACCAACCGATCCCTTCTTCTTGCCAAGTTGTGCCACAGACTTCTCTTCTCCTCAATCCTATTCAATACTTCCTTATTAGTTATGTGATCTACTCATCTAATCTTCAGCATTCTTCTGTAGTACCACATTTCGAAAGCTTCTATTCTCTTCTTGTCCGAACTATTTATCGTCCATATTTTACTTCCATGCATGGCTACACTCCATACAAATACTTTCAGAAAAGACTTCCTGACACTTAATCCTATAATCGATGTTAACAAATTTCTCTTCTTGAGAAATGCTTTCCTTGCCATTGCCAGTCTACATTTTATATCCTCTCTACTTCGACCATCATCAGTTATTTTGCTCCCCAAATAGCAGAACTCCTTTACTACTTTAAGTGTCTCATTTCCTAATCTGATACCCTCAACATCACCCGACTTAATTCGACTACATTCCATTATCCTTGTTTTGCTTTTGTTGATGTTCATCTTATATCCTCCTTTCAAGACACTATCCAATCCGTTCAACTGCTCTTCCAAGTCCTTTGCTGTCTCTGACAGAATTACAATGTCATCACCGAACCTTAAAGATTTTATTTCTTCTCCATTGATTTTAATACCTACTCCAATTTTTCTTTTGTTTCCTTTACTGCTTGCTCGATATACAGATTGAACAACATCGGGGAGAGGCTACAACCCTGTCTCACTCTCTTCCCAACCACTGCTTTCCTTTGATGTCCCTCGACTCTTATAACTGCCATCTGGTTTCTGTACAAATTGTAAATAGCTTTTCGCTCCCTGTATTTTGCCCCTACCACCTTCAGAATTTGAGAGAGAGTATTCCAGTCAACATTGTCAGAAGCTTTCTCTAGGTCTACAAACGCTAGAAACGTAGGTTTGCCATTCCTTAATCTTTCTTCTAAGATACGTCATAAGGTCAGTATTGCCTCACGTGTTCCAATATTTCTACGGAATCCAAGCTGATCTTCCCCGATGTCAGCTTCTACCAGTTTTTCCATTCGTCTGTAAAGCATTCGTGTTAGTATTTTGCAGCCGTGACTTATTAAACTGATGGTTCGGTAATTTTCACATCTGTCAACATCTGCTTTCTTTGGGATTTGAATTATTATATTCTTCTTGAAGTCTGAAGGGATTTCGCCTGTCTCATACATCTTGCTCACCAGATGGTAGAGTTTTGTCAGGACTGGCTCTCCCAAGGCTGTCAGTAGTTCTAATGGAATGTTGTCTACTCCCGGAGCTTTGTTGCGACTCAGGTCTTTCAGTGCTCTGTCAAACTCTTCATGCCGTATCATATCTCCCATTTCATCTTCATCTACATCCTCTTCCATTTCCATAATATTGTCCTCAAGAACATCGCCAGTGTATAGGCCCTCTATGTACTCCTTCTACTTTTCTGCTTTCCCTTCTTTGCTTAGAACTGGGTTTCCATCTGTGCTCTTGATGTTCATACAAGTGGCTCTCTTTTCTCCAAAGGTGTCTTTAATTTTCCTGTAGGCAGTATCTATCTTACCCCTAGTGAGATAAGCCTCTACATCCTTATATTTGTCCTCTAGCCATCCCTGCTTAACCATTTTGCACTTCCTGTCGATCTCATTTTTGAAACGTTTGTATTTCTTTCTGCCTGCTTCATTTACTGCATTTTTCTATTTTCTCCTTTCATCAATTAACTTCAATATTTCTTCTGTTACCCAAGGATTTCTACTAGCCCTCGTCTTTTTACCTACTTGATCCTCTGCTGCCTTCACTACTTCATCCCTCAAAGCTACCCATTCTTCTTCTACTGCATTCTTGTCAATTGTTCCCTTATGCTCTCCCTGAAACTCTGTACAATCTCTGGTTCTTTCAGTTTATCCAGGTCCCATCTCCTTAAATTTCCACCTTTTTGAAGTTTCTTCAGTTTTAATCTACAGTTCATAAGGAATAGATTGTGGTCAGAGTCCACATCTGCCCCTGGAAATGTCTTACAATTTCAAACCTGGTTCCTAAATCTCTGTGTTACCATTATATAATCTATCTGAAACCTGTCAGTATCCCCAGGCTTCTTCCATGTATACAATCTTCTTTTATGATTCTTGAACCAAGGTTGTGCTCTGTGCAAAATTCTACCAGGCGGCTTCCTCTTTCGTTTCTTACCCCCAATCCGTATTCACCTACTACGTTTCCTTCTCTCCTTTTTCCTACTGACGAATTCCAGTCACCCACGACTATTAAATTTTCATCTCCCTTCACTATCTGAATAATTTCTTTTATTTCATCATACATTTCTTCAATTTCTTTGTCATCTGCAGAGCTAGTTGGCAAATAAACTTGTATTACTGTGGTAGGCGCGGGCTTCGTATCTATCTTGGCAACAATAATGCGTTCACTATGCTGTTTGTAGTAGCTTACCCGCATTCCTATTTTCCTATTCATTATTAAACCTACCCCTGCATTACCCCTATTTGATTTTGTGTTTATAACTCCGTAGTCACCTGACCAGAAATCTTGTTCCTCCTGCCACCGAACTTCGCTTATTCCCACTATATCTAACTTTAACCTATCCATTTCCCTTTTTAAATTTTCTAACCTACCTGCCCGATTAAGGGATCTGACATTCCACACTCCGATCCGTAGAACGCCAGTTTTCTTTCTCCTGATAACGACATCCTCTCGAGTAGTCCCCGCCCGGAGATCCGAATGGGGGACTATTTTACCTCCGGAATGTTTTACCCAAGTAGACGCCATCACCATCTAACCATACAGTAAAGCAGCATGCCCTCGGGAAAAATTACGACCGTAGTTTCCCCTTGCTTTCAGCTGTTCGCAGTACCAGCACAGCAAGGCAGTTTCGGTTAATGTTACAAGGCCAGATCAGTCAATCATCCAGACTGTTGCCTCTGCAACTACTGAAAAGGCTGCTGCCCCTCTTCAGGAACCACACGGTCTGGCCTCTCAACAGATACCCCTCCGTTGTGGCTGCACCTACGGTACGGTTATCTGTATCGCTGAGGCACGCAAGCCTCCCCACCAACGGCAATGTCCATGGTTCGTGGGGGTAGGTTACGTGTAAATGGGGGAAGGTTACGTGTAAATATAACGAATTGGAAAGACACTGGAGTAAGTAAAATCGTTTAGGTACTTAGCAAATTTGGAGGTAGCAAACAGAAGCTGTTTGGAGGACCGAGTGCGGTAGCGCACTGGTTAACACACTGGACTAACATTCGAGAGGACGATGGTTGAAATCCGCGTCCGGCCATCCTGATTTACGTTTTCGGTGACTTAACTAAATCGCTCCAAGCAACTGTTGGGATACTTCCCCCATCCTTGACACAATCCGAGCTTGTCGTCCGTCTCTAATGACCTCGATGCTGACGGGACGTTAAACGCGTTCTTCCTACCTTCCTTCTATTTGAAAAAAATAAAAAGTAAAATATTTCTGGGTTAAAGAGCTTTTGAAAAAGTAAAATTTATGTTGAAATCAAAAAAGACCTGTGATAAAATTAAGAAAGATATTCGGCAAGTGTTGTTTATAGAGTGTAGTGTTGTATGACAGCGGATCATAGACAGTGAAAAAGAAAGAGCTAAAACACTTGTATGACTGTGAAATGTCGTTGTGGAGAAAAATTCTAAATTTTAAACTGCCTCACAGAATGAAGAATGATGAGCTGTTTCTAAGAACAGTGAACGAAAAACCACTAGTATGGCTGGTAAGAATGTTGAGTGCATTTTGATGGGACCTGTACTGCAAAGAAATCTCACGTAACAAAGATACATGGAAGGGAAGAGCGGAGATGAGTGAAAGAAGAAGAAGAAGTAAATAACATGGCTTTCATTGTTGGTGGGAACTGAAGTTGATGAGGCACAAGAACATTTGGGAAAGTTACCTCAAGGCCAGAAGGTGATCATCAGGGCGGTGTAGGTGGTGATGATGGAGATGAATGTCGCGACGAGGCTCATCGGCAGCGTCAGCACGCCTGCCAGATTGGCCTCTGGCCGCTCCGACGTTGTCTGAAGCGCCAGCAGCCGCAGCTCGCGGTGGGCGGCGCCGCCCATGCGCCTACCTTCCATCAGTAGCTCCCAGCACAGCCTATGTGTGCGCCCCACCTCAACCTCCACACAGTGGGCAGGGACTACCAGTAACAACAGGAAGCTCATGTGGAAGACCATTCCCACACTATACTGCCACTTCATGCCATTCGGGTCCATACCTAGGAATAACGCTTTTGTAAAACTGAAATACAACGTTATGACACTCACTGCTGAAATCGCTACAAAATATGGGATTAAAAAACTTGCATGAACGGAGCACACCACCGTTGACAGTTCACATAGCCCCATATACACTCTCCTGAGGGATCGCACGTGCTCTGACATGCAATAGGCACCCCCGTGGCTGACATTTAGGTCATTCACTGGCGCAGTCGATCCTATGGAGTGTACTTGCGTACGGCATGTCGCTTGTAAGTTGTCTTGCATTTCAAGTATGCAAATATTCAAGTGCGAGACTCTCTGCCTTATCACCATCTGCAGGTTCAAAAACCGTAAAACAGTTAGTACACCTGTTACATAATTGTACATACAAAAAATACCTGCTATCAAGAAGCTCTCCTCAATCTTGGCATTGATTCCAGCAACAAGCGCTACACAACAAAGGATAAACAGTAGGAGCAGCTGCAGCTTTATGAACATTCCATCTCTACTAGTCTCCTTCTTGACGTAGACTGACAGAATTCGGTCACAAGTTGTAATTACCTCAAGCATATATTCATACTTTTTTTTGTTGAAACAAGCATCAGAGACTACAGGAACTAAACTCAGAACCAAATATCCAAAATTTCCTGTAAGAGTAATAAAGTCTATCACAGAAAAATTCTCTACCGAGCGAGAAGATAAGAATGGATAAGCGATTGCGGACACCAGTTGTGCTGAGCAGGTGAGGGTCAGGATCACCAAATCCGAGTTGCTTCTCCTGAATGACGCCGTCCTCACGTCGACAGTAAACGGCATCAGACCAAAGAGCTTGCATACGACGTGGAACGGTTTGCTCCCCAGCAGGAGCTTGCTAGTGATTTCTGCCACTGTGCCGGTGTCCATGTTTACTGACGTCATCTGAAAAAGTAATATATGCTGCTTGTCACAAGTGCCAAAGTATTTTTTATTTGCGTTTCTGCAAAAACAAAATCTTGGCCCTCTGTCTATCAAGACGTGTGTAATGAGTATACATAAAGTGTCTACCCCTTTCATCATACTTGCTAGCTCTTCCACTGTGTGTCTGCCTCAAGAACAAACTGTTAACTGACCACATTAATAGGCATATACACGATGGAACTTTCATTTTACAGATCAGTAGGAGACTTATAAGGGAAATAAAGCGTGAGGGAAAGTTAAGAAGGAGTTTTAACTGGGAATAACATTTTTTTTATTTGTCATACGTTCCCCTTGATAGTTCACAAAGACAAAGCATCGTCAGTCTCTTGTCCTTCCTCTGTTGGAATCTGAAACTAAAGTAAGGGGAAACAAGATATAAAAAAGTTATTCACAATTGTAAGGCGATTGTAATACTGGATTGTCAACTAATCTATCAGACGTTTTCATACTTAATAATTGCTAGCCTCATTGCAAAATGATCAAAAACAGGCAATAAGTTTTGAGAAGATAAATATCAGAGAAGGAAGCAGAGTTCATATAAGCAATGATTGAAAGTCATCAAGCAATGAACCAAAAACATCAGTAGCTGGACAACGTGGCAAGACTTAACTAGCACATAACACTTCAATACACAATATATTAGGTTTGTAACGTTACGCATGTTTAGTCGAGCTAATCGGCCACCCAGTATTGGTACAAGGTAAGATGAATTTGTTGTACGGCTGTATGCTAGAGTGCCCACGTCCCAGGGAGCGCCGTGGCAGTTCGGACTTGCACCTAGGCGACCAAGACGAGCGAGTCCAGGTACAAAGACTAGCAGCATAGCCAGAAATGGGGAAAATCCCTACGTTGGGAATTTTGACGGCCGTTACACGCGTGGCCTTTGTGCAGGAGATTCTCCAAGAAACGGCGGAGTGTTGGACAATCTTAAAGATAGCTAAGTTACAGCTCTTTGACATTCGACAACAACCTACATCAAATATTAATGCAAATCTGAATACATCTGCGATCTCAAAAAAATAAGGCACATCCAATGACACAACAATATTTCAATCAACAATATTTCAATATCTTCAGAACTACAGAAGTTAATGTTTCACAGTGAATAAATATTCACACTACGAACCTCTGGATTAACTTTTAATCACTTCATGCAATTTCAGCAAACCATATCTGAGATGATAGCATTGCAATAAAGCTACAATCTCTGAAAGCTACGTATCGATATCTGCTTTATTTATTGATTTACTATTTCTTTATTATCTTTTACATTATGTAAATGTTTGTCAGAACATTGTACTCTTCACATTTAAGCAGCAAATGAGCACAGCATTAAAACCTCACATTTTGTTCAAAAATCGAATGGCTCTAAGCACTATGGGACTTGACATCTGAGGTCATCAGTTCCCTAGATTTAGAACTACTTAAATGTAACTAACCTAAGGACATCACACACATCCATGCCGAGGCAGAATTGGAACGTGCGATCGTGGCAGCGGCGCGGTTCCGGACTGAAGCGCCTACAACCGCACGGCCACAGCGGCCGGCTCACATTTTGTTGTACTTATGTATCTATTAATGAACAGTTAACTACTTTGCCACTAACTTTATTCAAATGTTGTCTGCAAGTAGAATTAAAAACTATGCTAATTTATGTGGTCAGTCGCATGTGTTAGCTGACACTACATTTGAAAAAAGAATCAAAAGACGCTTCTGTCAAGAAGTTTAAACAATACTCAAGAACAATCTGTTGTCATTTATCATGAACAAACTTGTGCAAGAAAGCTGACTTATTTATTTATGAACCAAATATTACGTACAATTACTGCAAATGACTGAATGTTTATGACATTTCTTTATTCAGATAGTATTGTAATATATTAGCTTAGTCCGAGTAGAGGTCTACGTGAATGAAATCATGTCTGTAGAGCTTATAGATGATGTATTTTTAGTGCGGATGGCCTCAGCCGATGGAAAATCATATAGTAGCAGAACAGTACGGGAGTCAAGTTTAGACTGAGACTTCTCGAGTGAAGAGCTCGAGGGGGTGATTCTGGAACATATTATGATGAGTTCTTGAAGAAGACTGAAATGCCTGCGATGAAGCTCGTGATTTTACAAATATCGAAACCTAGGTCAAGGACTAATAAACCTTTCTTTGTGACTGGTTGGCTGAATTTTCGACCTCTTCAGATTTATACGTTGCTATATTGCATCCATGTTGAAGATTATGAAATGTAGGACATGAAAGTCCAAAACGTAGAGCATAATATAGGACACCATGATATGGTAGACAAGCAAACGGTTTAATCAAAGATTTGACGTTATGAGTACATTATTTTAAAAGAACCCTGCGTACTGTACAGGTCGATATCTGTGTTATTAGAGTATTAATCATATAGTATTCTACTTTATCTTCCATCATTTTATCGTCCCTCACATTCTTCCATTGTATAAAAGTTTAAGCTCGACTAATTTCTACATATCTAAGATTGTGACATCTATATTGATGACGCACTGGGACCCTGAGTTCTTTGGTGAGAGACTGCTACATCTGCTAGCATCTGGAGTCACAGTGAAATGTAGTGGGAAATATAGTGCAAAGAGCTGAAGATCTTGGTCTTGTTCTAGTCTACAATCAAGCTCATCGCACTCAAATTTTTATTTATTCGAGTTTCTAAATTTTTTTTTTAATTTGGATAACAGTAGATTACATCTTTATTATTTTGGGAATGATCAGGGCTGTAGCCGGCCGCTGTAGTCGAGCGGTTCTAGGTGCTGCAGTCTGGAACCACGCGGGTTCTACGGTCGCAGGTTCGAATCCTGCCTCTGGCATGGATGTGTGTGATGTCCTTAGGTTAGTTAGGTTTTAGTAGTTCTACTTCTAGGGGACTGATGACCTCAGAGGTTAAGCCCCATAGTGCTTAGAGCACTTTGATCAGGGCTGTGTAATATAAGCGATGGAGAAATCCACGTGGACCTTTGTTTACTGTGCTTACGGACCCTTCTGTTCTAGTGGCATTATTAATGTGAAAACAACATAGCCACTTCAGTCCACTTTTGTAAAGGTTAATTTATTTAGTTAGTACTTATTCTTTTCAGATTGATAGATGTAGCTTGGAATCTGAGTTTTCGAGCTGAGCTTGGAACAGATCCAGTTTTTATAAGATTTATTGTAATTTATATTTGCGCTCTTTAAGGCTTCGTAGACGTAATTTTTCTCGACTTGTTGGTCTCATTTTTAATTTGGAAGTAATACAATACAATATATCCGTTGAGTGCTTGCCAGCTTCCAATAGGCCTCCACCGTTCTTCAGCTAGTCACCGTGATCACAGTCACATTTTTGAGGCAGCACCACACGCAGTCCACGTTGGTTAAGCCAAGCGCAGTGCAGGCAAGTAGACATTCCAGAGCGTTAAGGTACAAAGAACTTTAATAGCGCCAGATGAAATTCCTAAAAGAACTGCATTTGTACGAACAGTTTTCAGTAGATCTCTGCGAAACTAACCTCATTAAGTATCTCGGATTAATATGAAGTAAAGTTATAAAATTATCAGTGACTTACATGTTTTAAGTATAATGCCTTTCGCTAAGTCCTTACTTAACATTTATTTCATTTGTCCAACCAAATGATATAAGTGAACAAACAATGAATATATCCATCATGCGCTGGAACAGCGATAAAGTGCTCTACTATTTGAACAGTTATGAATGACAATCGCCGTCCAAGCTGTGGCCGAAATATTCAATCAATTTATTGTTGCACTTTAAATTGCGAAATGATCGTAGATTTTTTTTCTGGAGCTGCTGACAGTCACAACGTCTCCCGCATTCCTCGTTTACAATGTTAGCTTTTAGCGTGAGCAGATACCAGGGTAACAGACGGTGCATACCCAAGAAGAATCCTTCGCCAGCTGGAGTAGTTGGCTGCAGATTAATTCCAACGATATGAGTCACTTGTGATCTGTCAGTTCTGGAGAATGGCAGAAGTGGCAAAGACAGCTATTCTTACTTATATGACCTCAGAGAACCTGTCAATTCGAAGCATCATTCAAGTGATGCATAAGCTCCTCGGACACGAAACTGAGTGGAGAATCTACAACAGAGGGCTCATTGCTTCTGTGCCGATTTCGCCAGTAGATTTTTAAATGTGATATGGGGCGGATACTACTATAGTCTGATCCACGATCTGTGGCGGTTCTCGCATGTCAAGGCACGGACGGGAATGGATTGGTGCAGATTCCAAGCGACGGTTGTGGTACACGCATGAGCGTGCTTTGCGCTTGAAGAAAGAGTATATCATGCAAATTATATCTCTCGCTTCCTTATGCAGAATTTATTACTTACCACCACCATCAGTGACGACAGCTCACAACAAACGGAATAGAAATTCAGTAAATAACTCTCTACGATCACATTTAGTGATAGCTTCAGCTGCAGCATTCGCAGTAGAGCGCACATACCACTATCGAACGCTCACTGGCTGTCGGAGAATGCGTCACATAGGTGCGCAGAACAAGAATAAACTCCACCGCCATCGTTCCTGACTCCAACTATAGTGTTTTCAAACATAAATTTTCACTCTGCAACTCAGTGTGTGCTGATATGGAACTTCCGCCGCAAATTAAAATTTTCATTCCAGAAGCATCGCCCAGGCTGTGGCTTCGCCATATCTCTGCAGTATCCTTTCATCCAGGAGGCAAGACGAGGAACTGGAGGAAGTACAGCTGGGATGGCGGGTCGTGAGTCGTGCTTGGGTAGGTCAGTTGGTAGAGCACTTGCCCACAAAAGACAATGGTCCAGAGTTCGGGTCTCCGCCCAGCACGCAGTTTTAAGCTGCCAGGAAGTTTCACTACTCGTGTTATTCAAAATCGGTCAGGTGTGCATTGTGTACCACATTCAGCTAGTCAGGTGTACACTTATGTGTAGAATGCAAATAGAAATTTCCTGGTTGGTATGAAGAGGCAAGCTATGCTTCAGTTAAAAAGTAAAAGTGCGCTACCTCTACACCAACACTAAGCAACAGAACTGACTGTATCGGTAGCTGCGGAGTCAGCGTGGCTGGATGCCAAACGGAGTGGCATGGGTTCGATTCCTTGCTGTGATGCAGATTTTCTCCTCTTGGGAACTGGGTGTTGTACAGCGTCTCATTATCACAGACTCGCAAGTCGCCTAAATGGCGTCAACCGAAACGGGCTACACCTGGCAGCGTAGCCGCCACAAGAAATGGAGAATGGCGATGTGTATCTCATAGGAGATATTTTTGCCATTGTTCACCGGTTCCTCTCGTCAACAAACGAAGGATCATCAGAATAGTCCGTCAAACTGACCAGAAAATTGTTTATTTAAACATGCACAACAATATTTCGAAAAAATAACATCTTTACATTAAAGATCTTTCTGTAAGAACCCTCAGCATCTTCGTAACAAGTTGTTAATGGTAACTGCAAATATGGCATAAGACTGAACTCATAAGTTCGGAAACATTCGAGCATAACTTCAGAAGAGGTTGCATGAGTATTCACGTATGTGATATCCTCGGCACTTTACTTACTATAATTCTAACAGTAAGTCCAAGTTTGAATTTGTCCTAATTATTAATATCTTGTATTCCTTTTACTTCATACCATTTTGCAACGCTACTCGAAGACATCTGAACGGCGCTAAATGTGTAGCACATTTTTTTCTGAAAGCAGGTTGGTTTTCTTCAGGATTTCGGTACACCATATTATTCTCCACTCTTTTGGCTACAAACTCTTATATTTCAACGTAATGGTGATTCAATGCCACGGCATTACGCCACCTAACTGGGAGGGACTGTAAGCCCGCATGGTACCACTCTAGTGGTCGACGTCAGAGCCAACGTCTTGCTGCATCAACAACCTTCCCATCAGCCACTTACTGCTTCCCGTGGAGTGCATCCTTCATTGGACCAACAGATGGTAGGCGGAAAGTGCTAGATCCGGGATGTATGGTGGATGAAGTAGTACAGCCCAATGAAGCTGTGTGAGTGCCTCTTCGGTGGGCTGACATGTATGAGACCTTGCAATCCCATGGAGAAGGAGAAGTTCGTTTTTGAGGTGACGAACACACTGAAGTCGCTTTTTCTGTTTCCTGAGGATAGTACAATACACTTCCGACTTGATCGTTGCACCATGATGGAGGACATCAAACAGAATAACCCCTTCAGAGTCCCAGAAAACCGACGTCATGACTTTACATGTTGAAGCTACGATTTTCAACTTTTTCTTCAGAGCCACTCCATGGATTGCCGTTTTGTTTCTGGTTCGATGTGACGAACCCATGTTTCATCGCCTGTGATGACGTTCGACAAAATATTGTAACGATCAGCCTCATAAAAGGTAAGCAATTCAGCACAGATATTCGAGTAGTTGGGCAAAACAGCTATCACCCCATATTCTGGGTTGCCTGCATCAGGGGCAAGCATACATTCAGGGGCAACCTTGATCGATTTATGACCATAACCAATTGTTCTGAAATGTGGGGTTGATTTATGACACCATGAGGATGATGCATCCCTCTGACAAACACCCTTCACCTCCCCCTCCTCCACCCCCCCCCCCCCATTCCTCTCCTCTTCCGTCACCCATCTGGGAAATCCTCCTCACCGATATAAGAACAACTTCGGTATAAAATTAAATGACTAATTAATAAATTGAAAAATTAACTAACTCTCCCCCATCTGTGAAATCCCTCAGCCCTCCACTCCCACCCCCATTCCTTTCGATACACCATCTGTAAATAGACGTGAATGAGGCTCAGTTTGTGCTGTAGAAGAAGGATCTCACGACAAGAAATTCAGTTACATAGCAAAGGATACATTGTTTATTTATAAAATTCAGTTCACAGCAGTTGGGTCTCTCTTTTGTTTGGTGGAAAAAGCTCACCATTCTCTGATGTTTTGGAAGATACAGGTCTTGTAAAATATATCGAAAGGAAGAAATTACATAGATCGCAATTTTTTCTGATCAAGCAATACCGTCACGAAATCAACGTCAGCATACCTCACCACACACAATCACTGTTAATAATCTCTTGATCACTTCTTTGCACCAACCAACGCGAGACATGCCAGTTGGAACATTGTGTCCCCACATGCCAGCCGCTTCACCATACTGCACCATGGACCAATGTCCAAGAGGCTGCACTACACCCAATCAGCCCCACGCCATTATCGACTGCCGCACTGCCAGCCATCTTGCATTATTAGCAAACCCCCAAGTCGCTACTTCGTGTCGTGTGCCACTGCTTGGGAGAATTCTGACCAACCTGTTCAAAACAGCAGACCATAATGTCTCAGAATACTAAAATCATTATTTGTGACTGTCCACCACCGCAGTCCCCTTTCATCACAGCAGCGCCTTTGCTACCTCAAGTGACTTCTTTTGGTTTCAGAACCTGCACAACCTGCTCCCAAACACACACCTTACATACCAGGTCAGTGGAAGCAGCTGCTTAAGTGCTCGCCATTCTGTGCAGGTATTCACTGAGTTAGTTCACAGTACTACCAGCAGGGAACGCTGGGAGAAGCAACACCCCCTTCCCCTCCTCCCGCCAACTCCCTCCTCTCCTTCCCCACACCCAACAAGTTACTTCCGCTGGTGACAACTATTTGATACAGGTGGCAGCAACTCTTTGATATTGATACCTGCGAAATTCCTCTCAAAACATATGCTCTCTCTCTCTCACACACACTCTCTCACCCTCGCTCTCGCTCTCACTCCTGCTCTCTCTCCCTCTCTCTCTCTTCCTCTCTCTCACTCTCTCGCCCTCGCTCTCGCTCTCACTCTCCCTCTCTCTCTCTCTCTCTCTCTCTCTCTCTCTCTCACTCTCTCAGGTGGCTACTTCCTGCCCAGCGAGCATATGTCATATGCCATACTAACCACTCCTTTGTCCCGAACAAAGTAGTGGACACATGGTAAATCCCAGCTGTGAATGTCTTATAAATATTCCCTCACTGTATCACATTGATTGACTAATTAATTAATTAAATCTTGCATCCTATTGTTGGATACTAGGACTGGTATATGTGGTGGGATTTGATCTCACGATATCCCACCAGTTTCCACACCCTTATGGATATTTTCTTTCCTTTGCCTCCTATTGGTGGATACTGACGCAGTTTCATCACTTGCTAGGAAGTCCATTGTGTTGGAGGTAGCTGAGAATTTCAAATGTCAGCTCAGTTGCATGATATGTCCTTAAACAATCTGCAAAGGAGTTGGATTAGTGTTTGTGCTCTCAATACCACTATTGGAAACAATAAATTTACCAATCATTGATTTTACATCTCAATTGGAAAAGGTGCTGTATGAAATGAGAGATGTAAATTCATATTTCAGCATCAATGTATACTATCATCATTGTGGAATTCCCAACTACTGCAGGTCTGCTAAGTGTATTTTATAAAGCACTATAGAATTCCTGTCTGTTCTCTGAGCTATAGCAAGATGAAGAAAGTGGAGGAGAAGGTCTACCACATGACAGGATAGAGACAACAAAAAATACCACTACAAGACAGAGTGCACTGCAATACAGCAAGGAGCACTAAACCATGGCTCCTGTAGGTGTCACGGCAAGATGCCTGAGATAGCTGAAAATACTCATACATACAGCCCACTCACTAACCCAGATGTCCACACGCAGAGCGCTCATCCCTTCCTACACTGCCAGCACCAACAACGCTCAGAGTTTGGAGAAAACTGCCACCATGACCACAGCTGCAGTCGTGGAGGTTCATGTGTAACAGAGTGCAATACCCCAGCCATTGAAGGTATCTGGATGTTATCAATATGTCCAGCGCTAACACTTGGCAGTGATCGATATTGAATCACACAATTTTCCATGGAGAACACGTGCAACACACGCAAACGCGGACACAGCCTCATGCATACTGAATATTAGTTCACTATGCAGCTGTCTAGAGAGCGCTGCGAGGCCCGCCGCTGGGACTTGCTCTTGCAACTGAGAGCAAGAACCAACTACCTGGCTGGCCGAAACTTTTCGTTGTAGCCGCTGCTTGCCTTAAGCCAGATGTGTCACTTGGTTCCAGTCACCGACTACCTCTGCCATGCACCCAAACGCCTGGCTGAATCGTCCTAGGTAACCAGCCACATATTTATCACTGTAATTACAATTAAATATTACTTTTTCAGCCATAATCTGGTGATATTAGACAATGAACAATGTATCTGAAGTCCACCCCCTCCCCCTCCCCCCAGCTGGCTACAGCTGTGGAAATATCACTATATATATATATATATATATATATATATATATATATATATATATATTTCTTCTGCATTGACGTATCTTTCCGTAAAATATCTTTCATTCTCCTTGTGGCTATCGATTCACTGAAATCGCAATTTTCCACGTGAAATCCATATCTCCCTTAAGACCACACACAGTCATTTTCTTTTCACTTATTGAATAGTGACCATTGTAACTTTACACCTTAACACATATTTTATAAACCTATCAGTCACAGCGATTCTGTCACTATGGTTTCAGCTACCTAGTTCCAGCTACTGTTCAAGGTCATCCAACCACCCACTTGTCTCATAAGAAATTCGTGCACATATATCATTGTACACACATCAAAAAAGTTTTGTATCACCTCTGTTCCGAGAGTTCCAGAATCCGTACAGAAAATGGGAATAGAGATAAACATAGACATCATTTCCGCTCTTTTTATTGCTCATGAAAACCAAACATTGCATGTTGTACCACCGTACAGCGAGACCTACAGAGGTGGTGGTCCAGATTGCTGTAAATACCGGTACCTCTAATACCCAGTATCACGTCCTCTTGCATTGATGGATGCCTGTATTCGTTGTGGCATACTATCCACAAGTTCATCAAGGCACTGTTGGTCCAGATTGTCCCACTCCTCAACAGCGATTTGGCATGGATCTCTCAGAGTGGTTGGTGGGTCACGTCGTCCATAAACAACCCTTTTCAACCTATCCCAAGCATGTTCGATAAGATTCATATCTGGAGAACATGCTGACCACCCTAGTCGAGCGAAGAAAATCATTCACAAGATGTGCACGATGGGGGCGCGGATTGGCGTCCATGAAGACGTATGCCTCGCCAATACGCTGCCAATATGGTTGCACTATCTGTCGGAGAATGGCATTCACTTATCGTACAGTCGTTGCGGCGCCTTCCATGACCATCAGCTGCGTACGTCGGCCCCACATAATGCCACCCCAAAACAGTGGGGAACCTCCACCTTGCTGCACTCGCTGGACAGTGTGTCTAAGGCGTTCAGCCTGACTGGGTTGCCTCCAAACATGTCTGCGACGATTGTCTGCTTGAAGGCATATGCGACACTCATTGGTGAAGAGAACGTGATGCCCATCCTGAGCGATCCATTCGGCATGTGTTGGGCCCATCTGTACCGCGCTGCATGGTGTCGTGTTTGCAAAGATGGAACCCGCCATGGACGTCAGGAGTGAAGTTGCTCATCATGCAGCCTATTGCGCACAGTTTGAGTCGTAGCAATTACGCTTTCGTGGCTGCACGAAAAACATTATTCAGCTTGGTGGCGTTACTGTCAGGGTTGCTCCGAGCCATAATCAGGTAGCGGTCATCCATTGCAGTAGTGGCCCTTGGGCGGCCTGAGCGAGGCATGTCATCGACAGTTTCTGTCTCTCTATCTCTCCTCCATTTCCGATAAACATTGCTTTGGTTCAGTCCGAGATGCCTGGGCACTTCCCTTATTGAGAGTCCTTCCTGACACAAAGTAACAATGCGAACCGCGGTATTGACCGTCTAGGCATGGTTGAACTACAGACAACACGAGCCGTGTACCTCCATCCTGGTGGAATGATTGGAACTGATCGGCTGTCGGATCCCCTCCGTCTAATAGGTGCTGCTCTTGCATGGTTGTTTACATCTTTGGACGGGTTTAGTGACATCTGTGAACAGTCAAAGAGACTGTGTCTGTGATTCAATATCCATAGCAACGTCTATGTTCAGGAGTTCTGGGAACCGGGGTGATGGAAAACTTTTTTTGATCTGTATGTATAGGGAACGTCTTAGCATTTTTCGTAGGTTAGCGAATGAGACCGGTAAATATTTTCGTACAAAATCTTTATTTACTACTTCATCTACATTTAGGGATCGAAAACAACACTTTTCTTATTTTTGCCAGTTTGAATAATGTCTAATTTAATTTTTAACTTATAACTTAAATCCACATCAGAATAATCTGTTTCTTTCTCCAATCAGTAATTTGGCAAATACAGAGAAGGTATATTCTAGAATTCTTACACATATCTTCATCTTCACACCCTCCACATCCTCTCACAAAGGATCTTCCATCATCTCCCCATCACGGATGATGTCCTTTAGCCTCATATTTATCCTTCCTACCAACTATGACCCTCCTCTTCCCCACCCCTCCGATCTTGGGCTCCCTCTCCTTCACCTCCCCCTCTGCTGTTTTCTCCCTCCAATGCCCTGTGTCCTTCTCACTTTTCCTTTTCCAGTCCTTGTGCTCCCTCCTGGGCTGCTTCCTCCTCGCCCTCCCTGTCTCATTCCCCTTTGTGTTCTACTGGCTGTCGCCCCTTTCCAGCCCCTCCTGCCCTCCTCCTCTGCTGGCCCTCCTTCTGTCTTTCCTCTCTCCCTCCTCTCTGACCTCCCCTCCCTTGGCATATCCTTCCAATTTTAATCCACTTCGGCATGTTTTGGTGCCCACCATTTATCTAACGTAAGTACAGTGTTTGTTCAGTGTCATCGTCTTGTGTGGCTCTCATTATTGTGAACGCCATTTTTAATTGTGCTCGTCTTACCGCCATTGTTTATGTGCTCCGCCTTCGTCAAGTGACATTTTAATTATATGTGGATTTTATGTAAACGAGCCTCGTCAAACTAGCCCTGTTTTGTGTATTTTATCTCCCACTGTTTCCCCTTCTCATTTATCACTGTATTTTATGTATGTACCGCTGTACTGTGTTGTTTTATATAGTCTTTTGGCTGAAGAGCGGCGTATTGCGCCGCTGCCAGCCCACTCCTGGTCACATGGCGCAGAGATGTGAAATAACAATAAAGGGAAAAAACAGACACCCGACCACTGCTGACGCCAGCCACGGTACAGTACGGCACGACGCTGACCAACTGCAGCCCCACACCTGACACACCCTTCAGTTTAAAAAGTATGAAAAAGGATGTTTTTTTGTCAATACACCTCCAATTTGTCACGTTAAATGTAGATTCCTTTCATTTATATGTGTTATTTTCGAATATTGAAGATATCGGACCATACACGCGTTTTCACATGCTAAAGTATCGTTACGAGTGAAAATTCTGTACAACACTATGGCGTAGGCTATATTTCCTCTAAGTATTCTCTCATAAGTTAGAAAAATCTGTTCTTATCTGCCACGTCCTGCATCAAAGGACTACAATATTAAACTCATTTTTGCCTCATGATGAAGTGGTAAGAGCATGATCTACCTCCGTCACAGGATGATTTTTCACTTTGGAACTCTCTTAAGACGAACAAATGTCTCGTCACATAAGAAATCTCTCAATGTGACACCACAGAAAATTAGTAAGTATCTCGTTTATACTATATATATATATATATATATATATATATATATATATATATATTTAACTCCGCCTAAGCCGGTCCCAAGCCCGGTTGTAAAAGGAGGAGGGGGAGGAGTAACACCTCGTAAAAAAACCTTGGTTCACCTGGCCCGGGTGATAGTACCTTGTGAGGGTCCCTTGCCAGGGATACGGCGAAGACCTCAACGGTAGTGAAGACGGAGATGAAGATCATCGGTACGGCGGAACTGGCGGAAGAGGCAAGCATTATCAACAAGATAAAGCATATTGAAAAGCCCAGACACGTCTGTGTGGCAACCACCGGTACTCTGGCCAGCGTCTGTTCACCATGTGAGGTGCGGCTGAACACCAAGCTCCAGGAACTAACAATCCCTGGTTCTAACTACCCACCATTAGCTGGAACTTAATTACAAGCAGTATGATTCGTACAAGTAAAATTAATATTACCCCAGGTGGCCAATCCACTCGCCCTGTGGCGACAACCAAGCTATCGGATTCTGGGGAGCTTGGGCTCGTACGACAGAGAAAGTCGGAGTTCTCTAGTAAACGTCCACGAAAGTCCCATACATTTATTGGCACTTTTAACATTCAGACACTAATTCAGACAGGCAAACTTCATAATCTTACAACAGAACTCAACAAACAGAAAATTCAAATCCTTGCTCTCCAAGAGACCAGATTCACTGATTCAGAAACAATAGACTACAACAATTACCGTATCTTTAAAAGTAAAACAGACAAGAAAATTGGCAAAGGAGCTGCAATATTTGGCATGGCTTTTATTGTAAATAAGGACACCCTTGACTCTGTTATAGACATGAATCAAATCAGTAACAGACTAATGACCATGCGAATCAAGCACACCAACAAAATATATACATTTATTAATGTTCATGCACCTACCAACATTGCCAACAAAAAAGAACCGGAGAAGACAGAAAAATTTTGGGAAAAACTCGAAACTGAAATGTCCAAAATTCCAAAGGAGGATGTAAAAATTCTTCTAGGGGATTTCAACGCGCAAATTGGCAAAGAGAGGAAATATAAAAAAACAGTCGGTAATTACCCTGCACACAAATTCACAAACAAGAACGGCATGAGACTCATCGAGTTATGTCAGCAAAACAACCTAAAAATCGTGACAACATCACTTCGAAAAGACCCCAAGAAACAAAAAACATGGAGATCACCAAACCTTCAGCTTGGTGAATTTCAAATAGACCATGTTGCGATCTCCTATGACTTCCAGAAAGAAATACACGACGTTCAAGTCCGCAGAGGGGCAAATATAGATTCTGACCACTACCTTACCAGAGTTAAAATTAAATTCACTCCAAAAAGGAAACGCCAAAGGAAATCACCACTAATTCCCAAATTTGACTTGAAAAATATCAAGGAATCAGAAATTACAGAAGCATGGGATAAACAACCAACAAACAACTGGAAAGATTTCTGAACGAAAATTATACAGAAAGCAAGAGATTTGATTCCGTTAAAGAAAATATCCAAGCATCCATGGTGGAATTCGAATTGTGATAAGGCATTAGAAGAGAGACAACAAGCCTTTTTAAATTACAATTGTGACAAATCAGAAACCACACAACAAACATTTTTCAAAGTGAGAAAACAAACAGCTAAAATACTTAGACAAACTAAAAGAAAATACCTTAATGAACAGCTAAACACAATTGAAGAAAACTTTAAGAACCACAACACTCAAGATTTTTATAAAATATTCGCAAATCAAATCAAAGGATACACTCCACAAAATCTCTGCTTCCGGAAACAGAATGGAAAATTGGCACTAACTAACAAAGAAAATTGCCAAGAACTAGCTAAATATTTCTCACAACTCCTAAATTGCCCACAACCAAGTACAAGATTCCCCAGATTACAACCAGAACACACGAATGAGACTTCACTACCACCATCTCAAGAAGAAATTTATAGTCACATTAGAAAACTCAAAAATAATAAATCATCGGGAGAAGATGGAATTGTAGCTGAACTACTGAAAAACCTTGGTCCAAATTCGTTAAAAGAGATCACTAGCATCATCAAAGAAATTTGGCAGACAGAAAATATCCCAGGGGAGTGGAAGTGTGCACTAATTCACCCATTGCACAAAAAGGGAGAGAGATCAGACGTAAACAACTACAGAGGCATTTCACTTTTACCAGTTACCTACAAAATTCTATCTGCATGTCTCCTAAAGAGGGCACAAGAACAACTAGAACATACAATTTCAGACTACCAAGCAGGCTTTCGTCCTAATAGATCATGCCCGGAACAGATATTCAACCTTAAAACTATTTTAAAGATTAAAGCAATCAGGTCAAAACCAATAATCTGCACATTCGTTGATTTCAAAAAGGCATACGATTCCATAGACAGACAGTCTCTATGTCACATTCTCGAAGAACGAGGCCTAGACACTAAAACCCGAAAACTAATTGAACAAACACTAACAGAAACCAAATCAAAAATTAAATTCAGAGGGGAAATTTCGGAACAGTTCTCAATTAAAACAGGAGTAAGACAAGGAGATGGGATCTCACCACTATTATTCAATATAGTTTTGGACAAAGTTATGAAAGAGTGGGAAGTAACACTAAGGAAACAAAGCTTTTGGAAGCCAATTGAACTAGGAAGAGGTAAAGGAAAATTGAACATCCCTTATTTAGCGTTTGCAGATGACTTGGCAATTATAACTGACAGTGAAGAAACAGCAGTAAAACAAATTGAGACACTTAAAGAATGTGCTGAGAAGGTTGGCCTGCAAATCTCCTTTGAGAAGACAGAATTCATCTGCTCAAAATTAGATATTTCGAAACTAAAAACAAAGTATGGTGAAATAACTAGAGTCAAGCACTTTAAGTATCTCGGTGAAGTTATTGAACCAACAGGACTTGAGAAAATAGCACAAAAAAACCGATTACAGAAAATCAAGAAAGTATTCGGACTTATTCAAAATATATATAACAAGAAATGTCTATCAAAAGGCACTAAAATCAGACACTACAACACAGTCATCAAACCAACAGTCACATATGCAAGTGAAACACTCTCCCTGAATAGAAAATTAGATTTATACGAAATTAAGAAAGTAGAGAGAAAAATTATTAGAAAAATCCTAGGACCACGATACACACAAGATGGATACAGGCTGCAGACTACCGAGACAACCGAAAAAATATCAAACATCGAGGCAGATATCAGGAAGAGGCGGATGAAGTTTTATGGACATATAGACAGATTACCTGGAAACAGGTTAACTAAACGTCTATTGGACTATATGACATCACTTAAGGCAACAATACCCTGGGTAACTGAAGTTAAGAAGGATTTGAAAAAGGCAAAAATTGACATAACAAACACATCAGACCGGGATACATTCAGAAGAAAAATCGACAAGTGGAAGTTTACTCCAGAGACGAAATCTAAACCTTTCCGACCAAAGTGGACCGAAGAAAGGAAGAAGGCCTTTGGGGAGGCAATGAAGAAATACTGGGGAAATAAGAAGAACATTAAGAAATGTTAATCACCTGCTTATCGTTCTCCCATGGGGACATTCGCTAATAATAATAATATATATATATATATATATATATATATATATATATATATATATATATGCCACTTTATTAATTCGATAATGTAGCTGATTTTATTACTATGATCATCTCTCCCTGTCTAGGTGGGAGAACGAAATTCCGTTAAAACATCTAGCCAGAACGAAAAAACGTTTGTTTAGCGCTCCATCTCTTGGATCATATCCGTCGTACCCTTGCCACGCTTCCAGCCGTCAGGGGGGAGGGGGGGGGGCGGGGACACGCCATTCATATCGAATTCGTAGACAAATTATTTAGACTGATCATGAAAGTCCATGCATGGCGGGAAATTTTTTTCCTGGAGTCGGATTATACTCACATATATGTCCTGCATTACAGTATTAAGAGCGTTGCACTCTGCGTGACTAATATTTCGGAAACCACATCTCTTAAACATTAAAGTGTGTTTAAGTGCAGAACCTTGTAGCCTAACCGAGCGGTTCTAGGCGCTTCGGTCCGGAAGTGCGCGCCTGCTACAGTCGCAGGTTCGAATCCTGCCTCGGGCATGGATGTGTGTGATGTCCTTAGGTTAGTTAGGTTTAAGTAGTTCCTATGCTTAGGGGACTGATGACCTCAGATGTTAAGTCCCGTAGTGCTTAGATCCATTTGAACCTTTTTTTTATGACTGAAATGCTTAAAACTAAGTCCGTCTGGAGCTCCATCATGCATAAGTCACACGTTTCTTCTTACCTGATAAAGGGTGCTAACCTTCTTAACATGCACGCACCTAGAGAGATCTTGCGCACTTGGATGAGTGCCGTAAGACTGGTGTGGAACAGTCTTCGCTTAACAGCAGTTATGGACTCGGTTCGCTATGTTCCTTCACGAGACATGGACTGTAGTGAAAATAGTACCATCCTACTTCTAGTCATTTGTAAATTAAATCGATGACAGTTTGCAGGGAGGTTTGGTGAACGACAGTTCGGGGAAATATTTCAATACCCAACTTTACCCTACGAATGCGAGAAAACTCTGTGACTCTCATCCACATAGGGAAAGATGGCCAATCGTAATCGTAAATTCCGCATTATGATCGACATGCTAGAAATATGTAGATAACCTAACTGGATCGGCACAGGACGCTGTCTGGTATACTTTGGTGTACATGTCCGAGAATTAACAGTGAATTGACTTACTGTAGTCATCTATCTCCATTCACAATTTAGTATGTGGTACATGAAAAGTAATGGTGGTATGATTTAGCGATGATACAGAAATTGGGAAGCACGCAGCTGTCATTGGTTGGCGTTGAAATTGTGGAAAAGCTATAAATTTGCCAAAATTTATCGCACAAAACTTCACACGCGTCAGTGGATGTGACTCCGACCACTGGTCCCCTGGCCGCGCAGGGCAGTCGAGCGGTCTGAGGCGCCTTGTCACGGTCCGCACAGCTCCCTCCCCCTCCCCCCGGCCCCCGTCGGAGATGATTCGAGTCCTCCATCGGGCATGGGCGTGTGCGTTGTCCTTAGCGTAAGTTAGTTTAAGTTAGATTAAGTAGTGTGTAGGCTTAGGGACAGATGACCTCAGCAGATTGTTCCCATAAGACCTTACCACCACTAGTCCCCTGCTACAGTGGACTGATATATGTGTAATTAATGGGATCACTACATATGGTCGATGCCAACGCGCAGACGGTATTTGTTTCCCCGATATATCGGAAGAGAGAGATGTGGTAAAATCTTATTGAGTTCTATGCCAGTTAGTAGTTTTATTCCGTTGCATGTTACAAAAATAACGAGGGGAGAGAGAGAGTGTGTGTGAGAGAGAGAGTGAGAGGAACAGAAAGAGAGAGAGAGAGAGAGAGAGAGAGGGACTGTGCTGCCAATGAAGACTCGGTCACCATTACACTATCGTGTTTCTGGCGTGGTAATCACACGAACACGAGAAAGGAGATTAGGACATGTAGAGAGTGATATTTATAGACCGTCATTCGACATCGATGAATTTCAGGGGTTATGCTTCTGAATTTCTGCGTGCATTCCGTGGGCATTGTTGTGCATTTTCTCCTGTAGGTTAGTGCGCTATTTTTTTTCATTTTCTTTATCTGTCACCTCTTCTAACTAATGGAACGGTGCTGTCGGAACGTGATGGGATTTCGCGAGAATTAGCAGTGCTCTGTAATTTACTCGTGGAAATCAGGTGGATTCAAATGCTATATATCGAAGACTGGAAGATTCGTGAGAATTGGACAGGTAAGCGGTACTCTGACGAAAGGGGAATGGAGAGGTTAGCTCTACACCGTCTCTTCTAAGTATTGTGGGCAAAGATACTACAACATCCCACATACGTCTCATGAAGTGACTGCAATGAGAGAATTGGGGGCTAATACGAAGGTTTCTAAGAGAGATAGTCAGCAGCATGTGACCCGTCTTTTGTTTTCTCGATAAATAAGAGACAACATCCTTCCGTGAGTTTTGTGCACTTATAAATGTTTGGTCTGACATCTTAATATGTAGACTAAATTTACATTTACATCTGCTTACGTCCAAGCCATCGTACAGTGTGTTGCAGAGGCTGTTCTGTATCACTACTAGTCATTCTCTTTCCTATTCCACTCGCAAATAGATCGAGGGAAAGAGTCTACCAATATGCCTCCCTATGAGTGGTAATTTCTGGTATATTATCATCGTGGTCCTCATGCGAAATGGACGCTGGTGATAGTAGAATCCTTCTGCGGTCAGCTTCAAATGCCAGTTCTCAATAGAGTTCCTCAAAAAGCACATCGTCTTCCCTCCAGGAATTCCCACTTGAGTTCTTGAAACGTCCGTCCACTAATTTGGCAGGAGCCAATAGGAACAGTTCAATAGGGCTGTATTCTGAGGTAAACCTAGAGCTGAAGAAATTCATACACGTTTCGGATGTGGCGGTCAGTACACAGGTATTTTTTTATTGCTCACTGGATCAGTCTTTCCAGGATATTTCGAAAATACATCTCAGAACGTTTCGGTTTGCAGGAGGAATGAGGGGAAGCATTTTGTTTAGTACCCTGATATTTACCCCAGACGACATTTAAGCACCCAATCCTTCTGAGAAGGATAAGGCAACTTTTGCGAGTCTGGAATCATTAACAGCTGTCTGGCACGGCGAGCGATGAGTTGTCGGACAGGAGCAATACAGTTCTGACGGACCGGTGTAGGTTCAAAAATGGTTCAAATGGCTCTGAGCACTATGGGACTTAACATCTTAGGTCATCAGTCCTCTAGAACTTAGAACTACTTCAACCTAACTACCCTAAGGACATCACACACATCCATGCCCGAGGCAGGATTCGAACCTGCGACCGTAGCGGCCGCGCGGTTCCAGACTGAAGCGCCTAGAACCGCTCGGCCACTTCGGCCAGCGCACCGGTGTAGGTTCGCGCCCCGGTGGCAACTGCTGACATGCAGTCTTGTGGCGGAGGCATGGTAGGGGTGGAGATGAGAGTGAAGCATCCTACAATCCCCCATGGACCGATAGGTCTCAGCAGAATTAGTTGAGGAGCAGTATACCAGAATACTAAGTGACTTACTTTCACAATGACGACAAGACAACCGAGAGACAGAACACAATTAGCCTTGGATGTCTTCAGCTATTTACCGCCCATTTTGCTATGACAGGAAGTGACTTCCAAGGCTGTGGGAAGCCTACAGAGACATCACTGAAACGGCTGTAATGGATACGTGGTTACCTGGCGAGTATAATGCGACTGCACGAAAAAAATTACTCACCATGCATATGGACTCTCATGATCAAATTAAATAATTAGACTATGAAATCGATATCAATGGCGTACCAACGAGCGGGTGGAAGTGAGGCTAGAGTACTGCGGATATGATTCAAGATTTGGGGCGGTAAACAATTTTTTTTTTCGTTCTGGTGAGATGTTTTAACGGAGTTTCGATCTCCTACCTAGACAGGGAGAGATGATCATAGTAATAAAATCAGCTACATTATCGAATTTATATATATATATATATATATATATATATGTGTGTGTGTGTGTGTGTGTGTGTGTGTGTGTGTGTGTGTGTGTGTCTGTGTGTGTGTGGATTAGTATAAACCTGATACTTACAACTCTTCTGTGCTGTCACATTAAGTGATTTCTTATGTGACGTGACATTTGTTCGCTTTAAGAGAGTTCCAAAGTGAAAAAGCATCCTGTGACAGAAGTAAAGCATGCTCTTAGCACTTCGTCATGAGGCAAAAATGAGTTTAATATTCTAGTCTTGTGATGCACGACATGGCAGATAAGAACAGATTTTTCTACCTGATGAGGGAATACTAAGAGGAAATACAGCCTAGACCATAGTGTTGTACAATATTTTCACAACAAGTAACGATACTTTAACGATGCGAAAACGCGTGTATGGTCCGATTTCTTCCATATTCGAAAATGACTCGTACATAGGGAAGGAATCTACATTTCATGTGACAAATTGGAGGTGTAAGGATAAAACAACATCCCTGTTCCGTAATTTTTAAACTGAGGAGTTTACGTCAGGAGTGGGGCTGCAGTTAGTCCGGGTCATGCCGCTTTGTACCGCGGCTGGTGGCAGGAGTGATGGGACGGCCAGTTGTGGAGGTTTAAGGAGGCTGTCGCGAGCCGTGGTTTCTCTCCTGGCCAGATCTTTGGGTACACAATACACTCGGTAGATGACGCTGGACGAGACTGGAGGTGACCGGTAATTTTTCTTTTTCTGCTTGAGGTACCATGTTCAGGTAAGTTAATGAGCGCTACATTTGTAAAAAATATCATACGATATATTCCCATGTTTCTGTTTGGTAGGATGCGACTTGCAATTCGTAAATATGTATAAGCGTGTTTCATTTCAAATGATGTTGTTACAGGAATCCTGTATACAGGGGCAGTATGTTACAGGTGCAGTGCCTCCTAGAAGTCCTGTCTGGCCAGACATAAGGATTACATCATTCCACCATCATTTATACCTACAGATTCTTGACCCGTCCCATCCTTTGTTACGCCTGTGTCGCCTGGATCTCTGCCCCTCCTAAATTCTATAAAACCATCCAAATCCTTGTACGCCATGTGCTCCACCTCACTTTCTGTGTCCACCTCCCATCCCCCATGAGTATCCTCTATGACCTCATCCCCTTATCACATCTCCTCCTTTTCCCTGAGCACATCCGTGTCCACTGCCCCAAACGCCTCTCGATCCTCCCCATCCCCTGGTGTCTCCTTTCCTCTCCACTCCCCACTTACTGCCACACCTCTACCGTAGTGTCTCACTCTGTCTCGATCTTCACATCCTCCACCTCCTCTCCCAAAGAAGTTTCCAGCGTCTCCACATCCCAGATGATATGCTCCGCCCCAATATTCATCCTTCCTTCCAACCCTGACTCTTCTCTTCCTCTCCCCTCTTTCCTAGGGCTCCCTCTCCTTCCCTCCCCCCCCCCCCTCTGCTAGGTCCCTCCTCCTATCTCCCTGCCTTCTCACTTCACCTTTCTCAGTCCTTGTACTTCTCCCAGGGTTGCTCCTCCCCATACTTCCTGTCTCCTGCCCCTTTGTGTCTTACTGGCTTCCCCCCCTTTCCACCCCTTCCTGGACCCCTCCTCCAACGACCCCCTTCTCTCTTTCCTTTCGCTCTCCTCTCTGACCTCCCCTTCGTTGGCAGGTTCTTCCAATTTTCATCCAGTTACTTTCTGTCGTGTTTTTGTGTTCGTCATGTACGTTACATAAGCGCACTGTGCATTCAGTGTCGCCGTCCCTTACTGTGAACGCCATTTTTAATTGTGCTGTTCGTGCCACCAGTTGTTTATGTGCTGCGTCATTGTCGAGTGTAATTTTAATTGTATGTGGATTTAAGCCTTATCAGACTACCCCTTATTTGTATATTTTAACTCCAATTATTTCCCCTTCTCATGTGTAACCTTCATATTTTATCCTCGTATTTTATGTATGTAACATCCTCCTCTGATATTTTATATAGTCTCTTGGCTGAAGAATGGTGAATTGTGCCTCTGGCAGCTCATCCCTCCCCACATGGGGAAGGGGTATGAAATAACAATTAAGAAAAAAACAGGCATAGTGGGACAGTGGTCACTGTTCTATTATTATTATCACCCATCCCTATATTCCTCCCAGAAGCAACCATTCATTTGTATACCAGCAGAAGGCTCCCCCCCCCCCCCTCGGACGTCAGAGATAGCTTGCTATCCTCTCATTATTATACATGCTTCCGCTATAGGGCTGTTGGCTAGATTGGCTGGAGAAACTCTCCAGCGCTAGAATAAAAGCGAAAATATCCGCATCACATCTAGCAGTTATTGCCGAAACTGGATGGACCTACTGTCTAGTGATCCATCAGTGGCAACTCATACAGTTAAAAAAAAACGATATTCTGCACTGTGCACGAAATAATAATGACTTACATCCATCATATCCAGCAGCCTAGCACAGACTGAGTCCTTTTCCCACCAATTTCTAGATGGGGGAGGGCCAACAGCATTCTCTGGTGTTGCTGTTGTGAACCAGATCAGTTGGTCTCCGAATCTCAAGGTGAACACACAAAATTTGATATTCCTGACTATAAAATTGAATTTCCTGCCAATTTTTGAATTTTCCGCCAAAATTTCAATTTCCCGGCATTTCCAGGGGAGGGGAGGGGCGAGGGGAAAAGAGAGGGACGGATTAATTGGTCGATTTAATTAATTTGCACAATTAATTTGATTTCAATTTGGTATCAAAATCGGGATCAGAGCGCCATCACCCAGCTTTGATTGTAAGTTTTCAAACGGAGTATGGGACATATCCTTTTTGTGTATGATATATATAATGTATATTTGCATGCCTTAATGTTTCGATAAGCATCAGTCTTGGTCTTCTGAGATTCTTGTTGTCACCGCTTTGGCCCAATTTTTAACTTGAAAATATTATAACAAAATACATACTTTCAGTGTATAGCAGTCTGTTTTGGAACTATGTTGCCGGCCGGAATGGCCCAGCGGTTCTAGGCGCTACAGTCTGGAACCGCGCGACCGCTACGGTCGCAGGTTCGAATCCTGCCTCGGGCACGGATGTGTGTGATGTCCTTAGGTTAGATAGGTTTAAGTAGTTCTAAGTTCTAGGGGACTGATGACCTCAGAATTTAAGTCCCATAGTGCTCAGAGCCATTGGAACCATTTGGAACTATGTTATAGGCTTCTAAAGTTCTCCAACTAAATGTAGTCATATTTTGAGGCAGTTTCCCACTTAGTTCACGTAAGTTAAGTTCAGCAGAGAACAGACAAGTACTTCGTTGAGGATAGTGAAGCACAAAGTCCCTTAATAGCAACAAATAAAATTCCTAAAAAAACTGCAAGTGTACGAACAGTTTCCAGTATTTGTCTAAGAATCAGGTTTTACCGAGCGAGGTGACGCAGTGGGTAGCACACTGGACTCGCATTCGGGAGACCGACGGTTCAATCCCGCGTCCGGCCATCCTGATTTAGGTTTTCCGTGATTTCCCTAAATCGCTCCTGGCAAATGCCGGGATGGTTCCCCTGAAAGGGCACGGCCGACTTCCTTCCCCGTCCTTCACTGATCCGACGAGACCGATGACCTCGCTGTTTGGTCTCTTCGCACAAACAAACAGCCAACCAAAAATAAGAATCAGGTTTATTCAATATCTCAGCTTACTTTGAAATGAAGTCACAGAGTACTGAAGAACTTACATTCCTGAAGCTGTGTTTAAGTAGTACAATGTCTTTTAATATGTCCATCTTTAATATTTGGTTCATTTATCGAATGAATTGATGTAAGTAGGAAAAAGTCAGTACATGTACGTTAGTGTTCTACAATTTCAACAGTTCTGAATGACAATCGACGTGCTGCTGTCACTGAAATATCAAGCCCATTTAGTGTTACAATTTAACTTTCAAAATGTCGTATATACATTGGTGTCCAAAATTTTTTAAAAAAATGGTTCAAATGGCTCTGAGCACTATGGGACTTAACATCTATGGTCATCAGTCCCCTAGAACTTAGAACTACGTAAACCTAACTAACCTAAGGACAGCACACAACACCCAGTCATCACGAGGCAGAGAACCAAAATTAAAAATGGCTCTAAGCACTGTGGGACTTAACATCTGAGGTCATCACTCCCCCCCCCCCCCCCCCCCGCACACACACACAAAAATTAGAGCAAAAAACCTCTGTTTCCCCGTCCTGTGTCTAATTCACGATGTTATCACACAAACTGTCAACCAGAGGTCCGTACGATCGTGTTCTGCACGAAAAAAGGCACTCGGTTAACGGACAATCATTCCAACGATAACGTAGGACACCTATGAAACTAGGTAGTGTTTGCTGGGTATCCCCACATCCACAATCGCTGTGTACACAGTCACACACGGTGCAGTACGGCACAGAGAAGATGCCTACCAGACTCTCTGACGAGAGAGCCATAGGAAGAATGGAAGCAGGATAGTAGCAAACTGGTTTGGCCCCATGGCTTAATGTGAATCGTTCTGTAGCTTCTCGGATGTGGCGACAGTTTATATAGACCTAAAATGTATCCCAAAGACCAGGGCAGGGCCGACCACGTGTGACTTCAGATGAAAGGACCGTTATTTGGCTGTAAAGGCATGACGTTACCGCCTTAGTACTGCACGCAACTGGTATGTGAGCTCGCAGCATCCACTGGACGTACCGTATCGAGGCAAACGGTGTGCAGAAGGCTTCGGCCGAGTGGCCTTTACTGTCGGAACATGCTGTATGTCTACCTCTGACGCGTCTTCACGGAAGCGAACGCCTATAGTGGAATCATCAACGTGCCACCTGGACGGTCGAAGAGAGGGGCAATGTTGTTTTCACAGATGAGTCCCAGTTTAGTCTGGAGATTGATTCTCGATGAATTCCTATCTGGAGGAGACATAGAACACGATTTCGGGGCCCAAAAATTATGCAAAGAGACAGAGATCGAGGAGGATCCCTAATGGTGCGGGCAGGGATTATGTTTATCACTCGAACCCCTCCTCATGAAATTCTACGGGTGAGTCAGAAAGGTTTAATTGCTATCAGGTATCTTGACGAGATTTGCGGTTGTTGCGAGCTGCTTTGGGCCCAGAAGTCGTGCTCGACCTCATAGAGCACGGACGGTTGATGTTTTCTTTGAAACGGAAGATAATGCACACATGGCTTGGGCTGCTCGCTCTCCCAAGTTGATTCCCATAGAGCATGTCGGATGCACTAGGGAGACAGGTTGCATCGCGCTAGCGTCCACCAACCACACTCCAAGACTGCAAACAGCACTGCAGGAAGAGTGGGAATTACTGCCTCATTATGAGACTGATGACATCGTTTTCAGGCTTGTATTGCTGCCAGAGGTGGTCACATCCCATACTGAGCAGATTAACCAGTTTTCGGAATGTGTGTGCAAGTGTGTTAATTTGGGAAAAACGAAAAACATTTTTGTCCACCGTTATTAATGTTGCAGTTTTTTGCGTATTGTATTTTTTACATTGTTTCTGTTTTGCTATCACATGGTTATACCGTTTTGGGGCAAAATAAATGCAACCTTGCACAATTTCCTTTTGTTGTTTTAATTTTGGTTCAAAAATGGTTTAATGGCTCTGAGCACTATGGGACTTAACTTCTGAGGTCATCAGTCCCCTAGAACTTAGAACTACTTAAACATAACTAACCTAAGCACATCACACACATCCATGCCCGAGGCAGGATTCGAACCTGCAGCCGTAGCAGCAGCGTGGTTCCGGACTGTAGCACCTAGAACCGTTCGGCCACTCCGGCCGGCCTTAATTTTGGGCACTAGAGCATTTTTGTCTGTATCTCCAGAGTCACATCATCTACTGCCTTCCTCACTCACAACATTAGCTTTTAATGTGACCGGGTACCAGGACAAAGACACTATGTGCCCAAGAGAAATCGTTTGGCAGCTGAAAGAATCGGAACCACAGATTGCAGTTGGTTATACATCGCTGCTCTCTTTACGACAGACATCTGTCGCCTGTGATTTGCAAATTCTGCAGACTGGCCGAAGGACTGCAGGCAACTAGCCTCGCTTGTGTGGCCTCTGAACACCTGTCGATCCGCAGAATCACTCTAACATAAAACTGAGTGGAGCATTTACAACAGAGGCCTCATTGGTTCTGTGACGATTTAGGCTACAAATTTCTTGACCTGTACGGTTGGGAGAGGACTACTGGTTTTGTTCAAAATGATCAGGCATGTATTGTGCACTACATTCAGCAACTCAGGTGTACGCTTGCTTGTAGAATGGACAAGAGTTCTCTTGATTAGTATGAAGAGGCAAGCTATGCTTCAATTAACACAGTAAATGTGACCTACATCTACACAAATACTATTCAATTCACACTATGGTGGATGGCATTGTGTACTTCATATCGTTGCTTGTCCCTCCGTTATCTGTTTCTCTCGCCAACCTACGAAGGACGCGGTACAGGAGTTTTACAAACTGTCCATGATATTGATTATTTAAAGAGTATTTCCAGAAAATAACATTTTTCTAGTAAAGACCTCCTCGTAAGAACCATGAACAGTTTTCTTATAGTGTCTTACTCACTTAACTACAACTGAAGTTTCAAGACTCGATTTCGACGATATTCTGGATTTCGACCTACAGACGATTGCAAATACTCGAGCAGCACTCTTGAAGAGTAACCGTGGATTTCACTTCCAGAATTCCAGCAGTAAGTTTGACATTTGTCCTTATTATTAATACCTTCTATTCTTTCTGCTCATATCACTTTGCAACGCTACTCCAGGGTCCAGCGTCATACCACTGCTATGTCTCAACATTGCATGCGCCCCTCTCTCCTGGGAATGCATACGCCCTACTGGCATGGAAGACACACAATGCACTAAGAAAGTCATGTGTAAGGAATAAATTTCATCGTGGTACTGCTCAAAAAACTTTATTTTAAGGCACTTAAAAATTATAATTCAGCAGTAAAATATTTTTTATGATTATTACATTAGTCCTATACGTAACAAAAGCTTACCTATACACTGCGTGTTGCTAAAGCTATTACGACGCACAAAACTTCGTCAGTATGTGGAGGCACAACATAAAACGCGATATCTTAGTAGAAGAGCGTCATTAGCTAATTTAGCCAATGGCTTTTGAGAATATTAGTTGGTAATCAATACACCTTCTAACAGACGTTCTGCTAATGAAATTGAACCCAAAGATTAACTCTCAACTGTCAAATTTGCTCGCCCTTCGATATTAATAAGGAGTTGCTTCGCCATTGATTGTAAACTTGCAGGTCCTGTCGGCAGTCAAAATAACACTGAACAAGCAGTAGTTATCGCATGTTATGGTAGCAACTCTCGACATGAAGATAATTGTTCTGTATCCATTATATCCCCAGCAATCTTTCGAAAGATTGTTCGGCCGCTGACAACTGCAATGTTGAGTGTCCTAAACCCAAACAATACCAATTAAAATTGCAGATCTTGAGCACTAGGTTATATACAAAACTTGTTCGTTTAACTTCCAAAACTCTTTACATTTTCTCAAGGAGTGACGTCATATGACGTTTGGTGGGGTAATTAAGCTGAGTAGCCCACTTATGATATACACTGAATGAAATTCATTAAAATCAAATGGAATAAGTGGGGATGAAACCATGAAATATTACATAGAACAGTGCTATTAATCATTCTATGGGTCATATGTATCCTTTTGTTTGTTTTCTTGCGGCTGATATTGAAAAATCGATTTTGCACAAAGCTAGTATCTTCTTTTTTTGTCTTGTATCGTCACAGGGTCGGCTCGTTAACCTAGATTTGACACTATGGTTGGATGCCCTTCAAGTCGCTACCCCTACTGTAAGTTCTGAAATGTATGTATTCCTTTCACCGATCGTAATTAAGAAGTATATAATTCAATAGTGAGAATTGTAATGATTCGGAAAGAAAAGGTACAAAGAAATCAGTTTGTCTGAGAGGTAGCAGCGCGCCAAAGAAAAAGGCGTGAGGGCGTGAAGCTGACGAGCCAATTGGAAGTCCGAATTCCTTAAAGTGGAGGTGAGGCTGAGTTACTTCCAAACTATTGTAAAATGGTCGCGTAGGGAATGATCTGCACATGAAATGTGACATAATACTCTCTGATAACGGAAAGAAGATATTTAATAGAGTAAGCGGTTTGAAGAACCATGATTGCGAAATACTTTCCTACGACAACAGTGCAGCGGATCATCAACTTGACATTGCCAGGCTATGTACCGACTATTTAGACTTGGATTTAGACTTGCACAAATCAGTAATTTCATTTCATTACTTCAATATATTGGTGAAATTCAATGTTGTAGTGTAATGAGAACACCACTGACTAACTCTTGTAACCTATACTAGGGATCTGTTTGTGATCCTGGAGGTTTCCGAGTATCCGTTAAAGTGAAGTTAAATGATTTGGTTACGCTAACATTAAAAACTAAAGTGTTCAAAGACTTGTGACAAAGTATTAAATCAGTTTAAAAGATACTGCAGTTCATAAATAGCTCCAAGTGTTCAGAAATTCAAATTACTGCAGAAAAAGTTGGTCAAAGTTGGCATACTAGTCTGAAACTGCTTTTACTTATACTAGAAGTACAAAATTTAACATATGTCCTACACGTTTCTGTGTGTGAAAAGCGTTTCTAAAAGTGTTACTGAATGGTTTTATGGCCCCAAAGCTCCCATAATTTACAAGATGTTTCGATCACTGGTTGAAACTTTCGATACTGCAGTGCTCCTTCGGAAATGCATGCATGTCCGAAGGAACAGGCACTGCGCCGACTACAGTCATCATGCAACACTTTCGTAGTTGCGAAAACGAACAACAATCTGCTGTATAAGGGAATGACGACAATGAAAATTTGTGCCGGACAGGGACTCGCAACTAGATGCATTCCCAAAGGAACATTCCACCTTCTTAATAACACAGACGTTGCAATATCATTTATCCGCCGATACCGGCAGCAACTTTCAGTTAAAATATCCTTCCCTGCTCTGGAGTTAGAAAATGTGTGTACGAGTACAGGCTATGACGCAGGAACGACGGCATACGGGAGTTTAGATGTGACCTTGAGTCATACACAGACAACCAAAGAGCTTAAGGTAGTCTGGCTCGAGAAGCTGTGCAACGCGGACGTGCAGTTTACCTCCCTGCCGCTGCGCGCGCTCGGTGTTTGTCTACTTTCTTCAGCTGTTTTGTGCATCCTAGTTTCCTCATAGACTAGAGTAGCCAACTCTTACATAGAATCGACGCTGAAATTCAGTTTCAGGAGTGAATTTAGTCGACCAAAAACCAGAACGTTTTCTCGAGACGAAGTAAATACCCCAAGTTACGAACTAGTTGATATACACCTTTCCATTGTCAGCAGTGTGGTGTACGTCATGTTTCTCAACGATGCAGTCTGTGAAAGGTTTCTTCAGGAGACAAGAAATGGGCTCAAATTCTGCAACTCGATTGGTGATGTGGGTGATGTGGAGATCAACCATGTTGGGCTGGGATTGCAGATGATCCGAATCTTCGAACCGCCTTTCGAACTGCTCGCAGACGAGGTGGTGTCTGCATTTCGTCCTAATGGGACGGTGAACGAACATGTTGCGAAGAACTGGGCTCAGTTCACCATCTAACCCGCTCTTAATGGCTTGTGCCAGGTGCGCATTACTTTAAAAAATCACGTTCCATCCTATTTACACAATGGAGGGTGCATCATCATTTACAATGGATAGCCGAAGACGTGCTGAGGATGCAATTCATTTTATCTCACCTCTATGTTGCTCCCTGTATACAGCACAGTATTTACATAATACCATACAAGTAGCATTCAGACAAGCTGGTTACTACACCTTCCAACTTCATATATAATATTATATGCTCATAATGTAAGGTTTATCTTTGTGTTTTAATTTTCATTATGTTTGTCTATTCTTTAAAAACAGTCATACTGTGAAATCAAAGCAACCTGTATATTGTAATGTCTCTGGGAGAGAACGTCTCTGACACAGTCATATTTGTAAATCTGCAATCTTTGTGATGACATTCCCATGTGGCAAATTCTTTTTGGTGTGTATGTGTGTGTGGTGCTTTGCACAATATGGTGATGTACAAATTACATAAGTGCTGGATATATTTTGAAATATTTGAAAAATACAATCCCGCAACTTCACAACAAAATCGCGCGGAATTTTCGACATCACCAACAAACCAAGGATATTTCGCCATAGTGGAAGAATAAAAATCGAAAACTGACGATTATGTAAAGTGTATCTTGCAAATCATGTGAACAGCCATCTGATGATGAACCTGCCAGTTCGAAACCGGTTACGGCGCTGTTTACCTAAATAAATAGCAGCATTAATAGTGGCTGGTTGCTGTCTTCTTCTTTGTAAGAAATGACTTACATTTATTGTACACAGCCATGGTCTCACTATGTCAGTTTTAGACAAATTAGAATAAAGAAGACCTTGTTGTGTCCGAATCTCTGCAGTGAAGGATAGCATAACTACCACCTGCGGACCCTATCCCACTCCCAGTGCCAATGTCTGTACCAGTGACATATGTCGCAGCACTCAAGAGCTGGCAGATGGTGCTTCACTTCCAGGGTGTATAAGAGAAAAAGAAGAAAAAACGGATTTCCCGATTAGAAATACACCTTTTTCGGATGAAAGTACATTTTTGCCGTGTTAAGTGACAATAAACTTTCCCTCATAGCTGGAAAAGGTATCAAGGCCATATACACCGGCGTAGAAATTCCAGGCACTCCCAAAAAAAGGCAAAACATTTTGGAAAGATCTTTAATGCGCGGTAACATGTACACTGTGTATTTGGTATTAAGAACGTATAAATACGAATCCACTGAATACAGCGCAGTAGTTTCCGAGCACAGAACACCAAAGTATAGAAGGGCGATGCCCATACTATGATATGGAAACAGTAACTGCAGTACCGCTCCGAGTGGCCTGGCAGTGAACGAATTCGGGAAAATATGGCGCGATAATACACTATTCGATCAAAAGTATCCGGACACCCCCAAAAACATATGTTTCTCATATTAGGTGCATTGTGCTGCCACCTACTGCCAGGTACTCCATATTAGCGACCTCAGTAGTCATTACACATCGTGAGAGAGCAGAATGGGGCGATCTGCGGAACTCACGGACTGCGAACGTGTTCAGGTGATTGGGTGTCACTTGTGTCATACGTCTGTACGCGAGATATCCACACCCCTAAACATCCCTAGGTGCACTGTTTCCAATGCAACAGTGAAGTGGAAATGTGAAGGGACACGTACAGGACAAAAGCGTGCAGACCAATCTTGTCTGTTGACTGACAGAGACCGCCGACAGTTGAAGAGGGTCGTAATGTGTAATAGTCAGACGTCTATCCAGACCATGACACATGAATTCCAAACTGCATCAGGATCCACTGCAAGTACAATGACAGTAAGGTGAGGGGTGAGAAAACTTGGATTTCACGGTCGAGTGGCTGCTCATACGCCACACATGATGCCGGTAAATGCCAAACGAAGCTTCGCTTGGTGTACGGTGCGTAAGCATTTGACAGTTGAACAGTGGTAAAACCTTGTGTGTCGTGATCGAATCACGGTACACAGTGTGGCGATTCGATGGCAGGATGTAGCTGTGGCAAATGCCCGGTGATCGTCATCTGCCAGTGTGTGTAGTGCCAATGGTAAAATTCGGAGGCGGTGTTATCATCGTGAGGTCGTGTTTTTCATGGCGGGGGCATGCACCCCTTGTTGTTTTGCGTGGCAATATCACAGCACAGGCCTATATTGATGTTTTAAGCTCCTTTTTGCTTCCCACTGTTGAAGAGCAATTCAGGGATGGCGATTGCATCTTTCAACATGATCAAGCACCTGTTCCTAATGCACGGCCTGTGGCGGAGTGGTTACACGACAATATCATCCCTGCAATGGGATGTCCTGCACAGAGTCCTGATCTGAATCCTATAGAACACCTTTGGGATGTTTTGGAACCCCGACTTCGTGCCAGGGCTCACTGACCGACACTGATACCTCTCCACACTCCAGCACTCCGTGAAGAATGGGGCGCCATTCCCCAAGAAACCCTCCAACACCTGATTGAACGTATGGCGTCATCCTGATAGTACCTCCTACTGAGAGGGTCCAGCCGCCGCCTAATGTGCTGGGGACCAAACTGAGGCACTTCCGGCCACCAGCAGCTAGTCACCTCTCGGGGGTTTGCTCCCTGGGCGTCCTCGCACGTCAGTTTCCGTGGCTCAGCGGAACTCATCACTCACAGCCATTTTGCGCACCAAAGGCAGCATGAGCTTGCTACATCAGCACCTGATGCACCTCCGAATGCCATGATTGGGTATGGCGCAAGGTTGCGCCACAACTGGCCGCACTGATGAGTACAACATGGCAAGTGCCGTATCAAAATTTCCCAGAAACTTTGCTCACTTGAAGAAGGGTCAAAATAACCAAATATGTGTCTCGGTTAGTCTGTAGATACTCGAATATTTCTGAAAAAAGGACAGTTAAAATACTCGAGGTATTTTCCAGGTACTTTATGTGCATTTTACTGTTCTACGCCGTCAGGCGAAGTGGTGGCATAGTGGCTATCGTCGCGGCTTTTTAATTTTGCGTCCCATAATCGAAACCAGACTGTTACTTTTATTTCTGTTTTCCATTTATATATCCATGTCTGTAGAAGATTATCAGACATATGTATTTCAGTGTATGTTGATATAATGTTTTCCTTATTTGGTCTACTAATCGTATGTCAGATGAATGGGTTAAAACAGTTGAAAATTATCTGAAATTTTGTTCGGTGTAATTTCTGTAGTGCATATTGATTCATATTCAGCTGCAAGTGCCATTTTTTGGAAATGTGATTCGTTATGCATGGTTTGCTGCAAAATTGTTGCCAATACACGAAATATTCAATAATATTAATAAGTTTCCCAAATGAGATTCGTACAAAGAAGTGTCACTGTTGCAAATCCCCATTTGCATGATGCCTGTAGTATTCGGAATATCTGCGTTTTGAATGTTCTGCGATCAGTATCATCCAATGAAATGCACCCAATCTTCCTGAAAAATAAATGAAAATGAAATATCACAATACGAGAATTTTAAAAGATTATAACACTTCAGCATACCATATACAAATATATTACATAATAACTGTATGACACTTATTGTGAAAACCAGTTGTAATTTTACAATTACTACAACACCCTTGTATCCCCTAATGTGATAAGAAACAATCGTGTAGTAACCTTTTACAGACAGGGATAGATAAATGAAAACAAGACAAACAAAATGAATATAAACAAATAAAAACAGTAACGGGTTTTGAACAAGAGGAATAAAATTAAGAAGCTGCAATGGTAACCACGGAGCCACTGTTTTGTCTGAGAATATTGTGCAGTAAAAGGCACATAAAGTATCTCAAAAACTTGGTCTACCCTTTTTTCAGAAACGGTTGAGTAACTGCGGATAAGCTGAGACGTGTTTTCGTTTATTTTGACTCCTTTTCCACAGAGTAAAGTTCCCCGGAGATCGGGTGATGGCCCTTGCTGTATTCTCCTCGCGAGCCCATCTGCAGGCGACGACGACTTTTCATTGCCGCCAGTCTGTGGATCGAGGTCAACCTTCCTGCACACATCAGATGAAAAAGCTTGAGCTTGTAATAAATTAACAGAGGTATTCTGCTATCTACAAGCGACTTCTGAGTAACCCTGAACCACCATTCTGCACCAGTGCATCTCCACACTCTCTACAAGTGGTGTCAGAAGTACTTGTGGACACTGCAGTGTGATTCGGCGTTGTCAGCATCAGGGAGCAAAGATGGCTGCAGCAACAGGAAAGAACGAGTGACTGCCGACTGTGAGTTTTCTGTATGGGTCTGCATGGTTATTTCCTTCTTCTTGCTTCGAGCTTTGGAATGTTGTTACTTTGTGCTTTTGGTAGTAATAGAAATCAAAATCAGGTCAGAGGAAAAGATTTCAGCTACAGAAATAATTCAACAAGTGTGGGATCAGATTGCTCAAATGGGATCTAATAATTTAGAATTGCACAAGTAGCTTGAAAGTCCACAGGGGACGAGAAGGAAAGAGTCCTCTCCTAATTTGTCCTCACCTGCACTGGGTACTAGTACCACCTCATTAGGAACTCCTTTTTGAGGATCAGGGAAATTAATTTTACTTTTCTAGAGGTTTATACTGATAGCTGCGGAATTGGGGGGGGGGGGGATCGAATGATGAACAGCTACTGAGTATGACTCGATTAAAGATTACAGGATATGCCAGAGCATATGTAATGTGACACACCAGGCGAAGTTATGTAATGCTCGGTGTTTTCAGGACCTACAAGAGTGTTTGGTGAAACAGTATCAAAGGAAGATTTTATTGTGAGCAGCTGACTGCAATAGCATGGAGACGGCGAGTGTTTGTAGAGAGCTTTGCTAATCGAACTAAGAAAAAGAACGTCAGTACTTATGAGCTGTCAACGCTATCAGGGTCATTTTTCAGGAAACCTAGCAGAGGTAATGGAAGCATTTTTGTGATGTTTCCCGGCAAAATTTCCGCCGAGGCGTGAGTGGAAGTGCCAAAAATTATACACAAAGTTGTAATGATTGCAACAGGTTAGCATAAACAGATACCATGACCAGGACAATGGAAAAGGAAATGGCCATTGACTCGGAAATCAGCCGGCCGGAGTGGCCGTGCGTTTCTAGGCGCTACAGTCTGGAACCGAGCGACCGCTACGGTCGCAGGTTCGAATCCTGCCTCGGGCATGGATGTGTGTGATGTCCTTAGGTTAGTTAGGTTTAGTTAGTTCTAAGTTCTAGGCGACTGATGACCTAAGAAGTTAAGTCGCATAGTGCTCAGAGCCATTTGAACCATTTGATGCGGAAATTGTGTGCTACTGTTGTGGTCTACCTGGCCACATTCGACAGAATAAACTCGTGTGCCACTTTTAAATGAAATATGGACTTTGAAATGAAATGTGGCCACTGTGCAGTGTTCCCAGCGAAGGTGAGCACAGGGTACTTGTGTGCGTAATCAGTGGCAGACTATTGCTTAACCAGTTTTGTGCGACGAAAGGCATATAAATTTTCATTGGATAAGGGATCACTGGTGTCTATAGCCTGTCAAGGTGTAATTGGTATAAAGAAGTTGAACCTACCTCTTTGTAGATTAAGTGGCGTAGGTGGAAATAGTATTAATTTCCTAAGTTTGGCATAGATAAGCTTCCAGCTGTGAAATGAGGACTTATGGTCTTCTGTGGAATTTCCTGAGTAAACAGGAAGAGCATATTGCAGAGCTGGATGGGACACCAATCTATTTAGGTTTTACTGCCAGAAAAATATAACACCACAAGGTATACCCAGATGTGGGATTAGAAGCCAACTAAAGTGAGAGATCCCTTACACTTGACTCATTCTGTGGAATTTCAGGCCCATATCATTAATACCTGTCTTCAGCAAAGTATTTGAAGTTGTGCTGCTGACACGACTTAGTGACTATTTCTTGAAAAATAAGTTCCTAACAGAGACACAACATGGATTCCAAAAAGATCATAGTAGTATCACAGCAATTACGGAATTTCTTCACAAAACGTATGGTGCCCTTGATCAAGGAATACAAACAGCTGACATATTTCTAGACCTTACTAAAGCCTTTGACTCGGGAAACCATGAGTTACTTTTAAGTAAACTTGAGTCATACAATGTAAATGCTGCATCCATGCAATTGCTGGCTACATATTTATTTAACTGCAAGCAGTGTACAAAGCTGACTTACAAAATCAATAATCAGATCATTAATTTCCAGTCCAAATATGAGACAGTCACACAAGGTGTGCCCCAGGGCTCAATTTTGGGCCCTTTCCTTTTCCTAGTGTACATAAATGATATAGAGCAACCTTTCAACTCCCAATTGGTAACCTATGCAGACGATACCTCACTGTTATTTCTTGGTAAACAAAATGATGAGTTAATGTTGGTAGCAGCTGAGGGGCTACATCAGATAACTACTTATTTCCAAGATCAAGGTTTGAAAGTTAATATCAGTAAATCTCCGTTATTGCCATTTAAACTTACAAACTCACACCAAACCTCTATCAGTAACATAGGTGGAATTGAAGTAGTGGACACACAAGGCTGCAGATTACTAGGTATTCACCTAGATGAAAATCTCTAAGATGGGTAAACCATATCAAATTTTTATGCAATAAAATCAGCAGTTCATTACATCTAATCAGCCAGTTATCAAAAGTAGTCCCACATCAGACATTAAAAACAATTTATTATGGAACGATTTATGCACAGATTAATTATGGGATAGAGATATGGGGTTGCGCTGCTGACATATATATGAACAGAATATTAACCCTACAGAAAAGAGCAATCAGAATTATCCATGGATTAGGGCACAGAGATTAATGCAGGGAAATCTTTGTTCATCATAAATACCTCACAGTCTACTCACTGTATCTTAACAAATTAATTATATTTTTTGTGACACATCAAAACAAAGTAACAAAGTGCTCTGATATGCAAGCCTCTAATACAAGAAATAAAGACTGCTACTACAGACAAAGAACAAAATTAAAAACAACAGACCATAGTCCATGCATTAGTGGTCAAATATGGTACAACAGAGTACCGAGCTCTATAAGGTGTCACAAAGGGAACTTATTCAAAGCGAAACTGAAATATTTCTTGATTGACAAGTTTTTATATTCTTTAAGTGAATATTAATATTAAACTAAAATAAATTATTGTATATATATATATATATATATATATATATATATATATATATATATATATTGTTGTGTAAAATCTGAATATTTGTAATAGGTACGATGTAACACCCAATATTGTGCCTTATTAGGTACAATGGCACATTTGTATCGTGTATATGTAATCACATATGTATATATGACTGTACTAAACTTGTAAAAAATGCTTTGACGTTTGCAAAAGACACCAGTTGGTGTCTCCATGCAAAAAAATACAATAAATAAATATAAATAAATAATTTCATTGTCTGAAGTACATGCAGGTTGCTGCATAGTTATAGTCATCTTACACGCAATGTGTATGGGTTTACTACACATCTGCCACTTATGCTTAAATCAAAACATGAGCCGTACTTGTTATACGTATGTTATACAATTCAAAACATTAATTTACATTTACACTCCAGCTCATTATTCCCTGATAAAGATATTTCTGGCATATTTGAAAAAATTGGTGTTTCCCAACTACCATCCACCTTGATAATGGGATTTTTTTCTGCATATTATCTTTGCTTAAATTGTGCCTTTGGCTAATCTCTTTCACTTTGTGGGTGAGCTTTCCTTTTGTCAGGACGAGGAGTCTGTTGAACATTTTTTCCTTATCAAATGACATCTAAGCAGGTGTTCCTTTGTGTAGGGATTTCACACGTAAACCTTTCAAATAAAGATACTTAATTGTGTAATGCACATTTGTGTTTATGCCAACATTTAGTCTGCGGCACCAAGACCAGCACAGATATGCAGATAGTTGTTCTGCAACTAAGAATTCATATTTATCTGGATTCCTATTAAGTTTCTGGACAGCAGCTGGAAACATAAGTTCAAATGCTGTCACATTCTTTCCCTCCAATAAAACTCTGACAAGTTTATAACGTTGGCTTAATTTTCTTACCAACGTTTCTTCTCCATGCTTGGTCCGCACGCCAAGCGCAAAATAGTCTCTTCACTGGTGGATCCATTACTGCATTCCGGGCATTACAGAGTCAATCATATCAGACATGTACAACTTGAGCTGAACTTAACATACCTCAGATCTTATACACTCTAGAAATATGGACATCACTAGGGTATCAGCCCTGTTCAATATAAGAAAGTCATGACGGAACCCCTGCCTCATACCATCTAGCACTAATAATATTGCCAATTCGAAATCATTGGCATTCAGTCCATGGGCTGCAGTCACGCATACACTGTCATTTCCACATTTTTCAGAACTTTTCTGAGCTTTAATCATTATAATTAGCGCAACATCGCTGCTTTTTAGTCTTGGATGAGCTTCACTAACTATTCCTTGCAGCTTATAAAACAGCACACAATGATTCTCACCTGAGGTCATTTCACATACCCAGGCCTCTACACTACCTGTGTCATTCCGATGTTTCACTGAAATGCATTGGGTGTAATTTAATGTTCATTAGCGGATGAATCCTTTCCAGTTCAAAACCAGAGTTGAATCTCTGATTTTGTCCATAATAGCTTGAAAAGGGATGTCTGTGGCTATGCTGGCTCTTTCTCTTATGGTTAATGCAATATGACAAGTCATTGTAGTGACCATTTTGCATAGACACAAATATTGCCTGGCATTGGCGACCTGTGGTCTGGGTAACTTTAATCTGCACTGGGCACATTTTTTTGCTCACTTCCACTTTCAAGTGCCTGACACCCTTACGTTTTGGAATAAAGTGACCTGAGTGGTGGCAAATATAATATTGTCTCACTGTACCATCAGAAGCCACTTTAAATACACAGTTTTCAACAAAGGCTGTTCTTGTTGTCATCTCTGTATCTTGTTTCCATTGCTTAAAATCGGAAAATGATGAGAATCAAAGATTTTCTGTAGTCGTTTTAACGTCATGCACCATTTCTAAATGATCTAAATAGCACTTTCCTGACCATGTTAAAGATCACACATACAGCATTTTGTGATCCCTCCAATCATGTCTTTAGAGATCTCACCATGATCACACTGATTACTCACAAAGCTGTACTCTTATTGTTTACTTTGTGCACATGAGACTGGAGTGAGTGAGAGAATGGTGGTCGACTGTTTTCTTTTTGTAGGGAAGTGTGTTCTCAGTATGTTAAGTGTGGTGTCACCGCCAGACACCACACTTGCTAGGTGGTAGTTTTAAATCGGCCGCGGTCCATTAGTACATGTCGGACCCGCGTGTCGCCACGGTCAGTGATCGCAGACCGAGCGCCACCACAAGGCAGGTCTCGAGATACGGACTAGCACTCGCCCCAGTTGTACGGACGACGTAGCTAGCGATGCACACTGACGAAGCCTCGCTCATTTGCAGAGCAGATAGAATAGCCTTCAGCTAAGTCAATGGCTACGACCTAGCAAGGCGCCATTAGTAGTTTATTGCCTGAATCTACAGAGTCTCACTTGTATCGTCAATAGCGATGTACAACAAGGATGGATTAAAGTTAAGTATTCCAGCAGCTACATACTTTTCTTTATAGCATTCATTACGTATCCTGTTTCAGACCTATCTCTAGCCTGCGTGAGTTAATGCGTGCCTTTCGGCTACTTCCGAGTGGCGTGGCTGTTACCTACGCCACAACATTAAGTACAGGGGTAAGTTGGGTGGGTGGGGGTGGTGGTTGAAATCGATGAGTTGTAGTTTGGAAAGAGGAAGTATGGGAGGGGTAGTTCTGCGGTTGGTTTGTGGGTGTGGGAGGGTTGTTATTTGGGGGGGGGGGTGACTGACTGTGTTTTCAGGGTTTTGGAGGGATGTACCAAGAGGAAACTGGAGGGGGGGGAGGGTTCATTGAAGAGTATATTGAAGAGAGGAGTACTGTAGTTTCAGATGCTTTTTTGTCTTATGGGGGTTTGGAGAAGAGGGGTTTTGATCATTAATTGTGAACCATAGTTCAGAGTTTAAAAATTATGAAACTGGGGCATGTACTAATACAATAGAGAAGTTTTGGGGCAGGTGGTTAAATCAGCCATAGGGATGGGGAAGAGGCGCTCTTCTAACCTGCAGTCTCATTTAGTTGAGTATTGCTGGCGGAAGAGAGTCCCTGGGAATCATTGTACTTTTCGTGTTTTCCTGTGGGCTGTGGGTTAGATGTACAGGCTGAGGGTGGTTATTTGAGGGGGTTTGGTATATGTGGGTGGGTGGAGGTGGGTTTTTGGTAGTTTTTGTGGAGTTAGGTGTGTGGGTTGTGGGTGTGAAAGGGGACTGTTTTATGATTATGTAGTAGAAGACTTTTTTGTTGCAGTTATTGATTTGTAATGTGTGATTGATTTTCGTTTATTTTGTGGCTTTTATCTGTTGATGGTTTTTTGTTATTGGGGGAGGGAGGGAGTACATTGGTCGTTTGTGGTTGGTTTCCTTGTAGGTATGTGTGTGTGTGTGTGTGTTTGTGTTTGGGGTGGCTGACCTAGTTTGCAGCGCTGTAATTTGTTGATGGTAAGTAATGGTTTTTTTTGTCTATTCTTCTTGAGTTGTGATGTTTTGTGTATATATGGTGTTGATTGTGTTTTAATTTGTGTAGGGATGTTTGATTTTTGGGTTTTTGAGCTGTTATGGTTTGGTTTTATTTTTCATAGTTGTAGGTATTGGTTTTTGGTATTGGTTGTTGTGGTTGACTTATATAGGTCGAGGGCAATCCCTGATTCCAAGTTTCGTAGTTGTAGGTGTTGATTTTGTGGTATCGACATTTCCAGTTGAGCTGTATAGGTCATGGGCAGTGTCCGATTCCTGTGGATTTTGTTGGTGTAGCGTAATAATGAAAATTTTTTTTGTTCGTCATTTTGCATGTTTTGGGACAGTTTTTTAACTGTTTTAGCTTCTTCCCACTTTAAAAACCCCCATTTACCGCAGTTGTACTGTTAGTTTGGTTGTATTTTGGAGGGAAATGTTATTGCCTTATCTACATGTATTTTCGTGTTTGTTGCCATGTATAAGTAGTGACGTCATAGGCGCCATGTTGGAGACGCTGAGAATGGCCATTTCCGCCATATTGATGACGTCATGGTTCAAAGCATACGGGTGGAATCGGACGCTTCTGTAATCCCTGAAATTTTCATCGCAGGCTTCACATTGATAAATATAAAACGTGTTTTTTCTTGAGGGCTGCTATTATATCCAATTTTTCTGGGTGAAGCTTCGAAGTATATGCTTCTCATACATGAAATACGTGTTTATATTCTCTTGCTTTCAGTGGGATAGCGTGCAACTATACACATATTCGAAAGTATTTTGTCATGAAAAAGTTGTAGCTTATGTCATTGAATCTGTATGATTCGGTTGTTTTTAAATGTATTTCATGATAATTAGTAATTTACTAAAGCATGGAACGCAAATATTTAACGACTATTGCGTGAATTAAGTAGAAAGTGATTAAAAACAAACATTGTCGTTACGACGCTTGCGACTGACTGCTTTCTCAGCGCTTGAAGCGCTAGGATCGCAGTCATGGAGTTGCTGGTTTATAAATTCCCCCCATCAGTGCTTGGAGGTAGTGTGGGGCTCTTTACAGCTTTCTTGTCTACACTAGCAGTTCATTCGCAGTGAGGATTCTACATTGCTGTTATTGGCATAGCTGACAATGGGCTGAGAGAATTGAATAACTCTGGGTAACCCACCAACAATTCTTCCTTTACCTCCATACCCTTTCCTTGAAAATGTGACACTTTTCCCCAAAATGGTTCAAATGGCTCTGAGCACTATGGGACTCAACTGTTGAGGTCATAAGTCCCCTAGAACTTAGAACTACTTAAACCTAACTAACCTAAGGACATCACACACATCCATGCCCGAGGCAGAATTCGAACCTGCGACCGTAGCGGCCGCTCGGTTCCAGACTGTAGCGCCTAGAACCACTCGGCTACTCCGGCCGGCACTTTTCCCCACAGTGCAGCCAAATCAATAGACTGATTCAGCTTAGAGTATTTTACCCTGAAATAACATTTTAGCCTGAAATCTAATTCTTCTACCTCAAACACATCTAGAGTGATAGCTCCACTCCCATAGATCCAGGATTATCAAGGCTGACGAGCAAGATCTGATTACGAAAGGTCCCGGGTTCGAGTCTCGGTCGGGCACACAGTTTTAATCTGCCAAGAAGTTTCATATCAGCGCACACTCCGCTGCAGAGTGAAAATCTCATTCTGGAAACATCCGCCAGGCTGTGGCTAAGCCATGTCTCCGCAATATCCTTTCTTTCAGGAGTGCTAGTTCTGCAAGGTTCGCAGGAGAGCTTCTGTAAAGTTTGGAAGGTAGGAGACGAGATACGGGCAGAAGTAAAGCTGTGAGGACCGGCCATGAGTCGTGCTTCGGTAGCTCAGACGGTCTGCCGCCGGCAGTGTTGCGAGGCGGTCACGCGCCAGAGCGCTGCGGGCGAGGCGCGCACGGTGTGTTTGTATTTACTTCGGCCGCTGTAAGTGCCGTTTTCCCTTCTAGACCACCATGGCGCACAACTATCGGAAGACGACATTACGTTTCAACTTTTGTTCCGACTTCGCCCGACCCAAGGCCCTGGAGGTAGAACGATTTATTCGCGATGAAGTTAAAATACCACCAACGGATCTACTTGGTATCCACTTGTCCATAGTTAGCAGTACCGTCTACGTCAAAATGATCAACGATGCGGCGTGCGAAAAGGTGCTTCAAGAGGCAAAACGTGGACTGCGCTTCTGTTATTCCGACGGCAACGTCGGACCCGTTACCATCGATCACGCAGGTCTCGGCACACGGACGATAAGGATCTTCGAACTGCCGTTCGAACTACCTGCAGACGTCGTCATCGAGGCGCTCCGTCCCAACGGCAACGTTCTGGAACATGTTGCCGAACGATGGGTACAATTTCAAACGTATCCCGTTTTAAACGGTGTTAGACGGGTCCGCATCGAGTTGCAGAAACACGTGCCTTCCTATCTACGTATCGGAGGCTGCCGTGCCATTATAATGTACGACGGCCAACCTCGGACCTGTTCCGGTTGCGGGAAAGAAGGTCACCTACGGTCTGAATGCATTCAACGACGTGTCGCGCAGCTCCCGTTGTCGGAAGCGTCCGTCACACCCACGATGACCGCCCTACCGGTCACTTACGCAGCGGCTCTCGCCACGTCTACAGTTTCGTCCAGTCCGTCGCCCGGTCCTTCCAATCGGCACGTCCCGCCGTCCCAGTCACCTATGGACGGTGCGGACGTCCCACCTGACAACCTTGCCGCCGAACAGGCTCCCGCACCGGACGCTGAGGAGAACAGTACTTCTTCACAACACCTGTTTGACAATTTCATTGTACCCATCGACGCCTTCGAACCAGGTCGACGCTCCTCCTTGCCGTCGTCCGACACTGAGGAACATGTGCGCAAACAACGCTCGCCACGTAGGCGCAAACGCCGTCGCCGTTCACCCAGGGGCTTTCAAAGCGTCGCCACCCGCGACGACGAATACGACACCCAACCAGCCGACATTTCCACACAGAGGTCGGCGGACAACTTTCACGATGAACAAGACGTTTCGCAGGACGGGACCACCACGGAGGTCGCCACGCACAATGTAACGATCGGTGCGCCGGTTGAGACGCCTGTCTCCCCGCCGACAACTCCAGATCTCTCTCATCACGACGCAATTCCCATGGACATTGGACAGACCCACAGCACAGGAGCATGGGCCGACGACACTGAGGAAGATACGCCCCCTCCTCCGGATGAGTTGCCTCCGCCGGACAAGGCTGCCTGTTAACATCAAAAGCGAGCCACTGCAGCTGATGGGACGGGACTTCCTGTCGGTGCCCTCCTCTTACTTCCCTTGGTGATGGTAGATGCGCGTCCACCACCACTGAAACAAACGTACCGGTTTGCCACACTGAACATCAACATGATCGGCACTGCACCCAAGATGCAACTCCTATGTGACATGCTTCGGGCCTCTGACGTCGACGTCGCCCTTCTTCAGGAAGTACGCGTTGCCACACTACCACCAGTCTACGGCTACGACTCATACACGTCCACATGTGATCAATCAGGGCGTGGAGTGACTTTCTACATACGCGAAGGAATCCCACTCAAGGACACGACAATCCTTCCCTGTGGAAGAGGCATGGCTGTTACCATCTTCGACACGCGCGTCATCAATATCTACGCTCCGTCTGGCTCCACGAACCGTCAGCAGAGGTCCACTTTCTTCGGACATGACGTGGCGCCCCTGTTTTCTGGACGCTATGATCGCCTCATCATGGGAGGCGATTTCAACTGTGTCCTCCATCCGCAGAACCAAATGCCTGGTTATTCGCCATGCCCGGCGCTGCTCACCTTAATCGACAATTTTCATCTAGTGGACGTTTGGGAGAAAATTCATGGCAATACCCCCGGTTTTACCCATTATACAGCACATTCTGCGAGCAGACTGGACCGGTTTTATGTCTCTGCCCACCTTGGCAATGAAGTCGACCAAGCTGAACGATGGCCCCTTGCATTTTCGGACCACTGCGCCGTCATTTGCTCCCTGGCTCTGCCACCTCAGTCAGTGTGGCGCAGCAGAGGTTACTGGAAGCTTAATACCTCCCTCCTTAATGATCCACACTGCCGACAATGTATTGCCACTACATGGGCGTCTTGCGAAAGACGCCTTCCGCAGTACGCATCCACGTTCCATTGGTGGCTCAAATGTGCCAAACCTGCAATCACAAAGGCCTTCATACAATGTGGCAAGGAAGCAGCAGCATGGCATCGAGGCACCACAAATTTTCACTACGCCGTCCTCCGTGAGCTCGATGCGCTCCCTCCATCCCCTGACACTCATAGGGAACGACAACGTACTAAAGCTCGTCTCCTCTCTCTTTAACGTGCACGACTGCATGGTGTCGTGGTGCGTTCCCGACGACAAGACCTCCTCCACGACGAAACCCCATCCACAATCCACGCCGCATCCAACCATAGTCGTCGACGTCGACTTTTCGTCCCCATCATCATGACCTCCGATGGTGTTCACAACACAACACAGGCGGCAGTGGTGTCTGCCTTTGCTGAACATTATCGCCTATTTCATGATGATGAACCGATGGCGACGCCCATTCCTGATGATCTCCGTCCTTCCCCTGATCGGACCCTCACTGTAGCGGAGTCAACGTCCATGATGTCTGCAGTCACCGCAGAAGAGGTGGCTGATGCGATCAACAAAGGGGCCAAGAACAAATCGCCCGGACCAGATGGTCTCCCAGTGGAGTTTTACCGGGCGTTCACCACGTTAATGCTTCCTCGCTCGACGGAAATGATTCAGGAACTGTTTACTCCGTTCTTCCCAATTCCACCTGAATTCGTCACTGGCATTCTTCTACCTGTGCCTAAACCGAAGGGAGGGTCTCATGTCTCTGCGTATCGCCCCCTTGCACTACTGAATGCAGACTATAAAATATATGCATGCCTCTTAGCAGCGCGCATACGCACCGTCTTACCTACGGTCCTTTCACCTGAGCAGACTGCACGTAGTTGTGGGGCCACCTTACAAACAGCCCTAGGAGAACGCCGTGACCTCGTTGCACTGGCGTCGGTTTGTCGCCTTCGTGCAGCAGTGGTATCCATCGATTTCACGAGTGCCTTTGATCGCGTTCGACACCCATTCCTCCTCATGGTGGCGACACGTATGGGGTTCCCATTACTTTTTGTCGATGCCATTCGTCGGTTACTACTTCCCGCGGTTTCGATGGTACAAGTCAATGGGAGGCTTGTAGGACCGATTCCTATACGCCGCTCTGTGCGTCAAGGATGCCCTATGTCTACTTTACTATATGCCATTGCACTTGAGCCCCTCATCACTGGATTTACCTTTAGACTGCAGGGCCTCACTTTGCGTGACTACACCTTTCACCTTATGCGGACGATCTCCTCTTTCTCACCTGCTCCTCCACGGAACTCAATGACGCCATCCAATGGATCCACCAGTATGGACGTCTTTCTGGTAGCATTCTTAATGTCCGTAAATCGACTATGATGCACACTGGGCGCGGCCTCCCGGCTATGGTGCTGACCCCACTCCCAGTCAGTGCCACTCCTCGTTACTTGGGTATCGAATTTACGAGCTCCACACACCGCACAGTGGCCCTGGCTTATCGGCGGCTTTTGCAGTCGATTCGGCACCATGTCCGCGGTCAAGTGCACCGTAACTTAAACCAACTCCAACGTGTGTCCTATGTCAACATGTATGTCGCCCCTAAACTGGTACACGTCGCCCAGATCCTCCCAATGTCGTTACTCCTTGGCCGCCGCATCCAATCAGCCTTTGGATATTTCGTGTCAGTAGGGGCACTTTTCAAAGTCCGCTACAACACTCTAACACTGCCTCCTGCAAAAGGTGGCCGCGGACTCGTCAACGTGCGGGCACGATCTTCTGCACTCTTTGTCCACACTCTGTTGCGCCACTGGCAGGGGCCAGTCCCGTCCTTAACATGCAGTCTCTTAGATATCCTTCGACCAGCTTCTCTCGATCCACCGATCAATGTGGCACCTATTTCTCCATTATTGTACCACGTCGCCAATTGTTTCATAGAACTCAGCTACGTTTGGGCCGATCTTCCAGTCACCCGTCCTCCCCGTACAGAAGATTATTATCGTTTGCTACGGCGTCCTGACATTAACTGGCGCACGGTTTGGGGGTGTGTGCATGCCCCTTTTTTACCGTCGTCTGTGTCTGCACTCTGGTACGTTTTAGTCTATGGAAAATTCCCGACTAATTGTCGACTTTATCGCATAGGACTGGCCACCTCCCCACTCTGCCCTGACTGTCAGCTCGAAGACACCGACGAGCACCGTCTTACGTGCCCCCTGAAATAAAACGTATGGCTCCTCATCCAACGCATCGTGGGCTTTTATCTCTGTTCCCCGCCAACGACGGTAACCCCGGATTTCCTGTTGTTGCCCCAGACATTTCACTACCCTCTTGCTAAGCACCATGCCCTAATCTGGTTTCGAGGACAGGCTTTAGAATACCTCTTTCAGAGTGGTCCGCATACAGTCCTTGACTTCTGGCACAAAGTTGTGACCGTGCATAGCACCCTCACCCGAAAACCGTCTTACCGACAAACTTTTTCCGGTTATCTCCGCAGCGCGCAGCGTCTTCCTTGACCCCCTCAAAGCTGGGGTGTACCATGCCTACCTGCCACATGATGCAACATGACGACAGAATATGTTATATTTTGTTGTATTTAATGTTTTTCTTTTTAGTATTTTTTTTGTTTAACTAACAGTCATTTGTATATGTTTAAATGGTACCTTGAAGAACTCTTGCATAGCAAATATATATGTACTTTTAGTTTGTTCAATACAAATTATTAAAAAAAAAAAAAAAAACAGAGAACAGGATGTGTTATATTTTGTTGTATTTACTGTTATTCTAATAATTTGTTTACCTAACACTCATTTGTATATGCTTAACTGGTACCTTGAAGAACAGTTGCTTTGTAAAAAAAAAAAAAAAAAAAAAAAAAAAGCTGGTAGAGCACTTGCCCACGATAGGCAAAGGTCCCGAGTTCGAGTCTCGGTCGGGCACACAGTTTTAATCTGCCAGGAAGTTTCATATCAGCGCACACTCCGCTGCAGAGTGAAAATCTCATTCTGGAAACATCTGGTTACCATTGTTGTCTTGTAGATACAACAACCTGCAGTGTACAAACCATTGTCCTCCGTCCAGTTTTTCGTTTTCTGATAAAATCTCAACTAAACATAATATATTAATGAGAAAATCCTTTTTTACATCCACGTATATTAGCTTCCTGTGCCTTTCGGTATTTTGCACTGGTTTAACTGTGCTCCATTTCAGTACATTTGCAAATGTATGTTCTCTGATACTGCAGTTTACCAGGTGGGTGATTATTTCAACTAATTCCTTATTACATTTTTTAATCATGATACTACTCAAGCCATCCCATCCAGATGGGAACTTATTCTTTAGGTTATTTATTATCCTGCCTATTTCTTTTTCACATACTTGTTTGAATTCAAAAGGTGGCTCTTCAAAGGGGCAGAGCTTTACCTCATTACTAACAATTGTGTTATTAACTGGACTAACAGCTGCACATATAAAGTATTTATTGAAAACATTTCAGACTTTATTAGGATCTTTAATTGTGTTTCCTTCATGTCTTATATTTACAATTTCAGTTTCTGGCTTCGGTGTGGCTTTGCGAAATTGATTTACAATTCTCCATGAGGTCTTGGCTATATTGTCTGATTGAGCTATTTCACTGCTGTATATCTGTTTTCTTAGATTTGAAAGCTCTTTCTTAAAGATTTTCTTGGCTTCTTTGTACTTGGTCTTAAAAACCTGAAGGTTTGTTGACTTGTGTAACACATCCAGGTCCTGGATGTTTTGCCTGAGTTTTATCATATTTGCTGAAAGTATCAGTCTGTTGTTTTTCGCACTTTGGTTATGGGTGAACACTCTTAGTATTTTCTTAACAGGGCAGCATCTGTCAAAGAGTCTTAGCATCGTATCATAGAATTTGGCCCATTTTTTTACAGATCCTTCAGTCTGGTAAACCAGATCCCAGTCCTCTATAGCTAATTTATTTCTTAGGGCAAGGATGTTACCCTCTTTCAGGATTCTTTTATTTTCGATAACTGTTGTCATTTTTGGGATGCTTATGTTTACATACTCTACAAGCTGGAATTTGTGGTCAGAGAAGTGAAAATCCATATTCCAGCACCTAACACTGTCTTTAATATGTTTACATAGTATAATGTAATCAATTCTGCTAGATGTGGACTTTGTTACCCTGGTATCACTATTTACTACATTTATGAGATTATATGGGTTAAGAGTGTCTATTAACCTCATATTACACAAACTGGAAGATTTTGCCTCAATATTCAGATCACCAAGTATAGTTATGTCACTGGGACCACAACATCCCACTACTCTACTAAATATGTCTATGAAGCTAACTACATCAGCCTTTTGTGGATGATAAATCCCAATAACTTTATGTTTTCTTATAACCTCTCTACACTCTTTGGTGTGGACTTCAATGCCTGTCACTTCAATCAAGCCTTCTTTGTTATACTGGTCTAGATAGTTATTTTTTTGTACTCGAGATTCTCACTAATGTAAACTGCCACACCACCACCCTTATGTTGCTGTCTACAATAACTATTTGCTAGGGAGTAGCCCTCTAGTTCACAGTAAATAATTTTATCAGATTTTTATCCATGCTCAGTTAACACTACTATATGAGGTGACTGTTCATTTACAAAAACCTGTAACATATTAAGCTTATTTCTAAGGTACTGTATGTTTAGGTGCATGAGCCTTAGTGGTATTTTTAACTGGTCACTCTGATTATCTTCCTTTAAATGCACTGAGTTGGTTCACTTATATAAGTTCTGCATCCAGGCATTAAAAGCGTTCCTGTTCTTTGGCGATCTTGCATTTCTCGATCTACTACCCAACCTGGCTTCTGTCTGTCTAGTTGTCAAGGTAGCTGTTGAGGTGCCTTCTTGCTCCGTACAGTCCGAGGAGTTGCCGAACTGCTTAGTGTTGCAGTAACTGGAGTTGTATACTCCACCACATTTGTTTGAGTCAGTGATGCTGAAGAGTCTGCAGTTGATGCCACAGCTTCTGTTGTTTTAACTAGATGGCTTGGCAAGTTGTTTTTATGCAGTCCTGGGAATTTGTTAGTTGCTTTACTTTCCCACAAAAACATATCACTTTGAACTCTGGGTTTTATTGGTCTTGAGGATCTTCTAGGAGCACAATGTGTTTCTGGACTTTTGAATACCCTGTTGCTGCAAACTGATCTTCCTACTCCATTGTTCGTTACTGTCCTCTTGACAACATTGTGGTTGATTTCTGGTACTGTAATTTTTTCTTGCTGTGGTATTATTTGCTCAGTTCCATCTGGATCCTTCCACTCAAGTGATATTGCAGGCTTTAGTTGATTTTTTGGAGAGATGACTGCAAGTAAAGTTTTGGCCATTTCTTCCTTGCCATTAGCATTTAGGTGTAGTCCGTGAGAAGTGTACCAGTCTCTGTTCTCAGGGACTGTTACAAACTGAGTGTTTTGGAAAGATTTCACTATCTTGGCTATTTTCCTATTTGTTCACCTGGTTTCATCGTTCACACAAGACCAGTTTTCAAGATCATATCTATGGGGTATCCCTACTATGATTACATTTGTGTGCTGAAGCTTAATTAATGCTGATGTTATAGCATTTAATGCCTTGTCTGCTTCGTTTTTGGATACATCATTTGTGCCACCCCAGATTATAACTGTGTCATTCATTGTGAGATTCAGCAAGTTGTTACAGCTTTCAAGTATTGAAGTTCATGGTGCACTTGGTATAATATTTCCTTGGATTACGAAATTATTATGACTTTGATGCATTAAGTTAGCTGCAACTGATCGCCCATGGCTGTCTGCAAACACTGTTATTCTTTTTTTGTGTTTAGGTGAGCTTTTTATGTTACTGCCTTGTCTGTTGTAAGAATTTTTCTTGCTGCTTATGCTGTTTTCTTGAGCTATGAAGTTTTTATTTACCTCAGTGCTTTGTTGTTTACAATTTTCATCTTTTTGTAGCACATCAAACCTGTTCCTTGTCGTAATGTATAACGAGGAATCATTCGCAATTTTTTTCACAGCTTTGGATGTTGTTTTAGGCGTAATATACTGATTGGTTTTTGCAGCGATTTCGTTTATAGAGTTTTTGTTTTCGCATGATTTGGAACCTTTTTTTTTGTCTCTGAGTATTTCACCATCATTTTGTAACTTCTTACTTTTTAATTCTTTAACCTCATCAATGAGCACATTGATTATATCGTAAGTACAGTCTTTGTTATTCAAGTCTAGTCCTAACTCGTCTTCCATACACAGCCAGAACTTATGTTTAGAGTTCACATTTACACAGTTTTACATTTTATGCACATAATCCTTCACAGACACGATGTCCACAGTAGCAGAATCCTGAAACTTTTCGACTCAACGTTGCGTTTTGTTCATTAGATGTAGTTGCCACACATGGAATTTCTCCGTTTCTGCATGTCTCCTTTCCGCAACTTTTGATATTTTAGTGCAAGCTAAGCACATCCTGTCAATGAAAGTGTTGTACTTCTTACACACGCGTCACGTATTTTCGTAAATTTTTCTCTTGTTTGTCGAGTAGTTCGACTGATTATTTACAATTGGCGCCATGTTGCGAGGGACTTTTTCGTTTCTTAAACGCGAAATGTCATATCTTAAATGTCCACAGTTTTTTGTAAACTTGTAATTCGCTTTTTTAGCTTCACGATTTCACTACTACCATTCCCATAGACACCTGTTTTTAAGGCACAACTGTAACTTTTGTTCACTTGATCACTACACACAACCGCACTAGACGCCATCTTATGGATACACTGTTGGTTTCAAGCGTACAAGCTTCTTTTGTAAATGAAATGCAGGAAATATTGGCACAGGTCAGCAGAAGGGAGATACCTAATGATCATGCCGCCATATCACATCAAGCTCTAAAAACTTGTTGGAGGAATTTCAACACACAGGCAACTTGAGGTACTTAAAAAGCACATAGCTTCCTTTGAAGCTACTCCATAATGATGCCCATAATGTATTTATTCCGAGAAGTGAGGGACCAAGTTGAAAGAGAAAAATTGTTCCCCAGAGAATGCTGTTCTCAACAAAGAAGACAGAAACTTCTCAACGTGTTCCTCTGCCAAAACCTGATGCAGCTGAATGGCAGAAAATATCAACAACATTGCTAGAAAAATTGTAAAGTATCACCAGCACCTGAAGTGTCAGAAAACTGATACATACAAAGTGATACATTTATTACTGTTGTGACCTCCGCAGATAATGAAAATGACAGTGAGCCTCTTGTAATTCAGAATGTAAGAAGATTTAAGTAGATGTGTATTCATTTATTGATCAGTGTACAAACATGTTGTTTTCAAGTGCTTTCTTAGTTTTGTTTTGAAGATTTGTTGTGCTTTTATAATTTTTAAACTGCATGGTTGCATGGTGTAGGTATAATAAGCAGTCATATCTAGGAAGCTGTTTATTTTATTGACCATTTGTGGTTACATACTGACTGGTTGATTACTGTCTTGTGTGTAGTTCTCTATTTAGCATTGGTGCACTAATTTGAGTTAGTTTCAAATAGGCATAGAGAAGACTGGCAAAATTTTAACCACTTAAGCACTGTGTTAATATGTACATTTTCTGCCCTACCCTATATCATTATACTTTACAATAGTGTATCATCATCAACTGTGTGGGAGATATTCTTCATTAAAAGTACGTTGCTGGTTATTTTTAAGCATATGGCTTTCTTGGAGTTATATATCTATTGTCAATCTCAGAAACTTGCTACTATTGGCTTCTGCTATCAGTGTGTATTAGATCTACTTCTTTTGTTGCTCTCTTTACAAGCAATCCCATGTAAGTTGCTTTACTTTGATATATAATTTGGGTTTTCACATATATATTCATTGGCCTTTTTATGTCTCCATGAGAGTTCTATACAATTTGTTATGTATTACATGTACATGTAGTTACATATTATATGTTCATGGAAATTATTCTGCTATCAAAAACTATTTTACTTATTCATTTACAGTATTACAACTTATGTAATAAAGGTTTTTAATATTTGGCTAAAGATGCTGGGATCATTTGCAACTTTTAATTTGCTTTGGCAGGCTGTTTTACGGTTGTAGTCCATGATATACCACACCAATTTGTGTTTTACACTTGTTTTTTCCCCTTAGTCACTCTGTTTCATGCTCATGTTTTCAGTTGTTTGTAGGATACAGATGAATATTTTTCCTAATGTACGTTGTAATCTACCCGTCCCTCCCATCATTTAGTGATTGTCTCTATCTTCTCAGTTAACTCTTTTAATCAGCTTCAACAGGAGTAAGATTTACCATAAGCTTTTTACTTTTTTTCTCATAGTTGGCTCCAGTTTTTCGTGTCTAGAGACTGATTCTTGAGCTGAAATTTTTGTGGGAAGGGAGTGAGACAGGGCTGTAGCCTGTTCCCAATGTTATTCAATCTCTGTATTGAGCAAGCAGTAAAGGAAACAAAAGAAAAATTTAGAGTAGGAAGTAAAACCCATGGAGAAGAAATTAAAACTTTGAGGTTCGCCGATGACATTGTAATTCTGTCAGAGACAGCAAAGGACCTGGAAGAGCAGCTGAATGGAATGGAAAGTCTCTTGAAAGGAGGATGTAAGATGAACATCAACAAAAGCAAAACGAATAAAGTCGGGTGATGCTGAGGGAATTGGATTAGGAAATGAGACACTTAAAGTAGTAAAGGAGTTTTGCTATTTGGGGAGCAAAATAACTGATGATGGTCAAAGTAGAGAGGATATAAAATGTTGACTGGCAATGGCATGGAAATCGTTTCTGAAGAAGAGAAATCTATACTCAATGTTAACAAATTTAAGTGTCAGGAAGTTCTTTCTGAAAGTATTTGTATGGAGTGTAGCCATGTATGTAAGTGAAATGTGTACAATGAATTGTTTAAACAAGAAGGGAATAGAAGCTTTCAAAATGTGGTGCTACAGAAGATTGCTGAAGGTTAGATGGGTAGATCACATGACTAATGAGGAGGTTTTGAATAGAACTGGAGAGAAGGGAAATTTGTGGCACAACTTGACTAGAAGAAGGGATCAGTTGGTAGCACATAATCTGAGGCATCAAGGGATCACCAATTTAGTATTGGAGGGCAGCACGGAGGGTAAAAATTGTAGAGGGAGAACAAGAGATGAATACACTAAACAGATTCAGAAGGATGTAGGTTGCAGTAGGTACTGGGAGATGAAGAACCTTGCACAGGATAGAGTAGCACGGAGAGCTGCATCAAACCAGTCTCTGGACTGAAGGGCACAACAACAACAATAACTTCTAAAGAATTGCCTCAGCAGCAATTTCTGTTTTTATGTTAATTTTATTCTGTCACATTTTTCTTTTCCACTTCCACAAAACCAAAAATTACATTGTTACTACCAAAAAGAAAAACACATCCAGTCACATCAGAGGCATGGCCACTACTCCTCCACTCTGCAGCACTAACAACATTCCAAAGAGCCTGCAAATTTTCTTGACCAATGACTTTCTATTAATTTCTATACCATTATTTTATAAATGAATCCAGAAACAAATTTAATAATGAGCATCAGATTGCATACTTAATAACAGAAATTTAAGTGTGCCGAATGTTTCATAATTTCAAATGTTTTTAAAATGAAAGTAATTTTAACCGTACTTTCAAAGCTAGGACACATCAATTGTAACAACGAAAATAAAGTAATTTCTTTTTATACATTTTAGCATGAAATATAATACATCGTGTACAAAATCACATGCAATTCTTTTAGGAAAACAGTTGAGATAGTATTAACCTGTTTTAAAAATTTGTAAATACACTCCTGGAAATGGAAAAAAGAACACATTGACACCGGTGTGTCAGACCCACCATACTTGCTCCGGACACTGCGAGAGGGCTGTACAAGCAATGATCACACGCACGGCACAGCGGACACACCAGGAACCGCGGTGTTGGCCGTCGAATGGCGCTAGCTGCGCAGCATTTGTGCACCGCCGCCGTCAGTGTCAGCCAGTTTGCCGTGGCATACGGAGCTCCATCGCAGTCTTTAACACTGGTAGCATGCCGCGACAGCGTGGACGTGAACCGTATGTGCAGTTGACGGACTTTGAGCGAGGGCGTATAGTGGGCATGCGGGAGGCCGGGTGGATGTACCGCCGAATTGCTCAACACGTGGGGCGTGAGGTCTCCACAGTACATCGATGTTGTCGCCAGTGGTCGGCGGAAGGTGCACGTGCCCGTCGACCTGGGACCGGACCGCAGCGACGCACGGATGCACGCCAAGACCGTAGGATCCTACACAGTGCCGTAGGGGACCGCACCGCCACTTCCCAGCAAATTAGGGACACTGTTGCTCCTGGGGTATCGGCGAGGACCATTCGCAACCGTCTCCATGAAGCTGGGCTACGGTCCCGCACACCGTTAGGCCGCCTTCCGCTCACGCCCCAACATCGTGCAGCCCACCTCCAGTGGTGTCGCGACAGGCGTGAATGGAGGGACGAATGGAGACGTGTCGTCTTCAGCGATGAGAGTCGCTTCTGCCTTGGTGCCAATGATGGTCGTATGCGTGTTTGGCGCCGTGCAGGTGAGCGCCACAATCAGGACTGCATACGACCGAGGCACACAGGGCCAACACCCGGCATCATGGTGTGGGGAGCGATCTCCTACACTGGCCGTACACCACTGGTGATCGTCGAGGGGACACTGAATAGTGCACGGTACATCCAAACCGTCATCGAACCCATCGTTCTACCATTCCTAGACCGGCAAGGGAACTTGCTGTTCCAACAGGACAATGCACGTCCGCATGTATCCCGTGCCACCCAACGTGCTCTAGAAGGTGTAAGTCAACTACCCTGGCCAGCAAGATCTCCGGATCTGTTCCCCATTGAGCATGTTTGGGACAGGATGAAGCGTCGTCTCACGCGGTCTGCACGTCCAACACGAACGCTGGTCCAACTGAGGCGCCAGATGGAAATGGCACGGCAAGCCGTTCCACAGGACTACATCCAGCATCTCTACGATCGTCTCCATGGGAGAATAGCAGCCTGCATTGCTGCGAGAGGTGGATATACACTGTACTAGTGCCGACATTGTGCATGCTCTGTTGCCTGTGTCTTTGTGTCTGTGGTTCTGTCAGTGTGATCATGTGATGTACCTGACCCCAGGAATGTGTCAATAAAGTTTCCCCTTCCTGGGACAATGAATTCACGGTGTTCTTATTTCATTTTCGAGGAGTGTATTTTTGCTATCGACTACCTCTGTCGAGGAAGATTAATGCTAGAGGAGGGTCTCCCTTTGCAATGTTATATTCTGAAGTCTATATTCATATGGGTTGTCACAATTTCTAGCACTCTAAATAACACAATACAGTGAGCCCTACACTTCTATTTTCCATTATTCGTACTGATCTTTTTTACATATTTGTAACGTGTACCTTGGTTGTTGCCAGGAGCATCACTGTATTTGCTGGTTTATCCGAAATGGATGGAACTCAAGTGCTTGGAAATTCCTGCTGTGATTTCTTCGCAGTACTACTGACGTATATATTCACATAGTCTGCTAATTTCTTTGGATGGCTTGTGTGTGCAGGTTTATTTTTAAAGTATAAATTCACATTTTTCCATGCAAATTTTATTTACACAGCTATCAGTATCTTTCTCTAAGTTTTCAAGTATTTTTTATAAAATTCCAATAAAGCTAAATCGTTTGTCAATTTTTGATTGAAACTGAAATTGATTTATTTGCCTATGTCTCTATTACCAGTTTAAATTTACTTTCATACAGTGCCCTTGTATGGTATACTGATAAAAAAAAGTTAATGGCGTAGTTGTACCACTTATATCCAATTCCGCTTTGATAGCCCATGGAGAACTCATCTATCCTTCCCACCCCTGCCACATTAGTATTCTGCTGTATGCTGAACCTACACGATATACTCGTCCATCCCTACACAACCCCAGCTCCCAACCCCGTACCTCATGGCTTGTACCCCTGCAATCGACCTAGATGCAAGACTTGTCCTATACATCCTCCCACCACCATCTACTCCAGTCCAGTCTGGTCACGAACGTCACCAATCCCATCAAAGACTTAGCTATCTTTGAAACCAGTCATGTGATCTACAAGCTAAGCTGCAACCACTGTGCTGCATTCTGTGTGGGCATGACAACCAACGAGCTTTCAGTCTGCATAAAAGGCCACCGACAAACTGTGGCCAAGAAACAAGTGGACCAACCTGTTGCTAAGCATGTTGCCAAACATGACATCCTTCACTTCAATGACTGCTTCACTGCATGTGCCACATGGATCCTTCCCAACAACACCAGCTTTTCTAAATTGCGCAGGCAGCTAATTTCCCTGCAATATATCCTATGTTTCCGTAACCTTCCTGGCCTCAACCTTTATTAGTCATTGTCCTCTCCCATCCAGCCCCTTCTCTGTCCCCATTCCAGCACTACACAGCCCTAATTCCTCCAACGCACCCAGTCTTTTTAATTCTCTCCTTTTCTGCTATCTCCCAGCCCCCTCCACACTGCCCTCCGTCTAACCTCCTGACTGTATATAGCTGCTCTACCCTCTTTCCACCTCGTCCCTGCACACTCCCCAACAGCATGTCACTGTCTGTCACCCCTACCCTACTATTCCTTCCTCTCCCCGCCCCAGCCTCCTTCTTACCCCCACCCAGTGACCACTCCCATCATGCACTGGTGCTACTGCTTGCAATGTGGCTCAGTTGCCTGAGACTGCAGTCATGTGTCTGTGTGCGAGTTGCATTTGTGTGAGTGTGTAACTTTGTCAAAGGCCTTACTGGCTGAAAGCTATATTTGTAACAGTCTTTTGTTGTGCCTATCTGCAACTCAGCATCTCCACTATATGGTGAGTGGCAACTTTCCTTTTCACAATATTCTTACAATATTATTAATGTTTGATTTAGGACTGAAACGAACAAAACCATTTCAGTACAGTGTGGTGTAAAATAGTTTACCTTGGACAAAAATGTGACATTTAATAATGAACTACATGGAAAATTACAATTGTTCTCAGAAGGAAAATAAGTTGAACAATACACAGAAAACTGTGGTGACATGTTCCACGGAAGAGATTGAACGAGATCTCCTCTTCAACGAGCTAGGCATTTTAACTGCACAGTCACAATATACATTTTCACTAATGAAATTATAAATAATCCATCACAATTTGAGAAGTACAGTGATGTATATTCCTAATACACTAGAGGGAAAAATGATCTTTATTGCCCATTGTTAAAGATGTAAGGAGTTCAATATGCAGCAATAATATTTTTGTCATTTGCCCAGTAATGTAAAATATCTGACAGGTAGCGAAGCAAGTTTTAAAACTATCTGAATTTAAAATAATTTCTCCTGGACAATTCCTCCTGTTCCACTGATGGATTTCTACATAAACACTGGTAGCCAATTAATAAATATAGCTTGTTTTGTAAGTGAAGTTTCATGACTAGGAATAAAAGGGATATGTGTTTCTTAATTTTCACACTACTCATGTGTACATATACTGTAAACTGCTCATTCCACATCATTATGATAAAAGAATCAATCAAATGATCTCTGGAACATGTAACTAACTAACTAATCTTATTCCTATCAGGTCCAATATTACAAATAGGTAAATTTACAAACTCTCTCTCTCTCTACAGTGGGTACATCTGTTGTAATGGTAGCATGAAAAAGATGTGAACAACTGTTACTCACACTTAGGACTACCTTGACCCACTCAACAGTTCTTCATGGAAAAGTGGTAATATAATGCTGGGTTTATGTAAATACAATCAATACTTCTAGGGTTGAGATACAGGAGCATGAGAAAATAATAAAACCTAAATTGTGAAGGAAATAACAGGAAATACTGGACTCTAAATAGAAGGTGAGCCAGTAAACATGAACATTACAGTATTTCAGCAAATTATTAATTCATTTTGCAGTTACATGTTACACTATGTAACTGCAAAGAGAATACATCACATGTTACCAATACTGTGCAGTAGAGGTGCAGGCCTTATTACACTAATAACTGACGGTCTGGTACTTGAAAATAGCCATGTTAATCATGGTGGACTGGTGATTCTTATCAAATCCTTCCAGTGGCAAAGAGGTTATCTTTCTATTCTGGCCATTTGTAGTAGAACTCTGCCTTTTGGATTCTGCCCACTTCATTCATCACTAACCAAATTTACAGTTCCAGGATATTCGTCCCTGACATATAAAACTGTAACATGTTACTAATTTGTGTTGCTGGACATCATATTGCAAATCAGAGAATCTTTCAGAATTACCGTAAGATTCTAGAACAAATTCATGCTTATTTTAGCGTTACTTGGGGGGGGGGGGGTGCTGAAGTAACTCCACATTTTGCAAAAACTGTGCAGAATTTTACAAAAGTGTTAAATACATTACCTACATTGTACATCAAACAAATGACATTTTCTCACCTTAGTACCTAACAATGACAGAATGCAAAACTACACTCACACTTTAACTTTCATGGAACCTCCAGGCAAATTTTATTGGGATGTGACAGCTGTTAACATTCAACATCAGGTCCAGTGATGGAAATGCAGTATCACTTCATAGTACTCACACTTATGCACACTATTTTAAATTGTTCTTTGCACATTGTGAATGCCTACTGCCTGGTTAACTCCACACTAATGACATAACTTTCATGGGAAAAAAATTCAGAAACATTTCCAACCAGTGGGCTAAAACTACCTACAAAGGGCCAAAATAGCCGCAGCTTACAGTAAGACTAAACAGGTAAGTGAAGAAATTTAATTATGCTAAGTGAAATTTATGTGTAATTAGAGTACCTGAAATAAAGGGGAAAAGGGCCATAAGAGTAGGATGTGTAATTTACAAAGTGACCTGGATGGCATTATTAGTATTTTTGCTGTTAGAAGTAATGAGTAATCGAATAATGGAACTATGTCTGATCACCCAGTACTAACCTTCGGCAGGTGGACATATGTTTATAATTTCCAGTATTTCAAGGTAGTTCACTACTTCTTCCCTTTGCAGACCTTATGTACATCATAATGCCCCTTATAATTGTGACATTCTTTAATCATATAATTCACAAAAGTAGTCTGCATTACTAAGTCTCCAACTTGTACAGTATCACATCAGGCAGGTTGGTACTGACCTGTCTGACTTGCCTTTATAGAATTTGCCACAATAATTCCTTCATTCATTGTGTTCCATAGATCACATTGAGGAGAATCTTCAGGGATGCGAAACAAGTCAAGACACACATTAACACAGAACATGGGCATCATAGAAACTTAAATCTGTACACTGTACTAACATTAAATGATCACTCCACTGTTTAATGCTTTTCAACCTTATGTCATCTAAATTTAATTGAGTAAATTAGTAACAAAGCTGGTACTTTGAAAAACGCTGCCGCCCCTTGGGTTTTATTATACAACTGCTGGTTATCTGTTATTACTGTAATAGCTTAATATTTGCTTGATTGCAACACTATTTTTTCAATAGAAAATATTTCTACATATAATTTAGTCCTGTTTATAGTACACTATTACTTGTTATACAGCTATATAGCACAGACAAGCTATTTGCCATGTAGATACCAGAAATTCAAGCCTTGATATTCAGGTAATTTGTGGAAACAGTGGTTAATTAGAGATTGTGTATATTCCACTCCTTCCCAATTCTGATGTGCTGTCCTTATCATTGGACAAAACTTTCTTCCTTACATTTATCCATTTGTGTTTGGTGATGAGGGGGGAGTATTCATCAACAGATAATATTAATGGTATGTAAGAAATAATGAAAAGAGTCACTAATGACTCATTTTCCATTACCGTGGTACACCAGTGGTCCTTGCGTGTGATTTGTTACTTTTGGTTGTTTTAAGTGTCTCACTGCCATCGTATCTATTGGTTAATAATGGCCATTTTTAAATCTCATTAATCTTTTGGAATATTCCATCTTGGCCAGGGAGCATATGTTTAACAACATTTAAAACTACAGCAGCTTAGCAAATGTTTGATTTAACATTGGTACAAGCATAGTGCCCAATAGGCTTACAATTAACATGTTGACTGACTGCAGCAGCTGTTGTGGTCACTGTCAACCTTGTGGCAGTTGGTGTGTTATGGGAAGAGAAATTATAGACTTGGGGTATCTGGGAGAAGATTGGTTTTAGAATTTTGCATCATCACATCAGTATTAACGTCACCAAATATTAAAATTTGATGGCTCTTATATAAAAATGCTACATTAACAGAATCTGCAAAAAAAGAAATACTGTTACAGGTTGCTACCTAATTAAAGAGGTTCATAAGCTATATAAATAAACTCAGAATATGGTACATGAACACAGGAAGAAGCATGCCACTGCCTTAAATTCCTATAGACCTGATGGTTACAATCACTACTTCGTTAGCACAGTGTAAAATACTTAAGTGAAATTGCAGACTGAGAATCATATATAACTGGAACTATGTACGGTCATTGGAAAAATCATGAATTCATGTAAGGCCACAGAGAGTGCAGATAAGCGTAGTATGTCCTGCACAACCCTCAGGACAATCAGTATAGAGCTTGCTCAATTACTAGCCATAGTAATCAATGAATGTTTATCATTTACAGAATTCCTGAAGCTGGCACACAGAGTACCAGTAAAGGTGACCCAAAAATAGTGTCCAGAAATTAAGAAAAAGAGAGAGCAGTACAAATCTGTAGTCACACAATTAGGAATGATAACCATTTTCAGTCAGTATGTGGCTTTATGGCTCAATGTAAAAGAAAACTGAGTGACTTTTGTCGTAAGGCAACAAACATATAATAGTCTAGAAATACTAAGCTGCAAACTGTCTGGAACACATGACAGTTTCACAATAGTTATTCTAAAAATGTTCAGTACATTGCTTCAAGAAATGCTATGTCTGATGCCACAATTATTCAGAAGGGAAACTGCACAGGACTTGAAGCAGCCTCCTGATGTGAGAAAATAATATTGTTGTTCATCTTTTTTATGTCCTTTTGGAAATAATTTACTGATATGTTCTATTAAAAACTGTTATAATTAACTTTCTTCATGTGTAATGTGAGAAATTATTTAAGTCTGATGCAGTCTGTCCAGTTATGAAGTAAATGATATGTACCTAGTAATAAAGTATATATTGGGCAGGAACTTCTCTACCAGTGCTAATTCATGAAATAAATGAGTGAAATATATTATCTTAATTGTGTGACTCAGATCTTTTTTGATCAGTACTACTGATACCCCACCAGTTTTCATATTTGATCTAAAATAAACAGTTGAAAATTTAAAGCCAACTGGGTTACACATCTTGAATTTGTGTTCCATAACACATTGACTGCCTTGAGGCTGCCTGCAGGCTTGTTAAGCCGGTGTTCATTCAGGCACAGTACATCACACTACAATACTTATGAAAGTAGTTCAGCTTTATTTATCACTGGCTGTATGTTTATGTGGAAGGAGGCCAGATATTCACAATATTTAACAGTTAATTGTAGCATAGGTTTATCATTACCTGATTGTGGACTGAAAAGATGGCTGTAATTTAACAGACTCACTTGAAAGCTTCGCCATCATTCCAAGTTCCTCTGGAAAAGACCTCATGTTCAAGAATATTGGCGGTTTTCTCAAATTTTGACACTTCAGCTTTGGCTAAAGTTAAATATTGGACACCCCTCCTCCCTCCCTGAATTCTTGATTGTGGTGACAGACTGATCAATCGCACAGCCTGAGGTCTAGGTTATTTCGGATGGTGACAATTTGGTTGTGAATTGGCAAAGCCAAGTAACATGAAAGTGGAAAAACTGATTGTGGTTACAAATTGACCAATAGCGAAGCCTAATGTTTACATCCATGCCATACTGAAAAATGCAAGTGGGGTCTAATATGTAAGTTTGACCTCAACTTTTTCAATAACTTTGTTTAAGGCTAGTTTACCAGAGTAATTAAAGTGCTGCTCCTGTTTTTGTATATTGGTCCCTATTAGAACTACTTGAATTTTAGTGTCACATTACTGAAATGACCACAGAGTTATTTGCATTTAATGTTGATTTCCACTACTTGTTTCTTCATGAATGAGTCTTCTATCAAGTCATGTTGTTGTAATATGTTCACAATTATGGTAGGCCTATTCATATGTATGAAGCCTTCTTGTATTCTTCTGAGGGGAGAGGATGCCAAATACAAATAGTTTCAGAAGATTTTTAGATATCTCTAGTCACTCATACTTTTCTTTCTGAAGTATCTTTTTCTTTCTGAAGTATCAAGAAAAAGAACTTGATTGGGAAAGTTTCTCAAACTTTTCACTAACACAGTGTTATAAAATTTCTAAACATCTTATTCACAATTGCTTCTACATACACGCCTTCCCAATTTCATTGCAAAAAATTGTAACAACAGGAGAAGGATTTAGTTTGAAGAAGAAAACTGCAGTTAAATGCTGCTAATAAAATGTTTCTGAAAATAGATGACAAGTATATGTTTAAGCAAGTTTATGTTACAAGCGCCAAGCTACTTTTATTTAAATGTGTGGTATACCTGTTAAATCAATATATGTTTTACAAGTGCTAGGCTATTGAAACCACTCCTTCATTGACAACGCTACATTTAGCACCAATTTATGTAATTTATGGATTGTAAGGCCTGCAGGATAATATAGGTCGGAGTATGAGATTTTTATGAATCGTTAATTCCAGTTATCTGCTGATGCTATATTATTCTCTCGCACAATAACGCTACTGTTATTTTCTAGAACCCAACAATCATTATACATAGTACAGATGTCGCCTATTAGATGGTAATTTATGGGCAATGTGTGTCTATGCAAATTACCGAGCCGTCTAGCTACCGGCGTCTATTTATGTATTGTGTTTCTTTTTTTTTTTTTTTTTTTTTTTTTTTTTTGCTATAGTAATTGCGGGAATACTAGAAAATGACAATAACACTGAAATAAGCTAATTGTATGAAAGAATAATAAATCATCGGCAGCTAAAGTAACAATTCATAAAAGTGTCACTGTTTCAAATTTATGTAGCTACGATTCATGGAATGGTTCAGTAAACAAATCAGAACTAAAAATTGGTCACATTTAACAAATAACACAATGAATGAGCATGTCTGCAAAAACAATTCATCCCATTTGCACAATATATTACCACTAATTGCCCAAACTGTGTTATTCTTCACATGTTGGAATGCCAAGTTCCAGAATGATAAACAATGTGACTGGGAGTAACGACACATTACTCGATTTCTATCGTCCATACTTTTCTCACTGTTCTAATTCTCAAAAAACTTGCCCGTGTAAATTCTTTACTTCTCTCGTAACTTTCTCATTTCACATGTTCATGTAGTAACTCAACAAATGTAAGTAAAGTATTCACTAAAGTTCTCTCCTTTAATAAACCTCACTACTTCGGAACAAAATATCTTTCGCAAAACCAGGGGTCTATCAAGTATCTAGGAAACTCTGCATACTTAACACATACGAGTACACCGCAACCTAAGGCGAACATAAGAAGAAATGATTTATTTTCTCGCTGTGTGTTAGTTTCGGAAACGATATTCCGTCACAAAAAAAGTCTTCCCCAAAAGTTAAAAATCCGTGTTCTCAATAATCAGTTATCGGGTATGTTATGACTGTACAAATACGTATACAGGCGCTTAAACACTATTTAGTATTTACAAAACACACAAACAAGGGAAAGCAGAAAGTTGGAAGGAGTATATAGAGGGTCTATACAAGGGCGATGTACTTGAGGACAATATTATGGAAATGGAAGAGGATGTAGATGAAGATGAAATGGGAGATACGATCCTGCGTGAAGAGTTTGACAGAGCAGTGAAACACCTGCGTCGAAACAAGGCCCCCGGAGTAGACAACATTCCATTGGAACTACTAACGGCCTTGGGAGAGCCAGTCCTGACAAAACTCTACCATCTGGTGAGCAAGATGTATGAAACAGGAGAAATACCCTCAGACATCAAGAAGAATATAATAATTCCAATCCCAAAGAAAGCAGGTGTTGACAGATGTGAAAATTACTGAACTATCACTTTAATAAGTCACAGCTGCAATATACTAACTCGAATTCTTTACAGACGAATGGAAAAACTAGTAGAATCCGACATTGGGGAAAATCATCTTGGATTCTGTAGAAATGTTGGAACACGTGAGGCAATACTGACCCTACAACTTATCTTAGAACCTAGATTAAGGAAGGGCAAACCTACGTTTCTAGCATTTGTAGACTTAGAGAAAGCTTTTGACAATGTTGACTGGAAAACTCTCTTTCAAATCCTGAAGGTGGCAGGGGTAAAATACAGGGAGCAAAAGGTTATTTACAATTTGTACAGAAACCAGATGGCAGTTATATGAGTCGAGGGTTGGGAAGGGTTGTAGTCTCTCCCCAATGTTATTCAATCTGTATATTGAGCAAGCAGTGAAGGAAACAAAAGAAAAATTCCATGGAGAAGAAATAAAAACTTTGAGGTTCGCCGATGACATTGTAATTCTGTCAGAGACAGCAAAGGACTTGAAATAGAAGTTGAACAGAATGGACAATGTCTTGAAAGGAGTATGTAAGATGAACATCAACAAAAGCAAAACGAGGATAATGGAATGTAGTCGAATTAAGTCAGCTGGTGCTGAGGGAATTAGATTAGGAAATGAGACACTTAAAGTAGTAAAGGAGTTTTGCTATTTGGGGAGCAAAATAACTGATGATGGTCGAAGTAGAGAGGATATAAAATGTAGACTAGTAATGGCAAGGAAAATGTTTCTGAAGAAGAGAAATTTGTTAACATCAAGTATAGATTTAAGTGTCAGGAAGTCATTTCTGAAAGTATTTGTATGGAATGTAGCCGTGTATGGAAGTGAAACATGGACGATAAATAGTTTGGACAAGAAGAGAATAGAAGCTTTCGAAATGTGGTGCTTCAGAAGAATGCTGAAGGTTAGATGGGTAGATCACATAACTAATGACGAAGTATTGAATAGGATTGAGGAGAAGAGAAGTGTGTGGCACAACTTGACCAGAAGAAGGGATCGGTTGGTAGGACATGTTCTGAGGCATCAAGGGATCACCAATTTAGTATTGGAGGGCAGTGTGGAGGGTAAAAATCGTAGAGGGAGACCAAGTGATGAATACACTAAACAGATTCAGAAGAATGTAGGTTTCTGTAGGTACTGGGAGAAGAAGAACCTTGCACAGGGTAGAGTAGCATGGAGAGCTGCATCAAACCAGTCTCAGGACTGAAGACCATGACAACAACAACAATTAACACCGGTGTCACGTGACCGAAATCAGAGATGGCCGGAAGTCGCGAGAACGACTCACTGAGGTTGACATCTAGCGGCAGCACTTCATACTACATGATGTGACGTCACGATCCGAGGCAAGGGACGAAAGGAGAAAGACAGGCCGCGGCATGTGCTTCACGAAGGTAGATCTGAAGCTGCTCGCTCGCTCAGCTCAGCAGACGAAATGCGTTTCTAAGCCTGTTAACATGCAGCTGGGCATGTACATATTAACGAGAATTGTATCTACTGCTGGAATCTGCTGTTCTGAAGTCTTACTGATTGACACTACTACAACAAAATTTAATATAATTTCAATACTCGATTTAAACGGTGCCTTGCCTTCTGTATCCGCCTTCCTTCCCCTACACGGCTCCTGTATGAACTGAACCCCTTCCCCCACCTCGTACTGTTCCTCCAACATCTCCACATCCGTTACATTGTCCGCAGGCTTGATCCCCCCAGCCTCTGGTTTCCTCTTTCCTCTCCACTCCCCGCCCGTTGCCGCCCCTCTATCGCTGTATCCCTCCCTCTCTCCACCTCCACATCCTCCATCCCCTTCATCAGGGCAATTTCCAGCGCCTCCCCCTCCTGGATGATGAAGTTCGCCGTGACATCTACCCTTCCTTCCAACTATTACCTGGCCTTGTCCCCCCCCCTCCCCAGGGCCCTCTTTTTCCTCTCCCCTCCTTCTCCCAGAGTGGATTTTCCTCCTCCCCCCCCCTGAAACCCTGCACCCCATCCTTGCCTCTTTCCTTCCCACATCCCTCCCTACCTGGCCCTCTTCAGCGTGCACCCGCCCATCTCCCTCCCTCTCTTCCCCTCCCTCCCTCCCTTCTTCCGGTCTTTCTGATCTTGCGCCTGGCAGATCCTCCGTTTTGATCATCGTCAGTGTGCCACGTCAGTTTTGTGTTTAGTGCTGTTTCTCCTGTGCGTCCAGAGGTGTGATTTTAATTGCATGCTGCATTGAGGTTCGCTGTCAGTGTTTGTTATGTGCTACGCCATGCGTCAATACTTTTATGTTCCTTTAATACCGTGCCTTGTGTTCTTTTAACTGTCGCAGTGTGTGGTTTCTTGTGTGCGCTACTTTTTTACAGTTTTTATATCCATTTTACAGTCGCCCCTTGTTTTTTGTCTGTTGCCTTCCATGATGTTTCCCCTTTTTTTATATCTATGTTCACCACGTTCTCTCCTTTGTATATTTTTAACTGTCTTCTATTGTTTGTTCTATGTCTTTTGGCTGAAGAGCAGCGCATTTGTTGCTGCCAGCCCACCCCAATGAGGAATTGAAATACAATACAGAAAAAAAAAGAAAAATTTTAATGGTATAGCGACTTGTTTATAGGATTTAGCCTCTTCTGCCTAACTCCATCCATAATGCCAATTCCCACACCTTCTACCTCTCAAAAGGTGCGCCCCAGGGCTTTGTCCTCTCCCCTCTCCTCTATCTCATGTACACGGCAAATGTGTCCCAACCCCCCCTCTCCAGTACACCTCTTGCAATATGCCGATGACACCACATTCCTCGCCCTCGCTCCTACCCTAGGACGGTCTCAACGCCTTCTCCAAAATCACCTTGACGTTTTTGCTACGTGGTGTAACCAGTGGCTCCTGAAAATCAATCCTTCCAAGACCCAGGCAATTATCGTAGGTCATACCACTCGCTCCTTCCGGCTCCTGGATTTCTCCCTAACCGTCTGCGCCTGTCCTGTCCGCCTCACTCCCACCCTCACCTACCTTGGCCTCACCATTGACTGTCACCTCACCTGGATCCCTCATCTCTCCTCCATTCAATCCAAAGCCCACAACCGCCTCCGACTCCTCAAACTCCTCTCTGGCCGGACATGGGGGTTGCACCCCTCTACCATCCTCCAGACCTACAAATCCTTAATCCATCCCATCCTCTGATATGCCAGTCCCACCTGGATATCTGCCCCTCCCCAAATTCTATTAGTCCCTCCAGATCCATGAGTGTCATTCACTCCGTGTCACCTTCCATATACGCCTCCTGTCCCCCACGCGGATCCTCTATGACCTCATTCCTTTCCCCCATCTGCTCCTATTGCTCGAACATATCCACATACTCCACACCTCCCGCCGCCTTGATACCCCTCACCCCCTGATTGCTCCTCTCCTCTCCCATCCCTGCCCCCTGCCATGTCTTCACTGTTGTGTCCCCCTACCCTCCATCTCTACACTCTTCATCTCCTTTCCCAAGGTGGCTTTCATCAACTCCCCCTCCCGGATGATGCCCTATCTCCCTCTATTTATCCCTCCTATCAGCTCTGGTCCTCACCCCTCTCCTTTCCTCCGTCCTTTCCTGGGCTCCCTCTCCCCCCCTTCTATCATCTTTTTTCCCCGCCTACCCTCTCTCTGCCCCCCTTCTCTCCCCCGAGTCCGTTTGCATTTCCCTCCTCTGTCTTTTCCCATTCCCTCTCGCGTCTGCCCTGCCCCTCCCCCCCCCTTATGAGTCCTCTACCTCCTTCGGTTCCCCCCCTTTTGTTTATCCTCTCCTCCCTCCTTGTTTTCCCCCTCATCTGTCCATGTCCTCCCCCCCCCCCTTAAGCCCTTGGCTATAGTGTGTCATCTATGTGCCGACATTTTAGTGCAGTGTTTACAGTGAGTGTTCAGTGTTGTGTGTCTTTTCCGAAGTGTTGCGAACGGAAATCATACAGTCGCTGGGTGTGATTTTTATATCTCCTGTGAACAGAAACCAGACTGTCGCCATGTTTTTTAATTGTCTGTCTACTATTTTACCTGTCTGCTTCCTGTGTATTTTATTAGCATTGCCAACCCTTTGTTTTATGTTTTAACTTTCCACAATTTTCCGCCGTTTTACAATTTAAGTCAGCGTTTTATAGCCTGCTTTTATTGTTTGTTATCTTCTTCTTACGTGTTAAAAAGCCTGTAGGCTGAAGAGCAGTGTACTGAGCTGCTGCCAGCCCGCCCCCTTAGGGGGAATCGAAATTCAATAAAGGAAAAGAAAAAAGCTGCCTAACTGTCCTTATTACATACAAGAAGTATGCAACTGATAATTGGCAAGATTTTCGTTTTATTACAGCCGTTACAAATTATAAGTAGGCACTCCATAATAGCGGATTCCAGTAGAAGATGCAATTCTCGTCTGTACGTACACACCTAGTTATGAGTTAACAGGTGTAGAAACGTAATTCGTCTGCTGAGTTGAGCGAGTGCAGGCCTAACTTCGCGACGAATGCGCTGCGGCCTGTCTTTCTCGTAGACCTCGTCACGATCATAGGATGCTCATGTTTTAAAGGCCGAGTGAACAGAAGGTAGGTATTCGCGCGTCGTGGCCTACACTTCTTTCTCTCCCTCCCCCCCTCCCTCCTTTTCCTAGGTAAGACGTCCTTACCCCACACAGCAATCAAGTGGCATCGGGAGAGACGTGGAACGCACATACATATATACATTTTTGTAATATGAATGATTATCTTTTATCCGTGATCGGCTGTTGCGACATATAGCCTATCAGTCATCGTTCACACATTAGAAGCAACAGTAATTGAAAAATAGTTGCTTTTTCTTCCGTTAAAGTTTTCTCTGTGGAAACTATACTGTATGCTAACAGCATTCTTGTGCCAAAAAAACAACAGCTATTAAAGGAATACTGAATAAGTGACTGTGCCATATAGGCCACCATTCTCAGTGATTTACAACATTAATTATATTACTACGGTAGGCTTAAATAAGGCCTTATTCCAAAAGCAAACAAGAATTCGGTGAGTCATTATCACAAAGCCTACATATGATAGTAACCTATATTTCGCATCGTAATAGTTTTAATTTCGCTGGGATGAAGATGTCAACAAACTACCTTTACCAACGATATAGAAACCGAGAAAAACATGCGAATTTCGTGTCATACACCAAGCGCTAACAGAGAAGCATTTATCAAATTTGAAGGTTGCATACTTGGTTCACAGGAACAATTATACCAGATTAAAGTAATTTATGTGTATAGAGTAAGTATTACATTTTATTTAAAATACCTATATAAATGTATTTAAAGTAATCTCCAGTGTGCCAGAAGTGTATGGTATGGTTTTTATTGTGTTAATTTTGCGAGGAAAGCTTCGATACCATAATACATTCCGCCTTATTTAAAGCACAAACATAATTAACTTCACCACGTACGTTACAACAAATGTTCACTACTATTTAATCTTGAGTGTGTTTGTACAATGGGGATCACACAACAAATATATCAATTACATAATTACTTTACGTCAGGAGACAGTTCTCAAACGCTATTAAAATGTAGTGTGCACTATAACTTTCCATACTATGCTCGCTAATTTGTTGAGTTCATATGGATAACTGAGGGATTAGAATGACGAAAAGTACACGAACTTTATAGCTACGAATATACAATCATATTCCACTCGAGCATGAGTTCCGTTTTAGCTGTTCATCTGTCGTTGCAGCCAGGTATGTACAGTAGCTGTGATATCGATTTCCGGTCAGAAACTGGCACAAGACACCGCGCGCGAGACGACCAAGTACTTCACTCTACGACCGCTATGCCGCGCTTCCCTCACTCTGAGCGACGTCGATAGCGGATCGTTTTTATCTCGTAAACACTGGCGAGCGAAAAAGATATTGGGTACATCCGTTACGGTTGAAAAAAGGAAAGAAATATCGCACATTCGACCTAATGAAATAATTCAACATGAATCCTGAATGTTTCCAGCATTCCTACAGAACGTCTCAAAAGTGTTTCTTTACTGCGCTTGACAAAGTCCAGAGAAAAGTAACGAAACTGCAATGTTCTGATCACAATTCCTATTTTTCATATAATTTTCATTTGAATGTAACATTGCTGATTTTGTGAGAGATATTCAAAATATTACGACACTTTTCCAAAATCTGATTATCCGTAAATATTTCACTGCTGAAAACCAGAAATTCCTCATTATAGGACGTAGTTCGTCACCATATGATAGAGATTTTGTCCTTATAGATAGGAACAAAATATCCTTTCACACTGAAAACTGGATTTCAGCCATTTCCAGCGCCAAGGACAGTAGATTCCTTCTCCATAAAACAGTACCAAAGGGTTTCAGGGACCTTAGCACACTAGACCACGGGATGTACATACGCTCATTCGGAACAATTGAGTACGTCTGGTTACAAATGTCACCTGAAAACCCAACCACATTCAGGGGAAGGAAAATATCGTAACAATCAGCAACCGTGGGTTTGTCAAAGCATCGCAAAGAAGCCTAAAGGTGCTAGAAAAAGAAACCTGCTGCTATACTTTTAAGTTCTCCCTGTCCAAGATGCTACTCCAGGCGGGTGTAAAATGTATGTTCGCAGTGGAAAATAATAAAGGTTAAAATGAAGATTTGGCCCTCTCTGACTACCCACTGAAGCAGATCTTAGGATCTCTTAATCCTATAAATTACAATCTAAACATAAATGGATGATGAAGGCAACTAATCCTACTAAATGATAAACGCTGTTCCTGCTTATATATTTATTGTAGATTACAAAAACCTTTATATTACAAAGTTTACATTCCCTAAGTAAAATTACTGATTAGTTGCCCAACTCTGCCCCTTAATATGACTGCGCGGTCAAAATATCAATAACACGAAATGACTGACACCATCTAGGTACCAAACACTAGAAGACACTAATTTCCAAGGTGATCTACGGTAGTGGGAACCTCAGTGGAACTAAACTAACGTGATCACATCTGTTTAGCTTTTATAGCCCCAATTAGCCAAAGCAATTTGCGATTTCACCGTATATACTGCGTCCGGTGCGTCGAAGTCATGGTTCTCGTACTCGTCTGCGACAATGGAAGAACTCCTGCCACAAATAAACTCTTTCAAACACTAGGATGGCAGAAGGCGATCCTCTGACTAATATACTCTAGTAATGTCTTCTCCTCTCTGTGTTCTACAGACGAGAAACGCGAACTCCCGACCACAACGACGGAGCTCAGATAACATCTCAACGTAGGTATTGGCAGAGGAAGTGCTCTCAATTACTGAACGCTGCGTACTCAATGACGACTTCCGACCTGGAGGTGAAGCCCAGAATCGTATAGATTCGCAACAGTACAGTTCCTAACTGTTCTAACTATAAACTCTACTGAGAGCAAAGACAGCAAGTCCGTCTGTACCAATAAAAGCTGATATCAAATAGCCGTCACACATAGGTGCTCACAACGGATGACCACGTCTCTCCAGCATTGGCTTCCCAGCAAGGCTTAGCTCCCCACCATCGTAATTCCTAAAACGAATCATATTCCCTAAACCACGGAATATTCTCCCTCTCTATAGATTCTTCCGAACTCCGACCAACCTTATTTTAGTCTTTTGTGGTCCAGCGCGGAAAGTTTGCGAGGAAAAACCGATACTCGTACAATGGTACGTATCTGAGTAAAAATCGTTGGAAATAACCCAGCCTGCATGGTTTCCGAGGTGATTCTCCCTCATTCCTGTCAGCTGCGTTCAAGATTTTCGTAGTTTCCGAAGTATAATCCTTCCCGACTAGCTACAAACCGGCCGGTCGCGTCTCTATTGTGCCCCAGTGCTCAGTTGTCCCAACGTCTGTCTTGCTACTTGTGTGTTTAAGTAGGACCAACATACCTGTGTGGGCCTTCCACCCAGGGCGTGAGTTCTGCCTGCCGTTTCGTTTCCAATGTTGTTCCAACCTCTACTAGTATGATAATAAAGACACTCCGTCACCTTTCATGCAATAAACGTTAACAATTATTTACAAGGCCTATGTGACAATGTCAGTCTCCTTTAAATACTCATAAATACGATGTACTACCTATCAAATAATACCTAATGTGGTTGTAGATCATGGCAAAGTATGTGGATGAGTGCTTGTTAGGTGCGAAATTATAGCTACCTTACAATACTCCCACTTAACAAACTAACTGCATCTAACCAGTCTCAGGACTGAAGATCACAACAACAACGAACTATTTTGTACTAGGATGAGGTTACTGTTACAGTATTATCTCGTCCAATACAAAATCATATGACCATCAATTGTCTGTACAAGCGAACTAATAAGAATATGAGGGCAGAGGAACATTTGAATTATGATACGTTCTTCTACAGTCATTCTGCATTCATTCATGGGTTTACTGCCATAAATTTACTTATTACTTATTTATTATAATATGTCCACCCCTTATTTTTGGAACAATGTTCCAAGACATGACAACATGACTAACATTACAAGAAATTTCTTTATGCCCTTTCAAAAATGGCAGTTCCCATCTTTCTTTAGACTTAAGGCCCACACCCTAAGACATAGGTTGAGGCAATAAATATTAAAGTATCCTAATCTTTCCAAAGTGGTCATCCAATAAATTACATGGTCTTCATTTAGCCATTGATATTCAAAACAAGCAATTACATCAATTATTCAAAAGGTTATCTATTGTTCATTATACAAATATAAAAGTCTATATTCATAATTGGTCATATTTATGCTCTTGGCCTACATCACAAAAAAACATCATTTTACAAACTGATTGACCAAGTCTAGTGCTACACTAACGTGTATACTCTTTAAACATTTCCAAAATTTTATGTTCTAAAGCGTTCTTTGACGAACTGCATTTACATTTACTGTGACAACTAATAATTGTAATAAGAGTTCGATCGACCAGCAATTTTAGCTAATGTGTTTGTTCACAATGTGTTAAATGTAATACATAAAAACATTAAAAACCCTTAACATTAATAAAGACATGACAAACAATAATTTTACATAAATACATATACAAATACAATTCTGGAAATGCAGTGAGAACATCACGTCATTATCAAAGATAATGTCAAACAATATTTTTACATGAAAACATACACAAATATTTTCTTAAGATTACCCTGAAAAATAAGTACAAGAAGTTTACATGATGATAGATATCGGAAACTGTTAGTCTGTGAGTGAAGCTGTTCAGTGTTCACAACATTATGCACCTTTTTTATCAAGAGTCACACACTGATTCGGATTTCACAACAAACTTTCATCTTCATTTGTGTACAGGAATGGAAGCTACAGTTTTTTTTTCTTTTTAAGTTTAGGAAGCAAAGATGATTTGAGATGGGATACGTTGCCTTTACAAGTCAATCTTTGGACCCTTAGTCGATTGCTGATCTCGTCAGGTTACCAGTCTCTCGTAGAATTGATGATGTGGAAGAATCCTCAGATTATACAGCCAGGTAAGTGGGTGTGTGATTTGAAACAGCCAAGTTTTCGTCGAATTTGCACACAATATGAGGGAGGTACAGTCAGGTAAGATCGTTATAGGTCACCTAGAGTTCTTCTGCGTCGGCTAATAGAAGTGTAATTGTGCCTAGTCTTCAGTTATTCGTGTCGCTTCTTTCTCTTGATATAGCTATTGCATTTTGGATGATTATATCGGTAATTGTGACAAGTGGGTTATCTGTTTGGTGACATTATACATGGAACTTGAGTCGTGACTGTATTATGTGTACAATTGGATTATTTCGTCTCCATCGTGTAGTACAACAGTGGAGACAAGTCAGTAGTTGCCGTTTAAATATCACCTCAGCTGCGCTGGCCACATTACCTGGCGCCATTGTCTGCTGCCCGGGCGAGGTTTTCAGGCCTCTGATGAATAGCCCACGTCCTCATATTCACTGCGACATGACTGATGGCGCCCCTTGCTCCTGGACCGTTCCGTCCACTCATGGTGTTGTTGCTGTTAGTGTGTCACACAAAGTTTTTTTTGCGCCCCTGAGCTCACTAATTCCCACAATTAGTTTCCAATTTACAACAAATACTATACAATACATAACACAATTTATTGACTTTTATGTAATATAAAATTTTAAGATGCACTTAGTAGTGAGGTCATTTACCTTTACATTTATTATTGTTCTATTTGTATTATTAGCCAACAGGTCGAAAGCCACACTCTTACCTATCGCCATCCCAACGACATCATCCACACCTCGTCCTTCCTTCAAAAGGTAATTCACCCCTACTGTCCCACTCTCCCTCCGTGAGCTGTCCTCCTCCTCCGTGAATCCCGCCGCCTCTATCGCTCCTTCCTGTGCACTCGTGACATGGATACACTCCAACGCCACCAGCAAATACAGCGACACATACGGAACCTTATTACAGCAAAGAAACGCCGGGACTGACGCCAGACCAGCACACGACTCAACGCCACCCTCCCTATCAACTCCTCCAAGTACTGGACCGCCTTCCATCGCCTTACTGGTTCCCATTCCACTCCCCACTATCCCCTTCTGCATAACGACCGCCTCCTTCCTGACAACCTCAGAAAGGCCAACCACTTCGCTTCCCACCTTTCTGAGGCCTTCTCCATCCCAGATGATCCCCACTTCGATTATACTCTTTTCCCCACTATCACGGAATGTGTCGATACCTCAGTCGCTCCACTTGCTCCTAGTCTCTAGTACTTGGGGCAGTTGCCCCCCTCTGACATCAGCACTCCAATCACAGCACAAGACATTAAACTTATCCTCCGTCCCAAATGCAACATGACCCCTGGTCACAACTGTGTCACCTACTGCCACATAAGAGAAAGGCCCTTTTCCTTCCTGACTGTCTTTGCCCATCTCTATAACGTCATCGTCTCTACTGGCTTCTACCCTGACCTGTGGAATACCTCCCGCATCCTCTTATTCCTCAAACCCAACAAACACCCTTCTGTCGCCTCTTCCTATCATCCCACCTGCCTCACCTCCATCTTCAGTAAGGTCTTCGAATACATCATCTCCCACCGTATCCATCAGCACCTTAATCAACACCACCTCCTCCCCCTTATCCAGTGTGGCTTCTGACCCTCCTTCTCCACTGCACACCAACTCCTTAACCTCCTTCAACTTTTGTCCCTCCAGCTTAACTCCCGATGCTTCGCTCTCGATCTCTAAAATGCCTATAACCGTGTATGGCATCCTGGTCTCCTCTTTAAACTCCAAACCTACGCCCTGTCTATCAATTTTGCCCATCTGGTTGCTTCCTTCCTCTCGCACCATCCTTCCTATGTCACCCTCCACAACACCAACTCCTGTATCTTTTATCCCACTGCTGGTGTCCCCAAGGGCTCTGTTCTCTCCCCTCTCCCTTATCTCTTGTATGCAGCTGATACGCCCAAGCCACCCCCACCTGTGCACCTTCTCCAGTATGCTTATGACACCACCTTCCTGGCTCTCTATCCTACCCTTCAATGGTTCCAACGCATCCTCCAAACCCACCTTGAGCAGTTCACCACTTGGTGTAACCAGTGGTTCCTCCATCTCAACCCCTCCAAAACTCAGGCATTCATCAAAGGCCGCACCCCCCACTCCTTCCATCTCCATGATTCCAACCTCACCCTTTATGGTCGACCCATCCAACTCACCCCCGCCCTGAGATGCCTTGGCCTCACCCTCGACCATCACCTCACCTGGACCCTTCACCTCCTGACCATCCAGCAGAAAGCCCATTCCCGCCTCTCCTGAAACTCCTGTCTGGCCAGACATAGCGATTGCATGCTTCCACCATCCTCCACACCTACAAATCCCTCATCCGTCCTACCCTCTGTTATGCCAGCATTGCCTGGATCTCGGCACCATCCACTTTTACTAGTCCCTCCAAATCCTCAAAGGTCATGGGCTCCACCTTGCCTTCCGTATCCGCCTTCCTTCCCCCACACGGCTCCTGTATGAACTCATCCCCTTCCCACACCTCCTCCTTTTCCTCCAACATCTCTGCATCCCTTACACTGTCTGCAGGCTTGATACCCCCACCCCCTGGTTTCCTCCTTCCTCTCCACCCCCACCCATTACCGCGCCTCTATCGTTGTATCCCTCCCTCTCTCCACCTCCACACCCTCCATTCCTTCATCAAGGCGATCTCCAGCGCCTTCCCCTCCCGGATAATGAACTTCGCTGTGACATATACCCTTCCTTCCAGCAATAACCCGTCCTTGTTCCCCCCACCCCAGTGCCCCATTTTTCCTCTCCCCTCCTTCTCACAGAGCGGATTTTCCTCCTTCCCCCTGAGACTCTGCACCCCATCCTCACCTCTTTCCCTCCCACATCCCACTCTCCCTGGCCCTCTTTGGCATGCTCCCCACCAATCTCCCCCCTCTCTTCCCCTCCCTCCCTTCTTCCCTTCTCCCTCATCTCCTTGCACCTGGTGGATCCTCCATTTTGATCATCATCATCAGTGTGCCACATCAATGTTGTGTTTGGTGCTGTTCTGTGCATCGAGAGGAAGCACGCCAGGGGCTGCCTTACAACTCTGAATGGGCGGCGGTGAGACAGCAGGGTTGGAGACCATTGAGTCAACTGCTGACACATCCTGATGTCGTCACAACTCCACAGCTGTACAAGGCCGACACACAGCAGTGCTCTGCATAGGTCGCTGAGGCAGCCATTCCGCGCCAAGCCATTTTGCAAACAGCGAAATGGTGTCCTCAGTATTGTGGGACCCAGTGATGGAGACTGAGAGGAACAGGGGCGCTGTAGCTGGAAATAATAAATGCGGCGTATCCTGACAGTTTCCATTCTTGTACAAAATTCCTCTTCAGTAGTGTTAGAGCCCTTTCCTGTTCCTTATCTATATAAACGATTTGGGAGACAATCTGAGCAGATGTTGTAGGTAGTTTGCAGACAACGCTGTCGTTTATCGACTAATAAAGTCATTAGAAGATGAAAACAAATTACAAAACGATTTAGAAATGATATCTGAATGGTGCGAAAATTGGCAGTTGACCCTAAATAACGAAAAGTGTGAGGTCATCCACATGATTGCTGGAAGGAATCTGTTAAACTTCGGTTACATGATAAATCATTCAAATCTAAAGGCCATAAATTCAACTAAATACCTTGGAATTACAGTCACGAAAAACTTGAATTGGAAGGAACACATAGAAAATGTTGTGGGGAATACTGCTGCACAGTGTAGGATCCTGACAAGATAAAATTGATGGAGTACATTGAAAGAGTCCAAAGAAGGCAGCACGTTTTGTATTATCGCGAAATGTGGGAGAGAGTGTCACTGAAATGATACAGTATTTGGGCTGGATATCATTCAAACAAAGGCATTTTTCGTTGTGACGGAATCTTCTCACGAAATTCCAATCACCAACTTCCTCCTCCAAATGCGAAAAATTTTGTTGAGAACGATCTACATATGGAGAAACGATCACCACGATAAAATAAGGAAAATCAGATCTCGCATGGAAAGATATAGGTGTTCGTTCTTTCCGCGTACTGTATGAAACTGGAATAATAGAGAATTGTGTAGATGGTTCGATGAGCCCTCTGCCAGGCACTTAAATGTGATTTACAAAGTGTCCATGAAGATGCAGCTGTAGATGTAGAAGTGTCAGCCACCCTGCTCACAATGAAATGCCAGCAGCAACCAGACCTCGATGCACGCAGCTGCAGTAAAATATCCAAATGTCTCTTCATAAAGGAACAGGCTGGCAGTGTGAAGAACCTTGTCGACACACATTCCCATCTGTCTAGTTTGGCTGATCTATGTTAACAGGCCACTGGAAGACCGAGGTACTGTCTTTTACGTTCGCAAACAACTCAACAATAAAAACGTATGGCAGACATCACCAAAATATGGCCATGGACTGCGCCTCACATTCGTGTTGACTGTGGCTGATGTCAACAAGCCAATCCCAAGTGCGGATTTCGACGACCACTACAACTTGTGAGCAGACATCTCAAACGCCCAGCTGATTGATTTGACGACAAATCTGCAGCTCAGTGACAGCTAGCAGTAGGAGGACAAGGGTGGCACCAACGCGTTTTTTTTTTAGTGCAGATTGCCTACATCAGTGGCAGGTATCCACTCAGGTGCAAACCTTTTGTTCTCATCTGATTGCCAAGCCATTAACTTATTGTTCCGCTTTGATTAAGCAGTCCTTAACCCATTGTTCTACTAAAAGGATCTTTCCTTTTGATCGACAGGTCCTTAACCTATTGTTCTGCTAAAGGGATCAACATCCAGGCCTCGCTGCTACGGATACACTTCCAGGTCTCACTTAATGAAATAGCCCCTCTTACTAATATCACTTTGATCGACTACTTAATTATATTGATCAATTAATTAACCTCTCCCCCTCTGGTAAACCCACTCCTCTGCCACCCTCCCTCCCGGAAATTGGCAGGAAAAGACTCAGTTGATTGGTCATTTGGAAGGAATTCGATTGCAGTGTGTGGAATATTGTTCAGACAATTTAGACAATGTATAGAATATTGTTTAATTATTTATAGCAGTTTAAGGAATATAGTTCATTTATTTAATTAAATTTTTTTCCAAAAATCGATTGCAGTGTATGGAATATTGTATAAACAATTTAGACAATGTGTGGAATATTGTTTATTTAAACATTTATTGGCATTCAAGGCAGTGTATAGAATATAGCATATTTATTTATTTAAAGAATTTTTCAGGAAATCGATCCAGCCGCTTCCACCACTCCCACTCCCCTCGCCTACCTGAAAACTGGCGGCTCTGTGGTGCAGAGGAAGGATCTCACAAAGGGAAATTCAAGGCTACATTGTTTATTTATACCAAAAAAATCAGTTAGTGTGGGCTGGATTACTCTTGCTCACCATTCTCTGCTGTTTCGAAAGCTGCAGGTCTGGCAAGAAGTAATTAAATAGATCGCCTTTCTTTTTATTACAGTCGTGCAAGGAATACTGTCATGGAACTCACGTGACACATAATTACACAGTAAAAATCGATAGTGAAGCATGCACCGTCCACTGTCCGCTCTCCACTGAACCATACATAGCATCACCGCACACGTTCCCAGGAGTTGGGATTCATTGGCGGCCCCCGCAGAGCGACGACGCGGCCGTCAGCCGCTGAACTACACAAGGGTGTCAGTTTAGGTCCCACAATCATGAGGCGACAGCATCCCTTTCATACGTGACACCTGAGAAATACCTGCCGAAAGAACTGTCTACCTAGACACCGTTGCTGGTGCGATAATGCATAGCCTTTGTACCTGCAGTCCAGTGTGATGTTCGCGTAGCAGATCACCTTCAGCAAGATGTTTGCATAGCGGCTCATCCTCGTAGGTGCAGCTAAAAAGTTGTCAGTGTTATACTGACGTCACACGTCTATGTAAATAACAGCCAAGTGTCCATCTGGGTGTGCTATAGAATCTTTTGCAATGCTCCCCAGAATGACACAGGGTGGATTCTTCCTAGCAATACTAACGGGACAGCACGTCAGTCCCTTCCAGAAAATCTTAAAGTCTCGCAGAAATACTTAACGATAGCTTTTGTTGTTGTTGTTGGAGCTTTCATGAAGTCTCAGCTTATCTGCATGGATATTCTTGTCCTAACAGAACCTGCTTACGAGAACACCCCAAAGTAACATCGACTGCATTCTTCCTTAAGGTCCTAATGAGGCATCATGTGTTCCCTTCCTGGAAATCGTGACGTCTTCTTTTCAACATACGTCTCAGAAACAGTATATGTTATCACTGCTAAAAGCCTTCCTCATGTATGTGCACACTCACGAAAGAGAGCACTGTCTAATCACAGCTAGGGAAATCAGAACAATTACGCAAACAGAATTCAAAGCACTGTCCTACAGAAGAGAAAAATGGCGGGAATTTTCGATGTCCTGCAGCTACTGCTCTGGAGATGTCCTAAGGCTTGACGAGTGACAGCATCCCCGCGAGAGATGGATGGTCTACTTCAACTTGTATTTGAACACTTGCTTTCTCAGAACTTTCCAATAGATACCTTGCCTCCATCTTGTTCAAACCAATTTGTAGAGGCTCCTGTGGCTTAGCACATAGGATGTCTTATTAATGAATGGAGTATTCTGATTGGCTCTTACTGAATTTACCCACCAAATTACTGATGCTGCCGGTGTGGGAGCACCGCCCGCCACTTTTTTCTGCAGACGAGATTTTCAGCACTAAAACTATTTTGTATAGATCGCCATTTTGCGCTGACAGTTAAACCCCGCAATAGTGGTATACAGATCGTCAAATACATTGCACGTACTCACTGTGCTGCTGTGTAGTGCTGAAAGAGGAAACTGCCTCCATAAACGCGGCCCATGTCCGCAGCTGCAGAAGAACATGTTAGCCAGAGAGAGGCCAGCCAGCCGTGAATATCCCAGGAGGATCCGAGAGGTAGGAGTTAAAACGCTACCAATAGTCCTAGCGCCAACACTCGTCGTAGTGAATCTTCTCAAATTTTCCACAGAGTGTACATGTGAAACACACAGCTCGATGGCAACTCAATGCAAACATGGTATTAGTTCACTGTTCACCCATCCAGAGGGAGCTGCGAGACAAATCTTCATAAGCCAGAAGCTTTCTCGGATTCTCTGAACTGGCGTGCAAAGGATGGGCAAGCCCCAGCTCAGAACAAAGGCATCCACTGAGATTCTGTTCCCGGCCCCCACCTGCTTGCTTGCTGCTGTGCTTTCTACGGCCATCTCCAGACTCACAAGAATATTGGCAACCAGGCACATATTTATCAATGTAACTACAATTAAATATTAGGACTGCTGCCGCAGTCTGACACTGAGGAATGTAATGAAAATGTCTCGTCTTGGCGGCTGTGGTTCTGGAACGAATTTCAATATTTATAACGCACATGCACATATACAGAAAACAAAGCAAACGCGCTGCAAATGTGGAATATGTGGGTGGAGGCGACTGGATTCAATCCGCTGCAGTGCTGTACTACGAGGGCTATCCACAAAGTACATTACGTTTTCGTTTGTGTCCGTTAGGGGCGGGGCTAACGCGGCCATCTTGGCGTCATGGCATTCCGCCGCTCAGTCAGCATCCTGCCGTGCTAGTGAAAGGTTTGTGCTGTACTCCGTTGAGTTACTGTGACGGTTTGAAATGTCAGCTTTAATTGAAAATGCCGCAAAGTGTGAAGTGCATGCTGTAATAAGGTTTCTGACTGCAAAAAACTGTACACCGATAGAAATCTATCTAACATTAATTGAAAATGCCGCGAAGTGTGAAGTGCATGCTGTAATAAGGTTTCTGACTGCAAAAAACTGTACACCGATAGAAATCTATCGGCAGATTTGTGAAGTGTATGGGGACAACATAATCACTGAAGGTGGAGTGCGTCAATGGGTCATAAAATTTAAAAATGGTCGAACTAACGTTCACGACGAAGAGCGAAGTGGAAGACCCAGCATAGTGACTGCCGAACTTGTCGAAAAAGTCGATGCCGCGGTCCGTGAAACCCGTAATTTCACAATAACGGAACTCTCTATGAGTTATCCACAAATTTCACGAAGTTTGTTGCACGAAATCATTACCGAAATGCTTGGTTACCACAAGTTTTGTGCAAGATGGATACCAAAAACCTTGACACAGATTCACAAAAATCAGCAAATGGCTGCAGCGTTAATGTTTATGGACGCTTACGAGAAAGATGGCGACTCATTACTCGATCGCATCGTTACTGGTGACGAAACATGGGTTAAGCATGTGAACTGCGAGACAAAATTGCAGTCAATGCAGTGGGGGCACACAAATTCCCCCCGAAAACCGAAGAAATGCATGCAGACAATGTCGGCAAGGAAGGTGATGGCGACTGTCTTTTGGGACAAAAAAATGGTCCAAATGGCTCTGAGCAGTATGCGACTTAACTTCTGAGGTCATCAGTCGCCTAGAACTTAGAACTAATTAAACCTAACTAACCTAAGGACATCACACACATCCATGCCCGAGGCAGGATTCGAACCTGCGACCGTAGCGTTCGCTCGGCTCCAGACTGTAGCGCCTAGAACCGCACGGCCACTACGGCCGGCTTTTTTGGGACAGAAAAGGTGTGATTTTTGTGGATTACCTGAAAAGAGGCACTACAGTAAACTCTCAAAGGTACTGCCAAACTGCGCACAACCTCAGAAGAGCAATACAAAACAAGCGCAGGGGAAAGTTGGGCTCAAAGATCTTGCTGATTCACGACAACGCCCGAGCCCACACGGCAAATGCCACTCGTGAAGTTCTCGAATCTTTTAAGTCGGAGTTGTTTCCTCATCCGCCGTACAGTCCCGACCTGGCACCGAGCGACTTCCCAGCAATGAAGAAGTGGTTGGCTATGCAGCGTTTTGATGACGACGCACAGCTTCAAGAAGAGATAACCACGTGGTTGAAGGCGCAGGCGGCCGAATTTTACGACGAAGGAATTTCCAAGCTCGTCCATTGCTACGATAAGTGCCTTAATTTAAATGGCAACAATGTAGAAAAGTAGTATTTAAGTATGGCTTCCATCTGTATATAATAAAAAAATTCCAATTCTTTATTTATTTTTAATTCCAAAACGTAATGTACTTTGTGGATAGCCCTCGTATGCCGCCCGATCAGAAAAATAGTGCATTTTGCTCTTGGTGTTGGCAGCTGTACTACATTTACAAGCTATTTTAGAACACGGAACGACAAGTGATGTTGTGATCGTATGGGTAGAAGTCACATAAAATCGATAGAACTACGAAAAATCGTGGAAAATTGAGGGAAAATACACCGAAATGTGGGGAAATTGAGGAAGCAGTTGCGTGTCTTCTGGTTGGCTCAGAACAATTCTTGTACATGGGAACAAGTACGCGACAGCAAGAAGAATCCGAATGAACGTCAACATGGAAGCGAAGGGAACCAGGGAAACTGTCATTTTTTCCTGTCGAGGCAGCACTCTACTGTATGTCTATTGAGGTAACAGAGAAACACGCGAGTTGATTACTGTATTTGACGCTTTTCAGGAAAACAGAGTACCATCTGCCTCTACACTTACATGCATCTGCGTTAAAGGATAACAGAGAGTGATCGGTTGAGATGGGGCTGTAACGAGGTATGATTTAATGACAGAATGAAGATGCATTCTAGAGAAGGGGAAGGAGACGTTGCTGCAGGTCATTTGACCATTTTTTCCGCTTTTCTATCAGGATGCGTCAGTCGTGTGACAGCCTGAATTCGACTCATATACAACCACGTGGTCTGTGTGTGACTTAGAGCACTGTCTACTTGCGATCGTTAACAGCAAACCTCTCAGTCATTAGAGGATTTCCATCTCATGTGTGACGAAACGTGACCATCTTGTTCCATGAACGACGATTTATGTGACATACTCCATTCCCCTGTCGCATCTTGGGTATAAAATGGAGACTTCAGTTCCATATCTAAGGTGATTCTAAGTTAGTTACAGGTGTATGTAAGGTATTTCAATCCCCGTGTGTACACCTGCTTGACAGATCTCCTGTTTACAGAGTTAGTGGCGGCATGACGTGTAATTTCACATGTCAAACGCCTCTGCTATGAATTCATCTCTTTCCTTGAAAGAGATATTCTCTGTTACTAACGATCATATCATAAAGGACTGATGAGAGAATAGCGTAATTTCCGAACCGTTACCTGGTTTTAAATGCAGAAACGTGTAGCCTTTTGAGTGTGTGTGTTTGTGACCCCTCTTACCAGTACCCTCCTGGCACTGATCCCAGACACTAGAACAATACTTTAAAACTGATAGCGTAGTTCATTTACGTAAAATGCTTCGAACTCCATCTGTCTGGAGATCCATCAAACATAAAGGCCACTCATTTCTTGTTCTTCTTAACCATTTGCTATTACATCACAACACTTTCAAATCTGCTACTACACGCCGATAAGGGGTGCTAATCTCCTCAACATGCGTGCATCTGGAGAAATCTTGTGCACTTGGATGGGGGAGGACTCGGAAAGTTCCATTCGTTCATGCGGAACGTAACTGTCTGCTTCTGGTCAGCTGCAGATTGAATCAATAACAGTGCTGCAGGGCGGGTTGGTCAAAGACAGTGCGAGGGGATCTTTCAGAGTCTAATTTTACCCTAAGACTGCGAGAATGCCCTGTGACTCCCATCTGCCTAGAGACAGATCATAAATTATGCACTATGCTCGAGGTGCTAGAAATATGTAGATCACTGTCTGGGATACTTTCTTTGGACATTTGTGGTAAGTTCCTATGGGACCAAACTGTTGAGGTCATCGGCCCCTAGGCTTACACACTACTTAATCTAACTTAAATTGACTTAAACTAACTTACACTAAGGACAACACTCACACCCATGACGAAGGGTGGAGTCAAACCTTCAATGGGGAAAGCTGCGCGAACCGTTGCAAGGCGCCTCAGACCGCACAGCTACCCCACACGGCCTGGTATACTTTGATAATGTATATGTTCGAGAATTAACAATGAATGGACGACTGCACAGTCATCTATCTACACTCGGAATGATACTTGCAAAGTAGAGAAGGGGCAGTTTAGGGATCAAACTGAAATTGGAAAACATGCTGTCATATCATTGGTCCGAGTTTAAATTAGTGTAATATTGCTAAAATTGTTTACACTATTAACTGTGATGCTTATTATTGCAGTACAACGACAGTGTCTTTTCCATCCCATCCGTCCCCTGATACGCTGTTGGTTACCACATAATGATTGACTGACATCACTTTTTTGAGATGGAGAAAGAGTTTTGGTGGAGGGTCAACACCTTCTGGATATGGAGTGATTGCTCACATGTCTGCAATATGAGGAATCGGTCGATATGGAATGCAGAGCCATCAGCTATCCCATCACTGTGACAGATGAGTTTAAATGTAGAGGCCGTCAATCAGCTTTGGACAGCAGTTTGCAAGCTCTCCACAACGCCGCAGCACTCTCCCAGTATCCTTATGTTGTGACTGTCTTTTATTTAAAATCATCCAGTGTGCGTGTGTGTTATGGTAGCAGCAGCAACGACAACATGATTTACATGGTGTGACACCTAGTTTTCTGTGAGAGGTAATGGAGCACAATGTGGTTATGTCAGTTTAGAATCTGACCTCAAAGTCGTGGCGGCAAAGACAAAATGTACAACAGTGTACAAAGCGTCTTACAGCAGAAAAAAATGTTTCAAACAACGACACAGGGAACCTCTCTTGGGACTGACAGTATAGTCTGTGGCCTACAGTCACCCACCTCCTCCTACAGTATGGGCATTGACACTTTACACTGGTCTGTGCAATGGATCAATTCCTGTATATTTAATAGGATCGCCACATGTACTTGTTGCCATCACGCAGTCGATATTTGTATCGATATGTGGAAAGAGGGAGATGCAGTAAAAATCTTATCAAGTTCTCTATCGGATGAAGTTAGCTTTTAAAGTTCGTAATTTCTCGCTGTTGTATGGTACAGAATAACAACGATAAAGTTTTGGGGTGACAGATGTGAATGGATCCTGAGGGACATGGATCCGCTTCGGACTGCAGTACCTGTATCCAGTTCGAAGATGCACCACAATGCAGAAGCAAACTCCTCGTCCTTCTCCCAGTTCCCATATTGTCTTTTATACTACCTCATGTTGCAGGACTAGGCTTCATTTGGCGCTGACCTTACACATCATACACTGTTGTCGGAGCTATGACAACATGTTCCCACTTCCACCGAATGGTCAAAACAGCGTCCTGTCACACTAACTCAGGTCACTCCGTTTTTACACAGGTTACTGAAGGTGGTAGATACAGCTCTCACCGACTTCTGCTCAGTTCTGACTTAAATTGGAACAATCACATGCATAAAGCTGCAGTAATGGCAGCAGTTGCAAGAGGCATAGGGACTGCCTAAAAAGCCACGTTGGGATTTTACTGTTAAGACAGGTTCGAAAAAGGTGACTCGTTTTGTGATATGAGAGTACCACAAATATGATTAACTGGTGGCTGTAATCATCAAAGAACTTCTCCATAGGATTCAATGCAGGTATGTGGTTGAATGGAAATACTTAATTCCAAATCGCAAACAGCATTTCTACCAGAGAGTGTAACTCTACAGATCTGAAAAGCCTATGTATATTTCTTACGACCTCAGTCAGCACACCATCTTCTGTTTGCTATTATTCTTAATCAATCATCACCTATAACTCAGTGGATATATCGCAGAACCTCTGACATGGCATAGAGACAGAATGCATTACAAATACTGGAAAAATATCTAGCGGCGGCATGAGGGAGTTACAAATACCGGCTTCATAGCGCATTCCTTAGCCGAATCACTTTCTAAATTTGGTGATTTTATAACGTGGTTGCACCGTCGGTGACGCGTAACCGCACTGTTGGTCCGATAATATACACCCCGGTGATCACCATATTCAGTGTCGCGGCACTTGTCTGGAAAAACCACGTTATTCGGAGGTAATGCCATACCTCGAATTATACGGCTTGTATAGTATAGAAAAAGACTATGTCCAGTCGAAAGAAGGGTATGGATTTGACGTGGAATACTGCGATAGCAAATGGAGTGGAAGATTCTTTTTTAGTTGGAAAAGTATGTCAAGTCATAAGAATGATACAGATATTTCTATTTCCTGAGACACAGCCATCAGCAGGGGGTATTTCCGATACTTCACTCATTCTCGAATGTCGTTCAACAGAGACCGCAATCGTAATATTAAATTGTAAATATAGCATTCAAATATGTATGTAGCCAGTTTCCTTGGACGATTCTGTCTGGGGTGTATGGCGTGCGGCGGCGGTGGCCTGTGCCGGAAGTGATCCATGTATCTGGCTAACGGCAGGAGCTGTCCGAATGGAAGGCCCTGTAGGTGTGCAGGAATGTAGATGACCTGACGGCTTCGTCCTCTAGACGCCTGAATAGTGAACTAATACTCAGTATGTATTGGACAGCTTTCGTTTGTGTTCCCCATGGAAATTTCACAAGATTTAACATGGACTTGTGTTTGCGCTGGACCATTATTCCCTCCCATGTAAATTATCCAGTTGCATGCTTCTGCACATTTCCCGCCTTTATTTAGCTGAGAGAACATCGATTGTGGTGTGTGCAAATAGCAGTGAAAGACGGGTCGAAGACACGTTTGCTGGTTCTCTAAACATGAGAAACACGTTAGTTGATTTTGTCAATTATAGGGATGATTTGGAATCTCTTATATCACTGACATCGGTATTCGCTAGTGGAAATATCAGTTTATTTTTTTCGAGTTTTCACTTGAAGGTTTTCACAGACGGGATAAGTTTCTAGTTCTACATCTACATCTACATCTACATTTATTCTCCGCAAGCCACCCAACGGTGTGTGGCGGAGAGCACTTTACGTGCCACTGTCATTACCTCCCTTTCCTGTTCCAGTCGCGTATGGTTCGCGGGAAGATCGACTGTCGGAAAGCCTCAGTGCGCGCTCGAATCTCTCTAATTTTACATTCGTGATCTCCTGGGGAGGTATAAGTAGGGGGAAGCTATATATTCGATACCTCATCCAGAAACGAACCCTCTCGAAACCTGGACAATAAGCTACACCGTGATGCAGAGCGCCTCTCTTGCAGAGTCTGCCACTTAAGTTTGTTAAACATCTCCGTAACGCTATCACGCTTACCAAATAACCCTGTGACGAAACGGGCCGCTCTTCTTTGGATCTTCTCTATCTCCTCTGTCAACCCAACCTGGTACGGATCCCACACTGATGAGCAATACTCAAGTATAGGTCGAACAAGTGTTTCGTAAGCCACCTCCTTTGTTGATGGACTACATTTTCTAAGGACTCTCCCAATGAATCTCAACCTGGAACCCCCTTACCAACAATTAATTTTATATGATCATTCCACTTCAAATCGTTCCGTATGCATACTCCCAGATATTTTACAGAAGTAACGGCTACCAGTGTTTGTTCCGCTATCATATAATCATACAATAAAGGATCCTTCTTTCTATGTATTCGCAATATCTTACATTTGTCTATGTTAAGGGTCAGTTGCCACCCCCTGCACCAAGTGCCTATCCGCTGCTGATCTTCCAGCATTTCGCTGCAATTTTCTAATGCTGCAACTTTTCTGTATACTACAGCATCATCCGCGAAAATCCGCATGGGACTTCCGACACTATCTACTAGGTCATTTATATGTATTGTGAAAAGCAATGGTCCCATAACACTCCCCTGTGGCACGCCAGAGGTTACTTTAACCTCTGTAGAAGTCTTTCCATTGAGAACAACATGCTGTGTTCTGTTCGCTAAAAACTCTTCAATCCAGCCACACAGCTGGTCTGATATTCCGTAGGCTCTTACTTTGTTTATCAGGCGACAGTGCGGAACTGTATCGAACGCCTTCCGGAAGTCAAGGAAAATAGCATCTACCTGGGAGCCTGTATCTAATATTTTCTGGGCCTCATGAACAAATAAAGCTAGTTGGGTCTCACACGATCGCTGTTTCCGGAATCCATGTTGATTCTTACAGAGTAGATTCTGGGTTTCCAGAAATGACATGATGCGCGAGCAAAAAACATGTTCTAAAATTCTACAACAGATCGATGTCAGAGATATAGGCCCATAGTTTTGTACATCTGATCGACGACCCTTCTTGAAAACTGGAACTACCTGTGCTCTTTTCCAATTATTTGGAACCTTCCGTTCCTCTAGAGACTTGCGGTACACGGCTGTTAGGAGGGGGGCAAGCTCTTTCGCGTTCTCTGCGTCGAATCGAAATGGTATCCCATCAGGTCCAGTGGACTTTCCTCTGTTGAGTGATTTCAGTTGCTTTTCTATTCCTTGGACACTTATTTCGTTGTCAGCCATTTTTTCGTTCGTGCGAGGATTTAGAGAGGGAACTGCAGTGCGGTGTTCCTCTGTGAAACAGCTTTGGTAAAAGGTGTTCAGTATTTCAGCTTTACGCGTGTCATGCGCTGTTTCAATGCCATTATCATCCCAGAGTGTCTGGATATTCTGTTTCGATCCACTTACTGATTGAACGTAAGATCAGAACTTCCTAAGATTTTCTGTCAAGTCGGTACATAGAATTTTACTCAGTGGTTTACAGTACCCTGCATGTCGCTAAGGTTTTGGGTTTCCAGGTAAATAATTTCCAATCTATATCTTCTGAACTATACCGTCCATGCGAAAATTCTATGTAAGTGATATTGCTATGTACTTGATATCGAGAAGTATCGCGTAAATGCCATAATATATTGGCAAACAACGTGAAAATACGTGTGTTCTTGTAATTCCAGAGATGGGTGTAGAAAGCAAGCAAGCAGGTCAGGACCAAAACAGTGACGCCTTTGTGCCGAGGGGAATTGACCCAGCCTTTGTACTAAAGTCTTCGTGGTACATATACATGTGTCTGGTGGTCGCTACTGTGTGTCCCATCATGAGGGAGATATAGACTCAGCACATCAATAGCCGTAAGGGGAAAGAAAGACCTTTTTTACATGAAAAATTATGTGTGGTATAGATATAGAGATTCGTTCCAGAACCGCGGCTGTCAAGAGGAGAAATTTCCAGTACATTGCTCGGAGTTAGATTGCAGCAGCAATCCTAATATTTAATTACAGTTACACTGATAAAAATGTGCCTGGTTCCCAATATTCTTGTGAGTCTGGAGAAGGCTGTAGAAAGCACAGCAGCAAGCAAGCAGGTCGGGGCTGGAAACAACTTCTCAGCGTATGCTTTTGTTCCGAGCTGGGACTTGCCAATCCTTCGGTTCAGAGAGTCCGAGAAAGCTTCTGGCTTATGATGATTTGGCTCGCAGCTCCCCCTGGATGGGTGAATAGTCGCCATCGGGACCGCATGTGTCACGTGTGTACTCTGCAGAAATTTGAGAAGATTCAATATGACGAGTGTTTGTGCTGGGAGTATTGATAGCAATCGAACTCCTACCACTCAGGTTCTCCTGGGATGCTGGGTCATCCACAGAAGGCCAGCCTCTCTCTGGCTAACATGCGCTTCTGCAGATGCAGTCATGGGCTGCGTTTATTGTGGCAGTTTTCCTCATCAGCACTGGACAGCAGCACAGTGAGTATGTGGGACGTATTTGACGATCTGTAGATCTCTTTTGCGGGGTTTAACTGTCAGTACAATATGGCGATCTACACAAAATAGTTTTATCGTTGAATGTCACGTCTGCAGAAAAAAGTGGCGGGCAGTGCTCCCACAAAAGCAGCATCAGTAATTTGGTGGGTAAATCCAGTAAGAGAAAATCAGAATACTCCATTCATTCACAGGAAGTCCTTTTTACTGGGGCACGGGAGCCTCTACAGATTGGTTTGAACAAGATAGAGGCAAGGAAAGTCCTAAGAAAGCAAGTGTTCAAAGACAAGTTGAAGCAGACCATCCATCTCTAGTGGGGACGCTGTTACTCATCCGCCACTGTGGCCTTAGGACATCTCCAGACCATTAGCTGTAGCACATCGAAAATTTCCGCCAGTTTTCTCTTCTGTAGGACAGCACTTCGAATTCTGTTTGTGTAATTGTTCTGATTTCCCCTGTCTGTGCTTAGACAGTGCTCTCTTTCCATACAACAAGAATGCTTTTATGATTAACGGTGTTTTCATGAGCGTGCACAGACATGATGAAGGCTTTTAGCAGTGAGAACGTTTACCGTTTCTGAGACGCGTGTTGAAAGTAGGACGTCTCGATTTGCTGGAGGCGAACGCATGATGCTTCGTTAGCAGCAGCAGGAAGAATGCAATCGGTGTTATTTTGGGCTATTTTCGTAAGCAGGTCCTGTTAGGACAAAAATATCCATGCAGACAAGCTGTGACATCATGAAAGCTCCAACAACAACAACAAAACTGACCTTTAACTGTTTCTGCGACAATTTAAGATTTATATTTAGATTAAAGTTCAGTCTTGATCACGTTATGTCTGTTTTAATGAGTAACCGGTTTCGGTTTTTTCTATAAAACCATCATCAGACCCATTGGCTCCTTTGGGTTGGTAGGTGGAGCTCTCCTTGCTGCTGTGCAGTCAACTGATCAGTTGACTGCACAGCAGCAAGGAGAGCTCCACCTACCAACCCAAAGGAGCCAATGGGTCTGATGATGGTTTTATAGAAAAAACCGAAACCGGTTACTCATTAAAACAGACATAACGTGATCAAGACTGAACTTTAATCTAAATATAACAATTAATTGGTCACTGAATTCCAAAAATGTTTACCAAAATTTAAGATTTCCTTGAAGGGACTTACATGTAATGGACGTACTGTCCCATTAGGATCGCCAGGAAGAAAACATCCTGTGTTATTCTGGGGAGCATTGCAAATGATTTCTATAGCACATCCAGATGGAGTCTTGGCTGTTATTTACATAGATGTGTGATGTAAGTGTAACACTGACAACTTATTAGCTGCACCTGCAAGGATGAACCGCTATGCAAACATCTCACTGAGGGTGATCCGCTATGTGAATATCTAGCTGGACCGCAGGTACAAAGGCTATGCATCATCACACCATCAACAGGGTCTAGGTAGACACGTGTTTCGACAGGCATTCCTCAGGTGTCAAGTATGGAAGGGATGCTGCCACCTCGTGCTCGTGGGACGTGAACTGACACCTGTGCATGGTTTGGCAGCTGACGGCCGCGTCGTCGCTCTGGGGGAGCCGCCACTGCATCCCGACTCCTGGGAGTGTGTGCGGTGGGAGTCTGTGCAGTCCAGTGGAGAGGGGATGGCAGGCGGTATGTGCTTCGCGATCTAAAGATTTTTTACTGTGAAATTACGTGTTATTTGAGTTTCAGGATAGTATTCCTTGCACGACTGGAATAAAAAGAAAAGCAATCGATTTAATTACTCCTTAACAATATCTGCATGTTTCGAAACAGCAGAGAATGGTGAGCAAGAATAATCCAGCACACACAAACAGATTTTTTTTTCTATAAATAAACAATATACCCTTGAATTTCCCTTTGTGAGATCCTTCCTCTCCACCACAGATCCACCAATTTTCAGGTAAATGAGGGAAGGGGGAGTGGAGAGGGGGGAATGTGGTGGTGGAAGTGGCGGGATCGATTTCCTGAAAAATTCTTTAAATAAATAAATATGCTATATTCTATATACTGCCCTGAATCTCAATAAAAGCTTAAATAAACAATATTCGACACATTGTCTAAATTGTTTAATCAACATTCCATACACTGCAATCGATTTCTGGAAAAAAAATTGACTAAATAAATAAACTATATTTCATACACTGCCATAAAGAAGTAAACAATATTCTATACATTGTCTAAATTATGTATACAATATTACATACACTGCAATCAAATCCCCTCCAAATTATCTATCAACGGAGTCCTTTTCCCACCAATTTCTGGGTGGGAGCGAGGCGTTTGTTAGAGGGGGAGAGGTTAATTATTTGATCAATTTAATTAAGTAGTCAATCAAACTGATAAGAGTGAGAGTGGCTATTCCAGTAACTGAGACCTGAAAGAGTACATGTAGCAGCGAGGTGGAGGGGGCTGTGGTGGTTTCCTGAGGGGTGGGGGGAGGGTGAGGGTGGGCGAACAATCGGCTAAGGACCTGTCAATCAAAAGGAAAGATCCTTTTAGCGGAATAATTTGGTTATGCACTTGTCAATCAAAAGGAAAGATGCTTTTAGCAGAACAATAGGTTAAAGACCTGTCAATCAAAGGAGAACAATAGGTTAATGACCTGCCAATCAAAGGAGAACAATAGGTTTGTCCCTGAGTGCATACCTGCCCTTGATGTAGGCAACCCACACTAAGAAAAGCACGTTGATGCCGCCCTTGTCCTCCTGCTGCCGGTTGCTTTCTTCAGCCTTACATGAGTAGAGACCCACGGCTGTGCGCAGACATGCTGAACAAATTTCCAGGACTCACTCACCGGCTGGTGCACTGAAGGACACCAAACATTAGACAGTCCATCACATTGTGACTACACCCAGCCCACCCACCTCATGCCATTCATGTCGACTCCTGCCCCAGCCACTCGCTGTAGCAAAGGCTGAGTTTGAGGCCTTGTTGCGACAGGATGCTGTTTGACCTTCATGCAGTTCATTGTCCTCTACCTTGCACTTAGTCCCCAAATGGGTAGGAGTCCTGGGAGTCAACCACCTTCCCTTATATTCTACACTGTATACCTCAGTTGATTTAATGGGCAAGGGAAAAGAAAGAAATGACCGGTAAGGTTCTATACCACGTTTCCCTCTAGCTGAAACCACATGGGAAGAGGAAATGAAACAAGTATTAACCTCCATTACAGAAAGTGCCAAATTAAGGAAAAGTATTGGCTTATGGGATATGAGAGACCTCTCCAGCTGCTAGATCTGTGAGTATAGTAGCATCAGTTACAGTTCTTTGCATAGTTTAAATCCACAAATGAGTGAGATTACAATGTTTCAGATTATTCACATTTCCTGATAAGGCATAAATATAACTTTAATGTTTTCTGTTAAAACCAACTGTGAGGAAAGAAACAAACCAGCATATAGTTGTGTGTGTAATTTTTGTTTAAAATTATATGAAACAAGAATGAATATACAGAGTGACAGAGTGTTTCAGAAGTGATGTTCATTGTTCAGGAATGATCATTCGAACCAAAAAAGTCAAGTAAACATGGGATCTAAAACGCATACATCTCAAACATTCATTAGAAGAGTCATGTTTCAAAGTAGCTAAGATGAACAAGTGTTCATAGCTCTTAAGGTACGCATTTTATAGCACTTGCTGACTGGACATTGTTTTCTTGTTTTGCTCCATACTACCACTTCCAAAAATATGGAAAGCGAAGAGGTTTCAGTAGAAGAGATTTGTTTCACAGTACCGAAGATCAAGGATTGGTCGTAGCTCTTAAGGTATGAGTTTTATAGCCCCTAGCCTATGTGTGTCCGAAGGTTTGTTGGAGCATTGTGCAATAACTGAAAGTAAATTGGTTAATAACTTTTCGAAATTTTTGCTAAAAGCATTGCCTCACTTTATATTAGGAACACATTAAAAAAAAAAAAAAAAAAACATACAGCCTTTGTCCGGCCGAACGTTTATTAGAATATCATGCATACATTTTGATGTAAATAGGTCAAAAAGTTTTCGTGTTTTTGGTAAGGGCGTTTCTCCTTTATATAGTATATATGCATTTATTCATAACATATGCTGTGTCCCCCAAAACTCTTATTAGAGTATCATGTCAAAATTTGAAGGAGATCAGTCGAGAAGTTTACGAGATTTTTCGTAACAACATTAAACTACGACTTGTCTTTATATAATAGTATAGATTTTGTTCTTTCACCTCAGAATCTTCCATGTTGATTCAATTATTCTCGTTTAACACACTTACATTTGTTCTATGTAAAAGACGAGATTAGGCCATGTAACAGGACATGCTCCTCTAGTATTACTTTTCCTCAACAGTAGTTGTCGAAACCAGTATTATTTTTCAAGTTTTGTAAAGATCAGTATTATTTCAGTTGCTTCTCTGAAACATTTCATATAATTTTATACATAGTATGTTATATTTCAAGCTAAAATTTATGAAAAGGAACTACTTTATAAAATAATTTAATTTAGTTGTTATAATCTATAGGTACTAGTTCTGAATGTACAGTTAAAATAGTTTTTGTAGAAACATGTGAAATTACAAATTATTTGTACACTTAAAATTTCTATTGTTAATTACGCAGTCCTGTACTGTTTTCCAAGTTTATTTCTGGAAACATTTATGAAACCATAATCGAAATTAATAATGTAACGAAAACTAGCAGGAATTCATTTGTTAAAAAAACTGTAAACCTTTCGAAATACTGTTATTTCTGTAGAGTGAAAGAGTCATAAGGTCGCCTCTGATGTGATCGAACGTACTTTTGTATAATAGGTGGGAACAATGTTATTTCGGCTTCCTTAACCACCATTTACTATAGTGGGGTCATTTTTGACCCCAGCATAAACACTATCTTATTTATCTCTGGAATGGCGCTGCTCTTGCGCCAAAGATTGTATATATTCTCTTAGAAGTCAATTGTCTTCAAGGAAACGTTTTAGTGCAAGTCGTGACATTGTTTTTTGCAGAGTAATTGAATTTTGGGGTCACTAAAGACCCCAGGAAAGTACTTACGTGCACATTGTTTCTGAATATTCCATTGTGTTTTCTGATTTGTGTGTGTGTGACCTAACAATGAGTAGTGAATATTTTCACATCGACAGACATGTTATGACGACGGAAGAGGTTATGGACTATTTAGACAACTTAGAAAATGAATCTGCAGAAGAAGAACGAAGCCAGGAACATGATTCCGATATAAGTGGTTGTGAAAGTAAACACAGTACTCACAAGATAGACACAACAATTTCTGATCTGGGTGTTGCAGAAGACGAAATCTCTGAAAATAATTCTAGTAGTTACTATTGTGGGAAAAACAGGTTCAAATGGTCGCAAAAACCGCCCAGTAGTTCTAGACCAAGAAAATCTAATATTATTGTTTAGTTGCAGGGAATTACTGGACCTGCTCTGCAATGTAAGTCTTTTACGCCATTTGAAGCATGGTCTCTGCTTATTACAGATGATATGCTGAACACTATAGTAGATCAGACAAATTTACAAATTTCTGAAGCGAGTGCAAATTATGATGTGACTGCGACTTATGTTGATCATGTGTCTCTAGAAGAAATGCGAGCTTTTTTCGGATTGATTTATCTCGCTGTTGCTTGTAAATCTAATCAAGAGAATGCAGACTCGCTTTTTGCTACGGAGCTAACAGGAAGACGAATATTTAGAACAACAATGTCCAAGGAACGGTTTCTTTTTCTTCTGTCTGTTATCAGATTTGATAACCGAGCAACAAGGGAAATAGCAAATAATCAGGTGACAAGTTGGCAGCTATTTCTGAATTGTTTAACTAATTTATATCCCACTCTGCAGCAAATTATAGCTGCTCACAATTTGCAACAGTTCATGAAATGCTAGTAGGTTTTTGTGGCTGCTGTTTTTTTAGAGTGTATCTACAAAGCAAGCCCCAATAACATGGGTTAAAAATTATGTGTTTGTGTTGTGCAAAATCTCACTATCTGCTAAACGCTTTTATTTATTCAGGGAAAACGAAGCATCCCAACACAGTCTGTTCTGAAGCTGGTTCAACCTATTCCTAAGACAAAGAGAAACGTAAGTGGAGATAACTGGTTCACCACTGTAGAACTGGCTAATGTACAAAAGATTGGCCTGGTATACGTCGGCACACTTCAGAAACAGAAACGTGAAATTCCGGCACAATTTCTTCCCAATAAATCATATTAAGTGGGACACAAAATTTGGTTTCACTATGGGTATAACAATACGCTTCCATGTCCCCAGGAAAAGTAAATCAGTAGTCATGCTATCATCAATGCATCATGACAAGTGTATTGATGAGTAGAGTGGTAAAGCTCATATTATTCTATTTTACAATTCTGCAAAGGGGGTATTTGGATGCTCTTGATCAGAAGAGTGCTCTCTGTAAATGTGGAAGAAGATGTAAAAGTTGGCCACTAGCCATATGGTGGGCTGTAATGTATATTGCTGTTATTAACAGTTGCGTAATATAGCAGTACTCCAATCCTAACACAAAGATGCCACGTTGTCAATTTATGAAAGAATTGTCAACAACTCTAACTGAAAATCACGTGAAACCACACGCTACTGTACCAACTCTATCAACAAGTTTGAAAACATTAATTAATTCAGAATGTCGGTTGGAAGAGGAGTTACAACCGTCAAGCTCATGTGGGCCTAAAAAGCACCAAAGAAGGAACTTTTGCTCACGAATTCATGACAAAAAAGTGTCAGTCACTTGTCAAGATGCAACAAATATGTCTGCAAAAACCACTCTCAGCAGAAGACATTATGTGTACAATGCCACAAATAGTAACTTTATGACGAACAACCATATTTTAGAAATGGAAATTTTTGTTAAGCATAAAGTAATGGCTGTTAACTTCTTTACTATGCATTAAAATTACATTTCCCCTTTAAGAGATTGATTTGGACCTTAACCAACTAGGCAGATGAAACAAATAACAAGAGTTACTACTAAAATTAAAAATTTGTTACTTTAAATCTACCTCTGCATTGAGAAATGAAAAATGTAGATATTTTTATGAGTTTCTGGCTTTCTCGTACCTCATATTTAGATTAAAGTAGTTGTAAATAAGTTGAAATGAATGTGTATAAAACAATTACCATAAAAAATTTAGTCAAAGTAAATGGAGATACTAATAATTTTTGGGGTTACTAATGACCCCACGATAGTAGTTTTGAAAGTCAAAAATATCGATAGTAACACAGAGTTACTGTGAAAAATCAAAATTCTATGTGATATACTAAAATGTGAGAAAATCAGGGGAAAATATATTTACATAAGAATTGTGCAACAACAATCTTCAAATTTATTTAGTTCAAGCCAACCGTGAGGGCCTGATGTTAGATTATCAGTTTGAAGAATCAGAACCCTAAACAAAAAAAAACAAAAAAAAGAAAAAAAAAATGGAGTCATCTGCACATGACAAGCTAAGTAAACTTGAAAGTTTGTTGTAATCTTTGCTCCTCTCAAAGCTTCATAAAAGACTTTGCTTATTAATTACTTGGACTAGATATTGTTTAATGTGGATTATTATATGGAAGAAGGAAGGCGAGGGGAGACCACAACTACCGCTTATTTATACGGTCATTTACGTTATTTTGGTCGGTCATTCCAGGTTTGTTATAACATGTAGCGGATCGACAGTTTGTGTTGCAGCTGGAAGTTGTCAAACACTCTTAAAAACAAATTACATCTTTTATACGTTACTTTCAATGGAGCAATGTTTTCTTTCTCTAAGAAAAGGTTGTCCATTTCCATCAACTTAAGTCTTCACTGAGAATTTGTTTCTATCAGGAAGAGAAACGTATCACGCAATAAACATATGCCATGACCAAGCATTCTTTTGTGTTTGCACGGCAAGTCGACACAGGGCTCGTTTTGTGGTATTATTTCTTCGACGACGCTAATGTTCTGTAATCGCACCACGAGATGTCTGCTGTCAGAGGGTAAGAGGAAAATGCCCCATACAAATGCGCAACATGAGCTGCCGGGTCCAAGCGGCAAATATCAGCGTCTCATTGTTAGCGTAGTGAGTGGGCCAAGTATAGTACTTCACGCCGTCGCGTCGGCGGCGGCTGACATATCTACAAGCTAGTCACGTGAAGTTGGCCCCCGACTTTGGAGAAATATACACTTTTTCAGAGTTCTTCATAAGTATGCCGTAGTTCTAGAGTTCTCCTTACAGAATTAGATAGTTCTGCAGAATTTTGCTAAGAAAACAATAATAGTTCGGAAAAATTTAATCTTGTAAAAAAAATTACCAAACCTGCAGAAAATAGCAAGAGCGTATTTTTTATTTATAAAAATAATAATGCACGATGGTAAAATGTTAAACATTGAAACCGTAGGACGGTGACAGGCGTTCACTGGCTGATAGGTAAGGATACAGAATGGCTATGACAAAGAGATATCAAGAAGCCGCGTCAGTTCACACAATAGCGATGGGATGTGGACAGCAAACGGGCTGACAGCATCACTAGATCCCCCTCTCACCAACGTGTGTTAACTCTCCAAAACAGATAATTGTATGTGTGTCGAAAACAGTACATTTCACACATCTGATACAGCCGGAGAGAAGCTCGAAAAATAGTTGAAAGTAAGATACATGATTTTCAAAATTAGACACATGTGCAAGTAAAAGGAACTGATATGTATCATGTGTGAAAAAAATGTCAATCTATGTTATGTAGATACTGCATATGCTAACAGTGTTTGCTGCAGTCATGGACTTTGCGGCTGGTCCCGGCGGAGGTTCGGGTCCTCCCTCGGGCATGGGTCTGTGTGTTTGTCCTTAGTATAATTTATGTTAAGTAGTGTGTAAGTTTAGGGACTGATGACCTTAGCAGTTAAGTCCCATAACATTTCACACACATTTGAACATTTTTTTGAGCTACCCGTGTTGTGCACGGAGCCCTGTTATTCTCTATCAGAATATTTCTCGTTATTCCATCTGTAATAGCGTCAGTACGTGATCCATGTATATCGCTTTCCATTTGTGGAATCACACTACTTTACACTGCATTCAAATATTTTACCATTCAAAATACACATTACTTGCAATTCCCGTGTATCGGAGGAGAGTACCACAGCACTCACACTCCAAGCAAGTAACATCACCATTCCCTCTCGCATACAGAACTAATGGGAGTATGACGACTTCGTCTTGTCACCATGTCTCTCTATAACGCACCGTCTTTCCACTATTAATGCATATGCGATACCATTCACTCTCTTGTATCTAGTCGTTACATTAAGGGCCTACAGCCACTCTCCTCGGCGTATTCCGATTACTCCATCTGTACTGTGCTCTTTTTATTTCTAAGCGTACTGGTGATGTCATGTCTATTCCTCCCTCTGTATAAATAACAAACTACATACATTTCTTTCAAGATTCTGTCATATATCTCAATGTTCAGTGCAGATCTCTCAGTCATTTTGGGAACAGTAGTTCTCTTCCTTAGTACAGACTTGCAGCTTCCTAGGAACGTATCCAAGAGATCTCCAGACAGTCTTAACCAGTAGTTAAGCCATAAATTTCACTATTTTCTCTGTGTAAATACAGATAACATGTATGACTCTTTTGTACGGTTTTACCATATTTTACATATCTTAACCCTTTTTTCAACTTTTTCCACTTTCGCTGTTGTCATATTTTTCCATTTTTCCGATTATTCCAATTTTTCCCATATTTTCCATATTCTGTGTGTAAATGTATGAGTCTTACATGCTCTTATTGTTGACCTTACCAGATGTGGGTTATTTTTACGATCCAGCTCTGATACAGAGTCCCAACCCAGCCAGAGTAACTATTAACTATAGTTCTCCCAGATGTCAACCCACGTAATTCCAGCTGACAAACCAAGTGCTGAACCACTCGCACGTACGTGGATTGATGTACAGGTTGAGTGTTGACTTTTTTTCTGCTATAGACAGACACATATTTCAGTTACACTACGATGTGTGTCAGATACAATGCAAAGTGGTATGATTTCATAAACGAAATGCGATGCAGATGGATCACATATTGACATCATTCCATATGAAGTAACGAGAACTTTGCTCGTAGAGATAAAAGGACTTACTGCACATCACGAGTAGTATAGTTTTTAACTAGATGACTTAGATTAGCACCTAATATAACTGCTCAGCATTTGTCTTACTTTTTAAACCATTTATCTTAGTTTCAATCATTATTTAAATTGCTCTCTCTGACAGTATCAGTTGTGGGAAATATACTGCTTTCGACACATGCAGTTGTTTGTTTTGGAGGGGAGTTAATTCACAATGGAGAGAGAGAACTCTGGAGATGCTGTCAGGTCAGGTTGATTGCTGTCCATACCTCATCACTACTGTGTGAAAGGTTAGATTTGACGCTGCTGAATTGACGGTCGCTTTCGATATCTCCACCTCATGGCCATCCTGGGTCTTATCTGTCAGCCAGCGACCGCCTAACACTGTCCCGTAGTTCTAATGCTCAACATTTCATAATCACACATTATTATTTTTTAATAAAGAAACACATTCTTGCTGTTGGAACTGGTCTACAGTAAAATACGTGTTAAAAAAGCTGTGGAAACGCGTTTTAGGCTCCACCTACAAGACATCGCTGTTTATAAAACTATTACTGCGCATGTCCACGTTGTCTTCGGCAGGTGTGGATCTAATGCGGACTGTTATCTGTCTGTCTGTCGTTTTAATTATTTAACGTAGAAATCGATTACCCAAACTCGAGTTGTTGGTGAACTCTTAAAAAACAATGTATTCTGAGACGTTTACTGCAGAGGATGCATAAGCGTATCCAAGGTCAAATTCTAGATTGTCTGTATTGTTTTATCAAAATAGCAGAGTCGCTCACTGAAGTGCGCTGTGACCTTAATTCAATGGGGCCACTTGCGTTTAAGGCAGCGGCAGTACTCACAGATAATAGTCGCAGCATGCTGTAATCTTCAAAGCACCGAAAAACTATCTTCTCTTTCATCATCGGATTTGTGTTGCATTCCACCGCCGCTCTCGTGACGGATAAGAGTGCACATATGCACTGAAATATAATCCTGTATTTAAGAGTTCCATTGGAAGCGAGGTACGACGGTGTCGCCTCCAAACTGCCGCGAGCTTGTGTGATCCCATAAAATTCCCGTGACCACATGAATACTCTGTAATTCACAATTACGTGCCTGGCAAAGTGTTCATCGAACCACCTTAGAACTGTTTCTCTACTGTTCCATTGTTGAACAGTGCGAACTCTAATCTCTCTTATTTTATTACAATGATCATTTCTCCTTATGTAGGTGGGAGCCAACAAAATATTTTCACACTCTAAGGAGAAAGTTAATAATTGAAGTTTCCCCAGAACATCCTGTTCCAAAGAAAAAGGCATCTGTTTTAATTATTAACACCCCAATTTGGGTATCATATCCATGACACTCTGTCCGTTATTTCACGATGATTAGTTAACGAACAGGTGCAGAGTATTGGTCTCGTATGCTCGCTTACGCAAAATGCAAGACGATACAATGCCCACATTTCCGCTGAGCTGCAGCATAGAATCTAACATCAAAGGCGTCCAGTTCACGCTGATCAGTTAGATGAACATATACAGAACTTTGTGGACTGTCTACGGTGGTAGTTGCCACTCACGAAAATTTCTTGGCACGTTGTTCGTAGAACAGTCCCTCAGTGAGAACTAGTCCCTCAGTGACAACTATCATACAAACACTATGTGATCAAAAGTATCCGGTCACCTGGCTGAAATTGACTTACAAGTTCGTGTCGCCTTCCATCGGTAATGCTGAAATTCAGTATAGTGTCGGCCCACCCTTAGCTTTCATGACAGCTTCCACTCTCGTAGACATACGTTCAATCAGGTGCTGGGAGGTTTCTTGGGGAATGGCGGCTCATTCGTCACCGAGTGCTGCACTGAGGAGAGGTATCGATGTCGGTCAGTGAGGCCTGGCGCGATGACGGCGTTACAAAACATCCCAAAGGTATTCTGTAGCATTCAGGTCAGGACTCTGAGCAAGCCAGTTAATTACATGGATGTTATTGTCTTGTAGCCGCTCCGCCACAGGCCGTGCATTATGAAGAGGTGCTCGATCGTGTTGAAAGATGCAATCACCGTCCCCGAATTGCTCTTCAACAGTGGGAAGCGAGAAAGTGCTTAAAACATCAATGTAGGCTTGTGCTGTGATAGTGCCACTCAAAACAACAAGGGATGCAAGCCCACTTCCATGAGAAACACGACCAAACCACAACACTACCGCCTCCGAATTTTAATGTTGGCACTACACATGCTGGCACATGACGTTCGCCGTGCATTCGTCATACCCACACCCTGCCACCCGATAGCCACATTGTTTACAGTAATTCGTCACTCTACACAAAGTTTTTCCACTGTTCAATCGTCCAATGTTTACGCTCCTTACACCAAGCGAGGCGTCGTTTGGCATTTACCGGTATGATGTTTGGCTTATGAGCAGCTGATCGACCATGAAATCCAATTTCTCTCACCTAACTGTCGTATTATTTGCAATGGATCCTGATGTAGTTTGGAATTCCTCTGTGATACTCCGGATAGATGTCTGCCTATTGCACATTACGACCCTCTTCAACTGTCGGCGGTCTCTGTCAATCAACAGACGTGGTCGGCCTGTACACTTTTGTGCTGTACGTGTCCCTTCACGTTTCCACTTCACTATCACATCGGAAACAGTGGACCTAGGAATGTTTAGGAGTGTGAATAAAGACGTATGAAACAAATGACACCCAATCACCTGACCACATTCAAAGTCCGTAAGTTTCGCGGAGTGTCCCATTCTCCTCTCTAACGAAGTCTAATGACTACTGAGGTTGATGATATGGAGTACCTGGCAGTAGGTGCCAGCACAATGCACCTAATATGAAAAACGTATGTTTTTAGGGGTGTCCGGATAGTTTTTATCACATAGTGCATTTACTTCCCTGCGATCAAATCATTATTTGTCTTGTGTGCGATTGGTTTACAACTTGGAAGCACTCGCGTTGGTGATAGTCATCGGTCGCTGAAGCTAAGCGCACACACGGGCTTTGCTGGCAGCTGCTGTGTGGGCGACTTCGCCCAGCGCAAGGTCCCGCTGCTGGCGACCTCTGAGCGGCGACCTCTCAAGCTGAAGGACCTGCTGAAGCAGCAGATGTACTTCACCTCGACTTTCGACTCCGTTGTGACCACCTACACCACCCCATTACTCACCCACTGGCTTTGTGGCATAGCTACTTTCGAACATTAATATTACCCTCAGCTGAAATTAGAGCTATTTCTACTTTACCCCAGGGACCAGTCATAAAGTAGGAACATAGCACTATTCATAAAACTATAACAATTCATTTGTTATAAAATAATTTTTCTTTCTGTCACCTCTTTAGACGTATCTGTTTTCACCATCGTTTAGTGTAAGTTAGGTCATCTGTTGGGTAAATTATGCATTGTTTTCAGTTGTAGAACCAAAGCAACATATGTTCAACGAACAGTTTGAATTTTTTGGAAATTTTATGAAAATAACGATGTATTAATAAGGTACTGATTCGGCCTATGTTGCTATACTGAAGAATACACACATCAATGCTACAGCTACCATTAGACTCCACCATGATAGTGAGATATTCAAAAGTCAGGCAATAAGACTACATACCACTGAAATTATTCTGTTTCTTGTACGCTACCCGTGTGAATAAATTAAGCTAAAATTACAAAAGAATAAGTCAATGAAACATATACCATCCCTTCGCTTGTAATCGGACAGAATGGACTGTGGTGATCGCGAATTGACTTATACCTTAACAAGGCTCTAAACATCGGAAAGACTTTGTACACTTTAAAAAAAACTTCACTTGCACTATACATTTTTGTGTGTTCAGTCACTAATCTGATCAGGAAGTTGTGGCAATTTTCGTGGACGCTCTTGGAGCAAATGAAGTTACGGAGTAGTCATATGAGCCCCTTTCTCTCCTCAGCATAGTGTGCCAAAATTATAGCTAATTCCCTTTTACTCATTATAACTTACGAATTTCCTATCATCAAAAGATATCGTGAACATGTTCCATGGAGGCTGAGAACTAGCTGATTCGCAATTAGCTGTAACAGTAGATAAGCAGGCCCTACTTGTGTAACACAGAAACTTACCTTCGGTCGCAAGTTGACTGTGGCCGTGAAGATCGAGCAAACTGTTTCGTTGTGAGAAAGTGTTAGATGAGACATCACGTCCCAAGACAAGTTCATTTAATATCGTAACAGCTTTCGGCAGTGTTGCTTAACTGGTCGATATCGCTTCGTTTGTAATCTCCATTAGGGAAATGAGCCGCAGGACTAAATTCTCAATAATTACTGATGAAGTCACATTTACTTGTCATTAAGCTTAAACGTTTAGGGATACACAACTCTATTTCACAGTCGACAGAATCGCGGAATTGAACTTAGGTTTCTTTTCTGGAAGCATTTTTCGGCCTGGCTAGTAGTTTGATGTTCACTGCTAGAATTATGTACACCGCTATTAATGTATTTCAGCAGACTACCTAAGAGTATTATGCAGTATGGGAAAGTGGTTGCTAATCCCGTGCCTTGTTTAGTATCTCTTAACAGCATCTAAATTACGTGTATATCTGTATCTATACACCGTAAGCCACCTTACTGTCTGTAGCGGAGGGTATGTATGGTACCATTAATTTTTGCCCCTTCCTTTTTCCAGTTGCGAATGGTGTAAGGAATAAGTGGCTGACGGTACGCCTCTGTGTAACCTTCAATTTCTCTGATTTTCTCGCCGTACCCATTTCGCGAGACGTATGTGAAAGCAGGCGATAGGTGTCTCACTCTTGTTGAAACTAAGCTCCCGGAATTTGAACAGTTAACCTCTTTGTGACGCACAACGCCTTTCTTGCACACTTTACCACCGCAAACTGTTTACTATCGCCGGCCGGAGTGGTCGAGCGGTTGTAGGCGCTACGCTCTGGAACCGCGCAACCGCTACGGTCGCAGGTTCGAATCCTGCCTCGGGCATGGATGTGTGTGGTGTCCTTAGGTTAGTTAGTTTTAAGTAGTTCTAAGTTCTAGGGGACTGATGACCGCAGAATTTAAGGCCCATAGTGCTGAGAGCCATTTGAGCCATTTTTTTTGTTGACTATCTACATAAAACTCTTCCACTTACTAAAAAATCCTGTGACGAAACGTGCCGTTTTTGGTTGTGTCTTCTCAATCAGGTCTATTTATCCGACCTGGTAGGTGCCCAGGGACCGATAAGCAGCACTCAAGAATCCGTGGAACAAATATTTTGTAAGTCACTTCTTTAATGGGCGAATGACATTTCCTTGAGATTCTTTCTCTGAATGTCAGTATGGCACCCGCTTTTCCTATAGTTGCTTTCATGTAGTCAGTCCATTTTAGGTCATTCCGTACTACTTCGCCTTTCCACTTTACAGGTGCTAACGTCTCCGGAATTTTAAATGTGCGCTTGTGAATCTAGGGAGCTCAACAGCGATCTTAAGAGCAACATTGCTAAAATATACAGTCCAGTCACACTAATGTGACCACCACTTATATTCGAAGTCGACGTGCGCTAACCATTCACAGACGGTAGGTGGTAGCACTGGCAGTGGAGGGCATATAAAGCAGGTCTGGGAGGATGCGGAAAACAGTGCAGTCGTTTTCGTAATGCGGAAACGGAGCAATTTATGTGACGTCCAATACAGCATTACCATTTTCTTTCCGGCCAAGAGTGGAAGCACTTCCGAAACTGCTAAGTTTGCAACCTGTTCGCTTGCCACCTTTGTTAAAGTCTGCTTTGCATGGTAAAATAGTGCTATCCACTGAAACTGTCGTGTGTACCATGGGCCGTAGATGATATGTGTGAACGATGGCTGCAGAAATACGTAAGGGCGGATACTCGTGCATCTGTTGAGCAACTCACCGTCCAGATGAACGAAGGCGCTACCAACAGCGTCTCTTCAGTGGCCATTCAGCGAACGTTTTCGCATATGGGCTTCCGTAGCAGGCGCATGGTTAATACATCCTTGCCGATTGCTTTTCATTGACGAAAAAGGCTGGAATTTTATCGCCAAAGCCGCAACTGAATGTCCACTGTATAGTTGCAGATGGTCTTTTCAGGTGAATCACGTCTAATGCTTCATCGGACAGACGGCTGCCCGCATGTCCGGCCCTGCAACAGTCGTCAGAGGAGGGTGTGTTACGGTCAGAGGTATGTTTTCGTGTCATTCCCTGAGTTATCTCGTAGTTCTGGAAGGAAAATTGGATCAACACAAGTATGCATCTCTCCTTGGGGACCATGTCCACCCCTACACGCAGTTTGTTTTTCCTCGGCACGATGGCATTTAACAGCAGGACATGCGACGTCTCACACCTTGCAGTGTACGTACGTGGTCCAAAGGGCACCAGGATGAGTTTGCCGTCCTCCTCTGTCCACCAACCCTCCTGGATTTAAACCCATCTATAGTCTGTGAGAACACCTCTATTAGACTGCTCGCGCCATGGATGCTCAACCTAGAAACCTAGTGCAGCTGGCCATGGCACTGGAGTCGGTATGGCACCACATCACTGTCGGCACCTTCCAGAACCTCACTGGCCCTCTTCCTGCACGTATCGCAGCGATACACGGTGCAAAAGGGGCTGTTTAGGCTTTTGACAGGTGGTCACGTTACTGTGACTGCACAGTGTAGTCTCACTGAAAATTACAATCACTCTCTGTCATGTGCACTCACATTCAGCTACCCAGTCACATTCAATTACACTAAAATAAACTCTCTCCGAACAGACCTTGAAGGCCCAATGGCACCGACCGACCGCCGTGTCGTCCTCAGATCACAGGCGTCACTGGATGCGAATATGGAGGGTACGTGGTCAGCACACTGCTTTCCCGGCCAATATCAGTTTCCGTGGCCGAAGCCGCTACTTCCCAGTCAAGTAGCTCCTCAATTGGCTTCACAAGGGCTGAGTGCACCCCACTTGCCATCAGCGCTCGGCAGACCAGACGGTGACCCATCCAAGCGCTAGCCAAGCCCGACAGCGCTTAACTTCGGTGATCTGACGGGAAACCGTGTTACCACTGCGGCAAGGCCGTTGGCATATTATAATAGAATAGTATTGGCTGGCAGAACCAATCCTATAGCTATTCAGCTGTGCCCCGCAGGGCATTCAATTATACAGAACTTAATATTTTTGACCCTGTCAGTGTTAAAATGTGTTATTAAAATTATCGCTGAACTGTAGGACAAAGGATAAATAATAATTACTCAAGCAGGTAAGACTGACTGAACACTTACAAAAACTAGATAGAATAATCTAACCATCTCACGAATACTTTAGGGAGCAAGTCAAACATCTCGAAATATCTTAAAAGTCGTATCACATTCCTCTCATTGTTAGCTAACTTACATGACAAATCAGCTGGTAAACTAACCTCTCTCGTCTTGTTGGAATAAAAAGTGCATTCATTTAAAATGAGGTGTACTGGTGATCTATATGTCAGGAGGACCACACACTGAAGGGTCCTCCCATTGTATCAGCAAGTCATACATCGTCGGAAAATGCTCCATTCGATGGTGAATCAGAAGTACTTCATTTCATCGCAGTATCTGGAAAGAAGTATAGTGCGATATCGAGTACCTCGTTTTATCGACTGCAACTATTGTCCGTCACTTTCATCTGTTCTTGTTCCCTTTCCCCATGAGCCTGTACCTCAATAACAAGGACATAGTATGCAAGTTGACAGCATATTGAGCCGCTTGATTTGAAACACACGCTTCCTTATGTGCCACATCTGCTAATTAATTCCCTTAAACCCTAGTGCCCAGCAAAATACCTCATTCCAACCAAGAAAATTCAACGAATCTTTGAGATTTGGAACTGTATCCCTCATTTGCAGGTCAGCTACATCAAAGAAAATCGAAAAAACCAAGAGAAAGCTTAAAATAAACACACACGCCCTTATCTCTGAAAAATTTTAAATCGTTACAGGCAGCCCATTCTTCCAACGTTGTGATTGTACGTTGCCGTTGCACAAGGCTAGAAGTGGAACAAAATATTGCAAAATCGTCCACAAATAAGGAACACTGCACTGTTTTCCTTACCATGGACGTTATACCATTTGCAGCAATCGAAAACAGAGCTACTCAATAAACACTGTCTTGACAGACACCATTCTCCTGCTCACATCTGTCAGATAGAAATTGACCAACTTGGTATCCAAACAAACTTTGGGTTAGAAAGGATTGTATGAATATAGGAATTCTTTTGCGGAAACCTCTTTGATAGATCTGCCTCAACTGTGCCCCCTAGTAGTATCATATACATTAATTATACACTGAGGTGACAAAAATTATGGGATAGCAATATGCACATATACAGATGGCGGTAGTACAGCGTACACTACGTATGAAAGAGCAGTGCATTGGCGGAGCTGTCATTTGTACTCAGATGACTGATGCGAAAAGCTTTCCGACATGATTATGGTCGCACGACGGGAATTAACAGCCTTTGAACGCGGAATAGTAATCGAAGTTAGACGCATGGGACATTCCATTTAGAAAATCGTTAGGGAATTTAGTATTCCTAGATCCATTGTGTCAATGATGTACCGAGAATACCAAAATTCAAGCATTTCTTCTCACCATAGACAATGCAGTGGCACACAGCCTAGAGTTGTCAAAGCTAACAGACAAGAAATACTGCGTAAAATAACCGCAGAAATCAATGTGCGACATACGACGTACGTGTCCGATGGGATAGAGAGGCGAAATCTGGCGTTAATGGACTGTGGCAGCAGAGACGACAGACACGAGTGCATCTGCAGAGAGAGCCACCTCGCCTGCAGTGCCTCACCCGGGGTTGGGACAACATCCGTTGGACCCTAGACGACTAGAAAACCATGGCCTGGTCAAATGAGTCACGCATCGACTTGGTAAGAACTGATGGTAGGGTTCAAGTGTGTCGCAGACCCTTCGAAGCCATGGACCCTAGTTGTCAACATGCCACTGCACAAGCTGGTTGTGGTTCCATAATGGCGTGAGCTGCGTTTTGATCGAATGGGCTGGGTCCTCTGGTCCATCTGAACCAATCACTGCCTAGAAATGGTTGGGTTCAGATACTTGGAGACCATTACCAGCCATTCATGGTCTTCATGTTACCAAACAACTTTGTCGTCTCACTGGGCCAAAATTGTTCGTGATCAGTTTGAAGAAAATTCTTGGCAATTCGAGCGAGAGACTGTGACACCCAGATCGCCTGACATGAATCCCATCAAACGTTTATGGCACATAATCAGATAAGTCACGCAAAGACTTGGTCTAGGGGTAGCGTCTTTGATTCATAATCAAAACGTCTTCAGTCCCGGGTTCTATCCCCGCCACTGTCTAAATTTTGATAAATAATCAGCATTGGCCGCCGAAGACTTCCGGCATAAGAAGTCAGCCTCATTCTGCCAACGGCCTTGTCAAAGAGGGCGGAGGAGCGGATAGAGGTTCAGGGTACTCTCTTGTCCTAGGGGTGGGAAATTGCCCCTAAAGGCATTGGCAAAAGATTCCGGAATAGTCCCCCATTCGGATCTCCGGGAGGGGACTGCCAAGGGGGAGGTTACCATGAGAAAAAGATTGAATAATTAATGAAAGGTTAACGTTCTACGAGTCGGGGCGTGGAATGTCAGAAGCTTGAACGTGGTAGGGAAACTAGAAAATCTGAAAAGGGAAATGCAAAGGCTCAATCTAGATATAGGAGGGGTCAGTGAAGTGAAGCGGAAGGAAGACAAGGATTTCTGGTCAGATGAGTATCGGGTAATATTAACAGCAGCAGAAAATGGTATAACAGGTGTAGGATTCGTTATGAATTGGAAGGTAGGGCAGAGGGTGTGTTACTGTGAACAGTTCAGTGACCGGGTTGTTCTAATCAGAATCGACAGCAGACCAACACCGACAACGATAGTTCAGGTATACATGCCGACGTCGCAAGCTGAAGATGAACAGATAGAGAAAGTGTATGAGGATATTGGAAGGGTAATGCAGTATGTAAAGGGGGACGAAAATCTAATAGTCATGGGCGACTGGAATGCAGTTGTAGGGGAAGGAGTAGAAGAAAAGGTTACAGGAGAATATGGGCTTGGGACAAGGAATGAAAGAGGAGAAAGACTAATTGAGTTCTGTAACAAGTTTCAGCTAGTAATAGCGAATACCCTGTTCAAGAATCACAAGAGGAGGAGGTATACTTGGAAAAGGCCGGGAGATACGGGAAGATTTCAGTTAGATTACATCATGGTCAGACAGAGATTCCGAAATCAGATACTGGATTGTAAGGCGTAGCCAGGAGCAGGTATAGACTCAGATCACAATATCACAATATAGTAGTGATGAAGAGTAGGCTGAAGTTAAAGACATTAGTCAGGAAGGATCAATACGCAAAGAAGTGGGATACGGAAGTACTAAGGAATGACGAGATACGTTTGACGTTCTCTAACGTTATAGATACAGCAATAAGGAATAGCGCAGTAGGTAGTACAGTTGAAGAGGAATGGACATCTCTAAAAAGGGCCATCGCAGAAGTTGGGAAGGAAAACATAGATACAAAGAAGGTACTGCGAAGAAACCATGGGTAACAGAAGAAATACTTCAGTTAATTGATGAAAGGAGGAAGTACAAACACGTTCCGGGAGAATCAGGAATACAGAAATACAAGTCGCTGAGGAATGAAATAAATAGGAAGTGCAGGGAAGCTAAGACGACATGGCTGCAGGAAAAATGTAAAGACATCGAAAAAGATATGAATGTCGGAAGGACAGACTCAGCATACAGCAAAGTCAAAACAACCTTTGGTGACATTAAAAGCAACGGTGGCAACATTAAGAGTGCAACGGGAATTCCACTGTTAAATGCACAGGAGAGAGCAGATAGGTGGAAAGAATACATTGAAAGCCTCTATGAGGGTGAAGATTTGTCTGATGTGATAGAAGAAGAAACAGGAGTCGATTTAGAAGAGATAGGGGATCCAGTATTAAAATCGGAATTTAAAAGAGCTTTGGAGGACTTACGGTCAAATAAGGCAGAAGGGATAGATAACATTCCATCAGAATTTCTAAAATCATTGGGGGAAGTGGCAACAAAACGACTATTCACGTTGGTGTGTAGAATATATGAGTCTGGCGATATACCATCTGACTTTCGGAAAAGCATCATCCACATAATTCCGAAGACGGCAAGAGCTGACAAGTGCGAGAATTATCGCACAATCAGCTTAACAGCTCATGCATCGAAGCTGCTTACAAGAATAATATACAGAAGAATGGAAAAGAAAATTGAGAATGCGCTAGGTGACGATCAGTTTGGCTTTAGGAAAAGTAAAGGGACGAGAGAGGCAATTCTGACGTTACGGCTAATAATGGAAGCAAGGCTAAAGAAAAATCAAGACACTTTCATAGGATTTGTCGACCTGGAAAAAGCGTACGACAATATAAAATGGTGCAAGCTGTTCGAGATTCTGAAAAAAGTGAGGGTTAGCTATAGGGAGAGACGGGTCATATACAATATGTACAACAATCAAGAGGGAATAATAAGAGTGGACGATCAAGAACGAAGTGCTCGTATTAAGAAGGGTGTAAGACAAGGCTGTAGCCTTTCGCCCCTACTCTTCAACCTGTACATCGAGGAAGCAATGATGGAAATAAAAGAAAGGTTCAGGAGTGGAATTAAAATACAAGGTGAAAGGCTATCAATGATACGATTCGCTGATGACATTGCTATCCTGAGTGAAAGTGAAGCAGAATTAAATGATCTGCTGAACGGAATGAACAGTCTAATGAGTACACAGTATGGTTTGAGAGTAAATCGGAGAAATACGAAGGTAATGAGAAGTAGTAGAAATGAGAACAGCGAGAAACTTAACATCAGGATTGATGGTCACGAAGTCAATGAAGTTAAGGAATTCTGCTACCTAGGCGGTAAAATAACCAATGACGGACGGAGCAAGGAGGACATCAAAAGCAGACTCGCTATGGCAAAAAGGCATTTATGGCCAAGAGAAGTCTACTAATATCAAATACCGGCCTTAATTTGAGGAAGAAATTTCTGAGGATGTACGTCTGGAGTACAGCACTGTATGGCAGTGAAACATGGACTGTGGGAAAACCGGAACAGAAGAGAATCGAAGCATTTCAGATGTGGTGCTATAGACGAATGTTGAAAATTAGATGGACTGATAAGGTAAGGAATGAAGAGGTTCTACGCAGAATCGGAGAGGAAAGGAACATATGGAAAACACTGATAAGGAGAAGGGACAGGATGATAGGACATCTGCTAAGACATGAGGGAATGACTTCCATGGTACTAGAGGGAGCTGTAGAGGGCAAAAACTGTAGAGGAAGACAGAGATTGGAATACGTCAAGCAAATAATTGAGGACGTAGGTTGCAAGTGCTACTCTGAGATGAAGAGGTTAGCACAGGAAAGGAATTCGTGGCGGGCCGCATCAAACCAGTCAGTAGACTGATGACCAAAAAAAAAAAAAAAAAAAAATCGAGATCCATACGTGAATAACGTCCCACACTGGCAATACTTTCTCAGTTATGGACGGCTATGTAGTTGGCATGGCTCAACATTCGTGCAGAGGACTTCCAACGACTTGAATCCATGCATGTCGAATTGATGTACTACAGCGGCCAAAAGGAGGTCCAACATGATATTAGGAGGAATCCCATGACTTTTGTCACCTCAACGTGTGAAGAAATATGCTCAACAGGTGCTGTCTCAAAGGGAAAGGCTGTAGTATAGCTGTCTGCAGCAGTGACAGGATGTCAGTAGTTGATCGATATCTTCTGAGAGCGACTAAGGAGCTTCCTGATTTCTAGGATACGGATCAGTCAACGGTTTACCATATGCTCCATGTTATTTCCTAGATAGCTAGATAAGGCGAGAATCCGATAACTGTTGGTACTCGGTAGGAGCTTCTCTGTTTTGAGGAGGACAATATTTTTCTTCCTCGATAATCTGCGAAACTGTCCCGTCCGCCATAGTGTACGAGTATTACCAATTTCTAGAAAGATTTCCCTTGCCTAATTGCCGCAGTAGGCTCTGCCTGATTCGCCCCTGCTCGGGCGCAGTATTGCTAGCCTCGATAAGGGCTGAATTCAGTTCCCACATGAAGAGAGTTCAGTTACAGGAATCAGCGTTGTTCAGTCTGAAGTCCAATCCACCCTCTCCATGTACAGGTGGTGACGACGGCATGCTGGATTCAATCAGGTGTTACTAGTAGTCTTGGCGAAGTCCTGTGCCTTTGTCTAGCTGATGTCTTCAGTTCTTGTTTGGAGACATCCTCCTTCACTACAGATGCTATAGGTGGCCTGCTTTACCTTTCGGCAAACCTTCTGATGACTACCCTTACTAGTGCTGAACTGATAGAAGGATTAAAGTGTTCAATAACTCACCCCATGACCTCTCCTTACTCTGCTTAGTGATATGGTGGCATTTCGCCCTCTAAACCTATAATGTGTCGCGTAGCGAAAAGCAAGTGTCCACCAAGACGCTCAGGACAAGCGTGGCACGCCATGACACGTGGAGCTCGTGGAAACGCTGAGTGTCGACCTAACCAGCTAGCAGAGAATCCAAAGCCATCGTCAGGACAACAAAGAAACTGAGTACAACAGAGTGAAGAAATCATAACATATATGTAAAGAGAATGTAGGAAAAATAAACAAGATCTGCGCTCGTGTTATCATCTGAAAGACTTTGAAGTCCACGTGGTCGAAAGAGGTACTTGACAGAGCATCCTCTAGAGGTACCAAGACTGTTTTCTTTCGTTGCGATTTCAGCGTTGTGATCAGCTGCTCGATCTCTGCATTTGATGCCTGATGGAACAGTGCAGTAGTCAGCTGCTGAATTTCATTTTCGTAGCAGAATGCTTCAAATTCCTCTGACACAAACTGGCGACCATTGTCTGAAATCAGACTGTGTAGTGCCTCCATCGATAGCGAAAATGGCAACTAATGCCTTAAATGTCTTGGAGGACAGTTCTTTGTATCCCTGTTCACATGGGCGCTTGGCTTACACTTAATAGGCAGGCACCATGTATTCAATGGCAAAATTAATTGCTGGCCAATAGACATGTTTCCAGGCCAGTAGTTCCATGCGCAACATACTCCAATGTGATGCATGTAACGTCTACAAAATGCATTGTCGCAACGATGGTAGAATAAAAATGTGGCAGTTTTGCTAACAGTAGGACACTTGCTATAGTGTTGAGCCAACCTCAAAGTTTGAAGTACGTGCGCAGCGCTTTTTTCTGACCAAGTTGGAAAACGTTCTGCCCACCCTTCCTAGACTGCAGTAATTATTCTGTGCAAGAATGGATCCTTGCAGATAGCTGCCACTACTTCCCATGCTATCAAGGGACATCCATAGATGGTATACTCAAGGTTCTGGTCTAGCGCGAAACAGATTACTTCTTGCTTTTAGACGTCGTCGTTAGGATACATAGATAACTGTGACAAGGCACCTGTATTCGCACGCTGTGAACAATTAGTCAGAAGCGAGGCCCACTGCTCTAAATGCTGCGCCATTCTATCTGGGTGCTTCGACTGGGAACCAAACAGAGAGAGATGAGCGGCTTATGGTCTATAAGGAGCTGGAATGTGATGCCATGCAAGAAAACATGAAAATTTGTTTATATATCATCTCAAGTGACCCTTTCTCAACCTAAGAATATTTCTCTATGCTGTCGATGGGTGAATGAGTTCTTCGCTGTTGCCTCCAAAACAGTTCATAGTCGGATTATGCAGTGAACTTAACTGAGAAAAACATAGTACTATTCTCCTAGCAGCCATTAAAGTCAGTCCAGACAGGAACTGTAGCCAAGTGAATACAGGTACAATTGCAGGAATTACTATTAATCTCAGAATAGTGAGAGGCGTACATTCTTGTGTCGCTAGAGTTACAAGAATTTCTACGAGAAGACATCACCATTTGTCCAGACAGAGTGACACAGAATAACACATGGTCATGTGAGGTACAGTTTTTCTTAGGGAAAACAGAAGTAGCAGAGTGTTGAAGAGGAGCGTTTGCCCCATGACCGATTTCCAGACAGTGGGAGCACATTGGATTTTCTCACCAGAAGGTGTCATTGCTAACTGTCACAAAAATGGACCAAATGATCAAAATTAAGCTACAAAACAGTGCTGTATTAATAAATTGTACATTGTGTGACGGAGCAGCAGCACAATTTCGCCTTCCAGTTATCATTACTGGCATGTCCATGATCAAGTTATCACAAGCTGTGTTGTATTGGCCGAAAAAACTGTTAGAAGAGTTATCATCCCAAAAACTAATGTTCCTCAACAACTTCTTAAACGCTGACCTATTACGCTCATTGGATGAGCTGATAGCGTCAAACGTTATAACATCACGACTAAAAGTATTACCACTACCATAACTGCCATGGTTCTGCTAACGGTATATGTACTCTACTTTCGCCCGAAACATAAAATGACTCATCCCCCTGAATCATCAATACATAAAATACCGGTGAAGTGGTTAAATAGTATTAATAAGGAGCAAAAAACTGTAACATAAAATATGATTCTATACTTGTTTTAGACAGACAAACATGTGGTTCCTGAAGAGGGGCAGCAGCCTTTTCAGTAGTTGCAAGGGCAACAGTCTGGATGATTGACTGATTTGGCCTTGTAACAATAACCAAAACGGCCTTGCTGTGCTGGTACTGCGAACAGCTGAAAGCAAGGGGAAACTACGGCCGTAATTTTTCCCGAGGGCATGCAGCTTTACTGTATGATTAAATGATGATGGCGTCCTCTTGGGTAAAATATTCCGGAGGTAAAATAGTCCCCCATTCGGATCTCCGGGCGGGGACTACTCAAGAGGATGTCGTTATCAGGAGAAAGAAAACTGGCGTTCTACGGATCGGAGCGTGGAATGTCAGATCCCTTAATCGGGCAGGTAGGTTAGAAAATTTAAAAAGGGAAATGGATAGGTTAATGTTAGATATAGTGGGAATTAGTGACGTTCGGTGGCAGGAGGAACAAGACTTCTGGTCAGGTGACTACAGGGTTATAAACACAAAGTCAAATAGGGGTAATGCAGGAGTAGGTTTAATAATGAATAGGAAAATAGGAATGCGGGTAAGCTACTACAAACAGCATAGTGAACGCATTATTGTGGCCAAGATAGATACGAAGCCCACACCTACTACAGTAGTACAAGTTTATACGCCAACTAGCTCTGCAGATGACGAATTAATTGAAGAAATGTATGATGAAATAAAACACATTATTCAGATGGTGAAGGGAGACGAAAATTTAGTAGTCATGGGTGACTGGAATTCGAGTGTAGGAAAGGGGAGAGAAGGAAACATAGTAGGTGAATATGGATTGGGGCTAAGAAATGAAAGAGGAAGCCGCCTGGTAGAATTTTGCACAGAGCACAACTTAATCATAGCCAACACTTGGTTTAAGAATCATGATAGAAGGTTGTATACATGGAAGAACCCTGGAGATACTAAAAGGTATCAGATAGATTATATAATGGTAAGACAGAGATTTAGGAACCAGGTTTTAAATTGTAAGACATTTCCAGGGGCAGATGTGGACTCTGACCACCATGTATTGGTTATGACCTGTAGATTGAAACTGAAGAAACTGCAAAAAGGTGGGAATTTAAGGAGATGGGACCTGGATAAACTGAAAGAACCAGAGGTTGTACAGAGTTTCAGGGAGAGCATAAGGGAACAATTGACAGGAATGGGGGAAAGAAATACAATAGAAAAAGAATTGGTAGCTTTGAGGGATCTACATCTACATCTACATTGATACTCCGCAAGCCACCCAACGGTGTGTGGCGGAGGGCACTTTACGTGCCACTGTCATTACCTCCCTTTCCTGTTCCAGTCGCGTATGGTTCGCGGGAAGAACGACTGTCTGAAAGCCTCCGTGCGCGCTCTAATCTCTCTAATTTTACATTCGTGATCTCCTCGGGAAGTATAAGTAGGGGGAAGCAATATATTCGATACCTCATCCAGAAACGCACCCTCTCGAAACCTGGCGAGCAAGCTACACCGCGATGCAGAGCGCCTCTCTTGCAGAGTCTGCCACTTGAGTTTATTAAACATCTCCGTAACGCTATCACGGTTACCAAATAACCCAGTGACGAAACGCGCCGCTCTTCTTTGGATCTTCTCTATCTCCTCCGTCAACCCGACCTGGTACGGATCCCACACTGATGAGCAATACTCAAGTATAGGTCGAACGAGTGTTTTGTAAGCCACCTCCTTTGTTAATGGACTACATTTTCTAAGCACTCTCCCAATGAATCTCAACCTGGTACCCGCCTTACCAACAATTAGTTTTATATGATCATTCCACTTCAAATCGTTCCGTACGCATACTCCCAGATATTTTACAGAAGTAACTGCTACCAGTGTTTGTTCCGCTATCATATAATCATACAATAAAGGATCCTTCTTTCTATGTATTCGCAATACATTACATTTGTCTATGTTAAGGGTCAGTCGCCACTCCCTGCACCAAGTGCCTATCCGCTGCAGATCTTCCTGTATTTCGCTACAATTTTCTAATGCAGCAACTTCTCTGTATACTACAGCATCATCCGCGAAAAGCCGCATGGAACTTCCGACACTATCTATGAAATAGTGAAGGCAGCTGAGGATCAAGTAGGTAAAAAGACGAGGGCTAGTAGATATCCTTGGGTAACAGAAGAAATATTGAATTTAATTGATGAAAGGAGAAAATATAAAAATGCAGTAAATGAAGCAGGCAAAAAGGAATACAAACGTCTCAAAAACGAGATCGACAGGAAGTGCAAAATGGCTAAGCAGGGATGGCTAGAGGACAAATGTAAGGATGTAGAGGCTTATCCCACTAGGGGTAAGATAGATACTGCCTACAGGAAAATTAAAGAGACCTTTGGAGATAAGAGAACCACTTGTATGAACATCAAGAGTTCAGATGGAAACCCAGTTCTAAGCAAAGAAGGGAAAGCAGAAAGGTGGAAGGAGTATATAGAGCGTCTATACAAGGGCGATGTACTTGAGGATAATATTATTGAAATGAGAGAGGAGGTAGATGAAGATGAAATGGGAGATACAATACTGCGTGAAGAGTTTGACAGAGCACGGAAAGACCTGAGTCGAAACAAGGCCCCGGGAGTAGACAACATTCCATTAGAACTACTGACAGTCTTGGGAGAGCCAGTCATGACAAAACTCTACCATCTGGTGAGCAAGATGTATGAGACAGGCGAAATACCCACAGACTACAAGAAGAATATAATAATTCCAATCCCAAAGAAAGCAGGTGTTGACAGATGTGAAAATTACCGAACTATCAGTTTAATAAGTCGCAGCTGCAAATTACTAACGCGAATTCTTTACAGACGAATGGAAAAACTGGTAGAAGCGGACCTCGGGGAAGATCAGTTTGGATTCCGTAGAAATACTGGAACACGTGAGGCAATACTGACCTTACGACTTATCTTAGAAGAAAGATTAAGGAAAGGCAAACCTACGTTTCTAGCATTTGTAGACTTAGAGAAAGCTTTTGACAATGTTGATTGGAATACTCTCTTTCAAATTCTAAAGGTGGCAGGGGTAAAATACAGGGAGCGAAAGGCTATTTACAATTTGTACAGAAACCAGATGGCAGTTATAAGAGTCGAGGGACATGAAAGGGAAGCAGTTTTTGGGAAGGGAGTAGGACAGGGTTGTAGCCTCTCCCCGGTGTTATTCAATCTGTATATTGAGCAAGCAGTAAAGGAAACAAAAAAAAAATTCGGAGTTGGTATTAAAATTCATGGAGAAGAAGAAAAAACTTTGAGGTTCGCCGATGACATTGTAATTCTGTCAGAGACAGCAAAGGACTTGGAAGAGCAGTTGAACGGAATGGACAGTGTCTTGAAGGGAGGAGACAGCAAAGGACTTGGAAGAGCAGTTGAACGGAATGGACAGTGTCTTGAAGGGAGGATATAAGATGAACATCAACAAAAGCAAAACGAGGGTAATGGAATGTAGTCGAACTAAGTCGGGTGATGTTGAGGGTATTAGATTAGGAAATGAGACACTTAAAGTAGTAAAGGAGTTTTGCTATTTGGGGAGCAAAATAACTGATGATGGTCGAAGTAGAGAGGATATAAAATGTAGACTGGCAATGGCAAGAAAAGCGTTTCTGAAGAAGAGAAATTTGTTAACTTCGAGTATAGATTTAAGTGTCAGGAAGTCATTTCTGAAAGTATTTGTATGGAGTGTAGCCATGTATGGAAGTGAAGCATGGACGGTAAATAGTTTGGACAAGAAGAGAATAGAAGCTTTCGAAATGTGGTGCTACAGAAGAATCCTGAAGATTAGATGGGTAGATCACATAACTAATGAGGAAGTATTGAATAGGATTGGGGAGAAGAGAAGCTTGTGGCACAACTTGACCAGTAGAAGGGATCGGTTGGGAGGACATGTTCTGAGGCATCAAGGGATCACCAATTTAGTATTGGAGGGCAGTGTGGAGGGTAAAAATCGTAGGGGGAGACCAAGAGATGAATACACTAAGCAGATTCAGAAGGATGTAGGTTGCAGTAGGTACTGGGAGTTGAAGAAGCTTGCACAGGATAGAGTAGCATGGAGAGCTGCATCAAACCAGTCTCAGGACTGAAGACCACAACAACAACAACTTGTTTTAGAGCGTAAGGATTCAACAGGGACGATACAGGATTAAGAAACAAAACAAGTACTTTGTGAATAAGTTTTTACAAACATTTAAATAATAAGAAATTGTACAGTGTGTAACTATCCATGTAACATATACACAAATCAAAAAAAGTTTTGCATCACCTCGGTTCCGAGGTTTCCGGAACCTGTACAGGATTTTGTAGTAAGGTCAACATAAACACCATTTCCTCTCTTTTTATTCCTCATGCATTGCATGTTGTACAACCATACAGCGAGACCTTCAGAGATGGTGGTCCAGATTGCTGTACACACCAGTACCTCTAATACCCAGTAGCACGTCCTCTTGCATTGATGCATACCTGTATTCGTCCTGGCATACTATCCACAAGTTCATCAAGGCACTGTTGGTCCATATTGTCTCACTCCTCAACGGCGATTCGGCGTAGATCCCTCAAAGTGGTTGGTGGGTCACGTCGTTCATAAACAGCCCTTTTCGATCTATCGCAGGCATGTCTGGAGAACGTGCTGGCCACTCTGGTCGTACAATGTCGTTATCCTAAAGGAAGTCACTCACAAGATGTGCACGGTGGGGGCGCGAATTGTCGTCCATGAAGACGAATGCCTCGCCAGTAAGTTGCCAATATCGTTGCACTATCGGTCGGAGGATGGCATTCATGTATCGTACAGCCGTTACGGCGCCTTCCATGACCACCAGCGGCGTACGTCGGCCAAACATAATGCCACCCCAAAACGGCAGGGCACCTCCACCTTGCTGCGCTGGCTGGACAGTGTGTCTAAGGCGTTCAGCCTGACCGGGTTGCCTCCAAATAAGTCTCTGACTATTGTCTGGTTGAAGGCATATGCGACACTCATCGGTGAAGAGAACGTGATGCCAATCCCGAGCGGTCCAGTCGGCATGTTGTTGGGCCCATCTGTACCGTGCAGCATGGTGTCGTGGTTGCAAAGACGGATCTCGCCAAGGACGTCGAGTGTGAAGTTGCGCATCATGCAGCCTATTGCGCACAGTTTGAGTCGTAACACGACGTCCTGTGGCTGCACGAAAAGCATTATTCAACATGGTGACGTTGCTGTCAGGGTTTCTCCGAGCCATAATCCACAGGTAGTGGTCATTCACTGCAGTAGTAGCCCTTGGGCGGCCTGAGCGAAGCATGTCATTGACAGTTACTGTCTCTCTGTATCTCCTCCATGTCCGAACTACATCGCTTTCGTTCACTCCGAGACGCCTGGACACTTCCCTTGTTGAGAGCCCTTCCTGGCACAAAGTAACAATGATGATGTGATCGAACCGCGGTATTGACCGTCTAGGTACGGTTGAACTACAGACAACACGAGCCGTGTACTTCCTTCCTGGTGGAATGACTGGAACTGATCGGCTGTCGGACCCCCTCCGTCTAATAGGCTCTGCTCATGCATGGTTGTTTATATCTTTGGACGGGTTTAGTGACATCTGTGAACAGTCAAAGAGATTGTGTCTGTGGTACAATATCCACAGTCAACGTCTATGTTCAGGAGTTCTGGGAACTGGGGTGTATGTGTGTATGACATGAGAGTGTTCCAGAGGCAAAATAAAAAAACATTCAGGACGAATTTCTTAAAGGAGAGGTTTATACTCATGTTGCACCACAGAAAGATACAGTGGGCAGAAACAAAATCTTCTGAAAGTTTTCTCCAGCCACCACTCAGCCAAGTCAGACCAGGCCAGCACACCATGTAGCAACCAGAACGACAAACAGGATGAGAGCCAACACTGCAAATAATATGGCACAAGCCAGAAGCTGTTGCTTCACCTCATTTGAGTGAGAAGACTGACTCATTGATTCAGTAACATGGCCTCACTTAAGAGATATCTTAATTTCATAATGATAGCACAACATGACGCTGCAGGAATGGGTAAATGTTCGACAAGAACATCTATCAGCCCACTGACATAGCAGGAAAGCATCAAGCACTGAGGTGTGGCAAATAACACTGATGAGTCCAGAACACAAAGACATATGCAGTAACCTCGGCAAGACATAATGTCATTGCCTTAGATGGACAGCTTCCGAGCCCATATGTGAGTCAGTTATAGTGAGCCAACTATGATGCAGGCCACGTGATGTGCTGCCTACCATTCACCAGATAACTTCTACCTTCGAGACTGCAATCCCCCTGGTCGCCGTGAGCTGCCAGGTTCTCATCTGTTGATATGAAGTCTTGGGGACTTCTACCCCCAACTTGCTGAGTGTCGGAGTGATGGTGTTTGGTGCACCATCAAGCTGTCACTGTATCCAAAAGGTGTGCTAAAGGCTGCTGCCCCTGACTTGCACCTGTTAGCAGACACTAGCACTCAAGGCCTACCAATGGCGGAGAATCCATACTGTAATTATGCAGTACAGTCTACATCCCATGAAGAGCTGTTGGAGTTAAGTCGGGCACACATCTTCGATGTCAACAAGAGTGCCCTAGTAAAAAGCAGTTGCTGATCTCGTGGCTGACGCCACTGCACGAGCAGCATCTGTAGCTTGCTGCCGTGCACGGTGCTGTGGTGTTACACGAGCAGCGGTGATGGAGACAATGGCCTCAAGGATGTGGTGAGGTGGAAAGTCAGCACCTTCTACAGCTGTGTGCTGTATCCACTGCCCTCACCACGACCATGGAGAAGATGATTCAGTTGTAACCCTTAAATCTAATAAATGTACGTCATGCTAATGCTATTTCATTAGTGTACCAACTGGCCTTCATCCCTTTACTCCATGCTACATTATCTTGAAACTGTAAGAGTTTTATGTCAAGCCCTTACAGTTCATAGTTTGATTAATGTAGCATACATAGTGTAAGGCACAACAGAGCCTCAAGCTATTTACTTTCAACACGTGTGTTGCTTATCAAGTGCCACAATGTTAATTCAATGTTTAAAGTGCCTGCAAAATACGCCAGCAGTACAGAAAAGTGCTATGTGTAACTCATGTATCGCAATGTTATTTTCCACGTACGTACATATCCGTTCAACTGGCGCCTAGAACACTATTGCATACAATCCTGAGGCTATTACCATATCTAAATAGTTACAAATAACATGCTAAACAGACAAATGTGGCCTAAAAGATTGATTCTAACTTGTTACCAGGCAGAAAATATATATTAGCTAAAACACTAGGCAAACACAAAAACTAATGGGCAATCTGAATTCCTGGAAGAATGCTGTTGTCTTGTGCTACGTTTTGTGTCAGGCACAATGTACCAGATAATTAAATGTTCCCACATCTGTAAGTGTTAGAATAGTAACCAATTACATAGAGGGTGTTGTCATTTCAGTCTGATTCTGTGCCAAAACACGTACAGTCATCTTTAGGACCCGTATTTTTACATATTTATAAAACGGATTTTAGCCGTTTATTTCCTTGGAATAGGCATTTTTGGGTTTAAACAAACTATTGCAGGCTCTTTGAAGTCTTTTGATGAAAAATATAATGAATGCTGATATTAACATAGAATATTTATTTGTAATTTTGATACAGCTGTTCTGGTTCATGTGAAAAAAATCAACTATTCCTTGTATCCATTAGAAAAAATGCTTACACGGTTAAGATATTTAGCTGTGATACAATTGTTTTCTTTTTTGTTATGTGAATGATAACGAAAGTTCTTTAACTTAAAAATTTGTGTCTTGTATCACTCACAAAAAACGCACACTCGGGATGTGTACATGTGTGCGACCCCAGTACTGATTGGCCAAACGCTACAACTGACAAGACATTTTATTTTACATTTTGGTACAGCAGTTTACAATTAACCACATTTCTAAATTTTGTAAATCGAAAACTTTCCTTTTGTCTCTCAATACAATCTGGTAGGCTGAAAAGGATCTCTATACAGCACAAGAGGTCAATGGTGCATATTTCATCGACGCAGTTGCTCGTGGCCCCAATACTATCCACCTTCGAACTTCTCTCCTTGAATAATGGCAGGCACTTTCTTCATATCTTCCTATCCGGGATTCCCCAGAAAAATTTTCCTTATTTTAGTGAAACATGCTGCACCCAGTGAAGCAGGTATTCCTTCCAACTATATCTGCACCATAGAGATCACGTTTCCAACATCTATCGGTGGTCGAGATTCCAACTCTAAGAGTTGAATTGCAACAGGTAGATGTTGGAAGGGAACTTCAAAATGCAATTATGCTCCATTCTTGTTATTCTCAAGGGCTCTCTTCATTCTTTTCACTAGATCTGTATGTGTTTACTACCACTTTGACTTTGGTAGTGTTCAGCCTAATATTCACATAAAACTGTGAATAAACAGGCGCAGCTGATACTCTGCCGAAAGCCCTTAAAATTAGAATTCTGTAGCATCTTCCATGGCACATTAGCCGACACTAAAGCCTCGCACAAGCCTATATAACAGCTGTCCACTGTACTATTTGTCCTAGTGGTGCTCGGAATGTGAGCTGTGAAATTTCTGTGTTGAAAGAAACCTAAAATTAAAACAAACAAACAGTAAGAAGATACCAGAAACTAAAACATAAGAACGTGATCATGTAATTGCCAACTTCAATTAAACTGTATATGCATATTCTTAGACTAATCTTAAATATCGATTTGAAAATCTGAGGAAAGGAGACTAGCAAGAAGATTGGTAGATAAAAAGAACAATAAAAATAGCCCATGTTCACTTATTTGCTTTTGATAGGCTTGGCAAAAAAATTACTCAGCTGTCAGTTGTGAAATTGTAGTCTTCCCCAATTCACAGCCAGAAAATACCAATTATTGAAGATTTCTGTTTAATCACGACAAAATTACAGCCCTTTACTCAATGCGAGTCAACACACCACACAATTTTCCTTCGTAATTACAAACATAAATAGATTCAAGCATGAGCGATTTGTTCCTTTAATATATCTCTCTATCGACAGACAGCATTTAAACAAAGTCTGGCTGGGTTTGTCCCAACGCAGCAGCATGTGGATATATTTCCAAAACGACAATGCAGCGACAATGTGTCACGTACAATGTTGATTTCAATGTGAGCTAAATTTCTTATGCCTTCCAAACTTCAAAAACAATAATACTTAAGTGTCACAGAAGCAGGAGAGAGTGCTGACACGATGTAGAGTTACAAAGACAAGTGACATTATGTCATACACATTCTTCATTTCAGTTTTGTGTATAAATTCATTACGTCTTTTCTTGGAATGTGCAGATTCACATTACTGATTTTCTTTGGTACTAATTAAATAAATCTATTTAAAAACCGTATTTTTCTGCAAAAGTCCTCTTTAGCCCTCCTTTTATCTGTGCAAATCTTATTTAAGGTTTTAAGTTCGGTGTAGTACTTTGTAGAGTCTATAAGATTAAAACTTTCAAATCCGGTCCGTAGTCGCCATCTAACATTTTTCAGGAGTGTTTCATCGGGAATGTATGGCGAAAAAAAGGTAAAGCATCACTAGCAAAATGTACTCAAGACTCAATATTGCATTAAAAGTAGGGTTAATAGGGGTTAAGCACAAAATGAAGACTGCATGCACTTTAATAGTTCTCTAGAACTGTAGTCAACAACTAACAATACCACATTCTCATACAATCCATTTTAAGAAGAAGATTTTTATTTCAATGTATCATTTAATCTGCAGTACATAAGAACATAAGAAGAACATCTGCTTTGTTTACACACAAAACATGATCCAAGCGGCGAGCTGAAACATCACTGAAGAGGATGACAGCATCGATATCTCGAAAGTAAAGTTATTTACCAAAACACATGCAGGTTACATGAAAGTATAATTACAGATCTAAAAAAAATTCGAACTTCGCAAAATAAAAAGTTGTGTTATTGGAAAGACACACTTTGCAGGTACAATGGTTCTTTCAAGTTAGATATTTTCACATTAAAATAGTCGTACTACTTATTAAAATACACACAGCTTGCATATTGGCCCTACTGGAACAAATTATAGGTTAGTAAAGCAGCTTACTTCAGTATTTGTACCACGCACTAAATTCATTAAAATATGTAAAAATTGATTGTAAAAGACACACATGAGCATTACTGCAGATCTAACTTAGTATCTAAAGTGCACCATGAAATAGCAAACTAAACTATGTTACTCCCATGTCAAAAAGTCGTATGATATGATAGTGAGTCATTCATCATAGTGACTCTCTGCTTGCATATTGGCTTTATGTTACAATGGAAAACGCGTGTCATCGCGACATGACACTTCACTCCTCCATAAATCATGATGTTACAGTAAAATTGTGACAAATTTCCCTTCATGTTATAGTGAAATTGTAACTAATGGTCCTCCATGTTACAGTAAGAACGTAACAAACTGCTCATGTTGCAGCATAATTGTAAAAAATTGTCTCCACATTACAGTGGTATTGTCACAAATTTCCCTCAATGTAATAAAAGGAGATGGTCAGAGAGAGGGGGGAATAAGAGATGAATACATTGAAGGAGGAAGAGAAGATGGACAATGAGATCGGTGAGGATGAGACAGAAAGAGGAGGGGAGTAGTAAATATACAGAGAAAGGGGAAGTAGGAGTTGGACAGAGATAAGGGAAAGGAGGAGGGGGGCAGAGACAGGGGGCAGGAGGACATGCATAGAGAGAGGGGGAGGAGATGGACAACGAGGAGATGGACAGGGAGAGGGAGAGGAGGAGATGGACAGTGAAAGTTGTGAAGAAGAGCCAGAAAGAGAGAGAGAGAGGAGGAGGAGATACCTAGAGAGAGGGGAAAGGAGGAGATGGAAAAGAAAAGAGGTTGAAGGAGATGGTGAGAGAAGGGGAAGTGAAGGTGATTAAAACAGAGAAGAGTAGGAGCAGATGGACAGTGAGTGGGGGAAGGAGAAGATGGAAGAGAGAGGATGAAGAGGAGATGGATACAGAGAAAGCAAATGAGAAGGTAGATAGAGATTGTGGGAGGAGATGGACAGGGAGAGGGAAGGAGAAATGTACTCAGAGAGGGAGGAGAAACGATGGACAGAGAGAAGGGGGAAGAGGAGATGGACATAGAGGTTGGAGATGAGGGGATGGAAAGAGGGTGGAAAAAGAGATAGAGGTGGAGAAATAAATGGACAGAGACAGTGGAGAGGAGGAGATTGACAGTGAAAAGTGGGGCAGGGGCATGTATAGGAGGTAGGTGAAAGATGGAGAGGGGTAGTGGGCAGGTGGAGAGGGAAGAGGTGAGAGGTAGTAGTGGGTGTACTGTATCCTTCTCATTGGGATGGGAATCAGAAAAATCAAAGAAAAAATTAACATTCTCTCTTGGTTCACATAGTGTAAAACAGCAAAGAATCAGATATTAATAGGTGAAATATATGTGACATATGTTCACATGAGCAAAGATACAGGTGAAAGGCTAATATCTAAAGTTGTTATTCCCTCATTAAAGTAATCATTACAGAGTGATAGAGAAAATTTACTGAGATCTGTCAGAGAAATAAAACGTACTGATTATGGTAATGATGATGTGGCAAACTAGGAAATATTGTACATAATAGTATAATAGTATTCAGAACTATTCGCCTGCTGAGTCAACAGATGAGGGGGGAGGGGGGCAGGCGGTAGAATTTCTTGTCTTGTGTGCAAATTTCTGCTGAATCAGCAGATTGTTACAATTTATGTAATACGGTGGGGAATTTGTTACAATTTCTCTGTAACATAGAGTGCAAATTGTTACGATTTCAGTGTGACATGGAGGGCAATTTTTACAGTTTTCCTACTATAACATGGAGGGCAATTTCATACTGTTTTGCTGTAACATAGACAATTTTACTGTAACATGGAGAGCAATTCTGTTACAATTTTGCTGTAACATCGAGGGATTTTTGCTCTTGGAAAGCAATTTGTTAGAATTTTGCTTTAACATGCGGAATTTGTTACAGTTTTGATGTAACATAGAGGGCAGTTTGTTACAGTGTCATGGTAAGATTGATAGTTTGTTACAATTTTGCTGTAATATAGAGAACAATATTTTACAAGTTTGCTGTAACTTAAAGCTGTATGGAGGGTAAAAATGTCATGACTTATCCACAGTGCAATAACAGTGGATGGCAGACGTTTTATACTGTAAGTTAAAGTTAATACCCAAGTGAGAGATCACTATGGTGTATGAACTACTGTGATATCAGACTGGTTTTTGATATGGGAATAATATTGTTTACTTTGTTAATGGTCACTTTAGACTGTAAGTTAGATCTGCAGCAGTGCTCATGTGTACGTTTTGCAACCAGTTTTTATATATTATGATGAATTTAACCTGTGGTACAAAGATCAAATAGTGGTTGTCGTCTAACCTGTATTTTATTTCAGTAGCGTCAATATAGTGACAATTTAGGTCCGGTAATATTTAATTTGAAAGTCCATTGCCCTTGTAAAATGTGCTCTTCAAATGATAAGGAGGTGTAGGTACATCCATTTCGGATTGTGATGTCACATGATTGCATTTCAAAGTGTTTACATGAATGCTTTCCTTACATTCGAAAGTGGATGAGAATGTACGTACATATGAGTCGCCTAGATGCAAAACTGTCCATGTCCTTCATAACCGGTTTTGAGAAAAAGTGGAAAAATTGTTTCCACTGGGTAAATACAGACTGCCCTACACTGTATGTTGTATACATAAGTATGAGTTAGTACAAAACCATTTGGGCTATTGAAAAAAAAAATCAGGAACTCAATGCATGTAAAATATAAGCAAAATAAAAATGGAATTGGGCAGTTTTGCATCTGACTTTGCAGATGGCCACTTTTGCACGCAACTGAAATGGACATGGACAGTTTTGAACCTGACTAGTTGTACATGAGGAGAGGATATGGGGTGAGCACAAAACTGTATATTCAGTTTTAATTTCTTTTAATATTTCTGAAGGTACATGGTGTAACAACTGACAAACTGCTACCCACTTAATACATCATATCTGGAACAATGTCTTCATCTCCTCCTGCTAGGCATTCTGGTTCAACTGATGCCCCTGACCCGCTGGAACCTAGTAATGTCATGTACCACGACAGGGATTCACGTTCTCTCCAGGACTCACCATACTGTTTCTCGAGGAGTTTTGAAACATCCTCCAGTTTCTTTTCGTTAATAGGAACAACGTGTTCGTAATGCAGCTCGAGTTTATGTGTCCTAAGTGTTTCCTACGTTTGCATACGGACGCTGGTAGGTTGATTTCAGAATCATAATTAGGCTCCCCTTGGACTTGTGTAGCATTCTGAGAATCACGGATGATGATCACTCATTTTACTTTCGTTATATGAAAGGGGAATGGTGCTGCGGGTTTAGTGATGTTTTGAATGGCTCCTTTACAGTCAACTACCTTCCAGTCTCTTCCTAGAATGTGAAGGGTCCCATACTGTTCCAAGATGGTATGGTACTCTGATGGCTGAACTATCACTTCTCGTTTCCGCAGTTGCCTTTCGATGAGCCCAAAAACTTTATCAGGAGACATGAATGAATGTCCAGTTACGGGATAAATAACTTCTATTTTATTTACGCTTGGCGCATGTTTGTACATCCAGTGACACAGCACTGAGACAACGATTGTGTTCTTATTTTGCCCAGGGCATCCATCGGCAATTAATCTCAAAGTTTGTACGTTGTTCATGTATGTATGACACAAACGGTGGTAAAGAGTTGAACTTATTTCATTTGACCCCTTCTTACTTTCATGTTCAAGCCAAGTATACATGAAGACATAATTAGTAGTTAACTTTGATTTAGAGGAGCCTACTACAATGGCAAAATTGTATAGGTATAATTGCTTACTGTAATAGACATTCTGATCAGGTATTTTTGGCAAGGGTAAATTCTTTTGGCAGTCAAAGGACATTGTCAGAAGATTGTCTTGCTTTTCTTTCAGCAGTGAATAGAAACTGTTTGCTTTAAGTTTATGAAGTCTCTTTCGACCCATAAGTTGAGCTTTCTTAACGTCACGCTTTTCAGTTTTGATCTGCTCCAAAAGACTGAGGCACATGGAACAAACATCTGTTTTTGGAGACCCAAATCCAATGTTAAATTTTTTATTAAATGTGTTCCTAAAAAAATTCTGCGTGACTCGCTTTTCAGGAGTAACCATGAAATTGTAATGTAGCCACATCTTTCTAATGTTGAGAGTCGCAGGTAAATACACGCGACAGCTTTTCTCCCTGCAGTAATGTGACTCAGCTGGAACATACCTTTCTATAGGAGCAATTACTTCCTGTCGTTTTGGCTCATTTTTCATCGTCTGTCGATCACCTCCTCTTCTCTCCTTAGCAATATCTCCAGTCTTGAGGTGATGGCGTGCGATGTTTTGCACTCTTGATTTTGAAACACCAAGAATGTTCAAAAATGTCTCACGACATGCTTTCACTTTCACTGATCCACCAGGTACCTTTTTTGGTACGAAATAAGAGACTGTCTTTCCTCTGTTGATTTATCTTTCTCCCCTACAACGAGATCTCGAAGGTGTCTTGATACTCATGTATTTCAGAAGGAAATTATCTTGGTAAATTTTATCACACTTTGCATAATAGCTGGTATGAAAAGACTTAATATCTGTCATTGTCAGGCTAGCACAGTCCCATCCGACTCGATGACCACATTCTGGATACTCAGGAAGTCCTTTTGACGAATATCTGAAATCACACATACAAACAAAATGTTATTCATAGATCAATGTTAGGTCATGTCAATAACAATAGTCAACACACGTATTTATTACTTTCACACAAATACGATTAATAGGGTATACATTTTTTCTTAACACCCTGAACTGTTATTCTAATGTTCAGATTTCCACCATTTACAGCATGATGTAAAGACAAAAATAATACATACCTCTTCAATTTTGCCATACTTCGTTTCCACTAGTCTTCACGGCGTACCTGCTTCCTAAAACGGTCAGATTGTCTTTCTGTCATGCCTTGATTATGTTCCATAATTTATAATTTATTTAAATGAAAAATGTGTATAACTTTCAGAATAAACAGCTGTAAGAAACCACACAAGTACAATGTTTACGTGTTTATGGTAGCCATCTTGCATTACAGTCACATGACTCCAGCCTTCAATGCGATTTGTCAAAAGGGACAAGGCAAGTTTTTCACCCAACTTACTGATGGACATGGACAGTTTTGAAACTAACCACACTTTTCGTGAGCTGTTTTTCGTAGGACATGGAGAGCTTTGAGCATAAATAGCATTTCAAGCATGTGTAAAATGACATGCTCTACAATCCAGAGTTGCCAACTCAATTATTTTTTTTAAGTGGACATGGACAGTTTTGCATCTAAGCGATTCATATATTATTGCCACTGTTATGTCAAACTATTGTTTTGTAAAAGCAGTGCTGTAAGATGACAAATAACTGTCCTTATGCAGCTCAACCTTTCTGTTCTTCAGTAAACAAAATTATTTTTTCCTCTGATTTCAGTTTCAAAATTTGTACATACAAAGTGATACAGGGCACTGGAGATCCAATGTACCCACAGTCATCGTTCCTAATTGTGAATAATATTTAAGTAGTAAATTCTGATGGCTGTGTTACAAACAGATTTAGTAGAAATTATCCCTGTAATACATAAGCCTGATATTTAACGGTGATGTTCAACAAAACCTCGTAAATCTGAGAGATAGAAAGAAGCTGTAAAAATAAGAAATGTAACTGCAAAATTTGAGTGTTTACATTTTTACCATGTAGAAGAAAAATTGTTATTAATATTACTTACGTTTGTATGATGTGTCACTTACGAACTCCATGACAACGTGATTAAAATAGAAAATAAATGTTTTATAACATATATGTTTTAACTTCTTACAACTGAAAGACATATGCCCATTGTGGACACAGCCATCTATTGAAAACAGTACAGAGATTAGTATAAGGCCCCATTCTTGAATTTGACTCAGGTCTACCAATTGATATGTGAGTCAAAAGTGCACAATCATGTTTGATTCTGGCTTGCATTATATTTAAAAAAAAACACTGCTCTTCAGAAAGACACAAATTATACAGAGATAATAAGTTCTTTTTGATCCAGACATACTTCAACAGACGAAATTTTGTAATGATTCTAGAATAACTTACTTGCATATTCCATGTTCACATTGGTAACAAAGCTAACAGCATGGATCATACACAAGAGCTACATATACGAAATTATGCATTTTGGCTATAAACAAACCTATAGCTGAAGGATAATAAACCACATACCCCTATAGAATTTAAAATAAGTTTTTCGAGGATTATAAACATTAACTTCTTCTCTGAAATGTTAAGGTTTTGTGCCATTAATTAGCATCACTGTTCTTGGAGGTTAATGATTTCCCCAAGTCACTCTAGGCTAATGGCTCAAATGGCTCTGAGCACTATGGGACTTAACAGCTATGGTCATCAGTCCCCTAGAACTTAGAACTACTTAAACCTAACTAACCTAAGGACATCACACAACACCCAGGCATCACGAGGCAGAGAAAATCCCTGACCTCGCCGGGAATCGAACCCGGGAACCCGGGCGTGGGAAGCGAGAACGCTACCGCACGACCACGAGCTGCGGCCTCTCTAGGCTAATATTAGGATGCTTTCTCCGAGAAGTACATGACCGATTTCCTTCCCAGTTTTTTACTAATATGGACTTGTGGTCCACCTCTAATGGCGTTGTCAAATCCTAATCTTCCCTCATATTACAAAACATCAAGTGGTACGGCGGTAATGTGGCCATTAAAAGATGCGCACACAATATTTTGAAGCGTGGAACCGTGACACAGATACAGGGCACACTGGAATATCGGTCACGACCCGTGGGTGGCGCTTATTATTGCGCTGTCCCTGCCCCAATGGTATACACAGCCTCAAATACGAGATGTGATACGATTAAACAGCAATTCAGCTCTCCTTATTGTGGATCACATCGTCCAGCATACCTTACAGTAATGCTTCCCATTGTTAGACAAACGTTTTCTGGAAGTTAACAATAGTGTTGGTGTTAGGACTGCAGTTTGTTCTGATTTAAGTACGAGGAAATTTGTGATAAGGTCTTATGGGACCAAACTGCTAAGGTCATTGGTCCCTAACTTTACATACTACTTAATCTAACTTAAACTAACTTACGCTAAGGACAACACACACACCCATGCCCGACGTGGGGGGGGGGGGGGGCGCTCGAACCGTGACAAGGCATCTGGTGTAGCTGTCTCACGTTCCCAGGAGAACAACATAATCCACCAGGTGGAACTCAGATCCATGTTCACCAAGGAGAAGGCACACACGCCACAACTGGATAATACACTACGTACCTCAAGCGGTATAGTACACACAGGAAATCTTTTGAGTCACTTTCATAATATTTGACTGTAATAGCGGCATGGACAACGAGGAGTTTCACAGTCTGAGCTAAACTGGAGACAGAGAAATGAAAACAGCTAATAGGTTAAAACGGCTGTTGGTTGCAATAATTACTGTAGGTATCAAAAGACATGCATTGGACGAACTAGAGTGGAGAGCTGCGTGAAACTAGTCTTCGGACTAAACGCCATAGCAACAACAACATTGACAAGAGAGTATTACTCAATTTCTCTCAGATCTCTACTGAGGGCAAGTTCTGAGCTGGTTGGAAGCGTTTGGGCATTTGAGGAAAGATAATTATTCCTGCTCAGGATTGTAGCAATTGATAGAACATGCCTCTGCTGTAGCCGAAATTTATCTCTGTACAGGAAGTTTCTCCACCAGCATGAAAGGATACTGTGCTCTACGTCGCGCTTACACCGTGCCGATTTTCTCTGATTGGTTTCTAACATGTCACTGATTCATTCGTGAGGAATATCATCCAGATGTGTCTCCTACACCATCCCACTTTCCTGCGATTCAAATATTGCATACCGCATTCACAGAACACGCAGTGTTTGTAGCTTCCGTCCACATAGCCTACTGGAGGCGCCCAAAGAAGGAATGGACGATGCTCAATGTTAAGTAATATTGTTGCAGAGTATCTATTAAACGAATAATTCGTTCTCTGCTGAACACTACGTAAGTTTTCATGTCGTACGATTCACTCGTATAGAGAGGAGAGTTTTCATTATTTGGCTCTTTTTTGGATAGCAGAGAGAAAATTATTCAGTTCCTTACTATTCAAATATCAGCTATTTTAAAGAAATCAGAACCATTCATGTGTTGACACTGTAATAGACAGCCACAGAGTTCAATACTGCAGGCTATTAAGTGCATGTAACTAGGTTCAGCCAGGGTGTTATTAGTGTGCCTGCAACATACTCTGATTGACGCTGGTTGTTCATAAACAGCACCCTCTAGAAAACGTTACAACTCAGCTAATACTGTTGCTTCTGAACATTCCACTGCAGCTGTTCCATGCTTCAACCATGAGTCATTAACATGTCCGCTCAGTCAGGGCTTTACCTGCGCACCTACAACGTCTTCGTTGCTTTGGTGCGTACCACCTCTGCCTTTCCATGTGGCAGCTGCGCCCTGGAGGGTGCAACAAAGAGCAACCAACGAGTCATTCCATTGTCCGAGCAGTGACGTCGGTCCAACATGCCAGCTATGAGATGTTTACAGTTTCCAGTGTGCTGTCCGTAATTATTTGTAGAAGTATGTATGAATAGATCATTTTGAATGTTCGATAAAACTTAAATAAACAGAATTTGAAAAGGATTCATTAACGACGTGAAACAGGAAGAAAACATTGCAACTGGAACTACTTCGTTGGTTTCAGTGCCCTTCACAGTCTATGTGGAACCTACTAAAAAATAATAGTTTTGTAGAACCTATTATTTGGTTGTAACTGTACCGTTGTAGCTTACTACACGTAATTAATAACATTGCCTTACCAAAAAAGGAAAGCACCCACAAGTGGAGGAGGAAATAAAATGAAACTTCTTGTGTTGAGAGAAGATGTGATATTATTTCAGAGAATAAAAAATCGAGTCAAGTTTACAAAGGACTTGGCAGTGTATGTCCTCTTATTAGTTTTGCACCTTGCCTCGCCTGGATGCATGCTCTGATTCGATTTGGAAGGGGTCACAAAGTCGTTACATCCTCTCCTGAGCCAAGCTGGCCCACAACTATTGCAACCCGTTCTTGCTGTGAGATGAAGTTGAATCCCGAGCTGACGGTCCCACGTAAGTTCCATTGGGGATAACCTGGGCATCTTGCTCGCTTCAACACCATGCAGACAGTACATAGAGACACCTGCGACCGGTAGATTAGCGTGTCACATGAGGAGTAACACATGAGGATGAAGGATGACTGCGATGTACCATGGTGCCGTCAGAGTCCTTCAGACCAGCTGCGACCTGAAGTCATACCCAATGGCCCCCCACGCTCTGATGACAGGACTAACACTGTTGTTGTATCTCTCAACATTGGAAGAACGGAACCTTTCTGCAAGTCGCAGCCACGCTCGCAAACAACGGCCATCTGGGGTAGTGCAGAGATGCTATTCGTCGCTGAACACAAAACGACGCCACTCATCAGCTGTCTGCACTTCCCAGTCCCAGCCCGACTCCAAATATAGCTACTTGTGTCATTGTATTGATGCTAGCCTAAGCATTAGACGGCCGTAATTCCTCAATTCAGATGCTGCTGGTCTCTGACCAATGCCGCAGGAAGATACAGAATTTTGCAGTCAGTCCATTACTTGTTCTCGGATGGCGGGTGCAGATGTGAAGCGGTTATGATGTGTTTGGTGCACAATTTGGCCATCTTCCTTTGTGATGGACAGAGATGGTCTACTGAAACGTTCTCGATGAGTATTCCTGCCCTCACGTTGCCATGTAGGCCAACATCGGATGACCGTCACATCCAAATGCTCTACACATCTGGGTACTGGATGATTCGACGAGCGGCAAAATGGAGGCTCAAAATGAGGCCACTTTCAAACTCTGCCAGGTGCTAATAATGCTGTCTCAATGACCATGGCGCATCTCCATGTCCTTCACAGTGATCATTCAACATCTGACACTTTTCAAGCCCTTTGTATATACTACAAGGCGTGCTAACAACACCAAACAACATTAATGCATTCGTGTGGCTGTGTGGTTGTAATTATCACAGAAAATTGCAACTCTAACCTTTTACATATTCAACGATGCTGTGTACGTGCAAGACTGCATTGGCATTCAACCATGTCTTCTGGGAGCTTCCCTTTTTTTGTCAGTTAGTTCTGGTACAGATTTTGTGGGAGGGACGGGAAGAGGATGAAGTCTCTTTGTGGCAGGGAGACACGAAAGCATCAAAGTGAATAGTGGGAAGCGCCAACCCATCACAGACACAATCGAACAGGAGCTATCAACTACATACCATGAAAAAAAGTGAAGCATCGGGAAGATGTGACCAGACGTCGATGTAACTTCATATACGTTCACACAATCAGTGTGAAAGTAAATGACAAGAGTTGAAATCCTCTGTAATAGGTAGCATGGCCACTGGAACGTATTAGTGTTTAGCGTCATTACCAGGCCTGGTGGGATAATACTAGACATGAACAGTATCAGATGTTGAGAGATCACTGTGAAGGATAAGGAGATGCTGTGTACTAGTATGAGACAGCGTTATCAGCCCATGACAGAACTTTAAAGGGGCCTCATTATGGGTTTCCATTTGGACAGCTGGCCAAATCGTACTGTATTTAGATTGTGGGCCATCTGAATGCGACCCTGACCTGATGTTGGGCGTATTAAGCGATGCTGGTTTCCTCGACGGACTCGTACGTCTCATAAACTCATATCTCACGAACAGATGTTTCAACAAGGATGTGCAGGGCAAACAATCGACACATAATTGTGTCTAAGCTGGAATACCCCAGGGAAGCATTCTGGGACATATCTTGTTCAACCTCTACATTAGTGATCTTCCAGGAACACAAAACACGACATTAGCCATCTACTCCGCGGTTGACACAGCCATCGCTGCGCAAGATTGAAAACTGTCGAACATAAATTCACGATTACAGGCGGCACTTAGAACTCCCGAGCCTTGATTGGATATATGACACATTACAGTAAACGTCGACAAGTCCGAAGCAGTTCTGTTCACACGCAAACCGAAGCTACTGCGTAAACATCAACACTCTCAACAGATAACACTATGCACGCCCAGTACATTTCTGAGAGAAAGTCAAATACCTCGGCGTCTGACTGGATTGGAAACTTATATGGGGGGACCACATGGAATACGTTGCCAACAGAGCACACGTGAGGCTCAAACAACTCTACGCAAGGCTCAACAGGGAAATCACACTAAATAGGAGGGTGTCGAGGTCCATATGCATGACATTGATTAGACCTCTGATGACGTACGCAACTCCCGTGTGGGGATATGCAACTCCCACACGCCTTCGCAGCCCCTAGATCATATAGAACAAACTGCTACGCATCATTAGCAGCGCTCCACACTACACTCGCACCGTGGATCTTCACACTGAAGGCCACATTGAAATTCTCGTGGAAGAATTCAAAAAATACTCCACGCGACTACACAGGAACTCGAGACATTCGAACAATCCTTTCATCTTTACTCTAGGAAACTATGATCACAACACTAGGTGGAAGCATAAGCGGCCAAAGACATTTCTAGTTAGGGCATAACCACCTCTGGCGAGCTGACATACACTCACAAGTGACAACATCGGCAAGCCTCTGCACAACAGCAATGCTGACTGGATATGGCAGATGCTATCACAGTCGAATGGACACCCGTGTCTTGGGGTAGTGTCTTTGATTAGTAATCAAAACGTCCTCGGTCCAGGGCTCTAAAGCCGCCACCGCTTAAATTTTGATTAATATTCAGCATTGGTGGCCGAAGACTTCCGGCATAAGAAGTCATCCTCATTCTGCCAACGGCCTTGTCAAAGAGGGCAGAAGAGCGAATAGAGAATCTGGGCACTCTCTTGTCCTTAGGGTGGGCGGAAGAATCAGCAATGATCAACGGCATGAGGATGCAGAAGGCAACGGAAACCACTGCATTAAAGACACATAACGTGTATCCCCAGGACTTGTGACCTGTAATTGAAAAAGTGTCATGATGGTTTCTCCATTGGCAAAAGATTCCGGAATAGTCTCCCAATCGGATATCCGGAAGGGGACTGCCAAGGGGGAGGTAAATGGAACTGAGCGTTTGGCGTCATTGGCCAGCAGGTCCGGCCGCTTTGGTGCAGGTCTTATTACATTCGACGCCACATTGGGCGACCAGCGCGCCGGATGGGGATAAAATGATGATGAAGAGAACATAACACCCAGTCCCTGAGCGACGCAGCCGGGAATCGAACCCGGGCCCGTAGGACGGCAATCCGTCACGCTGACCACTCAGCTATCGGGGCGGACCAAGGGAGAGGGGGGGGGGGTGACCATGAGAAAAAGACTGAATAACCAACGAAGGTATAATGTTCTACGAGTCGGGGCGTGGAACGTCTGAATGTGGTAGGGAAGCCAGAAAATCTGAAAAGGGAAATTCAAGGGCTCAATCTAGATATAGCAGGGGTCAGTGAAGTAGAATGGAAAGAAGACAAGGAATTCGGGTGAGATGAGTATAGGGTAATACTAAGAGCAGCAAACAAACAAAGGTATAACGGGAGTAGGATTCGTTATAAATAGGAAGATAGGGCAGAGAGTATGTTACTCTGAAGAGTTCAGTGATACGATTGTTTTTATCAGAATCGACAACAAACCAACACCGGCAATGATAGTTCAGGTATACATGCCGGCTTCGCAAGCTGAAGATGAAGAGACAGAGAAAGTATAAGAGGATACTGAAAGGTTAATACGGTACCTAAAGGGAGATGAATATCTAATAGTCATGGGGACTGGACTGCGGTTGTAGGGGAAGAAGCAGAAGAAAAGGTTGCAGGAGAATATAGGCTTGGGGCAAGGAATAAGAGAGGAGAAAGACTAATTGCGTTCTGTAATAGATTTCAGGTAGTAATAGCGAATACTTTGTCCGAGAATCAAGAGACAAGGAGGTATACTTGGAAAAGGCGGGGTGATACGCAAGATTTCAGCTAGATGACATCATGGTCAGACAGAGATTCCATAATCAGAAACTGGATTGCTCAGATCATAATGTCGTAGTGATGAAGAGTAGATTGAAGTTTAAGAAGTTAGTCAGGAAGAATTAATAGGCAAAGAAGTGGGATACAGAAGTACAAAGGACTGACGAGGTACGCTTGAAGCTCTCTAAGGCTATATACACAGCAATGAGGATTAGCTCTGCGGGCGGTACAGTTGAAGAGGAATGGACATCTCTAAAAAGAGCAATCAAAGCAGATGGGAAGGAAAACACAGGTACGCAGAAGATAACTGCCAAGAAACCACGGGTAACAGAAGAAATACTTCAGTTGATCGAGGAAAGAAGGAAGTACAAACATGTTCAGGGAAATTTAGGAATACAGCAGTATAAGTTGCTGAGGAATGAAATAAATAGGAAGTGCAGTGAAGCTAAGACGAAATGACTGCATGAAAAATGTGAAGAAATCGAAAAATAAATGATTGTCGATAGGACTGACTCAGCATATAAGAAAGTCAAAACAGCCTTCGGTGACATTAAAAGCAAGGGTGGTAACATAAAGAGTTCAACGGGAATTCCACTGTTAAATGCAGAGGAGACAGCGCATAGGTGGAAAGAGTACATTGAAAGCCTCTATGGGAGGGGGGGCGGGGCGGGGGGGGAGACTTGTCTAATGAGATACAGGAAGTTACAGGTGCCGATTTAGAAGAGTTAGGGGATACAGTATTAGAATCAGAATTTAAAAGTGCTTTGGAGGACTTACGAGCAAATAACGCGGAAGGTATAGATAACATTCCATCAGAATTCCTAAAATCATTGGGTGAAGTGTCAACGAAACGACTGTTCGTGTTGGTGTACAGAATGTATGAGTCTGGCAACATACCATCTGACTTTCCGAAAAATATCATCCACACAATTCCAAAGACTGCAAGAGCTGACAAGTGCGAGAATTATCGCACAATCAGCTTAACAGCTCACACATCCAAGTTGCTTACAAGAATAATGTACACAGAATGGAAAAGAAAATTGAGAGTGTGTTAGATGACGATCAGTTCTGACTTAGGAAAGACAAAGGGATCAGAGAAGCAATTCTGATGTTGCGGTTGATAATGGAAGCAAGACTGAAGAAAAATCAAAACACGTTCATAGCATTTGTCCACCCGGAGGAAGCGTTTGACAGTGTAAGATGGTGCAAGATGTTCGAAATTCTGAGAAAAATAGGGTTACGGCATAGGGAAAGACGGATAATATAGAATAATGTGCGAGGTCCAAGAGGGAATAATACGAGTGGAGGACCAAGAACGAGGTGCTCCGATTAAAAAGGGTGTAAGACAGCAATGTAGTTTTCGCCCCTATTGTTCAAACTGTATAAAGAAGAAGCAATGATGGAAATAAAAGAAAGGTTTAGGAGTGGAATTAAAATTCAAGGTTAAAGGATATCAATGATACGATTCGCTGATGACATTGCTATCCTGAGTGAAAGTGAAGAAGACTTACAGGATCTGCTGAATGGAATGACCAGTCTCATGAGTACAGTATGTGGATTGAGAGTGAATGGAAGAAAGACGAAAGTAATTAAAAGTAGCAGAAATGAGAACAGTGAGAAATTTAATATCAGGGTTGATGGTCACGAAGTAGATGAAGTTAAGGAATTCTACTACCTAGACAATAAAATAACCAATGACGGATGGAGCAAGGAGGACATGAAAAGCAGACTAGCAATGGCAAAAAGGGCATTCTACTTGTACCAAACATTGGCCTTGATTTGAGGAAGAAATTTCTTAGAATGTACGTTTGGAGCACAGCATTTATGGATGTGAAAATTGAAATGTTGCAAAGTCGGAACAGAAGAAAATAGAAGCATTTGAAATGGAGTGCTACAGACGAATGTTGAAAATTAGGTGGACTGATGAAGTAAGGAATGAGGAGGTTCTTCATAGAATCGGAGAGGAAAGGAATATGTTGAAAACACTGACAAGGAGGAGACATCAGGGAATGACTTCCATGGTACTAGAGAGAGCTATAGAGGTCAAAAACTGTAGAGGAAGACAGAGATTGGAATACATCCAGGAAGTAATTGAGAACGTAGATTGCAAGTGCTACTCTGAGATGAAGAGGTTGGCACAGAAGTGAAATTCGTGGCGGGCTGCATCAAACCAGTCAGAAGACTGATGACTAAAAAAAAGAAGCCGATTAACAGACTACAGCAGGGAAGCCGACAAGCTCGCACACTGATGCACAAACAAACCGCCAAGACTACCCTACATTGTGAATCCGATATATGACCTATCGGACACTAACTGGTGATGAGCCCAACTGTTACAGGTATTCCGATGTTGGTCAAAAAACCAACGCCGGTACCCAGGTGCAGCCGCCGAGTAACCACGCTTCACAACGCCTGAATTATACCCACTACTAACACAACCTGTCCTTGCATGACCTGTCGCAGGCAGCAAGAAATTCGCTACTGCTCTTACAGCCCGACTCAGCTATCGCACACTCTGCCCTTCAAACTGCTAACCTTAGTTCGCCTTTCGACCCAATCTATCTACAGATGAGGACGTGTTAATGGGTAACCATAACTAGACGTACGTTAACATCACATTGAAAGGGTACAGTACCGCCCGAAATTGAAAATAGGTACAACATATTTCATTATTTTTGTCATAACAACACATTTTTTTTGTAAAATAACTCAATTTCAATTAATACAGCGAAGCCGGATACCAGTGTGGGGAAGAATGACAATTTATTTATTTAATTGATCACATGTGCACTCCCACAAAGTAAATCCCTACATCCAGTTTGGTGAGATCTGTGAAATGAATGAATGTATGGTCGTCTGCTAACCACAGATAGTGAATGTGAATATATGATCATCTTTGAGACGATCCTTTGCCCACCTTTGGTGGGACCAAAGAGATGAAATTTACCTGAGCTTTGAGCACCTGAAATGTGGCTGACCAATACAGTAGCAAGGTGCTCCCCCACTTCACCAAAGGTGCGAGAGGACCTGGAGAACGGCCACGTTTCAAGCACTCCGCCGCTGGATCTTGTGCTGGTAAGACCTGTTTTAGTTGTGCTCCGTAATGACGAAAGAGTGGAGACGTGGTATGCATGTGGAATATTTAAGAGTAGTTTGAAATAATAATTTCTCTATTTCAGGAACTTTTGTGGGGAGAATTAAATGTCAGGCAGGTAATATTAATGGGATTGTAGTAATCTTCGGAAGTGACCAACAGTCACAATGAAACCACGTGTAGCAATAAGTTGAAATATTTCCGTGTGCTTAAGTTAAGCTGAATTACTAGCGTGTGTACAATAAGTTGAAATATTTAAGAAATAGCGTGTGTACCATAAGTTGAAATATTTAAGAAATGGCGTGTGCATGACTTGAAATTAGAGACAAGTACTTCCACGTGGTGAGTACTGTGTGAGTCTTAAACTATGTATGAGACAAAAGATAAAGAGAAGTACTCATCCATGGTATCAGTTGAGGACTCGCGTGTGTGATGAATATGTTCTTAATATTACTTTGCGTGATATGATTCCGTGTGACGCTAGATTCAAACTCTGAGAGAGAAGCAAGGTGAGTCGGCCATCTATCCAGCAACGCCACTTGGCTTGCATGCACAGGAAGACGTGCATATATCTCCAGAGTTCATAGTAGGAAAGTAGAATTACGAAGTGGGGCAGTGTCGTGTGAAACTGGGATAAATATTAATTGAAGTGGGAACGCTGAAAGTGATAATGTTGTGACTAATCCCTGTGTAGTATTTCATATTGTAGTGTGGTGTATGTCATGTAATTTGGGTATGTGTGGTTTGCATGGGAGAGTAGCGAGGTAGTTTCAAAAGATTAGTGGGTTATGCTTGTTCCTTCGGTACCGCTCGGTCTGGAGGATAGTTTAGTGATGATGATTGTGAGAGTCGAAGTGTGAGAAATAATAAAAGATCCACCATCCTATCCAGAAAGTGCACTGTAGCGTTAAATAATTACGAGACCATAATGTAGAGATTCACCAATGTAAAGCCATGCCCACTGGGCGGAATTTCTCATGTGTTATTGTTGTAGGTTATAGAATTTGTGTGTTTAGGTTAGAGAATGTATCGGAATAAATAAGATAGTGAAAAGAAAAAGATTGGTGGACTTTTCCTTCGAATTGTATGTTGTCATAATGTCCCAAATTTATAATGTGTGCGCCATTCATATTCAGTGCGGTGGCCACGTGTTGACAAAAGCCGTTAAATAAAAGACAAAAAGAAAATGTGGTATTGCCAGTGCGTAGTGTACAGTCAGAGTTCTGTAAATTACTGATAGTCAGATGCATGTTTCCGTTGCGTATTAATCATATAGGAGGATAACTTGTAACTTAAGGGTGAGTACTAGAATTCATGTTACTCGATAAATAAGAATGAATCCACTCGCTTGGCAAACCACTCATCTTGCAGGCCTGACTGCTTGATGCCACAGTATGAGCAAGGCATGTGGGTGCCTCTCAACATTACCCATACCCTGCGAGACCTCACTTAGTGGATCTTTTGTGTTGGCCATCATGCCAGTGTAGGCGTGGAGAGGCTCCAACCTATATAAAAAAAAAATGTTGGACTGCATGGGAACCTGACAGCAGGCATACCCATAGCGAAGGTTCCAGTCGACCGCATGTGACCAACGCAAGGAAGGATCTTTGTATGGTGCGCCAGACACATCATAACCCCTTCACATCTGCGCCTCCCATCTTAGAACAAGAAATGGACTCCCTGCAACATTCTGTCGTCTGCACCATTGGTCACATATTTGCAGCTGCCGGACTAGGGACTACCATCCTTTATTTATTTTTATTTACACGTCAAGTTCCGTAGGACCAAATCGAGGAGCAAATTTCAAAGGTCATGAAACGTGTCAGTACATGAAATTGCAACATAAAAGTAATAACAGATAAAAATAAAATGTTTATGAACCCGAAAAAAATCAATCCATAAGTTTAAATAAACGCAATCAACAATACAACAGGAATCAGCTTAATTTTTCTCGAACTCCTCGACAGAATACAAGGAGTGATCGATGAGGAAACTGTTCAGTCCCGATTTGAAAGCGCGTGGATCACTGCAAAGAATTTTGAATTCAAGTGGTACCTTATTGAAAATGGATGCAGCAGTATACTGCACACTTTTCTGCGCAAGAAGTCCGATTCAAATGCAAGTTTGATTTCTGCCGAGTATTAACTGAAGTGAAAGCTACTCATTCTTGGGAATAAGCTAATATTGTTAATAAGAAATGACAGCAAGGAATATATATATTGTCAGAGCTATGTCAGAATACCGAGACTAGTCAACAAGGGTCGACAAAAAGTTCGTGAACTTACACCACTAATTTCCCGGACCGCCAGTTTCTGAGCCAAAAATATCCTTTTAGAATGCGAAGAGTTACCCCAAAACATAATACCGTACGACATAAGCGAATGAAAATAAGCAAAGTAGACTAATTTTTGTGTCGAACGATCACTCACTCCAGATACAGTTCGAATAGTAAAAACGGCAGCATTAAGTCTTTGAACAAGATCCTGAACATGGGCTTTCCACGACAGTTTACTATCTATCTGAACACCTAGAAATTTGAACTGTTCAGTTTCACTAATCATGTGCCCATTCTGTGAATTTAAAACATCAGGTCTTGTTGAATTGTGTGTTACAAACTGTAAAAACTAAGTCTTACTGTGATTTAGCGTTAGTTTATTTTCTACAAGCCATGGACTTAAGTCTGCACTATTCGAAACCGAGCCAAAGTTGCACACAACACGCTTTACAATCAAGCTAGTGTCATCAGCAAACAGAAATATTTTAGAGTTACCCGTAATACTAAAGGGCATATCATTTATATAAATAAGGAACAGGAGTGGCCCCAACACTGATCAGTGCACGATTAAGACCTCACATCACAGCCATTCTCAACATTGTGAATAATGACCTTTTGCTTTCTGGTGCTAAAGTAAGAGGTGAACCAATTGTGAGCTACTCCCCGTATTCCGTAATGGTCCAACTTCTGGAGCAATATTTCGTGATCAACACAATCAAACGCTTTAGTTAAATTAAAAAATATGCCTAGCGTTCGAAATCTTTTGTTTAACCCATCCAGTACCTCACAGAGAAAAGAGAATAAAGCATTTTCAGTTGTTAAACGACTTCTAAAGCCTATCCTTAGGCTGTCATTAACAACAGAACACAAACGCCTGTATTTAGAATGGCGTGACTGGCATGTTTGGTCTCTGACGACGCTGTGTTCAGCAATGAATTGCAGTTCTGCACTACCGTGGATGACGATGATGATGATGATGATGTTTTGTTTGTGGGGCGCTCAACTGCGCGGTCATCAATTTTTACGCGAACCAGTCTAGACACTGTCACGAATGACACCCGGCCGGGAATCGAACCAGCGACTCTGATCCAGAGCCAGCAACGCTAGCCACTAGACCACGAGCTGCAGACCATTACCGCGGATCATCTAGTTAGCGAGTGCGTTGACGACCTGGGCAGAGGTCCCTGAGTTATCTGAAAATTGTCACAAGATAGAACACTCAGTTCGGTAATGGAAGGTACACGTGTACGTACCGAGAAATAAAAACACGCAATTTTTATAAAATAATTTTATTTCATCAAATATCTCTAAATAAAACTGCCAGTTGAAAAATTTGAAAAACAACAATAATTCTTTAAAAACATGTACAGCTTAAACATTAAATTAGATACAATCCCTTGTGGAGTACAACAACTTATAACACTTCAAAAACAACTGCCATGTCCATTCTTCCAAAATGTTCCCTTTTCAGACGGATTAATTATGATACAGAGGGGATCACACTATTCAGTGATCTAAAACACACATAAAAAAACAATTACAACACGTCTTAAAAGGAAATAAGGAACTAAACCCTTTACAGTGTGAAAAGGAGGGAGAATACTTTCTTGGGTAATGTGATCTGAAAACCAGGTAACGATACTAAAACAAATCTTAAATCAGGGCTTCATAAACAAGATTTTTAACAGTACTTAGACAAAATATCAAGATTAAAAGATTAAACCAACTCTTTTACAACATAATTTCAAAAGCACATTGCATGACTTGAATCACAGGTTAGCCAAAGTCTCTCTTTCTAACGAAAACGAAGCAGGAACTGTGCTATTAAAAATTTATTTGCTTTCTAACAATTTAAAAAACATTTCGAAAGAAAAGAAAAGGAACGAAGATTGAGTTTAACACCCACCTACACCGAGGTCCCTAGGGACGGAGCACAAGCTCGAATTAGGGAAGGATTGCGGAGGGAAATAGATCGTACTCTTTCAAAGGAACCGTCACGGCATTTGCCCCGAGTGATTTAAATCGGGATGACCGGTCTCGGATTTGAACCGTCGTCCTCCCGAATGCGAGTCCAGTCTACAACGCCTCCTCACTTGGTGTTTAGCAAGAGTAAAGGTACCTTCTGATATATAATTTTAAAAACACTGCAGCAATAAACATCAACATGGGTACACAAAACTTGGCCAGAATAACATACTGAAAGATCGGGAACCGTCTGACCATACAGTGTACCACTCACGATATAGACTTGAACACAATGCTCTCAGACACGGTCAGGCTATTAAACAAGATTAATCAGTGGCGTTCATAAATACCAAATGTTTACAAATGACTCTCTATCAAACTGTAATCTCACAGTTTATTCATTTGCGTTATCCCTGCGATGACCATCCACAAGCATTACGGCGAAATCCAACCACATTATCAAATGACACAAGCCATGCTTACTGTACCTGCCGAACTTTAGATAAAACAGACTGCACATTCAACATTGTATGCACAAATCGTAATCCCACGGTGAGCTAGCTGGCCCAGAAAGCATAATACTTTCGTGCCAACGCTTAGTTCAGACTCCAAACATAACTCAGAGTTCCACGTCACTTCCAGGTGACCCAGCGAACAGAGTCCGTCTTAGCCGGCGTGGGGCCATGTGCAAAACTTCCGGGTGAGGCTCACCCGCATCTCCCCCTCCCCTCCCCTCCCCTCCCCTCCTCCAACAGAGGTTATACACCTTCCTCACGTTCAAACGAATTCAAAGCTTCGTCATTGACGTACTACTAATATATCGAAAGAGAGTTACTACAGTAGACCTGCTGTTATGATAGTAATATAATTAACCGGAGAAGTAATTTTAATAGGTAAGGTAATTATTAAAATGTTAATAATAAGAACTATCTTAGCTATGGAAATCCTTTCAATTTAATGAAATTCAGAATGAAATAAGGTTCACAAGTGTTGTTCAGGATATACACTTAAATGTTTTTATCACTTGAATGTACTCTACATTTACGAGAAATTAAATGAGTTGTGGGCTGTAAACGCTAAGGGTGTTCTCCTATACACACTTTACACAAAACATCTTTTTCTTGCTTTTTGGCGAGCAAATTCATCATAAATATCCTCAAAATTCAATTCTGAAACCAAGTCGTGTTCCACTGACAGCACGGCCAGAGAATAACGGCGTTCTTGGGAAGTGCTGCTTCTGAAATAACTCTTGAGAAGCTTTAAACGCGAAAAGCCCCTTTCAGCGGAGGCGACAGTCACTGGCAAGGTTAGCAAAATTCTGAAGGCAATTTAATGTTGGGAAATGTCTTTCCAACGTCATTCAAGTACCGGGTGATCAAAAAGTCAGTATAAATTTGAAAACTGAATAAATCACGGAATAATGTGGATAGAGAGGTACAAATTGACACACATGCTTGGAATGACATGGGGTTTTATTAGAACCAAAAAAATACAAAAGTTCAAAAAATGGCCGACAGATGGCGCTTCATCTGATCAGAATAGCAGTAATTAGCATAACAAAGTAAGACAAAGCAAAGATGATGTTCTTTACAGGAAATGCTCAATATGTCCACCATCATTCCTCAACAATAGCTGTAGTCGAGGAATAATGTTGTGAACAGCACTGTAAAGCATGTCCAGAGTTATGGTGAGGCATTGGCGACGGATGTTTTCTTTCAGCATCCCTAGAGATGTCGGTCGAGCACGATACACTTGCGACTTCAAGTAACCCCAAAGCCAATAATCGCACGGACTGAGGTCTGGGGACCTGGGAGGCCAAGCATGACGAAAGTGGCAGGTGAGCAAACGATCATCACCAAACGACGCGCGCAAGAGATCTTTCACGCGTCTAGCAATGCTTTGTTTTCTTCGGTTCTAATAAAACCCCATGTCATTCCAAGCATGTGTATCAATTTTTACCTCTCTATCTACATTATTCCGTGGTTTATTAAGTTTTCAAATTTATACTGACTTTTTGATCACCCGGTATTTCAATATTAACATAGGAGTTTTCACATCCTCGGGCACCATTTCTCTAAAGTCTTTCATTTCTGTCAAAACGTCTGATGCAGCAATGTCATTCGAACATTCACCATTTATGTTTACACTTAGCTCTTTCCCAAGGTTTCTACATACCACTTTCAGTTCTTTGTCCTGTATGTATAAGGGCAATTCAAATGGACAAATGAACCCCAGTCACTAGTGTAAAGTAACGGTAACGATTTTATTAACTCAAAAATGTAATTCTACACATTACATATAGTCAAAAATAGTCGCCAAAACAGTTGGCACATTTATCCCATTGCGACACCAGACGGTCGATTCCATCCTTGAAGAAGCTAGTAGGCTGCTGTCAGATCCAGGCCTGGACCCAGTCACACACTTCGTCGTGGGTGGTGAGAACGCTGATACCCAGTAACCGATGGGTCTCGTCCATGGTGATCTACATCTACATCTACATTTATACTCCACAAGCCACCCAACGGTGTGTGGCGGAGGGAACTTTACGTGCCACCGTCATTACCTCCCTTTTCTGTTCCAGTCGCGTATGGTTCGCGGGAAGAACGACTGTCTGAAAGCCTCCGTGCGCGCTCGAATCTCTCTAATTTTACATTCGTGATCTCCTCGGGAGGTATAAGTAGGGGGAAGCAATATATTCGATACCTCATCCAGAAACGCACCCTCTCGAAACCTGGACAGCAAGCTACACCGCGATGCAGAGCGCCTCTCTTGCAGAGTCTGCCACTTGAGTTTGTTAAACATCTCCGTAACGCTATCACGGTTACCAAATAACCCTGTGACGAAACGCGCCGCTCTTCTTTGGATCTTCTCTCTCTCCTCCGTCAACCCGATCTGGTACGGATCCCACATTGATGAGCAATACTCAAGTATAGGTCGTATGAGTGTTTTGTAAGCCACCTCCTTTGTTGATGGACTACATTTTCTAAGGACTCTCCCAATGAATTTCAACCTGGTACCCGCCTTACCAACAATTAATATTATATGATGATTCCACTTCAAATCGTTCTGCACGCATACTCCCTGATATTTTACAGAAGTAACTGCTACCAGTGTTTGTTCCGCTATCTTATAATCATAAATAAAGGATCCTTCTTTCTATGTATTCGCAATACATTACATTTGTCTATGTTAAGAGTCAGTTGCCACTCCCTGCACCAAGTGCCTATCCGCTGCAGATCTTCCTGCATTTCGCTACAATTTTCTAATGCTGCTACTTCTCTGTATACTACAGCATCGTCCGCGAAAAGCCGCATATAACTTCCGACACTATCTACTAGGTCATTTATATATACTGTGAAAAGCAATGGCCCCATAACACTCCCCTGTGGCACGCCAGAGGTTACTTTAACGTCTGTAGACGTCTCTCCATTGAGAACAACATGCTGTGTTCTGTTTGCTAAAAACTCTTCAATCCAGCCACACAGCTGGTCCGATATTCCGTAGGCTCTTACTTTATCAGGCGACAGTGCGGAACTGTTCGAACGCCTTCCGGAAGTCAAGGAAAATAGCATCTACCTGGGCCTGTATCTAATATTTTCTGGGTCTCATGAACAAATAAAGCGAGTTGGGTCTCACACGATCGCTGTTTCCGGAATCCATGTTGATTCCTACAGAGTAGATTCTGGGTTTCCAAAAACGATATGATACTCGAGCAAAAAACATGTTCTAAAATTCTACAACAGATCGACGTCAGAGATATAGGTCTATAGTTTTGCGCATCTGCTCGACGACCCTTCTTGAAGACTGGGACTACCTGTGCTCTTTTCCAATCATTTGGAACCTTCCGTTCCTCTAGAGACTTACGGCACACGGCTGTTAGAGGGAGGGCAAGTTCTTTCGCGTACTCTGTATAGAATGGAATTGGTATCCCGTCAGGTCGAGCGGACTTTCCTCTGTTGAGTGATTCCAGTTGCTTTTCTATTCCTTGGACACTTATTTCGATGTCAGCCATTTCTTCGTTTGTGCGAGGATTTAGAGAAGGAACTGCAGTGCGGTCTTCCTCTGTGAAACAGTTTTGGAAAAAGGTGTTTAGTATTTCAGCTTTACGCGTGTCATCCTCTGTTTCAATGCCATCATCATCCCGGAGTGTCTGGATATGCTGTCTCGAGCCATTTACTGATTTAACGTAAGACAAGAACTTCCTAGGATTTTCTGTCAAGTCGGTACAAAGAATTTTATTTTCGAATTCACTGAACGCTTCACGCATAGCCCTCCTTACGCTAACTTTGACATCGTTTAGCTTCTGTTTGTCTGAGAGGTTTTGGCTGCGTTTACACTTGGAGTGAAGCTCTCTTTGCTTTCGCAGTAGTTTCCTAACTTTGTTGTTGAACCACGGTGGGTTTTTCTCGTCCCTCATAGTTTTACTCGGCACGTACCTGTCTAAGACGCATTCTGCGGTTGGCCAAGACTAGAGCATTCACTTCTGCAAGCACTTCCGGTGTGATGACACGATGAGACTGTCTAGGCTAGGACGAGCATCGTCTTCCAGTGACTCGCGCCCCTCAAGGAATCGTTTGCGCCATTCCACAACACTTGAACGCCTCAGATTGTATTCACCGTACACAGCCTTCGTCCGTCGATATATTTCACGGCCTCTAACTCCCTCCGCCACCAAAATCCAATCATTCCTTGTTGTTCCTGCTTACTCACCTGCATGTTCGGTCGATAGTGGACGATAACTTGTGTAACCACCTTCTCTTCATCGTGAAGCCACACTGGCGCTATGCAACATCGAACGGTACGCACGCGTCAATCTCTACCAATAGATGGCGCCACCATACCCGCAGTTACGTGGTGCCACCTCACGTGTAGGGCAAGGGTGGACGCATTGACCAGGTGTCATTTGAATGAACCTCATATTTTAAACTTTCTGGAGAAAACAAAAAGCTGAAATTTCGGAACACTTAAACAGTTGGTCAACCCTTTTCTTTTTCAACCATTTTAATACTGTGTCAACGATAGGAGAGAAAATCTATTTTGTGTTTCTTCTCTGAAGGCTGAGCTCTGCAAACCATGTTGTCACCGTCATAATTATGTTGCTACACCTTCTTGGCAGTACCCTTTTCTTCAAATTTTGGTTCAATCTGTAAACTTTCAGCTATCTCTTTCACTGTTATCTGCACATTAACGAAACCTTTTTCACGGAAATTCTCAATAAACTTCACTAAACTTTTGAGGGATTTAGATGCTACTTTCACGTCCATGTTTTCTTGCTTGTAGTGTCTTACTTGCTGCGTTAATGGCAAAGCGAAGGTCATACCATATGACAACACCTACGATAAACTCGAAGCTTTCTAGTTCGTTCACAGCAAGCGAGTGCGCATCGCTCTTTGTTTTCGATTCAACAGTGCTCTTGCTCACCTCAAGAAGAGCATGTCTGACTTCTCTTGCCTAGTAACTTATAGCTTTGACACTCTCCACCCTGCTTTCCCATCGAGTATCTGAAGCTTCTTCATTGTTAAAGTTGGCACCCTCTTCAATAATATTTCCCATCTCTGAATGGATGCACTGAAAACAATGCATATTCTTTGAACTACACCAAAAAATGTGTGTGCTTTTGCTGTCGATTTTGCCGAATCTGATAAAACAGGATTACGTTGTGGCTCGCAGAGGGCATATAAAATGCTCTTGGATTGCACTGTGAGATCTTGAATATCACTTCGATAACCTTTCATATTTGCGCCATTTTCGTATCTTTTGTCTGTGCAATCATGAATATCGAGTTCTAGTTGATCTAGTTTCTACAAAAGGATTTCAGTCAAACTTTCTGCTATTGTTGAAGTGACGTTCAGAAATTCGACGAACTGTTCTTCTACAGTCACTGCGTCTTCTGATAAATTTACAAACCTAACCATCAATGTCATTTGTTCATTGTGGCTTGTATCGGGAATGTAATCAAATATGACAGAAAAATATTTACTCTCTTTCACAAAATTAACAATGCTGTTTTTTACTTTGTTGGCAAGCAAATTTATGAGTTCATTTTCAGTGTTTTTCCCAAGATAACGGTCCTGAATTTCTTGAGTTTTTACCCGCCTTAAATGTTCCTCCAAAACAGGGTTCAATTCTGATATCATTTTGATCAAACCAAGAAAATTAGCAGTATTTTCTTGATATAGCTGGTCGCTGTTACCCCTTAAGGCGATATAATGTTGAGCTAGGTACCTGATGGTAAATATCATTCTTTTTAGAATCTGACGCCAATGTTCCTTCTCTTTTTCCAGTACTTCAAGGACAATTTGATAAATACCACTTTTTGTTTCAAACTTATCTTACATCTATCCATTTTTTTGTACAATTTATGTGGTTAAATGATTGTTCATGCTCTTGAAACCGATTTCCTAAATGAGCCCAATCACAGAGTCCATCACTTGATAGCTTTTTTGAAGGAGATCTAAAAAATTTAAAACAAAAGCAAAAAATATTGTCGATAGATTTCGAATATACGAGCCATTAACGATCCCTTTTTTCTCTATTTGGTAAAGTTCTTACGTAAAAATAAGTTCAAAATTTTCTTCTGTTCTCATGTAAAAAATACTCAAAATTTACAATTTTAGTAGGGCCTTTCTGTATAATTTCGTTTATAATGGGGTATATTAACGTTTTAGGCCAAGTGCCGGGGTCCGCATTGGTGATTACTTCACAACTGTTACTACTAGGCCTATCTGAATGTGAGATAGCAGGAGGTCCGCAATCACTTGTATGTAAAACACCACATGATGAGAGGCTACTTTTAAAGCCATCGTCCTTCAAGCACACTTTAGTCTCACCGTATGAAGTTACTGTCCGAAGAAATTTTTCGAAAGCGCCTTTTTGTGAGTTCAGAAACTGTTCATGTCGTAGCTTTTGCTTGATCTTTTGAGCTCCTAAATCGTATCTTCTAAATCTGTCCCTTTCACGAGATTTTTCCCCGTTGGCATTTTGAACTACACATGACAGACAAAAACACTGTCTCTTCACACAGAGTACGCACACAACATGTGAAACGGCGTGAACTGGAAAAACACCGTACCTTTAAACTGACGGGAATGAATAAATCATTCTGTGGAGGACACCTGCTGACGGAAGAAAGTAATGCTAGATTGTTTAGCCACAACAGTGAGCCAAAAGGGCGCGTACCTCTTAATTTACGCACGATCAATAGTCATGTGCTGACAGCAGATATACTGTAGCGCTTCGCTACGGTCGCAGGTTCGAATCCAGCCTCGGGCATGGATGTGTGTGATGTCCTTAGGTTAGTTAGGTTTAAGTAGTTCTAAGTTCTAGGGGACTGGTGACCTCAGAAGTTAAGTCCCATAGTGCTCAGAGCCATTTGAACCATTTTTTACTACAGCGCTTCAGTACCTTAGCCTCTGGTTCCCTCGGCACCGATGCAGGCATAATTTTCTGAGACGTACTCCAGTGGCCATAGTCGTGTCACAATGGGTATATAATTGAATTACATTACATTAAAAGTAGTTTTAGAAACACCTTACTTTAGTTTTCCATTTATCTGTAATAACAAAATTACGGCTGACAATTTTCAAATTACTTTCCAGTGTTCCGCGAAGGGTCCTGTGCGATTGCACCATTTGCTCATGCCTAAGGCCGACCCAGCCTGTGAACACCTATTACAAAAGCTGCCACTGAACGTCTGGCCTCGGTAACATTGCGTCAACCCCGCAGCTACAGTTCCACATGCGAACAGCTCCCCCACTCTCCCACCAGACTTAATAGCTCTTCCATTCGCTGGAGGTGGCAAAACTGTGAGCTGATCCACCTACAGTGCTTTAAAGCCACATAGCTCGACCCCACCGCCGCCTAGCGCGACGCCGGGGTAGGCGCTGCCTAGAGACGCGGATTCGGTATCTTTGAACATCGATAGTGGACCGGCTCAGTCCCATTCTTCCAATGGTTTGGAAAGGCACAGTGGCTTAACTCCTGGCGTCATTGTGTGGGGAACCTTTGAGTCATGGCCAGCAGGGATCGAGCGAACTCTGACAGCTCAATGGTAGAGCAAGGACATGCTGCGTTTCCATGTATTATTTCTCCTGTAGCAGTACGATGGTGCCATTTCTCAACAGGACAAAGCTCGTCCACACATGGAACGTGTGTCTACGAAGTGCCTGCTCGATATTCAGGTCCTATCATAACATCACATTCTCTCAATTTGTGAAGTTTCACTTCGTTCCCTCCTCCCTTTCTGGATACTTCATTCTTTTTTCCAGGCAGTGTATTTAACACGCACTCGGACCGGGAAAGACTTGGTTCAAGTAGTATTGTGTCAAAGGCGTAAGAAGTAGATATGCTAGCCTCCAGGATACACTGTAGAATGTACGGATATGAAGGGTTGTCATAAACCAGAGAGTCTTGATGGACTACGTAAGCCACAGCATTCTACTCAGCCCCTCATCTCATGGCCCCCTGGCAGAGAGTTATTTAGTTTAGTAAATGAATGAATCAGTATTTGTGCCAATAGCCAAAATACAATGTACGTACAGTGATTAGGTTATTTAATACTGGCTGGAACAAGTTCATTGTCCCTACCCCAAAACTTGAATATAAGTGACAAAATATAGACAAAACCGTAAAAGGCTGTACTGAAAACATCTGTCAGAGATCTAAATTAGTTTTGCTAAGAATTTTGAAAACGAGGGAGAGAGTATAATCAATTTTTCAAATTTTAAAACTTTCAAGATATAAAGAAAAATTCTATTTATAGAAGAACTGTGAACTCGTAATTTTATGAACTGTTTACGTTTTTAAAGCGTTATTGCTGTTACACACCCACAGCAATATTAGAACGTGTATCGCCAAAGTATTATCGAGTCAGAACTAAAGTCGCAATCTTCTGTATGCATAAAAGTATTGCACATTAAATCCGTTTTGTGTGGTTGTGCCAATAAAGAGAACCATGTTAATATATATTTCAATTCCTGGTAAATGAAATCCGACAACGAAACCAAAATTTAGATAATTCTTTCATGTTCAAAACTATTGCAACAGCTATGAAATTGGAAGGCACAGATCTAGTTTAACACTACACTGTTCGTACTGCGCCCGTACATATTGTGATACAATGAGTTAATAGCAAAATCTTCTTTTCTTGTGTTATTTCTGTGGTGTTCTGGGTTGTTTAGATTCAGTGGTGTGTCTAATTAACACGTTTTGTAACAACAACGACTCTGTACTATTGTACATATAAGTAATTCATTTCATCTGATATTACGGTAAACTTGTGTAATTGATGTTCTGATTTCATTTCTTTTTGTTTCATGCCATTATGTTACGAAAACTGTAAATAAGATTCAATGTGAATATTAATGTTTATGCCAAATGTCAAGTAATATTGTAAAAGAATTGAAATGTAACAAATGTTGAAACTGTTGTAAGGTGTTTAAAATTGTAACTGTGCGTCTGGTCCATACGTAGGCAATGTGTTAGGATATGTAGAATGCAAAACCTCGGGTGAATACCCGGTCTGTCAGGGAGCGGTAAAAGGTGGATGGCAGGCGAGTGCGGGAAAATGCGCGCGGGCACTGCACGGCACAACGGGCTCAGTAGTAGTAGTTGGAGTTTGGCACTGGTTTGAGCAACACCTTCTGGAGCGAGGAGGCTCTCCTGGAAGACAGAGCTTCACTGAGCCTCGGGTATGCCGTTCCAACGCCCACACAGCATGGCAAAATTCCATACGCACTAAATGGAAAAGTATTGCGACGCTAAGAAGAATTAAAGTGCCGATACGTCAAGAGCCATAGCTGCGGTTGTATGTGTGTCTGTGCCTCGCCATCTTGCCGCCCGCCAACCGCCGCATCGATACTAGCAGGTTGAAACTTTTAGTACTGTATTCGTATGGATCAGAGTGTGAACTGTGTTTGTTTGGTGTAATAATAACCTAAATTTTACCAGAACTTTTCCATCATTTAATTATCCTCTCAACTAACCTAGACAGGGTCCTTTCCAAACGTTGTGCATTCAGAGTGTCCCCAAATGAAAATTAAAAATTGTGTTAATAATTATTATTTGCAGAACTAGCTATATTAGAACGGTGTTTAAAGAAATGTTTTGTTAATGAACCAGCAAATGAATAGCGAAGTTCTAACGAGTCGAAAGATAACTTTAGTATTGATATAGTAATGAAGTTTGTTATTTCGAGACAGATTTAAAAGCATTTAAATGAGCAGTAAATAAGATGAAAAGAGTAGTAACTTATATGCTGGAAATCTTGAATGAATAATAAATTATTCAGTAATCATTTTTTTAAATACAGCGATCATAACAGTTTCAGGGTCCCCCCCCCCCCCCCCCCCCCGCCCCTCATTCATTTTAATTCTGAAGTGTTCTAAATTGGTTTGACCAGCAAAAGTTAAAGTCAATATAAAAGTCAAAATTTATCAGTGTTTTATCTTTATCAAAATTGACATTTTGTGTGAGATATGAAAGTAAAATTTCTAGGGTAACCTATGCCCGATTTTAATCAGATTAATAGACAGTATAAAATTTTGTAGTAAACATTATAGTGTAGTGTTATGTATTCATGATTTTCCATATCAGTACAGAACGTGAAACTATCAGTTCAATAGATTTTCTGGGTCTAAAATTCTACCATATTATACAGTGTTACAACTTGTTGTTTTGCATGGACATATACCAACTGGTACAGGGAAGAAACTCAGTTAATGCCTAATTAGGCTGGCGACCGTGTTATTGTCACATTGGTAGCATCTTCTGGTTTGCTTTTGATCCATCCATCCATCCATTTCAAACTTACTTGACGGATCATTGTTATTACAGAGTGGATGTAAGTCTGATTCGTCACCATTCAGGTACACGCGGTCGATATCTATGAAAAAATCCTTTCTTATAAGGTGGATCTCGCTCACTTACCATAGCACAGGCTTTAACGAGTACTGTGTCAGGGATTACAGTTTGCTTCTTAATGTACTATGATATGGTATGAAATTCTCTGTTATACGAAGGGCAGATAATTAATTTCACCTAGTGTAGTCATGAAGGGAAGGCAGAAAGGTGGAAGGAGTATATAGAGGCTTTATACAAGGGCGATGTACTTGAGGACAATATTATGGAAATGGAAGAGGATGTAGATGAAGACGAAACGGGAGATAAGATACTGCGTGAAGAGTTTGACAGAGCACTGAAAGACCTGAGTCGAAACAAGGCCCCGGGAGTAGACAACATTCCATTAGAACTACTGATGGCCTTGAGAGTGCCAGTCATGACAAAACTCTATCATCTGGTGAGCAAGATGTATGAGACAGGCGAAATACCCACAGACTTCAAGAAGAATATAATAATTCCAATCCCAAAGAAAGCAGGTGTTCACAGATGTGAAAATTACCGAACTATCAGTTTAATAAGTCACAGCTGCAAAATACTAACGCGAATTCTTTACAAACGAATGGAAAAACTGGTAGAAGCGGACCTCGGGGAAGATCAGTTTGGATTCCGTAGAAATGTTGGAACACGTGAGGCAATACTAACCTTACGACTTATCTTAGAAGAAAGATTAAGAAAAGGCAAACCTACGTTTCTAGCATTTGTAGACTTAGAAAAAGCTTTTGACAATGTTAACTGAAATACTCTCTTTCAAATTCTGAAGGTGGCAGGGGTAAAATACAGGGAGCGAAAGGCTATTTACAATTTGTACAGAAACCAGATGGCAGTTATAAGAGTCGAGGGGCATGGAAGGGAAGCAGCGGTTGGGAAGGGAGTGAGACAGGGTTGTAGCCTCTCCCCGATGTTGTTCAATCTGTATATTGAGCAAGCAGTAAAGGAAACAAAAGAAAAATTCGGAGTAGGTATTAAAATTCATGGAGAAGAAATAAAAACATTGAGGTTCACCGATGACATTGTAATTCTGTCAGAGACAGCAAAGGACTTGGAAGAGCAGTTGAACGGAATGAACAGTGTCTTGAAAGGAGGATATAAGATGAACATCAACAAAAGCAAAACAAGGATAATGGAATGTAGTCAAATTAAATCGGGTGATGCTGAGGGAATTAGATTAGGAAATGAGACACTTAAAGTAGTAAAGGAGTTTTGCTATTTAGGGAGTAAAATAACTGATGATGGTCGAAGTAGAGAGGATATAAAATGTAGACTGGCAATGGCAAGGAAATCGTTTCTGAAGAAGAGAAATTTGTTAACATCGAGTATAGATTTAAGGGTCAGGAAGTCGTTTCTGAAAGTATTTGTATGGAGTGTACCCATGTATGGAAGTGAAACATGGACGGTAAATAGTTTGGACAAGAAGAGAATAGAAGCTTTCGAAATGTGGTGCTACAGAAGAATGCTGAAGTTAAGGTGGGTAGATCACGTAACTAATGAGGAGGTATTGAATAGGATTGGGGAGAAGAGAAGTTTGTGGCACAACTTGACCAGAAGAAGGGATCGGTTGGTAGGACATGTTTTGAGGCATCAAGGGATCACAAATTTAGCAGTGGAGGGCAGCGTGGAGGGTAAAAATCGTAGAGGGAGACCAAGAGATGAATACACTAAGCAGATTCAGAAGGATGTAGGAGATGAAGAGGCTTGCACAGGATAGAGTAGCATGGAGAGCTGCATCAAACCAGTCTCAGGACGGAAGACCACAACAAACAGTGTAGTCATGCTTTTTTTTTTCATCAGTCTTCTGACTGGTTGGATGCGGCCTGCCACGAATTCCTCTCCTGTGCCAACCTCTTCATCTCAGAGTAGCACTTGATACCTACGCCCTCAATTATTTGCTGGATATATTCAAACCTCTGTCTTCCTCTACAGTTTTTGCCCTCTACAACTCCCTCTAGTACCGTGGAAGTCATTCCCTGATGTCTTAACAGATGTCCTATCATCCTGTCTGTCCCTTCTCCTTATCAGCGTTTTCCACATACTCCTTTCCTCTTTTCATTCCTTACCTTATCAGTCCACCTAATTTTCAACATTCATCTCTAGCACTACATCTCAAATGCTGCTATTCTCTTCTGTTCCGGTTTCCCACAGTCCATGTTTCACTACCATACAATGCTGTACTCCAGACGTACATTCTCAGAAATTTGTTCCTCAAATTCAGGTCGATATTTGATATTAGCAGACTTCTCTTGGCCAGGAATGTCCTTTTTGCAATTGGTAGTCTGCTTTTGATGTCCTCCTTACTCCGTCCGCCATTGGTTATTTTACTGCCTAGGTAGTAGAATTCCTTAACTTCATCTACTTTGTGACCATCAATCCTGATGTTAAGTTCCTCGCTGTTCTCATTTCTAATACTTCCTATTACCTTTGTCTTTCTCCGATTTATCTCAGTTCATATTCTGTACTCATCAGACTGTTCATTCCGTTCAGCAGATCATGTAACTGTTTTTCACTTTCACTCAGGATAGTAACGTCATCAGCGAATCGTATCATTCATATCCTTTAACCTTAAATTTTAATTCCACTCTTAAACCTTTATTTTATTTCCATCATTGCTTCCTGGATGTACAGATTGAACTGTAGGGACAAAAGGCTGCATCCTTGTCTTACACCCTTTTTAATATGAGCACTTCGTTCTTGGTCGTCCACTCGTATTATTCCCTCTTGGCTGTTGTACGTATTGTATATGACCCGTTTCTCCCTATAGCTTATCCCTACTTTTCTCGTAATTTCGAACATCTTGCACCACTTTACATTGTCGAACGCCTTTTCCTGGTCAACAAATCCTATGAGCTTATCTTCATTTTTCTTTAGTCTTGCTTCTATTATTAACCGCAACGTCAGAATTGCCTCTTTCGTTCCTTTATCTTTCCTAAAGCCTAACTGAGTGTCATGTAGCGCATCCACATTTTTCTTTTCCATTCTTCTGTATATTATTCTTGTGAACAACTTGGATGCATGACCTACTAAGCTGATTGTGCGGTAATTCTCGCACTTGTCAGGTCTTGCCGTCTTCGGAATTGTGTGGATGTTGCTTTTCCGAAAGTCAGATGGTATGTCGCCAGACTCATACGTTCTACACACCAACGTGAATAATGGTTTTATTGCCACTTCCGCCAATGATTTTAGAAATTCTGATGGAATTTTATCTATCCCTCCTGCCCTTAAGTCCTCCAAAGCTCTTTTAAATTCTGATTCTAATACTGGATTCCCTATCTCTTCTAAATCGACACCTGTTTCTTCTTCTGATCTTCCCTCCTTTTCGTACTTTCAAAGAGAAAGTAAGCTAAAACAATTCAAACTACCAAAATAAAAAAAAAAATGTACACCACAGAGCTAGCTAGCTATTTCGCGAGAGACAGGACATTCGCTAGCGAAATATAGCATGATTAAGCCAGTTCTCTACCCACTGCGAAACATTAAGCTCATGCCACGTCCAGCAGCAGAAGCTCTTGGTTTGGGAGTGCCTGGTACATACATGAGGTGATTAGCGGTTGCACATGTACAGATGGCGGTAGTATCGGCTACACATGGTATGAAAGGTCAGTGCAACAGCAGAGTTGTCATTTGTACTCCGATGATTCACTTGAAAAGGCTTCCGACTGCAACATTCTGAGACCCACAGTGCCAAGAGAGTGCTGATAGTGCCGAATTTCAGGCGTTGCCTCTCACCACAGACAACGCAGTGGCCGATGGCCTTAGCTTAACGACCGAGAGTAGTGGAATTTGTGTAGAGTTGTCAGTGCTAACAAACAAGCAACACTGCGTGAAATACCCACAGAACTCTATGTCAAACGTGTCCTTTAGGACAGTGAGACGCAGTTTGACGATACTGGGATATGGCAGCAGACGACCGACGCCGAGTACCTCTGCTGTCAGCACAATATCGCCTGCGGCTCCTCTCCTGGGCTCGTGACCACATCGGTTCGATCCTAGACGGCTGGAAAAGTGAGCCTGGTCAGATGAGTCCCGATTTCAGTTGGTAAGAGCTGAAGTTGGGGTTCGAGTGTGGCGTAGACCCCACATAGCCATGGACACAAGTTGTCAACAAGGCCGCGTGCTAACTGTTGGAGGCTCCATAATGGTGTGGGCTGTGTTTACATGGAATGGACGGCGTCTTCTGTTCCAGCTAAATCCATCATTGACTGGAAGTGGTTATGTTCGGCTGCTTGCAGACCATTTGTAGTCATTCATGGAGTGCATGTTCCCAGACAACGACGGAATTTTTATGGGTGACAATGAGCGATGTCACTGGGCCACAATAGTTCGCGATTGGTTTGAAGAACATTCTGGACAATTTTGGAAATTGGAAAGGTGTGGTAAGTTCCTATGGGACCAAACTGGTAAGGTCATCGGTCCCTAGGCATAAACACTACTTAATCTAACTTAAACTAACTTAGGGGCTAAGGACAACACACATACCAATGCGCAAGGGAAGACTCAAATCTCCGATGGGGGTAGCCGCACGAACTGTGGCAATGTGCCTGAGACAACGCGGCTACTTCGTGCGGCCGGACGATTTGAGCGAATGATCTGGCTACCAGATGGCCCGACATGTTTTTAATCGAACATTTATGGGAAATAATCGAGAAGTCAGTTCGTGAATTAAATCATATACCGGCAATACTTCCGGAATTATGGATGGCTATAGAGGCAGCTTGGCTCAGTATTTCTGCAGGGGACTTCCGACTTCTTGAATCCATGCTAGGTCGAGTTACTGCATTACGTCGAGCGAAAGTAGGTCCGACACGTTATCAGTAGGTATCCTATGACCTTTGTCACTTCGGTGTAAAGCTGAATACATATTAAGTCACCTTTCTTTGAGTTCATTTTCAAAAGACTGCTGTCTCCAGTTGTATAGAATTTGGGTAGTATGGCACTCATCCAGTTAATTGTAAATATTTGCCGTGAAAAAAATGCAACAGTCAAACACTTTATGGTTGGGAAAGTATAAAATTTTTTATACAATTTGGAAAGTTTACGTGTCTGTGTCTGTCACTGATATTTTGTCGCGTTTTATCTACCATTGCTGTGTTTTCAATAAGTTTCCCACATTTTGTGTCCCTTTGCTTGTACACAACGATCCCTAAAATTAACAGAATGATAAATCCCCGGCAGTAATTATTATGGCTAAAAATAATGCTCCTGAAGACCTTAAAAGATGGTGGTGTAGACTAGACGGACGCAAAACTTATAAAGGAAATCTACACAAGAAAGCAGTGGTAATGAGACTTGGTGATGATGAAACGGATGGGACAGGTACTGGAAGAGATGTCAGACCAGAGTATTGTTTGTTACAAACGCGTTTCAGTTCAGCCAAGAAAGTAACGTGCAAAAAATTAGAAAAAAGAGGCGTAATAGTAAGCGGAGAAAGGATAAACACAATTATGAGTACGCAGATGACGGGGCAGTGTTGATTGAATCAGAAGAGGAGCTACAATCGAGAGCGCGCATACGATAGTTTGTAGTGGGGGAGGCAGCGGGGGGCAAGACATGGATGTATGGAGTGTCTCCAATATTTTGGAAGACGAATGGTGACGTCTAAGTAACCATAAAAAAGTCCCTCTTAGAAACGTACATAACACCGACTTTTAAATTGTTTTCTTGAAAGAAGCACCACTGACTATATTATATTTTATTTTCCTTTCCCTAAAGAGAAGCATAAGGGCGTGTGGCGCACCTCCCCCCCACCCCACCCCCCCACCCCACCTCCGTCCTGCCATGGGTATGACCCTTGTCTACAATTTATGACGAAGAGAATCATAATAATGGAAAAATTATGGAATTGGGTAAAATACAGGGAGAGATCAGTAATCGTAAAGGTTGCATCAAACTACTATTGCAAGGAAAGGGTTTAAAATGGATAAAATCGTTAAGTACTTGCTAATTTTCATGGCTGAAAATGGAAACTTATGGAGGAAAAAAGAAGCAGAATACGTATGCACTTTTGATAAAGTGAAAAGTTTGTTGACGGCAGAAAAAACTCCGATATAATTAAGAACGATGTTCGCCAAATCATTTTTGTGGAGTGTAGTGCTGAACGTAGCGAATCGTGGACAGTGAAAAAGAAAAAGGAAAAAATGTTGGATAACTAATACTTGTATAGCTTAGAAATGCGGTTGTGGAGACAAATGCTAAATGTGGGAATGATTAGCAGAATGACAAATGAGAAGTGCTTTTGAGAAGAGGAGAGGAAGCAGCACTATTAGGAATGGTAAGAATGACGGATAAATTTTTGGTTGGGACGTATCTACATCTACATGGATACTCTGCAAATCACACCTAAGTGCCTGGCAGAGGGTTCATCGAGCCACTTTCACAATAATTCGCTATTACTCTCTGTTATACTCCAACAGCACGAGGAAGAAAAGAATAAACTACAAAGAAACTACCCGCAACAAAAAGTCGTTGACGGAGAGATTCCAGGGACGAGTGAAAATGAAGAAGAAGCCTTGGAGTGCTGGTTGACATCAGAAAAGGACGAAGTTAGGACGAGATAAAAGACGAAGCGCGAAGCAGCTACACTACTGGCCATTAAAATTGCTACACCACGAAGATGACGTGCTGCAGACGCGAAATTTAACCTACAGGAAGAAGATGCTGTGATATGCAAATGATTAGCTTCTCAGAGCATTCACACAAAGTTGACGCCAGTGGCGACACCTACAGCGTGCTGACATGAGGAAAGTTTACAACCGATTTCTCATACACAAACAGCTGTTGACCGGCGTTGCCTGGTGAAACGTTGTTGTGATGCCTCGTGTAAGGAGGAGAAATGCGTACCATCACGTTTCCGACTTTGATAAAGGTCGGATTGTAGCCTATCGCGATTGCGGTTTATCGTATCGCGACATTGCTGCTCGCGTTAGTCGATGTCCAATGACTGTTCGCAAAATATGGAATCGGAGGGTTCAGGAGGGTAATACGGAACGCCGTGCTCGATCTCAACGGCCTCGTATCACTAGCAGTCGAGATGACAGGCATCTTGTCCGCATGGCTGTAACGGATCACGCAGCCACGTCTCGATCCCTGAGTCAACAGATGGGAACGTTTGCAAGACAACAACCATCTGCACTAACAGTTCGACGACGTTTGCAGCAGCATGGACTATCAGCTCGGAGACCATGGCTGCGGTTACCCTTGACGCTGCATCACAGAAAGGAGTGCCTGCAATGGTGTACTCAATGACGAACCTGGGTGCACGAATGGCAAAACGTCATTTTTTCGGATGAATTCAGGTTCTGTTTACAGCATCATGATGGGCGCATCCGGTGTTTGGCGACATCGCGGTGAAAGACATTGGATGCGTGTATTGGTCATCACCATACTGGCGTATCACCTGGCGTGATGCTATGGGGTGCCATTGGTTACACGTCTCGGTCACCTCTTGTTCGTATTGACGGCACTTTGAACGGTGGACGTTACATTTCAGATGTGTTACGACCCGTGGCTCTACCCTTCATTCGATCTCCGTGAAACACTACATTTCAGCAGGATAATGCACGACCGGATGTTGCAGGTACTGTACAGGCCTTTCTGGATACAGAAAAATGTTCGACTGCTGTCTTGGCCAGCACATTCTCCAGATCTCTCACCAACTGAAAACGTTTGGTCAATGATGGCGGAACAACTCGCTCGTCACAATACGCCAGTCACTACTCCTGATGAACTGTAGTATCGTGTTGAAGCTGCATGGGCAGCTGTACCTGTACACGCCATCCAAGCTCTGTTTGACTCAATTCCCAGGCGTATCAAGGGCGTAATTACGGCCAGAGGTGATTGTTCTGGGTACTGATTTCTCAGGATCTATGCATGCAAATTGCGTGAAAATGTAATCACATATCAGTTCTAGTATAATATATTTGTCCAATGAATACCCGTTTATCATCTGCATTTCTTCTTGGTGTAGCAATTTTAATGGCCAGTAGTGTATAAATGAAGAGCAAGCAGTCGCTACCTGTCGTATGGCATGGATACCAGATAAGAAGAAAGAAATGAAATACACTTTGTGGCGACCGAAGTTGATAATGGATAAGAATGTTATGGTTAAGTTACCTGAAGGCCACCAGGTGATTATCAGGGTGGTGTAGGTGGTGAGGACGGAGATGTACGTCGCGACGAGACTCATACGCAGCCTCAGCACACCTGCCAGGTTGGCCTGAGGCCGCTCCGAGGTCGTCTGAAGCGCCAGAAGCTGCAGCTCGCGGTGGGCGGCGCCGCCCACGCTACGCCCTTCCTTCAGCAGCTGCCAGCACAGCTTCTGCGTGCGCCCCGCCTCCGCCTCCACACAGTGGGCGGGGACTACCAGAAGTGCTAGTGAGCTCATTTGGATGTACATTCCCAACTGTGTCTGCCACTTCCGGCTTTTCATATCTCTACCTAGGAATAATGCATTTGTAATATTGAAATACAACTGCACTACATTTATCGCTGTCGTCGCTACGAAATATAATATCAAGAAACTTGCGTGAGCGGAAGATACCACCGTTGACAGATCACATAGTCCCAAATACACTCTCCTGAGGAATCGCACACGCTCCGATGTGCAACAGACACCTCCTCGATTGACATTTACGTTTTTTCCTGACGCAACACCTCGAATGGAATGCACTTGCCTGTGGTTTGTAGAATGTAAGTCGTCTCGCATTTCTAGTAGGCAAATATTCGAGCGTGAGATTCTCTGCCTTATCACCAGCTGTAAGTTCAAAAATCGTAAAATAGCTAACTGGGTTGTTCCATAAAGATAAATACAAAACATTCCTGCTAGCCCGCTGCTTTGTTCAGTAAAAGAAGTGAACACAATAACAAACATCAACCAAGCACTGGAAAATAGTAAGAGCAGCTGCAGCATTATGAACATTCCGTAATTACTGTTCTCTTTTTTGATATAGACTGTCACCATTCTGTCACACGATGTAATTAGCTGAAGCATGTCTTCATACTTTTTGTTGTTAAGGCAAGCATCGGAGATTACAGGGATTAAACTCATAATTGTGTAATTTACAGGATCAAGTAGGTAAAAAGACGAGGGCTAGTAGAAATCCTTGGGTAACAGAAGAAATATTGAATTTAATTGATGAAAGGAGAAAATATAAAAATGCAGTAACTGAAACAGGCAAAAAGGAATACCATCGTCTCAAAAATGAGATCGACAGGAAGTGCAAAATGGCTAAGCAGGGATGGCTACAGGACAAATGTAAGGATGTAGAGGCCTATCTCACTAGGGGTAAGATAGATACCGCCTACAGGAAAATTAAAGAGACCTTTGGAGATAAGAGAACGACTTGTATGAATATCAAGAGCTCAGATGGAAACCCAGTTCTAAGCAAAGAAGGGAAAGCAGAAAGGTGGAAGGAGTATATAGAGGGTCTATACAAGGGCGATGTACTTGAGGACAATATTATGGAAAGGGAAGAGGATTTAGATGAAGATGAAATGGGAGATACGATACTGCGTGAAGAGTTTGACAGAGCACTGAAAGACCTGAGTCGAAACAAGGCCCCCGGAGTAGACAATATTCCATTGGAACTACTGACGGCCGTGGGAGAGCCAGTCCTGAGAAAACTCTACCATCTGGTGAGCAAGATGTATAAAACAGGCGAAATACCCTCAGACTTCAAGAAGAATATAATAATTCCAATCCCAAAGAAAGCGGGTGTTGACAGATGTGAAAATTACCGAACTATCAGCTTAATAAGTCACAGCTGCAAAATACTAACACGAATTCTTTACAGACGAATGGAAAAACTAGTAGAAGCGGACCTCGGGGAAGATCAGTTTGGATTCCGTAGAAACACTGGAACACGTGAGGCAATACTGACCTTACGACTTATCTTAGGAGAAAGATTAAGGAAAGGCAAACCTACGTTTCTAGCATTTGTAGACTCAGAGAAAGCTTTTGACAATGTTGACTGGAATACTCTCTTTCAAATTCCAAAGGTGGCAGGGGTAAAATACAGGGAGCGAAAGGCTATTTACAATTTGTACAGAAAGCAGATGGCAGTTATAAGAGTCGAGGGACATGAAAGGGAAGCAGTGGTTGGGAAGGGAGTAAGACAGGGTTGTAGCCTCTCCCCGATGTTGTTCAATCTGTATATTGAGCAAGCAGTAAAGGAAACAAAAGAAAAATTCGGAGTAGGTATTAAAATTCATGGAGAAGAAATAAAAACTTTGAGGTTCGCCGATGACATTGTAATTCTGTCAGAGACAGCAAAGGACTTAGAAGAGCAGTTGAATGGAATGAACAGTGTCTTGAAAGGAGGATATAAGATGAACATCAACAAAAGCAAAACAAGGATAATGGAATGTAGTCTAATTAAGTCGGGTGATGCTGAGGGAATTGGATTAGGAAATGAGGCACTTAAAGTAGTAAAGGAGTTTTGCTATTTGGGGAGCAAAATAACTGATGATGGTCGAAGTAGAGAGGATATAAAATGTAGGCTGGCAATGGCAAGGAAAGCGTTTCTGAAGAAGAGAAATTTGTTAACATCCAGTATTGATTTAAGCGTCAGGAAGTCATTTCTGAAAGTATTCGTATGGAGTGTAGCCATGTATGGAAGTGAAACATGGACGATAAATAGTTTGGACAAGAAGAGAATAGAAGCTTTCGAAATGTGGTGCTACAGAAGAATGCTGAAGATTAGATGGGTAGATCACATAACTAATGAGGAAGTATTGAATAGGATTGGGGAGAAGAGAAGTTTGTGGCACAACTTGACCAGAAGAAGGGATCGGTTGGTAGGACATGTTCTGAGGCATCAAGGGATCACCAATTTAGTATTGGAGGGCAGCGTGGAGGGTAAAAATCGTAGGGGGAGACCAAGAGATGAATACACTAAGCAGATTCAGAAGGATGTAGGTTGCAGTAGGTACTGGGAGATGAAAAAGCTTGCGCAGGATAGAGTAGCATGGAGAGCTGCATCAAACCAGTCTCAGGACTGAAGACCACAACAACAACAAACATTCCCTATAAGACTAACAACGTCTGTAGCGGAAAATGTCTGTACCGAACAAAAATACAAATACAGATAAGTGAAAGCAGATGCCAGATGTGCTAAGCAGCCGAGGGTCAAGATCACCAAATCCGATTTGCATCTGCTGAGTGACGCTGTGTTGACATCGACGGTAAACGGCATGAGACCAAACAGCTTGCACACGACGTGGAACGGTTTGCTGGCCAATAGGAGCTTTCTAGTGGTCGATGGGGTTGTTGCGGTGTCCATGTTTACTGACGTCATCTGAAAAATTCGATATATGTGTTACTAGTACGGTTAAAACTGCCCAGTAATTTATTAATTGACACACTGACAATTTTGAGTTTAAAATGTGTTCGCTAGTTGCTATGTTCTTCTGTACATATACCATGTTGGAGTTGTAATATATGCTTCTATTACATGAGTCTTCAAGACTTTAATTAACACTTGCAATGAAGATACCCACACAGTGAGTGAAATCCTTTTGCTGTAATAAGTAATTTGAAACTTCCTACAACAGAGGCTGCCATTTTTCTTGTGGACTGTACTAATATTGCGGTCATAGACCACATGTTCCTAGTGGAATCAAAACTCAAGAACTCTTTTGGAGCACTTATACATAATAAATCAACAGTGAAATTTTTTCGAAATTTTTATGACACTAGGAGGGCATAGTGGTGTAACAAAGCGTACCTACAATTACCGGATAACTATAGCTACTCTGACCGACGAAACTTCCTCGACACGTTCAGGCATTACATAAAACGAGATATATTACGAGGAAGGCGTCATTAGCTAATTAAATCAATGGCTTTTGAGAATATTAGTCGCGTAATCAATATCATTACACACAGACATTTTCAACGAAGTGAAACCTTGACATTATCTCTCCACAGTTATCTTTTGTCCCCGTTAGTAATTACTTAGGAGTTACTTCGCTATTGCTAATAAACTTGAAGTTCCTGTCGGTAGTCAAAATATCACTGAATAAACAATAGTTAACGCGCGTTAGGGTGGTAACACGCTACACGAAGCTATTCGCTCTGTATCCACCATTTCGTCAGCAACTTCTCAAAAGATTGTCGGGCCGCTATGAACTGTAAAAATGTTGAGCGCCACAAACCCCAACTATAACAACAACAACGGTTAACAATCTTTAGATTGTGGTTTGCATATCTTAAGAACTAAGCTGTCCACCAACTTCTTTAACTTCCAAAACACTTCATATTGTCTCAAGGAGTGACGCCATTTGACGGCGATGATCGTGAATCAAACTTTGGGTAGGGCAGCTAAGCTGGATAGCAATCTAATTATGTAGTGCATTGAATGAAACTTGCTGAAATGAAATGAGTCAGTCGGGTGAAATAATGAAATGATCGGAGATAGATTCGTGACCATCATTAAGTTTAAAATAACTGGTTTGGTAACACAGATCATGTATACATTTACTGTCTTCAGTCACAAATGCAGCTTTATTTTATATTTTATACTACGAAATATCGAATTACGTGGAGTCACCTCTAGATTTTTGTGTTTACACATTGACGAAAAAAGTCGCAACGCCAAAAAGTAAATAACAATGAGCGTATGGCATTTGTGGCCGGGAGACCCTTCGCGGGGCAGTACGACCGTCGCTCCACAAGTTCTTTAACGCCACTCATGCGACTTCAGAGTGAATGAGGATGAAATGATGATGAAAGACACACAACACCCAGTCATTTCGAGGCAGAGAAAATCCCTGAACCCGCCAGGAATCGAACGCGGGACTCTGTTCCGGGAAGCGAGTACGCTACTGGAAGACCACGTGCCGCGTACGCCAAAAAGCAAAAAATGTAGAGTAATAAAATTTCAGGAATACATTTGGCCAGGTAATATATTTAAGTGATTAACATTGCAAGATCACAGGTTAATATAAGCGCAAGATGTTGTTGTTGTTGTGGTCTTCAGTCTTGAGACTGGTTTGATGCAGCTCTCCATGCTACTCTATCCTGTGCAAGCTTCTTCATCTCCCAGTACCTACTGCAACCTACATCCTTCTGAATCTGCTTAGTGTATTCATCTCTTGGTCTCCCTCTACGATTTTTACCCTCCACGCTGCCCTCCAATGCTAAATTCGTGATCCCTTGATGCCTCAAAACATGTCCTACCAACCGATCCCGTCTTCTAGTCAAGTTGTGCCACAAACTTCTCTTCTCCCCAATCCTATTCAATACCTCCTCATTAGTTACGTGATCTACCCACCTCATCTTCAGCATTCTTCTGTAGCACCACATTTCGAAAGCTTCTACTCTCTTCTTGTCCAAACTGGTTATCGTCCATGTTTCACTTCCATACATGGCTACACTCCATACAAATACTTTCAGAAACGACTTCCTGACACTTAAATCTATACTCGATGCTAACAAATTTCTCTTCTTCAGAAACGATTTCCTTGCCATTGCCAGTCTACATTTTATATCCTCTCTACTTCGACCATCATCAGTTATTTTACTCCCTAAATAGCAAAACTCCTTTACTACTTTAAGTGTCTCATTTCCTAATCTAATCCCCTCAGTATCACCCGATTTAATTTGACTAAATTCCATTATCCTCGTTTTGCTTTTGTTGATGTTCATCTTATATCCTCCTTTCAAGACACTGTCCTTTCCTTTCAACTGCTCTTCCAAGTCCTTTGCTGTCTCTGACAGAATTACAATGTCATCGGCGAACCTCAAAGTTTTTATTTCCTCTCCATGGATTTTAATACCTACTCCGAATTTTTCTTTTGTTTCCTTTACTGCTTGCACAATATACAGATTGAATAACATCGGGGAGAGGCTACAACCCTGTCTCACTCCTTTCCCAACCACTGCTTCCCTTTCATGCCCCTCGACTCTTATAACTGCCACCTGGTTACTGTACAAATTGTAAATAGCCTTTCGCTCCCTGTATTTTACCCCTGCCACCTTCAGAATTTGAAAGAGAGTATTCCAGTTAACGTTGTCAAAAGCTTTCTCTAAGTCTACAAATGCTAGAAACGTAGGTTTGCCTTTTCTTAATCTTTCTTCTAAGATAAGTCGTAAGGTTAGTATTGCCTCACGTGTTCCAACATTTCTACGGAATCCAAACTGATCTTCCCCGAGGTCCGCTTCTACCAGTTTTTCCATTCGTCTGTAAAGAATTCGCGTTAGTATTTTGCAGCTGTGACTTGTTAAACTGATAGTTCGGTAATTTTCACATCTGTGAACACCTGCTTTCTTTGGGATTGGAATTATTATATTCTTCTTGAAGTCTGTGGATATTTCGCCTGTCTCATACATCTTGCTCACCAGATGGTATTTTGAGTTTTGTCATGACTGGCTCTCCCAAGGCCATCAGTAGTTCTAATGGAACGTTGTCTACTCCCGGGGCCTTGTTTCGACTCAGGTCTTTCAGTGCTCTGTCAAACTCTTCACGCAGTATCTTATCTCCCATTTCATCTTCATCTACATCCTCTTCCATTTCCATAATATTGTCCTCAAGTACATCGCCCTTGTATAAAGCCTCTATATACTCCTTCCACCTTTCTGCCTTCCCTTCTTTGCTTAGAACTGGGTTGCCATCTGAGCTCTTGATATTCATACAAGTGGTTCTCCTCTCTCCAAAGGTCTCTTTAATTTTCCTGTAGGCAGTATCTGCCTTACCCCTAGTGAGACAAGCCTCTACATCCTTACATTTGTCCTCTAGCCATCCCTGCTTAGCCATTTTGCACTTCCTGTCGATCACATTTTTGAGACGTTTGTATTCCTTTTTGCCTGCTTCATTTACTGCATTTTTATATTTTCTCCTTTCATCAATTAAATTCAATATTTCTTCTGGTACCCAAGGATTTCTATTAGCCCTCGTCCTTTTACCTACTTTATCCTCTGCTGCCTTCACTACTTCATCCCTCAGAGCTACCCATTCTTCTTCTACTGTATTTCTTTCCCCCATTCCTATCAATTGTTCCCTTATGCTCTCCCTGAAACTCTGTACTACCTCTGGTTCTTTCAGTTTATCCAGGTCCCATCTCCTTAAATTCCAGCCTTTTTGCAGTTTCTTCAGTTTCAATCTGCAGTTCATAACCAATAGATTGTGGTCAGAATCCACATCTGCCCCTGGAAATGTCTTACAATTTAAAACCTGGTTCCTAAATCTCTGTCTTACCATTATGTAATCTATCTGATACCTTTTAGTATCTCCAGGATTCTTCCGGGTATACAACCTTCTTTCATGATTCTTGAACCAAGTGTTAGCTATGATTAATTTATGCTTTGTGCAAAATTCTACAAGGCGGCTTCCTCTTTCATTTTTCCCCCCCATCCATATTCACCTACTATGTTTCCTTCTCTCCCTTTTCCTACTGACGAATTCCAGTCACCCATGACTATTAAATTTTCGTCACCCTTCACTACCTGAATAATTTCTTTTATCTCGTCATACATTTCATCAATTTCTTCATCATCTGCAGAGCTAGTTGGCATATAAACTTGTACTACTGTAGTAGGCATGGGCTTTGTGCCACTTGAAATGTGAAATGGTGGTACCATAATAATCAGTGTAACCCCCAGAATGCGGAATTCAATCATGCAAAAGTGCATGCATTGTGTTGTACCGCTGCCGGATGTTAGTTTCTGGGATGGAATTCCAGGCCTGTTGCAGGAACGACGGTCAGTACTTTTTGTGGATGGCGCTGGAGTTGTCGTCCGATGAGGTCTCATATGTGGTCGTTGGAGACAGTTCTGGTGATCGAGCAGGCCAAGGCAACATGTCGACACTCTGTAGAGTGTACAGCATGTTGGGTTACAACAGCGATATGTGGGCGAGCGTTACCCTGTTGTAAAATACCCCCTAACATCCCCAGGAAAGCTGTTAGTGAATGGCATCAGAACAGGTCGAATCACCAGCTAGATGTAAGAATTCGCAGTCAAGGTGAGTTGGATAACTATGAGAGTGCTCCTGCCATCATACAGAATCGCACTCCAGTACATAACTCCAGGTATAGGTCAAGTGTGTCTAGCATGCAGACAGGTTGGTTGTAGGTCCTCAACCCTCCCCCTGATAACCGACACATGGCCGTTACTGGCACCCTGGCAGAACCAGCTTTCATCAGAAAACACAACAGACCTGCACTCTACTCTCGATTGACACCACTGAAGTCGCAAATGGCGATGGTTTAGGGTCAGTGAAACACATGTCACAGGCCCTGCGTATCGGAGCTGTCCTTGAAATAACCGATTTGTAACAGTTTTCTGTGTCACTGTGGTGCGAACTGCTACTCAAATTGCTGCTGCAAATGCAGTACGATGCGCCAGAGCCACACACCGAACACGATGGTCTCCCCTCGGAGTAATGTCACGAGGTCGTCCAGAGGCCGGTTACCTTGCGACCGTAAATTCTCGTGAGTACCTCAGCCAGTAGTCATTTACAGTGACTACGTTCATACCAAATATTTCTGCAGTATCCCTGGATGAACATCCAGCTTCTCGCAGCCCTAATACATGGCCTCGTTCAAACTCAGTGAGGTATCGACAATGGCGTCTTTTTCACCTTAAAGGCATGCTTTACTAACATCAGCTCACTACGTTCAGTCCAAAGGTCACTAATGCTCACGACCATTACAGCATATATTTGCAGCAAACCTCATTTGCATCCTCATAGTGAAGCTACTAGGGTCACTCTTATGTAGTGATGGGGAGCTCGTGAATGAGTCGTTCAGATGAACGCTTCACTCCTGTGAAGTGTGAACTAACCATTCAATTTCAATGAACTGGTGCTTCAAACTCTTCGCAGATAGCACACTCCACACTTTTTTCTAGTTCACTCACTCTCTTCCCCTCTCCCTCACCCACGTCACTCCTCCTCCCATCACTTCACTCCTCCCTGTCCTGCCTGTCGACGAATCACGCGGTGTTAGTGGGGAACGATAGGTTTAGGATGGGTGGAGGAGGTGAGGGGTGAGGAGAAGGCAGCGTCAGCTGCTACCTGCGGTGCTGACATCACTACCCGTGACTATTTGTGCAGTTAAACTTCGCGTCTACGGGTAGCCTACCGTTGGCAGCGCTTGAAGACAAATGAATATTAAAGATAGAAACGAAGTGGCTATCTGTGTGAGCACGCACAGCAGACATGAAAATAAAAGGTTTGTTAATAACACTGAAAGAGGGATTTTACCTGAAATCGTACCAGTGACTACAGGTGACAGTTTGCGTTTTGAATCTAGTGGGTTATTATTGTCAACAAAAATAAAATGTACAGGACAACTTCTGAATAATTATTTAACGTAGGTATATAGACTTTGTGACAGTGTTAAACATACTCATTCTATTTTGGATTAAATTTTAAAAGGAACATAAAATTGGACTGCATTTCGTTGGTAGCCCTATTTTTCAGTTCATGAATACAACAAATAATGTTTCATTTGGCAGATAAAGACTTTTTTGGGCGCTTCATGAGAAAATGTCGAGCAAGATTAAATGTAGTACCTTCTTTATATGTGACAGCCTTCTCTTTCCTTTGTCCCCCTTTTTTTTTCTTTATTGTCATTTTGAAACCTGTATACAGGCAGGCCTGCAGCAGCATACTACGCCGCTCTTTGGCCGCAGAGAAACACAAAAGATAGAAATGAAGATAATTAGAGAAAAAAGATGGTAGACATATAAACGGAGCCAAACACTTTTTAAAATACAAGGTGCCGTTCACGGGCGTAAAGTCCAAGATAAAATTGTTCAGACACTTGGACACAGACAGAAACGCCCTTTGTCCCCTTCGACCATGCTGTATTTAAGATAACTCAGACGCTGTAAGAGCGTAAAACGTTGCGTGCACGTTGGTAAAATTGTGAAGTATTACGAAGCTTTATTGTACGAGCGAGGCGACGCGAGCGTAGCAGCGGCTGAGCGGCGAACTGGGCAACTTCGCTAGGGTTCCGTACTTCACGAATGAACTACTTCATTTGAACGCTTCACGGCAAAGAGTGAAATGAATGAAGTAGTTCAGGGGAATTAACGAGTTCGACCCACCTCTACCCTTATGCGACTGGCGCGGAATTCGAATACACATCATCTTTCATATGTAGAAACAAGCCTACCAACCTTCGTTTATGTCGCACAACTCCTTCATGGTGCTGCGATTTTTCTTCAGTTCATTTACCCTTTCATGTGTTTTCTTGCGTCTGGTACTAACAAATGATGTTAGTCAAGAATGTGGCTCCATCTTTAGATGCTTGTGTTTATATGTACCTTTACACGTGTTTTCTTATGTCTGGTACTAGTACATCGATTTTATACAGAGAAAATATGAACATTACAATTAAATCGTTACAGCAGTGAAACGCTATAATAAATATAGCCAATATCAATCCTTTTCGAAAACAGATGAAGTGGGACCACAGCCGATTAAACTTCGACAGGGAACCAATGTTTTTTTTTTTTTTTTTTTTTACTTTATTGTTATTTTAAAACCTGGACAACTCAGGTAGGCTGGCAGCGGCACACTACGCCGCTCTTCAGCCATAGCGTTTTACAAGAGTATAAAACATGGTGAATGACAAAGAACAAAGTGACGGGCAAAAGAGAGAGGTCACAGAGACATAAAAAACATGGAGTCGTTCACATGTGACGATAACAACACGGAAAACACGTCGGCACGGCGCACAAAACACTGATGAGTCCGACGGCACAAGTGAACGTAGGAGTGGGACGGCGGACACCAAAAACACTATACGACGTCACACACACGAGACACAAAAGGCGACGATCTCCGGCACGCGAATGTTCACTATACGTGTGCGAGTCCGGGGACCTGCCAAGAGAGGAGGAGGAGGAAGGGGAGTGGGAGAGCGAGAGGGGAGAGCAGAGAGGCCACGGGCAGGGGAGATAGGGGGGAGGGAGGAAGGGGAGAGGAAGCCCGGGGGAAGAGGGGGAAGGGAGGGGACAGGGAGACGGAAAAAGAAGGGAAGAGAAGAGAAGGGAGGGAGGGTGCCGAAAGGAAAGGACACGGGAAGTGGGGGGTGGGGCAGGGTCAAAGTTGATAGGAGGTGTAGATGGAGGGGACGAGGACACCATCAGGGAGAGGGAGCTGGCGGAAGCCACCTTGGGAGAGGGTATGGAGGGTGGAGAGATGGAGACCGGGTGGGACGTGAGAATACAGGCGCGGCAGCGGGCGGGGGTGTGAGAGGATCGGGGAAATGAGCGGGTGAGGAGGATCAAGTTTACGTGAGGTGTACAGGATACGTATCCTTTCAAGGAAAAGGAGGAGGTGGGGGAAGGGGATGAGATCATACAGGATCCGCGTGGGGGAGGGGAGACGGATGCGATAGGCAAGGCGGAGAGCATGGCGTTCAAGGATTTGGAGGGATTTATAGAAGGTAGGGGGGGCGGAGAGCCAGGCTGGATGGGCGTAACAGAGGATAGGGCGGATGAGGGATTTATAGGTGTGGAGGATTGTGGAGGGGTCCAGACCCCACGTGCGGCCGGAAAGGAGCTTGAGGAGACGGAGTCGGGAACGTGCCTTGGCTTGGATTGTCTGGAGATGGGTAGTCCAGGAGAGGCGACGGTCGAGGGTGACGCCAAGGTACTTAAGGGTGGGAGTGAGGGCGATAGGACGGCCATAGACGGTGAGATAGAAATCAAGGAGGCGGAAGGAAGGGGTGGTTTTGCCTACAATGATCGCCTGGGTTTTGGAGGGATTGACCTTGAGCAACCACTGGTTGCACCAAGCGGTGAACCGGTCAAGATGGGATTGGAGAAGGCGTTGGGAGCGTTGCAGGGTGGGGGCAAGGGCGAGGAAGGCGGTGTCATTGGCAAACTGGAGGAGGTGGACGGGGGGCGACGGCGGCGGCATGTCCGCCGTGTACAAAAGGTACAGAAGGGGGGAGAGGACGGAGCCTTGGGGCACACCGGCGGAGGGGAAAAAGGTGTAGGAATCGGTGTTATGGATGGTGACATAGGAAGGACGGCGGGAGAGAAAGGAACCGATCAGACGGACGTAGTTAATGGGAAGGGCAAAGGTTTGGAGCTTGAAGAGGAGACCGGAATGCCAGACGCGGTCATAAGCGCGTTCGAGGTCAAGTGAGAGGAAGATGGCGGAGCGACGGGAATTAAGCTGTTCGGAAAGGAGATGAGTGAGGTGAAGGAGAAGATCGTCGGAAGAGAAGGATGGCCAAAAGCCACACTGGGTGACGGGAAGGAGGCGGTTCTGGCGGAGATGCTGGTGGATGCGGCGGGTGAGGATAGATTCTAGGACCTTGCTGAAGACCGAGGTAAGGCTGATGGGACGGTAGGAGGAGACGGCGGACGGCGGTGTGCCAGGTTTAAGGAACATGAGGATACGGGAGGTTTTCCACAGGTCGGGGTAGTAACCGGTGGACAGGACTACATTGTAGAGCCTGGCCAGGGTGGAGAGGAAAGAGACAGGAGCTTCACGAAGGTGACGGTAGGTGGCACGATCGTGACCAGGAGCGCTGTTGCGTTTTGTGCGGAGGGTATCAATGAGATCCTGTGTAGTGATAGGGGCATTGAGTTCCGTGTGTGTAATGTTGTCCAAGTACTGGAAGCCAGGAGCGAGGGGAGGGGAAGAGGTGTCAGTTCGATCGCGGATATCCGGGAAGAGGGAGTAATCGAACTGGGGATCATCGGGGACGGAAAATACATCGGAGAGGTAGGAGGCAAAGTGATTGGCCTTACTAAGGGAGTCAGGGAAAGGGTGATCATCATGGAGAAGAGGATAATAGGGGGAGGGTTTAGTTCCAGTAAGGCGACGGAAGGCCGACCAGAACTTGGACGAGTTGATTGGTAGGGTTGCATTTAAACGGGTGCATGTCTGTCGCCAGTCCCGGCGTTTCTTAGCCGCGAGCAAATTACGAACATGTCGCTGGAGTTGCCGGTGGCGTCGTAGTGTGTCCGGGTCACGCGTGCGGAGGAAGGCACGGTAGAGACGACGGGATTCACGGAGGAGGAGAACGGCCTGTGGGGGTAAGGTAGGACGGTGGGGGTGGATGGCGACAGTAGGAACGTGGGCCTCCACGGCCTCAGACAAGGTCCGCTGGAGAAAGGAGGCGGCATGGGTGACATCGTCAGGGTGGTGGTAGGTGAGAGGGTGGCTATCGACCTGGGTGGAAAGGGTATCCCGGTAGGCATTCCAGTCGGCTCGGGAATAGTCGTGGACATACTTAGGGGGAGGGTCAGTACGAGGGTCGGGGCGAGGGCGACGACCGTCTGAAACGGTGAGGAGGACAGGGAGATGGTCGCTACCAATAGGCTCCAGGACATCCACCGTTATGCGGCCAAGGAGGTTGGGGGAGGAGAGGATAACATCAGGAGTGGAGTTGGATTCAGGACGGGTATGCCGGGGGATGGGGACGAGGTCACCTTGAAGGGTGGAGAGGAACCGATGCCATCGCCGTAACTGGGCAGCGGAACGACTATGGATGTTGAGGTCGGCGGCGATCACGTAGGAGGAAAAGGTACGATCGACGTGGGAGAGGAAGTCGAAGGGAATAGGAGCGTTGGGGCGGACATAGATGGTGGCGCAGGTAACGGTAAGGCCGGGGAAGAAGAGACTAAGGATCAGGTGTTTGGTGGGGTCGGGAAGGAGAGGTTGGAGCCGAACGGGGATCTGGCGGTGGTGACCAATGGCAACTCCGCCACGCGCAATCGGGAGGGGATTATCGGAGCGGTGGAGGAGGTAGGGCGAAGTGTGGACTGTGTGGTGGGGTTGCAGGAAGGTTTCATTGAGGAGGAAGGCATCCATGCGGTGGGTGGCAAGGGTGTGCAGGAACAGGTTTTCGTTGGCGGGAAGGGAGCAGATGTTGTTGAAAAGGATACGTTGCTGTCGCGCCATGACTGGGATTTAAACGAGGGTGTCAAGACGGGAGAAGGTGAAATGGGCCTGGTTGTTGGAGTAGGTGGCGTACATCTTGAGTTGGAAGATGGAACGGGCAGCAAGGGAGATCTGCTGGAGGGTGTGAGGGCGCTGAAAGGGATGAACATTCTGGAGGACGATGGTGAGGAACCTGATGATGTCCTCAGCGGTGGGTGGGGGACGAAGGGAATTGCCAGGAGGGGTGGGGGCGTCCAGAGGACGGACAGGTACGGTGAGTTCAGGAGTGGTTGGAGGGGGTCGGGCTTTACACTTTTGGGAGTAGGTGGGATGAGGGAGATTGCAGGTATTACAGGAGGGAGGGGATTGGAGGTTAGGGCACTGCCGGAGGAAGTGCACCTGCCGACAATGTGGGCAGGTGGGGGCCTCGCGGCACTCAGCGGTGGGGTGCGCATTATAGCGCAGACACCTCTGGCAGCGCAGGGATTGAGGAGGGGAACGGGAAGGGTCGACCTTGTACCGCTGGTGGAAGAGGAGGGCACCCTCCTTCAGGAGACGGTCAATGGAGGGGGCATGCTCAGAAAAAACCCGCATAAGGCGGGTGGGGCCGGCCGAGTTGAAAATGCGGCGGACCGCCCGCACCTCCAGCGTGGGATGGGCCTGGAGCTCCGCCAACACCTCCTCCTCCGTGATCGACGGACTGAGCCGCGTGATCACGGCGGTGAGGGTCGGCGGGCGACGCGGGGGTTGGGGTTGGCGGGTAGGAGATGGAGAAGGAGCAGGGGTAAGGGAGGCGTTGGGACCAAAACGGGTGATGGGGAGACGGGAGAGGATGTCAGTATGGAGGGTTGGGCTGGGGGAGGAGATGAGAACAGAATCTCGGCGAGGAGTGAGGAGGGAGATGGGGGCACCAGGACAATGCTGGCGAAGGAAGAGGGTGAGGTTCCGGGCTTCAAGGAGAGAGGGATCAGGACGGGAGAGGAGGTAGCGGTAGGAGGAAGGGGGAGAGGAGGAGGATGAGGGGGCAGGGACAGGCGGGGAGACTTCCATGGCATCATGGGTGGGGGAAGGAGGACGAGGCGCAGCCTTTTTGGAAGCAGAGGAAGCAGGGGTGCCACCGGGGCGCTTGACGGCGGTGGAGGAGGTGTGGGGGATGGGAACAACGGGAATGTGGCGGGGAGGGGCAGGTCCCGGGGCCGGAGTCGGCGCCGGAGATGGTGACGGTGACGGTGAAGGCGACGGCGACGATGACGATGACGGTGGCAGTGGCGGCGGTGATGGCGAAGGTGACGGGGAGAGCTGGGCGTGGGCAGTGGCCCGACGGGCCATCACCCGAGCTGGAGCTGCAGTGACAGGCTGGGGGAGTGGGGGGAAGGGATCAAAACGAGAGGAGCGGGAGGAAGAAGCGGGAGAGGGGGCGACAAAGATAGAGGGTGAAGGGAGAGTGAGGAGAGGTGGAATGGAAGGAGGGGGGTGGGACTGGGCACACCAAGTTATAGTGGTGGAGGCGGCGGAAGGGGAGGTATAGACAATGGCGGTGGTGGTAGTAGTGACAGTGGTGGTGGGGGTGGACATGACGGGAGAGAGAAACAAGAACGAACAGAACGAAGAGGAGAGGACAGAAACTGGGGACAGACAAAGACGAAGACGGATGAAGACGAAGACGGCCGTAGACCAGGGTCAGGACGGCGGCACCGGACGGCGGCGGCGGCGGCGGCGGCGGCGGCGGGCACCGGCGGCGGCGGCGGCGGCGGCGGCGGCGGCGAGCCCCGGCAGGCGGCGGCGGCGGCGAGCACCGGCAGGCGGCGACGGCTGCGGCGGCTGCAAGGACCGGAAGGCGGCGACCAAGCGGCGGCGGCGGTGACGGCAAGCAGACGACACGGCAGGGATCTTCCACGTCGAAGGCGCACCCTGAGAGTAGCCCAGGCAGTGAAACTCTTCGATGAAGAAGAGAGGGAATCCAACCCTCGAATGTGGGAACCAATGGTCAGAAATGCGTATTTATTGTTTTATGGACACACACACGTACACGGCATAACATCAACACAGCTCGTAGTTCTTGTTGAAAGCGACAGCTACCAGTCTCAGTGCATGCATGACAACGGCGCATGAAGTTCTGGCACACTCTGTCAAAGATCCCTGGTGTCTGTTGTACCAGGAGACAGGCTGAGGGGTAGCGCCTTCGCATCGCTCCTGTCACTTGTTAGGACGATATCGTTATAGGCATGAGTCATCGACAGATGTCACCAGCTGACATGGACCTGAGTTACAGAGCTGCACGTAGTTGTACTAGTAGGCGGCAGAGGTCAGCAGTTGACGGACAGTGCTAGCAGTCATAGTCAAAACAATGTTGTAAAGTTATGTTTGACTAATATTTAATGTATTTGCATAATTATAATTGTTTTATATGTGTAGTAATTAGCAGTGTGACTGTTGTATGATTGAAGAAGAACAGAAGTAAATGAAAATTGTTTTGTTTATTCACGAAGTACCAGTTAAACTATACAGGGGATTTACTATAATTAAATGTGCAGTCAGTTTATGGTACTAATAAACAGAACACAAATTAATCGTTAATTTCGGAAGGAGTGATTTTATATTTGATACTTTTCTAAATTTATTTATTTAGCAATTGCCATAGAAAGAAATGTTTTACTATGATTCGTCATTGAAATAAATCGCGGGCTAGCGCGGGATAATTCTGCAACCTGATTTGCTGTTTGTGATATCAGCCAATCAGAAAAATGCAGGCTCGCGCCAATCTATGCTTGGAAAAACCCTTTGGTGTGTTCTAGGAGAGTCGGAGCTGAGGGTTCGAACTAGTAACATCTGATTGAAAGCAGCTCTGACAAAAGTACTATAAAATCGCGGAAAAATGCTAATTACCAGTTCGCGAAGTAGTAAAAAGCGTATTTAAGTGAACGGTATAGTGGAAGTCGTGTGGAATTTCGGACGGAATATCAAAATTATTGCTTGACAGTTAGTTAAAACCGCGTGGCGTGTTGTGCGATCTAAGACTGGAACAGGTATTACGTGTAGAGCAGAGTGCACAACATTTGAGCGAGCATTTTCATAACTAAACGATCCGGTGAACTCCATTAACTTCGGTAAAGGGTGTAAATACCATAAACTGGCTACGTGTGTGATTGTGGTGTGTGTGTGGGAGCTTTACCTTGTGTAGACACTTAGTACAGACTTGGCAGTATTAACTGTGATCTTTATCATAAAATTACACCTGAAAATTTACATTGCCAAGTTAGAACCTTTATTTCAGTAGCTAGCCACATCCCGTTTACCGGACAATTCTGTGTGTGTTGCGACCTGCAGTAGACAGTAGTGGCCTAGTATTTTCTACTACAGCTTTTAGCTAGACAGGTGAACATTGATGGACACTGGCAGGGCGGTAAAAAGAAACGTACAGCGCCGCACATGGCGCTTTTTTTTTTTTTTCTTTATTGTGATTTCATGCCCCTGCCCCATATGGGCAGGGGAGGGCTGTCAGCAGCACAATCCGCCGCTCTTCAGCCGAGTGACATGACAACTAAAACAAGAATAACAGAATACATACATAAGGAGGTAAAAAAGGGGAACATAAAACAGAGTAAGGGGAGAAAATGGAGGTAAAAATACACTGACATGTAGACGTTCATTGGGGACAGTTAAAAAAGTCACCAGAAAGTTAAAAAAAACACAGTTGGCGGTTCTTAAAACACAGAGAAGACACGGGATGCGCATGCACAGGTTAAAAGTTGGCCACAGTATTAAAAACACTCCGAAACAACACACTTAAAACCCACTGGGAGCACACACGACGAAGAATAAAACTATCAGGCGGGACCTGCCGAAGGAAAGGTCAGAGAGGATGGAAAAGGAGGGGAGAGCATGGGGCAGCTGGGGAAGCGGCGGGATGAAGAAAGGAGGGGCAACCGTGGGTTCACGAAGAGGTAGGAGACACATGGGGCGGGAGAGGAAAAGGGAAGACAGGGCAGGAGGGAGCGCAGAGACACTGAAAGAAGGCACAAGAGATGGACGGGGAGTAGCACATGGCGCATCGGCCGGGAAGCTATAAAGCTGTAGGAACCGAATTCGTGATTGAGAGGAACGGTCAATAAGAACTTTACAACAGTGACTGTAGGCGCGAGTGAGATATTGCTGTGAAGACGAACATACGTTTTGAGATGCAACAAGGAGAGAACCTGTGGAACGGAGATGTATAACGAACTGGATGCTACGGGACTGCAAAGGCGCAGCGTAGCATTGGTTCGCTGAGCAACAGATGGCACAGTAAGCGGACAGCAAGGCGCAGCAGTTTCCATCGCAGTGGCAATGCGTGGGGGCCCGTGAATCTGGTACATCGCAGGAAGAAAGGCAGATTGCTGTTTTCAACATACTGCGACGACGTCGGACGAAGAAATATGAGCTAAGTTTATATAGTGTATTATTTGCATGTGTCAACAGACTTGCTAGTATGGATGGGAATGATAATCATGTGGTTGTGAGAGAGGGCGATGTAAGTCAGTTTGATGTGAGTGCTAGTCAGGTAAGTACTCCTGAACAAAAGCAAGTAGGGGATACTGTTAATATGGAGGTAATTAAGTAACGATGTGCCTCAGATATCTCTAGTTGTAAAGATGGAAGTGGAACATAATGTTCCGACCGATTCTGGTACGGGTGACAGTTTAAATCTTCACGATAGTCAGTTGAATGATTTCAGTATTAATAATTTGTTTGATGTCACTAGTGTTAATGTGAGTGAGGAGGCTGACAGAACAGATACCAAATTTGACCAAATTTGGTGTTATGCCTGTACAATTAGCTGAACAAAAAATTGTACAACAGGAAAACAAACCAGTAAATTTACAACATATGTTTGCAGCTTTAATGACGAATATGAATCAAAATTTCAGTAATATTAATCAGAATTTAACTGAGGTAAAAGAAAATTTTGGGAAGTTAGATCAGAAAGTTGAACAACAGTTCGGTAGTATTACCAAGCTAGCTAATGATCTGAAACAGTTTAAGACTGAAATTAATGAGAAAATAGAACAACAGGCTGTTGAGCTTAAGAACATGTGGAGGACGGATTTGCAGGTGTTTGATACTCATGTAAATAAGAGAATTTCTGATGCAGAAAGTAGGTGTAAAGTCTTCAGAAAATGTAAAAAGTGAATTAACAGAGCTGTTTAGCAAGGTTGCTATTGGAAGCCAACAGAATATAGATCAGATAAGAAAAGGACTAGGTCAAGTCAAGTCAAATCTGACATCAGTAGAATCTATGTGTCAAACTGCACATGGAAATTTAAATAGAAAAATTGATTCTGTGAATGAAAATGGTTTGGACAGTGTTAAAGTTGTGTCTGAACGAGTGAATGCGGTTGTGAGTGGTGTAGAACAAATTACTAACAAAACTGAACAAATAGCCCTTAAATTAAATGAGCATGACAGTAGACTAAACAAAGTGGAACGTGATATTATATTGGGTGCTAACGGTGTGAACTGTAGTATGGTGACGGAAACTGCTGAAGTGTCTTATATTACAAACAGACAGTTTCTTCGTTTTGATCCAGCTGGAAATGTTCATCCGAAAGAGTTCTGGAACGATTTTGAAAATGTTTTGCCTAGTTTGTGGAGTGACCGACAGAAGATTGGTTTCGTAACATCGAAGTTTTTGGGTGAGGCTAGGATATGAGGAACGACGGCAACGGAACAATATGAGACGTTAGAGCAGTTTAAAGAAGCGTTTTTCAAAGAATATTGGGGCAAGCAAAAGCAAATAGAATTGCAAAACAGTTTCTGGGCTGGGGAGAAGTTCAATCCCAGGAAAGAGAATATAAAAAGATTTGCTTCAAGATGGGTGACTAATTTGTCATATTTGACGAACAAATTAGAGCGTGGGCAAATAATTATGGGGTTAGATGGAAAGTTGCCTCTAAGCTGGAGAAATAAAATAGTTGCTGCTCCTAGGGACAATGTTGATAAGTTTATTAGCTATTTGGAAAGGGTGGAGAAGCTTATGCAGGGAGAGGAGTAGACAAATCGTAGTTTTAGGCCTCAGAATACAGTTGAGAGAGGTCAGAATGTTAATGTAAACAGAATGGTTGTGTCACATAATAGCCGAGGAAGGGGTTGGTGCTATGCTCCAGTTCCAAGGACAATTGATAATGATCAGGGGCACGCTTACAGATCGCGATCGCCAATTCATGACGACGATGATTTTCAGGAGAGAGATCAGGTGGGGGTGCGGAGCAGAATCACAGGGCATGGGAAACTAGATCATGTCTGTGAAGGGGCTGGCATATGCAGAACGGGTAGCAGTATTTTGAATCCGCTGGCCATTCCTTTTGTATACAATAAGAATAAAATAACTGAAGTCCAAATTATTGACAGTAGTGATACAATTGAAAGTAGTAAAGCGAAGGATGATAGAATAGGCATGCTACAAGGTGGCTATGTAGATGGGAGCAGGCAAAAGGAGCACTGTGTTGCAGGTTGTTTGGTGGAAAAAGATGCTGAAAGTGATGCAAAATCTAGCAGTGAGAGAGAAGTGTACAGTAGAGCGAATGAGGAATCTTGCCAGGGAGGAGGAGGAGATACGAATATACAGGGATTGCAGGAGCTAGATGAGAAGTGGGTAGAAGAATTATTGGTGTCAGTAAATAGGGACTTAGAGGAAGCTATGGAAGCATTTCATGCCAGTGATGACCAGAAAGGGTGTCAGCCGAGTAAAAATAATGTAGAAGGAGAAGTTGAGGTAGAAGAAGTAGTGGAGAAACTAATTACTATAGAAAAGGGAGCTGCAGATTTGCAGAAGTGTTTTAATCTATCCATAGTGGATAAGATACAGAATGGAGGAAGGGAGAGTAGTGAAAGCAATCCTGTAGATATTTGTGTAATCTCTGGGCACAAGGAAGGTTTCGAAAGGCGTAAAATTGTACACGACTTGCTTGAGGAGGATGAAGTCACTGTTAAGGAAGAAAAGAAAGTTCGACCAGTAATCAATCTTTTAGTGCAAGAGGAAGAAGTACTGTGCCTAGCTGATAGTGGCAGTGATTTGTGTGCTGTTAGTCAGCAATAGTTAGATGCTTTACCTAATAAAAGAGAGCTAGTAATTATGCCTGTATTGGGAATCCAGATATTTGTAGCCACAGGAAAAGTGAAGAAGCATGTAAAGTATGAAGTGATGTTGCCTATCATAATAGATGGTAACTATTTGTATCATAACTTTCTAGCTATTGAGGGCTTAAGTATAGATATGTTAGTGGAAATTGGTTTCTTAATGAAGTACAAGGGGAGGCTGGACTTAGAAAATGACAGTATAAGCCTGGAAGTGAGTGGGAAAAACATTATAGTGCCTTTCTCTAAGAAAAGAAAGCTTACAAAGAGGGAAGGTGAGCAGATTCCGATTAGATATTATAATAAAAGGGCTCAGAGTAATGAGGAGGAAGGGTATATCTTGTTGTAGAAGGTAGTGTTAGCATGTTGGAAAATGGTAAAGGAATTGTGGAGTAAAGATTTAGTGGATAGGGAATAATCAGAATTTAACCTAATTAAGTAATTTCAGTGTATGCCTTCAATAGCAACACATAATTTTGCTGAAGTAGTTAAACACTTTAAAAGAAAATGCAAATTTTCTTGTATTAAGAGTCAAATGTTCTTTTAATTTGCTTTGAATAGTTAAAATATAATTAATTAAAGAGTATAGCACAGGGAGAACAATTTTATACTATGTGTTGAGATGGTTATGTATATTAGTAGTCTTGGACGAAACTGTTTTGTAGGTAAAAACCACTGTACAATAAGGACTGGCCTGAGAGCGGACCAATGTGCAATGTTATGGACGCCAACCAACCAAGGTGTTGTGACATGCTAAGAGAAAAATCGTGAGGTAGAGGACACTTATGCAGTGCAACGAGTAAGGTAGGAGTGATTTCAAAATTAGACCAGGACACCAATCAAAGTGGGTGGAGATTCAATGAAATAGTGAGTTCATGTAAATAAGGGGAGGTAAAAGGCAAAAAATTTAATTGTAATGGACAAGAACTATTTTATGTAAAGTCGCAATTGGTGGAAAGTATGGTTTTGAAGGAAAAAATTAATTAGTTCAGTTGTAAAAGTTTTGTAAAAGAATTCCTAAAAAATCAAAAAGTTTTGTAAAAAATTAGACTTAGATAGGCTAGTATGCCAAGTACATGGTAAGAATTCTGTAGCTTAAATTAGTAATTTTCAAATTTCACATTTGTTTTGAGAGTAAGGAGACAGTCACGATGTAGTAAAATTATAAAAAGTTGTTTTCAACAATTTTAATAATCACAGGAGGTGTGAGGCGTAGCGCTTTCACATCGCTCCTGTCACTTGTTAGGACGATATCGTTATAGGCATGAGTCATCGACAAATGTCACCAGCTGACATGGACCTGAGTTACAGAGCTGCACGTAGTTGTACTAGTAGGCGGCAGAGGTCAGCAGTTAGGACAGTGCTAGCAGTCATAGTCAAAACAATGTTGTAAAGTTATGTTTGACTAATATTTAATGTATTTGCATAATTATAATTGTTTTATATGTGTAGTAATTAGCAGTGTGAGTGTTGTATGATTGAAGAAGAACAGAAGTAAATGAAAATTGTTTTGTTTATTCACGAAGTACCAGTTAAACTATACAGGGATTTACTATAATTAAATGTGTAGTCAGTTTATGGTACTAATAAATCGTGAGTAGAACACAAATTAATCGTTAATTTCGGAAGGAGTAATTTTATATTTGATACTTTTCTAAATTTATTTATTTAGCAATTGCCATAGAAAGAAATGTTTTACTATGATTCGTCATTGAAATAAATCGCGGGTTAGCGCGGGATAATTCTGCAACCTGATTTGCTGTTTGTGATATCAGCCAATCAGAAAAATGCAGGCTCGCGCCAATCTATGCTTGGAAAAATCCTTTGGTGTGTTCTAGGAGAGTCGGAGCTGAGGGTTCGAACTAGTAACATCTGATTGAAAGCAGCTCTGACAAAAGTACTATAAAATCGCGGAAAAATGCTAATTACCAGTTCGCGAAGTAGTAAAAAGCGTATTTAAGTGAACGGTATAGTGGAAGTCGTGTGGAATTTCGGACGGAATATCAAAATTATTGCTTGACAGTTACTTAAATCGGCGTGGCGTGTTGTGCGATCTAAGACTGGAACAGGTATTACGTGTAGAGCAGAGTGCACAACATTTGAGCGAGCATTTTCTTAACTAAACGATCCGGTGAACTCTATTAACTTCGGTAAAGGGTGTAAATACCATAAACTGGCTACGTGTGTGATTGTGGTGTGTGTGGGACCTTTACCTTGTGTAGACACTTAGTACAGACTTGGCAGTATTAACTGTGATCTTTATCATAAAAATACACCTGAAAATTTACATTGCCAAGTTAGAACCTTTATTTCAGTAGCTAGCCACATCCCGTTTACCGGACAATTCTGTGTGTGTTGCGACCTGCAGTAGACAGTAGTGGTCTAGTATTTTCTACTACAGCTTTTAGCTAGACAGGTGAACATTGATGGACACTGACAGGGCGGTAAAAAGAAACGTACCGCGCCACAAGGCTGCTTGGACCCTAGCAAGCGCGTATTCATCCGTTTCTATGGGGTTTCATACACCAATGTTTTGATGAAACCCAAGAGGAAGAAGTCCTGTGGTGTGAAATCCGGTGATCGCGCTGGCTGTGGGACACAACCTCCCCTTCCTATCCAGCGATGAGGGTGCAAGTTCTGCAGGTGCTAGCGGACATTACCATCGATGTGGACTGGTGCACCATCTTGTTGAAATCACATCCTTTTGCGTGCAACAAGGAGTATGGTCTCCAAGAACTGTGGCTGCAAACTTCGCAGTAACACCAGGTAGTGTGGACCAGTCAAACGTGCAGGCAGAAAATACGGTCCTATTAGCTGATCTTGGACAATGCCAACCCATAGCTTGACAGACAGTCATTGCAGATGGCCACCGATGTGGGTGGCATGGGGATTGTCCTTACTCAGACATTTCAATAAATGATCTGAGTTGGGTGGCCTCCGCTTTGAACAGTTACTATGAGCTACGTTGTTGTTATGTGGTGTACGCTGTGCATGTCCATAACAAATTAAATATGCATATCCGACCATTGGTTCCCCTTCTCAATATAATCAGTTGTGGATCCATTCTTTCATGTTCCTATTTGATCCAAAAGTTTTGAGACAGCCTGTTTGTCTGAAAACGTCGCATGTAGAATAATGATTTGGGTGGTCTAGGTGTTCGCTTCCTATTTGAACTAGGAACGTGAGGCAAAAAGTTTTTGGTTTAACTTGGACCAGCGGCTATTTGTACAGCCATTCAAACATCTTTCCTACTGTAGCTTCATTACTGTACATTAAGCGAGGTTTGAACAATGAACCGGAGCTGGACTGAGGGCAAATTTTGCGAATCGATTAATTCATTTTGCAAAAGATTTTAATTGGGCTGGAATTAATGCTCATCTAATGACATCATTTGTATGTACACTGTTCGGATTTACATGTAAAATCATGAAAGAAACAAGTTTTTCTGGGAGGTATTTGAAGCGCGCCACTTCTATACTTTAAACTTGTTTGAATCGGTTCCAACTTCGCACGAAGATGGATAAATTCAAAACTAATTTTTTTTTCATTTAGTAATTTCTATTTGCTGTCGAGATACGATTGTTTAAAGTTGAGCAAAACTTATCACATGTAATTCGTTCTTATGTGAGTTGAATGCACGAAAACGGATTAAAGTGGATCAAATAAATAAAGAAGTTAATTCTCGCAATAAAATTAAAACCTCGCTACCAAAAATCTAGCCTCATTCGGATTTTACGTACAAAAAGCATCTTTTTGTGAGGTTTTAACGCGCGCTTCTTCTATGTTTCACACTTGTGCGAATCGGTTAAAATTTTGTAAGAAGGCTGACAAATACGTGTAATCAATGGTCTTCCTGTTTGGCGAAAGCCTTACCGTTGCCACGATATAAGCAACATGGTTCGAAAGAAAATAAAAAAATTTAGACCGAGTCAGTCGTTGTCCGACTCAACAAAAGCCTACAACGGTTGAAAAGCTATGGCTGTCTAATGTCAAAATTATGGTCGAGTAAAAATTGGGAACCAGAAGGAAAAATGCTCATACCATAGCACAAAAAAGACGAATATGTGCTAGGCGAAGTCAGGGATGTAAAATATAGAACTAGCTTTTTGACTTATATGGCAGCTACCAACACATTTAAATCAAAATATCTTCACATATTGGCGCTTTTTTCTGAGTTCACCCAACGTCCCCAGCAAACTGAGCTCTCTTAGCTACAAAGTGTTGGCATACCTGCATCTTGGAATGTATAGGCTAAAACACCTGACTCTGTGTCCGAAATCCAGAAGATCCTCCAGTCTTAGTAAACAATACATAATATCGTATGGCTGAAGCGTCATGTAAAATAATCCGACATTGTGTTCCGTCTCTTAACGACCTCTTCAAACCCTAATCTGCCTTCCTTCAGGGAGATTACGAAACAACTAGGACGGCGGAAGTGTGTCCACTACAAGGTGTCCAAGCTACATTTTGACGCGTTGAATTGTGATTTGCTTACAGGATATACCAGAATATCGGCCATGAGACATGCGTGGCATATCGGCCATGAGACATGCGCGGCACTTACCATGTGTGTTGTTCCTCTGCCAGTGGTATGCAAAGCTTCAATACGGGATGTGATACCATAAAACGACTATACGATTCCCCATTTTCTTATACTGTGGGTCACATCTTCCAGCACAGCTTACGGTGACGTCTCCCATTGATAGACAATCGCTTTCTGGAGGTTAGCAATGGTGGCAATCTTAGCACTGCAGTCGTCCTACCTAGAGCATCCCATCCACGCCTAGTCGAATTTAAGTTCGAGGAGCAAGCAGATTTCTGCAGATGCGTGTAGTTGTCCTCTTGTCTTACGTCCACCAGGCTACCACTGTGCAGAACGATAACGTCATCCACCAGAGAGAACTCAGGTCTATGTTTCACCTTGGAAAATGCGCGCATGCCATCGTAGGACGATACCTAACAGACCTCAGCTGCCATAGTACACACCGAAAACACTATCGGTTGCTTCCACAGTATTTGTAACGGGGGTGTTGGTTAATAGGGACTCATCATCCAACCTTAAGCCAATATTATAGAAATGGAAGAGGAAGTAAACGAAAATGAAATGGGAGATTGGTACGGAGAGAAGTATGTGACAGAGCACTAAAAGACGTAAATCGAAAGAATCCTCGTAGAGTGGACTAAATGCCCTCCCGACTACTGAGATCCTTGCGAGAGCCAGCCGTGACAAAAGTATTCCATCTTGTGTACAAGATGTACGAGAGAGGAGAAATAACCTCAAGCTTCAAGAAGAGTGTAATAATTCCAGTTGCGAGGAAGGCAGATACTGACAAGGGTGAATGTTACCAAATTATCAGTTTAATGTGTCATGGGTGCAAAATACTGATATGAATGGAAAACCTGGTACAAGCCGACCTCAGGGAAGATCACTTTGGGTTCCAGAGAAATGTAGGAATGCACGTGGCAATACTGACCCTAACACTTATCCTAGAAGATAGACTAAAAAAGGGAAAACCTGAGCAATAGATGAAAAGCACCACTTTGCTTTTGTTCTACAATATTACTTTTATTGTTAGCCGGTTTTCAGCTTACAAGGCCATCTTCAGACATTTACTGAGTATTATCACCAAAGAAGTTAAAATGTTTGTAAACAACAAGGGAAGAGAAGTAACACGTCTAGACTGAAGTAGAAACATACAGTAAGTAACATAAGTATAAACAATTAGATGGCTTAGCTACGGGTTCCCCTCTTAGTCCACTGTTGGCTGAAATATTTATGGACCATTTTGAACAAAATTTTCTAAAAACAGAACCTTTGGGTGCAAGCATCAAATACTGGTTTAGATATGTAGATGATGTCCTGTCTATGCCCGCATCTCGTGGTCGTGCGGTAGCGTTCTCGCTTCCCACGCCCGGGTTCCCGGGTTCGATTCCCGGTGGGGTCAGGGATTTTCTCTGCCTCGTGATGGCTGGGTGTTGTGTGCTGTCCTTAGGTTAGTTAGGTTTAATTAGTTCTAAGTTCTAGGCGACTGATGACCTCAGCAGTTGAGTCGCATAGTGCTCAGAGCCATTTTTTTGTCCTGTCTATGTGGACTGGTACTACAAGACAACTCAACACATTTTTGAAAAACCTAAACAGTCAACATAAAAATATCCAGTTCACTATGGAGATTGGCAACAAATCCATAAACTTCTTAGATCTCACCACTGACATTAGTACACACACATTGTTTCAAAATTTACGGAAAAACAACTACTACAGAGACAGTAATGCCTTCTTGCTCACAACACCCCATAGCTCAGAAACATGCAGCTTTCCACTCAATGGTACACCGTCTCATATCTATCCCCATGTCCAGAGATGATTTTAAAGCAGAGTTAGATACAATAAAATTTATTACCACAGCCAATGGCTACAATCCAGTTCATACTGACCACATCTTGCACAGGAAACAAAAATGGAAAATTATACCCCTCCTCTATGCCCCACCTGCTTCCCCATCCACTGTCTGTAAGAAATGGTGTACACTACCATTTCTAGGTCAGGTATCACAGATTGTAGCCAAAGCACTGAAATCCTGCAAGTATAGGCTTCCCTACTATGTAACACGACAGCCCAGTGTGTTTTTAATAGCTAAGATAAGATCCAGTTATTAGCCAACAGTGGGGTATATAAAATCACCTGTTCTGATTGTGACAAATTTTACATTGGTCAGTCAGGCAAAGACATATCAACTAGGCTGGCTGAACATGAACACAGATGGAGGTTGCAGAATTCAGACTCTGCATTTTCTGAGCATGTACTGAGTGTGGGTCACAACTACCAACCATGTACTTCACTTAGCAAACAAAGGCCATAAACTCAACCTTTTGGAAGCCCTGGAAATTAACAAACATCTTGCTCACAGTCCAGATCTCATCCTAAGTGACCAGACACAGCTCAACACTTCCCCTCCCCTAAACTTCATATAATCATCTCTGTTGTTCATTACTTCCCACACTCTCTCTTCCTACATGTTCCCTTTTCCCTGTATTCATTAAGTTGTTTTGTTTTGTTGAAGTGGTCTTTGTATTCCATATAGACTGTAGTTTCAATAGTTAAGGCTTTCTATTAACTGGTACCGGTACTTGTATTACTGTCCATGTTTAACACCCCTTGTAATTGTCTCATCAAATACTGTTCATATTTTACTTTCCTCATTTCTTTAATGAAAACTGTTACACAGCCACTGCTTCGATTATAATGTTAATGTTAAAATGCAGTACCACCACACTCTCAAACTGTAGGTTCCCTCAAACACCTTCATTTTCCTGCATTTATTTATTTCTTTTTATCTTATTGATATTGCCTAAATTCCTTATGTATTCTGTAGTTACATTGATGTGTGTCTCTTCTTTTAATTGGTTTGTGTATCACTCTCCATGTTTCATACCTGATGTAGCCTTGTCTAGTACTAATTTTATTTTATTTTATTAGTTTTGTTTATTAATAGTTAGTGTTATGTAGGCATGCTATTCCTATTTTTTGCTAAAGGTTTTCCTGTCTACTCCATTGTTATTTATATACTGTTCAATTTTTACTTTTTCATTGCAAAGATGTTACTTACTGTATGTTTCTACTTCAGTCTAGACGTGTTACTTCTCTTCCATCGTTGTTTGCAAACGTTTTAGCTTCTTTGGTGATAATACTCAGTAAATGTCTGAAGAAGGCCTTGTAAGCCGAAAACCAGTTAACAATAAAAGTAATATTGTAGAACAAAAGCAAACTGGTGCTTTTCATGTATTATAATGTTGTTCTACCAAGAACCTGAGTACATTATTGATTGACAATGCTGAGTGAAATAGACTATTTGAAACGTAGTGCTGTAGAAGAATGCTGAAAGCTGGACTGGTGGATCGAGTAACTTATGGGTATGTAATGGGGAGAACTAAGGAAAAAAGCAATTTAGACACAATGCGGCTAAAAGAAGGGATCATTTGATAGCACACATCTTCAGGCATCAAGGAATTTGGTAAAGAGGGAAGTGTGGGTGTAAAGCTGCGCAGAGGGAAACCATGGGACAAATACAGTAAACAGATCCAAATGGCTATAGGTTGCAGTAGTTATGCAGAAAGTAAGAGACATGCACAGGACAAACTAACATAGAGAGCTGCAGCAAACCAATCTTCGGAGTAAAGAACACAACAGTACCAACACTGAACGGCATTTTATGCTGTCACTCTTGCGTCGATGACGGCGGGCGATGTACAACATTTACTGCGCCACCCAATTGTCTTAATGTGAAGGCCATACATCTAGTGGTTCGCCAAGTGTATAAAACAACTTCTCACAGCCAGAGATACACAATCTGGTGAAAGTTGTGTGGCCCAGAAGCTAGTCCTCTAGCCAGGGTAGGTTCTGTGCTGGTTGGGTATGTTTGTGTATTTGAGGGAAGATAACTTTCCTTGCTATGGACTGCCGCAGGAAACCGAGCTTACCTCTACTGTAGTCGAATTTTTCCTCTTCCATGAAGCTTTTTCAATGCCATGAAATGATGCTACGCTCAGTTATTGCGCTCGCATCGTGTCGGTTGTTGCTCGCTGGTCTCTTAACTTGTCTTTGATTGATTCTTGTGGAATATCGTCTAAATGCGTCTCCTGTAACATTCCACTTCTCTATTGCTCGAATATTACGTACCAAGTGGACACAACCTGTCCCTTCTGCCCGTATTGCTCGCTGGAAGTACGCGAAGTAGGTATAGGTGATATTCAATGGCAAATAACACTGTTTAGGGTACCTATTAACTAAATAATTCGTTCCAGGTTGGATCCTATAAAGGTTTTCAAATATGGTTCTGAGCACTATGGGACTTAACATATGAGGTCATCAGTCCCCTAGAACTTAGAACTACTTAAACCTAACTAACCTAAGGGCATCACACACACCCATGCCCGAGGCAGCATTCGAACCTGCGACCATAGCGGTCGCGCGGTTCCAGACTGAAGCGCCTAGAACCGCTCAGCCACACCGGTCGGCTACATATAAAAGTTTTAATAGTGTCCGCGTCATCAACCCAGAGAAAAAGGTTTTTACAATTTGTCTCGTTACTGAATAGCAGTGAGAGGCTTATTCAGTCTTTATTACAATGCTTGCTGTTAAATTTCAGTAATTTTAAGCAAATCAGTGCCATTAGTGCCTTTAAACTGTAATAGTCACCCACAGAGTTCAATATTCATTATACTAAGGTTTGATGCTGCTCTTGATGTTCTTCCATGTGTGCGATTTAAAACTGCATTGTTTTGAAAATTAGCCTTATGCAAACAAAAAAATGGTTCAAATGGTTCTGAGCACTATGGGACTTAACATCTGTGGTCATCAGTCCCCTAGAACTTAGAACTACTTAAACCTAACTAACCTAAGGACATCACACCCATCCATGCCCGAGGCAGGATTCGAACCTGCGACTGTAGCAGTCGCGCGGTTCCGGACTGCGCGCCTACCTTATGCAAACACAATTTGTTTATTTTTGTATTTACCCAGACATGTTTCGACATCTTTGTGTCATCTTTTGTGGGTCAAATTTTTATTTCTGTAAAGTACAGTATGAAATTTGTAATAATTTAACTGTTGTAGGCCTAAGAATTACAATTGTGCAATTTGTTTTGTTTTGTTTAGACTCTCACCTTAAAATTACATCGCTAAATGAGCTACATTATTATGCACCGTTTTTGTGCTCTTTATGGTCCTTTTTTGACAGCAACTTATCTGGAAACTAGCCATAAAGAAAATTAATGCGTATTTATCAAGAACTGTTACGTGGGTAGAGTTTATGTGCCAATGCACCAATCCATCATAGAAGAAGTATTTAACACACAGTCGAAGAGGGGGGAACTTGTACAAGCAGAATGATGAAATACCCTCGGATGGGCAATACTGATGTGTCAAGAGCATAAGAAATACACGCACGGGGTTGTAAGGGGATGAAGAACTGCCTTAAATCGAAAGAGGCGCATGAGCTAGACATTCGTCAATATCCTACTCAGCCCCTCTTCTCATCCCCACCACCCTGCAGAGTTTTATTTAGTTTTTTAAATGCATTTATCACTATTTGTGCTAATAGACTCTGTATAGTGTATGTGTTACTTCAGGCTTGGGAAGAAAGTGATTAAACTATTTCACACTGCCTGGGACAAGTTCCTTCTCCACACCCGAAAATCTAAATGCTAGTGACACAGTGTGTAGGCTGTGAAACTTGTGCACGTTCAGCATTTCGTCTATGAAAAATGGGCCTATGAGGTGAGGGTTCACTATCCCACACCACTCGTTAGACTCCATGGATGCTGTCATTCCACATGACGAATACAAAGGAATTGTCAACAGACCAATAGTGCAAGCGTCGGTGGTTTACCTGGACATGATTGATGAATGTGGCTTCATCACCAAGTAAAATATGTGGTACGTCTGGAGTACTCTGTGCTAACGCCAATGAACAGAAGTTAACACAATTCTCATAATGGTTTCCATGCAGCACTTGATGGAGAGAGATGTGATAGGGATGGAACTTACGTCGATGGAGATTGCGTATGACACTTTGAGGCGTGGCGCCTTATATCGCTCCTGTATGGAGCCTGTGCATCGGGAGAATGACTCGTGTGTACAATGACAGATGGTCTTAAGTGGGTTCAGTCGAGTATGTAGTTCTAATTTTCATCTGCTAGAGGACAGCAGCTGACAGAGATATTCAAGAAACAGGCCAAGAGAATCTTTTTGTGAATTGTTCTGTTTATTTCTTGAAGGCTTTTTTGTTTATTTATGTTTGTACGGTTTTGTATATACTTTTAATAATGTGAATGATGCGTGGATGTTGTCTAAAGCAAATATGTAGATAATTGTTCTACTGATGAACGCTGTACGAACTAGTGTGAGAAAGTTTTAAGACAGTGTGAATGCAGGCGATGGGGAATTTTGTATCATAATATGTTAAGTTTATGGTAAAAGGAAAGCTAATTCGAGTGTAAATGAAAATAGTTAATAACGTAAAGTATAAACAAAATATCAGAATGTTAAATATTTATTTTGGGAAAAAGTATAGTTCGAAAGCGTGTTAAGGCCGGCCGCTATAGCCGGGCGATTCTAGGCGCTTCAGTCCGGAACCGCGCTGCTGCTACGGTCGCAGGTTCGTATCCTGCCTCGGGCATGGATGTGTGTGATGTCCTTAGGTTAGTTAGGTTTAAATGGTGTCCTTAGATGTAAACTCCCATAGTGCTTAGAGCCATTGAAAGTGTGTTATTTGATGACTGGTTAGTCATCAAAAGCGCGCACTAATGCAGGAGAATAATGATTTTCTATTGGCCTTAATGAAAACTGACCAGTAAGAACGGAGCGTTCTTCGTGCATCTTTTCTCTTGGTGATACAGAATGCTTACAGCAGTCTAAGAAAGTCAGAGACCGGTCTTTCAATGGTACGGTCGTGTGCAGTATGAGCTCCGAAGGAAGTTATAATTTGCCGATTTTAGTTTCAAAAGTGTTTCAAAGTGAAGGCATATTTATTCTGGTGTGTTTTTTTTAGAAAGTACGGATTTTTAAGTGATTTTGTCTATGAGAAAAGACAGTAATTCCGCATGGCATATTGAGGACATCGGTGGCTAAAAACTTGAGTGCATTAGACACCGATAAACTTAATAAGATGGCGAGCATCTTCCCGTAAGAACAATCCGTGTTTGGCAGCTGTTCAAATTTCGGGAAATACGTTACCATAAACTTGCTTACCTAATTGAAATGGTTTGTGCATGACTGTGTTAAGATTAGCACGGGTTTGGCAGTGAACGTGTTCATAATTAAGGCCTTATCCCGATTCTTGGAATGGCTACTTTGTATGCAGCCTGGTGCGAGTTGCAATACGGTGGACATTGCTCAGCTTTCCTACCGGCGATCTGCTGAAATGAGTTCACAGGTTGATCCAGGTAATGGACGATAGTAACCGCGCCGCCGCACGTGGTGGATTCTCCTGGAAAACAGTTAAAAAGCCGTAGTAAATTGAACCCGTAGTTGAGAGAAATTTTGTGAAACACCGTAGTGAATGATAATGAAAAACTTAATTAATCGATACACGAGAAATTTTGAACGGAACCCGTTTCGAGTCGCCGGAGAGACTTCAGCCTTGTTTACATGACGACATTGGGTTGCGCCACGCGTTGCGTGGGATTAGTTGCACGCAAATGGTTTCATATTTGACTGTAGACACGGCAAAACCAGTATGTTCTTCAGTTTCGTTGTTTTGTGGGTTCCTGAATCGTGTCTGAAATCGCACGAGTTGAGATGGAGTTCAAGCTTGTTGCATGGAATCGCTGCATAAGGAAAAAATGAGAAACGTGTTTCGATTCATGACTGGATGAAGAAAAGACGTCAGCTCGGTTGCTCAGCATCCTTGCTGAAATAATTTGTAATGGAGGACCCAAGAAGTCCTTTTAACTATCTTAGAATGTCACTAGAACTGTTAATGTTTCTTCTAAATAGAGTTAATTATGCGATAAGGAATAAAGATATTGTAATGCTTGAAGCACTGCCGCCAGAACTGAAATTACACATCATATTGCATGCACTGTAATCAAGAACATTCGGCATGCTATAAGATGCGGTTCTAGCTGGTGATGACACTTTTTCATTAACACCAATAATTATTAACAGTGATAATTACTAACATTAACAGCAGTAATTATTCAAAGCAGGCCACATTAAGAAGAGAATGGTTTGCAAACTACTCTATTGAAGATAGATCTGTACAGTGGAAATACACTCCTGGAAATTGAAATAAGAACACCGTGAATTCATTGTCCCAGGAAGGGGAAACTTTATTGACACATTCCTGGGGTCAGCTACATCACATGATCACACTGACAGAACCGCAGGCACATAGACACAGGCAACAGAGCATGCACAATGTCGGCACTAGTACAGTGTATATCCACCTTTCGCAGCAATGCAGGCTGCTATTCTCCCATGGAGACGATCGTAGAGATGCTGGATGTAGTCCTGTGGAACGGCTTGCCATGCCATTTCCACCTGGCGCCTCAGTTGGACCAGCGTTCGTGCTGGACGTGCAGACCGCGTGAGACGACGCTTCATCCAGTCCCAAACATGCTCAATGGGGGACAGATCCGGAGATCTTGCTGGCCAGGGTATTTGACTTACACCTTCTAGAGCACGTTGGGTGGCACGGGATACATGCGGACGTGCATTGTCCTGTTGGAACAGCAAATTCCCTTGCCGGTCTAGGAATGGTAGAACGATGGGTTCGATGACGGTTTGGATGTACCGTGCACTATTCAGTGTCCCCTCGACGATCACCAGTGGTGTACGGCCAGTGTAGGAGATCGCTCCCCACACCATGATGCCGGGTGTTGGCCCTGTGTGCCTCGGTCGTATGCAGTCCTGATTGTGGTGCTCACCTGCACGGCGCCAAACACGCATACGACCATCATTGGCACCAAGGCAGAAGCGACTCTCATCGCTGAAGACGACACGTCTCCATTCGTCCCTCCATTCACGCCTGTCGCGACACCACTGGAGGCGGGCTGCACGATGTTGGGGCGTGAGCGGAAGACGGCCTAACGGTGTGCGGGACCGTAGCCCAGCTTCATGGAGACGGTTGCGAATGGTCCTCGCCGATACCCCAGGAGCAACAGTGTCCCTAATTTGCTGGGAAGTGGCGGTGCGGTCCCCTACGGCACTGCGTAGGATCCTACGGTCTTGGCGTGCATCCGTGCGTCGCTGCGGTCCGGTCCCAGGTCGACGGGCACGTGCACCTTCCGCCGAGCACTGGCGACAACATCGATGTACTGTGGAGACCTCACGCCCCACGTGTTGGGCAATTCGGCGGTACGTCCACCCGGCCCCCGCATGCCCACTATACGCCCTCGCTCAAAGTCCGTCAACTGCACATACGGTTCACGTCCACGCTGTCGCGGCATGCTACCAGTGTTAAAGACTGCGATGGAGCTCCGTATGCCACGGCAAACTGGCTGACACTGACGGCGGCGGTGCACAAATGCTGCGCAGCTAGCGCCATTCGACGGCCAACACCGCGGTTCCTGGTGTGTCCGCTGTGCCGTGCGTGTGATCATTGCTTGTACAGCCCTCTCGCAGTGTCCGGAGCAAGTATGGTGGGTCTGACACACCGGTGTCAATGTGTTCTTTTTTCCATTTCCAGGAGTGTATTTCAAAATTCAATCATATGTGAACGGGGAGCACTGCTGCGACGTTTTAAACAGATGAATATTGAATAAAGAATGTAGATTCTTGATTCGTGTAGCATTCCCTCCTGTCAACAATATTCCTTAAAAAAAAAAAAAAGTCGGCCAACTTGAACGATGGGATTTTAGTCTTGTAGACGAGAGCATTTCTACAGCTAGAATTACATTGGCTTATATTTTTCTTAAATGAGTTGTGTATGTGCTCCTAATTCAATAAATTTTGCCTTGCAGCTCAGATATTGTCAAACTATGTTCTGATCGCATGTGAAGGTCTCAGAAGCAGCAATATGTTGCTTATTTTTGTAATCAGCATCACTGAAATCCCACAAACACGTGTGCAAAGCACTGATATCCAAAAAGCGAACAGTATTCTCCGTTCCCCACTTCATATTTGATTTTGTCCACACTCTACAAACACACATAACCTCAAAACGCATGAACTGGTGTCACCAAAGTTGGAACACGTCTAAACTTTTTAGTTTCACCGACGAGTGGCGCAAATGCTCGGCGCCCATGCACAGTGGCCGGAAGCGCAGTGGGCTGCAACCTAGTGTCGTCGTGTAAACTAGGCTTTACAAGGAAGAAGGTGATGTTAAACAGTCACAATAACAACGAGGGCGCATTGAAGCAGCACACGACGTCATAGCCATATCAACGAGCAGCAGTCAGGGCAGCACTGCCAACTTAACACAACGAGTGGGGAGCATGAAACTGGTATGGCAGACGAAGGAGGTTGGACTCGCAGTTTCAGCAAGCTGACGTTGCAGCATTCAATGAATAAGTTAAGTTTGTCACATTTGTTGTGTGTTTGCTGAAAGACTGAGTAGCATGGAAAGTAATAAAGATTTTGTAAATATGCTAAAAGAGGAAGAACTCTCATTCAGTGTTAAGTGCTTCACTAACTAGCTTGCCTGAACGGAGAGAAGGAGCAGATGATAAAATAAAAGAGAAGGTTTTTGACGAGAGTTCTGTGTTATTTATGGACAGTGGAGTAGAATCTGCTTCAAGGATGTCAGTTAATGTAACTAGTGGGGTTAATGTATGTCCTGAAAGTGACATTAAGCATGAAATCGGTAACAACCATTTGTGTGATGACAAGTGTTGGTAGTGTTACTGAATCAAATGTCTCAAATGTGGATGCCAAATTTGGTATAGTACCGGTGGAACAAGATAAACAGGAAACAGTAGTGCAAAAAATAGAACCTGAAAGCATGCAAGAAATGCTTGCAGCATTAGTGGGTTCTATAAAAGATGAAAACAAACAACATACTAATTTGGCTGAAACGATTGGTCAGAAAATTAATAAACTTGATGAAAAACCCTAAAATCAGACCGCTGTTTTAAAAGAAATGTGGAAAATTGATTTGAAGTCGTTAGAAAGTAAAGTGGATGTCAAAATTTCTCAAGTTGAGAATAACTGCCAGCAATTCATTAAAACTGTAAAAAGTGAATTAACAGAGGCCTTGAAAAGATTTGCTATTGGAAATAAACAAAGGATAGATTTGATAAAAGAAAGTGTGCAGGAAGTAGAAGTCAAACTAGCGGCGATAGTCTATATGTGTAAATGATCACAAATTGTTAGACCGTAAAATCAGTTTTGAATATGCCAAATGTATGAATTAAGTAAAAAGCGTGTCTGAAGAGTTGTCTTCATCTAACTAACTAACCAAGTAGAAGAGGTTGAAAATAAGTTGGATGAGCATAGCAGCAGATTATGCCAAGTTGAAACTAACGGCAGACATGGAACTAACAGTAGTGGGTGTAGCTTTGTAGTAGAATCGTCTGAAATATCATATGTCATTACCAGGCAGTTTTTACGTTTTGGTCCAATAGGAAATGTACAGACAAAAGAATTCTGGAATGACTTTGAAGGTGTTCTACCTAGTTTGTGGCCAGACAAACAAAAATTAGGGTTTATTACGCCTAAATTCTTGGAAGTGGCTAGAACTTGGAGGTTATCGCTACTGAACAGTATGATACTCTAGATAAATTTAAAGAGGCGTTTTTTAAAGAATATTGGGGCAAGCAAAAACAAATGGATTAGCTAAATAGCTTCTAGGCTGGGGAAAAGTAAAATCCCAGAAAGGAAAGCGTAATAAAGTTTGTGTTAAAGTGAATGGCAAATTTGTCATATGTAAACAATAAAGTCGAGCCAGAACAAATTTTTTTGGGCCTGGAAGGTAAACTGCCCATGAACTGGCGAAACAAAATTATTGCAGATTCGAGGGATGATGTTCATAAATTTACTAGTTATTTGGGGAGAGTTGAAAAGTTGTTATATGGCGAGGGGCATTCAGATCATAATGTCAGGGCTCAAAATAATGCAGAACCACAGCAGAATGTAAACGTTGACAGAATTGACGTGTACCGTGGAAACAGCAGGAGCAGAGGTGCTGGGAGGTGGCGCTATCCAGCAAATGATAGGCGAAATAATGGGGAGCAGGTGCACAGTTATCGATAGTATTCACTGGTGCGAGAGTATGATGTTGCGCCAAGGCAACAGCAAATGGAGTTAAATGTAATAAGCGGTACAGGATCCATTAAACTAAATGCTGTCTGTGAAAGGGCTAGCGTTTACAAGACAGGAAGTAATACTTTGAACCCACTAGCAAAACCCTTTGTATGTGTTAGACTGGGATTGTAAGTGAGGAGCAGAAGAAAGAAGTAACAACACATGAAATGAGCTACATAAAAATCTGTACCTTTAACGAAGGTTTAGGAGATTTATTGGAGAGACATAAGCAAAATAAGCATTGTATTGCAGACGAAACGGGTGATGTGTTAGCAGAAAATGTGACAGAACTTAATTGACACAAAGTATTTAGGAACCTGGTTGAAGTCGAATCATGTTCTGGGGAAGGGGAAAGTACAGAAGCTGCAGAATTACAGGAGATTAGGGATGTCAGTGTAGACGAAATACTAGTGTCTACAAATGACGAGGTTTGTGTGGCTATAAGGGAGGTGCAGGAAAACAGTGACCAAAACGGGGTCAGCCAACTAATTGTGAAAAAGAGGAAGAGAGAGAGGAAAGGGAGAATGGTGAAACATCGGAAATTTTTTTGAGCTGTCATTAATGGACAGAATAGTTAGTATGGGGGAGAAAAGGGATGAGGGTAATTCTGCAAAAATCTGTGTAATTTCTGGAAACAGGGAAGGTTTCAACAGAAGGAAGGTTGTGAACGATTTGTTGGAGGAGGGTTCTGACACAAGCAATGAAAGGATGGTGTTGAATTAGCCAATAATTAGTCTGCAAGTGTTTAACAAAGAAGTACAGTGTTCAGCAGATAGTGGCAGTGATTTATGAGCTGTGAGTAAAAGTTGGTTAGAATCGTTGCCAAATAGAAATGAACTTGTAATTATGCCAGTAATAGGGTTGCAGGTAATTGCAGCTACAGGAAAAGTTATAAAACCTGTTTAACAAGAAGGACTGTTGCTAGTAAATATAAATGGTGTGCAAGTACTCCATAACTTCCTGATCTATGTATAAAATGCTTATTGGTGTGGATTTCTTCAACCAGTACAAAGGGAGATTAACTTTTAATGAAAATGTAGTAATTTTTTAAATATATGGGAAAAAAGGGGCTCCACCATTTTTTTGAAGAAATAATGTGACCAAAGAAGAAGTAGCCAGTATACCAATTAGGTACTGTAAAAGGCTGGGAGTTTTAGAGGGTTACAATGAGTATGGGGATGATGTGGGGGTGGACCCTGAGGAAATAAGGCTTCAGAGGGCGTTGCAACCTTCGCAATGCTAGGTGTTTGATGAACACCAGGTGCTCGAGCTATTGACAATGCTATTTTAGTTTCTTTCCATATTGTCAATCTTCCTCTTCTGTCACTCTGAGCTGAACCTATCATCTTTAATTTTCTTCTCTATCAGTGAAGGTTAGGTATTTGAGAGCGTCAGAGGGTGTTATGGTGTCTTATAACGAAATAAGGTTTATGGTCAGAGAAATGGGGGTCAAATTGTAATGGAGTGAAATGTCAACATAAGTATGTTGACGTGCGAAAATGATTGAGGTACGAAGGTAATGACGTAAAAGGAAAGTAGAAAAAGCTACATTATCCTGCTGGAAGCTGACAGTAAGGATTGACTTCAGTAATATGAGAAGTTATTCCATGATATGTGGAAGTGTATGAAGCATTAACTAACAGTTAAAATACTGGCAGATACGAAGAAATATCCGGTTGCAGTAAGTAAAAGTAAATTGGAGGCAGAGAGAAATGCAGGGAAAAAAATAACTGGATGTGACAAGTGCAGTTAATGAGATTTTGATGATGAACACTAAAACGTAGTGGTCGCGGAAAGGCGTGTTTTAATGATGAAATGGGATGTACAGTGGCCACATAGTTAAAGGAAGTTTAACAAACATGACGAAAAATATACCTGTATAAAGCTGAAGAACATTTATTATGAAAGGAATATGAATGAATGTGGAGATGGTAAACATACTGTAAATAAAAAATTTTGATTTCTGTTCAATAGAGATAAAAAATATGAAGAAGAAGTGATACAAAGAGACACTGCATAAAAGTGGAAACTGTGTATTGTAAAATGTTTGTAAATAATTGCTTTGTCACAATTAAATGTTCTCAAGTTGAGTTACAGTAAAGGAAAAGTAAGTTTTGCTTTCAATAGCAACTAGTTTTTTCTAATAAAAAAAACTCATTAAGTCTTCCAAAGGAAGTAGATTCTTGAAAAAACGTTTTGTAGTAGATTTGATCTGGCTGATTAAAGTAAAATAAAGAAGCAACACCCTGTTAATTTACTTTCATTTGCAGTCAGTTTAAACGAAATATAAAATTTGTAAATAATTTCTTTAATAATAACTGATTGTGTATTAGGATGTATGTAAAGAAAGTAGTCTTAGACGGAAGTATGGTTTCAGGGACAGAGTTTCGTGTAAATTCTAGGAGGACAGATGTATGGAGAATGGAGGAATGTTATGGCTGCTACAATGCAAAGGTGCCATAATGAAAAACCAGGGAAATGAATGTGACGAAGACAAAAGTGATGTGCTAGTGCTAAGGCAGAATGAAATACCAATATTAAATGGAAGGACACAAATAGCAGTGCCTTTAGATAAAGAAGTGAACAAGTAGTTAACTTTAAAAAATTTGTTTTGAAAATCTGCATCAACTTTGCCAAGTAAGAAACAATTTTTCATAAAGAAACTAAAAGATGGGCTAGGTTAGTTGTGGACTGCCAAGTCCAGAGTTCAAAATTGCTCTGAGCACTATTGGACTTAACATCTATGGTCATCAGTCCCCTAGAACTTAGAACTACTTAAACCTAACTAACCTAAGGACATCACACAACACCCAGTCATCACGAAGCAGAGAAAAAGTCCAGAGTAAGAAATTTGTAATTTTAGTGTATAAGAATGAGACTTTTTTGAAAGATTTAAATTTTAAGTCAGGATCGATAATTTGTATAATACTAAATTTTTGGGAAAAAATCTTTGTAATCAGATGGAGTGTGAGGTGTGACACTTTATTTCGGGCATTTGCTGTGAAGTGTGAGGCTTGACGCTTTATTTCGGGCATTTGCTGTGCATAGCCATCTTGGATTCAGCGGCTCAGATTTGGTACGAAAAATGGTAAAAAAACCTTTTTTGGTATTTTTTAGGAACCCCCACAAACTAATCAGGCCTCCATAACATCTTAAGACCCACCGTAGACCACATCAAATGCAAAAAGAACCAAGCGATCTCCTCCATTTGCGTAATCTGAAGGAAGTGTGAAGTATTCATATTTGTCCCTGTACTATAGTACAATGACACTAAGACCATGCTTCTGTTGAGTATATACATTATCGCTAGCTCAAGGACTATGCAGAACACTTGACCCTACCTTTCTATAACCAATGTAACCTGAGGGATCTGCTCTGGAAGAAACTAATTTTATAACATATCAGGTAGTGGATGCTGTCGCATGTGTACCACCATTCATCTTACATCTCATGTACAGTGAGATAAAACAATGGGATTCTCTTGTCAGGGGCCTACCTACAGAAGTAAATACTGCACCAGCGGTTTCAAATTTGCATTACAATAACTTCAGATATACTTAATAAACACCTCATTCTATCACTACATGTCTCTGTATTGCAACAGTACCAGTGGGTTTGTCTAAAACTCACTGGTAGTTCAAAACAAAATTAATAAGAAGGTGGTTTGAGGCAGAAACCACTGGTACTGACCTGGTTAATTGCAAACAGACACCCTTTCTGTATACAATCATTCCAGTGACCTGAAATAGTAGTTTATACTATAAATCAAACATCAAAATTTTCACCATTTTCTACATACAAATTAGTTTTACATTATTGTTCAAATGTGGTGGTTAAATAATATGAAATGTCGTTTTGCATATTCTACATTTCATTACAGATACAAATGAGTAGTTAGCCACTTATGGTTATATCACATCGTCCATAACAGCAGGTCTGTGTAATAACTCACTACTGCTGCTGTAGCTACTTGCTAGGGTCGCCTTAATCATGAACTGTCCACCTGTCCATAGTGCTGATTTGACGAGGTCTCTTGATAGCTCTACTTGCTAGCCAGCAAGTTCATGTCACAGCCAATGTCTTGTGAAATAACTGTAGATTATGCTCATAAACCAGATTTTTCTAAGCAACAGATACATTGCAGTAATAATAATCTTGTTGGGTAGTTGTTATGTGGGAAAGGGGTGGAGCAGGGTTAAGGGACTAAAGAGCAAGGTCATCAGTCCCTCTATCCAAGAGTGGCACATCCAGAAGTAGAGACATCCATCAAGACACGATCTGATCCAGTTGGGAGATTCATAACAGTGTAACCGTAAAGACTTAAAGCATAATGGACATCTTTTGTACCATCAACATCCCTGGGGCTCTACATGTGACAAGAAACGTCCCAACCACAGATGTCCCACTCCTGATCCATTACAATCAAGAGCGCCCACAACACAGCAGAGTGTGATACCTTGAATGGAAAACTGGGTGCGGAAGAAAGGAGGCAAACTGAATCTAAAAGTTATTAAAACAGAGTAAAAGAGGGGTGAAAGAGTAGCTTGGCCTAAGAGGTGGGGTCAGGGACTCCCCAGACCCAGTACATAGCTAGAGATGTCCCAACCCTAATCACTTTGCCCCTGCTCTTGAGGTAGATTAAAATCTTATAACTGAGAATAAAAACCACTTTCACGAAGAAAAATGTGAACCAGTTCAATCATTCATGAATCGTCTGCCAATATTAGAGCCAATGAGTCCAGAAGTCTAAATTTAGCGTGGAGGGTCAAATGGAGGGGATTCCACCAAAATATGAGCTACTGTCTGGAAGACTACACAACAACAATATGGAGGCGACATGTTACACAAAATAAAACTTTGGCTTAACATGGTATGACCGAAATGAAGATAATATAGGACTGTGGATTTCTTCTGGCCGAAGCACAAGGAAGAGCACTATGTTGCAGTAGCCCAGCAAATGTCACTTCACTTCTGAGCGAGCAGAGATCTTACACCCACCCGAAAATCCGCACCCAAGATCGTCAAAGCGAATGGGGAGTGGTTAAGTGCTCCTCTAGTCAAACGGTTGGTCTTTCATCCCCTGGGATACCCACGTGACTTGACAGACAGAGAAAGATAACTGAGCATGCCGCACGACAAAGTCATGAATAGAGGAGACCAAAGGGTCCCACAAAAAGCATCGGTCAATAGCATGGAGACTGCTCATTGAGCCAGTACATACTAAAACATGGTCAAGGGAGGCCTATTTAGTCAAATGGAGGGTTCTGGTAACAACTATCAGCTCGTTGTAACATGCTATATGTTTCTGCCAGCGTATGAGATCCCATACAGGCTGGAGATGAAAAAGAAAATCCCGCCTAATCCACCAGTTTTAGAGCTATCAGTGTAACATATTGTAGCACCCTAGAACTCTTGAAGAACTTAATGCAACAGAAGCACAAAGGTCATGGTGGCGTCAGAGACTTTAGTACCTTGGAAGAGATCATTCCCAATCCGTGGTCTGGGCGCCATCCTCAAGGGCAGCGCGCAAGAAAACATGGGCAGCACAGCCCAGTGAGGAGAGCTGGAGATCTTGGCACAGGGAAGAAGGTGCATTCCTACTGCTAATCACATCTGAGGATGGTTATCAGGGGGACGACACCTCTCACATGTAGAGAGAATAGGATACGTGGGATATTCGGGATCTGTCGAATGGCGGTTGATTAGGGCATGAAGAGCTGTAACAACACCAATCGGCAGTGATTAGAACACACAAAAGTTGTCTTGGTTAGAAGTACTTTTTTTCATTTCCACTGCTTCTGGATATTGCTTGTAGTTTTCATAAATCATCTCAGTGCGTGTGTGCTACAGCTCTTTTATTTTTAGTGGAATTTTTGGTAACGACACACTACACTACTGGTAGATGTAGTAATGACCACCTTCGTAAGTACAGACTTCCAGAACAAAGGACACATTGAATCAGGACTGTGTAATATAGTTATTTGCATTAATGTAATTTGCTTATTGCGAGGCGCAGCACCAAACAGCAAAACTGTGTAGATGTACTGTAAACTATGTTACACACCCACCTCATTGCTTTGCCATGCTGAGTGTACATCGCAAGCAAATCACATTTCAAAAAATTGTACATGTGCGAGTAGTACTCACGCACTGATGGTTTCGTACAAACTTCAGTTTGTTAATAAACAGCTCATCCATTCCAGGAATCGAGGAACATGACGATCTTTGCCTGTTGTCGACATTGATATTGGTAAGATCTCCCACAATTTCCAAGACATCCCAAAATGCTTTAATTTCAAGTCTGAAGTCAAATAACAAATGACAAATGAAATGGTTTTTCGTGTAATATAATTACAATTTAACAATTTTCTGATTTTTTCCTTTACTTGTACTGTAAAACCTTGCCAACATGATTCTGTTTTATCCAGGTAATGTTGAACAACAAAGACTGGAGGCGTGAGTGGAAAAACAAGTTTTATCTCTCAATTGAATTTCACAAACGATCAGAATACAACACTGTCAGACGGAATTCTACACTGAGTCCCTGTCACAGTCATACAACACTATCACTTTAAGTCTGTATACGTCCACAGTTACATGTGGTGAGTCCAAAAACCTTGTGAGACTGGATCCTAACGTAGTACTGCCGTCCATGGCGTGTATGCACTTTTAACTTGTCTGGCAGCGCAGGAGTACACAGGCCGCCAGAGGGCATGCAGTGGTGTGGCATGGCATGGCGTGATTGGCCCATAGTCGGTAGATTGCTATTTTCTGTACGGGCACAGGCTGGTGTTGACGAGGTTACCACAGAAGCAGCTTAGGGATGGTCGCGCCTGTGCTGTTAAGCAGCTGTGATGCCACCATCTATCAACCGTGAGCAAACGCCATCTGATTCCTGGCCACGAAATGTTGTGCAACATGATGTGGTCATTGATGATACTGCACTGTTGTGGCGTAGTGAGCATGGCCACAGCAGCGATGGTGGAAACGTCTGGGCTGGAGGCAGGGGTGGCGATGGCAGTGGTGGAAGGAGTGGAGTTCACAACAGAGGTGGTGCAGGCCCCCAAGGCAGAGATGGTGGTGATGGCAGTGGGTCCAATGCTAAATACTGCAGTCAGTGCCAGGCCATTGGGATTACATTCGTTTCGGGGAACCACCAGGAGAGATGGCGCCTGTCCATACCTGCTCTGTAACCAAGAAGTCACAGAAGGGTTGGGAGTAGCGTGAGGGTGCAGATGATTTTGATGCCTGTGCTGATGGTGCCCCATTCCATCCTGAATAACGTATGTAGCTCTATCCTCATAGTGGATGACAATCCCAGGAGCCCATGAATGACCCCTGTGAAAAACCCAAAAGTAGACCTTGTCATTGGTTCTGGATCGGGGGGGGGGGGGAGGGATCATGGGAGCATGGAAGATGGAGGAGATGCAGAATGGTCTGGTGAAAACTGCCATTGAGAAATTCAGCTGGCGACTTATCTCCCAGATGCATCATACAGTAGGAGGAACAAGAGTGGAGCATTTCCTTGGAGTGGAATGGTCATAGCTTTGTCATTTGGACTTTGAAAACTCGCATGAACCTTTCCAATTTCCACTGGACTGTGGTGAAAATGGCGCTGAGCAGAAACGAGTGATGCAATTAGCCTTGCAAAAGGATGCATATTCAGTGGAGGTGAATTGTGGGCTGTCATCCAATACAAGAATGTCATGCAACCCTTCTTGGCATAAAATAATCTCCCAGGCCTGGATCATACTGGTCAACGTCATGGAAATCTGACAGACCACAAAAGGAAATTTGGAAAAAACATCTACCATGATAAACCATTGTGAACCCCAAAACAGTCCAGCAAAACTGATGTGAACCCATTGCCAGGGACTAGCTGGTCGGACAGGCGAAAAATAGATGGAAGGATCAAGAAAATTCTCAGCACAATCCTTCCAACTCATGACCAAGCATTGTCCATACCCAACCATGTACGGTGCTGCCTGGCCAACTGCTTTGCATGGACAATGCTCCAGTGACCCCGTGTGAAGTAAGTCTAACATATACTCCTGTAGATATGCTGGGATTAGCACCCAGGTCTGCTCTTTTGGTGTGTCTAAAAGGACAACCCCCTGTCAGTAAATGCGTCACACTGGAGAAACAAATGCAGAAGTGACTCAGTAAGAAGGAAGGCTTTCGTCTCCAGCCAGCTGGACTGGGTTAACTGACAGAGGAGCCAGAAAGTAGCATCCTGCCAAGTGGTTGCTGCAAGTTGATGGTGGTCAATTGGGAATGAAGCCACGCTGTTTCCTCAATCTGGTCAGTGTGAAAACATGCCCCCTGAGAACAATCAAATTCTGTATTTGAACTGACAGGGAAATAGGGACAAGCAGGCAGATGGTCAATAGAGAATCTCATTGAGACCTGATAGTCAAGGGAAGACAGGAATCGGTTACGATCGTGGAAAGGGCCATAATCAGTTGCTATTGGTTGCCTTTTACAGTTAAACACATTTATTTTTAAAACAAGAATTCCAGACTCAACAATAAATAAAAAAATACCACAGGTTACTGATGAAGGAATAGACAACTGTGCAAATAATATTATTCTTAGTGCGTTACAATTTAGCAAATCACCATAACATACAGATAATGCTTAAAAAAAACAAGCCACTGTCATCACAGCTGAAAGCCTTTCACACCAAGAATGGCAATAAATTAAGAATGTTTAAGAACTCGCTGCAATTACAACTTACAGGTATTGAAATATTAAAAAGTCAGTGGCTACACACTGCAAAAGGTATCAGATGCCAGGAATGCAAGTAAACAAGGTTTTAACCGTTACTGCTAAAATAGAAATATCGAATAATTTTTTTCAAAGCAAATGACCACAATCACGGCTGAAGGCCTTACACACCAGGAATGGCATTTATATAAAAAATTTAGAAACCCGCTGTAAAATAGCAAATACAAGCATTGTCGCTATTGACCTGATTGGTATCTATTGTCTCTGACCTGTAAGGGACAGAGGGACAGACTTGCTGAACAATTTCTTAGAGCAAACTTCTTGAAAGTGGCCAACTTCCTTGCAAAACAAACGTTTGGCTTGGTGAAAACGACAGGCATTCTTATCATGGGCTATGTAGCACTGAGGACAGGATTGCAACTTGCCAGTGGGACAGAGCTGCCACAGACTTGATGTGGGTTGTTCTACAGTGCTCAGTAGAAACAGAAGGCCTTTGTGGAGGGGACCAACGAGTGTCAAGGGCAGCAACCATGAGGAAGTGATATCTGCAACTCAGCTGTGTTGAATAATTCTTGTGCCTTGATTATACAAATGACATCCTCAAGGGAAGGGTCTGAGAGCTTGAGAACCTCTGGATGAGGTTGGTAATCAGCAACAATTTGAACAATAGTGTCCTGCAACATAGCGTGAGCATACGACTTACCACAAGAACAGACAGATTTGTATGCGCATTTCACACCACATAACTCCATGAGCCATTGCCATTATAAATGGAAATGTTGGCGTTTTGTGCGAAAAGTCTTAAAACAAGCAGAGGCGACCAACACCTGAGAGTCAAAATACTTATCTAGAACAACAATGACATCCGAGAAAGGAACTAGTTCCAGCTGGGTATGGGAAACCAACCCAAGAGAAGAAATAAGAGCAACTCATGGAGTGGCCGCGCGGTTAGGGGTGCCATGTCACTTATCGTGCGGCCCTCCCACGGCAGGTTTGAGTCATCCCTCCGGCATGGGTGTGTGTGTTGTCCTTAGCTTTAAGTTAGTTTAAATAGTGTGTAAGTCTAGGGACCGATGACCTCAGCAGTTTGATCCCTTAGGAATTCACACACATTTGAACATTTGAGAAATAAGAGTGCTATGACCTGAAATTTCGTAGGCCACAAAGTGTTGAAACAGCTGCCATTTGTATTCGTCACATTCTTCCAACGCAGCGTCCTACTTGTTGTCAGCCTGGCTGAGGCAATGATGCAAGGTGGGCTGCAGTAACTGCTGGTCATTCAAGAGCAATGTCAACTTTGCCATCAGTTGAGAGAATTGCATCAGTTGATATTTGAAAACTCCTTGAGTGACATAGGTTCCTCAGGTTGGGAAGCCACCATGGCGAAGAGGGGAGAAGAAACAAGGAAGACATAAGCAAAGGTACAAACCGATGTCCCCCAACGCCAATTGCACAAAACAAGAGAAGAAAAGAAACACACAGTGGCCCCCTTGTTGGAGGTGGTGAGACACCTAACCAGAAGCAAGGGAGGACCAACACAGGCTGCTGGTGAGCGCGTGGTGGCGTGGCATGGCGTAATTGGCTCGTAGTCGGCCGGTTGCTATTTCTTGTATGGACGCCAGCTGGCGTAGCTGTGGTTACAATGGAAGTGGCTTAAAGGAGTGGTCGCGCCTGCGGTGTTAAGTGGCGGTGGTGCTGCCGCCTATTGGTCATGAGGTGAACGCCATCTGATTCCTGGCCGCATACCACTGTGTGCTATGGTGTGGTCACTGATGATACTGAGACTCTTACTTCAAGGGGAAGTACACTATATGTTGAAATGAGTGAGATCGCGAGTATCAAAATATGTGACATAAATGATCATATCCTTTGACTGCACTGACTTAGAAACTAATGTTTATTATACTGCCAAGCGATCATAGACCTGAGTATGTGACGTAAATTTCAAGTTGATACATTTACCTGTTCCGGAGATAAAAGGTCTCAACAAACAGTCAGACATACAGACAGGCCAATAACAAACAGAAAAAATTCACGATATAATTGTAAATTAATAGTTTTTGGATTTTATTTCCTTTGGTTGTAGTGTGAAACTTTGCTTATTTTCATGATATTAGGTCAACCTGTAAGTTTTGACGAGTGTGTTTGCAAACATCAAAATACGTGACATAAAAGGCCATGTCTTTTGACTGGATTGATTTAGATGGTTCATGTTTTTTACATTACTAAGGGACCATAGACGTTAATATGTGACATAAAATAATCAGTAGTTCTGCATTCAGGCCGACTAGGTTGCAATGGAAAGTGCCAAACGTCGTCAGGCAAGTAATGATTTCATTGCTCATATGACATGTTTCAGAATTAATGCACTATCTGATGTCTACAAAAAGTAGGATACAAAATAACACACATTAAAAAGAGTTTCGCATCACCTCGGTTAGGAGAATTCTGGAAACTGTCCAGAAAATTAGAAGAGAGATCAACATAAACATCATTTCAGGCCTTTTTATTGCTCATGAGAACCACACATTGCATGTTGTATAACCATGCAGCGAGACCTATAGAGGTGGTGGTCCAGATTGCTGTACACACTGGTGCCTCTAATACCCAGCAGCACGTCCTCTTGCATTCATGCATGCCTGTATTCATCATGGCATACTATCCACGAGTTCATCAAGGCATGTTGGTCCAGATTGTCCCATTCCTCAACAGCGATTCAGGGTGGATCCCTCAGAGTGGTTGGTAGGTCATGTCGTCCATGAACAGCCCTTTTCAATCTACCCCAGGCATGTTTAATAGGGTTCATGTCAGGAGAACATGCTGGCCACTCTATTCAAGCGATGTCGTTATCCTGAAGGAAGTCATTCACAAGATGTGCATGATGGGGGCGCGAATGCCTCGCCAATATGATGCCGATATGGTTGCACTATCGGTTGGAAGATGCCATTCACATATTGTACAGCTGTTACAGTGCCTTCCATGACCACCAACAGTGTACACCGGTCCACATGATGCCACCCCAAACCAGCAAGGAACCTCGACCTTGTTGCACTCGCTAGACAGTGTGTCCTAGACATTCAACCTGACTGTGTTGCCTCTAAACACATCTCCAACAGTTTTCTGGTTGATGGCATATGTGACACTCATCTGTTGAGAGAACATGATGCCAATCATGAGCAGTCCATTCGGCATGTTGTTGTGCTGCATGGTGTCATGGTTGCAAAGATGGACCTCGCCATAGGCATCAGGAGTGAAGTTGCGCATCATGCAGCCTATTGCACACAGTTTGAGTCATAACACAATGTCCTGTAGCTGCACGAAAAGCATTATTCAACATGGTAGCATTGCTGTCAGGGTTCCTCAGAGACATAATCCATAGGTAGTGGTCCCACTGCCCTTAGGAGGCCTGAGCGAGACCTGTCATCGACAGTTCCTGTCTGTCTGTATCTCCTCCATGTCCGAACATTGCTGTGGTTCGCTCCAAGATGCCTTCCCTTGTTGAGAGCCTTTCCTGGTACAACGTAACAATGCGGATGTGATTGACGTGCAGTATTGACGGTCTAGGAGTGATTGAACAACAGACAACATAAGCCGTTTACCTCCAGATTAACTGTCGGACCCCTCCGTCTAATAGGCGCTACTCATGCATGGTTGTTTACGTCTCTGGGCGGGTTTAGTGACATCTCTAAACAGTCACAGCCAACTATCTTCAGAAGTTTTGGTAATCAGGGTGATGCAAAACTTGTTTTGATGTGTGTAGTTTATAAAACACAGTATAGGATGGGTATAGCATTTCACAACTGGCACAACTCATGAGTAATCTCTGTACACAAGACATAGTGTCTTCAGCTCTGTGTGAAAGAAACATTCACACACTACTGATATAGCATAGTGCAGGCCATTATTATGCATTTATATTTAGGAAGCTTAACTGCTACCTATGGTTCAGTCCCCCTGTCACAACAATCGCAGAGTCGATGCACAACTGGCTCCACAAGAATGTGGCCTGAAAGCGGTCCTCCCAACGTAATAACGTATTCTTCTGCCTACTTACATAACAGTGTAGAATCCAGCAAAACCACAAGTATTGGCAGCCAATGTTCCTGACTACAGGATCAGTGCATTTTTGTCCCTGGTTGTGAATGGGTGGAGTGACCCACTGCATTTACGTCGAAAACCCTCATGGCAGCGCAGAAGAATTACAGCCAGATAGAAATCTCTGAGCATCATCTCTGGAATAAAACACATCCATAATTATATCTATGATTGCCGTTTCATGCTCTAGACAGATCATAAACCTCAACTGCTGCTCTTCATCAACAGCAGTACTGACCTGAAAGGCACAAAGGCTGCAACAATGGGCCCTTTTTCCCTCAGCATACAAGTATGATATCCAATATCGCACTAATGCCACCATGTTTGTGAAGATCTCCTTAGGCTACAAGCCAAGAGTGACGAGGATCCAGAAATACGTTTTCACTTGGAAGGAGAGGCTACAAATATCATGTCCAATCTCCCCTTCAATCTGCACCTCGTTGGACAACACACAGCGAACAACCCTGTCCCTCCAGTGGGTTTGCAATATACAACAAAGGGATGGCCTCCAGACAAGGAACTACTGACACATCTGGACCTCCAAGCATACTCGAACAGGCAGTACAAACTTTCATATTTATGGTAATTTGTTGCTATAGGGTGCCATGGGTCATTCTTGGGTTCTACTCCTGGCACCCTCTGACATTAGGTACTTCAGCTTCTCCATGATAGCCACTCCGCACTCATACTAACAAAGCACCTCGCAACATGTTTACTGGATGGGTATAGATGCGGATAGGGAGTGTTCCACAGGTCAAAGCAAGCAAGCAGGCCCCCCCTCCCCCACTTGTCTGTATTTTCTATGGCTCACCATGACTCCTTGGTCCTGTCTACATTTGGATTTTGAAAGTCCTTGGATCTTTTCCTGGATGTGGATGCAAGCAATTGGGTCCCTTTACTGTTTTGCATGCAGTCCACAACCTTGATAAAACTACAAATTCTGCCCATCTAATTAATGATGTAATTACATCACATCAATCCATACAGCTCCATTCCATCCTGCCTCAAATGGTATGACTGAAAGTTTGGTAACCACTTCAAGACCAAAATGGAAGAAATATCTTAATATCACTCCATTGAAGATGCCTTAACGTTATTCCTTTCGTCATACCGTGTATCTCCTCAGGACATGTCCTCACTGGCAGAGATATTGCATGGCCACCAGCACAGTTTGCAATTACCCCTGGTGTACCCCCAGAACAGCCCCTGGCCATCAAAGGCTAAGAGATGGCGTCATTTTTCTCCTCAGGGTCCAGTGAGGGTACTAATATACAAACAAGGTCATCAGTAGTGGCAGTCCAGTTGATACAAGGAGGCCACTACCACTGACACATTAATCAAGTATGGGAAAGACATGGACTGGAACCTCTGAGGCATGCCCTAACACCTTGTTCCGTTCCAGTTTTATGAGATAGGGTGATAACCTCCCACTGAGGATGAACCATGGACTATGGACTACTGGGTACCCTGCCAGGCATCAGTAACAGGTCCCACACTTAAACTCTCATTGACATTCCGTCGCAGAAAACTGCATCATACTGAGACGTTAGGCTGCATAGTAGGTATCAGTTCTTTCAGTCCTAGCTTTCCCCATTTTAGTTCCAGCTCCCTAGAATTACCTAGAGATTGTACCAAAGAACTGTATATAGTTGGAACTGTTGAAGAGGTGGAGTTAATATCTTATTATTCCTATTGTAACCACCAGTGTTTTTCAAGTTAATAAAGAAGCTGTTTGTAACAACTACTGGGTCTTTCCTCCATTAGCAACTAAAAGTAGGATCTTTCTGCTTTGAACACAGCATTGCTTTACTAGGCGTGGTTCTTTTGGAGGTGGCATGTCTTTGCCTTCCTCCAACCTCTGAAATGACAAGCCAAGCAAGTTACAGAAGGAACTGCAGTTCAATATAAATGCCTAAACATACAGTTACACAATATTTTGTATATTCATTTCTTAGTATTGTAACAAATATTTTAATGCAAAGGATTTTAGGAGAAATTTGGTGCAATGAAAACATATACCGACTCATCTGTCTTACAGTTACTGCCGAAATTTGATACTATCTCAAATTTTTCTCTCTCATCTGATGACAAACAAGTTTTTCACAATATCAAACTTCAGTAATTTGCAATTATAGATACAAAAATATAAAAAAGAGTCATGCATTGTTTCTAAAGAATATCAGAGTAACAAAACAGCTTGTTTTGTGAATGGATACCATATTTGATTTATTTTATCCAAAATCTGCCATACTAAAACAATTTATAATTTACCATCCAGAATATTTTTGTTAATGCAAAAGGAATAACACTTTAAAAGTTTACTACCCAACATGGTCTCAACACATGTTGTATCTCTAAAAATTGCACCACTTTCCTACATTTTGGCAAAGATTCCTATACCATTATAAAAGGACTCAGGAATAATGAATGGTAAATAAAGGTCCTCCCACATTCATGGTCTATTTATCCAACTTTTTATGGCTTTTGGCACTATTCTACCTCTTAGAAATTATGATGTTATTTTTATGAAATAGGGGGAATTCAGGTATGATACCTAAACAGTGATTAATTATAGAATTATACTTAGAAATACATTCACAAACTATAGTCCTATGTATTTCCACTGGCAGTTTACTGCTACTCAAATATTCCTTCGCTGGCTTAAAACTGATGTCTTGATCACAAATATCACTAATTTCCCTCACTTCAGATACAAGAAATTTTCATAGAAATATATGTAATGAAATTACCATTACTGTTCTGGTGTAGAGCTAAATTTGTTTTGAATATATTGTATCATAAGAAAGAGAGATTACATATTCTTATTCAAATGAAAAAATCCTATAAGAATTTACTTACTTATTTATTTATTTAGTCCTTCAAATACTACATGTATAGAACATATACAAAGATATTGGACATTGTTAGGTCTTTACAAGATAAAATACAGTTTGTATTGCATTCATAAGGACTAGATATTGAAGTAATTTAGCGAATAATCATATATGGAACAAATATTAGAGGCAACATACAAAGTAGAATATTCATAATGCATCTTTATTTTTGTTGTCTGGTTTCTAGGTACTCTGTCAGACTGTAAAAGCAATGAGCAATTAAATATGCCTTTAGTTCAGCCTTAAAACTACTCAGCTTACTTACTGATTTAATATGTTTAGGCAGATTATTGTAAATTTTTATCCCAGTATGTAGAGTGCCTTTTTGGCACAATGATATTGTCACCTGTTTCATATGAAGGTCACATTTTTGCCTTGTATTTTATGCATATGTATCTTTATTTTTTAATAAGGTATATGGGTGCCTATCAATATATTGTTTGATGAAAGCTGATGTTTCATAGATAAAAATTCAAGGAAGAGGAAGAACTGACAGTTTTTTGAATATGGGTCTGCATGATTTCATGTTGTTTACCCCTTCAATAATTCTTAATATTCTCTTTTACATCCTAAAAAGTTTAATATTTGTTGTTTCATTGCACCAGAATATTATGCCACATTTAATTACAGAATGCACACAGGAGTAGTATACATTTAACAGGATGGCTTTGCTGCAACAAGTTTTTTAGATCCTTATCATGTAGCAGGTTTTGCTTAGTTTTCTTTGCAAATATTCAATGTGTACCTCCCATTTTGTGTTGTTCTGGAGCCAGAGTCCTAGAAATTTTGTATGTCAACGCTTTCAAGAACTCTGTCCCTTAGTTCTATTTGTATGTTTGGGTGGCGTCTTCCTTTTAGATTATAGAAGTTCAGAGCTAATGTCTTTTCTTTGTTTGTAATTAGTTTGTTATAGCTGAACCACTGTTCTACACTGTTTATTGTTTGGATAGCGGAGTCTTTTAGTTTTTCTTGTTTTACCACTAATAAGGAAGCTTGTATCGTCTGCAAATTGGTGGCTAGTTTGGCAATACTTGTTAAACATAAGATCATGGACATAGAGGACAAACAGAATGGGTCCTAATACTCATCTTTGAGGGACGCCATATTTCACATCCTGAATAGTAGTATCTGATTTTGCTATCGTCAGTATATTGCACCTCAACCACCTGTTCGCGACCACATAGGTATGTCCTGAGCCACTGATTGGGTATACCTCTAATTCCTAATTGGTCAAGCTTCTGCAGTAGGGCATTACGATCAATGACGTCAAAATCTTTGAATAAATCAAGACATATGCCCATCACAAACTCACTTAATTCCAGTTTAGCATAGATTTCATTAAGAAATTCAAATATTGCACTTTGAGTTGAATAGCCTTTCCTGAAACCATGCTGTGAGGGAGGGAGAATTTTATTTCTATTTAGGAAATCAGACAAACTCTTATAAAAAAAATTCTAAAATTTTTGAAAATACAGGTAGTAGGGCTAATTGTCTATAATTTGAAACACATTCTGGATTTCCTTTTTTGAGCAGTGGTTTCAATTTTGCTGTTTTTAAGCCTGAATGGAAGGTTCCTGATGCCAGCGAGCTGTTTCACAAGTGTGTCAAAGATTCAGTTAATGCTAGACAGCATTTTTTAATAATTGCATCTGATATTCCATCAAGTCCACATGAGTACCCTGTTTTCGAGGTTTTTATAACTCCTGTTTGGTAAATTTCTGCGTCTTAGAGAAAAACATTCAATTAAAATATAAATTTTCACTAAGATAACAAAAATTGATGAATAAACTCATCCTAAAGAGATGCAATTTCATGGGATAAAAAAACCCTGAAGCAACCTGCTTAAAAAAATAGTAACTATTCTGGGCACTGAAATATATTTAAGGCTGTCTTTGACAGCTGAAAGCTGACAAGTTTTATATTATGTTCAAATTAGTTTTAACTTGCAGGAATATTTTTCCCATGTTTTCTTTTGCTATTATCTCTTTATGTAACTTGTGCTACAAATATTCTCATCAGAAAATGGTAGGATGTTTAGTGGCAGATTACATTAACAAGTTGTGACTTTTCATGCGTCTATCGCAAATCAACTCATATAGAGCTATATTTGCAGGCCACAAGTTGCCATCATCCTGCGCAACGCGGTAGTGTCCTATGCTCTTTGGTGCATAGAGCACATGTAGTCTCAGAACCCGACAGTCTACCTGGTAAGCTACAACACCTGAGAACGGTACTCCAACAGAACGGCTATTCCGATAGGCAGATACGCCATGCATTCCGTTCCAAGCAAACTCAAAGCAGGGATGTAAATGAAGATACAGAGGCACCCACTGCAACAGCGTTCTTGCCCTATTTTGGCGGCATCTCTTCGAGAATAGAAAGAATCCCCAAAAAGCACGTCGTCAAGTGTGCTTTTCGGCCACCAGCAAAACTGAGGAATTTATTGTTCTCAGTCAAAGACGACCTTGGCCTCAGGAAACGTGGTGTGTATAAAAACCCATGCCAATGTGCAAAATCTTATATTGGACAGACATGCCGAAACATGCAAGAATGTTGCGTCAAACATCATCGTCATGCACGCCTGGGGCAACCTGATAAATCAGCCATAGCGGAGCATTGCCTGGACATGGGACATCGTATGCTTTACGAACAGATGGAAGTTTTATCCCCAGCGTCATCTTTCTGGGACTGTGTTATTAAGGAGGCCATACATATCCGCAAGGCGGACAGTCTTATCAACAGGGATGCAGGTTTTCAACTGAGCGCCGCCTGGAATCCAACACTGGCTGCCATTAAATCAAAAACAGGGAAAACAAGAACTTCTGTTTCCTCAAGTGACGCAACGCATAGTTGAGATTTAGTTCAGACTTTAACCACAAGAGCGTCCGGCAGCACAGTTATTGCCCATAGCGCACGCGCGGATGGCCTTTCTGGAGCTCCCAGTAGGGGGCACCAGGAGCGCCGCTTTCCTCCAACTACGAGCGTCTTCCCGCGCACGCGTATTGCCTGCTCCCGTCATGATAAATTCCGACACTGCCGTGAGATTATCATCAATCGCACCTTGCAGCAGTGTCAGCAGCAGCTACCACCACCTGATGATGTCGAGCAGTTGCATCGAAGAAATATTGTGTGATTTACACAATACGATCAGGCGGCAAACCCGAGAAGCGTATTTGCTACATTAATACGATTTATAAAAGCAATTGTCAGTGCACTAAAATTTGGTTAAATACAAATAAGAGTTGTCTGAATATCTACCTATTTCACATTAGCTCATACAGTTTACATTTTAAAAATGGTTACAAAAAACACCAGTAAGACAATGTATGCACAATTATAACTATTTCCTATGTAGATTTGTGACAGAGATGAATTTCTTTAAATGTTACTATTCAGAATTTGAATTGACTGTTGGTCTGACATTTTTTAACAGTATAGTGCTGCATACATAATGAAATGGGCATAACAGCAATAAAATAAGCAAAATTTCTGACATATTCTTCAGTTACTGTATCGTATGATTTCAGTTTTTAAAACAGAATAAGGTGCCTTAACAAATGCATAAAAGTAACTCGATCTAATACTAAAAAGAGGTTATACAAACCCTAGTCACTACCATTTATACATCACTTAAACATACTCGCATTAAACTAGGTATTTTAAATTGAATTGTCTTTATTGTTTTATTATTGGAAGCAAGAAACTATGAGTGTGAGCTAAATTTATCTAGATCCAAGTACATATTGATGGAGTGTTCACTCACAATAAATTACTCTGTTTCCTTCAACAAATGAAGTTGCTAAACATGAAAAATTTTTGCATTATAATTTCAGCTTTATAACCTAATTTTGTATTGAAATATCACCATTAATAATTTAGATCACATACAATGAAATTGCAGACACAAACTAAACCACTCTGCACAAGTCAACACGAGTACATTTGGTATGTTCACAGCTTATGCTTCTGGAAGAAATGGATAAAAGTACACCTAGCAGAATGTCATGGAATGAAGCTCAGTTCGACTCCTAAGAGACAGAGTACCGACTTATTACAGTATATACATAATAATTCTGAGAAAACTATTATTCTACATCTACATACATACTCCGCAATCCACCATATGGTGCGTGGCGGAGGGTACCTCGTACCACAACTAGCATCTTCTCTCCCTGTTCCACTCCCAAACAGAACGAGGGAAAAATGACTGCCTATATGCCTCTGTACGAGCCCTAATCTCTCTCTTATCTTATCTTTGTGGTCTTTGCGCGAAATGTAAGTTGGCGGCAGTAAAATTATACTGCAGTCAGCCTCAAACGCTAGTTCTCTAAATTTACTCAGAAGCGATTCACGAAAAGAACACCTCCTTTCCTCTAGAGACTCCCACCCGAGTTCCTGAAGCGTGATGATCAAACCTACCAGTAACAAATCCAGCAGCCCGCCTCTGAATTGCTTCCATGTCCTCCCTCAATCCGACCTGATAGGGATCCCAAACGCTCGAGCAGTACTCAAGAATAGGTCGTATTAGTGTTTTATAAGCGGTCTCCTTTACAGATGAACCACATCTTCCCAGAATTCTACCAAACTGCCATTACATGCTTGGCCCACTTCATATCGCTCTGCAATGTTACGCCCAAATATTTAATCGACATGACTGTGTCAAGTGCGACACTACTAATGGAGTATTCAAACATTACAGGATTCTTTTTGCTATTCATCTACATTAATTTACATTTATCTATATTTAGAGTTAGCTGCCATTCTTTACACCAATCACAAATCCTGTCCAAGTCATCTTGTATCCTCCTACAGTCACTCAACGACGACACCTTCTCGTACACCACAGCATCATCAGCAAGCAGCCACACATTGCTATCCACCCTATCCAAAAGATCATTTATGTAGATAGAAGACAACAGCAGACCTACCACACTTCCCTGGGGCACTCCAGATGATACCCTCACCTCCTATGAACACTCACCATCGAGGACAACGTACTGGGTTCTATTACTTAAGAAGTCTTCGAACCACTCACATACTTGGGAACTAGACCCATATGCTCGTACCTTATTTAGGAGTCTGCAGTGGGCCACCGAGTCAAACACTTTCCGGAAGTCAAGGAATATGGCATCTGTCTGATACCGTTCATCCATGGTTCACAAGATATCATGTGAAAAAAGGGCGAGTTGTGTTTCGGAGGAGCATGCTTTCTAAAGCTGTGCTTATGCATGGACAGCAACTTCTCTGTCTCAAGGAAATTCATCGAACCACAATCATACTATCTCTCTACCATTCCATTCACGAACAGTGCGAGGGAAAAATGAACACCTAAACCTTTCTGTTCGAGCTCTGATTTCTCTTATTTTATTTTGATGATCATTCCTACCTATGTAGGTTGGGCTCAACAAAATATTTTCGCATTCGGAAGAGAAGGTTGGTGACTGAAATTTCATAAATAGATCTCGCCGCAACGAAAAACGTCTTTGCTTTAATGACTTCCACCTCACCTCGCGTATCGTATCTGCCACACTCCCTCCCCTATTACGTGATAATACAAAACGAGCTGCCCTTTTTTGCACCCTTTCGATGTCCTCAGTCAATCCCACCTGGTAAGGATCCCACACCGCGCAGCAATATTCTAACAGGGGACGAACGAGTGTAGTGTAAGCTGTTTCTTTAGTGGACTTGTTGCATCTTCTAAGTGTCCTGCCAATGAAACGCAACCTTTGGCTCGCCTTCCCCACAATATTATCTATGTGGTCTTTCCAACTGAAGTTGTTCGTAAATTTAACACCCAGGTACTTAGTTGAATTGACAGCCTTGAGAATTGTACTATTTATCGAGTAATCAAATTCCAATGGATTTCTTTTGGAACTCATGTGGACCACCTCACACTTTTCGTTATTTAGCGTCAACTGCCACCTGCCACACCATACAGCAATCTTTTCTAAATCGCTTTGCAACTGATACTGGTCTTTGGATGACCTTACTAGACGGTAAATTACAGCATCGTCTGTGAACAACCTAAAAGAACTGCTCAGATTGTCACCCAGGTCATTTATATAGATCAGGAACAGCAGAGGTCCCAGGACGCTTCCCTGGGGAACACCTGATATTACTTCAATTTTATTCGACGATTTGCCGTCTATTACTACGAACTGCGACCTTACTGACAGGAAATCACGAATCCAGTCGCACAACTGAGATGATACCCCATAGGCCCACAGCTTGATTAGAAGTTGCTTGTGAGGAACGGTGTCAAAAGCTTTCCAGAAATCTAGAAATACGGAATCAACTTGAGATCCCCTGTCGATAGCGGCCATTACTTCGTGCGAATAAAGAGCTAGCTGCGTTGCACAAGAACGATGTTTTCTGAAACCATGCTGATTACGTATCAATAGATCATTCCCTTCGAGGTGATTCGTAATGTTTGAATACACTATATGCTCCAAAACCCTACTGCAAACCGACGTCAATGATATAGGTCTGAAGTTCGATGGATTACTCCTACTACCCTTCCTAAACACTGGTGCGACCTGCGCAGTTTACCAGTCTGTAGGTACAGATCTATCGGTGAGCGAGCGGTTGTATATGATTGCTAAGTAGGGAGCTATTGTATCAGCGTAATTTGAAAGGAACCTAATCGGTATACAATCTGGACCTGAAGACATGCCCGTATCAAGCGATTTGAGTTGCTTCGCAATGCCTAAGGTATCTACCTCTAAGAAACTCATGCTAGCAGCTGTTCGTGTTTCAAATTCTGGAATATTCCATTCGTCTTCCCTGGTGAAGGAATTTCGGAAAACTGCGTTTAATAACTCCGCTTTAGCGGCACAGTCGTCGGTAACAGTACCATCGGCACTGCGCAGCGAAGGTATTGACTGCGTCTTGCCACTTGTGTACGTTACACACGACCAGAATTTCTTCATTTTTGTACCAAATTTTGAGACAATGTTTCGTTGTGGAACCTATTAAAGGCATCTCGCATTGAAGTCCGTGCCAAATTTCGCGCGTCTGTAAATTTCAGCCAATCGTCAGGATTTAGCGTTCTTCTGAACTTCGCATGATTTTTCCGTTGCCTCTGCAACAGCGTTCGGACCTGTTTTGTGTACCATGGGGGACCAGTTCCATCTCTTACCAATTTATGAGGTATGAATTTCTCAATTGCTGTTGCTACTATATCTTTGAATTTGAACCACATCTTGTCTACATTTGCATGCTCAGTTCGGAAGGAATGGAGATTGTCTCTTAGGAAGGCTTCTAGTGGCACTCTATCCACTTTTTTAAATAAAATTATTTTGCGTTTGTTTCTGGTGGATTTGGAAGAAATGGTATTGAGCCTATCTACAACGACCTTGTGATCACTAATCCCTGTATCAGTCATAATGCTCTCTATTAGCTCTGGATTGTTTGTGGCTAAGAGGTCAAGTGTGTTTTCGCAACCATTTACAATTCGCGTGGGTTCATGGACTAACTGCTCGAAATAATTTTCCTACCGTGTCTAATCTGTCTTTCCGATCCATGTTCCAACCCTCACTAAATATTTCAGAACTTCCTATCTCAGGGTTCAGCCAGGTCTCAGTCCCGAGAATAATTAGCGTGCCACACGCTTCCCGGAGGGCAGTAAATTCAGGAACTTTATTCCAAACACACTGAAAATTTACTGCTAAGATCTTGATAGCTGAAGTGTCTTTACACTGAGCGCATCCTGATTTCCCTGCCTGCACATCTACTGATGAGTGTTCATCAGGACACCTCGCACTACTGCCTAGCCTAAAAATCCCCCATGTGCACGCCACAAGTACTCTGCTACCCGAGTAGCCGCTTCCTTTGTGTAGTGCACCCCCGACCTATCTAGGGGCATCCTACAATTCCCCACCCAACAGCGCAAGTCTAGAAATCTGCAGCCAAGACTGTCACAGAGTCGACAAAGCCTCTGGTTGAGACCCTCCACTCGGCTCCAAACCAAAGGACCCCGATCCACTCTGGGAATGATGCTGCAAATAGAGAGCTCTGCTTGCAGCCCACGTGCGAGGCCAGTGGTCTTCACCAAATCCACCAGCCACCTGTGCGAACTGAGGATCGCCTCAGAACCCAAGCGACAGGCATTATTGGTGCCAATGTGAGCAACTACTTGCAGACAACTGCACCCCCTACGCTCGATAGCCGCAGGCAAGGCCGCCTCCACATCTCGGATGAGGCCCCCCGGCAGACAGACCGAGTGCACGTTGGATTTCTTTCCAGCCCTGTACGCTATTTCCCTAAGGGGCTCCATCACCCGCCTAATGTTGGAGTTCCCACTAACCAGCAAGCCTTTGCCCCCATGTGCTTGCTCGGGCCCTGCTGAAGGAGCAGCCACCTGTCCACTGACAGGATGAACGGGCGAGGCTAGCCGGCCAGCCTCTACATTGGCCCTCCGCCTCGAGCGACGAGAACGCGTTGTAGACCACCACTCACCATGAGGTGAGGGCGGCACCAATGCGCCGGGTACACTAGAAGGTGCCTCGGCGGCTGAGTCAGCGGACGCAGCAAGCGACACCTGGGGTGTCCCAAGCGACGCGCCAGACCCTCCGCCATCGCTGCACCTCGAGGCAGCAGTCTGATGGCGGCTGACGGTGGCCAACAGCACGCTCAGCTGCTCGCAAACTGCGGCCAGTTCCTCCTGCGCCCACACACATCATGCACACACCCTATCCATCCTACTCCTAATATCTAACGACTCCGTGAATTTATACTCTACAGCTATCAATAAGCAATATTACTCCTCTCAAATACGAGAATACGCAAGGATTTTATGTAATTAAATATGCAAGCGCACAAACACTCGGAAAGAAATTAAGAATCAAACTACAAAACAAATATGAAAGCTGAATATGCGACTCGCTACTGCACTGATACTTCATCAGCGGCTGCTCAAGGCTCACTGAGATGTGTCAAAAGCGCTCTGGCTGTCCAAAACAAACAACTGACTTAACGACTCCGCAAATTTATACTCTACAGCTATCAATAAGCAATATTACTCCTCTCAAATACGATAATGCACAAGGATTTTATGTAATTAAATATGCAGGCGCACAAACACTCGGAAATAAATTAAGATTCAAACTACAAAACAAATATGAAGCTAAATATGCGACTCGCTGCTGCACTGATACTTAAGGGAATAATTTATGAGTAAAGGAGACCACTCACCAAATAGTAGAAGTGTTGAGTCATCAATAGTCATACAAAAATAATGAAAACTGTCCTAGCTTTCTGACGAATCCTTTAACAAGTAAGAGGATGCGCGCGCGCGCACACACACACACACACACACACACACACACACACACACACACACACACGTGCATGTGAACACACCTGAACATTCAAGGAGTAAAAGGCAAAGAATTTATTGTAAATAATTTTGGACTAGAGAACAAATTTGATTTTTTTTTTTTCTGAATGAACACGGGGCAATTGAGAGTGAATCTACAACTATAAAATAGCAAATGATTACTGTAGAAAAGTGCATAAAAGGGGTGGTGTGGCATTGTATACTAACCAGTCAGTCAGCCACTCCATCAATAGGTTAGATCTAAGCTATTTGTGTGATGAACAGAAGTTTGAAGCCACTGGTATAATTAGTGACAATTTTAAGTTAGTGATAATAGCCTTATACAGATCAGCTAAGGATAACATTAATGCATTTTTAGAAAAACTGGACATGCTGTTAGTTGTATTTAGAAAGACAAAATTGTTACATTATGACATTGTAATAGGAAGAGATTTGAATGCAGAGTTTGATGTAACAACAGCCAAACATAGTGTCACTGAGTTCAAAACTCTTCTGAGACAGTACAATCTGCACTTTATAAATAATAGACCCACAAGATATGAAGCATGTCTTGATAATATCTTTGCCAGCTTCAGTACTGCAGAAGAATCATGTGATGTGACAGTCAGTATTCCCATTCTCAGATCATGATTCTGTATCATTAAATTACATAGGTAGGTTCTGTGTTGATAAGAGTAACATTGATAAATCTGTCCCAAAAATGGGAATCACAAGATAGGTCACAGATGATAAAAGTGACAGGTTTTGTAAGTCCCTTACTGTCAGAGACTGGTTTGGTCAATGGTCTGGTGACACAAATTATAGTCTATGTAAAGATCTGTCAGCAAAATTAATATTTGAAAAGTTTTTCAAAGCGTTTTTGACACAATTTAATGACTGCATTCTGATAAGGAAATGCAAAATAATTGACAAAGGTTCCAAAGGCAAGGGTATAAACAAACAAAACCCATGGTATACTACACAACTAACAAATCTGAAAATCCAAGTTATGTTGTTGCACAGTATACATAAAAATCTGAAGACCAATCATGCCAGATCAGCATATGTTCAATGTAGGAATATGTACAAAAAAGCCACTGGGGAAGCCAAAGAGCACACTACTTCAGCAATATTGAGAATTCCAGGAATAAATGCAAATCTGCATGGAAACTAATAAATGGTGTTACTAAAGATGAAAGAAAAAAAAAAAACAGTATATTCTCTCAGGAATTGAATGATTTCTTTGCTAAATCAGTACAAGAAGTAGGAAATGCTATCACCAAACCTGTCATTAGCTCATCTGAGATTCTTTCAAAAATGTCTGTAAACCACTAGTAAATACAAGTACGTTTACCTTCGCTGAGGTCCCACCTAGTTTCATCCTAAAAATAGTTAAACATCTGAAATCATCAGACATGACATTTCTTGTAACATTCTAAAAAAAAAAGTATTAGATTGTACTGTATATCCTTAAACATACTGCATAAATAAGCGTATATATGAAGGATATTTTCCTGATGAGCTAAAAGTGTCTAGGGTAGTCCCAATAGCTAAAAAAGGAGATACTGACTCACCTTCAAGTTACAGACCAATTTCCATAGTCCCAGCTCTCTTTAAAGTATTTGAATGTATAATATATCAACAGTTATCTGTGTACTTTGAAAATGCAGGAATAATTAGTGAATCACAGTATGGTTTTAGGAAAAACTTGTCAACTATTGATGCTATAGACTTAGTAGTCAAACATACATCAAGTGTTTGAGGATAGAGGATTTGCTCAAGTCACCTTTACATAAGGCTTTTGACTGTGTGGAGCATAAAATACTCCTAGAAAAAAATGGGGTACTATGGCATTCGAGGTAACAGCCTCAAACTATTTAAATCGTACCTACAGGATAGCAAGCAAGCTGTTTGTGTCGGTAAGAAAAAAAGTCCAGTATTGAATTAAGTAAAATAGGTTTACCACACGGATCTGTACTGGGGCCTTTTATGTTCCTAATAATCGTTTATGATCTGCTATCATTCATGGAATCCATGACAGTACTATATGCAGATGATACAAATTTCCTTCATTGTAGTAATGATTTCAGTAGCCTCAAAGCTTGTGTTGCAGAGACAATGGCTCAAGCATGCTATTGGTTTAAAGCAAATGACTTCCTATTGAATGATAACAAAATGCAGCACTTGGTTTTTAGTCTAAAAGACAAGCCTCAATCAGATGATCCTAGTTGTGTTATGTTTTAGGGGTATATATACACGAAAAATTTTCATGGGGTCAACATGTACAATATATTAGTGGTAAATTGTCTAGAGTGATGTATTTGCTATGGCGACTTATGGACTGTGTACCTCAAAATTATGTTAGAATGTCAAATTTTCCGTTTCTCCAAAGCATCCTAAGATATGGTATTACTTTATGAGGGAACTTCAGTTCAGTACATGACATCCTAATACTACCAAAAAAAACCATTAGCATGATTACTGGTTCTCTATATAAAGCACACTGCAAACCATTGTTCTGTGAACAAAAAATCATGACTGTAATAAACGTATATATTTTCTATGTTTTACTCCACACAAAAAAGAAGTTATTGGAAGCAAAACGTAGAGAAAATTTACATTTCTACAACATGAGAAGGAGCACATGCATATATACTACTTACCACAGACTGTCAAAGTCACTTAACAGCTATCAACTGATGAGGCATGAATTATTTAATAAGCTTCCACAATATGTACAAGAACTACCTGAACAAGCATTCAAACAAAAACTGTATGAATGGCTAGTTGCTCACCCATTCTATGACATAAATAATTATTTCAAATGTAATATAATTTCGTAGTATTAATGACAGGCCTCTTGTAATGGCTGAATAACAATAAAATTACTATTATTATTATTATGATTATTATTATGTCAACAACTTAATGATTCTACTGTTCAGTAAGTGGTCTCCTTTTACTCTTAAATTACTTGCTTTCTTCCAGAATTTCTGTTGCAGTATGTCATTTAAGAAACCATTTTCAATCTATTAATGAGTGCTAGGATGCTACAAGTAATAGCAAATGCAGTGGAATTGCTAACCCAAGGACCATGCAAAGAAGTTTTGGTGCCACCACTAGAGGAAAGACAATAGTATTGGGCTGTGCACAGGAAATAAGTGTAATTTAAATTAGTTCACGTAGCATTCTTCTACACAAAGGTGCCTGTGAGTGGCAAGAAGATTATAGTCATAAAAAGGTTCACACTATAAGCTACTTATCATCCATTACAACTGGTGTTTGATCTTTGCATTGATTTAAATAAGAAATTTCAAAATACTGAATTATTTTGAGAGAATACTTTTACCAGACCAACTGATTTAGCAAACTGAAGCGCAATTTTATAGGATGGCTGTTCGTTAATGTGGCCTCAAATGCAATTTAACTTTAATTGTTACCATTGTTAACACCATTTCATGAATATACTGTATTAGATAGCTTTTTTCTCAGGTTGTTTATTTAAAGGAAGGAAAAAACTTATTGTGCATGCTGACATATCATCTCTCCCCGGTATTTTGCACGTATGAGGAGCTGGTAGATCCCTTACCCCCATTGATCTTTAAAATCAAATAACAAAAAATTCTCAACACTTGCTGCTGGACAGTGTGTCCAACTTGTCCATTTCCAGAGCTGCATGAGTATGGTTATAATCAGTTATTTTAAATTGGAAACTGCACATAAAATACTGTAAAAGAAAAATATTATGGAGTGTGGTGCCAGTCACCAATGAAATTTACAGTAGAATTCATTCCAGTATAAATTTATGTATAATACATTCTAAGACAAAAACATCAACACACCATAAACGAATTATCCGAATGGGACAGAAATCAGTAGATATGACTTGCATGTACTTACAAACAAATGATTTCAATTTCAGAAAAATTTGATGATTTATTCAAGAGAAAGCGCTTCACAAATTGAGCAAGTAAATTGTTTGTTGGTCCACCTCTGGCCCTTATGAAAGCAATTACTTGGCTTGGTACTGACTGAGTTGTTGGATGTCCTCCTGAGGGAGATTGTGCCAAAGTCTGTCAAAAGGCCCTTATATCACCAAAATCGAGGTTCATTTCGAAGCAGAACTCATCGCTGAAGACAATTCTAATACAATTATTGAGGTTCTAGGCATCAATGATAAGTGAAGACGTGCCTGGAGACACCTCAGACGGTGGTGGGACCCCAACCTGACTGTCACTTTGATGCAGCCTGACAGCTAGGAGTGATGGTCTGAGGTGCCATTTGTTTTCATAGCAGGGGAACTTTGGTCATCTTCTGCAACACTCTTACAGTACAACAGTATGTCGATGATATTCTATGCCGTTTTGTTGCCTACTTTTTTAAGAGTGTATTTTTATGGCCCAAGTGAATGGTTTCTTCTGATTCCACAGAGATTTTCTTAGGTAAGTTATTAACATAATCTTCTTTTTAAATCCATACAAAGGGTAACAAGTTTCCATGATTTCTTAAGTTTCAATCAGTTTATTACTTTGTAAAATCACTGTACATTACAGAAATGTGTCTACATTGTTTTGGAATATTTCACGAAGACTAAGGAATTGTGAAAAAAATTGCATAAATTCGTACATAAGCACCAACAGATAATAACAGCAACAACAAAATATTTGTAATTTTGTAAGTCTTTCTCCACTCACATCATTTATGCCTCAAGAATTTATGTTGTTTTGCTTTATCATTCCTCCAGGGCATGCCCACTCAGCCCATTCCCACTCATCAAAGAAAAGGGGGGATATAAACTGAGGATAAAATTTTCTAAGGTGATTATCTGAGTGGTGGTGTCATCGTGTCACTAAGTTTCAGACTCATTATCTTCAGCCAAAGTGCTGGGATGCTGTGTTCTGTGTATATATATATAGCTGCTACCACTGACCTTTTCTATGGATGGTCCCATCATATGTCTCCAGAAAAGGGTGCTACACCAGTGCAGCAGTTTTAGGTGGCCAGTGTTCAGCACTAAATCTTCAAAGTGCTCCGTGTATAGATTAGCGATACACAGAGCAACGGGGGAAGGAAAATAAACTAAAAACTTGATATAGGTAACTTTAAATCATATTTTATGATTTAGCAATACAAAATAATATTTCTTCATTATTCCTCTCTTAATCAACAATCCACGACACCTTTAATTACCTGTCCATCAGAGTTTGATAACATGCAGGATGAGAAAGCTACAGTAATTTGAATCTGTAAACAGTCTGAATACTGCCAAGGAAAATGTGCCATTATTTTTATGCAACTCATGAAATTATGGACTATTCTCCACTTCGTTGCATACCAAATAAGATATACAGGCTGTGTAATGGAAATAAGGAAAACTTAAGGCACTCTATTTGCGAATTTTATCTATTAGAGCATAAAAATAATATTCTGACACACTTTATGTGTACTGTACACTACAATAAGCTGACACTCTCTTGTGCGCTACTTTACTGTCATTCCAATGTTCTGAAATTTCACCTCACATGTAGAAGTCAGCATAGAGTGTTTCTCAACCAAATGTAAAACACATGAAGTAAAGAATCAGACAGTCACAGGTGACATTTTTAAATAATTTTAACTACAGTTTTGCCATTGCAAAATGCTGGTATTTTTTCAGTTGTCCCAAGAATGCCTGAGTTATGAGACTTTTTCATAATTAAAAAATACTCTGTTTCTTCTTTACCCATAAAACAGGGTAACAATTACAGACAGTGTGAGATCTTTCTGTCTAGCACCACTACTTTGCTAAATGTACATCAGCAGTAATGTCATTATATCATTCTTCAACAGTTTCTACTCAAAGGATTTAATCCATAACTTGGTTAAGACAAATTTGTCTTATATTGCTTGCATTCATTTTTTCTACTGGATTCATTCTTCTATTAAGGCAAATGATTTTCTTCACAAAATTGACATGGACTGGTATTACTGACAGATACGCTGTACATATGCACAGAAACTTTGCAAAGCCAGTACTCTAAAAGACAAAGACAGAAAGTAAAGTTGCAAACTGTTAAAAATAAGTTTAATATATACTGATAGTCTTACATTTATTGTAAAATATAGTATTATCATAGATAGAAAAGTAACTTACTGGTAACTCCACAGTTTTGCTGAGACACAGGTGGCTAAAGAAGAAGAACGTTTTAGTTTGTATTACTGTGTAGCTTCCACAAAATATAATGTATTGGTATGTACATACAGAAAAAAGTAAATGTGGTTAAAATTTTGGTACAGATTTAAAATGACTTACAGGATAATTTACAGGAAACCAGTCACTACTACTTTAATATTTTTGTTTTTCTTCCTTGGCTTGATATTGTATGTCTTCTCATCAGCTATGCAATTGTGACAGTCATGACTTCACCTTGTATTACAGATCATATCCACAAGAATTTAAGATGTTAACAGTTGTGTGAATAAAACAAAGTTAAGTGCTACAATCTCTTATAAAGATTATTAGGCACAAGAATACAAATAACAAAAAAAGTCCTTCAGCATTATCACAATATCCACAGACTAACATATGTGTACTTCACATGAAAAATGTAGATAATTGTGAAAATAAGACTTTCTCAGTAATGCGGTATGTGAATAAACGGCTGCAACTACTTATCTTGGTCATATTTCATATCAATTTCTTTTCTCAATGTGTCTTCCAGTTTAGCAAACAGTGTGCTCTCAGCATGGCTTATTTTTGGGACTTTCTAGTAATCCTGTGACAGACAAAACAGTTTTTTGCTGTATTTATACAAACAGCACAAAAAGTTATAAACAATATGCACAGTTGAAAAAATAATACGACATATCTTTTTAAAAGTCATATCAAAGGATCAGCTAAACACTTAAAGTAACAGAGAAAAGGGACTCTTCACATCCAGCATTTTTCAATGTCACTCAAATAACATTCCTGTTCTGTAGGTTCTGGATTAGAAAAACCATAGTTTTTCTGTCTTATTTATGAACACTGTTGCTATCACCCTTCACAAAAAGTAACAGTACTTACCACCATGAGGCAAAATATTTAGCACTGACAATAAATACATATAAAACTATGCAACACTATTCTAAATTGAGAGCTGTTCGTTTTTTCCTCGTGGAGGAGAGAGCAATAGGTCGACTGGGTTCAAAAGTAAGGGGATAACACTCAGACCCAAGGATAAGAGGGACCTATCTGTTGTGAGGATGAGGGAAGACATGGATAAAGAATAAGAACAATCTACTGTCTTTGACCTCCTATTCTCCATGATGCCTCCCCTTCATTATCAGAACAAGTGGGTCTCTATCATCCTAGGGTATGATGACCGGCGTTTCATTATCAATCTTCCTTATTTATCCCTCCCTCCTTCCCAAGGAAGGAACCAATAATTTCAAAAGCTAAGACAGTTCATGTACAGCGGGGGCTGTGTGACATGGACTACAACTTTTTAATTATTGTTATTATTATTTGTTTATGTTAGACAGTCTTGGGAAAGTATATAAAGTTCTGAACTGCAAGTAGTGTGTTTTTTTTTCAAAGTTTAGTGACACGGAATTGGCTAGGAACCAGTGATTAATGTCCACAAATAATTTATTAGCTGATCTTTCTAAGACTACACTTGATTTGCTATTTATTGCAATGTTTGTATCATTGGCAAACAAAACGAACTTGGCATCTGGTAATGTTACTGATGAAAGGTCATTGATATACACAAGAAAAAGTAAGGGCCCCAAAATGGAGCCTTGTGGGACCCCACATGTAATTAGTTCCCAGTTGGATGGTACCTGATAGCTTGATACATGTCTCTTTCCTAATAACACCCTTTGTTTCCTACCAGAGATATAAATTTGAACCACTTTGCAACATTTCCTGTTACACTATAATATTCTAATTTATTAAAACGATATTGAGATTTACACAGCCAAATGCCTTTGACAGATCACAAAATATATCAGCTGCGTGCAATCTCTTGTCTAATGAATTAAACACATTTTCAATGTAAGTGTAGATAGCCTTCTTAATATCAGAACCTTTTAGAAATTCAAACTGTGACTTTGACAGTATGTTATTTGAGATAAGATGGTTATAAAGCCGACTGTACATTACTTTTTCTAAAATTTTTGAGAATGCTGGCAACGGTGAAATTGGATGGAAGTTTGATGCTATTTCTTTGTCTCCCTTCTTAAACAGTGGCTTAACTTCAGCATATTTCAACCATTCAGGAAATATTCCACTGATAAACGACTGGTTACACAGATGGCTTAATATGTTACTTAGCTCAGAATCATGTGCTTTAATTAACTTTGTTGACATTTCATTGTACCCACTAGATGTTTTTGATTTTAAAGATTTTATGATGGACATTATTTCTGTTGGTGTAGTGAGGGTCAAATTCATATTATGGAAGTTACTTGAAATGTCTGGTCTGAGGTATTCCATAGCAGCATCTACCGAACCTGACAGCCCCATGTTTTCAGTAACAGTTATAAAATGTTTGTTAAAAAGTTCTGCAACACTATACATATCTGTCATCAATGTATCATTTACTCTTAATGCTATTTGTTTCCGTTCACGTTTGGTTCTACCAGTATCCTCCTTCACTATATCCCATATTGTCTTTACTTTGTTATCCAATATGACACTCTTTTCCTTGTAATACTTTTGCTTTGATGTCTGTATTACAGTCTTTAATATTTTGCAGTATATCTTGTAATGTGCTATAGCATCAACATCAGAACTGTTTCGGATTGACAGATACAGTTTTCTTTTTGTTTTACAAGATACCCCTATTCCTTGAGTAATCCATGGATTCTTTGTAGACTTTGCTCTAACCTTGGTAAGGTTTGGGGGGAAACGGTGTTCGAATAAGGTAAGCATTTTATTAGCAAAAGTGTTATATTTTTCATTCATGCCATGAGCACTGTAAACATCAGTCCAGTGAATGTCTCTGAGGAGTGTCCTAAAATAATCAATTTTTGACTTATTGATTACCCTCTTGAGCTCAGATTTAACAGATTTTATATCCTGTTTAGTATTAACATTTAACAGAAGGAACTGCATGTCATGGTCTAAGAGGCCATTGACTATTGGTTTTGTAATATAATTTTGTTCATTGGACTTTTCTATAAAGATATTATTAATGGCTGTTTGTGAGCAATTGGCTACCCTAGTGGGGAACTTTACAGTGGGAATTAAGTTGAATGATAGTGTTACTAACTCAAATACGTTCTTATTGGGAAAGTCTTTATGGAAATCTACATTGAAATCATCAGCAACCACTATTTCTTTGTTTTTGGTTGTTAAATGGGCTAGTACAGCTTCAAGGTGGTTTACAAACAGATTAAAGTTACCTGCAGGTGCTCGATATACACTTAATATTATGAAGGATTTTTTGTGAAATTCTGTTTCTGTTGTACATGCTTCCATATGCTGTTATAGGCAAAATTTATGCATGTCCATGTTCTTAAATTTATGACAGTTCCTGATGAATGTGGAAACTCCTCCTTTCTCCATTTCTGATCTAAAAATACGTTCAGAAAGACTGTAAAGCATACCTAATGGATCATTTGGTCTCTGAAATGAATTATACACTGTCAAACATAAATATTCAGAAATAAACTTTTCTTTGTTTTAAATTGTACAGAAGAAATTCTTTATACTTTCATCAATCATTGTTAAAACAAGTAAGTAAAACAATGTCACAATATTTTTCTTTGTAAAAAGATTGAAATGGGTATTAATAGTACTTTTAATTTTTACAGACAAATAAGGTAAGTACCGAGTATTTGTGAAAGATTAAAAATGCTGCTGGTGACTGAAATGCTATCCATGTTTTCTTGCTTATCACAATCAAGGAACTAAAACATAAGAACAAACAACTTCAGTCTATAATTATAAATATTTGGAAACAATTAGGAACAAAGAGTAGACAGAATTGTCTCAGGTGGTATAGGCCCACGGCTTAGACGTTCAACAATAGCTCTTGCTTGGTGGCCTTTGCACACATCCTTGTTGCCCCTGAAACATAGGTTTGATGTTCTTATCCCTGTTTTGTTCTTTGCAGGAAACCTGAATTTCACAACACTTTCTATTCTCACATTGGCCAGTGCTGGTGTCAAGTGCCTGCACGAGAACATTAGCTGCTCTCTGCAGTTTTTAGGGGGCAGCAAGCTCATTTGCTACTCTGAGGACAAAGTCTCAGCATGAAATCTTCTTAGAGCTAAGTAATTTAAAAACTGAGTGAGCATTGATCATTTCAAGGTCAAGAATATTGCAAAAGACGTGCCAGCTCTGACACTATAGTGTCTAGCCATTTGGTCAATTATATCTCTCTACCCTTAGTTTCATTATAAAACTTCACAGTTTCTGGAAGTTTCTTTTCATCAATCTCATTCACCTGACATCCAGCATGCATGTGACTCAGAATAACGACTTCTTTTTCCCTTGGTATACTGTGAGAAGATTGTCACCTGTCTTGTACAAGAGTGTTGCACACGGCGCCGGAGGGACCTCTTTGAGTGTCGACTAAATTTGTCCTTTATTGTTTCACCTCATACCAGTTTCAAGGAGGTGAAGAGGTTGTCAGTTGCGGTGTTACACCCACAGTTGAGGATGGCTGTACCAGCTTCATAGCGACAAAGTGACCAAGACCCTCGCTAGGATCACGAGTTTTGTGCTTGCCATGGTAAGGGGATGCATTCAGGATCTAATCCTTGTCAGTATCACATGAAAGCCAGTATTTCATTCAATACTTACCAGGTTCACTCAGCATGAACTGTATGAATGGGCACTGCGCTTGCAAGGATATAGTTGCTCATCGACAGTGAAGTTCTCATCTGGCTTGTAGCAGGCAATGCAATTGTCAGAAAATAGATTCCACATTTCTGAAGCAAGGCAAAATTTATCAACATTGTCTTCTTGATGGCATAGAATCAAACAAAAAGTGACTGCATATTTCTGCAAATATGTTCCATGACATAATGCTTTGAAAGAAATTGTTCTGTAGATCCTTATATGAAATACCCTGAGCACCATATGCTCCATGAGCATAGAGTAATCCAATGAAAGCATCTAACTCTTCCAGGCTTAGGGACCACTCATTATTACCAACTGTGCTGTGAGCCTCTTCTTCAGCATACATTTTTATCAGTTTCAAGATTGGGTCACTGACATATAGCCACAACGTAGAGAATGGCAAGTCGTCTACAACATGTTGTTTGGCATGTCCTGTCAGCTGGCACACCTCCCAGAAGGCTTTGTGGGCACTGCACCTACATGCTGTGTTGCCTGGCTCAGTTTGTGTCCATTTGGTGCCATTGGATCTCTCCACTTCCTCACCTGGCAGTGGATGTTGCACAGTGCATCCTGTTCCTCATCCACAATGAGCTGCTGCACAATGTCTGGTACCCAATGTACTGCAACCATGTCCACTTGTCGCTGCTCTGTCAACTGCACCAACCGCCACGCCATCAGTCTTGTGCATTGTCCACAACACATGGATCATCACCATTGTCAGCTGCAAATTGTATTGTGTGTCAAAATTCGTTGTGACTAGTGAGAGATAGGGAATGACAGCAAAAGAACCGCCATGACGCAATCCGACTTCTGCATTTACATTAGATGATCACTGATACGGTGTTCGAGCTAATTTATTTATTAGTGACTTGCCGACTCCCACAGGTAGCTGATAGATAACTCCTCTGCCCTGCCATCCTCATCCTTGTCAAACGCCCTGTTCTGTAGTGCACATGTTTGGCTCATCATGCCCTTGGGTAGGATCCATAAATCTGACACTTATAGAATAAAAGAAAGAAAGCCATATAGTGGATTTCTCGCTTGCTGGTTCAAAAACTTAGGTAGAATGATTCATGCTTATGTTGTGCGAGAGGCAGGACATTGTCCGATGGAACTGATTCTGCTTGCTGTTCATTTGATGCATATAAATCACTTGAGTCAGCAGTATCCAATGAAACAAAATTGTCATCCTCCTTCACATTTATCTCACTACCCGATTTATCACTCAATTGTGTCTGTGAAATGTTCTCCAGATAGCACAGAATTGCAGCCTCCATGAGGTGACATCTTCTTGCCATCGTAGCTTCAATTAAGCGACCTCGCACAAATAAACTGCATGCTCACACTGCTGGTGTCAGTACTGCCTCAGCCCACTTAGCTTGACCACAGGTAAAGAAGTACTGCCATGAAATTTCCGTAAGAGTGATGAGCCTGACATCTGTCATGTAAGATAAACTATTAGCAATGCCCCAGACAGCGAAGTATGAGGGGGAGGAGGGGCTTCTTCCCCACTGTATAATATGTTACTGTGCGGCTTCCCAGTGTCATTTCATAGCTCTGCATGTCACCAGTCCACAGAAAACGGAAAGCTGCACTGATATAAAGTATCTCCCGACCTACAAATTCTTCGCATTTTACGTTATTTTTAGCCCAAAGCATCATAATATACTCCAACATCTCATGAGTAATGTTGAGAGACATCCAGAAACTATTCAATGTCTAAAAACTGGTATCAAACTGATATCAAATTGTGTTAAAATGCGTATGGGTAAAATAGATGCACATGGTACTATTGATATAACACGTGAGTTTTTCATACTTCAGGTTGGGACAGGGGTATGAAATTTTGGTGAGTTGTACAGCCCTATAAAAGAAGAAAATACACAGGAGTGTTGGTCCTGCAATGATTATGGACAGAGATAGGGCTCTCAAAAAATCCTGTGTCAAAAATGAACCATGTGATACTTCTAGCATCAAATCTGATGATAATTTCAAATTAACCTCAATACATTGGCAAAAATACATATTCAAAGCCGGTGGTAGGTACAAACTATCATCATAAATTGTACTAAATGCTTTCTCTGAAAATTATAATCAGTTAGCTCAGGAGTCCACTGGAAGTGTAAAAGGCTGCAGAAACATAATTGACCTCTTAGCAACAAATAATCCTGAGCAAATATGGAGCATCACAATGGTGACAGGGATTGATAACCATAAGGTTGCTGTAACGATGTAACGAGACAAATAAGAGCAGATAAAAATTCGCTTGACACCCTCTCTTAAGAGATAGTATCCACTCGTCCCAAACTATAATATTAGTAGTAGTAGTAGTGGTGGTGGTGGTAGTGACAGTGGTGATGGAGATGATAAAGAAGAAGTTGTATGACTTATTTTACAAATAACATGTATACATATAAAATAGCAAATCTATGTGCTACAATGATAATTTATAATTACCTGACATTATAAAACCGTGTTCTAAAAGTGATATAACTTTATGAAAGAATGTTTCTGTTTTGTAGTATGCATGACCATTTCTTAATTGAGGAAGAAACAAGTTTTTAAAGATTTATGCACCATTTATGTGTAATATTCAGTACATTGGATGTGCCATTTATGCCAAGACACAGAATACTTTTACATAAATGTCTTCAAAGGATGCCACAAACAAATCCACCATAAAACAGCTGTATGATGAGTCCTAGAAGACAGGAAATGCAGCAGATTCCACTGAAACTGCCCAAACAAAAGTGCTAACACCAATAAAACTGACTGACATACAAGCTGTATTTTCTAGTCCCAAAAAATATTTGTGACACCGATCTAGCCAATTTCATTTCTCCATTGGTGGTGCACATATTTAAAGATGCATCCACAAAGAAATTGTACTGTTCTTGACTTGCTACATGAAGGTATTGGAAATGTGTCAGTGATTCATGTTATCTGTAACAACACATGGTTTTAGTCCAATGAGGCATGTTCCAGTTTGATGTACGAAGTGCATTCAAGTTCTAAGGCTTCCGATTTTTTTTTCTAATTAACTACTTACCCGAAATCGATGAAACTGGCGTTACTTCTCGACGTAATCGCCCTGCAGACGTACACACATTTCACAACGCTGACGCCATGATTCCATGGCAGCGGCGAAGGCTTCTTTAGGATTCTGTTTTGACCACTGGAAAATCGCTGAGGCATTAGCAGCACGGCTGGTGAATGTGCGGCCACGGAGAGTGTCTTTCATTGTTGGAAAAAGCCAAAAGTCACTAGGAGCCAGGTCAGGTGAGTAGGGAGCATGAGGAATCACTTCAAAGTTGTTATCACGAAGAAACTGTTGCGTAACGTTAGCTTGATGTGTGGGTGCGTTGTCTTGGTGAAACAGCACACGCGCAGCCCTTCCCGGACGTTTTTGTTGCAGTGCAGGAAGGAATTTGTTCTTCAAAACATTTTCGTAGGATGCACCTGTTACCGTAGTGCCCTTTGGAATGCAATGGGTAAGGATTACGCCCTCGCTGTCTCAGAACATGGACACCATCATATTTTCAGCACTGGCGGTTACCAGAAATTTTTTTGTGGCGGTGAATCAGTGTGCTTCCATTGAGCTGACTGGCGCTTTGTTTCTGGATTGAAAAATGGCATACACGTCTCATCCATTGTCACAACCGACGAAAAGAAAGTCCCATTCATGCTGTCGTTGCACATCAACATTGCTTGGCAACATGCCACACGGGCAGCCATGTGGTCATCCGTCAGCATTCGTGGCACCCACCTGGATGACACTTTTCGCATTTTCAGGTCGTCATGCAGGATTGTGTGCACAGAACCCACAGAAATGGCAACTCTGGAGGTGATCTGTTCAACAGTAACTCGGCGATCCCCCAAAACAATTCTCTCCACTTTCTCGATCATGTCGTCAGACCGGCTTGTGCGAGCCCGAGGTTATTTCGGTTTGTTGTCAGACAATGTTCTGCCTTCATTAAACTGTCGCTCCCACAGACGCACTTTCGACACATCCATAACTCCATCACCACATGTCTCCTTCAACTGTCGATGAATTTCAATTGGTTTCACACCACGTAAATCCAGAAAATGAATGATTGCACGCTGTTCAAGTAAGGAAAACGTCGCCATTTTAAGTATTTAAAACAGTTCTCATTCTCGCCGCTGGCAGTAAAATTCCATCTGCCATACGGTGCTGCCATCTCTGGGACGTATTGACAATAAACGTGGCCTCATTTTAAAACAATGCGCATGTTTCTATCTCTTTCCAGTCCGGAGAAAAAAAATCCGAGGCCTTAGAACTTGAATGCAACTCGTATATGTGAATGCACTCAATTCACATATTTGGGCTATAACACACACCAACTGCAATTATTCCCTATGCATACATTCATTCAACGGAAAGTGAATACTGAATACTACACATAAATGGTGCAGAAATTTTTAAAAACTGTACCTAAAGATCCCCCACCCCATGAACCATAGACTTTGCCGTTGGTGGGGAGGCTTGCGTGCCTCAGCGATACAAATAGCCGTACTGTAGGTGCAACCACAATGGAGAGGTATCTGTTGAGAGGCCAGACAAATGTATGGTTCCTGAAGAGGGGCAGCAGCCTTTTCAGTAGTTGCAGGGGCAACAGTCTGGATGACTGACTGTTCTGCCCTTGTAACACTAACCAAAAACCGCCTTGCTGTGCTGGTATTGCGAACAGCTGAAAGTAGGGGAAACTAAGGTCGTAATTTTTCCCAAGGGCATGTAGCTTTTCTGTATGGATAAATGATGATGGCGTCCTCTTGGGTAAAATATTCCGGAGTTAAAATAGTCCCCCATTCGGATCTCCAGGTGGGGACTACTCAAGAGGATGTTGTTATCAGGAGAAAGAAAACTGGCGTTCTATAGATCGGAGCGTAGAATGTCAGTTCCCTTAATCAGGCAAGTGGGTTAGAAACTTTAAATAGAAATGGATAGGTTAAAATTAGATATAGTGGGAATTAGCGAAGTTCGGTGGCAGGAGGAACAAGACTTTTGGTCAGGTGAATACAGATTATATAATGGTAAAACAGAGATTTAGGAAGCAGGTTTTAAATTGTAAGACATTTCCTGGATAAACTGACTAAACCAGAGGTGGTACAGAGTTCCAGGGAGAGCATAAGGGAACAATTGACAAGAATGGGGGAACGAAATACAGTAGAAGAAGAATGGGTAGCTTTGAGGTATGAAGTAGCGAAGGCAGCAGAGGATCAAGTAGGTAAATAGACGAGGGCTAGTAGAAATTCTTGGATGACAGAAGAAATACTGAATTTAATTGATGAAAGGATAAAATATAAAAATGCCGTAAATGCAGCAGGCAAAAAGGAATACAAACGTCTCAAAAATGAGATCGACAGGAAGTGCAAAATGGCTAAGCAGGCATTCTTAAGGACAAATATAAGGACGTAGAGCCTTATCTCACTGGGGGTAACATAAATACTGCCTACAAGAAAATCAAAGAGACCTTAGGAGAAAACAGAACCACTTGTATGAATATCAAGAGGTCAGATGGAAACCCAGTTCTAAGCAAGGAAGGGAAAACAGAAAGGTGGAAGGAGTATATAGAGGGACTATACAAGGGCGATGTACTTGAGGGCAATGTTATAGAAAGGGAAGTGGATGTAGATGAAGATGAAATGGGAGATATGATACTGCGTGAAGAGTTTGATAGAGCACTGAAAGACCTAAGTCGAGTTAAGGCCCCGGGAGTAGACAACATTCCATTAGAACTACTGACAGCCTTGGGAGAGCCAGTCCTGACAAAACTCTACCATGTGGTGAGCAAAATGTATGAGACAGGCGAAATACCTTCAGACTTCAAAGAAGAACAAAATAATTCCAATCCCAAAGAAAGCAGGCATTGGCAGATGTGAAAATTACCGAACTATCAGTTTAATAAGTCACGGCTGCAAAATACTAATGTGAATTCTTTAAAGATGAATGGAAAAACTGGTAGAAGCCGACCTCGGGGAAGATCAGTTTGGATTCCGTAGAAATATGGGAACACGTGAGGCAATTCTGACCCAACGACTTATCTTGGAAGCTAGATTAACAAAAGACAAACCTACGTTTCTAGCAATTGTAGACTTGGAGAAAGCTTTCGATAACATTGACTGGAATACTCTCTTTCAAATTCTGAAGGTGGCAGGGGTAAAACACAGGGAGCAAAAGGCTATTTCAAATTTGTACAGAAAGCAGATGGCAGTTATAAGAGTCGAGGGACATGAAAAGGAAGCAGTGGTTGGGAAGGGAGTGAGACAGGGTTGTAGTCTCTCCCTGATGTTATTCAATCTGTATATTGAGCAAGCGGTAAAGGAAACAAAAGAAAAATTCGGAGTAGGTATTAGAATCCATGGAGAAGAAATAAAAACTTTGAGGTTCACCGATGACATTGTAATTCTGTCAGAGACAGCAAAGGACTTGGAAGAGCAGTTGAATGGAATGGACAGTGTCTTGAAGGGAGGATATAAGATGAACATCAACAAAAGCAAAACAAGGATAATGGAATGTAGTCGAATTAAGTTGGGTGATGTTGAGGGTATTAGATTAGGAAATGAGACACTTAAAGTAGTAAAGGAGTTTTGCTATTTGGGGAGCAAAATAACTGATGATGGTCAAAGTAGAGAGGATATAAAATGTAGACTGGCAATGGCAAGGAAAGCTTTTCTAAAGAAGAGAAATTTGTTAACATCAAGTGTAGATTTAAGTGTCAGGAAGTCATTTCTGAAAGTATTTGTATGGAGTGTAGCCATGTATGGAAGTGAAACATGGACGATAAATAGTTCGGACAAGAAGAGATTAGAATCTTTCGAAATGTGGTGCTACAGAAAAATGCTGAAAATTAGATGGGTAGATCACATAACTAATGAGGAGGTATTGAATAGGATTGGGGAGGAGTTTGTGGCACAACTGGACTAGAAGAAGGGATTGGGTGGTAGGACACGTTCTGAGGCATCAAGGGATCACCAATTTAGTACTGGAGGGCAGTGTGGAGGATAAAAATCGTAGAGGGAGACCAAGAGATGAATGCACTAAGTAGATGCAGAAGGATGTAGGCTGCAGCACATACTGGGAGATGAAGAAGCTTGACAGGATGGAGTAGCATGGAGAGCTGCATCAACCCAGTCTCAGGACTGAAGACCACAACAACAACAACCTAAATATCCGCCGCAGGACGTATGGTTTCAGCATGAGAATGCTGCAGCTCATACAACCAACAATACTATAACTGTTTAGGATCTGTGTTTTCATACACAAGTAATTTATCTCTCCCTGACTCTTGCTTGTGGGTTAAGTAACCTCATTGGACATTCCCCGGAAGCTAACAACCTATCTAATTGCGTAACACTGCTTATGCCTGACAATGGTGCCTCTGGTGACGAGAGCTGATAATATTGCAGGCCACTCATGTGAAATTCTGAACGTACTGATGTATGATACAAGTGACACCCAATCAACTGACCACCTTCAAAGCCCATGAGTTCCACATAGTGCCCTGTTCTGCTCTCTCACATTGTGTAATGACCACTGATATGGAGTAACTGGCAGTAGGTGGCAGCACAATGCACCTAATATGAAAAATGTATACTTCTGGAGGTGTATGGATACTTTTGATCACATAGTGTAGGTACATAGGCATTAAAGTTCGATCATTTATGTCAAATCTTACAAGGTAATTTAAGCCCGAGCAGTTTAGGTACAGCAATGTATTTTATATAGGAGAAATGGAGGCCATCATCTTCTTGATGTAGTATCAACTTGCTCTGCCTAATCAAAAGATATTAACTGTACCGTAAATCACCCTTAATTAAGCATGAAATGTACAGCATATTTAGAAAGAGAAAATTTATTATTCTGAAGTAGAATAAAAAAGGGGGGAGGGGCCAGAAAGGCTTAAGATAATTGCCCCTCCAAGTTTCACAGTTTCTTTGTTGCAGCTTTATCAAAACTAATACCGCATATTAAGCATATGTTGAAATGTAACAGTGTTATGTTTGTTCACTGTCCACACTCATTGTACTCCTCATCCATACTTGGATAAATTAAAATACTGAAGAAAAGAACTGAGCAAGTATAGGCATATCTAGCTGTATACATAATTTTTTTTAGGATAGTTGTGGTAAATAACACAATGTGATCTGAATTGTGAATCACAAGATATTTAAGTTTTCATTGGCTGGCTGATCTAAATTCACAATTGCCAGAATCAAGTGGGGTCTACCATTTTCACAGAAAGGGGTGGTGGTGGCTGAGGAAATGCAAGTTATTAGAGATGCAGGTGAAGCCATGGCATCAGAAAAGCTACAAAGGCTGGTAATGGATACAAACTGCATATTCTGCAGCAGCAGACACCCTTTCTTATCAAATGAGTGGAAGAGTCCAAAATGCCACAAACAGACAGGGTAAAGGTGAGGAATGATAAAGTTACATACTATAATAATCATAGGAGAGGTAAAATTCTGGCAGACATCATTCTGCAAGGGTTTTACTTGGCACTATCCATGAAGGTATTCTAATATCAAAAACATTAACAGTTCTTAAAGGTGATGGTGTGATGTTACTGTGGCCCCAGTTGGGCAGGAGTGGGGAAGATGTGCCTTGGCTCCAAGAGAATATGGCTGAAGCCTGAAGCAATCAGAAGTATTGCAAGGGGGGTTCCACAGTTATGGTAAAATACAATTTATCTTTGAGTGTACTACATAACTGATGTATCTGCAAATCAAGTCACACAAGAAGTGAATTTGTTTGGTGATTATAAGTATTTTTGATTTGTGACAAATTCGAAGAATTGGACCACATCAGACAATGTGCAAAGGTAATGCCAGTCTCGATGCCATTACTAGAATTAATGTGGTAAGTTGAGTGTCTTTACTATTCCAGTGCTTACTGCCTCAGTATTGTTACTGTATCATAACTGATGAACATTTCGTTGTGATAGGCAGAGGACCTGGTTATTTTGTGTTTGTTGAGAAAGTGTCAGCATTTACTAAACTATCCTGGCAGTGTGGCAGCAAGATCTCCATGGCAGGTACATGTTTCAAAGCATGCTAGAATTTTGGCAGCTTAGTATTGCACAGTCTGGTGCAAGTAACTTTCTCTTGTGCATTAGTAATGTCAGTGGGAGAGTAAAAAGTTACATCCACGAGAGCACTGTGAATTCTAATGTACAGCAATGAAATTGAAGGACATTGGTCTTGACAATATACTGAGTTTTCACCAGATTTCTCTGTGATTCATTTATGGGTGCAACAACTTGACCAGAGTGTTATTTCTGTGGCATACTAATTCTCAAAATTCATATGCTGGTGTGCAACATGTTGCTAGTTGTCCTGCACGTAAGAGGAGGAGGAGCTTAGTGTTTAACGTCCCGTCAACAACGAGGTCATTAGAGACAGAGTGCAAGCTCGGGTGAGGGAAGGATGGGGAAGGAAATCGGCCGTGCCCCTTTCAAAGGAACCATCCCGGCATTTGCCTGAAGTGATTTACGGAAATCACGGAAAACCTAAATCAGGATGGCCGGAGATGGGATTGAACTGTCGTCCTGCATGTAAGATCAGGTTAAGTTTGACAAGTGGGGAAGGTGTGATTGGACTTCAAAGATGCAGAACCAAAGAGATGGTTTGCGATTCACTAGATCTATGTGCTCTTGTTGGGCTACCGCTTTCTGATACAGGCAGTTTACATGTGGTATGTTGATGGTTTGGGTTTGGGCTGCTGGTATTTTCTCCCATATCAAATCAATGTTTTTTGGTCTGTTTGACAGTAAAAAGGTAACTATGCAAATCGACAGAAAATACTTAAGGGGAGAGCGAATAGGTTTCAAGGTTACCAAGATTGGACCAAACACCTATACTTGTAAATGTACTGACCAGGGAAAACTGTCAGTTTCCTCAGAAAGAGTTTGCTAAAAAGCAGTCTACAAAAAGAATGAGAAATTTGACATCAATAAACATGTTTGTTTATGATTCACCTACCTTGTTTGAAAGCTATCAATCTTTTCTTTCTAAAGAAGATCTTATCTTTTCAGAAAACTGTACTTGAAAACTAAAAAATTATCTGTGTTCAAAGTTGTTGACTTATACAATGTTCAGAACTTAAAATGCAATCCTTTCAACCATTCAATATTATTGTCTTGTAGTCCTAATTTTTTGTTTGCATTATGTATAATTTTGCTAGAACAACATACTAGTTATGGAAATATTTCCGTTATAACATTTGAGTCTATAGAAAATTTTTGGCGGGTCTTTCAAATTCATAAGGATAAAAGTACACCAAAAATTCCAACACATAAACTAAATATCACAATTTTTGTCGTTTGAAGAATACCCTGGTTATCTTTAAGTAAAATAACTTTATGCGCTAACAAATATACACTGATCAGCCAAAATGTAGGATGCCACCTGGTGGTGCTCCAGGCACGTGATGTGGTAACAAAAATCAAACGGTCGAAAATCCAGGTGGAATGTAACAATATTGTGAAAAGGAAAGCTGCTACTCAGCATAGAGCCAAGATGCTGAGTCGCAGATAGGCACAACAAAAAGACCCTCACAATTAAAGCTTTCGGCCATTAAGGCCTTCATCAACAATAAACGACACACACACACACAACTGTAGTCTCAGCAACTGAAACCATACTGCGAGCAGCAGCACCAGTGCATGATAGGAGTGGTGACTGGTTGGGGGTAAGGAGGAGGCTGGGGTGGGGAGGGTGAGGGATGGTACATTGGTGGTGGCAGACAGTGAAGTGCTGCAGGTTAGATAGAGGGCAGGGGGGGGGGGGAGTAGTGGAAAAGGAGAGAAATGAAAAGATGGCTGTGATGGTGGAATGACGGCTGCATAGTGCTGGAGTGGGAACAGGGAAGGGGCTGGATGGGTGAGGACAGTGACTAATGAAGGTTGAGGCCAGGAGGGTTACGGGAATGTAGGATGTATTGCATGGAAAGTTCAGACCTGCGCAATTCAGAAAAGCTGGTATTGATGGGAAGGATCCATATGGCATATGTGCATAACTGATTTGGTGGTGGCATTAGTGTCATGGTGTTTAGAAGTATTTGCGGTTGTATGAGCTCCAAATTCTAATAAATGTTCACATAATTTTGCATAATTGTTGGAACAAATGTATATGAGGGTAATCTCAAAAGTTAGGTCTCCTATTTTTTTATAAGTACATAGACCTGTTTATTTCTACAATGGCTTATGTCAGTTTACAGCTTAAACATTTAGTTATTTTTCAACATAATCACCATTTCTGTTGCATTTTTGTAGATGCTGTGGCAGTTTTTGTATGACCATGTCATACCAGCTCACCACCATGCTGTTCAGAAAGTTATGAACCTCTTCTATCACCTCGTCGTCGGAGCTGAATCGCCTTCTGGCGAAATGTTATTTTAATCTAGGGAACAGGTAGCCACTGGGCACCAAGTCAGGACTATAGGGTGGGTTGGGTTCCACTGAAACTGTTGCAGGAGAGCAACGGTTGGCCGAGCAATGTGTGGATGAGTGTTGTCATGGAGAATGTGTACTCCTTTGCTCAACATTCCTCTTCTTCGGTTCTGAATTGCCTGTCAGGAATCAAAGGGCAGAGATCATCCAGGGTGATCTGCCGATCTTCATGCATGCTTTGCTCAACCTTCAATACTGTCTCCTCAAAAACTGACGGTCTCCAACTCCTTTTTTCATCGTGAATATATGTCTGACCAGCTGCAAACTCTCTACACCACTTGCGAACTTTTTTTGCATTCATCCATGACTCACCATACACATCCGTCAATTGGCGATGGATTTCAATTGGTGCAGTGCCCTTTTGTGTTCAAAAACTGAATAACTTGGCGGCAACGTCCAACGGGAGCTCCATTCTCATTCGCTGCCAAGCCTAGACTGAGCACCTCAGTGTGGCGTGCGCATGTTTACACACAGCGCCTGAAGCACTCTTCATAACAGTGTGACCAACTGCCACATAAACAGAGTTCTGTACTTATAAATAAAAAAATAGGAGACCTTACTTTTGGGATTACTCGTACTAACAATATCTGAGGACACTGAGCCTCAACAATGTATAAAGATTTACCAGATTTGCTTGCTTTTCACATGCTGGTGAACCGACTTCTCCCAGAGTGTTGTGTTAGAGTATGTTGTCATCAGAGTATACATGCTGGAGTGTGGCATACAAACATCTGCACTATAGGAGTGAAACAGGTTCACTTTAACCATGCAGTACCACCAGGTAGGTCTATTGAAACTCAGTCCCACTCCTCTGCTAGGCCTCTACTTCCAGTCACAGGTAATTTGTTCCATAGTGCTTTGTTGGTTAGGGTTTTGCAAATAATTTAACATATTCCAAAATGGTGCATCTGGCAAAAAACTGCACAAACACTATGGTATATTTAATAACAAAGCAATTAGTTGATCATATATTCTCCTATAGTAAAATCTAGATTTTTAAACAGTAAACTGAGAAGTAGCAGACTCGTCTCGTTGTAGCAGTAAGACTGGACTGAACTGAACACTTTTGCCAACACTGATGGACCATTCATAAAACATGGCAGTGGTAGCCATGAGGGAGCCAGCAGAAGATGGACTGGTGTTCGGATGAAAAGTACCAAGCAATGGGGTGTCTATGCATCTTAGCACCAGTGGCAACTACAGCAGCGATGGATGATGCTGTCCAGAATTCTTCAAAAGCTAAGCTCTCAAAATCTGTATCAACTGTTCTACATGCATGTAGCACTTCAGGACAGAATGCCCAATAGGGATAATTATCCAGTAGTTTCCACTTCACTGGGTGAAGTCAGGGTGCAACTGACATGGGTAGAATTAAGAGGGAACTGTACAGTACTTAGGTTTTCAGCCCTGACACGTACTCGACATGAGTATTGTATGAAGACGAAAGGGGATCAGAATCCCTGAGTACTGTGTCAGCAGAACAGTTTAATTTCAACCACTGGTAATCTATCTAAGTGGTTCAGCACCTGTGCGTGTTGATGATACTCAAGCAATGACAGAATCAGTATGAGAGCAATTGTCTCCAGAGGTTCAAGCTGGACAGGCAAACTGTGTTACTGTTGTCCTTAATTGTAATGTTAGGTAATCAAAGTTGAACTTATAGACAGAAAGGAGTAATTTAAATTCCAGCATGTAAACTGAAATAAAGACTGGTAGTGACGAGGTAAATTTAAATGTAAAAACAGACTGACATAGTCAAGTCCAAGGTGTCTAACTTAAAATTCGAATAAAAAGTGACACTGAAGATTACTTTGCCCAATACTTAGTACAAATGAAGCTGTAGGCTGAAGCACAGCTCAGAAAGATTTTTTAAAAAGTAGATTCAGATCCTAGTGGAGGAGAGCGGAAGTTGCAACACCCATGCAAGATAGTTTCAAGTAACAGATCATGAAAAGGTAGGAAGCTTATGAAGCTGTCTATTGCACTTTCACTCAGTAAATACGGCTGAGGCAAGCAACATGAGAAGATGGTGGGCAAGGAATTGTCTATATAAGGGATAAAATACTGCTCAATCAGTGCACTAATTTTAATATGCATGTAACCAAGAAGAATTGGATGTTTGATGCAGAGCAAACACAAGCACATCGTTTCAAAAAGAGCAGCTTGTGCGTAATCAAACATTTGATTCAATGCTAGACAAAACACAACACAAGATTCTACATTTGTCTCAGTGTGTCGTACAGCATTTGTCTTTTATCTCACTGAAAGCAGCAGTCATCTGTTGTCTAAAATTGATTTATTTTGATCTGCATGGAAATGTGCAGCCAAACTTATTCATACAGGAATTTATGGGTGTGCTTCAAGTATCTTGGTCAGCCCAGGAATCAATTCCTTGTGTTGTAGGACATTTTAAAGGCCAGGTACATTAGGAGGATGGATAATGTGGCTAAGTTCATGCCAATGTGGAAGAGTTTTGCGATAAATTTCTCAATGAGTAATGGTCTGCTGAAATTCTAGGTTGGGGGAAAAATACAAGGGAATAAAGTATACTGACAAGGGCTTGGCTGTATAAATTTTTGCAGAGGGTGTGGAATGTACGTTGGCACTGTGTGTTCACTGAAAGATGGTTGCAGTGTCACAGGATAATTATGATAACTATGTCCATTTCCTCAAAAGAGTGGATTTACTGGTGACCAGCATGGCGGGCAGAAGAACAGACAGCAAGATGGTGTTAGGCTGGTGTATCCTATTCATAGCTGAAGTTTCACACAAAACACAAGCTGTAGGTGACAGAACAGGAGCCATTGTAACAATGCAGAATATGGCAATCAGCATAAGCTACATGATCTGTTAAAGTAGAAAGTGTCTTGTTGGGGGTCAACCAGAGACAACGAAATCTGAGGTCCCAAACTTTAGCAAAAAACTGGCAAACAACATTCATGGATTATGTGTAAACAATCTACGGTACACAGACACCATGGCTGATCTTGATGGTGTGCAATAGTGATGGGGTGGGATGGGGGGAGGGGGGGAGCTTTAGGGCAGCCAGGCAGCCTGTGAAAACAGTTGCCAAGGTGTTCTAGTGACTTCTTTCAGAGTGAAGAGACTCATACCCTTCAAGAGTCAGAATGGGGCACACCCACAGTGCAGGGAGTGCATGCCGAGCAGCTTGACCAACGTAGCAGCAGTCAAGCCATCATCACATTCAGATGGACTTTGCACAAATGATATATTCAAAATTGTGAGGCTGTTTGACAAACAGGAACTGAATGCAGTAGGAATAGTAATGAATAACAATTTGTCAAGAACGTTGAGCTCCAAAACAGAATAATAGTGCAGGGTGAATGCACTTCAGTCTTAGAAGCGACAGAATCCAAACAAGCAAGAAAAGTATAAAGAGCAAGAGTGCCTCTGGAGGAAAGTAACATTATCCCTAAATTAAACAATGGAAAATCCAGGATGGAATGTAATGATACCAGAGAAGGAAAGTTGCTACTCACCGTATAGCGGAGATCTGCATCTACATCTATACTCTGCAAGCCACCCAACGGTGTGTGGCGGAGGGCACTTGTGTCACTGTCATTACCTCCCTTTCCTGTTCCAGTCACGTATGGTTCGCGGAAAGAACGACTGCCGGAAAGCCTTCGTGCACGCTCAAATCTCTCTAATTTTACATTCGTGATCTCCTCGGGAGGTATAAGTAATACCTGGTATATACAAAGAGTCATGCGAATACAGTGAGACACAGCATACACAATGCGCATAACGTCCGACTGCTGCAATGAAAATAAACGAGAATAAAGCTAGAAACCTCGAAAAATCAGCGATAATGGATTACAGCCTTACATAGAGGCTTAAGGTTAGCATCGAAAACACATGCATCTTGATCAGTGCTTAGTCTAAGTGGGATCCTATAATAAAAGAAGCAGCATCGATTCACAACTGCACATGCAGTGAAGACAATATCTACAACTCTAATACAGAGTGGGGACGAGTACTCACGGTCACAAAGAGGTAAAATTTAAGGAAGACGTTGAAAAAATCAGCCAACCAGTTTCAAAACAAAGGTTCATTATCCCTTGACCTAGGTTTCGATAGTTCTAAAAATATTTTTTTTTTTTTTTTTTCAGAAGGGATGGGCCTTGATACATCACACAGTGGTACAATACATTAGCTGAAGCTGAGCTGCTCTTGTTATATTTTTAGAAACGTTCAAATCTGAGACAAGGGCTAATAAACCTTTGTCTTGTAACTGGTTGGCTGATGTTTTTTCAACCTCTTCAGATTTACACCGTTTCTGATACGCAACCATGTTAAATGTTTTAAAATTTATGGACTGAATACAAGTTGGGGAGGTGACGTTGAGATACTCCCTGCTCCCTTCCTCTCCATAATTCTGACCTCAGTCCTGATTCCCTACTTTTGCGCACGCGAATCTTGCCCCCAGGTGACGTCGTCATTGCCGTAGTAGGCCAGAATGCTAATATATAAGAGGCACATATAACTTTGGCAGTCATCTCCTGACGATGAAGATGGAACTAATCTTCGAAACGTCGAACTTGAATGCGGGTGTGACGCGTTTGAACGCCAGGAGAATTCTATACGGGGTGGAAAGATAATGCGACTGTCAATAATGTTCTGTTGTATTTCATGTACTGTGGGTGAGCTGTAGATACCGATTCCTACATTTCGTGTCATTTTGCACGAAGACGCTCGAGAAACTCATCTCTGAGAGTTGTTGTTGTTGTTGTTGTGGTCTTCAGTCCTGAGACTGGTTTGATGCAGCTCTCCATGCTTCTCCATCCTGTCAAGCTTCTTCATCTCCCAGTACCTACTGCAACCTACACCCTTCTGAATCTGCTTAGTGTATTCATCTCTTGTTCTCCCTCTACGATTTTTTCCCGTCCACGCTGTCCTTCAATACTAAATTCGTGATCCCTTGATGCCTCAGAACATGTCCTACCAACCGATCTATTCTTCTAGTCAAGTTGGGCCACAAACTCCTCTTCTCCCCAATTCTATTCAATACCTCATCCTTAGTTATGTGATCTACCCATTTAATCTTCAGCATTCTTCTGTAGCACCACATTTCGATAGCTTCTATTCTCTTCTTGTCCAAACTGTTTATTGTCCATGTTTCACTTCCATACATGGCAACACTCCATACAAATACTTTCAGAAACGACTTCCTGACACTTAAATCTATACCCGATGTTAACAAATTTCTCTTCTTCAGAAAGGCTTTCCTTGCCATTGCCAGTCTGCATCTTATATCCTCTCTACTTCAACCATCATCAGTTATTTTGCTCCGTAAATAGCAAAACTCCTTTACTACTTTAAGTGTCTCATTTCCTAATCTAATCTCTCAGCATCACCCGACTTAATTCGACTACATCCCATTATCCTTGTCTTGCTTTTGTTGATGTTCATCTTATATCCTCCTTTCAAGACACTGTCCATACAGATTTAATAACATCGGCAATAGGATACAACCCTGTCTCACTTCCTTCCCAACCACTGCTTCCCTTTCATGTCCCTCGACTCTTAATACTGCCATCTGGTTTCTGTACAAATTGTAAATAGTCTTTCGCTCCCTGTATTTTACCCCTGCCACCTTCAGAATTTGAAAGAGAGTATTCCTGTCAACATTGTCAAAAGCTTTCTCTAAGTCTACAAGTGCTAGAAACTTAGGTTTGCCTTCCCTTAATCTATCTTCTAAGACAAGTCGTAGGGTCAATATTGCCTCACGCGTTTTAGTATTTCTACGGAATCCAAACTGATCTTCCCTGAGGTCAGCTTCTACCAGTTTTTCCATTCGTCTGTAAAGAATTCGCGCTAGTATTTTGCAGCCGTGACTTATTGAACTGATAGTTCGGTAATTTTCACAACTGTCAACACCTGCTTTCTTTGGAATTGGAATTATTATATTCTTCTTGAAGTATGAGGATATATCGCCTGTCTCATACATCTTGCTTACCAGATGGTATTGTCAGGACTGGTTCTCCCAAGGCTGTCAACAGTTCTAATTGAATGTTGTCTACTCCCAGGGCCTTGTTTCGACTTAGGTCTTTCGCTGCTCTGTCAAACTCTTCACGCAGTATCATATCGCCCATTTCATCTCCTTCCACATCCGCTTCCATTTCCATAATATTTCCCTCAAGTATATCGCCCTTGTATAGACCCTCTATATACTCCTCCCACCTTTCTGCTTTCCCTTCTTTGCTTAGAACTGGGTTTCCATCTGACCTCTTGATATTCATACAAGTGGTTCTCTTTTCTCCAAAGGTCTCTTTAATTTTCCTGTAGGCAGTATCTATCTTATCCCTAGTGAGGTAAGCCTCTACATCCTTACATTTGTCCTCTAGCCATCCCTGCTTAGTCATTTTGCACTTCCTGTTGATCTCATTTTTGAGACGTTTGTATTCCTTTTCGCCTGCTGCATTTACGGCATTTTTATATTTTATCCTTTCATCAATTAAATTCAATATTTCTTGTGTTACCCAAGGATTTCTACTAGCCCTCGTCTTTTTACCTACTTGATCCTCTGCTGCCTTCACTACTTCATGCCTCAAAGCTACCCATTCTTCTTCTACTGTATTTCGTTCCCCCATTCCTGTCAATTGTTCCCTTATGCTCTCCCTGAAACTCTGTACAACCTCAGGCTTAGTCAGTTTATCCAGGTCCCATCTCCTGAAATTCTCACCTTTTTGCAGTTTCTTCAGTTTTAATCTACTGTTCATAACCAATAGATTGTGGTCAGAGTCCACATCTGCCCCTGGAAATGTCTTACAATTTCAAACCTGGTTCCTAAATCTCTGTCTTACCATTATATAATCTATCTGATACCTTCTAGTATCTCCAGGGTTCTTCCATGTATACAACCTCCTTTCATGAGTCTTGAACCACATGTTAGCTATGATTAAGTTATGCTCTGTGCAGAATTCTACCAGGCAGCTTCCTCTTTCATTTCTTACCCCCAATCCATATTCACCTACTACGTTTCCTTCTCTTCCTTTTCCTACTATCGAATTCCAGTCACCCATGACTATTAAATGTTCGTCTCCCTTCACTATCTGAATAATTTCCTTTATCTCATCATAAATTTCATCAATTTCTTCGTCATCTGCAGAGCTAGTTGGCATATAAACTTGTACTACTGTAGTAGGCATGGGCTTCGTGTCTATCTTGGCCACGATAATGCGTTCACTATGCTGTTTGCAGTAGCTTACCCACACTCCTATTTTTTTTTATTCGTCATTAAACCCACTCCTGCATTACCCCAACAGACCAATAAACCTCCATCGGAAATTTAAATGGCTGCAAATAATTCTCCTAAAGACCTTAAAAATGTTGGTGTAAACTGGAAGGACCGAAAACTTGAAAAGGCACTGTTCACAAGACAATAGTGTAATTAAGATGGTGATGAGAAAACACATGAGATAGGTATTGGAAGAATTGGTAGACAAGGGTGTTGTTTGTTAGCAACGCTTCTCAACATTCACTCGGAGAAACATTACAGAAAGCAAGAGGCGTCGTAGTAGGAGCACAGACAAAGGGTGTTAACCCTTTCTCCGCTACAGACGTGCTGTTTGCATTCCGTGCCGAGGCGGCTTTTGTACGGCTGTACTGCTCACCAAATGCTGACGCTTGTGCTGAGAGAGGGTGTTCCGGTCCGAGTCAAATACTTATCATCCGGTTTACCGATAATTTTTTTCCATCTTACAGTCTGATATCTTCGCTCGATGAAAAACTGAATTTCTTTTCGTTACCCGCCACACTTACTGCGCTGCATCAAATTAAAAAAAAAAACATTGCACGAAATGTTAAAGATTTTGCAGAGGTAGAAACATATTGCGTAATTTTTTGCGTATGGTTGATTTTAGCTGACACATTGCAGTAAAGGACATGTAGATAAAACATCAAAGTTTTATTTGAAGTTGGGAGCTGAACGATATTTCATTCTCGAGTTATTGGACCGAGCGAGGTGGCGCAGTGGTTAGCACACTGGACTCGCATTCGGGAGGACGACGGTTCAATCCCGTCTCCGGCCATCCTGATTTAGGTTTTCCGTGATTTCCCTAAATCGTTTCAGGCAAATGCGGGGATGGTTCCTTTGAAAGGGCACGGCCGATTTCCTTCCCAATCCTTCCCTATCCCGAGCTTGCGCTCCGTCTCTAATGACCTCGTTGTCGACGGGACGTTAAACACTAACCACCACCTCGAGTTATTGGATTTGTATCTTTACGGAAAGTCGGGAGCGGTGCGCTCAGTTCCGTCCATGCTAAATTCTCGGCTGTTATGAAATACCGTTTTTAATAACACTATTAGGTGAAAAAAATTTATTTTTGCTCAACTTACAGACTGAAATATTCGCTTGAAAAAGGACTACAATACTGCTTCAAATTAAGTAAAACATTGTGCGAAATTGTGACTATTTTGCAGATGTAAAAGCACGTTGCTTAAATTTTTCGTATGGTTGATTTTAGCTCTTATATTACAGCGAAAGAAATATAGATAATATATCTAAATTTTATTTAAAATTGAGAGCAGAAGGATATCTCATTTCGTTCTTGAGTTATTGCATTTTATGTCCGATGGGCGGACTCGCGCGACGCGCCCATAGACGTTCCTGCGCATCGCGAATCACGTGGTCATAATAACCGTCATATCTCATAAACGATTCAGGATATGGAAACGAGGTCTTTTGCAAATGTTGGCACACGATGAGACACATATGTCGTACAGTGAATACTCGAAACTTTTTCATTGACTGAAAAATGGAAGTTACTCGTCCACGGCAGTGACCATGCAATGTTGACTGAATCAGAGGAGGATCGTAATAACGGGCAAAGCTTATGTAATTGGGGTAAACACATGAAAGATCGGTAATGAGAATCAGAAAACTTGAAGGTTTCGTGTAAATATCACTGCTTGGAAAGACACTGGAGTAAGCAAAATCGTTTAGGTAGTAAGGAAATTTGGTGATAGGAAACAGAAAGTGGTTTGAGACACGAGCGAGGTGGCGCACTGGTTAACACACTGGACTCGCATTCAGGAGGACGATGGTTCAAATCCGCGTCCGGAGATCCAGATTTAAGTTTCCCGTGACTTCCGTAAATCGCTACAGGCAAATACTGGGATCGTTCATTTGAACAGGCTTGGACGATTTCCTTCCCCATCCTTGACATAATCCGAACTTGTGCTCCGTCTCTAACGGCCTCGACGTCAAAGGGACATTAAACCCATTCTTCCTTCCTTCCTCCTGTTTGGAGGAAATAGGAAATAAAATATTTGTGAGTTAAAAAACTTTTGGAAAAGTGAAAGTTATGTTGACATCAAAAAAGAACTGTGATAAAAATTTCGGCAAGTGGTATTTATAGAGTGTAGTGCTGTATGACAGCGGATCATGGACAGTGAAAAAGAAAGAGGGAAAACACTTGGATACCTGTGAAATGTCGTTCTGGAGAAAAATGCTAAATGTTAAATTGACTGACAGAATGACGAATGAAGATGTTTCTAAGAACAGGAAAGGAAAAGACACTAGTGTGATTGGTAAGAATGAGGAATACATTTTGATGGGACGTGTACTGCGAAGAAATTTCACATAACAAAGAGCCATTAAAGGGAAGAGCGAAAGAAGAATAAGAAGAAAACTGACTCATAACAGGTGTACCAAAGAAGAAGAAATAAAAAAGCCTGGCATCACTGTTGGTGGGGATTGAAGTTGATAAGGCTCAAGAATGTTTGTGTTAAGTTACCTGATGGCCAGAAGGTGATCATCAGGGCGGTGTAGGTGGTGAGGATGGAGATGAATGTCGCGACGAGGCTCATTTTCAGCGTCAGCACGCCTGCCAGATTGGCCTCTGGACGCTCCGAGGTCGTCTGAAGCGCCAGCAGCCGCAGCTCGCGGTGGGCGGCGCCGCCCATGCGCCTCCCTTCCATCAGCAGCTCCCAGCACAGCCTTTGTGTGCGCCCCGCCTCTACCTCCACACAGTGGGCGGGGACCACCAGTAACAACAGGAAGCTTGTTTGGAAGAATATTCCCAGATGATACTGCCATTTCATGCCATTCAGGTCCATATCTAGGAATAACACTTTTGTAAAACTGAAATACAACATTATGACACTCATTGCCGAAATGGCTACGAAATACAATATTAAGAAACTTGCGTGAGCGGAGGATACCACCGTTGACAGTTCACACAGCCCCATATACACTCTCCTGAGTGATCGCACATGTTCCGACATGCAATAGACACACCCATGGCTGACATCTAGGTCTTTCACTGGCGCAGCCCACCCTGTGGGGTTCACTTGCCTATGGCATGTCGCGCCTAAGTTATCACGCATTTCAAGTATGCAAATAAACAAGTGTGAGATTCTCTGCCTTATCACAAGCTGCAAATTCAAAAATCGTAAAACTGTTAGTATACCTGTTCCATAATTGTACACACAATAAATTCCTGTTACCACTAAGCTCTGATCAGTCTTGGCAGTGATTCCAGCAGCAACCAATATACCACAAACAACAAACAATAAAATCAGCTGCAGCTTTATGAACATTCCCTCTCTCCTAGTCTCTTTCTTGATGTGGACAGACAGAATTCTGTCACAAGCCGTAATTAGCTCAAGCATATATTCATACTTTTTTTGGTTGAAACAAGCATCAGAGATTACAGGAACTAAATTCAGAACTACGTAACATATATTTCCTATAAGAGTAATACAGTCTATCACAGAAAATATCTTTACCGAACAATAAGATAAGATTGAATAAGTTAATGCAGACACCAGTTGTGCTGAGCAGGCGAGGATAAGCGCCACCAAATCCGATCTGCATCTTCTGAATGACGCCGTCCTCACATCGACAGTAAACGGCATCAGGCCAAACAGCTTGCATACGACGTGGAACGGTTTGCTCCCCAGTAGGAGCTTCCTAGTGATTTCTGTCACTGTGCCGGTGTCCATGTTTACTGACGTCATCTGAAAAAGTAATATATGCTGCTTGTATGTTACAAGTGCCAAAGTATTTACTATTTGCATTGCTGCCAAAAGAAAATCTTCTCCCTCTGTCTATCAAGGTGTGGGTAATGAATATACTTAAAGTGTCAAACCTTTTCATCATATTTGCCAGATCTTCCACTGTGTGTCTGCTTCAAGAATAAATTGTTAACTATACAACACTGATGGGAATTTATACCCTGGAACTTTCATTTTACGAATCATTAGGAGAGTTATAAGGGAAATAAAGCGTGAACCAAAGCCAGGAAGGGGATTTAACTGTGAATAACATTTTTTATCATTCGTTTCCCTTGATAGTTTACAAGCTAAAGACAAAGCATGCTCAGTCTCTTGCCCCTCCTCTGTCAGAATCTGAAACAAAAGTAAGGGGAAACAATAAATAAAATAAAATTGTTCACAATTTCAAGGCCACTGTAACTTTTGATTCACCCTGTACTTTACATTGGAATGTTCAGCTACTCTTATTGAAGTTTTCATCCTTGATAATTGCTAGCCTCATTGGAAATTGATCAGAAGCAGGCAGTAAATCTGTCAGAAGATAAATATGAGAGAAGGAAGCAGAGTCCAATAAAGCAGTGATTGAAAGTCATCAAGCAATGAACCAACAGCATCAGTAGCTGGGCAGCGTGGCAATACTTAACTAGTACAAGACACTTCAATACACAAAGTATTAGGTTTGTAACGTTACGCATATTTAGGTGAGCTAATCGGCCGCCCAATATTGGCACGAGGTAAGATGAATTTTTGTACGGCTGAATGCTAGCGGGCCCACATCTCAGGGCACCCCTGGCAGATCCGGCTTCCGGCTAGGCGAACAGTATGAGCGAGTCCAGGAACAAAGACTAGCAGCGTAGCCAGAAATGGGGATGTTCCCTAAACTGGGAATTTTGACAGCTGTTACATGTGTGGCCTTCGTGCAGGAGGTGCTCCAAGAAACGGCGGAGTGTTGGACAATCTTAAAGATAGCTAAGTTACAGCTCTCTGACATTCGACAACAACCCATATCAAATACTATTAATGCAAATATGAATACATTGTCGATCTCAGAAAAATGAGGGACATCCAGTGACACTACAATATTTCAGTCAACAGTATTTCAAAAACTACAGAAGTTAATATTTCACAGTGAATAAATATTTGCGCCATGGACCTCTGAATTAACAACTTTTAATCACTTCATGCAATTTCAACAAACCATATCTGAGATGACAGCATTGCACCAAAGCTACAATCTCTGATAGCTACGTTTCTGTATCTATTTTATTTATTGATTCACAATTTCTTTTGTATCTTTTTCCATTATGCAAATGTTTGTCACAACACTGTGTTCTTCTCATTTACACAGAGCACGGCATTAAAACGTCACGTTTTGTCGTACTTGTGTATTTATTTAATGAACACTTTACTATTTTGCCAGTAACTTTATTCAAATGTTGACTGCAAGTGGTATTAAAAAATGTGCTAATTTATAAGTGGTCTGTCACATGTGTTAGCGGACACCACCATTGAAAAGAGAACCAAAAGACACTTCTGTCAAGAAGGCACAAATAACTGTTTAAAGAGTACTTAAGAACAATCTGTTGTCATTTATGATGAACAAACTTGAGAAAGAATGCTGGCTTATTTATTTATGAGCCAACTTTTATTTACATTTATTGCAAACGATCTGAGTGTAACTGAATGTTTATTACATTTCTTTATTCAGATGGTGTTGTAATATATTAGTTTAGTCCGGGATGAGGTCAACTTGAATGAAATCATGTCTGTAGAGCTTATGGATCGTCTCTGGTTGACAGCTGAGTTAAGTAACATAGCAAGTAAGAAACTTGTTGAAACGTTGCTGGACAACAACGCATTAACTCGGCTGTCAACCCGAGAAGATTTTATCATCGAGATTCGCCGAGAAAGCCTGCATTCTCATATAGGACATGAATGTCCAAAACGTAGATCATAATATAGGACACCATGATATGGTAGACAAGCAAACGGTTTAATCAGAGATTTGACGTTAGTGAGTACATTATTTTAAAAGAACCTTGCGCGCTGTACAAATCGATATCTGTATTATTAGAGTATTAGTCGTATTATAGTATTCTATTTTATCTTCCCTCCTTTTATCATCCGTCACATTCTTCCATCATATAATTTCTACATCTTTAAGATTGTGACGTCTATATCGTTGACCCACTGCTACCCTGAGTTCTTTGGTGAGAGAGTGCTACACCTGTTAGCATCTGGAGTCACAGTGAAATGTAGTGAGAAATATAGTGCAAAGAGCTAAAGTATCTTGGCTTTGTTCTTGTCTACAATAAAGCTCATCGAACTCAAATTTATATTTAGTCGCATTTGTAAAAATTTTTAATTTGGAACACAGTAGATTACATGTATGTTATCTTCGAAATGATCAGGGCTATATACTATAAGAGATGGCGAAATACACGTGGACCTTTATTTCCTGTGCTTAAGGACTCGTCTGTTATCGTTGCATGATCAATGTCAAACCAACATCTGGCCGAGCGGCTCTAGGCGCTACAGTCTGGAACCGCGCCACCGCTACGGTCGCAGGTTCGAATCCTGCCTCGGGCATGGATGTGTGTGATGTTCTTAGTTGGGTTTAAGTAGTTCTAAGTTCTAGGGGACTGATGACCTCAGAAGTTAAGTCCCATAGTGGTCAGAGCCACTTTTTGAAACCAACATCGGCCCTTCCATCCACTTTTGTAAATGTTATATTTATTTAGCTAGTATTTGTTCTTTTCATATTTATAGGAGATGTAGCTTGGGGTCTGAGTTATCGATCTGAGCTGGGGACAGATCCTGTTATTATAAGGTTTATTATTGTTGTTGTAGTCTTCAGTCCAGAGACTGGTTTGATTCAGCTCTCCATGATACTCTGTCCCGTGCAAGCTTCTTCATCCCCCAGTACCTACTGCAACCTACATCCTTCTGAATCTGTTTAGTGTATTCATCTCTTGTTCTCCCTCTACGATTTTTCCCCTCCACGCTGCCCTCCAATACTAAATTGGTGATCCCTTGATGCCTCAGAATATGCCCTACCAACCGATCCCTTTTTCTAGTCAAGTTGTGCCACAAACTCCTCTTCTCCCCAATTCTCCTCTTCTCTCCAATTCTATTCAATGCCTCCTCATTAGTTATGTGATCTACCCATCTAATCTTTAGTATTCTTCTGTAGCAAAGGTTTATTATTAGCTTTTTCGTGAAAGCAATTTTTCGTGACTTCTTGTAGCCCTTGTCTTAACAAGTGGGTCTCATTTTTACACTACTGGCCATTAAAATTGCTACACCAAGACGGGTATTCATTGGACAAATATATTGTACTAGAACTGACATGTGATTACATTTTCACCCAATTCGGGTGCATAGATCCTGAGAAATCAGTACCCAGAACAACCACCTCTGGCCGTAATAAAAGCCTTGATACGCCTGGGCATTGAGTTACACAGAGCTTGGATGGCGTGTACAGGTACAGCTGCCCATGCAGCTTCAACATGATACCACAGTTCATCAAGAGTAGTGACTGGCGTACTGTGACGAGCCAGTTGCTCGGCCACCATTGACCAGACGTTTTCAGTTGGTGAGAGATCTGGAGAATGTGCTGGCCAGGGCAGCAGTCGAACATTTTCTGTATCCAGAAAGGCCCGTACAGGACCTGCAACATGCGGTCGTGCATTATCCTGCTGAAATGTAGGGTTTTGCAGGGATCGAATGAAGGGTAGAGCCATGGGTCGTAAAACATCTGAAATGAAACGTCCACTGTTCAAAGTGCCGTCAATGCGAACAAGAGGTGACCGAGACGTGTAACCAATGGCACCCCATACCATCACGTCGCGTGATACGCCTGTATGGCGATGACGAATACACGCTTCCAATGTTCGTTGACCGCAATGTCGCCAAACACGGATGCGACCATCATGATGCTGTAAACAGAACCTGGATTCATCCGAAAAAATGACGTTTTGCCATTCGTGCACCCAGGTTCGTCGATGAGTGCACCATCGCAGGCACTCCTGTCTGTGATGCAGCGTCAAGGGTAACCGCAGCCATGGTCTCCGAGCTGATAGTCCATGCTGCTGCAAACGTCGTCGAACTGTTCGTGCAGATGGTTGTTATCTTGCAAAGGTCCCAATCTGTTGACTCAGGGATCGAGACGTGGCTGCACGATCCGTTACAGCCATGCGGATAAGATGCCTGTCATCTCGACTTCTAGTGATACGAGCCCGTTGGGATCCAGCACGGCGTTCCGTATTACCCTCCTGAGCCCAGCGATTCCATATTCTGCTAGCAGTCATTGGACATCGACCAACGAGAGCAGCAATGTCACGATACGATAAACCGCAATCGCGATAGGCTACTATCCGACCTTTATCAAAGTGGGAAACGTGATGGTGCGCATTTCTCCTCCTTACACACGAGGCATCACAACAACGTTTCACCAGGCAACGCCGGTCAACTGCTATTTGTGTATGAGAAATCGGTTGGAAACTTTCCTCATGTCAACACTTTGTAGGTGTCGCCACCGGCACCAACCTTGTGTGAATGCTGTGAAAAGTTTATCACTTGCATATCACACCATCTTCTTCCTGTCGGTTAAATTTCGCATCTGTAGCACGTCATCTTCGTGGCGTAGCAATTTTAATGGCCAGTAGTATAGATTGGAAGCAATATAATAAAATGTGTCCGTTGAGTGCTTTCCAGTGTCCCACATACTTTCACCGTTCTTCAGCTACTCACCGTGAGCATAGTCACATTATGAGGTAGCACCACACATAGTACACGTGGGTTAAGTCAAGCGCAGTGCAGACAAGTACACAGTTCAGAGCGGTAAGGCATAAAGTCGCTTAATAGCGCCACATGAAATTCTTAAAAGAACTGCATGTGCACGAACAGTTTTCAGTATTTCTCTGCGAAACTTATCTCATTCAGTATCTGTGATCACGTTGAAATAAGGTCTTAAAATTATGAACAAATTATGAACAACTTAGATGTTTTAAGTATAATGCCTTTCGCTAAGTCCGTACTTATTATTTATTTCATTTGTCCAAACAAATGATACCAGTGAAAAACAGTCAATGGTTTCGTCAAGCCCTGGATCAGCGATAAAGTGCTCTAGTGTTTGAACAGTTATGAATGACAATCGCCATCCATAGTATCGCTGAAATATGCAGTCAATTTATTGTTACAATTTCAATTGCGAGATGATCATGAATATTTTTTCTGGAACCTCTGAAAGTCACAATGTTTGCTGCGTTCCTCATTTACAATGTTAGCTTTTAATGTGAGCAGATACCAGGCGGTGCATACCCAAGAAGAATCCTTCGCCGCTGGACTAGTTGCCTTCAGATCGCTGCTATCATTTACGTCAACGATATATGTCGCTTGCAATCTGGCAGTTCTGGAGAATTGCAGAAGTGTTAAAGACAGCTATTATTACATGTAAGGCCCCAGAGCACCTGTCAATTTGAAGTATCATTAAGGTGATGGGTAAGCTTCTCGGACATGAAACTCAGTGGAGAATCTACAACAGAGGGCTCATTGGTTCTGCGCCGATTTCGGCTGTAGATTTCTTGACATTTGCTATGGGGCATACACCACTAAAGTCTAATCCACGAACTGTGGCGGTTCTCGCATGTCAAGGCACGGACAGGGATGGATTGTTGCAGATTCCAGTCGGCAGTTGCGGTACGCGCAGGCGCATGCTTTACGCTTGAAGAAAAAGTATAGCCAGCAAATTATGTCTCTCGCTTTCTTATGCAGAATTTCTCACCTACCACCAACATCAGTGATGAGAACTCGGCAACAAACTGAATAGAAATTCACTAAATAACCCTCTACTATCACATTTAATGCTCGCATTGGCTGCAGCATTCGCAGTAGAGCGCTGAGACAACTATTGAACGCTCATTGGCTGTTGGAGAATGAGTCACGTAGATGCGCAGAACAGGCGTAAACACCACGGCCTTCGTTGGTGACTCCAACTATAGAGATTCCAAATTGAAATTTTCATTGTGCAGCTTAGTGTGCGCTGATATGAAATTTCTGCTGCAGTTTAAAATTTTCATTCTAGAAGTATCGCTGGGCTGTGGTTTGGCCGTATCTCCGCAGTATCCTTTCGTCCAAGAGTGCCTAGTCCAGCAAGTTTCGCAGGAGAACTTCTGTGATATGTGAAACATCAGAGACGAGGAATTGGAGGAAGCAAAGCTGTGATGATGTGTCGTGTGTAGTGCTTTGGTAGCTCAGTTGTGTAGAGCACTTACCCGCAAAACACAAAGGTCCCGATTTCGAGTCTCAGTCCGACTACAGTTTTAATTTGCCAGCAAGTTTCGCTACTAGCGTTATTCAAAATCGGTCAGGTGTGCTTTGTGCACCACATTCAGCTGGTCAGATGTACGCTTGTGTAGAATGCAAATGGAATTTTCCTGGTTAGCACGAAGAGACAAGTTATGTTTCAGTTAAAAAGTGAAAGTACACTACATCTACAGGAACACTAACCAATACACTTGACTGCATTGGTAGCTGCGAAGTCAGCGTGGCTGGATACCACACAGGGGAGCCTGGGTTCGATCCCCAGCTGTGATGCAGATTTTTCTCCTCTTGGCAAATGAGTGTTGTGTTATCTTCAACAGCGCGTCATTATCAACGTCACGCAAGTCGCCTAAATGGCGTCCACTGAAACGAGCTGCACCTGGCAGCGTAGTCCCCACACGAAAGAGAGAAAGGTGGTGTGTACCTCATAGGCGTTACTTATCCATTGCTTACCTATTCCTCTCGCCATCATGCGAAGAATGCAGCAGAATCGTTTTTCAGACTGTCCAGAACACTGATTATTTAAACACGCGGAACAGTATTTCTAGAAACTACGTTCCTGTAAGAACACTCAACACTTTCGTAACAACGTCATACTTCTAACTGCAAATGTGGCATAAGACTGAACTCACACGATCTTCTGAAAATCGTAAAGCCTCTAGCATTATCCCAGAAGAGGTTGCCTGAGTTTCCACGTATGTGATATCCTCTGCACTCGAGTCCCATAATTTTAACAATAAATCCAAGTTTGAATTTTTCCAAATTATTAATATCTTGTATTCCTTTCACTTCATATCACTAAGCAACGCTACTCCAAAACATGCGAGCGGCGCTAAATTAATTGTGCAATATATTTTCTTTTCCTGAAAGCCGATTGGTTTTATTCAGGATTTTAATACACCGTATTATCCTCCACACTTTTGACTACAAAACATTATTTTTCGCCGGCCGTTGTGACCGAGCGGTTCTAGGCGCTACAGTCTGGAACCGCGCGACCGCTACGCTCGCAGGTTCGAATCCTGCCTCGGGCATGGATGTGTGTGATGTCCTTAGGTTAGTTACGTTTAAGTAGATGTAAGTTCTAGGGGACTGATGATCTCAGAAGCTAAGTCCCATAGTGCTCAGAGCCATTATTTTTCAACATTACCGTCTTACTCCACCGCACAGGGTGGGTATGTATTCACGCAAGGTACTACTTTACTGGTCGACGTCGGAACCAACGTCTTCCTACATTAATAACCTCCCCATCATCCATGTCCCCAGCTCGTGGTCGTGCGGTAGCGTTCTCGCTTCCCACACCCGGGTTCGATTCCCGGCGGGGTCAGGGATTTTCTCTGCCTCGTGATGACTGGGTGTTGTGTGATGTCCTTAGGTTAGTTAGGTTTGAGTAGTTCTAAGTTCTAGGGGACTGATGACCATAGATGTTCAACCCCATAGTGCTCAGAGCCATTTGAACCCATCATCCATGTACTGCCTCCCGCGGAGTGCATCCTTCATTGGGCCAAACACATAGAAACAAGGAGGTGCGAGATCTGGGATGTATGGTGGATGAGGAAGAACAGTCAAATAAAGTATTGTGAGCTCGTCTTGTGTGCGTAGAGAAGGAGAAGTTCGTTTTTGTGGCGACGAACACGCCGCAGTCATTTCTTCAATTTCCTGGAGGGTAACAAAATACACTTCAGACTTGATCGTTGCACCATGAGGGAGGGCATAAAACAGAAGATCGTCGACATGACTTTACCGGCTGAAGGTCCGGCTTTGAACTTTGTCTTCGCAGAAGAGATGGTGTGGCACCACTCCACGGACTGGCGTTTTGTTTCTGGTTCGAAGTGATGCACTCATGCTTCATCGCCTTTGACGATGTTCGACAAAATATTGTAACGATCAGCCTCGTAACGCGCAGGCAGTTCCGCACAGACGGTCCTTCGATGCTCTTTATGTTCTTCCGTTGAGTGGCGAGGAACCCATCGGTCACACACATTTGAGTACCCCAACCGGTTAGTGAGCGTGTCAGCAGTACCAACAAAGACGTCCCATCGTGCAGCGAAGGTGTGATTGGGATCCGTCATTCACTTGGAATGGAAGTATCCGCATGCTCCAACATTGCAGGAATCACAATTGTGTGCAGCCGCCCGACACGCGGTAGGTCATAGAAGTTCGCGCGATCTTGTTGCAATAATGACTCACCGTGTTTTTGTTCACTGCTGGTATCCGTAGATATTTTGCAAGCAGCTACGAGTATGAATAAATGCAATGCTCTGATTTTCCACCAAAAGAAACTCAATAACAGCTTTCTGCTTGGACCGCACATCCGTTACAGACGCCATTTTCAAAGTTATATATAGCGCAGCCACCTATTGGAATTTCATGAAACTATAGAGGCCGAAGAGAGACCATTCCGAAATATCGTACGACAAATTTCACTTTTTTTTCAACTGAAGTTCGACAAGAAACAAAACTGTGATGCATTTCTTATTGAACGCCCCTCACATAAAAAGCATAAGAGTCCAACCTCATACCACTCTTACGTCCCAGTATTGCAGACACCCCTCTGTCCTGTGAATATGCACGCCAAAGTCACATGGAAGACACGCAAATTGCTGTGAAAGTCAAGTAAAAATGAAAATTCCTTCGCGATGCTTCTCAAAAAATAATTTTGTATTGAATCACACAAATATAATAAAGTGATAGCGAATATCTTCACAATTTGTATGCCATTAGGAAGACACAGTGTTACCCGACCTAACAGCTGAGTACGTTAAATAGTCCGCTTCTGGGAAACGGGCGAGGCTTGCCACCCTCAGACAGAATCTGCCCAGTGGGTTAACAAAGAGGGTCAGTGCGTGGGCCAGGCTGAATGTGGTTTTAGGCGGTTTCCCACATCCGACTAGTTGAAAACCTGGCTGGTACCCTCAGCGTGCAACGACACGATCCTAAATCATTTCGAAAACGTTCTCACACTTGCACGTGAGAAAATACTCGACACAGACAGTTAGGGTACAAAATTTCCGTCGTGGGGTTATGTGGTGCCAAGGGGAAAGGCTTCTGGCCACCCGCTACCATCAACACTACCAAATCCGTAATAACAGACCAACCCCTTTGAAACACGGGTTAAGCACAGGAAGAGGAAAAAGAAGTAGAAAAAGAGGAACTAGAGAAAGACATAGTATTGCAACAAAAGCTTGCTATAATTTCTGGATAGGTGTAGTTAGCACGGAGCACAAAACCACCTCGGTGTGTGGAGGGCTAGGGAGAAGAGAGTTGTTAACTAATCAAGCGAATGGCTTTTGAGAATATTAGCTGAGTGATCAATATCTTTGCGGACGCACACTGTACTTACGAGATGAAGCCTAGAATTAACTCTCCAGAGTTAAATTTCCTCTCCCCTTAGTAATTAACGAATGAGCTTCATGGCCATCGATAACAAACGTAAACGTCCTGTCGATGGTCAAAGCATCACTGAATAAACAGTAGTCAACAGACGCCCGGACGGCAATGCTTGACACGGATGCAGTAGTTCTGTATCTAGTATTTCGTCAGGAAATATGTGAAAGAGTGCTTGGCCGCTGACCACTACAGTGTTGAGCAACCTAAACCCAAACAATAACAACTAAAAATCGGTGATTGCAGATCATAAGCTCTAAGCTATACATCAATTTCTTTCCTTAACTTCCAAAACCCACCATATGTTCTCAAGGAGTGACATCTTATGAATAACGGGTGTGTACCAGTTTCAGAACAAAGACCCCACTGTTCTCCTTAAGTGAACAAACCGGTCGTTTGCGATAACCTAATTCAATGGCCCTTTTATAAAGAAACTTCACTTGGGTGCATGTATTCTTTATTTGTGTCATATGTAATGGCCAATAGCTGTCATGAACATTACCATAATTTATGGACAAGATGACCACCTAGTGGCTTCAGGTTTACCCAAGTGTTGAATGATTTTATCTAGGTGATAACTGTCATTTTTATGTGATGGTAGTTTATGACCCAAAAATGACACCTGTCACCGTCCCACTGTGCTATAATTGGTCATCCCCCTCCACATCACCACTGCCCGCACTGATCCTTAGCATCCCCGAGATTGTCATTCTTAATGTGGATCTCACTGGAGCAGCAGCGGCAGTAGCAGTAAATTCAGATGATGTTGCAGATTTCCACCATAGCATAGCACACAGATATACAGGGTTATTACAAATGATTGAAGCGATTTCACAGCTCTACAATAACTTTATTATTTGAGATATTTTCACAATGCTTTGCACACACATACAAAAACTCAAAAAGCTTTTGAAGCATTCACAAATGTTCGATATGTGCCCCTTTAGTGATTCGGCAGACATCAAGCCGATAATCAAGTTCCTCCCACACTCGGCATAGCATGTCCCCATCAATGAGTTCGAAAGCATCGTTGATGCGAGCTCGCAGTTCTGGCACGTTTCTTGGTAGAGGACGTTTAAACACTGAATCTTTCACATAACCCCACAGAAAGAAATCGCATGGGGTTAAGTTGGGAGAGCGTGGAGGCCATGACATGAATTGCTGATCATGATCTCCACCACGACCGATCCATCGGTTTTCCAATCTCCTGTTTAAGAAATGCCGAACATCATGATGGAGCACCATCCTGTTGAAAGATGAAGTCGGCGCTGTCGGTCTCCAGTTGTGACATGAGCCAATTTTCCAGCACGTCCAGATACACGTGTCCTGTAACGTTTTTTCCACAGAAGAAAAAGGGGCCGTAAACTTTAAACCATGAGATTGCACAAAACACGTTAACTTTTCGTGAATTGCGAATTTGCTGCACGAATGCATGAGGATTCTCTACTGCCCAGATTTGCACATTGTATCTGTTCACTTCACCATTAAGAAAAAATGTTGCTTCATCACTGAAAACAAGTTTCGCACTGAACGCATCCTCTTCCATGAGCTGTTGCAACTGCGCTGAAAATTCAAAGCGTTTGACTTTGTCATCGGGTGTCAGGGCTTGTAGCAATTGTAAACGGTAAGGCTTCTGCTTTAGCCTTTTCCGAAAGATTTTCCAAGCCGTAGGCTGTGGTACGTTTAGCTCCCGGCTTGCTTTATTCGTCGACTTCCGCGGGCTATGTGTGAAACTTGCCCGCACGCGTTCAACCGTTTCTTCGCTCACTGCAGGCCGGCCCGTTGATTTCCCCTTACAGAGGCATGCAGAAGCTTTAAACTGCGCATACCATCGCCGAATGGACTTAGCAGTTGGTGGATCTTTGTTGAACTTCGTCCTGAAGTGTCATTGCACTGTTATGACTGACTGATGTGAGTGCATTTCAAGTACGACATACGCTTTCTCGGCTCCTGTCGCCATTTTGTCTCACTGCGCTCTCGAGCGCTCTGGCGGCAAAAACCTGAAGTGTGGCTTCAGCCGAACAAAACTTTATGAGATTTTCTACGTATCTGCAGTGTGTCGTGACCATATGTCAATGAATGGAGCTACAGTGAATTTATGAAATCGCTTCAATCATTTGTAATAGCCCTGTACTGGCTTTGTTTTCACGTTTGTTAAGCTCCCACACTGTTTTCTGCGATATACGACGTTATTTATGGTTTCGTGGGTATTTTTGAGGAAGATGCAGTTTTTCATTGCTGTTTTCTTATTCCTCTGCACTTTTCTACAAGATATATGTAAATATGGGTTTAACTGATATTTCCCCCCCCCCCCTCCCCTCTTTTTAAGAAGATACACGTAAATATATATTTCGTGACTAATTTTACCGATTTTTTGAGACAACACACATAAATATGGGTTTTGCTGCCATTTTATCGATTTTTTGAAAACACATGTAAAAATATACGGCTTTAAATTTTGAGTAACACCGCCAACACATGACACGGTTTACTGTTTTTAGGCGAGTCGTTAGAATTTTGTCGATTATCCCTCAACGTCCCAAAAACACCTAACTATTCAGCAAGATCGACTTAAATACGGAACTTTGTATGTGTAGCGACTAACACCATTGTGAATACCCTACGAGCCTATCAACAATGACACTATTTACAGTTATTAAAAATTTTGTCGATTTCCACCGCAAATAGCCACTTTCTTCAGGAAGACACACAATAACGTGAATAATGCAGCAGGCGTATGTTTCGCTCAAAGTAAATTTATCTCTCCGGGCTTTTAAAGTATGACGTAACTATCAGCTCCCATAACAATATATGATTATACCAGATTTGTAAAAAAGAACTGCTGTAACACTTTTGCAGAGGGAGCTATACATTCTACTCGCGAAGTCTGCAATGGCCCAGTGGAGTCTTATGTTTCTGTGACCACCGACCGCATCTAACCATCACTCACAGTTCGCATTTTACTACTTCGCTTTAACTACTTCCTTCCTTTCCCCTACGTATTCGAGCAGACTGAATGGGCTAGCTGCGTCCTATCCTGAAAGCTTGCATGCGTTTCCAGAGGTACGTGACGTCATTTGTTTCATTAAAACTCACGTTCATTTATTGTTTGGCAATTCTAGTATAATTTTTTCCCGTCTTTCCGGCCGAATGATAATCGATGAATGTTTCAACATTCCAATTCCGGCAGATGGCACTGCCCTCATTTTAAGTTTCACTATCGGAGCCATAAAATACACAATTTGTCACTTCTATTAGTCGAGAAGCATGTCTGTAAATAGCTCGTGGAAAAAAAAGGCCTTTCCGTTAGTCAGAATTTTTGGGCTGCATAGTAGTCCCATAATCTGATCCGTAGGATTTTTATATTTAGTCTGCCTATCAAGATATCAGTCTATCAATGTAATGGTTGACAAAACTCGCAGAAGAATGTACACTACCACCCAGTCTTCTCACGCACTCACGAAGACTCTAACACTATTTACTGCACAGCGCAGTGATCAGACGATTGATAATTACTGACGAAGTAACGCTATTATCTTCCATAACAGAGCACTCGGAACAAATTGTTAAATTATAAGTAAACTCTGTGTTGGTAATGTTCAACATTTTCTTCCACAGGTCATCGAGAAGAACCATCGTCTATTTAGCTTGATGTTACAGACTATGTCAGGCTATTTGCTCATCGTCAATTATTACATAATAATTATTTAACCGTGTTATTCCATACTTTGATAGTGTAATTTTAATTGGAGGTGAGGACCACCGACCAGCTCTAATAACAAGAGCTAATCCTTCGTGAATGACACCGCTTTTCCCTTCATACTCTTGTCTTTTAAAGTGCCTCAATTTAAAAACTTCAACCATCGATATATAGATGTCCAACGGAGCAGTAATATCGTCTTTTTTTTTGTCCTATCCTATTTATAGAGAGAAAAGAAAAAGACAGGACTTCTGCTGCTGAATGTCTCTCGGTAAAAACCTCCCTTATTTTCTCACTGCAGTCACTTCATGAAACATATGTGGGAGGGAGCAATATGTATCCTCACAATATTTAGAAGAAGCTGTAAAATTATCACCTCGCTATCTCCCTGTTGCCAGAGTAGCGTTTGCCTTCCTACATTCTCATGAATCTTCCAGTCTCCGATGTAAGCCTTTTGCATCCACATGCTTTTCAAGAGTGAGGTTGGCTCTAGCTATCCCAGCCAAGTCACAGACCTCTGTTAATTGTCTCGAAATCCCATCACGTTGTGACTGCACTATTCCATTAGTCGTAAGTATGTCCAGCCCTCAACCGTCACCGGATATGTAGAGAACTATTACAACGAGAAAAATAGCACACTAACACGCAGGGGAAAATTCACCAACTTGGGGATTCACACCTCCAGATATTTTACTATCGGTAGTGTTTCCAGTGATTTGTAGTCAATGGCGTAATAGGACAGTAGCAGGTCACTTAAATTATTTTACATACAATATTTACATTTATCTGCATTCAGCTCCAACGCCCACCTGTCCATAATCATCTGCAAATCATTATAGCCTACCGCTGTCACCACCCTGCTATACGCAAGAGCCGACATCTAAACACATACAGTCCAAGGCGTAGGTTATGTCGAAGCACTGTTATCGATTGTTTTGTGTCTGTTCCACTCACATTGTCTGTGTACCTCTATATATTCCATAATCCGCCCTACGATAACTTCGCCAGATATAGATTTTTTTAATGACCAAGGGAGCCTTACTGCTGCCCCTTTGCTATATGATGCCTTATCAAAAGAATTTAAAGGGGTAATCCACGCAGTTCATCAATATCAAATGATTGTCTACCAATATGTCCCTCTAAGTGTCCTAATCGCCTTTATTATATTACTATGATCACTACGCTAGAAAAACAATAGCAAAAGGGTATCAAAGTCTTATTTGAATCCACAGCGTTTCGCGAGAAATAAGTCTTTTTTTCAGTTGGGATACACCGAGATAATCCGATTTTAACAGCGTCGCTATGCTTCCAGCACATTGTATTAACTGAATCATTTCTACTGATGCAGCTGGTTCACACGATCAAGCACAATTCAGAATTACTGTAACTGCAGGGAAAAGACTTTGGGATTAATCACAGTGTTGTTCACCAACCCCCCACCCGTTATTCGGAAATGGGCTGAACATGAAATCTTATTCCAATTAGACCAATGGACATTGTGCGTACTAAAAGTGGTACTATTTTTTTGTTATTCGAAACCAACCCACCAGTATTTACAAGTCTATGCGAGATTTATTGTTAGTTAGCTGACATGCAGAGGGGATTTACAGTTGCTCGCCTGCCACATGCAAGTCGACCTGTCAGTTCTTAGTGCTTCGGTTACTTCCCTTAAGATTACAGCAAATGATTCTGAGTCTTATATACACATTCTACTTCAGCTCGCTCCATATGCTTACTGCTAGGCAGTTTACTGCAGTTAATGCTTCCAATAGCGTGTACGGAATTTTTACTCATTTTAATGTGTCATAGATTTAGTTACGTCCACGTTAGCTACCAGCCCGACAACAGGTCTTCCCACCTGCTTCTAGTCAACTCCATCCCCTCCAAACATCCTAAGTCTAAAACAAATATGCCACGCCACAGTGAACGATCCTCCCTCGGGCATGGCTGTCTGTGTTTTTCCTTAGGATAATTTAAGTTAAGTAGTGTGTAAGCTTAGGGACTGATGACCTTAGCAGTTAAGTCCCATAAGATTTCACACACATTTGAACAATTTTTTATCATTTCCCACAGTCAGGAGCAGGACGCATATACGCAGAAATTATTATGGATGCAGTGGAAATATTGGAAGTCTGTCTATAGCACAACTTGTTGAGGCTGAAATGGACCATCTGTTTCTACTATTACAATGGCCTTCTATAGATCAGCGCTAGCTTCTGGATCCGGATAAAAAGCGAGATTTTTTTTCACAGAATGGAAATGTACAACCACCTAACGCAGGCAGGATATTATCCTGCTAAAAAGATTTTCGCTCTTAAGCTCTAATTTATAAATATGGAATTCGACTGCTTGAGTTTGATCCTATCTAAATTCTAGCGATACGGGAGTACATTTTAAAAATCAGCATGGAGTGTATATGGTGTAGAAGCCTGTAGTTTTAATGGAACATTTGTTGATGGTCGGATGGAATACCACAGTCTGCATCACTGTTCTTAAATGTCCCGGAAAGACGTTTGAAAACTATGTTACAGACATCTGAATCCATTGCTTCACAGGACAGCTGGGTATTTCATCGTAACGAAATTACATTTCAAAATGAGGAGTCTATATATATTTATATGGCACAGAAGACTGTAGTTTAATGGAACATTTGTTAACGGGTGAGGGCGTACCACACACAGCGTCACTTTACTTAAGGGCACTGACGGACGGTTAGAAACTACGGACAGTATGTCGCAAATAATTTTTTTTGTATATGTTTTGAATTCCACATTTATTGCATCCAAAACCTGTTGGAGTAAGTACACCATCTTGTATTGAACTTCCGTTGGCCTCAGAATGACTGAGTGACAGAAATCACAAGCACCACAAGTCAATCTCAACGACGCCACTACCATAATCAAGACAATACCACAGATCTACTCTCGCTCCACTATAGCACTTACCCGTTCCTGCATCCAGATATGGTTATGGTACTTTGACGCTTTAGAAATAAGCTCTCCAATGGCCCTCGACCTGTTAATTTTATCGTATTAACACCAAACACAATGAGTATTGAAGCACTAACATTGCTGCTGTCGAAGACAGGAATGTCGCGACAGATTTTACCATAGTTAGCCGTCAACTGTACCACGATATACTCGTATGACAGTTTGTCGCACAGGTTCTCCTACTCCGTTTGAACGAGCCCCTCTTTCGTACCTCACCACACATTTTCAATTTCCACTCCATCTCGAGGCCATTGTCAGCTGATATCTTGACATTAACATGCATAACCCGTTTGTGGTTAGATGATTCGTACTGGGGAACAGTAACGTCGGTTCAACAGCTCAGCACCACCTAGTCGATGTCTACCAATTATCTGAGTCCACATCTGTTCGTGCTACTTGGGTGATCTGCGAAGCAAAGGAATCATTTGTTTCCTGCTAGGATTCTGCAGGTTAGCACACTCAAATTTAGAATGTAAATGGAAAAAAAATCTCTATAAAGGGTGACGTATCTCTCCCAGAAGCGTAATGGTGGATTATGGTATGTACGGAACTATATAGACAATCATTTTTTTACTTGATCAGTGCGTGAGAGTGGGATACAATAGTAAGCGATAATGTTGTTGTTGTTGTTGTTGCAGTCTTCTGTCCGAAGATTGATTTGATGCAGCTCTCCATCCTGCGCTATCCTGTGCAAGCCTCCTCACCTCCAAGTAACTACTGTAACCTACATCCATCTGAATCTGCTTGTTGTATTCAACTCTTGGTCTCCCTCGACGATTTTTACCGTCTACTCTTCCCTTCAGTACTAAATTTGTGATCTTTTGATACCTCAGAATGTGTTCTACAAACCGATCCCTTCTTCTAGTCAGGTTGTACCACAAATTTCTTTTCTACCCAATTCTATTCAGTACCTGCTCATTAGTTACGTGATCTACCCAACTAATGTTCAGCATTCATCTGTAGCAACACATTTCAAAACTTCTATTCTCTTCTTGTCTAAACTGTTTATCGTCCATGTTTCACTTCACTACACTCCATACAAATATTATCAGAAAGAATTTTCTCACTCTTAAATCTATACTCGATGTTAACAAATTTCTCTTCTTCAGAAACGCTTTTCTTGCCATTGCCCGTTTGCATTTTGTATCCTTCCTACGTCGCCCATTATCAGCTATTTTGCTTCCCCAATAACAAGGCTCATCTACTACTTTAAGTGTGTCATTTCCTAATCTGATTCCCTCAGCATTACTTTATCTAATTAGACTACATTCCATTATCCTAGTTTTTCTTTTGTTCATTTTCATCTTATATCCTCCTTTCAAGGCACGGTCTATTCGGTTCAGCTGCTCTTGCAAGTCCTTTGCTGTATCTGTCAGAATTACACTGTCATCGGCAAATCTCAATGTTTTTATTTTTTCTTCTTGGCCTTTAATTCCTACTCCAAATTTTTCATTACGTCCAGCCGAAGCGGGCCTAACACTTTTGCACCCCGTGTTCGAAATTCGATTATTACTTTTATTTTTATTTTTCATTTACGAGTATCTACCCATGTTCGGAGAAGATTACTAAGCGAATGGTTCACAATGTACAATGAAATAACGTTTCCCTTATTTGTCTACTAACTGCATGTCTGAGTCGCCTCATTCTCTGGGCATCCGTACCATTCTGGTTGTATAGATCCATTAACGATAGTTACAATATAACTGCTGCTGATGCTTTGCTTCCGGCTGCAGGTTCGAATCCTGTCTCGGGCATGGATGTGTGTGATGTCCTTAGGGTAGTTAGGTTTAATTAGTTCTAAGTTCTAGGCGACTGATGACCTCAGAAGTGCTCAGAGCCATTTGAACCATTTTTGATGCTTTGCTGAGAGACGTGAAAAGTGCATTTTAGATGACAATTTATATTTTCAGTGCACCTCGATTTTTGAGTTTGACCATAGTAAATTCTCGACAGTGTCACACTAACGGGCCCTTCCAGCTATCATATTATTCGTATGAGAATTACCTAAGCGAAATTGCTAGAACACTCAACTGCTTTGTGTAGTACTCCGTTTTGGGGTGTATATGACTCGGAAAGCGACGTTAATCTGATTTTCAGTCCATCTTCTGTCGACGTACTGAATGCTGACTGAATGAACCGACAACTATGTGGCCTCACACGTGAACTCTGTAAAGTGCTGTCTCTGCTGTGAGTCAGTGCTGAGTGGACACGTGTGTACAAATGTAGAAACGTTCACTGCAGTAAGGGGGTGGGGGTTGGAATCCTCCATCGTTACATGCCTCCATATCAATCATAATGAGTAAGGTAACACATAGTCATTCACAAGAAAAAAATTGATGTCCGCAAATCCATCTGGTAGTTATGCATGAAAGGAAAGAGACTCCTGGGTTTATTATGTTTGTGATCAGGGCTGCAGTTTGAAGCTGGTATCATATTATGCTTCACAATCCTTAAATGTTTATCTTCTTACTTCATACCGAAGTAAGTACTGTGAAACGAGGGAAGGAAATGAATCATATGCATCTCAGGAAAACTATTTACTTGTGTACTACTATCGACTGTAGAAAAACTCTTTAGTTCCTTGTGTGTGTTTTGCGTAAATTTTGATCTCATCTAATCTTACTTTGCCAGTAAATTCTCTTCATTCAGGGGCAAGAAGAGACTCATCAATCACTGGTTAATAATCTAACGCTAACAACATAATAATTGTTCCACATGAAGGAGGTTGGAAGATAATGGACGTTGATAATGAAGAGCTGCTATAAACCAACGTTTGACCGATTACGAGAACAGCGACTGCATGGGTTTTAGGGAAGTGTGTACTTCTTGTAGCCAACCCATCCACCATAATTGCGCAGGGTTTCTCCAAGGCGTCTTGGAACTGATTTAATTAATTGACCTGACAGTGTTTCGCAATGGTTTATTCCTACCACGTGTTTTTTATATTCTCCCAGAGGTCGCTTGCATTTCTAGATCCAAATGCCAATGACCTCGATACCTCTCCCTACATGTTCTCAACAGGGCTGTGGTCTGGTGATCATGGCATGAAAGCCATTAGTTTTACTCTGTATTGGCTGTGAAACCATTCCTGATCGCCTCTGCTTTGATGGATGGTCCTCTGTTCCTGTAAATAAATAGATATCATCTATTTGTATTTGAAGAACATATTTGTAATTTACACACTGTATTAATGCTTTTTTTTAATATTGTCTAAGCGCTCAGGTCCAGACATGGCTGAGAAGTCTATTGTAAGTTAAACATTCAGATTATGAGCGTACATTACCATAATCCATTATCATTATATGACGAGAATCTTAGCCTGACAGCAAGATAGGGAGAATGGCTAAATCAGATCAAAGGATGTGGTATCGAACTGGCAAAATGATCAGCAGACTTGTTCCTCACGGATTTTGATGAGTCTTCGGTATGTCGTCGAGGTACCTGTGCTCAACACTAAAGTAGCGGCGTTTCATCCAACGGCCACTAGTCGTATTGTCTGCACCAGTAACGGATCTCTGTGTTAAGCAAGTGAGAAAGCGCAGCGACTATAGTTCGAGGTTATCAAGCGGACGGTACAGGTTCAAATCCGGTCCGCGTGATCTTTTTACAGTGTAATCGTATAGAATATCATTAAATAGTATATGTCGTGCTAAATTATAAAAAATTGTCAATTTAGAAACAGTAATTTCATTAATAAAACAATCATTACAGCAAACTTTCTTCAAGTGTGTAGTCTGTTTGTTACGAAATGGATTACAGAATATTGTTACTCACTTTCGCTTACTGTGCTAGAACAGAATTACTGATGATATTTGTCGTAGAGGCTAGTGAAACGCAGACTGGTAGAGTATCACGCACATTAATGAAAGCTACTGCCTTCCAGGCACACGGATTTTTAAGAAGGGATAAATCCCAAAAACTTTTATTACTGCGGTCAACTTCGATGTGAACCACGCATATTTGATCATTACTGTAAAAGCAGCCGCACTAAAATGATGCAGAGTTGAAGGATGTATTTTTATGGAACCTTCTCTCAAAACAATTTCTGTGCTAGCTACATGCTCAGAACAGATCCCTATTCAACATACTCAACATTTATCAAAATTTCTGGTTTACACGTCTAGTGGTCTCCTTGTGGGAGATGGAAATCACTGGATAGTTTGAACTGCTTCGTTTTCGACAATACTGCGCAAATAAATCCCATCGATGGAGTAACAGGCAGCAACCGCACAAGGGAAATTGAAGAATATGACTTGTGCCAGCATTGTGAAAATTCTCACACGCTATGTTTATGTGATGGTAATACTAGAATGAACATTAACTATCTGGCTTAGAGGTGAAAATATACATCGACTCACATTAGTGGACGTCGTAATAACAATAATAATAATAATATCATAATAATAATGGAGAGATTATTAGAAAAACGTGGGTGCGATACAAACTACAGTTGACTGGAAAATGGTTAGTAATGAGGAGATGTACAAAATTATAGAGAAAATACTGGCAAAGCGAGGATTAATCTTTGTTGAACGTATCTACAAAATGAATGCGAAAGAGGCTAAAGAAACAAATATTCTTTTACTTCTGGAAGAATAAATCAACAGTAGAATGGCTTAAGAAGTAAGCAAAGAACTAGAAAGAAACAACATCAAAGAATCGGAACTAATAGTAATAAATCATTTTAAGAATAAAATATTGAATTTAGAAGCCTTTCAAAGCAGAAGAAATAAGAAATTGGGAACAACATAGACAGAAGAAGAAAAAGACACCGTGGGAGAAAATGACGAAATACTTGAAAAATAGGAAACAACAAAAACGAAGAGGAACTGAGGTTGTTATGTTTGCCCAGTAATCCCGCATTCTCTGGCTATGTTTCCCCTTTCTCTCCTTCGTCCAAAGGGCGCCGGTCTTTTTACGGGGTGATCTGTCCCGAAACCTCTTTTCTTTTAGTATCCTTCTGAGAAGTACTCCGTTTCTAATGTCACTTTCAGTTATGTTCAGTTCCTGGATGTCTTTCTTGGCTTCTGTCAGCTATGGTGTCACCATCTTCCTGCTCTTCCAGTAGTTGAGAAGCCGGCTGGTTAGGCTTGTTTGGTCCATCCTTGTGATAAGTACGTAGAAAGGGAGACGTCTCTTCCTGGCTATATTTGTGATTTTTTCGGTATCATTGTATAGCTCCTGGTTTGATTGTCTTCTGTACTCACCATCTGTTTTTACCGGTCCCAGAATTTTTCTCAGGATCTTCCTCTCCTGAATCTCTAGTTTATCTGTCAGGCCTTTCCTGTTCGTATTCAAGCATTCTGAGGCATACGGGGCTTCAGGGCGGATAACTATTTGGTAGTGCTTTAGTTTGAAATTGTGAGATTGGCATTTGTTGTTACAGATGTTTGTGGTTAATCGATATGCTTCATTATATTCTTCTGAATATTAACGTAGGCTTCTGCGTTGAAAACACCCTCAATGTGCCACAGGAACCCTGCTCCTCGAGCCGAGATATAGCTCCAAATGGCAACAGAATAGCGTCCACTTCTTTGTCATACCACGAGATACGTCGCACTAAATAGCTTTCCTCGCGGACTGCACACCCAGTAATATCAAAACCGTTTGATGTTAATAAATCCATTCACAAATTCAACAAAAGCATTTATACAACAATAGCACCATCATAGAAGTGTAACTATAAAAAAAGGAAAACCTATTCTATAAAGAGTGCCGCATAGTGGAACAAGGCAAAGCGAGTTTTACATAAAATGCTTACATATGTGATACTATACACAGTCAATTTATTGATATCTCATCTGAACTGGGGAATTACTCACGGAAGAAATGAGTCTGCTCCAGTCGAAGGAAATGTATTCTTCCGCAAAAGTCGTGCGGTCGATCTCCTGATACGCAGTCAAGCGTTCCTTCATAGCAATTCTTCCGCACATAAGTTGATTATCCTTCAACCTCCTCCTCAGAGTACTTGCACTGCCAGGAAACTCAGAAATGTCTCTCCTAGGCGCCGTCAACCGAGAAACGGATTGGTGCATATGTTGTCGAGCAGCCGTCTGTCACCTCTCTCTCTCTGTACAGACGGGGTCGTCCACTCGCAGTTTACATCTGGTACGGCCGGTGGCGACATACTTCTCTCCACCAACGCTCCGCCGTCACTTTTGGGATGCCGCATCTCTCACCTGCCTGGGATGGGTATTATCACCCGTACTCGATCAGTGCGAAGACTCGAACTCTCGTCTCGTGATTCGAGTGAGCTACCATGATGGCTGAAACCTATGTGCGGTTTTTCTTCCTTCATTGTTATTTCGTACCCCTACCCATGTGAGAAGGGGCGGGCTGGCAGCGGCACAGTTCGCCGCTCTTCAGCCAAGAGACTGTGTAAAATAAAACGCTGCATACATGAAAGATGAGGATAATACATCAGGATAAAAGATGGAGTTTACACACGAGAAGGGGAAGCAATGGGATTTAAAATAGGGATAATTTCATGGTGCATCTTTACTTAAAATCCACGTATAATTAAAATGACACTCGACGAAAACATAGCATATAAAAATTGGCGGCACGAAGAGCACAATTAAAAACGGCATTTACACTAATGAGGTCCCCATTGGATGACGACACTGAGCACACGCCGCACTTAAGTTACATTCAAGGCGAGCACCAAAACATGACAAAGTAACTGGGTTAAAATTGGAAGGAGGTACCAAGGGAGGGGGTGGGAGGATTAGAGAGGAGGGAGAGAAGAAAGAGAGAAGGGTGGTCGGCGGACGAGGAGGGGCAGGAAGGGGTGGAAAGGGGAGAGCCGGTAGCATACCAAAGGGTGGGATTGGGGAGGGGGGAGGGAGCGACCCAGCAGGTAGTGCAAGGACTGGAATAGGTGAAGTGAGGACAGCGGGGGGGGGGGGGGCGGGGGGGAGAGGGGGGAATAGGAAGGAGGAAATAGCATAGGGGGAGGGGAACCTGCATATAGTGCGCGTTTAGGGCTCCTGTGGCATTAGATGTGTAATATGTTTAGCAAAGACAGTGCGCTCTGGATACAGTGACTTGCGACAAGTGCAGTGATAAGCAGCGACCAATGTGTTTATGTTGACTGACCAATGGAAACTCCAACACACGAAACAGGAAGACATCGTCTTGGCACTGAACGAAGTGTGCCGACATCACTAGCTGCACATTCTTTGTGTATCTAAAGTGAGACTCTGTTTCCAGATCCGATGGAGCGAATCGAACCAGTATCATGCCATTAGTCATCAGAATGTGAACCAGTGATTGACGGCCCTCTTCTTACCCTTATAGGAAGAGAAATAACTCACAAAGTAAGATGAAGAGACATCAAAATTTACGCAATACACTGAAAAGGAACTAAACAGTGATCCTCCAATCGATAGTAGTAAACTAGTAAACAGCTCTTCTGAGAAGCATATGATTCATTTCCTTCTCTCATATCACAGTACTTGTTTCAGTATGAAGTGAGAAAATAAACATATCAGGGTTGTGAACCATAATATGATACCAGATACAAATATCAGTCCCGATCAAAAATATTATAAAACAGAGGAGTCCCTTTCCTTTCATGAATAACGACCGTTCACAAACTGTTGTTTATGGATTTGCGGACATCGAGTTGTGAATGAGCCATGTCTTATCTTACTCATTATAGTATGGGAACATGTAACAATGAAGAATACCGCTCTTCCCCTGCCCCCTCCCCTTTACTGTAGTGAAAATCTTTATACATGTATGCATTCAGGCACAATTTAGTAAGTCGACAAAAGATGGACTGAAAATCAACTTAACGTCGCTTTCCGAGTCATATACATCCCAAAGTGTAGTATTACTCAAAGCAGTCGGGTGTTCCAGCAATTACACGTACATAATTCCCGTAGGAATAATTTGATGGCTGAAAGGGCCCATTAGTGTGAAACTGTCGGGCTTTATCAAGGCCAAACTCAAAATATAAATTCTCATCTATAAGGCCCTTTTCACATTTCTTGGCAAAGCGACAGCAGCAGTTCTATTGTTACCATCGCTAATAGAATCAGAATGGTACGGGTGCCTAGACAATCAGGCGACGTCAGCTGTCCACCTGCTTTGTATGACATTAATGCTGATGCACTTAATCTAAATCTGACTACTTACGTAAAGATAGCGTGGCGTTGTCCTATCTTCTTATGATCTGCAGCTCTTATGAGGTTCTGCCTGTATCATCATGATCCACAACCTGTGCACTGCTGAATGACAATGAACACCTTCGCTTCTATAGGGCCTCACGGTTCCGACAAGAACGAGCACAGTGCTTGATTAAGCAGTGCGGTAGTGTAATGTCGTAAACCACCCATCCAGAGTGCCGCGGATAGAGATGACGTATGGGTTGCCAAAAATGCAAGTGAAGAATTGATTTAACAAAAAGTGTGTCACACGGTATCGCACCACAGCAATTGAGGAATCACTACAACAAGCCCACACAGGCCGCGATTTCAATCACGGCAAACAAGACACAGCTCAATGTCAACAGAAGTGCCTTCTGGCAATGGATTTATCGCCACTCGCTGTCACCGCTTCCCCTCAAATACTCCAATGGTAACTCCAGCGGCGAATAGCGAATAAATGTTCACATTCTCAATGGTATCTCACTAGCTGCATACTGCTGCAACTGTAGCGATACATTCAGATCACCCCTCAAATCTATGTTTGGAGCCAGACGTTTTTCCTCTTCCTCTATTTTAACTGAAAACGACCGCAACGAATTCATCTAAAGGAATCATATGAAAAATTTGAGTTCGTAATAGTCAGATGAATGATGGAGTTCGCCACACTTTGCCAGTTACTACCATTATTTTTGCTATCAGTCATAAGCGCATTTATGACACCAAGAAGCCTGTACGGTAGGTATGAAACTGCATCAAATGTCAAATTTCAACATACATCCACGGTAGCTGTTGTGATTGGGTGGGGAAGGAGTAGGGGGTGAATTATGGTGTGGTAGACTGTAACAATTGTTCATAGCTTTCAAAACGAGGTAACAGTCTATTTGCAAAAGAAGATAAAGTAAAAAAAAGATGTTGCCATAAAGACGCGAGACTGTGGCATTTTACTATGATTACCTGGTGTATTACAGGTCTCTGTTATGTATGGGGTACCTGGGTGTGGATCCTACACATCCACTGCTGAGGAACTCTCATGAGCAGAAAATAAGTCTGAGCTAGAATGCGACGTAGAGGTAGTTTAGCGTCATGAATCAGCAGAGTATAGATAGTTTCTGCAAGTACTAGAAGTGTAAGCCCCTCTGTGCCTTCGTATTGCACGTTGATAATTCTCAGGGGACTAATATGGCAGGATAGAGGCGTCATTTGTAAATGACACCACCAGGGATTCAGTTAATAACACAGTGCACTGACTGTGAAGCACTGCATAGAAAATTAGCACAAGGCTCAGTATGGTGAACGCATTATTATCTCAGTATCTCTCTGTCTTAAGCATAATGGAAGTTGAAAAGCTCTTCAACGTGGGTGCTTTTCGCCTTTACTGACAAAACATCACTAGTGGTTATACAGTAATCATTACAAGTAGATACTTAACATTCTTCCAGTATTTATAGCCTCAATGATAGTTTTGCTTTAGGAAGACTTATTCCAGACATTATTCTCTGCATTTTTTGTTCCTTATTCCTTGTACTGATGAAAACTGCTCCTTATTTCACGTTACCAGTAGCTCGAATCGAACTAACACTGCACATATTCGCTGGCGTCATTTTTTACACCGTTTTTGAGCCCGCTTTTCAGCTAATTCTTGGTTTGGGGCATAACAGTATTCGTAGCTTACGAAGTCTCTTTCGGATGTTCACGTTTTGCAATGAAAGCTCTGTCACTTAATTTGTGTTCTTCCGTTTCGGGGACGGTACCAACGACTTAAGAGAAACATTTTCGTTTTCAAAGGCTGTAACCATCAAAAGACGTGTTACATTCTCACAATGTATTCATTATAACCACTTGAGACTCTCCAGACATGTGAATTGCGTTTGGTGAATTTGTTTTTCATTTTTCAATATGCTTACGATAGAAAAACAGAAATAATTGTGGTAATTACTAATTTATGATCTTTACTCAGCAGTTGTAACATCTGAGTATTATTAGTAATTACCCTCATACGCCGTGTCTTTCAGACACAAGAGGTGCTCACTTTCCCGGAAGGCTTCACATCACGTGGTGGAACGATTTCTTCCTGCTCGTAATATAACAAACTCTGCAAACCCTTGAATAACGTTCGTTAGAGTCGGGCATGAAAAATCCAATATGTAACTGCAAGATGAGAGGACTTCAAATTAGAAAATGACATTCGATAACACAATCATAACGCCGCGTTCGCATGGTCGTACAATGCATGACGAAATGTGGGAGTGCGGTGTGGTCGGTAGCCGTCTGCCAGGGCCCTCTGTAGTCCAGGGGATTCCCGAGCGTCAACTTGGTCTTGGCACAGCCGCGACCTATGTGGCAAAATTGTTGTGGAGATTTCTGATATTACAAGTGGTTTAGAAAGTGAAGGGAATTATTCTAACTCCCTCAGACTGACGACCGAAATGCGATTTAAAAAATATGGAATGTTGTAGATACACTCTCGCAACTTTGAGGTAACAACGCGCGATGTTTATCACTAGACCATAAGACCGGTATTACACTATCAAATTTCTTTGTCAAATATCTTTTTCAAAAATCTTTGTCAAAGATATTTGATGGTGTAACAGTGAACTTTGTCAAATGTCGTCCAATATTTGATCAAATCTAGGGCCTCGCTGTAAATTTGATCAAAGAAGTCGCTTGTCCTCTGTTCACTGCAATGTGACATGTTACCGTCATGGAGCGCTAGCATCGCTGCGGCGTTTTGTTGTCTGTAGTGTTTTTATATACATTGCTGGTAAATACAATTGGTGTGTGCCGACAACTATAAAATTAATGGAGATATATGAAGCTGATGAGGCGCTTTACAACGTGAGGCGCCCTGAATACAAAAATAGATTAAGAAGATTGGAGACCTGACCTGACCTAACGTAACCTAACCCTCTCCTGTAGCAAGGAATCAGAGTGTTACAGTGATCCTGTGTTCTGCAGATGTAGCAGTTCTTAAGTGAATATTGTGCTTTGTGATATGAGGATACACTTCACTTAGCATATACAAAAATGTATGCTCATCCATCCTTAAGTAATTGATGTACGACTTGACGTCTTCCACTATAAGCTCACGTAACAAGTTTTGTTGAATGCTTTTATCGTGTCGTCGCAAAACCCACGGCTTCACCCAGGTATGTTTCCTTTCTTTTTCCCGCTTCTCATCCGCATGTGCACACAGTGCAATTGTGCTACATGCAACTGCTGCGGTTAATAACAAGTTGTTGTTGTCAGCCATCTTGAACTTTGACGAAAAATATGACGACAGTGTAATAAAAATGGCTCTGAGCACTATAGGACTTGACATCTATGGTCATCAGTCCCCTTGAACTTAGAACTACTTAAACCTAACTAACCTAAGGACATCACACAACACCCAGCCATCACGAGGCAGAGAAAATCCCTGACCCAGCCGGGAATCGAACCCGGGAACCCGGGTGTTGGAAGCGAGAACGCAACCGCACGACCACGAGATGCGGGCGACAGTGTAATACCCTCTAGCGCTACGTCAAAGACCTTTGTCAAATATATTTGACGGAATATTTGATCACATCTTTGATCAAATCTTTGACAAAGAGAATTGATAGTGTAATACCGGCCTAAGCAAGCCTTGCGGCCTCTCGAGAGCAGAATAAGACTTCCTTCAGACACTTCCGCATTCTAGAGTGTTGCCAGATAATGCATATCCCTGGACTTAGAATTCTGGTGGGTAATCGACTTTATTGGCCACCTTAAGTGAACGATTCGCATTTAGCCTCTGCGGCAGCTGACCGGCAATCTTTTTTTTTTTTGTCTAACAATATATATGAGCGGCTTATCAGTGCATCAAACTGTGTCGCCATGCACAGCCCACACTCAGTCGTTTTGAGACTCCAAATGGTCGATTTCAACTTGTCCACCTCAACCTTGTTGATCCTGCTCCCGAGTCTGAAGCCTATCCGTATCACTGACAGCGTAATGTGCTGGGTGGGAGCAATTCCCTTCAAGTAAATTACAGCAAAGATTACAGCAAGAGCATTTGTCGGCATATAGATATCACCTTTCGGCTGTTCGATCTCTATAACCACTGACCATGGACGACAGTTTAAACGGTCCTATTTAACTAACTATGCAACCTATTTGGTGTACGACGTTACTCCAAAATGCCTTACCATCCACAAAGCAATGGCTAAATGGAACGATGACACTGTAAACCTAAAGCCCCTCTTATGTGTCATGGTGGTCATTGGATGGGAGAATTACCTTGGATGGTATTACTGTACGCATTGCTCACAAACAAGATCTCTGTGCCTCTATGGCGAACCACCTGCTACGCCCACAGACTTCGTGCTACGAGAACCACTGGTGGAGGCCTCAGAAGTCCCTGCTCTTGTCACAAGACTCAAACAAAACATCACACAGCTCAGGATACCTCCTCCAAAGCCACATAGGTATCCGAAAATCTTCGTGCATAAGGCACCAGTGGACTGTCACTACGTCGTGCTCCGAGATGACACTATCCGACCTTCCTACAGCCACCATACACTGGCACTAACAGAGTTATCTGATGAAACACTAACATTTCCGACATACAGCTAACCACTGAGGTGGTTAACCACTTAAAAACAGCTTGGTTTTTATGTGACATCACCCACGCTGGCGACATACAAACCACATCATTCACATGGTTCCTCTGCTCCCTTCACAACCCAATGACACATCGCCCAGCTTGAACAACGACAACAGCTTCATGTTCCAACAAGATGCGCAGCACTTTCAACTGCGTGGCATTCAGGTCAAACCAGTCGATGATTCCCTCATGACTGAGGGGCGGCATAAGTAACATCAAATCGATAACGGATTTATCACCCTACATTTCACTTGCAGTGACAAAATCCTGTGCACTGTGGAAAAAGCCTAATTCACATCACGACTATCACCTGAGGAATTCCTCACTATCACTGCTCCCAGGGCATCACGCTGCCCTGCAAGTGATCCTGCAGGTCCTGACGCCACTGCCTCCGCCACTTCGTCACACCCACGCTCAAGCCCCACACTGTCGACAATCATCATCAGTCATTCTCGTTATGGCCGACCCATTGGATTCCATCTGTATGTCGTGGATTAGGATCAATGTCATCGCGTCCTCCATGTTCAACGAGAAACGGTCCAACTGTGTCCTGCTTTGGAGCCAGCTTGAGTGCAGTTGGTCATGTGCACAGGCGTGAAGGTGGTCGCTACAGTGACGCTCCCTGGCTATCTCCACCCCCAGTGCTCCACATTCCCAGTGGGAAGAGGAGCGAGGAGGGGACCTCTGTGGGGACTCCAACAGCGTCTGCTACATAGAGTACATTCTCTGACTAGCTTCAGCATCTGGTGTGAAATATCTAAGGACCTATGATTTGGTCTGCTTTATGCCTGCTGTTTTATTTGTCCCACCTCGATTACAGAATAAAGTGCATATTATATGTAACTCTCTCGTTACTACACGTTACCCTTATCCAGTCCCAGAGTAAAATCCATATTCATCGAAATATAAGTGAAAATCGGTATTAAGATGAATATTACAGACTGACGAAATATGTCATCCCATACGATTCGTGAATATGCTGGGAATTATAGAAAAGGCAAGTCACATGAAAGCTCGCATCGAAAGTAATCCGAAAACCCTAAAATGACCACTGCCTAGCGGATGCGAGAACTGTGGCAGGTTCGAAAGGGAAATGAAAAAAAAAACGGCGCAAACCGATTATGTGGCTGACCCGTCGACATACAGCGGCCGGAACCAGTCGAAACTTGTGAACTATTTGCTCTGTAACCATTATACTACACTGTGGACCACTGTATTAAACTTATTGATAACTAAATTGCATGTTAATACGAAAGGGTTGTTACGATTTTATCTCGACGTTTTTATGAAAAATCTGCGGCACGGTCATGAACTTTGCATATAAAATTATTTTTTTTTACTTGGTGTTATTTTGGTAGGATTCTGAAGTGTTTAATTTTAACACTGTGTGTGCAATTGACACACTTGATGCTGCATATATGTATGATATGGTCTGAAATCTTCTATTGTAGAACAGGCAATAATGAGAGCATTTCACCTACGTAGTCATACTATTATCTCCATCTACACATACACCTACAAGAGCCCAACGAAACTTATAATTAACCGATTGGCAAAGGGTTCATCGATCCACCTTCAACCATATATCTCCACCGTTCCGTCCGCCTGCTTAGCTGTGTGGTAACGTGTTTACCTCCCGTGCAACAGGCCCGCGTTCGACTCCCGGTCAAGTCGGAAATTTTCTCCACTTGTGGGCTGGGTCTTGAGTTGTCCTCATCATCATTCCCTCCTCATCACCTCCGCGCAAGTTGCCCAGTGTGGCGTCCAGGCGTCCACTGAAATTAAACTTGCACTTGGCGGCCGAACTTCCGAGAATGGGGCCTCCCAGCAAACAATGCAATGCTCTGATTCCATTTTTTTCTACCGTTCCACTCTCTAGCGGCGGGCGAGAAAAACGATCATTTAAATCTTTCTGTGCGATCTCTCTCTATATCGGTAGTCGCCAAAGCAATATTTTCGAAATCGGAGCAGAAAGCTGTTGTTTGAAATTTCACGAGAAGATCCTGCGGCAACGAAAGACGCCTTTGTTTTAATGATTACCACCACATTTCGCAGATTACGTGATTTATCGTGTGATCGAAATTACCGGATTTCTTCTAGTACACAAATTGACGCCTTCCCAATTTTCATTATTTAGAGTCATTTACTACTTTTCGCACTATACAGTTATCTGTGATATCGCGGTGTCTGTGTTGTTTCGAAGTACGATGCAACATTAAATTGGGCATGCGCATGTGGGAAGAAACACTCCATCGTACTTCTGAACAACACAGGCACTGCACTATCGGCACCGGGCAAGAAAACTTTCAGTTAAAAGTGTCTCCCCTGTGCAATAATATACATAATAGACGTACGAGTGCAGACAGATTATAGACACATAGTTGGCAACGATTGAAAAATTGGAACTAGCCATGAAGTGTGCTCGGAGAGCCTAAAGGTAAGGCGACTGCTCGCGATAAGAGGGAAAATCCGGGTTCGAGTCTCAGTCCAGCGCAAATTTTCGTTGTTGTCATTCCATTATGCAGCTGATGGTTATCCGTATTCACGACTGCGTATACATTTAATGTAGACATATATCTTGTCTAAATCATTTTGCATTTGGTTTTGACCATCCGATGACTTTACAAGACAGTAAATGATTGCATCATCTGTAAACAATCTAAGAGGGCTACTCAGATTGTCTCCTATGTGGTTTATGTAGATAAAGAACAGTAAAGGGCGTACAACGCTTCCTTCGGGAGCGCCAGATATTACACTACTGGCCATTAAAATTGCTACACCACGAAGATGACGTGCTACAGACGCGAAATTTAACCGACGGGAAGAAGATGCTGTAATATGAAAATGATTAGCTTTTCAGAGCATTCACACAAAGTTGGCGCCGGTGGCGACACCTACAACGTGCTGACATGAGGAAAGTTTCCAACCGATTTCTCATACACAAACAGCTATTGACCGGCGTTACCTGGTGAAACGTTGTTGTGATGCCTCGTGTAAGAAGGAAAGATGCGTACCATCACGTTTCCGACTATGATAAAGGTCGGTTTGTACCCTATCGCGATTGCGGTTTATCGTATCGCGACATTGCTGCTCGCGTTAGTCGAGGTCCAATGACTGTTAGCAAAATATGGAATCGGTGGGTTCAGGAGGGTAACACGGAACACCGTGCTGGATCCCAACGGCCTCGTATCACTAGAAGTCGAGATGACAGGCATCTTATCCGCATGGGTGTAACGGATCGTGCAGCCACGTCTTGATCCCTGAGTCAACAGATGGGGGCGTTTGCAAGACAACAACCATCTGCACGAACAGTTCGACGACGTTTGCAGCAGCATGGACTAATAGCTCGGAGACCATCGCTGCGGTTACCCTTGACGCTGCATCACAGACAGGAGCGCCTGCAATGGTGTACTCAACGACGAACCTAGGTGCACGAATGGCAAAACGTCATTTTTTCGGATGAATCCAGGTTCTGTTTACAGCATCATGATGGTCACATCCGTGTTTGGCGACATCGCGGTGAACACACATTGAAAGCGTGTATTCGTCATCGCTATACTGGCGTATCACCCGGCGTGATGGTAAGGGGTGCCATTGGTTACACGTCTCGGTCGCCTCTTGTTCGCATTGACGGCACTTTGAACAGTGGATGTTACATTTCAGATGTGTTACGACCCGTGGCTCTACCCTTTATTTAATCCCGGCGAAACCCTACATTTCAGCAGGAAAATGCACAACCGCGTGTTGCAGGTACTGTACGGGCCTTTCTGGATACAGAAAATGTTAGACTGCTGCCCTGGCCAGCACAATCTCCAGATCTCTCACCAACTGAAAACGTCTGGTCAATGGTGGCCGAGCAACTGGCTCGTCACAATACGCCAGTCACTACTCTTGATGAACTGCGGTATCCTGTTGAAGCTGCATGGGCAGCTGTACCTGTACACGCCATCCAAGCTCTGTTTGACTCAATGCCCAGGCGTATCAAGGCCGTTATTAAGGCCAGAGGTGGCTGTTCTGGGTACTGATTTCTCAGGATCTATGCACCCAGATTGCGTGAAAATGTAATTACATGTCAGTTCTAGTATAATATATTTGTCTAATGAGTATCCGTTTATCATCTGCATTTCTCCTTGGTGTAGCAATTTTGATGGCCAGCCCGTTGAATTTCCATTACGACGAACTGTGACCTTTGTGACAGGAACTCCCAAATCCAGTCACAAGTGCGACGACGTTCTGTAGGCGTGCAATTTGATTAGCAGTCTCCTTTGAGAAACGGTGTCAAAAGCCAGTTGGAAATTAAAAAATATGAAGTCACTTTGACATTCCCCGTCGGTAGCACTAGTTAAGTCACGAGAATAAAGAATTAGTTGTGTTTCACAAGAACGGTAGTTTCTAAATTCCTGCTGACTATTTCTCAATAAATTGTTTTCTCCGAGGTAATTGATAATGTTCGGATATACTAAAAGTTCCAAAATCCTACTACAAATCGACGTTGTTGATATGCGTGTGTAATTCAGCATATTACCCCTACGATTGTTGGAATTATTATTATTGTTGGTGGTGTTGTTGTTATCTTCATTATTATTGAATGTACGTTTTCAATACACGGAGTAAGCACCATGTTGTGCTTTCCTAAAATAATGTCAGAATGGCACTCCATCTGTTCACCGCAGCATTATTCTATAAAATTATTTCTGTATTTGTGCCGTGTCACATTTGAGTAGAAACATGAACTTTCGAACCTGAAGACCCACTTCAGTCCCAGGAAATGAATGAAAGCCATAACTGCTGTGTGGCTCTTGTTCAGCAGTGTTCTGCTTTACTGTAAGTGTAGTCACGTCAAGTGAGGGAGGTGTTCAGCAGCGTAAATGCAGGTAACCAGCAATGGAGCAAATACAGCCCTCTCCGTGGGGCCAGAAATATGAAGCAATACAGGATAAGAGACTGACAAGACATCACCTCTTCCCTCTGAGATTAAGACACTAATTTTTCCTATTTGTGAGCATCTCATCTCCAGCGCTCATCCGGAAGCTCCAAACATTAGATCAGCATTCGCAGTGCGTGCGACGTGACGCAGTGCTCAACACACTGGGCTCTCATTCGGACGTATGGCGGTTCAACGTGCCTAAATTGCTTAATGCAGATGCCAGGGTAGTTCCTTTAAGAACAATGTGGCCAATTTCCTTCTCAACCCTTCCCAAATATGCCTCAAAAGGCCTCGTAGTCCAAAGGACATTGAACCGTTATCTTCCCTCTTTCTTTCTTCCTACTGTCGCCAGTAACGGTAGGCTAAATCCTAGTCACACTACAGAGAAAGTGCACCCAAAGCATTCCCGTTTTGCAGAGCTTCTTCGTGAGAGACAGAATGTCTGCTCGGCAAATATGGCATTATAATGCCAGTGCTATGCCCACTGTCATAAAAACAGCTCATGTTATTTTCAGTGGCAGCAGTCTTTAGTTTGATAGTACCTGGAATGTACAAAGCGTCATTCGAATATAGTGAGACACAGGGTACACAGTCCGGATAACGTGAGACTGCTGCACTGAAAATACGAATAACTGAGAATAAAGTTATAAACATCGAAAAATCAGCGATAGTGGATTACAGCCTTACAAAAAGTTTTAAGGTTAGCGTACCTTGTTCAATGTTCAGTCTGACTGGGATCCTATATTAAAAGAAGGAGCAACAGTTCACAGATGCACATGCAGTGGAGACAGTATCTACAATAATAATAGAGAGTGGGGACGAGTACTCGCGCTGACGAAAAGGTAAAATTTAAGGAAGATGTTGAAAAAAAGTCAGCCAACTAGTTCCAAACTAAGGTTTATTTGCCCTTGACCTAGGTAACGATATTCCCAAAAAAAATTTTCTTCAGAAGAGGTGGGCCTTGTTACATCACATGGTGGTACATTAGAATAGATGAAGCCGAGCGCCTCTTGTCATATTTTTTGAAATATAGTAACCTATCCCCCCCATGAACCATGGACCTTGCCGTTGGTGGGGAGGCTTGCGTGCCTCAGCGATACAGATGGCCGTACCGTAGGTGCAACCACATCGGAGGGGTATCTGTTGAGAGGCCAGACAAACATGTGGTTCCTGAAGAGGGGCAGCAGCCTTTTCAGTAGTTGCAGGGGCAACAGTCTGGATGATTGACTGATCTGGCCTTGTAACATTAACCAAAACGGCCTTGCTGTGCTGGTACTGCGAACGGTTGAAAGCAAGGGGAAACTACAGCCGTAATTTTTCCCGAGGACATGCAGCTTTACTGTATGATTAAATGATGATGGCGTCCTCTTGGGTAAAATATTCCGGAGGTAAAATAGTCCCCCATTCGAATCTCCGGGCGGGGACTACTCAGGAGGACGTCGTTATCAGGAGAAAGAAAACTGGCGTTCTACGGATCGGAGCGTGGAATGTCAGATCCCTTAATCGGGTAGGTAGGTTAGAAAATTTAAAAAGGGAAATGGATAGGTTAAAGTTAGATATAGTGGGAATTAGTGAAGTTCGGTGGCAGGAGGAACAAGACATATGGTCGGGTGATTACAGGGTTATAAATACAAAATCAAATAGGGGTAACGCAGGAGTAGGTTTAATAATGAATAAAAATATAGGAGTGCGGGTTAGCTACTACAAACAGCATAGTGAACGCATTATTGTGGCCAAGATAGACACAAAGCCCATGCCTACTACAGTAGTACAAGTTTATATGCCAACTAGCTCTGCAGATGATGAAGAAATAGATGAAATGTGTGACGAGATAAAAGAAATTATTCAGGTAGTGAAGGGAGACGAAAATTTAATAGTCATGGGTGACTGGAATTCGTCAGTAGGAAAAGGGAGAGAAGGAAACATAGTAGGTGAATATGGATTGGGGGGAAGGAATGAAAGAGGAAGCCGCCTTGTTGAATTTTGCACAGAGCATAACTTAATCATAGCTAACACTTGGTTCAAGAATCATAAAAGAAGGTTGTATACCTGGAAGAATCCTGGAGATACTAAAAGGTATCAGATAGATTATATAATGGTAAGACAGAGATTTAGGAACCAGGTTTTAAATTGCAAGACATTTCCAGGGGCAGATGTGGATTCTGACCACAATCTATTGGTTATGAACTGCAGATTGAAACTGAAGAAACTGCAAAAAGGTGGGAATTTAAGGAGATGGGACCTGGATAAACTGAAAGAACCAGAGGTTGTAGAGAGTTTCATGGAGAGCATAAGGGAACAATTGATAGAAATGGGGGAAAGAAATACAGTAGAAGAAGAATGGGTAGCTCTGAGGGATGAAGTAGTGAAGGCAGCAGATGATCAAGTAGGTAAAAAGACGAGGGCTAATAGAAATCCTTGGGTACCAGAAGAAATATTGAATTTAATTGATGAAAGGAGAAAATATAAAAATGCAGTAAATGAAGCAGGCAAAAAGGAATACAAACGTCTCAAAAATGAGATCGACAGGAAGTGCAAAATGGCTAAGCAGGGATGGCTAGAGGACAAATGTAAGGATATAGAGGCTTGTCTCACTAGGGGTAAGATAGATACTGCCTACAGGAAAATTAAAGAGACCTTTGGAGAGAAGAGAACCACTTGTATGAAATTCAAGAGCTCACTTGGCAACCCAGTTCTAAGCAAAGAAGGGAAGGCAGAAAGGTGGAAGGAGTATATAGAGGGTTCATACAAGGGCGATGTACTTGAGGACAATATTATGGAAATGGAAGAGGATGTAGATGAAGACGAAATGGGAGATAAGTTACTGCGTGAAGAGTTTGACAGAGCACTGAAAGACCTGAGTCGAAACAAGGCCCCAGGAGTAGACAACATTCCATTAGAGCTACTGATGGCCTCGGGACAGCCAGTCATGACAAAACTGTACCATCTGGTGAGCACGATGTATGAGAAAGGCGAAATACCCTCAGACTTCAAGAAGAATATAATAATTCCAATCCCAAAGTAAGCAGGTGTTGACAGATGTGAAAATTACCGAACTATCAGTTTAATAAGTCACAGCTGCAAAATACTAACGCGAATTCTTTACAGACGAATGGGAAAACTGGTAGAAGCCGACCTCGGGGAAGATCAGTTTGGATCCCGTAGAAATGTTGGAACACGTGAGGCAATACTGACCTTACGACTTATCTTAGAAGAAAGATTAAGAAAAGGCAAACCTACGTTTCTAGCATTTGTAGACTTAGAGAAAGCTTTTGACAATGTTAACTGGAATACTCTCTTTCAAATTCTGAAAGTGGCAGGGGTAAAATACAGGGAGCGAAAGGCTATTTACAATTTGTACAGAAACCAGATGGCAGTTATGAGAGTCGAGGGGCATGGAAGGGAAGCAGTGCTTGGGAAAGGAGTGAGACAGGGTTGTAGCCTCTCCCAGATGTTATTCAATCTGTATATTGAGCAAGCAGTAAAGGAAACAAAAGAAAAATTCGGAGTAGGTATTAAAATTCATGGAGAAGAAGTAAAAACCTTGAGGTTCGCCGATGACATTGTAATTCTGTCAGAGACAGCAAAGGACTTGGAAGAGCAGTAGAACGGAATGGACAGTGTCTTGAAAGGAGGATATAAGATGAACATCAACAAAAGCAAAACGAGGATAATGGAATGTAGTCGAATTAAGTCGGGTGATGCTGAGGGAATTAGATTAGGAAATGAGACACTTAAAGTAGTAAAGGAGTTTTGCTATTTAGGGAGTAAAATGACTGATGATGTTCGAAGTAGAGAGGATATAAAATGTAGACTGGCAATGGCAAGGAAAGCGTTTCTCAAGAAGAGAAATTTGTTAACATCGAGTATAGATTTAAGTGTCAGGAAGTCGTTTCTGAAAGTATTTGTATGGAGTGTAGCCATGTATGGAAGTGAAACATGGACGATAACTAGTTTGGACAAGAAGAGAATAGAAGCTTTCGAAATGTGGTGCTACAGAAGAATGCTGAAGATAAGGTGGGTAGATTACGTAACTAATGAGGAGGTATTGAATAGGATTGGGGAGAAGAGAAGTTTGTGGCACAACTTGACTAGAAGAAGGGATCGGTTGGTAGGACATGTTTTGAGGCATCAAGGGATCACCAATTTAGCATTGGAGGGCACTGTGGAGGGTAAAAATCGTAGAGGGAGACCAAGAGATGAATACACTAAGCAGATTCAGAAGGATGTAGGTTGCAGTAGGTACTGGGAGATGAAGAAGCTTGCACAGGATAGAGTAGCATGGAGAGCTGCCTCAAACCAGTCTCAGGACTGAAGGCCACAATAACAACAACAACAACAAGTAACCTATGTCAAGGGATAATAAACCTCTGTTTTGTAACTGGTTAGCTAATTTTTTTTTTTTTTTTTTTGATCCTCTTCAGATTTACACCGTTGCTGATTCGCAGCCATGTTTAAGATTTTAAAATTCAAGGACTGAATATAAGTTGAAAGCGGTGGCGTTGAGAAAGTCCCTGTTCCCTTCCTCTCCATAATTCGAATCTCAGTCCTGATTCCCTGTATTTGCGCACGCCAATCATGCCCCAGGCCACGCAACGATAAAGATGGAACTAATCTTCGAAACGTCGATCTTCACTTCAGACGTGACGCGTTTCAACGCAAAAGAATTGTATACGGATTCGAAAGGTTCCGCGTCTGTCAATAATGTTCTGTTGTATTTCATGTACTGTGGATGAGCTGTAGATCAGATTCCTACATTTCGAGTTATTTTGCATGAAGACGTTCGAGAAAGCGATCTCTGAGAGTAACAGACCCATAAATCTGCACCGTAAATTTAGATGGCTGCAAATAATTCTCCTGAAGACCTTAAAAGGCGTGGTGTAGACTGGAAGGGTAAAGGAACTCTTCACAAGGCAATAGTGGTAATTACGATTGGTGATGACGAAGAACAGGAGACAGCTATTCGAAGAAGTGTTAGATAAGGCTGTTGTTTGTTACCAACGCTTGTCAACATTCACGCTGACAAAAATGGCAAAAAGCAAGCGGTGTCATAGTAGGTGGAGAAAAGACAGAAAGAGATGACCCATTCGAGCTAGCAGGCGTGCTGTTCGCATTCCGTGCCGAGGCGGCTTAAATTATGCCTGTACTGCCGAAGTGAAATACTTATTATTCGGTTTACCGACAACTTTTTGCACATTTTGCAGTCTGATATCTTCATTCGATGAAGAGCTAAATTTCTTTTCGTTGCCCTTCACACTTACTGCGCTGCATCAAATTAAGTGAAACATCGCACTAAATATTAAAGATTTTGCAAAGGTAGAAATATATTGCGAAATTTTTTACGTGTGGTTGATTTTAGCAGATATATTGCAATAAAGGAAATGTAGGTAAAACATCAAAGTTTTATTTGAAGTTGGGAGCAGAACGATACCCGATTGCATTTTCGAGTTATGGGATTTATATCCGACGGAAAGTCGGGCGCAGTGCGCTCAGTTCTATCCATGCTCACTTCTCGGCTCTTATGAAATACGGTTTTTAATAACACTATTAGGTGAAAAAAACTGATTTTTGCTCAGCTTACAGTCTGATATCTTCGCTTGATAAAAGACTGAATTTCTTTCCGTTATATGCCATAGTTACTGTACTGCTTCAAATTCAGTAAAACATTGTGCGAAATTGTGAAGATCTCCCAGACATAAAAACACATTGCGTAAATTTTTCGTATGGTTGATTTTAGCTCATACACTGCAGCAAAAGAAATATAGACAATATATCTAAATTTTATTTAAAATTGAGAGCAAAAGGATACCTCACTTCGTTCTTGAGTTGTTGGATTTTATGTCCGATGGACGGTCCCGCGCAGTGCGGCCATAGACGTTCTTGCGCATCGCGAATCACGTGGTCGTAACAACCACCCGCAAGACTGTAGGGAAACACAAGGGGTACGCCACAGCAGGACGTGTATACACGCCCACAGCTGCCAAAGGGTTTCCGTTCAGCTGACCAAGCAGTGTTGACTGAATCAGAGGAGGATCGTAACAACGGGGAAAACTTACGAAACTTGGATGAACACATGGAAGATCAGTAATGAGAATCAGCAAACATGAAGGTTTCGTGTAAATATCACTGGTTGCAGAGATGCTGGAGTAAGCAAAATCGTTTAGGTACTCAGGAAATTTGGTGATAGGAATCAGAAGCTGTTTGGAGGACCGAGCGAGCTGGCGCACTGGTTAGCACACTGGACTCGTATTCGGGAGGACGATGGTTCAAATCTGCGTCCGAACATCCAGATTTAGGTTTTCGTTGACTTCCCTATATCGCTCCAGGCAGATACCGGGATCGTTCTTTTGTACTGGCATGGACGACTTCCTTCCCCATCCTTGACACAATCCGAGCTTGTGCTCCGTCGCTAATGGCCTCGATGTTGACATGACGTTAAACGAATTGTTCATGCTTTCCTCCTGTTTGGAGGAAATAAGAATATTTGTGAATTGAAGAGATTTGGAAAAGCGAAAATTATGTTGTCTCCAGAAAAGAACTGTGATAAAATTAAGAAAGATATTCGGCAAGTGTTATTTATAGAGTGTAGGGTTGCATCGCATCGGACGATGGACAGTGAAAAAGAAAGATGAAAAACACTTCGATACCCGTGAACTGTCGTCGTGGAGAAAAATGCTAAATGTTAAATTGGCTGACAGAATGACGAACGAAGAGGTGTTTCTAAGAACACAAAAGGAAAAACCACTAGTGGGATTAGTAAGATTGAGCAGTACATTTTGATGGGACGTGTACTGCGATGAAATCTCACATAACAAAGAGTCATTGAAGGGAAGAGTAGGGGAGAGCTAAAGAAGAAGAAGAAATAAATAAAATTGCTTTCATTGACGTTGGGGTCTGAAGTTGATGACGCATAAGAATATTTGGGTTAAGTTACCTGAAGGCCAGAAGGTGACCATCAAGGCGGTGTAGGTGGTGAGGATGGAGATGAATGTCGCGACGAGGCTCATTTTCAGCGACAGCACACCTGCTACAGTGACCTGGGGCCGCTCCGAGGTCGTCTGCAGCACCAGCAGGCGCAGCTCGCGGTGGGCGGCGCCGCCCATGCGCCTCCCTTCCATCAGCAGCTCCCAGCACAGCCTATGTGTGCGCCCCGCCTCCGTCTCTACACAGTGGACGGGGAGTACCAGTAACAATAGGAAAATAATGTGTAAGACGAATCCCATATGATACTGCCATTTCATGCCATTGAGGTCTACACCAAGAAATAACACTTTTGTAAAACTGAAATATAACATTATGGCACTAATCGCTGACATCGCTACGAAATATAATATCAAGAAACTTGCGTGAGTGGAGAATACCAACGTTGACAGTTCACACAGCCCCATGTACACTCTCCTGAGTGATCGCACATGCTCTGACATGCAACAGGCACCTCCGTGGCTGTCATTTAAGTCTTTCCCTGACGCAACTCGTCCAGAGGAATACACCCGCCTACGGCACGTAGCGCGGAAGTTGTCTCGCATTTCAAATATGCAAATATTCAGATGTGAGATTCTCTGCCTTATCACCAGCTGTAAGTTCAAAAATCGTACAACAGTTAGTAAACTTGCACCATAATTATACATACAAAAGATTCCTGGTAACCTGAAGCGCTGCTCAGCCTTAGCAGTAATTCCAGCAACGAGCATTACACAGTAAGTCAAAAGCAATAAGAGCAGCTGCAGCTTTATGAACATTCCCTCTCTACCAGTCTCTTTCTTCATGTAGACTGACAGAATTCTGTCACAAGCTGTAATTAGCTCAAGCATATTTTCATACTTTTTTCTATTGAAGCAAGCATCAGAGATTACAGGAACTAAACACAGAACTGTGTAACATATATGTCCTGTAAGAGTAATACAGTCTATCACAGAAAATTTTTGTACCGAACGAGAAGAGAAGAATGGATAAGTGAAAGCGGACACCAGCTGTGCTGAGCAGGCGAGGGTCAGCATCACCAAATCCGATCTGCATCTTCTGAATGACGCCGTCCTCACATCGACAGTAAACGGCATCAGGCCAAACAGCTTGCATACGACGTGGAACGGTTTGCTCCCCAATAGGAGCTTTCTAGTGATTTCTGTCACTGTGGCGGTGTCCATGTTTACTGACGTCATCTGAAAAAGTAATATATGCTGTTTGTATGTTAAAAGCGCCAAAGTATTTTTTATTTGCATTGCTATCAAAACAAAATCCGGGCTCTCTGGCTGTCAAGCCATGGGTAATGGGTAAACTTAAAGTGTCTAACCCTTTCATCGTACTTGCCAGTTCTTCCACTGTGTGTCTGCTTCAAGAACAAATTGTTAATTACACCACACTGGAGGGCATATATACGCCGGAACAATCATTCTAAGGCAGCAAAACGAAAACTGAAATTTTAAATTTAGCATTTGAGAAATCTTTCACGCAGGAGGATCGTACAAACATACCGCCGTTTGAGTCTCGTACAGATTCCCGTAAGGAGGACAGAGTGATAGACATCCCTGGGGTTGTGAGGCAGCTGAATGGGTTGAAAATAAATAAATCGCCAGGTCCTGATGGGATTCCAATTCGGTTTTAAAGAGAGTACTCTACTGCATTTGTTCCAAAAGCGCAGGTGACGCCTGTATACAAGAAGGGCAGAAGGACGGATCCTCAAAATTACAGACCAATATCCTTAACATCGGTTCGTTGCAGGATTCTCGAACATATTCTCAGTTCGAATATAATGAATTTCCTTGAGACAGAGAAGTTGCTGTCCATGCATCAGCGCGGCTTTAGAAAGCATCGCTCCTGCGAAACGCAACTCGCCCTTTTTCACATGATATCCTGCGAACCATTGATGAAGGGTATCAGACGGATGCCATATTCCTTGACTTCCGGAAAGCGTTTGACTCGGTGCCCCACTGCAGACTCCTAACTAAGGTACGACCATATTGGATTGGTTCCCACATAAGTGAGTGGCTCGAAGACTTCTTAAGTGATAGAACCCAGTGCCTTGTCCTCGATGGTGAGTATTCATCGAAGGTGAGGGTATCATCTGGAGTGCCCAGGGGAAGTGTGGTAGGTCCGCTGTTGTTTTCTATCTACATAAATGATCTTTTGGATAGGGCGGATAGCAATGTGCGGCTGTTTGCTGATGATGCTGTGGTGTACGGGAAGGTGTCGTCGTTGAGTGACTGTAGGAGGATACAAGATGACTTGGACAGGATTTGTGATTGGTGTAAACAATGGCAGCTAACTCTAAATATAGATAAATGTAAATTAATGCAGATGAGTAGGAAAAAGAATCCCGTAAAGTTTGAATACTCCATTAGTAGTGTAGCGCTTGACACAGTCACGTCGATTTAGTATTTGGGCGTAACATTGCAGAGCGATATGAAGTGGAACAAGCATGTAATGGCAGTTGTGGGGAAGGCGGATAGTCGTCTTCGGTTCATTGGTAGAATTTTTGGAAGATGTGTTTCATCTGTAAAGGAGACCGCTTATAAAACACTAATACGACCTATTCTTGAGTACTGCTCGAGCGTTTGGGATCCCTATCAGGTCGGATTGAGGGAGGACATAGAAGCAATTCAGAGGCGGGCTGCTAGATTTGTTACTGGTAGGTTTGATCATCACGCGAGTGTTGCGGAAATGCTTCAGGAACTCGGGTAGGAGTCTCTAGAGGAAAGGAGGCGTTCCTTTCGTGAATCGCTACTGAGGAAATTTAAGAACCAGCATTTGAGGCTGACTGCAGTACAATTTTACTGCCACCAAATTTCGCGGAAAGACCACAAAGATAAGATAAGAGAGATTAGGGGTCGTACAGAGGCATATAGGCAGTCATTTTTCCCTCGTTCTGTTTGGGAGTGGAACAGGGAGAGAAGATGCTAGTTGTGGCACGAGGTACCCTCCGCCACGCACCGTATGGTGGATTGCGGAGTATGTATGTAGATGTAGGTGTAGATTCTACAGATCATTAGAAGACTCACAAGGGAAATGAAAGGTGAACCGAAAGCCGCGAAGGATTTATAACTGTGAATAACTTTTTTTTGTTTATCATTAGTTTCCCGTGGTATTTCACACACTTAAAGAAAAAACATGCTCAATTTCTCGTCTTTCCTATGTCGGAATCTGAAACAAATGCAACGCCTGTATTTTATATTGTAATGTTCAAGTAATCTGATTGACACTTTCATCCTTGATAATTGCTAGCCGGATTACAAGGTGATCAAAAACAGGCAGTAAGTTTGTGAGAAGATAAATATCAGAGAAGGAAGCAGAGTCAGTAAAGCAATGATTGAAAGTCATCAAACACTGAACCAGCAGCATCAGTAGCTGGGCAGCGTCGCAAGACTTAACTAGCACATGACACTTCAACACACACTCGTATTAGTTTTGTAAAATTACGCGGATTGACGCGAGCTAATCAGCCGCACAGTATTGGCACGAGGTAAGATAAATTTGTTGTGCGGCTGAATGTTAGCAGGCCCAGGTCTCAGGCCGGCCGGTGTGGCCGATCGGTTCTAGGCGCCTCAGTTTGGAACCGCGTGACCGCTACGGTCGCTGGTTCGAATCCTGCCTCGGGCATGGATGTGTGTGATGTCCTTAGATTAGTTATGTTTAAGTAGTTCTAAGTTCTAGGGGACTGATGACCTCAGATGTTAAGTCCCATAGTGCTCAGAGCCATTTGAATTTTGAACCAGGTCTCAAGGCACGCTGCGGCAGGTCCGGCTTTCAGCAAGGCGACCGATACGAGCAAGCCCAGGTACAAAGACTAGCAGCGTAAGAAGCTTCCTGGCAGATTAAAACTGTGCCGCAGCAAGACTCGAACTGGGGACCTTCCCCTTTCGCGGGCAAGCGTTCTACCGTTTTCTTGTGGTATAGTAGATCAGGGGACAGAGTGGGCAGGGGTCATTCTTGGAGGTCTGGTCACAGTGTCCTGGTCTTCTGACAGGATAATGGAGCGGCAGCGGGAAGGAATCATTGTACATGTATGTAATTCTTTTTGTTTTATTATTTTTCTGTTTATTTATTTAATTTTAATGTCCCAGAAAAAAATTACACATGAAAAAGAAAGGAAAGATATATAGGGCCGAAGTGACATCCTCGTCACTTCCTATCTCGTGAAACTACGTAAACGTGGGACACCCCACCATTGCGGGGGGTCATGAAACTTGCTGCCCAGAAAGTTCGCAAAGTGAGTTTTGTATTTAGAGTGACGTCGAATGATTTCCTGTTGTTCTAGTAGATAACGCCAATAGTCCATGCCCAAATTACGGTCCGCGAGAGCATGTAGTGTGATGCGTGTCTTCCAATCCAGCGGATTGCCGACTTTTTCTGTGACGGGAAAAAGACAGCGTCTGGCAAAAATAAAACGTCCGTCGTGGTCGTGGATTCGTCAGTGCACCGGAGGAGTGCCATGATGCGTTGCGTCAGCTGCCAAACATCCTTTGCCTCGCCGCACTGCAGAGAATGTTCGTTGGTGTCCTTCATGCCACATATTAGGCAGAGCGGGGAATCTACCATGTGAATGTCGTACAGTCGTTGGCGGTTGACTGTCTTGCGGATGATTAATGTATACCAAGACGATCTCGCTGCCGTGGTGAGGAGAAGCGTATGGACAGCTCGCCAAATCTGTATTTAAGTTCGACAACATTGCTACCACGAAGACTCCTCAAGTATCGATATATCTCATGGGTAGTGGGGATTCATGTAGAAGATATCTCCAACTGAACGTAACTAAAATTAATAAAGAATCGGGCGATGTGAGAAAAAGAATGCGATATTGTGCCTACCACCACCGGCGGTTCAAAGAACGGGGGAAGTAGCACGTCCAAGATCGCCGACGTGATGGAGTGTAGCCGTTGGTTCCATGTCCGTGGTGTCGCTTGCAGTTATAGAGCTAGAGTCTTGTTCCGCACATTCGTGAGGACAAGTCCTCCAGAATGGTGTGGGAGAGTTAAAGTCTCGTATTTGACCTTAACATCCCTTGGCTGATATAGTATCCAAAGGCCGCCATTAACCTGTCAGCAGTACCATGTGGCATTGGCAGTACGTGTGCCAGGTGCGGCAGTCGCGAGGACAGATGAACATTAGTGTATGCTATGCTTTGGAGCAAGTCGTGGGTTCTGAGTGAATTGCAACGTACGTGCAGTCGGACATGCGGCAACAGACGTCGGTAGCTAGCCGCCGTTGATTGCCGTAGCGATCGGGTGAACAATACCCCTAAGCATAGCAAGGCGTCCACCGTCATAAACGGACTGTGCAGAGCGTCCAGCCCTCGTCCGATGTGCATAATCTCGATTTTATTCGTGTTGACCCTGCTACCCGCCGCTACTCCATCCGTAGTAAGAAGGGCAATCACTTCACGTATTTCGCTCTCCGACAGGAGGAGTGTCATAAGTTGCCGGCATATGTACGACACGTGAAGGAACTCGCACGCCTGTAGGAGTCCGTCTAAGAGTCTACATCAATGGTTAGAGCGCTATTGCAATCATCGACAAGGGACATCCTTGCCTAACTGAGCTGCAAACAGGAATCGTTCCTACCTCCCTGCCATTGACTCTCACCGTCGAAGGAGCGCCGCGAAGGAGGCGCATGAGGACGTTAATAAAATCCTGAGGTATCGCCATGCGTCGCATGGTCGAGTCAAAGAAATCATGGTTGATCCCGTCAAAGGCACGATCAAAATCCACTGACACGAACGCCGCTCGCATGCGACAAGCGTCCGTCAGGGAAATTATGTCCCGGTATTCGCCTAGGATAGAATGAATGTTGCTCCGAACCCCTAGACAAGCCAGGTCTGATGGTAATGTCTTAGATATTACAGTCTTGAGCCTTGCCGCCAACATTCACGCAAAGATCTCATAGTCGGTATTGAGCATTGTGAGCGGTCGAAATTGATGGGCACGACACTCCCTGCCGATTTCGGTGTTGGTATAAGCAGTCCCGTCATGAATTGCGACGAAACGTCCATGTCAGAGCTGAATGACTCATTATACGTCAATACCAATTGGGGCATCATTAAATCATCAAATTTGCAATAAAATTCGAGTGTTAACCCATCTGCCCCAGGGGATTTATGCACCACAATCTTCATGAGTGCCCTCCGTATGTCATCTTCCGTTAGGGGTTCCAATAACGCCTCTGCATCAGTACCATCCACTTCCGTTCGCACCTGTCGCAAAATTTCTCCTATTCGATTGTCCAACGGCATCCCAGGGAAAAGGAGGTGGTAATGCTCCAGAAACACAGCAGCAATGTCCTGTTTGGACGTCAAGGGCCGACCATCATCATCATGGAGCACTGTGATCAAGGATAGGCGATTACGTTCTCCATCGTCGTTGTCCAAGCACCGAGCACGGATCGAAAGTTCCTCCAGTCGACGTCTCGTGATCGATATAATGCACGCCTGAATGCGGTGGACTTCCACTTGACGTTCGGGCGATGGGGCCCTGGAGGCCAAATCACGGAGCACCATGTAGTAATAATCAAGTGTGTCTCGGAGGCATTTCGCTTTTTCCTTACCATATGTCATAAGAGCTATCCGTATCGCCAGTCTTTCACATTGCAGCCACCATGAAAGAACCGCATCGGCAGACGGCGAGTGCGTGTCTACCATGTTTCTACGATGCGCTGGCGACATTCGAGATCCATCAATAAGCATAAATTAAATTTCCATGAACTACGGCTCCACCAGACCCGCTGCCGTAGGAGGGTTAACGTGCATAGATTAGATTAGATTAGATTAATACTAGTTCCATGGATCATGAATACGATGTTTCGTAATGATGTGGAACGAGTCAAATTTTCCAATATATGACATAATTAAGTTAATTTAACAACATACTTAAGTTAATATAACAACTTTTTTATTTTTTGTGTTTTTTATTTTTTTTATAATTTTTTTGTTTTTTTCTTAATCTACATCTAAAAATTCCTCAATGGAGTAGAAGGAGTTGTCACTCAGAAATTCTTTTAATTTCTTCTTAAATACTTGTTGGTTATCTGCCAGACTTTTGATACTATTTGGTAAGTGACCAAAGACTTTAGTGGCAGTATAATTCACCCCTTTCTGTGCCAAAGTTAGATTTAATCTTGAATAGTGAAGATCATCCTTTCTCCTAGTATTGTAGTTATGCACACTGCTATTACTTTTGAATTGGGTTTGGTTGTTAATAACAAATTTCATAAGAGAGCATATATACTGAGAAGCTACTGTGAATATCCCTATATCCTTAAATAAATGTTTGCAGGATGATCTTGGGTGGACTCCAGCTATTATTCTGATTACATGCTTTTGTGCAATAAATACTTTATTCCTCAGTGATGAATTACCCCAAAATATACCATATGAAAGCAATGAGTGAAAATAGGCGTAGTAAGCTAATTTACTAAGATGTTTATCACCAAAATTTGCAATGACCCTTATTGCATAAGTAGCTGAACTCAAACGTTTCAGCAGATCATCAATGTGTTTCTTCCAATTTAATCCCTCAACAATGGACACACCTAAAACTTTGGAATATTCTACCTTAGCTATATGTTTCTGATTAAGGTCTATATTTATTAATGGCGTCATACCATTCACTGTACGGAACTGTATGTACCGTGTCTTATCAAAATTCAGTGAGAGTCCATTTACAAGGAACCACTTAGCAATTTTCTGAAAGACAGTATTGACAATTTCATCAGTTAATTCTTGTTTGTCAGGTGTGATTACTATACTTGTATCATCAGCAAAGAGAACTAACTTTGCCTCTTCATGAATATAGAATGGCAAGTCATTAATATATATTAAGAACAACAAAGGACCCAAGACTGACCCTTGTAGAACCCCATTCTTGATAGTTCCCCAGTTTGAGGAATGTGCTGATCTTTGCATATTATGAGAACTGCATATTTCAACTTTCTGCACTCTTCCAGTTAGGTACAAATTGAACCATTTGTGCACTGTCCCACTCATGCCACAATATTTGAGCTTGTCTAGCAGAATTTCATGATTTACACAATCAAAAGCCTTTGAGAGATCACATAAAATCCCAATGGGTGGTGTTCAGTTATTCAGATCATTCAAAATTTGATTGGTGAAAGCATATACGGCATTTTCTGTTGAAAAACCTTTCTGGAAACCAAACTGACATTTTGTTAGTACTTCATTTTTACAGATATGTGAAGCTACTCTTGAATACATTACTTTCTCAAAATTTTTGGATAAAGCTGTTAGAAGGGAGATTGGATGGTAATTGTTGACATCAGATCTATCCCCCTTTTTATGCAAAGTTATAACAATAGCATATTTCAGTCTATTAGGGAAAATGCCCTGTTCCAGAGAGCTATTACACCAGTGGCTGAGAATCTTACTTATCTGTTGAGAACAAGCTTTTAGTATTTTGCTGGAAATGCCATCAATTCCATGTGATTTTTTGGTTTTATTATTATTTTTTCTTAATTTCAGAGGGAGAAGTGGGTGAGATTTCAATTGTATCAAATTGCATAGGTATGGCCTCTTCCATTAACAGCCTAGCATCTTCTAATGAACACCTGGCTCCTACTATAACCACAACATTAGGAAAATGATTATTAAAAATATTTTCAACTTCTGACTTTTTGTTCGTAAAGTTTTCATTCAATTTGATGGTAATACTGTCTTCCTGTGCTCTTGGTTGACCTGTTTCTCTTTTAATAATATTCCAAATTGTTTTAATTTTATTATCAGAGTTGCTGATTTCAGACATGATACACATACTTCTGGATTTTTTTAATAACTTTTCTTAATATAACACAGTAGTTTTTATAATGTTTGATAGTTTCTGGGTCACTACTCTTTCGTGCTGTCAGATACATTTCCCTTTTCCGGTTACAAGATATTTTTATACCCTTAGTAAGCCATGGTTTGTTACAAGGTTTCTTACGAGTATATTTAACTATTTTCTTGGGGAAGCAGTTTTCAAATGCATTTACAAAAATGTCATGAAATAAATTATATTTTAAATTGGCATCAGGTTCACGGTACACCTCATCCCAGTCTAACTGCTGTAGGCTTTCCCTGAAATTTGCAATTGTTAAATCGTTGACTGAACATACTACTTTGGAGGACTGTTAAGTACTGCTGAATGGAGCTATGTCATATATTGTAACTAGCTGTGCACCATGATCAGAAAGACCATTCTCAACAGGCTGAGCATTTATCTGGTTAAACTTATCTTGGTCTATAAAGAAGTTATCTATCAGTGAGCTGCTATCCTTTACCACCCGAGTAGGAAAATCAATAACGGGTGTCAAATTGAAAGAACCAAGTAATACTTCAAGGTCATTTTTCCTATTACCCTCTTTCAGAGAATCTACATTGAAGTCCCAGCAAATAATAATTTGCTTCCCCCTGTCTGACAGATAGCACAACAAGGAGTCCAAATTTTTTAGAACTAGATGAAAATTTCCTGAGGGGGACCTATATACAGTTACAATTATAAATGTGCCTTTATTTAATTTAAGCTCACAGGCACATGCTTCTATATATTTCTTTACACAAAACTTTTTTGTTTCTATACTTTTTGCACAATGATAACTTTTGACATATATGGCAACTCCTCCTTTCTCCATATTTTCTCTCATTACATGTGCAGAGAGCTTATATCCACTTACATTTACCTTATCCATATCAGTAACAATGTGATGCTCAGACAGGCATAGTATATCTATTTCATCCTCAGCTTATAAATCTTCTAAACAAACCAGAAGCTCATCTATTTTATTCTTTAAACTCCCAATATTTTGATGAAATATACTTACATTATTTTTAATTACACTTCTATGAGAACCTTACCTTATTCTAACATTTGCAGTACTTTCCTGTCTGAGTTTCTCATTGTGCTTAGGCCTAGTTCCTATACCAGTAGTCACATGGTGTTCAGAGAGGCAGATTATGTCAACTGGGTTGGGTGACTTTAATTCAGCAATGCAATTACCTAGGACTGAGATACAACTTGGTGGAGATAAAATTTCTGGTGATTGGTGAAACTTTATAATTGACAGCTGTGATTGGTGATCCAATGTGCTAGAGTTGTGCTGTTTAATTTCTTTCCTAAACTGAAGATTTGTTTCAATCCTGACCTCTCGTAGAACTTGACATATTTCTGTCTTACCTATCCTAAAAAGGTGCTGCTCCAACACCTGTAACCACTGGTATTTTACCATTCATGGCAGTGCCTCCCCCCCTTAAATTTCCTGCTATTACCTCAGTCAGTTTCCCCTTCCCTTTCCTGTTGAGATGTAGGCCGTGCCTGGTATAGTCCCACCTACTGAGAGAATCAACAGGAACCACACCAATATGAGCCCCCGCACCCGATCCAAGCAGCCGTTCCAACTCCAAATAAAATCTCCCAACAGAAGAGTTCAAATGAGGCCGGTCATGCCGTCTCAGGACAGATACAAATTCAACATCAGTGTGTCTCGACGCCGACGCAATCTTTACCAGGTCACACTCTATACTCTACCCAGGATCTCTGTCGATGCTGTTCCCTGGCCCTCCCACAATAACCATGGTGTCTTCCCTGGTAAATCCTTTACAGAGTGAACCTAAATCCTCTGTCACCTGATCCAGACTAGCACTTGGTTTGAAAAAATTTGTGACCTGGTATTCTGGTCCTAATTCCTCCCGCAGAAGTTGGCCTACACCTCTGGCATGAGAACTGCCTAACAACAAAACTTTCTTCCTTTTCGACGACTTTCCTACATTCTTTTTCAATTTCCTATTGAAAGTTTGTTGTGTCCTGTCTACACCTACCTCTGCTTGAGGCTCATCAGTTTCTAACTGAAGCAACAGGTCAAACTTATTTTTGACATTCACCACAAAACTGTCAGACTTAGTTCTAGGCCTGTTCCTTCTGTTACCTGTTGCCACTTCCCACCTCTCTTTGCCCTTCTCCCTCCTTAACCTGTCCAGATCTTCCCTAGCCTGATCTAGCTCAGCCTGAAGGGCAGCAATTTTCCCCTCCTGTTCCACTATCTTCCTATCTCTGCTGCAAATCCACGCCACTGCAGTTCCCCCAGTGAAAAAAAACTACTGCATCCATCACACCGAACCCTGGAACTAACAATTCTACAGCAAGTCAGGCACTTCTCACTCATGGCAAAAATAATACTTTAGCTGGAATAAATCAATTAAATTACCGAAAATCAAAAAAGACGTTACAAGAATTAAGCCTATTCACAAATATATATAAGCAAGTTTCTGATTTAAAATTCCGCTGTTTTTCTGAGATCTGTATTAAAACAATGAAGGTATACGCTATTTATTATATATTTCACTCGGTGGAATGAAAAAAAGGACAATTAAACGAGATACTTTAAGTTTGATTCTCCAAAAACGTTACGAGAATTAAGCCTATAAACAAATGTATATAAGCAAGTTTCTGATATAAAGAAACGCTTTTTTCTGAAATCTGTTTTGAAACAATGAAGTTATACGCTATTTACGGTAGTTTACTTATTTGTTACCGAGAAACTAGTTAAATTACCGTGAAACAAGAAACAAACACGTTTACAAAATATAAGCCTAAGCGCGACTTCGCGAAGTTACGATCTTTTCGTGTTTTCCGAAAAAATACGCAAAGAAAAGTCAAACCTTCAACGGCAAGACTAAGCGATACACTAATGCACGTATTTAATTTGTTATCGGGGTTAAACTAAATTATATTCCTGTCTAAATCACTTAACTTTCTGGAAATAGTTTCTGGCGTCACTTACTCGGCGGCCATCTTGGAACCTTCCATAAATATGCAAGGTAATCCGTAAAAGCTGTGGGCCAAAGTTCAGCAGCCAACACGTGATCTCTTAATCCGTCAGAAACGTAAATCCGATCCAGCCTGCTCCCCAAGTGGCTATTAAAAAACGTGTAGCCCTCTCGCTGTCCATAGACCTTTTCCCACGTGTCCATTAGTGCCATTTCCTGGCAGATCGTGTGCAATGCGTAGCAAGAGCGGAAATTAGGGGTTTGATCCTTCGGTGTGAGAGAACAATTAAATTCCCTTCCTACTAAGATGTGGTCATATCTCCCATGGAATAGAGGGGTAATCTCCTGCGAGTGGAATCCTGCTCGCGCCCGTCAATTGTCAGATCCGGAGGGTGCATAGTTGTTGACAATACGAATGCTGTTCACGGTCACAGCCAAATACCGAGCCGAAGGGAGGTAATCGAGGTCACTCATCGGAATCCCTTCACGGACTAATATCGTTGTGCCATGTCCTCCATCTGGAGGCGGCACTAGATAAGTATTGTAACCATGCACGTCGGGAAGCGCAGCATTGCAGGTTTCCTGGACCAGCAGAATATCCACGTCTGTGGCGTAAATCATGTCCCTGAAAAGTTGCATCTGTGCAAGTGAACATGCGGTTTTAATGTTCACTGTTCCCATCTTTTATGCTTGGTCCGTTGTCGTTGTCATGCTCGTGTCATGTCGTTGTGAACTCCAGGGTCTTTAGTCCACTATTCGTGCTCAGAGGGGTGCCTCCGTTGTTTTCGTTCCGTGGTGTGCATCCTGTAAGGGAGCCGTCATCGATTGGGAGCGCCAATTCCTGCATCTCTTCGACTGGTTCCGCCCAGTCGCAGTGGTCATCAATCCCAGAAACGTCCTCTGATGTATTTCGATGTGGTTACCGGGTCATTGTACCTGACTCCTCCGTCGGCAGTACCGGGTCAGTCGGTGTGAATGAAGAGGGACCGTCTGAAGGAATCCTGTCAGCGTCCTCTAAAGGCACGTGTTCCATGTCATACAGTTCTTCGGCTAGAATAATTTCCGTGTCCCCGAAGCTAGGGGAGAACGTGTCACCCGAACCATGGCGACGCTTTTTGAGATGCTTCGGCGATCGTTGTTTGCGCGCCTTGCCCTCTGCTGCCGTAGGCGACGCCTCACTTTGATCGACTGTCTCGACCTCCACTTCCACGTCACGTGCTACATGTGAGGTTGCGGAAGGCTCCTCTTAAGTGACGTGGGTCTAAGGGCATTCTCCGTGTCTCCTCCATGCTCCCGCAACTCGGTCTCGCCGGCCGCTGTGGTTGAGTGCTTGTAGCGCTTCAGTCCGAAACCATGCGGCTGCTACGGTCGCAGGTTCGAATCCTGCCTCTGGCATCGTTGTATGTGATGTCCTTAGGTTAATTAGGTTTAAGTAGTTCTAAGTCTAGGGGACGGATTACGTCAGATGTTAAGTCCCATAGTGCTTAGAGCCATTTGAACCATTTAACTCAGTCTGCTCTTGCATCAACACATCCTTGTCACGCTCCGAACTCGGCAACACCCCCCGGCGGGCCACGGACACGTACGTCATAGGCAGTTGCCTGGGAACTTCTCGCTGTGTCGCTTCTCCACGTGGCAGTCGCATGACGCGGAGTTGTATACACCCCACCACAGCCAGAACATGTGGGTTGCTGGCCATAGTAAATCACAATAGCTCGACATCCTGCAATATATAAATAAGAAGGGATATGTTTGTTAAGGATGACCCGCACCTGTCGGACGCCCTTTAGCGCGGGATAGGCGCTAAAACTCGCCTAGCGTTCAGGCGTATGACTGAGTACCGTTCTATATCGTCGCAGCGATTCAATAACCATTGATTCTGGTACTTCAAATGGCAATTCAAAGATACGAATGACCCTCACACCCAAGGTGAAGGAGCTACTGTTACATCGCTGATATGGCAATCAGAGTGTCGAAATTTAAATCTTCTTTGAGCAGCGGCGAGCGTTCTTTCCCACGCAGCTTCATCGATCATCTTGACGTACATTGTACTGTTTACAATGGATAGGTGTATTCCAATTAGGTCTGTAGCAGGTAAATTAACTTCTTGCCTCAAAAAAACGCTCTATTTCGAAAGCCTTGGGTCTGGCATATTCGTTGTCAAACGTAAATTGGAGCGTAGTCTTTCTAAAATTGTGTGCCATGACGATCTAGTCAGACAACAACAAGCGCGAGTACCGGCGGCGTAAACACGTCCTCATCCACGCGCGCCCGCGGCCGGGACAACAGGCCCGTTCCGCGCCACCGCCTAAAGCAGACTGTTCATATACGCTACCCAAGCACGACTGACGCCCCGCCCTCAAAGCCTTACTTCCGCCAGTACCTCGTCTCCTACCTTCAAAACTTGAGAGAAGCTCTCCTGCGAACATTTCAGAACTAGGACTCCTGGAAGAAATGATATTGAGGAGACATGGATGTTTCCAGAATGAGATTTTCACTCTGCAGCGGAGTGTGCGCTGGGACCGAGTTCGAGTCTCGGTCCGGCACACAGTTTTAATCTAACAGGAAGTTTCACATCAGCCCACACTCCGCTGCAGAGAGAAAATTCCGTCCTGGAAACATCCCTCCGTCTGTGGCTAAGCCATGTCAAAATGGTTCAAATGGCTCTGAGCATTATGGGACTTAACATCTGAGGTCATCAGTCCCCTAGAACTTAGAACTACTTAAACCTAACTAACCTAAGGACATCACACACATCCATGCCCGAGGCAGGATTCGAACCTGCGACCGTAGCGATCGCGTGGTTTCAGACTGAAGCGCCTAGAACCGCTCGGTCACTGCGGCTGGCCATGTCTCCGCAGTATCCTTTCATCCAGGAGTTATAGTTCTGCCAGCTTCGCAGGAGAGCTTCTGTTAAGTTTGCTAGGTAAAGACGAGGTACTGGCGGAAGTAAAGCTGTGAGGACGGGGCGTGAGTCGTGCTTGGGCAACTCAGATGCTAGAGCATTTGCCCGCGAAAGGCTAAGGTCCCAGGTGAGAGTCTCGGTCCGGCACACAGTGTTATTCTGCCAGGAAGTTTCCGCTACAGAGTGAAAATCTCATACTAGCAGCGTAGCCAGAAAAGGGGAAGTCCCTAAGCTTGGAATTGTGACGGCTGTTACTCGCACAGCTTTTGTGCAGGTGATGTTACAAGAAATGGCGGAGTGTCAGACAATCTTAAAAATGGCTAGGTTACAGCTTTTTGATATTCGACAACGACCGACATCAGATATTAATGCAAATCTGAATTCATTTGCGACCTCAAAAAAATCCGGCACATCCAGTGACACAATAATATTCAATTTCTTTAAAAGTACCGAAGTTAGTACATCACAGCGAGTAAATATTTACACTGTGAACCTCTGAACTAACAACTTTTGATTAATTCATGCGATTTCAACGAACGATATCTCAGGTGATAGCATTACACTATACTTAGCACCCCTGAAAGCTAAATATCTGTATCTACTTTATTTATTGATTTACGACGTCTTTTGTATCTTTTTCATTATGGATATGTTTGTCAGAACATTGTATTTTTCACATTTACACTGCAAATGAAGGCAGCATCAGTACCTCACATTTTGTCATACTTGTGTATTTATTTGATGAACAGCTTACTGTTTTGCCAATAACTTTATTCAAATGTTGACTGCAAGTGCTACTAAAAACTGTGCTGATTTATAAGTGGTCAGTCTCATGTGTTAGCGGACACCACAATTGAAAAGACAACCAAGAGACGCTTGTGTCAAGAAGGCATAAATAACTGTTTAAACAATACTTAAGGACAATCTGTTGTCATTTATCGTGAACAAACTTGCGAAAGAATGCTGGCTTATTTATTTATAAGCCAACTTTTATTTACATTTATTGCAAATTATTTGAGTGTAACTGAATGTTTATTATATTTCTTTATTCAGATGGTGTTGTAATATATTAGTTTAGTCCAGGAAGAGGTCAACTTGAATGAAATCATGTCTGTAGAGCTTATGGATCATCTATTTTTGGTGCAGATGGCCTCAGCAAGTGGACAAGCAGATTGGAACATTTTATGATGAGTCCTTGATGAAGGGAGAAATGCCTGCGGTAATGCTCGTGATTTTACAAATATCGAAAGTTGGGACAAGGGCTAATAAACCTTTGTCTGCAACTGGTTGGTTGAATTTTCGACCTCTTCAGATTTACACAGTTGCCGTTTCGTAGCCATGTTTAAGATTTTGAAATGTAGGACATGAATGATAAAATCTTCTCGGGTTGATAGCCGAGTTAATGCGTTGTTCTTCAGCAACGCTTTAGCAAGTTTCTTAATTGCCACCTTCAGGCGAAGATGACAAGTAAGATAGTAAGAAACTTGCTGAAACGTTGCTGGACAACAACGCATTAACTCGGCTGTCAACCCGAGAAGATTTTTCATCGAGATTCGCCGAGAAAACCTGCATTCTCATACAGGACATGAATGACCAAAACGTAGAGCATATAGGACACCATGATATGATAGACAAACAAACGGTTTAATCAAAGATTTGACGTTCGTGAGTACATTATTTTAAAAGAATCTTGCGCGCTGTACAAGTCGATATCTGTATTATTAGAGTATTAGTCGTATTATAGTATTCTGTTTTATCTTCCCTCCTTTTATCATCCGTTACATTCTTCCGTCATATAAAAGTTTAAGCTCAACTAATTTCTACATCTTTAAGATTGTGACATCTATATTGTTGACGCACTGCCACCCTGAGTTCTTTGGTGAGAGAGTGCTACATCTGCTAGCTTCTGGAGTCACAGTGAAATGTAGTGAGAAATATAGTGCAAAGAGCTAAAGTATCTTGGTTTTGTTCTTGTCTACAATCAAGTTCATCGAGTCAAATTTATATTTAGTCGCGTTTGTAAAAATTTTTAATTTGGATGACAGTAGATTACATGTATGTTATCTTGGAAATGATCAGGGGTATAAAATATAAGAAAGGGCGAAATACACATAGACCTTTATTTCCTGTGCTTAAGGACTCTTCTGTTATAGTCGCATGATTAATGTCAAACCAACATCTGGCCGAGCAGTTCTAGGCGCTACAGTATGGAACCGCGCGACCACTACAGTCGCAGATTCGAATCCTGCCTCGGGCATGGATGTGTGTGATGTCCTTAGGTTAGTTAGGTTTAAGTAGTTCTAAGTTCTAGGGTGGTCAGTCTGGTGGGTTGAGTTCGACTCTGCAGCGGCCATCATCAGCGGTGACGTTGACGGTGGTATAGCGACAGTGGGGACCTTCGCAACGCAGGCCACCGGCGGTGACTTCGAGTTCATCAGCATCGACACTTCGGGCAGTAGCAGTACAGCAGAAGCAATGTTGGTTGGTTGTTTGTGGGAAGAGACCAAACAGCGAGGTCATCGGTCTCATCGGATTAGGGAAGGATGGGGAAGGAAGTCGGCCGTGCCCTTTCGAAGGAACCATCCCAGCATTTGCCTGGAGCGATTTAGGGAAACCTAAATCTGGATGGCCGGACGCGGGATTGAACCGTCGTCCTCCCGAATGCGAGTCAAGTATGCTACCAATGCGCCACCCCGCTCGGTACAGCAGAAGCATCCAGCATGATCCATAACTTAAGTATTTGTGCCGAGAGTGAATCGTAACAGAAATATTTATCAACGAAATAATAATTTTCAAAGAGGAAATGGAAACTCGGAACTTTATTAACGGAAATCAAAATCGGGAACGAAAATTCCAGGGTCAGGAGCCTCAAGATATGCAGCGCCAGAATACAAGGTCGGGAAATAAGACATCGCCGCTTTTCAGGTCCGGAGATGGCGAAATAAACCGGCGTTGAAAAGAACACGTTTTCTCAAAAATTCTGTGGGTATCGAAAATTCGGCAAAGAAGCCACAAATGATGGAGATTTATTTTATGAAAGATTGAGTGATCGGAAGACAGGCTGAGATGGATCTTAATTTGGTGGAGGTGGAATATATAACGAATTCTAATGAGTAAGGAGCAAGAATTATAGTAATGTAGGTGGAAATAATGTAGATGATTTTGTATTGGAGGAGGTAGATGAAGCTAACTGTGAAGGTGGTGAAGTTGTAGTCTTGTCAGCTGGAAATGATGTTTTTGGCTTAGTGACGGAAGAGTGTGAAGGTAGTTGTGAAGGCGGCGTAGCAACGGTCTCATCAGCTGGTGAAGAATTTTGGAAGTTGGTGATTTATTGTTAAAGGGAAGCAAAGGCGATGCTTTAGAGGCTGAAGTTGCAAAAGTTGAAGCTACAGATTCAGATATCTCATAGGAAGAAGTTTGTGCTGTAATTTCTATTGATGGGGGTGAACCGATCGCTCTCGACGAAAGCGTGAATTATGAGTGGATGTGGAAGGATGAATGTGAAAGTAATGTGTTAGGTAGTAGATCAAAATGCACAGTGGTGGAGCAATTTTAGACTAGATAAAATGTAACAGACACATAGATGGATCCGAGTTCGGCGCAGTTCGGGTGTACAGCGAATTAAAATGTGGAGCGATGCAATAGTGGTAATTTATGTGGTGTGTCGGCGGAAGTCGACAGATGTACTGATGGCGATTTCTATACTGTTTCGACGGATGTAATAGACTTTATAAGTAATGAATCTTATGAGTTATCGGCATATGCTAGTGGAGCTAATTTTGATAAAGTTTGTATTGTTTTGGCGGAAGTAAGTGACGATTTGTTTAAGACAGACCAAGTTTAACGTTGTGTGGTTAATTGTGAGGATTTTTGCAGCTATTGATATCGTTAATTCGGAGAAAGCGAACAGTATATTTAATGCTTGCGAGGCTGATGAAAGGACGGGTTTTGAGGGTGATTTAAAGCACTCGGATGAGTTGCAGGTAGAACAGGAGAGTCTAGGAATGGATAATGAGACCGAGGATTGTTCTGAAATTATGAAGTTTACCATAAATATGGAAGAAAAATTAAGGGATGTAAAATGATCTTTTGAGAGAACAGTGTTCAGAGAGGGGTGAAATAAAAAATGTGCAGCCTGTAGGTGAATTGATCGATATTAATGATGAAAGAAAGTGTGCATAGCTCAGAACGAGAAATGGTGTTATAGCGGTGATTACAATTTTTTTATGTAAACAAAAGTGTCCGATTGTGACCGAGGAAAAAGCGCTCGAATTTGAGCAGGTGAAAATATGCAAAAAAGTGAGGTTCAAAAGATAATCTCACTGGCTGGATAAATGTAAGCGGCTACGGTGGCTGACTTGCATCTTGTGTACGAAGAACATGGTATTAAAAAACTTTTGTATGTAAATAAGGGTATTTTCATGTGGAGTTTATAGAATTTTGGGTCGCACAACTCCTGGTGCGCGAAGATCGGCAGACAGTAATTAGTTGTGTAAGCGAGGAATAAATTGTATTCTACGTAAGATTTGTGCGGGAATTTCAAGATGTTATTTAAATATGTTACTTTGGTACGTGTATTTCTAGTGTGATATATGTGGTTTATTTGTAACTATTGTTCGCACTAAATCTGTTGTGTGAATGTCATCAGGGCTCATTAAAATTTTAATTGCTTATGGGCAAAAAGGTGGGAATTTGAGGATATGGGACCTCGATAAACTGAAAGAACCAGAGGTTGTACAGAGTTTCAGGGAGAGCATAAAGGAACAATTGACAGGAATGGGGGAACGAAATACAGTAGAAGAAGAATGGGTAGCTTTGAGGTATGAAATAGTGAAGACAGCAGAGGATCAAATAGGTAAAAAGACGAGGGCTAGTAGAAACCCTTCGGTAATAGAAGAAATATTGAATTTAATTGATGAAAGAAGAAAATATAAAAATGCAGTAAATGAAGCAGGCAAAAAGGAATACAAACGTCTCAAAAATGAGATCGACAGGAAGTGCAAAATGGGTAAGCATGGATGGCTAGAGGACAAATGTAAGGATGTAGAGGCTTATCTCACTTTGGGTAAGATAGATACTGCCTACAGGAAAATTAAAGAGACCTTTGGAGAAAGGAGAACCATTTGCATGAATATCAAGAGCTCAGATGGAAACCCAGTTCTAAGCAAAGAACGGAAAGCAGGAAGGTGGAAGGAGTATATAGAGGGTCTATACAAGGGCGATGTACTTGAGGACAATATTATGGAAATGGAAGAGGATGTAGATGAAGATGAAATGGGAGATATGATACTGCGTGAAGAATTTGATAGAGCACTGAAAGACCTAAGTCGAGATAAGGCCCCGGGAGTAGACAACATTCCATTAGAACTACTGACAGCCTTGGGAGAGCCAGTCCTGACAAAACTCTACCATCTGGTGAGCAAGATGTATGACACAGGCGATATACCCTCAGACTTCAAGAAGAATATAATAATTCCAATCCCAAAGAAAGCAGGTGTTGACTGATGTGAAAATTACCGAACTATCAGTTCAATAAGTCACAGCTGCAAAATACTAACGCGAATTCTTTACAGACGAATGGAAAAACTGATAGAAGCCGACCTCGGGGAAGATCAGTTTGGATTCCGTAGAAATGTTGGAACACGTGAGGCAATACTGATCCTACGACTTATCTTAGAAGAAAGATTAAGGAAAGGCAAACCTACGTTTCTAGCATTTGTAGACTTAGAGAAAGCTTTTGACAATGTTGACTGAAATACTCTCTTTCAAATTCTGAAGGTGGCAGGGGTAAAATACAGGGAGCGAAAGGCTATTTACAATTAGTACAGAAACCAGATGGCAGTTATAACAGTTGAGGGGCAGGAAAGGGAAGCAGTGGTTGGGATGGGAGTGAGACAGGGTTGTAGCCTCTCCCCGATGCTATTCAATCTGTATATTGAGCAAGCAATAAAGGAAACAAAAGAAAAGTTCGGAGTAGGTATTAAAATCCATGGAGAAGAAACAAAAACTTTGAGGTTCGCCGATGACATTGTAATTCTGTCAGAGACAGCAAAGGACTTGGAAGAGCAGTTGAACGGAATGGACAGTGTCTTGAAAGGAGGGTATAAGATGAATATCAACAAAAGCAAAACGAGGATAATGGAATGTAGTAGAATTAAGTCGGGTGATGCTGAAGGAAATAGATTAGGAAATGTGACACTTAAAGTAGTAAAGGAGTTTTGCTATTTGGGGAGCAAAATAACTGATGATGGTCGAAGTAGAGAGGATATAAAATGTAGACTGGCAATGGGAAGGGAAGAGTTTCTGAAGAAGAGAAATTTGTTAACATCGAGTATAGATTTAAGTGTCAGGAAGTCATTTCTGAAAGTACTTGTACGGAGTGTAGCCATGTATGGAAGTGAAACGTGGATGACAAATAGTTTAGACAAGAAGAGAATAGAAGCTTTCGAAATGTGGTGCTACAGAAGGATGCTGAGGATTAGATGGGTAGATCACATAACTAATGAGCAGGTGTTGAATAGAATTGGGGAGAAGAGGAGCTTGTGGCACAACCTGACAAGAAGAAGGGACCGGTTGGTAGGACATGTTCTGAGGCATCGGGGGATCACAAATTTAGCATTGGAGGGCAGCGTGGAGGGTAAAAATCTTAGAGGGAGACCAAGAGATGAATACACTAAGCATATTCAGAAGGATGTAGGTTGCAGTAGGTACTGGGAGATGAAGAGGCTTGCACAGGATAGAGTAGCATGGAAAGCTGCATCAAACCAGTCTCAGGACTGAAGACGACAACAACAAAAACAACAACATGGGTATAGAACACAGGGTTGAGTGCAAAGTATAAGCTAAGGTATTACAGATATATTATGTAGGTTAGTTGATAATGTACGTTGTTTTGGAAGAGTTTTTCAATAGATTTATCTACGTAAAATTATTGGAATAAGTTCGTAATATGTTTATGATTATAAAGTCTGGAGATAAATCGTACTTTAGTACAAATAAGAATGAGCATTTTGTGAACCGTGATCCAGTTATGTGCTAAGTTAAAATGAAAGCTAAATGGGGGATTTCTGCATAGGGTGTTGTAAGTGCTCCAGGGAAGCAGAGGGAAATGTCGGCGGACGGGCCTCTGCAAAGGAGCCAGAGAAAGTGTGTCTCACAATGCCCTTTCTTTCCTCTTATTCTATCCTGTTTTCCATCACTTGCCTTAGGAGATACGGTCTTCGTTAGCACTGGCGTGCCATCCGTATAGGAGAGGGACAACTCCAAACTGAAAACCGGAATCGGTACTTCCGTTAGGCGCAAGTACGGTCCAACCGGAAATGAGCGACAGTTGCCTGCAGCCAACCTGACTCCGCGCGTCGCCTATTTTCGCTCCTGTGGAACGAAAGCTCGCCGTCACCTAAAATCTGCGTCCCAGGCGCAGTAGCATCGACGGAGAGGACACTCCTTCCACGTGAAAACAACACGGATAGCGGCAGTTGCCGGTCACAAGCTCGCTCTAATGGGCTTAGGAGCGGGCGTCAGGGGTCGGTAGTGACAGTGGGAGGGACCATCGTAGGTCCACTGGCCAGTCACCGCCCGCTTCAAGCTGGGCAGCCCCCAGTCAGTTAGGTACTGGTTCGTCCTGGTGCCGATTGTTCCATTGTGTGCTAGGAGTCGTCACCATAATATCGACACCCGATGCTACAAAAATAACAAAAAAAAATAAAGCTATTTCATTACACATTGGTACATGGAACACCCGCACTATGCTACAAGGCTTCCCGTACACCTGTGGATGCCCACAAGAGCTACGCAAGACGGCTGCTATCGACTTAGAGCTAGTCAGACTGCTGAAAACCAGGCTACCAGAAGAAGGTTCAATACCGGAAAAATACTACACTTTTTTCTTGAAGGTCAACGATGCTGCTAGCCCCAGACAGCACAGAATCGGATTTGCTGTCCGTAGTGACCTGCTGTGTTGTACCGAAAACCCGACTGAGATCTCAGAACGCATTATGACTCTGCGATTCACTACATATAGTGGACCACTGACGCTGATATCTGTATATGCACCACTTCTTACTTCAGCTGCTGATGCCGAGGATCAATTTTATGAAAAACTCAGTGACGTGGTACAAGGAGTGCACTCCGGGGACCGTCTATGCATCCTTGGTGATTTCATTGATCGAATTGGTAGTGATTTTGCCACCTGGCCTGACTGTATAAACAAACACGGAGTGGGCAAAACGAATGAAATTACATACTTTAAAGGCAAACCGAACCACAAGGTTTCCTGGATGTACCACCGCTCAAAACATTGGCACCAATTAGATCTTATTCTAACTAAAACGAAAGATCTGCGTTACTTTCTTCATACACGTTCTTTCCTTAGTGCAGACTGTGACACGGATCATGCACTAGCAGCGACAAAAGTGCGCTTTGGGACTAAAAAGTTTCACTCTGCCAGAACATCTTGCAAATCGAAAATTAATCTTTGCCAAACAAGAAACACTGCTTCAGTAGATGTATGTAGTCAGGAGATACGAAAAGAGGTGGATCTCTGGGACGCAGCCGCTCCTATTTCTGAAGACTGGCAGGAGATAAAATCATTTCTTACCGTTACGGTTAGAAACAGTTCCATAATCTGGAAGCAAAATCCCAGGATTTGTTCATCGAGAACATAGATGTCCTGAAACCTCTCCTTGAGGCTAAGCGTCAGGCCACTGTCATCTGGCATAAAAACCCATGCAGTTCTACACGCAGGAAGCTAAGCAAGCCAAAGGCAGCTGTTCACCGCACTGTCCGCAACTGCACCAGTTCCTATTGGGAGCAATTTTTCACTGGCATACATTAGTGTTTCAATGTTGGCGACATTGGTGGTGTGTACTCGGGCATCAAACGGGCCATTGGACCCATTCCAAAGAAGAGCGTACCACTTAAGGAAATAGATGGAAAAGACATCACAGATCGGAATCGTCAAATGCACCGTTGAGTAGAACATTACTCCAGCCTCTACTCACATCCCATCAACATTAGTCCAGACACAATGGACGAAATTCCTCAGATGACACCTTACCATGACTTGGATGCCACGCCTTCTTTGGAGGAACTTCAAAGAGCAGTTGCACAGCTCAAATGTGGGAAGTGCCCTGACAATGACATCATCGCCATAGAAAATGTAAAACTTAAGCCAGTTTTTCAAAGGTGATCGCGGCGATTGCAACTGTCACCGTGGAATCTCACTTCTGAGAATAACTGGAAAAACATTTGCCTGTGTGGTGTTGGGCAGACTTCAGAAGCTTGCCGAGCGCATATACCCTGAGGACAATGTGGGTTTCGTCCCAACGATCTACAGTTGATATGATCTTCACACTCCGGCAAATTCAGGAAAAGTGCCGCGAGCAGAAAACCCCTCTGTTCATTGCCTTTATCGACCTAAAAAAGGCCTTCGACACAGTCAGCAGAGAAGGTCTGTGCGCAGTACTCTTGAAGATAAGGTGTCCTCGAAAGCTTTTAAAATGACCAAGGCTTTCCACGAAGATATGGAAGGTGCTGTAGTCTTCGACGGAATCAAATCTGATCCTTTTGCTGTGAACAGGGGGGTGTTCAATATTTTTTTCTCAGCACTCCTCAAAGTTGCTTTTGGTGAAACAAACTGGGCCTACATCTGTATACCAGTGCCGATGGGAAGCTCTACAACATTTCCCTACTCGGATCCAAGCGCTTCCGAGAACACTTGCTTGTAAACAGCCTTTTATTTGCTGACGATGCTGCATTTGTAGCGCATACTCAAGACGATCTGCAAGTGCTTGTGGATAAATTCTCTACAGCATGCAAGCTATTCTCCATGTCTATAAACGTAAAGAAGACGGTTGTCACGTCACAAAGATACACAGCTCCGCCTGTCATCAAACTGGACGGCTCCTTGTTGAAGGTAGTAGATAAATTCTGCTATCTTGGTTCAATAATGACAGAAGAACTCTCCCTGGATGACGAGATAATGAAAGAATAGGAAAGGCTGCCAGCACTTTCGGAAAGTTCCGCACACGAGCATGGAACAATAAATATCTTACATTGTCAACAAAAATACTTGTGTATCAATCATGTGTGCTGAGTACTCTCCTCTATGGAGCTGGAGACTAAACGCCTTTCACCTGCAGTGCTTACGGAGCATATTGGGAATGTCGAGGAAGGACCCTGTGGCAAATGATATGGTTCTGAAAAGTGCAAAACAACAGAGTATCACTGTCACTCCCAAGCAACGCCGACTGCGTTGGTTAGGACATCTGCATCGTATGGACCACTCCCGTCTGCCCCGGCGCACAGTGAAATAGCAGGAGCAAAGAGACCTTGTGGAAGACATTTACTACGCTTTAGGGATTGCGTCAAGTGTGATACGTGCGCATTTAATATTGACAGACAAGTGGGAGCAACTCGCTGCCGATCGCAGCAAATGGAGGAAACTGACTGCAGATGGAAGCCAGATGCACGACCAAGAATGGCTTAACAACTTAGCTGCAAAACGATCGCGCAGACATGAGCTTCCGACTAACCCTCCTGCAGGAGCGACTCATATTTGTCTCGCTTGTGGGCGCCAAGTCGGCTCTCGCATCGGACTTCTGAGCCAGCAGAGAAAATGTCTCCAGGATGACACTTGAATCTTCCGACAGGAAGCACCAGGTCATTATATTATAGGTTTTAAACTTTCTTATTAGATGCGGTAAAATCGTAGAAAAATGATAAATTGTTAGTTGATTTACGACATCGAACAATTATCATAGCATGAAAGACGTGTTTTCTTGTGGGAATAGTGACAAAGTATTTGAAATGCCGAGCTGAATCAAATGTTTCGCATGTGCGATAAATCAGTTTTTGTCTTTGTGTATGTATCGACTCCACTGGGGAGGGCGTTCAGTGCCTGAACTATGCAGATTCGGGAAATCATATGACTACTGTAACTACACAACAGTCGTAATTTGACAGCTATCGCCCTTCAGAACTAGCGATGACTGTGGCTTGACGCATATTCGGCGCGGTACATGGCCATGGACTCACGAAATTCTGCAGAAGCTGTTGGACTGCGGACAGTCTGAACTTCGACGTCAGAAAACCAATCCTCTGCTGTGTCCCTGAAAGAGAAGTGCTGCGATGTAGTGGTCAAAGCAAAGGTGTAATCAAATGAGCACAAAAGCACTGAGAACATTTCAAAAGAACGAACTGACTCGAGAATTTATTTACAATTATGTGTTTATCTTGGCATTTAATTACTATAAAACTTCGAGGCAGGTTAAATTTGTGCCAGACCGAGACTCGAACTAGGCACCTTTGCCTTTGGTGGACAACTGCTCTACCACTGATCTATCCAAACAGGACTGATGACCTGTCCTCACAGCTTCACTTCCGACAATATCTCGTGTCCTAACTTCCAAACTTCACAGCAACTCTCCTTTCAAGACTGGCATTCCTAGAAGAAAGGATGGTGCAGAGACATGGCTTAGCCACAGCCTAGGGGAAATTTCCAGAGTGGATTTTTCACTCTGCAGCGGAATGTGCGCTAACATGGAACTTTTTGACAGATTAAAACTGTGTGGCGGACCGCTCGTTCGCAGGAGAGATTCTGTGAAGTTTGGAAGGTAGAAGACGAGTTACTTCCGGAAGAAAATTTGGGAGGAGAGGTCGTCAGTGGCAAGTCGGCTTTCAGCCCCGGCACGGCTCGGACGGGCGACGCGCCGAGCACCGCTCCGCGCGTGTGTTTGTCTGCTCGATGCGCGACGTACTGCGTTCGTTATTGTGATTTCAAGCTCTCACTGTATATTGCGTTCTATTACCGCCAGGCGACGGTGAAATTCACTTTCGACGATTCCTACTCGCGCCCAAATGCTTATGAAACCGAACAACGATATTTGAGAGACGACATGCATGTCGATCCCCACGAGCTGATAGGCATTCATCTGTTATCACTTACGGTACACTCTACCACAAGATGAAGAGGTGTGTGACAACCTAGTCCGACGTTTCACCAACGGCTACCGCTTTCGCCACGCTAACGGTAACTCAGCACTGTAACCATGAACCACGCAGGTATTGGGAGTGCATACTTTGCACATATTCGAACTGCCGTTCGAAGTCCCGGCCGCGCTTGTCACAGACGCGTTACGACAGCTACATGGAAGAGAAGTGAAACGCCTTTGAAATCTGCCACGGTCTCAATGGCAACCGATAGGTACGCATCGAACGTCCCGTCGTATGTGTTCATCGGCGGTTGCCGAGCCATCATTGCTTATGACGGACAACCGCGTACGTGTGCCGCCGGTCCAGGTTCACGTGTGGAACCAGTATACTGTTGATAGTGGTGTCCACCACATTACCGGGAGCGGTGAGACCGGTGTGCATAGACGCCGTGCCCGCGACAAAGTCTCACGCGACCTCGAGCTCAGCCGCCCAAGACGCCATGACGGTAGCGCTGCACCACGAGACTCCCTTCCAGGACACAACGCTTGCCACCGGCACCAACGTCGTCGTACCAGGGACGTCGGTATCGGACGCCGGCCTCACTGCCGGAGGTGCTGACCCCAACCCTTCGACGGGGATGGACATTTGGTCCCGGAGAAAACAGTCTTCGAAAATGAGATTTTCACTCTGCAGCGGAGTGTGCGCTGATATGAAACTTACTGGCAGATTAAAACATTATGCCAGACCGAGACTCGAACTAGGGACCTTTGCCTTTCGCGAGCAAGTGCTCTACCATCTGAGCTATCCAAGCACAACTCACGACCCGTCCTCACAGCTTCAATTCTGCCAGTACCTCGTGTCCTACGTTCCAAACTTCTCACAAGCTCTTCTGCGAACCTTGCAGAACTAGCACTCCTGGAAGAAAGGATATTGCGGAGACATGGCTTAGCCACAGCCCACGAAAGGCAAAGGTCCCGAGTTCGAGTCTCGGTCCAGCACACAGTTTTAATCTGCCAGGAAGTTTCATATCAGCGCACACTCCGCTGCAGAGTGAAAATCTCGTTCTGGAAACATCGCCCAGGCTGTGGCTAAGCCATGTCAAAATGGTTCAAATGGCTCTGAGCACTACGGGACTTAATATCTGAGGTCATCAGTCCCCTAGAACTTAGAACTACTTAAACCTAACTAATCTAAGGACATCACACGCATACATGCCCGAGGCAGGATTCGAACCTGCGACCGTAGCGGTAGCGCGGTTCCAGACTGTAGCGCCTAGAACCGCTTGGCCACCCCGGCCGGCTCACATAGTGCAGTCGCGACCACGAACGCTGAACGTGTCGGCGGGAGATCGCTGCTATGTGAGACCACTGCCTCCGGAGTTTTTATTTGCATCCTTCCACCTTACATTGGTGGCTCGACCACGCCAAGCTGGCCCTCCAACAGACGCTCATGGGATATGGCCACGACAGAGCACGCTGGTATTGGCCGATTTCGGAATTTTATTAGACAGTGCTGAGGGAACTAATGATACAGCCGCCATCACGAGACCGGCAGACAGTGGTTAATCGTCTCAAAGCTCACCACGGAACAGCTTGATGGAGCCAGAGTTCGGGCGAGGATGCAGGATACCATTCCCACTGGAATTCCGTCTGTAAGCAGAGAGAGACACCACCATAAGCGCCACCTTATAACATCAGTGGAGACAGCAGCGGGTGGACACGTCGACATGCAGTATGCAGTGTGCCATCGGTGCAGCATTCGTCTCCTCGAAGACATCACTGATACTGGTTTAAAAACCGAGCGGTTCTCACGGTTGTGACTACTATCGTCCTCTTACTCTCCTGAAAGCGGATTGTAAACTCTTGCCTGTATCCTTCGCACTCGTCTTCAGGCCACAATTGGGCACATGATCCATCCTGACCAGACATGTCAGCACCCACAATGCACTTGGCGTCTACCGCGACGTCACTGCGCTGCCGACGGCCTGCCGCCTCTGAGGCACCCTTGTCGCTATCGATTTTGATCACACCTTTGATCATATCGACCATGGTTTCCATCGTGCCGTGCTCGAGCGCACGGGCCTCTCACAAGCGTCAGCAAGAGTGAACCTACGTTTATCCCAGACTACGGTCAACGGCCACCAGACCTTACACATCACTTTTACTGTCGGTGCTACAGGGATATCCTTTATCAAGAGTCTTATTCGCAGGAGTCCTCGAACCTGCGCTGCACGGCCTTCACCAACGACTGCAAGGCATCTTCATTCGGGACATGACCTTCCAATGTGGTGCCTTCACTGATGACATGATGTTCTTGGTGCAGTCGGCCGATGAGATACAAGCAACGCTCCAGTAATTGAGTCGCCAAAGCACATTATCAGGCAGTGTCATCAACATGTGCAAGATGACGTACATGGATGTCAGGAGAGGCTTCCTCCACCCGACAGCGATCCCCTTCCCTAAGGATCCCTCACTGAACGTACTGGGAGTGCAGTTGTCCAGTACAGTTCACCGAACTCCGACACATCGCTGGATACTATGACGGAAACGTCACTCTTCTCTGTGACAGTAGACTTCGCAACATGGATATGATACTCCAGTTGTGTTACATCAACGGTTACCTAGCATCCAAACTTAATTATTTTGCATATATACTTCCCACGATGGTCACCATGGCCCATAGTTTCCAGGCGGCGTATGGACGTTTTGTGAGCGCAGGTCACGTATTCGAAGTCTGCAACACTACTTTACGAGGCCTCCACTGGCGGAAGATCTGGGGGTTGACTCATGTCCACAACCGTGTGTGGGCATTATGCTTATGCACGAGGCCACTCGCATGGATGATGGCCAGTACCAGCTTGACAGGGACGCTGGTTGAGACTGTTGCACCCTGAGATCTTTGACCACCAGCAGCCATGGGCCACATAGCTCCATCTCTCGCCCACATCCGAGATTTGCTGGCCGAACTGACCTACGTGACCAAGAATCTACCGTCAGTGAGGGCTCAGAGCACGCTAGACTATTACCAAATTATCGAGCTCAACAACCCCGCAACATTGTCTAACAGCAACACCTGACAATCCACTGGACAGGGTGTGGCGGGCCGTCGACACCCCATACCAGCCCACGTACACTCGTTCCTTGTGCTATGTGCTGGTGAACAGCAAATTAGCCAGCGCCTCCATTCCATCCATCTTAAGGACGACCTTTTGTGCCCTCACTGCACGGTCGTCCATTTGGACATGACCACTTGACATGTACTGCGACAGGCAGCTGCTGGGGTCTTACCCAACTTATGCTCGCGCTCATGCTGCCACAATGTAGCACACTGGACGAACTCTTACGCCCAGCTACTGTTTACTTTCCCACTGCCAGAAAGAACGCCGTCAACAGGCTGAAGGGAATGGTGCTTGCAAGCAGCGCCAGAAAGCGCTCTCGACTTATGGTTCCGCTTGACAATGACTCATGAGGCGTTCTACCGCCGTGCATTGTACCGGACAGGACTATAGAATTATTTAGGCGCATTATCCAAGGATTCTCCAGTCCATTGAATATTAGAAGGCACATTTGAAGATGATTCATGGCACATGATTGATCCTCTGAGGATTTAGAGGGAGTTTAGAGGGAGTTTAGAGGGAGTCCCCCCTCCATTAATTTTCTGGAAGACGACATAGAAGCTTCTGGTGGCAGTAGCAGCATCAGGTTAAAAATAATAAAACAAAATAAAGGAAAAGTAAAAATAAACAAATAAATAAAAGCAAAATTTACTTGCAGCTAAATAATTGAATTTGTTCAAATAAAGCTCTCTTGATCGTGTAAGCCACTTTTGCTACGGTCACAGGTTCGAATCCTGCCTCGGGTATGGATGTGTGTGAAGTCCTTAGGTTAGTTAGGTTTAAGTAGTTCTAAGTTTAGGGGACTGATGACCTCAGATGTTAAGTCCCATAGTGCTTAGAGCCATTTGAATCATTTTAAGTCACTTTTCGTCCTTGGCTCGGGAAGGGCGGGAATGGGACGTTGAGGCCACACCTCAGGAACGACCCCTGCTGTCTTTGCCCCTGACCCTCCTGTCGGGCTTCTTATAAAAAAATAAAAAAGGATCAATGGTTCAAGACTTGCTGTGGACTAAAAAGTAGTAGAGCACTTGCCCTTGAAAGACAAAGGTCCAGAGTTTGAGCCTTAGTGCTGCACACGGTGTTAATCTGCCAGGAAGTTTCATAACAGTGCACACTCCTTTGCAGATTGAAAATTATATTCTGGAAATTTAATTACTACGTTGTGATTTTATAATTTCAGTTAGTTTTAGTAAATGCATACTCATAAGTTGTTATGACATGTTCCAGGAGATACGTGTTGTTTCATACACCACCACAAAGACAATTAGTCTATTTCCTGACATGCAAGTTGGGTATTCCATTTATTACGTTATATATGCATTTATGACGTTACGTATGTCAAATTTGGTGCTACTTAATGTGCCAAATTAGCGAGCTAATTTGACACATTAAGTGCAGTTCTGCAACGCTACCCGTATATCCGCGTGCTAATTAGCTGCCCAGTATTGGCACGAGGTAAGATGAGTTTGTTGAACGGCTAGACGCTAGTGGGCCCAGGTCTCAGGGTGCGGTGCGGCAGTTCAGGCTTCCGACTAGGTGACTGGTACGAGCGAGTCCAGGTACCAATACCAACAGCATAGCCGGAAAGGGAGAAAATCTATATAATCTGGGAATTTTTATGGTTGTCACTCGCATGGCCTTCGCGCAGAAGATGCTACAAGAAATGGGAAAGTGTCAGACAATCTTAGACGATGGCAAAATAATATTTTAAAATCTTTAAACCCCCAGAAGTTAATATATCACAGTGAATAAGTATTTAGATTATGAACCTCTGAATTACAAAATTTCGATCAATTCATGCGATTTCAACAAACGACATCTCAGGTCACAGCATTGCACTATAGCTACCATCCCTAAAAGCTACATATCTGTATCTATTTTGTTTATTGACTTACGATGTTTTTTCTATCTTTTTCATTATGGAAATGTTTGTCAAAAATGGCTCTGAGCACTATGGGACCTAACTGCTGAGGTCATCAGTCTCCTAGAACTTAGAACTACTTAAACCTAACTAACCTAAGGACATCACACACATCCATGCCCGAGGCAGGATTCGAACCTGCGACCGTAGCGGTCGCGCAGTTCCAGACTGTAGTGCCTAGAACCGCTCGGCCACCCCGGCAGGCCCGTAATAACAGGCCGACCCCTTTGAAACAATGGAAAAGACCGGGAAGAGGAAAAAAGTAAAAAAAGAGGAACTAGAAAAAGTCAGTGTTACAACAAAAGCTTACCTATAATTCCAGTCCAGTTACCACGGTGCACAAAACCACCTCGGTGTGTGGAGGTGCTAGGGAGAAGAGAGTTGTTAGTTAATCAAGCAAATGGCTTTTGAGAGTATTAGCTGAGTGATCAATATCTCTGCAGACAGGCATTTTACTTACGAGATGAAGCCTAGACATTAACTCTCCGGAGTTAAATTTCCTCTCCCCTTAGTAATTACCAATAATTCGCACGGTCATCGATAACAAACTTGAACGTTCTGTCGATAGTCAAAGCATCATTGAATAAGCAATAGTCAACACACGCCTGCGCGGCGATGCCTGACACGTATGCAGTAGTTCTGTATCCAGTATTCCGTCACGAAACGTTTGAAAAAGTGTCTAGGCTGTGATCACTACAGTGTTGTGTGCCGTTTACCCAGGTGTTCAATGCTTTTATCTATGCGGTAACTGTCATTTTTTTACGTGAAGGTAGTTTATTATCCAAAAATGACGCCTGTCACCATCCCTACCGTGCTGCAATTGGTCCTCACCCCTCTACAGCATCACTGCTCCCACTGATCCTTAGCATCCCCGAAATTGTCCTTCTTAATATGGATCTCACTGGAGCAGCAGCGGCAGTAGCAGTAAATTGAGGTGTTGTCGCAAATTTATAGCATAGTACAGCACGCAATAATACTGACTTGTTCATGTATGTTTAGTATCCACACTGTTTCTGGCGTCATACGACGCTACTTATGGTTTCGTGGCTACTTTTTAAGAAGATGCACATTTCATTGCTATTTCCTAATTCCCCTTTACTTTTCAAATAAAATACATGTAAATATGGGCTTCACTGCTATTTTTCCCATTTTTAAGAAGATACACATAAATATATGTTTCTTGACCAATTTCACAGATTTTTTCTGAAACACACATAAATATGGATTTCACTGTTACTTTATCAATTTTTAAGAAACACATAAAAAATGTATGGTTTTAAATAACCACTCCAGCAAATGACGTTATTTACTGTTTTTAGGCGAGCCGTTAGAATTTTGTCAATTTTCCCTCAGTGTTCCGCAAAATACCTACCTTTTCAAGAAGACCAACTTAAATACGGAACTTTGAATGTGTAGCAACTAACACCATAGTGCATACGCTGCGAGCCCACCAACATACGACACTATTTACAGTTCTTAAAAGAATTTTTCGATTTTCGCCGCAAATAGCTACTTTTTCTCAGGAAGACACACATAAACGTCGAATATGCAGCAGGCGTATGTTTCACTCAAAGTAAATTTCTTCCCCCGTGCTTTTAGTGTGTGACGTAACTATCACCTGCCATAACACTGTATGATTATACCGGACTTGTAAAACACAAATAAAAAAATTTAAAAAAAAACGGCTGGGGCACTGCAGAGGGAGGTAAACATTCTACTCGCGAAGTCTGCGCTGATCAAGAGGAGTCTTCCGTTTCTGCGACCACCTACTGCATTTCACTACTTTGCTTTAACTACTTCCTTCCATCCCCCTACGTGTTCGAGCAGCCTATATGCCGGAACTGCATCCGACCTGAAACAAGTATACGTTTGAAGAGGTATGTGACGTCATTTGTTTCACTAAACCTCACGTTCAACTATTGTTTGACAGTTCTATTATAATTTTTTCCGTCTTTCCGATCGAATCATCCTCAATGAATGTTTTAAAATTCCAAATGCGGCAGATGACACTCCCCTCAGTTTAAGTTTCACTCTCGTAGCTGTAAGATATACACTTTGTCACTCCTAGAAGTCATGAAGCATGTCTGTTTTTCGTCGGTAGCTAAAACCATTGGGAAATTGCTCGTGGAAAGAATGCTTTACCGTTAGTCAGAATTTTTGTGTTGCAGAGTAGTTCCATAACCTGATCTGCTGGATTTTTAAATTTAGTCTGCCTATCATGATATCGGTCTATCAGTTTAAAGACAGACAAAACTCAAAACGTACACAACCACCTTGTCTTCTCACTCACTCACGAAGGCTCTACCTCTTTATTTACTGTACAGCAACTGTCAGAGGATTGATAATAATTTTCGAAGTAACGTAATTGAGTTCCATAACTCAGCAGTCGGAAGAAAATGCTAAATTACAAGTAAAATCTGTGTTGAATTTGTTCAACATTTTCTTCCGCAAGTCATCGAAAGAACCTTGGAAACTTTCGTCTGTTTAGCCTGATGTTACAGACTGTTTCAGCTACTTGTCCTTCGTCGTTTATTATACGATCATTGTATAATGGGGTTATTGGATTCTTCACAGCGCAGTTTTAAGGGAGGTGGGAAACGAAAGCTCATCCTTCGTGAATGACGCCGCTTTCCCCCTCATATTCTCGCCTTTTAAACTAGATATATAGACGTACAATACAGTAGTAATATCGCATTTCTTTCTTTCCACCGAGCGAGGTGGCGCAGTGGCTACCACTCTGGACTCGGATTCTGGAGGACGACGGTTCAATCCCGCGTCCGGCCATCCTGATTTAGGTTTTCCGTGACTTCCCTAAATCGCTCCAGGCAAATGCCGGGATGCTTCCTTTGAAAGGGCACGGTCGACTTCCTTCCCCGTCCTTCCCTAATCCGATGAGACCGATGACCTTGCTGTCTGGCCTCTTCCCCCAAACAGCCCATCTCAACCCTATTTCTTTCCTGTCGTACCCTAGCATATTTATCAAGAGAAAACAAAAATACCGAACCTCAGCTGCTAAATGTCTTTCGATAAAAACCTTCGTACTAGCCCCTAATTTTCTCACTTCGTGAGATGTATGTGGGAGAAAGTAATATGTATGCTCACAACACTTAGAAGAAACTGTAGAAAGATCACCTCGCTACCGCCCTTTTGTCAGAGTGGTGTTTACCCCCCTACATTCTCACGAATCTTCTGGTCTTCGATGTAAGCCATTTGCATCCACATGATTTTGAAGATTGAGGTTGGCTCTAGCTATCCCAGCCAAGTCACAAACCCCTGTTAATTCTCTCGAAATCCCATCAGTTTGTGACAGCACTATTCCATTAGTTAAAAGGTTGACTAACAATACAATATTTACATAAAATATTTACATTTCTCCACATCCAGCTCCAACTTCCACTTGTTCTGAATCATCTGCAAATCGTTTTAGCCGACCGTTGTCGCTACCCCGCTGTACACAGGAGCCTACATCCAAACACATATTTCGCAAATCACTGTACAGTTCAAAGCGTAAGCTATGTCTAGCACTATTATCGACCGTTTCGTGCCTGTGCCACTCACATGCTTAATGGTCGAGTAAAAATCGTTGTCTCTGTGCCTCTGTACATTCCCTATCCGTCCTATGGTCACTTCGCCAGATATAGGTTTTTTCAATGACCAAAGGACCCTTCCTGCTGCCCCTTTAGTATACGATGCATCATCAAAGTAATTTAGAGGCGTAATACACGAAATCATCTATATCAAATGATTGTCTACAAATAAGTCCCTTTAAGTGTCCTTATATCTTTTATTATGTTCCTATGATCGCCACGCTAGAAATACGACGGTACTATGGTCTTATTTGAATCCATAGCGTCTTGCGAGATATAATAGCCTTTTTTCAATTGGGATATACCGACATAATTCGATTTTAACAGCTTCCTAAAGCTTCCAGCACACGCTATTAATCGAGTCTTTTATACTGATGCAGCTAGTTCACACTATCAAGCACAATTCAGGACCACTGTAATAGTAGGGAGAAGACTTAGGGTTTAATCACAGTGATGTTCGCCTCTCCCCCCCCCCCCCCTCCCCCAGCCCTATTAGGGAACGGGCTGAGAATTACATCTTATTCCAGTCAGAGCAGTGAACAGTGTACGTACTAAAATGGTGCGGCACCGATCATTGACTGGAAATGGTTATGTTTCGCTATTTCGAGGCAATTTACAGCGATTCATGGGCTTTATGTACCCAAACAATAATGGAACTTTTGTGGATGCCAATGTTTACGTCATTGGGCCACAATTGTTCTCAGTTGGTTCGAAGAATGTTCTGGACAGTTCGAGCGAATTATTTGGTTACCCACACCTCCCGACATGAATACCATCGAACATGCATGGGATATAATCGAGAGATAAGTTTGTGCACAAAATCCTGCACCAGTAACAAATATCGCAATCATGGATGGCTACAGAGGCAGCGTGGTCTCTGTTTCTCCAGGGGACTTGCAATGACTTGTTGAGTGCACGCCATCTCGAGTTTATACTCTACACTGGCAAAAGGAGGTTCCATCCTATATTACGAGATACCCATTGACTTTTGTCTCCTTAGTGTATCGCTGGATACGATAAATGCGAACCTGTCCTTGCCTCTGTGTGCTGTGTGTCAGAACCTGTTTTAGCTACAGTTAGAGCACTTTTGACGAAGCAACGATATTGTAAGAGATGCTGTTATTTTATTACCTTTATTTTTTACGTTGTTAATACACATAGTGAAGAAGGGAGCATTCTCATTAAAATGAATTCATGACTTGTTTTCTCCTACATCAATCACATTTAGTTCTGCCCTTAATATGATAGCTATCATCACACTACGATCATAACTCCTCCTGACCTACGTTGAAGAATCGTGATTTCTATGTAGAAACATAGAACAGATAATACCACTATTCTCTCAATATACACTATTGCCCATTAAAATTGCTAAACGAAGAAGAAATGCAGATGATAAACGGGTATTCATTCGACAAATATATTATACTAAAACTGACATGTGATTACATTTTCACGCAGTTTCGGTGCATAGATCCTGAGAAATCAGTACCCAGAACAACCACATCTGGCCGTAATAACGGCCTTGATACGCCTGGGCATTGAGTCAAACAGAGCTTGGATGGCGTGTACAGGTACAGCTGCCCACGCAGCTTCAACACGATACCACAGTTCATCAAGAGTAGTGACTGGCGTATTGTGACGAGCCAGTTGCTCGGCTACCATTGACCAGACGTTTTCAATTTGCCGTAATAACGGCCTTGATACGCCTGGGCATTTAGTCAAACAGAGATTGAATGGCGTGTACAGGTACAGCTGCCCATGCAGCTTCATCACGATACCACAGTTCATCAAGAGTAGGGACTGGCGTATTGTGATGAGCCAGTTGCTCGGCCACCATTGACCATAAGTTTTCAGTTCGTGAGAGATCTTGAGAATGTGCTGGCCAGGGCAGCAGTCGAACATTTTCTGTATCCAGAAACGCGCTTACAGTACCTGCAACATGCGGTCGTGCATTATCCTGCTGCAATGTAGGGTTACGCAGGGATAAAATGAAGGGTAGAGCCACGGGTCGTAACACATCTGAAATGTAACGTCCGCTGTTCAAAGTGCCGTCAATGCGAACAAGAGGTGACCGAGACGTGTAACCAATGGCATCCCATACCATCACGCCGGGTGATACGCCAGTGTGGCGATGACGAATACACGCTTCCAATGTGCGTTCACCGCGATGTCGCCAAACACGGAAGCGACCATCATGATGCTGTAAACAGAACCTGGATTCATCCGAAAAAATGACGTTTTGCCATTCGTGCACTCAGGTTCGTCGTTGAGTACACCACGGCAGGCGCTCCTGTCGGTGATGCAGCGTCAAGGGTAACCGCAGCCATTGTCTCCGAGCTGATAGTCCATGCTGTTGCAAACGTCGTCAACTGTTCCTGCAGATGGTTGTCGTCTTGCAAACATCCCCATCTGTTGACTCAGGCAGCGAGACGTGGCTGCACGATCCGTTGCAGCCATGCGGATAAGATGCCTGTCATCTCGACTGCTAGTGATACGAGGCCGTTGGGATCCAGCACGGCGTTCCGTATTACCCTCCTGAACCCACCGATTTCATATTCTGCTAACAGTCATTGGATCTCGACCAACGCGAGCAGCAAAGTCGCGATACGATAAACCGCAATCGCGATAGGCTACAATCCGACCTTTACCAAAGTCGGAAACGTGATGGTACGCGTTTCTCCTCCTTACACGAGGCATCACAACAACGTTTCACCAGGCAACGCCTGTCAACTGCTGTTTGTATATGAGAAATCGGTTGGAAACTTTCCTCGTGTCAGCACGTTGTAGGTGTCGCCACCGGCGCCAACCTTGTGTCAATGATCTGAAAAGGTAATCATTTGCATATCACAGCATCTTCTTCCTGTCGGTTAAATTTCCGCGTCTGCGACACATCATCTTCGTGGTTTAGCCATTTTAATGGCCAGTAGTGTATAAAGTCCTCCATGGAGTTAAAAAAAAATCATTTCGTACCACATCGTAGTACTATTGTTAAGGCCTGTGCTTCAAACAGTTTCATATCCGGTAACAAGTGCTTTGTGACACGCACGTCCCGCTAAGCTGGTTGCTACTAGATTCTGTATTGGGAGGTATTGCAGGGCGAAAAATAAAATCTGAGTGCTACCTACAGCCTGTCATATTACTTCAATGAAACGCATTACACAGCAGATGTAATCGGAATTGGCCATATAAGGTATTTAGCTTTTTAATGTATTCACTATATGTGGGACAGAAGAATGATGTCATATAACACTGATATCGTAGCGGAAAGTCTATGCATTCTCGAGACATTGTGTCATTTCCAGTAGCGTAGCGTGGTTGTAAAGGTTAGGGAGACTCTGCAGTTATTGTTGGGAGACAAAATAGTACAATAAACAATAATTTAAACAAATGAAATAAAATGCATCAATAAAACAACAACTACTACTGTTACCACTACCACTGCCACTAATAATAACAATAATAATAATAATAATAATAAACTTGTTCAAGAAACGATGACAAATTTGTAGAACTCCAGCAGCAAGAGAAGAAGCACTTATATTTTCTTGTACACAAGTGCAGTGCGACTGTCTTTCCTTTCCACGAATAAGTCTACAACTCGGTCTACAAAGATCTGATCACTGGATAGCTCTCCAAGTAGTGTCTGTTCTATTGCTTACGTGCTCAAACACGACAGCCGGCTGTTGGACATTGAATAATGTCATTCGTTTATGAGTACTCATGCTTCGTTCACTGCTTGCTGTAGTTGTGGGTAGGGTCAAAACCAAATACAGAAACTACGTTGTTTCTTCATAAACGGAGTCTAAATCGTTGTTGACAATGTACTTTAAGAGGATTCTTGGAAATAAGTGCTTTTTCTCATCGGCGTATATGTTACACAGTTCATTTTCAAGTTGTTCTTGTTTGAAGAAAGGGTACTGTTCTGATAACTGAAGTAGTTTCAACTTTGGGAATTCTTTTTGATAGTTCCGGAAATAATTTTCTTTCAAAAGTTCAACAGACTGAATTTGGGGAAAGTCTTGGAACCTTCTTTCGATCTGAACAATTTGCAAATCCAGTATCTCGTAAGTTAGTGGCATGAGATATGTCTTTTGACTGTCACAGAATGATAAGTTGCCATTCAAACACAAGCTGCATTTAATGCATTCATTAACGAATGTTTCCGTTCTTAATTGTCGTAAGTTTCTCAAAACAGTTCTTATTTCGTCGTGGCAAGCAGTTGCACTGACAGATTTTGACTGAAGAATATTAAAGAGATGATCAACATGAACAAAGCACCCTAGGTAGAAACAAAGCAAGTAGACAAACGTAGGATCATCCATCCATCGTTTCATTCCCACAGCACAGCTCAAAGATTCTGGGTCCCACTGAGAGTCCGTGTCATCAAATATATAATTAGAAACACTATATAACCCTGAGAAATGACTAGGTGTTATTGAAACCGCCAAGGAACGAAAGTTCGAGCGAGTGTTGCTCGCATGTGGCAGTTTAAATCCTTTCTCAGCTAGTAATACAGTTCGTTTTAACGATTTGCTGACAGACGAATGGAATGCAGTATGATCGCTTACAAGCATGTGTACTTGTCGTAAGGCAGTAAGATCCCTTGGCTTTTGGTTTGGCAGTATTCGACAGCCATTTCTAGGCGCAAGTAAATTAAGAAAGGCAGCGCGCTTTTGTTATCAAGTAACGTCTTCATCAATTACTTTAGTTTTAATGTAATCTGCGAGTAATTGCTGATGTTTGATATTAACATGAAAAGGACTCCGTAGACAGGGAAAGAACCTCTTCTTGGGCAACTACTTCTATGATGACCTAAAGGCATTAAATGATCTTCAAGCACATGTGTTCCAGCAACGGTATGAAGAAAATGATAGTAACAATGACGGTAATAATCGAATTATCCGGTAACTTCACACTTCACAGTGGATTTTCTCGAACTAAGAAATTTGCTGAATTGGTGAATATTTCAAAATGGCTTTACATCGAGGCTATGATGCCTAGAAAAGTCTTTACATCCTGCTGACATGAGAATAGCATAATCTCCACATCAGAAGATTGCTTCTACTTAACCATTTAATAGACTTGTATTTTTTCCACCGTGACTAATTTTGTAAGCTAAGCACATCATCAGTTACAGCACACTCCTGGGGCTGGAAAATGTGGCCACAATGGTCTGGTGGAACGAACTATCACAGGTGCAGTGAGTGGGTTAAGGCATTTGCTTTTAAGAGGCACAAACATATTTACTTTACCTCTGGTAACCTCAAGAGAAAGACGTTATAATCCAGAATCCGCATTAAAAATCACGTTCCTTCATTACCAATTGGGCAGAGCCGGTTTAAGTTGGGAAATGACATAGGCGGAAGTCATGGTAAACAGAAATACTGTCTCCAGTAAACTTACTTACACTAGAAAATTTTATTTTATTTGATGAAACGATAGCCATTTAAAGGAAAAGGCCTATTATTTTTCTTGTACTTGATTGAACTAGAGACGTTGAAAAATTTGGTGCTGGGCTGTGATTCGAATTCGTATCTCATCTTTCGAGGATCTGAATCTCTCGGAACAGTATAGTTCAATCATTTCGTTCCTTTTCCCAAGATTGCAATCTTCTCTAGGTGTCCTCCAAAGGTAAGTATGTGGGTCCGAATCCTGATCCAGTATAAAAATATTCATAATTTCATTTCAAGCCCTATCACGTGCATACCAGTCTGCTAGTGAAAATGAACGTGCATTTTTAATGTCTGTTCATGTGTTGCCAACAATCGCAATAGGTGTCGTTATTTCTGGTCAAACACGCACACATCTTACTGTTGGTGAGTAAGCAAGTGTTACTTAAGCTATGTTCGTGGATGATAAAGAAGGACGGTAGGTGTGCGGTTCGATTGTCGCTCAGGCACAAAAATTTGTGACCTTATTTTAGATTCAAATATCTAGCAGCTTACGAAAGATATATAAAAACAACTATGAGAGTTAATGATTTATGAAGCTTAGTTTGCAGTCAGTTCTGAGTATTATTAGTAACTACGCTCCAGTCCCTAAACCCAGTTACAGAAATGTGAATCAGACGGATTACGTGTTCCAGGCCGTAGCAGCCGCGTCTTTGAGACGTCAGCTATGGTCACATCCCAGCCCACTGTAGGATCACATCGGTTCGTCTTCTTCCTGCTGGTAATGTAACTGAGATTCGCCAACAAGGCAAGGTATATTTGGCAACTCTGTGATCGACGATTTACTTCCTGGTGTGCGCGGAATTAAGCCTCAAAGTTCACTTGATTTTTCCTGTCATTTCCATTGAATAATCTGAGTTATTATTAACGCTTGAGCTGTAACAAAAGATTGTATATTTACGGTTTTCAGTCCAGGAAAGTCGTTGCACGTGAAAATCGCATCCAATCTCATCCTTTAAATAGCGGTTTACGAGTTCTAGCCACTACTGGTCTCGTAAGAGGAAACTTAGACGCACGCCTCTTCCCTAGCTCTGTGGAAACGTGATAACATGAGAGAAAACGTCTCTTATGGTTTGCGGTTCCAGTCTCGCTGACTGTAATGTTTTTATCCCTTCTGTGAAAGAGCTACAAGCAGTCAGATCACACATCGATAAGGAAATCGCAAGAAAATACTTTCGGCTCATAGTGCAATGGTGAAAACATACAATGCTGCACAACAGGTAACGCCTCTTTCCGCTGCTGACAAACAAATTTTGGGTTTCTAGGAATACATAACATGTAGAAAATTGTTCTGAGTTAAAGCTGTCAAACAAGGTTTTATGAAGAATAAAATGCCACTGCCACACGACAGCTAATGTAGAAAATACTTTTCTGACGTATTCTGGCACTATGCGCTCTCCCCATACATAATACAAAAGTTTCGAGATGCATCTGCAGCCTGGCCATCTATTAAACCTGAAAAGAACAAAATGTCGCAGAAGTTAGCCCTTTTCCCATATGCAACTATTTTGGGTTGAGAAGTGAAGGGAATTATGTTCTAAGTTCCACTAGATCGATAACTTCAGCAGACAGCAGTATGGCGTTTTAAAAAATGTAGCAGTGAATGTACCCGAACTCGCGACGTCTTATTAACAGTGCACGACGCTTACCGTTACCCTACTAGCTGACACGTAGCTGTAATACGTCCAAAACTCAACAACACGTCCTCCAGAACTTGCGCATTGCCCAGTGCTGTGAGATAATGCATGTGGCCGGATCTAGACTTCTGAGAGACAGACAGTTACAGCTTTTCTTTTGCATTGCACGACGTTTTTAACAGACAGATAGCGTAATAGAGTAGCTCAAGTCGAAAGGAACACTTCCTGTTTAAATTTCTGCATCCTACACTGTTGGCAGTTCTGTGTAGGTGTCAGTTACGTGATTTTATTTCGGTGATTACAAAATAGAGTCGAATGTATGCACTGGGTAGCCGAGGCAGCTAGTTTATGGCGATTCGGTCAACCAAGTAAATGAATGTACTGAACATGCTGCAAACCACTACAGGGAGTCTGTGTGTCAGAAGTCTCATCCAGTGTGGCGCAACATCGTTATGATAGAAAAAGGAGTGCTGGAGAAGAGAGTTTGGTGGGCTCGTGGATTGATGCTAGGTTCATCTACTTATGGTCTGGATTCGATTCCAACTTCTGCTGATGATTTTTGATAAAGAGAGACAGATTCTGTCCTCTTCTGGTTACACGAAGTGAAGATGGTATAATGGCATTCTGGTCTGACATTCATGTTAAACATGGTATTCCTCCTCTACCAAGTAGACGTTAGGTTGAACCACAATAAAGTCAGGATTCGCGACACGTAGAAACTCTATCAGCAGTAGTCTTTCTTATACTAGTTATTTATTTCTATTGACGAAACAAACGCTATGTAGGGTCACAGGACACTTATTCCCTCTTTTATTTGAGCTTCTGTATGTCGATAAAATTGGTTCTGATCTGGGAATGCAACTCAGACCGCCCTTAATGCGGAATTTGATCCCTTCGTGACAATTCAGCTCGACTGCAATTTGTTGTTTGTTCAATACTGCAGATTCCTCAACATCTCCACATATTGCGCGTGAAAGGGTTCGAATCCTGGCCCGGCACTAAAGCTTTCATTATGTATTATCAAGCTCTAGCATGAGAAGACCTATCTGCTGGTGGGTAATAATTTTGATCTTTAATGTATTTTCATTCGTTGTCAACACTAACGGTATCTGACGTTTTTGAGTGCCAGTGAGACACAGAACTGTTTGCGAAATCATTGTAAATTCAAGGATGTTATTCCGAGCTGCAGGTGGAGAAAAATTCGGTAGCTGACGTCTCTTTGTATGCAGTCAACAACGATATGTGTGGGGCTCGATTCCCAGTCAGCACTAAACTCTTCGTCATATTATTTCTAGTTCAAACATGCTCACATGTCGCTGCTGGTGTAACAAACCCATTTTTAACGTTCGTTTTCTCTAGAATATAACAGCGATAGGTGCCAGGTTGGAGTCCTGGGAAAGAAAAAATTAATGTTTCGTCTCGTCATTTCAGTTAAAACATCTAGCTACTGCCGAGAAAATCCGATATGTCACAGTTGATTGTTCAAAAATGGTTCAAATGGCTCTGAGCACTATGGGACTCAACTTCTGAGGTCATTAGTCCCCTAGAACTTAGAACTAGTTAAACCTAACTAACCTAAGGACATCACACACAACCATGCCCGAGGCAGGATTCGAACCTGCGACCGCAGCGGTCTCGCGGTTGCAGACTGCAACCCCTAGAACCGCACGGCCACTGCGGCCGGCACAGTTGATTGTGCTTCGATGACAATCCAATTAGGTTCTGGGTTCGAATCCCTGTCCAACACAAAGCTTTACCTCACGGCATTTCAAGTAAGTTACTTGTGAAGAAGCAATATTTAACATCTCTCGTAGTTCGTTAACAAGGACAATAGATGCTGGGTAGGAATTCGCGTCCGTTAACAATGTTTACGTTATGTAATTTAAAGTTGATATTTGCTAACTGATACTGTCTAAAATCGAGGTATATCACTCTATGTATGCCTAGTCAGGAATGACTGTTAGTTACCGTCAGTCACGAAGTCTTTGCTTAGTCTGCATGAACTGAGTTTGAATCCATATGCAGAACGAGACGGTTTGTCGTGCCATGTTCATACATGTTCTCAACTAGCTGCTCGTGAATAACTTAAATTTTTAATGTCATTTTGTGTTAAATAATAAGTACGGTATGTTATTTTGAAGAGGAAATCATGAATACGACGAACTTACTACGTGAATTACCTATCTGACATAATAATGAGAGTGGTAACGTTTCATGTATGTCATTTATTGTAACAAATGTGAACTTACAAGCCTGAAGAACCGACTTATCTGTGATAAGATGTTCCCTGATATTTGTAGTACCTTGGTATTACCTTACATCTAGAGTTATTGTGATACAGAGCAGTTTTTTCCAGTGGTGATTTGTTGACACCATTTTCAATAGTCAAACGACTGTACCTAGGAGCGATTAGAGGACCTGCTAGACAGCTGCGCTATGTGGGTTGCATTCGAATCAGCCGAAATGCAATTCAGGTCGTTCGGATACTTTCAAGCACGACTGTACATGACCGCAAAATGGGGAAACAATGCGCTTCAAACTGGAAAACCGGGACATCCGCTACCCAGTTGCTGTGGAAGATGACATTACGTGTATAGGTCATCACCTTCGGATAGCTGTTGGAAACGCTCTACAATGCTAGAAACTCTTCCAGTTTCCATATGGTGCGATGTCTTCCATACTTTTTTCAATGAGAAACATCGCCTCTTTGTTTTATTTTTACCAACCTGTTTGTTGCGGGAGCTGCATTGGATACAACATGCGATGTTCAGCATTCTGTGAGCGCCAAAGGATCGAAACGTGTTAACGTCGGTTTAGCAGCTGACACTGACCATGAAGTAATGCTAGAAAAACAAAGCGTATAGCAGTCTACACAACTGTAGTCGTACAATTCGTGGGTATGTTACAGCCAAAAAAACGATGTATTAAACTGGTTATGAGGGAACAATACAAGAACCCTCTCTTGTGACTGATATTCTTGTGGATATGGTCCTCCTGCAGTATAGCCCACACAGGTCTGTACAAGTAACTTCAAGCACTGGCCTGCAGCTTCAATGGCTCGATTTGTGTATATGTAATATTCTCGATGGTAACACGCAGACGGTATTTGTTTTTCGATACATCGGAAGAGAGAGACGTGGTAAAATCTCATAGGAGGTTCTAATGCGTGCTATAACTGGTAAAAGTTTGGATGCGCATAATTCTCTCAAAATTGCACCGATTTTGCTCATAAAACTAACAGAAATCGGCTGTATCTATTATTTGGGTATCATTGCTTTTTATTATTATTGTCATGATTGCGTATTTAAAAATAGATGTTACCACAAGTCCTGTGTTATTACGTACTTCATAATCTCTCATTATGAAGTAGACACCACTTGAACTGTAGCTCGTTCTGGAACCTAGAAATGAGAGTGTTTCTCCCTACATGTGAGTAGATTGCGTGAAACAGGCTGTGATGATCAAACTGCTTACAAAACTAGACCCCAGGAATCTGCTGTATGATTAGAAACTTTACAGACATATCGGTAGAGGGGAGTTGTGAAGCAAAAATGTCAGATGTAGGCACACACATAGTAATAGTTTTCGATTTAACGGGAAAGAGAGAAAGAGGGAGAGAGAGATGCGGTAAAATCTTATAGGAGGTCCTATTACAAGAAAGGCTCTAGCGAATTGTTTCGTAAATGCAGGTGTAATACAGTTTCGCATTGGTAAAACGGGACTTGCCATAGTGTAAAAAACAGCAACATGGTCTGGAATTATAGCTTGTTGATGTCGAACGTAAAATGATTGTGTTTTTCCGAAATGTGGGCCATTGGCATAAAAGATTGTGTTCACAAACGGTTTATTTACAGACAGTGATTTGAACGCGAGAGACTCTCGCAGACTGTGTAAGTTGTCCTTCAAGCTGAAAGAAACTGTTTAACACAGATGTTTTTTTCTTCAGAGTTTAAATTCTCGCCTTTTTTCTTTATTCTAACGATTGCTTCGAGATAACGAGGACGTTCTGTGGTGATCGGTAGTTTCCGCAGCAAAATAGTGGAAGTTCTTTTTCACAATTTTATGCAGGGTGGACGTGTATAGGGACTGTATAGTTGCACCTCTGATTTTTTGTCATAGTGACATCGCAAAATAATGAGATGCGAATTGTATGCTGCAGTCGAACGTAAAAACTATACCGATTTTGCTCATAAAACTAAATGAAAATGAACTGTGCCTATTTTCGTGGTTGGAGGACATTTATTAGTGTCACGATTGTGTTTTCCTTTTTTAATAGATGCTTAATATAGCGGACACGCTGATGTTAAATGCAAATGTTAAGTGTAGTGCTCAGAATAGCGAGCGCTTGCTGCCAGGGCTACTAGAGACGTGGTGGCCGAGTTCCATAGGAGGTTGCAGATGTTCTTTTAGACAAACAACTTGCAATCAGGATAGCCCTCATTAATCATGGTTTTATTTTGAGGGATTCCAGCATTGCGGTCTATTGTACGTGTAGCTTTTGTCCGATAATGCTGACTGCCCAGCCATGTGCTCTCAGGGACGCATTACACTGAAGACATTGCGATGTGAGACTGCTCTGGGGTGTGCAGTCGCTTTAGGCGGAAGGTTTCCTGTTTCCCAGGCAGTCGACTTTTGAAAAAGCCATATGGAGCATTCTCCAGAATATCGTTGTTGTTCCAAAGGGGTCCAGTCTATCCAAGAAATATGTTTAACAGATTGCAAGAAAGAGTTGCGTTGATGTTAAATAAACGTGTTCTCCACCGCAGAACGACATGCCTATTGGAGGCTTTTGGGTTGTGCCTAGTCTTTGTAAGGTCGCTGCCACAGCTGCGCCCCCTGACCTTGTGGGCTGTGAGTGGGGAAGGGGGGGGGGGGGTAGGCTGTGTTGCTGTATTTTAGATGAACAAGTTGCCCTTGGGGCGGCTGTCTTTTTACCTCCTATTGTTCAGGTGACTGTACATGGCTTTTGTTTTGGCGAAGGACCATCACCTCGAGGTGGTCAGCAACCATGAGCAGCTTGTGCCATGTCAGAAGGGCGGTGGGCTGCAGAAAAGCCATGAGGTTCTCTGCGGAGCAGTTGGCGACTTGAAAAAGCGATCTGGAGCATTCTCCGAAATTTCGTTGTTGTTCCAGAAATTGCCTGACAGATTGCATGACAGTATATCAGTGTTACCAGAAGGAACTCTTTGTGAACCACCAGCGGCAAGATAGAACGATCCTCTACCATACCTATGGTGAGGAGGGGGAGGGAGGGAGGGAGGGATGAGGGGTGAGAGGGGTGTAAGACTACCTCCAAGTTGGTTAGTTCATGGGTACCCACTGAGGAGAATGCATGTCCAAATACCGCGCCCTCTGCAAACTTTTGGGATGATGATTTGCCACAGTGCATTTGTTGCATTATGATTCATTCATTGGGTGTGCTAGCTTTTTGACGATAATTTCGAAGAATAATTACAACAATGATTCATTTTTTCTATCAATTGTGGTAGCATGTATTGGCATCTGTGCTGCAGGGTGAGTTTTGAACAGGCATCTGTAATGAATTCTGATGTCAAACAGCGATAGATACATTCCTCAGCTGTATGCTTACAGGCTGGCTGAGATGGCAGAGCGGTTCTAGGCGCTACGGTCTGGAACCGCGCGACCGCTACTGTCGCAGGTTCGAATTCTGCCTCGGGTATGGATGTGTGTGATCTCCTTAGGTTAGATAGATTTAAGTAGTTCTAAGTTCTAGGGGACTGATGACCTCAGATGTTAAGTCCCATAGTACTCAGGGCCATTTGAACCATTTTTTTGTATGCTTTCATGTAATACACCTATTAAACTCCTATCTGTCTGACACTAGCATCTCATCAGTTGAACATATTTCGCGACAAAAATAATAAAGATAATACCTTACACCCCAGCCTTTTCCTGCCAACTTGTAGATGTAGGATTGAGTCCGGATACATCTGCCACTAGTTTTGAGTCGTATTGTGAATTTTTTTTCCAGCAGGATAATACCAGCTGTATGATATCGCCAATTTTTGAGATGTATTGCGATTTCAAGCAGTCCTTGTGTAGATCTATGTTTAGTTGTGTAGTTAGAAACAAACAGTATGATTAATTACATAATTAAGACCGATCTTTTCTTCAGTTTCCCAACCAAAATAAGTAAAGTACACGAATCTAACGTTCCTCTCCTGCATCTGGGCAGCTTCCATGTGTTAAGGGGTGCTCTTGGGCTTTCGTCCAGAAGGACCAGAATTCAAGTCCCAGGAACGGCACAGCCACTATTAATTTTCGCCAATTCTAAGCGCCGCTGGTGGAATAATTGTGTTAGGGGGTGCATTTGAGCTTTCCAGCCAGGAGGACCAGGGATCAAGTTCTGGAAAGGGCACCGCCATTTTTAATTTCACGCCATTCGATATTAATTTGATATAAAAAGTGGGCTCATGTTCCCACTACCCCACTACTCTGGTGAACAACACGTTATTGCTGTGAAGCTTATTGGCCACACAGCATATATTTCGTACTCATTACAAACTCGCGTGTCGTGCCCTACTCTCGTGGGCAGATGCTATCAAAAGTGTGGGTACAGAACTTTGAAGAAATGGTGATACGTTTTGAAACAGAAGTGGAAGTGCAAAACGCTTGTCATATTAGGAAATGCTGCAAGAATGGAAGAAGGCTTCAGCCAAAGTCACAGGCGTTCTGCAATCAAGCAGGCGCTGCAACTTGACATCGGATCACAGCGTACCACGAATAGTGCACCAGGAACTACTCCCAAAGAAGCTAGACTTTTATCGGGAGTTGTTGGAGCTCATGAACAACAATCCAGGCCTGTGCGACAATCTGATCATGAGCAGTGCTGCCAGTTTTTGTGTGTCAGGTTTTGTTAACAAGCTGGTTTGGATACCAGCCATGTCAAAATCTCTAAAATGCTTAAAACCCACTTCAGTCAATAAGTTGTAGTGTGGTGCGGCTGTCGTTGTTTAGAATCTTAAGGTCTTTTTTTTAAAGAAAAAAAACGTTGGTACCAATGCTGTTACCGCCAATACAGAACGTTATGTTTAAACATTTTTCCTGATCATCTCATCTCCGACAACAGTGACATTTCCTGGACTCAGAGATCCTAAGACATTTCAGCGTGCGGTTTCTTTCTTTAGGGTCGTTTAAAATGTCTGATCTTCGCTTGTGACACACCACAGTCCTCCATTAGCTGATGGATCAAATTCGGGAGTAAGTTCATCGAATTCTAGTGCCAGTCATACAAGATTTAATGTCTATGTTACGTAAAAGACTTGAAATGTGTGTGAAGGAAAATGACATCCACCTACGTGATGTCATTTACAAGTGACAGGTATTTTAAACTGCAGGCGTTGTAAATTCCTGCAGATTTCCGTTTAAATCACTGCGATTAAATTTGTCTCGGTGGTGCAGATTTCAAAATCAACCGTTTCAGTGCCACACCTGTTACATGAAGGTTCAGCTTGCGGTGTTGCCCACAATGGTATAGCCTTGCATCGCCTCAGTGAATAAAGAACTCATGAAAATGCCTAGAGAACTTAATGACATGAGGAAAACCATGCGAAATTTTTTGCAAATAGCGCTTATTCCTGTTGTTTTAGGTTTTATTGACTCTACCCATTCTAAAGTGTGTGACTCAGTCCACTGACAACAATTGACAACGTGTGAAGAGAACGATTCTAAGAGATTTATTCGGCGTAATTTTGAGTATGGATTTATTTGAGAACTTTACATAGAAAAGAATGATGCAGTAAATTTTGATTACATTGAGCAAAAAGAACCTGTTTCACTTCTGAAGTTAATGAGAGAAATGATGTCAGAATTTGGTGAAGAACACTAAAAGAATACAAATGATAAGAAAATTACGTAACTAATTCCTTAAATAATGATTGAACCAGCTGTAATTTTGTTCAGTTTTAACTAAGAAAACTAAATAATCCCGCATTTGGTCATGAGCATGCGGTTATATGATGTTCTGCTGGATATAAATACAGTTCACGTAGCTGTATAGCTCTCAGATTTAAGGTTCCCGCCTATAATGCACCTTGCACCGATAGTAAATAAATTCTTGCTATGGTTGGTCGGCCTCGTTCTGATGGCAGATGCCACAACTGCTGCGAGTTCCCACATGTTCTAGCAACGACTATCATCAAGCATTCACATGCACATCGTCACTGCTGTTTATACTATGCCATGTAACTCGCAATTTTCCAAAAGTATAACATTTTCTTTCATACCGTTCACGTCGAAATTTAGTTCAAACCAAGACCAAAACGTTAAAGATCAACCATAACTTTTCGTGTTTTCTACTCAACACATTAACAGCACACCACCACATACTCGCTAAAACACCACACTCCACCACACCCACTAACTGTCGCTCTTTGATTACAGTTACCGATATTGCTCTCACCTCACAAGTTATACCACAGTTCTGCATATTGTATTTAGTTTTAGACATAAGATTTTTAAAAAAAACATTAGAAAGAACATCAAACATATTTTAAAACTTTGCATACTCAATTAATGAGAGATTCATGTAGCAACATACAAAATGCAAATCATAGCCACATTTCACACCTTAGAACAAAACAAAAAAATCCTAGCCCTTCAAAAATGTATGTGCAAAGTAAAAAGGGGCAAAAAAAAAGAAGATAAAACTTTATCTATCACAATTAGGATATATGTGAGTTGGAAACAGGAAAAATTCCAGTTTAGAAGTCAGTGCATTTGATGAGGAGCTGAAATGAATGTCAATGTATTTGTTGGGAGAAGAGTATACGAAGAAATCACAGTACCTCCAGAAAATGGAACCAACAGGGGTCAAAATGCAGAAAGGGAACATTTATTAACCACGTATTTTCACAAAAGCAGTTAAAAAATCGGAATAAATGTACGTAGTATCTGTCTCAAAGCCACAATTTGTTTTTTCTTTCTTTTCGTTCCAGTTCCTCCTGGCTAGGTAAAATGGTTATAATTTCAAGTTAGAGATGCCAAAATCTAACTAGAACAGATGGAATTGGTAAAGAAGCATGAGAAATTCAAATACATAACATCTGAAATACTCAAATTCTTTCACATATATCATGGACCATTTTAAGTAGCTGATATATGCCATTGCTGTGCATACTATTCAGTTTTTTCTAAATCTAGGAAAACTTTCAGTGTTAGAAACAATGAAGATATAAAATTCCAGAAATAAAGGGTGAATGGGGTAACTGACCACAGGATAGTTCACATTTTTGTGAACATTTGCCTTCCAAGCCCAGGGCTCAACCATTATGCACTGTTTTCTATTTCATTTTTTGTGCTACATTTTTCTTCAGTTGTCCTGTATATCTCCAAAACATGTATTTTACTGCCATTACAATCTTTCTTACAAATTAGTCTTACTGTGGGTATAATACATGATTACTTGGACAATTTTTTTTTACAATATGTTACTTTCCAGTATGTAACAGAGGTCGCTCACATCTTTGATTTTCAATGTGTTGCAGATTGACCAATAAAATATAGTGTAGATCACGATTTCTTAATTTAAGATGTCAGTTTATACATTTAGGAATACTCATTTTACTAACATATGAAATTGTGTATGTATTTTGTCAGTTAATGGTTTTAAATGGAGTCAGTGATTTAGAAATAAAGTCGGTGGTTTGAAAAAGATGTCAATAAACTAACTGATTATGATGTTATTTTACTGAAAATTTTAATGCATAACATAATTTTCACTGATACACAAGTGTGAGCATGTTCAATCAGTCCAGTGATAAAAATACACTCTGTCTGGTCTGTATAGGATTTTAATAAGACTGTAACAGTTTTAATGTCCTCTGTATTGTAAAACTAATTTTATTAAAGGACACAAAATTTCATCACAACTTTATGATCTGGTAAGCTGATACATTTTTGGTATATGCCTAGTGTAAATAAGGAATGCATGTTGGGGTAAGTGAGAAAGAATAATTAGTTGAATTATTTGTGAGATGGTAAAGTGCAAATAAGTTAAGAGTTTAATACTGATGCCTGTACTGGCTATTTAAAGCTGAATGACTAAGGTTCCAACAGTATACAAGAAACAATTTTATGTGGAACTATGACTACATTTTGTGCCAGCAAGGACAGACGATAATTTTCTTGAGATGAAATGGTGTGGTACATCCCATCTTAGACATATAAATAACAGTTTTCAGTCATGGGCTTCAGATGAAATGGTGTGTTACATGCCATCTTAGATATATAAATAACAATTTTCAGTCAGGGCTACAACAGAAGAAGAAAAGTGAATAATGAAACTCAGACAGGCACACTCTATTGTGTCCAAGGGCATGAATGATCCTGTGTTGCATGTCAAGCAAGGAATACCTAACCCAAAAGTGATGATGTGAAATCAATAATGGTGACCTGAATAAACACTACAGAACAGTAACAAAGGGGACAGTGGAATAAGCTAATATATATTTTACCCTTTAGCAATATACAAACATAATTTTGTGTAATTAATAAGACTATTCTTATGAACATAGAAGTGAAGAAGTCATATGAATGCTATACCAATAAATCTATAGTGTGGTGGATGACACAAGACATCGATTTTTTGTTCCAAAATGTACTTTAGTAAGTACAAATATAAATATCTGATCAATGTTTTCTAATTCAGTGTGTCATATTTATACAGTAATTGCAATGGGTTTGATGAATACTCATGAGCATTTTTGTGTATTTTGTGTATCAACAATATTAATGTCATGAAAAATGTTAGATATTAAGGAGTTGTATTTGGTATCATTTTGATCAGTTCATAATGTCAATATAGACACAAGACTTCGTTTCCTCACAATATCCTTTAGTAAGTTCAAATCTGAGGATCAGATTAATATTTTGTAGTTCAGTGATCCATTTTGTTTTCAATACATGAATCAGAGAAACGCATTAGTTTTCATATGTAGTGAAATCAAGATGTTTCAGAATTACTTATGTGTTTTGTGTTTGAAATGAAAGTCAATTAGTCAAATTCTCTGATGTAATAATAATTGTTTTTTCTTGCTTTAGATACTAAAATTAACTGATGTTACTGTAAAAATATTTTACACTTACAGCATTTTTCAACAAATATTGATGGGCTAAGATGTATGTAATAATTTCAACAATATTTTTTTTCAGTCTTAGATTTGTATTTTTGGCTTCCCTGTTCCTATAAACATATACAAATAATGATGAACTGTATAGTTACATGATTTCGATTGAGTTTCACAGTTAATTAAGTTTCATGAGAAATGTATTTCATATTCAATTTTTATTGCATTTATTTCACTATGTAATAATGAGGGTAATGTCTGCCAGCAACACAAAGAACTCCAATTTTCTAGGAATGCTTCCAAATCATCAAAGATCAGTGTCTACTCTCTTTACATCACATTAAGTTTATGTTGCATTATTGATTTATTAATAGAAAATTTTATCCAAATGTTATCTTGAGAGTTTGCAGTACTCTCTTAGGATGTAAAGGTTGGCTACAGCACGCATACACAAGCTCTGGAATCTAAGATATTGTTGTCGCGCCTTGCAGCGCACGGATCAACTAGTGGCAGTGTTGAAGCCAGTGTAGCAGCCTGCCTGCTGTGGTGCGCACGTGTGTTGGGCGAGTGGTCGTCGCCGAGCTGCCGTACTGCCGTGTCCGCCAGCAGCGACACAGCATTTGGTATTTAGTTGATATTTTTTATAATTTGCAGTGCATTTATTAATTTAAAGAAAAGAATTTGTTAATGTGCGTAGCAGCAGACAGTAATTTTGATAATGATAGGAGTTGCAATCTTAAGCGGAAACCATTGTTAGATTAACTATTGATTTTTGTCATTGATTTCTTTTGTAATTGTCAGGGAATTGTTTCACTATGTATTCGATTGAGAAGTATTTCAGTCTGTCTCAAGAGTTTGATTAATTTGTAATATTGCTTTAATGTCACTGGAGGCAGATTTACAAACGAAGCGATTGTTCAAAGAGCTTCTAGCGTTTTGTTAATTGAATGAGAAAGAAGCGCTTTCAGAATATAGTTTTTTGTTTGGGTTATCATTTATCGAGTTTAGATTTGATCAAACCCTTTCTCTTGAGTTATATGTAGTTGTAGTAAGCATCAGCAGCCGCAGCAACAGCAGGAGCCGCCATACAGAACATGCATTGCACTCAGCATGAACAATAGGTTTTTTTTATGCTTTTGTTAAATAATGGAATGCAGCAGATCAAGCAGTGGCAGCAGAAAGACCAAGTAAGTTATTTGTTGCGCACAGGACCAATAAAAAAAGAATAAAGTTTTGGCGATCTCTGTAATAGTAAAGTTAACAAGAGTACAAGCACGAGATTTTCAGTAGAAAACACGAGATAAGAAGATAAAGACCTCGCGACTTTCACCTGTCGACATGCCTGCCAGGATTCGTTTTTTTTTTTTTTTTGTGATGAGTCGTAGTTAGATATGCTTCGTCTTTCTACTGCCAACTGCAAGCTTACGCAACAGTAATCATTAGTGGAGGAACAGCATTTTGATCGCTTGTGCACTGCTTTGTATTAACACAAAATTATATTTCAGCAGTTTTGCCTTTGAATTTGTTGGTGCATTGTGTAATAGTTAATTGAACAGTGGAATTTTTAAGATGGGGGTGTATTTTAGTGACATGTTTTCGTTCATATTGCGACAATGAAGACACGAGCACAAAAGAAAACGGAAAATAATGCAGATGCTACCGCAAACGCGAACGTAGATACGGTTGCAAACATGAATGTAGGAGCAGTTTCAAATGCAGTTTCCGAAAATTCGGAACAGAGAGTAGAAAATTCTTTTGAGAATATTGAGATCCGGGAATTTTCGAACAATACTGCGGAGAATCGGAATGTAGGCAATCATTTGCCAACAATGCGTGATGAACAACTGTGTACTACACGCAACTTAGGACATGACAATACAGCTTTCAGAATATAGTTTTTTGTTTGGGTTATCATTTATCGAGTTTAGATTTGATCAAACCCTTTCTCTTGAGTGATATGTAGTTGTAGTAAGCAGCAGCAGCCGCAGCAACAGCAGGAGCCGCCCTATAGAACATGCATTGCACTCAGCATGAATAATAGGTTTTTTATGTTTTTGTTAAATAATAGAATGCAGCAGATCAAGCAGTGGCACCAGAAAGGCCAAGTAAGTTATTTGTTGCGCACAGGACCAATAAAAAAAGAATAAAGTTTTAGCGATCTCTGTAATAGTAAAGTTAACAAGAGTACAAGCACGAGATTTTCAGTAGAAAACATGAGATAAGAAGATAGAGCTCGCAACTTTCATATCTTCAAATTATATTTACAGTCAGTATTTCACAACATTGATAGGTTCAGTCTTCATTTCTTTTGCTGAAGACAACAAAAGCAGTTACACATTTGTAAGTGTTTCGTAACACTTTAATAAAACTTCAGCATTATCTGAGCCACTTCAGCCACTTTTCTCTGGTGAAATCCATGTGCTGATCTAGAGGCGCATAAGTAACAACACAGTAAAGCTGAGGCAGTAACACAGTGTACCTTTCTTTCTTTTTTTCTCAATTTTTTTAGATAATTCATTTTTAACTGTTAGTATCTTTCTCTCTCTCTCTCTCTCTCTCTCTCTCTCTCTCTCTCTCTATATATATATATATATATATATATATATATATATATATATATATATATATATATATGCCAATCCACTGTAAGCATACTGAGTAGTGCCACCTCTTGGACTTCATAAAAAATTTATTTTGTCTGTGCAAAGCTGTAATTTTCTTTTTGATATTTTCTAATATGTTTTCTCAAGGCTTAAAGAATTTGCATACAGTTAATGCAGTATAAAATAAAATTAACATCTAAATATTTTTGATAATACTCGAAATACAACTGCACTGGGTAGGCTCAAACAGTTGTCACTGAAACTTCAAACAATTTCAGTCTCTTGCTAACAGTGAGCTTCAGTGTACTTTGAACATAGCTATGAGCACTGGTGCTGTATGGAGGAAACCAGGTGGCTTCGTGTATGTGTGATAGTGATGTACTGAAATTATGGAGGAAGTCGTTTATTTCCATGGATTATGAACCACAAAATCACAACAGAGATGCTAAGAGAGAGAGAGAGAGAGAGAGAGAGAGAGAGAGAGAGAGAGAGAGAGAGAGAGAGAGAAAGAGAAGAGAGATAGAGAGAGAGAGAGAGAGAGTGGGTCTGTTCTGCCAGTAAAGTCATGACACTCACTTCAACAATGTATCTACACAGATAAGTCAATCAGTAAACTTTGTAAAATGCAGGTGCTAATTATTTTTTTACCTTTTATGAATTGTATCATTTAAAAATGATTTTAGGAGAAATCACTTTTTCTTAATCATTTTTGAATCCATTGTAATAAATCAACTTCAGGTAGTCCATTGAAATGGAAAGACAAATTTGTTTCAGTAATGCTAAGTCATAAAAAAGTTTATTTTATTTCGATTCCTCCTGACAATATTTCATATTTAAAGGACATCACATCATAGACTCTTACTATCTGCACAATATGTTTTAATACTGCGGTAATTACATAGTTATTTTTTAATGATGTATTTTGTATGAAATTGGTTATGATTGCTTTCCTATTGTTATGTCAATTTTTTTTTACATAAATCCAGTATTATAGGATATCAAAATATTGTAGGATATCAAAACCATTGACCATACCCATGTCAGCCTTATAGTTGTTGTATGAATAAAATTATTTTTCCTATAATTTCGATATCAAAATAGTGTACATGAAAGGAAGGTACTCCTGCTATGTGTGCTTATAAAATTTTCATTATAACAGAGCACTGGTCATCTGAAGTACACACAGATGTTATTCATAATTACAAGGGGTATGTATGTAGTAAATCCTGATGGCCATATCGCAAGTAGATGTCAATGATATTTCATTCACATGGAGCCACACTCATATAAAACTTATGGAAAGATATAAACGCCATTTGATTGTATGATATACTTTATTACATGATCTAGATTTCAGCCTTAGGCCATTTTCAAGGGTTACAACAGGAACAAAAGAATACACAATAAAAGTGCAAATAGCAGAAAAGTAGAGAAAAATATAGTTAATGTATAATTATATAAACCTGATGTTCTGTAAGTAAAAGTGAGAAGAATTTTGTGATGCATTAACTGGCTGCCGACTTGCGTGATTATTAATAGTATAAGGTTGTAAAATAAAGCATATGACCATATCATACATTACCTACAAAACTTCAGGGTTATATAACTGAAGATATATATATTAATGAAACATAACAGTCAGATAACTTTTGATATACAACCAACAAATCAAATCATATAATCTCTACATTAACTATAATGTATTTCTGTCAGATTTTCTGCTACTTCTTTTTTATTGTGTATTAATCTATTCCAATTTTAACACTTGGAAATGACTTAAGGATGAAATCTGGATCATGTAATAAAGTACATCATTCAGTCAAATGGTGGTTATATTTTTTTGCAAATAAGTAGATGCAGTAAAATTAGCCCCTCTATTACATAAGGCTGATGTTTAAGAATTGTGTTCTGCACAACATTGGTAAATAAGAAAAAAAGCAAGAACTCTTATAAATAAGAAATCAAACTATAAACTTGAATGTTTACATATGTGTTATGTATAAGAAGATTATTCATTATTCGTATTGCTTACATTTCTGTAATGAATTACTTATGAAGTTTGTAACACCTAAATATGATTAGAAGAAAAAATTAAGTTCACTTCTGCTAATATAGTTCCACTTCTTACCATGGAAACATGCATACTTTTTGTGGATACAGCCATCTGTAAGAAAGACTTCAAAGAAGAAGATATGTGACACATTCCTGACATTGACTCTGGTCTACCAAATGACATGTAGGTAAGTGGCAGTGCTAAGAATGTCAGTACAAATAAACCCTATCATGTTTGGTTCTGACTTGCATTACCTGAAAATGAAGAATACGCATATAGGTCAGTGGCAGTGTTAAGAATGTCAGTACAAATAAACCCTATCATGTTTGATTCTGGCTTGCATTACCTGTAAATGAAGAATACAGTGTTTCAGGAATATATCCTTAGGACTGCTATCCAGAAATACTAATTTCTTTTTAATTTATAAATACTTCAACAGAAAAATTTCATAATGGTACTATAGCGACTTAGTTGCATATCCCATGTTGACATTTATAACAAACCTAACAATGTGGATCATACACAAGGGCTATACATACACAATGCAGAATTTTGGCTATACACAAACTTTTAACTGAGGGATAGTAGTTCACATACCATATGTAGAATTTAAAGCCAGTATTTTGATAATTATAAGCCTCAATTCCATCAATATTTTTAAACTTACCCTGCAGTGTTAGAGTTTTGCGTCATCAATTAGCATCAGTGTTCTTGGTGGCTAATGATAAGTACATAAAGCTATTCTTCTAAATGAAACTTGATGTGTAACACATTTTTGCATGATTTTACACTAGAAGTGTACTTGTTTTCTCAAGTCCATTGCTCCCTAAGAATACTATATAGTAAAAAAGAAACTGAGTGAAAGTAAAATTATTAACTCAAAACACATTGACAAATGTGATATTTATAAAATTAATGTCTGAAGGAAAATCAGGAAAAGAAGAAAAATTATTTACACTTATTCTGAAGTCCATTTAATAGTTTTGTAGGCTTTTCTTCAGGAGAGTGTCATGTGTAATGGCGTTACAAGTTGTGTGTTTGTGTGTGTGTGGATGTGTATTAAACTCGACAAACTTTTTTCAGTGAACTAAAATAAATTTTACTACTTAAGGGCAGCAATGGAGTAAAGAAAAAAATTTTTAACAATAATTTTTCATAGTAATGTTTTTATAATAAGTCGATTATACAGCTGCTTTCCTTTCAAATAATGTCTACTTATAAAAACTTATTTGCTTACTTGCTGTCATTTCACATCTAATATACAGAGTGTTTCTGTAAGAGAGTACAAAACTGTAACAGGACATAGAGTTTGTTCCACTGAACTATCTGAGGTAGGGAAGCTGGGGTCAGAGAAGTCTTAAGGAAATATGGAAGTAAACTTGCCTACCGCTTTGTCTAGCATTACTATTTGCCAGCTTATTTACGACTGACATACTTACAAGGTTAAATGTACTGAGCTATTAATTTACATGCACATTCTTTATTTGCAAGGAAGACAAGAGGATGAGCCTGATTACAAGTATTTCCTGGTCACTGGATTGGAATGGGAGGTCCTATTCCATGGTCTGGAGGGTCACCTGACCTGACTCTCCTTGATTATTTCCTGTGGCAATATCTAAAGTCACTTATGTATGAGCCCCCAGTGGATACCGAGATGGAATTAGTTGCCAGAATTGTAGCTGCCTGTGATATGATTCGAAACACACTAGCGATATTTGTCAAGATGCATTAGAATCTTGTTCGTCAATGGCATGCTTGCGTTGAGGTCAGTTTCAGCACATTTTGTAAGGAACAGTAGAAATGATACGCTCATGCGTCAATGGTGGTACTTGCAGTTAACTGTAACTAATGTAAATAAAATAGTACATATTAGTGCGATTTAATTCCTATTATGTCTTCAAGCTGGCTTCTCTGACCTCAGGTTCTCTACATCAAATTGTTGAATGGAGCATCCTCTTGGTCCCATTAAATGTTTGCACGCTCTTACACCCTGCGTACACAGTTCCATAATTAGAGAGATCAACCGAGCGAGATGGCACATTTGAGAGGAAAGCAGTTTCGATCCTTGTCCGGTTACCTACGTAGATTTAGGTTTTCTATGGTTTTCCCAAATCGCTTGAGACAAATGCCAGAATGATTTCTTTGATAAATACACAGCCTATTTCCCTCGTAATACTTTCCTAATCCAAGCTTATGTTCCGTCTTTAACGACTTCTTTAAACCCTAATCTACCTTCCTTCAGAGAGATTACGAAAGAAGAAGTATGGCGGCAACGTCACCACTAAACGGTGGCCATGCCCACGCGACATTTTGACGCGTGGAATCGTGACTTCCTTTCGGGATATACCAGAACATCGGCCATGAGACATGAGTGGCACTTACCATGTGTGCTGTTCCTCTGCCAGTGATATGCATAGCTTCAATACGAGATGTGGTAGCGCAAGACAACAATACAGTACCCCATACTGTGGATCACACCGCCCAGCATATCTTGTGGGCTCGCCTCCCATTGCTAGACAATCGCTTTCTGCAGGTTAACAATGGTGGCTGCGTTAGGTCTGCAGTCCCCCTATCTAGAGCATCCCATGCACGCTTAGTCGAATTTAAGTTCGAGGAGCGAGCATATTTCTGCAGATGCGTGTAGTTGTCCTCATGTGTTAGGTAAACTAGATTAAAACTATGAAGACAGTTAATGTCATCCACCAGACAGAACTCAGGTCTATGTCTACCTTGGGAAATGCGCCCATGCAGTCGTAAGACGAAACCCTAAAGACCTCAGCCGGCATACTATACACAGAAAACACTATCGGTCGCTTCCACAGTATTTTATTGTAATGGGGATGTGAGTTACATTGAGCCGACGAGGCAATGTTATAGAACGGGTTGAGGAAGTAAACAAAGATGAAATGGGAGATATGATATAGTGATAAGAATTTGACAAGGTGCTAAAAGACCTAAATGGAAAGAAGCCTTATAGAGTGGACGAAATTTCTTCAGGATTGTTGAGGTCCTTCCGAGAGCCAGCCGAGGCAAAAGTATTCCATCTAGTACAAGATATATGAGACAGGCGAAATTATCTCAAACTTCAAGAAGTGTGTAATAGTTCCAATTCCAAAAAAGGGAGATACTTTCAATGTTATCGAATTATCAATTTAATAAGTCATACTTGCAAAATACTGACGCATATTATGTATAGAAGAAAAAGTTGTTAGAGAATGGAGAAAAGTAGGTGCACCAGCACACAGACTGGGACCAAGACGTAAGGGCATAGAATTAGACTGTTTAGCATTTGCTGATGACATGGTACTGATCGCACAAGACATTACCGATGCACAGAAACAGCTAGAATTATTACAAGAGCAGGCAGCAAAAATAGGATTACAAATTTCATTTGAAAAAACAAAATTTATGACTGACATCAAAGATGCACCTTCTGATCTCAAAATTGGTAATAACTACATCTCTCGAGTAAAAAAAATTTAAATATTTAGGTGAGTGGATTGCAGAAAATTGTAATGAAAAGAAATCTGTCAGATCAAGAGTCCAGAAAATGGAGACGGCGTTTCAATTAACAAAAAATATTTACATCAAAAAGAGTCTCTCGTGGAACTGCAAAATACGACACTACACAACAGTAATTAAACCCGAAGCTCTCTATGCTTCTGAGACACTAAACCTTAATCACAGAACACTAGAAGAGGAATTAGAAGTGAAAGAACGTAAAATAATGAGGAAAATCCTAGGACCAAGAACTAAAGATGGTGTGCATTATCCAAAGCCCAATGCAGAAATATATAAAAATATCTCCAAAATAACAGACACAATGCGCATGAGAAGAATTCAATTCATGGGGCATTTAGAAAGAATGGATTCAAACAGGTTAAAGAACAAGATCCATACATTTTTAAAGAACAAAACTACAAGACCGAAATGGTACAACCAGACAGAAAAAGACCTGAGAGAATTAGGGTCTCCAAATCTACACGATAGAAATGAAATCAGAAAAATCGCAAACACACGGGGTTTTGAGGAAGAAGAGAGAAAAACTAACCGACATACGTGGTCTACGCAACGAAAGCTAGCCCATTCGTTGTTTATGAAGGAATACTGTGCGGAAAGGAAGGCCAACAAATGTCGATTACGCGTGGTCCTAAGTGATCCATCCGCGAAGAAGAAAAGAAGAATGGGAAACCCAATAGAAGCCGATCTCACGGAAGATCATTTTGGGTTTTGCATAAATGTAGGAATACACATGACAATACTGACCGTAACATTTATCCTATGAGACAGGTTATAAAAGGGTAAATCTGAGTTCATACTATTCGTAGAATGAGTATGTTGACTGAAATACTCTCATTGAAATGTAGTGCTGCAGAAGAATGCTGGAAGTTAATTGGTACACCGAGTAACTTATGGGTATGTACTGAGAAGAAGTGAGAAAAATGGAAATTTAGGACACAATGTTACTAAAATAAGTGATCAGTTGACAGAATATGTCTTGAGGCATGTAGGAATTTGGTAAAGAGGGAAGTGTGTGAGGCAAACTTTGCAGAGGGAAACCATGGGATGAATACAGTAAACAGATTCGAGTGGCTATAGGTTGCAGTAATAATGTAGAAATTAAGAGACATGCACAGGACAAACCAGCATAGAGAGCTGCACCAAACCAGTCTTCGATCTAAAAACCACAACAATACCAACACTGAACGGCATTTTATGCTGTCACTCTTGCGTCGATCACGGCGGACAAGGTACAACATTTACTACGCCACCAAGTGTCTTAATGTGAAGGATATACATCCGCTGGTTCGCCAAGTGTACAAAACAACCTCTCACAGCCAGAGATACACAATCTGGTGGAAGTTGTGTAGGCCAGAAGGTAGTCCTCTACCCAGGGTAGGTTCTGTGCTGCTTGGGTATGTTTGGGTATTTGAAGCAAGATAACTATCCTCGCTTTGGGTTGCAGCAGCTTCTTCAACGCCATGAAATGATGCTACGCTCAGTTATTGCCCCCACACCACGTCGATTGCCACTGGCTCATCTCTTAACTTGTCTGTGATTTATTCATGTGGAATATCGTCTAACTGCGTCTCCTGTAACATTCCACTTCTCTATGACTCGAATAGTACATACTGAGTGAACAAAACCAGTCACTTCTGCCTGCATTGCTCGCAGGAAGTACGCGAAGTGAGGATGGACGTTATTCAGTGTCACGCAACACTGTTACATGGTATCTATTAAGTAAATAATTCGTTCCACGTCGGACCCTATAAATTATTTAACAGTGTACGATTCATCAACCCAGAAAAAGAGGTTTTTACCATTTGTCTCGTTACTGGATAGCCGTGAGAGGCTTCTTCAGTTTTTATTACACTGCTTGCTATTAAATTTCAGTAATTTTAAGCAAATCAGTGGCATTAGTGCCTTGAGGTTATAATAGGCAGCCACAGATTTCAGTATTGCAACCTATTACACGCATATAACTCCGTGCGTTTAGATTGCTACACACACGCGCGCAACGTACTGTGATTTTCGCCGTCTCTTCGTAAATCGCACCCCTTGGAAGATGTCCCACCGCTGCTAGTACCGTTCCTCCAGAACACTCTATGATAGCCATTCCACGCTGCAATCATGAATCATTAAGATGTACACTCGGTCAGGATTTATTTGCGCACCTGTAAATATTTGTTTCTTTGGGACATTTCGTCACAACCTTTCAGCCGTGACTCATTAATAGCTCCACCCGGGTACAGAGCGTAACCAACATGCCGTTCCATATCCAAAGCAGTGTCGTCGTTCCAATGCGCAAACCGTGATACGTTTACAGTGTGCTGTACACTTTTACTTGTTCAAGGACATGTGAATACACTGATTTGAAGAGCCAGTATATCGTAAATAAATAAAATCTGAAGATATCATTGCTATGTTATTGAGAACTATCGCTGGTTTCATTGTACTTTACGGCCTATGTGGAACTTATTAAATAAATAATAAGTTTGTAGAACCTTTCCTGGTTGTAAATGTGATGCTGTAGCTTATTACTGGTAATTAATACTGTACTAAAATGCAGAGTGTTAGAAAGGGAGTATCAGTTTCGCTGTGGCAGGGAAGTGCAAAGGAGACAAAGGGAAAGGTGCGATGCGCCATTGACCCAAGCCATCGTAGAATCAGTCAAACAAGGGCTATCAAGTATTTAAAACACAGCTGGAGAGGGGCAAACTTATACAAACAGAATAATGCAATATCCTCGGATGGATGACATTGTTGTGTCAAAGGCATAAGAAATAGACACACGGGGTTGTATGGGGATGAAGAGTTGCCATAAATCGAAATAGCCGCATGAGCTGGACAATCGACAGTATCCTACTCATCCCCTCATCTCTTCCCCAGCCTCCTGCCAGAGTTTTATTTAGTTTTTTTTAAATTCATTAATCACTGTTTGTCCTAATAGACTCAGTGTAGTGTATGTGTTACTTCAAGCTTGCGTAGAAAATGATTAGCCAACTTTATAATGCCTGGGACAAGTTCCTTCTCTATACCCGAAAATTTGAATGTGAGTGACACAGTATGGAATCTGAGAAACCTGTGCACGTTCAGCATTCCGTGTATGAAAAATTGCCCCATGAGCTGATGGTTCACTATCACACACCACACGCTACACTCCACCGTTGCTGACGTTCCATATGACGACGCCAACGGGGATTGTCAGCAGACCAATAGTACAAGTTTCTGCGGTTTACTTGGACATGACTGATAAATGTAGCTTCATCACTAAGCACAATATGGTGAGAGATATGATACGGATGTAACCCACGTCGATGGAGGATGCTTATGACACATGCCTGATTCAGGCACTTCCTTCTGCGTTTGCACGAGAGCTAACATGCACATCAACAATAACAGCAGCAATAACGCTAATTTGCCCCTCTTCTGTCGTCACTTGTTCCCTTCTGTTAGGTTGTCTAGGTGGTACATTATCACTTTCATAAATAGTTGCCGAGATGGTTGACGCCTATTGGGATCTCTTGCCCCACACACTCTACAAGAAGAAACTGCATTCTTCCTACATTCTCCATATACCGTGAGCATGTTGGCTTTTTCTGCATTGGTAAATCCCATCGTCCTCTCACGCCCTACTGCTTGGACTGTCACACACTAACTGACCAGCAAGTTGCAGTGCACTCAAGGAACACACAAACACACTGTAAGCAAACATAATATCATCATACGAGCAACCATGCAAGTTGACTGGTACAGACAAGGGTCAAAAATTCAAATGGCTCCAAGCATTATAGAACTTAACATCTGAGGTCATCAGTCCCCTAGACTTAGAACTACTTAAACATAACTAACTTAAGGACATCACAAACATCCATGCCCGAGGCAGGATTCGAACCTGCGACCGTAGCAGCAGCGCGGTTCTGGACTGAAGCGCCTAGAAGCGCTCAGTCACAGCGCCCGGTCAGACAAGTGTCGGTGTTGAAACCTTGCACAGCATGACTCGCACTAGACTCTTGAAACAAACAACTGATGTATCCTCCTTTTAGTCTGTTAATAGCAATGGGCACTGTCCATTTAAAAAGGGTGCATGTTTGCACAAAAATATGCCTTCTAGGCATTATTACAATCTGTTTATTGGTTAACAGTATGAGCCCCTGAATACCAATCCATTCTGCGAAAACCGCACATCAATAGCAGTTTTGATTTCATATTTGCGTTGCATGGCTTAGCTAATTAGCCCTGTATAGCGCAATTCACAACTGATGTAAGAGTTCTTCGCGGAGTAGACTACGTTACCACGTCTGTTGAGAATAAATGCCCTTTCCACACAAGTCGTCTACAACAAATTAGCAGAGGCGCAGTTTCAAGACCGACAAATTATGGATCTCCTTCAATAAATGTAAAATGTTACCATGAGTGAGAAGTGTGGGCTCTGTCGTAGATTTGTGAGTAGTGGGTTATGGTGTGGGATTTGTTCAAAGTATTTTCATTTGGGGGGAATGCAGTGGGGAAGCCAGTGGTCATTTTAGTGAGATCCTCTCCTGGGAATGCAGAATCTGTAGTAGAAATAAGTTGCTAGAGGAGCAGGAGCATAAGATCTGTGCCCCTCAGGTGCAGTTACAATGCGCAAAGGAGGAACTAGATAGGTTGAGGAGGGTGAAGGGCGGTGTGGAATCGGAACTGGCAGTTGGCAAGAAGGAGCTAGAAAGAGGAGGTATTCAGACAGTTTTACTTTATGTACATACAACAAATATGACTAACTGTCAGAGCTGAGTGGAGAGGAGCCTTGTGTAGCTGTAGATGTAGGGAACATGCAGCAGTCCTCGGGAATTAGGAGGCCTAGGTTAGTTGCAAAGTCTAGCAGAAAGAAGAAGGTTCTGCTTCTAGATAGTTCCCACAGTAGAGGTGTGGGCTAGCAGTTACAGGAAGTATTGAGAAGTGATTACCAGGTCACCAGAATTGTGAAGCCTAGTGCAGGGTTGGCTCAGGTGATTGACAGCATAGGGGAGTTATGTAAGAATTTTACGAAGGAGGATCAGGTAGTGATAGTGGGTGGAACAGGGAACAGTTTTGATAGGGACGGGGAATATCATGTAGATGGTGACCTGGTTAAGATAGCTACTCAAACTGATGGCACTAATGTGCATTTCGTCTAACTGTTTCAGCGTCATGATCAGCCTCACCTTAATGCAACTATTAGGTGCGTTAATGTGGGGCTGGAGAGGGCGCTGATGGCAGAGGGCATGGGTCACATCTCAGTGGTGCTAGTTGGGTCTATCAGTAGATCGGATTTCACTAGGCATGGCCTGCACCTCTTGGGTATGGGAAGGGGAGGCTGGCTAAGCTAATAGTGTAGTGGGTGGTGGTGGTGGTGTCACTCATGGAAAAATTCCTGTAGTAGTTGGTGTTAGAGCTGCACCTTTTTTAGATTGAAGTTAGCTGATAGGTATACCTGCTTAAAAGAAGTCCCTCTAACTAAGGGCTCACCTTCTGAGGATGCAATGTTTCCAAGGAGAGAAGGAATTAGCATATTTCATCACAATATAATAAGTATTAGAGATAAAGTTAGTGAACTGCTTATAGATGTTGACTCTGAAATTATTGGTATATCAGAGCACCACTTAAATAATTTGACAATTCAGAGGCTTCCTTTATCAGGCTGCATATTATCTGACTGTTTCTCAAAGAGTACCATGTGGGGTGGGGGAGTGGCTATGTACGTAAAAAACGGTATGCATTTGAGTCCGTAGACGTATCACAACACTGAACTGAACAGATAGTTGAATGTTGTGCAGCGGTAGTTGAATTTAGTGAAACTAAACTTCTAGTTGTTGTTGTTTATAGGTCCCCTAACTCCGACTTCAGAGCATTTCTTCTCAAGTTAGAGAGGTTTCTTGATTCCCTTTGTAGGAAGTACCGGAAACTGGTTATACGTAGTGACTTCAATACAAATTTTTATATGATGATGCAAGAAAAAGGATGTTGGTAGATATCCTAAATTCATATGATCTGATATAGACTGTGTTTTTTCCAACTAGGGTGCAGGGGAACAGTAGCACAGCCATAGACAACATTTTTATTCATTCTTCATTACTAGATGGGCATTCTGTTAGTAAATGTGTGAATGGACTTTCAGACCATGATGCACAAATTTTAACACTAAAAGGCTTTTGTACTCAAATCAATGTCATATTTAATTACAAGCTATGTAGGAAAGTTAATCCAACAGCAATAGAGAGCTTTTTAAAACTTGTCAAGGAACAAGAGTGGCAGGCTGTTTATAGTGCCGATAACATAGATAATAAATACAATGCTTTCCTTAACACAATTCTCATTCTCTTTGAGTGCTGCTTTCCATTAGAACATTCTAAATAGGGTACTAGCAGTAATGGGCAGCCCAGGTGGCTTACTAGTGAGAAAAGGATATCATGTAGAACAAAGCAGGAATTATATCAAAATGTTAGAAGTAGTCACAATAAAGCTACAGTAGTCCATTACAAACAGTACTGTAAGGTTTCCAGAATGATATTTTCATTCTGCAGCGAAGTGTGCGCTGATATGAAACTTTCTGGAAGATTAAAACTGTGTGCCGGACCGAGACTCGAACTCAGGACCTTAGCCTTTTGCGGGCAAGTGCACTTGCCCGCGAAAGTCTAAGGCCCTGAGTTCGAGTCTTGGTCCGGCACACAGTTTTAATCTGCCAGGAAGTTTCAGTATTGTAAGGTGCTTAAAATGTTATTAGGAAGGCAAAGAGTATGTGGTACGCAAACAGAATAGCTAATTCACAGGATAAAATTAAAACTATATGGTCAGTTGTGAAGGAAGTGTCTGGTCAGCAGCACAAGGTCGACAATATAAAGTCAGTTCGCATTAAAAATATTTCTGTTACAGATAAATCAGATATATGTACATTATTTAACAATCATTTTCTGAGCATTGCTGGTGAATTAAATAAAGATTTAGTTTCTGCAGAAAATCATATAACTTTCTTGGCAAATGCCTTTCCGAGATTAATGTCTGAAATACTCCTCTGTGATATGGACAAGAGGGAGATTGAGTCAATAATTAAGTCACTGAAGACTAAGGACTCTCATGGTTATGGTGGAGTGTCTTGCAGAATATTAAAGTACTGTACTGCACATGTTAGACCTGCATTTAGCCATATTTGTAATTTTTCCTTTAGGAATCGTCAGTTTCCTGAGCAATTAAAGTACTCAGTAGTAAAACCGCTTCATAGAGAGGGAGAACGGGATAATGTAGATAATTTTAGACCTATTTCTATGCCATCAGTGTTTGTAAAAGTTATTGTAAAGGCTGTGTATGTAAGGATAATTGAACATATTTGCTACCAAATGTACAGTTTGGCTTTAGAAGTCACTTAACAACTGAAAATGCTATATTCGCTTTTCTCTGTGAGGTACTGGCCAAGGTTTCGAACGCTTGGCATATTTTTTGATTTAACTAAGGCATCTGATTGTGTTGATCACAAAATATTGCTTCAGAAGTTGGACCATTAAGTATTATGGGAGTAGCCCACAATTGGTTCACCTCTTACTTTAGCTACAGGCAGCAAAAGGTCATTATTCACGATGTTGATAACGGCTGTGATGTGGGGTCTGAGTGGGATACTGTCAATTGGGGGGTGCCCCAGGCATCAGTGTTGGTTCCTTATTTATATAAATGATATGCCCTCTAGTATTATGTGTAACTCTAAAATATTTCTTTTTGCTGATGACACTAGCTTGGTAGTAAAGGATGTTAAGTACAACATTGGCTCGGTTTCAAATAGGGCAGTACATGACCTCAGTTCATGGCCTGTAGAAAATAAACTAACGCTAAATGACAGTAAGACTCAGTTTTTACAGTTTCTAACACACAATTCAACAAAATCTGACGTTTTAATTTCACAGAACGGGCATATGATTAGTGAAACTGAACAGTTCAAATTTCTAGGTGTTTAGGTAGATAGCAAGCTGCCGTGGAAAGCCCACGTTCAGGATCTTGTTCAAAGACTTAATACTGCCATTTTTACTATTCGAACGGTATCAGAAGTGAGTGATCGTTCGACACGAAAATTAGTCTGCTTATTTTCATTCGCTTATGTCGTATGGTATTATATTTTGGGGCAACTCTTCCCATTCTAGAAGGATATTTTCGGCTCAGAAACAAGTGGTTCGGGCAATAAGTGGTGTGAGTTCACGAACCTCTTGTCGACCTCTGTTCACGAGTCTTGGTATTTTGACATTGGCCTCTCAATATGTATATTTCTTATTGTCGTTTTTTGTTAGCAATATTGTTTATTCCCAAGAATAAGCAGCTTTCACTCGGTTAATACTCGGCAGAAACCAACCTGCATTTAGACTGAACTTCCTCAACCCTTGTGCAAAAAGGTGTGCAGTATACTGCTGCATCCATTTTCAATAAGCTGCCACTCGAATTCAAAAATCTTAGCAGTAATCCACGCACTTTCAAATCGAAACTGAAGAGTTTTCTCAAGGGTCACTCCTTCTATTCTGTCGAGGAGTTCCTTGAAAAATTAAGCTGATTCTTATTGTATTGCTGATAGCGTTTACTTTAACTTATGGACTGACTTTTTTCAAGTTCATGAACATTTATTTTTATCTGTTATTATTTTTATGTTGTAATTTCATCTACTGACACGTTCCATGACCTTGGAGGTTTGCTCCTCAATTTGGTCCTACGGAACTTAACGTGTAAATAAAAATAAAATAAAATAAGATTCTACAACCAACATACACAGAGAACTTTGTCCGATACATGAATCCACTAAGCAAGCATTGCGTGTTGTTTTGCAAAATATAACTCAGCCTCTTGTTCCCGCATAAATGAGGAGGGTCATTTTAGGCCAGTTCCACAGCCTTTCAAACCTGGCATATTCTCACTGACACAACTCGTTACGGACCAGTTCGTGTGGTCTAACGTCGAAAATGATTTCTGAGACTGGAGATGTACAGTCTTAGACATAAAGTTGATCGCCGCCTGGACGCCGCAGAAGCTTTGTCCGAGGAGTTTACTTAAGGTGGCCAATAAATTGGATCGCCCCCTCAGAATTATAAGTCCGGCGATATGCGCGATCTGGTTACACTTACAATGCGGAAGTGTCTGAAGATGTATTCTGCTTTGCTCGAGAGGCTGCACGGCTGCAACTGCCCGTGGTGTAGTGGTAAACGTTGCGCGATGTAGCCATAAAATCGCGAGATCGAATTCACTCCACTGCAGTTCTTTTTTTTTCCATCGCATTTCTGTTGTCTACGAAAGTAGACAGTTTGATGCTGTTAAAAGAATAAATCCCTTCACTTTCCAATCCACCTGTAATACCACAAATCTTCGCATCATTTCCGCCACACAGGTCGCGGCTGTGTCAAGACCAACTTGACGCTCGGGAGTTTCCTCGCCCTACAGAGGTCCCCTGCAGCCGCCTACCGACTGCACGCCGCTCGCCAACTTCGCCAGGCGTCGTTCGACCAAGTGACCGTGGCGCTACGATTGTGCTTATCAACTGTTATTTTACCAAATAAAGTTATTTTTTCTTGCAGTTCCATATTGGATTTCTCAAGCTTGACTATAATTAACGTTATTCAAGAGTTGTAAAATAGAGCCGCAATTGGAAAAATGTCCAACATTTGCAACATATTCTTTGCTCTGGGTTTAACATACGTGTGAAGGCAGCAAGGCAGCTCGGAACATTTGCACTGAGTGTGGAGCGATTGATTTTGGGCAAAACACGTCAGTAAAGGATTTTTCTGTTTCAAGAAACGTCGTACGTTCTGTCATAACCACTTTACTAAATTCAGGAAGTCTTTATAACTGACATATGTGATGAACCGCGATCATTTAACAGTAGTACGCCATTTACATTCATTAGACAAGGTCGAGGAGTCGGGTGTAGGAGTACAACAAACTCTTAACTGAAAGCGACAAAAATCAAAGGGTTTACTATTAATCCATTTTAGCTTGATCGTCATCATTTCGTTCATTGAGAATTCCTAGCCAGTATTGTTACTGGTGTCTAATCATGACATCTTTATGTTAACTTCTCAGTGGGAAATTCATGGTTCAGCCGTGTGACAAGACATCTCCTCGAGCAAAGGGTAGTGTGAACATAATATTCTGCAGCTGGTGGCTCAATAAGGATGTTGTGCACTACGAAACCCTCCTCAAGGTCGTGTCTATCGCAGCTGGTGTTTGTTGGCAACAACTAAGAACCTCAATTCAGCTTACCGTGGAAACCTTACGACGAAAGACAGTCGTAATAGAACGGAAACAGCATGCAAATTTGACATTTCATAGTTTCAATTTATTTACTGATTGTGGATCTGTCTGCTTTGCCTGTAGCTCTGTCACAAAACAGCTAAAAAACATGGTCTTCTGCAAGACAGGAACGGTGACCAGTTTGCTTCGGAAGCAAGCATGTTACATCAGTGCCAGTAAGGTGCTTCTGTGACGGGTTCCTTATTTGCCCCAGTGGTAGGTAGAACTGATAATCTACAACGTAAAAGGCGAGGTTAGTTGCATTTTCCACGTGGGATCACCTACCCACTCTCAAAAGCATAAAGGGATACGCCGATTTCATACCTTTAAGGAAAATATCTCAGATCATTGAATCAAACTGGCAAAGAAATATCAAGTGAACTTGTCAGCATACTTATATGTCATCCAGAAAGTAACTCGGCAGTCATACCGTTGCCAAACATATTCAACCTTATTGCCGATATTCAGTTATACTACGAGCAGGAAGAATTCGTTTCGCCAGACGATGTGAAGCCTGGCGCGGAATTGAGCAACTGTTGTGTCTGAAAGACACGGCGAATGAGTACCTGAATACGAAAAGTAGATGTCAATGGACTTTATTCACATTTCCGAACTACAGTGTAGTTACTAATAATACTCAGATGCCCCAGCTGCAGAGTAAACATCATAAATCAGTAACTGTCACAATTATTTCTGTTTTTCTGTCGTAATCACATTGGAAACCGCAAAGCTAATTACCAAACATGATTCACATATCTGGAGGGTCTCAAGTGGTTAATATGCATACATTATGAAAAAGTAACATGCCTTTCGATCGTTACAAATTTCGAAAATGTATCTCTTAAGAATGCTGTCATTGGTACCATCCACGAAACGGAAGGATGCAAATGAAGTGACAGAGCTTTCATTGCAAAACGTGAACAGCCAAGAGACGCGTCGTAAACTGCGGATAATAAACTACGTATAACGTTATGTTCCCATAGAAGAATTAGCTGAAAAGCGGGCTCAAACACTGTGTCCAAAATGACACCAGCGAATATTTGCAGTGTTAATTCGATTTGAGCTACTGGTAAGGTGAAAGTAGAAGCAGTTGTCATCAGGATAAGGAATAAGGAACGAAAAATGCAGACAGTAATATCTGGAATAAGTCATCCTTAAGCAAAAACTGTCATTAAGCCTGTAAATACTGAAGGATTGACAATTACGTATTCATAATGATTACAGTATAAACACTGCTGATGATTTGTCAGTAAAATCGAAAAGCATCCATGTTGAAGAATTTTTCAACTTGCATTATGCGTAAGACAAAAAAAATGGTTCAAATGGCTCTGAGCACTATGGGACTTAACATCTGAGATTATCAGTCCCCTAGAACTTAGAACTACTTAAACCTCACCAACCTAAGGACATCACACACATCCATGCCCGAGGCAGAATTCGAACCTGCAACCGTAGCAGTCGCGCGATTCCGGACTGAAGCGCCTAGAACCGATCGGCCACCGCTGCCGGCTGCGTAAGACAGAGAGATAGTGAGACAGCAGTACGCTCACCATACTGAGCGTTGTGGTGATTTTCTATGCAGGTCTTCACAGTCAGTGCACCGTGTTATTAACTGAGTCCCTGGTGTTGTCATTTATAAATGACACCTCTATCCTGCCACATTACTCACCTGAGAATTATCAACGTGCAATACAAAGACACAGATGGGCTTACACTTCTATTACTTGCAGAAACTATCTATATGCTGCTGATTCTTGACGCAGTTCGTGGTCTTGCGGTAGCGTTTTCACTTCCCGCGCACGGGGTCCCGGGTTCGATTCCCGGCGGGGTCAGGGTTTTTCCCTGCCTCGAGATGACTGGGTGTTGTGTCGTCCTCATCATCATCATTCATCCCCATTACGGTCGGAGGAAGGCAATGGCAAACCACCTCCGCTAGGACCTTGCCTAGTCAGCGGTGTGGGTCTCCCGCATCGTCCCCTAAGCTCCTTGAAGTATGGGACCTCATCATAACCATCAAATGGTTCAAATGGCTCTGAGCACTATGGGAAAACATCTGTGGTCATCAGTCCCCTAGAACTTAGAACTACTTAAACCTAACTAACCTTAGGACATCACACACATCCATGCCCGGGCAGGATTCGAACCTGCGACCGTAGCGGTCGCTCATAATCATCAACCAGCTCTACATCGGATTGTAGCTCAGACTTATTTTTTGATCGTGAAGTTGTTGCTCAGCAGTGGATCAATAGCATCTATAACTTGGTCGCCCACACATTTCACAGACCCATAATATGCAAGTTAATCTCAATGAAATGTCATAAGCTCGCATCTTTGAGGCAGCGTCTTTTTTTATTTTTATTTTTTTTACATTTGTGGTCTTGCAGTAGTCTGCACCTCGTATTGAAAGCGATAAACAATTGTTTCAGTCTACCACATCATAATCCACTCCCTCCCCACCCAACCACAACAACAACCTTGAAACACAACACTGGATGAGGTTACATACCTACGTTATCGGCTTCTTCTTGTCATCTTTCTCGAGTGGTGATGCTGCTGTTTCCCTGAAGATGCATACATGTTTCATAGGATTCCTTTCGTTGATTTCATCGTGGTCGTTTTCAGTTAAAATAGAGGAAGAGAAAAAAAATCTCGCTTCAAACATACATTTGTAGGGGGGGGTCAGAATGTATGGCTACCGTTGCCGCACTACAGGCTAGCGAGATATCGTCGAGAATGTCATCATTCTCTCATTGCTTTGGTATAGGCTAAGGCAGAAATTAGCTGTCATAATTATTTATTTTAGGTTTAATTTAAGATAGTGCAACTCATTTCAGATATGTTGCGCTCATCATCAGGTGTTTATGCATGCTAAAGATAGTTACTTAAAGATAATTGTCGTAGCAAAGAACTGTTTCGTTCACAGTTCACTGCTGGAGCGTATATTGAAGTATCGGAGGGGAAGTGGTGCCAGTGAGTGGCCAGAAATCGATTGCCAGCGGTGCCTTCTGTTGGCATGGAGCTGTCTCTCGTCGTTTGTCGTGATTGAAATCACGGCCTTTATGGGCTGCGGATAATGTTTCTTCAGTTGCTGTGGTGCGATATCGTGTGATACATTTTTTGGAGCTCTGTTGTTCACTTACATTTTTGGCATCCCATGCTTCATCTGTATGCATGGCACACTGGATGAGTGGTTTATGACGTTACACTGCTCCACTGCTTAATCTAACACTGATTTGGACGTAAATATTCCGCACAGTCGCGTTCCTTAAGCTTAGTCAGCATGGAAATAATGAATTAAGCAAAAAGGAGGTTATCCATATTATAAGAGACATTGTTATTTACTCGTAGGATGACTACCTTTTCGGCTAGGCACAACTTATTCAGGCATTAAACTTCCGAACAAATATCTGGCGAACTGCAGTCATCAAGCTCCAGTCCTGAGAGACCGTCAGCTAACACTGGGTTGCCAAACACTTCTCAGATGGCATTACACGTATAGCTGTTTTTCAGACAATACAAGGAATGGGACTTTAATGACATTCCTTCGGTAGTCATTGTCTTGTAACGCGGCTAAAACATGTCAAATACTTGCGACTGGAATTGAAATGTCTACTGATTCAAATAAGTAATGGGCACTATATTTCATAGCAGTGGAAGCAATACTGCAGAAAACTGATTACTTAACTAACTGTAACATATAGTACCTGTGTAATGTCTGTCATTTCACATGCGTTGCAGACGATACCTTGCCTAAGCAGTTACCTGCAGAATTAATGTAACTACCATAAAAAGTAATTCAGTGTCTAATTAGTACTGGTGAGACAGGTGCTTCAGAATCTCACCAGGGTTGTTAGTCATAAGAAGGGAGGACAACACCACGTTATCTTTATTTAAGTAGTCAGCGCTAGATAAAGTACACCAACGCTATTGTCGTGCAAAACCGGCTGACAGCTGACGTGGCCTCATTCTCTGAGCACCCGTACCATTCTGATCGTACAGTTATCACAGTTATCTATTGACGATGGTTACAATATAACTGCTGCCGATGCTTTGCCAAGATACGTGTAAAGTGCCTTATAGATGACAATTTTTATTTCCAGTGTGTCTCGATTTTTGAGTTTTACCTTAGTAAATTCTCGACAGTTTCAGATTAACGGGCCCTTTCATCTATCAAATTATTCATATGGGAATTATCTAAGCATAATTGCTAGAACACTCGATTACTTTGTGTAGCACTCCATTTTGGGGCGTGTATGACTCGGAAAGCGACGTTAATCTGATTTTTGGTCCATATTCTGTCGACTCTCGGAATGCTGCTTGAATGATCTGACAACTGTGTTGTCCCATGCGACAATTCTGTAAAGTGCTGTGTCAACTGTGAGTCAATGCTGAATGGACACGTGGGTAGGGATGTTCACTGTAGTAAGGTGGTGGTGGTGGTGGTGGTTAGTGTTTAACGTCCCGTCGACAACGAGGTCATTAGAGACGGAGCGCAAGCTCGGGTTAGTGAAGGATTGGGAAGGAAATCGGCCGTGCCCTTTCAAAGGAACCATCCCGGCATTTGCATGAAACGATTTAGGGAAATCACGGAAAACCTAAATTAGGATGGCCGGAGACGGGATTGAACCGTCGTCCTCCCGAATGCGAGTCCGGTGTGCTAACCACTGCGCCACCTCGCTCAGTTGTAGTAAGGGTAGAGGGGGAAGGGGTACCCTTCCTCGTTACATGTCTCCTACCATGATGAGTAACGTTACGAATGGCTGATTCACAAGAAAAAATTTGTGTCCGCAAATCCATCTGGTAGCTATGCATGAAAGGAAAGAGAGTCCTGGGCTTTTTTTTGTCAATGGGACTGCAATTTGAAGCTGGTATCATATTATACTTCACAACCCTAAAATGTTTATTTTCTTACTTCATACCGAAACAAGTACTGTGATATCGAGAGAATGAAATGAATCAGACGCTTCTCAGAAAAACTGTTTACTTGTGTACCACTATCGATTGCAAGAAAACTATATTCTCCCAACGGTCGCTTGCATTTCTAGATCAACTGACAATGACCTCGATACTTCTGCCTACATGTTCTCAATGGGGCTGCGGTCGGGTGACCATGGAATGTACTACATTAGTTTTATTCTGTCTTTGCCGTGAAAGCAGTCCTGATCGGATCGGATTAGATGGATGGGACTGTGTTCCTGTAAATAAATAGATATCTAGTTATTTCATCTATTTATATATCAAGAACTTATTTGTAATTTACACACTGTATTAATTATTTTCTTATATTGTCTAAGAATTCAGGTCCAGACATGGCTGAGAGGTCTTTTGTAAGATTTAAATGGGCATGTTTTGAGTAATATATGGCAATGTCACGGGCACCAGTGACGTCACAGCCGGCAGCTAGCGTATATAAGGGCGAACCAACAGCCCACTGGCAGTCATAACACTTGACAATGGCCAAGGAGTGCTTGGCCGAAAGCTCGTGTAGTTTTAACCAATTGACGCGGTTGGAAACCCGAGAGTATTTCATCGTGTCCATTATGTAATAAGGATCTTAGCCTGAAACTCAGATTGAGAGAGACTGGCTGAATCAGATCAAACGATGTGGTATCGAACTAATATCGAACTAACGAGGAGATCATCGAACCTGTTAATCAAGGATTTTTATGAGTCTTAGTTAAGCTGTCGAGGAACCTATCCTGAATAATGGGCTAGCGGCATTTCATCCAACGGCTTCTAGTTGAAATATTTTGAGTATACCAGTAACGTGATATCTGTGATAAGCCACTGAGAGAAGTGCAGCGGCTATAGTTAAAGGTTATGATGCGGACGGTACAAGTTCAAACCCTGCCTGTGTACGTATTTTACAATTTTATCGTATACATCGTCATTAAATAGTATATGTCGTGCAAAATTATTCAGAAATAGTCATTTCAGACGTAGTAATTTCATTAATAAAACAATCACTACAGAAAACTTTCTTCAGATGTGTAGCCTGTTAGTTACGGAATGGATTACAGAACGTTCTCAGTCACTATCACTTGCTGTGCTGAAACAGAATTACTGACGGTATTTGTCGTAGGGGCAACTGAAACGCAGATTGGTAGAGCACCATGGTCATTTAATGAAAACTATTGCCTTCCAGGCACTTTTCAAAAATGGTTCAAAAGGCTCTGAGCACTATGGGACTTAACATCTGAGGTCATCAGTCCCCTAGAACTTAGAACTACTTAAACCTAACTAACCTAAGGATATCATACACACCCATGCCCGAGGGAGGATTCGAACCTGCAACCGTAGCGGTCGCGCGGTTCCAGACTGAAGCGCCTAGAATTGCTCGGCCACTGCGGTCAGCGGCACATTTCAGGAAGGGATGCCGGGAAACATAGTTTATTTAAATTACAAAACTTCGATGTGAACCAAGCATGTTTGATCATTGTTGTGGAGGCAGGCACACTAAAATACAGAATCGAAGGATGTATTTATTATGGAATCTTCTCGCGAAACAATTTCTATAATAGTCTTTACCAACTTGGTTGCACTTTGAATTTTTTTCATGAAACTTTGACCCTGCTTGCAAAAATAAATATCACAGGTTCGGTAAAGTGGAGTACATGTTCGAGGGGTAGTTTTTACAGTGCAAATGCCTACCTTTTTTCATCTACCAAGATGTGATCGGAAAGCGCCTGATGATCTGCACTCCCCATGAATCAAACGAACGTTATCCAAATATTTCGAATTGTAAATACGTGCCACAAACAGAATATATCTTTGAAGATCGTTTTCGGTATAGGATTTTTACTAATGAAATTACTACGGCAAAAACCACTATTCTAGAATACTTTTACATGAGATAAACTACACTACTGGCCATTAAAATTGCTACACCAAGAAGAAATGCAGATGATAAACGGGTATTCATTGGACAAATATATTATACTAGAACTGATTTGTGATTACATTTTCACGCAATTTGGGTGCATAGATCTTGAGAACTCAGTACCCACAACAACCACCTCTGGCCATAATAAAGGCCTTGATACGCCCATGCAGCTTCAACACGATACTAAAGTTTATCAAGAGTAGTGACTGGCGTATTGTGACGAGCCAATCTCTCGGCCACCATTGACAGACGTTTTCAATTGGTGAGAGATCTGAAGAATGTGCTCGCCAGGGCAGCAGTCGAACATTTTCCTGCAGCATGCGGTCGTGCATTATACTGCTGAAATGTAGGGTTTCGCAGGGATCGAATGAAGAGTAGAGCCACGGGTCGTAACACATCTGAAATGTAACGTCCACTGTTCAAAGTGCCGTCAACGCGAACAAGAGGTGACCGAGACGCGTAACCAATGGCATCCCATACCATCGCGCCGGGTGATACGCCAGTATGGTGATGACGAATACACGCTTCCAATGTGCGTTCACCGCGATGTCGCCAAACACGGATGCGACCATCACGATGCTGTAAACAGAACCTGGATTCATCCGAAAAAATGACGTCTTGCCATTCGTGCACCCAGGTTCGTCGTCGAGCTCACCATCGCAGGCGCTCCTGTCTGTGATGCAGCGTCAGGGGTAACCGTAGCCATGGTCTCCGAGCTGATTGTCCATGCTGCTGCAAAACGTCGTCGAACTGTTCGTGCAGATGGTTGTTGTCTTGTAAACGTCCCCATCTGTTGACTCAGGGATCGAGACGTGGCTGCACGATCCGTTACAGCTATGCAGATAAGATGCCTGTCATCTCGACTGCTAGTGATACGAGGCCGTTGGGATCCAGCGCGGCGTTCCGTATTACCCTCCTGAATCCACCGGTTCCATATTCTGCTAACAGTCATTGGATCTCGACCAACGCGTGCAGCAATGTCGCGATACGATAAACCGCAACCGCGATGGGCTACAATCCGACCTTTAACAAAGTCGGAAACGTGATGGTACGCAGTTCTCTTCCTCACACGAGGCATCAAAAGAACGTTTCACCAGGCAACGCCAGTCAACTGCTATTTGTGTATGAGAAATCGGTTGGAAACTTTCCCCATGTCAGCACGTTGTGGGTGTCGTCACCGGCGCCAACCTTGTATGAATGCTCTGAAAGGCTAATCATTTGCATATCACAGCATCTTCTTCCTGTTGGTTAAATTTCGCATCTGTAGCACGTTATCTTCGTGGTGTAGCAAATTTAATGGCCAGTAGTGTATTTAATGATATTCTGTATGCTGAAATTGAAAAGAATAGTACACGGACAGGATTTGAACCTGTACCGTCCGCATGATAAACATGAACTATAGCCAAAGCACTGCCTTCACTACCTTGGAACAAAGCTCAGTTACAGATATAGGAGGTACGCAAAAATTTTCAAAATCGAATTGCTCGGAAAGTAATACTTGATGGATAAAAAGCTGCTAGCTACGTACTCAGAACAGGTCCCTCTACAGCATACCCAATATTTATCAAAATTTTTTGGTTTACAGGTCTAACAATCTCTTAGTGAGATATAGAAACCACTGGACAGTTTGAACTGCTGTGTTTTCAACAATACTGCGCAAATAAATCCCATCGGTGGCGTAACAGGCAGCAACCACCCAAGGGGAATTGAAGAATAAGACTAGTGCCAGCGTTGTAAAATTCTCACAAATTATGTTTATTTGATGCTAATACCTTAATGAATATTAAATATCTGTTTTAGTGGTACAAATATATACCGTATCACATTTGCAGAAGACATACTAATAATCATAGTGATAATAGAGGAATTGTTAGAGAAAAGTGGGTGCAATACAATAAGTTAGTAATGATCAGTAATGAGAAGATCTACAAAAATGTAGAGAAAATATCAGACATAATGGGTAAGCGAGGATTAAACTTCATTGAACATATCTACCTAATGAATGCGAGCAGGTTGAAGAAACAAATATTATTTTACTTCTGGAAGAATAAATCAACAATATCATGGGTTAAGAAGTAAGCAAAGAACTAGAAAGAAACAACATGAAGGACTTGGAACTAATCGTAATAAAACGTTTTTAAGAATAAGATATTGAATTTAGAAGCCTTTCAAAGCAGAAGAAATAACAAATTGGAAACAATATAGACAGAAGTAGGAAAAGACATTATGGGAGAAAATGACGGGATACTTGACAAAATGGGACACAACAGCAAAGAAAAAAAAGGAACTGACGTTGTTACATGAAACTAATTGGTAAACTCAATAATAATAATAAATGAATATTCGAAAACTGTGAAGAACTTTTACGTTATTTTCTGTCCATACCTGCAGGAAATACACGCCGCCTTGAGGATACAGCATCTCAACGATCGGCTCATTATATTCTCCAGAATATCAACGTACGCTTCTGCGTTGAGAGTACCCTCAATTTGCCACAGGAACCCTGCTCCCCGAGCTGAGATATAGCCCCAAACCGCAACAGAATAGCGTTTAATTCTTTCTCATTCCACAAGATACCTCGGATTAAATTGCTCTCCTCGCAGATGATGCACCTAGTAATATCAAAACCGTTAAACGTTAATAACACCGCTCACAAATTCAACAAAAATATGTATTGAACAAAAACACCATCATAAAAGTGTAACTATACAAGAAGGAAAACCGATTCTATAAAGGGTGTTCTGTACCACAATAACTTAAGTTTTAGTTAAAATGCTTACATACATGATCTTACACACAATTAATTTATTGATATCTCACCTGAACTGGGGCATTACTCACAGAAGAAAAGAGTCTGCTCCAGTCGAAGGAAATGCATTCTTCCGCAAAAGCCATGTGGTCATCTTCTGATACGTAGTCAAGCATTGCTGTACAGCAGTTCTTCGGCATAAAAGTCGATTATCTTTCAACCTCCTCTAACAGTTCCTGCACTGCCAGGAAACTCAGAAATCTATCCTAGGCGCCGACAACTGAGGAACAGATTGGCGCATACGTTGTCGGGTAACCATCAGTAGCCTCTCTCACTGAACACATGGGGTCGTCCCCCTGCACATTCAATCCTGGTAAGGCCAGTGGCGGCATACTTCTCTCCACCAACGCCTCTCATCGCTTTTGGGACTCCACATCTCTCACCTGCCTTGGACAGGCTGTAACTCCCGTAATCGATCAGTACAACGACTCGAATTCTTGTCTCATGATTGCAATGAGCTGCCATGATGACTGAAAACTATGTGTTTTTTTTTCTTTTATTGTTATTTCATAACCCTGCCCCATGTGGCTAGAGGTGGGCTGGCAGCGGCGCAATTCTCCGTTCTTCAGCCCAGATATTGTATAAAATAAGACGTTACATACATAAAACATGAGGATAAAAGATGGAGATTACAACACAGAAGAGGAAACAATGGTAGTTGAAATATACAAACATAAGACATAGTTTCACGGCGCACGTTTACGTAAAATCCACATATAATTAAAATGATACTAGATGAAGACATAGCACTCAAAAGCATGAAGAGCACAATTAAAAATGGGCGTTCACAGTAATGAGAGCCACACAGGACGATGACACTGAACACACACTGCACACACGGCGAGCACCAGAACACAACATAGTAACTGGGTTAAAATCGGATGGAACTGGCAAGGGATGGGGTGGGGGTGGGTCAGAGAGGAGTAAGAGAAGAATGTCGGTTGAGGATGGCGGGCAGGAAGGGGCGGAAGGGGGGAGCCAGTAGCACACCAAAGGGCAGGAGACAGGGAGCGTGTGGTGGGAGGAGCCCAAAAGGGAGCGCAAGGAGGGGAATGGAGAAGTGAGGACATGAGGGGTAGGAGGGAGGAAATAGCACAGAGGGAGGGGAACCTACGTGGTGTAATGCATCCATTATATAGTGTGCACTTAGCACTCCCACGGCAATGTTATCAGATCCCTCACTTAAGCAGAAGACCTTTTACTGCTGATAGGAAGAGCACAAATTTATTCAGTATAAAAGTTTAAAGGGTATTCAGTGAGAAGGAAAACATGTTTGGTATAATATTGCATAAATAAAGATCATTATGAGGTAAAATTAATGAGAAAATGCAAACGACAGTAAATATCAGTGTAAAGTATTTTATTGTGACAGCATCCTGCGTAATTAATATTTACTCAAACTGTGTCCTGCACATTACGTTACTTAAATTTGTGCAGAGTCCATTATGTCCGTAATATATTTGGCAAAGACAGTGCGCTCTGTGACTTGCGACATGTACAGCGATAAACAGTGTCCAAAGTGTTTATGTTGACTGACCAAGGGGACCTCCACCACACGGTAAGATACAAACAGGAAAGAAGTGTGCCTACATCACTATCTGCACATTTTTTGCGTAGCCAAAGTGAATCTCTATTCCCAGGTCCTATGGAGCATGTCGAACGAGTATCATGTCATTAGTCATTAGAATACTAACCAGTGGTTGACGATTCTCTTCTTACCCCAGTAGGTAGAGAACTTCCTCGCAAAGTAAGACGAGGTGACGGAATTTACACAACTAAAGAGTTTTTCTGTAATCGTTAGTAGTACACTAGTAAATAGCTTTTCTGAGAAATGTATAATTCATTTCCTTTTATTGCATCACAGCACATGTGTCAGCATGAAATGAGAAAAAGAACATTTTAGAATTGCAAAGCATACTATGATACCAGATTCAAATTGCAGTCCCGATCTGAAACATTATAAAACCCAGCAGTCTGTTTTCTTTCATGCATAACTGCCGCTCACAAAATCTTATATATGGATTTGTGGATATCAAGTTTTTCTTGTGAATGAATCTTGAATCTTGTGTTACCTTACTCATTATTAGAATACACCCCCCCCCCCCCTTACTGCAATGAACGTCTCTTCACATGTGTGCATTCAGCACTGACACTTGCCACAGCACTTTACAGAATTCGCGCTTGAGCCAACAGTTGTCAGTCATTCAGACAGCATTCAGTAAGTCGACAGAAGATCAAATCACCGTCCCTTTCCGAGTCATAAACATCCCAATAGGGAGCATTACTCAGAGTGGTCGAGAATTCCAGAAATTATGCTTAGATAATTCTCACATGAATAATTTTATAGCTCAAAGGGTCTATTAGTGTGAAACATCTATAATGAGCTTTTCACGTTTCTTGCCAAAGCATCAGCAGCAGTACTATTGAAACCATCGCTAATAGATGACAGCGACAACTGTATAATCAGAATGCTACGGTTGCTCAGAGAACAAGGCGGCGTCAACTGTCAGCCGGTTTTCCGTGACATTATTGTTGGTGCATTTAAACTAGCACTGACTACTTAAATAAAGATAGCGTGGTGTTGTCTTCCCTTCTTACGACTAGCAGCTCTTATGAGGTTCTGAAACACCTATCTCACCATTACTAAGTAGACACAGAACTATTTCTTACGGTAATTACATTAATTCTGCTGGTAACTACCTGAGCAAAGCATCGTCTGCTACACAACTGAAATGACAGTGATTACACAGGTTCTATATGTTACAGTTAGTTAAGTAATCAGTTTGAAGCAGTATTGCTTCCACTGTTATGAAATATACTGCTTATTACTTATTCGAATCAATAGACGTTTTAGTAACATTCGCAGGTGTTTGACATGTGTTAGCCGTATTACAAGACTAACGAAAGAATGTCGTTAAAATTCCATTCCATGTATTGCCTGAAAAACAGTTACACTACTGGCCATTAAAATTGCTACACCAAGAAGAAATGCAGATGATAAACGGGTATTCATTGGACAAATATATTATACTAGAACGCAGTTTGGGTCCATAGATCCTGAGAAATCAATACCCAGAACAACCACCTCTGGCCTTAATAACGGCCTTGATACGCCTGGGCATTGAGTCAAACATAGCTCGGATGTCGTGTACAGCTTCAACTGCCCATGTAGCTTCAACAAGATACCACAGTTCATCGAGAGTAGTTACTGGCGTATTCTGACGAGCCAGTTGCTCGGCCACCACTGACCAGACGTTTTCAACTGGTGAGAGATCTGGAGAGTGTGCTGGCCAGGCCAGTAGTCGAACATTTTCTGTATCCAGAAAGGCCCGTACAGGACCTGCAACACGTGGTCGTGCATTTTCCTGCTGAAATGTATGGTTTCGCAGGGATCGAATGAAGGGTAGGACCACGGGTCGTAACACATCTGGAATGTAACGTCCACTGGTCAAAGTGCCGTCAATGCGAACAAGAGGTGACCGAGACGTGTAACCAATGGCACCCCATACCATCATGCCGGGTGATGGCGATGACGAATACACGCTTCCAATGTGTGTTCACCGCGATGTCGCCAAACATTGATGCGACCATCATGATTCTGTAAACAGAACCTGAATTCATCCAAAAAAATGACGTTTTGCCATTCGTGCACCCAGGTTCGTCGCTGAGTACACCATCGCAGGCGCTCCTGTCTGTGATGCAGCGTCAAGGGTAACCGCAGCCATGGTCTCCGAGCTGATAGTCCATGCTGCTGCAAACCTCGTCGAACTGTTCGTGCAGATGGTTATTGTCTTGCAAACGTCCCCATCTGTTGACTCAGGGATCGAAACGTGGCTGCACGATCCGTTACAGCCATGCGAATAAGATGCCTGTCGTCTCGATTGCTAGTGATACGAGGCCGTTGGGATCTAGCACGGCGTTCCGTATTACCCTCCTGAACCCACCGATTCCATATTCTGCTAACAGCCATTGGATCTCGACCAACACGAGCAGCAATGTCGCGATGCGATAAACCGCAATCGCGATGGGCTACAATCCGACCATTATCAAAGTCGGAAACGTGATGGTACGAATTTCTCCTCCTTACACGAGGCATCACAACAACGTTTCAGCAGGCAACGCCGATCAACTGCTGTTTGTGTATGAGAAATCGGTTGGAAACTTTCCTCATGTCAGCACGTTGTAGGTGTCGCCACCGCCGCCAACCTTGTGTGAATGCTCTGAAAAGCTAATCATTTGCGTATCACAGCATCTTCTTCCTGTCGGTGAAATTTTCGCGTCTGTAGCACGTCATCTTCGTGGTGTAGCAATTTTAATGGCCAGTAGTGTATGTATACAACGCCATCTTTAAACCGTTTGGCAACTCAGTGATAGTTGAAGGTCTTTCAGTATTGGTGCTTGATTACTGTAGTTCGCTAGGTATTTGTTTGGAATTTTAACGCCTGAATAATTCGTGCGTAATTCAGTTTTTCGCCTAGCTTACAAGAGTAAATTACAACGTCTCTCATAATTTGCTTTTTGGAAAACCTCCTTTCATCTTAATTTTAATGTTATGGACCGTTACTATGTGGGATAATTACGTCCAGATCAGTGTTAGATTAAGCAGTGCAGTACTGTAATGTCGTATACCACTCATCCAGTGTGCCATAGATGCAGACGAAGCACGGGATGCCAAAAATGTAAGTGAACAACTGACTTACAAAAAGTGTATCACACGATATCGCACCACAACAACTGAAGAAACGTTACACGCAGACCACACAGGACGTGATTTCAATCACGACGGACGGCGAACTCTGCTCCATGTCAACAGAAGGCACCGCTGGTAATCGACCCCTTTCCACTGACTGGCACCGTTTCCCCCCCCCCCCCACCCCCACCCCCACCACCCCTTGTTCCAATAGCCACTCCAGAGGTGAAGCGTGAACAAAACAGTTCTATTCTATGACAATTATCTTTAATTAACAAACTTAAGTAAGCGTGCAGCCGCCATATAAAGAGCAAAACATGCCCGAAATGGGTTGCAATATGTTAAATTAAACATAAAATAAATAATTACGATGACTAATTTCTGCCTTAGCCTATACTGAAGAAATGAGAGAATGTCCACATTCTCGACGATACCTCAACAGCTGCATAGTGCTGAAACTGTAGCGATACATTCAGGCCCCTTCTACAAATGTATGTTTGAAGCCAGCTGTTTTTCCTCTTCCTCTATTTGAACTGAAAACGACCACGGTGAAATCAACGAAAGGAATCTTATGAAACACTTGACATCTTAATTGTCAGGTGAGTGATGGAGTTCGCTACACTTTGCCAGTATTGTTTAACAGTCACAATCGCATTTATAACAACAATAAATTTATATCATCCAGTGTCAATTTTCTTGATATATCCACGGTGGTTGTTGTCGTTGGGCGGCGAGGGAGTGGATGCGAATTACGGAGTGACAAAATGTAACACGTGTTTATCGCTTCAAAAGCAAGGAGACATTTTTTTGTATCCCGCCTGGAAGGCGTCGCGTGGGTAGGAGCAGGAGCAGGAAAAATACATTGGTACGTAAGTAAAAGTGGTTTACTGGAGCCTGAATATATATACAGAGGCATACATAGCTTTTACAGATGAGCACAGTCTCAAGCTGAAGCGAAGTGTCCCGGCCGTCTGCTCTTGATCAAATGGGGAGAATCTGGAGCGGAGCTCGTGGAGCTCTCCCACTCCGGCTAGAGTGCGCTGACGTCGGTGTCTCGTAGTGCCAACTTATGAAACTATGCTGTGGCATCGTTGCTAGCGATACCACTTATTTTACTGCAAAAGAAGAAAAAAGAGTCTGCCAGAAAGACGCGAGCATACGGCATTTTAGTGCGATTAACTGGCATGTTATAACTCTGTGTTACGTGTGGTGTGGATGCCATACATCCACTGCTGAGCAACTCTTTCACGAGAAGATAAGATGCCTGGGATACAGGCCGACCTAGAGGTAGTTAAGCGTCATGAATCAGCAACCTATAGATGGCCTCTGCAAGTACTAGAACTATATGCCCAACTGTGCCTTCGTATTACACCTTGACAATTCTCAGCTGAATATTGTGGCATGATAGAGACCTCGTCCATAAATGATTTCACCAGGGACTCAGTTAATAACACACCGGCTGTTCATCGACGATGCACCGACTGTGAAGCACTGCATAGAAAATTAGCACAACAATCAGCTTGATGAACGTATATTTCTCTATCGTGAGCATAATTCAAGCTGAAAAACTTTTCAACATGGCTGTCCTTCGCTTTTACTGAGAAAATATCAGCAGTGGCTATACTATAATCATTGTGAGTAGATAATTGTCATTCTTTCAGTATTTACAGGCTTAATGACAGTTTTGCTTAAGGTTGACTTATTCCAGATATTACTATCTGCATTTTTCGTACCTTATTTCTTGTCCTGGTGACAACTGCTTCTACTTTCACGTTACCAGCAGCTCTAATCGAACTAACACTGCATATATTCGCTGGTGTCATTTTTACACAGTTTTTTGAAGCCGCTTTTCAGCTAATTCTTGGTTTGGACCATAACATTATTCGTAGCTTACGAAGTCTCTCTCGGATGTTCACGTTCTGCAATGAAAGCTCTCTCCTTTTATTTGTGTTCTTCCGTCTCGGTGACGGTACCAATTACAGTATTCTTAAGAGAAAGATTTTCATTTTCGAAGTCTGTAACTATCAAAAGACGTGTTACTTTCTCAAAATGCATGCAGGATAACCACTTGAGACGCTCCAGAGTGTTGATCGCGTATGGTGAATTAGCTTTTCAGTTTTCAATATGCTTACGACAGAAAAACAGAAATAATAGTGACAATTACTGATTAGTGATGTTTAATCTATAGTTGGAGCATCTGAGTGTTATTAGTAACTACGCTCTAATTCAGTAATGCGAATAAAATCCACTGACATATACTTTCGCTATTCGGCCCTCATTTACCATGTCTTTCAGACACAAAGGGTGCTTTACTTCCGCGCCACGCTTCACATCGTCTGGTGAAACGAATTCTTCTAAAAATGGTTCAAATGGTTCTGAGCACTATGGGACTTAAAATCTGAGGTCATCAGTCCCCTAGAACTTAGAACTACTTAAACCTAACTAACCTAAGGACATCACACACATCCATGCCCGAGGCAGGATTCGAACCTGCGACCTAGCAGTCGCGCGGTTCCCGACTGTAGCGCCTAGGACCGCTCTGCCACCGCTGCCGGCGAATTCTTCCTCTGCGTAATATGAAATAAACTTGGCAATAACGTAGAATATGTTTGGCAAAGGTGTGACTGCCGAGATACTTCCCCAGTGAAATATAAATATACTGACAAATTCACTTGATATTTCCTTGTCACTTTTGATACAATAATCTGAGTTATGTCCTTTAAAGGTGTGACATCGGCGAATCACATCATGCTTTTGAGTCCAGGGAGGTTACTCCAGGCGGAAATTGCAACAAATCTCTCCTTTTACGTTAAAATTTATCAGTACAAGCCAGCAGTGGAACAATAAGGAAGCGCCCAACACAGGAGCGCCTGAGTGGCACTGAGGCAATGTGTTTGCTTCTCAAGCAAGGGCTGCTTTGGGTCACGGTTCCAGTCTTGCAGGAGATCAGATTTTTGAGTTGTTACAGGCAAAGCAGATAGATCCAAAAACCAACAAATAAATTGGAACTGTGAAATGCCAGATGTGCATAGTGTTCCAGTTTGACATAGGACAAAAAAAAAAGTTCAAATGTGTGTGAAATCTTATGGGACTTAACTGCTAAGGTCATCAGTCCCTAAGCTTACACACCACCTAACCTAAATTATCCTAAGGACAAACACACACTCCCATGCCCGAGGGAGGGCTCGAACCTCCGCCGGGACCAGCCGCACAGTCCATGACTGCAGCGCCCAAGACCGCTCGGTTAATCCCGAGCGGCGACATAGGACAGGAAACATACACGAAGTCCAGAACGTGTAATATCTTATTCATTTGTGCTGTTGTAGGCACTCTCGTATTACAGTGATTTCCGTTTTATCACAATAGACTTTCGTCGTAAGGTTGCTGTGGAAAGATGAATTAAAGTTCTTAGTTGTTGGCAAAAAACTGAACTGCGATAGGCACGACCCTGTGGAGGGTTTCGTAGTGCACAACATCGTTATCAAACCACCAGCTACAAAATATTATATTCACCCCGCCCTTTGCTCGAGGAGATGTCTTGTTCTACGGGTCAACCAGGAATTTCCTCTTAGGAAATTAATAACTAGACACCAGCAACAGTACCGCGTGGGAACTCTCAATGAGTGAAGTGATGATATTAAAGCTAAGTTGCAGTAATAGTCACCCCTTTGATCTTTGTAGCTTTCACTTAGAGCCAGTTGTACTCCTATACTCGACTTCTCAACCCTGTCTATTGAATGCAGATGCACGCCGTTCATCACGTATGCCAGTTATCGAGACTTCCTGAATGTCAAAGAGATATCATGACAGAACGAACAACGTTTCTTAAACAGCAAAATCGTTTACTGACGTGTTTTGTCCAAAATCGCTCGCTCCACACACAGTGCAAGTGTTTCGATCTGCCTTACTGCCTTCACACTCCTGTTAAGCCTAGAGCAAACAATATGTTGCAAATGTTTGACTTTTTCCACTTGTGACTATTTTACAGCCCTTTAACAACATTCATAAGCTTCGAGCATGAAAAGTCCAACACAGAAATGCAAGATAAAAGTACTTCAAATTAAAAATGCCATTTGGTATACATAATCATAGCATCACGTTCATCTGGTCGTACGATGCGTGACAAGTTTGCGAGTGGCGTTCGGTCGGTAGCCGGTTGCCAGGGGCCCTTGTACGGCGAGGGAACTCCCAAGCTTCAACGTGGTCTTAACATAGCCGCGACCTATGTGGCACAATGTAGTGCCGACTTCTGATATTACTGATGGGTTAGAAAGTGAAGGAAATTATTTTTCAGCTCCATCAGACTGACAACCGGAATGCGATTTAAGAAAAAAAATTGAATGGAGTGGATTCGGTTTCGCGACTTTGTGGCAGCATTGCGCGACGTTTACCACTAGACCACGCGCAAATCTTGTAGCCTCTCGTGGAACGTGGAACGATACAGCCTTCCCAAAATTCATATGAAATGTCTAATACCACCTTCTTTATATATACATCCGGATAGTTATCGGACAATTCAGTGCTTCCTAAGGCCTTGTATGTGTGTCTTTAAATATATCATTCTGTGTCCAATTTGATATAAAAAAACTTGATATTCATTACGAAGTCGTATGGAATGTTCTAGAAGATCGTGCGTTGTCATAATTATCGGTGGATTGTTGTCATTGATAAAATTATGTACATATGCTAAATTAAGTAACTAAACAAGAAATTGAAGTAATAAGTCCTTACCAATAAATAACTAGAGACTGCAGAGATGTTATCATGAAAAATGAATGCTTCTAATTAAATAAATTGTAATCTAAAAATCCAGTAATAGAAAACATCTTTATGTTATTACCAAGCGATGTATTCTCATTGTTGTTTATTTTTATGTCTTTCTCTGCAATTAATAGTCTTCGTAATTACATTTCTAATTCACTCTCCAATTGTTTACATCTCACAGTTTTCCAATTTCAGAATTTGAGGCCTTACTTATAACTTTCTCGTATGCAGTTGGGTAAAGCACAAGATTTGTAATATCACTGAATATTAGGAACCAAAACCAAACTGTAATTAATTACGTAACTAAAATAATATGAGAGACATTACTGTAATTAAAGTTCAGAATGATTTTTTATGGAAAACTAATGATATTACTATAAAAGATTGTTATTGAAATGTTGTAAAAAAAAATGGCTCTGAGCACTATGGGACTTAACATCAATGGTCATCAGTCCCCTAGAACTTAGAACTACTTAAACCTAACTAACCTAAGGACATCACACAACACCCAGCCATCACGAGGCAGAGAAAATCCCTGACCCCGCCGGGAATCGAACCCGGGAACCCGGGCGTGGGAAGCGAGAACGCTACCTCACGACCACGAGATGCGGGCTGAAATGTTGTATTTTGTACCTTATTCGGCTGTAACATTAGTTTCTTTACGCTTTGTAAATTTTAATTGTACCATTGAAATTGTACAAATTTAATAATGGACTATTTTGGAAGCTATTGTTAAAATTCTATATAAAGAAATGCAGCGACGCTGCGACAAGTCAGTTTTGAAGTTACTTTTGGAAGTCAAACAGATCAGTGAAGTCTGTACGTGTTTTGTTTACGTGACGAGTGTGCAGTTCGGATGTCAATTAACGTGAATAAATTTTGCTAAGCATGAACATTTCGTATTCATTCATCAATGGACCAGGCAGAAAAAAGTTAAGTAACATTCAACATGAATCGTTACAAACGGACAACACTTCCTTCAGACACTTCCGCATTCTAGAGTGTTGCCAGATCGTGCATATTGCCGGACTTGGAATTCTCACGGGCGATCGACTTTGGTGGACACCGTAAGTAAACGACTCGAATTTAGTCTGCGGCAGCTGGCCGGCAATCAATTTTCTTTTCTAAGACTGTACTTGCGCTGCTTCCCGGTGCACGCACAGCCGCCACTCACTCGTTTTGAGATTCCAAATAGTCGATTTCAACACGTCCATTTCAACCTGGTTGGGCTTGTTCCCGAGTCTGAAGACTATCTGCATCGTTGACAGCGCGATGTGCTGGGTGGGAGCAATTCCCTTCAAGAAAATTACGACAGAGATGATGGCAAGAGCATCGGTCGACACGCGGATATCGCCTTTTGGCGGTTCGATCTCTATAACCACTGACCACGGACGACAGTTTAAACAGTCCTATTTAACGAACTATGCAAACTCTTTGGTGTTCAACGTTACTCCAAAATGGCTTACATTTACAAAGCAATGGCCACATGGAACGATGACTCTGTATACCTAAAGCCACCTTTGCGTCTCATAGTAGCTATTAGATGGGTGGTATTAACTGCACACATTGCTCACAAACAAAATCTCTGTGCCTCCCTTGCAGAAATCCTCTATGGTAAACCGCCTACTATGCCCACAGTCTTTTTGCTACAAGAACCACTGATGAAGACCTCAGAAGTCCCCACTCTTGTCACAATACTCAAACAGCACATCACACAGCTCAGGATACCGCCTCCACGGCCACGCAGGTCCCCGAAAATCTTCGTGCATAAGTCACAATTGGACTGTCACTATGCCTTGCTCTGCGATGATACTATCCACCCTTCCTATATCCACCTTACACTGGCACTAACAGAGTTATCAGACGAGGCACTAATACTTTCGACGTGCAGCTTCATGGTAAGCCAACCACTGTGGTGGTCAACCAATTAAAAATAGCTTGGTTTCTATGAGAGATCACCCATATTGACGATGTACAAACCACTCCATCGACATGGTTCCTCTGCTCCCTTTACAATCCAATGACACATCGCCCAGCTTGAACATCAACAACTGCTTCATGTTCCAACTAGGCGTGCAGCACTTTCTGCTAAGACTAATAGGTGATTTCTTCATGATTGGGGGGCGGTATGATTTAACATCAAATCGAGAGTGGATTTATCACTGACATTTCTCTTGTAGTGACAAAATCCTGTGCATTGTGGACAAAGCCTAATTCACGTCACGACTATCACCTGAGGAATTACTCACTATCACTGCTCCCAGGACATCACGAAGCCCTGCAAGCGATCTGCAGATCCTGACGCCATTGGCTCTGGCACTTCGACACACCTAGACTATAGCACCATACAGTTGACAATCATCATCATTCTCGATATGGCTGACCGGTTGAATATCATTTAAATGTCGTGGAGTAGCATCGATGTCATCGAATCCTTCCTCCATGTACAACGAGAAACGGTGCAATTGCGTCCTGCTTTGGAGCCAGCTTCAGTGCAGTCGATCGTGTGCACATATGTAAAGGTGATCGCAACAGTGATGCTCCCTGGCTATCTCCACCCCCAATCCTCCACACTCCCATTGGAGGAGAGGAAAGGAGGGGGCCTCTGTGGGGACTCCAGCAGCGTTTGCCACATAGAGGAAACTCTGCCTTGCATCATCGTCTGGTGCGGAATATCTCATATATGGTACGATCTGCTTTATGCCTGCCGTGAACTCAGACACATATTTGTCACACCTCGATTACAGAATAAAGTGCATATTCTATATAACTGTGTGGTTACTACATGTGACCATTGTCCCATCCTGGGGTAAAACCCACATAAGACAATATATGACCACCAGGTCTCAGAAAGCTTTTATGCAATATGTATCTATTATCAGGTGATGTAGCGTGGTTCCGCATTTTAGATAGAATATTGATTCGCTTGTCACTATAAAGGGTTTGCAGAGTACCACTACGACCCAAAGTGAGAAAATAAAAATATTCATCGAAACAGAAGCGAAAATCGGTATTAAATTGAAATTACAGACTAATGAAATATGCCGTCTCATATGGTTCGTAAATACGCTGGGAATTAAAGAAAATGCAAGTCACATGAAATCTCGAAAGCCCTAAAACGTCCACTGCCTAGCGAATGCGAGTACTATGGCAGCTTCGAAAAGGAAATGAAAAAACGGCGAAAACCAATTATGTGGCTGGCCCAACACACATACAGTGGCCGGCGCCTGTGGAAACTCGTGATCTGTTTGTTTTGTAATCATTATACTATCCTGTGTACCACTGTATTAAACAGATCGATAATTAAATTGCCTAGTACTACGAAAGAGCTGTTATGATTTTATTTCGACGTTTTCATGAAAATCTGAGTTGCAGGCCCGAACTTTGCTCACAAAATTATTTTTTCTACTTTGTGTTATTTTGGTGGGATTCTGAGCTGTTTAATTTTATCGCTGTGTGTGCAATTGACACTTTTGATGCTGCATGTATGTATGATGTCGTATGAAATCTTCTGTTGTAGAAAAGGCAATAATAAGAGCATTTCACCTACGTAGTCATACTATTATCTACATCTACACCTACACCTACATGATCACTACACAATTTATAATCAAGTGCCTGGCAAAGGGTTCGTCGGACCACCTTCAAGCTATATCTCAACCGCTCCACTCTCGGGAGGCGCGCGCGAAAAACGAGCATTTAAATCTTTCTGTGCGAGCTCTGATTTCTCTTATTTTATCACGATCATTTCTCTCTATGTCGGTGGGCGCAAAATCAATAAGCAATACTTTCGCAATCAGAGGATAAAGTTGTTGCTTGAAATTTCACGAGGAGATCAAAATGGTTCAAATGGCTGTGAGCACTATGGGACTCAACTGCTTTGGTCATCAGTCCCCTAGAACTTAGAACTACTTAAACCTACTAACCTAAGGACATCACGCACATCCATGCCCGAGGCAGGATTCAAACCTGCGACCATAGCGGTCGCGCGGTTCCAGACTGTAGCGCCTAGAACCGCTCGGCCACTCCGGCCGGCTCACGAGGAGATCCTGCGGCAACAAAAACGCCTTTGTTTTAATAATTGCCACCCCGACTCACAGATTATGGCCTTAGCAGTCTCTCCCCTACTTTTAAATAATGCAAAACGAGCTGCCCTTCTTTGAACTTTTTCGATGCCCCCATCAGTCCTATCCAACGCGGATCCCATACCGCACAGCAATTACTCCAGAAGAGGGCCGACAAGCGTGGGGTAAGCAGTCTTTTGCATAGATCTGTTGCATTTGCTAAGAGTTCTGCGATGAATCGTAGTCTTGATTTGCTTTCCGCACAACATTATCCAGTTCCAGTTTAAGTTATTCGTAATTGCAATCCCTATGTAAATAGTTGAATTCGTAGCCCTTACGTTTGTGTGATTTATCGTGTAATCGAAATTTAACGGATTTCTTTTAGTACTCATACAAATAACTTTCCAATTTTGATTATTTAAGGTCATTTACTGCTTTTCGCACCATACAGACATCCGTGATAGTGCGTTGTCTATGGTGTTCAGAAGTACGATGTAACGTTGCTTTGGACATGCGTATATGAGAAGGAACATTGCATTGTACTTCTGAACAACACAGGTACTGCAATATCGGCACAGGGCAAGCAACTTCCAATTGAAAATGTCTCCCCAATACGCTATGGATGTACGAATAAAGGTCTTGGACACACAGTTGATGGCGTATGGAAACTTGGATTTAGCCACGAGAGAGCCTAAAGGTAAGGCGACCGCTCGCGATAAGAGGGAAAATCCGGGTTCGACTTTCAGTCCAGCACAAATTTTCACTGTCGTCATTCAATTGCACAGCTGATGATTTTCCATATTCACAACTCCGTACAGATTTAATGTCTACAGATATCTTGTCTAAATCATTTTGCATTTCGCTTTGACCATCTGATGACTTTACAAGACGATAAATGATAGCATAATCTGCAAACAATCTCAGAGGACTACGTATCTACATCTACGTGATTACTCTGCTATTCATAATAAAGTGCCTGGCAGAGGGTTCAATGAACCACCTTTAAGCTGTCTCTCTACCGTTCCACTCTCTAACGGCGCTCGGGAAAAACGAGAACTTAAGTTTTTCTGTGCGAGCCCTGATTTCTCTTATTTTATCATGATGATCGTTTCTGCCTATGTAGGTGGGCGCCAACAGAATGTTTTCGCAATCGGAGGAGAAAACTGGTGATTGAAATTTCATGAGAAGATCCCGTCGCAACGAAAAACGCCTACGTTTTAATGATTGCCACTCCAATTCTCGTATCTTGTCTGTGGCACTATCTCCCCTATTTCGCTATAGTACAAAACGAGCAGCCCTTCTCTGAACTTTTTCGATGTCATCCGTGAGTCCCACCTGATGCTGATCGCACACCGCACAGCAATACTCCAGAATAGGGCGGACAAGCGTGATGCAAGCAGTCTCTTTAGTAGACCTATTGCACCTTCCAAGTGTTCTGCCAATGAATCGCAGTGTTTGGTTTGCTCTACCCACAACATTATCTATATGATCGTTCCAGTTTAGGTTATTTGTAATTGTAATCCCTAAGTATTTAGTAGAATTCATAGCCTTAATATTTGAGTGACTTATCGTGTAAGCGAAATTTAGCTGACTTCTTTTAGTACTCATGTGAATAACTTCACACTTTTCTTTACTCAGGGTCAATTGCCACTTTTCGCACCATATAGGTATCTTATCTAAATAATTTTGCAATTCGTTTTGGTCACCTGATGACGTTACAAGACGGTAAATGAGAGAATAGTCTGCAAACACTCTAATAGGCGTACTCGAATTCTCTCCTATGTCGTTAATATAGATCAGGAACAATAGAGGGCCTGTAACACTTCCTTGGGGAACGCCGGATATTACTTCTGTTTCATTCGATGACTTTCCGTCTATTACTACGAACTGTGTGTGACGTTTCTGACAGAAAATCACGAATCCAGTAGGACAACTGAGGCAATATTCCACAGGCACGTAGTTTGGGTAGAAGACGCTTGTGAGGAACGATACCAAAACCTTCTGGAAATCTAAAAATATGTAATCAATTTGACGTCTCCTGTCGATAGCACTCATTACTTCCTGAATATAAAGAGCTAGTTGTGTTTCACGAGAACGATGTTTTCTGAATCCGTGCTATGTGTCAACAAATTGTTTTCTTCGGGGTAATTATTAATGTTCGAACACAGCAAAAGTTCCAAAATCCTTCTGAAAATCGCCGTTAATGATATGGGTGTGTAATTCAGCGTATTTCTCCTATTTTATTATTGTTGATATTATTATTATTGTTATAATTATTTTCATTATTATTGAATGTATGTTTCCAATACACAGAGTAAGCACCACTTTATGCCTTTTTAAAAATAATATCAGTATGGCACTGAACCTATTCACCGCAGCATTATTCTATAAATGCTTTTTGTATTCGTGCCGTGTCACATTTGAGTAGTAACATGAACGTTCGAGCCTCAAAACCAACTTCAGTGTCAGGAGACGAATGAATGCCACAACTGATGTATGCCTCTTGTTCAGCAGTGTTCTGCTTTAGTGCAGGTGTAGTGACGTCAAATTAGGGCGGTGTTCAGCCACATAAATGCAGGTACTCAGCAATGGAGTAAATACAGCCCTCCCCTCGGGGCTGGAAATATGGAGCAATATGGGAAAAGAGACTGGCAAAACTTAACCTCTCCCCTCTGACTTTAAGACAATAATTTTTCCTCTTTGTAAGCATCTCTTCTCTAGCGCTCATCCGCAAGCTCCAAACATTAGATCAACATTCGCAGTGCGTGCGACGTGACGCAGTGGTCAACACACTGAACCCTAACTGGGGTGGATGGCGGTTCAACGTGACTACATTGAATAATGCTGTTGCCGGGATGGTTCCTTTGAGAACAATATGGCCAGTTTCCTTCTCCATCCTCCCAAAATACGTCTCTAAAGGCCTCGTAATCCAATGGACATTGAACCCTTATCTTCCTTCTTTCCTTCTTCATACTCTCGCCAGTCACCGTAGGCTAAAACCATTCAACCTACGGAGAAAGTACACCCAAAGCACTCCTCTTTTGCAGAGCTACTTCATGAGAGATAGAATGTGTGCTAGGCAAATACGGCATCTTTAGGCCAGTGTTATGCCCATTGCCAGAAAACTACCTCATGCTATTTTCAGTGGCAGAAGTACCTGGTATATACAAAGTGTCGTGCTAATACAGTTAGACACAGGGTACACAATCCACATAACGTCAGACTGCTGCACTGAAAATATGTGAGAATTAAAAATTTCGAAAAATCAGCGATAGTGGATTACAGCCTTAAAAAAAGGCTTAAGGTGAGCATCGAAGACACACATGTCTTGATCAATGCTTAGTCTAACTGAGATCCTATAATAAAAGAAGCAGCAATGATTTACAGATGTACATGCAGTGAAGACCGTAGCCACATTTATAGTGGAGAATGGGGACGAGTACTCACGGTCACAAAAAAGTAAAATTTAAGGAAGAGGTTGAAAAAATCAGCCAACCAATTGCAAAACAAAGGTTTATTATCTCTTGACCTAGGTTTCAGTATTTCTAAAAATATTTTCCTCAGAAGGGGTGGGCCTTGTTGCATCACATGATGGTACATTAGATTAGATGAAGCCCAGCGGCTCTCGTCATATTTTTAGAAATATCGAAAACTAACTCAAGGGCTAGTAAACCTTTGTTTTGTCACTGGTGGCTGATTTGTTTCAATCTCTTCAGATTTATACAGTTGCTGATTCCGTAGCCATTTTTGAGATTCTAAAATTTAACGACTGAACACAAGTTGGGAGAGGTGGCGTTGAGGTCGTCCCTGTTTCCTTCCTGCTGGAATTGCCCAACTCTATAGGAATGCACAATGGACATCAGTGGATGCAGGTGATCAGACACGATGCTTCCGTACGTGAAACGTGTCAGAGTCGTATGTAGACGTATCAAGGGCCCCATATCACTCCAACTTCACCCGTCCCACACCATTACGCAGCCTTCACCATCTTGAACAGTCCCTTGCCGACACGCTGGGTCCATGGATTCATGAGGTTGTCTCCATGCCCATAAACGTCCAGCCGCTTGATACAATTGGAGAAGAGACTCGTCCGACCAGGCAGCATGTCTCCAGCCATCAGAAGTTCAATGTCGGTGTTGACAGGCCCAGGCGAGGTGTAAATCTTTGTGTCGTGCAGTCATCAAAGGTACACGAATGGAATCAACAGCAATAGCAGCCCTCGGCTGCAAAAAAGGAGTCTTTTGACCCAAGTTTCGGCACTGCTATGAGTGCCTTCATCAGAAATAAAACTCTCAAATTTGTCTATAACGTAATTATAGGATTACAGGAAAGTACAAGTACTAACTGGCATTAAAAAAAAAAGAAACAGTACTTACGTGTCACGTATTAAACTAAAAATCAAGCGATCAAACTTTAGTCACCAAATTTGCAAAACAGAAAACATAAAATTCAAGCCGCTATGGGCTGCTAATATGCGTCAAGCTACGGTAGCACCAGACTGTAGCGTTTGCGTTAGCAATTACGGCTGACGAACGTTACAACTAGAGCCGGCCGCGGTGGTCTCGCGGTTCTAGGCGCGCAGTCCGGAACCGCGCTACTGCTACGGTCGCAGGTTCGAATCCTGCCTCGGGCATGGATGTGTGTGATGTCCTTAGGTTAGTTAGGTTTAAGTAGTTCTAAGTTCTAGGGGACTGATGACCACAGCTGTTAAGTCCCATAGTGCTCAGAGCCATTTGAACGTTACACCAAGAGTGCCATCTAGTAGCCGCAAATACAAACAGGCTACTTAACATTCAAAATGTAGACAGACGAATGTTACGATGAACATTATTTTGAACAAGAAGTAAAAGGCAATAATTTTATCTGACAGCAGCAGACACGATAGCAAAATTGTCTACATAAGAGCTTATAAATACAGTTTAAAGGCTGAAAACGCCATTTCAGAAATACAAAGGGAGCTGAATAACTCAGCGAGCAGAAAAGATTGTATAACATGTAATGTAGTCGATATAAACTTTTAGAAAACCAAAAAAATATGAGTCGACTTAGATAGAAAAAATATTTCGGTAACAGCACGAGGGAACACGAAATCAAATATCAAGTTACGGCTTTATACCATTGAAGAAGCTTTTATGAATAATTGTAGTTGCTCATTAAGAATGAGAACAGTTAGCCTACAGCCTTTCTTCTCAGTGTGCAAAATGTTGATATCGTGAACAGCTTTGGGTGCGTGACCTGTAATCAGAAGGTGGGCGGAAAAATACGGATTCTGGGTGATAGTGCCGTTTTTTCTTCAAAGATGTTCCTTGTATCTGACTATCAATTCACGTCCCGTTTGTACTATGTAGTAAGGAGAGCAAGTGTAGTAAAAAATCTTGTAGACACCAGAGTTTTTCAAAGGGGAACAAGTCGATTTCAAATTGTGAATAAAATTTTTTTTTCAAACTATTATTAGTTGAAAAAGCGAAATTACAGTTGTATTTGTTACGAAGATGGCGTTGAATCTGATAGAATATGGGTCCCAAGAATGGAACAGAAAAGAACTTCTTCTTTTGGTTGGACTCCATGACAGAGGTGCCAAATGTAGTAACTCTTTTAACAATTTTCTTTTTAAGGATGTCGCCAACTATGGCAGGTTCTTATTCGTTACTAACTGCTATAGTTTTGATCAAATTAATTTCTACCTCGAATTTTTCTTTCGAGAGCGTAACAGAAGTATCTCTGAATAGCAGAGTGAAAGAAAGCGTTTTTACGAGTATGAAATTGAAGGTTCGTGGAAAAAGCAGGTTCGACCTGATCGGTATATGCTCTTTACGAGAAACATTGAAAGAGATTTTATTTTCTTAGAGTCAAATCGAAAAAATTCATTTGGCGGGCCTCGTTTTCGAGTTTACCAGTGAAGGACGTTTTCTCGTGAAGTTCATGAAAGAAACTGAAAATATGGTGAATACCATCACCAGGAAATTTGTAGACGACTAAAATATCATCCAATTATATGAAATAGGAGAGTATGCCCAGCGCTGTAGCTGAGAAACAGTTGAAGAACTTTTATTCCAGAAAATTAACGAAAATCTCAGCAAGGACTCCAGCGAACGGATTTTCCATAACAAGACCATCGGATTGCTGATACCATTGTTCTTTAAATTCAAAATAGTTGTATTTAACTACGACTGTGATTAGATTCATAAAGTCAGTGATTTGTTGATCTGAAAGAACTTTTTTGAAATGGCGAAATTTTTTTTCCGCGACCCTAAGCGTTTCTCGCACGGGAACGCTTGTATAAAGTTTTTTGATGTCTAGTGGAAACAGCTTGGTATCTGGGCTGCAACCTAAATCTTTTATTTTATTGACTAAGGCGTGACAATTGGGGATGGAATAATTGTTCTAGAAAATGAAACATTTTTTCAGAGTTTCATGCGGAAATTTGGCTAGATCATGGTACGCGCTGTTCATACTACAGAAATCGGCCGTATCGGATGGTTAGGATTGTGAACTTTGAATTGAGAACGAAGTTTTAGGGACTGAGGGTTCATGTTGATAAACATTTTCTCATAAAAAGGTTTGAGTAAAAATTTTGCGTCACTGACCTGTTCTTATTGTATTTTCGGAGTCCGGAATATTATTTTTGCTGAAAAAAATCTAAGGTTTTAGAAATGTATTCAGAATTATAGGCATTAACCAAACAACAACCTTTGTGAGACTTGATTATTACAGCATCAGCTCCCTTAAGTTTAATATCAATAGATTGTGTATGATTGATTTTCGCTCATGTATTGCAGTGAAACAAATACAGATAATACATATAATTTTATTTAAAATTGAGAGCAGAAGAATACCTCATTTCGTTCTTGAGTTATTGGATTTTATATCCGAAGGACGGTCGCTCGCGACGCGCCCATAGACGTCCTTGAGCATCGCGAGTCACGTGGTAACAACAATAGTCATATCTCATAAACGATTCAAGATGTGGAAACGAGGCCTTTTGCAAATGTTAGCACACAATGAAGCAGATATGTCGTGCAATAAATACTCTCAACTTTTTTATTCACTGGGAAATGGAAGTAACTCGTCCACAGCAGTGAGAGGTTGGGCAGCTCAGATGGCATTGAAACGTCCGCAGCACTGTAGGGAAACCCAAGCGGCCCGCAGAACACCTGGGGAACGCCACAGCAGGACGTGTATAATTGCCCATAGCAGCCAAAGGGTTTCCATGCAGGTGACGGACCAGTGTTGACTGATTCAGAGGAGGATCGTAATAATGGATAAAGCTTATGGAACTGGGATAAACACACGGAAGGTCCGTAATGAGAATCGGAAAACATGAAGGTTGTTCTTGTTGTTGTGGTCTTCAGTCCTGAGACTGGTTTGATGCAGCTCTCCATCCCACTCTATCCTGTGCAAGCTTCTTCATCTCTCTCTACTGCAACCTACATCCTTCTGAATCTGCTTAGTGTATTCATCTCTTGGTCTCCCTCTACGAGTTTTACCCTCCACGCTGCCCTCCGATACTAAACTAGTGATCCCTTGATGCCTCAGAACATGTCCTACCAACCGATCCCTTCTTCTAGTCAAGTTGTGCCACAAACTTCTCTTCTCCCCAATCCAATTCAATACTTTCTCATTAGTTATGTGATCTACCCATCTAATCTTCAGCATTCTTCTGTAGCACCACATTTCGAAAACTTCTATTCTCTTCTTCTCCAAACTATTTATCGTCCATGTTTCACTTCCATACATGGCTACACTCCATACAAATACTTTCAGAAACGACTTCCTGACACTTAAACCTATACTCGATGTTAACAAATTTCTCTTCTTCAGAAATGCTTTCCTTGCCATTGCCAGTCTACATTTTATATCCTCTCTACTTCGACCGTCATCAGTTATTTTGCTCCCCAAATAGCAGAACTCCTTTACTACTTCAAGTGTCTCATTTACTAATCTAATTCACTCAGCAACACCCAACTTAATTCGACTACATTCCATTATCCTTGTTTTGCTTTTGTTGATATTCATCTTATATCCTCCTTTCAAGACACTATCCATTCCGTTCAACTGTTTTTCCAAGTCCTTTGCTGTCTCTGACAGAATTACAATGTCATCAGCGAACCTAAAAGATTTTATTTCCTCTCCATGGATTTTAATACCTACTCCGAATTTTTCTTTTGTTTCCTTTACTGCTTGCTCAATATACAGATTGAACAACATCGAGGAGAGCTACAACCCTGTCTCACTCCCTTCCCAACCACTGCTTCCTTTTCATGTCCCTCGACTCTTATAACTGCCATCTGCTTTCTGTACAAATTTGAAATAGCCATTTGCTCCCTGTATTTTACCCCTACCACCTTCAGAATTTGAAAGAGAGTATTCCACTCAACATTGTCAAAAGCTTTCTCTAAGTCTACAAATGCTAGAAACGTAGGTTTGCCTTTCCTTAACCTTTCTTCTAAGATACGTCATAAGGTCAGTACTGCCTCACGTGTTCCAATATTTCTACGGAATCCAAGCTGATCTTCCCCGATGTCAGCTTCTACCAGTTTTTCCATTCGTCTGTAAAGCATTCGTGTTAGTATTTTGCAGCCGCGACTTGTTAAACTGATGGTTCGGTAATTTTCACATCTGTCAACACCTGCTTTCTTTGAGCTTTGAATTATTATATTCTTCTTGAAGTCTGCAGGGATTTCGCCTGTGTCATACATCTTGCTCACAGGATGGTAGAGTTTTGTCAGGACTGGCTCTCCCAAGGCTGTCAGTAGTTCTAATGGAATGTTGTCTACTCCCGTAGCTTTGTTGCGACTCAGGTCTTTCACTGCTCTGTCAATCTCTTCACACAGTATCATATCTCTCATTTCATCTTCATCTACATCCTCTTCCATTTCCATAATATTGTCCTCAAGAACATCGCCCTTGTATAGGACCTCTATATACTCCTTCCACCTTTCTGCTTTCCCTTCTTTGCTTAGAGCTGGGTTTCCATCTGAGCTCTTGATATTCATACAAGTGGCTCTCTTTTCTCCAAAGGTCTCTTTAATTTTCCTGTAGGCAGTATCTATCTTACCCCTAGTGAGATAAGCCTCTACATCCTTACATTTGTCCTCTAGCCATCCCTGCTTAACCATTTTGCACTTCCCGTCGATCTCATTTTTGAAACGTTTGCATTCCTTTCTGCCTGCTTCATTTACTGCATTTTTGTATTTTCTCCTTTCATCAATTAAATTCAATATTTCTTCTGTTACCGAAGGATTTCTACTGGCCCTCGTCTTTTTACCTACTTGAGCCCCTGCTGCCTTCACTACTTCATCCCTCAAAGCTACCCATTCTTCTTCTACTGCGTTTCTTTCCCCCATTCTTGTCAATTGTTCCCTTATGCTCTCCCTGAAACTCTGTACAACCTCTAATTCTTTCAGTTTATCCAGGTCCCATCTCTTTAAATTCCCCCTTTTTGCAGTTTCTTCAGTTTTAATCTACAGTTCATAACCAATAGATTGTGGTCAGAGTCCACATCTGCCCCTGGAAATGTCTTACTATTTAAACCCTGGTTCCTAAATCTCTGTCTTACCATTATATAATCTATCTGAAACCTGTCAGTATCTCCAGGCTTCTTCCATGTATACAATCTTCTTTTATGATTCTTGAACCAAGTGTTAGCTATGTTTAGGTTGTGCTCTGTGCAAAATTCTACCAGGCAGCTTCCTCTTTCGTTTCTTACCCCCAATCCATATTCACCTACTACGTTTCCTTCTCTCATTTTTGCTACTGACGAATTCCAGTCACCCATGACTCTTAAATTTTCATCTCCCTTCACTATCTGAATAATTTCTTTTGTTTCATCATACATTTCTTCAATTTCTTCGTCATCTGCAGAGCTAGTTGGCAAATAAACTTGTACTACTGTGGTAGGCGCGGGCTTCGTATCTATCTTGGCCACAATAATGCGTTCACTATGCTGTTTGCAGTAGCTTACCCGCTTTCCTATTTTCCTATTCATTATTAAACCTACCCCTGCATTACCCCTATTTGATTTTGTGTTTATAACCCCATAGTCACCTGACCAGAAGTCTTGTTCCTCCTGCCACCGAACTTCACTAATTCCCACTATATCTAACTTTTACCTATCCATTTCCCTTTTTAAATTTTCTAACCTATCTGCCCGATTAAGGGATCTGACATTCCACGCTCCGATCTGTAGAACGCCAGTTTTCTTTCTCCTGATAACGACATCCTCTTGAGTAGTCCCCGCCCGGAGATCCGAATGGGGATTACCTCCGGAATGTTTTACCCAAGAGGACGCCATCATCATTTAACCATACAGTAAAGCTGCATGCCCTCGAGAAAAATTACGGCCGTAGTTTCCCCTTGCTTTCAGCCGTTCGCAGTACCAGCACAGCACGGCCGTTTTGGTTAATGTTACAAGGCCAGATCAGTCAATCATCCAGACGGTTGCCCCTGCAACTACTGAAAAGGCTGCTGCCCCTCTTCAGGAACCACGCAGTCTGACCTCTCAACAGATACCCCTCCGTTGTGGTTGCACCTACGGTACGGTTATCTGTATCGCTGAGGCACGCAAGCCTCCCCACCAACGGCAAGGTCCATGGTTCGTGGGGGTAGGTTACGTGTAAATGGGGGAAGGTTACGTGTAAATATCACGAATTGGAAAGACACTGGAGTAAGTAAAATCGTTTAGGTACTTAGCAAATTTGGAGGTAGCAAACAGAAGCTGTTTGGAGGACCGAGTGCGGTAGCGCATTGGTTAACACACTGGACTAACATTCGAGAGGACGATGGTTGAAATCCGCGTCCGTCCATACTGATTTACGTTTTCGGTGACTTAACTAAATCGCTCCAAGCAACTTCTGGGATCCTTACCCCATCCTTGACGCAATCCGAGCTTGTCGTCCGTCTCTAATAACCTCGATGCTGACGGGACGTTAAACGCATTCTTCCTACCTTCCTTCTGTTTGGAAAAAATAAAAAGTAGAATATTTCTGGGTTAAAGAGCTTTTGAAAAAGTGAAATTCATGTTGACATCAAAAAAGACCTGTGATAAAATTAAGAAAGATATTCGGCAAGTGTTATTTATAGAGTGTAGTGTTGTATGACAGCGGATCATAGACAGTGAAAAAGAAAGAGCTAAAACACTTGTATGACTGTGAAATGTCGTTGTGGAGAAAAATTCTAAATTTTAAACTGCCTCACAGAATGAAGAATGATGAGCTGTTTCTAAGAACAGTGAACGAAAAAACACTAGTATGGCTGGTAAGAATGTTGAGTGCATTTTGATGGGACCTGTACTGCAAAGAAATCTCACGTAACAAAGATTCATGGAAGGGAAGAGCGGGGATGAGTGAAAGAAGAAGAAGAAATAAATAACATTGCTGTCATTGTTGGTGGGAACTGAAGTAGATGAGGCACAAGAACATTTGGAAAAGTTACCTCAGGGCCAGAAGGTGATCATCAGGGCGGTGTAGGTGGTGATGATGGAGATGAATGTCGCGACGAGGCTCATCCGCAGCGTCAGCACGCCTGCCAGATTGGCTTCTGGCCGCTCCGACGTTGTCTGAAGCGCCAGCAGCCGCAGCTCGCGGTGGGCGGCGCCGCCCATGCGCCTCCCTTCCATCAGCAGCTCCCAGCACAGCCTATGTGTGCACCCCACCTCAACCTCCACACAGTGGGCAGGGACTACCAGTAACAACAGGAAGCTCATGTGGAAGACTATTCCCAGACTATACTGCCACGTCATGCCATTCAGGTCCATCCCTAGGAATAACGCTTTTGTAAAACTGAAATACAACATTATGACACTCATTGCTGACATCGCTACAAAATATGGGATTAAAAAACTTGCATGAACGGAGCACACCACCGTTGACAGTTCACATAGCCCCATATACACTCTCCTGAGGGATCGCACGTGCTCTGACATGCAATAGGCACCCCCGTGGCTGACATTTAGGTCATTCACTGGCCCAGTCGATCCTATGGACTGTACTTGCGCACGGCATGTCGCTTGTAGGTTGTCTTGCATTTCAAGTATGCAAATATTCAAGTGCGAGACTCTCTGCCTTATCACCATCTGCAGGTTCAAAAACCGTAAAACAGTTAGTACACCTGTTCCGTAATTGTACATACAAAAAATACCTGCTATCAAGAAGCTCTCCTCAATCTTGGCATTGATTCCAGCAACAAGCGCTACACAACAAAGGATAAACAATAGGAGCAGCTGCAGCTTTATGAACATTCCATCTCTATTAGTCTCTTTCTTGACGTAGACTGACAGAATTCGGTCACAAGTTGTAATTACCTCAAGCATATATTCGTACTTTTTTTTGTTGAAACAAGCATCAGAGACTACAGGAACTAAACTCAGTACCACATAACCAATATTTCCTATAAGAATAATAAAGTCTATCACAGAAAATTTCTCTACCGAACGAGAAGATAAGAATGGATAAGCGAATGCGGACACCAGTTGTGCTGAGCAGGCGAGGGTCAGGATCACCAAATCCGATTTGCTTCTCCTGAATGACGCCGTCCTCACATCGACAGTAAACGGCATCAGACCAAACAGCTTGCATACGACGTGGAACGGTTTGCTCCGCAGCAGGAGCTTTCTAGTGATGTCTGCCACTGTGCCGGTGTCCATGTTTACTGACGTCATCTGAAAAAGTAATATATGCTGCTTGTCACAAGTGCCAAAGTATTTTTTATTTGCGTTGCTGCAAAAACAAAATCTTGGCCCTCTGTCTATCAAGACGTGTGTAATGAGTATACATAAAGTGTCTACCCCTTTCATCATACTTGCTAGCTCTTCCACTGTGTGTCTCCTTCAAGAACAAACTGTTAACTGAGCACATTAATAGGCATATACACGATGGAACTTTCATTTTACAGATCAGTAGGAGACTTATAAGGGAAATAAAGCGTGAGGGAAAGTTAAGAAGGAGTTTTAACTAGGAATAACATTTTTTTTGTTTGTCATACGTTCCCCTTGATAGTTCACAAAGACAAAGCATCGTCAGTCTCTTGTCCTTCCTCTGTTGGAATCTGAAACTAAAGTAAGGGGAAACAAGATATTAAAAAGTTATTCACAATTGTAAGGCCATTGTAATACTGGATTGTCAACTAATCTAACAGACGTTTTCATACTTAATAATTGCTAGCCTCATTGCAAAATGATCAAAAACAGGCAATAAGTTTTGAGAAGATAAATATCAGAGAAGGAAGCAGAGTTCATATAAGCAATGATTGAAAGTCATCAAGCAATGAAATAAAAACATCAGTAGCTGGGCAACGTGGCAAGACTTAACTAGCGTATAACACTTCAATACACAATATATTAGGTTTGTAACGTTACGCATGTTTAGCCGAGCTAATCGGCCACCCAGTATTGGTACAAGGTAAGATGAATTTGTTGTACGGCTGTATGCTGGAGTGCCCACGTCCCAGGGAGCGCCGTGGCAGTTCGGACTTGCACCTAGGCGACCAAGACGAGCGAGTCCAGGTAGAAAGACTAGCAGCATAGCCAGAAATGGGGAAAATCCCTACATTGGGAATTTGGACGGCCGTTACACGCGTGGCCTTTGTGCAGGAGAACGGCGGAGTGTTGGACAATCTTAAAGATAGCTAAGTTACAGCTCTTTGACATTCGACAACAACCTACATCAAATATTAATGCAAATCTGAATACATCTGCGATCTCAAAAAAATAAGGCACATCCAATGACACAACAATATTTCAATCAACAATATTTCAATATCTTCAGAACTACAGAAGTTAATGTTTCACAGTGAATAAATATTCACACTACGAACCTCTGGATTAACTTTTAATCACTTAATGCAATTTCAGCAAACCATATCTGAGATGATAGCATTGCAATAAAGCTACAATCTCTGAAAGCTACGTACCGATATCTGCTTTATTTATTGATTTACTATTTCTTTATTATCTTTTTCATTATGTAAATGTTTGTCAGAACATTGTACTCTTCACATTTAAGCAGCAAATGAGCACAGCATTAAAACCTCACATTTTGTTCAAAAATCGAATGGCTCTAAGCACTATGGGACTTGACATCTGAGGTCATCAGTTCCCTAGATTTAGAACTACTTAAATGTAACTAACCTAAGGACATCACACACATCCATGCCGAGGCAGAATTGGAACGTGCGATCGTAGCAGCGGCGCGGTTCCGGACTGAAGCGCCTAGAACCGCACGGCCACAGCGGCCGGCTCACATTTTGTTGTACTTATGTATCTATTAATGAACAGTTAACTACTTTGCCACTAACTTTATTCAAATGTTGTCTGCAAGTAGAATTAAAAACTATGCTAATTTATGTGGTCAGTCGCATGTGTTAGCTGACACTACATTTGAAAAAAGAATCAAAAGACGCTTCTGTCAAGAAGTTTAAACAATACTCAAGAACAATCTGTTGTCATTTATCATGAACAAACTTGTGCAAGAAAGCTGATTTATTTATTTATGAACCAAATATTACGTACAATTACTGCAAATGACTGAATGTTTATGACATTTCTTTATTCAGATAGTATTGTAATATATTAGCTTAGTCCGAGTAGAGGTCTACGTGAATGAAATCATGTCTGTAGAGCTTATAGATGATGTATTTTTAGTACGGATGGCCTCAGCCGATGGAAAATCATATAGTAGCAGAACAGTACGGGAGTCAAGTTTAGACTGAGACTTCTCGAGTGAAGAGCTCGAGGGGGTGATTCTGGAACATATTATGATGAGTTCTTGAAGAAGACTGAAATGCCTGCGATGAAGCTCGTGATTTTACAAATATCGAAACCTAGGTCAAGGACTAATAAACCTTTCTTTGTGACTGGTTGGCTGAATTTTCGACCTCTTCAGATTTATACGTTGCTATATTGCATCCATGTTGAAGATTATGAAATGTAGGACATGAAAGTCCAAAACGTAGAGCATAATATAGGACACCATGATATGGTAGACAAGCAAACGGTTTAATCAAAGATTTGACGTTATGAGTACATTATTTTAAAAGGACCCTGCGTGCTGTACAGGTCGATATCTGTGTTATTAGAGTATTAATCATATAGTATTCTACTTTATCTTCCATCATTTTATCGTCCCTCACATTCTTCCATTGTATAAAAGTTTAAGCTCGACTAATTTCTACATATCTAAGATTGTGACATCTATATTGATGACGCACTGGGACCCTGAGTTCTTTGGTGAGAGACTGCTACATCTGCTAGCATCTGGAGTCACAGTGAAATGTAGTGGGAAATATAGTGCAAAGAGCTGAAGATCTTGGTCTTGTTCTAGTCTACAATCAAGCTCATCGCACTCAAATTTTTATTTATTCGAGTTTCTAAATTTTTTTTTTTAATTTGGATAACAGTAGATTACATCTTTATTATTTTGGGAATGATCAGGGCTGTAGCCGGCCGCTGTAGTCGAGCGGTTCTAGGTGCTGCAGTCTGGAACCACGCGGGTTCTACGGTCGCAGGTTCGAATCCTGCCTCTGGCATGGATGTGTGTGATGTCCTTAGGTTAGTTAGGTTTTAGTAGTTCTACTTCTAGGGGACTGATGACCTCAGAGGTTAAGCCCCATAGTGCTTAGAGCACTTTGATCAGGGCTGTGTAATATAAGCGATGGAGAAATCCACGTGGACCTTTGTTTCCTGTGCTTACGGACCCTTCTGTTCTAGTGGCATTATTAATGTGAAAACAACATAGCCACTTCAGTCCACTTTTGTAAAGGTTAATTTATTTAGTTAGTACTTATTCTTTTCAGATTGATAGATGTAGCTTGGAATCTGAGTTTTCGAGCTGAGCTTGGAACAGATCCAGTTTTTATAAGATTTATTGTAATTTGTATTTGCGCTCTTTAAGGCTTCGTAGACGCAATTTTTCTCGACTTGTTGGTCTCATTTTTAATTTGGAAGTAATATAATACAATATATCCGTTGAGTGCTTGCCAGCTTCCAATAGGCCTCCACCGTTCTTCAGCTAGTCACCGTGATCATAGTCACATTTTTGAGGCAGCACCACACGCAGTCCACGTTGGTTAAGCCAAGCGCAGTGCAGGCAAGTAGACATTCCAGAGCGTTAAGGTACAAAGAACTTTAATAGCGCCAGATGAAATTCCTAAAAGAACTGCATTTGTACGAACAGTTTTCAGTAGATCTCTGCGAAACTAACCTCATTAAGTATCTCGGATTAATATGAAGTAAAGTTATAAAATTATCAGTGACTTACATGTTTTAAGTATAATGCCTTTCGCTAAGTCCTTACTTAACATTTATTTCATTTGTCCAACCAAATGATATAAGTGAACAAACAATGAATATATCCATCATGCGCTGGAACAGCGATAAAGTGCTCTACTATTTGAACAGTTGTGAATGACAATCGCCGTCCAAGCTGTGGCCGAAATATTCAATCAATTTATTGTTGCACTTTAAATTGCGAAATGATCGTAGATTTTTTTTCTGGAGCTGCTGACAGTCACAACGTCTGCCGCATTCCTCGTTTACAATGTTAGCTTTTAGCGTGAGCAGATACCAGGGTAACAGACGGTGCATACCCAAGAAGAATCCTTCGCCAGCTGGAGTAGTTGGCTGCAGATTAATTCCAACGATATGAGTCACTTGTGATCTGTCAGTTCTGGAGAATGGCAGAAGTGGCAAAGACAGCTATTCTTACTTATATGACCTCAGAGAACCTGTCAATTCGAAGCATCATTCAAGTGATGCATAAGCTTCTCGGACACGAAACTGAGTGGAGAATCTACAACAGAGGGCTCATTGCTTCTGTGCCGATTTCGCCAGTAGATTTTTAAATGTGATATGGGGCGGATACTACTATAGTCTGATCCACGATCTGTGGCGGTTCTCGCATGTCAAGGCACGGACGGGAATGGATTGGTGCAGATTCCAAGCGACGGTTGTGGTACACGCATGAGCGTGCTTTGCGCTTGAAGAAAGAGTATATCATGCAAATTATATCTCTCGCTTCCTTATGCAGAATTTATTACTTACCACCACCATCAGTGACGACAGCTCGCAACAAACGGAATAGAAATTCAGTAAATAACTCTCTACGATCACATTTAGTGATAGCTTCAGCTGCAGCATTCGCAGTAGAGCGCACATACCACTATCGAACGCTCACTGGCTGTCGGAGAATGCGTCACATAGGTGCGCAGAACAAGAATAAACTCCACCGCCATCGTTCCTGACTCCAACTATAGTGTTTTCAAACATAAATTTTCACTCTGCAACTCAGTGTGTGCTGATATGGAACTTCCGCCGCAAATTAAAATTTTCATTCCAGAAGCATCGCCCAGGCTGTGGCTTCGCCATATCTCCGCAGTATCCTTTCATCCAGGAGACGAGATGAGGAACTGGAGGAAGTAAAGCTGGGATGGCGGGTCGTGAGTCGTGCTTGGGTAGGTCAGTTGGTAGAGCACTTGCCCACAAAAGACAATGGTCCAGAGTTCGGGTCTCCGCCCAGCACACAGTTTTAAGCTGCCAGGAAGTTTCACTACTCGTGTTATTCAAAATCGGTCAGGTGTGCATTGTGTACCACATTCAGCTAGTCAGGTGTACACTTATGTGTAGAATGCAAATAGAATTTTCCTGGTTGGTATGAAGAGGCAAGCTATGCTTCAGTTAAAAAGTAAAAGTGCGCTACCTCTACACCAACACTAAGCAACAGAACTGACTGTATCGGTAGCTGCGGAGTCAGCGTGGCTTGATGCCAAACGGAGTGGCATGGGTTCGATTCCTTGCTGTGATGCAGATTTTCTCCTCTTGGGAACTGGGTGTTGTACAGCGTCTCATTATCACAGACTCGCAAGTCGCCTAAATGGCGTCAAATGAAACGGGCTACACCTGGCAGCGTAGCCGCCACAAGAAATGGAGAATGGCGATGTGTATCTCATAGGAGATATTTTTGCCATTGTTCACCGGTTCCTCTCGTCAACAAACGAAGGATCATCAGAATAGTCTGTCAAACTGACCAGAAAATTGTTTATTTAAACATGCACAACAATATTTCGAAAAAATAACATCTTTACATTAAAGATCTTTCTGTAAGAACCCTCAGCATCTTCGTAACAAGTTGTTAATGGTAACTGCAAATATGGCATAAGACTGAACTCATAAGTTCGGAAACATTCGAGCATAACTTCAGAAGAGGTTGCATGAGTATTCACGTATGTGATATCCTCTGCACTTTACTTACTATAATTCTAACAGTAAGTCCAAGTTTGAATTTGTCCTAATTATTAATATCTTGTATTCCTTTTACTTCATATCATTTTGCAACGCTACTCGAAGACATCTGAACGGCGCTAAATGTGTAGCACATTTTTTTTCTGAAAGCAGGTTGGTTTTATTCAGGATTTCGGTACACCATATTATTCTCCACTCTTTTGGCTACAAACTCTTATATTTCAACGTAATGGTGATTCAATGCCACGGCATTACGCCACCTAACTGGGAGGAACTGTAAGCCCACATGGTACCACTCTAGTGGTCGACGTCAGAGCCAACGTCTTGCTGCATCAACAACCTTCCCATCAGCCACCTACTGCTTCCCGTGGAGTGCATCCTTCATTGGACCAACAGATGGTAGGCGGAAAGTGCTAGATCCGGGAAGTATGGTGGATGAAGTAGTACAGCCCAATGAAGCTGTGTGAGTGCCTCTTCGTTGGGCTGACATGTATGAGACCTTGCAATCCCATGGAGAAGGAGAAGTTCGTTTTCGAGGTGACGAACACACTGAAGTCGCTTTTTCTGTTTCCTGAGGATAGTACAATACACTTCCGACTTGATCGTTGCACCATGATGGAGGACATCAAACAGAATAACCCCTTCAGAGTCCCACAAAACCGACGTCATGACTTTATATGTTGAAGCTACGATTTTCAACTTTTTCTTCAGAGCCACTCCATGGATTGCCGTTTTGTTTCTGGTTCTATGTGACGAACCCATGTTTCATCGCCTGTGATGACGTTCGACAAAATATTGTAACGATCAGCCTCATAAAAGGTAAGCAATTCAGCAAAGATATTCGAGTAGTTGGGCAAAACAGCTATCACCCCATATTCTGGGTTGCCTGCATCAAGGGCAAGCATACATTCAGGGGCAACCTTGATCGATTTATGACCATAACCAATTGTTCTGAAATGTGGGGTTGATTTATGACACCATGAGGATGATGCATCCCTCTGACAAACACCCTTCACCTCCCCCTCCTACACCCCCCCCCCCCCCATTCCTCTCCTCTTCCGTCACCCATTTGGGTAATCCTCCTCACCGATATAAGAACAACTTCGGTATAAAATTAAATGACTAATTAATAAATTGAAAAATTAACTAACTCTTCCCCATCTGCGAAATCCCTCAGCCCTCCACTCCCACCCCCATTCCTTTCGATACACCATCTGGAAATTGACGTGAATGAGGCTCAGTTTGTGCTGTAGAAGAAGGATCTCACGACAAGAAATTCAGTTACATAGCAAAGGATACATTGTTTATTTATAAAATTCAGTTCACAGCAGTTGGGTCTCTCTTTTGTTTGGTGGAAAAAGCTCACCATTCTCTGATGTTTTGGAAGATACAGGTCTTGTAAAATATATCGAAAGGAAGAAATTACATAGATCGCAATTTTTTCTGATCAAGCAATACCGTCACGAAATCAACGTCAGCATACCTCACCACACACAATCACACTGTTAATAATCTCTTGATCACTTCTTTACACCAACCAACGCGAGACATGCCAGTTGGAACATTGTGTCCCCACATGCCAGCCGCTTCACCATACTGCACCATGGACCAATGTCCAAGAGGCTGCACTACACCCAATCAGCCCCACACCATTATCGACTGCCGCACTGCCAGCCATCTTGCATTATTAGCAAACCCCCAAGTCGCTACTTCGTGTCGTGTGCCACTGCTTGGGAGAATTCTGACCAACTTGTTCAAAACAGCAGACCATAATGTCTCAGAATACTACAATCATTATTTGTGACTGTCCACCACCGCAGTCCCCTTTCATCACAGCAGCGCCTTTGCTACCTCAAGTGACTTCTTTTGGTTTCAGAACCTGCACAACCTGCTCCCAAACACACACCTTACATACCAGGTCAGTGGAAGCAGCTGCTTAAGTGCTCGCCCTTCTGTGCAGGTATTCACTGAGTTAGTTCACAGTACTACCAGCAGGGAACGCTGGGAGAAGCAACACCCCCTTCCCCTCCTCCCGCCAACTCCCTCCTCTCCTTCCCCTCACCCAACAAGTTACTTCCGCTGGTGACAACTATTTGATACAGGTGGCAGCAACTCTTTGATATTGATACCTGCGAAATTCCTCTCAAAACATATGCTCTCTCTCTCTCTCACACACTCTCTCGCCCTCGCTCTCGCTCTCACTCTCGCTCTCTCTCCCTCTCTCTCTCTCCCTCTCTCTCACTCTCTCGCCCTCGCTCTCGCTCTCACTCTCCCTCCCTCTCTCTCTCTCTCTCTCTCTCTCTGTCTCTCTCACTCTCTCAGGTGGCTACTTCCTGCCCAGCGAGCATATTTCATATGCCATACTAACCACTCCTTTGTCCCGAACAAAGTAGTGGACACATGGTAAATCCCAGCTGTGAATGTCTTATAAATATTCCCTCACTGTATCACATTGATTGACTAATTAATTAATTAAATCTTGCATCCTATTGTTGGATACTAGGACTGGTATATGTGGTGGGATTTGATCTCACGATATCCCACCAGTTTCCACACCCTTATGGATATTTTCTTTCCTTTGCCTCCTATTGGTGGATACTGATGCAGTTTCATCATTTGCTAGGAAGTCCATTATGTTGGAGGTAGCTGAGAATTTCAAATGTCAGCTCAGTTGCATGATATGTCCTTAAACAATCTGCAAAGGAGTTGGATTAGTGTTTGTGCTCTCAGTACCACTATTGGAAACAATAAATTTACCAATCATTGATTTTACATCTCAATTGGAAAAGGTGCTGTATGAAATGAGAGATGTAAATTCATATTTCAGCATCAATGTATACTATCACCATTGTGGAATTCCCAACTACTGCAGGTCTGCTAAGTGTATTTTATAAAGCACTATAGAATTCCTGTCTGTTCTCTGAGCTATAGCAAGATGAAGAAAGCAGAGGAGAAGGACTACCACATGACAGGATAGGGACAACAAAAAATACCACTACAAGACAGAGTGCACTGCAATACAGCAAGGAGCACTAAACCATGGCTCTTGTAGCTGTCACGGCAAGATGCCTGAGATAGCTGAAAATACTCATACATACAGCCCACTCACTAACCCAGATGTCCACACGCAGAGCGCTCATCCCTTCCTACACTGCCAGCACCAACAACGCTCAGAGTTTGGAGAAAACTGCCACCATGACCACAGCTGCAGTCGTGGAGGCTCATGTGTAACAGAGTGCAATACCCCAGCCATGGAAGGTATCTGGGGATGATTGGAGTAGTAGGAATCTGGATGTTATCAATATGTCCAGCGCTAACACTTGGCAGTGATCGATATTGAATCACACAATTTTCCATGGAGAACACGTGCAACACACACAAATGCGGACACAGCCTCATGCATACTGAATATTAGTTCACTATGCAGCTGTCTAGAGAGCGCTGCGAGGCCCGCCGCTGGGACTTGCTCCTGCAACTGGGAGCAAGAACCAACTACCTCGCTGGCCGAAACTTTTCTTTGTAGCCGCTGCTTGCCTTAAGCCAGATGTGTCACTTCGTTCCAGTCACCGACTACCTCTGCCATGCACCCAAACACCTGGCTGAATCGTCCTAGGTAACCAGCCACATATTTATCACTGTAATTACAATTAAATATTACTTTTTCAGCCATAATCTGGTGATATTAGACAATGAACAATGTATCTGAAGTCCACCCCCTCTCCCCAGCTGGCTACAGCTGTGGAAATATCACAATATATATATATATATATATATATATATATATATATATATATATATATATATTTCTTCTGCATTGACGTATCTTTCCATGTAATATCTTTCATTCTCCTTGTGGCTATCGATTCACTGAAATCGCAATTTTCCACGTGAAATCCATATCTCCCTTAAGACCACACACAGTCATTTTCTTTTCACTTATTGAATAGTGACCATTGTAACTTTACACCTTAACACATATTTTATAAACCTATCAATCACAGCGATTCTGTCACTATGCTTTCAGCTACCTAGTTCCAGCTACTGTTCAAGGTCATCCAACCACCCACTTGTCCCATAAGAAATTCGTGCACATATATCATTGTACACACATCAAAAAAGTTTTGTATCACCTCTGTTCCGAGAGTTCCAGAATCCGTACAGAAAATGGGAATAGAGATAAACATAGACATCATTTCCGCTCTTTTTATTGCTCATGAAAACCAAACATTGCATGTTGTACCACCGTACAGCGAGACCTACAGAGGTGGTGGTCCAGATTGCTGTAAATACCGGTACCTCTAATACCCAGTATCACGTCCTCTTGCATTGATGGATGCCTGTATTCGTTGTGGCATGCTATCCACAAGTTCATCAAGGCACTGTTGGTCCAGATTGTCCCACTCCTCAACAGCGATTTGGCATGGATCTCTCAGAGTGGTTGGTGGGTCACGTCGTCCATAAACAACCCTTTTCAACCTATCCCAAGCATGTTCGATAAGATTCATATATGGAGAACGTGCTGACCACCCTAGTCGAGCGAAGAAAATCATTCACAAGATGTGCACGATGGGGGCGCGGATTGGCGTCCATGAAGACGTATGCCTCGCCAATACGCTGCCAATAAGGTTGCACTATCTGTCGGAGGATGGCATTCACTTATCGTACAGTCGTTGCGGCGCCTTCCATGACCATCAGCGGCGTACGTCGGCCCCACATAATGCCACCCCAAAACAGTGGGGAACCTCCACCTTGCTGCACTCGCTGGACAGTGTGTCTAAGGCGTTCAGCCTGACTGGGTTGCCTCCAAACATGTCTCCGACGATTGTCTGCTTGAAGGCATATGCGACACTCATCGGTGAAGAGAACGTGATGCCCATCCTGAGCGATCCATTCGGCATGTGTTGGGCCCATCTGTACCGCGCTGCAAGGTGTCGTGTTTGCAAAGATGGAACCCGCCATGGACGTCAGGAGTGAAGTTGCTCATCATGCAGCCTATTGCGCACAGTTTGAGTTGTAGCAATTACGCTTTCGTGGCTGCACGAAAAACATTATTCAGCTTGGTGGCGTTGCTGTCAGGGTTGCTCCGAGCCATAATCAGGTAGCGGTCATCCATTGCAGTAGTGGCCCTTGGGCGGCCTGAGCGAGGCATGTCATCGACAGTTTCTGTCTCTCTCTGTCTCTCCTCCATTTCCGATAAACATTGCTTTGGTTCAGTCCGAGATGCCTGGGCACTTCCCTTATTGAGAGTCCTTCCTGACACAAAGTAACAATGCGGACGCGACCGAACCGCGGTATTGACCGTCTAGGCATGGTTGAACTACAGACAACACGAGCTGTGTACCTCCATCCTGGTGGAATGACTGGAACTGATCGGCTGTCGGATCCCCTCCATCTAATAGGTGCTGCTCATGCATGGTTGTTTACATCTTTGGACGGGTTTAGTGACATCTGTGAACAGTCAAAGAGACTGTTTCTGTGATTCAATATCCATAGCAACGTCTATGTTCAGGAGTTCTGGGGACCGGGGTGATGGAAAACTTTTTTTGATCTGTATGTATAGGGAACGTCTTAGCATTTTTCGTAGGTTAGCGAATGAGACCGGTAAATATTTTCGTACAAAATCTTTATTTACTACTTCATCTACATTTAGGGATCGAAAACAACACTTTTCTTATTTTTGCCAGTTTGAATAATGTCTAATTTAATTTTTAACTTATAACTTAAATCCACATCTGAATAATCTGTTTCTTTCTCCAATCAGTAATTTGGCAAATACAGAGAATGTATATTCTAGAATTCTTATACATCTCTTCATCTTCACACCCTCCACATCCCCTCACAATGGATCTTCCATCATCTCCCCATCACGGATGATGTCCTTTAGCCTCATATTTATCCTTCCTACCAACTATGACCCTCCTCTTCCTCACCCCTCCGATCTTGGGCTCCCTCTCCTTCACCTCCCCCTCTGCTGTTTTCTCCCTCCTATGACCCTGTGTCCTTCTCACTTTTCCTTTTCCAGTCCTTGTGCTCCCTCCTGGGCTGCTTCCTCCCCGCCCTCCCTGTCTCATTCCCCTTTGTGTTCTACTGGCTGTCGCCCCTTTCCACCCTCTCCTGCCCTCCTCCTCCGCTGGCCCTCCTTCTGTCTTTCCTCTCTCCCTCCTCTCTGACCTCCCCTCCCTTGGCATGTCCTTCCAATTTTAATCCACTTCGGCATGTTTTGGTGCCCACCATTTATCTAACATAAGTACAGTGTTTGTTCAGTGTCGTCGTCTTGTGTGGCTCTCATTATTGTGAACGCCATTTTTAATTGTGCTCGTCTTACCGCCATTGTTTATGTGCTCCGCCTTCGTCAAGTGACATTTTAATTATATGTGGATTTTATGTAAACGAGCCTCGTCAAACTAGCCCTGTTTTGTGTATTTTATCTCCCACTGTTTCCCCTTCTCATTTATCACTGTATTTTATGTATGTACCGTTGTACTGTGTTGTTTTATATAGTCTTTTGGCTGAAGAGCGGCGTATTGCGCCGCTGCCAGCCCACTCCTGGTCACATGGCGCAGAGATGTGAAATAACAATAAAGGGAAAAAACAGACACCAGACCACTGCTGACGCCAGCCGCGGTACAGTACGGCACGACGCTGACCAACTGCAGCCCCACACCTGACACACCCTTCAGTTTAAAAAGTATGAAAAAGGATGTTTTTTTGTCAATACACCTCCATCTTGTCACGTTAAATGTAGATTCCTTTCATTTATATGTGTTATTTTCGAATATTGAAGATATCGGACCATACACGCGTTTTCACATCGCTAAAGTATCGTTACGAGTGAAAATTCTGTACAACACTATGGCGTAGGCTATATTTCCTCTAAGTATTCTCTCATAAGTTAGAAAAATCTGTTCTTATCTGCCACGTCCTGCATCAAAGGACTACAATATATATATATATATATATATATATATATATATATATATATATATATATATATATGCCACTTTATAAATTCGATAATGTAGCTGATTTTATTACTATGATCATCTCTCCCTGTCTAGGTGGGAGAACGAAATTCCGTTAAAACATCTCGCCAGAACGAAAAAACGTTTGTTTAGCGCTCCATCTCTTGGATCATATCGAATTCGTAGACAAATTATTTAGACTGATCATGAAAGTCCATGCATGGCGGGAAATTTTTTTCCTGGAGTCGGATTATACTCACCAGCTAACCATCAACATTAATTGCGTTCTGGCTCTTGGTTGTCTTGTCGTGCTTGTGGAAGTAAGTCACTTCTTATTCTGGTATACTGCTCCTCAACTAATTCTGCTGGGACCTGTCGGTCCATGGGGTATTGTAGGATGCTTCACTCTCATCTCCACCCCCGCCACGCCTCCGCCACCAGACTGCGTGTCAGAAGCTGCCACCAGGGCGCGAACCTCCACTGGTGCATCAGAACTGTTCTGCTCCTTTCCGACAACCCAGCGCTCGCTGTGCCACACAGCTGTTGATCCAGACTTGCAAAAGTTGTCCTATCCTTCTCAGAAGGATTGGGTGCTTAAATTTCGTCTGGGGTAAATATCAGGGTACTAAACAAAATGCTTCTCCTCATTCCTCCTGCAAACCGAAACGTTCTGAGATGTGTTTTCGAAATATCCTGGAAAACCTGATGCAGTGAGCAATAACAAAATACCTGTGTACTGTCCGCCACATCCGAAACATGTACGAAATTCTTCAGCTCTACGTTTACCTCAGAATACAATATCGGAGCGTTTCTATAGGGATGTGGAATTCTGGAAACATCCCCCAGGCTGTGGCTATGTCTCCGCAATATCCTTTCTTCCAGGACTGCTAGTTTTGCAAGGTTCGGAGGAGAGCTTCTGTGAGGTTTGGAAAGTAGGAGAAGAGGTACTGGCGGAAGTAAAGCTGTGAGGACGGGGCGTGAGTTGTGCTTGGGTAGCTTAGATGGTGGAGCTCTTGCCCACGAAAGGCAAAGGTCCGCAGTTCGAGTCTCGGTCCGGCACACAGTTTTAATCTGCCAGACTGAGTTTCCAATACATGTACCTGCACGAAGTGATTGTTAATATACTTTTCTTGATCGTCCTATCCAAAATACATGCATGTGAATCGTTAGGGAGAGGCGAAGTCTTAGAAATTTTTACTAGCCCGGTGTATAAGATGCGCAGACAGTCTCGTTGAAAATCAAACTAGACATGGGTATGTCAGGTTACGACCATATACATATGTAAATCTGTCGAAAAAATATGAAAAAGATGTGATATTGGTAAAATTCGAAGAAGCCCAGTATAATCACGAAAAACTGATGTGAAATACGTAAAAATTGAGGGAAATACAATGAAATACGTAAAATCGCGAAAACCTATTAAATTTACAGAAACTGACTCAGAAGACATAAAATTAGAGGAAGCTGATGCTACATATACATACTTTAATAGTGGAAAGAGGGGGCATTCTAGAGACGCGGTGTCAAGGTGAAACGGCAATACTGTCCCCCACATGAGCAAACAACCTAAATCGGACCATGACTTCTGCGTGCAAGAGGAAGGTTGCCAGTGGCGGTGGTTAACTGTGATAAGACTGTTACATCTCCCCTGGCAAATGATCGTGGTGTGTAATTGCTCATAAGGTGTCACTGTTTCTTCATATGCATTTTCGGCTGCCGACGGTCATTTTATCGGAGTGTTGTGCACATATCATAATTTCTGAGCTGTAACCAGGTTTGAACTTCGTAAACAGCAGGCGTCATACACCCTCTGAAACCTATATGGTGTTTGTATTACAAAGAATCGATGTTTTCTTTGGTGTGCAAGGTAGTTGTTTTATCACTTTACAGTTCGTCACCGCAGTTTATCGGAGAGGAACTTGCAGGGAATGTGTATGTCAAGCGCTGGAAATATATTTCTTACATTAGAATACTAACAGCGTTGCATTCCACACGAATAATATGTCGGAAATCGCACAGCTCAAGCGTAATATCATGTTTAAGTACAGAACCGTGTAGCCCTTGGAATGTGTTTACGTTCCACGATCATTTCTCTCTTTCAGATATCTTCTTGGTATGGACACTAAACACCGGAACAATACTCCAGGATTGTTAGCACAAGTGATTGACGTAAAATGTTTCCAACTCCATTCCTAAGTCACTGACAGAGGTTTGTGAGGTACTGCGATCCCCGTGTGTGCACATTTGCTTGACAGTTGTCCCATTTACGGAGTTAGTGCAGCATGGTGTGTATGTAATTTCACTTGTCAAACACCACTGTTATGCATTTGTCTGTTTCCTCATAAAATGCATTTCCCTTGCTGACGACCAATTACAGGACTGGTGCAACCATAGCATAATTTCTGAATCGTAATCGGATGTAACCACTGGGCGCTATACACATCCAGAAAGTATATTGCGCATGTATCACCAAGAATCAATGTTTTTCTTTGATTTAGAAGGAAGTTGTTTTATCATTTTAAGGTTTGTCACGTAGTGGGTGGGACAGAAAACATCCAGGGTGGATGTATGTCAGATGTTGTACATATATGTCCTGCATTACAGTATTAAGAGCGTTGCACTTTGCGTGACTAATATTTCGGAAACCACATCTCTTAAAGATTAAAGTGTGTTTAAGTGCAGAACCTTGTAGCCTAACCGAGCGGTTCTAGGCGCTTCGGTCCGGAAGTGCGCGCCTGCTGCAGTCGCAGGTTCGAATCCTGCCTCGGGCATGGATGTGTGTGATGTCCTTAGGTTAGTTAGGTTTAAGTAGTTCCTATGCTTATGGGACTGATGACCTCAGATGTTAAGTCCCATAGTGCTTAGAGCCATTTGAACCTTTTTTTTATGACTGAAATGCTTAAAACTAAGTCCGTCTGGGGCTCCATCATGCATAAGTCACACGTTTCTTCTTACCTGATAAAGGGTGCTAACCTTCTTAACATGCACGCACCTAGAGAGATCTTGCGCACTTGGATGAGTGCCGTAAGACTGGTGTGGAACAGTCTTCGCTTAACAGCAGTTATGGACTCGGTTCGCTATGTTCCTTCACGAGACATGGACTGTAGTGAAAATAGTACCATCCTACTTCTAGTCATTTGTAAATTAAATCGATGACAGTTTGCAGGGAGGTTTGGTGAACGACAGTTCGGGGAAATATTTCAATACCCAAATTTACCCTATGAATGCGAGAAAACTCTGTGACTCTCATCCACATAGGGAAAGATGGCCAATCGTAATCGTAAATTCCGCATTATGATCGACATGCTAGAAATATGTAGACAACCTAACTGGATCGGCACAGGACGCTGTCTGGTATACTTTGGTGTACATGTCCGAGAATTAACAGTGAATTGACTTACTGTAGTCATCTATCTCCATTCACAATTTAGTATGTGGTACATGAAAAGTAATGGTGGTATGATTTAGCGATGATACAGAAATTGGGAAGCACGCAGCTGTCATTGGTTGGCGCTGAAATTGTGGAAAAGCTATAAATTTGCCAAAATTTATCGCACAAAACTTCACACGCGTCAGTGGATGTGACTCCGACCACTGGTCCCCTGGCCGCGCAGGGCAGTCGAGCGGTCTGAGGCGCCTTGTCACGGTCCACACAGCTCCCTCCCCCTCCCCCCGGCCCCCGTCGGAGATGATTCGAGTCCTCCATCGGGCATGGGTGTGTGCGTTGTCCTTAGCGTAAGTTAGTTTAAGTTAGATTAAGTAGTGTGTAGGCTTAGGGACCGATGACCTCAGCAGATTGTTCCCATAAGACCTTACCACCACTAGTCCCGTGCTACAGTGGACTGATATATGTGTAATTAATGGGATCACCACATATGGTCGATGCCAACGCGCAGACGGTATTTGTTTCCCCGATATATCGGAAGAGAGAGATGTGGTAAAATCTTATTGAGTTCTATGCCAGTTAGTAGTTTTATTCCGTTGCATGTTACAAAAATAACGAGGGGAGAGAGAGAGTGTGTGTGAGAGAGAGAGAGAGAGAGGGACTGTGCTGCCAATGAAGACTCGGTCACCATTACACTATCGTGTTTCTGGCGTGGTAATCACACGAACACGAGAAAGGAGATTAGGACATGTAGAGAGTGATATTTATAGACCGTCATCCGACATCGATGAATTTCAGGGATTATGCTTCTGAATTTCTGCGTGCATTCCGTGCGCATTGTTGTGCATTTTCTCCTGTAGGTTAGTGTGCTATTTTTTTTCATTTTCTTTATCTGTCACCTCTTCTAAGTAATGGAACGGTGCTGTCGGAACGTGATGGGATTTCGCGAGAATTAGCAGTGCTCTGTAATTTACTCGTGGAAATCAGGTGGATTCAAATGCTATATATCGAAGACTGGAAGATTCGTGAGAATTGGACAGGTAAGCGGTACTCTGACGAAAGGTGAATGGAGAGGTTAGCTCTACACCGTCTCTTCTAAGTATTGTGGGCAAAGGTACTACAACATCCCACATACGTCTCATGAAGTGACTGCAATGAGAGAATTGGGGGCTAATACGAAGGTTTCTAAGAGAGATAGTCAGCAGCATGTGACCCGTCTTTTGTTTTCTCGATAAATAAGAGACAACATCCTTCCGTGAGTTTTGTGCACTTATAAATGTTTGGTCTGACATCTTAATATGTAGACTAAATTTACATTTACATCTGCTTACGTCCAAGCCATCGTACAGTGTGTTGCAGAGGCTGTTCTGTATCACTACTAGTCATTCTCTTTCCTATTCCACTCGCAAATAGATCGAGGGAAAGAGACTACCAATATTCCTCCCTATGAGTGGTAATTTCTGGTATATTATCATCGTGGTCCTCATGCGAAATGGACGCTGGTGATAGTAGAATCCTTCTGCGGTCAGCTTCAAATGCCAGTTCTCAATAGAGTTCCTCAAAAAGCACATCGTCTTCCCTCCAGGAATTCCCACTTGAGTTCTCGAAACGTCCGTCCACTAATTTGGCAGGAGCCAATAGGAACAGTTCAATAGGGCTGTATTCTGAGGTAAACCTAGAGCTGAAGAAATTCATACACGTTTCGGATGTGGCGGTCAGTACACAGGTATTTTTTTATTGCTCACTGGATCAGGCTTTCCAGGATATTTCGAAAATACATCTCAGAACGTTTCGGTTTGCAGGAGGAATGAGGGGAAGCATTTTGTTTAGTACCCTGATATTTACCCCAGACGACATTTAAGCACCCAATCCTTCTGAGAAGGATAAGGCAACTTTTGCGAGTCTGGAATCATTAACAGCTGTCTGGCACGGCGAGCGATGAGTTGTCGGACAGGAGCAATACAGTTCTGACGGACCGGTGTAGGTTCAAAAATGGTTAAAATGGCTCTGAGCACTATGGGACTTAACATCTTAGGTCATCAGTCCCCTAGAACTTAGAACTACTTCAACCTAACTACCCTAAGGACATCACACACATCCATGCCCGAGGCAGGATTCGAACCTGCGACCGTAGCGGTCACGCGGTTCCAGACTGAAGCGCCTAGAACCGCTCGGCCACTTCGGCCAGCGCACCGGTGTAGGTTCGCGCCCCAGTGGCAACTGCTGACATGCAGTCTTGTGGCGGAGACATGGTAGGGGTGGAGATGAGAGTGAAGCATCCTACAATCCCCCATGGACCGATAGGTCTCAGCAGAATTAGTTGAGGAGCAGTATACCAGAATACTAAGTGACTTACTTTCACAAGGACGACAAGACAACCGAGAGACAGAACACAATTAGCCTTGGATGTCTTCAGCTATTTACCGCCCATTTTGCTATAACAGGAAGTGACTTCCAAGGCTGTGGGAAGCCTACAGAGACATCACTGAAACGGCTGTAATGGATACATGGTTACCTGGCGAGTATAATGCGACTGCACGAAAAAAATTACTCACCATGCATATGGACTCTCATGATCAAATTAAATAATTAGACTATGAAATCGATATCAATGGCGTACCAACGAGCGGGTGGAAGTGAATCTAGAGTACTGCGGATATGATTCAAGATTTGGGGCGGTAAACAATTTTTTTTTTTCGTTCTGGTGAGATGTTTTAACGGAGTTTCGATCTCCCACCTAGACAGGGAGAGATGATCATAGTAATAAAATCAGCTACATTATCGAATATATATATATATATATATATATATATATATATATATATATATATATATGTGTGTGTGTGTGTGTGTGTGTGTGTGGATTAGTATAAACCTGATACTTACAACTTTTCTGTGCTGTCACATTAAGTGATTTCTTATGTGACGTGACATTTGTTCGCTTTAAGAGAGTTCCAAAGTGAAAAAGCATCCTGTGACAGAAGTAAAGCATGCTCTTAGCACTTCGTCATGAGGCAAAAATGAGTTTAATATTCTAGTCCTGTGATGCAGGACATGGCAGATAAGAACAGATTTTTCTACCTGATGAGGGAATACTAAGAGGAAATACAGCCTAGACCATAGTGTTGTACAATATTTTCACAACAAGTAACGATACTTTAACGATGCGAAAACGCGTGTATGGTCCGATTTCTTCCGTATTCGAAAATGACTCGTACATAGGGAAGGAATCTACATTTCATGTGACAAATTGGAGGTGTAAGGATAAAACAACATCCCTGTTTCGTAATTTTTAAACTGAGGAGTTTACGTCAGGTGTGGGGCTGCAGTTAGTCCGGGACGCGCCGCTTTGTACCGCGGCTGGTGGCAGGAGTGATGGGACGGCCAGTTGTGGAGGTTTAAGGAGGCTGTCGCGAGCCGTGGTTTCTCTCCTGGCCAGATCTTTGGGTACACAATACACTCGGTAGATGACGCTGGACGAGACTGGAGGTGACCGGTAATTTTTCTTTTTCTGCTTGAGGTACCATGTTCAGGTAAGTTAATGAGCGCTACATTTGTAAAAAATATCATACGATATATTCCCATGTTTCTGTTTGGTAGGATGCGACTTGCAATTCGTAAATATGTATAAGCGTGTTTCATTTCAAACGATGTTGTTACAGGAATCCTGTATACAGGGGCAGTATGTTACAGGTGCAGTGCCTCCTGGAAGTCCTGTCTGGCCAGACATAAGGATTACATCATTCCACCATCATTTATACCTACAGATTCTTGACCCGTCCCATCCTTTGTTACGCCTGTGTCGCCTGGATCTCTGCCCCTCCTAAATTCTATAAAACCCTCCAAATCCTTGTACGCCATGTGCTCCACCTCACTTTCTGTGTCCATCTCCCATCCCCCATGAGGATCCTCTATGACCTCATCTCCTCCTTTTCCCTGACCACATCCGTGTCCACTGCCCCAAACGCCTCTCGATCCTCCCCATCCCCTGGTGTCTCCTTTCCTCTCCACTCCCCACTTACTGCCACACCTCTACCGTAGTGTCTCACTCTGTCTCGATCTTCACATCCTCCACCTCCTCTCCCAAAGAAGTTTCCAGCGTCTCCACATCCCAGATGATATGCTCCGCCCCAATATTCATCCTTCCTTCCAACCCTGACTCTTCTCTTCCTCTCCCCTCTTTCCTAGGGCTCCCTCTCCTTCCCTCCCCCCCCCCCTCTGCTAGGTCCCTCCTCCTATCTCCCTGCCTTCTCACTTCTCCTTTCTCAGTCCTTGTACTTCTCCCAGGGTTGCTCCTCTCCATACTTCCTGTCTCCTGCCCCTTTGTGTCTTACTGGCTTCCCCCCCTTTCCACCCCTTCCTGGACCCCTCCTCCAACGACCCCCTTCTCTCTTTCCTTTCGCTCTCCTCTCTGACCTCCCCTTCCTTGGCAGGTTCTTCCAATTTTCATCCAGTTACTTTCTGTCGTGTTTTTGTGTTCGTCATGTACGTTACATAAGCGCACTGTGCATTCAGTGTCGTCGTCCCTTACTGTGAACGCCATTTTTAATTGTGCTGTTCGTGCCACCAGTTGTTTATGTGCTGCGTCATTGTCGAGTGTAATTTTAATTGTATGTGGATTTAAGCCTTATCAGACTACCCCTTTTTTGTATATTTTAACTCCAATTATTTCCCCTTCTCATGTGTAACCTTCATATTTTATCCTCGTATTTTATGTATGTAACATCCTCCTCTGATATTTTATATAGTCTCTTGGCTGAAGAATGGTGAATTGTGCCTCTGGCAGCTCATCCCTCCCCACATGGGGAAGGGGTATGAAATAACAATAAAGAAAAAAACAGGCATAGTGGGACAGTGGTCACTGTTCTACTGTTCTATTATTATTATCACCCATCCCTATATTCCTCCCAGAAGCAACCATTCATTTGTATACCAGCAGAAGGCTCACCCCCCCCCCCCCCTCGGACGTCAGAGATAGCTTGCTATCCTCTCATTATTATACATGCTTCCGCTATAGGGCTGTTGGCTAGATTGGCTGGAGAAACTCTCCAGCGCTAGAATAAAAGCGAAAATATCCGCATCACATCTAGCAGTTATTGTCGAAACTGGATGGACCTACTGTCTAGTGATCCATCAGTGGCAACTCAAATAGTTAAAAAAAACGATATTCTGCACTGTGCACGAAATAATAAAGACTTACATCCATCATATCCAGCAGCCTAGCACAGACTGAGTCCTTTTCCCACCAATTTCTAGATGGGGGAGGGCCAACAGCATTCTCTGGTGTTGCTGTTGTGAACCAGATCAGTTGGTCTCCGAATCTCAAGGTGAACACACAAAATTTGATATTCCTGACTATAAAATTGAATTTCCTGCCAATTTTTGAATTTTCCGCCAAAATTTCAATTTCCCGGTATTTCCAGGGGAGGGGAGGGGCGAGAGGAAAAGAGAGGGACGGATTAACTGGTCGATTTAATTAATTTGCATAATTAATTTGATTTCAATTTGGTATCAAAATCGGGATCAGAGCGCCATCACCCAGCTTTGATTGTAAGTTTTCAAACGGAGTATGGGACACATCCTTTTTGTGTATGATATATATAATGTATATTTGCATGCCTTAATGTTTCGATATGCATCAGTCTTGGTCTTCTGAGATTCTTGTTGTCACCGCTTTGGCCCAATTTTTAACTTGAAAATATTATAACAAAATACATACTTTCAGTGTATAGCAGTCTGTTTTGGAACTATGTTGCCGGCCGGAATGGCCCAGCGGTTCTAGGCGCTACAGTCTGGAACCGCGCGACCGCTACGGTCGCAGGTTCGAATCCTGCCTCGGGCACGGATGTGTGTGATGTCCTTAGGTTAGATAGGTTTAAGTAGTTCTAAGTTCTAGGGGACAGATGACCTCAGAATTTAAGTCCCATAGTGCTCAGAGCCATTGGAACCATTTGGAACTATGTTATAGGCTTCTAAAGTTCTCCAACTAAATGTAGTCATATTTTGAGGCAGTTTCCCACTTAGTTCACGTAAGTTAAGTTCAGCACAGAACAGACAAGTACTTCGTTGAGGATAGTAAAGCACAAAGTCCCTTAATAGCAACACATAAAATTCCCAAAAAAACTGCAAGTGTACGAACAGTTTTCAGTATTTGTCTAAGAATCAGGTTTTACCGAGCGAGGTGGCGCAGTGGGTAGCACACTGGACTCGCATTCGGGAGACCGACGGTTCAATCCCGCGTCCGGCCATCCTGATTTAGGTTTTCCATGATTTCCCTAAATCGCTCCAGGCAAATGCCGGGATGGTTCCCCTGAAAGGGCACGGCCGACTTCCTTCCCCGTCCTTCACTGATCCGACGAGACCGATGACCTCGCTGTTTGGTCTCTTCGCACAAACAAACAGCCAACCAAAAATAAGAATCAGGTTTATTCCATATCTCAGCTTACTTTGAAATGAAGTCATAGAGTACTGAAGAACTTACATTCCTGAAGCTGTGTTTAAGTAGTACAATGTCTTTTAATATGTCCATCTTTAATATTTAGTTCATTTATCGAATGAATTGATGTAAGTAGGAAAAAGTCAGTACATGTACGTTAGTGTTCTACAATTTCAATAGTTCTGAATGACAATCGACGTGCTTGCTGTCACTGAAATATCAAGCCCATTTAGTGTTACAATTTAACTTTCAAAATGTCGTATATACACTGGTGTCCAAAATTTAAAAAAAAAAATGGTTCAAATGGCTCTGAGCACTATGGGACTTAACATCTATGGTCATCAGTCCCCTAGAACTTAGAAGTACGTAAACCTAACTAACCTAAGGACAGCACACAACACCCAGTCATCACGAGGACACACACAAAAATTAGAGCAAAAAACCTCTGTTTCCCCGTCCTGTGTCTAATTCACGATGTTATCACACAAACTGTCAACCAGAGGTCCGTACGATCGTGTTCTGCACGAAAAAAGGCACTCGGTTAACGGACAATCATTCCAACGATAACGTAGGACACCTATGAAACGAGGTAGTGTTTGCTGGGTATCCCCACATCCACAATCGCTGTGTACACAGTCACACACGGTGCAGTATGGCACAGAGAAGATGCCTACCAGACTCTCTGACGAGGGAGCCATAGGAAGAATGGAAGCAGGATAGTAGCAAACTGGTTTGGCCCGATGGCTTAATGTGAATCGTTCTGTAGCTTCTCGGATGTGGCGACAGTTTATATAGACCTAAAATGTATCCCAAAGACCAGGGCAGGGCCGACCACGTGTGACTTCAGATGAAAGGACCGTTATTTGGCTGTAAAGGCATGACGTTACCGCCTTAGTACTGCACGCAACTGGTATGTGAGCTCGCAGCATCCACTGGACGTACCGTATCGAGGCAAACGGTGTGCAGAAGGCTTCGGCCGAGTGGCCTTTACTGTCGGAACATGCTGTATGTCTACCTCTGACGCGTCTTCACGGAAGCGAACGCCTATAGTGGAATCATCAACGTGCCACCTGGACGGTCGAAGAGAGGGGCAATGTTGTTTTCACAGATGAGTCCCAGTTTAGTCTGGACATTGATTCTCGATGAATTCCTATCTGGAGGAGACATAGAACACGATTTCGGGGCCCAAAAATTATGCAAAGAGACAAAGATCGAGGAGGATCCCTAATGGTGCGGGCAGGGATTATGTTTATCACTCGAGCCCCTCCTCATGAAATTCTACGGGTGAGTCAGAAAGGTTTAATTGCTATCAGGTATCTTGACGAGATTTGTGGTTGTTGCGAGCTGCTTTGGGCCCAGAAGTCGTGCTCGACCTCATAGAGCACGGACGGTTGATGTTTTCTTTGAAACGGAAGATAATGCACACATGGCTTGGGCTGCTCGCTCTCCCAAATTGATTCCCATAGAGCATGTCGGATGCACTAGGGAGACAGGTTGCATCGCGCTAGCGTCCACCAACCACACTCCAAGACTGCAAACAGCACTGCAGGAAGAGTGGGAATTACTGCCTCATTATCAGACTGATGACATCGTTTTCAGGCTTGTATTGCTGCCAGAGGTGGTCACATCCCATACTGAGCAGATTAACCAGTTTTCGGAATGTGTGTGCAAGTGTGTTAATTTGGGAAAAACGAAAAACATTTTTGTCCACCGTTATTAATGTTGCAGTTTTTTGCGTTTTGCATTTTTTACATTGTTTCTGCTTTGCTATCACATGGTTATACCGTTTTGGGGCAAAATAAATGCAACCTTACACAATTTCCTTTCGTTGTTTTAATTTTGGTTCAAAAATGGTTTAATGGCTCTGAGCACTATGGGACTTAACTTCTGAGGTCATCAGTCCCCTAGAACTTAGAACTACTTAAACATAACTAACCTAAGGACATCACACACATCCATGCCCGAGGCAGGATTCGAACCTGCAACCGTAGCAGCAGCGTGGTTCCGGACTGTAGCACCTAGAACCGTTCGGCCACTCCGGCCGGCCTTAATTTTGGGCACCAGAACATTTTTGTCTGTAACTGCAGAGTCACAGCATCTACTGCCTTCCTCACTCACAACATTAGCTTTTAATGTGACCGGGTACCAGGACACAGACACTCTGTGCCCAAGAGAAATCGTTTGGCAGCTGAAAGAATCGGAACCACAGATTGCAGTTGGTTATACATCGCTGCTCTCTTTACGACAGACATCTGTCGCCTGCGATCTGCAAATTCTGCAGACTGGCCGAAGGACTGCAGGCAACTAGCCTCGCTTGTGTGGCCTCTGAACACCTGTCGATCCGCAGAATCACTCTGGCATAAAACTGAGTGGAGCATTTACAACAGAGGCCTCATTGGTTCTGTGACGATGTAGGCTACAAATTTCTTGACCTGTACGATTGGGAGAGGACTACTGGTTTTGTTCAAAATGATCAGGCATGTATTGTGCACTACATTCAGCAACTCAGGTGTACGCTTGCTTGTAGAATGGACAAGAGTTCTCTTGATTAGTATGAAGAGGCAAGCTATGCTTCAATTAACACAGTAAATGTGACCTACATCTACACAAATACTATTCAATTCACACTATGGTGGATGGCATTGTGTACTTCATATCGTTGCTTGTCCCTCCGTTATCTGTTTCTCTCGCCAACCTACGAAGGACGCAGTAGAGGAGTTTTACAAACTGTCCATGATATTGATTATTTAAAGAGTATTTCCAGAAAATAACATTTTTCTGCTAAAGACCTCCTCGTAAGAACCATGAACAGTTTTCTTATAGTGTCTTACTCACTTAACTACAACTGAAGTTTCAAGACTCGATTTCGACGATATTCTGGATTTCGACCTACAGACGATTGCAAATACTCGAGCAGCACTCTTGAAGAGTAACCGTGGATTTCACTTCCAGAATTCCAGCAGTAAGTCTAAGTTTGACATTTGTCCTTATTATTAATACCTTCTATTCTTTCTGCTCATATCACTTTGCAACGCTACTCCAGAGTCCAGCGTCATACCACTGCTATGTCTCAACATTGCATGCGCCCCTCTCTCCTGGGAATGCATACGCCCTACTGGCATGGAAGACGCACAATACACTAAGAAAGTCACGTGTAAGGAATAAATTTCATCGTGGTACTGCTCAAAAAACTTTATTTTAAGGCACTTAAAAATTATAATTCAGCAGTAAAATATTTTTTACAATTATTACATTAGTCCTATACGTAACAAAAGCTTACCTATACACTGCGTGTAGCTAAAGCTATTACGACGCACAAAACTTCGTCAGTATGTGGAGACACAACATAAAACGCGATATCTTAGTAGAAGAGCGTCATTAGCTAATTAAGCCAATGGCTTTTGAGAATATTAGTTGGTAATCAATACACCTTCTAACAGACGTTCTGCTAATGAAATGGAACCCAATGATTAACTCTCAACTGTTAAATTTGCTCGCCCTTCGTTATTAATAAGGAGTTGCGTCGCCATTGATTGTAAACTTGCAGGTCCTGTCGGCAGTCAAAATATCACTGAACAAGCAGTGGTTATCGCATGTTATGGTAGCAACTCTCGACATGAATATAATTGTTCTGTATCCATTATATCCCCAGCAATCTTTCGAAAGATTGTTCGGCCGCTGACAACCGCAATGTTGAGTGTCCTAAACCCAAACAATACCAATTAAAATTGCAGATCTTGAGCACTAGGTTATATACAAAACTTGTTCGTTTAACTTCCAAAACTCTTTACATTTTCTCAAGGAGTGACGTCATATGACGTTTGGTGGGGTAATTAAGCTGGGTAGTCCACTTATGATACACACTGAATGAAATTCGTTAAAATCAAATGGAGTAAGTGGGGATGAAACCATGAAATATTACATAGAACAGTGCTATTAATCATTCTATGGGTCATATGTACCCTTTTGTTTGTTTTCTTGCGGCTGATATTGAAAAATCGATTTTGCACAAAGCTAGTATCTTCTTTTTTTGTCTTGTATCGTCACAGGGTCGGCTCGTTAACCTGGATTTGACACTATGGTTGGATGCCCTTCAAGTCGCTACCCCTACTGTACGTTCTGAAATGTATGTATTCCTTTCACCGATCGTAATTAAGAAGTATATAATTCAATAGTGAGAATTGTAATGATTCGGAAAGAAAAGGTACAAAGAAATCAGCTTGCCTGAGAGGTAGCAGCGCGCCAAAGAAAAAGGCGTGAGGGCGTGAAGCTAACGAGTCAAGTGGAAGTCCGAATTCCTTAAAGTGGAGGTGAGGCAGAGTTACTTCCAAACTATTGTAAAATGGTCGCGTAAGGAATGATCTGCACATGAAATGTGACATAATACTCTCTGATAACGGAAAGAAGATATTTATTAGAATAGGCAGTTTGAAGAATGATGATTGCGAAATAATTTCCTACGTCAACGTTGCAGCGGATATCAACTCGACATCACCAGGCTATGTACCAACTATTTAGACTTGGATTTAGACTTGCACGAATCAGTAATTTCATTTCATTACTTCAATATATTGGTGAAATTCAATGTTGTAGTGTAATGAGAACACCACTGACTAACTCTTGTAACCTATACTAGGGATCTGTTTGTGATCCTGGAGGTTTCCGAGTATCTGTTAAAGTGAAGTTAAATGATTTGGTTACGCTAACATTAAAAACTAAAGTGTTCAAAGACTTGTGACAAAGTATTAAATCAGTTTAAAAGATACTGCAGTTCATAAATAGCTCCAAGTGTTCAGAAATTCAAATTACTGCAGAAAAAGTTGGTCAAAGTTGGCATACTAGTCTGAAGCTGCTTTTGCTTATACTAGAAGTACAAAATTTAACGTATGTCCTACACGTTTCTGTGTGTAAAAAGTGTTTCTAAAAGTGTTACTGAATGGTTTTATGGCCCCAAAGCTCCCATATTTTACAAGATGTTTCGATCACTTGTTGAAAATTTCGATACTGCAGTGCTCCTTCGGAAATGCATGTACGAAGGAACAGGCAATGCGCCGACTACAGTCATCATGCAACACTTAAAGTGTATTCGTAGTTGCGAAAACGAACAACAATCTGCTGTATAAGGGAATGACGACAATGAAAATTTGTGCTGGACAGGGACTCGCAACTAGATGCATTCCCAAAGGAACATTCCACCTTCTTAATAACACAGACGTTGCAATATCATTTATCCGCCGATACCGGCAGCAACTTTCAGTTAAAATATCCTTCCCTGCTCTGGAGTTAGAAAATGTGTGTACGAGTACAGGCTATGACGCAGGAACGACGGCATATGGGAGTTTAGATGTGACCTTGAGTCGCACACAGATAATCAAAGAGCTTAAGGTAGTCTGGCTCGAGAAGCTGTGCAACGCAGACGCGCAGTTTACCTCCCTGCCGCTGCGCGCGCTCGGTGTTTGTCTACTTTCTTCAGCTGTTTCGTGCATCCTAGTTTCCTCATAGACTAGCCAACTCTTACATAGAATCGACGCTGAAATTCAGTTTCAGGAGTGAATTTAGTCTACCAAAAACCAGAACGTTTTCTCGAGACGAAGTAAATACCCCAAGTGACGAACTAGTTGATATACACCTTTCCATTGTCAGCAGTGTGGTGTACGTCATGTTTCTCAACGATGCAGTCTGTGAAAGGTTTCTTCAGGAGACAAGAAATGGGCTCAAATTCTGCAACTCGATTGGTGACGTGTGTGATGTGGAGATCAACCAGGTTGGGCTGGGATTGCAGATGATCCGAATCTTCGAACCGCCTTTCGAACTGCCCGCAGACGAAGTGGTGTCTCCATTTCGCCCTAATGGGACGGTGAACGAACATGTTGCGAAGAACTGGGCTCAGTTCACCATCTAACCCGCTCTTAATGGCTTGTGTCAGGTGCGCATTACTTTAAAAAATCACGTTCCATCCTATTTACACAATGGAGGGTGCATCATCATTTACAATGGATAGCCAAAGACGTGCTGAGGATGCAATTCAATTTATCTCACCTCTATGTTGCTCCTTGTATACAGCACAGTATTTACATAATACCATATAAGTAGCATTCAGACAAGCTGGTTACTACACCTTCCAACTTCATGTGTAATATTATATGCTCATAATGTAAGGTTTATCTTTGTGTTTTAATTTTCATTATGTTTGTCCATTCTTTAAAAACAGTCATACTGTGAAATCAAAGCAACCTGTATATTGTAATGTCTCTGGGAGAGAACGTCTCTGACACAGTCGTATTTGTAAATCTGCAATCTTTGTGATGACATTCCCATGTGGCAAATTCTTTTTGGTGTGTATGTGTGTGTGGTGCTTTGCACAATATGGTGATGTACAAATTACATAAGTGCTGGATATATTTTGAAATATTTGAAAAATACAATCCTGCAACTTCACAACAAAATCGCGCGGAATTTTCGACATCACCAACAAACCAAGGATATTTCGCCACAGTGGAAGAATAAAAATCGAAAACACGATTATGTAAAGTGTATCTTGCAAATCATGTGAACAGCCATCTGATGATGAACCTGCCAGTTCGAAACCGGTTACGGCGCTGTTTACCTAAATAAATAGCAGCATTAATAGTGGCTGGTTGCTGTCTTCTTCTTTGTAAGAAATGACTTACATTTATTGTACACAGCCATGATCTCACTATGTCAGTTTTAGACAAATTAGAATAAAGAAGACCTTGTTGCGTCCGAATCTCTGCAGTGAAGGATAGCATAACTACCACCTGCGGACCCTATCCCACTCCCAGTGCCAATGTCTGTACCAGTGACATATGTCGCAGCACTCAAGAGCTGGCAGATGGTGCTTCACTTCCAGGGTGTATAAGAGAAAAAGAAGAAAAAACGTATTTCCCGATTAGAAATACACCTTTTTCGGATGAAAGTACATTTTTGCCGTGTTAAGTGACAATAAACTTTCCCTCATAGCTGGAAAAGGTATCAAGGCCATATACACCGGCGTAGAACTTCCAGGCACTCCCAAAAAAAGGCAAAACATTTTAGAAAGATCTTCAATGCGCGGTAACATGTACACTGTGTATTTGGTATTAAGAACGTATAAATACGAATCCACTGAATACAGCGCAGTAGTTTCCGAGCACAGAACACCAAAGTATAGAAGGGCGATGCCCATACTATGATATGGAAACAGTAACTGCAGTACCGCTCCGAGTGGCCTGGCAGTGAACGAATTCGGGAAAATATGGCGCGATAATACACTATTCGATCAAAAGTATCCGGACACCCCCAAAAACATATGTTTCTCATATTAGGTGCATTGTGCTGCCACCTACTGCCAGGTACTCCATATTAGCGACCTCAGTAGTCATTACACATCGTGAGAGAGAAGAATGGGGCGATCTGCGGAACTCACGGACTTCGAACGTGTTCAGGTGATTGGGTGTCACTTGTGTCATACGTCTGTACGCGAGATATCCACACCCCTAAACATCCCTAGGTACACTGTTTCCAATGCAACACTGAAGTGGAAATGTGAAGGGACACGTACAGGACAAAAGCGTGCAGACCAATCTTGTCTGTTGACTGACAGAGACCGCCGACAGTTGAAGAGGGTCGTAATGTGTAATAGGCAGACGTCTATCCAGACCATGACACATGAACTCCAAACTGCATCAGGATCCACTGCAAGTACAATGACAGTAAGGTGAGGGGTGAGAAAACTTGGATTTCACGGTCGAGTGGCTGCTCATACGCCACACATGATGCCGGTAAATGCCAAACGAAGCTTCGCTTGGTGTACGTTGGGTAAGCATTTGACAGTTGAACAGTGGTAAAACCTTGTGTGTCGTGATCGAATCACGGTACACAGTGTGGCGATTCGATGGCAGGATGTAGCTGTGGCAAATGCCTGGTGATCGTCATCTGCCAGTGTGTGTAGTGCCAATGGTAAAATTCGGAGGCGGTGTTATCATCGTGAGGTCGTGTTTTTCATGGCGGGGGCATGCACCCCTTGTTGTTTTGCGTGGCAATATCACAGCACAGGCCTATATTGATGTTTTAAGCTCCTTTTTGCTTCCCACTGTTGAAGAGCAATTCAGGGATGGCGATTGCATCTTTCAACATGATCAAGCACCTGTTCCTAATGCACGGCCTGTGGCGGAGTGGTTACACGACAATATCATCCCTGCAATGGGATGTCCTGCACAGAGTCCTGATCTGAATCCTATAGAACACCTTTGGGATGTTTTGGAACTCCGACTTCGTGCCAGGGCTCACTGACCGACACTGATACCTCTCCACACTGCAGCACTCCGTGAAGAATGGGGCGCCATTCCCCAAGAAACCCTCCAACACCTGAATGAACGTATGGCGTCATCCTGATAGTACCTCCTACTGAGAGGGTCCAGCCGCCGCCTAATGTGCTGGGGACCAAACTGAGGCACTTCCGGCCACCAGCAGCTAGTCACCTCTCGGGGGTTTGCTCCCTGGGCGTCCTCGCACGTCAGTTTCCGTGGCTCAGCGGAACTCATCACTCACAGCCATTTTGCGCACCAAAGGCAGCATGAGCTTGCTACATCAGCACCTGATGCACCTCCGAATGCCATGATTGGGTATGGCGCAAGGTTGCACCACAACTGGCCGCACTGATGAGTACAACATGGCAAGTGCCGTATCTAAATTTCCCAGAAACTTTGCTCACTTGAAGAAGGGTCAAAATAACCAAATATGTGTCTCGGTTAGTCTGTAGATACTCGAATATTTCTGAAAAAAGGACAGTTAAAATACTCGAGGTATTTTCCAGGTACTTTATGTGCATTTTACTGTTCTACGCCGTCAGGCGAAATGGTGGCATAGTGGCTATCGTCGCGGCTTTTTAATTTTGCGTCCCATAATCGAAACCAGACTGTTACTTTTATTTCTGTTTTCCATTTATATATCCATGTCTGTAGAAGATTATCAGACATATGTATTTCACTGTATGTTGATATAATGTTTTCCTTATTTGGTCTACTAATCGTATGTCAGATGAATGGGTTAAAACAGTTGAAAATTATTTGAAATTTTGTTCGGTGTAATTTCTGTAGTGCATATTGATTCATATTCAGCTGCAAGTGCCATTTTTTGGAAATGTGATTCGTTATGCATGGTTTGCTGCAAAATTGTTGCCAATACACGAAATATTCAATAATATTAATAAGTTTCCCAAATGAGATTCGTACGAAGAAGTGTCACTGTTGCAAATCCCCATTTGCATGATGCCTGTAGTATTCGGAATATCTGCGTTTTGAATGTTCTGCGATCAGTATCATCCAATGAAATGCACCCAATCTTCCTGAAAAATAAATGAAAATGAAATATCACAATACGAGAATTTTAAAAGATTATAACACTTCAGCATACCATATACAAATATATTACATAATAACTGTATGACACTTATTGTGAAAACCAGTTGTAATTTTACAATTACTACAACACCCTTGTATCCCCTAATGTGATAAGAAACAATCGTGTAGTAATCTTTTACAGACAGGGATAGATAAACGAAAACAAGACAAACAAAATGAATATAAACAAATAAAAACAGTAACGGGTTTTGAACAAGAGGAATAAAATTAAGAAGCTGCAATGGTAACCACGGAGCCACTGTTTTGTCTGAGAATATTGTGCAGTAAAAGGCACATAAAGTATCTCAAAAACTTGGTCTACCCTTTTTTCAGAAACGGTTGAGTAACTGCGGATAAGCTGAGACGTGTGTTCGTTTATTTTGACTCCTTTTCCACAGAGTAAAGTTCCCCGGAGATCGGGTGATGGCCCTTGCTGTATTCTCCTCGCTAGCCCATCTGCAGGCGACGACGACTTTTCATTGCCGCCAGTCTGTGGATCGAGGTCAACCTTCCTGCACACATCAGATGAAAAAGCTTGAGCTTGTAATAAATTAACAGAGGTATTCTGCTATCTACAAGCGACTTCTGAGTAACCCTGAACCACCATTCTGCACCAGTGCATCTCCACACTCTCTACAAGTGGTGTCAGAAGTACTTGTGGACACTGCAGTGTGATTCGGCGTTGTCAGCATCAGGGAGCAAAGATGGCTGCAGCAACAGGAAAGAACGAGTGACTGCCGACTGTGAGTTTTCTGTATGGGTCTGCATGGTTATTTCCTTCTTCTTGCTTCGAGCTTTGGAATGTTGTTACTTTGTGCTTTTGGTAGTAATAGAAATCAAAATCAGGTCAGAGGAAAAGATTTCAGCTACAGAAATAATTCAACAAGTGTGGGATCAGATTGCTCAAATGGGATCTAATAATTTAGAATTGCACAAGTAGCTTGAAAGTCTACAGGGGACGAGAAGGAAAGAGTCCTCTCCTAATTTGTCCTCACCTGCACTGGGTACTAGTACCACCTCATTAGGAACTCCTTTTTGAGGATCAGGGAAATTATTTTTACTTTTCTAGAGGTTTATACTGATAGCTGCGGAATTGGGGGGGGGGGGGGATCGAATGATGAACAGCTACTGAGTATGACTCGATTAAAGATTACAGGATATGCCAGAGCATATGTAATGTGACACACCAGGCGAAGTTATGTAATGCTCGGTGTTTTCAGGACCTACAAGAGTGTTTGGTGAAACAGTATCAAAGGAAGATTTTATTGTGAGCAGCTGACTGCAATAGCATGGAGACGGCGAATGTGTGTAGAGAGCTTTGCTAATCGAACTAAGAAAAAGAACGTCAGTACTTATGAGCTGTCAACGCTATCAGGGTCATTTTTCAGGAAACCTAGCAGAGGTAATGGAAGCATTTTTGTGATGTTTCCCGGCAAAATTTCCGCCGAGGCGTGAGTGGAAGTGCCAAAAATTATACACAAAGTTGTAATGATTGCAACAGGTTAGCATAAACAGATACCATGACCAGGACAATGGAAAAGAAAATGGCCATTGACTCGGAAATCAGCCGGCCGGAGTGGCCGTGCGTTTCTAGGCGCTACAGTCTGGAACCGAGCGACCGCTACGGTCGCAGGTTCGAATCCTGCCTCGGGGATGGATGTGTGTGATGTCCTTAGGTTAGTTAGGTTTAGTTAGTTCTAAGTTCTAGGCGACTGATGACCTAAGAAGTTAAGTCGCATAGTGCTCAGAGCCATTTGAACCATTTGATGCGGAAATTGTGTGCTACTGTTGTGGTCTACCTGGCCACATTCGACAGAATAAACTCGTGTGCCACTTTTAAATGAAATGTGGACTTTGAAATGAAATGTGGCCACTGTGCAGTGTTCCCAGCGAAGGTGAGCACAGGGTACTTGTGTGCGTAATCAGTGGCAGACTATTGCTTAACCAGTTTTGTGCGACGAAAGGCATATAAATTTTCATTGGATAAGGGATCACTGGTGTCTATAGCCTGTCAAGGTGTAATTGGTATAAAGAAGTTGAACCTACCTCTTTGTAGATTAAGTGGCGTAGGTGGAAATAGTATTAATTTCCTAAGTTTGGCATAGATAAGCTTCCAGGTGTGAAATGAGGACTTATGGTCTTCTGTGGAATTTCCTGAGTAAACAGGAAGAGCATATTGCAGAGCTGGATGGGACACCAATCTATTTAGGTTTTACTGCCAGAAAAATATAACACCACAAGGTATACCCAGATGTGGGATTAGAAGCCAACTAAAGTGAGAGATCCCTTACACTTGACTCATTCTGTGGAATTTCAGGCCCATATCATTAATACCTGTCTTCAGCAAAGTATTTGAAGTTGTGCTGCTGACACGACTTAGTGACTATTTCTTGAAAAATAAGTTCCTAACAGAGACACAACATGGATTCCAAAAAGATCATAGTAGTATCACAGCAATTACGGAATTTCTTCACAAAACGTATGGTGCCCTTGATCAAGGAATGCAAACAGCTGACGTATTTCTAGACCTTACTAAAGCCTTTGACTCGGGAAACCATGAGTTACTTTTAAGTAAACTTGAGTCATACAATGTAAATGCTGCATCCATGCAATTGCTGGCTACATATTTATTTAACTGCAAGCAGTGTACAAAGCTGACTTACAAAATCAATCATCAGATCATTAATTTCCAGTCCAAATATGAGACAGTCACACAAGGTGTGCCCCAGGGCTCAATTTTGGGCCCTTTCCTTTTCCTAGTATACATAAATGATATAGAGCAACCTTTCAACTCCCAATTGGTAACCTATGCAGACGATACCTCACTGTTATTTCTTGGTAAACAAAATGATGAGTTAATGTTGGTAGCAGCTGAGGGGCTACATCAAATAACTACTTATTTCCAAGATCAAGGTTTGAAAGTTAATATCAGTAAATCTCCGTTATTGCCATTTAAACTTACAAACTCACACCAAACCTCTATCAGTAACATAGGTGGAATTGAAGTAGTGGACACACAAGGCTGCAGATTACTAGAAATTCACCTAGATGAAAATCTCTAAGATGGGTAAACCATATCAAATTTTTATGCAATAAAATCAGCAGTTCATTACATCTAATCAGCCAGTTATCAAAAGTAGTCCCACATCAGACATTAAAAACAATTTATTATGGAACGATTTATGCACAGATTAATTGTGGGATAGAGATAAGGGGGTTGCGCTGCTGACATATATATGAACAGAATATTAACCCTACAGAAAAGAGCAATCAGAATTATCCATGGATTAGGGCACAGAGATTAATGCAGGGAAATCTTTGTTCATCATAAATACCTCACAGTCTACTCACTGTATCTTAACAAATTAATTATATTTTTTGTGACACATCAAAACAAAGTAACAAAGTGCTCTGATATGCAAGCCTCTAATACAAGAAATAAAGACTGCTACTACAGACAAAGAACAAAATTAAAAACAACAGACCATAGTCCATGCATTAGTGGTCAAATATGGTACAACAGAGTACCGAGCTCTATAAGGTGTCACAAAGGGAACTTATTCAAAGCGAAACTGAAATATTTCTTGATTGACAAGTTTTTATATTCTTTAAGTGAATATTAATATTAAACTAAAATAAATTATTGTATATATATATATATATATATATTGTTGTGTAAAATCTGAATATTTGTAATAGGTGCGATGTAACACCCAATATTGTGCCTTATTAGGTACAATGGCACATTTGTATCGTGTATATGTAATCACATATGTATATATGACTGTACTAAACTTGTAAAAAATGCTTTGACGTTTGCAAAAGACACCAGTTGGTGTCTCCATGCAAAAAAATACAATAAATAAATATAAATAAATAATTTCATTGTCTGAAGTACATGCAGGTTGCTGCATAGTTATAGTCATCTTACACGCAATGTGTACGGGTTTACTACACATCTGCCACTTATGCTTAAATCAAAACATGAGCCGTACTTGTTATACGTATGTTATACAATTCAAAACATTAATTTACATTTACACTCCAGCTCATTATTCCCTGATAAAGATATTTCTGGCATATTTGAAAAAATTGGTGTTTCCCAACCACCATCCACCTTGATAATGGGCTTTTTTTCTGCATATTATCTTTGCTTAAATTGTGCCTTTGGCTAATCTCTTTCACTTTGTGGGTGAGCTTTCCTTTTGTCAGGACGAGGAGTCTGTTGAACATTTTTTCCTTATCAAATGACATCTAAGCAGGTGTTCCTTTGTGTAGGCATTTCACACGTAAACCTTTCAAATAAAAATACTTAATTGTGTAATGCACATTTGTGTTTATGCCAACATTTAGTCTGCGGCACCAAGACCAGCACAGATATGCAGATAGTTGTTCTGTAACTAAGAATTCATATTTATCTGGATTCCTATTAAGTTTCTGGACAGCAGCTGGAAACATAAGTTCAAATGCTGTCACATTCCTTTCCTCCAATAAAACTCTGACAAGTTTATAACGTTGGCTTAATTTTCTTACCAACGTTTCTTCTCAATGCTTGGTCCGCACGCCAAGCGCAAAATAGTCTCTTGACTGGTGGATTCATTACTGCATTCCGGGCATTACAGAGTCAGTCATATCAGACATGTACAACTTGAGCTGAACTTAACCTACCTCAGATCTTATACACTCTAGAAATATGGACATCACTAGGGTATCAGCCCTGTTCAATATAAGAAAGTCATGACGGAACCCCTGCCTCATACCATCTAGCACTAATAATATTGCCAATTCAAAATCATTGGCATTCAGTCCATGGGCTGCAGTCATGCATACACTGTCATTTCCACATTTTTCAGAACTTCTCTGAGCTTTAATCATTATAATTAGGGCAACATCGCTGCTTTTTAGTCTTGGATGAGCTTCACTAACTATTCCTTGCAGCTTATAAAACAGCACACAATGATTCTCACCTGAGGTCATTTCACATGCCCAGGTCTCTGCACTAACTGTGTCATTCCGATGTTTCACTGAAATGCATTGGGTGTAATTTAATGTTCATTAGCGGATGAATCCTTTCCAGTTCAAAACCAGAGTTGAATCTCTGATTTTGTCCATAATAGCTTGAAAAGGGATGTCTGTGGCTATGCTGGCTCTTTCTCTTACGGTTAATGCAATATGACAAGTCATTGTAGTGACCATTTTGCATAGACACAAATATTGCCTGGCATGGGCGACCTGTGGTCTGGGTAACTTTAATCTGCACTGGGCACATTTTTTTGCTCACTTCCACTTTCAAGTGCCTGACACCCTTACGTTTTGGAATAAAGTGACCTGAGTGGTGGCAAATATAATATTGTCTCACTGTACCATCAGAAGCCATTTTAAATACACAGTTTTCAACAAAGGCTGTTCTTGTTGTCATCTCTGTATCTTGTTTCCATTGCTTAAAATCGGAAAATGATGAGAATCAAAGATTTTCTGTAGTCGTTTTAACGTCATGCACCATTTCTAAATGATCTAAATAGCACTTTCCTGACCATGTTAAAGATCACACATACAGCATTTTGTGATCCCTCCAATCATGTCTTTAGAGATCTCACCATGATCACACTGATTACTCACAAAGCTGTACTCTTATTGTTTACTTTGTGCACATGAGACTGGAGTGAGTGAGAGAATGGTGGTCGACTGTTTTCTTTTTGTAGGGAAGTGTGTTCTCAGTATGTTAAGTGTGGTGTCACCGCCAGACACCACACTTGCTAGGTGGTAGTTTTAAATCGGCCGCGGTCCATTAGTACATGTCGGACCCGCGTGTCGCCACGGTCAGTGATCGCAGACCGAGCGCCACCACAAGGCAGGTCTCGAGATACGGACTAGCACTCGCCCCAGTTGTACGGACGACGTAGCTAGCGATGCACACTGACGAAGCCTCGCTCATTTGCAGAGCAGATAGAATAGCCTTCAGCTAAGTCAATGGCTACGACCTAGCAAGGCGCCATTAGTAGTTTATTGCCTGAATCTACAGAGTCTCACTTGTATCGTCAATAGCGATGTACAACAAGGATGGATTAAAGTTAAGTATTCCAGCAGCTACATACTTTTCATTATAGCATTCATTACGTATCCTGTTTCAGACCTATCTCTAGCCTGCGTGAGTTAATGCGTGCCTTTCGGCTACTTCCGAGTGGCGTGGCTGTTACCTACGCCACAACATTAAGTACAGGGGTAAGTTGGGTGGGTGGGGGTGGTGGTTGAAATCGATGAGTTGTAGTTTGGAAAGAGGAAGTATGGGAGGGGTAGTTCTGCGGTTGGTTTGTGGGTGTGGGAGGGTTGTTATTTGGGGGAGGGGGGTGACTGACTGTGTTTTCAGGGTTTTGGAGGGATGTACCAAGAGGAAACTGGAGGGGGGGGGAGGGTTCATTGAAGAGTATATTGAAGAGAGGAGTACTGTCGTTTCAGATGTTTTTTTGTCTTATGGGGGTTTGGAGAAGAGGGGTTTTGATCATTAATTGTGAACCATAGTTCAGAGTTTAAAAATTATGAAACTGGGGCATGTACTAATACAATAGAGAAGTTTTGGGGCAGGTGGTTAAATCAGCCATAGGGATGGGGAAGAGGCGCTCTTCTAACCTGCAGTCTCATTTAGTTGAGTATTGCTGGCGGAAGAGAGTCCCTGGGAATCATTGTACTTTTCGTGTTTTCCTGTGGGCTGTGGGTTAGATGTACAGGCTGAGGGTGGTTATTTGAGGGGGTTTGGTATATGTGGGTGGGTGGTGGTGGGTTTTTGGTAGTTTTTGTGGAGTTAGGTGTGTGGGTTGTGGGTGGGAAAGGGGACTGTTTTATGATTATGTAGTAGAAGACTTTTTTGTTGCAGTTATTGATTTGTAATGTGTGATTGATTTTCGTTTATTTTGTGGCTTTTATCTGTTGATGGTTTTTTGTTATTGGGGGAGGGAGGGGGTACATTGGTCGTTTGTGGTTGGTAGGTTGTGGTTGGTTTCCTTGTAGGTATGTGTGTGTGTGTGTGTGTTTGTGTTTGGGGTGGCTGACCTAGTTTGCAGCGCTGTAATTTGTTGATGGTAAGTAATGGTTTTTTTTGTCTATTCTTCTTGAGTTGTGATGTTTTGTGTATATATGGTGTTGATTGTGTTTTAATTTGTGTAGGGATGTTTGATTTTTGGGTTTTTGAGCTGTTATGGTTTGGTTTTATTTTTCATAGTTGTAGGTATTGGTTTTTGGTATTGGTTGTTGTGGTTGACTTATATAGGTCGAGGGAAATCCCTGATTCCAAGTTTCGTAGTTGTAGGTGTTGATTTTGTGGTATCGACATTTCCAGTTGAGCTGTATAGGTCATGGGCAGTGTCCGATTCCTGTGGATTTTGTTGGTGTAGCGTAATAATGAAAATTTTTTTTGTTCGTCATTTTGCATGTTTTGGGACAGTTTTTTAACTGTTTTAGCTTCTTCCCACCTTAAAAACCCCCATTTACCGCAGTTGTACTGTTAGTTTGGTTGTATTTTGGAGGGAAATGTTATTGCCTTATCTATATGTATTTTCGTGTTTGTTGCCATGTATAAGTAGTGACGTCATAGGCGCCATGTTGGAGACGCTGAGAATGGCCATTTCCGCCATATTGATGACGTCATGGTTCAAAGCATACGGGTGGAATCGGACGCTTCTGTAATCCCCGAAATTTTCATCGCAGGCTTCACATTGATAAATATAAAACGTGTTTTTTCTTGAGGGCTGCTATTATATCCAATTTTTCTGGGTGAAGCTTCGAAGTATATGCTTCTCATACATGAAATACGTGTTTATATTCTCTTGCTTTCAGTGGGATAGCGTGCAACTATACACATATTCGAAAGTATTTTGTCATGAAAAGTTGTAGCTTATGTCATTGAATCTGTATGATTCGGTTGTTTTTAAATGTATTTCATGATAATTAGTAATTTACTAAAGCATGGAACGCAAATATTTAACGACTATTGCGTGAATTAAGTAGAAAGTAATTAAAAACAAACATTGTCGTTACGACGCTTGCGACTGACTGCTTTCTCAGCGCTTGAAGCGCTAGGATCGCAGTCATGGAGTTGCTGGTTTATAAATTCCCCCCATCAGTGCTTGGAGGTAGTGTGGGGCTCTTTACAGCTTTCTTGTCTACACTAGCAGTTCATTCGCAGTGAGGATTCTACATTGCTGTTATTGGCATAGCTGACAATGGGCTGAGAGAATTGAATAACTCTGGGTAACCCACCAACAATTCTTCCTTTACCTCCATACCCTTTCCTTGAAAATGTGACACTTTTCCCCAAAATGGTTCAAATGGCTCTGAGCACTATGGGACTCAACTGTTGAGGTCATAAGTCCCCTAGAACTTAGAACTACTTAAAGCTAACTAACCTAAGGACATCACACACATCCATGCCCGAGGCAGAATTCGAACCTGCGACCGTAGCGGCCGCTCGGTTCCAGACTGTAGCGCCTGGAACCACTCGGCCACTCCGGCCGGCACTTTTCCCCACAGTGCAGCCAAATCAATAGACTGATTCAGCTTAGAATATTTTACCCTGAAATAACATTTTAGCCTGAAATCTAATTCTTCTACCTCAAACACATCTAGAGTGATAGCTCCACTCCCATAGATCCAGGATTATCAAGGCTGACGAGCGACATCTGGTTACGAAAGGTCCCGGGTTCGAGTCTCGGTCGGGCACACAGTTTTAATCTGCCAAGAAGTTTCATATCACCGCACACTCCGCTGCAGAGTGAAAATCTCATTCTGGAAACATCCGCCAGGCTGTGGCTAAGCCATGTCTCCGCAATATCCTTTCTTTCAGGAGTGCTAGTTCTGCAAGGTTCGCAGGAGAGCTTCTGTAAAGTTTGGAAGGTAGGAGACGAGATACGGGCAGAAGTAAACCTGTGAGGACCGGCCATGAGTCGTGCTTCGGTAGCTCAGATGGTCTGCCGCCGGCAGTGCTGCGAGGCGGTCACGCGCCAGAGCGCTGCGGGCGAGGCGCGCACGGTGTGTTTGTATTTACTTCGGCCGCTGTAAGTGCCGTTTTCCCTTCTAGACCACCATGGCGCACAACTATCGGAAGACGACATTACGTTTCAACTTTTGTTCCGACTTCTCCCGACCCAAGGCCCTGGAGGTAGAACGATTCATTCGCGATGAAGTTAAAATACCACCAACGGATCTACTTGGTATCCACTTGTTCATAGTAAGCAGTACCGTCTACGTCAAAATGATCAACGATGCGGCGTGCGAAAAGGTGCTTCAAGAGGCAAAACGTGGACTGCGCTTCTGTCATTCCGACGGCAACGTCGCACCCGTTACCATCGATCACGCAGGTCTCGGCACACGGACGATAAGGATCTTCGAACTGCCGTTCGAACTACCTGCAGACGTCGTCATCGAGGCGCTCCGTCCCAACGGCAACGTTCTGGAACATGTTGCCGAACGATGGGTACAATTTCAAACGTATCCCCTTTTAAACGGTGTTAGACGGGTCCGCATCGAGTTGCAGAAACACGTGCCTTCCTATCTACGTATCGGAGGCTGCCGTGCCATTAAAATGTACGACGGCCAACCTCGGACCTGTTCCGGTTGCGGGAAAGAAGGTCACCTACGGTCTGAATGCATTCAACGACGTGTCGCGCAGCTCCCGTTGTCGGAAGCGTCCGTCACACCCACGATGACCGCCCTACCGGTCACTTACGCAGCGGCTCTCGCCACGTCTACAGTTTCGTCCAGTCCGTCGCCCGGTCCTTCCAATCGGCACGTCCCACCGTCCCAGTCACCTATGGACGGTGCGGACGTCCCACCTGACAACCTTGCCGCCGAACAGGCTCCCGCACCGGACGCTGAGGAGAACAGTACTTCTTCACAACACCTGTTTGACAATTTGATTGTACCCATCGACGCCTTCGAACCAGGTCGACGCTCCTCCTAGCCGTCGTCCGACACTGAGGAACATGTGCGCAAACAACGCTCGCCACGTAGGCGCAAACGCCGTCGCCGTTCACCCAGGGGCTTTCAAAGCGTCGCCACCCGCGACGACGAATACGACACCCAACCAGCCAACATTTCCACACAGAGGTCGGCGGACAACTTTCACGATGAACAAGACGTTTCGCAGGACGGGACCACCACGGAGGTCGCCACGCACAATGTAACGATCGGTGCGCCGGTTGCGACGCCTGTCTCCCCGCCGACAACTCCAGATCTCTCTCATCACGACGCAATTCCCATGGACATTGGACAGACCCACAGCACAGGAGCATGGGCCGACGACACTGAGGAAGATACGCCCCCTCCTCCGGATGAGTTGCCTCCGCCGGACAAGGCTGCCTGTTAACATCAAAAGCGAGCCACTGCAGCTGATGGGACGGGACTTCCTGTCGGTGCCCTCCTCTTACTTCCCTTGGTGATGGTAGATGCGCGTCCACCACCACTGAAACAAACGTACCGGTTTGCCACACTGAACATCAACATGATCGGCACTGCACCCAAGATGCAACTCCTATGTGACATGCTTCGGGCCTCTGACGTCGACGTCGCCCTTCTTCAGGAAGTACGCGTTGCCACACTACCACCAGTCTACGGCTACGACTCATACACGTCCACATGTGATCAATCAGGGCGTGGAGTGGCTTTCTACATACGCGAAGGAATCCCACTCAAGGACACGACAATCCTTCCCTGTGGAAGAGGCATGGCTGTTACAATCTTCGACACGCGCGTCATCAATATCTACGCTCCGTCTGGCTCCACGAACCGTCAGCAGAGGTCCACTTTCTTCGGACATGACGTGGCGCCCCTGTTTTCTGGACGCTATGATCGCCTCATCATGGGAGGCGATTTCAACTGTGTCCTCCATCCGCAGAACCAAATGCCTGGTTATTCGCCATGCCCGGCGCTGCTCACCTTAATCGACAATTTTCATCTAGTGGACGTTTGGGAGAAAATTCATGGCAATACCCCCGGTTTTACCCATTATACAGCACATTCTGCGAGCAGACTGGACCGGTTTTATGTCTCTGCCCACCTTGGCAATGAAGTCGACCAAGCTGAACGATGGCCCCTTGCATTTTCGGACCACTGCGCCGTCATTTGCTCCCTGGCTCTGCCACCTCAGTCAGTGTGGCGCAGCAGAGGTTACTGGAAGCTTAATACCTCCCTCCTTAATGATCCACACTGCCGACAATGTATTGCCACTACATGGGCGTCTTGCGAAAGACGCCTTCCGCAATACACATCCACGTTCCATTGGTGGCTCAAATGTGCCAAACCTGCAATCAGAAAGGCCTTCATACAATGTGGCAAGGAAGCAGCAGCATGGCATCGAGACACCACAAATTTTCACTACGCCGTCCTCCATGAGCTCGATGCGCTCCCTCCATCCCCTGACACTCATAGGGAACGACAACGTACTAAAGCTCGTCTCCTCTCTCTTTAACGTGCACGACTGCATGGTGTCGTGGTGCGTTCCCGACGACAAGACCTCCTCCACGACGAAACCCCATCCACAATCCATGCCGCATCCAACCATAGTCGTCGACGTCGACTTTTCGTCCCCAACATCATGACCTCCGATGGTGTTCACAACACAACACAGGCGGCAGTGGTGTCTGCCTTTGCTGAACATTATCGCCTATTTCATGATGATGAACCGATGGCGACGCCCATTCCTGATGATCTCCGTCCTTCCCCTGATCGGACCCTCACCGTAGCGGAGTCAACGTCCATGATGTCTGCAGTCACCGCAGAAGAGGTGGCTGATGCGATCAACAAAGGGGCCAAGAACAAATCGCCCGGACCAGATGGTCTCCCAGTGGAGTTTTACCGGGCGTTCACCACGTTAATGCTTCCTCGCTCGACGGAAATGATTCAGGAACTGTTTACTCCGTTCTTCCCAATTCCACCTGAATTCGTCACTGGCATTCTTCTACGTGTGCCTAAACCGAAGGGAGGGTCTCATGTCTCTGCGTATCGCCCCCTTACACTACTGAATGCAGACTATAAAATCTATGCACGCCTCTTAGCAGCGCGCATACGCACCGTCTTACCTACGGTCCTTTCACCTGAGCAGACTGCACGTAGTTGTGGGGCCACCTTACAAACAGCCCTAGGAGAATGCCGTGACCTCGTTGCACTGGCGTCGGTTTGTCGCCTTCGTGCAGCAGTGGTATCCATCGATTTCACGAGTGCCTTTGATCGCGTTCGACACCCATTCCTCCTCATGGTGGCGACACGTATGGGGTTCCCATTACTTTTTGTCGATGCCATTCGTCGGTTACTACTTCCCGCGGTCTCGATGGTACAAGTCAATGGGAGGCTTGTAGGACCGATTCCTATACGCCGCTCTGTGCGTCAAGGATGCCCTATGTCTACTTTACTATATGCCATTGCACTTGAGCCCCTCATCACTGGATTTACCTTTAGACTGCAGGGCCTCACTTTGCGTGACTACACCTTTCACCTTATGCGGACGATCTCCTCTTTCTCACCTGCTCCTCCACGGAACTCAATGACGCCATCCAATGGATCCACCAGTATGGACGTCTTTCTGGTAGCATTCTTAATGTCCGTAAATCGACTATGATGCACACTGGGCGCGGACTCCCGGCTATGGTGCTGACCCCACTCCCAGTCAGTGCCACTCCTCGTTACTTGGGTATCGAATTTACGAGCTCCACACACCGCACAGTGGCCCTGGCTTATCGGCGGCTTTTGCAGTCGATTCGGCACCATGTCCGCGGTCAAGTGCACCGTAACTTAAACCAACTCCAACGTGTGTCCTATGTCAACATGTATGTCGCCCCTAAACTGGTACACGTCGCCCAGATCCTCCCAATGTCGTTACTCCTTGGCCGCCGCATCCAACCAGCCTTTGGATATTTCGTGTCAGTAGGGGCACTTTTCAAAGTCCGCTACAACACTCTAACACTGCCTCCTGCAAAAGGTGGCCGCGGACTCGTCAACGTGCGGGCACGATCTTCTGCACTCTTTGTCCACACTCTGTTGCGCCACTGGCAGGGGCCAGTCCCGTCCTTAACACGCAGTCTCTTAGATATCCTTCGACCAGCTTCTCTCGATCCACCGATCAATGTGGCACCTATTTCTCCATTATTGTACCACGTCGCCAATTGTTTCATAGAACTCAGCTACGTTCGGGCCGATCTTCCAGTCACCCGTCCTCCCCGCACAGAAGATTATTATCGTTTGCTACGGCGTCCTGACATTAACTGGCGCACGGTTTGGGGGTGTGTGCATGCCCCCTTTTTACCGTCGTCTGTGTCTGCACTCTGGTACGTTATAGTCTATGGAAAATTCCCGACTAATTGTCGACTTTATCGCATAGGACTGGCCACCTCCCCACTCTGCCCTGACTGTCAGCTCGAAGACACCGACGAGCACCGTCTTACGTGCCCCCTGAAACAAAACGTATGGCTCCTCATCCAACGCATCGTGGGCTTTTATCTCTGTGCCCCGCCAACGACGGTAACCCCGGATTTCCTGTTGTTGCCCCAGACATTTCACTACCCTCTTGCTAAGCACCATGCCCTAATCTGGTTTCGAGGACAGGCTTTAGCATACCTCTTTCAGAGTGGTCCGCATACAGTCCTTGACTTCTGGTACAAAGTTGTGACCGCGCATAGCACCCTCACCCGAAAACCGTCTTACCGACAAACTTTTTCCGGTTATCTCCGCAGCGCGCAGCGTCTTCCTTGACCCCCTCAAAGCTGGGGTGTACCATGCCTACCTGCCACATGATGCAACATGACGACAGAATATGCTATACACTCCCGGAAATGGAAAAAAGAACACATTGACACCGGTGTGTCAGACCCACCATACTTGCTCCGGACACTGCGAGAGGGCTGTACAAGCAATGATCACACGCACGGCACAGCGGACACACTAGGAACCGCGGTGTTGGCCGTCGAATGGCGCTAGCTGCGCAGCATTTGTGCACTGCCGCCGTCAGTGTCAGCCAGTTTGCCGTGGCATACGGAGCTCCATCGCAGTCTTTAACACTGGTAGCATGCCGCGACAGCGTGGACGTGAACCGTATGTGCAGTTGACGGACTTTGAGCGAGGGCGTATAGTGGGCATGCGGGAGGCCGGGTGGACGTACCGCCGAATTGCTCAACACGTGGGGCGTGAGGTCTCCACAGTACATCGATGTTGTCGCCAGTGGTCGGCGGAAGGTGCACGTACCCGTCGACCTGGGACCGGACCGCAGCGACGCACGGATGCACGCCAAGACCGTAGGATCCTACGCAGTGCCGTAGGGGACCGCACCGCCACTTCCCAGCAAATTAGGGACACTGTTGCTCCTGGAGTATCGGCGAGGAGCATTCGCAACCGTCTCCATGAAGCTGGGCTACGGTCCCGCACACCGTTAGGCCGTCTTCCGCTCACGCCCCAACATCGTGCAGCCCGCCTCCAGTGGTGTCGCGACAGGCGTGAATGGAGGGACGAATGGAGACGTGTCGTCTTCAGCGATGAGAGTCGCTTCTGCCTTGGTGCCAATGATGGTCGTATGCGTGTTTGGCGCCGTGCAGGTGAGCGCCACAATCAGGACTGCATACGACCGAGGCACACAGGGCCAACACCCGGCATCATGGTGTGGGGAGCGATCTCCTACACTGGCCGTACACCACTGGTGATCGTCGAGGGGACACTGAATAGTGCACGGTACATCCAAACCGTCATCGAACCCATCGTTCTACCATTCCTAGACCGGCAAGGGAACTTACTGTTCCAACAGGACAATGCACGTCCGCATGTATCCCGTGCCACCCAACGTGCTCTAGAAGGTGTAAGTCAACTACCCTGGCCAGCAAGATCTCCGGATCTGTCCCCCATTGAGCATGTTTGGGACTGGATGAAGCGTCGTCTCACGCGGTCTGCACGTCCAGCACGAACGCTGGTCCAACTGAGGCGCCAGGTGGAAATGGTATGGCAAGCCGTTCCACAGGACTACATCCAGCATCTCTACGATCGTCTCCATGGGAGAATAGCAGCCTGCATTGCTGCGAAAGGTGGATATACACTGTACTAGTGCCGACATTGTGCATGCTCTGTTGCCTGTGTCTATGTGCCTGTGGTTCTGTCAGTGTGATCATGTGATGTATCTGACCCCAGGAATGTGTCAATAAAGTTTCCCCTTCCTGGGACAATGAATTCACGGTGTTCTTATTTCAATTTCCAGGAGTGTATTTTGTTGTATTTAATGTTTTTCTTATTAGTATTTTTTTTGTTTAACTAACAGTCATTTGTATATGTTTAAATGGTACCTTGAAGAACTCTTGCATAGCAAATACATATGTACTTTTAGTTTGTTCAATACAAATTATTAAAAAAAAAACAGAGAACAGGATGTGTTACATTTTGTTGTATTTACTGTTATTCTAATAATTTGTTTACCTAACACTCATTTGTATATGCTTAACTGGTACCTTGAAGAACAGTTGCTTTGTAAAAAAAAAAAAAAAAAAAAAAAAGCTGGTAGAGCACTTGCCCACGATAGGCAAAGGTCCCGAGTTCGAGTCTCGGTCGGGCACACAGTTTTAATCTGCCAGGAAGTTTCATATCAGCGCAGACTCCGCTGCAGAGTGAAAATCTCATTCTGGAAACATCTGGTTACCATTGTTGTCTTGTAGATACAACAACCTGCAGTGTACAAACCATTGTCCTCCGTCCAGTTTTTCGTTTTCTGATAAAATTTCAACTAAACATAATATATTAATGAGAAAATCCTTTTTTACATCCACGTATATTAGCTTCCTGTGCCTTTCGGTATTTTGCACTGGTTTAACTGTGCTCCATTTCAGTACATTTGCAAATGTATGTTCTCTGATACTGCAGTTTACCAGGTGGGTGATTATTTTAACTAATTCCTTAATACATTTTTTAATCATGATACTACTCGAGCCACCCCATCCAGATGGGAACTTATTCTTTAGGTTATTTATTATCCTGCCTATTTCTTTTTCACATACTTGTTTGAATTCAAAAGGTGGCTCTTCAAAGGGGCAGAGCTTTACCTCATTACTAACAATTGTGTTATTAACTGGACTAACAGCTGCACATATAAAGTATTTATTGAAAACATTTCAGACTTTATTAGGATCTTTAATTGTGTTTCCTTCATGTCTTATATTCTTATATTTACAATTTCAGTTTCTGGCTTCGGTGTGGCTTTGCGAAATTGATTTACAATTCTCCATGAGGTCTTGGCTATATTGTCTGATTGAGCTATTTCACTGCTGTATATCTGTTTTCTTAGATTTGAAAGCTCTTTCTTAAAGATTTTCTTGGCTTCTTTGTACTTGGTCTTAAAAACCTGAAGGTTTGTTGACTTGTGTAACACATCCAGGTCCTGGATGTTTTGCCTGAGTTTTATCATATTTGCTGAAAGTATCAGTCTGTTGTTTTTCGCACTTTGGTTATGGGTGAACACTCTTAGTATTTTCTTAACAGGGCAGCATCTGTCAAAGAGTCTTAGCATCGTATCATAGAATTTGGCCCATTTTTTTACAGATCCTTCAGTCTGGTAAACCAGATCCCAGTCCTCTATAGCTAATTTATTTCTTAGGGCAAGGATGTTACCCTCTTTCAGGATTCTTTTATTTTCGATAACTGTTGTCATTTTTGGGATGCTTATGTTTACATACTCTACAAGCTGGAATTTGTGGTCAGAGAAGTGAAAATCCATATTCCAGCACCTAACACTGTCTTTAATATGTTTACATAGTATAATGTAATCAATTCTGCTAGATGTGGACTTTGTTACCCTGGTATCACTATTTACTACATTTATGAGATTATATGGGTTAAGAGTGTCTATTAACCTCATATTACACAAACTGGAAGATTTTGCCTCAATATTCAGATCACCAAGTATAGTTATGTCACTGGGACCACAACATCCCACTACTCTACTAAATATGTCTATGAAGCTAACTACATCAGCCTTTTGTGGATGATAAATCCCAATAACTTTATGTTTTCTCATAACCTCTCTACACTCTTTGGTGTGGACTTCAATGCCTGTCACTTCAATCAAGCCTTCTTTGTTATACTGGTCTAGATAGTTATTTTTTTGTACTCGAGATTCTCACTAATGTAAACTGCCACACCACCACCCTTATGTTGCTGTCTACAATAACTATTTGCTAGGGAGTAGCCCTCTAGTTTACAGTAAATAATTTTATCAGATTTTAATCCATGCTCAGTTAGCACTACTATATGAGGTGACTGTTCATTTACAAAAACCTGTAACATATTAAGCTTATTTCTAAGGTACTGTATGTTTAGGTGCATGAGCCTTAGTGGTATTTTTAACTGGTCACTCTGATTATCTTCCTTTAAATGCACTGAGTTGGTTCACTTATATAAGTTCTGCATCCAGGCATTAAAAGCGTTCCTGTTCTTTGGCGATCTTGCATTTCTCGATCTACTACCCAACCTGGCTTCTGTCTGTCTAGTTGTCAAGGTAGCTGTTGAGGTGCCTTCTTGCTCCGTACAGTCCGAGGAGTTGCCGAACTGCTTAGTGTTGCAGTAACTGGAGTTGTATACTCCACCACATTTGTTTGAGTCAGTGATGCTGAAGAGTCTGCAGTTGATGCCACAGCTTCTGTTGTTTTAACTAGATGGCTTGGAAAGTTGTTTTTATGCAGTCCTGGGAATTTGTTAGTTGCTTTACTTTCCCACAAAAACATATCACTTTGAACTCTGGGTTTTATTGGTCTTGAGGATCTTCTAGGAGCACAATGTGTTTCTGGACTTTTGAATATCCTGTTGCTGCAAACTGATCTTCCTACTCCATTGTTCGTTACTGTCCTCTTGACAACATTGTGGTTGATTTCTGGTACTGTAATTTTTTCTTGCTGTGGTATTATTTGCTCAGTTCCATCTGGATCCTTCCACTCAAGTGATATTGCAGGCTTTAGTTGATTTTTTGGAGAGATGACTGCAAGTAAAGTTTTGGCCATTTCTTCCTTGCCATTAGCATTTAGGTGTAGTCCGTGAGAAGTGTACCAGTCTCTGTTCTCAGGGACTGTTACAAACTGAGTGTTTTGGAAAGATTTCACTATCTTGGCTATTTTCCTATTTGTTCACCTGGTTTCATCGTTCACACAAGACCAGTTTTCAAGATCATATCTATGGGGTATCCCTACTATGATTACATTTGTGTGCTGAAGCTTAATTAATGCTGATGTTATAGCATTTAATGCCTTGTCTGCTTCGTTTTTGGATACATCATTTGTGCCACCCCAGATTATAACTGTGTCATTCATTGTGAGATTCTGTAAGTTGTTACAGCTTTCAAGTATTGAAGTTAATGGTGCACTTGGTATAATATTTCCTTGGATTACGAAATTATTATGACTTTGATGCATTAAGTTAGCTGCAACTGATCGCCCATGGCTGTCTGCAAACACTGTTATTCTTTTTTTGTGTTTAGGTGAGCTTTTTATGTTACTGCCTTGTCTGTTGTACGAATTTTTCTTGCTACTTATGCTGTTTTCTTGAGCTATGAAGTTTTTATTTACCTCAGTGCTTTGTTGTTTACAATTTTCATCTTTTTGTAGCACATCAAACCTGTTCCTTGTCGTAATGTATAACGAGGAATCATTCGCAATTTTTTTCACAGCTTTGGATGTTGTTTTAGGCGTAATATACTGATTGGTTTTTGCAGCGATTTCGTTTATAGAGTTTTTGTTTTCGCATGATTTGGAACCTTTTTTTTGTCTCTAAGTATTTCACCATCATTTTGTAACTTCTTACTTTTTAATTCTTTAACCTCATCAATGAGCACATTGATTATATCGTAAGTACAGTCTTTGTTATTCAAGTCTAGTCCTAACTCGTCTTCCATACACAGCCCGAACTTATGTTTAGAGTTCACATTTACACAGTTTTACATTTTATGCACATAATCCTTTACAGACACGATGTCCACAGTAGCAGAATCCTGAAACTTTTCGACTCAACGTTGCGTTTTGTTCATTAGATATAGTTGCCACACATGGAATTTCTCCGTTTCTGCATGTCTCCTTTCCGCAACTTTTGATATTTTAGTGCAAGCTAAGCACATCCTGTCAATGAAAGTGTTGTACTTCTTACACACGCATCACGTATTTTCGTAAATTTTTCTCTTGTTTGTCGAGTAGTTCGACTGATTATTTACAATTGGCGCCATGTTGCGAGGGACTTTTTCGTTTCTTAAACGCGAAATGTCATATCTTAAAATGTCCACAGTTTTTTGTAAACTTGTAATTCGCTTTTTTAGCTTCACGATTTCACTACTACCATTCCCATAGACACCTGTTTTTAAGGCACAACTGTAACTTTTGTTCACTTGATCACTACACACAACCGCACTAGACGCCATCTTATGGATACACTGTTGGTTTCAAGCGTACAAGCTTCTTTTGTAAATGAAATGCAGGAAATATTGGTACAGGTCAGCAGAAGGGAGATACCTAATGATCATGCCGCCATATCACATCAAGCTCTAAAAACTTGTTGGAGGAATTTCAACACACAGGCAACTTGAGGTACTTAAAAAGCACATAGCTTCCTTTGAAGCTACTCCATAATGATGCCCATAATGTATTTATTCCGAGAAGTGAGGGACCAAGTTGAAAGAGAAAAATTGTTCCCCAGAGAATGCTGTTCTCAACAAAGTAGACAAAAACTTCTCAACGTGTTCCTCTGCCAAAACCTGATGCAGCTGAATGGCAGAAAATATCAACAACATTGCTAGAAAAATTGTAAAGTATCACCAGCACCTGAAGTGTCAGAAAACTGATACATACAAAGTGATACATTTATTACTGTTGTGACCTCCGCAGATAATGAAAATGACAGTGAGCCTCTTGTAATTCAGAATGTAAGAACATTTAAGTAGATGTGTATTCATTTATTGATCAGTGTACAAACATGTTGTTTTCAAGTGCTTTCTTGGTTTTGTTTTGAAGATTTGTTGTGCTTTTATAATTTTTAAACTGCATGGTTGCATGGTGTAGGTATAATAAGCAGTCATATCTAGGAAGCTGTTTATTTTATTGACCATTTGTGGTTACATACTGACTGGTTGATTACTGTCTTGTGTGTAGTTCTCTATTTAGCATTGGTGCACTAATTTGAGTTAGTTTCAAATAGGCATAGAGAAGACTGGCAAAATTTTAACCACTTAAGCACTGTGTTAATATGTACATTTTCTGCCCTACCCTATATCATTATACTTTACAATAGTGTATCATCATCAACTGTGTGGGAGATATTCTTCATTAAAAGTACGTTGCTGGTTATTTTTAAGCATATGGCTTTCTTGGAGTTATATATCTATTGTCAATCTCAGAAACTTGCTACTATTGGCTTCTGCTATCAGTGTGTATTAGATCTACTTCTTTTGTTGCTCTCTTTACAAGCAATCCCATGTAAGTTGCTTTACTTTGATATATAATTTGGGTTTTCACATATATATTCATTGGCCTTTTTATGTCTCCATGAGAGTTCTATACAAATTGTTATGTATTACATGTCCATGTAGTTACATATTATATGTTCATGGAAATTATTCTGCTATCAAAAACTATTTTACTTATTCATTTACAGTATAACAACTTATGTAATAAAGGTTTTTAATATTTGGCTAAAGATGCTGGGATCATTTGCAACTTTTAATTTGCTTTGGCAGGCTGTTTTACGGTTGTAGTCCATGATATACCACACCAATTTGTGTTTTACACTTGTTTTTTCCCCTTAGTCACTCTGTTTCATGCTCATGTTTTCAGTTGTTTGTAGGATACAGATGAATATTTTTCCTAATGTACGTTGTAATCTACCCCTCCCTCCCATCATTTAGTGATTGTCTCTATCTTCTCAGTTAACTCTTTTAATCAGCTTCAACAGGAGTAAGATTTACTATAAGCTTTTTACTTATCTTCGTTTCTCATAGTTGGCTCCAGTTTTTCATGTCTAGAGACTGATTCTTGAGCTGAAATTTTTGTGGGAAGGGAGTGAGGCAGGGCTGTAGCCTGTTCCCAATGTTATTCAATCTCTGTATTGAGCAAGCAGTAAAGGAAACAAAAGAAAAATTTAGAGTAGGAAGTAAAACCCATGGAGAAGAAATTAAAACTTTGAGGTTCGCCGATGACATTGTAATTCTGTCAGAGACAGCAAAGGACCTGGAAGAGCAGCTGAATGGAATGGAAAGTCTCTTGAAAGGAGGATGTAAGATGAACATCAACAAAAGCAAAACGAATAAAGTCGGGTGATGCTGAGGGAATTAGATTAGGAAATGAGACACTTAAAGTAGTAAAGGAGTTTTGCTATTTGGGGAGCAAAATAACTGATGATGGTCAAAGTAGAGAGGATATAAAATGTAGACTGGCAATGGCATGGAAATCGTTTCTGAAGAAGAGAAATCTATACTCAATGTTAACAAATTTAAGTCTCAGGAAGTTGTTTCTGAAAGTATTTGTATGGAGTGTAGCCATGTATGTAAGTGAAATGTGTACAATGAATTGTTTAAACAAGAAGGGAATAGAAGCTTTCAAAATGTGGTGCTACAGAAGAATGCTGAAGGTTAGATGGGTAGATCACATAACTAATGAGGAGGTTTTGGATAGAACTGGAGAGAAGGGAAATTTGTGGCACAACTTGACTAGAAGAAGGGATCAGTTGGTAGCACATAATCTGAGGCATCAAGGGATCACCAATTTAGTATTGGAGGGCAGCACAGAGGGTAAAAATTGTAGAGGGAGAACAAGAGATGAATACACTAAACAGATTCAGAAGGATGTAGGTTGCAGTAGGTACTGGGAGATGAAGAACCTTGCACAGGATAGAGTAGCACGGAGAGCTGCATCAAACCAGTCTCTGGACTGAAGGGCACAACAACAACAATAACTTCTAAAGAATTGCCTCAGCAGCAATTTCTGTTTTTATGTTAATTTTATTCTGTCACATTTTTCTTTTCCACTTCCACAAAACCAAAAATTACATTGTTACTACCAAAAAGAAAAACACATCCAGTCACATCAGAGGCATGGCCACTACTCCTCCACTCTGCAGCACTAACAACATTCCAAAGAGCCTGCAAATTTTCTTGACCAATGACTTTCTATTAATTTCTATACCATTATTTTATAAATGAATCCAGAAACAAATTTAATAATGAGCATCAGATTGCATAATTAATAATAGAAATTTAAGTGTGCCGAATGTTTCATAATTTCAAATGTTTTTAAAATGAAAGTAATTTTAACCGTACTTTCAAAGCTAGGACACATCAATTGTAACAACGAAAATAAAGAAATTTCTTTTTATACATTTTAGCATGAAATATAATACATCGTGTACAAAATCACATGCAATTCTTTTAGGAAAACAGTTGAGATAGTATTAACCTGTTTTAAAAATTTGTAAATACACTCCTGGAAATGGAAAAAAGAACACATTGACACCGGTGTGTCAGACCCACCATACTTGCTCCGGACACTGCGAGAGGGCTGTACAAGCAATGATCACACGCACGGCACAGCGGACACACCAGGAACCGCGGTGTTGGCCGTCGAATGGCGCTAGCTGCGCAGCATTTGTGCACCGCCGCCGTCAGTGTCAGCCAGTTTGCCGTGGCATACGGAGCTCCATCGCAGTCTTTAACACTGGTAGCATGCCGCGACAGCGTGGACGTGAACCGTATGTGCAGTTGACGGACTTTGAGCGAGGGCATATAGTGGGCATGCGGGAGGCCGGGTGGATGTACCGCCGAATTGCTCAACACGTGGGGCGTGAGGTCTCCACAGTACATCGATGTTGTCGCCAGTGGTCGGCGGAAGGTGCACGTGCCCGTCGACCTGGGACCGGACAGCAGCGACGCACGGATGCACGCCAAGACCGTAGGATCCAACGCAGTGCCGTAGGGGACCGCACCGCCACTTCCCAGCAAATTAGGGACACTGTTGCTCCTGGGGTATCGGCGAGGACCATTCGCAACCGTCTCCATGAAGCTGGGCTACGGTCCCGCACACCGTTAGGCCGTCTTCCGCTCACGCCCCAACATCGTGCAGCCCACCTCTAGTGGTGTCGCGACAGGAGGGACGAATGGAGACATGTCGTCTTCAGCGATGAGAGTCGCTTCTGCCTTGGTGCCAATGATGGTCGTATGCGTGTTTGGCGCCGTGCAGGTGAGCGCCACAATCAGGACTGCATACGACCGAGGCACACAGGGCCAACACCCGGCATCATGGTGTGGGGAGCGATCTCCTACACTGGCCGTACACCACTGGTGATCGTTGAGGGGACACTGAATAGTGCACGGTACATCCAAACCGTCATCGAACCCATCGTTCTACCATTCCTAGACCGGCAAGGGAACTTTGTGTTCCAACAGGACAATGCACGTCTGCATGTATCCCGTGCTACCCAACGTGCTCTAGAAGGTGTAAGTCAACTACCCTGGCCAGCAAGATCTCCGGATCTGTTCCCCATTGAGCATGTTTGGGACAGGATGAAGCGTCGTCTCACGCGGTCTGCACGTCCAGCATGAACGCTGGTCCAACTGAGGCGCCAGGTGGAAATGGCACGGCAAGCCGTTCCACAGGACTACATCCAGCATCTCTACGATCGTCTCCATGGGAGAATAGCAGCCTGCATTGCTGCGAGAGGTGGATATACACTGTACTAGTGCCGACACTGTGCATGCTCTGTTGCCTGTGTCTATGTGTCTGTGGTTCTGTCAGTGTGATCATGTGATGTATCTGACCCCAGGAATGTGTCAATAAAGTTTCCCCTTCCTGGGACAATGAATTCACGGTGTTCTTATTCCAATTTCCAGGAGTGTATTTTTGCTATCGACTACTTCTGTCGAGGAAAATTAATGCTAGAGGAGGGTCTCCCTTTGCAATGTTATATTCTGAAGTGTATATTCATATGGGTTGTCACAATTTCTAGCACTCTAAATAACACAATACAGTGAGCCCTACACTTCTATTTTCCATTATTCGTACTGATCTTTTTTGCATATTTGTAACATGTACCTTGGTTGTTGCCAGGAGCATCACTGTATTTGCTGGTTTATCCGAAATGGATGAAACTCAAGTGCTTGGAAATTCCTGCTGTGATTTCTTCGCAGTACTACTGAAGTATATATTCACATAGTCTGCTAATTTCTTTGGATGGCTTGTGTGTGCAGGTTTATTTTTAAAGTATAAATTCACATTTTTCCATGCAAATTTTATTTACACAGCTATCAGTATCTTTCTCTAAGTTTTCAAGTATTTTTTATAAAATTCCAATAAAGCTGAATCGTTTGTCAATTTTTGATTGAAACTGAAATTGATTTATTTGCCTATGTCTCTATCACCAGTTTAAATTTACTTTCATACAGTGCCCTTGTATGGTATATTGATAAAAAAAAGTTAATGGCGTAGTTGTACCACTTATATCCAATTCCGCTTTGATAGCCCATGGAGAACTCATCTATCCTTCCCACCCCTGCCACATTAGTATTCTGCTGTATGCTGAACCTACACGATATACTCGTCCATCCCTACACAACCCCAGCTCCCAACCCCGTACCTCATGGCTTGTACCCCTGCAATCGACCTAGATGCAAGACTTGTCCTATACATCCTCCCACCACCATCTACTCCAGTCCAGTCTGGTCACGAAGGTCACCAATCCCATCAAAGACTTAGCTATCTTTGAAACCAGTCATGTGATCTACAAGCTAAGCTGCAACCACTGTGCTGCATTCTATGTGGGCATGACAACCAACGAGCTTTCAGTCTGCATAAAAGGCCACCGACAAACTGTGGCCAAGAAACAAGTGGACCAACCTGTTGCTAAGCATGTTGCCAAACATGACATCCTTCACTTCAATGACTGCTTCACTGCATGTGCCACATGGATCCTTCCCAACAACACCAGCTTTTCTAAATTGCGCAGGTAGCTAATTTCCCTGCAATATATCCTATGTTTCCGTAACCTTCCTGGCCTCAACCTTTGTTAGTCATTGTCCTCTCCCATCCAGCCCCTTCTCTGTCCCCATTCCAGCACTACACAGCCCTAATTCCTCCAACGCACCCAGTCTTTTTAATTCTCTCCTTTTCTGCTATCTCCCAGCCCCCTCCACACTGCCCTCCGTCTAACCTCCTGACTGTATATAGCTGCTCTACCCTCTTTCCACCTCGTCCCTGCACACTCCCCAACAGCATGTCACTGTCTGTCACCCCTACCCTACTATTCCTTCCTCTCCCCGCCCCAGCCTCCTTCTTACCCCCACCCAGTGACCACTCCCATCATGCACTGGTGCTACTGCTTGCAATGTGGCTCAGTTGCCTGAGACTGCAGTCATGTGTCTGTGTGCGAGTTGCATTTGTGTGAGTGTGTAACTTTGTCAAAGGCCTTACTGGCTGAAAGCTATATTTGTAACAGTCTTTTGTTGTGCCTATCTGCAACTCAGCATCTCCACTATATGGTGAGTGGCAACTTTCCTTTTCACAATATTCTTACAATATTATTAATGTTTGATTTAGGACTGAAACGAACAAAACCATTTCAGTACAGTGCGGTGTAAAATAGTTTACCTTGGACAAAAATGTGACATTTAATAATGAACTACATGGAAAATTACAATTGTTCTCAGAAGGAAAATAAGTTGAACAATACACAGAAAACTGTGGTGACATGTTCCACGGAAGAGATTGAACGAGATCTCCTCTTCAACGAGCTAGGCATTTTAACTGCACAGTCACAATATACATTTTCACTAATGAAATTATAAATAATCCATCACAATTTGAGAAGTACAGTGATGTATTTTCCTAATACACTAGAGGGAAAAATGATCTTTATTGCCCATTGTTAAAGATGTAAGGAGTTCAATATGCAGCAATTTGCCCAGTAATGTAAAATATCTGACAGGTACCGAAGCAAGTTTTAAAACTATCTGAATTTAAAATAATTTCTCCTGGACAATTCCTCCTGTTCCACTGATGGATTTCTACATAAACACTGGTAGCCAATTAATAAATATAGCTTGTTTTGTAAGTGAAGTTTCATGACTAGGAATAAAAGGGATATGTGTTTCTTAATTTTCACACTACTCATGTGTACATATACTGTAAACTGCTCATTCCACATCATTATGATAAAAGAATCAATCAAATGATCTCTGGAATATGTAACTAACTAACTAATCTTATTCCTATCAGGTCCAATATTACAAATAGGTAAATTTACAAACTCTCTCTCTCTCTCTACAGTGGGTACATCTGTTGTAATGGTAGCATGAAAAAGATGTGAACTACTGTTACTCACACTTAGGACTACCTTGACCCACTCAACAGTTCTTCATGGAAAAGTGGTAATATAATGCTGGGTTTATGTAAATACAATCAATACTTCTAGGGTTGAGATACAGGAGCATGAGAAAATAATAAAACCTAAATTGTGAAGGAAATAACAGGAAATACTGGACTCTAAATAGAAGGTGAGCCAGTAAACATGAACATTACAGTATTTCAGCAAATTATTAATTCATTTTGCAGTTACATGTTACACTATGTAACTGCAAAGAGAATACATCACATGTTACCAATACTGTGCAGTAGAGGTGCAGGCCTTATTACACTAATAACTGACGGTCTGGTACTTGAAAATAGCCATGTTAATCATGGTGACTGGTGATTCTTATCAAATCCTTCCAGTGGCAAAGAGTTTATCTTTCTATTCTGGCCATTTGTAGTAGAACTCTGCCTTTTGGATTCTGCCCACTTCATCCATCACTAACCAAATTTACAGTTCCAGGATATTCGTCCCTGACATATAAAACTGTAACATGTTACTAATTTGTGTTGCTGGACATCATATTGCAAATCAGAGAATCTTTCAGAATTACCGTAAGATTCTAGAACAAATTCATGCTTATTTTAGCGTTACTTGGGGGGGGGGGGGGGGGGGGGTGCTGAAGTAACTCCACATTTTGCAAAAACTGTGCAGAATTTTACAAAAGTGTTAAATACATTACCTACATTGTACATCAAACAAATGACATTTTCTCACCTTAGTACCTAACAATGACAGAATGCAAAACTACACTCACACTTTAACTTTCATGGAACCTCCAGGCAAATTTTATTGGGATGTGACAGCTGTTAACATTCAACATCAGGTCCAGTGATGGAAATGCAGTATCACTTCATGGTACTCACACTTATGCACACTATTTTAAATTGTTCTTTGCACATTGTGAATGCCTACTGCCTGGTTAACTCCACACTAATGACATAACTTTCATGGGAAAAAAATTCAGAAACATTTCCAACCAGTGGGCTAAAACTACCCACAAAGGGCCAAAATAGCCGCAGCTTACAGTAAGACTAAACAGGTAAGTGAAGAAATTTAATTATGCTAAGTGAAATTTATGTGTAATTAGAGTACCTGAAATAAAGGGGAAAAGGGCCATAAGAGTAGGATGAGTAATTTACAAAGTGACCTGGATGGCATTATTAGTATTTTTGCAGTTAGAAGTAATGAGTAATCGAATAATGGAACTATGTCTGATCACCCAGTACTAACCTTCGGCAGGTGGACATATGTTTATAATTTCCAGTATTTCAAGGTAGTTCACTACTTCTTCCCTTTGCAGACCTTATGTACATCATAATGCCCCTTATAATTGTGACATTCTTTAATCATATAATTCACAAAAGTAGTCTGCATTACTAAGTCTCCAACTTGTACAGTATCACATCAGGCAGGTTGGTACTGACCTGTCTGACTTGCCTTTATAGAATTTGCCACAATAATTCCTTCATTCATTGTGTTCCATAGATCACATTGAGGAGAATCTTCAGGGATGCGAAACAAGTCAAGACACACATTAACACAGAACATGGGCATCATAGAAACTTAAATCTGTACACTGTACTAACATTAAATGATCACTCCACTGTTTAATGCTTTTCAACCTTATGTCATCTAAATTTAATTGAGTAAATTAGTAACTAAGCTGGTACTTTCAAAAACGCTGCTGTCCCTTGGGTTTTATTATACAACTGCTGGTTATCTGTTATTACTGTAATAGCTTAATATTTGCTTGATTGCAACACTATTTTTTCAAAAGAAAATATTTCTACATATAATTTAGTCCTGTTTATAGTACACTATTACTTGTTATACAGCTATATAGCACAGACAAGCTATTTGCCATGTAGATACCAGAAATTCAAGCCTTGATATTCAGGTAATTTGTGGAAACAGTGGTTAATTAGAGATTGTGTATATTCCACTCCTTCCCAATTCTGATGTGCTGTCCTTATCATTGGACAAAACTTTCTTCCTTACATTTATCCATTTGTGTTTGGTGATGAGGGGGGAGTATTCATCAACAGATAATATTAATGGTATGTAAGAAATAATGAAAAGAGTCACTAATGACTCATTTTCCATTACCGTGGTACACCAGTGGTCCTTGCGTGTGATTTGTTACTTTTGGTTGTTTTAAGTGTCTCACTGCCATCGTATCTATTGGTTAATAATGGCCATTTTTAAATCTCATTAATCTTTTGGAATATTCCATCTTGGCCAGGGAGCATATGTTTAACAACATTTAAAACTACAGCAGCTTAGCAAATGTTTGATTTAACATTGGTACAAGCATAGTGCCCAATAGGCTTACAATTAACATGTTGACTGACTGCAGCAGCTGTTGTGGTCACTGTCAACCTTGTGGCAGTTGGTGTGTTATGGGAAGAGAAATTATAGACTTGGGGTATCTGGGAGAAGATTGGTTTTAGAATTTTGCATCATCACATCAGTATTAACGTCACCAAATATTAAAATTTGATGGCTCTTATATAAAAATGCTACATTAACAGAATCTGCAAAAAAAGAAATACTGTTACAGGTTGCTACCTAATTAAAGAGGTTCATAAGCTATATAAATAAACTCAGAATATGGTACATGAACACAGGAAGAAGCATGCCACTGCCTTAAATTCCTATAGACCTGATGGTTACAATCACTACTTCGTTAGCACAGTGTAAAATACTTAAGTGAAGTTGCAGACTGAGAATCATATATAACTGGAACTATGTACGGTCATTGGAAAAATCATGAATTCATGTAAGGCCCCAGAGAGTGCAGATAAGCGTAGTATGTCCTGCACAACCCTCAGGACAATCAATATAGAGCTTGCTCAATTACTAGCCATAGTAATCAATGAATGTTTATCATTTACAGAATTCCTGAAGCTGGCACACAGAGTACCAGTAAAGGTGACCCAAAAATAGTGTCCAGAAATTAAGAAAAAGAGAGAGCAGTACAAGTCTGTAGTCACACAATTAGGAATGATAACCATTTTCAGTCAGTATGTGGTTTTATGGCTCAATGTAAAAGAAAACTGAGTGACTTTCGTCGTAAGGCAACAAACATATAATATTCTAGAAATACTAAGCTGCAAACTGTCTGGAACACATAACAGTTTCACAATAGTTTTTCTAAAAATGTTCAGTACATTGCTTCAAGAAATGCTATGTCTGATGCCACAATTATTCAGAAGGGAAACTGCACAGGACTTGAAGCAGCCTCCTGATGTGAGAAAATAATATTGTTGTTCATCTTTTTTTATGTCCTTTTGGAAATAATTTACTTATATGTTCTATTAAAAACTGTTATAATTAACTTTCTTCATGTGTAATGTGAGAAATTATTTAAGTCTGATGCAGTCTGTCCAGTCATGAAGTAAATGATATGTACCTAGTAATAAAGTATATATTGGGCAGGAACTTCTCTACCAGTGCTAATTCATGAAATAAATGAGTGAAATATATTATCTTAATTGTGTGACTCAGATCTTTTTTGATCAGTACTACTGATACCCCACCAGTTTTCATATTTGATCTAAAATAAACAGTTGAAAATTTAAAGCCAACTGGGTTACACATCTTGAATTTGTGTTCCATAACACATTGACTGCCTTGAGGCTGCCTGCAGGCTTGTTAAGCCGGTGTTCATTCAGGCACAGTACATCACACTACAATACTTATGAAAGTAGTTCAGCTTTATTTATCACTGGCTGTATGTTTATGTGGAAGGAGGCCAGATATTCACAATATTTAACAGTTAATTGTAGCATAGGTTTATCATTACCTGACTGTGGACTGAAAAGATGGTTGTAATTTAACAGACTCACTTGAAAGCTTCGCCATCATTGCAAGTTCCTCTGGAAAAGACCTCATGTTCAACAATATTGGCGGTTTTCTCAAATTTTGACACTTCAGCTTTGGCTAAAGTTAAATATTGGACACCCCTCCTTCCTCCCTGAATTCTTGATTGTGGTGACAGACTGATCAATCGCACAGCCTGAGGTCTAGGTTATTTTGGATGGTGACAATTTGGTTGTGAATTGGCAAAGCCAAGTAACATGAAAGTGGAAAAACTGATTGTGGTTACAAATTGACCAATAGCAAAGCCTAATGTTTACATCCATGCCATACTGAAAAATGCAAGTGGGGTCTAATATGTAAGTTTGACCTCAACTTTTTCAATAACTTTGTTTAAGGCTAGTTTACCAGAGTAATTAAAGTGCTGCTCCTGTTTTTGTATATTGGTCCCTATTAGAACTACTTGAATTCTAGTGTCACATTACTGAAATGACCACAGAGTTATTTGCATTTAATGTTGATTTCCACTACTTGTTTCTTCATGAATGAGTCTTCTATCAAGTCATGTTGTTGTAATATGTTCACAATTATGGTAGGCCTATTCATATGTATGAAGCCTTCTTGTATTCTTCTGAGGGGAGAGGATGCCAAATACAAATAGTTTCAGAAGATTTTTAGATATCTCTAGTCACTCGTACTTTTCTTTCTGAAGTATCTTTTTCTTTCTGAAGTATCAAGAAAAAGAACTTGATTGGGAAAGTTTCTCAAACTTTTCACTAACACAGTGTTATAAAATTTCTAAACATCTTATTCACAATTGCTTCTACATACACGCCTTCCCAATTTCATTGCAAAAAATTGTAACAACAGGAGAAGGATTTAGTCTGAAGAAGAAAACTGCAGTTAAATGCTACTAATAAAATGTTTCTGAAAATAGATGACAAGTATCTGTTTAAGCAAGTTTATGTTACAAGCGCCAAGCTACTTTTATTTAAATGTGTGGTTTACCTGTTAAATCAATATATGTTTTACAAGTGCTAGGCTATTGAAACCACTCCTTCATTGACAACGCTACATTTAGCACCAATTTATGTAATTTATGGATTGTAAGGCCTGCAGGATAATATAGGTTGGAGTATTAGATTTTTATGAATCGTTAATTCCAGTTATCTGCTGATGCTTTATTATTCTCTCGCACAATAACGCTACTGTAATTTTCTAGAACCCTACAATCATTATACATAGTACAGATGTCGCCTATTAGATGGTAATTTATGGGCAATGTGTGTCTACGTAAATTACCGAGCCGTCTAGCTACCGGCGTCTATATTATGTATTGTGTTTCTTTTTTTTTTTTTTTTTTTTTTTTGCTATAGTAATTGCGGGAATACTAGAAAATGACAATAACACTGAAATAAGATAACTGTATGAAAGAATAATAAATCATCGGCAGCTAAAGTAACAATTCATAAAAGTGTCACTGTTTCAAATTTATGTAGCTATGATTCATGGAATGGTTCAGTAAACAAATCAGAACTAAAAATTGGTCACATTTAACAAATAACACAATGAATGAGCATGTCTGCAAAAACAATTCATCCCATTTGCACAATATATTACCACTAATTGCCCAAACTGTGTTATTCTTCACATGTTGGAATGCCAAGTTCCAGAATGATAAACAATGTGACTGGGAGTAACGACACATTACTCGATTTCTATCGTCCATACTTTTCTCACTGTGCTAATTCTCAGAAAACTTGCCCGTGTAAATTCTTTACTTCTCTCGTAACTTTCTCATTTCACATGTTCATGCAGTAACTCAACAAATGTAAGTAAAGTATTCACTAAAGTTCTCTCCTTTAATAAACCTCACTACTTCGGAACAAAATATCTTTCGCAAAACCAGGGGTCTATCAAGTATCTAGGAAACTCTGCATACTTAACACATACGAGTACACCGCAACCTAAGGCGAACATAAGAAGAAATGATTTATTTTCTCTCTGCGTGTTAGTTTCGGAAACGATATTCCGTCACAAAAAAAGTCTTCCCCAAAAGTTAAAAATCCGTGTTCTCAATAATCAGTTATCGGGTATATTATGACTGTACAAATACGTATACAGGCGCTTAAACACTATTTAGTATTTACAAAACACACAAACAAGGGAAACCAGAAAGTTGGAAGGAGTATATAGAGGGTCTATACAAGGGCGATGTACTTGAGGACAATATTATGGAAATGGAAGAGGATGTAGATGAAGATGAAATGGGAGATACGATACTGCGTGAAGAGTTTGACAGAGCAGTGAAACACCTGCGTCGGAACAAGGCCCCCGGAGTAGACAACATTCCATTGGAACTACTAACGGCCTTGGGAGAGCCAGTCCTGACAAAACTCTACCATCTGGTGAGCAAGATGTATGAAACAGGAGAAATACCCTCAGACTTCAAGAAGAATATAATAATTCCAATCCCAAAGAAAGCAGGTGTTGACAGATGTGAAAATTACCGAACTATCACTTTAATAAGTCACAGCTGCAATATACTAACTCGAATTCTTTACAGACGAATGGAAAAACTAGTAGAATCCGACATTGGGGAAAATCATCTTGGCTTCTGTAGAAATGTTGGAACACGTGAGGCAATACTGACCCTACAACTTATCTTAGAACCTAGATTAAGGAAGGGCAAACCTACGTTTCTAGCATTTGTAGACTTAGAGAAAGCTTTTGACAATGTTGATTGGAAAACTCTCTTTCAAATTCTGAAAGTGGCAGGGGTAAAATACAGGGAGCGAAAGGCTATTTACAATTTGTACAGAAACCAGATGGCAGTTATATGAGTCGAGGGTTGGGAAGGGTTGTAGTCTCTCCCCAATGTTATTCAATCTGTATATTGAGCAAGCAGTGAAGGAAACAAAAGAAAAATTCCATGGAGAAGAAATAATAACTTTGAGGTTCGCCGATGACATTGTAATTCTGTCAGAGACAGCAAAGGACTTGAAATAGAAGTTGAACAGAATGGACAATGTCTTGAAAGGAGTATGTAAGATGAACATCAACAAAAGCAAAACGAGGATAATGGAATGTAGTCGAATTAAGTCAGCTGATGCTGAGGGAATTAGATTAGGAAATGAGACACTTAAAGTAGTAAAGGAGTTTTGCTATTTGGGGAGCAAAATAACTGATGATGGTCGAAGTAGAGAGGATATAAAATGTAGACTAGTAATGGCAAGGAAAACGTTTCTGAAGAAGAGAAATTTGTTAACATCAAGTATAGATTTAAGTGTCAGGAAGTCATTTCTGAAAGTATTTGTATGGAGTGTAGCCATGTATGGAAGTGAAACATGGACGATAAATAGTTTGGACAAGAAGAGAATAGAAGCTTTCGAAATGTGGTGCTTCAGAAGAATGCTGAAGGTTAGATGGGTAGATCACATAACTAATGACGAAGTATTGAATAGGATTGGGGAGAAGAGAAGTGTGTGGCACAACTTGACCAGAAGAAGGGATCGGTTGGTAGGACATGTTCTGAGGCATCAAGGGATCACCAATTTAGTATTGGAGGGCAGTGTGGAGGGTAAAAATCGTAGAGGGAGACCAAGTGATGAATACACTAAACAGATTCAGAAGAATGTAGGTTGCGGTAGGTACTGGGAGATGAAGAACCTTGCACAGGGTAGAGTAGCATGGAGAGCTGCATCAAACCAGTCTCAGGACTGAAGACCATGACAACAACAACAATTAACACTGGTGTCACGTGACCGAAATCAGAGATGGCCGGAAGTCGCGAGAACGACTCACTGAGGTTGACATCTAGCGGCAGCACTTCATACTACATGATGTGACGCCACGATCCGAGGCAAGGGACGAAAGGAGAAAGACAGGCCGCGGCATGTGCTTCACGAAGGTAGATCTGAAGCTGCTCGCTCGCTCAGCTCAGCAGACGAAATGCGTTTCTAAGCCTGTTAACATGCAGCTGGGCATGTACATATTAACGAGAATTGTATCTACTGCTGGAATCTGCTGTTCTGAAGTCTTACTGATTGACACTACTACAACAAAATTTAATATAATTTGAATACTCGATTTAAATGGTGCCTTGCCTTCTGTATCCGCCTTCCTTCCCCTACACGGCTCCTGTATGAACTGATCCCCTTCCCCCACCTCGTACTGTTCCTCCAACATCTCCACATCCGTTACATTGTCCGCAGGCTTGATCCCCCCAGCCTCTGGTTTCCTCTTTCCTCTCCACTCCCCGCCCGTTGCCGCGCCTCTATCGCTGTATCCCTCCCTCTCTCCACCTCCACATCCTCCATCCCCTTCATCAGGGCAATTTCCAGCGCCTCCCCCTCCCGGATGATGAAGTTCGCCGTGACATCTACCCTTCCTTCCAACTATTACCTGGCCTTGTCCCCCCCCCTCCCCAGGGCCCTCTTTTTCCTCTCCCCTCCTTCTCCCAGAGTGGATTTTCCTCCTCCCCCCCCCTGAAACCCTGCACCCCATCCTTGCCTCTTTCCTTCCCACATCCCTCCCTACCTGGCCCTCTTCAGCGTGCACCCGCCCATCTCCCTCCCTCTCTTCCCCTCCCTCCCTCCCTTCTTCCGGTCTTTCTGATCTCCTTGCGCCTGGCAGATCCTCTGTTTTGATCATCGTCAGTGTGCCACGTCAGTTTTGTGTTTAGTGCTGTTTCTCCTGTGCGTCCAGAGGTGTGATTTTAATTGCATGCTGCATTGAGGTTCGCTGTCAGTGTTTGTTATGTGCTACGCCATGCGTCAATACTTTTATGTTCCTTTAATACCGTGCCTTGTGTTCTTTTAACTGTCGCAGTGTGTGGTTTCTTGTGTGCGCTACTTTTTTTACAGTTTTTATACCCATTTTACAGTCGCCCCTTGTTTTTTGTCTGTTGCCTTCCATGATGTTTCCCCTTTTTTTATATCTATGTTCACCACATTCTCTCCTTTGTATATTTTTAACTGTCTTCTATTGTTTGTTCTATGTCTTTTGGCTGAAGAGCAGCGCATTTGCTGCTGCCAGCCCACCCCAATGAGGAATTGAAATACAATACAGAAAAAAAAAAAAAAAATTTAAATGGTATAGCGACTTGTTTATAGGATTTAGCCTCTTCTGCCTAACTCCATCCATAATGCCAATTCCCACACCTTCTACCTCTCTGCAGGTGCGCCCCAGGGCTTTGTCCTCTCCCCTCTCCTCTGTCTCATGTACACGGCAAATGTGCCCCAACCCCCCCTCTCCAGTACACCTCTTGCAATATGCCGATGACACCACATTCCTCGCCCTCGCTCCTACTCTAGGACGGTCCCAACGCCTTCTCCAAAATCACCTTGACGTTTTTGCTACATGGTGTAACCAGTGGCTCCTGAAAATCAATCCTTCCAAGACCCAGGCAATTATCGTAGGTCATACCACTCGCTCCTTCCGGCTCCTGGATTTCTCCCTAACCGTCTGCGCCTGTCCTGTCCACCTCACCCCCACCCTCACCTACCTTGGCCTCACCATTGACTGTCACCTCACCTGGATCCCTCATCTCTCCTCCATTCAATCCAAAGCCCACAACCGCCTCCGACTCCTCAAACTCCTCTCTAGCCGGACATGGGGGTTGCACCCCTCTACCATCCTCCAGACCTACAAATCCTTAATCCGTCCCATCCTCTGATATGCCAGTCCCACCTGGATATCTGCCCCCCCCCCAAATTCTATTAGTCCCTCCAGATCCATGAGTGTCATTCACTCCGTGTCACCTTCCATATACGCCTCCTGTCCCCCACGCGGATCCTCTATGACCTCATTCCTTTCCCCCATCTGCTCCTATTGCTCGAACATATCCACATACTCCACACCTCCCGCCGCCTTGATACCCCTCACCCCCTGATTGCTCCTCTCCTCTCCCATCCCTGCCCCCTGCCACGTCTTCACTGTTGTGTCCCCCTACCCTCCATCTCTACACTCTTCATCTCCTTTCCCAAGGTGGCTTTCATCAACTCCCCCTCCCGGATGATGCCCTCTCTCCCTCCATTTATCCCTCCTATCAGCTCTGGTCCTCACCCCTCTCCTTTCCTCCGTCCTTTCCTGGGCTCCCTCTCCCCCCCTTCCATCATCTTTTTTCCCCGCCTACCCTCTCTCTGCCCCCCTTCTCTCCCCCGAGTCCGTTTGCATTTCCCTCCTCTGTCTTTTCCCATTCCCTCTCGCGTCTGCCCTGCCCCTCCCCCCCCTTATGAGTCCTCTACCTCCTTCGGTTCCCCCCCCTTTTGTTTATCCTCTCCTCCCTCCTTGTTTTCCCCCTCATCTGTCCATGTCCTCCCCCCCCCCCCCTTAAGCCCTTGGCTATAGTGTGTCATCTATGTGCCGACATTTTAGTGCAGTGTTTACAGTGAGTGTTCAGTGTTGTGTGTCTTTTCCGAAGTGTTGCGAACGGAAATCATACAGTCGCTGGGTGTGATTTTTATATCTCCTGTGAACAGAAACCAGACTGTCGCCATGTTTTTTAATTGTCTGTCTACTATTTTACCTGTCTGCTTCCTGTGTATTTTATTAGCATTGCCAACCCTTTGTTTTATGTTTTAACTTTCCACAATTTTCCGCCGTTTTACAATTTAAGTCAGCGTTTTATCGCCTGCTTTTATTGTTTGTTATCTTCTTCTTACGTTTTAAAAAGCCTGTAGGTTGAAGAGCAGTGTACTAAGCTGCTGCCAGCCCGCCCCCTTAGGGGGGAATCGAAATTCAATAAAGGAAAAGAAAAAAGCTGCCTAACTGTCCTTATTACATACAAGAAGTATGCACCTGATAATTGGCAAGATTTTCGTTTTATTATAGCCGTTACAAATTATAAGTAGGCACTCCATAATAGCGGATTCCAGTAGAAGATGCAATTCTCGTCTGTACGTACACACCTAGTTATGAGTTAACAGGTGTAGAAACGTAATTCGTCTGCTGAGTTGAGCGAGTGCAGGCCTAACTTCGCGATGAATGCGCTGCGGCCTGTCTTTCTCGTAGACCTCGTCACGATCATAGGATGCTCATGTTTTAAAGGCCGAGTGAACAGAAGGTAGGTATTCGCGCGTCGTGGCCTACACTTCCTTCTCTCCCCCCCCCCCCCCCCCCCCCCTCCCTCCTTTTCCTAGGTAAGGCGTCCTTACCCCACACAGCAATCAAGTGGCATCGGGAGAGACGTGGAACGCACATACATATATACATTTTTGTAATATGAATGATTATCTTTTATCCGTGATCGGCTGTTGCGACATATAGCCTATCAGTCATCGTTCACACATTAGAAGCAACAGTAATTGAAAAATAGTTGCTTTTTCTTCCGTTAAAGTTTTCTCTGTGGAAACTATACTGTATGCTAACAGCATTCTTGTGCCAAAAAAACAACAGCTATTAAAGGAATACTGAATAAGTGACTGTGCCATATAGGCCACCATTCTCAGTGATTTACAACATTAATTATATTACTACGGTAGGCTTAAATAAGGCCTTATTCCAAAAGCAAACAAGAATTCGGTGAGTCATTATCACAAAGCCTACATATGGTAGTAACCTATATTTCGCATCGTAATAGTTTTAATTTCGCTGGGATGAAGATGTCAACAAACTACCTTTACCAACGATATAGAAACCGAGAAAAATATGCGAATTTCGTGTCATACACCAAGCGCTAACAGAGAAGCATTTATCAAATTTGAAGGTTGCATACTTGGTTCACAGGAACAATTATACCAGATTAAAGTAATTTATGTGTATAGAGTAAGTATTACATTTTATTTAAAATACCTATATAAATGTATTTAAAGTAATCTCCAGTGTGCCAGAAGTGTATGGTATGGTTTTTATTGTGTTAATTTTGCGAGGAAAGCTTCGATACCATAATACATTCCGCCTTATTTAAAGCACAAACATAATTAACTTCACCACCTACGTTACAACAAATGTTCACTACTATTTAATCTTGAGTGTGTTTGTACAATGGGGGTCACACAACAAATATATCAATTACATATTTACTTTACGTCAGGAGACAGTTCTCAAACGCGATTAAAATGTAGTGTGCACTATAACTTTCCATACCATGCTCGCTAATTTGTTGAGTTCATATGGATAACTGAGGGATTAGAATGACGAAAAGTACACGAACTTTATAGCTACGAATATACAATCATATTCCACTCGAGCATGAGTTCCGTTTTAGCTGTTCATCTGTCGTTGCAGCCAGGTATGTACAGTAGCTGTGATATCGATTTCCGGTCAGAAACTGGCGCAAGACACCGCGCGCGAGACGACCAAGTACTTCACTCTACGACCGCTATGCCGCGCTTCCCTCACTCTGAACGACGTCGATAGCGGATCGTTTTTATCTCGTAAACACTGGCGAGCGAAAAAGATATTGGGTACATCCGTTACGGTTGAAAAAAGGAAAGAAATATCGCACATTCGACCTAATGAAATAATTCAACATGAATCCTGAATGTTTCCAGCATTCCTACAGAACGTCTCAAAAGTGTTTCTTTACTGCGCTTGACAAAGTCCAGAGAAAAGTAACGAAACTGCAATGTTCTGATCACAATTCCTATTTTTCATATAATTTTCATTTGAATGTAACATTGCTGATTTTGTGAGAGATATTCAAAATATTATGACACTTTTCCAAAATCTGATTATCCGTAAATATTTCACTGCTGAAAACCAGAAATTCCTCATTATAGGACGTAGTTCGTCACCATATGATAGAGATTTTGTCCTTATAGATAGGAACAAAATATCCTTTCACACTGAAAACTGGATTTCAGCCATTTCCAGCGCCAAGGACAGTAGATTCCTTCTCCATAAAACAGTACCAAAGGGTTTCAGGGACCTTAGCACACTAGACCACGGGATGTACATACGCTCATTCGGAACAATTGAGTACGTCTGGTTACAAATGTCACCTGACAACCCAACCACATTCAGGGGAAGGAAAATATCGTAACAATCAGCAACCGTGGGTTTGTCAAAGCATCGCAAAGAAGCCTAAAGGTGCTAGAAAAAGAAACCTGCTGCTATACGTTTAAGTTCTCCCTGTCCAAGATGCTACTCCAGGCGGGTGTAAAATGTATGTTCGCAGTGGAAAATAATAAAGGTTAAAATGAAGATTTGGCCCTCTCTGACTACCCACTGAAGCAGATCTTAGGATCTCTTAATCCTATAAATTACAATCTAAACATAAATGGATGATGAAGGCAACTAATCCTACTAAATGATAAACGCTGTTCCTGCTTATATATTTATTGTAGATTACAAAAACCTTTATATTACAAAGTTTACATTCCCTAAGTAAAATTACTGATTAGTTGCCCAACTCTGCCCCTTAATATGACTGCGCGGTCAAAATATCAATAACACGAAATGACTGACACCATCTAGGTACCAAACACTAGAAGACACTAATTTCCAAGGTGATCTACGGTAGTGGGAACCTCAGTGGAACTAAACTAACGTGATCACATCTGTTTAGCTTTTATAGCCCCAATTAGCCAAAGCAATTTGCGATTTCACCGTATATACTGCGTCCGGTGCGTCGAAGTGATGGTTCTCGTACTCGTCTGCGACAATGGAAGAACTCCTGCCACAAATAAACTCTTTCAAACACTAGGATGGCAGAAGGCGATCCTCTGACTAATATACTCTAGTAATGTCTTCTCCTCTCTGTGTTCTACAGACGAGAAACGCGAACTCCCGACAACAACGACGGAGTTCAGATAACATCTCAACGTAAGTATTGGCAGAGGAAGTGCTCTCAATTACTGAACGCTGCGTACTCAATGACGACTTCCGACCTGGAGGTGAAGCCCAGAATCGTATAGATTCGCAACAGTACAGTTCCTAACTGTTCTAACTATAAACTCTACTGAGAGCAAAGACAGCAAGTCCGTCTGTACCAATAAAAGCTGATATCACATAACCGTCACACATAGGCGCTCACAACGGATGACCACGTCTCTCCAGCACTGGCTTCCCAGCAAGGCTTAGCTCCCCACCATCGTAATTCCTAAAACGAATCATATTCCCGAAACCACGGAATATTCTCCCTCTCTATAGATTCTTCCGAACGCCGACCAACCTTATTTTAGTCTTTTGTGGTCCAGCGCGGAAAGTTTGCGAGGAAAAACCGATACTCGTACAATGGTACGCATCTGAGTAAAAATCGTTGGAAATAACCCAGCCTGCATGGTTTCCGAGGTGATTCTTCCTCATTCCTGTCAGCTGCGTTCAAGATTTTCGTAGTTTCCGAAGTATAATCCTTCCCGACTAGCTACAAACCGGCCGGTTGCGTCTCTATTGTGCCCCAGTGCTCAGGTGTCCCAACGTCTGTCTTGCTACTTGTGTGTTTAAGCAGGACCAACATACCTGTGTGGGCCTTCCACCCAGGGCGTGAGTTCTGCCTGCCGTTTCGTTTCCAATGTTGTTCCAACCTCTACTAGTATGATAATAAAGACACTCCGTCACCTTTCATGCAATAAACGTTAACAATTATTTACAAGGCCTATATGACAATGTCAGTCTCCTTTAAATACTCATAAATACGATGTACTACCTATCAAATAATACCTAATGTGGTTGTAGATCATGGCAAAGTATGTGGATGAGTGCTTGTTAGGTGCGAAATTATAGCTACCTTACAATACTCCCACTTAACGAACTAACTGCATCTAACCAGTCTCAGGACTGAAGATCACAACAACAAAGAACTATTTTGTACTAGGATGAGGTTACTGTTATAGTATTATCTCGTCCAATACAAAATCATATGACCATCAATTGTCTGTACAAGCGAACTAATAAGAATATGAGGGCAGAGGAACATTTGAATTATGATATGTTCTTCTAGAGTCATTCTGCATTCATTCATGGGTTTACTGCCATAAATTTACTTATTACTTATTTATTATAATATGTCTACCCCTTATTTTTGGAACAATGTTCCAAGACATGACAACATGACTAACATTACAAGAAATTTCTTTATGCCCTTTCAAAAATGGCAGTTCCCATCTTTCTTTAGACTTAAGGCCCACACCCTAAGACATAGGTTGAGGCAATAAATATTAAAGTATCCTAATCTTTCCAAAGTGGTCATCCAATAAATTACATGGTCTTCATTTAGCCATTGATATTCAAAACAAGCAATTACATCAATTATTCAAAAGGTTATCTATTGTTCATTATACAAATATAAAAGTCTATGAAACATTCTGCATAATTCATAATTGGTCATATTTATGCTCTTGGCCTACATCACAAAAAAAACATTATTTTACAAACTGATTGAACAAGTCTAGTGCTACACTAACGTGTATACTCTTTAAACATTTCCAAAATTTTATGTTCTAAAGCGTTCTTTGACGAACTGCATTTACATTTACTGTGACAACTAATATTTGTAATAAGAGTTCGATCGGCCAGCAATTTTAACTAATGTGTTTGTTCACAATGTGTTAAATGTAATACATAAAAACATTAAAAACCCATAACATTAATAAAGACATGACAAACAATAATTTTACATAAATACATATACAAATACAATTCTGGAAATGCAGTGAGAACATCACATCATTATCAAAGATAATGTCAAACAATATTTTTACATGAAAACATACACAAATATTTTCTTAAGATTACCCTGAAAAATAAGTACAAGAAGTTTACATGATGATAGATATCGGAAACTGTTAGTCTGTGAGTGAAGCTGTTCAGTGTTCACAACATTATGCACCTTTTTTATCAAGAGTCACACACTGATTCGGATTTCACAACAAACTTTCATCTTCATTTGTGTACAGGAATGAAAGCTACAGTTTTTTTTTCTTTTTAAGTTTAGGACACAAAGATGATTTGAGATGGGATACGTTGCCTTTACAAGTCAATCTTTGGACCCTTAGTCGATTGCTGATCTCGTCAGGTTACCAGTCTCTCGTAGAATTGATGATGTGGAAGAATCCTCTGATTATACAGCCAGGTAAGTGGGTGTGTGATTTGAAACAGCCAAGTTTTCGTCGAATTTGCACACAATATGAGGGAGGTACAGTCAGGTAAGATCGTTATAGGTCACCTAGAGTTCTTCTGCGTCGGCTAAGAGAAGTGTAATTGTGCCTAGTCTTCAGTTATTCGTGTCGCTTCTTTCTCTTGATATAACTATTGCATTTTGGATGATTATATCGGTAATTGTGACAAGTGGGTTATCTGTTTGGTGACACTATACATGGAACTTGAGTCGTGACTGTATTATGTGTACAATTGGATTATTTCGTCTCCATCGTGTAGTACAACAGTGGAGACAAGTCAGTAGTTGCCGTTTAAATATCACCTCAGCTGCGCTGGCCACATTACCTGGCGCCATTGTCTGCTGCACGGGCGAGGTTTTCAGGCCTCTGATGAATAGCCCACGTCCTCGTATTCACTGCGACATGACTGATGGCGCCCCTTGCTCCTGGACCGTTCCGTCCACTCATGGTGTTGTTGCTGTTAGTGTGTCACACAAAGTTTTTTTTGCGCCCCTGAGCTCACTAATTCCCACAATTAGTTTCCAATTTACAACAAATACTATACAATACATAACACAATTTATTGACTTTTATGTAATATAAAATTTTAAGATGCACTCAGTAGTGAGGTCATTTACCTTTACATTTAATATTGTTCTATTTGTATTATTAGCCAACAGGTCGAAAGCCACACTCTTACCTATCGCCATCCCAACGACATCATCCACACCTCGTCCTTCCTTCAGAAGGTAATTACTGATGCTGTGGAGTCCCATGTTCCAACTAAAACCATCCACCCCTACTGTCCCACTCTCCCTCCGTGAGCTGTCCTCCTCCTCCGTGAATCCCGCCGCCTCTATCGCTCCTTCCTGCGCACTCGTGACAGGGATACACTCCAACGCCACCAGCAAATACAGCGACACATACGGAACCTTATTACAGCAAAGAAACGCCGGGACTGACGCCAGACCAGCACACGACTCAACGCCACCCTCCCTATCAACTCCTCCAAGTACTGGACCGCCTTCCATCGCCTTACTGGTTCCCATTCCACTCCCCACTATCCCCTTCTGCATAACGACCGCCCCCTTCCTCAAAACCTCAGAAAGGCCAACCACTTCACTTCCCACCTTTCTGAGGCCTTCTCCATCCCAGATGATCCCCACTTCGATTATACTCTTTTCCCCACTATCATGGAATGTGTCGATACCTCGGTCGCTCCACTTGCTCCTAGTCTCTAGTACTTGGGGCAGTTGCCCCCCTCTGACATCAGCCCTCCAATCACAGCACAAGACATTAAACTTATCCTCCGTCCCAAATGCAACATGGCCCCTGGTCACAACTGTGTCACCTACTGCCACATAAGAGAAAGGCCCTTTTCCTTCCTGACTGTCTTTGCCCATCTCTATAACGTGATCGTCTCTACTGGCTTCTACCCTGACCTGTGGAATACCTCCCGCATCCTCTTATTCCTCAAACCCAACAAACACCCTTCCGTCGCCTCTTCCTATCATCCCACCTGCCTCACCTCCATCTTCAGTAAGGTCTTCGAATACATCATCTCCCACCGTATCCATCAGCACCTTAATCAACACCACCTCCTCCCCCTTATCCAGTGTGGCTTCTGACCCTCCTTCTCCACTGCACACCAACTCCTTAACCTCCTTCAACTTTTGTCCCTCCAGCTTAACTCCCGATGCTTCGCTCTCGATCTCTAAAATGCCTATAACCGTGTATGGCATCCTGGTCTCCTCTTTAAACTCCAAACCTACGCCCTGTCTATCAATTTTGCCCATCTGGTTGCTTCCTTCCTCTCGCACCATCCTTCCTATGTCACCCTCCACAACACCAACTCCTGTATCTTTTATCCCACTGCTGGTGTCCCCAAGGGCTCTGTTCTCTCCCCTCTCCCTTATCTCTTGTATGCAGCTGATACGCCCAAGCCACCCCCACCTGTGCACCTTCTCCAGTATGCTTATGACACCACCTTCCTGGCTCTCTATCCTACCCTTCAATGGTCCCAACGCATCCTCCAAACCCACCTTGAGCAGTTCACCACTTGGTGTAACCTGTGGTTCCTCCATCTCAACCCCTCCAAAACTCAGGCATTCATCAAAGGCCGCACCCCCCACTCCTTCCATCTCCATGATTCCAACCTCACCCTTTATGGTCGTCCCATCCAACTCACCCCCGCCCTGAGATGCCTTGGCCTCACCCTCGACCATCACCTCACCTGGACCCTTCACCTCCTGACCATCCAGCAGAAAGCCCATTCCTGCCTCTCCTGAAACTCCTGTCTGGCCAGACATAGCGATTGCATGCTTCCACCATCCTCCACACCTACAAATCCCTCATCCGTCCTACCCTCTGTTATGCCAGCATTGCCTGGATCTCGGCACCATCCACTTTTACTAGTCTCTCCAAATCCTCAAAGGTCATGGGCTCCACCTTGCCTTCCGTATCCGCCTTCCTTCCCCCACAAGGCTCCTGTATGAACTCATCCCCTTCCCACACCTCCTCCTTTTCCTCCAACATCTCTGCATCCCTTACACTGTCTGCAGGCTTGATACCCCCACCCCCTGGTTTCCTCCTTCCTCTCCACCCCCACCCAATACCGCGCCTCTATCGTTGTATCCCTCCCTCTCTCCACCTCCACACCCTCCATTCCTTCATCAAGGCGATCTCCAGCGCCTTCCCCTCCCGGATAATGATCTTCGCTGTGACATATACCCTTCCTTCCAGCTATAACCCGTCCTTGTTCCCCCCACCCCAGTGCCCCATTTTTCCTCTCCCCTCCTTCTCACAGAGCGGATTTTCCTCCTTCCCCCTGAGACTCTGCACCCCATCCTCACCTCTTTCCCTCCCACATCCCACTCTCCCTGGCCCTCTTTGGCATGCCCCCCACCAATCTCCCCCCTCTCTTCCCCTCCCTCCCTTCTTCCCTTCTCCCTCATCTCCTTGCACCTGGTGGATCCTCCATTTTGATCATCATCATCAGTGTGCCACATCAATGTTGTGTTTGGTGCTGTTCTGTGCATCGAGAGGAAGCACGCCAGGGGCTGCCTTACAACTCTGAATGGGCGGCGGTGAGACAGCAGGGTTGGAGACCATTCAGTCAACTGCTGACACATCCTGATGTCGTCACAACTCCACAGCTGTACAAGGCCGACACACAGCAGTGCTCTGCATAGGTCGCTGAGGCAGCCATTCCGCGCCAAGCCATTTTGCAAACAGCGAAATGGTGTCCTCAGTATTGTGGGACCCAGTGATGGAGACTGAAAGGAACGGGGGCGCTGTAGCTGGAAATAATAAATGCGGCGTATCCTGACAGTTTCCATTCTTGTACAAAATTCCTCTTCAGTAGTGTTAGAGCCCTTTCCTGTTCCTTATCTATATAAACGATTTGGGAGACAATCTGAGCAGATGTTGTAGGTAGTTTGCAGACAACGCTGTCGTTTATCGACTAATAAAGTCATTAGAAGATGAAAACAAATTACAAAACGATTTAGAAATGATATCTGAATGGTGCGAAAATTGGCAGTTGACCCTATATAACGAAAAGTGTGAGGTCATCCACGTGATTGCTGGAAGGAATCTGTTAAACTTCGGTTACATGATAAATCATTCAAATCTAAAGGCCATAAATTCAACTAAATACCTTGGAATTACAGTCACGAAAAACTTGAATTGGAAGGAACACATAGAAAATGTTGTGGGGAATACTGCTGCACAGTGTAGGATCCTGACAAGATAAAATTGATGGAGTACATCGAAAGAGTCCAAAGAAGGCAGCACGTTTTGTATTATCGCGAAATGTGGGAGAGAGTGTCACTGAAATGATACAGTATTTGGGCTGGATATCATTCAAACAAAGGCATTTTTCGTTGTGACGGAATCTTCTCACGAAATTCCAATCACCAACTTCCTCCTCCAAATGCGAAAAATTTTGTTGAGAACGATCTACATATGGAGAAACGATCACCACGATAAAATAAGGAAAATCAGATCTCGCATGGAAAGATATAGGTGTTCGTTCTTTCCGCGTACTGTATGAAACTGGAATAATAGAGAATTGTGTAGATGGTTCGATGAGCCCTCTGCCAGGCACTTAAATGTGATTTACAAAGTGTCCATGAAGACGCAGCTGTAGATGTAGAAGTGTCAGCCACCCTGCTCACAATGAAATGCCAGCAGCAACCAGACCTCGATGCACGCAGCTGCAGTAAAATATCCAAATGTCTCTTCATAAAGGAACAGGCTGGCAGTGTGAAGAACCTTGTCGACACACATTCCCATCTGTCTAGTTTGGCTGATCTATGTTAACAGGCCACTGGAAGACCGAGGTACGTTCGCAAACAACTCAACAATAAAAACGTATGGCAGACATCACCAAAATATGGCCATGGACTGCGCCTCACATTCGTGTTGACTGTGGCTGATGTCAACAAGCCAATCCCAAGTGCGGATTTCGACGACCACTACAACTTGTAAGCAGACATCCCAAACGCCCAGCTGATTGATTTGACGACAAATCTGCAGCTCAGTGACAGCTAGCAGTAGGAGGACAAGGGTGGCACCAACGCGTTTTTTTTTTTTTTTTAGTGCAGATTGCCTACATCAGTGGCAGGTATCCACTCAGGTGCAAACCTTTTGTTCTCATCTGATTGCCAAGCCATTAACTTATTGTTCCGCTTTGATTAAGCAGTCCTTAACCCATTGTTCTACTAAAAGGATCATTCCTTTTGATCGACAGGTCCTTAACCTATTGTTCTGCTAAAGGGATCAACATCCAGGCCTCGCTGCTACGGATACACTTCCAGGTCTCACTTAATGAAATAGCCCCTCTTACTAATATCACTTTGATCGATTATATTGATCAATTAATTAACCTCTCCCCCTCTGATAAACCCACTCCTCTGCCACCCTCCCTCCCGGAAATTGGCAGGAAAAGACTCAGTTGATTGGTCATTTGGAAGGAATTCGATTGCAGTGTGTGGAATATTGTTCAGACAATTTAGACAATGTATAGAATATTGTTTAATTATTTATAGCAGTTTAAGGAATATAGTTCATTTATTTAATTAAATTTTTTTCCAAAAATCGATTGCAGTGTATGGAATATTGTATAAACAATTTAGACAATGTGTGGAATATTGTTTATTTAAACATTTATTGGGATTCAAGGCAGTGTATAGAATATAGCATATTTATTTATTTAAAGAATTTTTCAGGAAATCGATCCAGCCGCTTCCACCACTCCCATTCCCCTCGCCTACCTGAAAACTGGCGGCTCTGTGGTGCAGAGGAAGGATCTCACAAAGGGAAATTCAAGGTTACATTGTTTATTTATACCAAAAAAATCAGTTAGTGTGGGCTGGATTACTCTTGCTCACCATTCTCTGCTGTTTCGAAAGCTGCAGGTCTGGCAAGAAGTAATTAAATCGATCGCCTTTCTTTTTATTACAGTCGTGCAAGGAATACTGTCATGGAACTCACGTGACACATAATTACACAGTAAAAATCGATAGTGAAGCATGCACCGTCCACTGTCCGCTCTCCACTGAACCATACATAGCATCACCGCACACGTTCCCAGGAGTTGGGATTCATTGGCGGCCCCCGCAGAGCGACGACGCGGCCGTCAGCCGCTGAACTACACAAGGGTGTCAGTTTGGGTCCCACAAGCATGAGGCGGCAGCATCCCTTTCATACGTGACACCTGAGAAATACCTGCCGAAAGAACTGTCTACCTAGACACCGTTGCTGGTGCGATAATGCATAGCCTTTGTACCTGCAGTCCAGTGTGATGTTCGCGTAGCAGATCACCTTCAGCAAGATGTTTGCATAGCGGCTCATCCTCGTAGGTGCAGCTAAAAAGTTGTCAGTGTTATACTGACGTCACACCTCTATGTAAATAACAGCCAAGTGTCCATCTGGGTGTGCTATAGAATCTTTTGCAATGCTCCCCAGAATGACACAGGGTGGATTCTTCCTAGCAATACTAACGGGACAGCACGTCAGTCCCTTCCAGAAAATCTTAAAGTCCCGCAGAAATACTTAACGATAGCTTTTGTTGTTGTTGTTGGAGCTTTCATGAAGTCTCAGCTTATCTGCATGGATATTCTTGTCCTAACAGAACCTCCTTACGAGAACACCCCAAAATAACATCGACTGCATTCTTCCTTAAGGTCCTAATGAGGCATCATGTGTTCCCTTCCTGGAAATCGTGACGTCTTCTTTTCAACATACGTCTCAGAAACAGTATATGTTATCACTGCTAAAAGCCTTCCTCATGTATGTGCACAGTCACGAAAGAGAGCACTGTCTAATCACAGCTAGGGAAATCAGAACAATTACGCAAACAGAATTCAAAGCACTGTGCATGTGAAACACACAGCTCGATGGCAACTCAATGCAAACATGGTATTAGTTCACTGTTCACCCATCCAGAGGGAGCTGCGAGACAAATCTTCATAAGCAAGAAGCTTTCTCGGATTCTCTGAACTGGCGTGCAAAGGAAGGGCAAGCCCCAGCTCAGAACAAAGGCATCCACTGAGATGCTGTTCCCGGCCCCGACCTGCTTGCTTGCTGCTGTGGTTTCTACGGCCATCTCCAGACTCACAAGAATATTGGCAACCAGGCACATATTTATCAATGTAACTACAATTAAATATTAGGACTGCTGCCGCAGTCTGACACTGAGGAATGTATTGAAAATGTCTCGTCTTGGCGGCTGTGGTTCTGGAACGAATTTCAATATTTATAACGCACATGCACATATACAGAAAACAAAGCAAACGCGCTGCAAATGTGGAATATGTGGGTGGAGGCGACTGGATTCAATCCGCTGCAGTGCTGTACTACGAGGGCTATCCACAAAGTACATTACGTTTTCGTTTGTGTCCGTTAGGGGCGGGGCTAACGCGGCCATCTTGGCGTCATGGCATTCCGCCGCTCAGTCAGCATCCTGCCGTGCTAGTGAAAGGTTTGTGCTGTACTCCGTTGAGTTACTGTGACGGTTTGAAATGTCAGCTTTAATTGAAAATGCCGCAAAGTGTGAAGTGCATGCTGTAATAAGGTTTCTGACTGCAAAAAACTGTACACCGATAGAAATCTATCTAACATTAATTGAAAATGCCGCGAAGTGTGAAGTGCATGCTGTAATAAGGTTTCTGACTGCAAAAAACTGTACACCGATAGAAATCTATCGGCAGATTTGTGAAGTGTACGGGGACAACATAATCACTGAAGGTGGAGTGCGTCAATGGGTCATAAAATTTAAAAATGGTCGAACTAACGTTCACGACGAAGAGCGAAGTGGAAGACCCAGCATAGTGACTGCCGAACTTGTCGAAAAAGTCGATGCCGCGGTCCGTGAAACCCGTAATTTCACAATAACGGAACTCTCTATGAGTTATCCACAAATTTCACGAAGTTTGTTGCACGAAATCATTACCGAAAAGCTTGGTTACCACAAGTTTTGTGCAAGATGGATACCAAAAACCTTGACACAGATTCACAAAAATCAGCAAATGGCTGCAGCGTTAATGTTTATGGACGCTTACGAGAAAGATGGCGACTCATTACTCGATCGCATCGTTACTGGTGACGAAACATGGGTTAAGCATGTGAACTGCGAGACAAAATTGCAGTCAATGCAGTGGGGGCACACAAATTCCCCCCGAAAACCGAAGAAATGCATGCAGACAATGTCGGCAAGGAAGGTGATGGCGACTGTCTTTTGGGACAAAAAAATGGTCCAAATGGCTCTGAGCAGTATGCGACTTAACTTCTGAGGTCATCAGTCGCCTAGAACTTAGAACTAATTAAACCTAACTAACCTAAGGACATCACACACATCCATGCCCGAGGCAGGATTCGAACCTGCGACCGTAGCGTTCGCTCGGCTCCAGACTGTAGCGCCTAGAACCGCACGGCCACTACGGCCGGCTTTTTTGGGACAGAAAAGGTGTGATTTTTGTGGATTACCTGAAAAGAGGCACTACAGTAAACTCTCAAAGGTACTGCCAAACTCCGCGCAACCTCAGAAGAGCAATACAAAACAAGCGCAGGGGAAAGTTGGGCTCAAAGATCTTGCTGATTCACGACAACGCCCGAGCCCACACGGCAAATGCCACTCGTGAAGTTCTCGAATCTTTTAAGTGGGAGTTGTTTCCTCATCCGCCGTACAGTCTCGACCTGGCACCGAGCGACTTCCCAGCAATGAAGAAGTGGTTGGCTATGCAGCGTTTTGATGACGACGCACAGCTTCAAGAAGAGATAACCACGAGGTTGAAGGCGCAGGCGGCCGAATTTTACGACGAAGGAATTTCCAAGCTCGTCCATTGCTACGATAAGTGCCTTAATTTAAATGGCAACAATGTAGGAAAGTAGTATTTAAGTATGGCTTCCATCTGTATATAATAAAAAAATTCCAATTCTTTATTTATTTTTAATTCCAAAACGTAATGTACTTTGTGGATAGCCCTCGTATGCCGCCCGATCAGAAAAATAGTGCATTTTGCTCTTGGTGTTGGCAGCTGTACTACATTTACAAGCTATTTTAGAACACGGAACGACAAGTGATGTTGTGATCGTATGGGTAGAAGTCACATAAAATCGATAGAACTACGAAAAATCGTGGAAAATTGAGGGAAAATACACCGAAATGTGGGGAAATTGAGGAAGCACTTGCGTGTCTTCTGGTTGGCTCAGAACAATTCTTGTACATGGGAACAAGTACGCGACAGCAAGAAGAATCCGAATGAACGTCAACATGGAAGCGAAGGGAACCAGGGAAACTGTCATTTTTTCCTGTCGAGGCAGCACTCTACTGTATGTCTATTGAGGTAACAGAGAAACACGCGAGTTGATTACTGTATTTGACGCTTTTCAGGAAAACAGAGTACCACCTGCCTCTACACTTACATGCATCTGCGTTAAAGGATAACAGAGAGTGATCGGTTGAGATGGGGCTGTAACGAGGTATGATTTAATGACAGAATGAAGATGCATTCTAGAGAAGGGGAAGGAGATGTTGCTGCAGGTCATTTGACCATTTTTTCCGCTTTTCTATCAGGATGCGTCAGTCGTGTGACAGCCTGAATTCGACTCATATACAACCACGTGGTCTGTGTGTGACTTAGAGCACTGTCTACTTGCGATCGTTAACAGCAAACCTCTCAGTCATTAGAGGATTTCCATGTCATGTGTGACGAAACGTGACCATCTTGTTTCATGAACGACGATTTATGTGACATACTCCATTCCCCTGTCGCATCTTGGGTATAAAATGGAGACTTCAGTTCCATATCTAAGGTGATTCTAAGTTAGTTACAGGTGTACGTAAGGTACTTCAATCCCCGTGTGTACACCTGCTTGACAGATCTCCTGTTTACAGAGTTAGTGGCGGAATGACGTGTGATTTCACATGTCAAACGCCTCTGCTATGAATTTATCTCTTTCCTTGAAAGAGATATTCTCTGTTACTAACGATCATTTCATAAAGGACTGATGAGAGAATAGCGTAATTTCCGAACCGTTAGCTGGTTTTAAATGCAGAAACGTGTAGCCTTTTGAGTGTGTGTGTTTATGACCCCTCTTACCAGTACCCTCCTGGCACTGATCCCAGACACTAGAACAATACTTTAAAACTGATAGCGTAGTTCATTTACGTAAAATGCTTCGAACTCCATCTGTCTGGAGCTCCATCAAACATAAAGGCCACTCATTTCTTGTTCTTCTTAACCATTTGCTATTACATCACAACACTTTCAAATCTGCTACTACACGCCGATAAGGGGTGCTAATCTCCTCAACATGCTTGCATCTGGAGAAATCTTGTGCACTTGGATGGGGGAGGACTCGGAAAGTTCCATTCATTCATGCGGAACGTAACTGTCTACTTCTGGTCAGCTGCAGATTGAATCAATAACGGTGCTGCAGAGCGGGTTGGTCAAAGACAGTGCGAGGGGATCTTTCAGAGTCTGATTTTACCCTAAGAGTACGAGAATGCCCTGTGACTCCCATCTGCCTAGAGACAGATCATAAATTATGCACTATGCTCGAGGTGCTAGAAATATGTAGATCACTGTCTGGGATACTTTCTTTGGACATTTGTGGTAAGTTCCTATGGGACCAAACTGTTGAGGTCATCGGCCCCTAGGCTTACACACTACTTAATCTAACTTAAATTGACTTAAACTAACTTACACTAAGGACAACACTCACACCCATGACGAAGGGAGGAGTCAAACCTTCAATGGGGAAAGCTGCGCGAACCGTTGCAAGGCGCCTCAGACCGCACAGCTACCCCACACGGCCTGGTATACCTTGATAATGTATATGTTCGAGAATTAACAATGAATGGACGACTGCACAGTCATCTATCTACACTCGGAATGATACTTGCAAAGTAGAGAAGGGGCAGTTTAGGGATCAAACTGAAATTGGAAAACATGCTGTCATATCATTGGTCCGTGTTTAAATTAGTGTAATATTGCTAAAATTGTTTACACTATTAACTGTGATGCTTATTATTGCAGTACAACGACAGTGTCTTTTCCATCCCATCCGTCCCCTGATACGCTGTTGGTTACCACATAATGATTGACTGACATCACTTTTTTGAGATGGAGAAAGAGTTTTGGTGGAGGGTCAACACCTTCTGGATATGTCGTGATTGCTCACATGTCTGCAATATGAGTAATCGGTCGATATGGAATGCAGAGCCATCAGCTATCCCATCACTGTGACAGATGAGTTTACATGTAGAGGCCGTCAATCAGCTTTGGACAGCAGTTTGCAAGCTCTCCACAACGCCGCAGCACTCTCCCAGTATCCTTATGTTGTGACTGTCTTTTATTTAAAATCATCCAGTGTGCGTGTGTGTTATGGTAGCAGCAGCAACAACAACATGATTTACGTGGTGTGACACCTAGTTTTCTGTGAGAGGTAATGGAGCACAATGTGGTTATGTCAGTTTAGAATCTGACCTCAAAGTCGTGGCGGCAAAGACAAAATGTACAACAGTGTACAAAGCGTGTTACAGCAGAAAAAAATGTTTCAAACAACGACACAGGGAACCTCTCTTGGGACTGACAGTATAGTCTGTGGCCTATAGTCACCCACCTCCTCCTACAGTATGGGCATTGACACTTTACACTGGTCTGTGCAATGGATCAATACCTGTATATTTAATAGGATCGCCACATGTACTTCTTGCCAGCACGCAGTCGATATTTGTATCGATATGTGGAAAGAGGGAGATGCAGTAAAAATCTTATCAAGTTCTCTATCGGATGAAGTTAGCTTTTAAAGTTCGTAATTTCTCGCTGTTGTATGGTACAGAATAACAACGATAAAGTTTTGGGGTGACAGATGTGAATGGATCCTGAGGGACATGGATCGGCTTCGGACTGCAGTACCTGTATCCAGTTCGAAGATGCACCACAATGCAGAAGCAAACTCCTCGTCCTTCTCCCAGTTCCCATATTGTCTTTTATACTACCTCATGTTGCAGGACTAGGCTTCATTTGGCGCTGACCTTACACATCATACACTGTTGTCGGAGCTATGACAACATGTTCCCACTTCCACCGAATGGTCAAAACAGCGTCCTGTCACACTAACTCAGGTCACTCCGTTTTTACACAGGTTACTGAAGGTGGTAGATACAGCTCTCACCGACTTCTGCTCAGTTCTGACTTAAATTGGAACAATCACATGCATAAAGCTGCAGTAATGGCAGCAGTTGCAAGAGGCATAGGGACTGCCTAAAAAGCCACGTTGGGATTTTACTGTTAAGACAGGTTCGAAAAAGGTGACTCGTTTTGTGATATGAGAGTACCACAAATATGATTAACTGGTGGCTGTAATCATCAAAGAACTTCTCCATAGGATTCAATGCAGGTATGTGGTTGAATGGAAATACTTCATTCCAAATCGCAAACAGCATTTCTACCAGAGAGTGTAACTCTACAGATCTGAAAAGCCTATGTACATTTCTTACGACCTCAGTCAGCACACCATCTTCTGTTTGCTATTATTCTTAATCAATCATCACCTATAACTCAGTGGATATATCGCAGAACCTCTGACATGGCATAGAGACAGAATGCATTACAAATACTGGAAAAATATCTAGCGGCGGCATGAGGGAGTTACAAATACCGGCTTCATAGCGCATTCCTTAGCCGAATCACTTTCTAAATTTGGTGATTTTATAACGTGGTTGCACCGTCGGTGACGCGTAACCGCACTGTTGGTCCGATAATATACACTCCGGTGATCACCATATTCAGTGTCGCGGCACTTGTCTGGAAAAACCACGTTATTCGGAGGTAATGCCATACCTCGATTTATACGGCTTGTATAGTATAGAAAAAGACTATGTCCAGTCGAAAGAAGGGTATGGATTTGACGTGGAATACTGCGATAGCAAAGGGAGTGGAAGATTCTTTTTTTAGTTGGAAAAGTATGTCAAGTCATAAGAATGATACAGATATTTCTATTTCCTGAGACACAGCCATCAGCAGGGGGTATTTCCGATACTTCACTCATTCTCGAATGTCGTTCAACAGAGACCGCAATCATAATATTAAATTGTAAATATAGCATTCAAATATGTATGTAGCCAGTTTCCTAGGACGATTCTGTCTGGGGTGTATGGCGTGCGGCGGCGGTGGCCTGTGCCGGAAGTGATCCATGTATCTGGCTAACGGCAGGAGCTGTCCGAATGGAAGGCCTTGTAGGTGTGCAGGAATGTAGATGACCTGACGGCTTCGTCCTCTAGACGCCTGAATAGTGAACTAATACTCAGTATGTATTGGACAGCTTTCGTTATGGCGTGTGTTCCCCATGGAAATTTCACAAGATTTAACATGGACTTGTGTTTGCGCTGGACCATTATTCCCTCCCATGTAAATTATCCAGTTGCATGCTTCTGCACATTTCCCGCCTTTATTTAGCTGAGAGAACATCGATTGTGGTGTGTGCAAATAGCAGTAAAAGACGGGTCGAAGACACGTTTGCTGGTTCTCTAAACATGAGAAACACGTTAGTTGATTTTTTTAGTTATAGGGATGATTTGGAATCTCTTATATCACTGACATCGGTATTCGCTAGTGGAAATATCAGTTTATTTTTTTCGAGTTTTCACTTGAAGGTTTTCACAGACGGGATAAGTTTCTAGTTCTACATCTACATCTACATCTACATTTATTCTCCGCAAGCCACCCAACGGTGTGTGGCGGAGAGCACTTTACGTGCCACTGTCATTACCTCCCTTTCCTGTTCCAGTCGCGTATGGTTCGCGGGAAGATCGACTGTCGGAAAGCCTCAGTGCGCGCTCGAATCTCTCTAATTTTACATTCGTGATCTCCTGGGGAGGAATAAGTAGGGGGAAGCTATATATTCGATACCTCATCCAGAAACGAACCCTCTCGAAACCTGGACAACAAGCTACACCGTGATGCAGAGCGCCTCTCTTGCAGAGTCTGCCACTTAAGTTTGTTAAACATCTCCGTAACGCTATCACGCTTACCAAATAACCCTGTGACGAAACGGGCCGCTCTTCTTTGGATCTTCTCTATCTCCTCTGTCAACCCAACCTGGTACGGATCCCACACTGATGAGCAATACTCAAGTATAGGTCGAACAAGTGTTTCGTAAGCCACCTCCTTTGTTGATGGACTACATTTTCTAAGGACTCTCCCAATGAATCTCAACCTGGAACCCCCTTACCAACAATTAATTTTATATGATCATTCCACTTCAAATCGTTCCGTATGCATACTCCCAGATATTTTACAGAAGTAACGGCTACCAGTGTTTGTTCCGCTATCATATAATCATACAATAAAGGATCCTTCTTTCTATGTATTCGCAATATATTACATTTGTCAATGTTAAGGGTTAGTTGCCACCCCCTGCACCAAGTGCCTATCCGCTGCTGATCTTCCAGCATTTCGCTGCAATTTTCTAATGCTGCAACTTTTCTGTATACTACAGCATCATCCGCGAAAATCCGCATGGGACTTCCGACACTATCTACTAGGTCATTTATATGTATTGTGAAAAGCAATGGTCCCATAACACTCCCCTGTGGCACGCCAGAGGTTACTTTAACCTCTGTAGAAGTCTTTCCATTGAGAACAACATGCTGTGTTCTGTTCGCTAAAAACTCTTCAATCCAGCCACACAGCTGGTCTGATATTCCGTAGGCTCTTACTTTGTTTATCAGGCGACAGTGCGGAACTGTATCGAACGCCTTCCGGAAGTCAAGGAAAATAGCATCTACCTGGGAGCCTGTATCTAATATTTTCTGGGCCTCATGAACAAATAAAGCTAGTTGGGTCTCACACGATCGCTGTTTCCGGAATCCATGTTGATTCTTACAGAGTAGATTCTGGGTTTCCAGAAATGACATGATACGCGAGCAAAAAACATGTTCTAAAATTCTACAACAGATCGATGTCAGAGATATAGGCCCATAGTTTTGTACATCTGCTCGACGACCCTTCTTGAAAACTGGAACTACCTGTGCTCTTTTCCAATTATTTGGAACCTTCCGTTCCTCTAGAGACTTGCGGTACACGGCTGTTAGGAGGGGGGCAAGCTCTTTCGCGTTCTCTGCGTCGAATCGAAATGGTATCCCATCAGGTCCAGTGGACTTTCCTCTGGTGAGTGATTTCAGTTGCTTTTCTATTCCTTGGACACTTATTTCGTTGTCAGCCATTTTTTCGTTCGTGCGAGGATTTAGAGAGGGAACGGCAGTGCGGTGTTCCTCTGTGAAACAGCTTTGGTAAAAGGTGTTCAGTATTTCAGCTTTACGCGTGTCATGCGCTGTTTCAATGCCATTATCATCCCAGAGTGTCTGGATATTCTGTTTCGATCCACTTACTGATTGAACGTAAGATCAGAACTTCCTAGGATTTTCTGTCAAGTCGGTACATAGAATTTTACTCAGTGGTTTACAGTACCCTGCATGTCGCTAAGGTTTTGGGTTTCCAGGTAAATAATTTCCAATCTATATCTTCTGAACTATACCGTCCATGCGAAAATTCTATGTAAGTGATATTGCTATGTACTTGATATCGAGAAGTATCGCGTAAATGCCATAATATACTGGCAAACAACGTGAAAATACGTGTGTTCTTGTAATTCCAGAGATGGGTGTAGAAAGCAAGCAAGCAGGTCAGGACCAAAACAGTGATGCCTTTGTGCCGAGGGGAATTGACCCAGCCTTTGTACTAAAGTCTTCGTGGTACATATACATGTGTCTGGTGGTCGCTACTGTGTGTCCCATCATGAGGGAGATATAGACTCAGCACATCAATAGCCGTAAGGGGAAAGAAAGACCTTTTTTACATGAAAAATTATGTACGGTATAGATATAGAGATTCGTTCCAGAACCGCGGCTGTCAAGAGGAGAAATTTCCAGTACATTGCTCGGAGTTAGATTGCAGCAGCAATCCTAATATTTAATTACAGTTACACTGATAAAAATGTGCCTGGTTCCCAATATTCTTGTGAGTCTGGAGATGGCTGTAGAAAGCACAGCAGCAAGCAAGCAGGTCGGGGCTGGAAACAACTTCTCAGCGTATGCTTTTGTTCCGAGCTGGGACTTGCCAATCCTTCGTTTCAGAGAGTCCGAGAAAGCTTCTGGCTTACTATGATTTGGCTCGCAGCTCCCCCTGGATGGGTGAATAGTCGCCATCGGGACCGCATGTGTCACGTGTGTACTCTGCAGAAATTTGAGAAGATTCAATATGACGAGTGTTTGTGCTGGGAGTATTGATAGCAATCGAACTCCTACCACTCAGGTTCTCCTGGGATGCTGGGTCATCCACAGAAGGCCAGCCTCTCTCTGGCTGTTGCGCTTCTGCAGATGCAGTCATGGGCTGCGTTTATTGTGGCAGTTTTCCCCATCAGCACTGCACAGCAGCACAGTGAGTATGTGGGACGTATTTGACGATCTGTAGATCTCTTTTGCGGGGTTTAACTGTCAGTACAATATGGCGATCTACACAAAATAGTTTTATCGTTGAATGTCACGTCTGCAGAAAAAAGTGGCGGCCAGTGCTCCCACAAAAGCAGCATCAGTAATTTGGTGGGTAAATCCAGTAAGAGAAAATCAGAATACTCCATTCATTCACAGGAAGTCCTTTTTACTGGGGCACGGGAGCCTCTACAGATTGGTTTAAACAAGATAGAGGCAAGGAAAGTCCTAAGAAAGCAAGTGTTCAAAGACAAGTTGAAGCAGACCATCCATCTCTAGTGGGGACGCTGTTACTCATCCGCCACTGTGGCCTTAGGACATCTCCAGACCATTAGCTGTAGCACATCGAAAATTTCCGCCAGTTTTCTCTTCTGTAGGACAGCACTTCGAATTCTGTTTGTGCAATTGTTCTGATTTCCCCTGTCTGTGCTTAGACAGTGCTCTCTTTCCATACAACAAGAATGCTTTTATGATTAACGGTGTTTTCATGAGCGTGCACAGACATGATGAAGGCTTTTAGCAGTGAGAACGTTTACCGTTTCTGAGACGCGTGTTGAAAGTAGGACGTCTCGATTTGCTGGAGGCGAACGCGTGATGCTTCGTTAGCAGCAGCAGGAAGAATGCAATCGGTGTTATTTTGGGCTATTTTCGTAAGCAGGTCCTGTTAGGACAAAAATATCCATGCAGACAAGCTGTGACATCATGAAAGCTCCAACAACAACAACAAAACTGACCTTTAACTGTTTCTGCGACAATTTAAGATTTCCTTGAAGGGACTTACATGTAATGGACGTAATGTCCCATTAGGATCGCCAGGAAGAAAACATCCTGTGTTATTCTGGGGAGCATTGCAAATGATTTCTATAGCACATCCAGATGGAGTCTAGGCTGTTATTTACATAGATGTGTGATGTAAGTGTAACACTGACAACTTATTAGCTGCACGTGCAAGGATGAACCGCTATGCAAACATCTCACTGAGGGTGATCCGCTATGTGAATATCTAGCTGGACCGCAGGTACAAAGGCTATGCATCATCACACCAGCAACAGGGTCTAGGTAGACACGTGTTTCGACAGGCATTCCTCAGGTGTCAAGTATGGAAGGGATGCTGCCACCTCATGCTCGTGGGACGTGAACTGACCCCTGTGCTTGGTTTGGCAGCTGACGGCCGCGTCGTTGCTCTGGGGGAGCCGCCAGTGCATCCCGACTCCTGGGAGTGTGTGCGGTGGGAGTCTGTGCAGTCCAGTGGAGAGGGGATGGCAGGCGGTATGGGCTTCGCGATCTAAAGATTTTTTACTGTGAAATTACGTGTGATTTGAGTTTCAGGATAGTATTCCTTGCACGACTGGAATAAAAAGAAAAGCAATCGATTTAATTACTCCTTAACAATATCTGCATGTTTCGAAACAGCAGAGAATGGTGAGCAAGAATAATCCAGCACACACAAACAGATTTTTTTTTCTATAAATAAACAATATACCCTTGAATTTCCCTTTGTGAGATCCTTCCTCTCCACCACAGATCCACCAATTTTCAGGTAAATGAGGGAAGGGGGAGTGGAGAGGGGGGAATGTGGTGGTGGAAGTGGCGGGATCGATTTCCTGAAAAATTCTTTAAATAAATAAATATGCTATATTCTATATACTGCCCTGAATCTCAATAAATGCTTAAATAAACAATATTCGACACATTGTCTACATTGTTTAATCAATATTCCATACACTGCAATCGATTTCTGGAAAAAAAATTGACTAAATAAATAAACTATATTTCATACACTGCCATAAAGAAGTAAACAATATTCTATACATTGCCTAAATTATGTATACAATATTACATACACTGCAATCAAATCCCCTCCAAATTATCTATCAACGAAGTCTTTTTCCCACCAATTTCTGGGTGGGAGTGGAGGCGTTTGTTAGAGGGGGAGAGGTTAATTATTTGATCAATTTAATTAAGTAGTCAATCAAACTGATAAGAGTGAGAGTGGCTATTCCAGTAACTGAGACCTGAAAGTGTACATGTAGCAGCGAGGTGGAGGGGGCTGTGGTGGTTTCCTGAGGGGTGGGGGGAGGGTGAGGGTGGTCGAACAATCGGCTAATGACCTGTCAATCAAAAGGAAAGATCCTTTTAGCGGAACAATTTGGTTATGCACTTGTCAATCAAAAGGAAAGATGCTTTTAGCAGAACAATAGGTTAAAGACCTGTCAATCAAAGGAGAACAATAGGTTAATGACCTGCCAATCAAAGGAGAACAATAGGTTTGCCCCTGAGTGCATACCTGCCCTTGATGTAGGCAACCCACACTAAAAAAAGCACGTTGATGCCGCCCTTGTCCTCCTGCTGCCAGTTGCTTTCTTCAGCCTTACATGAGTAGAGACCCACGGCTGTGCGCAGACATGCTGAACAAATTTCCAGGACTCACTCACCGGCTGGTGCACTGAAGGACACCAAACATTAGACAGTCCATCACATTGTGACTACACCCAGCCCACCCACCTCATGCCATTCATGTCGACTCCTGCCCCAGCCACTCGCTGTAGCAAAGGCTGAGTTTGAGGCCTTGTTGCGACGGGATGCTGTTTGACCTTCATGCAGTTCATTGTCCTCTACCTAGCACTTAGTCCCCAAATGGGTAGGAGTCCTGGGAGTCAACCACCTTCCCTTATATTCTACACTGTATACCTCAGTTGATTTAATGGGCAAGGGAAAAGAAAGAAATGACCGGTAAGGTTCTATACAACATTTCCCTCTAGCTGAAACCACATGGGAAGAGGAAATGAAAAAAGTATTAACCTCCATTACAGAAAGTGCCAAATTAAGGAAAGTTATTGGCTTATGGGATATGAGAGACCTCTCCAGCTGCTAGATCTGTGAATATAGTAGCATCAGTTACAGTTCTTTGCATAGTTTAAATCCACAAATGAGTGAGATTACAATGTTTCAGATTATTCACATTTCCTGATAAGGCATAAATATAACTTTAATGTTTTCTGTTAAAACCAACTGTGAGGAAAGAAACAAACCAGCATATAGTTGTGTGTGTAATTTTTGTTTAAAATTATATGAAACAAGAATGAATATACAGAGTGACAGAGTGTTTCAGAAGTGATGTTCATTGTTCAGGAATGATCATTCGAACCAAAAAAGTCAAGTAAACATGGGATCTAAAACGCATACATCTCAAACATTCATTAGAAGAGTCATGTTTCAAAGTAGCTAAGATGAACAAGTGTTCATAGCTCTTAAGGTACGCATTTTATAGCACTTGCTGACTGGACATTGTTTTCTTGTTTTGCTCCATACTACCACTTCCAAAAATATGGAAAGCAAAGAGGTTTCAGTAGAAGAGATTTGTTTCACAGTACCGAAGATCAAGGATTGCTCGTAGCTCTTAAGGTATGAGTTTTATAGCCCCTAGCCTATGTGTGTCCGAAGGTTTGTTGGAGCATTGTGCAATAACTGAAAGTAAATTGGTTAATAACTTTTCGAAATTTTTGCTAAAAGCATTGCCTCACTTTATATTAGGAACACATTAAAAAAAAAAAAAAAAAAAAGAAAACATACAGCCTTTGTCCAGCCGAACGTTTATTAGAATATCATGCATACATTTTTAAGTAAATAGGTCAAAAAGTTTTCGTGTTTTTGGTAAGGGCGTTTCCCCTTTATATAGTATTTATGCATTTATTCATAACATATGCTAAAATATGTAGTCTGTGTCCCCCAAAACTCTTATTAGAGTATCATGTCAAAATTTGAAGGAGATCAGTCGAGAAGTTTACGAGATTTTTCGTAAAAACATTAAACTACGACTTGTCTTTATATAATAGTATAGATTTTGTTCTTTCACCTCAGAATCATCCATGTTGATTCAATTATTCTCGTTTAACACACTTACATTTGTTCTATGTAAAAGACGAGATTAGGCCATGTAACAGGACATGCTCCTCTAGTATTACTTTTCCTCAACAGTAGTTGTCGAAACCAGTATTATTTTTCAAGTTTTGTAAAGATCAGTATTATTTCAGTTGCTTCTCTGAAACATTTCATATAATTTTATACATAGTATGTTATATTTCAAGCTAAAATTTATGAAAATGAACTACTTTATAAAATAATTTAATTTAGTTGTTATAATCTATAGGTACTAGTTCTGAATGTACAGTTAAAATAGTTTTTGTAGAAACATGTGAAATTACAAATTATTTGTACACCTAAAATTTCTGTTGTTAATTACGCAGTCCTGTACTGTTTTCCAAGTTTATTTCTGGAAACATTTATGAAACAATAATCGAAATTAATAATGTAACGAAAACTAGCAGGAATTCATTTGTTAAAAAAACTGTAAACCTTTTGAAATACTGTTATTTCTGTAGAGTGAAAGAGTCATAAGGTCGCCTCTGATGTGATCGAACGTACTTTTGTATAATAGGTGGGAACAATGTTATTTCGGCTTCCTTAACCACCATTTACTATAGTGGGGTCATTTTTGACCCCAGCATAAACACTATCTTATTTATCTCTGGAATGGCGCTGCTCTTGCGCCAAAGATTGTATATATTCTCTTAGAAGTCAATTTTCTTCAAGGAAACGTTTTAGTGCAAGTCGTGACATTGTTTTTTGCAGAGTAATTGAATTTTGGGGTCACTAAAGACCCCAGGAAAGTACTTACGTGCACATTATTTCTGAATATTCCATTGTGTTTTCTGATTTGTGTGTGTGTGACCTAACAATGAGTAGTGAATATTTTCACATCGACAGACATGTTATGACGACGGAAGAGGTTATGGACTATTTAGACAACTTAGAAAATGAATCTGCAGAAGAAGAACGAAGCCAGGAACATGATTCCGATATAAGTGGTTGTGAAAGTAAACACAGTACTCACAAAATAGACACAACAATTTCTGATCTGGGTGTTGCAGAAGACGAAATCTCTGAAAATAATTCTAGTAGTTACTAATGTGGGAAAAACAGGTTCAAATGGTCGCAAAAACCGCCCAGTAGTTCTAGACCGAGAAAATCTAATATTATTGTTTAGTTGCAGGGAATTACTGGACCTGCTCTGCAATGTAAGTCTTTTATGCCATTTGAAGCATGTTCTCTGCTTATTACAGATGATATGCTTAACACTATCGTAGATCAGACAAATTTACAAATTTCTGAAGCGAGTGCAAACTATGGTGTGACTGTGACTTATGTTGATCATGTGTCTCTAGAAGAAATGCGAGCTTTTTTCGGATTGATTTATCTCGCTGTTGCTTGTAAATCTAATCAAGAGAATGCAGACTCGCTTTTTGCTACGGAGCTAACAGGAAGACGAATATTTAGAACAACAATGTCCAAGGAACGGTTTCTTTTTCTTCTGTCTGTTATCAGATTTGATAACCGAGCAACAAGGAAAAAGACCAAATAATCAGGTGACAAGTTGGCAGCTATTTCTGAATTGTTTAACTAATTTATATCCCACTCTGCAGCAAATTATAGCTGCTCACAATTTGCAACAGTTCATGAAATGCTAGTAGGTTTTTAGAGTGTATCTATAAAGCAAGCCCCAATAATATGGGTTAAAAATTATGTGTTTGTGTTGTGCAAAATCTCACTATCTGCTAAACGCTTTTATTTATTCAGGGAAAACGAAGCATCCCAACACAGTCTGTTCTGAACTGGTTCAGCCTATTCCTAAGACAAAGAGAAACGTAAGTGGAGATAACTGGTTCACCACTGTAGAACTGGCTAATGTACAAAAGATTGGCCTGGTATACGTCGGCACACTTCAGAAACAGAAACGTGAAATTCCGGCAGAATTTCTTCCCAATAAATCATATTAAGTGGGACACACAAAATTTGGTTTCACTATGGGTATAACAATACGCTTCCATGTCCCCAGGAAAAGTAAATCAGTAGTCATGCTATCATCAATGCATCATGACAAGTGTATTGATGAGTAGAGTGGTAAAGCTCATATTATTCTATTTTACAATTCTGCAAAGGGGGTATTTGGATGCTCTTGATCAGAAGAGTGCTCTCTGTAAATGTGGAAGAAGATGTAAAAGTTGGCCACTAGCCATATGGTGGGCTGTAATGTATATTGCTGTTATTAACAGTTGCGTAATATAGCAGTACTCCAATCCTAACACAAAGATGCCACGTTGTCAATTTATGAAAGAATTGTCAACAACTCTAACTGAAAATCACGTGAAACCACACGCTACTGTACCAACTCTATCAACAAGTTTGAAAACATTAATTAATTCAGAATGTCGTTTGGAAGAGGAGTTACAACCGTCAAGCTCATGTGGGCCTAAAAAGCACCAAAGAAGGAACTTTTGCTCGCGAATTCATGACAAAAAAGTGTCAGTCACTTGTCAAGATGCAACAAATATGTCTGCAAAAACCACTCTCAGCAGAAGACATTATGTGTACAATGCCACAAATAGTAACTTTATGACGAACAACCATATTTTAGAAATGGAAATTTTTGTTAAGCATAAAGTAATGGCTGTTAACTTCTTTACTATGCATTAAAATTACATTTCCCCTTTAAGAGATTGATTTGGACCTTAACCAACTAGGCAGATGAAACAAATAACAAGAGTTACTACTAAAATTAAAAATTTGTTACTTTAAATCTACCTCTGCATTGAGAAATGAAAAAATGTAGATATTTTTATGAGTTTCTGGCTTTCTCGTACCTCATATTTAGATTAAAGTAGTTGTAAATAAGTTGAAATGAATGTGTATAAAACAATTACCATAAAAATTTAGTCAAAGTAAATGGAGATACTAATAATTTTTGGGGTTACTAATGACCCCACGATAGTAGTTTTGAAAGTCAAAAATATCGATAGTAACACAGAGTTACTGTGAAAAATCAAAATTCTATGTGATATACTAAAATGTGAGAAAATCAGGGGAAAATATATTTACATAAGAATTGTGCAACAACACTCTTCAAATTTATTTAGTTCAAACCAACCGTGAGGGCCTGATGTTAGATTATCAGTTTCAAGAATCAGAACCCTAAACAAAAAAAAAAACAAAAAAACAAATAAAATGGAGTCATCTGCACATGACAAGCTAAGTAAACTTGAAAGTTTGTTGTAATCTTTGCCCCTCTCAAAGCTTCATAAAAGACTTTGCTTATTAATTACTTGGACTAGATATTGTTTAATGTGGATTATTATATGGAAGAAGGAAGGCGAGGGGAGACCACAACTACCGCTTATTTATACGGTCATTTACGTTATTTTGGTCGGTCATTCCAGGTTTGTTATAACATGTAGCGGATCGACAGTTTGTGTTGCAGCTGGAAGTTGTCAAACACTCTTAAAAACAAATTACATCTTTTATACGTTACTTTCAATGGAGCAATGTTTTCTTTCTCTAAGAAAAGGTTGTCCATTTCCATCAACTTAAGTCTTCACTCGAGAATTTGTTTCTATCAGGAAGAGAAACGTATCACGCAATAAACGTATGCCATGACCAAGCACTCTTTTGTGTTTGCACGGTAAGTCGACACAGGGCTCGTTTTGTGGTATTATTTCTTCGACGACGCTAATGTTCTGTAATCGCACCACGAGATGTCTGCTGTCAGAGGGTAAGAGGAAAATGCCCCATACAAATGCGCAACATGAGCTGCCGGGTCCAAGCGGCAAATATCAGCGTCTCATTGTTAGCGTAGTGAGTGGGCCAAGTATAGTACTTCACGCCGTCGCGTCGGCGGCGGCTGACATATCTACAAGCTAGTCACGTGAAGTTGGCCCCCGACTTTGGAGAAATATACACTTTTTCAGAGTTCTTCATAAGTATGCCGCAGTTCTAGAGTTCTCCTTACAGAATTAGATGGTTCTGCAGAATTTTGCTAAGAAAACAATAATACTTCGGAAAAATTTAATCTTGTAAAAAAAATTACCAAACCTGCAGAAAATAGCAAGAGCGTATTTTTTATTTAAAAAAATAATAATGCACGATGGTAAAATGTTAAACATTGAAACCGTAGGACGGTGACAGGCGTTCACTGGCTGATAGGTAAGGATACAGAATGGCTATGACAAAGAGATATCAAGAAGCCGCGTCAGTTCACACAATAGCGATGGGATGTGGACAGCAAACGGGCTGACAGCATCACTAGATCCCCCTCTCACCAACGTGTGTTAACTCTCCAAAACAGATAGTTGTATGTGTGTCGAAAACAGTACATTTCACACATCTGATACAGCCGGAGAGAAGCTCGAAAAATAGTTGAAAGTAAGATACATGATTTTCAAAATTAGACACATGTGCAAGTAAAAGGAACTGATATGTATCATGTGTGAAAAAAATGTCAATCTATGATATGTAGATACTGCATATGCTAACAGTGTTTGCTGCAGTCATGGACTTTGCGGCTGGTCCCGGCGGAGGTTCGGGTCCTCCCTCGGGCATGGGTCTGTGTGTTTGTCCTTAGGGTAATTTATGTTAAGTAGTGTGTAAGTTTAGGGACTGATGACCTTAGCAGTTAAGTCCCATAACATTTCACAAACATTTGAACATTTTTTTGAGCTACCCGTGTTGTGCACGGAGCCCTGTTATTCTCTATCAGCATATTTCTCGTTATTCCATCTGTAATAGCGTCAGTACGTGATCCATGTATATCGCTTTCCATTTGTGGAATCACACTACTTTACACTGCATTCAAATATTTTACCATTCAAAATACACATTACTTGCAATTCCCGTGTATCGGAGGAGAGTACCACAGCACTCACACTCCAAGCAAGTAACATCACCATTCCCTCTCGCATACAGAACTAATGGGAGTATGACGACTTCGTCTTGTCACCATGTCTCTCTATAACGCACCGTCTTTCCACTATTAATGCATATGCGATACCATTCACTCTCTTGTATCTAGTCGTTACATTAAGGGCCTACAGCCACTCTCCTCGGCGTATTCCTATTACTCCAGCTGTACTGTGCTCTTTTTATTTCTAAGCGTACTGGTGATGTCATGTCTATTCCTCCCTCTGTATAAATAACAAACTACATACATTTCTTTCAAGATTCTGTCATATATCTCAATGTTCAGTGCAAATCTCTCAGTCATTTTGGGAACAATAGTTCTCTTCCTTAGTACAGACTTGTAGCTTCCTAGGAACGTATCCAAGAGATCTCCAGACAGTCTTAACCAGTACTTACGCCAAAAATTTCACTATTTTCTCTGTGTAAATACAGATAACATGTATGACTCTTTTGTACGGTTTTACCATATTTTACATATCTTAACCCTTTTTTCAACTTTTTCCACTTTCGCTGTTGTCATATTTTTCCATTTTTCCGATTATTCCAATTTTTCCCATATTTTCCATATTCTGTGTGTAAATGTACGAGTCTTACATGCTCTTATTGTTGACCTTACCAGATGTGGGTTATTTTTACGATCCAGCTCTGATACAGAGTCCCAACCCAGCCAGAGTAACTATTAACTATAGTTCTCCCAGATGTCAACCCACGTAATTCCAGCTGACAAACCAAGTGCTGAACCACTCGCACGTACGTGGATTGATGTACAGGTTGAGTGTTGACTTTTTTCTGCTATAGACAGACACATATTTCAGTTACACTACGATGTGTGTCAGATACAATGCAAAGTGGTATGATTTCATAAACGAAATGCGATGCAGATGGATCACATATTGACATCATTCCATATGAAGTAACGAGAACTTTGCTCGTAGAGATAAAAGGACTTACTGCACATCACGAGTAGTATAATTTTTAACTAGATGACTTAGATTAGCACCTAATATAACTGCTCAGCATTTGTCTTACTTTTTAAACCATTTATCTTAGTTTCAATCATTATTTAAATTGCTCTCTCTGACAGTATCAGTTGTGGGAAATATACTGCTTTCGACACATGCAGTTGTTTGTTTTGGAGGGGAGTTAATTCACAATGGAGAGAGAGAACTCTGGAGATGCTGTCAGGTCAGGTTGATTGCTGTCCATACCTCATCACTACTGTGTGAAAGGTTAGATTTGACGCTGCTGAATTGACGGTCGCTTTCGATATCTCCACCTCATGGCCATCCTGGGTCTTATCTGTCAGCCAGCGACCGCCTAACACTGTCCCGTAGTTCTAATGCTCAACATTTCATAATCACACATTATTATTTTTTAATAAAGAAACACATTCTTGCTGTTGGAACTGGTCTACAGTAAAATACGTGTTAAAAAAGCTGTAGAAACGCGTTTTAGGCTCCACCTACAAGATATCGCTGTTTATAAAACTATTACTGCGCATGTCCACGTTGTCTTCGGCAGGTGTGGATCTAATGCGGACTGTTATCTGTCTGTCTGTAATTCTGAGACGTTTACTGCAGAGGATGCATAAGCGTATCCAAGGTCAAATTCTAGATTGTCTGTATTGTTTTATCAAAATAGCATAGTCGCTCACTGAAGTGCGCTGTGACCTTAATTCAATGGGGCCACTTGCGTTTAAGGCAGCGGCAGTACTCACAGATAATAGTCGCAGCATGCTGTAATCTTCAAAGCACCGAAAAACTATCTTCTCTTTCATCATCGGATTTGTGTTGCATTCCACCGCCGCTCTCGTGACGGATAAGAGTGCACATATGCACTGAAATATAATCCTGTATTTAAGAGTTCCATTGGAAACGAGGTACGACGGTGTCGCCTCCAAACTGCCGCGAGCTTGTGTGATCCCATAAAATTCCCGTGACCACATGAATACTCTGTAATTCACAATTACGTGCCTGGCAAAGTGTTCATCGAACCACCTTAGAACTGTTTCTCTACTGTTCCATTGTTGAACAGTGCGAACTCTAATCTCTCTTATTTTATTACAATGATCATTTCTCCTTATGTAGGTGGGAGCCAACAAAATATTTTCACACTCTAAGGAGAAAGTTAATAATTGAAGTTTCCCCAGAACATCCTGTTCCAAAGAAAAAGGCCTCTGTTTTAATTATTAACACCCCAATTCGGGTATCAAATCCATGACACTCTGTCCGTTATTTCACGATGATTAGTTAACGAACAGGTGCAGAGTATTGGTCTCGTATGCTCGCTTACGCAAAATGCAAGACGATACAATGCCCACATTTCCGCTGAGCTGCAGCATAAAATCTAACATCAAAGGCGTCCAGTTCACGCTGATCAGTTAGATGAACATATACAGAACTTTGTGGACTGACTACGGTGGTAGTTGCCACTCACGAAAATTTCTTGGCACGTTGTTCGTAGAACAGTCCCTCAGTGAGAACTAGTCCCTCAGTGACAACTATCACACAAACACTATGTGATCAAAAGTATCCGGTCACCTGGCTGAAATTGACTTACAAGTTCGTGTCGCCTTCCATCGGTAATGCTGAAATTCAGTATAGTGTCGGCCCACCCTTAGCTTTCATGACAGCTTCCACTCTCGTAGACATACGTTCAATCAGGTGCTGGGAGGTTTCTTGGGGAATGGCGGCTCATTCGTCACCGAGTGCTGCACTAAGGAGAGGTATCGATGTCGGTCAGTGAGGCCTGGCGCGATGACGGCGTTACAAAACATCCCAAAGGTATTCTGTAGGATTCAGGTCAGGACTCTGAGCAAGCCAGTTCATTACATGGATGTTATTGTCTTGTAGCCGCTCCGCCACAGGCCGTGCGTTATGAAGAGGTGCTCGATCGTGTTGAAAGATGCAATCACCGTCCCCGAATTGCTCTTCAACAGTGGGAAGCGAGAAAGTGCTTAAAACATCAATGTAGGCTTGTGCTGTGATAGTGCCACTCAAAACAACAAGGGATGCAAGCCCACTTCCATGAGAAACACGACCAAACCACAACACTACCGCCTCCGAATTTTACTGTTGGCACTACACATGCTGGCACATGACGTTCACCGTGCATTCGTCATACCCACACCCTGCCACCGGATATCCACATTGTTTACAGTAATTCGTCACTCTACACAAAGTTTTTCCACTGTTCAATCGTCCAATGTTTACGCTCCTTACACCAAGCGAGGCGTCGTTTGGCATTTACCGGCATGATGTTAGCTTATGAGCAGCTGATCGACCATGAAATCCAACTTCTCTCACCTAACTGTCATAGTATTTGCAATGGATCCTGATGTAGTTTGGAATTCCTCTGTGATGCTCCGGATAGATGTCTGCCTATTGCACATTACGACCCTCTTCAACTGTCGGCGGTCTCTGTCAATCAACAGACGTGGTCGGCCTGTACACTTTTGTGCTGTACGTGTCCCTTCACGTTTCCACTTCACTATCACATCGGAAACAGTGGACCTAGGAATGTTTAGGAGTGTGTATAAAGACGTATGAAACAAATGACACCCAATCACCTGACCACATTCAAAGTCCGTAAGTTTTGCGGAGTGTCCCATTCTCCTCTCTAACGAAGTCTAATGACTACTGAGGTTGATGATATGGAGTACCTGGCAGTAGGTGCCAGCACAATGCACCTAATAAGAAAAACGTATGTTTTTAGGGGTGTCCGGATAGTTTTTATCACATAGTGCATTTACTTCCCTGCGATCAAATCATTATTTGTCTTGTGTGCGATTGGTTTACAACTTGAAAGCACTCGCGTTGGTGATAGTCATCGGTCGCTGAAGCTAAGCGCACACACGGGCTTTGCTGGCAGCTGCTGTGTGGGCGACTTCGCCCAGCGCAAGGTGCCGCTGCTGGCGACCTCTGAGCGGCGACCTCTCAAGCTGAAGGACCTGCTGAAGCAGCAGGTGTACCTCACCTCGACTTTCGACTCCGTTGTGACCACCTACACCACCCTATTACTCACCCACTGGCTTTGTGGCATAGCTACTTTCGAACATTAATATTACCCTCAGCTGAAATTAGAGCTATTTCTACTTTACCCCAGGGACCAGTCATAAAGTAGGAACATAGCACTATTCATAAAACTATAACAATTCATTTGTTATGAAATAATTTTTCTTTCTGTCACCTCTTTAGACGTATCTGTTTTCACCATCGTTTAGTGTAAGTTAGGTCATCTGTTGGGTAAATTATGCATTGTTTTCAGTTGTAGAACCAAAGTAACATGTGTTCAACGAACAGTTTGGATTTTTTGGAAATTTTATGAAAATGACGATGTATTAATAAGGTACTGATTCGGCCCATGTTGCTATGCTGAAGAATACACACATCAGTGCTACAGCTACCATTAGACTCCACCATGATAGTGAGATATTCAAAAGTCAGGCAATAAGACTACATACCACTGAAATTATTCTGTTTCTCGTACGCTACCCGTGTGAATAAATTAAGCTAAAATTACAAAAGAATAAGTCAATGAAACATATACCATCCCTTCGCTTGTAATCGGACAGAATGGACTGTGGTGATCGCGAATTGACTTATACCTTAACAAGGCTCTAAACATCGGAAAGACTTTGTACACTTAAAAAAATTTCACTTGCATTATACATTTTTGTGTGTTCAGTCACTAATCTGATCAGGAATTTGTGACAATTTTCGTGGACGCTCTTGGAGCAAATGAAGTTACGGAGTAGTCATATGAGCCCCTTTCTCTCCTCAGCATAGTGTGCCAAAATTATAGCTAATTCCCTTTTACTCATTATAACTTACGAATTTCCTATCATCAAAAGATATCGTGAACATGTTCCATGGAGGCTGAGAACTAGCTGATTCGCAATTAGCTGTAACAGTAGATAAGCAGGCCCTACTTGTGTAACACAGAAACTTACCTTCGGTCGCAAGTTGACTGTGGCCGTGAAGATCGAGCAAACTGTTTCGTTGTGAGAAAGTGTTAGATGAGACATCACGTCCCAAGACAAGTTCATTTAATATCGTAACAGCTTTCGGCAGTGTTGCTTAACTGGTCGATATCGCTTCGTTTGTAATCTCCATTAGGGACATGAGCCGCAGGACTAAATTCTCAATAATTACTGATGAAGTCACATTTACTTGTCATTAAGCTTAAACGTTTAGGGATACACAACTCTATTTCACAGTTGACAGAATCGCGGAATTGAACTTAGGTTTCTTTTCTGGAAGCATTTTTCGGCCTGGCTAGTAGTTTGATGTTCACTGCTAGAATTATGTACACCGCTATTAATGTATTTCAGCAGACTACCTAAGAGTATTATGCAGTATGGGAAAGTGGTTGCTAATCCCGTGCCTTGTTTAGTATCTCTTAACAGCATCTAAATTACGTGTATATCTGTATCTATACACCGTAAGCCACCTTACTGTCTGTAGCGGAGGGTATGTATGGTACCATTAATTTTTGCCCCTTCCTTTTTCCAGTTGCGAATGGTGTAAGGAATAAGTGGCTGACGGTACGCCTCTGTGTAACCTTCAATTTCTCTGATTTTCTCGCCGTACCCATTTCGCGAGACGTATGTGAAAGCAGGCGATAGGTGTCTCACTCTTGTTGAAACTAAGCTCCCGGAATTTGAACAATTAACCTCTTTGTGACGCACAACGCCTTCTTGCACACTTTACCACCGCAAACTGTTGACTATCGCCGGCCGGAGTGGTCGAGCGGTTGTAGGCGCTACGGTCTGGAACCGCGCGACCGCTACGGTCGCAGGTTCGAATCCTGCCTCGGGCATGCATGTGTGTGGTGTCCTTAGGTTAGTTAGTTTTAAGTAGTTCTAAGTTCTAGGGGACTGATGACCGCAGAATTTAAGGCCCATAGTGCTGAGGGCCATTTGAGCCATTTTTTTTGTTGACTATCTACATAAAACTCTTCCACTTACTAAAAAATCCTGTGACGAAACGTGCCGTTTTTGGTTGTGTCTTCGCAATCAGGTCTATTTATCCGACCTGGTAGGTGCCCAGGGACCGATAAGCAGCACTCAAGAATCCGTGGAACAAATATTTTGTAAGTCACTTCTTTAATAGGCGAATGACATTTCCTTGAGATTCTTTCTCTGAATGTCAGTATGGCACCCGCTTTTCCTATAGTTGCTTTCATGTAGTCAGTCCATTTTAGGTCATTCCGTACTACTTCGCCTTTCCACTTTACAGGTGTTAATGTCTCCGGAATTTTAAATGTGCGCTTGTGAATCTAGGGAGCTCAACAGCGATCTTAAGAGCAACATTGCTAAAATATACAGTCCAGTCACACTAATGTGACCACCACTTATATTCGACGTCGACGTGCGCTAACCATTCACAGACGGTAGGTGGTAGCACTGGCAGTGGAGGGCATATAAAGCAGGTCTGGGAGGATGCGGAAAACAGTGCAGTCGTTTTCGTAATGCGGAAACGGAGCAATTTATGTGACGTCCAATACAGCATTACCATTTTATTTCCGGCCAAGAGTGGAAGCACTTCCGAAACTGCTAAGTTTGCAACCAGTTCGCTTGCCACCTTTGTTAAAGTCTGCTGTGCATGGTAAAATAGTGCTATCCACTGAAACTGTCGTGTGTGCCATGGGCCGTAGATGACAGGTGTGAACGATGGCTGCAGAAATACGTAAGGCCGGATACTCGTGCATCTGTTGAGGAAGTCACCGTCCAGATGAACGAAGGCGCTACCAACAGCGTCTCTTCAATGGCCATTCAGCGAACGTTTTCGCATATGGGCTTCCGTAGCAGGCGCATGGTTAATACATCCTTGCCGATTGCTTTTCATTGACGATGAAGGCTGGAATTTTATCGCCAAAGCCGCAACTGAATGTCCACTGTATAGTTACAGATGGTCTTTTCAGGTGAATCACGTCTAATGCTTCATCGGACAGACGGCTGTCCGCATGTCTGGCCCTGCAACAGTCGTCAGAAGAGGGTGTGTTACGGTCAGAGGTATGTTTTCGTGTCATTCCCTGAGTTATCTCGTAATTCTGGAAGGAAAATTGGATCAACACAAGTATGCATCTCTCCTTGGGGACCATGTCCACCCCTACACGCAGTTTGTTTTTCCTCGGCACGATGGCATTTAACAGCAGGACATGCGACGTCTCACACCTTGCAGTGTACGCACGTGGTCCAAAGGGCACCAGGATGAGTTTGCCGTCCTCCTCTGTCCACCAACCCTCCTGGATCTAAACCCATCTATAGTCTGTGAGAACACCACTATTAGACTGCTCGCGCCATGGATGCTGAACCTAGAAACCTAGTGCAGCTGGCCATGGCACTGGAGTCGGTATGGCACCACATCACTGTCGGCACCTTCCAGAACCTCACTGGCCCTCTTCCTGCACGTATCGCAGCGATACACGGTGCAAAAGGGGCTGTTTAGGCTTTTGACAGGTGGTCACGTTACTGTGACTGCACAGTGTAGTCTCACTGAAAATTACAATCACTCTCTGTCATGTGCACTCACATTCAGCTACCCAGTCACATTCAATTACACTAAAATAAACTCTCTCCGAACAGACCTTGAAGGCCCAATGGCACCTACCGACCGCCGTGTCGTCCTCAGATCACAGGCGTCACTGGATGCGAATATGGAGGGCACGTGGTCAGCACACTGCTTTCCCGGCCAGTGTCAGTTTCCGTGGCCGAAGCCGCTACTTCCCAGTCAAGTAGCTCCTCAATTGGCTTCACAAGGGCTGAGTGCACCCCACTTGCCATCAGCGCTCGGCAGACCAGACGGTGACCCATCCAAGCGCTAGCCAAGCCCGACAATGCTTAACTTCGGTGATCTGACGGGAAACCGTGTTACCACTGCGGCAAGGCCGTTGGCATATTATAATAGAATAGTATTGGCTGGCAGAACCAATCCTATAGCTATTCAGCTGTGCCCCGCAGGGCATTCAATTATACAGAACTTAATATTTTTGACCCTGTCAGTGTTAAAATGTGTTATTAAAATTATCGCTTAACTGTAGGACAAAGGATAAATAATAATTACTCAAGCAGGTAAGACTGACTGAACACTTACAAAAACTAGATAGAACAAGCTAACCATTTCACGAATACTTTAGGGAGCAAGTCAAACATCTCGAAATATCTTAAAAGTCGTATCACATTCCTCTCATTGTTAGCTAACTTACATGACAAATCAGCCGGTAAACTAACCTCTCTCGTCTTGTTGGAATAAAAAGTGCATTCATTTAAAATGAGGTGTACTGGTGATCTATATCTCAGGAGGACCACACACTGAAGGGTCCTCCCATTGTATCAGCAAGTCATACATCGTCGGAAAATGCTCCATTCGTTGGTGAATCAGAAGTACTTCATTTCATCGCAGTATCTGGAAAGAAGTATAGTGCGATATCGAGTACCTCGATTTATCGACTGCAACTATTGTCCGTCACTTTCATCCGTTCTTGTTCCCTTTCCCCATGAGCCTGTACCTCAATAACAAGGACATAGTATGCAAGTTGACAGCATATTGAGCCGCTTGATTTGAAATACACGCTTCCTTATGTGCCACATCTGCTAATTAATTCCCTTGAACCCTAGTGCCCAGCAGAATACTTCATTCCAACCAAGAAAATTCACCGAATCTTTGAGATTTGGAACTGTATCCCTCATTTGCAGGTGAGCTACATCAAAGAAAATCGAAAAAACCAAGAGAAAGCTTAAAATAAACACACACGCCCTTATCTCTGAAAAATTTTAAATCGTTACAGGCAGCCCATTCTTCCAACGTTGTGATTGTACGTTGCCGTTGCACAAGGCTAGAAGTGGAACAAAATATTGCAAAATCGTCCACAAATAAGGAACACTGCACTGTTTTCCTTACCATGGACGTTATACCATTTGCAGCAATCGAAAACAAAGCTACTCAATAAATACTGTCTTGACAGACACCATTCTCCTGCTCACATCTGTCAGATAGAACTTGACCAACTTGGTATCCAAACAAACTTTGGGTTAGAAAGGATTGTATGAATATAGGAATTCTTTTGCGGAAACCTCATTGCTAGATCTGCCTCATCTGTGCCCCCTAGTAGCATCATATACATTAATTATACACTGAGGTGACAAAAATTATGGGATAGCAATATGCACATATACAGATGGCGGTAGTACAGCGTACACTACGTATGAAAGAGCAGTGCATTGGCGGAGCTGTCATTTGTACTCAGATTACTGATGCGAAAAGCTTTCCGACATGATTATGGCCGCACGACGGGAATTAACAGCCTTTGAACGCGGAATAGTAATCGAAGTTAGACACATGGGACATTTTATTTAGAATATCGTTAGGGAATTTAGTATTCCTAGATCCATTGTGTCAAGGATGTACCGAGAATACCAAAATTCAAGCATTTCTTCTCACCATAGACAATGCAGTGGCACACAGCCAAGAGTTGTCAATGCTAACAGACAAGAAATACTGCGTAAAATAACCGCAGAAATCAATGTGCGACATACGACGTACGTGTCCGATGGGATAGAGAGGCGAAATCTGGCGTTAATGGACTGTGGCAGCAGAGACGACAGACACGAGTGCATCTGCAGAGAGAGCCACCTCGCCTGCAGTGCCTCACCTGGGGTTGGGACCACATCCGTTGGACCCTAGACGACTAGAAAACCATGGCCTGGTCAGATGAGTCACGCATCGACTTGGTAAGAACTGATGGTAGGGTTCAAGTGTGTCGCAGACCCTTCGAAGCCATGGACCCAAGTTGTCAACATGCCACTGCACAAGCTGGTTGTGGTTCCATAATGGCGTGAGCTGCGTTTTGATCGAATGGGCTGGGTCCTCTGGTCCATCTGAACCAATCACTGCCTAGAAACGGTTGGGTTCAGATACTTGGAGATCATTACCAGCCATTCATGGTCTTCATGTTACCAAACAACTTTGTCGTCGCACGGGGCCAAAATTGTTCGTGATCAGTTTGAAGAAAATTCTTGGCAATTCGAGCGAGAGACTGTGACACCCAGATCGCCTGACATGAATCCCATCAAACGTTTATGGCACATAATCAGATGAGTCACGCAAAGACTTGGTCTAGGGGTAGCGTCTTTGATTCATAATCAAAACGTCTTCAGTCCCGGGTTCTATCCCCGCCACTGTCTAAATTTTGATAAATAATCAGCATTGGCAGCCGAAGACTTCCGGCATAAAAAGTCAGCCTCATTCTGCCAACGGCCTTGTCAAAGAGGGCGGAGGAGCGGATAGAGGTTCAGGGTACTCTCTTGTCCTAGGGGTGGGAAATTGCCCCTAAAGGCGGAAAATCAGCAATGCTCAACGACATGAGGACGCAGGAGGCAATGGAAACCACTGCATTAAAGACACGTAACGTGTATCCACAGGACATGTGGCCTGTATTTGAAGAAGTGTCATGATGATCTCTCCATTGGTAAAAGATTCCGGAATAGTCCCCCATTCGGATCTCCGGGAGGGGACTGCCAAATGGGAGGTTACCATGAGAAAAAGATTGAATAATTAATGAAAGGATAACGTTCTACGAGTCGGGGCGTGGAATGTCAGAAGCTTGAACGTGGTAGGGAAACTAGAAAATCTGAAAAGGGAAATGCAAAGGCTCAATCTAGATATAGGAGGGGTCAGTGAAGTGAAGCGGAAGGAAGACAAGGATTTCTGGTCAGATGAGTATCGGGTAATATCAACAGCAGCAGAAAATGGTATAACAGGTGTAGGATTCGTTATGAATAGGAAGGTAGGGCAGAGGGTGTGTTACTGTGAACAGTTCAGTGACCGGGTTGTTCTAATCAGAATCGACAGCAGACCAACACCGACAACGATAGTTCAGGTATACATGCCGACGTCGCAAGCTGAAGATGAACAGATAGAGAAAGTGTATGAGGATATTGAAAGGGTAATGCAGTATGTAAAGGGGGACGAAAATCTAATAGTCATGGGCGACTGGAATTCAGTTGTAGGGGAAGGAGTAGACGAAAAGGTTACAGGAGAATATGGGCTTGGGACAAGGAATGAAAGAGGAGAAAGACTAATTGAGTTCTCTAACAAGTTTCAGATAGTAATAGCGAATACCCTGTTCAAGAATCACAAGAGGAGGAGGTATACTTGGAAAAGGCCGGGAGATACGGGAAGATTTCAGTTAGATTACATCATGGTCAGACAGAGATTCCGAAATCAGATACTGGATTGTAAGGCGTAGCCAGGAGCAGGTATAGACTCAGATCACAATATCACAATATAGTAGTGATGAAGAGTAGGCTGAAGTTAAAGACATTAGTCAGGAAGAATCAATACGCAAAGAAGTGGGATACGGAAGTACTAAGGAATGACGAGATACGTTTGACGTTCTCTAACGTTATAGATACAGCAATAAGGAATAGCGCAGTAGGTAGTACAGTTGAAGAGGAATGGACATCTCTAAAAAGGGCCATCGCAGAAGTTGGGAAGGAAAACATAGGTACAAAGAAGATAGCTGCGAAGAAACCATGGGTAACAGAAGAAATACTTCAGTTAATTGATGAAAGGAGGAAGTACAAACACGTTCCGGGAAAATCAGGAATACAGAAATACAAGTCGCTGAGGAATGAAATAAATAGGAAGTGCAGGGAAGCTAAGACGACATGGCTGCAGGAAAAATGTAAAGACATCGAAAAAGATATGAATGTCGGAAGGACAGACTCAGCATACAGGAAAGTCAAAACAACCTTTGGTGACATTAAAAGCAACGGTGGTAACATTAAGAGTGCAACGGGAATTCCACTGTTAAATGCAGAGGAGAGAACAGATAGGTGGAAAGAATACATTGAAAGCCTCTATGAGGGTGAAGATTTGTCTGATGTGATAGAAGAAGAAACAGGAGTCGATTTAGAAGAGATAGGGGATCCAGTATTAAAATCGGAATTTAGAAGAGCTTTGGACGACTTACGGTCAAATAAGGCAGAAGGGATAGATAACATTCCATCAGAATTTCTAAAATCATTGGGGGAAGTGGCAACAAAACGACTATTCACGTTGGTGTGTAGAATATATGAGTCTGGCGATATACCATCTGACTTTCGGAAAAGCATCATCCACATAATTCCGGAGACGGCAAGAGCTGACAAGTGCGAGAATTATCGCAATATCAGCCTAACAGCTCATGCATCGAAGCTGCTTACAGGAATAATATACAGAAGAATGGAAAAGAAAATTGAGAATGCGCTAGGTGACGATCAGTTTGGCTTTAGGAAAAGTAAAGGGACGAGAGAGGCAATTCTGACGTTACGGCTAATAATGGAAGCAAGGCTAAAGAAAAATCAAGACACTTTCATAGGATTTGTCGACCTGGAAAAAGCGTTCGACAATATAAAATGGTGCAAGCTGTTCGAGATTCTGAAAAAAGTAAGGGTTAGCTATAGGGAGAGACGGGTCATATACAATATGTACAACAATCAAGAGGGAATAATAAGAGTGGACGATCAAGAACGAAGTGCTCGTATTAAGAAGGGTGTAAGACAAGGCTGTATCCTTTCGCCCCTACTCTTCAACCTGTACATCGAGGAAGCAATGATGGAAATAAAAGAAAGGTTCAGGAATGGAATTAAAATACAAGGTGAAAGGCTATCAATGATACGATTCGCTGATGACATTGCTATCCTGAGTGAAAGTGAAGCAGAATTAAATGATCTGCTGAACGGAATGAACAGTCTAATGAGTACACAGTATGGTTTGAGAGTAAATCGGAGAAAGACGAAGGTAATGAGAAGTAGTAGAAATGAGAACAGCGAGAAACTTAACATCAGGATTGATGGTCACGAAGTCAATGAAGTTAAGGAATTCTGCTACCTAGGCGGTAAAATAACCAATGACGGACGGAGCAAGGAGGACATCAAAAGCAGACTCGCTATGGCAAAAAGGCATTTATGGCCAAGAGAAGTCTACTAATATCAAATACCGGCCTTAATTTGAGGAAGAAATTTCTGAGGATGTACGTCTGGAGTACAGCATTGTATGGCAGTGAAACATGGACTGTGGGAAAACCGGAACAGAAGAGAATCGAAGCATTTCTGATGTGGTGCTATAGACGAATGTTGAAAATTAGGTGGACTGATAAGGTAAGGAATGAAGAGGTTCTACGCAGAATCGGAGAGGAAAGGAACATATGGAAAACACTGATAAGGAGAAGGGACAGGGTGATAGGACATCTGCTAAGACATGAGGGAATGACTTCCATGGTACTAGAGGGAGCTGTAGAGGGCAAAAACTGTAGAGGAAGACAGAGATTGGAATACGTCAAGCAAATAATTGAGAACGTAGGTTGCAAGTGCTACTCTGAGATGAAGAGGTTAGCACAGGAAAGGACTCAGCAGCATTAGTGGCAGAACAACTGAGAGAAAATTTGGAGTACATTTCACATAAATTTTCTCAGCATGTTATAGTCTTAGGTGGAGATTTCAATTTACCAGATATAGACTGGGACACTCAGATGTTTAGGACGGGTGGTAGGGACAGAGCATCGAGTGACATTATACTGAGTGCACTATCCGAAAATTACCTCGAGCAATTAAACAGAGAACCGACTCGTGGAGATAACATCTTGGACCTACTGATAACAAACAGACCCGAACTTTTCGACTCTGTATGTACAGAACAGGGAATCAGTGATCATAAGGCCGTTGCAGCATCCCTGAATATGGAAGTTAATAGGAATATAAAAAAAGGGAGGAAGGTTTATCTGTTTAGCAAGAGTAATAGAAGGTAGATTTCAGACTACCTAACAGATCAAAACGAAAATTTCTGTTCCGACACTGACAATGTTGAGTGTTTATGGAAAAAGTTCAAGGCAATCGTAAAATGCGTTTTAGACAGGTACGTGCCAAGTAAAACTGTGAGGGACGGGAAAAACCCACCGTGGTACAACAACAAAGTTAGGAAACTACTGCGAAAGCAAAGAGAGCTCCACTCCAAGTTTAAACGCAGCCAAAACCTCTCAGACAAGCAGAAGCTAAACGATGTCAAAGTTAGCGTAAGGAGGGCTATGCGTGAAGCGTTCATTGAATTCGAAAGTGAAATTCTATGTACCGACTTGACAGAAAATCCTAGGAAGTTCTGGTCTTACGTTAAATCAGTAAGTGGCTCGAAACAGCATATCCAGACACTACGGGATGATGATGGCATTGAAACAGAGGATGACACGCGTAAAGCTGAAATACTAAACACCTTTTTCCAAAGCTGTTTCACAGAGGAAGACCGCACTGCAGTTCCTTCTCTAAATCCTCGCAAAAACGAAAAAATGGCTGACATCGAAATAAGTGTCCAAGGAATAGAAAAGCAACTGGAATCACTCAATAGAGGAAAGTCCACTGGACCTGACGGGATACCAATTAGATTCTACACAGAGTACGCGAAAGAACTTGCCCCCCTTCTAACAGCCGTGTTCCGCAAGTCTCTAGAGGAACGGAGGGTTCCAAATGATTGGAAAAGAGCACAGATAGTCCCAGTCTTCAAGAAGGGTCGTCGAGCAGATGCGCAAAACTATAGACCTATATCACTTACGTCGATCTCTTGTAGAATTTTAGAACATGTTTTTTGCTCGCGTATCATGTCATTTCTGGAAACCCAGAATCTACTATGTAGGAATCAACATGGATTCCGGAAACAGCGATCGTGTGAGACCCAGCTCGCCTTATTTGTTCATGAGACCCATAAAATATTAGATACAGGCTCCCAGGTAGATGCTATCTTTCTTGACTTCCGGAAGGCGTTCGATACAGTTCCGCACTGTCGCCTGATAAACAAAGTAAGAGCCTACGGAATATCAGACCAGCTGTGTGGCTGGATTGAAGAGTTTTTAGCAAACAGAACACAGCATGTTGTTCTCAATGGAGAGACGTCTACAGACGTTCAAGTAACCTCTGGCGTGCCACAGGGGAGTGTTATGGGGCCATTGCTTTTCACAGTATATATAAAGGACCTAGTAGATAGTGTCGGAAGTTACATGCGGCTTTTCGCGGACGATGCTGTAGTATACAGAGAAGTTGCAGCATTAGAAAATTGTAGCGAAATGCAGGAAGATCTGCAGCGGATAGGCACTTGGTGCAGGGAGTGGCAACTGACCCTTAACATAGACAAATGTAATGTATTGCGAATACGTAGAAAGAAGGATCCTTTATTGTATGATTATATGATAGCGGAACAAACACTGGTAGCAGTTACTTCTGTAAAATATCTGGGAGTATGCGTGCGGAACGATTTGAAGTGGAATGATCATATAAAATTAATTGTTGGTAAGGCGGGTACCAGATTGAGATTCATTGGGAGAGTCCTTAGAAAATGTAGTCCATCAACAAAGGAGGTGGCTTACAAAACACTCGTTCGGCCTATACTTGAGTATTGCTCATCAGTGTGGGATCCGTACCAGATCGGGTTGACGGAGGAGACAGAAAAGATCCAAAGAAGAGCGGCGCGTTTCGTCACAGGGTTATTTGGTAACCGTGATAGCGTTACGGAGATGTTTAACAAACTCAAGTGGCAGACTCTGCAAGAGAGGCGCTCTGCATCGCGGTGTAGCTTGCTCGCCAGGTTTCGAGAGGGTGCGTTTCTGGATGAGGTATCGATTATATTGCTTCCCCCTACTTATACCTCCCGAGGAGATCACGAATGTAAAATTAGAGAGATTAGAGCGCGCACGGAGGCTTTCAGACAGTCGTTCTTCCCGCGAACCATACGCGACTGGAACAGGAAAGGGAGGTACTGACAGTGGCACGTTAAGTGCCCTCCGCCACACACCGTTGGGTGGCTTGCGGAGTATCAATGTAGATGTAGAATTCGTGGCGGGCCGCATCAAACCAGTCAGTAGACTGATGACCAAAAAAAAAAAAAATCGAGATCCATACGTGAATAACGTCCCACACTGGCAATACTTTCTCAGTTATGGACGGCTATGTAGTTGGCATGGCTCAACATTCGTGCAGAGGACTTCCAACGACTTGAATCCATGCATGTCGAATTGATGTACTACAGCGGCCAAAAGGAGGTCCAACATGATATTAGGAGGAATCCCATGACTTTTGTCACCTCAACGTGTGAAGAAATATGCTCAACAGGTGCTGTCTCAAAGGGAAAGGCTGTAGTATAGCTGTCTGCAGCAGTGACAGGACGTCAGTAGTTGATCGATATCTTCTGAGAGCGACTAAGGAGCTTCCTGATTTCTAGGATACAGATCAGTCAACGGTTTACCATATGCTCCATGTTATTTCCTAGATAGCTAGATAAGGCGGGAATCCGATAACTGTTGGTACCCGGTAGGAGCTTCTCTGTTTTGAGGAGGACAAAATTTTTCTTCCTCGATGATCTGCGAAACTGTCCCGTCCGCCATAGTGTACGAGTATTACCAATTTCTAGAAAGATTTCCCTTGCCTAATTGCCGCAGTAGGCTCTACCTGATTCGCCCGTGCTCGGGCGCAGTATTGCTAGCCTCGATAGGGGCTGAATTCAGTTCCCACATGAAGAGAGTTCAGTTACAGGAATCAGCGTTGTTCAGTCTGAAGTCCAGTCCACCCTCTCCATGTGCAGGTGGTGACGACGGCATGCTGGATCCAATCAGGTGTTACTAGTAGTCTTGGCGAAATCCTGTGCCTTTGTCTAGCTGATGTCTTCAGTTGTTGTTTGGAGACATCCTCCTTCACTACAGCTGCTATAGGTGGCCTGCTTTACCTTTCGGCAAACCTTCTGATGACTACCCTTACTTGTGCTGAACTGATAGAAGGATTAAAGTGTTCAATAACTCACCCCATGACCTCTCCTTACTCTGCTTAGTGATATGGTGGCATTTCGCCCTCTACACCTATAATGTGTCGCGTAGCGAAAAGCAAGTGTCCACCAAGTCGCTCAGGACAAGCGTGGCACGCCATGACACGTGGAGCTCGTGGAAACGCTGAGTGTCGACCTAACCAGCTAGCAGAGAATCCAAAGCCATCGTCAGGACAACAAAGAAACTGAGTACAACAGAGTGAAGAATTCATAACATATATGTAAAGAGAATGTAGGAAAAATAAACAAGATCTGCGCTCGTGTTATCATCTGAAAGACTTTGAAGTCCACGTGGTCGAAAGAGGTACTTGACAGAGCATCCTCTAGAGGTACCAAGACTGTTTTCTTTCGTTGCGATTTCAGCGTTGTGATCAGCTGCTCGATCTCTGCATTTGATGCCTGATGGAACAGTGCAGTAGTCAGCTGCTGAATTTCATTTTCGTAGCAGAATGCTTCAAATTCCTCTGACACAAACTGGCGACCATTGTCTGAAATCAGACTGTGTAGTGCCTCCATCGATAGCGAAAATGGCAACTAACGCCTTAAATGTTTTGGAGGACAGTTCTTTGTATCCCTGTTCACATGGGCGCTTGGCTTACACTTAATAGGCAGGCACCATGTATTCAATGGCAGAATTAATTGCTGGCCAATAGACATGTTTCCAGGCCAGTAGTTCCATGCGCAACATACTCCAATGTGATGCATGTAACATCTACAAAATGCATTGTCGCAACGATGGTAGAATAAAAATGTGGCAGTTTTGCTAACAGTAGGACACTTGCTATAGTGTTGAGCCAACCTCAAAGTTTGAAGTACGTGCGCAGCGCTTTTTTCTGACCAAGTTGGAAAACGTTCTGCCCACCCTTCCTAGACTGCAGTAATTATTCTGTGCAAGAATGGATCCTCGCAGATAGCTGCCACTACTTCCCATGCTATCAAGGGACATCCATAGATGGTATACTCAAGATTCTGGTCTAGCGCGAAACAGATTACTTCTTGCTTTTAGACGTCGACGTTAGGATACATACATAACTCTGACAAGGCACCTGTATTCGCACGCTGTGAACAATTAGAAGCGTGGCCCACTGCTCTAAATGCTGTGCCATTCTATCTGGGTGCTTCGACTGGGAACCAAACAGAGAGAGATGAGCGGGTTATGGTCTATAAGGAGCTGGAATGTGATGCCATGCAAGAAAACATGAAAATTTGTTTATATATCATCTCAAGTGACCCTTTCTCAACCTAAGAATATTTCTCTATGCTGTCGATGGGTGAATGAGTTCTTCGCTGTTGCCTCCAAAACAGTTCATAGTCGGATTATGCAGTGAACTTAACTGAGAAAAACATAGTACTATTCTCCTAGCAGCCATTAAAGTCAGTCCAGACAGGAACTGTAGCCAAGTGAATACAGGTACAATTGCTGGAATTACTATTAATCTCAGAATAGTGAGAGGCGTACATTCTTGTGTCGCTAGAGTTACAAGAATTTCTAAGAGAAGACATCACCATTTGTCCAGACAGAGTGACACAGAATAACACATGGTCATGTGAGGTACAGTTGTTCTTAGGGAAAACAGAAGTAGCAGAGTGTTGAAGAGGAGTGTTTGCCCCATGACCGATTTCCAGACAGTGGGAGCACATTGGATTTTCTCACCAGAAGGTGTCATTGCTAACTGTCACAAAAATGGACCAAATGATCAAAATTAAGCTACAAAACAGTACTGTATTAATAAATTGTACATTGTGTGACGGAGCAGCAGCACAATTTCGCCTTCCAGTTATCATTACTGGCATGTCCATGATCAAGTTATCACAAGCTGTGTTGTATTGGCCGAAAAAACTGTTAAAAGAGTTATCATCCCAAAAACTAATGTTCCTCAACAACTTCTTAAACACTGACCTATTACACTCATTGGATGAGCTGATAGCGGCAAACGTTATAACATCACGACTAAAAGTATTATCACTACCATAACTGCCACGGTTCTGCTAACGGTATATGTACTCTACTTTCGCCCGAAACGTAAAATGACTCATCCCCCTGAATCATCAATACATAAAATACCGGTGAAGTGGTTAAATAGTATTAATAAGGAGCAAAAAACTGTAACATAAAATATGATTCTATACTTGTTTTAGACAGACAAATATGTGGTTCCTGAAGAGGGGCAGCAGCCTTTTCAGTAGTTGCAAGGGCAACAGTCTGGATGATTGACTGATTTGGCCTTGTAACAATAACCAAAACGGCCTTGCTGTGCTGGTACTGCGAACAGCTGAAAGCAAGGGGAAACTACGGCCGTAATTTTTCCCGAGGGCATGCAGCTTTACTGTATGATTAAATGATGATGGCGTCCTCTTGGGTAAAATATTCCGGAGGTAAAATAGTCCCCCATTCGGATCTCCGGGTGGGGACTACTCAAGAGGATGTCGTTATCAGGAGAAAGAAAACTGGCGTTCTACGGATCTGAGCGTGGAATGTCAGATCCCTTAATCGGACAGGTAGGTTAGAAAATTTAAAAAGGGAAATGGATAGGTTAAAGTTAGATATACTGGGAATTAGTGAAGTTCGGTGGCAGGAGGAACAAGACTTCTGGTCAGGTGACTACAGGGTTATAAACACAAAGTCAAAAAGGGGTAATGCAGGAGTAGGTTTAATAATGAATAGGAAAATAGGAATGCGGGTAAGCTACTACAAACAGCATAGTGAACGCATTATTGTGGCCATGATAGATACGAAGCCCACACCTACTACAGTAGTACAAGTTTATATGCCAACTAGCTCTGCAGATGACGAATTAATTGAAGAAATGTATGATGAAATAAAAGACATTATTCAGATAGTGAAGGGAGACGAAAATTTAATAGTCATGGGTGACTGGAATTCGAGTGTAGGAAAGGGGAGAGAAGGAAACATAGTAGGTGAATATGGATTGGGGCTAAGAAATGAAAGAGGAAGCCGCCTGGTAGAATTTTACACAGAGCACAACTTAATCATAGCTAACACTTGGTTTAAGAATCATGATAGAAGGTTGTATACATGGAAGAACCCTGGAGATACTAAAAGGTATCAGATAGATTATATAATGGTAAGACAGAGATTTAGGAACCAGGTTTTAAATTGTAAGACATTTCCAGGGGCAGATGTGGACTCTGACCACAATGTATTGGATATGACCTGTAGATTAAAACTGAAGAAACTGCAAAAAGGTGGGAATTTAAGGAGATGGGACCTGGATAAACTGAAAGAACCAGAGGTTGTACAGAGTTTCAGGGAGAGCATAAGGGAACAATTGACAGTAACGGGGGAAAGAAATACAATAGAAGAAGAATTGGTAGCTTTGAGGGATGAAATAGTGAAGACAGCAGAGGATCAGGTAGGTAAAAAGACGAGGGCTAGTAGAAATCCTTGGGAAACAGAAGAAATATTGAATTTAATTGATGAAAGGAGAAAATATAAAAATGCAGTAAATGAAGCAGGCAAAAAGGAATACAAACGTCTCAAAAACGAGATCGACAGGAAGTGCAAAATGGCTAAGCAGGGATGGCTAGAGGACAAATGTAAGGATGTAGAGGCTTATCTCACTAGGGGTAAGATAGATACTGCCTACAGGAAAATTAAAGAGACCTTTGGAGATAAGAGAACCACTTGTATGAACATCAAGAGTTCAGATGGAAACCCAGTTCTAAGCAAAGAAGGGAAAGCAGAAAGGTGGAAGGAGTATATAGAGCGTCTATACACGGGCGATGTACTTGAGGACAATATTATGGAAATGAAAGAGGATGTAGATGAAGATGAAATGGGAGATACGATACTGCGTGAAGAGTTTGACAGAGCACTGAAAGACCTGAGTCGAAACAAGGCCCCGGGAGTAGACAACATTCCATTAGAACTACTGACAGTCTTGGGAGGGCCAGTCATGACAAAACTCTACCATCTGGTGAGCAAGATGTATCGGACAGGCGAAATACCCACAGACTTCAAGAAGAATATAATAATTCCAATCCCAAAGAAAGCAGGTGTTGACAGATGTGAAAATTACCGAACTATCAGTTTAATACGTCACAGCTGCAAATTACTAACGCGAATTCTTTACAGACGAATGGAAAAACTGGTAGAAGCGGACCTCGGGGAAGATCAGTTTGGATTCCGTAGAAATACTGGAACACGTGAGGCAATACTGACCTTACGACGTATCTTAGAAGAAAGATTAAGGAAAGGCAAACCTACGTTTCTAGCATTTGTAGACTTAGAGAAAGCTTTTGACAATGTTGATTGGAATACTCTCTTTCAAATTCTAAAGGTGGCAGGGGTAAAATACAGGGAGCGAAAGGCTATTTACAATTTGTACAGAAACCAGATGGCAGTTATAAGAGTCGAGGGACATGAAAGGGAAGCAGTGGTTGGGAAGGGAGTAAGACAGGGTTGTAGCCTCTCCCCGGTGTTATTCAATCTGTATATTGAGCAAGCAGTAAAGGAAACAAAAGAAAAATTCGGAGTAGGTATTAAAATACACGAAGATGAAATAAAAACATTAAGGTTCGCCGATGACATTGTAATTGTGTCAGAGACAGCAAAGGACTTGGAAGAGCAGTTGAACGGAATGGACAGTGTCTTGAAGGGAGGAGACAGCAAAGGACTTGGAAGAGCAGTTGAACGGAATGGACAGTGTCTTGAAGGGAGGATATAAGATGAACATCAACAAAAGCAAAACGAGGATAATGGAATGTAGTCGAATTAAGTCGGGTGATGTTGAGGGTATTAGATTAGGAAATGAGACACTTAAAATAGTAAAGGAGTTTTACTATTTGGGGAGCAAAGTAACTGATGATGGTCGAAGTAGAGAGGATATAAAATGTAGACTGGCAATGGCAAGAAAAGCGTTTCTGAAGAAGAGAAATTTGTTAACTTCGAGTATAGATTTAAGTGTCAGGAAGTCATTTCTGAAAGTATTTGTATGAAGTGAAACATGGACGGTAAATAGTTTGGACAAGAAGAGAATAGAAGCTTTCGAAATGTGGTGCTACAGAAGAATCCTGAAGATTAGATGGGTAGATCACATAACTAATGAGGAAGTATTGAATAGGATTGGGGAGAAGAGAAGCTTGTGGCACAACTTGACCAGTAGAACGGATCGGTTGGGAGGACATGTTCTGAGGCATCAAGGGATCACCAATTTAGTATTGGAGGGCAGTGTGGAGGGTAAAAATCGTAGGGGGAGACCAAGAGATGAATACACTAACCAGATTCAGAAGGATGTAGGTTGCAGTAGGTACTGGGAGATGAAGAAGCTTGCACAGGATAGAGTAGCATGGAGAGCTGCATCAAACCAGTCTCAGGACTGAAGACCACAACAACAACAACTTGTTTTAGAGCATAAGGATTCAACAGGGACGATACAGGATTAAGAAACAAAACAAGTACTTTGTGAATAAGTTTTTACAAACATTTAAACAATAAGAAATTGTACAGTGTGTAATTATCCATGTAACATATACACAAATCAACAAAAGTCTTGCATCACCTCGGTTCCGAGGGTTCCGGAACCTGTACAGGATTTTGTAGTAAGGTCAACATAAATACCATTTCCTTTCTTTTTATTCCTCATGCATTGCATGTTGTACAACCATACAGCGAGACCTTCAGAGATGGTGGTCCAGATTGCTGTACGCACCAGTACCTCTAATACCCAGTAGCACGTCCTCTTGCATTGATGCATACCTGTATTCGTCCTGGCATACTATCCACAAGTTCATCAAGGCACTGTTGGTACATATTGTCTCACTCCTCAACGGCGATTCGGCGTAGATCCCTCAAAGTGGTTGGTGGGTCACGTCGTTCATAAACAGCCCTTTTCGATCTATCGCAGGCATGTCTGGAGAACGTGCTGGCCACTCTGGTCGTGCAATGTCGTTATTCTAAAGGAAGTCATTCACAAGATGTGCACGGTGGGGGCGCGAATTGTCGTCCATGAAGACGAATGCCTCGCCAGTATGTTGCCGATATCGTTGCACTATCGGTCGGAGGATGGCATTCATCTATCGTACAGCCGTTACGGCGTCTTCCATGACCACCAGCGGCGTACGTCGGCCAAACATAATGCCACCCCAAAACGGCAGGGAACCTCCACCTTGCTGCGCTGGCTGGACAGTGTGTCTAAGGCGTTCAGCCTGACCGGGTTGCCTCCAAATAAGTCTCTGACTATTGTCTGGTTGAAGGCATATGCGACACTCATCGGTGAAGAGAACGTGATGCCAATCCCGAGCGGTCCAGTCGGCATGTTGTTGGGCCCATCTGTACCGTGCAGCATGGTGTCGTGGTTGCAAAGACGGATCTCGCCAAGGACGTCGAGTGTGAAGTTGCGCATCATGCAGCCTATTGCGCACAGTTTGAGTCGTAACACGACGTCCTGTGGCTGCACGAAAAGCATTATTCAACATGGTGACGTTGCTGTCAGGGTTTCTCCGAGCCATAATCCACAGGTAGCGGTCATTCACTGCAGTAGTAGCCCTTGGGCGGCCTGAGCGAAGCATGTCATTGACAGTTACTGTCTCTCTGTATCTCCTCCATGTCCGAACTACATCGCTTTCGTTCACTCCGAGACGCCTGGACACTTCCCTTGTTGAGAGCCCTTCCTGGCACAAAGTAACAATGATGATGTGATCGAACCGCGGTATTGACCGTCTAGGTACGGTTGAACTACAGACAACACGAGCCGTGTACTTCCTTCCTGGTGGAATGACTGGAACTGATCGGCTGTCGGACCTCTCCGTCTAATAGGCTCTGCTCATGCATGGTTGTTTATATCTTTGGGCGGGTTTAGTGACATCTGTGAACAGTCAAAGAGATTGTGTCTGTGGTACAATATCCACAGTCAACGTCTATGTTCAGGAGTTCTGGGAACCGGGGTGATCCAAAACTTTTTTTGATGTGTCTATGACATGAGAGTGTTCCAGAGGCAAAATAAAAAAACATTCAGGACGAATTTCTTAAAGGAGAGGTTTATACTCATGTTGCACCACAGAAAGATACAGTGGGCAGAAACAAAATCTTCTGAAAGTTTTCTCCAGCCACCACTCAGCCAAGTCAGATCAGGCCAGCGCACCATGTAGCAACCAGAACGACAAACAGGATGAGAGCCAACACTGCAAATAATATGGCACAAGCCAGAAGCTGTTGCTTCACCTCATTTGAGTGAGAAGACTGACTCATTGAGTCAGTAACATGGCCTCACTTAAGAGATATCTTAATTTCATAATGACAGCACAACATGACGCTGCAGGAATGGGTAAATGTTCGACAAGAACATCTATCAGCCCACTGACATAGCAGGAAAGCATCAAGCACTGAGGTGTGGCAAATAACACTGATGAGTCCAGAACACAAAGACATATGCAGTAACCTCGGCAAGACATAATGTCATTGCCTTAGATGGACAGCTTCCAAGCCCATATGTGAGTCAGTTATAGTGAGCCAACTATGATACAGGCCACGTGATGTGCTGCCTACCATTCACCAGATAACTTCTACCTTCGAGACTGCAGTCCCCCTGGTCGCCGTGAGCTGCCAGGTTCTCATCTGTTGATATGAAGTCTTGGGGACTTCTACCTCCAACTTGCTGAGTGTCGGAGTGATGGTGTTTGGTGCACCATCAAGCTGTCACTGTATCCAAAAGGTGTGCTGAAGGCTGCTGCCCCTGACTTGCACCTGTTAGCAGACACTAGCACTCAAGGCCTACCAATGGCGGAGAATCCATACTGTAATTATGCAGTACAGTCTACATCCCATGAAGAGCTGTTGGAGTTTAGTCGGGCACACATCTTCGATGTCAACAAGAGTGCCCTAGTAAAAAGCAGTTGCTGATCTCGTGGCTGACGCCACTGCACGAGCAGCATCTGTAGCTTGCTGCCGTGCACGGTGCTGTGGTGTTACACGAGCAGCGGTGATGGAGACAATGGCCTCAAGGATGTGCTGAGGTGGAAAGTCAGCACCTTCTACAGCTGTGTGCTGTATCCACTGCCCTCACCATGACCATGGAGAAGATGATTCAGTTGTAACCCTTAAATCTAATAAATGTATGTCATGCTAATGCTATTTCATTAGTGTACCAACTGGCCTTCATCCCTTTACTCCATGCTACATTATCTTGAAACTGTAAGAGTTTTATGTCAAGCCCTTACAGTTCATAGTTTGATTAATGTAGCATACATAGTGTAAGGCACAACAGAGCCTCAAGCTATTTACTTTCAACACGTGTGTTGCTTATCAAGTGCCACAATGTTCGTTCAATGTTTAAAGTGCCTGCAAAATACGCCAGCAGTACAGAAAAGTGCTATGTGTAACTCATGTATCGCAATGTTATTTTCCACGTACGTACATATCCGTTCAACTGGCGCCTAGAACACTATTGCATACAATCCTGAGGCTATTACCATATCTAAATAGTTACAAATAACATGCTAAACAGACAAATGTGGCCTAAAAGATTGATTCTAACTTGTTTCCAGGCAGAAAATATATATTAGCTAAAACACTAGGCAAACACAAAAACTAATGGGCAGTCTGAATTCCTGGAAGAATGCTGTTGTCTTGTGCTACGCTTTGTGTCAGGCACAATGTACCAGATAATTAAATGTTTCCACATCTGTAAGTGTTACAATAGTAACCAATTACATAGAGGGTGTTGTTATTTCAGTCTGATTCTGTGCCAAAGCACGTACAGTCATCTTTAGGACCCGTATTTTTACATATTTATAAAACGGATTTTAGCCCTTTATTTCCTTGGAATAGGCAGTTTTGGGTTTAAACAAACTATTGCAGGCTCTTTGAAGTCTTTTGATGAAAAATATAATGAATGCTGATATTAACATAGAATATTTATTTGCAATTTTGATACAACTGTTCTGGTTCATGCGAAAAAAATCAACTATTCCTTGTATCCATTAGAAAAAATGCTTAAACGGTTAAGATATTTAGCTGTGATACAATTGTTTTCTTTTTTGTTATATGAATGATAACGAAAGTTCTTTAACTTAAAAATTTGTGTCTTGTATCACTCACAAAAAACGCACACTCGGGATGTGTACACGTGTGCGACCCCCGTACTGATTGGCCAAACGCTACAACTAACAAGACATTTTATTTCACATTTTGGTACAGCAGTTTACAATTAACCACATTTCTAAATTTTGTAAATCGAAAACTTTCCTTTTGTCTCTCAATACTTTCTGATAGGCTGAGAAGGATCTCTATACAGCACAAGAGGTCAATGGTGCATATTTCATCGACGCAGTTGCTCGTGGCCCCAATACTATCCACCTTCGAACTTCTCTCCCTGAATAATGGCAGGCACTTTCTTCATATCTTCCTATCCGGGATTCCCCAGAAAAATTTTCCTTATTTTAGTGAAACATGCTGCACCCAGTGAAGCAGGTATTCCTTCCAACTATATCTGCACCATAGAGATCACGTTTCCAACATCTATCGGTGGTCGAGATTCCAACTCTAAGAGTTGAATTGCAACAGGTAGATGTTGGAAGTGAACTTCAAAATTCAATTATGCTCCATTCTTGTTATTCTTAAGGGCTCTCTTCATTCTTTTCACTAGATCTGTATGTGTTTACTACCACTTTGACTTTGGTAGTGTTCAGCGTAATATTCACATAAAACTGTGAATAAACAGGCGCAGCTGATACTCTGCCGAAAGCCCTTAAAATTAGAATTCTGTAGCATGTTCCATGGCACATTAGCCGACACTAAAGCCTCGCACAAGCCTATATAACAACTGTCCACTGTACTATTTGTCCTAGTGGTGCTCGGAATGTGAGCTGTGAAATTTCTGTGTTGAAAGAAACCTAAAATTAAAACAAACAAACAGTAAGAAGATACCAGAAACTAAAACATAAGAACGTGATCATGTAATTGCCAACTTCAATTAAACTGTATATGCATATTCTTAGACTAATCTTAAATTTCGATTTGAAAATCTGAGGAAAGGAGACTAGCAAGAAGACTGGTAGATAAAAAGAACAATAAAAATAGCCCATGTTCACTTACTTGCTTTTGACAGGCTTGGCAAAAAAATTACTCAGCTGTCAGTTGTGAAATTGTAGTCTTCCCCAATTCACAGCCAGAAAATACCAATTATTGAAGATTTCTGTTTAATCACGACAAAATTACAGCCCTTTACTCAATGTGAGTCAACACACCACACAATTTTCCTTCGTAATTACAAACATAAATTGATTCAAGCATGAGCGATTTGTTCCTTTAATATATCTCTCTATTGACAGACAGCATTTAAACAAAGTCTGGCTGGGTTTGTCCCAACGCAGCAGCATGTGGATATATTTCCAAAACGACAATGCAGCGACAATGTGTCACGTACAATGTTGATTTCAATGTGAGCTAAATTTCTTATGCCTTCCAAACTTCAAAAACAAGAATACTTAAGTGTCACAGAAGCAGGAGAGAGTGCTGACACGATGTAGAGTTACAAAGACAAGTGACATTATGTCATACACATTCTTCATTTCAGTTTTGTGTATAAATTCATTACGTCTTTTCTTGGAATGTGCAGATTCACATTATTGATTTTCTTTGGTACTAATTTAAAAAATCTATTTAAAAACCGTATTTTTCTGCAAAAGTCCTCTTTAGCCCTCCTTTTATCTGCGCAAATCTTATTTAAGGTTTTAAGTTCGGTGTAGTACTTTGTAGAGTCTATAAGGTTAAAACTTTCAAATCCGGTCCGTAGTCACCATCTAACATTTTTCAGGAGTTTTTCATCAGGAATGTATGGCTAAAAAAGGTAAAGCATCACTAGAAAAATGTACTCAAGACTCAATATTGCATTGAAAGTAGGGTTAATAGGGGTTAAGCACAAAATGAAGACTGCATGCACTTTAATAGTTCTCTAGAACTGTAGTCAACAACTAACAATACCACATTCTCATACAATCCATTTTAAGAAGAAGATTTTTATTTCAATGTATCATTTAATCTGCAGTACATGAGAACATAAGAAGAACATCTGCTTTGTTTACACACAAAACATGATCCAAGTGGCGAAAGAGCTGAAACATCACTGAAGAGGATGACAGCATCGATATCTCAAAAGTAAAGTTATTTACCAAAACACATGCAGGTTACATGAAAGTATAATTACGGATCTAAAAAAATTCGAACTTTGCAACATAAAAAGTTGTGTTATTGGAAAGACACACTTTGCAGGTACAATGGTTCTTTCAAGTTAGATATTTTCACATTAAAATAGTCGTACTACTTATTAAAATACACACAGCTTGCATATTGGCCCTACTGGAACAAATTATAGGTTAGTAAAGCAGCTTACTTCAGTATTTGTACCACGCACTAAATTCATTAAAATATGTAAAAATTGATTGTAAAAGACACACATGAGCATTACTGCAGATCTAACTTAGTATCTAAAGTGCACCATGAAATAGCAAACTAAACTACGTTACTCCCACGTCAAAAAATCGTATGATATGATAGTGAGTCATTCATCATAGTGACTCTCTGCTTGCATATTGGCTTTATGTTACAATGGAAAACGCGTGTCATCGCTACATGACACTTCACCCCTCCATAAATAATGATGTTACAGTAAAATTGTGACAAATTTCCCTTCATGTTATAGTGAAATTGTAACTAATGGTCCTCCATGTTACAGTAAGAACGTAACAAACTGCTCATGTTGCAGCATAATTGTAAAAAATTGTCTCCACATTACAGTGGTATTGTCACAAATTTCCCTCAATGTAATAAAAGGAGATGGTCAGAGAGAGGGGGGAATAAGAGATGAATACATAGAAGGAGGAAGAGATGATGGACAATGAGATCGGTGAGGATGAGACAGAAAGAGGAGGGGAGTAGTAAATATACAGAGAAAGGGGGAGTAGGAGTTGGACAGAGATAAGGGAGAGGAGGAGGGGGGCAGAGACAGGGGGCAGGAGGACATGCATAGAGAGAGGGGGAGGAGATGGACAACGAGGAGATGGACAGGGAGAGGGAGAGGAGGAGATGGACAGTGAAAGTTGTGAAGAAGAGCCAGAAAGAGAGAGAGAGAGGAGGAGATACCTAGAGAGAGGGGAAAGGAGGAGATGGAAAAGAAAAGAGGTTGAAGGAGATGGTGAGAGAGGGGGAAGTGAAGGTGATTAAAACAGAGAAGAGTAGGAGCAGATGGACAGTGAGTGGGGGAAGGAGAAGATGGAAGAGAGAGGATGAAGAGGAGATGGATACAGAGAAAGCAAATGAGAAGGTAGATAGAGATTGTGGGAGGAGATGGACAGGGAGAGGGAAGGAGAAATGTACTCAGAGAATGAGGAGAAACGATGGACAGAGAGAAGGGGGAAGAGGAGATGGACATAGAGGTTGGAGATGAGGGGATGGAAAGAGGGTGGAAAAAGAGATAGAGGTGGAGAAATAAATGGACAGAGACAGTGGAGAGGAGGAGATTGACAGTGAAAAGTGGGGCAGGGGCATGTATAGGAGGTAGGTGAAAGATGGAGAGGGGTAGTGGGCAGGTGGAGAGGGAAGAGGTGAGGGGTAGTAGTGGGTGTACTGTATCCTTCTCATTGGGATGGGAATCAGAAAAATCAAAGAAAAAATTATCATTCTCTCTTGGTTCACATAGTGTAAAACAGCAAAGAATCAGATATTAATAGGTGAAATATATGTGACATATGTTCACATGAGCAAAGATACAGGTAAAAGGCTAATATCTAAAGTTGTTATTCCCTCATTAAAGTAATCATTACAGAGTGACAGAGAAAATTTACTGAGATCTGTCAGAGAAATAAAACGTACTGATTATGGTAATGATGATGTGGCAAACTAGGAAATATTGTACATAATAGTATAATAGTATTCAGAACTATTCGCCTGCTGAGTCAACAGATGAGGGGGGAGGGGGTAAGGCGGTAGAATTTCTTGTCTTCTGTGCAAATTTCTGCTGAATCAGCAGATTGTTACAATTTATGTAAAACGGTGGGGAATTTGTTACAATTTTGCTGTAACATAGAGTGCAAATTGTTACGATTTCAGTGTGACATGGAGGGCAATTTTTACAGTTTTCCTACTATAACATAGAGGGCAATTTCATACTGTTTTGCTGTAACATAGACAATTTTACTGTAACATGGAGAGCAATTCTGTTACAATTTTGCTGTAACATCGAGGGAGATTTGCTCTTGGAAAGCAATTTGTTGGAATTTTGCTTTAACATGCGGAATTTGTTACAGTTTTGATGTAACATAGATGGCAGTTTGTTACAGTGTCATGGTAACATTGATAGTTTGTTACAATTTTGCTGTAATATAGAGAACAATATTTTACAAGTTTGCTGTAACTTAAAGCTGTATGGAGGGTAAAAATGTCATGACTTATCCACAGTGCAATAACAGTGGATGGCAGACGTTTTATACTGTAAGTTAAAGTTAATACCCAAGTGAGAGATCACTATGGTGTATGAACTACTGTGATATCAGACTGGTTTTTGATATGGGAATAATATTGTTTACTTTGTTAATGGTCACTTTAGACTGCAAGTTAGATCTGCAGCAGTGCTCATGTGTACGTTTTGCAACCAGTTTTTATATATTATGATGAATTTAACCTGTGGTACAAAGACCAAACAGTGGTTGTCCTCTGACCTGTAATTTATTTCAGTAGCGTCAATATAGTGACAATTTAGGTCCGGTAATATTTAATTTGAATGTCCATTGCCCTTGTAAAATGTGCTCTTCAAATGATAAGGAGGTGTAGGTACATCCATTTCGGATTGTGATGTCACATGATTGCATTTCAAAGTGTTTACATGAATGCTTTCCTTACATTCGAAAGTGGACGAGAATGTACGTACATATGAGTCGCCTAGATGCAAAACTGTCTATGTCCTTCATAACCGGTTTTGAGAAAAAGTGGAAAAATTGTTTCCAGTGGGTAATAACACTCCTGGAAATTGAAATAAGAACACCGTGAATTCATTGTCCCAGGAAGGGAAAACTTTATTGACACATTCCTGGGGTCAGATACATCACATTATGACACTGACAGAACCACAGGCACATAGACACAGGCAACAGAGCATGCACAATGTCGGCACTAGTACAGTGTATATCCACCTTTCGCAGCAATGCAGGCTGCTATTCTCCCATGGAGACGATCGTAGAGATGCTGGATGTAGTCCTGTGGAACGGCCTGCCATGCCATTTCCACCTGGCGCCTCAGCTGGACCAGCGTTCGTGCTGGACGTGCAGACCGCGTGACACGACGCTTCATCCAGTCCCAAACATGCTCAATGGGGGACAGATCCGGAGATCTTGCTGGCCAGGGTAGTTGACTTACACCTTCTAGAGCACGTTGGGTGGCACGGGATATATGCGGACGTGCATTGTCCTGTTGGAACAGCAAGTTCCCTTGCCGGTCTAGGAATGGTAGAACGATGGGTTCGATGACGGTTTGGATGTACCGTGCACTATTCAGTGTCCCCTCAACGATCACCAGTGGTGTACGGCCAGTGTAGGAGATCGCTCCCCACACCATGATGCCGGGTGTTGGCCCTGTGTGCCTCGGTCGTATGCAGTCCTGATTGTGGCGCTCACCTGCACGGCGCCAAACACGCATACGACCATCATTGGCACCAAGGCAGAAGCGACTCTCATCGCTGAAGACGACACGTCTCCATTCGTCCCTCCATTCACGCCTGTCGCGACACCACTGGAGGCGGGCTGCACGATGTTGGGGCGTGAGCGGAAGACGGCCTAACGGTGTGCGGGACCGTAGCCCAGCTTCATGGAGACGGTTGCGAATGGTCCTCGCCGACACCCCAGGAGCAACAGTGTCCCTAATTTGCTGGGAAGTGGCGGTGCGGTCCCCTACGGCACTGCGTAGGATCCTACGGTCTTGGCGTGCATCCGTGCGTCGCTGCGGTCCGGTCCCAGGTCGACGGGCACGTGCACCTTCCGCCGACCACTGGCGACAACATCGATGTACTGTGGAGACCTCACGCCCCACGTGTTGAGCAATTCGGCGGTACGTCCACCCGGCCTCCCGCATGCCCACTATACGCCCTCGCTCAAAGTCCGTCAACTGCACATACGGTTCACGTCCACGCTGTTGCGGCATGCTACCAGTGTTAAGGACTGCGATGGAGCTCCGTATGCTTCGGCAAACTGGCTGACACTGACGGCGGCGGTGCACAAATGCTGCGCAGCTAGCGCCATTCGACGGCCAACACCACGGTTCCTGGTGTGTCCGCTGTGCTGTGCGTGTGATCATTGCTTGTACGGCCCTCTCGCAGTGTCCGGAGCAAGTATGGTGGGTCTGACACACCGGTGTCAATGTGTTCTTTTTTCCATTTCCAGGAGTGTACACACTGCCCTACACTGTATGTTGTATACATAAGTATGGGTTAGTACAAAACCATTTGGGCTATTGAAAAAAAAAAAATCAGGAACTCAATGCATGTAAAATATAAGCAAAATAAAAATGGAATTGGGCAGTTTTGCATCTGACTTTGCAGATGGCCACTTTTGCACGCAACTGAAATGGACATGGACAGTTTTGAACCTGACTAGTTGTACATGAGGAGAGGATATGGGGTGAGCACAAAACTGTATATTCAGTTTTAATTTCTTTTAATATTTCTGAAGGTACATGGTGTAACAACTGACAAACTGCAACCCACTTAATACATCATATCTGGAACAATGTCTTCATCTCCTCCTGCTAGGCATTCTGATTCAACTGATGCCCCTGACCCGCTGGAACCTAGTAATGTCATGTACCACGACAGGGATTCACGTTCCCTCCAGGACTCACCATACTGTTTCTCGAGGAGTTTTGAAACATCCTCCAGTTTCTTTTCGTTAATAGGAACAACCGTGTTCGTAATGCAGCTCGAGTTTATGTGTCCTAAGTGTTTCCTACGTTTGCACACGGACGCTGGTAGGTTGATTTCAGAATCATAATTAGGCTACCCTTGGACTAGTGTAGCATTCTGAGAATCACGGATGATGATCACTCATTTTACTTTCGTTATCTGAAAGGGGAATGGTGCTGCGGGTTTAGTGATGTTTTGAATGGCTCCTTTACAGTCAACTACCTTCCAGTCTCTTCCTAGAATGTGAAGGGTCCCATACTGTTCCAAGATGGTATGGTACTCTGATGGCTGAACTATCACTTCTCGTTTCCGCAGTTGCCTTTCGATGAGCCCAAAAACTTTATCAGGAGACATGAATGAATGTCCAGTTACGGGATAAATAACTTCTATTTTATTTACGCTTGGCACATGTTTGTACATCCAGTGACACAGCACTGAGACAACTACTGTGTTCTTATTTTGCCCAGGGCATCCATCGGGAATTAATCTCAAAGTTGCTCATATCTGTATGACACAAACGGTGGTAAAGAGTTGAACTTATTTCATTTGACCCCTTCTTACTTTCATGTTCAAGCCACGTATACATGAAGACATAATTAGTAGTTAACTTTGATTTAGAGGAGCCTACTACAATGGCAAAATTGTATAGGTATAATTGCTTACTGTAATAGACATTCTGATCAGGTATTTTTGGCAAGGGTAAAATTTTTTGGCAGTCAAAGGACATTGTCAGAAGATTGTCTTGCTTTTCTTTCAGCAGTGAATAGAAACTGTTTGCTTTAAGTTTATGAAGTCTCTTTCGACCCATAAGTTGAGCTTTCTTAACGTCACGCTTTTCAGTTTTGATCTGCTCCAAAGGACTGAGGCACATGGAACAAACATCTGTTTTTGGAGACCCAAATCCAATGTTAAATTTTTTATTAAATGTGTTCCTAAAAAAATTCTGCGTGACTCGCTTTTCAGGAGTAACCATGAAATTGTGATGTAGCCACATCTTTCTAATGTTGAGAGTCGCAGGTAAATACACGCGACAGCTTTTCTCCCTGCAGTAATGTGACTCAGTTGGAACATACCTTTTTATAGGAGCAATTACTTCCTGTCGTTTTGGCTCATTTTTCATCGTCTGTCGATCACCTCCTCTTCTCTCCTTAGCAATATCTCCAGTCTTGAGGTGATGGCGTGCGATGTTTTGCACTCTTGATTTTGAAACATCAAGAATGTTCAAAAATGTTTCACGACATACTTTCACTTTCACTGATCCTCCAGGTACCTTTTTTGATACGAAATAAGAGACTGTCTTTCCTCTGTTGATTTATCTTTCTCCCCTACAACGAGATCTCGAAGGTGTCTTGATACTCATGTATTTCAGAAGGAAATTATCTTGGTAAATTTTATCACACTTTGCATAATAGCTGGTATGAAAAGACTTAATATCTGTCATTGTCAGGCTAGCACAGTCCCATCCGACTCGATGACCACATTCTGGATACTCAGGAAGTACTTTTGACGAATATCTGAAATCACACATACAAACAAAATGTTATTCATAGATCAATGTTAGGTCATGTCAATAACAATAGTCAACACACGTATTTATTACTTTCACACAAATACGATTAATAGGGTATACATTTTTTCTTAACACCCTTAACTGTTATTCTAATGTTCAGATTTCCATCATTTACAGGATGATGTAAAGACAAAAATAATACATACCTCTTCAATTTTGCCATACTTCGTTTCCACTAGTCTTCACGGCGTACCTGCTTCCTAAAACGGTCAGATTGTCTTTCTGTCATGCCTTGATTATGTTCCATAATTTATAATTTATTTAAATGAAAAATGTGTATAACTTTCAGAATAAACAGCTGTAAGAAACCACACAAGTACAATGTTTACGTGTTTATGGTAGCCATCTTGCATTACAGTCACATGACTCCAGCCTTCAATGCGATTTGTCAAAAGGGACAAGGCAAGTTTTTCACCCAACTTACTGATGGACATGGACAGTTTTGAATCTAACCACACTTTTCGTGAGCTGTTTTCCGTAGGACATGGAGAGCTTTGAGCATAAATAGCATTTCAAGCATGTGTAAAATGACATGCTCTACAATCCAGAGTTGCCAACTCAATTATTTTTTTAAAGTGGACATGGACAGTTTTGCATCTAAGCGATTCATATATTATTGCCACTGTTATGTCAAACTATTGTTTTGTAAATGCAGTGCTGTAAGATAACAAATAACTGTCCTCATGCAGCTCAACCTTTCTGTTCTTCAGTAAACAAAATTATTTTTTCCTCTGATTTCAGTTTCAAAATTTGTACATACAAAGTGATACATGGCACTGGAGATCCAATGCACCCACAGTCATCGTTCCTAATTGTGAATAATATTTAAGTAGTAAATTGTGATGGCTGTGTTACAAACAGATTTAGTAGAAATTATCCCTGTAATACATAAGCCTGATATTTAACGGTGATGTTCAACAAAACCCCGTAAATCTGAGAGATAGAAAGAAGCTGTAAAAATAAGAAATGTAACTGCAAAATTTGAGTGTTTACATATTTACCATGTAGAAGAAAAAAATGTTATTAATACTACTTACGTTTGTATGATGTGTCACTTACGAACTCCATGACAACGTGATTAAAATAGAAAATAAATGTTTTATAACATATATGCTTTAACTTCTTACAACTGAAAGACATATGCCCATTGTGGATACAGCCATCTATTGAAATAGTACAGAGATTAGTATAAGGCCCCATTCTTGAATTTGACTCAGGTCTAGCAATTGATATGTGAGTCAAAAGTGCACAATCATGTTTGATTCTGGCTTGCATTATATTAAAAAAAAACACTGCTCTTCAGAAAGACACAAATTATACACAGATAATAATTTCTTTTTGATCCAGACATACTTCAACAGACGAAATTTTGTAATGATTCTAGAATAACTTACTTGCATATTCCATGTTCACATTGGCAACAAAGCTAACAGCATGGATCATACACAAGAGCTACATATACGAAATGATGCATTTTGGCTATAAACAAACCTATAGCTGAAGGATAATAAACCACATACCCCTATAGAATTTAAAATAAGTTTTTCGAGGATTATAGACATTAACTTCTTCTCTGAAATGTTAAGGTTTTGTGTCATTAATTAGCATCACTGTTCTTGGAGGTTAATGATTTCCCCAAGTCACTCTAGGCTAATATTAGGATGCTTTCTCTGAGAAGTACATGACCGATTTCCTTCCCAGTTTTTTACTAATATGGACTTGTGGTCCATCTCTAATGGCGTTGTCAAATCCTAATCTTCCCTCATATTACAAAACATCGAGTGGTACGGCGGTAATGTGGCCATTAAAAGATGCTCACACAATATTTTGAAGCGTGGAACCGTGACACAGATACAGGGCACACTGGAATATCGGTCACGACCCGTGGGTGGCGCTTATTATTGCGCTGTCCCGTCGCCAATGGTATACACAGCCTCAAATACGAGATGTGATACGATTAAACAGCAATTCAGCTCTCCTTATTGTGGATCACATCGTCCAGCATACATTACGGTAATGCTTCCCATTGTTAGACAAACGTTTTCTGGAAGTTAACAATAGTGTTGGTGTTAGGACTGCAGTTTGTTCTGATTTAAGTACGAGGAAATTTGTGATAAGGTCTTATGGGACCAAACTGCTAAGGTCATTGTTCCCTAACTTTGCATACTACTTAATCTAACTTAAACTAACTTACGCTAAGGGCAACACACACACCCATGCCCGAGGTGGGGGGGGGGGGGGGGAGCCGCTCGAACCGTGACAAGGCACCTGGTGTAGCTGTCCTTATGTCTCACGTTTCCAGGAGAACAACATAATCCACCAGGTGGAACTCAGATCCATGTTCACCAAGGAGAAGGCACACACGCCTCAACTGGATAATACACTACGTACCTCAAGCGGCATAGTACCCACAGGAAATCTTTTGAGTCACTTTCACAATATTTGACTGTAATAGCGGCATGGACAACGAGGAGTATCACAGTCTGAGCTAAACTGGAGACAGAGAAATGAAAACAGCTAATAGGTTAAAACGGCTGTTGGTTGCAATAATTACTGTAGGTATCAAAAGACATGCATTGGACGAACTAGAGTGGAGAGCTGCGTGAAACTAGTCTTCGGACTAAACGCCACAGCAACAACAACATTGACAAGAGAGTATTACTCAATTTCTCTCAGATCTCTACTGAGGGCAAGTTCTGAGCTGGTTGGAAGCGTTTGGGCATTTGAGGAAAGATAATTATTCCTGTTCAGGATTGTAGCAATTGATAGAACATGCCTCTGCTGTAGCCGAAATTTATCTCTGTACAGGAAGTTTCTCCACCAGCATGAAAGGATACTGTGCTCTACGTCGCGCTTACACCGTGCCGATTTTCTCTGATTGGTTTCTAATATGTCACTGATTCATTCGTGAGGAATATCATCCAGATGTGTCTCCTACACCATCCCACTTTCCTGCGATTCAAATATTGCATACCGCATTCACAGAACACGCAGTGTTTGTAGCTTCCGTCCACATAGCCTACTGGAGGCGCCCAAAGAAGGAATGGACGATGCTCAATGTTAAGTAATATTGTTGCAGAGTGCCTATTAAACGAATAATTCGTTCTCTGCTGAACACTACGTAAGTTTTCATGTCGTACGATTCATTCGTATAGAGAGGAGAGTTTTCATTATTTGGCTCTTTTTTGGATAGCAGTGAGAAAATTATTCAGTTCCTTACTATTAAAATGTCAGCTATTTTAAAGAAATCAGAACCATTCATGTGTTGACACTGTAATAGACAGCCACAGAGTTCAATACTGCAGGCTATTACATGCATGTAACTAGATTCAGCCAGGGTGTTATTAGTGTGCCTGCAACATACTCTGATTGACGCTGGTTGTTCATAAACAGCACCCTCTAGAAAACGTTACAACTCAGCTAATACTGTTGCTTCTGAACATTCCACTGCAGCCGTTCCATGCTTCAACCATGAGTCATTAACATGTCCGCTCAGTCAGGGCTTTACCTGCGCACCTACAACGTCTTCATTGCTTTGGTGCGTACCACCTCTGCCTTTCCATGTGGCAGCTGCGCCCTGGAGGGTGCAACAAAGAGCAACCAACGAGTCATTACATTGTCCGAGCAGTGACGTCGGTCCAACATGCCAGCTATGAGATGTTTACAGTTTCCAGTGTACTGTCCGTAATTATTTGTAGAAATATGTATGAATAGATCATTTTGAATGTTCGATAAAACTTAAATAAATAGAATTTGAAAAGGATTCATTAACGACGTGAAACAGGAAGAAAACATTGCAACTGGAACTGCTTCGTTGGTTTCAGTGCCCTTCACAGTCTATGTGGTACCTACTAAAAAATAATAGTTTTGTAGAACCTATTATTTGGTTGTAACTGTACCGTTGTAGCTTACTACACGTAATTAATAACATTGCCTGACCAAAAAAGCAAAGCACCCACAAGTGGAGGAGGAAATAAAATGAAACTTCTTGTGTTGAGAGAAGATGTGATATTATTTCAGAGAATAAAAAATCGAGTCAAGTTTACAAAGGACTTGGCAGTGTATGTCCTCTTATTAGTTTTGCACCTTGCCTCGCCTGGATGCATGCTCTGATTCGATTTGGAAGGGGTCACAAAGTCGTTACATCCTCTCCTGAGCCAAGCTGGCCCACAACTATTGCAACCCATTCTTCGTGTAGGGGGTACTTGCTGTGAGATGAAGTTGAATCCCTAGCTGACGGTCCCACGTAAGTTCCATTGGGGATAACCTGGGCATCTTGCTCGCTTCAACACCATGCAGACAGTACATAGAGACACCTGCGACCTGTAGATTAGCGTCATACTGTAGAACAATGTCACTATAGTAGTGTCACATGAGGAGTAACACATGAGGATGAAGGATGACTGCGATGTACCATGGTGCCGTCAGAGTCCTTCAGACCAGCTGCGACCTGAAGTCATACCCAATGGCCCCCCACGCTCTGATGACAGAACTAACACTGCTGTTGTATCTCTCAACATTGGAAGAACGGAACCTTTCTGCAAGTCGCAGCCACGCTCGCAAACAACGGCCATCTGGGGTAGTGCAGAGATGCTATTCGTCGCTGAACACAAAACGACGCCACTCATCAGCAGTCTGCACTTCCCAGTCCCAGCCCGACTCCAAATATAGCTACTTGTGTCATTGTATTGATGCTAGCCTAAGCATTAGACGGCCGTAATTCCTCAATTCAGCTGCTGCTGGTCTCTGACCAATGCCGCAGGAAGATACAGAATTTTGCAGTCAGTCCATTACTTGTTCTCGGATGGCGGGTGCAGATGTGAAGCGGTTATGATGTGTTTGGTGCACAATTTGGCCATCTTCCTTTGTGATGGACAGAGATGGTCTACTGAAACGTTCTCGATGAGTATTCCTGCCCTCACGTTGCCATGTAGGCCAACATCGGATGACCGTCACATCCAAATGCTCTACACATCTGGGTACTGGATGATTCGACGAGCGGCAAAATGGAGGCTCAAAATGAGGCCACTTTCAAACTCTGCCAGGTGCTAATAATGCTGTCTCAATGACTATGGCGCATCTCCATGTCCTTCACAGTGATCATTCAACATCTGACACTTTTCAAGCCCTTTGTATATACTACAAGGCGTGCTAACAACACCAAACAACATTAATGCATTCGTGTGGCTGTGTGGTTGTAATTATCACAGAAAATTGCAACTCTAACCTTTTACATATTCAACGATGCTGTGTACGTGGAAGACTGCATTGGCGTTCAACCATGTCTTCTGGGAGCTTCCCTTTTTTTGTCAGTTAGTTCTGGTACAGATTTTGTGGGAGGGACGGGAAGAGGATGAAGTCTCTTTGTGGCAGGGAGACACGAAAGCATCAAAGTGAATAGTGGGAGGCGCCAAGCCATCACAGACACAATCGAACAGGAGCTATCAAGTACATACCATGAAAAAAAGTGAAGCATCGGGAAGATGTGACCAGACGTCGATGTAACTTCATATACGTTCACACAATCAGTGTGAAAGTAAATGACAAGAGTTGAAATCCTCTGTAATAGGTAGCATGGCCCCTGGAACGTATTAGTGTTTAGCGTCATTACCAGGCCTGGTGGGATAATACTAGACATGAACAGTATCAGATGTTGAGAGATCACTGTGAAGGATAAGGAGATGCTGTGTACTAGTATGAGACAGCGTTATCAGCCCATGACAGAACTTTAAAGGGGCCTCATTATGGGTTTCCATTTGGACAGCTAGCCAAATCGTACTGTATTTAGATTGTGGGCCATCTGAATGCGACGCTGACCTGATGTTGGGCGTATTAAGCGATGCTGGTTTCCTCGTCGGACTCGTACGTCTCATAAACTCATATCTCACGAACAGATGTTTCAACAAGGATGTGCAGGGCAAACAATCGACACATAATTGTGTCTAAGCTGGAATACCCCAGGGAAGCATTCTGGGACACATCTTGTTCAACCTCTACATTATTGATCTTCCAGGAACACAAAACACGGCATTAGCCATCTACTCCGCGGTTGACACAGCCATCGTTGCGCAAGATTGAAAACTGTCGAACATAAATTCACGATTACAGGCGGCACTTAGACCTCCCGAGCCTTGATTGGATATATGACACATTACAGTAAACGTCGACAAGTCCGAAGCAGTTCTGTTCACACGCAAACCGAAGCTACTGCGTAAACATCAACACTCTCAACAGATAACACTATGCACGCCCAGTACGTTTCTGAGAGAAAGTCAAATACCTCGGCGTCTGACTGGATTGGAAACTTATATGGGGGGACCACATGGAATACGTTGCCAACAGAGCGCACGTGAGGCTCAAACAACTCTACGCAAGGCTCAACAGGGAAATCACACTAAATAGGAGGGTGTCGAGGTCCATACGCATGACATTGATTAGACCTCTGATGACGTACGCAACTCCCGTCTGGGGATATGCAACTCCTACACGCCTTCGCAGCCCCTAGATCATATAGAACAAATTGCTACGCATCATTAGCAGCGCTCCACACTACACTCGCACCGTGGATCTTCACACTGAAGGTCACATTGAAATTCTCATGGAAGAATTCAAAAAATACTCCACGCGACTACACAGGAACTCGAGACATTCGAACAATCCTTTCATCTTTACTCTAGGAAACTATGATCACAACACTAGGTGGAAGCATAAGCGGCCAAAGACATTGCTAGTTAGGGCATAACCACCTCTGGCGAGCTGACATACACTCACAAGTGACAACATCGGTAAGCCTCTGCACAACAGCAATGCTGACTGGATATGGCACATGCTATCACAGTCGAATGGACACCCGTGTCTAGGGGTAGTGTCTTTGATTAGTAATCAAAACGTCCTCGGTCCAGGGCTCTAAAGCCGCCACCGCTTAAATTTTGATTAATATTCAGCATTGGTGGCCGAAGACTTCCGGCATAAGAAGTCATCCTCATTCTGCCAACGGCCTTGTCAAAGAGGGCAGAAGAGCGAATAGAGAATCTGGGCACTCTCTTGTCCTTAGGGTGGGCGGAAGAATCAGCAATGATCAACGGTATGAGGATGCAGAAGGCAACGGAAACCACTGCATTAAAGACACATAACGTGTATCCCCAGGACTTGTGACCTGTAATTGAAAAAGTGTCATGATGGTTTCTCCATTGGCAAAAGATTCCGGAATAGTCTCCCAATCGGATATCCGGGAGGGGACTGCTAAGGGGGAGGTAAATGGAACTGAGCGTTTGGCGTCATTGGCCAGCAGGTCCGGCCGCTTTGGTGCAGGTCTTATTACATTCGACGCCACATTGGGCGACCAGCGCGCCGGATGGGGATAAAATGATGATGAAGAGAACATAACACCCAGTCCCTGAGCGACGCAGCCGGGAATCGAACCCCGGCCCGTAGGACGGCAATCCGTCACGCTGACCACTCAGCTATCGGGGCGGACCAAGGGAGAGGGGGAGGGGGAGTGACCATGAGAAAAAGACTGAATAACCAACGAAGGTATAATGTTCTACGAGTCGGGGCGTGGAACGTCTGAATGTGGTAGGGAAGCTAGAAAATCTGAAAAGGGAAATTCAAGGGCTCAATCTAGATATAGCAGGGGTCAGTGAAGTAGAATGGAAAGAAGACAAGGAATTCGGGTCAGATGAGTATAGGGTAATACTAAGAGCAGCAAACAAACAAAGGTGTAATGGGAGTAGGATTCGTTATAAATAGGAAGATAGGGCAGAGAGTATGTTACTCTGAAGAGTTCAGTGATACGATTGTTTTTATCAGAATCGACAACAAACCAGCACCGGCAATGATAGTTCAGTTATACATGCCGGCTTCGCAAGCTGAAGATGAAGAGACAGAGAAAGTATAAGAGGATATTGAAAGGTTAATACGGTACCTAAAGGGAGATGAATATCTAATAGTCATGGGGACTGGACTGTGGTTGTAGGGGAAGAAGCAGAAGAAAAGGTTGCAGGAGAATATAGGCTTGGGGCAAGGAATAAGAGAGGAGAAAGACTAATTGCATTCTGTAATAGATTTCAGGTAGTAATAGCGAATACTTTGTCCGAGAATCAAAAGACAAGGAGGTATACTTGGAAAAGGCGGGGTGATACGCAAGATTTCAGCTAGATGACATCATGGTCAGACAGAGATTCCATAATCAGAAACTGGATTGCTCAGATCATAATGTCGTAGTGATGAAGAGTAGATTGAAGTTTAAGAGGTTAGTCAGGAAGAATTAATAGGCAAAGAAGTGGGATACAGAAGTACAAAGGACTGACGAGGTACGCTTGAAGATCTCTAAGGCTATGTACACAGCAATGAGGATTAGCTCTGCGGGCGGTACAGTTGAAGAGGAATGGACATCTCTAAAAAGAGCAATCAAAGCAGATGGGAAGGAAAACACAGGTACGAAGAAGATAACTGCCAAGAAACCACGGGTAACAAAAGAAATACTTCAGTTGATCGAGGAAAGAAGGAAGTACAAACATGTTCAGGGAAATTTAGGAATACAGAAGTATAAGTTGCTGAGGAATGAAATAAATAGGAAGTGCAGTGAAGCTAAGACGAAATGACTGCATGAAAAATGTGAAGAAATCGAAAAAGAAATGATTGTCGATAGGACTGACTCAGCATATAAGAAAGTCAAAACGGCCTTCGGTGACATTAAAAGCAAGGGTGGTAACATAAAGAGTTCAACGGGAATTCCAGTGTTAAATGCAGAGGAGACAGCGTATAGGTGGAAAGAGTACATTGAAAGCCTCTATGGGAGGGGGGGGGGGCGGGGGGGGGGGGAAATTTGTCTAATGAGATACAAGAAGAAACAGGCGTCGATTTAGAAGAGTTAGGGGATAAAGTATTAGAATCAGAATTTAAAAGAGCTTTGGAGGAGTTACGAGCAAATAACGTGGAAGGTAGAGATAACATTCCATCAGAATTCCTAAAATCATTGGGTGAAGTGTCAACGAAACGACTGTTCGTGTTGGTGTACAGAATGTATGAGTCTGACAACATACCATCTGACTTTCCGAAAAATATCATCCACACAATTCCAAAGACTGCAAGAGCTGACAAGTGCGAGAATTATCGCACAATCAGCTTAACAGCTCACGCATCCAAGTTGCTTGCAAGAATAATGTACACAGAATGGAAAAGAAAATTGAGAGTGTGTTAGATGACGATCAGTTCTGACTTAGGAAAGACAAAGGGATCAGAGAAGCAATTCTGATGTGGCGGTTGATAATGGAAGCAAGACTGAAGAAAAATCAAAACACGTTCATAGCATTTGTCCACCCGGAGGAAGCGTTCGACAGTGTAAGATGGTGCAAGATGTTCGAAATTCTGATAAAAATAGGGTTACGGCATAGGGAAAGACGGATAATATACAATAATGTGCGAGGTCCAAGAGGGAATAATACGAGTGGACGACCAAGAACGAGGTGCTCCGATTAAAAAGGGTGTAAGACAGCAATGTAGTTTTCGCCCCTATTGTTCAAACTGTATAACGAAGAAGCAATGATGGAAATAAAAGAAAGGTTTAGGAGTGGAATTAAAATTCAAGGTTAAAGGATATCAATGATACGATTCGCTGATGACATTGCTATCCTGAGTGAAAGTGAAGAAGACTTACAGGATCTGCTGAATGGAATGACCAGTCTCATGAGTACAGTATGTGGATTGAGAGTGAATTGAAGAAAGACGAAAGTAATTAAAAGTAGCAGAAATGAGAACAGTGAGAAATTTAATATCAGGGTTGATGGTCACGAAGTAGATGAAGTTAAGGAATTCTACTACCTAGACAATAAAATAACCAATGACGGATGGAGCAAGGAGGACATGAAAAGCAGACTAGCAATGGCAAAAAGGGCATTCTACTTGTACATTGGCCTTGATTTGAGGAAGAAATTTCTGAGAATGTACGTTTGGAGCACAGCATTTATGGATGTGAAAATTGAAATGTTGCAAAGTCGGAACAGAAGAAAATAGAAGCATTTGAAATGGAGTGCTACAGACGAATGTTGAAAATTAGGTGGACTGATGAAGTAAGGAATGAGGAGGTTCTTCATAGAATCGGAGAGGAAAGGAATATGTTGAAAACACTGACAAGGAGGAGACATCAGGGAATGACTTCCGTGGTACTAGAGAGAGCTATAGAGGTCAAAAACTGTAGAGGAAGACAGAGATTGGAATACATCCAGCAAGTAATTGAGAACGTAGATTGCAAGTGCTACTCTGAGATGAAGAGGTTGGCACAGAAGTGAAATTCGTGGCGGGCTGCATCAAACCAGTCAGAAGACTGATGACTAAAAAAAAGAAGCCGATTAACAGACTACAGCAGGGAAGCCGACAAGCTCGCACGCTAATGCACAAACAAACCGCCAAGACTACCCTACATTGTGAATCCGATATATGACCTATCGGACACTAACTGGTGATGAGCCCAACTGTTACAGGTATTCCGATGTCGGTCAAAAAACCAACGCCAGTACCCACCTGCAGCCGCCGAGTAACCACGCTTCACAACGCCTGAATTATACCCACTACTAACACAACCTGTCCTTGCATGACCTGTCGCAGGCAGCAAGAAATTCGCTACTGCTCTTACAGCCCGACTCAGCTATCGCACACGGTTTTTTTCCCCTTGGCTGTTGCCGTGGCACTTTTTTCCCCTCTGCCCTTCAAACTGCTAACCTTAGTTCGACTTTCGACCCAATCTATCTACAGATGAGGACGTGTTAATGGGTAACCATAACTAGACGTACGTTAACATCACATTGAAAGGGTACAGTACCGCCCAAAATTGAAAATAGGTACAACATACTTCATTATTTTTGTCATAACAACACATTTTTTTTGTAAAATAACTCAATTTCAATTAATACAGCGAAGCCGGATACCAGTGTGGGAAAGAATGACAATTTATTTATTTAATTGATCACATGTGCACTCCCACAAAGTAAATCCCTACATCCAGTTTGGTGAGATCTGTGAAATGAATGAATGTATGGTCGTCTGCTAACCACAGATAGTGAATGTGAATATATGATCATCTTTGAGACGATCCTTTGGCCACCTTTGGTGGGACCAAAGAGATGAAATTTACCTGAGCTTTGAGCACCTGAAATGTGGCTGACCAATACAGTAGCAAGGTGCTCCCCCACTTCACCAAAGGTGCGAGAGGACCTGGAGAACGGCCATGTTTCAAGCACTCCGCCGCTGGATCTTGTGCTGGTAAGACCTGTTTTAGTTGTGCTCCGTAATGACGAAAGAGTGGAGACGTGGTATGCATGTGGAATATTTAAGAGTAGTTTGAAATAATAATTTCTCTATTTCAGGAACTTTTGTGGGGAGAATTAAATGTCAGGCAGGTAATATTAATAGGATTGTAGTAATCTTTGGAAGTGACCAACGGTCACAATGAAACCACGTGTAGCAATAAGTTGAAATATTTCCGTGTGCTTAAGTTAAGCTGAATTACTAGCGTGTGTACAATAAGTTGAAATATTGAAGAAATAGCGTGTGTACCATAAGTTGAAATATTTAAGAAATAGCGTGTGCATGACTTGAAATTAGAGACGAGTACTTCCACGTGGTGAGTACTGTGTGAGTCTTAAACTATGTATGAGACAAAAGATAAAGAGAAGTACTCATCCATGGTATCAGTTGAGGACTCGCGTGTGTGATGAATATGTTCTTAATATTACTTTGCGTGATATGATTCCGTGTGACGCTAGATTCAAACTCTGAGAGAGAAGCAAGGTGAGTCGGCCGTCTATCCAGCAACGCCACTTGGCTTGCATGCACAGGAAGACGTGCATATATCTCCAGAGTTCATAGTAGGAAAGTAGAATTACGAAGTGGGGCAGTGTCGTGTGAAACTGGGATAAATATTAATTGAAGTGGGAACGCTGAAAGTGATAATGTTGTGACTAATCCCTGTGTAGTATTTCATATTGTAGTGTGGTGTATGTCATGTAATTTGGGTATGTGTGGTTTGCATGGGAGAGTAGCGAGGTAGTTTCAAAAGATTAGTGGGTTATGCTTGTTCCTTCGGTACCGCTCGGTCTGGAGGATAGTTTAGTGATGATGATTGTGAGAGTCGAAGTGTGAGAAATAATAAAAGATCCACCATCCTATCCAGAAAGTGCACTGTAGCGTTAAATAATTACGAGACCATAATATAGAGATTCACCAATGTAAAGCCATGCCCACTGGGCGGAATTTCTCATGTGTTATTGTTGTAGGTTATAGAATTTGTGTGTTTAGGTTAGAGAATTTATCGGAATAAATAAGATAGTGAAAAGAAAAAGATTGGTGGACTTTTCCTTCGAATTGTATGTTGTCATAATGTCCCAAATTTATAATGTGTGCGCCATTCATATTCAGTGCGGTGACCACCTGTTGACAAAAGCTGTTAATTAAAACAGACAAAGAAAATGTGGTATTGCCAGTGCGTAGTGTACAGTCAGAGTTCTGTAAATTACTGATAGTCAGATGCGTGTTTCCGTTGCGTATTAATCATATAGGAGGATAACTTGTAACTTAAGGGTGAGTACTAGAATTCACGTTACTCGATAAATAAGAATGAATCCACTCGCTTGGCAGACCACTCATCTTGCAGGCCTGACTGCTAGATGCCACAGTATGAGCAAGGCATGTGGGTGCCTCTCAACATTACCCATACCCTGCGAGACCTCACTTAGTGGACCTTTTGTGTTTTGGCCATCATGCCAGTGTAGGCGTGGAGAGGCTCCAACCTATATAAAAAAAATAATGTTGGACTGCATGGGAACCTGACAGCAGGCATACCCATAGCGAAGGTTCCAGTCGACCGCATGTGACTAACGCAAGGAAGGATCTTTGTATGGTGCGCCAGACACATCATAACCCCTTCACATCTGCGCCTCCCATCTTAGAACAAGAAATGGACTCCCTGCAACATTCTGTCGTCTGCACCATTGGTCACATATTTGCAGCTGCCGGACTAGGCACTACCATCCTTTATTTATTTTTATTTACACGTCAAGTTCCGTAGGACCAAATCGAGGAGCAAATCTCAAAGGTCATGAAACGTGTCAGCACATGAAATTGCAACATAAAAGTAATAACAGATAAAAATAAAATGTTTATGAACCCGAAAAAAGTCAATCCATAAGTTTAAATAAACGCAATCAACAATACAACAGGAATCAGCTTAATTTTTCTCGAACTCCTCGACAGAATACAAGGAGTGATCCATGAGGAAACCGTTCAGTCTCGATTTGAAAGCGCGTGGATCACTGCAAAGAATTTTGAATTCAAGTGGTACCTTATTGAAAATGGATGCAGCAGTATACTGCACACTTTTCTGCGCAAGAAGTCCGATTCAAATGCAAGTTTGATTTCTGCCGAGTATTAACTGAAGTGAAAGCTACTCATTCTTGGGAATAAGCTAATATTGTTAATAAGAAATGACAGCAAGGAATATATATATTGTCAGAGCTATGTCAGAATACCGAGACTAGTCAACAAGGGTCGACAAAAAGTTCGTGAACTTACACCACTAATTTCCCGGACCGCCAGTTTCTGAGCCAAAAATATCCTTTTAGAATGCGAAGAGTTACCCCAAAACATAATACCGTACGACATAAGCGAATGAAAATAAGCAAAGTAGACTAATTTTTGTGTCGAACGATCACTCACTCCAGATACAGTTCGAATAGTAAAAACGGCAGCATTAAGTCTTTGAACAAGATCCTGAACATGGGCTTTCCACGACAGTTTACTATCTATCTGAACACCTAGAAATTTGAACTGTTCAGTTTCATTAATCATGTGCCCATTCTGTGAATTTAACACATCAGGTCTTGTTGAATTGTGTGTTAGAAACTGTAAAAACTAAGTCTTACTGTGATTTAGCGTTAGTTTATTTTCTACAAGCCATGGACTTAAGTCTGCACTATTCGAAACCGAGCCAAAGTTGCACACAACACGCTTTACCATCAAGCTAGTGTCATCAGCAAACAGAAATATTTTAGAGTTACCCGTAATACTAAAGGGCATATCATTTATATAAATAAGGAACAGGAGTGGCCCCAACACTGATCAGTGCACGATTAAGACCCCACATCACAGCCATTCTCAACATTGTGAATAATGACCTTTTGCTTTCTGGCGCTAAAGTAAGAGGTGAACCAATTGTGAGCTACTCCCCGTATTCCGTAATGGTCCAACTTCTGGAGCAATATTTCGTGATCAACACAATCAAACGCTTTAGTTAAATTAAAAAATATGCCTAGCGTTCGAAACCTTTTGTTTAACCCATCCAGTACCTCACAGAGAAAAGAGAATAAAGCATTTTCAGTTGTTAAACGACTTCTAAAGCCTATCCTTAGGCTGTCATTAACAACAGAACACAAACGCCTGTGTTTAGAATGGGGTGAGTGGCATGTTTGGTCTCTGACGACGCTGTGTTCAGCAATGAATTGCAGTTCTGCACTACCGTGGGTGACGATGATGATGATGATGATGATGTTTTGTTTGTGGGGCGCTCAACTGCGCGGTCATCAATTTTTACGCGAACCAGTCTAGACACTGTCACGGATGACACCCGGCCGGGAATCGAACCAGCGACTCTGATCCAGAGCCAGCAACGCTAGCCACTAGACCACGAGCTGCAGACCATTACTGCGGATCATCTAGTTAGTGAGTGCGTTGACGACCTGGGCAGAGGTCCCTGAGTTATCTGAAAATTGTCACAAGATAGAACACTTAGTTCGGTAATGGAAGGTACACGTGTACGTACCGAGAAATAAAAACACGCAATTTTTATAAAATAATTTTATTTGATCAAATATCTCTAAATAAAACTGCCAGTTGAAAAATTTGAAAAACAACAATAATTCTTTAAAAACATGTACAGCTTAAACATTAAATTAGATACAATCCCTTGTGGAGTGCAGCAACTTATAACACTTCAAAAACAACTGCCATGTCCAGTCTTCCAAAATGTTCCCTTTTCAGACGGATTAATTATGATACAGAGGGGATCACACTATTCAGTGATCTAAAACACACAAAAAAAAACAATTACAACACATGTCTTAAACGGAAAAAAGGAACTAAACCCTTTACAGTGTGAAAAGGAGGAAGAACACTTTCTTGGGTAATGTGATCTGAAAACCAGGTAACAATACTAAAACAAATCTTAAATCAGGGCTTCATAAACAAGATTTTTACCAATACTTAGACAAAATATCAAGATTAAAAGATTAAACCAACTCTCTTACAACATAATTTCAAAAGCACATTGCATGACTTGAATCACAGGTTAGCCAAAGTCTCTCTTTCTAACGAAAACGAAGCAGGAACTGTGCTATTAAAAATTTTTTTGCTTTTAAAACAATTTAAAAAACATTTCGAAAGAAAAGAAAAGGAACGAAGATTGAATTTAACGTCCCACCTACATCGAGGTACCTAGGGACGGAGCACAAGCTCGAATTAGGGAAGGATTGCGGAGGGAAATAGATCGTACTCTTTCAAAGGAACCGTCACGGCATTTGCCCCGAGTGATTTAAATCGGGATGACCGGTCTCGGATTTGAACCGTCGTCCTCCCGAATGCGAGTCCAGTCTACAACGCCTCCTCACTTGGTGTTTAGCAAGAGTAAAGGTACCTTCTGATATATAATTTTAAAAACACTGCAGCAATAAACATCAACATGGGTACACAAAACTTGGCCAGAACAACATACTGAAAGATCGGGAACCGTCTGACCATACAGTGTACCACTCACGATATAGACTTGAACACAATGCTCTCAGGCACCGTCAGGCTATTAAACAAGATTAAGCAGTGGCGTTCATAAATACCAAATGTTTACAAATGACTCTCTATCAAACTGTAATCTCACAGTTTATTCATTTGCGTTATCCCTTTTGCGCTGCGATGACCATCCACAAGCATTACGGCGAAATCCAACCACATTATCAAATGACACAAGCCATGCTTACTGTACCTGCCGAACTTTAGATAAAACAGACTGCACATTCAACATTGTATGCACAAATCGTAATCCCACGGTGAGCTAGCTGGCCCAGAAAGCATAATACTTTCGTGCCAACGCTTAGTTCAGACTCCAAACATAACTCAGAGTTCCACGTCACTTCCAGGTGACCCAGCGAACAGAGTCCGTCTTAGCCGGCGTGGGGCCATGTGCAAAACTTCCGGGTGAGGCTCACCCGCATCTCCCCCTCCCCTCCCCTCCCCTCCTCCAACAGAGGTTATACACCTTCCTCAAGTTCAAACGAATTCAAAGCTTCGTCATTGACGTACTACTAATATATCGAAAGAGAGTTACTACAGTAGACCTGCTGTTATGATAGTAATATAATTAACCGGAGAAGTAATTTTAATAGGTAAGGTAATTATTAAAATGTTAATAATAAGAACTATCTTAGCTATGGAAATCCTTTCAATTTAATGAAATTCAGAATGAAATAAGGTTCACAAGTGTTGTTCAGGATATACACTTAAATGTTTTTATCACTTGAATGTACTCTACATTTACAAGAAATTAAATGAGTTGTGGGCTGTAAACGCTAAGGGTGTTCTCCTATACACACTTTACACAAAACATCTTTTTCTTGCTTTTTGGCGAGCAAATTCATCATAAATATCCTCAAAATTCAATTCTGAAACCAAGTCGTGTTCCACTGACAGCACGGCCAGAGAATAACGGCGTTCTTGCGAAGTGCTGCTTCTGAAATAGCTCTTGAGAAGCTTTAAACGCGAAAAGCCCCTTTCAGCGGAGGCGACAGTCACTGGCAAGGTTAGCAAAATTCTGAAGGCAATTTAATGTTGGGAAATGTCTTTCCAACGTCATTCAAGTACCGGGTGATCAAAAAGTCAGTATAAATTTGAAAACTGAATAAATCACGGAATAATGTGGATAGAGAGGTACAAATTGACACACATGCTTGGAATGACATGGGGTTTTATTAGAACCAAAAAAATACAAAAGTTCAAAAAATGTCCGACAGAAGGCGCTTCATCTGATCAGAATAGCAGTAATTAGCATAACAAAGTAAGACAAAGCAAAGATGATGTTCTTTACAGGAAATGCTCAATATGTCCACCATCATTCCTCAACAATAGCTGTAGTCGAGGAATAATGTTGTGAACTGCACTGTAAAGCATGTCCGGAGTTATGGTGAGGCATTGGCGACGGATGTTTTCTTTCAGCATCCCTAGAGATGTCGGTCGAGCACGATACACTTGCGACTTCAAGTAACCCCAAAGCCAATAATCGCACGGACTGAGGTCTGGGGACCTGGGAGGCCAAGCATGACGAAAGTGGCAGGTGAGCAAACGATCATCACCAAACGACGTGCGCAAGAGATCTTTCACGCGTCTAGCAATGCTTTGTTTTCTTCGGTTCTAATAAAACCCCATGTCATTCCAAGCATGTGTCTCAATTTTTACCTCTCTATCTACATTATTCTGTGGTTTATTAAGTTTTCAAATTTATACTGACTTTTTGATCACCCGGAATTTCAATATTAACATAGGAGTTTTCACATCCTCGGGCACCATTTCTCTGAAGTCTTTCATTTCTGTCAAAACGTCTGATGCAGCAATGTCATTCGAACATTCACCATTTATGTTTACACTTAGCTCTTTCCCAAGGTTTCTACATACCACTTTCAGTTCTTTGTCCTGTATGTATAAGGGCAATTCAAATGAACAAATGAACCCCAGTCACTAGTGTAAAGTAACGGTAACGATTTTATTAACTCAAAAATGTAGTTCTACACAGTACATATAGTCAAAAATAGTCGCCAAAACAGTTGGCACATTTATCCCATTGCGACACCAGACGGTCGATTCCATCCTTGAAGAAGCTAGTAGGCTGCTGTCAGATCCAGGCCTGGACCCAGTCACACACTTCGTCGTGGGTGGTGAGAACGCTGATACCCAGTAACCGATGGGTCTCGTCCATGGTAATCTACATCTACATTTATACTCCACAAGCCACCCAACGGTGTGTGGCGGAGGGAACTTTACGTGCCACCGTCATTACCTCCCTTTTCTGTTCCAGTCGCGTATGGTTCGCGGGAAGAACGACTGTCTGAAAGCCTCCGTGCGCGCTCTAATCTCTCTAATTTTACATTCGTGATCTCCTCGGGAGGTATAAGTAGGGGGAAGCAATATAATCGATACCTCATGCAGAAACGCACCCTCTCGAAACCTGGACAGCAAGCTACACCGCGAGGCAGAGCGCCTCTCTTGCAGAGTCTGCCACTTGAGTTTGTTAAACATTTCCGTAACGCTATCACGGTTACCAAATAACCCTGTGACGAAACGCGCCGCTCTTCATTGGATCTTCTCTCTCTCCTCCGTCAACCCGATCTGGTACGGATCAAACACTGATGAGCAATACTCAAGTATAGGTCGTATGAGTGTTTTGTAAGCCACCTCCTTTGTTGATGGACTACATTTTCTAAGGACTCTCCCAATGAATCTCAATCTGGTACCCGCCTTACCAACAATTAATTTTATATGATCATTCCACTTCAAATCGTTCTGCACGCATACTCCCTGATATTTTACAGAAGTAACTGCTACCAGTGTTTGCTCCGCTATCTTATAATCATAAATAAAGGATCCTTCTTTCTATGTATTCGCAATACATTACATTTGTCTATGTTAAGGGTCAGTTGCCACTCCCTGCACCAAGTGCCTATCCGCTGCAGATCTTCCTGCATTTCCCTACAATTTTCTAATGCTGCAACTTCTCTGTATACTACAGCATCGTCCGCGAAAAGCCGCATGTAACTTCCGACACTATCTACTAGGTCCTTTATATATACTGTGAAAAGCAATGGCCCCATAACACTCCCCTGTGGCACGCCAGAGGTTACTTGAACGTCTGTAGACGTCTCTCCATTGAGAACAACATGCTGTGTTCTGTTTGCTAAAAACTCTTCAATCCAGCCACACAGCTGGTCCGATATTCCGTAGGCTCTTACTTTATCAGGCGACAGTGCGGAACTGTTCGAACGCCTTCCGGAAGTCAAGGAAAATAGCATCTACCTGGGCCTGCATCTAATATTTTATGGGTCTCATGAACAAATAAAGCGAGTTGGGTCTCACACGATCGCTGTTTCCGGAATCCATGTTGATTCCTACAGAGTAGATTCTGGGTTTCCAAAAACGACATGATACTCGAGCAAAAAACACGTTCTAAAATTCTACAACAGATCGACGTCAGAGATATAGGTCTATAGTTTTGCGCATCTACTCGACGACCCTTCTTGAAGACTGGGACTACCTGTGCTCTCTTGCAATCATTTGGAACCTTCCGTTCCTCTAGAGACTTACGGTACACGGCTGTTAGAGGGAGGGCAAGTTCTTTCGCGTACTCTGTATAGAATGGAATTGGTATCCCGTCAGGTCGAGCGGACTTTCCTCTGTTGAGTGATTCCAGTTGCTTTTCTGTTCCTTGGACACTTATTTCGATGTCAGCCATTTCTTCGTTTGTGCGAGGATTTAGAGAAGGAACTGCAGTGCGGTCTTCCTCTGTGAAACAGTTTTGGAAAAAGGTGTTTAGTATTTCAGCTTTACGCGTGTCATCCTCTGTTTCAATGCCATCATCATCCCGGAGTGTCTGGATATGCTGTTTCGAGCCATTTACTGATTTAACGTAAGACAAGAACTTCCTAGGATTTTCTGTCAAGTCGGTACATAGAATTTTATTTTCGAATTCACTGAACGCTTCACGCATAGCCCTCCTTACGCTTGACATCGTTTAGCTTCTGTTTGTCTGAGAGGTTTTGGCTGCGTTTACACTTGGAGTGACGCTCTCTTTGCTTTCGCAGTAGTTTCCTAACTTTGTTGTTGAACCACGGTGGGTCTTTCTCGTCCCTCATAGTTTTACTCGGCACGTACCTGTCTAAGGCGCATTCTGCGGTTGGCCAAGACTAGAGCATTCACTTCTGCAAGCACTTCCGGTGTGATGACACGATGAGCCTGTCTAGGCTAGGACGAGCATCGTCTTCCAGTGACTCGCGCCCCTCAAGGAATCGTTTGCGCCATTCCACAACACTTGAACGCCTCAGATTGTATTTACCGTACACAGCCTTCATCCGTCGATATATTTCACGGCCTCTAACTCCAATCATTCCTTGTTGTTCCTGCTTACTCACCTGCGTGTTCGGTCGATAGTGGACGATAACTTGTGTAACCACCTTCTCTTCATCGTGAAGCCACACTGGCGCTATGCAACATCAAACGGTACGCACGCGTCAATCTCTACCAGTAGATGGCGCCACCATACCCGCAGTTACGTGGTGCCACCTCACGTGTAGGGCAAGGGTGGACGCATTGACCAGGTGTCATTTGAATGAACCTCATATTTTAAACTTTCTGGAGAAAACAAAAAGCTGAAATTTCGGAACACTTAGACAGTTGGTCAACCCTTTTTTTTTCAACCATTTTAATACTGTGTCAACGATAGGAGAGAAAATCTATTTTGTGTTTCTTCTCTGAAGGCTGAGCTCTGCAAACCATGTTGTCACCGTCATAATTATGTTGCTACACCTTCTTGGCAGTACCCTTTTCTTCAAATTTTGATTCAATCTGTAAACTTTCAGCTATCTCTTTCACTGTTATCTGCACATTAACGAAACCTTTTTCACGGAAATTCTCAATAAACTTCACTAAACTTTTGAGGGATTTAGATGCTACTTTCACGTCCATGTTTTCTTGCTTGTAGTGTCTTACTTGCTGCGTTAATGGCAAAGCGAAGGTCATACCATATGACAACACCTACGATAAACTCGAAGCTTTCTAGTTCGTTCACAGCAAGCGAGTGCGCATCGCTCTTTGTTTTCGATTCAACAGTGCTCTTGCTGACCTCAAGAAGAGCATGTCTGACTTCTCTTGCATAGTAACTTATAGCTTTGACACTCTCCACCCTGCTTTCCCATCGAGTATCTGAAGCTTCTTCATTGTTAAAGTTGGCACCCTCTTCAATAATATTTCCCATCTCTGAATGGATGCACTGAAAACAATGCATATTCTTTGAACTACACCAAAAAATGTGTGTGCTTTTGCTGTTGATTTTGCCGAATCTGATAAAACAGGATTACGTTGTGGCTCGCAGAGGGCATATAAAATGCTCTTGGATTGCACTGTGGGATCTTGAATATCACTTCGATAACCTTTCATATTTGCGCCATTTTCGTATCTTTTGTCTGTGCAATCATGAATATCGAGTTCTAGTTGATCTAGTTTCTACAAAAGGATTTCAGTCAAACTTTCTGCTATTGTTGAAGTGACGTTCAGAAATTCGACGAACTGTTCTTCTACAGTCACTGCGTCTTCTGATAAATTTACAAACCTAACCATCAATGTCATTTGTTCATTGTGGCTTGTATCGGGAATATAATCAAGTATGACGGAAAAATATTTACTCCCTTTCACAAAATTAACAATGCTGTTTTTTACTTTGTTGGCAAGCAAATTTATGAGTTCATTTTCAGTGTTTTTCCCAAGATAACGGTCCTGAATTTCTTGAGTTTTTACCCGCCTTAGATGTTCCTCCAAAACAGGGTTCAATTCTGATATCATTTTGATCAAACCAAGAAAATTAGCAGTATTTTCTTGATATAGCTGGTCGCTGTTACCCCTTAAGGCGATATAATGTTGAGCTATGTACCTGATAGTGAATATCATTCTTTTTAGAATCTGACGCCAATGTTCCTTCTCTTTTTCCAGTACTTCAAGGTCAATTTGATAAATACCACTTTTTTGTTTCAAACTTATCTTACATCTATCCATTTTTTTGTACAATTTATGTGGTTAAATGATTGTTCATGCTCTTGAAACCGATTTCCTAAATGAGCCCAATCACAGAGTCCATCACTTGATAGCTTTTTTGAAGGAGATCTAAAAAATTTAAAACAAAAGCAAAAAATATTGTCGATAGATTTCGAATATACGAGCCATTAACGATCCCTTTTTTCTCTATTTGGTAAAGTTCTTACGTAAAAATAAGTTCAAAACTTTCTTCTGTTCTCATGTAAAAAATACTCAAAATTTACAATTTTAGTAGGGCCTTTCTGTATAATTTCGTTTATAATGGGGTATATTAACGTTTTAGGCCAAGTGCCGGGGTCCGCATTGGTGATTACTTCACAACTGTTACTACTAGGCCTATCTGAATGTGAGATAGCAGGAGGTCCGCAATCACTTGTATGTAAAACACCACATGATGAGAGGCTACTTTTAAAGCCATCGTCCTTCAAGCACACTTTAAACTCACCGTATGAAGTTACTGTCCGAAGAAATTTTTCGAAAGCGCCTTTTTGTGAGTTCAGAAACTGTTCATGTCGTAGCTTTTCGTTGATCTTTTGAGCTCCTATATCGTATCTTCTAAATCTGTCCCTTTCACGAGATTTTTCCCCGTTGGCATTTTGAACTACACATGACAGACAAAAACACTGTCTCTTCACACAGAGTACGCACACAACATGTGAAACGGCGTGAACTGGAAAAACACCGTACCTTTAAACTGACGGGAATGAATAAATCATTCTGTGGAGGACACCTGCTGACGGAAGAAAGTAATGCTAGATTGTTTAGCCACAATAGTGAGCCGAAAGGGCGCGTACCTCTTAATTTACGCACGATCAATAGTCATGTGCTGACAGCAGGTATACTGTAGCGCTTCGCTACGGTCGCAGGTTCGAATCCTGCCTCGGGCATGGATGTGTGTGATGTCCTTAGGTTAGTTAGGTTTAAGTAGTTCTAAGTTCTAGGGGACTGGTGACCTTAGAGGTTAAGTCCCATTGTGCTCAGAGCCATTTGAACCATTTTTTACTACAGCGCTTCAGTAACTTAGCCTCTGGTTCCCTCGGCACCGACGCAGGCATAATTTTCTGAGACGTACTCCAGTGGCCATAGTCGTGTCACAATGGGTATATAATTGAATTACATTACATTAAAAGTAGTTTTAGAAACACCTTACTTTAGTTTTCCATTTATCTGTAATAACAAAATTACGGCTGACAATTTTCAAATTACTTTCCAGTGTTCCGCAAAGGGTCCTGTGCGATTGCACCATTTGCTCATGCCTAAGGCCGACCCAGCCTGTGAACACCTATTACAAAAGCTGCCACTGAACGTCCGGCCTCGGTAACATTACGTCAACCCCGCAGCTACAGTTCCACATGCGAACAGCTCCCCCACTCTCCCGCCAGCCTTAATAGCTCTTCCATTCGCTGGAGGTGGCAAAACCGTGAGCTGATCCACCTATAGTGCTTTAAAGCCACATAGCTCGACCCCACCGCCGCCTAGGGCGACGCCGGTGTAGGCGCTGCCTAGAGACGCGGATTCGGTATCTTTGAACATCGATAGTGGACCGGCTCAGTCCCATTCTTCCAATGTTTTGGAAAGGCACAGTGGCTTAACTCCTGGCGTCATTGTGTGGGGAACCTTTGAGTCATGGCCAGCAGGGATCGAGCGAACTCTGACAGCTCAATGGTAGAGCAAGGACATGCTGCGTTTCCATGTATTATTTCTCCTGTAGCAGTACGATGGTGCCATTTCTCAACAGGACAAAGCTCGTCCACACATGGAACGTGTGTCTACGAAGTGCCTGCTCGATATTCAGGTCCTATCATAACATCACATTCTCTCAATTTGTGAAGTTTCACTTCGTTCCCTCCTCCCTTTCTGGATACTTCATTTTTTTTTATCCAGGCAGTGTATTTAACACGCACTCGGACAGGGAAAGACTTGGTTCAAGTAGTATTGTGTCAAAGGCGTAAGAAGTAGATATGCTAGCCTCCAGGATACACTGTAGAATGTACGGATATGAAGGGTTGTCATAAACCAGAGGGTCTTGATGGACTACGTAAGCCACAGCATTCTACTCAGCCCCTCATCTCATGGCCCCCTGGCAGAGAGTTATTTAGTTTAGTAAATGAATGAATCAGTATTTGTGCCAATAGCCAAAATACAATGTACGTACAGTGATTAGGTTATTTAATACTGGCTGGAACAAGTTCATTGTCCCTACCACAAAACTTGAATATAAGTGACAAAATATGGACAAAACAGTAAAAGGCTGTACTGAAAACATCTGTCAGAGATCTAAATTAGTTTTGCTAAGAATTTTGAAAACGAGAGAGAGTATAATCAATTTTTCAAATTTTAAAACTTTCAAGTTATAAAGAAAAATTCTATTTATAGAACTGTGAACTCGTAATTTTATGAACTGTTTACGTTTTTAAAGCGTTATTGCTGTTATACAACCACAGCAATATTAGAACGTGTATCACCAAAGTATTATCGAGTCAGGACTAAAGTCACAATCTTCTGTATGCATAAAAGTATTGCACATTAAATCCGTTTTGTGTGGCTGTGCCAATAAAGAGAACCGTGTTAATATATATTTCAATTCCTGCTAAATGAAATCCGACAACGAAACCAAAATTTAGATAATTCTTTCATGTTCAAAATTATTGCAACAGCTATGAAATTGGAAGGTACAGATCTAGTTTAACACTACACTGTTCGTACTGCGCCCGTACATATTGTGATACAATGAGTTAATAGCAAAATCTTCTTTTCTTGTGTTATTTCTGTGGTGTTCTGGGTTATTTAGATTCAGTGGTGTGTCTAATTAACACGTTTTGTAACAACAACGACTCTGTACTATTGTACATATAAGTAATTCATTTCATCTGATATTACGGTAAACTTGTGTAATTGATGTTCTGATTTCATTTCTTTTTGTTTCATGCCATTATGTTACGAAAACTGTAAACAAGATTCAATGTGAATATTAATGTTTATGCCAAATGTCAAGTAATATTGTAAAAGAATTGAAATGTAACAAATGTTGAAACTGTTGTAAGGTGTTTAAAATTGTAACTGTGCGTCTGGTCCATACGTAGGCAATGTGTTAGGATATGTAGAATGCAAAACCTCGGGTGAATACCCGGTCTGTCAGGGAGCGGTAAAAGGTGGATAGCAGGCGAGTGAGGGAAAATGCGCGCGGGCACTGCACGGCACAACGGGCTCAGTAGTAGTAGTTGGAGTTTGGCACTGGTTTGAGCAACACCTTCTGGAGCGAGGAGGCTCTCCTGGAAGACAGAGCTTCACTGAGCCTCGGGTATGCCGTTCCAACGCCCACACAGCATGGCAAAATTCCATACGCACTAAATGGAAAAGTATTGCGACGCTAAGAAGAATTAAAGTGCCGATACGTCAAGAGCCATAGCTGCGGTTGTATGTGTGTCTGTGCCTCGCCATCTTGCCGCCCGCCAACCGCCGCATCGATACCAGCAGGTTGAAACTTTTAGTACTGTATTCGTATGGATCAGAGTGTGAACTGTGTTTGTTTGGTGTAATAATAACCTAAATTTTACCAGAACTTTTCCATCATTTAATTATCCTCTCAACTAACCTAGACAGGGTCCTTTCCAAACGTTGTGCAATCAGAGTGTCCCCAAATGAAAATTAAAAATTGTGTTAATAATTATCATTTGCAGAACTAGCTACTTTAGAATGGTGTTTAAAGAAATGTTTTGTTAATGAACCAGCAAATGAATAGCGAAGTTCTAACGAGTCGAAAGATAACTTTAGTATTGATATAGTAATGAAGTTTATTATTTCGAGACAGATTTAAAAGCATTTAAATGAGCAGTAAATAAGATGAAAAGAGTAGTAACTTATATGCTGGAAATCTTGAATGAATAATAAATTCAGTAATCATATTTTTAAATACAGCGATCATAACAGTTTCAGGGTCCCCCCCCCCCCCCCCCCCCCCCCCCGCCCCTCATTCATTTGAATTCTGAAGTGTTCTAAATTGGTTTGACCAGCAAAAGTTAAAGTCAATATAAAAGTCAAAATTTATCAGTGTTTTATCTTTATCAAAATTGACATTTTGTGTGAGATATGAAAGTAAATTTTCTAGGGTAACCTATGCCCGATTTTAATCAGGTTAATAGACAGTGTAAAATTTTGTAGTAAACATTATAGTGTAGTGTTATGTATTCATGATTTTCCATATCAGTACAGAACGTGAAACTATCAGTTCTATAGATTTTCTGGTTCTAAAATTCTACCATATTATGCAGTGTTACAACTTGTTGTTTTGCATGGACATATACCAACTGGTACAGGGAAGAAACTCAGTTAATGCCTAATTAGGCTGGCGACCGTGTTATTGTCACATTGGTTCCATCTTCTGGTTTGCTTTTGATCCATCCATCCATCCATTTCAAACTTACTTGACGGATCATTGTTCTTACAGTGTGGATGTAAGTCTGATTCGTCACCATTCAGGTACACGCGGTCGATATCTATGAAAAAATCCTTTCTTATAAGGTGGATCTCGCTCACTTACCATAGCACAGGCTTCAACGAGTACTGTGTCAGGGATTACAGTTTGCTTCTTAATGTACTATGATATGGTATGAAATTCTCTGTTATACGAAGGGCAGATAATTAATTTCACCGAGTGTAGTCATGAAGGGAAGGCAGAAAAGTGGAAGGAGTATATAGAGGGTTTATACAAGGGCGATGTACTTGAGGACAACATTATGGAAATGGAAGAGGATGTAGATGAAGACGAAACGGGAGATAAGATACTGCGTGAAGAGGTTGACAGAGCACTGAAAGACCTGAGTCGAAACAAGGCCCCGGGAATAGACAACATTCCATTAGAACTACTGATGGCCTTGGGAGAGCCAGTCATGACAAAACTCTACCATCTGGTGAGCAAGATGTATGAGACAGACGAAATACCCTCAGACTTCAAGAAGAATATAATAATTCCAATCCCAAAGAAAGCAGGTGTTGACAGATGTGAAAATTACCGAACTATCAGTTTAATAAGTCACAGCTGCAAAATACTAACGCGAATTCTTTACAGACGAATGGAAAAACTGGTAGAAGCGGACCTCGGAGAAGATCAGTTTGGATTCCGTAGATATGTTGGAACACGTGAGGCAATACTAACCTTACGACTTATCTTAGAAGAAAGATTAAGAAAAGGCAAACCTACGTTTCTAGCATTTGTAGACTTAGAGAAAGCTTTTGACAATGTTAACTGAAATACTCTCTTTCAAATTCTGAAGGTGGCAGGGGTAAAATACAGGGAGCGAAAGGCTATTTACAATTTGTACAGAAACCAGATGGCAGTTATAAGAGTCGAGGGGCATGAAAGGGAAGCAGTGGTTGGGAAAGGAGTGAGATAGGGTTGTAGCCTGTCCCCGATGTTATTCAATCTGTATATTGAGCAAGCAGTAAAGGAAACAAAAGAAAAATTCGGAGTAGGTATTAAAATTCATGGAGAAGAAGTAAAAACTTTGAGGTTCGCCGATGACATTGTAATTCTGTCAGAGACAGCAAAGGACTTGGAAGAGCAGTTTAACGGAATGAACAGTGTCTTGAAAGGAGGATATAAGATGAACATCAACAAAAGCAAAACAAGGATAATGGAATGTAGTCAAATTAAATCGGGTGATGCTGAGGGAATTAGATTAGGAAATGAGACACTTAAAGTAGTAAAGAAGTTTTGCTATTTAGGGAGTAAAATAACTGATGATGGTCGAAGTAGGGAGGATATAAAATGTAGACTGGCAATGGCAAGGAAATCGTTTCTGAAGAAGAGAAATTTGTTAACATCGAGTATAGATTTAAGTGTCAGGAAGTCATTTCTGAAAGTATTTGTATGGAGTGTAGCCATGTATGGAAGTGAAACATGGACGGTAAATAGTGTGGACAAGAAGAGAATAGAAGCTTTCGAAATGTGGTGCTACATAAGAATGCTGAAGATAAGGTGGGTAGATCACGTAACTAATGAGGAGGTATTGAATAGGATTGGGGAGAAGAGAAGTTTGTGGCACAACTTGACCAGAAGAAGGGATCGGTTGGTAGGACATGTTTTGAGGCATCAAGGGATCACAAATTTAGCATTGGAGGGCAGCGTGGAGGGTAAAAATCGTAGAGGGAGACCAGGAGATGAATACACTAAGCAGATTCAGAAGGATGTAGGAGATGAAGAGGCTTGCACAGGATAGAGTAGCATGGAGAGCTGCATCAAACCAGTCTCAGGACTGAAGACCACAACAAACAGTGTAGTCATGCTTTTTTTTTCATCAGTCTTCTGACTGGTTGGATGCGGCCCGCCACGAATTCCTCTCCTGTGCCAACCTCTTCATCTCAGAGTAGCACTTGATACCTACGCCCTCAATTATTTGCTGGATATATTCAAACCTCTGTCTTCCTCTACAGTTTTTGCCCTCTACAACTCCCTCTAGTACCATGGAAGTCATTCCCTGATGTCTTAACAGATGTCCTATCATCCTGTCTGTCCCTTCTCCTTATCAGGGTTTTCCACATACTCCTTTCCTCTCCTCATTCCTTACCTTATCAGTCCACCTAATTTTCAACATTCATCTCTAGCACTACATCTCAAATGCTGCGATTCTCTTCTGTTCCGGTTTTCCCACAGTCCATGTTTCACTACCATACAATGCTGTACTCCAGACGTACATTCTCAGAAATTTGTTCCTCAAATTCAGGCCGATATTTGATATTAGCAGACTTCTCTTGACCAGGAATGTCCTTTTTGCAATTGGTAGTCTGCTTTTGATGTGCTCCTTACTCCGTCCGTCATTGGTTATTTTACTGCCTAGGTAGTAGAATTCCTTAACTTCATCTACTTTGTGACCATCAATCCTGATGTTAAGTTCCTCGCTGTTCTCATTTCTAATACTTCCTATTACCTTTGTCTTTCTCCGATTTATCTCAGTCCATACTCTGTACTCATCAGACTGTTCATTCCGTTCAGCAGATCATGTAATTGTTCTTCACTTTCACTCAGGATAGTAACGTCATCAGCGAATCGTATCATTGATATCCTTTAACCTTAAATTTTAATTCCACTCTTAAACCTTTATTTTATTTCCATCATTGCTTCCTGGATGTACAGATTGAACTGTAGGAACGAAAGGCTGCATCCTTGTCTTACACCCTTTTTAATACGAGCACTTCGTTCTTGGTCGTCCACTCGTATTATTCCCTCTTGGCTGTTGTACGTATTGTATATGACCCGTTTCTCCCTATAGCTTATCCCTACTTTTCTCGTAATTTCGAACATCTTGCACCACTTTACATTGTCGAACGCCTTTTCCTGGTCAACAAATCCTATGAACGTATCTTCATTTTTCTTTAGTCTTGCTTCTATTATTAACCGCAACGTCAGAATTGCCTCTTTCGTTCCTTTATCTTTCCTAAAGCCTAACTGAGTGTCATGTAGCGCATCCACATTTTTCTTTTCCATTCTTCTGTATATTATTCTTGTGAACAACTTGGATGCATGACCTACTAAGCTGATTGTGCGGTAATTCTCGCACTTGTCAGGTCTTGCCGTCTTCGGAATTGTGTGGATGATGCTTTTCCGAAAGTCAGATGGTATGTCGCCAGACTCATACGTTCTACACACCAACGTGAATAATGGTTTTATTGCCACTTCCGCCAATGATTTTAGAAATTCTGATGGAATTTTATCTATCCCTTCTGCCCTTAAGTCCTCCAAAGGTCTTTTAAATTCTGATTCTAATACTGGATTCCCTATCTCTTCTAAATCGACACCTGTTTCTTCTTCTGATCTTCCCTCCTTTTCGTACTTTCAAAGAGAAAGTAAGCTAAAACAATTCAAACTACCAAAATAAAAAAAAATGTACACCACAGAGCTAGCTAGCTATTTCGCGAGAGACAGGACATTCGCTAGCGAAATATAGCATGATTAAGCCAGTTCTCTACCCACTGCGAAACATTAAGCTCATGCCACGTCCAGCAGCAGAAGCTCTTGGTTTGGGAGTACCTGGTACATACATGAGGTGATTAGCGGTTGCACATGTACAGATGGCGGTAGTATCGGCTACACATGGTATAAAAGGTCAGTGCAACAGCAGAGTTGTCATTTGTACTCCGATGATTCACTTGAAAAGGCTTCCGACTGCAACATTCTGAGACCCACAGTGCCAAGAGAGTGCTGATAGTGCCGAATTTCAGGCGTTGCCTCTCACCACAGACAACGCAGTGGCCGATGGCCTTAGCTTAACGACCGAGAGTAGTGGAATTTGTGTAGAGTTGTCAGTGCTAACAAACAAGCAACACTGCGTGAAATACCCACAGAACTCTATGTCAAACGTGTCCTTTAGGACAGTGAGACGCAGTTTGACGCTACTGGGATATGGCAGCAAACGACCGACGCCGAGTACCTCTGCTGTCAGCACAATATCGCCTGCGGCTCCTCTCCTGGGCTCGTGACCACATCGGTTCGATCCTAGACGGCTGGAAAAGTGAGCCTGGTCAGATGAGTCCCGATTTCAGTTGGTAAGAGCTGAAGTTGGGGTTCGAGTGTGGCGTAGACCCCACAAAGCCATGGACACAAGTTGTCAACAAGGCCGCGTGCAAACTGTTGGAGGCTCCATAATGGTGTGGGCTGTGTTTACATGGAATGGACGGCGTCTTCTGTTCCAGCTAAATCCATCATTGACTGGAAGTGGTTATGTTCGGCTGCTTGCAGACCATTTGTAGTCATTCATGGAGTGCATGTTCCCAGACAACGACGGAATTTTTATGGGTGACAATGCGCAATGTCACTGGGCCACAATAGTTCGCGATTGATTTGAAGAACATTCTGGACAATTTTGGAAATTGGAAAGTTGTGGTAAGTTCCTATGGGACCAAACTGGTGAGGCCATCGGTCCCTAGGCATACACACTACTTAATCTAACTTAAACTAACTTAGGGGCTAAGGACAACACACATACCAATGCGCAAGGGAAGACTCAAATCTCCGATGGGCCTAGCCGTACGAACTGTGGCAATGTGCCTGAGACAACGCGGCTACTTCGTGCGGCCGGACGATTTGAGCGAATGATCTGGCTACCAGTTGGCCCGACATGTATTTAATCGAACATTTATGGGAAATAATCGAGAAGTCAGTTCGTGAACTAAATCCTACACCGGCAATACTTCCGGAATTATGGATGGCTATAGAGGCAGCTTGGCTCAGTATTTCTGCAGGGGACTTCCGACTTCTTGAATCCATGCTAGGTCGAGTTACTGCATTACGTCGAGCGAAAGTAGGTCCGACACGTTATCAGTAGGTATCCCATGACCTTTGTCACTTCGGTGTAAAGCTGAATACATATTAAGTCACCTTTCTTTGAGTTCATTTTCAAAAGACTGTTGTCTCCAGTTGTATAGAATTTGGGTAGTATGGCACTCATCCAGTTAATTGTAAATATTTGCCGTGAAAAAATGCAACAGTTAAACACTTTATGGTTGGGAAAGTACAAAAATTTTTATACAATTTGGAAAGTTTACGTGTCTGTGTCTGGCACTGATATTTTGTCGCGTTTTATCTACCATTGCTGTGTTTTCAATAAGTTTCCCACATTTTGTGTCCCTTTGCTTGTACACAACGATCCCTAAAATTAACAGAATGATAAATCTCCAGCAGTAATTATTATGGCTAGAAACAATGCTCCTGAAGATCTTAAAAGATGGTGGTGTAGACTAGACGGACGCAAAACTTATAAAGGAAATCTACACAAGAAAGCAGTGGTAATGAGACTTGGTGATGATGAAACGGATGGGACAGGTACTGGAAGAGATGTCAGACAAGAGTATTGTTTGTTACAAACGCGTTTCAGTTTAGCCAAGAAAGTAACGTGCAAAAAATTTGAAAAAAGAGGCGTAATAGTAGGCGGAGAAAGGATAAACACAATTATGAGTACGCAGATGACGGGGCAGTGTTGATTGACTCAGAAGAGGAGCTACAATCGAGAGCGCGCATACGATAGTTTGTAGTGGGGGAGGCAGCGGGGGGCAAGACATGGATGTATGGAGTGTCTCCAATATTTTGGAAGACGAATGGTGACGTCTAAGTAAACATAAAAAAGTCCCTCTTAGAAACGTACATAACACCGACTTTTAAATTGTTTTCTTGAAAGAAGCACCACTGACTATATTATATTTTATTTTCCTTTCCCTAAAGAGAAGCGGAAGGGTGTGTGGCGCACCTCCCCCCCACCCCACCCCCCCACCCCCTTCCTGCCCTGGGTATGACCCTTGTCTACAATTTATGACGAAGAGAATCATAATAATGGAAAAATTATGGAATTGGGTAAAGTACAGGGAGAGATCAGTAATCGTAAAGGTTGCATCAAACTATTATTGCAAGGAAAGGGTTTAAAATGGGTAAAATCGTTAAGTACTTGCTAATTTTCATGACCGAAAATGGAAACTTATGGAGGAACAAAAAAGCAGAATATGTATGCACTTTTGATAAAGTGAAAAGTTTGTTGACAGCAGAAAAAACTCCGATACAATTAAGAACGATGTTCGCCAAATCATTTTTGTAGAGTGTAGTGCTGAACGTAGCGAATCGTGGACAGCGAAAAAGAAAAAGGAAAAAGTGTTGGATAACTAATACTTGTATCGCTTAGAAATGCGGTTGTGGAGACAAATGCTAAATGTGGGAATGATTAGCAGAATGACAAATGAGAAGTGCTTTTGAGAAGAGGAGATGAAGCAGCACTATTGGGAATGGTAAGAATGACGGATAAATTTTTGGTTGGGACGTATCTACATCTACATGGATACTCTGCAAATCACACCTAAGTTCCTGGCAGAGGGTTCATCGAGCCACTTTCACAATAATTCGCTATTACTCTCTGTTATACTCCAACAGCACGAGGAAAAAAAGAATATACTACAAAGAAACTACCCGCAACAAAAAGTCGTTGACGGAGAGATTCCAGGGACGAGTGAAAATGAAGAAGAAGCCTTGGAGTGCTGGTTGACATCAGAAAAGGACGAAGTTAGGACGAGATAAAAGACGAAGCGCGAAGCAGCTACACTACTGGCCATTAAAATTGCTACACCACGAAGATGACGTGCTACAGACGCGAAATTTAACCTACAGGAAGAAGATGCTGTGATATGCAAATGATTAGCTTCTCAGAGCATTCACACAAAGTTGACGCCAGTGGCGACACCTACAGCGTGCTGACATGAGGAAAGTTTACAACCGATTTCTCATACACAAACAGCTGTTGACCGGCGTTGCCTGGTGAAACGTTGTTGTGATGCCTCGTGTAAGGAGGAGAAATGCGTACCATCACGTTTCCGACTTTGATTAAGGTCGGATTGTAGCCTATCGCGATTGCGGTTTATCGTATCGCGACATTCCTGCTCGCGTTAGTCGATGTCCAATGACTGTTCGCAAAATATAGAATCGGAGGGTTCAGGGGGGTAATACGGAACGCCGTGCTCGATCTCAACGGCCTCGTATCACTAGCAGTCGAGATGACAGGCATCTTGTCCGCATGGCTGTAACGGATCACGCAGCCACGTCTCGATCCCTGAGTCAACAGATGGGAACGTTTGCAAGACAACAACCATCTGCACGAACAGTTCGACGACGTTTGCAGCAGCATGGACTATCAGCTCGGAGACCATGGCTGCGGTTACCCTTGACGCTGCATCACAGAAAGGAGTGCCTGCGATGGTGTACTCAGTGACGAACCGGGGTGCACGAATGGCAAAACGTCATTTTTTCGGATGAATTCAGGTTCTGTTTACAGCATCATGATGGGCGCATCCGGTGTTAGGCGACATCGCGGTGAAAGACATTGGAAGCGTGTATTCATCATCACCATACTGGCGTATCACCTGGCGTGATGCTATGGGGTGACACTGGTTACACGTCTCGGTCACCTCTTGTTCGTATTGACGGCACTTTGAATGGTGGACGTTGCATTTCACATGTGTTACGACCCGTGGCTCTACCCTTCATTCGATCCCCGTGAAACACTACATTTCAGCAGGATAATGCACGACCGCATGTTGCAGGTCCTGTACAGGCCTTTCTGGATACAGAAAATGTTCGACTGCTGTCTTGGCCAGCACATTCTCCAGATCTCTCACCAACTGAAAACGTTTGGTCAATGATGGCGGAGCAACTCGCTCGTCACAATACGCCAGTCACTACTCTTGATGAACAGTGGTATCATGTTGAAGCTGCATGGGCAGCTGTACCTGTACACGCCATCCAAGCTCTGTTTGACTCAATTCCCAGGCGTATAAAGGGCGTTATTACGGCCAGAGGTGATTATTCTGGGTACTGATTTCTCAGGATCTATGCATGCAAATTGCGTGAAAATGTAATCACATATCAGTTCTAGTATAATATATTTGTCCAATGAATACCCGTTTATCATCTGCATTTCTTCTCGGTGTAGCAATTTTAATGGCCAGTAGTGTATAAATGAAGAGCAACCAGTCGCTAACTGTCGTATGGCATGGATACCAGATAAGAAGAAAGAAATGAAATACACTTTGTGGCGACCGAAGTTGATAATGGATAAGAATGTTATGGTTAAGTTACCTGAAGGCCACCAGGTGATCATCAGGGTGGTGTAGGTGGTGAGGACGGAGATGTACGTCGCAACGAGACTCATACGCAGCCTCAGCACACCTGCCAGGTTGGCCTCTGGCCGCTCCGAGGTCGTCTGAAGCGCCAGCAGCCGCAGCTCGTGGTGGGCGGCGCCGCCCACGCTACGCCCTTCCTTCAGCAGCTGCCAGCACAGCTTCTGTGTGCGCCCCGCCTCCGCCTCCACACAGTGGGGGGGGGGGGGGGGGGGGGGCACTACCAGTAGTGCTAGTGAGCTCATTTGGATGTACATTCCAAAATGTGACAGCCATTTCCGGCTTTTCATATCTCTACCTAGGAATAAAGCATTTGTAATATTGAAATACAACTGCAATACATTCATCGCTGTCGTCGCTACGAAATATAATATCAAGAAACTTGCGTGAGCGGAAGATACCACCGTGGACAGTTCACATAGTCCCAAATACACTCTCCTGAGGAATCGCACACGCTCCGATGTGCAACAGACACCTCCTCGATTGACATTTACGTTTTTTCCTGACGCAACACCTCGAATGGAATGCACTTGCCTGTGGTTTGTAGCATATAAGTTGTCTCGCATTTCTAATAGGCTAATATTCAAGCGTGGGATTCTCTGCCTTATCACCAGCTGTACGTTCAAAAATCGCAAAATAGGTAACTGGATTGTTCCATAAAGATAGACACTAAGCATTCCTCCTAGCCTGCTGCTTTGTTCAGTAAAAGAAGTGAACACAATAACAACCATTAAACAAGCACAGGAAAACAGTAAGAACAGCTGCAGCATTATGAACATTCCATAATTACTATTCTCTTCTTTGATATAGACTGTCAGAATTTTGTCACACGATGTAATTAGCTGAAGCATGTCTTCATACTTTTTGTTGTTAAGGCAAGCATCGGAGATTACAGGAATTAAACTCATAACTGTGTAATTAATATTCCCTATAAGACTAACAACGTCTATCATGGAAAATGTCTGTGCCGACCAAAAAATTAAACACAGATAAGTGAAAGTAGATGCCAGACGTGCTACGCAGCCGAGGGTCAAGATCACCAAATCCGATTTGCATCTGCTGAGTGACGCCGTGTTTACATCGACAGTAAACGGCATGAGACCAAACAGCTTGCATACGATGTGGAACGGTTTGCTGGCCAATAGGAGGTTTCTAGTGATCGCTGGCGCTCTGGTGGTGTCCATGTTTACTGAAGTCATCTGAAAAATTCGAGATATGTGTTATTAGTACGAAGTTATTTATTATTTGACACACTGACAATTTTGAGTTCAAAATGTGTTCGCTAGTTGCTATGTTCTTCTGTACTGACACCACGTTGGAGTTGTAATATATGCTTCTACTACATGGGTCATCAAGACTTTAATTAATATTTGCAATGAAGATGCTGTAATAAATAATTTGAAACTTCTTACGGCAGAGACTGCCATTTTTCTTGTGGACTGTATTAATATTGCGGTCATTGAGCACATGTTCCTAGTGGAATAAAAACTCAAGAACTTTTTTGGAGCACTTAAACATAATTAATCAACAGTGAAATTTTTTCGTAATTTTTATGACATTAGGAGAGCATAGTGGTGTAACAAAACGTACCTACAATTTTCAGATAACTACAGCTACTCTGACCGACAAAAGTTTCTCGACACGTGCAGGCATTACATAAAACGGGATATCTTACGAGGAACTCGCCATTAGCTAATTAAATCAATGGATTTTGAGAATATTAGTCGAGTAATCAATATCATTACACACAGACATTTTCAACGAAGTGGAACCTTGACATTATTTCTTCACAATCAACTTTTCTCCCCTTCAGTAATTACTTAGGAGTTACTTCGCTATTGCTAATAAAATTTAAGTTCCTGTCAGTAGTCAAAATATCACTGAATAAACAATAGTTAACGCGCCTTAGGGTGGTAACACGCGACACGAAGATACTCGCTCTGTATCCACCATTTCGTCAGCAACTTTTGGAAAGATAGTCGGGCCTCTATTACCTGTAATGTTGAGCGCCACGAACCCAAACAATAACAACAACTCCCACGCCCGGGTTCCCGGGTTCGATTCCCGGCGGGGTCAGGGATTTTCTTTGCCTCGTGATGGCTGGGTGTTGTGTGCTGTCCTTAGGTTAGTTAGGTTTAAGTAGTTCTAAGTTCTAGGGGACTGATAACCATAGATGTTGAGTCCCATAGTGCTCAGAGCCAATAACAACAACAGTTAACAATCTTCAGATTGTGGTATTCATATCTTAAGAACTAAGCTGTCCGCCAACTTCTTTAACTTCCAAAACACTTCATATTGTCTCAAGGAGACACGCCATTTCACGGCGTTGATCGTGATTCAAACTTTGGGTAGGGCAGCTAAGGTAGATAGCAATCTAATTATGTAGTGCATTGAATGAAACTCGCTGAAATTAAATGAGTCAGTCGGGTGAAATTATGAAATGATCGGAGATAGAATCGTGACTATCATTAAGTTTGAAATAACTGGTTTGGTAACACAGATCATGTATACATTTATTATCTTCAGTCACAAATGCAGCTTTATTTCATATTTTACACGACGAAATATCGAATTACGTGGAGGCACCTGTAGATGTTTATGTTTACACATTGACGAAATAAATCGCAACGCCAAAAAGTAAATAACAATGAGCGTATTTCATTGGTGGCCGGGAGACCCATCACGGGGCGGTTCGACCGCCGTTCCACAAGTTTTTTAACGCCACTCATGAGACTTGAATGTGAATGAGGATGAAATGATGATGAAAGACACACAACACCCAGTCATCTCGAGGCAGAGAAAATCTGTGACCCCGCCGGGAATCGAACCCGGTACCCCGTTCGCGGGAAGCGAGTACGCTAGCGGAAGACCACGTGCCGCGGACGCTAAAGAGTAATAAATATAGAGTAATAAAATTTCAGGAATACATTTGGCCAGGTAACATTTCAGTGATTAACATTGCAAGATCACGGGTTAATGCAAGCGCAACATAAGCAACTTGAAATGTGAAATGGTGGTACCACAATAATAAATGTAACCCCCAGAATGCGGAATTCAATCGTGCAAAAGTGCATGCATTGTGTTGTACCGCTGCCGGATGTCAGTTACTGGGATGGAATTCCAGGCCTGTTGCAGGAACGACGGTCAGTACTTTTTGTGGATGGCGCTGGAGTTGTCGTCCGATGAGGTCTCATATGTGGTCGTTGGAGACAGTTCTGGTGATCGAGCAGACCAAAGCAACATGTCGACACTCTGTAGAGTGTACAGCATGTTGGGTTACAACAGCGATATGTGGGCGAGCGTTACCCTGTTGAAAAATACCCCGTAACACCCCAGGAAAGCTGTTAGTGAATGGCATCAGAACAGGTCGAATCACCAGCTAGATGTAAAAATTCGCAGTCAAGTTGAGTTGGATAACTATGAGAGTGCTCCTGCTATCATACAAAATCGCACTCCAGAACATAACTCCGGGTATAGGTCAAGTGTGTCTAGCATGCAGACAGGTTGGTTGTAGGTCCTCAACCCTCCCCCTTATAACCGACACATGGCCGTTACTGGCACCCTGGCAGAACCAGCTTTCATCAGAAAACACAACAGACCTGCACTCTACTCTCGATTGACACCACTGAAGTCGCAAATGGCGATGGTTTAGGGTCAGTGAAACACATGTCACAGGCCGTGCGTATCGGAGCTGTCCTTGAAATAACCGATTTGTAACAGTTTTCTGTGTCACTGTGGTCCGAACTGCTACTCAAATTGCTGCTGCAAAAGCAGTACGATGCGCCAGAGCCACACACCGAACACGATGGTCTCCCCTCTGAGTAATGCCACGAGGTCGTCCAGAGGCCGGTCACCTTGCGACCGTACATACTCGTGAATACCGCACCAGCAGTCATTTACAGTGGCTACGTTCATGCCACGTGTTTCTGTAGTATCCCAGAACGAACATCCAGCTTCTCGCAGCCCTAATATATGGTCTCGTTGAAACTCAGTGAGGTATCGACAATGGCGTCTTTGTCATCTTAAAGGCATTCATGACTAACATCAACTCACCACGTTCAGTCTCAAAGGTAACTAATACTCACGACCATTACAACATATATTTGTAGCAAACCTAATTTGCATCCTCATAGTGGCGCTGCTAGAGTCACTCGTATGCGACTGGCGCGGCATTCGAATAGACATCATCTTTCATATGTAGAAGCAAGATTATCAACTTCCGTTTATGTCGCACAACTGCTTCATGGTGCTGCGATTTTTCTTCAGTACTCTTTCATGTGTTTTCTTGCGTCAGGTACTAACAAATCGAATCATGTGGCTCCATCTTTAGATGCTTGTGTTTACATGTACGTTTACATGTGTTTTCTTATGTCTGGTAGTAGTATATCGATTTAATACAGAGAAAATATGAACATTACAATTAAATCTTTACAGCGCTGAAGCGCTATAATAAATACAGCCAATCTCAAACCTTTTGGTTCAAACGAAAACAGATGATAGTGGGACCACAGCCGATTAAACTTAGACAGGGAACCACTGGTCAGAAACACGTATTTATTGTTTTATGTAGATACACAGCGTACACCGCATTAGAACAACACAGCTCGTAGTAATTGTTGAAAGGGACGACTACCAGTCTCAGTGCATGCATGACAACGGTGCATGAAGTTCTGGCACACTGTGTCAAAGATCCCTGGTGTCTGTTGTACCAGAAGACAGGCAGCTTTGACCCTAGCAAGCATGTCTTCATCCGTTTCTATGGGGTTTCAAACACCAACGTTTTGATGTAACCCAAGAGGGAGAAGTCCTGAGGTGTGAAATACGGTGATTGCGCTGGCTGTGGGGCAAGACCTTACCTTCCTATCCAGTGACGAGGTTACAAGTTTTACAGCTACTCGCGGACATTACCATCGAAGTGGACTGGTGCACCGTCTTGTTGAAATCACGTCCTTTCGCGAGCAACAAGGAGTACGGTCTCCAAGAACTGTGGCTGTAAACATCGCAGTAACACCTGGTGTAAGTAGGCTGTTTAGGTTTTTATGTTGTTAACGTCACGTACCGCTCTGTATGAAAATCACTGGCAGTGCTGTGTGCAGTCTGTGGCTGGTTGGCATTGTTCGAACATTCGCTTTTGTAGTGTTGGGCAGTTGGATGTGAACAGCGCGAGCGTTGCGCAGTTGGAGGTGAGCCGCCAGCAGTGGTGGATGTGGGGAGAGAGATGGCGGACTTTTGAGAACGGATGATCTGGACGTGCGTCCATCAGAGACAGTAAATTTGTAAGACTGGATGTCATGAACTGATATATATATATATATATATATATATATATATATATATATATATATATATATATATATATATAATGACTTTTGAACACTGTTAAGGTAAATACATTTTTTGTTCTCTATCAAAATCTTTCATTTTCTAACTATGCCTATCAGTAGTTAGAGCCTTCAGTAGTTAGAGTCTTATTTAGCTGGCAGTATTGGCGCTCGCTGTATTGCAGTAGTTCGAGTAACGAAGATTTTTGTGAGGTAAGCGATTCATGAAACGTATAGGTTATTGTTAGTCAGCGCCATTCTTTTGTAGGGATTATTGAAAGTCAGATTGCGTTGTGCTAAAAATATTGTGTGTCAGTTTGTTGATGATCTGAATAAGTAAAGAGAGAAATGTCTGTGCATGTTCAGTTTTGCTCAGCTGTTTGAAAATCAAATAATGTAAGGGGTTTATCAGCACAATCATTCATAAATTTTTCCAAGGGGTGGTTTCACAGGTAGCGTGGACCAGTCGAACGTGCAGGCAGAAAATACGGTCCTATTAGGCGATCTTGGACAATGCCAACCCATAGGTTGTCAGAGAATCGTTGCAGATGACCACCGATCTGGGTGGCACTGGGATTGTCCTTACTCAGACATCTCAATACATGCTCTGAGTTGGACGGCCTCCACTTTGAACAGTTACTATGAGCTACGTTGTTGTTATGTGGTGTACGCTGTGTATGTCCATAACAGAGTAAATATGCATGTCCGCTGGTTCCCTATCTCAATTATAATCGGATGTGGATCAACTCTTACATGTTTCAATTTGATCCAAAAGTTTTGAGACAGCCTGTTTGTCTGAAAAAGTCGCATGCAGAATAATGGTTTTGGTGGTCTTGGTGTTCGCTTCCTATTTGAAGTGGGAACGTGAGGCAAAAAGTTTTTGGTTTAGCTTGGACCAGCGGCTATTTGTACAGCCATTCAATCATCTTTCCTACTGTAGCTACGTTACTGTACATTAAGCGAGGTTTGAACAACGAACCGGAACAGGACTGAGGGCAATTCATTTTGCAAAAGATTTTAATTGGGCTGGAATTAATGCTCATCTAATGACATCATTTGTATGTACGCTGTTCGGATTTACATGTAAAATCATGAAAGAAACACGTTTTTCTGGGAGGTATTTGAAGCGCGCCACTTCCATACTTTAAACTTGTTTGAATCGGTTCAAACTTCGCACGAAGATGGATAAATTCAATACTAATTTTTTTTTTCATTTACTAATTTCTATTTGCTATCGACATACTATTGTTTAAAGTTGAGCAAAACTTATCACACGAAATTCGTTCTTATGTGAATTGAATGCACGAAAACGGATTAAAGTGAATCAAATAAATAAAAAATTGCATTCTTGCCATAAAATTGAATCCTCGCTACCAAAAATGTAGCCTCATGCGGATTTTACGTGCAAAAAACATCTTTTTGTGAGGTTTTAACGCGCGCCACTTCTATATTTCACACTTGGGTGAATCGGTTAAAATATTGTAAGAGGGCTAACAAATACGTGTAATCAATGGTCTTCCTGTTTTGCGAAAGCCTTACAGTTGCCACGATATAAGCAAGATGGTTCGAAAGACAATAAAAAAAATTTATACCCGATCAGTCGTTGTCCGACTCAACAAAAGCCTACAACGGTTGAGAAGCTATGGCTGTCGAATGTCAAAATTATGGTAGAGTAAAAATTGGGAACCAGAAGGAAAAATGTTCATATCACAGCACAAAAAAGACGAATGTGTCCTAGGCAAAGTCAGGGATGTAAAAGATAGAACTAGTTTTTCGACTTATCTGGCTGCTTCCAACACATTTAAATCAAAACATCTTGACATATTGGCGCTTTTTTTCTGAGTTCACCCAAATTCCCCAGCACACTGAACTCTCTTAGCTACAAGGTATTGGCATACCTGCATCTTGAAATTTATGAGCTAAAATCCCTGATTCTGTGTCCGAAATCCAGAAGATCCTCCAGCCATGGTAAACAATACATAATATCGTATGGCTGAAGCGTCATGTAAGAGTTAAAAATGTTTTTTTGGAGGGACAGAATTAATGGGTGTGGATTTGTTCCTGATGGGATGCTAAAGCATTTTTTTTTTCTGAGTGTGGGCGGGGTAGTGGGTTGATTTTCTTCTCCATGGTGGCCTTTTCTCCCCAAAACCCTCTTCCTGTTACACGTATGGTAAGAAAAAAATAGACACAAATTTATGTGCTCCAAGAGAGCAAGGTGTATCTACGATCGGAAGTATCCGTGAGTGGGGGTCCATGTATAAGAGGAAGTAGGATGTATCCAAAGTAGGGCTGCATTCGTACTAAACTTTGAAAATGAAGAAAATGAACACACTTGGTACGCCGAGATCGCAATGTAGACACTTTTATTGCTTTTTATGCTTTGATCATCTCCCAATTATCTATATTTAGGTTTCCTCTATTTTTCCTAAATCGCTTGAGGGAAATACCAGAACGATTTCTTTGATAAATACACGGCCTGGTTTTCCTAATCCGAAGTTGTGTTCCGAATCTAACGACTTCTTTAAACCCTAATCTGCCTTCCTTCAGGGAAATTACGAAACAACTAGGACGGCGGCAATCTATGCACTAAAAAGTATCCACGCTACATTCTGACGCGTGGAATTATGATTTACTTACAGGATATACCAGAATATCGGTCATGAGATATGCGTGGCACTTACCATGTGTGCTGTTCCTCTGACAGTGGTATGCAAAGCTTCAATACGAGATTGTTGTTGTTGTTTTTGTTGTTGTTGTTGTTGTCTTCAGTCCTGAGACTGGTTTGATGCAGCTCTCCATGCTACTCTATCCTGTGCAAGCTTCTTCATCTCCCAGTACTTACTGCAACCTACATCCTTCTGAATCTGCTTTGTCTATTCATCTCTTGGTCTCTCTCTACGATTTTTACCCTCCACGTTGCCCTCCAATGCTAAATTTGTGATCCCTTGATGCCTCAGAACATATCCTACCAACCGGTCCCTTCTTCTTGTCAAGTTGTGCCACAAACTCCTCTTCTCCACAATTCTATAGCATAAAACGACTATACAGTTCCCCATACTATGGATCACATCGTCCAGCACAGCTTACGGTGACGCCTCCTATTGCTAGACAATCGCTTTCTGGAGGTTAACAATGGTGGCAATCTTAGCACTGCAGTCGTCCTACCACAGTCGAATTGAGGTTCGAGGAGCGAGCAGATTTCTGCAGATGCGTGTAGGATTCGAACCTGCGACGGTATCGGTCGCCCGGTTCCAGACAGTAGCGCCTAGAACCGCACGGCCACTGTTAATTACAAACGCGTTTCAGTTTAAGCCAAGAAAGTAACGTGCAAAAAATTAGAAAAAAGATGCATAATAATAGGAATGGTAAGAATGACGGATAAATTTTTTGTTCGGACGTATCTATATCTACATGGATACTCTGCAAATCACACCTAAGTGCCTGGCAGAGGGTTCATCGAGCCATCTTCACAATAATTTTGTGCTACTCTCTATTATAATCCAACAGCACGCGGGGAAAAAAAATGTACACCAAAGAAACTACCCGTGACAAAAAGTCATTGACGGACAGATTCCAGGGAAGAGTGAAAATGAAGAAGAAGCCTTGGAGTGCTGGTTGACATTAGAAAAGGACGAAGTTAGGACGAGAAAAAAGACGAAGCGCGAAGCAGCTGTAAATGAAGAGCAAGCAGTCGATACCAGATAATAAGAAAGAAATGAAAAACACCTTGTGGCGACCGAAGTTGATAATGGATAAGAATGTTATGGTTAAGTTACCTGAAGGCCACCATGTGATCATCAGGGTGGTGTAGGTGGTGAGGACGGAGATGTACGTCGCGACGAGACTCATACGCAGCCTCAGCACACCTGCCAGGTTGGCCTGAGGCCGCTCCGAGGTCGTCTGAAGCGCCAGCAGCCGCAGCTCGCGGTGGGCGGCGCCGCCCACGCTACGCCCTTCCTTCAGCAGCTGCCAGCACAACTTCTGCGTGCGCCCCGCCTCCGCCTCCACACAGTGGGCGGGGACTACCAGAAGTGCTAGTGAGCACACTTGGATGTACATTCCCAACTGTGTCTGCCACTTCCGGCTTTTCATATCTCTACCTAGGAATAATGCATTTGTAATATTGAAATACAACTGCAATACATTTATCGCTGTCGTCGCTACGAAATATAATATCAAGAAACTTGCGTGAGCGGAAGATACCACCGTTGACAGTTCACATAGTCCCAAATACACTCTCCTGACGAATCGCGCACGCTCCGATGTGCAACAGACACCTCCTCGATTGACATTTACGTTTTTTCCTGACGCAACACCTCGAATGGAATGCACTTGCCTGTGGTTTGTAGCATGTAAGTTGTTTCGCATTTCTAGTAAGCAAATATTCAAGCGTGAGATTCTCTGCCTTATCACCAGCTGTAAGTTCAAAAATCGTAAAATAGCTAACTGGGTTGTTCCATAAAGATAGATACTAATTATTGCTGCTAGCCCGCTGCTTTGTTCAGTAAAAGAAGTGAACATAATAACAAACATCAACCAAGCACAGGAAAATAGTAAGAGCAGCTGCAGCATTATGAACATTCCGTAATTACTGTTCTCTTTTTTGATATAGACTGTCAGTATTCTGTCACACGATGTAATTAGCTGAAGCATGACTTCATACTTTTTGTTGTTAAGGCAAGCATCGGAGATTACAGGAATTAAACTCATAATTGTGTAATTTATATTCCCTATAAGACTAACAACGTCTGTTGCGGAAAATGTCTGTACCGAACAAAAATATAAACACAGATAAGTGAAAGCAGATGCCAGATGAGCTAAGCAGCCGAGGGTCAAGATCACCAAATCCGATTTGCATCTGCTGAGTGACGCCGTGTTGACATCGACGGTAAACGGCATGAGACCAAACAGCTTGCACACGACGTGGAACGGTTTGCTGGCCAATAGGAGCTTTCTAGTGGTCGCTGGGGCTGTTGCGGTGTCCATGTTTACTGACGTCATCTGAAAAATTCGATATATGTGTTACTAGTACGGTTAAAACTGCCCGGTAATTTATTATTTGACACACTAACAATTTTGAGCTCTAAATGTGTTCGCTAGTTGCTATGTTCTTCTGTACATACACTATGTTGGAGTTGTAATTTATGCTTCTATTACATGAGTCTTCAAGACTTTAATTAACACTTGCAATGAAGATGCCCACACAGTGAGTGAAATCCTTTTGCTGTAATAAATAATTTGAAACTTCCTACGACAGAGGCTGCCATTTTTCTTGTGGACTGTACTAATATTGCGGTCATAGACCACGTGCTCCTAGTGGAATCAAAACTCCAGAACTCTTTGGAGCACTTAAACATAATAAATCAACAGTGAAATTTTTTCGTAATTTTTATGACACTAGGAGGGCATAGTGGTGTAACAAAGCGTACCTACAATTTCCGGATAACTACAGCTACTCTGACCGACGAAACTTCCTCGACACGTTCAGGCATTACATAAAACGAGATGTCTTACGAGGAAGGCGTCATTAGCTAATTAAATCAATGGCTTTTGAGAATATTAGTCGCGTAATCAATATCATTACACACAGACGTTTTCAACGAAGTGAAACCTTGACATTATCTCTCCACAGTTAACTTTTGCCCGCGTTAGTAATTACTTAGGAGTTACTTCGCTATTGCTAATAAACTTGAAGTTCCTGTCGGTAGTCAAAATATCACTGAATAAACAATAGTTAACGCGCGTTAGGGTGGTAACACGCTACACGAAGCTAGTCGCTCTGTATCCACCATTTCGTCAGCAACTTCTCGAAAGATTATCGGGCCGCTATGAACTGTAAAAATGTTGAGCGCCACAAACCCCAACTACAACAACAACAACAGTTAACAATCTTTAGATTGTGGTTTGCGTATCTTAAGAACTAAGCTGTCCACCAACTTCTTTAACTTCCAAAACACTTCATATTGTCTCAAGGAGTGACGCCATTTGACGGCGATGATCGTGATTCAAACTTTGGGTAGGGCAGCTAAGCTGGATAGCAATCTAATTATGTAGTGCATTGAATGAAACTCGCTGAAATGAAATGAGTCAGTCGGGTGAAATTATGAAATGATCTGAGACAGATTCGTGACCATCATTAAGTTTGAAATAACTGGTTTGGTAACACAGATCATGTATACATTTATTGTCTTCAGTCACAAATGCAGCTTTATTTTATATTTTATACGACGAAATATCGAATTTCGTGGAGTCACCTCTAGATGTTTGTGTTTACACATTGACGAAAAAAGTCGCAACGCCAAAAAGTAAATAACAATGAGCGTATGGCATTTGTGGCCGGGAGACCCTTCGCGGGGCAGTACGACCGCCGCTCCACAAGTCCTTTAACGCCACTCATGCGACTTCAGAGTGAATGAGGATGAAATGATGATGAAAGACACACAAAACCCAGTCATTTGGAGGCAGAGAAAATCCCTGAACCCGCCGGGAATCGAACGCGGGACTCTGTTCCGGGAAGCGAGGACGCTACTGGAAGACCACGTGCCGCGCACGCCAAAAAGCAACAAATGTAGAGTAATAAAATTTCAGGAATACATTTGGCCAGGTAATATATTTAAGTGATTAACATTGCAAGATCACAGGTTAATATAAGCGCAAGATGTTGTTGTTGTTGTGGTCTTCAGTCCTGAGACTGGTTTGATGCAGCTCTCCATGCTACTCTATCCTGTGCAAGCTTCTGCATCTCCCAGTACCTACTGCAACCTACATCCTTCTGAATCTGCTTAGTGTATTCATCTCTTGGTCTCCCTTTACGATTTTTACCCTCCACGCTGCCTTCCAATGCTAAATTTGTGATCCCCCGATGCCTCAAAACATGTCCTACCAACCGATCCCTTCTTCTAGTCAAGTTGTGCCACAAACTTCTCTTCTCCCCAATCCTATTCAATACCTCCTCATTAGTTACGTGATCTACCCACCTTATCTTCAGCATTCTTCTGTAGCACCACATTTCGAAAGCTTCTACTCTCTTCTTGTCCAAACTGGTTATCGTCCATGTTTCACTTCCATACATGGCTACACTCCGTACAAATACTTTCAGAAACGACTTCCTGACACTTAAATCTATACTCGATGTTAACAACTTCCTCTTCTTCAGAAACGATTTCCTTGCCATTGCCAGTCTACATTTTATATCCTCTCTACTTCGACCATCACCAGTTATTTTACTCCCTAAATAGCAAAACTCCTTAACTACTTTAAGTGTCTCATTTCCTAATCTAATCCCCTCAGCATCACCCGATTTAATTCGACTAAATCCCATTATCCTCGTTTTGCTTCTGTTGATGTCCATCTTATATCCTCCTTTCAAGACACTGTCCATTCCATTCAACTGCTCTTCCAAGTCCTTTGCTGTCTCTGACAGAATTACAATGTCATCGGCGAACCTCAAAGTTTTCATTTCTTCTCCATGGATTTTAATACCTACTCCGAATTTTTCTTTTGTTTCCTTTACTGCTTGCTCAATATACAGATTGAATAACGTTGGGGAGAGGCTACAACCCTGTCTCACTCCTTTCCCAACCACTGCTTCCCTTTCATGCCCCTCGACTCTTATAACTGCCATCTGGTTACTGTCCAAATTGTAAATAGCCTTTCGCTCCCTGTATTTTACCCCTGCCACCTTCAGAATTTGAAAGAGAGTGTTCCAGTTAACGTTGTCAAAAGCTTTCTCTAAGCCTACAAATACTAGAAACGTAGGTTTGCCTTTTCTTAATCTTTCTTCTAAGATAAGTCGTAAGGTTAGTATTGCCTCACGTGTTCCAACATTTCTACGGAATCCAAACTGATCTTCTCCGAGGTCCGCTTCTACCAGTTTTTCCATTCGTCTGCAAAGAATTCGCGTTAGTATTTTGCAGCTGTGACTTATTAAACTGATAGTTCGGTAATTTTCACATCTGTCAACACCTGCTTTCTTTGGGATTGGAATTATTATATTCTTCTTGAAGTCTGTGGGTATTTCGCCTGTCTCATACATCTTGCTCACCAGATGGTAGAGTTTTGTCATGACTGGCTCTCCCAAGGCCATCAGCAGTTCTAATGGAATGTTGTCTACTCCCAGGGCCTTGTTTCGACTCAGGTCTTTCAGTGCTCTGTCAAACTCTTCACGCAGTATCTTATCTCCCATTTCATCTTCATCTACATCCTCTTCCATTTCCATAATATTGTCCTCAAGCACATCGCCCTTGTATAAAGCCTCTATATACTCCTTCCACCTTTCTGCCTTCCCTTCTTTGCTTAGAACTGGGTTGCCATCTGAGCTCTTGATATTCATACAAGTGGTTCTCGTCTCTCCAAAGGTCTCTTTAATTTTCCTGTAGGCAGTATCTATCTTACCCCTAGTGAGACAAGCCTCTACATCCTTACATTTGTCCTCTAGCCATCCCTACTTAGCCATTTTGCACTTCCTGTCGATCTCATTTTTGAGACGTTTGTATTCCTTTTTGCCTGCTTCATTTACTGCATTTTTGTATTTTCTCCTTTCATCAATTAAATTCAATATTTCTTCTGTTACCCAAGGATTTCTATTAGCCCTCGTCCTTTTACCTACTTTATCCTCTGCTGCCTTCACTACTTCATCCCTCAGAGCTACCCATTCTTCTTCTACTGTATTTCTTTCCCCCATTCCTATCAATTGTTCCCTTATGCTCTCCCTGAAACTCTGTACAACCTCTGGTTCTTTCAGTATATCCAGGTCCCATCTCCTTAAATTCCAGCCTTTTTGCAGTTTCTTCAGTTTCAATCTGCAGTTCATAACCAATAGATTGTGGTCAGAATCCACATCTGCCCCTGGAAATATCTTACAATTTAAAACCTGGTTCCTAAATCTCTGTCTTACCATTATGTAATCTATCTGATACCTTTTAGTATCTCCAGGATTCTTCCAGGTATACAACCTTCTTTCATGATTCTTGAACCAAGTGTTAGCTATGATTAAGTTATGCTCTGTGCAAAATTCTACAAGGCGGCTTCCTCTTTCATTTCTTCCCCCCAATCCATATTCACCTACTATGTTTCCTTCTCTCCCTTTTCCTACTGACGAATTCCAGTCACCCATGACTATTAAATTTTCGTCACCCTTCACTACCTGAATAATTTAATTTATCTCGTCATACATTTCATCAATTTCTTCATCATCTGCAGAGCTAGTTGGCATATAAACTGGTACTACTGTAGTAGGCATGGGCTTTGTGCCACTTGAAATGTGAAATGGTGGTACCATAATAATCAGTGTAACCCCCAGAATGCGGAATTCAATCATGCAAAAGTGCATGCATTGTGTTGTACCGCTACCGGATGTCAGTTTCTGGGATGGAATTCCAGGCCTGTTGCAGGAACGACGGTCAGTACTTTTTGTGGATGGCGCTGGAGTTGTCGTCCGATGAGGTCTCATATGTGGTCGTTGGAGACAGTTCTGGTGATCGAGCAGGCCAAGGCAACATGTCGTCACTCTGTAGAGTGTACAGCATGTTGGGTTACAACAGCGATATGTGGGCGAGCGTTACCCTGTTGAAAAACACACCCTAACATCCCCAGGAAAGCTGTTAGCGAATGGCATCACAACAGATCGAATCATCAGATTGATGTACAGATTCGCAGTCAAGGTGAGTTGGATAACTATGAGAGTGCTCCTGCTATCATACAGAATCGCACTCCAGAACATAACTCCAGGTATAGGTCAAGTGTTTCTAGCTAACATGCAGACAGGCTGGTTGCAGCTCCTAAGCCGTCCCCCTTATAACCAACATACGGCCATTACTGGCACCCTGGCAGAACCAGCTTTCATCAGAAAACACAACAGACCTGCACTCTACTCTCGATTGACACCACTGAAGTCGCAAATGGCGATGGTTTAGGGTCAGTGAAACAAATGTCACAGGCCGTGCGTATCGGAGCTGTCCTCGAAATAACCGATTTGTAACAGTTTTCTGTGTCACTGTGGTGTGAACTGCTACTCAAATTACTGCTGCAAAAGCAGTACGATGCGCCAGAGCCACACACCGAACACGATGGTCTCCCCTCTGAGTAATGTCACGAGGTCGTCCAGAGGCCGGTCACCTTGCGACCGTAAATTCTCGTACCTCAGCCAGTAGTCATTTACAGTGACTACGTTCATGCCAAATATTTCTGCAGTATCCCTGGATGAACATCCAGCTTCTCGCAGCCCTAGTACACGGCCTCGTTCAAACTCAGTGAGGTATCGACAATGGCGTCTTTGTCACCTTAAAGGCATGCTTTACTAACATCAGCTCACCACGTTCAGTCCAAAGGTCACTAATGCTCACGACTATTAAAACATATATTTGCAGCAAACCTCATTTGCATCCTCATAGTGAAGCTACTAGGGTCACTCTTACGTGACTGGCGCGGAATTCCAATAGACATCATCTTTCATATGTAGAAACAAGCCTACCAACCTTCGTTTATGTCGCACAACTCCTTCATGGTGCTGTGATTTTTGTTCAGTTCATTTACCCTTTCATGTGTTTTCTTGCGTCTGGTACTAACAAATGATGTTAGTCAAGAATGTGGCTCCATCTTTAGATGCTTGTGTTTATATGTACCATTACACGTGTTTTCTTATGTCTGGTACTAGTACATCGATTTTATACAGAGAAAATATGAACATTACAATTAAACCGTTACAGCGGTGAAACGCTATAATAAATATAGCCAATATCAATCCTTTTCGAAAACAGATGATAGTGGGACCACAGCCGATTAAACTTCGACAGGGAACCAATGGCCAGAAATGCGTATTTATTGTTTTATGGACATACTCACGTACACGGCATGACATCAACACAGCTCGTAGTACTTGTTGAAAGCGACAGCTACCAGTCTCAGTGCATGCATGACAACGGCGCATGAAGTTCTGGCACACTCTGTCAAAGATCCCTGGTGCCTGTTGTACCAGGAGACAGGCTGAGGAGTAGCGCCTTCGCATCGCTCCTGTCACTTATTAGGACGATGTCGTTATAGGCATGAGTCATCGACAGATGTCACCAGCTGACATGGACCTGAGTTACAGAGCTGCACGTAGTTGTACTAGTAGGCGGCAGAGGTCAGCAGTTGACGGACAGTGCTAGCAGTCATAGTCAAAACAATGTTGTAAAGTTATGTTTGACTAATATTTAATGTATTTGCGTAATTATAATTGTTTTATATGTGTAGTAATTAGCAGTGTGAGTGTTGTATGATTGAAGGAGAACAGAAGTAAATGAAAATTGTTTTGTTTATTCACGAAGTACCAGTTAAACTGTACAGGGGATTTACTATAGTTAAATGTGCAGTCAGTTTATGGTACTAATAAATCGTGAGTAGAACACAAATTAATCGTTAATTTCGGAAGGAGTAATTTTATATTTGATACTTTTCTAAATTTATTTATTTAGCAATTCCCATAGAAAGAAATGTTTTACTATGATTCGTCATTGAAGTAAATCGCGGGTTAGCGCGGGATAATTCTGCAACCTGATTTGCTGTTTGTGATATCAGCCAATCAGAAAAATGCAGGCTCGCGCCAATCTGTGCTTGGAAAAACCCTTTGGTGTGATCTAGGAGAGTCGGAGCTGTGGGTTCGAACTAGTAACATCTGATTGAAAGCAGCTCCGACAAAAGTACTATAAAATCGCGAAAAATGCTAATTACCAGTTCGCGAAGTAGTAAAAAGCGTATTTAAGTGAACGGTATAGTGGAAGTCGTGTGGAATTTCAGACGGAATATCAATATTATTGCTTGACTGTTAGTTAAAACCGCGTGGTGTGTTGTGCGATCTAAGACTGGAACAGGTATTACGTGTAGAGCAGAGTGCACAACATTTGAGCGAGCATTTTCATAACTAAACGATCCGGTGAACTCTATTAACTTCGGTAAAGGGTGTAAATACCATAAACTGGCTACGTGTGTGATTGTGGTGTGTGTGGGAGTTTTACCTTGTGTAGACACTTAGTACAGACTTGGCAGTGTTAACTGTGATCTTTATCATAAAAATACACCTGAAAATTTCCATTGCCAAGTTAGAACCTTTATTTCAGTAGCTAGCCACATCCCGTTTACCGGACAATTCTATGTGTGTTGCGACCTGCAGTAGACAGTAGTGGTCTAGTATTTTCTACTATAGCTTTTAGCTAGACAGATGAACATTGATGGACACTGACAGGGCGGTAAAAAGAAACGTACCGCGCCGCAAGGCTGCTTGGACCCTAGCAAGCGTGTATTCATCCGTTTCTATGGGGTTTCATACACCAATGTTTTGATGGAACCCAAGAGGAAGAAGTCCTGAGGTGTGAAATCCGGTGATCGTGCTGGCTGTGGGACAGGACCTCCCATTCCTATCCAGCGATGACGGTGCAAGTTCTGCAGGTGCTAGCGGACATTGCCATCGAAGTGGACTGGTGCACCGTCTTGTTGAAATCACATCCTTTCGCGTGCAACAAGGAGTATGGTCTTCACTTACTGTGGCTGCAAACTTCGCAGTAACACCAGGTAGTGTGGACCAGTCAAACGTGCAGGCAGAAAATACGGTCCTATTAGCTGATCTTGGACAATGCCAACCCATAGCTTGACAGACAGTCATTGCAGATGGCCACCGATGTGGGTGGCATGGGGATTGTCCTTACTCAGACATTTCAATAAATGATCTGAGTTGGGTGGCCTCCGCTTTGAACAGTTACTATGAGCTACGTTGTTGTTATGTGGTGTACGCTATGCATGTCCATAACAAATTGAATATGCATATCCGACCATTGGTTCCCTTTCTCAATATAATCAGTTGTGGATCCACACTTTCATGTTTCTATTTGATCCAAAAGTTTTGAGACAGCCTGTTTGTCTGAAAACGTCGCATGCAGAATAATGATTTGGGTGGTCTAGGTGTTCGCTTCATATTTGAACTAGGAACGTGAGGCAAAAAGTTTTTGGTTTAGCTTGGACCAGCGGCTATTTGTACAGCCACTCAAACATCTTTCCTACTGTAGCTACGTTACTGTACATTAAGCGAGGTTTGAACAATGAACCGGAGCTGGACTGAGGGCAAATTTTGCGAATCGATTAATTCATTTTGCAAAAGATTTTAATTGGGCTGCAATTAATGCTCCTCTAATGACATCATTTGTATATACACTGTTCGGATTTACATGTAACATCATGAAAGAAACAAGTTTTTCTGGGAGGTATTTGAAGTGCGCCGCTTCTATACTTTAAACTTGTTTGAATCGGTTCAAACTTCGCACGAAGGTGGATAAATTCTAAACTAATTTTTTTTTTCATTTACTAATTTCTATTTGCTGTCGAGATACGATTGTTTAAAGTTGAGCAAAACTTATCACATGAAATTCGTTCTTATGTGAATTGAATGCACGAAAACGGATTAAAGTGGATCAAATAAATAAAAAAATTAATTCTCGCAATAAAATTAAAACCTCGCTACCAAAAATCTAGCCTCTTTCGGATTTTACGTGCAAAAAACATCTTTTTGCGAGGTTTTAACGCGCGCTTCTTCTATGTTTCACACTTGTGCGAATCGGTTAAAATTTTGTAAGAAGGCTGACAAATACGTGTAATCAATGGTCTTCCTGTTTGGCGAAAGCCTTACCGTTGCCACGATATAAGCAACATGGTTCGAAAGACAATAAAAAAAATTTAGACCGAGTCAGTCGTTGTCCGACTCAACAAAAGCCTACAACGGTTGAAAAGCTATGGCTGTCTAATGTCAAAATTATGGTCGAGTAAAAATTGGGAACCAGGAGGAAAAATGCTCATACCATAGCACAAAAAAGACGAATATATGCTAGGCGAAGTCAGGGATGTAAAATATAGAACTAGCTTTTTGACTTATCTGGCAGCTTCCAACACATTTAAATCAAAATATCTTGACATATTGGCGCTTTTTTCTGAGTTCACCCAACGTCCCCAGCAAACTGAGCTCTCTTAGCTACAAAGTGTTGGCATACCTGCATCTTGGAATGTATAGGCTAAAACCCCTGACTCTGTGTCCGAAATCCAGAAGATCCTCTAGTCTTAGTAAACAATACATAATATCGTATGGCTGAAGCGTCATGTAAAATAATCCGACATTGTGTTCCATCTCTTAACGACCTCTTCAAACCCTAATCTGCTTTCCTTCAGGGAGATTACGGAACAACTAGGACGGCGGAAGTGTATCCACTGCAAGGTGTCCAAGCTACATTTTGACGCGTTGAATTGTGATTTGCTTACAGGATATACCAGAATATCGGCCATGAGACATGCGTGGCATATCGGCCATGAGGCATGCGTGGCACTTACCATGTGTGTTGTTCCTCTGCCAGTGGTATGCAAAGCTTCAATACGAGATGTGATACCATAAAACGACTATACGATTCCCCATTTCCTTATACTGTGGATCACATCTTCCAGCACAGCTTACGGTGACGTCTCCCATTGCTAGACAATCGCTTTCTGGAGGTTAACAATGGTGGCAATCTTAGCACTGCAGTCGTCCTACCTAGAGCATCCCATCCACACCTAGTCGAATTTAACTTCGAGAAGCAAGCAGATTTCTGCAGATGCGTGTAGTTGTCCTCTTGTCTTACGTCCACCAGGCTACCACTGTGCAGAACGATAATGTCATCCACCAGAGAGAACTCAGGTCTATGTTTCACCTTGGAAAATGCGCGCATGCCATCGTAGGACGATACCTAACAGACCTCAGCTGCCATAGTACACACCGAAAACACTATCGGTTGTAACGGGGGTGTTGGTTAATAGGGACTCATCATCCAATCTTAAGGCAATATTATAGAAATGGAAGAGGAAGTAAACGAAAATGAAATGGGAGATTGGTACGGAGAGAAGTGTGTGACAGAGCACTAAAAGACGTAAATCGAAAGAATCCCCGTAGAGTGGACTAAATGCCCTCCCGACTACTGGGATCCTTGCGAGAGCCAGCCGTGACAAAAGTATTCCATCTTGTGTACAAGATGTACGAGAGAGGAGAAATAACCTCAAGCTTCAAGAAGAGTGTAATAATTCCAGTTGCGAGGAAGGCGGATACTGACAAGGGTGAATGTTACCAAATTATCAGTTTAATATGTCATGGGTGCAAAATACTGATATGAATGGAAAACCCAGTACAAGCCGACCTCAGGGAAGATCACTTTGGGTTCCAGAGAAATGTAGGAATGCTCATGGCAATACTGACCCTAACACTTATCCTAGAAGATAGACTAAAAAAGGGAAAACCTGAGTAATAGATGAAAAGCACCACTTTGCTTTTGTTCTACAATATTACTTTTATTGTTAGCCGGTTTTCAGCTTACAAGGCCATCTTCAGACATTTACTGAGTATTATCACCAAAGAAGTTAAAATGTTTGTAAACAACAATGGAAGAGAAGTAACACGTCTAGACTGAAGTAGAAACATACAGTAAGTAACATAAGTATAAACAATTAAATGGCTTAGCTATGGGTTCCCCTCTTAGTCCACTGTTGGCTGAATATTTATGGACCATTTTGAACAAAATTTTCTAAAAACAGAACCTTTGGGTGCGAGCATCAAATACTGGTTTAGATATGTAGATGATGTCCTGTCTATGTGGACTGGTGCTACAAGACAACTCAACACATTTTTGAAAAACCTAAACAGTCAACATAAAAATATCCAGTTCACTAAGGAGATTGGCAACAAATCCATAAACTTCTTAGATCTCACCATTGACATTAGTACACACACACATTGTTTCAAAATTTACAGAAAAACAACTACTACAGACACAGTAATACCTTCTTGCTCACAACCCCCCATAGCTCAGAAACATGCAGCTTTCCACTCAATGGTACACCGTCTCATATCTATCCCCATGTCCAGAGATGATTTTAAAGCAGAGTTAGATACAATAAAATTTATTACCACAGCCAATGGCTACAATCCAGTTCATACTGACCACATCTTGCACAGGGAACAAAAATGGAAAATTATACCCCTCCTCTATGCCCCACCTGCTTCCCCATCCACTGCCTGTAAGAAATGGTGTACACTACCATTTCTAGGTCAGGTATCACAGATTGTAGCCAAAGCACTGAAATCCTGCAAGTATAGGCTTCCCTACTATGTAACACGACAGCCCAGTGTGTTTTTAATAGCTAAGATAAGATCCAATTATTAGCCAACAGTGGGGTATATAAAATCACCTGTTCTGGTTGTGACAAATTTTACATTGGTCAGTCAGGCAAAGACATATCAACTAGGCTGGCTGAACATGAACACAGATGGAGGTTGCAGAATTCAGACTCTGCATTTTCTGAGCATGTACTGAGTGAGGGTCACAACTACCAACCATGTACTTCACTTAGCAAACAAAGTCCATAAACTCAACCTGTTGGAAGCCCTGGAAATTAACAAACATCTTGCTCACAGTCCAGATCTCATCCTAAGTGACCAGACACAGCTCAACACTTCCCCTCCCCTAAACTTCATATAATCATCTCTGTTGTTCATTACTTCCCACACTCTCTCTTCCTACATATTCCCTTTTGCCTGTATTCATTAAGTTGTTTTGTTTTGTTGAAGTTGTCTTTGTATTTCATATAGACTGTAGTTTCAATAGTTAAGGCTTTCTATTAACTGGTACTGGCACTTGTATTACTGTCCATGTTTAACACCCCTCGTAATTGTCTCATCAAATACTGTTCATAGTTTACTTTCCTCATTTCTTTAATGAAAACTGTTACACAGCCACTGCTTCGATTATAATGTTAATGTTAAAATGCAGTGCCACCACACTCTCAAACTGTAGGTTCCCTCAAACACCTCCATTTTCCTGCATTTATTTATTTCTTTTTATCTTATTGATATTGCCTAAGTTCCTTATGTATTCTGTAGTTACATTGCGGTGTGTCTCTTCTTTTAATTGGTTTGTGTATCACTCTCCATGTTTCATACCTCCTGATGTAGTCTTGTCTAGTACTAATTTTATTTTATTTTATTAGTTTTGTTTATTAATAGTTAGTGTTATGTAGGCATGCTATTCCTATTTTTTGCTAAAGGTTTTCCTGTCTACTCCATTGTTATTTATATACTGTTCAATTTTTACTTTTTCATTGCAAAGATGTTACTTACTGTATGTTTCTACTTCAGTCTAGACGTGTTACTTCTCTTCCATTGTTTTTTGCAAACATTTTAGCTTCTTTGGTGATAATACTCAGTAAATGTCTGAAGATGGCCTTGTAAGCCGAAAACCAGTTAACAATAAAAGTAATATTGTAGAACAAAAGCAAACTGGTGCTTTTCATGTATTATAATGTTGTTCTACCAAGAACCTGAGTACATTATTGATTGACAATGCTGAGTGAAATACACTATTTGAAACGTAGTGCTGTAGAAGAATGCTGAAAGCTAGACTGGTGGATCGAGTAACTTATGGGTATGTAATGGGGAGAACTGAGGAAAAAAGCAATTTAGACACAATGCGGCTAAAAGAAGGGATCATTTGATAGAACACATCTTCAGGCATCAAGGAATTTGGTAAAGAGGGAAGTGTGGGTGTAAAGCTGCGCAGAGGGAAACCATGGGACAAATACAGTAAACAGATCCAAATGGCTATAGGTTGCAGTAGTTATGCAGAAAGTAAGAGACATACACAGGACAAACTAACATAGAGAGCTGCAGCAAACCAATCTTCGGAGTAAAGAACACAACAGTACCAACACTGAACGGCATTTTATGCTGTCACTCTTGCGTCGATGACGGCGTTCGATGTACAACATTTACTGCGCCACCCATTGTCTTAATGTGAAGGCCATACATCTAGTGGTTCGCCAAGTGTATAAAACAACTTCTCATAGCCAGAGATACACAATCTGGTAAAAGTTGTGTGGCCCGGAAGCTAGTCCTCTAGCCAGGGTAGGTTCTGTGCTGGTTGGGTATGTTTGTGTATTTGAGGGAAGATAACTTTCCTTGCTATGGACTGCCGCAGGTAACCGAGCTTACCTCTACTGTAGTCGAATTTTTCCTCTTCCATGAAGCTTTTTCAATGCCATGTAATGATACTACGCTCAGTGATTGCGCTCGCATCGTGTCGGTTGTTGCTGGCTGGTCTCTTAACTTGTCTTTGATTGATTCTTGTGGAATATCGTCTAAATGCGTCTCCTGTAACATTCCACTTCTCTATTGCTCGAATATTACGTACCGAGTACTGGAAGTACGCGAAGTAGGTATAGGTGATATTCAATGGCAAATAACACTGTTTAGGGTACCTATTAAGTAAATAATTCGTTCCAGGTTGGATCCTATAAAAGTTTTCAAATATGGTTCTGAGCACTATGGGACTTAACATATGAGGTCATCAGTCCCCTAGAACTTAGAACTACTTAAACCTAACTAACCTAAGGGCATCACACACACCCATGCCCGAGGCAGCATTCGAACCTGCGACCATAGCGGTCGCGCGGTTCCAGACTGAAGCGCCTAGAACCGCTCAGCCACACCGGTCGTCTACATATAAAAGTTTTAATAGTGTCCGCGTCATGAACCCAGAAAAAAAGTTTTTACAATTTGTCTCGTTACTGAATAGCTGTGAGAGGCTTATTCAGTTTTTATTACAATGCTTGCTGTTAAATTTCAGTAATTTTAAGAAAATCAGTGCCATTAGTGCCTTTAAACTGTAATAGTCACCCACAGAGTTTAATATTCATTATACTAAGGTTTGATGCTGCTCTTGATGTTCTTACATGTGTGCGATTTAAAACTGGATTGTTTTGAAAATTAGCCTTATGCAAACACAATTTGTTTGTTATTGTATTTACCCAGTCATGTTTCGACATCTTTGTGTCATCTTTTGTGGGTTAAATTTTTATTTCTGTAAAGCACAGTATGAAATTTATAATAATTTAACTGTTGTAGGCCTAAGAATTACAATTGTGCAATTTGTTTTGTTTTGTTTAGACTCTCACCTTAAAATTACATCGCTAAATGAACTGCATTATTATGCACCGTTTTTGTGCTCTTTATGGTCGTTTTTTAACAGCAACTTATCTGCAAACTAGCCATAAAGAAAATTAATGCGTATTTATCAAGAACTGTTTCGTGGGTAGAGTTTATGTGCCAATGCACCAATCCATCATAGAAACAGTCGAAGAAGTATTTAACACACAGTCGGAGAGGGGGGAACTTGTACAAGCAGAATGATGAAATACCCTCGGATGGGCAATACTGATGTGTCAAGAGCATAAGAAATACACGCACGGGGTTGTACGGGGATGAAGAACTGCCATAAATCGAAAGAGGCGCATGCGCTAGACATTCGTCAATATCCTACTCAGCCCCTCTTCTCATCCCCACCACCCTGCAGAGTTTTATTTAGTTTTTTAAATGCGTTTATCACTATTTTTGCTAATAGACTCTGTATAGTGTATGTGTTACTTCAGGCTTGGGTAGGAAATGATTAAACTATTTCATACTGCCTGGGACAAGTTCCTTCTCCACACCCGAAAATCTAAATGCTAGTGATACAGTGTGTAGGCTGTGAAACTTGTGCACGTTCAGCATTTCGTCTATGAAAAATGGGCCTAGGAGGTGAGGGTTCACTATCCCACACCACTCGTTAGACTCCATGGATGCTGTCATTCCACATGACGAATACAAAGGAATTGTCAACAGACCAATAGTGCAAGTGTCGGTGGTTTACCTGGACATGATTAATGAATGTGGCTTCATCACCAAGTAAAATATGTGGTACGTCTGGAGTACTCTGTGCTAACGCCAATGAACAGAAGTTAACACAATTCTCATAGTGGTTTCCATGCAGCACTTGATGGAGAGAGATGTGATAGGGATGGAACTTACGTCGATGGAGATTGCGTATGACACTTTGAGGCGTGGCGCCTTATATCGCTCCTGTATGGAGCCTATGCATCGGGAGAATGACTCGTGTGTACAGTGACAGATGGTCTGAAGCGGGTTCAGTCGAGTATGTAGTTCTAATTTTCATCTGCTAGAGGACAGCAGCTGACAGAGATATTCAAGAAACAGGCCAAGAGAATCTTTTTGTGAATTGTTCTGTTTATTTCTTGAAGGCTTTTTTGTTTATTTATGTTTGTACGGTTTTGTATATACTTTTAATAATGTGAATGATGCGTGGATGTTGTCTAAAGCAAATACACTCCTGGAGATTGAAATAAGAACACCGTGAATTCATTGTCCCAGGAAGGGGAAACTTTATTGACACATTCCTGGGGTCAGATACATCACATGATCACACTGACAGAACCACAGGCACATAGACACAGGCAACAGAGCATGCACAATGTCGGCACTAGTACAGTGTATATCCCCCTTTCGCAGCAATGCAGGCTGCTATTCTCCCATGGAGACGATCGTAGAGATGCTGGATGTAGTCCTGTGGAACGGCTTGCCATGCCATTTCCACCTGGCGCCTCAGTTGGACCAGCGTTCGTGCTGGACGTGCAGACCGCGTGAGACGACGCTTCATCCAGTCCCAAACATGCTCAATGGGAGACAGATCCGGAGATCTTGCTGGCCAGGGTAGTTGACTTACACCTTCTAGAGCACGTTGGGTGGCACGGGATACATGCGGACGTGCATTGTCCTGTTGGAACAGCAAGTTCCCTTGCCGGTCTAGGAATGGTAGAACGATGGGTTCGATGACGGTTTGGATGCACCGTGCACTATTCAGTGTCCCCTCGACGATCACCAGTGGTGTACGGCCAGTGTAGGAGATCGCTCCCCACACCATGATGCCGGGTGTTGGCCCTGTGTGCCTCGGTCGTATGCAGTCCTGATTGTGGCGCTCACCTGCACGGCGCCAAACACGCATACGACCATCATTGGCACCAAGGCAGAAGCGACTCTCATCGCTGAAGACGACACGTCTCCATTCGTCCCTCCATTCACGCCTGTCGCGACACCACTGGAGGCGGGCTGCACGGTGTTGGGGCGTGAGCGGAAGACGGCCTAACGGTGTGCGGGACCGTAGCCCAGCTTCATGGAGACGGTTGCGAATGGTCCTCGCCGATACCCCAGGAGCAACAGTGTCCCTAATTTGCTGGGAAGTGGCGGTGCGGTCCCCTACGGCACTGCGTAGGATCCTACGGTCTTGACGTGCATCCGTGCGTCGCTGCGGTCCGGTCCCAGGTCGACGGGCACGTGCACCTTCCGCCGACCACTGGCGACAACATCGATGCACTGTGGAGACCTCACGCCCCACGTGTTGAGCAATTCGGCGGTACGTCTACCCGGCCTCCCACATGCCCACTACACGCCCTCGCTCAAAGTCCGTCAACTGCACACACGGTTCACGTCCACGCTGTCGCGGCATGCTACCAGTGTTAAAGACTGCGATGGAGCTCCGTATGCCACGGCAAACTGGCTGACACTGACGGCGGCGGTGCACAAATGCTGCGCAGCTAGCGCCATTCGACGGCCAACACCGCGGTTCCTGGTGTGTCCGCTGTGCCGTGCGTGTGATCATTGCTTGTACAGCCCTTTCGCAGTGTCCGGAGCAAGTATGGCGGGTCTGACACACCGGTGTCAATGTGTTCTTTTTTCCATTTCCAGGAGTGTATGTAGATAAATGTTCTACTGATGAACGCTGTACGAACTAGAGTGAGAAAGTTTTAAGACAGTGTGAATGCAGGCGATGGGGAATTTTGTATCATAATATGTTAAGTTTATGGTAAAAGGAAAGCTAATTCGAGTGTAAATGAAAATAGTTAATAACGTAAAGTATAAACAAAGTATCAGAATGTTAAATATTTATTTTGGGAAAAAGTACAGTTCGATAGCGTGTTAAGGCCGGCCGCTGTAGCCGGGCGATTCTAGGCGTTTCAGTCCGGAACCGCGCTGCTGCTACGGTCGCAGGTTCGTATCCTGCCTCGGGCATGGATGTGTGTGATGTCCTTAGGTTAGTTAGGTTTAAATGATGACCTTAGATGTTAACTCCCATAGTGCTTAGAGCCATTGAAAGTGTGTTATTTGATGACTGGTTAGTCATCAAAAGCGCGGACTAACGCAGGAGAATAATGATTTTCTATTGGCCTTAATGAAAACTGACCAGTCAGAACGGAGCGTTCTTCGTGCATCTTTTCTCTTGGTGATACAGAATGCTTACAGCAGTCTAAGAAAGTCAGAGACCAGTATTTCAATGGTACGGTCGTGTGCAGTATGACCTCCGAAGGAAGTTATAATTTGCCGATTTTAGTTTCAAAAGTGTTTCAAAGTGAAGGCATATTTATTCTGGTGTGTTTTTTTAGAAAGTACGGATTTTTAAGTAATTTTGTCTATGCGAAAAGACAGTAATTCCGCATGGCATATTGAGCACATCGGTGACTAAAAACTTGAGTGCATTAGACACCGATAAACTTAATAAGATGGCGAGCATCTTCCCGTAAGAACAATCCGTGTTTGGTAGCTGTTAAAATTTCGGGAAATATGTTACCATAAACTTGCTTACCTGAATGAAATGGTTTGTGGATGACTGTGTTAAGATTAGCACGGGTTTGGCAGTGAACGTGTTCATAATTAAGGCCTTTTCCCGGTTCTTGGAATGGCTACTTTGTATGCAGCCTGGTGCGAGTTGCAATACGGTGGACATTGCTCAGCTTTCCTACCGGCGATCTGCTGCAACGAGTTCACAGGTTGATCCAGGTAATGGACAATAGTAACCGCGCCGCCGCACGTGGTGGATTCTCCTGAAAAACAGTTAAAAAGCCGTAGTAAATTGAACCCGTAGTTGAGAGAAATTTTGTGAAACACCGTAGTGAACGATAATGAAAAACTTAATTAATCGATACACGAGAAATTTTGAACGGAACCCGTTTCGAGTCGCTGGAGAGACTTCAGCCTAGTTTACATGACGACATTGGGTTGCGCCACGCGTTGCGTGGGATTAGTTGCACGCAAATGGTTTCATATTTGACTGTAGACACGGCAAAACCAGTATGTTCTTCAGTTTCGTTGTTTTGTGGGTCCCTGAATCGTGTCTGAAATGAAAGTTTTGGCACCTGCACATCGCACGAGTTGAGATGGAGTTCAAGCTTGTTGCATGGAATCGCTGCATAAGGAAAAAATGAGAAACGTGTTTCGATTCATGACTGGATGAAGAAAAGACGTCAGCTCGGTTGCTCAGCATCCTTGCTGAAATAATTTGTAATGGAGGACCCAAGAAGTTCTTTTAACTATCTTAGAATGTCACTAGAACTGTTAATGTCTCTTCTAAATAGAGTTAATTATGCGATAAGGAATAAAGATATTGTAATGCTTGAAGCACTGCCGCCAGAACTGAAATTACACATCATATTGCATGCACTGTAATCAAGAACATTCGGCATGCTATGAGATGCGGTTCTAGCTGGTGATGGAACTTTTTCATTAACACCAATAATTATTAACAGTGACAATTACTAACATTAACAGCAGTAATTATTTAAAGCAGGCCACATTAAGAAGAGAATGGTTTGCAAACTACTCTATTGAAGATAGATCTGTACAGTGGAAATATTTCAAAATTCAATCATATGTGAATGGGGAGCACTGCTGCGACGTTTTAAACAGATGAATATTCAATAAAGAATGTAGATTCTTGATTGGTGTAGCCTTCCCTCCTGTCAACAATATTCCTTAAAAAAAAAAAAAAAAGTCGGCCAACTCGAACGATGGGATTTTAGTCTTGTAGACGAGAGCATTTCGACAGCTAGAATTACATTTGCTTATATTTTTCTTAAATGAGTTGTATATGTGCTCCTAATTCAATAAATTTTGCCTTGCAGCTCAGATATTGTGAAACTATCTATGTTCTGATCGCATGTGAAGGTCTCAGAAGCAGCAATATGTTGCTTATTTTTGTAATCAGCATCACTGAAATCCCACAAACACGTGTGCAAAGGACTGATATCCAAAAAGCGAACAGTATTCTCCGTTCCCCACTTCATATTTGATTTTGTCTACACTCTACAAACACACATAACCTCAAAACGCATGAACTGGTGTCACCAAAGTTGGAACACGTCTAAACTGTTTAGTTTCACCGACGAGTGGCGCAAATGCTCGGCGCCCATGCACAGTGGCCGGAAGCGCAGTGGGCTGCAACCTAGTGTCGTCGTGTAAACTAGGCTTTACAAGAAAGAAGGTGATGTTAAACAGTCACAATAACAACGAGGGCGCATTGAAGCAGCAAACGACGTTATAGCCATATCAACGAGCAGCAGTCAGGGCAGCACTGCCAACTTAACACAACGAGCGGGGAGCATGAAACTGGTATGGCAGACGAAGGAGGTTGTACTCGCAGTTTCAGCAAGCTGACGTTGCAGCATTCAATGAATAAGTTAAGTTTGTCACATTTGTTGTGTGTTTGCTGAGAGACTGAGTAGCATGGAAAGTATTAAAGATTTTGTAAATATGCTAAAAGAGGAAGAACTCTCATTCAATGTAAGTGCTTCACTAACTAGCTTGCCTGAACGGAGAGAAGGAGCAGATGATAAAATAAAAGAGAAGGTTTTTGTCGAGAGTTCTGTGTTATTTATCGACAGTGGAGTAGAATCTGCTTCAAGGATGTCAGTTGATGTAACTAGTGGGGTTAATGTAAGTCCTAAAAGTGACATTAAGCATGAAATCGGTAACAACCATTTGTGTGATGACAAGTGTTGGTAGTGTTACTGAATCAAATGTCTCAAATGTGGATGCCAAATTTGGTATAGCACTGGTGGAACACGATAAACAGAAAACAGTAGTGCAAAAAATAGAACCTGAAAGTATGCAAGAAATGCTTGCAGCATTAGTGGGTTCTATAAAAGATGGAAACAAACATCATACTAATTTGGCTGAAACAATTGGTCAGAAAATTAATAAACTTGATGAAAAACCCTAAAATCAGACTGCTGTTTTAAAAGAAATGTGGAAAATGGATTTGAAGTCGTTAGAAAGTAAAGCGGATGTCAAAATTTCTCAAGTTGAGAATAACTGCCAGCAATTCATTAAAACTGTAAAAAGTGAATTAACAGATGCCTTGAAAAGATTTGCTATTGGAAATAAACAAAGGATAGATTTGATAAAAGAAAGTGTGCAGAAAGTAGAAGTCAAACTAGCGGCGATAGTCTATATGTGTAAATGATCACAAATTGTTAGACAGTAAAATCAGTTTTGAATATGCCAAATTTATGAATTAAGTAAAAAGCGTGTCTGACGGAGTTGTCTTCATCTAACTAACTAACCAAGTAGAAGAGGTTGAAAATAAGTTGGATGAGCATAGCAGCAGATTATGCCAAGTTGAAACTAACGGCAGACATGGAACTAACAGTAGCTTTGTAGTAGAATCGTCTGAAATATCATGTCATTAACAGGCAGTTTTTACGTTTTGGTCCAATAGGAAATGTATAGACAAAAGAATTCTGGAATGACTTTGAAGGTGTTCTACCTAGTTTGTGGCCAGACAAACAAAAATTAGGGTTTATTACGCCTAAATTCTAGGAAGTAGCTAGAACTTGGAGGTTATCGCTACTGAACAGTATGATACTCTAGATAAATTTAAAGAGGCGTTTTTCAAAGAATATTGGGGCAAGCAAAAACAAATGGATTCGCTAAATAGCTTCTAGGCTGGGGAAAAGTTAAATCCCAGAAAGGAAAGCGTAAAAAAGTTTGTGTTAAAGTGAATGGCAAATTTGTCATATGTAAACAATAAAGTCGAGCCAGAACAAATTGTTTGGGTCCTGGGAGGTAAACTGCCCATGAACTGGCGAAACAAAATTATTGCAGATCCGAGGGATGATCATAAATTTACTAGTTATTTGGGGAGAGTTGAAAAGTTATTATATGGCGAGGGGCATTCAGATCATTATGTCAGGGCTCAAAATAATGCAGAACCACAGCAGAATGTAAACGTTGACAGAAATGGCGTGTACGTGGAAACAGCAGGAGCAGAGGTGCTGGGAAGTGGCGCTATCCAGCAAATGATAGGCGAAATAATGGGGAGCAGGTGCACAGTTATCGATTGTATTCTCTGGTGCGAGAGTATGATGTTGCGCCAAGGCAACAGCAAATGGAGTTAAACGTAATAAGCGGCACAGAATCCATTAAACTAAATGCTGTCTGTGAAAGGGCTAGCGTTTACAAGACAGGAAGTAATACTTTGAACCCGCTAGCAAAACCCTTTGTACGTGTTAGACTGGGATTATAAGTGAGGAGCAAAAGAAAGAAGTAACAACACACGAAATGAGCTACATAAAAATCTGTACCTTTAACGAAGGTTTAGGAGATTTATTGGAGAGACATAAGCAAAATAAGCATTGTATTGCAGACGAAATGGGTGATGTGTTAGCAGAAAATGTAACAGAACTTGATTGACACAAAGTATTTAGCAACCTGGTTGAAGTCGAATCATGTTCTGGGGAAGAGGAAAGTACAGAAGCTGCAGAATTACAGGAGATTATGGATGTCAGTGTAGACGAAATACTAGTGTCTATAAATGACGAGGTTTGTGTGGCTATATGGGAGATGCAGGAAAACAGTGACCAAACTGGGGTCAGCCAACTAATTGTGAAATAGAGGAAGAGAGAGAGGAAAGGGAGAATGGTGAAACATCGGAAATTTTTTTTGAGGTGTCATTAATGGACAGAATAGTTAGTATGGGGGAGAAAAGGGATGAGGGTAATTCTGCAAAAATCTGTGTAATTTCTGGAAACAGAAACTAGTGTCTATAAATGACGAGGTTTGTGTGGCTATATGGGAGATGCAGGAAAACAGTGACCAAACTGGGGTCAGCCAACTAATTGTGAAAAAGAGGAAGAGAGAGAGGAAAGGGAGAATGGTGAAACATCGGAAATTTTTTTTGAGGTGTCATTAATGGACAGAATAGTTAGTATGGGGGAGAAAAGGGATGAGGGTAATTCTGCAAAAATCTGTGTAATTTCTGGAAACAGGGAAGGTTTCAACAGAAGGAAGGTTGTGAACGATTTGTTGGAGGAGGGTTCTGACACAAGCAATGAAAGGATGGTGTTGAATTAGCCAATAATTAGTCTGCAAGTGTTTAACAAAGAAGTACAGTGTTCAGCAGATAGTGGCAGTGATTTATGAGCTGTGAGTAAAAGTTGGTTAGAATCGTTGCCAAATAGAAATGAACTTGTAATAATGCCAGTAATAGGGTTGCAGGTAATTGCAGCTACAGGAAAAGTTATAAAACCTGTTTAACAAGAAGGACTGTTACTAGTAAAAATAACTGGTGTGCAAGTACTCCACAACTTCCTGATCTATGTATAAAATGCTTATTGGTGCAGATTTCTTCAACCAGTACAAAGGGAGATTAACTTTTAATGAAAATGTAGTAATTTTTTAAATATATGGGAAAAAAGTGGTTCCACCATTTTTTTGAAAAAATAATGTGACCAAAGAAGAAGTAGCCAGTATACCAATTAGGTACTGTAAAAGGCCGGGAGATTTAGAGGGTTACAATGAGTATGGGGATGATGTGGGGTTGGACCCTGAGGAAATAAGGCTTCAGAGGGCGTTGCAACCTACTCAATGCTAGGTGTTTGACGAACACCAGGTGCTCTAGTTATTGACATTGCTATTTCAGTTTCTTTCCGTATTGTCAATCTTCCTCTTCTGTCACTCTGAGCTGAACCTATCATCTTTAATTTTCTTGTCTATCAGTGAAGGTTAGGTATTTGAGAGCGTCAGAGGGTGTTATGGTGTCTTATAACGAAATAAGTTTTATGGTCAGAGAAATGGGGGTCAAATTGTAATGGAGTGAAATGTCAACATAAGTATGTTGACGTGCGAAAATGATTGAGGTACGAAGGCAATGACTTAAAAGGAAAGTAGAAAAAGCTACATTATCCTGCTGGAAGCTGACAGTAAGGATTGACTTCAGTAATATGAGAAGTTATTCCATGATATGTGGAAGTGTATGAAGCATTAACTAACAGTTAAAATACTGGCAGATATGAAGAAATATCCGGTTGCAGTAAGTAAAAGTAAATTGGAGGCAGAGAGAAATGTAGGGATAAAAAATAACTGGATGTGACAAGTGCAGTTAATGAGATTTTGATGATGAAGTAGGATGTACAGTGGCCACATAGTTAAAGGAAGGTTAACAAACATGACGACAAATATACCTGTATAAAGCTGAAGAACATTTATTATGAAAGGAATATGAATGAATGTGGAAATGGTAAACATACTGTAAATAAAAATTTTTGATTTCTGTTCAATAGAGGTAAAAAATATGAAGAAGAAGTGATACAAAGAGACACTGCATAAAAGTGGAAACTACACTCCTGGAAATGGAAAAAAGAACACATTGACACCGGTGTGTCAGACCCACCATACTTGCTCCGGACACTGCGAGAGGGCTGTACAAGCAATGATCACACGCACGGCACAGCGGACACACCAGGAACCGCGGTGTTGGCCTTCGAATGGCGCTAGCTGCGCAGCATTTGTACACCGCCGCTGTCAGTGTCAGCCAGTTTGCCGTGGCATACGGAGCTCCATCGCAGTCTTTAACACTGGTAGCATGCCGCGACAGCGTGGACGTGAACCGTATGTGCAGTTGACGGACTTTGAGCGAGGGCGTATAGTGGGCATGGGGGAGGCCGGGTGGACGTACCGCCGAATTGCCCAACACGTGGGGCGTGAGGTCTCCACAGTACATCGACGTTGTCGCCAGTGGTCGGCGGAAGGTGCACGTGCCCGTCGACCTGGGACCGGACCGCAGCGACGTACGGATGCACGCCAAGACCGTAGGATCCTACGCAGTGCCGTAGGGGACCGCACCGCCACTTCCCAGCAAATTAGGGACACTGTTGCTCCTGGGGTATCGGCGAGGACCATTCGCAACCGTCTCCATGAAGCTGGGCTACGGTCCCGCACACCGTTAGGCCGTCTTCCACTCACACCCCAACATCGTGCAGCCCGCCTCCAGTTGTGTCGCGACAGGTGTGAATGGAGGGACGAATGGAGACGTGTCGTCTTCAGCGATGAGAGTCGCTTCTGCCTTGGTGCCAATGATGGTCGTATGCGTGTTTGGCGCCGTGCAGGTGAGCGCCACAATCAGGACTGCATACGACCGAGGCACACAGGGCCAACACCCGGCATCATGGTGTGGGGAGTGATCTCCTACACTGGCCATACACCACTGGTGATCGTCGAGGGGACACTGAATAGTGCACGGTACATCCAAACCGTCATCTAACCCATCGTTCTACCATTCCTAGACCGGCAAGGGAACTTGCTGTTCCAACAGGACTATGCACGTCCGCATGTATCCCGTGCCACCCAACGTGCTCTAGAAGGTGTAAGTCAACTACCCTGGCCAGCAAGATCTCCGGATCTGTCCCCCATTGAGCATGTTTGGGACTGGATGAAGCGTCGTCTCACGCGGTCTGCACGTCCAGCACGAACGCTGGTCCAACTGAGGCGCCAGGTGGAAATGGCATGGCAAGCCGTTCCACAGGACTACATCCAGCATCTCTACGATCGTCTCCATGGGAGAATAGCAGCCTGCATTGCTGCGAAAGGTGGATATACACTATACTAGTGCCGACATTGTGCATGCTCTGTTGCCTGTGTCTATGTGCCTGTGGTTCTGTCAGTGTGATCATGTGATGTATCTGACCCCAGGAATGTGTCAATAAAGTTTCCCCTTCCTGGGACAATGAATTCACGGTGTTCTTCTTTCAATTTCCAGGAGTGTATGTATTGTAAAATGTTTGTAAATAATTGCTTTGTCACAATTAAATGTTCTCAAGTTGAGTTACAGTAAAGGAAAAGTAAGTTTTGCTTTCAATAGCAACTAGTTTTTTCTAATAAAAAAACTCATTAAGTCTTCCAAAGGAAATAGATTCTTGAAAAAACGTTTTCTAGTAGATTTGATCTGGCTGATTAAAGTAAAATAATGAAGCAACACCCTGTTAATTTACTTTCATTTGCAGTCAGTTTAAACGAAATATAAAATTTGTAGATAATTTCTTCAATAATAAGTGATTGTGTATTAAGATGTATGTAAAGAAAGTGGTCTTAGATGGAAGTATGGTTTCAGGGACAGAGTTTCGTGTAAATCCTAGGAGGACAGATGTATGGAGAATGGAGGAATGTTATGGCTGCTACAATGCAAAGGTGCCATAATGAAAAACCAGGGAAATGAATGTGACGAAGACAAAAGTGATGTGCTAGTGCTAAGGCAGAATGAAATACCATTATTAAATGGAATTACACAAATAGCAGTGCCTTTAGATAAAGAAGTGAGCAAGTAGTTAACTTTAAAACACTTTCATGAAATATGAATTTAAAAATGCTGAAAAAGTTATTAAGAGATTGAAAATTTGTTTTGAAAATCTGCATCAACTTTGCCAAGAAGAAACAATTTTCCATAAAGAAACTAAAAGATTAGGCTAGGTTAGTTGTAGACTGCCAAGTCCAGAGTTCAAAATGGCTCTGAGCACTATAGGACTTAACATCTATGGTCATCAGTCCCCTAGAACTTAGAACTACTTAAACCTAACTAACCTAAGAACATCACACAACACCCAGTCATCACAAGGCAGAGAAAAAGTCCAGAGCAAGAAATTTGTAATTTTAGTGTATAAGAATGAGATTTTTTTGAAAGATTTAAATTTTAAGTCAGGATCGATAATTTGTATAATTCTAAATTTTTGGGAAAAAATCTTTGTAATCATATGGAGTGTGAGGAGTGACACTTTATTTCGGGCATTTGCTGTGAAGTGTGAGGTTTGACGCTTTATTTCGGGCATTTGCTGTGCATAGCCATCCTGGATTCAGCGGCTCAGATTTGGTACGAAAAAATGGTAAAAAACCTTTTTTGGTATTTTTTAGGAACCCCCACAAACTAATCAGGCCTCCATAACATCTTAAGACCCACCGTAGACCACATCAAATGCAAAAAGAACCAAGCGATCTCCTCCATTTGCGTAGTCTGAAAGAAGTGTGAAGTATTCATATTTGTCCCTGTACTATAGTACAATGACACTAAGACCATGCTTCTGTTGAGTATATACATTATCGCTAGCTCAAGGACTATGCAGAACACTTGACCCTACCTCTCTACAACCAATGTAACCTGAGGGATCTGCTCTGGAAGAAACTAATTTTATAACATATCGGGTAGTGGATGCTGTCGCGTGTGTACCACCATTCATCTTACATCTCATGTACAGTGAGATAAAACAATGGGATTCTCTTGTCAGGGGCCTAGCTACAGAAGTAAATACTGCACCAGCGGATTCAAATTTGCATTACAATAACTTCGGATATACTTAATAAACACCTCATTCTATCACTACATGTCTCTGTATTGCAACAGCACCAGTGGGTTTGTCTAAAACTCACTGGTAGTTCAAAACAAAATTAATAAGATGGTGGTTTGAGGCAGAAACCACTGATACTGACCTGGTTAATTGCAAAGACGACACCCTTTCTGTATACAGTCATTCCAGTGACCTGAAATAGTACATCTACATCTACATCTACATTGATACTCCGCAAGCCACCCAACGGTGTGTGGCGGAGGGCACCTTACGTGCCACTGTCATTACCTCCCTTTCCTGTTCCAGTCGCGTATGGTTCGCGGGAAGAACGACTGTCTGAAAGCCTCCGTGCGCGCCCTAATCTCTCTAATTTTACATTCGTGATCTCCTCGGGAAGTATAAGTAGGGGGAAGCAATATATTCGATACCTCATCCAGAAACGCATCCTCTCGAAACCTGGCGAGCAAGCTACACCGCGATGCAGAGCGCCTCTCTTGCAGAGTCTGCCACTTGAGTTTATTAAACATCTCCGTAACGCTATCACGGTTACCAAATAACCCAGTGACGAAACGCGCCGCTCTTCTTTGGATCTTCTCTATCTCCTCCGTTAACCCGACCTGGTACGGATCCCACACTGATGAGCAATACTCAAGTATAGGTCGAACGAGTGTTTTGTAAGCCACCTCCTTTGTTGATGGACTACATTTTCTAAGCACTCTCCCAATGAATCTCAACCTGGTACCCGCCTTACCAACAATTAGTTTTATATGATCATCCCACTTCAAATCGTTCCGTACGCATACTCCCAGATATTTTACAGAAGTAACTGCTACCAGTGTTTGTTCCGCTATCATATAATCATACAATAAAGGATCCTTCTTTCTATAAATCAAACACAAAAATTTTCACCATTTTCTACATACAAATTAGTTTTACATTATTGTTCAAATGTGGTTAAATAATATGACATGTCGTTTTGCATATTCTACATTTCATTACAGATACAAATGAGTAGTTGGCCACTTGTGCTTATATCACATCGTCCATAACAGCAGGTGTGTGTAATAACTCACTACTGCAACTGTAGCTACTTCCTTGGGTCGCCTTAATCATGAACTGTCCACCTGTCCGTAGTGCTGATTTGACGAGGTCTCTTGATAGCTCTACTTGCTAGCCAGCAAGTTCATGTCACAGCTAATGTCTTGTGAAATAACTGTAGATTATGCTCATAAACCAGATTTTTCTAAGCAACAGATACATTGCAGTAATAATAATCTTGTTGGGTAGTTGTTATGTGGGAAAGGGGTGGAGCAGGGTTAAGGGACTAAAGAGCAAGGTCATCAGTCCCTCTATCCAAGAGTGGCACATCCAGAAGTAGAGACATCCATCAAGACATGATCTGATCCAGTTGGGAGATTCATAACAGTATAACCGTAAAGACTTAAAGCATAATGGACATCTTTTGTACCATCAACATCCCTGGGGCTCTGCATGTGACAGGAAACGTCCCAACCACAGATGTCCCACTCCTGATCCATTACAATCAAGAGCGCCCACAACACAGCAGAGTGTGATACCTTGAATGGAAAACTGGGAGTGGAAGAAAGGAGGCAAACTGAATCTAAAAGTTATTAAAACAGAGTAAAAGAGGAGTGAAAGAGTGGCTTGGCCTAAGAGGTGGGGTCAGGGACTCCGCAGACCCAGTACATAGCTAGAGATGTCCCAACCTTAATCACTTTGCCCCTGCTCTTGAGGTAGATTAAAATCTTATAACTGAGAATAAAAACCACTTTCACGAAGAAAAATGTGAACCAGTTCAATCATTCATGAATCGTCTGCCAATATTAGAGCCAATGAGTCCAGAAGTCTAAATTTAGCGTGGAGGGTCAAATGGAGGGGGATTCCACCAAAATATGAGCTACTGTCTGGAAGACTACACAACCACAATTTGGAGGCGACATGTTACACAAAATAAAACTTTGGCTTAACATGGTATGACCGAAATGAAGATAATATAGGACTGTGGATTTCTTCTGGCCGAAGCACAAGGAAGAGCACTATGTTGCAGTAGCCCAACAAATGTCACTTCACTTCTGAGCGAGCAGAGATCTTACATCCACCCGAAAATCCGCACCCAGGATCGTCAAAGCGAATGGGGAGTGGTTAAGTGCTCCTCTAGTCAAACGGTTGGTCTTTCATCCCCTGGGATACCCACGTGACTTGACAGACAGAGAAAGATAACTGAGCATGCCGCACGACAAAGTCATGAATAGAGGAGACCAAAGGGTCCAACAAAAAGCATCGGTCAATAGCATGGAGACTGCTCATTGAGCCAGTACATACTAAAACATGGTCAAGGGAGGCCTATTTAGTAAAATGGAGGGTTCTGGTAACAACTATCAGCTCGTTGTAACATGCTATATGTTTCTGGCAGCGTATGACATCCCATACAGGCAGGAGATGAAAAAGAAAATCCCGCCTAATCCACCAGTTTTGGAGCTATCAGTGTAACATATTGTAGCACCCTAGAACTCTTGAAGACCTTAATGCAACAGAAGCACAAAGGTCATGGTGGCGTCAGAGACTATAGTACCTTGGAAGAGATCATTCCCAATCCGTGGTCTGGGCGCCATCCTCAAGGGCAGCGCGCAAGAAAACATGGGCAGCACAGCCCAGTGAGGAGAGCTGGAGATCTTGGCACAGGGAAGAAGGTGCATTCCTACTGGTAATCACATCTGAAGATGGTTATCAGGGGGACGACACCTCTCAAATGTAGAGAGAATAGGATGCGTGGGATATTCGGGATCTGTCGAATGGCGATTGATTAGGGCATGAAGAGCTGTAACAACACCAATCGGCAGTGATTAGAGCACACAAAAGTTGTCTTGATTAGAAGTACTTTTTTTCATTTCCACTGCTTCTGGATATTGCTTGTAGTTTTCATAAATCATCTCAGTGCGTGTGTGCTACAGCTCTTTTATTTTTAGTGGAATTTTCGGTAACGACACACTACACTACTGGTAGATGGTAGTAATGACCATCTTCGTAAGTACAGACTTCCAGAACAAAGGACACATTGAATCAGGACTGTGTAATATAGTTATTTGCATTAATGTATTTTGCTTATTGCGAGGCGCGGCACCAAACAGCAAAACTGTGTAGATGTACTGTAAACTATGTTACACACCCACCTCATTGCTTTGCCATGCTGAGTGTACATCGCAAGCAAATCACATTTCAAAAAATTGTACATGTGCGAGTAGGACTCACGCACTGATGGTTTCGTACAAACTTCATTTTGTTAATAAACAGCTCATCCATTCCAGGAATCGAGGAACATGACGATCTTTGCCTGTTGTCGACATTGATATTGGTAAGATCTCCCACAGTTTCCAAGACATCCCAAAATGCTTTAATTTCAAGTCTGAATTCAAATAACAAATGACAAATGAAATAGTTTTTCGTGTAATATAATTACAATTTAACAATTTTCTGATTTTTTCCTTTACTTGTACTGTAAAACCTTGCCAACATGATTCTGTTTTATCCAGGTAATGTTGAACAACAAAGACTGGAGGCGTGAGTGGAAAAACAAGTTTTATCTCTCAACTGAAGTTCACAAACGATCAGAATACAACACTGTCAGACGGAATTCTACACTGAGTCCCTGTCACAGTCATACAACACTATCACTTTAAGTCTGTGTACGTCCACAGTTACATGTGGTGAGTCCAAAAACCTTGTGAGACTGGATCCTAACTTAGTACTGCCGTCCATGGCGTGCATGCACTTTTAACTTGTCTGGCAGCGCAGGAGTACACAGGCCGCCAGAGGGCATGCAGTGGTGTGGCATGGCATGACGTGATTGGCCCATAGTCGGTAGATTGCTATTTTCTGTACGGGCACAGGCTGGTGTTGACGAGGTTACCACAGAAGCAGCTTAGGGATGGTCGCGCCTGTGCTGTTAAGCAGCTGTGATGCCACCATCTATCAACCGTGAGCAAACGCCATCTGATTCCTGGCCACAAAATGTTGTGTACCATGATGTGGTCATTGATGATACTGCACTGTTGTGGCGTAGTGAGCATGGCCACAGCAGCGACGGTGGAAACGTCTGGGCTGGAGGCAGGGGTGGCGATGGCAGTGGTGGAAGGAGTGGAGTTCACAACAGAGGTGGTGCAGGCCCCCAAGGCAGAGATGGTGGTGATGGCAGTGGGTCCAATGCTAAATACTGCAGTCAGTGCCAGGCCATTGGGATGACATTCGTTTCGGGGAACCACCAGGAGAGATGGCGCCTGTCCATACCTGCTCTGTAACCAAGAAGTCACAGAAGGGTTGGGAGTAGCGTGAGGGTGCAGATGATTTTGATGCCTGTGCTGATGGTGCCCCATTCCGTCCTGAATAACGTATGTAGCTCTATCCTCATAGTGGATGACAATCCCAGGAGCCCATGAATGACCCCTGCGAAAAACCCAAAAGTAGACCTTGTCATTGGTTCTGAATCGGGGGGGGGGGGGGGGAGGGATCATGGGAGCATGGAAGATGGAGGAGATGCAGAATGATCTGGTGAAAACTGCCATTGAGAAATTCAGCTGGCGACTTATCTCCCAGATGCATCATACAGTAGGAGGAACAAGAGTGGAGCATTTCCTTGGAGTGGAATGGTCATAGCTTTGTCATTTGGACTTTGAAAACTCGCATGAACCTTTCCAATTTCCACTGGACTGTGGTGAAAATGGCGCTGAGCAGAAATGAGTGATGCAATTAGCCTTGCAAAAGGATGCATATTCAGTGGAGGTGAATTGTGGGCTGTCATCCAATACAAGAATGTCATGCAACCCTTCTTGGCGTAAAATAATCTCCCAGGCCTGGATCATACTGGTCAACGTCATGGAAATCTGACAGACCACAAAAGGAAATTTGGAAAAGACATCTACCATGATAAACCATTGTGAACCCCAAAACAGTCCAGCAAAACTGATGTGAACCCATTGCCAGGGGCTAGCTGGTCAGGCAGGCGAAAAATAGATGGAAGGATCAAGCAAATTCTCAGCACAATCCTTCCAACTCATGACCAAGCATTGTCCATACCCAACCATGTACGGTGCTGCCTGGCCAACTGCTTTGCATGGACAATGCTCCAGTGACCCTTGTGAAGTAAGTCTAACATATACTCCTGTAGAGATGCTGGGATTAGCACCCAGGTCTGCTCTTTTGGTGTGTCTAAAAGGACAACCCCCTGTCAGAAAATGCGTCACACTGGAGAAACAAATGCAGAAGTGACTCAGTAAGAAGGAAGGCTTTCGTCTCCAGCCAGCTGGACTGGATTAACTGACAGAGGAGCCAGAAAGTAGCATCCTGCCAAGTGGTTGCTGCAAGTTGATGGTGGTCAATTGGGAATGAAGCCACGCCGTTTCCTCAATCTGGTCAGTGTGAAAACATGCCCCCTGAGAACAGTCAAATTCTGTATTTGAACTGACAGGGAAATAGGGACAAGCAGGCAGATGGTCAATAGGGAATCTCATTGAGACCTGATAGTCAAGGGAAGACAGGAATAGGTTACGATCGTGAAAAGGGCCATAATCAGTTGCTATTGGTTGCCTTTTACAGTTAAACGCATTTATTTTTAAAACAAGAATTCCAGACTCGACAATAAATAAAAAAATACCACAGGTTACTGATGAAGGAATAGACAACTGTGTAAATAATATTATTCTTAGTGCGTTACAATTTAGCAAATCACCATAACATACAGATAATGCTTAAAAAAAACAAGCCACTGTCATCACAGCTGAAAGCCTTTCACACCAAGAATGGCAATAAATTAAGAATGTTTAAGAACTCGCTGCAATTACAACTTACAGGTTTTGAAATATTAAAAAGTCAGTGGCTACACACTGCAAAAGGTATCGGATGCCAGGAATGCAAGTAAACAAGGTTTTAATCGTTACTGCTAAAATAGAAATATCGAATAATTTTTTTCAAAGCAAATGACCACAATCACGGCTGAAGGCCTTACACACCAGGAATGGCAATTACATAAGAAATTTAGAAACCCGCTGTAAAATAGCAAATACAAGCAAAGGTTAATTAAAAGAAACAAGCAACTAACAAGCAAACAGGTGAAGTAAGATGATAGTAGCCTCGTGACATAACCCTTTGCTAGATTTATTCCAGAAGGCGACCGGAACTATTAACTAGACATGCATAACCTTTAATGTAGGCATTACAAGGTATGCTAATAAATAATAAAACACAAGGACCAGTCACAGTGCTCCAGGAATCGACCTCTGAGATGGTCCAGCAACAAACACTTTCGTGATCGATGAGATAGGCAGCCAAGAGTTGCATTCACTTCACAAGATGGTAACTCACACTAGTGGCAGTCTAACGAATGACTAATGAAAATCTCGCTGATGCTACCTGATGTCCAATAAATCAAATTCAGGAATGGAACAACACGCCAAAGCCAGAACCGGCCACTAGCGGAAAGGCAACGCTTGCGAAACGAGTGGCGCCAGCCAATGCAAGAAGAAGACAAACAACTGCAACCATGCTAACTAAAGGATACGGTGTGGCCTCCAACAGAGGGCGGAAACCTACAAACAACACCAATGTGAGCCGCAGCACAGCTCACTCATAATCGCAGGTTTCCATGATGAGCGCCTAACGTTGAAGTTTTTGTGCTGTCCGGACGGGTACAGGCTTGGCTGGGTGGAAGAAACAGGTGAGGGGCTTGTGACCTGTCAGATCTTTCCAAGAGCAGCCTGAAGCTCAGAGAGATTCGCCAGAGAAGGGAGTTCCTGGATACCCTATCAGAAGGACAAACACCATGTGCATCAATGATGTGACCAAGGTATTCGATCCGAGTGCAGAAAAAATAGCATTTCTCTCAGTTGCACCTGAGACCAGCATCAGTAAGTGTCTGGAAGAGGCACTCCAGGTCCCAGAGGTGCTTCTCTAGAGACCTGTCTAAAACGAGAATGTCATCCATATAATTGGCGCAAGGTGGTACTTTCGATATCAGTTGTTCCAAAAGTAGTTGGAAGATGGCTGGGACAGAAGCTCTGCCAAAGGGGAGACACTGATATTGGAACAGCCTGATGTGAGTGTTGACGATGAGAAAGGACTTTGTGTCATTGTCCAACAGAAGTTGTAAGTAAGCAGTCCAGATATTGATCCTGGAAAAGAAAATGCCTCATTATAATTTGTCCACTAACTGCTCAGGGAGAGGGCAGTAATCTATGACAGACTCTGCATTAACGGTGCATTTAAAATCAGCACGCAGGCGAAGGTTGCATTGGGGATGCTCGCTGACTAGCAGAAACGGTTGGAAGGAACCCCAGGTGTCGCATACAATGCAACTCTGCTGCAATGGTGTCCCAAATACCATCAGGAATTTCCTGAGCTTTGATGAGCTTTGGCTGGGCCGTATCTTTCAACGTTTTCAAGGTAATATGATTGAAAAACCTTTATCCCTAGCCAGAGATACCTCAAAAAGCTGGTGAAATTTGTCACAGAGCTTTGTGACACAGTTGTAAGAAATAATAATCGCAACATCATCTGAGATCGAAGACCAAAAATGTCAAAGGCATTAAGATCAAAAACGTCAAGTCTGTCATAGGAGTGCAGCACCGTGATCAGAACTGTCTTAGAGGTATATCGGTATTGGATCAACAAAGAATAGGTGCACAGGACAGCAATGCGATCACCACCGTACAGGTATGCAATTAGAGCCTGTGTTGGAGTGTCGAGCCATGGAGAACTGAGCTTCTCGAATGTTCCTCTATTAATCAGTCACCAAAGCCCCAATATCCAGCCAGAATTGTACAACTGGGTTCCATATGAGCAAATGAATGAACAGCTCTTTTTATTTCCTGTATAAGCAAAGAGGGATGCTGTGGATGACTGACAACTAGGGCTGATGACTCGTCAGAAACTGACTGATACAGGAACACAGCATTGTCGCTATTGACCTGATTGGTATCTATTGTCTCTGACCTGTAAGGGACAGAGGGACAGACTTGCTGAACAGTTTCTTAGAGCAAACTTCTTGAAAGTGGCCAACTTTCTTGCAAAACAAACGTTTGGCTTGGTGAAAACGACAGGCATTCTTATCATGGGCTATGTAGCACTGAGGACAGGATTGCAACTTGCCAGTGGGACAGAGCTGCCACAGACTTGATGTGGGTTGTTCTACAGTGCTCAGTAGAAACAGAAGGCCTTTGTGAAGGGGACCAACGAGTGTCAAGGGCAGCAACCATGAGGAAGTGATATCTGCAACTCAGCTGTGTTGAATAATTCTTGTGCCTTGATTATACAAATGACATCCTCAAGGGAAGGGTCTGAGAGCTTGAGAACCTCTGGATGAGGTTGGTAATCAGCAACAATTTGAACAATAGTGTCCTGCAACATAGCGTGAGCATATGACTTACCACAAGAACAGACAAATTTGTATGCGCATTTCACACCACATAACTCCATGAGCCATTGCCATTATAAATGGAAATGTTGGCGTTTTGTGCGAAAAGTCTTAAAACAAGCAGAGGCGACCAACACCTGAGAGTCAAAATACTTATCTAGAACAACAATGACATCCGAGAAAGGAACTAGTTCCAGCTGGGTATGGGAAACCAACCCAAGAGAAGAAATAAGAGCAACTCATGGAGTGGCCGCGCGGTTAGGGGTGCCATGTCACTTATCGTGCGGCCCCTCCCACCGCAGGTTTGAGTCATCCCTCCGGCATGGGTGTGTGTGTTGTCCTTAGCTTTAAGTTAGTTTAAATAGTGTGTAAGTCTAGGGACCGATGACCTCAGCAGTTTGATCCCTTAGGAATTCACACACATTTGAACATTTGAGAAATAAGAGTGCTGAACATGACCTGAAATTTCGTAGGCCACGAAATGTTGAAACAGCTGCCATTTGTATTCGTCACATTCTTCCAATGCAGCGTCCTACTTGTTGTCAGCCTGGCTGAGGCAATGATGCAAGGTGGGCTGCAGTAACTGCTGGTCATTCAAGAGCAATGTCAACTTTGCCATCAGTTGAGAGAATTGCATCAGTTGATATTTGAAAACTCCTTGAGTGACATAGGTTCCTCAGGTTGGGAAGCCACCATGGCGAAGAGGGGAGAAGAAACAAGGAAGACATAAGCAAAAGTACAAACCGATGTCCCCCAACGCCAATTGCACAAAACAAGAGAAGAAAAGAAACACACAGTGGCCCCCTTGTTGGAGGTGGTGAGACACCTAACCAGAAGCAAGGGAGGACCAACACAGGCTGCTGGTGAGCACGTGGTGGCGTGGCATGGCGTAATTGGCTCGTAGTCGGCCGGTTGCTATTTCTTGTATGGACGCCAGCTGGCGTAGCTGTGGTTACAATGGAAGTGGCTTAAAGGAGTGGTCGCGCCTGCGGTGTTAAGTGGCGGTGGTGCTGCCGCCTATTGGTCATGAGGTGAACGCCATCTGATTCCTGGCCGCATACCGCTGTGTGCTATGGTGTGGTCATTGATGATACTGAGACTCTTACTTCAAGGGGAAGTACACTATATGTTGAAATGAGTGAGATCGCGAGTATCAAAATATGTGACATAAATGATCATATCCTTTGACTGCACTGACTTAGAAACTAATGTTTATTATACTGCCAAGCGATCATAGACCTGAGTATGTGATGTAAATTTCAAGTTGATACATTTACCTGTTCCGGAGAAAAAAGGTCTCAACAAACAGTCAGACATACAGACAGGCCAATAACAAACAGAAAAAATTCACGATATAATTGTAAATTAATAGTTTTTGGATTTTATTTCCTTTGGTTGTAGTGTGAAACTTTGCTTATTTTCATGATATTAGGTCAACCTGTAGGTTTTGACGAGTGTGTTTGCAAACATCAAAATACGTGACGTAAAAGGCTATGTCTTTTGACTGGATTGATTTAGATGGTTCATGTTTTTTACATTACTAAGGGACCATAGACGTTAATATGTGACATAAAATAATCAGTAGTTCTGCATTAAGGCCGACTAGGTTGCAATGGAAAGTGCCAAACGTCGTCAGGCAAGGAATGATTTCATTGCTCATATGACATGTTTCAGAATTAATGCACTATCTGATATCTACAAAAAGTAGGATACAAAATAACACACATTAAAAAAAGTTTCGCATCACCTCGGTTAGGAGAATTCTGGAAACTGTCCAGAAAATTAGAAGAGAGATCAACATAAACATCATTTCAGGCCTTTTTATTGCTCATGAGAACCACACATTGCATGTTGTATAACCATACAGCGAGACCTATAGAGGTGGTGGTCCAGATTGCTGTACACACTGGTGCCTCTAATACCCAGCAGCACGTCCTCTTGCATTCATGCATGCCTGTATTCATCATGGCATACTATCCACGAGTTCATCAAGGCATGTTGGTCCAGATTGTCCCATTCCTCAACAGCGATTCAGGGTGGATCCCTCAGAGTGGTTGGTAGGTCATGTCGTCCATGAACAGCCCTTTTCAATCTACCCCAGGCATGTTTAATAGGGTTCATGTCAGGAGAACATGCTGGCCACTCTATTCAAGCGATGTCGTTATCCTGAAGGAAGTCATTCACAAGATGTGCATGATGGGGGCGCGAATGCCTCGTCAATATGATGCCGATATGGTTGCACTATCGGTTGGAAGATGCCATTCACATATTGTACAGCTGTTACAGTGCCTTCCATGACCACCAACAGTGTACACCGGTCCACATGATGCCACCCCAAACCAGCAAGGAACCTCGACCTTGTTGCACTCGCTAGACAGTGTGTCCTAGAAATTCAACCTGACTGTGTTGCCTCTAAACACATCTCCAACAGTTTTCTGGTTGATGGCATATGTGACACTCATCTGTTGAGAGAACATGATGCCAATCATGAGCAGTCCATTCGGCATGTTGTTGTGCTGCATGGTGTCATGGTTGCAATGATGGACCTCGCCATAGGCATCAGGAGTGAAGTTGCGCATCATGCATCCTATTGCACACAGTTTGAGTCATAACACAATGTCCTGAAGCTGCACGAAAAGCATTATTCAACATGGTAGCATTGCTATCAGGGTTCCTCAGAGACATAATGCATAGGTAGTGGTCCCACTGCCCTTAGGAGGCCTGGGCGAGACCTGTCATCGACAGTTCCTGTCTCTCTGTATCTCCTCCACGTCCGAACATTGCTGTGGTTCGCTCCAAGATGCCTTCCCTTGTTGAGAGCCTTTCCTGGTACAACGTAACAATGCGGATGTGATTGACGTGCAGTATTGACGGTCTAGGAGTGATTGAACAACAGACAACATAAGCCGTTTACCTCCAGATTAACTGTCGGACCCCTCCGTCTAATAGGCGCTACTCATGCATGGTTGTTTACGTCTCTGGGCGGGTTTAGTGACATCTCTAAACAGTCACAGCCAACTATCTTCAGAAGTTTCGGTAATCAGGGTGATGCAAAACTTGTTTTGATGTGCGTAGTTTATAAAACACAGTATAGGATGGGTATAGCATTTCACAACTGGCACAACTCATGAGTAATCTCTGTACACAAGACATAGTGTCTTCAGCTCTATGTGAAAGAAACATTCACACACTACTGATGTAGCATAGTGCAGGCCATTATTATGCATTTATATTTACGAAGCTTAACTGCTGCCTATGGTTCAGTCCCCCTGTCACAACAATCGCAGAGTCGATGCACAACTGGCTCCACAAGAATGTGGCCTGAAAGCGGTCCTCCCAATGTAATAACGTATTCTTCTGCCTACTTACATAACAGTGTAGAATCCAGCAAAACCACAAGTATTGGCAGCCAATGTTCCTGACTACAGGATCAGTGCATTTTTGTCCCTGGTTGTGACCCACTGCATTTACGTCGAAAACCCTCATGGCAGCGCAGAAGAATTACAGCCAGATAGAAATCTCTGAGCATCATCTCTGGAATCAAACACATCCATAATTATACCTATGATTGCCGTTTCATGCTCTTGACAGATCATAAACCTCAACTGCTGCTCTTCATCAACAGCAGTACTGACCTGAAAGGCACAAAGGCTGCAACAATGGGCCCTTTTTCCCTCAGCATACAACTATGATATCCAATATCGCACTAATGCCACCATGTTTGTGAAGATCTCCTTAGGCTACAAGCCAAGAGTGACGAGGATCCAGAAATACGTTTTCACTTGGAAGGAGAGGCTACAAATATCATGTCCAATCTCCCCTTCAATCTGCACCTCGTTGGACAACACACAGCGAACAACCCTGTCCCTCCAGTGGGTTTGCAATATACAACAAAGGGATGGCCTCCAGACAAGGAACTACTGACACATCTGGACCTCCAAGCATACTCGAACAGGCAGTACAAACTTTCATATTTATGGTAATTTGTTGCTATAGGGCGCCATGGGTCATTCTTGGGTTCTACTCCTGGCACCCTCTGACATTAGGTACTTCAGCTTCTCCATGATAGCCACTCCGCACTCATACTAACAAAGCACCTCGCAACATGTTTACTGGATGGGCATAGATGCGGATAGGGAGTGTTCCACAGGTCAAAGCAAGCAAGCAGGCCCCCCCTCCCCCACTTGTCTGTATTTTCTATGGCTCACCATGACTCCTTGGTCCTGTCTACATTTGGATTTTGAAAGTCCTTGGATCTTTTCCTGGATGTGGATGCAAGCAATTGGGTCCCTTTCCTGTTTTGCATGCAGTCCACAACCTTGATAAAACTATGAATTCTGCCCCTCTAATTAATGATGTAATTACATCACATCAATCCATACAGCTCCATTCCATCCTGCCTCAAATGGTATGACTGAAAGTTTGGTAACCACTTCAAGACCAAAATGGAAGAAATATCTTAACATCACTCCATTGAAGATGCCTTAACGTTATTCCTTTCGTCATACCGTGTATCTCCTCAGGACACGTCCTCACTGGCAGAGATATTGCATGGCCACCAGCACAGTTTGCAATTACCCCTGGTGTACCCCCAGAACAGCCCCTGGCCATCAAAGGCTAAGAGATGGCGTCATTTTTCTCCTCAGGGTCCAGTGAGGGTACTAATATACAAACAGGGTCATCAGTAGTGGCAGTCCAGTTGATACAAGGAGGCCACTACCACTGACACATTAATCAAGTATGGGAAAGACATGGACTGGAACCTCTGAGGCATGCCCTAACACCTTGTTCCGTTCCAGTTTTATGAGATGGGGTGATAACCTTCCACTGAGGATGAACCATGGACTATGGACTACTGGGCACCCTGCCAGGCATCAGCAACAGGTCCCACACTTAAACTCTCATTGACATTCCGTCGCAGAAAACTGCATCATACTGAGACGTTAGGCTGCATAGTAGGTATCAGTTCTTTCAGTCCTAGCTTTCCCCATTTTAGTTCCAGCTCCCTAGAATTACCTAGAGATTGTACCAAAGAACTGTATATAGTTGGAACTGTTGAAGAGGTGGAGTTAATATCTTATTATTCCTATTGTAACCACCAGTGTTTTTCAAGTTAATAAAGAAGCTGTTTGTAACAACTGCTGGGTCTCTCCTCCATTAGCAACTAAAAGTAGGATCTTTCTGCTTTGAACACTGCATTGCTTTACTAGGCATGGTTCTTTTGGAGGTGGCATGTCTTTGCCTTCCTCCAACCTCTGAAATGACAAGCCAAGCAAGTTACAGAAGGAACTGCAGTTCAATATAAATGCCTAAACATACAGTTACACAATATTTTGTATATTCATTTCTTAGTATTGTAACAAATATTTAAATGCAAAGGATTTTAGGAGAAATTTGGTGCAATGAAAACATATACCGACTCATCTGTCTTACAGTTACTGCCGAAATTTGATACTATCTCAAATTTTTCTCTCTCATCTGATGACAAACAAGTTTTTCACAATATCAAACTTCAGTAATTTACAATTATAGATACAAAAATATAAAAAAGAGTCATGCATTGTTTCTAAAGAATAGCAGAGTAACAAAACAGCTTGTTTTGTGAATGGATACCATATTTGATTTATTTTATCCAAAATCTGCCATACTAAAACAATTTATAATTTACCATCCAGACTATTTTTGTTAATGCAAAGGGAATAACACTTCAAAAGTTTACTACCCAACATGGTCTCAACACATGTTGTATCTCTAAAAATTGCACCACTCTCCTACAAGTTGGCAAAGATTCCTACACCATTATCAAATTACTCAGGAATAATGAATGGTAAATAAAGGTCCTCCCACATTCATGGTCTATTTATCCAACTTTTTATGGCTTTCGGCACTATTCTACCTCTTAGAAATTATGATGTTATTTTTATGAAATAGGGGGAATTCAGGTATGATACCTAAACAGTGATTAATTATAGAATTATACTTAGAAATACATTCACAAACTATAGTCCTATGTATTTCCACTGGAAGTTTACTGCTACTCAAATATTCCTTCGCTGGCTTAAAACTGATGTCTTGATCACAAATATCACTAATTTCTCTCACTTCAGATACAAGAAATTTTCATAGAAATATATGTAATGAAATTACCATTACTGTTCTGGTGTAGAGCTAAATTTGTTTTGAATATATTGTATCATAAGAAAGAGAGATTACATATTCTTATTCAAATGAAAAATCCTACAAGAATTTGCTTACTTATTTATTTATTTAGTCCTTCAAATCCTACATGTATAGAACATATACAAAGATATTGGACATTGTTAGGTCTTTACAAGATAAAATACAGTCTGTATTGCATTCATAAGGACTAGATATTGAAGTAATTTAGCGAATAATCATATATAGAACAAACATTAGAGGCAACATACAAAGTAGAATATTCATAATGCATCTTTATTTTTGTTGTCTGATTTCTAGATACTCCGTCAGACTGTAAAAGCAATGAGCAATTAAATATGCCTTTAGTTCAGCCTTAAAACTACTCAGGTTACTTACTGATTTAATATGTTTAGGCAGATTATTGTAAATTTTTATCCCAGTATGTAGAGTGCCTTTTTGGCACAATGATATTGTCACCTGTTTCATATGAAGGTCACATTTTTGCCTTGTATTTTATGCATATGTATCTTTATTTTTTAATAAGGTATATGGGTGCCTATCAATATATTGTTTGATGAAAGCTGATGTTTCATAGATAAAAATTCAAGGAAGAGGAAGAACTGACAGTATTTTGAATATGGGTCTGCATGATTTCATATTGTTTACCCCTTCAATAATTCTTAATATTCTCTTTTACATCCTGAAAAGTTTAATATTTGTTGTTTCATTGCTCCAGAATATTATACCACATTTAATTACAGAATGCACAGAGGAGTAGTATACATTTAACAGGATGGCTTTGCTGCCACAAGTTTTTAAGATCCTTATCATGTAGCAGGTTTTGCTTAGTTTTCTTTGCAAATATTCAATGTGTACCTCCCATTTTGTGTTGTTCTAGAGCCAGAGTCCTAGAAATTTTGTATGTCAACGCTTTCAAGAACTCTGTCCCTTAGTTCTATTTGTATGTTTGGGTGGCGTCTTCCTTTTAGATTATAGAAGTTCAGAGCTAATGTCTTTTCTTTGTTTATAATTAGCTTGTTATAGCTGAATCATTGTTCTACACAGTTTATTGTTTGGATAGCGGAGTCTTTTAGTTTTTCCTGTTTTACCACTAATGAGGAAGCTTGTATCGTCTGCAAATTGGTGGCTAGTTTGGCAATACTTGTTGAACATAAGATCATTGACATAGAGGACAAACAGAATGGGTCCTAATACTCATCCTTGAGGGAGGCCATATTTCACATCCTGAATAGTAGTATCTGATTTTGCTATCGTCAGTATATTGCACTTCAACCGCCTGTTCGCGACCACATAGGTATGTCCTGAGCCAGTGATTGGGTATACCTCTAATTCCTAATTGGTCAAGCTTCTGCAGTAGGGCATTACGATCAATGACGTCAAAAACTTTGAATAAATCAAGACATATGCCCATCACAAACTCACTTAATTCCAGTTTAGCATAGATTTAATTAAGAAATTCAAATATTGCACTTTGAGTTGAATAGCCTTTCCTGAAACCGTGCTGTGAGGAAGAGAGAATTTTATTTCTATTTACGAAATCAGACAAACTCTTATAAAAAAAATTTCTAAAATTTTTGAAAATACAGGTAGTAGGGCTAATTGTCTATAATTTGAAACACATTCTGGACTTCCTGTTTTGAGCAGTGGTTTCAATTTTGCTGTTTTTAAGCCTGAATGGAAGGTTCCTGATGCCAGCGAGCTGTTTCACAAGTGTGTCAAAGATTCAGTTAAGGCTAGACAGCATTTTTTAATAATTGCATCTGATATTCCATCAAGTCCACATGAGTACCATGTTTTCCAGGTTTTTATAACTCCTGTTTGGTAAATTTCTGCGTCTTAGACAAAAACATTCAATTAAAATATAAATTTTCACTAAGATAACAAAAATTGATGAATAAACTCATCCTAAAGAGATGCAATTTCATGGGATAAAAAAACCCTGAAGCAACCTGCTTAAAAAAATAGTAACTATTCTGGGCACTGAAATATATTTAAGGCTGTCTTTGACAGCTGAAAGCTGAAAAGTTTTATATTATGTTCAAATTAGTTTTAACTTGCAGGAATATTTTTCCCATGTTTTCTTTTGCTATTATCTCATTATGTAAGTTGTGCTACAAATATTCTCATCAGAAAATGGTAGGATGTTTAGTGGCAGATTACATTAACAAATTGTGACTTTTCATGTGTCTATCGCAAATCAACTCATATGGAGCTATATTTGCAGGCCACAAGTTGCCATCATCCTGCGCAACGCGGTAGTGTCCTATGCTCTTTGGTGCATAGAGCACATGTAGTCTCAGAAGCCGACAGTCTACCTGGTAAGCTACAACACCTGAGAACGCTACTCCAACAGAATGGCTATTCCGATAGGCAGATACGCCATGCATTCCGTTCCAAGCAAACTCAAAGCAGGGATGTAAATGAAGATACAGAGGCACCCACTGCAACAGCGTTCTTGCCCTATTTTGGCGGCATGTCTTCGAGAATAGAAAGAATCCCCAAGAAGCACGTCGTCAAGTGTGCTTTTCGGCCACCAGCAAAATTGAGGAATTTATTGTTCTCGGTCAAAGACGACCTTGGCCTCAGGAAACGTGGTGTGTATAAAAACCCATGCCAATGTGCAAAATCTTATATTGGACAGACATGCCGAAACATGCAAGAATGTTGCGTCAAACATCATCGTCATGCACGCCTGGGGCAACCTGATAAATCAGCCATAGCGGAGCATTGCCTGGACATGGGACATCGTATGCATTACGAACAGATGGAAATTTTATCCCCAGCGTCATCTTTCTGGGACTGTGTTATTAAGGAGGCCATACATATCCGCAAGGCGGACAGTCTTATCAACAGGGATGCAGGTTTTCAACTGAGCGCCGCCTGGAATCCAACACTGGCTGCCATTAAATCAAAAACAGGGAAAACAAGAACTTCTGTTTCCTCAAGTGACGCAACGCATAGTTGAGATTTAGTTCAGACTTTAACCACAAGAGCGTCTGGCAGCACAGTTATTGCCCATAGCGCACGCGCGGATGGCCTTTCTGGAGCTCCCAGTAGGGGGCACGAGGAGCGCCGCTTTCCTCCAACTACGAGCGTCTTCCCGCGCACGCGTATTGCCTGCTCCCGTCATGATAAATTCCGACACCGCCGTGAGATTATCATCAGTCGCACCTTGCAGCAGTGTCAGCAGCAGCTACCACCACCTGATGATGTCGAGCAGTTGCATCGAAGAAATATTGTGTGATTTACACAATACGATCAGGCGGAAAACCCGAGAAGCGTATTTGCTACATTAATAAGATTTATAAAAGCAATTGTCAGTGCACTAAAATTTGGTTAAATACAAATGAGAGTTGTCTGAATATCTACCTATTTCACATTAGCTCATACAGTCTACATTTTAAAAATGGTTACAAAAAACACCAGTAAGACAATGTATGCACAATTATAACTATTTCCTATGTAGATTTGTGATGGAGATGAATTTATTTAAATGTTACTATTCAGAATTTGAACTGACTGTTGGTCTGACATTTTTTAACAGTATAGTGCTGCATACATAATGAAATGGGCATAACAGCAATAAAATAAGCAAAATTTCTGACATATTCTTCAGTTACTGTATCGTATGATTTCAGTTTTTAAAACTGAATAAGCTGCCTTAACAAATGCATAAAAGTAACTCGATCTAATACTAAAAAGAGGTTATACAAACCCTAGTCACTACCATTTATACATCACTTAAACACACTCGCATTAAACTAGGTATTATAAATTGAATTGTCTTTATTGTTTTATTGGAAGCAAAAAACTATGAGTGTGAGCTAAATTTATCTAGATCCAAGTATATATTGATGGAGTGTTCACTCACAATAAATTACTCCGTTTCCTTCAACAAATGAAGTTGCTATACATGAAAAATTTTTGCATTAAAATTTCAGCTTTATAAACTAATTTTGTATTGAAATATCACCATTAATAATTAAGATCACATACAATGAAATTGCAGACACAAACTAAACCACTCTGCACAAGTCAACACGAGTACATTTGGAATGTTCACAGCTTACGCTTCTGGAAGAAATGGATAAAAGTACACCTAGCAGAATGTCATGGAATGAAGCTCAGTTCGAATCCTAAGAGACAGAGTACCGACTTATTACAGTATATACATAATAATTCTGAGAAAACTACTATTCTACATCTACATACATACACCGCAATCCACCATATGGTGCGTGGCGGAGGGTACCTCGTACCACAACTAGCATCTTCTCTCCCTGTTCCACTCCCAAACAGAACGAGGGAAAAATGATTGCCTATATGCCTCTGTACGAGCCCTAATCTCTCTCTTATCTTATCTTTGTGGTCTTTGCGTGAAATGTAAGTTGGCGGCAGTAAAATTATACTGCAGTCAGCCTCAAACGCTAGTTCTCTAAATTTACTCAGAAGCGATTCACGAAAAGAACACCTCCTTTCCTCTAGAGACTCCCACCCGAGTTCCTGAAGCATTTCCGTAACACTCGCGTGATGATCAAACCTACCAGTAACAAATCTAGCAGCCCGCCTCTGAATTGCTTCCATGTCCTCCCTCAATCCGACCTGATAAGGATCCCAAACGCTCGAGCAGTACTCAAGAATAGGTCGTATTAGTGTTTTATAAGCGGTCTCCTTTACAGATGAACCACATCTTCCCAGAATTCTACCAAACTGCCATTACATGCTTGGCCCACATCATATCGCTCTGCAATGTTGCGCCCAAACGTATAATCGACGTGACTGTGTCAAGTGCGACACTACTAATGGAGTATTCAAACATTACAGGATTCTTTTTGCTATTCATCTACATTAATTTACATTTATCTATATTTAGAGTTAGCTGCCATTCTTTACACCAATCACAAATCCTGTCCAAGTCATCTTGTATCCTCCTACAGTCACTCAACGACGACACCTTCTCGTACACTACAGCATCATCAGCAAGCAGCCACACATTGCTATCCACCCTATCCAAAAGATCATTTATGTAGATAGAAGACAACAGCAGACCTACCACACTTCCCTGGGGCACTCCAGATGATACCCTCACCTCCTATGAACACTCACCATCGAGGACAACGTACTGGGTTCTATTACTTAAGAAGTCTTCGAACCACTCACATACTTGGGAACTAAACCCATATGCTCGTACCTTATTTAGGAGTCTGCAGTGGGCCACCGAGTCAAACACTTTCCGGAAGTCAAGGAATATGGAATCTGTGTGATACCGTTCATCCATGGTTCACAAGATATCATGTGAAAAAAGGGCGAGTTGTGTTTCGGAGGAGCATGCTTTCTAAAGCTGTGCTTATGCATGGACAGCAACTTCTCTGTCTCAAGGAAATTCATTATATTCGAACTGAGAATATGTTCAAGAATCCTGCAACAAACCGATGTTAAGGATATTGGTCTGTAATTTTGAGGATCCGTCCTTCTACTCTTCTTATATACAGGCGTCACCTGTGCTTTTTTCCAGTCGGTCGGGACTTGACGTTGACAAGAGATTCGCGATAAATGCAAGCTAAGTAAAGAGCCAATGCAGTAGAGTACTCTCTGTAAAATCGAATTGGAATCCCATCGTGACCTGGCAATTTATTTATTTTCAACCCATTCAGCTGCTTCACAACCCCAGGGATGTCCATCACTATGTCCTCCACACGGGAATCTGTACGAGACTCAAATGGCGGTATGTTTGTACGATCCTCCTGCGTGAAAGACTTCTCAAATGTTAAATTTAAAATTTCAGCTTTCGTTTTGCTGTCTTTCGTTGCCAGGCCAGACTGATCAGTGAGTGACTGGATGGAAGCCTTCGACCCGCTTGCCGATTTTACGTAAGACCAGAATTTCCTTGGGTTTTCAGCAAGATATTTCGCTGAGGTATGACGGTGGTAGTGGTTGAATGCTTCGCGCATCGCTCTTTTTAGAGCAGCACGAATCTATACTAACTTTTGCCTGTCCTCAATCTTGTACCGCGAGTGCATCTGCCCTTGCTTCCTGAGCATTCTCCGAATTGCGCTGTTAAACCACGGTGGGTCTTTTCCGTCCGTAACCCACTTTTTCGGCACATACTTGTCCAATGAGTGATTTACAATGTATTTAAAATTTGCCCATAATTCTTCCACGTCCATCGTACCGGAAGTAAATGAAGTCGATTCATTTACTAAGTGGGAAACCAACAACTGCTTATCTGCTCTGTCTAGTAAGAATACTCTCCTAGCCTTCTTTGACCGACTTTTTAACTTTCGTAACCATAGTCGTAATGACAATATCATGATCACTAATCCCTGTCTCAACACTGACATCATCGATGAGGTCTGGTCTGTTCGTGGCTACCAGATCTGGATAATGTGTTCAAAAGTAATTCGCACGACGGCTTGTCTGTACCACCTGTAATGAATCCATAGACAGCCCAGTCTATACTAAGTAGGTTGAAGTCGCCTCCAACTAATATAGTGTGATCCGGGTACTTCTGCGATACAGAACGTAGACTCCCTCTGAATGATTTTAGAACTGTCACGGTGGAACCTAGTGGCCGGTAATAACACCTCACAATTAACTTTATTTCCCCTAGCCCTGTTAAACGTGTCCAGATAACTTCACAATCACACTCTACTTCGGCCTCAGTAGACACAATATTTTTGTCAACTGCAATGAAGACACCATCTACATCTACATGATTACTCTGCAATTCACATTTAAATGCTTGGCAGAGGGTTCATCGAACCACAATCATACAATCTCTCTACCATTCCACTCCCGAACAGTGAGAGGGAAAAATGAACACCTAAACCTTTCTGTTCGAGCTCTGATTTCTCTTATTTTATTTTGATGATCATTCCTACCTATGTAGGTTGGGCTCAACAAAATATTTTCGCATTCGGAAGAGAAGGTTGGTGACTGAAATTTCATAAATAGATCTCGCCGCAACGAAAAACGTCTTTGCTTTAATGACTTCCATCTCACCTCGCGTATCGTCTCTGCCACACTCCCTCCCCTATTACGTGATAATACAAAACGAGCTGCCCTTTTTTGCACCCTTTCGATGTCCTCAGTCAATCCCACCTGGTAAGGATCCCACACCGCGCAGCAATATTCTAACAGAGGACGAACGAGTGTAGTGTAAGCTGTTTCTTTAGTGGACTTGTTGCATCTTCTAAGTGTCCTGCCAATGAAACGCAACCTTTGGCTCGCCTTCCTCACAATATTATCTATGTGGTCTTTCCAACTGAAGTTGTTCGTAATTTTAACACCCAGGTACTTAGTTGAATTGACAGCCTTGAGAGTTGTACTATTTATCGAGTAATCAAATTCCAATGGATTTCTTTTGGAACTCATGTGGATCACCTCACACTTTTCGTTATTTAGCGTCAACTGCCACCTGCCACACCATACAGCAATCTTTTCTAAATCGCTTTGCAACTGATACTGGTCTTTGGATGACCTTACTAGACGGTAAATTACAGCATCATCTGTGAACAACCTAAAAGAACTGCTCAGAATGTCACCCAGGTCATTTATATAGATCAGGAACAGCAGAGGTCCCAGGACGCTTCCCTGGGGAACACCTGATATTACTTCAATTTTATTCGATGATTTGCCGTCTATTACTACGAACTGCGACCTTACTGACAGGAAATCACGAATCCAGTCGCACAACTGAGATGATACCCCATAGGCCCACAGCTTGATTAGAAGTTGCTTGTGAGCAACGGTGTCAAAAGCTTTCCAGAAATCTAGAAATACGGAATCAACTTGAGATCCCCTGTCGATAGCGGCCATTACTTCGTGCGAATAAAGAGCTAGCTGCGTTGCACAAGAACGATGTTTTCTGAAACCATGCTGATTACGTATCAATAGATCATTCCCTTCGAGGTGATTCATAATGTTTGAATACAATATATGCTCCAAACCCTACTGCAAACCGACGTCAATTATATAGGTCTAAATTTCGATGGATTACTCCTATTACACTTCCTAAACACTGGTGCGACCTGCGCAGTTTGCCAGTCTGTAGGTACAGATCTATCGGTGAGCGAGCGGTTGTATATGATTGCTAAGTAGGGAGCTATTGTATCAGCGTAATCTGAAAGGAACCTAATCGGTATACAATCTGGACCTGAAGACATACCCGTATCAAGCGATTTGAGTTGCTTCGCAATGCCTAAGGTGTCTACTTCTAAGAAACTCATGCTAGCAGCTGTTCGTGTTTCAAATTCTGGAATATTCCATTCGTCTTCCCTGGTGAAGGAATTTCGGAAAACTGCGTTTAATAACTCCGCTTTAGCGGCACAGTCGTCGGTAACAGTACCATCGGCACTGCGCAGCGAAGGTATTGACTGCGTCTTGCCACTTGTGTACGTTACACACGACCAGAATTTCTTCATTTTTGTACCAAATTTTGAGACAATGTTTCGTTGTGGAACCTATTAAAGGCATCTCACATTGAAGTCCGTGCCAAATTTCGCGCGTCTGTAAATTTCAGCCAATCGTCAGGATTTAGTGTTCTTCTGAACTTCGCATGCTTTTTCCGTTGCCTCTGCAACAGCGTTCGGACCTGTTTTGTGTACCATGGGGGATCAGTTCCATCTCTTATCAATTTATGAGGTATGAATTTCTCAATTGCTGTTGCTACTATATCTTTGAATTTGAACCACATCTTGTCTACATTTGCATACTCAGTTCGGAAGGAATGGAGATTGTCTCTTAGGAAGGCATCTAGTGGCACTTTATCCACTTTTTTAAATAAAAATATTTCGCGTTTGTTTCTGGTGGATTTGGAAGATATGGTATTGAGCCTATCTACAACGACCTTGTGATCACTAATCCCTGTATCAGTCATGATGCTCTCTATTAGCTCTGGATTGTTTGTGGCTAAGAGGTCAAGTGTGTTTTCGCAACCATTTACAATTCGCGTGGGTTCATGGACTAACTGCTCGAAATAATTTTCCTACCGTGTCTAATCTGTCTTTCCGATCCATGTTCCAACCCTCACTAAATATTTCAGAACTTCCTATCTCAGGGTTCAGCCAGGTCTCAGTCCCGAGAATAATTAGCGTGCCACACGCTTCTTGGAGGGCAGTAAATTCAGGAACTTTATTCCAAACACACTGAAAATTTACTGCTAAGATCTTGATAGCTGAAGTGTCTTTACACCGAGCGCATCCTGATTTCCCTGCCTGCACATCTACTGGTGAGTGTTCATCAGGACACCTCGCACTACTGCCTAGCCTAAAAATCCCCCATGTGCACGCCACAAGTACTCTGCTACCCGAGTAGCCGCTTCCTTTGTGTAGTGCACCCCTAACCTATCTAGGGGCATCCTACAATTCCCCACCCAACAGTGCAAGTCTAGAAATCTGCAGCCAAGACTGTCACAGAGTCGACAAAGCCTCTGGTTGAGACCCTCCACTCGACTCCAAACCAAAGGACCCCGATCCACTCTGGGAATGATGCTGCAAATAGAGAGCTGTGCTTGCAGCCCACGTGCGAGGCCAGTGGTCTTCACCAAATCCACCAGCCACCTGTACGAACTGAGGATCGCCTCAGAACCCAAGCGACAGGCATTATTGGTGCCAATGTGAGCAACTACTTGCAGACAACTGCACCCCCTACGCTCGATAGCCGCAGGCAAGGCCGCGTCCACATCTCGGATGAGGGCCCCCGGCAGACAGACCGAGTGCACGTTGGATTTCTTTCCAGCCCTGTACGCTATTTCCCTAAGGGGCTCCATCACCCGCCTAATGTTGGAGTTCCCACTAACCAGCAAGCCTTTGCCCCCATGTGCTTGCTCGGGCCCTGCTGAAGGAGCAGCCACTTGCCCACTGACAGGATGAACGGGCGAGGCCAGCCGGCCAGCCTCTACATTGGTCCTCCGCCTCGAGCGACGAGAACGCGTTGCAGTCCACCACTCACCATGAGGTGAGGGCGGCACCAATGCGCCGGGTACACTAGAAGATGCCTCGGCGGCTGAGTCAGCGGACGCAGCAAGCGACACCTGGGGTGTCTCAAGCGACGCGCCAGACCCTCCGCCATCGCTGCACCTCGAGGCAGCAGCCTGAAGGCGGCTGACCGTGGCCAACAGCACGCTCAGCTGCTCGCAAACTGCGGCCAGTTCCTCCTGCGCCCACACACATCACGCACACACCCTATCCATCCTACTCCTAATATCTAACGACTCCGTGAATTTATACTCTACAGCTATCAATAAGCAATATTACTCCTCTCAAATACGAGAATACGCAAGGATTTTATGTAATTAAATATGCAAGCGCACAAACACTCGGAAAGAAATTAAGAATCAAACTACAAAACAAATATGAAAGCTAAATATGCGACTCGCTACTGCACTGATACTTCACCAGCGGCTGCTCAAGGCTCACTGAGATGTGTCAAAAGCGCTCTGGCTGTCCAAAACAAACAACTGACTTAACGACTCCGCAAATTTATACTCTACAGCTATCAATAAGCAATATTACTCCTCTCAAATACGAGAATGCACAAGGATTTTATGTAATTAAATATGCAGGCGCACAAACACTCGGAAAGAAATTAAGATTCAAACTACAAAACAAATATGAAGCTAAATATGCGACTCACTGCTGCACTGATACTTAAGGGAATAATTTATGAGTAAAGGAGACCACTCACCATATAGTAGAAGTGTTGAGTCATCAATAGTCATACAAAAATAATGAAAACTGTCCTAGCTTTCTGACGAATCCTTTAACAAGTAAGAGGATGCGCGCGCGCGCGCACACACACACACACACACACACACACACACACACACACACACGTGCATGTGAACACACCTGAACATTCAAGGAGTAAAAGGCAAAGAATTTATTGTAAATAATTTTGGACTAGAGAACAAATTTGATTTTTTTTTTCTGAATGAACACGGGGCAATTGAGAGTGAATCTACAACTATAAAATAGCAAATGATTACTGTAGAAAAGTGCATAAAAGGGGTGGTGTGGCATTGTATACTAACCAGTCAGTCAGCCACTCCATCAATAGGTTGGATCTAGGCTATTTGTGTGATGAACAGAAGTTTGAAGCCACTGGTATAGTTAGTGACAATTTTAAGTTAGTGATAATAGCCTTATACAGATCAGCTAAGGATAACATTAATGCATTTTTAGAAAAACTGGACATGCTATTAGGTGTATTTAGAAAGACAAAATTGTTACATTATGACATTGTAATAGGAAGAGATTTGAATGCAGAGTTTGATGTAACAACAGCCAAACATAGTGTCACTGAGTTCAAAACTCTTCTAAGACAGTACAATCTGCACTTTATAAATAATAGACCCACAAGATATGAAGCATGTCTTGATAATATCTTTGCCAGCTTCAGTACTGCAGAAGAATCATGTGATGTGACAGTCAGTATTCCCATTCTCAGATCATGATTCTGTATCATTAAATTACATAGGTAGGTTCTGTGTTGATAAGAGTAACATTGATAAATCTGTCCCATAAATGGTAATCACAAGATAGGTCACAGATGATAAAAGTGACAGGTTTTGTAAGTCCCTTACTGTCAGAGACTGGTTTGGTCAATGGTCTGGTGACACAAATTATAGTCTATGTAAAGATCTGTCAGCAAAACTAATATTTGAAAGATTTTTCAAAGCGTTTTTGACACAATTTAATGACTGCATTCTGATAAGGAAATGCAAAATACTTGACAAAGGTTCCAAAGGCAGGGGTATAAACAAACAAAACCCATGGTATACTACACAACTAACAAATCTGAAAATCCAAGTTATGTTGTTGCACAGTATACATAAAAATCTGAAGACCAATCATGCCAGATCAGCATATGTTCAATGCAGGAATATGTACAAAAAAGCCACTGGGGAAGCCAAAGAGCACACTACTTCAGCAATATTGAGAATTCCAGGAATAAATGCAAATCTGCATGGAAACTAATAAATGGTGTTACTAAAGATGAAAGAAATAAAAAAAACAGTATATTCTCTCAGGAATTGAATGATTTCTTTACTAAATCAGTACAAGAAGTAGGAAATGCTATCACCAAACCTGTCATTAGCTCATCTGAGATTCTTTCAAAAATGTCTGTAAACCACTAGTAAATACAAGTACGCTTACCTTCGCTGAGGTCCCACCTAGTTTCGTCCTAAAAATTGTTAAACATTTGAAATCATCAGAGGGTGTAGACATATATGACATTTCTTGTAACATTCTAAAAAAAGTATTAGATTGTACTGTGTATCCTTAAACATACTGCATAAATAAGTGTATATATGAAGGATATTTTCCTGATGAGCTAAAAGTGTCTAGGGTAGTCCCAATATCTAAAAAAGGAGATACTGACTCACCTTCAAGTTACAGACCAATTTCCATAGTCCCAGCTCTCTTTAAAGTATTTGAATGTATAATATATCAACAGTTATCTGTGTACTTTGAAAATGCAGTAATAATTAGTGAATCACAGTATGGTTTCAGGAAAAACTTGTCAACTGCTGATGCTATAGACTTAGTAGTCAAACATACATCAAGTGTTTGAGGATAGAGGATTTGCTCAAGTCACCTTTACATAAGGCTTTTGACTGTGTGGAGCATAAAATACTCCTAGAAAAAAATGGGGTACTACGGCATTCGAGGTAACAGCCTTAATCTATTTAAATCGTACCTACAGGATAGCAAGCAAGCTGTTTGTGTCGGTAAAAAAAAAGTCCAGTATTGAATTAAGTAACATAGGTTTACCACACGGATCTGTACTGGGGCCTTTTATGTTCCTAATAATCGTTTATGATCTGCCATCATTCATGGAATCCATGACAGTACTATATGCAGATGATACAACTTTCCTTCATTGTAGTAATGATTTCAGTAGCCTCAAAGCTTGTGTTGCAGAGACAATGGCTCAAGCATCCTATTGGTTTAAAGCAAATGACTTCCTATTGAATGATAACAAAATGCAGCACTTGGTTTTTAGTCTAAAAGACAAGCCTCAATCAGATGATCCTAGTTGTGTTATGTTTTTAGGGGTATATATAAACGAAAAATTTTCATGGGGTCAACATGTACAATATATTAGTGGTAAATTGTCTAGAGTGATGTATTTGCTATGGCGACTTATGGACTGTGTACCTCAAAATTATGTTAGAATGTCAAATTTTCCATTTTTCCAAAGCATCCTAAGGTATGGTATTATTTTATGAGGGAACTTGAGTTCAGTACATGACATCCTAATACTACCAAAAAAAACCATTAGGATAATTACTGGTTCTCTATATAAAGCACACTGCAAACCATTGTTCTGTGAACAAAAAATCATGACTGTAATAAACGTATATATTTACTATGTTTTACTCCACACAAAAAAGAAGTTATTGGAAGCAAAACGTAGAGAAAATTTACATTTCTACAACATGAGAAGGAGCACATGCATTTATACTCCTTACCACAGACTGTCAAAGTCACTTAACAGCTATCAACTGATGAGGCATGAATTATTTAATAAGCTTCCACAATATGTACAAGAACTACCTGAACAAGCATTCAAACAAAAACTGTATGAATGGCTAGTTGCTCACCCATTCTATGACATAAATAATTATTTCAAATGTAATATAATTTCGTAGTATTAATGACAGGCCTCTTGTAATGGCTGAATAACAATAAAATACTATTATTATTATTATTATTATTATTATTATTATTATTATGTCAACAACTTAATGATTCTACTGTTCAGTAAGTGGTCTCCTTTTACTCTTAAATTACTTGCTCCTTCCAGAATTTCTGTTGCAATATGTCATTTAAGAAACCATTTTCAATCTATTAATGAGTGCTAGGATCCTACAAGTAATAGCAAATGCTGTGGAATTGCTAACCCAAGGACCATGCAAAGAAGTTTTGGTGCCACCACTAGAGGAAAGACAATAGCATTGGGCTGTGCACAGGAAATAACAGTATAATTTAAATTAGTTCATGTAGCATTCTTCAACACAAAGGTGCCTGCGAGTGGCAAGAAGATTATAGACATACAAAGGTTCACACTATAAGCTACTTATCATCCATTACAACTGGTGTTTGATCTTTGCATTGATTTAAATAAGAAATTTCAAAATACTGAATTATTTTGAGAGAATACTTTTACCAGACCAACTGATTTAGCAAACTGAAGCGCAATTTTATAGGATGGCTGTTCGTTAATGTGGCCTCAAATGCAATTTAACTTTAATTGTTACCATTGTTAACACCATTTCATGAATATACTGTATTAGATAGCTTTTTTCTCGGGTTGTTTATTTAAAGGAAGGAAAAAACTTATTGTGCATGCTGACATATCATCTCTCCCCGGTATTTTGCACGTATGAGGAGCTGGTAGATCCCTTACCCCAATTGATCTTTAAAATCAAATAACAAAAAATTCTCAACACTTGCTGCTGGACAGTGTGTCAAACTTGTCCATTTCCAGAGCTGCATGAGTATGGTTATAATCAGTTATTTTAAATTGGAAACTGCACATAAAATACTGTAAAGGAAAAATATTATGGAATGTGGTGCAAGTAACCAATGAAATTTACAGTAGAATTCATTCCAGTATAAATTTCTGTATAATACATTCTAAGACAAAAACATCAACACACCATAAACGAATTATCCGAATGGGACAGAAATCAGTAGATATGATTTGCATGTACTTACAAACAAATGATTTCAATTTCAGAAAGATTTGATGATTTATTCAAGAGAAAGCGCTTCACAAATTGAGCAAGTAAATTGTTTGTTGGTCCACCTCTGGCCCTTATGAAAGCAATTATTTGGCTTGGCACTGACTGAGTTGTTGGATGTCCTCCTGAGGGAGATTGTGCCAAAGTCTGTCAAAAGGCCCTTATATCACCAAAATCGAGGTTCATTTCGAAGCAGAACTCATCGCTGAAGACAATTCTAATCCAGTTATTGAGGTTCTAGGCATCAATGATAAGTGAAGACGTGCCTGGAGACACCTCAGACGGTGGTGGGACCCCAACCTGACTGTCACTTTGATGCAGCCTGACAGCTAGGAGTGATGGTCTGAGGTGCCATTTGTTTTCATAGCAGGGGAACTTTGGTCATCTTCTGCAACACTCTTACAGTACAACAGTATGTCGATGATATGCTATGCCGTTTTGTTGCCTACTTGTTTAAGAGTGTATTTTTATGCCCCAGGTGAATGGTTTCTTCTGATTCCACAGAGATTTTCTTAGGTAAGTTATTAACATAATCTTCTTTTTAAATCCATTTAAAGGGTAACCAGTTTCCATGAATTCTTAAGTTTCAATCAGTTTATTACTTTGTAAAATCACTGTACATTACAGAAATGTGTCTACATTGTTTTGGAATATTTCACAAACACTAAGGAATTGTGAAAAAAATTGCATAAATTCGTACATAAGCACCAACAGATAATAACAGCAACAACAAAATATTTGTAATTTTGTAAGTCTTTCTCCACTCACATCATTTATGTCTCAAGAATTTATGTTGTTTTGCTTTATCATTCCTCCAGGGCATGCCCACTCACCCCATTCCCACTCATCAAAGAAAAGGGGGGATATAAACTGAGGATAAAATTTTCTCAGGTGATTATCTGAGTGGTGGTGTCATCGTGTCACTAAGTTTCAGACTCATTATCTTCAGCCAAAGTGCTGGGATGCTGTGTTCTGTGTGTATATATATAGCTGCTACCACTGACCTTTTCTATGGATGGTCCTATCATATGTCTCCAGAAAAGGGTGCTACACCAGTGCAGCAGTTTTAGGTGGCCAGTGTTCAGCACTAAATCTTCAAAGTGCTCCGTGTATAGATTAGCGATACTCAGATCAACGGGGGAAGGAAAATAAACTAAAAACTTGATATAGGTAACTTTAAATCATATTTTATGATTTAGCAATACAAAATAATATTTCTTCATTATTCCTCTCTTAATCAACAATCCACAACACCTTTAATTACCTGTCCATCAGAGTTTGATAACATGCAGGATGAGAAAGCTACAGTAATTTGAATCTGTAAACAGTCTGAATACTGCCAAGGAAAATGTGCCATTATTTTTATGCAACTCATGAAATTATGGACTATTCTCCACTTCGTTGCATACCAAATAAGATATACAGGCTGCGTAATGGAAATAAGGAAAACTTAAGGCACTCTATTTGGGAATTTTATCAATTAGAGCATAAAAATAATATTCTGACACACTTTATGTGTGCTGTACACTTCAATAAGCTGAAACTCTTTTGTGCGCTACTTTACTGTCATTCCAATGTTCTGAAATTTCACCTCACATGTAGAAGTCAGCATAGAGTGTTTCTCAACCAAATGTAAAACACATGAAGTAAAGAATCAGACAGTCACAGGTGACATTTTTAAATAATTTTAACTACAGTTTTGCCATTGCAAAATGCTGGTATTTTTTCAGTTGTCCCAAGAATGCCTGAGTTATGAGACTTTTTCATAATTAAAAAATACTCTGTTTCTTCTTTACCCATAAAACAGTGTAACAATTACAGACAGTATGAGATCTTTCTGTCTAGCACCACTACTTTGCTAAATGTACATCAGCAGTAATGTCATTATATCATTCTTCAACAGTTTCTACTCAAAGGATTTAATTCATAACTTGGTTAAGACAAATTTGTCTTATATTGCTTGCATTCATTTTTTCTGCTGGATTCATTCTTCTATTAAGGTAAATGATTTTCTTCACAAAATTGACATGGACTGGAATTACTGACAGACACGCTGTACATATGCACAGAAACTTTGCAAAGCCAGTACTCTGAAAGACAAAGACAGAGAGTAAAGTTGCAAACAGTTAAAAAATAAGTTTAATATATACTGATAGTCTTACATTTACTGTAAAATATAGTATTATCATAGATAGAAAAGTAACTTACTGGTAACTCCACAGTTTTGCTGAGACAAAGATGGCTAAAGAAGAAGAACGTTTTAGTTTGTATTACTGTGTAGCTTCCACAAAATATAATGTATTGGTATGTACATATAGAAAAAAGTAAATGTGGTTAAAATTTTGGTACAGATTTAAAATGACTTGCAAGATAATTTACAGGAAACCAGTCACTACTACTTTAATATTTTTGTTTTTCTTCCTTGGCTTGATATTGTATGTCTTCTCATCAGCTATGCAATTGTGACAGTCATGACTTCACCTTGTATTACAGATCATATCCACAAGAAATTAAGATGTTAACAGTTGTGTGAATAAAATAAAGCTAAGTGCTACAAACTCTTATAAAGATTATTAGGCACAAGAATACAAATAACAAAAAAAGTCCTTCAGCATTATCACAATATCCACAGACTAGCATATGTGTACTTCACATGAAAAATGTAGGTAATTGTGAAAATAAGACTTCCTCGGTAATGCGGTATGTGAATAAACGGCTGCAGCTACTTATCTTGGTCATATTTCATATCAATTTCTTTTCTCAATGTGTCTTCCAGTTTAGCAATCAGTGTGCTCTCAGCATGGCTTATTTTTGGGGCTTTCTAGTAATCCTGTGACAGACAAAACAGTTTTTTGCTGTATTTATATAAACTGCACAAAAAGTTACAAACAATATGCACAGTTGAAAAAATAATAGGACATATCTTTTTAAAAGTCATATCAAAGGATCAGCTAAACACTTAAAGTAACAGAGAAAAGTGACTCTTCACATCCAGCATTTTTCAATGTCACTCAAATAACATTCCTGTTCTGTAGGTTCTGGATTAGAAAAACCATAGTTTTTCTGTCTTATTTATGAACACTGTTGCTATCACCCTTCACAAAAAGTAACAGTACTTACCACCATGAGGCAAAATATTTAGCACTGACAATAAATACATATAAAACTATGCAACAATATTCTAAATTGAGAGCTGTTCGTTTTTTCCTCGTGGAGGAGAGAGCAATAGGTCGACTTGGTTCAAAAGTAAGGGGATAACACTCAGACCCAAGGATAAGAGGGACCTATCTGTTGTGAGGATGAGGGAAGGCATGGATAAAGAATAAGAACAATCTACTATCTTTGACCTCCTATTCTCCATGATGCCTCCCCTTCATTATCAGGACAAGTGGGTCTCTATCATCCTAGGGTATGTTGACCGGCGTTTCATTATCAATCTTCCTTATTTATCCCTCCCTCCTTCCCAAGGAAGGAACCAATAATTTCAAAAGCTAAGACAGTTCATGTACAGCGGGGGATGTGTGACATGGACTACAACTTTTTAATTATTATTATTATTATTTGTTTATGTTAGACAGTCTTGGGAAAGTATATAAAGTTCTGAACTGCAAGTAGTGTGTTTTTTTTTTTCAAAGTTTAGTGACAAGGAATTGGCTAGGAACCAGTGATTAATGTCCACAAATATTTTATTAGCTGATCTTTCTAAGACTACACTTGATTTGCTATTTATTGCAATGTTTGTATCATTGGCAAACAAAACGAACTTGGCATCTGGTAATGTTACTGATGAAAGGTCATTGATATACACAAGAAAAAGTAAGGGCCCCAAAATGGAGCCTTGTGGGACCCCACATGTAATTAGTTCCCAGTTGGATGATACCTGATAGCTTGATACATGTCTCTTTCCTAATAACACCCTTTGTTTCCTACCAGAGATATAAGATTTGAACCACTTTGCAACATTTCCTGTTACACTATAATATTCTAATTTATTAAAACGATATTGAGATTTACACAGCCAAATGCCTTTGACAGATCACAAAATACATCAGCTGCATGCAATCTCTTGTCTAATGAATTAAACACATTTTCACTGTAAGTGTGGATAGCCTTCTTAATATCAGAACCTTTTAGAAATCCAAACTGTGACTTTGACAGTATGTTATTTGAGATAAGATGGTTATAAAGCCGACTGTACATTACTTTTTCTAAAATTTTTGAGAATGCTGGCAACGGTGAAATTGGATGGAAGTTTGATGCTATTTCTTTGTCTCTCATCTTAAACAGTGGCTTAACTTCAGCATATTTCAACCATTCAGGAAATATTCCACTGATAAACGACTGGTTACACAGATGGCTTAATATGTTACTTAGCTCAGAATCACGTGCTTTAATTAACTTTGTTGACATTTCATTGTACCCACTAGATGTTTTTGATTTTAAAGATTTTATGATGGACATTATTTCTGTTGGTGTAGTGAGGGTCAAATTCATATTATGGAAGTTACTTGAAATGTCTGGTCTGAGGTATTCCATAGCAGCATCTACCGAACCTGACAGCCCCATCTTTTCAGTAACAGTTATAAAATGTTTGTTAAAAAGTTCTGCAACACTATACACATCTGTCATCAATATATCATTTACTCTTAATGCTATTTGTTTCCCTTCACGTTTGGTTCTACCAGTCTCCTCCTTCACTATATCCCAAATTGTCTTTACTTTGTTATCCAATACGACACTCTTTTCCTTGTAATACTTTTGCTTTGATGTCTGTATTACAGTCTTTAATATTTTGCAGTATATCTTGTAATGTGCTATAGCATCAACATCAGAACTGTTTCGGATTGACAGATACAGTTTTCTTTTTCTTTTACAAGATACCCCTATTCCTTGAGTAATCCACGGCTTCTTTGTAGACTTTGCTCTAACCTTGGTAAGGTTTAGGGGGAAACGGTGTTCGAATAAGGTAAGCACTTTATTAGCAAAAGTGTTATATTTTTCATTCATGCCATGAGCACTGTAAACATCAGTCCAGTGAATGTCTCTGAGGAGTGTCCTAAATTAATCAATTTTTGACTTATTGATTACCCTCTTGAGCTCAGATTTAACAGATTTTATATCCTGTTTAGTATTAACATTTAACAGAAAGAACTGCATGTCATGGTCTAAGAGGCCATTGACTGTTGGTTTTGTAATATAATTTTGTTCATTGGACTTTTCTATAAAGATATTATTAATGGCTGTTTGTGAGCAATTGGCTACCCTAGTGGGGAACTTTACAGTGCGAATTAAGTTGAATGATAATGTTACTAACTCAAATACGTTCTTATTGGGGAAGTCTTTAAGGAAATCTACATTGAAATCATCAGCAACCACTATTTCTTTGTTTTTGGTTGTTAAATGGGCCAGTACAGCTTCAAGGTGGTTTACAAACAGACTAAAGTTACCTGCAGGTGCTCGATATACACTCAATATTATGAAGGATTTTTTGTGAAATTCTACTTCTGTTGTACATGCTTCCATATGCTGTTATAGGCAAAATTTATGCATGTCCATGTTCTTAAATTTATGACAGTTCCTGATGAATGTGGCAACTCCTCCTTTCTCCATTTCTGATCTAAAAATACGTTCAGAAAGACTGTAAAGCATACCTAAAGGATCATTTGGTCTCTGAAATGAATTATACACTGTCAAACAGAAATATTCAGAAATAAACTTTTCTTTGTTTTAAATTGTACAGAATAAATTCTTTATACTTTCATCAATCATTGTTAAAACAAGTAAGTAAAACAATGTCACAATATTTTTCTTTGTAGAAAGATTGAAATGGGCTCAAAACACACTGTTTATGTTAGTACTAATAGTATTTTTACTTTTACAGACAAATAAGGTAAGTACCGAGTATTTCTGGAAGATTAAAAATGCTGCTGGTGACTGAAATGCTATCCATGTTTTCTTGCTTATCACAATCAAGGAACTAAAACATAAGAACAAACAACTTCAGTCTATAATTATAAATATTTGGAAACAATTAGGAACAAAGAGTAGACAGAATTGTCTCAGGTGGTACAGGCCCACAGTTTAGACATTCAACAATAGCTCTTGCTTGGTGGCCTTTGCACACATCCTTGTTGCCCCTGAAACATAGGTTTGATGTTCTTATTCCTGTTTTGTTCTTTGCAGGAAACCTGAATTTCACAACACTTTCTATTCTCACATTGGCCAGTGCTGGTGTCAAGTGCCTGCACGAGAACATTAGCTGCTCTCTGCAGTTTTTAGGGGGCAGCAAGCTCATTTGCTACTCTGAGGACAAAGTCTCAGCATGAAATCTTCTTAGAGCTAAGTAATTTAAAAACTGAGTGAGCATTGATCATTTCAAGGTCAAGAATATTGCAAAAGACGTGCCAGCTCTGACACTATAGTGTCTAGCCATTTGGTCAATTATATCTCTCTACCCTTAGTTTCATTATAAAACTTCACAGTTTCTGGAAGTTTCTTTTCATTAATCTCATTCACCTGACATCCAGCATGCATGTGACTCAGAATAACGACTTCTTTTTCCCTTCATATACTGTGAGAAGATTGTCACCTGTCTTGTACAAGAGTGTTACACACGGCGCTGGAGGGACCTCTTTGAGTGTCGACTAAATTTGTCCTTTATTGTTTCACCTCATACCAGTTTCAAGGAGGTGAAGAAGTTGTCAGTTGTGGTGTTACACCCACAGTTGAGGATGGCTGTACCAGCTTCATAGCGACGAAGTGACCAAGACCCTCGCTAGGATCACGAGTTTTGTGCTTGCCATGGTAAGGGGATGCATTCAGGATCTAATCCTTGTCAGTATCACATGAAAGCCAGTATTTCATCCAATACTTACCAGGTTCACTCAGCATGAACTGTATGAATGGGCACTGCGCTTGCAAGGATATAGTTGCTCATCGACAGTGAAGTTCTCATCTGGCTTGTAGCAGGCAATGCAATTGTCAGAAAATAGATTCCACATTTCTGAAGCAAGCCAAAATTTATCAACATTGTCTTCTTGATGGCATAGAATCAAACAAAAAGTGACTGCATATTTCTGCAAATATGTTCCATGACATAATGCTTTGAAAGAAATTGTTCTGTAAATCCTTATATGAAATACCCTGAGCACCATATGCTCCATGAGCATAGAGTAATCCAATGAAAGCATCTAACTCTTCCAGGCTTAGGGACCACTCATTATTACCAACTGTGCTGTGAGCCTCTTCTTCAGCATACATTTTTATCAGTTTCAAGATTGGGTCACTGACATATAGCCACAATGTAGAGGATGGCAAGTCATCTACAACATGTTGTTTGGCATGTCCTGTCAGCTGGCACACCTCCCAGAAGGCTTTGTGGGCACTGCACCTACATGCTGTGTTGGCTGGATCAGTTTGAGTCCATTTGGTGCCATTGGATCTCTCCACTTCCTCACCTGGCAGTGGATGTTGCACAGTGCATCCTGTTCCTCATCCACAATGAGCTGCTGCACAATGTCTGGCACCCAATGTACTGCAACCATGTCCACTTCTCGCTGCTCTGTCAACTGCACCAACGGCCACGCCATCAGTCTTGTGCATTGTCCACAACACATGGATCATCACCATTGTCAGCTGCAAATTGTATTGTGTGTCAAAATTCGTTGTGACTGGTGAGAGATAGGGAATGACAGCAAAAGAACCGCCATGACGCAATCCGACTTCTGCATTTACATTAGATGATCACTGATATGGTGTTCGAGCTGATTTATTTATTAGTGACTTCCCGACTCCCACAGGTAGCTGATAGATAACTCCTCTGCCCTGCCATCCTCATCCTTGTCAAAGGCCCTGTTCTGTAGTGCACATGTTTGGCTCATCATGCCCTTGGGTAGGATCCATAAATCTGACACTTATAGAATAAAATAAAGAAAGCCATATAGTGGATTTCTCGCTTGCTGGTTCAAAAACTTAGGTAGAATGATTCATGCTTATGTTGTGCGAGAGGCAGGACATTGTCCGATGGAACTGATTCTGCTTGCTGTACATTTGATGCATATAAATCACTTGAGTCAGCAGTATCCAATGAAACAAAATTGTCATCCTCCTTCACATTTATCTCACTACCCGATTTATCACTCAATTGTGTCTGTGAAATGTTCTCCAGATAGCACAGAATTGCAGCCTCCATAAGGTGACATCTTCTTGCCATCGTAGCTTCAATTAAGCGACCTCGCACAAATAAACTGCATGCTCACACTGCTGGTGTCAGTACTGCCTCAGCCCACTTAGCTTGACCACAGGTAAAGAAGTACTGCCATGAAATTTCCGTAAGAGTGATGAGCCTGACATCTGTCATGTAAGATAAACTATTAGCAATGCCCCAGACAGCGAAGTATGAGGGGGAGGAGGGGCTTCTTCCCCACTGTATAATATGTTACTGTGCGGCTTCCCAGTGTCATTTCATAGGTCTGCATGTCACCAGTCCACAGAAAACGGAAAGCTGCACTGATATAAAGTATCTCCCGACATCCAAATTCTTCGCATTTTACGTTATTTTTAGCCCAAAGCATCATAATATACTCCAACATCTCATGAGTAATGTTGAGAGACATCCAGAAACTATTCAATGTCTAAAAACTGGTATCAAACTGATATCAAATTGTGTTAAAATGCGTATGGGTAAAATAGATGCACATGGTACTATTGATATAACACGTGAGTTTTTCATACTTCAGGTTGGGACAGGGGTATGAAATTTTGGTGAGTTGTACAGCCCTATAAAAGAAGAAAATACACAGGAGTGTTGGTCCTGCAATGATTATGGACAGAGATAGGGCTCTCAAAAAATCCTGTGTCAAAAATGAACCATGTGATACTTCTAGCATCAAAGCTGATGATAATTTCAAATTAACCTCAATACATTGGCAAAAATACATATTCAAAGCCGGTGGTAGGTACAAACTATCATCATAAATTGTGCTAAATGCTTTCTCTGAAAATTATAATCAGTTAGCTCAGGAGTCCACCGGAAGTGTAAAAGGCTGCAGAAACATAATTGACCTCTTAGCAACAAATAATCCTGAGCAAATATGGAGCATCACAATGGTGACAGGGATTGATAACCATAAGGTTGCTGTAACGATGTAACGAGACAAATAAGAGCAGATAAAAATTCGCTTGACACCCTCTCTTAAGAGATAGTATCCACTCGTTCCAAACTATAATATTAGTAGTAGTAGTAGTGGTGGTGGTGGTAGTGACAGTGGTGATGGAGATGATAAAGAAGAAGTTGTATGACTTATTTTACATATAACATGTATACATATAAAATAGCAAATCTATGTGCTACAATGATAATTTATAATTACCTGACATTATAAAAGCGTGTCCTAAAAGTGATATAACTTTATGAAAGAATGTTTCTGTTTTGTAGTATGCATGACCATTTCTTAATTGAGGAAGAAACAAGTTTTTAAAGTTTTATGCACCATTTATGTGTAATATTCAGTACATTGGATGTGCCATTTATGCCAAGACACAGAATACTTTTACATAAATGTCTTCAAAGGATGCCACAAACAAAACCACCATAAAACAGCTGTATGATGAGTCCTAGAAGACAGGAAATGCAGCAGATTCCACTGAAACTGCCCAAACAAAAGTGCTAACACCAATAAAACTGACTGACATACAAGCTGTATTTTCTAGTCCCAAAAAATATTTGTGACACCGATCTAGTCAATTTCATTTCTCCATTGGTGGTGCACATATTTAAAGATGCATCCACAAAGAAATTGTACTGTTCTTGACTTGCTACATGAAGGTATTGGAAATGTGTCAGTGATTCATGTTATCTGTAACAACACATGGTTTTAGTCCAATGAGGCATGGTTCCAGTTTGATGTACGAAGTGCATTCAAGTTCTAAGGCTTCCGATTTTTTTTTCTAATTAACTACTCACCCGAAATCGATGAAACTGGCGTTACTTCTCGACGTAATCGCCCTGCAGACGTACACACTTTTCACAACGCTGATGATTCCATGGCAGCGGCGAAGGCTTCTTTAGGATTCTGTTTTGACCACTGGAAAATCGCTGAGGCATTAGCAGCACGGCTGGTGAAGGTGCGGCCACGGAGAGTGTCTTTCATTGTTGGAAAAAGCCAAAAGTCACTAGGAGCCAGGTCAGGTGAGTAGGGAGCATGAGGAATCACTTCAAAGTTGTTACCACGAAGAAACTGTTGCGTAACGTTAGCTTGATGTGTGGGTGCGTTGTCTTGGTGAAACAGCACACGCGCAGCCCTTCCCGGACGTTTTTGTTGCAGTGCAGGAAGGAATTTGTTCTTCAAAACATTTTCGTATGATGCACCTGTTACCGTGGTGCCCTTTGGAATGCAATGGGTAAGGATTACGCCCTCGCTGTCTCAGAACATGGACACCATCATATTTTCAGCACTGGCGGTTACCAGAAATTTTTTTTGTGGCGGTGAATCAGTGTGCTTCCATTGAGCTGACTGGCGCTTTGATTCTGGATTGAAAAATGGCATACACGTGTCATCCATTGTCACAACCGACGAAAAGAAAGTCCCATTCATGCTGTCGTTGCACATCAACATTGCTTGGCAACATGCCACACGGGCAGCCATGTGGTCATCCGTCAGCATTCGTGGCACCCACCTGGATGACACTTTTCGCATTTTCAGGTCGTCATGCAGGATTGTGTGCACAGAACCCACAGAAATGGCAACTCTGGAGGTGATCTGTTCAACAGTAACTCGGCGATCCCCCAAAACAATTCTCTCCACTTTCTCGATCATGTCGTCAGACCGGCTTGTGCGAGCCCGAGGTTATTTCGGTTTGTTGTCAGACAATGTTCTGCCTTCATTAAACTGTCGCTCCCACAAACGCACTTTCGGCACATTCATAACTCCATCACCACATGTCTCCTTCAACTGTCGATGAATTTCAATTGGTTTCACACCACGCAAATCCAGAAAATGAATGATTGCACGCTGTTCAAGTAAGGAAAACGTCGCCATTTTAAGTATTTAAAACAGTTCTCATTCTCGCCGCTGGCAGTAAAATTCCATCTGCCGTACGGTGCTGCCATCTCTGGGACGTATTGACAATAAACGTGGCCTCATTTTAAAACAATGCGCATGTTTCTATCTCTTTCCAGTCCGGAGAAAAAAAATCCGAGGCCTTAGAACTTGAATGCACCTCGTATATGTGAATGCACTCAATTCACATATTTGGGCTATAACACACACCAAGTGCAATTATTCCCTATGCATACATTCATTCAACGGAAAGTGAATACTGAATACTACACATAAATGGTGCAGAAATTTTTAAAAACTGTACCTAAAGATCCCCCCTCCCATGAACCATAGACTTTGCCGTTGGTGGGGAGGCTTGCGTGCCTCTGCGATACAGATAGCCGTACTGTAGGTGCAACCACAGTGGAGAGGTATCTGTTGAGAGGCCAGACAAATGTATGGTTCCTGAAGAGGGGCAGCAGCCTTTTCAGTAGTTGCAGGGGCAACAGTCTGGATGACTGGCTGATCTGCCCTTGTAACACTAATTAAAAACCGCCTTGCTGTGCTGGTATTGCGAACAGCTGAAAGAAGGGGAAACTAAGGTTGTAATTTTTCCCGAGGGCATGCAGCTTTTCTGTATGGATAAATGATGATGGCGTCCTCTTGGGTAAAATATTCCGGAGGTAAAATAGTCCCCCATTCGGATCTCCAGGTGGGGACTACTCAAGAGGATGTTGTTATCAGGAGAAAGAAAACTGGCGTTCTATAGATCGAAGCGTAGAATGTCAGTTCCCTTAATCAGGCAAGTGGGTTAGAAACTTTAAATAGAAATGGATAGGTTAAAATTAGATATAGTGGGAATTAGCGAAGTTTGGTGGCAGGAGGAACAAGACTTTTGGTCAGGTGAATACAGATTATATAATGGTAAAACAGAGATTTAGGAAGCAGGTTTTAAATTGTAAGACATTTCCTGGATAAACTGACTAAACCAGAGGTGGTACAGAGTTCCAGGGAGAGCATAAGGGAACAATTGACAAGAATGGGGGAACGAAATACAGTAGAAGAAGAATGGGTAGCTTTGAGGTATGAAGTAGTGAAGGCAGCAGAGGATCAAGTAGGTAAAAAGACGAGGGCTAGTAGAAATTCTTGGATGACAGAAGAAATACTGAATTTAATTGATGAAAGGATAAAATATAAAAATGCCGTAAATGAAGCAGGCAAAAAGGAATACAAACGTCTCAAAAATGAGATCGACAGGAAGTGCAAAATGGCTAAGCAGGCATTCTTAAGGTCAAATATAAGGACGTAGAGCCTTATCTCACTGGGGGTAACATAAATACTGCCTACAGGAAAATCAAAGAGACCTTTGGAGAAAACAGAACCACTTGTATGAATATCAAGAGGTCAGATGGAAACCCAGTTCTAAGCAAGGAAGGGAAAACAGAAAGGTGGAAGGAGTATATAGAGGGACTATACAAGGGCTATATACTTGAGGGCAATGTTATAGAAAGGGAAGTGGATGTAGATGAAGATGAAATGGGAGATATGATACTGCGTGAAGAGTTTGATAGAGCACTGAAAGACCTAAGTCGAGTTAAGGCCCCGGGAGTAGACAACATTCCATTAGAACTACTGACAGCCTTGGGAGAGCCAGTCCTGACAAAACTCTACCATGTGGTGAGTAAAATGTATGAGACAGGCGAAATACCTTCAGACTTCAAAGAAGAATACAATAATTCCAATCCCAAAGAAAGCAGGCATTGGCAGATGTGAAAATTACCGAACTATCAGTTTAATAAGTCACGGCTGCAAAATACTAATGTGAATTCTTTAAAGATGAATGGAAAAACTGGTAGAAGCCGACCTCGGGGAAAATCAGTTTGGATTCCGTAGAAATATGGGAACACGTGAGGCAATTCTGACCCAACGACTTATCTTGGAAGCTAGATTAACAAAAGACAAACCTACGTTTCTAGCAATTGTAGACTTGGAGAAAGCTTTCGATAACATTGACTGGAATACTCTCTTTCAAATTCTGAAGGTGGCAGGGGTAAAATACAGGGAGCAAAAGGCTATTTACAATTTGTACAGAAAGCAGATGGCAGCAGTAAGAGTCGAGGGACATGAAAAGGAAGCAGTGGTTGGAAAGGGAGTGAGACAGGGTTGTAGTCTCTCCCTGATGTTATTCAATCTGTATATTGAGCAAGCGGTAAAGGAAACAAAAGAAAAATTCGGAGTAGGTATTAGAATCCATGGAGAAGAAATAAAAACTTTGAGGTTCACCGATGACATTGTAATTGTGTCAGAGACAGCAAAGGACTTGGAAGAGCAGTTGAATGGAATGGACAGTGTCTTGAAGGGAGGATATAAGATGAACATCAACAAAAGCAAAACAAGGATAATGGAATGTAGTCGAATTAAGGTGGGTAATGCTGAGGGTATTAGATTAGGAAATGAGACACTTTAAAGTAGTAAAGGAGTTTTGCTATTTGGGGAGCAAAATGATTGATGATGGTCATAGTAGAGAGGATATAAAATGTAGACTTGCAATGGCAAGGAAAGCCTTTCTAAAGAAGAGAAATTTGTTAACATCAAGTGTAGATTTAAGTGTCAGGAAGTCATTTCTGAAAGTATTTGTGTGGAGTGTAGCCATGTATGGAAGTGAAACATGGACGATAAATAGTTCGGACAAGAAGAGATTAGAATCTTTGGAAATGTGGTGCTACAGAAAAATGCTGAAAATTAGATGGGTAGATCACATAACTAATGAGGAGGTATTGAATAGGATTGGGGAGGAGTTTGTAGCGCAGCTGGACTAGAAGAAGGGATTGGGTGGTAGGACATGTTCTGAGGCATCAAGGGATCACCAATTTAGTACTGGAGGGCAGTGTGGAGGATAAAAATCGTAGAGGGAGACCAAGAGATGAATGCACTAAGCAGATTCAGAAGGATGTAGGCTGCAGTACATACTGGGAGATGAAGAAGCTTGACAGGATGGAGTAGCATGGAGAGCTGCATCAACCCAGTCTCAGGACTGAAGACCACAACAACAACAACCTAAATATCCGCCGCAGGACGTATGGTTTCAGTATGAGAATGCTGCAGCTCATACAACCAACAATACTATAACTGTTTAGGATCTGTGTTTTCATACACAAGTAATTTATCTCTCCCTGACTCTTGCTTGTGGGTTTAGTAACCTCATTGGACATTCCCCGGAAGCTAACAACCTATCTAATTGCATAACACTGCTTATGCCTGACAATGGTGCCTCTGGTGAGGAGAGCTGATAATATTGCAGGCCACTCATGTGAAATTCTGAACGTACTGATGTATGATACAAGTGACACCCAATCAACTGACCACCTTCAAAGCCCGTGAGTTCCACATAGTGCCCTGTTCTGCTCTCTCACATTGTGTAATGACCACTGATATGGAGTAACTGGCAGTAGGTGGCAGCACAATGCACCTAATATGAAAAATGTATACTTCTGGAGGTGTATGGATACTTTTGATCACATAGTGTAGGTACATAGGCATTAAAGTTCGATCATTTATGTCAAATCTTACAAGGTAATTTAAGCCCGAGCAGTTTAGGTACAGCAATGTATTTTATATAGGAGAAATGGAGGCCATCATCTTCTTGATGTAGTATCAACTTGCTCTGCCTAATCAAAAGATATTAACTGTACCGTAAATCACCCTTAATTAAGCATGAAATGTACAGCATATTTAGAAAGAGAAAATTTATTATTCTGAAGTAGAATAAAAAAGGGGGGAGGGGCCAGGGGGCATAAGATAATTGCCCCTCCAAGTTTCACAGTTTCTTTGTTGCAGCTTTATCAAAACTAATACCGCATATTAAGCATATGTTGAAATGTAACAGTGTTATGTTTGTTCACTGTCCACACTCATTGTACTCCTCATCCATACTTGGATAAATTAAAATACTGAAGAAAAGAACTGAGCAAGTATAGGCATATCTAGCTGTATACAGAATTTTTTTTAGGATAGTTGTGGTAAATAACACAATGTGATCTGAATTGTGAATCACAAGATATTTAAGTTTTAATTGGCTGGCTGATCTAAATTCACAATTGCCAGAAGCAAGTGGGGTCTACCATTTTCACAGAAAGGGGTGGTGCTGGCTGAGGAAATGCAAGTTATTAGAGATGCAGGTGAAGCCGTGGCATCAGAAAAGTTAGAAAGGCTGGTAATGGATACAAACTGCATATTCTGCAGCAGCAGACACCCTTTCTTATCAAATGAGTGGAAGAGTCCAAAATGCCACAAACAGACAGGGTAAAGGTGAGGAATGATAAAGTTACATACTATAATAATCATAGGAGAGGTAAAATTCTGGCAGACATCATTCTGCAAGGGTTTTACTTGGCACTATCCATGAAGGTATTCTAATATCAAAAAAATTAACAGTTCTTAAAGGTGATGGTGTGATGTTACTGTTGCCCCAGTTGGGCAGGAGTGGGGAAGATGTGCCTTGGCTCCAAGAGAATATGGCTGAAGCCTGAAGCAATCAGAAGTATTGCAAGGGGGGTTCCACAGTTATGGTAAAATACAATTTATCTTTGAGTGTATTACATAACTGATGTATCTGCAAATCAAGTCACACAAGAAGTGAATTTGTTTGGTGATTATAAGTATTTTTGATTTGTGACAAATTCGAAGAATTGGACCACATCAGACAATGTGCAAAGGTAATGCCAGTCTCGATGCCATTACTAGAATTAATGTGGTAAGTTGAGTGTCTTTACTATTCCAGTGCTTACTGCCTCAGTATTGTTACTGTATCATAACTGATGAACATTTCGTTGTGATAGGCAGAGGACCTGGTTATTTTGTGTTTGTTGAGAAAGTGTCAGCATTTACTAAACTATTCTAGCAGTGTGGCAGCAAGATCTCCATGGCAGGTACATGTTTCAAAGCATGCTAGAATTTTGGCAGCTTAGTATTGCACAGTCTGGTGCAAGTAACTTTCTCTTGTGCATTAGTAATGTCAGTGCGAGAGTAAAAAGTTACATCCACGAGAGCACTGTGAATTCTAATGTACACCAATGAAATTGAAGGACATTGGTCTTGACAATATACTGAGTTTTCACCAGATTTCTCTGTGATTCATTTATGGGTGCAACAACTTGACCAGAGTGTTATTTCTGTGGCATACTAATTCTCAGAATTCATATGCTGGTGTGCAACATGTTGCTAGTTGTCCTGCACGTAAGAGGAGGAGGAGCTTAGTGTTTAACGTCCCGTCGACAACGAGGTCATTAGAGACGGAGTGCAAGCTCGGGTGAGGGAAGGATGGGGAAGGAAATCGGCCGTGCCCCTTTCAAAGGAACCATCCCGGCATTTGCCTGAAGTGATTTACGGAAATCACGGAAAACCTAAATCAGGATGGCCGGAGACGGGATTGAACTGTCGTCCTGCATGTAAGATCAGGTTAAGTTTGACAAGTGGGGAAGGTGTGATTGGACTTCAAAGATGCAGAACCAAAGAGATGGTTTGCGATTCACTAGATCTACGTGCTCTTGTTGGGCTACCGCTTTCTGATACAGGCAGTTTACATGTGGTATGTTGATGGTTTGGGTTTGGGCTGCTGGTATTTTCTCCCATATCAAATCAATGTTTTTTGGTCTGTTTGACAGTAAAAAGGTAACTATGCAAATCGACAGAAAATACTTAAGGGGAGAGCGAATAGGTTTCTAAGGTTACCAAGATTGGACCAAACACCTGTACTTGTAAATGTACTGACCAGGGAATACTGTCAGTTTCCTCAGAAAGAGTTTGCTAAAAAGCAGTCTACAAAAAGAATGAGAAATTTGACATCAATAAACATGTTTGTTTATGATTCACCTACCTTGTTTGAAAGCTATCAATCTTTTCTTTCTAAAGAAGATCTTATCTTTTCAGAAAACTGTACTTGAAAACTAAAAAATTATCTGTGTTCAAAGTTGTTGACTTATACAATGTTCAGAACTTAAAATGCAATCCTTTCAACCATTCAATATTATTGTCTTGTAGTCCTAATTTTTTGTTTGCATTATGTATAATTTTGCTAGAACAACATACTAGTTATGGAAATATTTCCGTTATAACATTTGAGTCTATAGAAAATTTTTGGCGGGTCTTTCAAATTCATAAGGATAAAAGTACACCAAAAATTCCAACACAAACTAAAAATCACAATTTTTGTCGTTTGAACAATACCCTGGTTATCTTTAAGTAAAATAACTTTATACGCTAACAAATATACACTGATCAGCCAAAATGTAGGATGCCACCTGGTGGTGCTACAGGCACGTGATGTGGTAACAAAAATCAAACGGTCGAAAATCTACTCAGCATAGAGCCAAGATGCTGAGTCGCAGATACGCACAACAAAAAGACCCTCACAATTAAAGCTTTCGGCCATTAAGGCCTTCATCAACAATAAACGACACACACACACACACACACACAACTGTAGTCTCAGCAACTGAAACCATACTGCGAGCAGCAGCACCAGTGCATGATAGGAGTGGTGACTGGTTGGGGGTAAGGAGGAGGCTGGGGTGGGGAGGGTGAGGGATGGTACATTGGTGGTGGCAGACAGTAAAGTGCTGCAGGTTAGATAGAGGGCAGGGGGGGAGGGAGTAGTGGAAAAGGAGAGAAATGAAAAGATGGCTGTGATGGTGGAATGACGGCTGCATAGTGCTGGAGTGGGAACAGGGAAGGGGCTGGATGGGTGAGGCCAGTGACTAATGAAGGTTGAGGCCAGGAGGGTTACGGGAATGTAGGATGTATTGCAGGGAAAGTTCAGACCTGCGCAATTCAGAAAAGCTGGTATTGATGGGAAGGATCCATATGGCATATGTGCATAACTGATTTGGTGGTGGCATTAGTGTCATGGTGTTTAGAAGTACTTGCGGTTGTATGAGCTCCAAATTCTAATAAATGTTCACATAATTTTGCATAATTGTTGGAACAAATGTATATGAGGGTAATCTCAAAAGTTAGGTCTCCTATTTTTTTATAAGTACATAGACCTGTTTATTTCTACAATGGCTTATGTCAGTTTACAGCTTAAACATTTAGTTATTTTTCAACATAATCACCATTTCTATTGCATTTTTGTAGATGCTGTGGCAGTTTTTGATTGACCATGTCATACCAGCTCACCACCATGCTGTTCAGAAAGTTATGAACCTCTTCTATCACCTCGTCGTCGGAGCTGAATCGCCTTCTGGCGAAATGTTATTTTATTCTAGGGAACAGGTAGCCACTGGGCACCTAGTCAGGACTATAGGGTGGGTTGGGTTCCACTGAAACTGTTGCAGGAGAGCAACGGTTGGCCGAGCAATGTGTGGATGAGTGTTGTCATGGAGAATGTGTACTCCTTTGCTCAACATTCCTCTTCTTCGGTTCTGAATTGCCTGTCAGGAATCAAAGGGCAGAGATCATCCAGGGTGATCTGCCGATCTTCATGCATGCTTTGCTCAACCTTGAATACTGTCTCCTCAAAAACTGACGGTCTCCAACTCCTTTTTTCATCGTGAATATATGTCTGACCAGCTGCAAACTCTCTACACCACTTGCGAACTTTTTTTGCATTCATGCATGACTCACCATACACATCCGTCAATTGGCGATGGATTTCAATTGATGCAGTGCCCTTTTGTGTTCAAAAACTGAATAACTTGGCGGTAACGTCCAACGGGAGCTCCATTCTCATTCGCTGCCAAGCCTAGACTGAGCACCTCAGTGTGGCGTGCGCATGTTTACACACAGCGCCTGAAGCACTCTTCATAACAGTGTGACCAACTGCCACATAAACAGAGTTCTGTACTTATAAATAAAAAAATAGGAGACCTTACTTTTGGGATTACTCGTACTAACAATATCTGAGGACACTGAGCCTCAACAATGTATAAAGATTTACCAGATTTGCTTGCTTTTCACATGCTGGTGAACCGACTTCTCCCAGAGTGTTGTGTTAGAGTATGTTGTCATCAGAGTATACATGCTGGAGTGTGGCATACAAACATCTGCACTATAGGAGTTAAACAGGTTCACTTTGACCATGCAGTACCACCAGATAGGTCTATTGAAACTCAGTCCCACTCCTCTGCTAGGCCTCTACTTCCAGTCACAGGTAATTTGTTCCATAGTGCTTTGTTGGTTAGGGTTTTGCAAATAATTTAACATATTCCAAAATGGTGCATCTGGCAAAAAACTGCACAAACACTATGGTATAGTTAATAACAAAGCAATTAGTTGATCATATATTCTCCTATAGTAAAATCTAGATTTTTAAACAGTAAATTGAGAAGTAGCAGACTCGTCTCGTTGTAGCAGTAAGACTGGACTGAACTGAACACTTTTGCCAACACTGATGGACCATTCATAAAACATGGCAGTGGTAGCCATGAGGGAGCCAGCAGAAGATGGACTGGTGTTGGGATGAAAAGTACCAAGCAATGGGGTGTCTATGCATCTTAGCACCAGTGGCAACTACAGCAGCGATGGATGATGCTGTCCAGAATTCTTCAAAAGCTAAGCTCTCAAAATCTGTATCAACTGTTCTACATGCATGTAGCACTTCAGGACAGAATGCCCAATAGGGATAAATATCCAGTAGTTTCCACTTCACTGGGTGAAGTCAGGGTGCAACTGACATGGGTAGAATTAAGAGGGAACTGTACAGTACTTAGGTTTTCAGCCCTAACACGTACTCGACATGAGTATTGTATGAAGATGAAAGGGGATCGGAATCCCTGAGTACTGTGTCAGCAGAACAGTTTAATTTTAACCACTGGTAATCTATCTAAGTGGTTCAGCACCTGTGCGTGTTGATGATACTCAAGCAATGACAGAATCAGTATGAGAGCAATTGTCTCCAGAGGTTCAATCTGGACAGGCAAACTGTGTTACTGTTGTCCTTAATTGTAATGTTAGGTAATCAAAGTTGAACTTATAGACAGAAAGGAGTAATTTAAATTCCAGTATGTAAACTGAAATAAAGACTGGTAGTGAAGAGGTAAATTTAAATGTAAAAACAGACTGACATAGTCAAGTCCAAGGTGTCTAACTTAAAATTCGAATAAAAAGTGACACTGAAGATTACTTTGCCCAATACTTAGTACAAATGAAGCTGTAGGCTGAAGCACAGCTCAGAAAGATTTTTTAAAAAGTAGATTCAGATCCTAGTGGAGGAGAGCGGAAGTTGCAACACCCATGCAAGATAGTTTCAAGTAACAGATCATGAGAAGGTAGGAAGCTTATGAAGCTGTCTATTGCACTTTCACTCAGTAAATAGGGCTGGGGCAAGCAACATGAGAAGATGGTGGGCAAGGAATTGTCTATATAAGGGATAAAATACTGCTCAATCAGTGCACTAATTTTAATATGCATGTAACCAAGAAGAATTGGATGTTTGATGCAGAGCAAACACAAGCACATCGTTTCAAAAAGAGCAGCTTGTGCATAATCAAACATTTGATTCAAAGCTGGACAAAACACAACACAAGATTCTACATTTGTCCCAGTGTGTCGTACAGCATTTGTCTTTTATCTCGCTGAACGCAGCAGTCATCTGTTGTCTAAAATTGATTTATTTTGATCTGCATGGAAATGTGCAGCCAAACTTATTCATACAGGAATTTATGGGTGTGCTTCAAGTATCTTGGTCAGCCCAGGAATCAATTCCTTGTGTTGTAGGACATTTTAAAGGCCAGGTACATTAGGAGGATGGATAATGTGGCTAAGTTCATGCCAATGTGGAAGAGTTTTGCGATAAATTTCTCAATGAGTAATGGTCTGCTGAAATTCTAGGTTGGGGGAAAAATACAAGGGAATAAAGTATACTGACAAGGGCTTGGCTGTATAAATTTTTGCAGAGGGTGTGGAATGTACGTTGGCACTGTGTGTTCACTGAAAGATGGTTGCAGTGTCACAGGATAATTATGATAACTATGTCCATTTCCTCAAAAGAGTGGATTTACTGGTGACCAGCATGGCGGGCAGAAGAACAGACTGCTACAGCAAGATGGTGTTAGGCTGGTGTATCCTATTCATAGCTGAAGTTTCACACAAAACACAAGCTGTAGGTGACAGAACAGGAGCCATTGTAACAATGCAGAATATGGCAATCAGCATAAGCTACATGATCTGTTAAAGTAGAAAGTGTCTTGTTGGGGGTCAACCAGAGACAACGAAGTCTGAGGTCCCAAACTTTAGCAAAAAACTGGCAAACAACATTCATGGATTATGTGTAAACAATCTACAGTACACAGACACCATGGCTGATCTTGATGGTGTGCAATAGTGATGGGGTGGGATGGGGGGAGGGGGGGAGCTTTAGGGCAGCCAGGCAGCCTGTGAAAACAGTTGCCAAGGTGTTCTAGTGACTTCTTTCAGAGTGAAGAGACTCATACCCTTCAAGAGTCAGAATGGGGCACACCCACAGTGCAGGGAGTGCATGCCGAGCAGCTTGACCAACGTAGCAGCAGTCAAGCCATCATCACATTCAGATGGACTTTGCACAAATGATGTATTCAAAATTGTGAGGCTGTTTGACAAACAGGAACTGAATGCAGTAGGAATAGTAATGAATAACAATTTGTCAAGAACATTGAGCTCCAAAACAGAATAATAGTGCAGGGTGAATGCACTTTAGTCTTAGAAGCGACAGAATCCAAACAAGCAAGAAAAGTATAAAGAGCAAGAGTGCCTCTGGAGGAAAGTAACATTATCCCTAAATTAAACAATGGAAAATCCAGGATGGAATGTAATGATACCAGAGAAGGAAAGTTGCTACGCACCGTATAGCGGAGATCTGCATCTACATCTATACTCTGCAAGCCACCCAACGGTGTGTGGCGGAGGGCACTTGTGTCACTGTCATTACCTCCCTTTCCTGTTCCAGTCACGTATGGTTCGCGGAAAGAACGACTGCCGGAAAGCCTTCGTGCACGCTCAAATCTCTCTAATTTTACATTCGTGATCTCCTCGGGAGGTATAAGTAATACCTGGTATATACAAAGAGTCATGCGAATACAGTGAGACACAGCATACACAATCCGCATAACGTCCGACTGCTGCAATGAAAATAAACGAGAATAAAGCTAGAAACCTCGAAAAATCAGCGATAATGGATTACAGCCTTACATAGAGGCTTAAGGTTAGCATCGAAAACACATGCATCTTGATCAGTGCTTAGTATAAGTAGGATCCTATAATAAAAGAAGCAGCATCGATTCACAACTGCACATGCAGTGAAGGCAATATCTACAACTCTAATACAGAGTGGGGACGAGTACTCACGGTCACAAAAAGGTAAAATTTAAGGAAGACGTTGAAAAAATCAGCCAACCAGTTTCAAAACAAAGGTTCATTATCCCTTGACCTAGGTTTCGATAGTTCTAAATTTTTTTTTTTTTTTTTTTCAGAAGGGATGGGCCTTGATACATCACACAGTGGTACAATACATTAGCTGAAGCTGAGCTGCTCTTGTTATATTTTTAGAAACGTTCAAATCTGAGACAAGGGCTAATAAACCTTTGTCTTGTAACTGGCTGGCTGATGTTTTTTCAACCTCTTCAGATTTACACCGTTTCTGATACGCAACCATGTTAAATGTTTTAAAATTTATGGACTGAATACAAGTTGGGGAGGTGACGTTGAGATACTCCCTGCTCCCTTCCTCTCCATAATTCTGACCTCAGTCCTGATTCCCTACATTTGCGCACGCGAATCTTGCCCCCAGGTGACGTCGTCATTGCCGTAGTAGGCCAGAATGCTAATATATAAGAGGCACATATAACTTTGGCAGTCATCTCCTGACGATGAAGATGGAACTAATCTTCGAAACGTCGAACTTGAACGCGGATGTGACGCGTTTGAACGCCAGGAGAATTCTATACGGGGTGGAAAGATACTGCGACTGTCAATAATGTTCTGTTGTATTTCATGTACTGTGGGTGAGCTGTAGATACCGATTCCTACACTTCGTGTCATTTTGCACGAAGACGCTCGAGAAACTCATCTCTGAGAGTTGTTGTTGTTGTTGTTGTTGTGGTCTTCAGTCCTGAGACTGGTTTGATGCAGCTCTCCATGCTACTCCATCCTGTCAAGCTTCTTCATCTCCCAGTACCTACTGCAACCTACACCCTTCTGAATCTGCTTAGTGTATTCATCTCTTGTTCTCCCTCTACGATTTTTTCACGTCCACGCTGTCCTTCAATACTAAATTGGTGATCCCTTGATGCCTCAGAACATGTCCTACCAACCGATCCATTCTTCTAGTCAAGTTGGGCCACAAACTCCTCTTCTCCCCAATTCTATTCAATACCTCATCCTTAGTTATGTGATCTACCCATTTAATCTTCAGCATTCTTCTGTAGCACCACATTTCGATAGCTTCTATTCTCTTCTTGTCCAAACTGTTTATTGTCCATGTTTCACTTCCATACATGGCAACACTCCAGACAAATACTTTCAGAAACGACTTCCTGACACTTAAATCTATACCCGATGTTAACAAATTTCTCTTCTTCAGAAAGGCTTTCCTTGCCATTGCCTGTCTGCATCTTATATCCTCTCTACTTCGACCATCATCAGTTATTTTGCTCCGTAAATAGCAAAACTCCTTTACTACTTTAAGTGTCTCATTTCCTAATCTAATCCCTCATCATCACCCGACTTAATTCGACTACATCCCATTATCCTTGTCTTGCTTTTGTTGATGTTCATCTTATATCCTCCTTTCAAGACACTGTCCATACAGATTTAATAACATCGGCAATAGGATACAACCCTGTCTCACTTCCTTCCCAACCACTGCTTCCCTTTCATGTCCCACGACTCTTAATACTGCCATCTGGTTTCTGTACAAATTGTAAATAGTCTTTCGCTCCCTGTATTTTACCCCTGCCACCTTCAGAATTTGAAAGAGAGTATTCCTGTCAACATTGTCAAAAGCTTTCTCTAAGTCTACAAGTGCTAGAAACTTAGGTTTGCCTTCCCTTAATCTATCATCTAAGATAAGTCGTAGGGTCAATATTGCCTCACGCGTTTTAGTATTTCTACGGAATCCAAACTGATCTTCCCTGAGGTCAGCTTCTACCAGTTTTTCCATTCGTCTGTAAAGAATTCGCGCTAGTATTTTGCAGCCGTGACTTATTGAACTGATAGTTCGGTAATTTTCACAACTGTCAACACCTGCTTTTTTTGGAATTGGAATTATTATATTCTTCTTGAAGTATGAGGGTATATCGCCTGTCTCATACATCTTGCTTACCAGATGGTATTGTCAGGACTGGTTCTCACAAGGCTGTCAACAGTTCTAATTGAATGTTGTCTACTCCCAGGGCCTTGTTTCGACTTAGGTCTTTCGCTGCTCTGTCAAACTCTTCACGCAGTATCATATCTCCCAATTCATCTCCTTCCACATCCGCTTCCATTTCCATAATATTTGCCTCAAGTATATCGCCCTTGTATAGACCCTCTATATACACCTTCCACCTTTCTGCTTTCCCTTCCTTGCTTAGAACTGGGTTTCCATCTGACCTCTTGATATTCATACAAGTGGTTCTCTTTTCTCCAAAGGTCTCTTTAATTTTCCTGTACGCAGTATCTATCTTATCCCTAGTGAGGTAAGCCTCTACATCCTTACATTTGTCCTCTAGCCATCCCTGCTTAGTCATTTTGCACTTCCTGTTGATCTCATTTTTGAGACGTTTGTATTCCTTTTTGCCTGCTGCATTTACGGCATTTTTATATTTTATCCTTTCATCAATTACATTCAATATTTCTTGTGTTACCCAAGGATTTCTACTAGCCCTCGTCTTTTTACCTACTTGATCCTCTGCTGCCTTCACTACTTGATGCCTCAAAGCTAATCATTCTTCTTCTACTGTATTTCGTTCCCCCATTCCTGTCAATTGTTCCCTAATGCTCTCCCTGAAACTCTGTACAACCTCAGGCTTAGTCAGTTTATCCAGGTCCCATCTCCTGAAATTCTCACCTTTTTGCAGTTTCTTCAGTTTTAATCTACTGTTCATAACCAATAGATTGTGGTCAGAGTCCACATCTTCCCCTTACAATTTCAAACCTGGTTCCTAAATCTCTGTCGTACCATTATATAATCTATCTGATACCTTCTAGTATCTCCAGGGTTCTTCCATGTATAGAACCTTCTTTCATGAGTCTTGAACCACATGTTAGCTATGATTAAGTTATGCTCTGTCCAAAATTCTAGCAGGCGGCTTCCTCTTTCATTTCTTATCCCCAATCCATATTCACCTACTACGTTTCCTTCTCTTCCTTTTCCTACTATCGAATTCCAGTCACCCATGACTATTATATTTTCGTCTCCCTTCACTATCTGAATAATTTCCTTTATCTCATCATAAATTTCATCAATTTCTTCGTCATCTGCAGAGCTAGTTGGCATATAAACTTGTACTACTGTAGTAGGCATGGGCTTCGTGTCTATCTTGGCCACGATAATGCGTTCACTATGCTGTTTGCAGTAGCTTACCCACACTCCTATTTTTTTTATTCGTCATTAAACCCACTCCTGCATTACCCCAACAGACCAATAAACCTCCATCGGAAATTTAAATGGCTGCAAATAATTCTCCTAAAGACCTTAATAATGTTGGTGTAAACTGGAAGGACCGAAAACTTGAAAAGGAACTGTTCACAAGACAATAGTGTAATTAAGATGGTGATGAGAAAACACATGAGATAGGTATTGGAAGAATTGGTAGACAAGGGTGTTGTTTGTTAGCAACGCTTCTCAACATTCACTCGGAAAAACATTACACAAAGCAAGAGGCGTCGTAGTAGGAGTACAGACAAAGGGTGTTAACCCTTTCTCCGCTACAGACGTGCTGTTTGCATTCCGTGCCGAGGCGGCTTTTGTACGGCTGTACTGCTCACCAAATGCTGACGCTTGTGTTGAGAGAGGGTGTTCCGGTCCGAGTCAAATACTTATCATCCGGTTTACCGATAATTTTTTCCATCTTACAGTCTGATATCTTCGCTCGATGAAAAACTGAATTTCTTTTCGTTACCCGCCACACTTACTGCGCTGCATCAAATTAAAAAAAAACATTGCACGAAATGTTAAAGATTTTGCAGAGGTAGAAACATATTGCGTGATTTTTTGCGTATGGTTGATTTTACCTGACACATTGCAGTAAAGGACATGTAGATAAAACATCAAAGTTTTATTTGAAGTTGGGAACTGAACGATATTTCATTCTCGAGTTATTGGACCGAGCGAGGTGGCGCAGTGGTTAGCACACTGGACTCGCATTCGGGAGGACGACGGTTCAATCCCGTCTCCGGCCATCCTGATTTAGGTTTTCCGTGATTTCCCTAAATCGTTTCAGGCAAATGCCGGGATGGTTCCTTTGAAAGGGCACGGCCGATTTCCTTCCCAATCCTTCCCTAACCCGAGCTTGCGCTCCGTCTCTAATGACCTCGTTGTCGACGGGACGTTAAACACTAACCACCACCTCGAGTTATTGGATTTGTATCTTTACGGAAAGTCGGGAGCGGTGCGCTCAGTTCCGTCCATGCTCAATTCTCGACTGTTATGAAATACCGTTTTTAATAACACTATTAGGTGAAAAAATTTGATTTTTGCTCACCTTACAGTCTGATATCTTCGCTTGAAAAAGGACTACAATACTGCTACAAATTAAGTAAAACATTGTGCGAAATTGTGACTATTTTGCAGATGTAAAAACACGTTGCTTAAATTTTTCGTATGGTTGATTTTAGCTCTTATATTACAGCGAAAGAAATATAGATAATATATCTAAATTTTATTTAAAATTGAGAGCAGAAGGATATCTCATTTCGTTCTTGAGTTATTGCATTTTATGTCCGATGGGCGGACTCGCGCGACGCGCCCATAGGCGTTCCTGCGCATCGCGAATCACGTGGTCATAATAACCGTCATATCTCATAAACGATTCAGGATATGGAAACGAGGTCTTTTGCAAATGTTAGCACACGATGAGACACATATGTCGTACAGTGAATACTCGAAACTTTTTCATTGACTGAAAAAAGGAAGTAACTCGTCCACGGCAGTGACCATGCAATGTTGACTGAATCAGAGGAGGATCGTAATAACGGGCAAAGCTTATGTAATTGGGGTAAACACATGAAAGATCGGTAATGAGAATCAGAAAACTTGAAGGTTTCGTGTAAATATCACTGCTTGGAAAGACACTGGAGTAAGCAAAATCGTTTAGGTAGTAAGGAAATTTGGTGATAGGAAACAGAAAGTGGTTGGAGACACGAGCGAGGTGGCGCACTGGTTAACACACTGGACTCGCATTCAGGAGGACGATGGTTCAAATCCGCGTCCGGAGAACCAGATTTAAGTTTCCCGTGACTTCCCTAAATCGCTACAGGCAAATACTGGGATCGTTCATTTGAACAGGCTTGGACGATTTCCTTCCCCATCCTTGACATAATCCGAACTTGTGCTCCGTCTCTAACGGCCTCGACGTCAAAGGGACATTAAACCCATTCTTCCTTCCTTCCTCCTATTTGGAGGAAATAGGAAATAAAATATTTGTGAGTTAAAGAACTTTTGGAAAAGTGAAAGTTATGTTGACATCAAAAAAGAACTGTGATAAAAATTTCGGCACGTGGTATTTATAGAGTGTAGTGTTGTATGACAGCGGATCATGGGCAGTGAAAAAGAAAGAGGGAAAACACTTCGATACCTGTGAAATGTCGTTCTGGAGAAAAATGCTAAATATTAAATTGACTGACAGAATGACGAATGAAGATGTTTCTAAGAACAGGAAAGGAAAAGACACTAGTGTGATCGGTAAGAATGAGGAATACATTTTGATGGGACGTGTATTGCGAAGAAATTTCACATAACAAAGAGCCATTAAAGGGAAGAGCGAAAGAAGAATAAGAAGAAGACTGACTCATAACAGGTGTACTAAAGAAGAAGAAATAAAAAAGCCTGGCATCACTGTTGGTGGGGATTGAAGTTGATAAGGCTCAAGAATGTTTGTGTTAAGTTACCTGATGGCCAGAAGGTGATCATCAGGGCGGTGTAGGTGGTGAGGATGGAGATGAATGTCGCGACGAGGCTCATTTTCAGCGTCAGCACGCCTGCCAGATTGGCCTCTGGACGCTCCGAGGTCGTCTGAAGCGCCAGCAGCCGCAGCTCGCGGTGGGCGGCGCCGCCCATGCGCCTCCCTTCCATCAGCAGCTCCCAGCACAGCCTTTGTGTGCGCCCCGCCTCTACCTCCACACAGTGGGCGGGGACCACCAGTAACAACAGGAAGCTTGTTTGGAAGAATATTCCCAGATGATACTGCCATTTCATGCCATTCAGGTCCATATCTAGGAATAACACTTTTGTAAAACTGAAATACAACATTATGACACTCATTGCCGAAATGGCTACGAAATACAATATTAAGAAACTTGCGTGAGCGGAGGATACCACCGTCGACAGTTCACACAGCCCCATATACACTCTCCTGACTGATCGCACATGTTCCGACATGCAATAGACACACCCATGGCTGACATCTAGTTCTTTCACTGGCGCAGCCCACCCTGTGGGGTTCACTTGCCTATGGCATGTCGCGCCTAAGTTATCACGCATTTCAAGTATGCAAATATACAAGTGTGAGATTCTCTGCCTTATCACAAGCTGCAAATTCAAAAATCGTAAAACTGTTAGTATACCTGTTCCATAATTGTACACACAATAAATTCCTGTTACCACTAAGCTCTGATCAGTCTTGGCAGTGATTCCAGCAGCAATCAATATACCACAAACAACAAACAATAAAAGCAGCTGCAGCTTTATGAACATTCCCTCTCTCCTAGTCTCTTTCTTGATGTGGACAGACAGAATTCTGTCACAAGCCGTAATTAGCTCAAGCATATATTCATACTTTTTTTGGTTGAAACAAGCATCAGAGATTACAGGAACTAAATTCAGAACTACGTAACATATATTTCCTATAAGAGTAATACAGTCTATCACAGAAAATATCTTTACCGAACAATAAGATAAGATTGAATAAGTTAATGCAGACACCAGTTGTGCTGAGCAGGCGAGGATAAGCGTCACCAAATCCGATCTGCATCTTCTGAATGACGCCGTCCTCACATCGACAGTAAACGGCATCAGGCCAAACAGCTTGCATACGACATGGAACGGTTTGCTCCCCAGTAGGAGCTTCCTAGTGATTTCTGTCACTGTGCCGGTGTCCATGTTTACTGACGTCATCTGAAAAAGTAATATATGCTGCTTGTATGTTACAAGTGCCAAAGTATTTATTATTTGCATTGCTGCCAAAAGAAAATCTTTTCCCTCTGTCTATCAAGGTGTGGGTAATGAATATACTTATAGTGTCAAACCTTTTCATCATATTTGCCAGATCTTCCACTGTGTGTCTGCTTCAAGAATAAATTGTTAACTATACAACACTGATGGGAATTTACACCCTGGAACTTTCATTTTACGAATCATTAGGAGAGTTATAAGGGAAATAAAGCGTGAACCAAAGCCAGGAAGGGGATTTAACTGTGAATAACATTTTTTATCATTCGTTTCCCTTGATAGTTTACAAGCTAAAGACAAAGCATGCTCAGTCTCTTGCCCTTCCTCTGTCAGAATCTGAAACAAAAGTAAGGGGAAACAATAAATAAAATAAAATTGTTCACAATTTCAAGGCCACTGTAACTTTTGATTCACCCTGTACTTTACATTGGAATGTTCAGCTACTCTTATTGAAGTTTTCATCCTTGATAATTGCTAGCCTCATTGGAAATTGATCAGAAGCAGGCAGTAAATTTGTCAGAAGATAAATATGAGAGAAGGAAGCAGAGTCCAATAAAGCAGTGATTGAAAGTCATCAAGCAATGAGCCGACAGCATCAGTAGCTGGGCAGCGTGGCAATACTTAACTAGTACAAGACACTTCAATACACAAAGTATTAGGTTTGTGACGTTACGCATATTTAGGCGAGCTAATCGGCCGCCCAATATTGGCACGAGGTAAGATGAATTTTTGTACGGCTGAATGCTAGCGGGCCCACATCTCAGGGCACCCCTGGCAGATCCGGCTTCCGGCTAGGCGAACAGTATGAGCGAGTCCAGGAACAAAGACTAGCAGCGTATTCAGAAATGGGGATGTTCCCTAAAGTGGGAATTTTGACGGCCGTTACATGTGTGGCCTTTGTGCAGGAGGTGCTCCAAGAAACGGCGGAGTATCGGACAATCTTAAAGATAGCTAAGTTACAGCTCTCTGACATTCGACAACAACCCACATCAAATACTATTAATGCAAATATGAATACAATGTCGATCTCAGAAAAATGAGGGACATCCAGTGACACTACAGTATTTCAGTCAACAGTATTTCAAAAACTACAGAAGTTAATATTTCACAGTGAATAAATATTTGCACCATGGACCTCTGAATTAACAACTTTTAATCACTTCATGCAATTTCAACAAACCATATCTGAGATGACAGCATTGCACCAAAGCTACAATCTCTGATAGCTACGTTTCTGTATCTATTTTATTTATTGATTCACAATTTCTTTTGTATCTTTTTCCATTATGCAAATGTTTGTCACAACACTGTGTTCTTCACATTTACACAGAGCACAGCATTAAAACGTCACGTTTTGTAGTACTTGTGTATTTATTTAATGAACACTTTACTATTTTGCCAGTAACTTTATTCAAAGGTTGACTGCAAGTGGTATTAAAATATGTGGTAATTTACAAGTGGTCTGTCACATGTGTTAGCGGACACCACCATTGAAAAGTGGACCAAAAGACACTTCTGTCAAGAAGGCACAAATAACTGTTTAAAGAGTACTTAAGAACAATCTGTTGTCATTTATGATGAACAAACTTGCGAAAGAATGCTGGCTTATTTATTTATGAGCCAACTTTTATTTACATTTATTGCAAACGATCTGAGTGTAACTGAATGTTCATTACATTTCTTTATTCAGATGGTGTTGTAATATATTAGTTTAGTCCGGGATGAGGTCAACTTGAATGAAATCATGTCTGTAGAGCTTATGGATCATCTCTGGTTGACAGCTGAGTTAATGCGTTGTTCTCCAGCAACGCTTTAGAAAGTTTCTTAATTGCCATCTTCAGGCGAAGATGATAAATAAGATAGCAAGTAAGAAACTTGCTGAAACGTTGCTGGACAACAACGCATTAACTCGGCTGTCAACCCGAGAAGATTTTATCATCGAGATTCGCCGAGAAAGCCTGCATTCTCCTATAGGACATGAATGTCCAAAACGTAGATCATAATATAGGACACCATGATATGGTAGACAAGCAAACGGTTTAATCAGAGATCTGACGTTAGTGAGTACATTATTTTAAAAGAACCTTGCGCGCTGTACAAATCGATATCTGTATTATTAGAGTATTAGTCGTATTATAGTATTCTATTTTATCTTCCCTCCTTTTATCATCCGTCACATTCTTCCATCATATAATTTCTACACTGCTACCCTGAGTTCTTTGGTGAGAGACTGCTACACCTGCTAGCATCTGGAGTCACAGTGAAATGTAGTGAGAAATATAGTGCTAAGAGCTAAAGTATCTTGGCTTTGTTCTTGTCTACAATAAAGCTCATGGAACTCAAATTTATATTTAGTCGCGTTTGTAAAAATTTTAATTTGGAACACAGTAGATTACATGTATGTTATCTTGGAAATGATCAGGGCTATATAATATAAGAGATGGCGAAATACACTTGGACCTTTATTTCCTGTGCTTAAGGACTCGTCTGTTATCGTTGCATGATTAATGTCAAACCAACATCTGGCCGAGCGGCTCTAGGCGCTACAGTCTGGAACCGCGCCACCGCTACGGTCGCAGGTTCGAATCCTGCCTCGGGCATGGATGTGTGTGATGTTCTTAGTTAGGTTTAAGTAGTTCTAAGTTCTAGGGGACTGATGACCTCAGAAGTCAAGTCCCATAGTGGTCAGAGCCATTTTTTGAAACCAACATCGGCCCTTCCATCCACTTTTGTAAATGTTATATTTATTTAGCTAGTATTTGTTCTTTTCATATTTATAGGAGATGTAGCTTGGGGTCTGAGTTATCGATCTGAGCTGGGGACAGATCCTGTTATTATAAGGTTTATTATTGTTGTTGTGGTCTTCAGTCCAGAGACTGGTTTGATTCAGCTCTCCATGATACTCTGTCCCGTGCAAGCTTCTTCATCTCCCAGTATCTACTGCAACCTACATCCTTCTGAATCTGTTTAGTGTATTCATCTCTTGGGTCTCCCTCTACAATTTTTCCCCTCCACGCTGCCCTCCAATATTAAATTGGTGATCCCTTCATGCCTCAGAATATCCCCTACCAACCGATCCCTTCTTCTAGTCAAGTTGTGCCACAAACTCCTCTTCTCCCCAATTCTCCTCTTCTCTCCAATTCTATTCAATGCCTCCTCATTAGTTATGTGATCTACCCATCTAATCTTCAGTATTCTTCTGTAGCAAAGGTTTATTATTAGTTGTTTCGTGAAAGCAATTTTTCTTGACTTACTGTAGCCCTTGTCGTAACTAAGTGGGTCTCATTTTTACACTACTGGCCATTAAAATTGCTACACCAAGACGGGTATTCATTGGACAAATATATTATACTAGAACTGACATGTGATTACATTTTCACCCAATTTGGGTGCATAGATCCTGAGAAATCAGTACCCAGAACAACCACCTCTGGCCGCAATAAAAGCCTTGCTACGCCTGGGCATTGAGTTACACAGAGCTTGGATGGCGTGTACAGGTACAGCTGCCCATGCAGCTTCAACATGATACCACAGTTCATCAAGAGTAGTGACTGGCGTACTGTGACAAGCCAGTTGCTCGGCCACCATTGACCAAACGTTTTCAGTTGGTGAGAGATCTGGAGAATGTGCTGGCCAGGGCAGCAGTCGAACATTTTCTGTATCCAGAAAGGCCCGTACAGGACCTGCAACATGCGGTCGTGCATTATCCTGTTGAAATGTAGGGTTTTGCAGGGATCGAATGAAGGGTAGAGCCATGGGTCGTAAAACATCTGAAATGAAACGTCCACTGTTCAAAGTGCCGACAAGAGGTGACCGAGACGTGTAACCAATGGCACCCCATACCATCACGTCGCGTGATACGCCAGTATGGCGATGACGAATACACGCTTCTAATGTTCATTGACCGCAATGTCGCCAAACACGGATGCGACCATCATGATGCTGTAAACAGAACCAGGATTCATCCGAAAAAAATGACGTTTTGCCATTCGTGCACCCAGGTTCGTCGATGAGTGCACCCTCGCAGGCACTCTTGTCTGTGATGCAGCGTCAAGGGTAACCGCAGCCATGGTCTCCGAGCTGATAGTCCATGCTGCTGCAAACGTCGTCGAACTGTTCGTGCAGATGGTTGTTATCTTGCAAAGGTCCCCATCTGTTGACTCAGGGATCGAGACGTGGCTGCACGATCCGTTACAGCCATGCGGATAAGATGCTTGTCATCTCGACTTCTAGTGATACGAGCCCGTTGGGATCCAGCACGGCGTTCCGTAGTACCCTCCTGAGCCCAGCGATTCCATATTCTGCTAGCAGTCATTGGACATCGACCAACGCGAGCAGCAATGTCACTATACGATAAACCGCAATCGCGATAGGCTACAATCCGACCTTTATCAAAGTCGGAAGCGTGATGGTGCGCATTTCTCCTTCTTACACACGAGGCATCACAACAACGTGTCACCAGGCAGCGCCGATCAACTGCTGTTTGTGTATGAGAAATCGGTTGGAAACTTTCCTCATGTCAGCACTTTGTAGGTGTCGGCACCGGCACCAACCTTGTGTGAATGCTGTGAAAAGTTTATCACTTGCATATCACAGCATCTTCTTCCTGTCGGTTAAATTTCGCGTCTGTAGCACGTCATCTTCGTGGGGTAGCAATTTTAATGGCCAGTAGTATAGATTGGAAGCAATATAATAAAATGTGTCCGTTGAGTGCTTTCCAGTGTCCCACATACTTTCACCGTTCTTCAGCTACTCACCGTGAGCATAGTCACATTATGAGGTAGCACCACACGTAGTACACGTGGGTTAAGTCAAGCGCAGTGCAGACAAGTACACAGTTCAGAGCGGTAAGGCATAAGGGCGCTTAATAGCACCACATGAAATTCTTAAAAGAACTGCATGTGCACGAACATTTTTCAGTATTTCTCTGCGAAACTTATCTCATTCAGTATCTCTGATCACGTTGAAATAAGGTCTTAAAATTATGAACAACTTAGATGTTTTAAGTATAATGCCTTTCGCTAAGTCCGTACTTATTATTTATTTCATTTGTCCACACAAATAATATCAGTGAAAAACAGTCAATGATTTCGTCAAGCCCTGGATCAGCGATAAAGTGCTCTACTGTTTGAACAGTTATGAATGACAATCGCCATCCATAGTATCGCTGAAATATGCAGTCAATTTATTGTTACAATTTCAATTGCGAAATGATCATGAATATTTTTTCTGGAACCACTGACAGTCACAATTTTTGCTGCGTTCCTCATTTACAATGTTAGCTTTTAGTGTGAGCAGATACCAGGCGGCGCATACCCAAGAAGAATCCTTCGCCGCTGGACTAGTTGGCTCCAGATCGCTGCTATCATTCACGTCAACGATATATGTCGCTTGCAATCTGGCAGTTCTGGAGAATTGCAGAAGTGTTAAAGACAGCTATTCTTACTTGTAAGGCCCCAGAGCACCTGTCAATTTGAAGTATCATTAAGGGGATGGGTAAGCTTCTCGGACATGAAACTCAGTGGAGAATCTACAACAGAGGGCTCATTGGTTCTGCGCCGATTTCGCCTGTAGATTTCTTGACATTTGCTATGGGCAGACACCACTAAAGTCTAATCCACGAACTGTGGCGGTTCTCGCATGTCAAGGCACGGACAGGGATGGATTGTTGCAGATTCCAGTCGGCGGTTGCGGTACGCGCAGGCGCATGCTTTACGCTTGAAGAAAGAGTATATCCAGCAAATTATGTCTCTCGCTTTCTTATGCAGAATTTCTCACCTACCACCACCATCAGTGATGAGAACTCGGCAACAAACGGAATAGAAATTCACTAAATAACCCTCTACTATCACATTTAATGCTCGCATTAGCTGCAGCGTTCGCAGTAGAGCGCTGAGACAACTATTGAACGCTCATTGGCTGTTGGAGAATGAGTCACGTAGATGCGCAGAACAGGCCTAAACACCACAGCCTTCGTTGGTGACTCCAATTATAGTGATTCCAAATTGAAATTTTCACTGTGCAGCTTAGTGTGCGCTGATATGAAATTTCTGCTGCAGTTTAAAATTTTCATTCTAGAAGTATCGCTGGGCTGTGGTTTGGCCGTATCTCCGCAGTATCAATTTCCTGGGGGGTAACAAAATACACTTCAGACTTGATCGTTGCACCATGAGGGAGGACATAAAACAGAAGATCGTCGACATGACTTTACCGGCTGAAGGTCCGGCTTTGAGCTTTGTCTTCGCAGAAGAGATGGTGTGGCACCACTCCACGGACTGGCGTTTTGTTTCTGGTTCGAAGTGATGCACTCATGCTTCATCGTCTTTGACGATGTTCGACAAAATATTGTAACGATCAGCCTCGTAACGCGCAGGCAGTTCCGCACAGACGGTCCTTCGATGCTCTTTATGTTCTTCTGTTGGATGGCGAGGAACCCATCGGTCACACACATTTGAGTACCCCAACCGGTAGGTGAGCGTGTCAGCAGTACCAACAAAGACGTCCCATCGTGCAGCGAAGGTGTGATTGGGATCCGTCATTCACTTGGAATGGAAGTATCCGCATGCTCCAACATTGCAGGAATCACAATTGTGTGCAGCCGCCCGACACGCGGTGGGTCATAGAAGTTCGCGCGATCTTGTTGCAATAATGACTCACTGTGTTTTTGTTCACTGCTGGTATCCGTAGATATTTTGCAAGCAGCTACGAGTATGAATAAATGCAATGCTCTGATTTTCCACCAAAAGAAACTCAATAACAGCTTTCTGCTTGGACCGCACATCCGCTACAGACGCCATTTTCAAAGTTATATATAGCGCAGCCACCTATTGGAATTTCGTGAAACTATAGAGGCCGAAGAGAGACCATTCCGAAATATCGTACGACAAATTTCACTTTTTTTTCAACTGAAGTTCGACAAGAAACAAAACTGTGATGCATTTCTTATTGAACGCCCGTCACATAATAAGCATAAGAGTCCAACCTCATACCACTCTTACGTCCCAGTATTGCAGACACCCCTCTGTCCTGTGAATATGCACGCCAAAGTCACATGGAAGACACGCAAATTGCTATGAAAGTCAAGTAAAAATGAAAATTCCTTCGCGATGCTTCTCAAAAAATAATTTTGTATTGAATCACACAAATATAATAAAGTGATAGCGAATATCTTCACAATTTGTATGTCATTAGGAAGACACAGTGTTACCCGACCTAACAGCTGAGTACGTTAAATTGTCCGCTTTTGGGAAACGGGCGAGGCTTGCCAGCCTCAGACAGAATCTGCCCAGCGGGTTAACAAAGAGGGTCAGTACGTGGGCCAGCCTGAATGTGGTTTTAGGCGGTTTCCCACATCCGACTAGGTGAAAACCTGGCTGGTACCCTCAGCGTGCAACGACACGATCCTAAATCATTTCGAAAACGTTCTCACACTTGCACGTGAGAAAATACTCGACACAGACAGTTAGGGTACACAATTTCCGTCGTGGGGTTATGTGGTGCCAAGGGGAAAGGCTTCTGGCCACCCGCTACCACATCAACACTACCAAATCCGTAATAACAGACCAACCCCTTTGAAACACGGATTAAGCCCAGGAAGAGGAAAAAGAAGTAGAAAAAGAGGAACTAGAGAAAGACATAGTATTGCAACATAAGCTTACTTTAATTTCTGGATAGGTGTAGTTAGCACGGTGCACAAAACCACCTCGGTGTGTGGAGGGCTAGGGAGAAGAGAGTTGTTAACTAATCAAGCGAATGGCTTTTGAGAATATTAGCTGAGTGATCAATATCTTTGCAGACGGGCACTGTACTTATGAGATGAAGCCTAGAATTAACTCTCCAGAGTTAAATTTCCTCTCCCCTTAGTAATTAACGAATGAGCCTCTTGACCATCGATAACAAACGTAAACGTCCTGTCGATAGTCAAAGCATCACTGAATAAACAGTAGTCAACAGACGCCCGGACGGCAATGCTTGACACGGATGCAGTAGTTCTGTATCCAGTATTTCGTCAGGAAATATGTGAAAGAGTGCTTGGCCGCTGACCACTACAGTGTTGAGCAACCTAAACCCAAACAATAACAACTAAAAATCGGTGATTGCAGATCATAAGCTCTAAGCTATACATCAATTTCTTTCCTTAACTTCCAAAACCCACCATATGTTCTCAAGGAGTGGCATCTTATGAATAACGGGTGTGTACCAGTTTCAGAACAAAGACTCCACTGTTCTCCTTAAGTGAACAAACCAGTCGTTTGCGATAACCTAATTTAATGACCCTTTTGTAAAGAAACTGTTCACTTGGGTGCATGTATTCTTTATTTGTGTCACATGTAATGGTCAATAGCTGTCATGATCATTACCATAATTTATGGACAAGATGACCACCTAGTGGCTTCAGGTTTACCCAAGTGTTGAATGATTTTATCTAGGTGATGTCATTTTTATGTGATGGTAGTTTATGACCCAAAAATGACACCTGTAACCGTCCCAATGTGCTATAATTCGTCATCCCCCTCCACATCACCACTGCCAGCACTGATCCTTAGCATCCCCGAGATTGTCATTCTTAATGTGGATCTCACTGGAGCAGCAGCGGCAGTAGCAGTAAATTCAGATGATGTTGCAGATTTCCACCATAGCATAGCATGCAGATATACTGGCTTTGTTTTCACGTTTGTTCAGCTCCCACACTGTTTTCTGCGATATACGACGTTATTTATGGTTTCGTGGGTATTTTTGAGGAAGATGCAGGTTTTCATTGCTGTTTTCTTATTCCTCTGCACTTTTCTACAAGATATATGTAAATATGGGTTTAACTGAAATTCCCCCCCCTCTCCCCTCTTTTTAAGAAGATACACGTAAATATATGTTTCGTGACTAATTTTACCGATTTTTTGAGACAACACACATAAATATGGGTTTTGCTGCTATTTTATCGATTTTTTGAAAACACATGTAAAAATATACGGCTTTAAATTTTGAATAACACCGCCAACACATGACACGGTTTACTGTTTTTAGGCGAGTCGTTAGAATTTTGTCGACTATCCCTCAACGTCCCGAAAACACCTAACTATTCAGCAAGATCGACTTAAATACGGAACTTTGTATGTGTAGCAACTAACACCATTGTGAATACCCTACGAGCCTATCAACAATGACACTATTTACAGTTATTGAAAATTTTGTCGATTTCCACCGCAAATAGCCACTTTCTTCAGGAAGACACACAATAACGTGAATAATGCAGCAGGCGTATGTTTCGCTCAAAGTAAATTTATCTCTCCGCGCTTTTAAAGTATGACGTAACTATCAGCTCCCATAACAATATATGATTATACCAGATTTGTAAAAAAGAACTGCTGTAACACTTCTGCAGAGGGAGCTATACATTCTACTCGCGAAGTCTGCAATGGCCCAGTGGAGTCTTATGTTTCTGTGACCACCGACCGCATCTAACCATCACTCACAGTTCGCATTTTACTACTTCGCTTTAACTACTTCCTTCCTTTCCCCTACGTATTCGAACAGACTGAATGGGCTAGCTGCGTCCTATCCTGAAAGCTTGCACACGTTTCCAGAGGTACGTGACGTCATTTGTTTCATTAAAACTCACGTTCATTTATTGTTTGGCAATTCTAGTATAATTTTTTCCCGTCTTTCCGGCCGAATGATAATCGATGAATGTTTCAACATTCCAATTCCGGCAGATGGCACTGCCCTCATTTTAAGTTTCACTGTCGGAGCGATAAAATACGCAATTTGTCACTTCTATTAGTCGAGAAGCATGTCTGTTTTTCATCTGCAGCTAGAACTATTCGAAAATAGCTCATGGAAAAAAAAGGCCTTTCCGTTAGTCAGAATTTTTGGGCTGCATAGTAGTCCCATAATCTGATCCGTTGGATTTTTATATCTAGTCTGCCTATCAAGATATCAGTCTATCAATTTAATGGTTGACAAAACTCACAGAAGAATGTACACTACCACCCAGTCTTCTCACGCACTCACGAAGACTGTTGAAGTAAAGCTATTATCTTCCATAACTGAGCACTCGGAAAAAAAATGTTAAATTATAAGTTAACTCTGTGTTGGTAATGTTCAACATTTTCTTCCACAGGTCATCGAGAAGAACCTTTGTCTATTTAGCTTGATGTTACAGACTGCGTCAGGCTATATGTTCATCGTCATTTATTACATAATAATTATTTAACCGTGTTATTCCATACTTTGATAGCGTAATTTTAATTGGAGGTGGGAACCGCCGACCAGCTCTAATAACAAGAGCTAATCCTTCGTGAATGACACCGCTTTTCCCCTCATACTCTTGTCTTTTAAAGTGCCTCAATTTAAAAACTTCAACCATCTATATATAGATGTCCAACGGAGCAGTAATATCGTCTTTCTTTTTTTTTTGTCCTATCCTATTTATAGAGAGAAAAGAAAAAGGCAGAACTTCTGCTGCTGAATGTCTCTCGGTAAAAACCTCCCTTATTTTCTCACTGCAGTCACTTCATGAAACATATGTGGGAGGGAGCAATATGTATCCTCACAATGTTTAGAAGAAGCTGTAAAATGATCACCTCGCTACCTCCCTTTTGCCAGAGTAGCGTTTGCCCTCCTACATTCTCATGAATCTTCCAGTCTCCGAAGTAAGCCTTTTGCATCCACATGCTTTTCAAGAGTGAGGTTGGCTCTAGCTATCCCAGCCAAGTCACAGACCTCTGTTAATTATTTCGAAATCCCATCACGTTGTGACAGCACTATTCCATTAGTCGTAATTATGTCCAACCCTCAACCGTCACCGGATATGTAGAGAACTATTACAACGAGAAAAATAGCACACTAACATGTAGGGGAAAATTCACCAACTTGGGGATTCGTACCTCCAGATATTTTACTATCGGTAGTGTTTCCAGTGATTTGTAGTCAATGGCGTAATAGGACAGTAGCAGGTCACTTAAATTATTTTACATACAATATTTACATTTATCTGCATTCAGCTCCAACGCCCACCTGTCCTTAATCATCTGCAAATCATTATAGATTACCGCTGTCACCACCCTGCTATACGCAAGAGCAGACATCTAAACACATATTTCACAAATCACTTTACAGTCCAAGGCGTAGGTTATGTCGAAGCACTGTTATTGATTGTTTTGTGTCTGTTCCACTCACATTCTCTGTGTACCTCTATATATTCCTTAATCCGCCCTACGGTAACTTCGCCAGATATAGATTTTTTTTAATGACCAAGAGAGCCTTACTGCTGCCCCTTTGCTATATGATGCCTTATCAAAAGAATTTAAAGGGGTAATCCACGCAGTTCATCAATATCAAATGATTGTCTACCAATATGTCCCTCTAAGTGTCCTAATCGCCTTTATTATATTACTATGATCACTACGCTAGAAAAACAATAGCAAAAGGGTATCAAGGTCTTATTTGAATCCACAGCGTTTCGCGAGAAATAAGTCTTTTTTTCAGTTGGAATACACTGAGATAATCCGATTTTAACAGCGTCGCTATGCTTCCAGCACATTGTATTAACTGAATCATTTCTACTGATGCAGCTGGTTCACACGATCAAGCACAATTCAGAATTACTGTAACTGCAGGGAAAAGACTTTGGGATTAATCACAGTGTTGTTCACCAACCCCCCACCCGTTATTCGGAAATGGGCTGAACATGAAATCTTATTCCAATTAGACCAATGGACATTGTGCGTACTAAAAGTGGTACTATTTTTTTTTTGTTATTCGAAACCAACCCACCAGTATTTACAAGTCTATGCGAGATTTATTGTTAGTTAGCTGACATGCAGAGGGGATTTACAGTTGCTCGCCTGCCACATGCAAGTCGACCTGTCAGTTCTTAGTGCTTCGGTTACTTCCCTTAAGATTACAGCAAATGATTCTGAGTCTTATATACACATTCTACTTCAGCTCGCTCCATATGCTTACTGCTAGGCAGTTTACTGCAGTTAATGCTTCCGATAGCGTGTACGGAATTTTTACTCATTTTAATGTGTCATAGATTTAGTTACGTCCACGTTAGCTACCAGCCCGACAACAGGTCTTCCCACCTGCTTCTAGTCAACTCCATCCCCTCCAAACATCCTAAGTCTAAAACAAATACGCCACGCCACAGTGAACGATCCTTCCTCGGGCATGGTTGTCTGTGTTTGTCCTTAGGATAATATAAGCTAAGTAGAGTGTAAGCTTAGGGACTGATGACCTTAGCAGTTAAGTCCCGTAATATTTCACACACATTTGAACATTTTTTTATCATTTCTCACAGTCAGGAGCAGAACACATATACGCAGAAATTAATATGGATGCAGTGGAAATATAGGAAGTCTGTCTATAGCACAACTTGTTGAGGCTGAAATGGACCATCAGTTTCTACTATTACAATGGCCTTCTATAGATCAGCTCTAGCTTCTGGATCCGGATAAAAAGCGAGATTTTTTTTCGCAGAATGGAAATGTACAACCACCTAATGCAGGCAGGATATTATCCCGCTAAAAAGATTTTCGCTCTTAAGCTCTAATTTATAAATATAGAATTCGACTGCTTGAGTTTGATCCTATCTAAATGCTAGCGATACGGGAGTACATTTTAAAAATCAGCATGGAGTGTATATGGTGTAGAAGCCTGTAGTTTTAATGGAACATTTGTTGATGGTCGGATGGAATACCACAGTCTGCATCACTGTTCTTAAATGTCCCGGACAGATGTTTGAAAACTATGTTACAGACATCTGAATCCATTGCTTCACAGGACAGCTGGGTATTTCATCGTAACGAAATTACATTTCAAAATGAGGAGTCTATATATATTTGTATGGCACAGAAGACTGTAGTTTAATGGAACATTTGTTAACGGGTGAGGGCGTACCACACACAGCGTCACTTTACTTAAGGGCACTGACGGACGGTTAGAAACTACGGACAGTATGACGCAAATAATTTTTTTTTGTATATGCTTTGAATTCCACATTTATTGCATCCAAAACCTGTTGGAGTAAGTACACCATCTTGTATTGAACTTCCGTTGACCTCAGAATGACTGAGTGACCGAAATCACAAGCACCACAAGTCAGTCCCAACGACGCCACTACCATAATCAAGACAATACCACAGATCTACTCTCGCTCCACTATAGCACTTACCCGTTCCTGCATCCAGATATGGTTATGGTACTTTGACGCTTTAGAAATAAGCTCTCCAATGGCCCTCGACCTGTTAATTTTATCGTATTAACACCAAACACAATGAGTATTGAAGCACTAACATTGCTGCTGTCGAAGACAGGAATGTCGCGACAGATTTTACCATAATTAGCCGTCAACTGTACCACGATATACTCGTATGACAGTTTGTCGCACAGGTTTTCCTACTCCGTTTGAACGAGCCCCTCTTTCGTACCTCACCATATATTTTCAATTTCCACTCCAACTCGAGGCCATTGTCAGCTGATATCTTGACATTAACATGCATAACCCGTTTGTGGTTAGATGATTCGTACTGGGGAACAGTAACGTCGGTTCAGCAGCTCAGCACCACCTAGTCGATGTCTACCAATTATCTGAGTCCACATCTGTTCGTGTTACATGGGTGATCTGCGAAGCAAAGGAAACATTTGTTTCCTGCTAGGATTGTACAGGTTAGCACACTCCAATTTAGAACGTAAATGGAAAAAAAATCTCTATAAAGGGTGACGTATCTCTCCCAGAAGCGTAATGGTGGATTATGGTATGTACGGTTTAGTGTTGGCAGAAAAGCCAACACTGTTTTTCTAGAGGAGGACGAAATGCACGCGTTTAATTACACGTTGACTGGCGTGAGGTCTGGAACAGGACAATATCTTGAGAATTGCAAATAAAGTACGTATTTGATATAATACTTAACTTTAATCCACAATTGTAGAACATCTCTCGTTACGGTACATGCTTCATAATATTAATTATCAACTGCTATGGCGCCTTGCTAGGTGGTAGCAAATGTAGCTGAAGGCTATGCTAACTATCGTCTCGACAAATGAGAGCGTATTTGTCAGTGAACCATTGCTATGAACGTCGGCTGTACGACTGGGGCGAGTGCCAGTACGTCTCTCTAGACCTGCCGTGTGGTGGCGCTCGGTCTGCTATCACTGACAGTGAAGTGTGGTGTCTGGCGGTGACACCACATACGGAACTATATAGACAATCATTTTTTTACTTGATCAGTGCGTGAGAGTGGGATACAATAGTAATCGATAATGTTGTTGTTGTTGTTGTTGTTGTTGCAGTCTTCTGTCCGAAGATTGATTTGATGCAGCTCTCCATACTGCGCTATCCTGTGCAAGCCTCCTCATCTCCAAGTAACTACTGTAATCTACATCCATCTGAATCTGCTTGTTGTATTCAACTCTTGGTCTCCCTCTACGATTTTTACCGTCCACTCTTCCCTTCAGTACTAAATTGGTGATCTTTTGATACCTCAGAATGTGTTCTACAAACCGATCCCTTCTTCTAGTCAGGTTGTACCACAAATTTCTCTTCTACCCAATTCTATTCAGTACCTGCTCATTAGTTACGTGATCTACCCAACTAATGTTCAGCATTCATCTGTAGCAACACATTTCAAAACTTCTATTCTCTTCTTGTCTAAACTGTTTATCGTCCATATTTCACTTAACTACAATCCATACAAATATTATCAGAAAGAATTTTCTCACTCTTAAATCTATACTCGATGTTAACAAATTTCTCTTCTTCAGAAACGCTTTTCTTGCCATTGCCCGTTTGCATTTTGTATCCTTCCTATTTCGCCCATTATCAGCTATTTTGCTTCCCCAATAACAAGGCTCATCTACTACTTTAAGTGTGTCATTTCCTAATCTGATTCCCTCAGCATTACTTTATCTAATTAGACTACATTCCATTATCCTAGTTTTTCTTTTGTTCATTTTCATCTTACATCCTCCTTTCAAGGCACGGTCTATTCGGTTCAGCTGCTCTTGCAAGTCCTTTGCTGTATCTGTCAGAATTACACTGTCATCGGCAAATCTCAATGTTTTTATTTTTTCTTCTTGGCCTTTAATTCCTACTCCAAATTTTTCATTACGTCCAGCCGAAGCGGGCCTAACACTTTTGCACCCCGTGTTCGAAATTCGATTATTACTTTCATTTTTTTTTTTTTTTTTTGATTTATGAGTATCTACCCATGTTCGGAGAAGATTACTAAGCGAATGGTTCACAATGTACACTGAAATAACGTTTTCCTTATTGGTCTACTAACTGCATGTCTGAGTCGCCTCATTCTCTGGGCATCCGTACTATTCTTATTGTATAAATCCATTAACGATAGTTACAATATAACAGCTGCTGATGCTTTGCTTCCGGCCGCAGGTTCGAATCCTGCCTCGGGCATGGATATGTGTGATGTCCTTAGGGTAGTTAGGTTTAATTAGTTCTAAGTTCTAGGCGACTGATGACCTCAGAAGTGCTCAGAGCCATTTGAACCATTTTTGATGCTTTGCTAAGAGACGTGAAAAGTGCATTTTAGATGACAATTTATATTTTCAGTACACCTCGATTTTTGAGTTTGACCATAGTAAATTCTCGACAGTGTCACACTAACGGGCCCTTCCAGCTATCAAATTATTCGTATGAGAATTACCTAAGCGTAATTGCTAGAACACTCAACTGCTTTGTGTAGTACTCCGTTTTGGGGTGTATATGACTCGGAAAGCGACGTTAATCTGATTTTCAGTCCATCTTCTGTCGACGTACTGAATGCTGACTGAATGAACCGACAACTATGTGACCTCACACGTGAACTCTGTAAAGTGCTGGCTCTGCTGTGAGTCAGTGCGGAGTGGACACGTGTGTACAGATGTAGAAACGTTCACTGCAGTAAGGGGGCGGGGGTTGGAATCCTCCATCGTTACATGCCTCCATATCAATCATAATGAGTAAGGTATCACATAGTCATTCACAAGAAAAAAATCGATGTCCGCAAATCCATCCGGTAGTTATGCATGAAAGGAAAGAGACTCCTGGGTTTATTATGTTTGTGATCAGGGCTGCAGTTTGAAGCTGGTATCATATTATGCTTCACAACCCTTAAATGTTTATTTTCTTACTTCATACCGAAGTAAGTATTGTGAAACGAGAGAAGGAAATGAATCATATGCATCTCAGGAAAACTATTTACTTGTGTACTACTATCGACTGTAGAAAAACTCTTTAGTTCCTTGTGTGTGTTTTGCGTAAATTTTGATCTCATCTAATCTTACTTTGCCAGCAAATTCTCTTCCTTCAGAGGTAAGAAGAGACTCATCAATCACTGGTTAATAATCTAACGCTAACGACATAATAATTGTTCCACATGAAGGAGATTGGAAGATAATGGACGTTGATAATGAAGAGCTGCTATAAACCAACGCTTGACTGATTACGAGAACAGCGACTGCATGGGTTTTAGGGAAGTGTGTACTTCTTGTAGCCAACCCATCCACCATAATTGCGCAGGGTTTCTCCAAGGCGTCTTGGAACTGATTTAATTAATTGACCTGACAGTGTTTCGCAATGGTTTATTTCCTACCACATGTTTTTTATATTCTCCCAGAGGTCGCTTGCATTTCTAGATCCAAATGCCAATGACCTCGATACCTCTCCCTACATGTTCTCAACAGGGCTGTGGTCTGGTGATCATGGCATGAAAGCCATTACTTTTACTCTGTATTGGCCGTGAAACCATTCCTGATCGGCTCTGCTTTGATGGATGGTCCTCTGTTCCTGTAAATAAATAGATATCATCTATTTATATTTGAAGAACATATTTGTAATTTACACACTGTATTAATGCTTTTTTTTAATATTGTCTAAGCGTTCAGGTCCAGACATGGCTGAGAAGTCTATTGTAAGTTAAACATTCAGATTATGAGCGTACATTACGATAATCCATTATCATTATATGACGAGAATCTTAGCCTGACAGCAAGATAGGGAGAATGGCTAAATCAGATTAAAGGATGTGGTATCGAACTGGCAAAATGATCAGCAGACCGGTTACTCACGGATTTTGATGAGTCTTCGGTATGTCGTCGAGGTACCTGTGCTCAATACTAAAGTAGCGGCGTTTCATCCAACGGCCTCTAGTCGTATTGTCTGCACCAGTAACGGATCTCTGTGTTAAGCAAGTGAGAAAGGCGCAGCGACTATAGTTCGAGGTTATCAAGCGGATGCTACAGGTTCAAATCCCGTCCGTGTGATCTTTTTACAGAGTAATCGTATAGAATATCATTAAATAGTATATGTCGTGCTAAATTATAAAAAATTGTCAATTTAGACACAGTAATTTCATTAATAAAACAATCATTACAGCAAACTTTCTTCAAGTGTGTAGTCTGTTTGTTACGAAATGGATTACAGAATATTGTTACTCACTTTCGCTTACTGTGCTAGAACAGAATTACTGATGATATTTGTCGTAGAGGCTAGTGAAACGCAGACTGGTAGAGTATCACGCACATTAATGAAAGCTACTGCCTTCCAGGCACACGGATTTTTAAGAAGGGATAAATTCCAAAAACTGTTATTACTGCGGTCAACTTCGATGTGAACCACGCATATTTGATCATTACTGTAAAAGCAGCCGCACTAAAATGATGCAGAGTTGAAGGATGTATTTATATGGAACCTTCTCTCAAAACAATTTCTGTGCTAGTCTTTAGCAACTTGATGCACTTTGAATTTTTTTCGTGAGTGCTAGCTAGCTACATACTCAGAACAGATCCCTATTCAACATACTCAACATTTATCAAAATTTCTGGTTTACAAGTCTAGTGGTCTCCTTGTGGGAGATGGAAATCACTGCATAGTTTCAACTGCTTCGTTTTCGACAATACTGCGCAAATAAATCCCATCGATGGAGTAACAGGCAGAAACCGCACAAGGGAAATTGAAGAATATGACTTGTGCCAGCATTGTGAAAATTCTCACACGCTATGTTTATGTGATGGTAATACTAGAATGAACATTAACTATCTGGCTTAGAGGTGAAAATATACATCGAATCACATTAGTGGACGTCGTAATAACAATAATAATAATAATATCATAATAATAATGGAGAGATTATTAGAAAAACGTGGGTGCAATACAAACTACAGTTGACTGGAAAATGGTTAGTAATGAGGAGATGTACAAAATCATAGAGAAAATACTGGCAAAGCGAGGATTAATCTTTGTTGAACGTATCTACAAAATGAATGCGAAAGAGGCTAAAGAAACAAATATTCTTTTACTTCTGGAAGAATAAATCAACAGTAGAATGGGTTAAGAAGTAAGCAAAGAACTAGAAAGAAACAACATCAAAGAATCGGAACTAATAGTAATAAATCATTTTAAGAATAAAATATTGAATTTAGAAGCCTTTCAAAGCAGAAGAAATAAGAAATTGGGAACAACATAGACAGAAGAAGAAAAAGACACCATGGGAGAAAATGACGAAATACTTGAAAAATAGGAAACAACAAAAACGAAGAGGAACTGAGGTTGTTATGTTTGCCCAGTAATCCCGCATTCTCTGGCTATGTTTGCCCTTTCTCTCCTTCGTCCAAAGGGCACCGGTCTTTTTACGGGGTGATCTGTCCTGAAACCTCTTTTCTTTTAGTATCCTTCTGAGAAGTACTCCGTTTCTAATGTCACTTTCAGTTATGTTCAGTTCCTGGATGTCTTTCTTGGCTTCTGTCAGCTATGGTGTCACCATCTTCCTGCTCTTCCAGTAGTTGAGAAGCCGGCTGTTTAGTCTTGTTTGGTCCATCCTTGTGATAAGTACGTAGATAGGGAGACGTCTCTTCCTGGCTATATTTGTGATTTTTTCGGTATCATTGTATAGCTCCTGGTTTGATTGTCTTCTGTACTCACCATCTGATTTTACCGGTCCCAGAATTTTTCTCAGGATCTTCCTCTCCTGAATCTCTAGTTTATCTGTCAAGCCTTTCCTGTTCATATTCAAGCATTCTGAGGCATACAGGGCTTCAGGGCGGATAACTATATGGTAGTGCTTTAGTTTGAAATTGTGAGATTGGCATTTGTTGTTACAGATGTTTGTGGTTAATCGATATGCTTCATTATATTCTCCAGAATATTAACGTAGGCTTCTGCGTTGAAAACACCCTCAATGTGCCACAGGAACCCTGCTCCTCGAGCCGAGATATAGCCCCAAATGGCAACAGAATAGCGTCCACTTCTTTGTCATACCACGAGATACGTCGCACTAAATAGCTTTCCTTGCGGACTGCACACCCAGTAATATCAAAACCGTTTGATGTTAATAAATCCATTCACAAATTCAACAAAAGCATTTGCACAACAATAGCACCATCATAGAAGTGTAACTATAAAAAAAGGAAAACCTATTCTATAAAGAGCGCCGCATAGTGGAACAAGGTAAAGCGAGTTTTACATAAAATGCTTACATATGTGATACTATACACAATCAATTTATTGATATCTCATCTGAACTGGGGAATTACTCACGGAAGAAATGAGTCTGCTCCAGTCGAAGGAAATGTATTCTTCCCCAAAAGTCGTGCGGTCGATCTCCTGATACGCAGTCAAGCGTTCCTTCATAGCAATTCTTCCGCACAAAAGTTGATTATCCTTCAACCTCCTCCTCACAGTACTTGCACTGCCAGGAAACTCAGAAATGTCTCTCCTAGGCGCCGTCAACCGAGAAACGAATTGGTGCATATGTTGTCGAGCAGCCGTCTGTCACCTCTCTCTCTGTACAGACGGGGTCGTCCACTCGCAGTTTACATCTGGTACGGCCGGTGGCGACATACTTCTCTCCACCAACGCTCCGCCATCACTTTTGGGACGCCGCATCTCTCACCTGCCTGGGATGGGTATTATCACCCGTACTCGATCAGTGCGAAGACTCGAACTCTCGTCTCGTGATTCGAGTGAGCTACCATGATGGCTGAAACCTATGTGCGGTTTTTCTTCCTTCATTGTTATTTCGTACCCCTACCCATGTGAGCAGGGGCGGGCTGGCAGCGGCACAGTTCGCCGCTCTTCAGCCAAGAGACTGTGTAAAATAAAACGCTGCATACATGAAAGATGAGGATAATACATCAGGATAAAAGATGTAGTTTACACACGAGAAGGGGAAGCAATGGGATTTAAAATAGGGATAATTTCATGGTGCATCTTTACTTAAAATCCACGTATAATTAAAATGACACTCGACGAAAACATAGCATATAAAAATTGATAGCACGAAGAGCACAATTAAAAACGGCATTTACACTAATGAGATCCCCATGGGATGACGACACCGAGCACACGCCACACTTATGTTACATTCAAGGCGAGCACCAAAACATGACTAAGTAACTGGGTTAAAATTGGAAGGAGGTACCAAGGGAGGGGGTGGGAGGATTAGAGAGGAGGGAGAGAAGAAAGAGAGAAGGGTGGTCGGCGGACGAGGAGGGGCAGGAAGGGGTGGAAAGGGGAGAGCCGGAAGCATACCAAAGGGTGGGATTGGGGAGGGGGGAGGGAGCAACCCAGCAGGTAGTGCAAGGACTGGAATAGGTGAAGTGAGGACAGCCGTGGGGGGGGGGGGAGAGGGGGGAATAGGAAGGAGGAAATAGCAAAGGGGGAGGGGAACCTGCATATAGTGCGCGTTTAGGGCTCCTGTGGCATTAGATGTGTAATATATTTAGCAAAGACAGTGCGCTCTGGATACAGTGACTTGCGACAAGTGCAGTGATAAGCAGCGACCAATGTGTTTATGTTGACTGACCAATGGAAACTCCAACACACGGCAAGATACAAACAGGAAGACATCGTCTTGGCACTGAACGAAGTGTGCCGACATCACTAGCTGCACATTCTTTGTGTAACTAAAGTGAGACTCTGTTTCCAGATCCGATGGAGCAAATCGAACCAGTATCATGCCATTAGTCATCAGAATGTGAACCAGTGATTGACGGCCCTCTTCTTACCCTTATAGGAAGAGAAATAACTCACAAAGTAAGATGAAGAGACATCAAAATTTACGCAATACACTGAAATGGAACTAAACAGTGATCCTTCAATCGATAGTAGTAAACTAGTAAACAGCTCTTCTGAGATGCATATGATTCATTTCCTTCTCTCATATCACAGTACTTGTTTCAGTATGAAGTGAGAAAATAAACATATCAGGGTTGTGAACCATAATATGATACCAGATACAAATATCAGTCCCGATCAAAAATATTATAAAACAGAGGAGTCCCTTTCCTTTCATGAATAACGACCGTTCACAAACTGTTGTTTATGGATTTGCGGACATCGAGTTTTTCTTGTGAATGAGCCATGTCTTATCTTACTCATTATAGTATGGGAACATGTAACAATGAAGAATACCGCAGTTCCCCTGCTCCCTCCCCTTTACTGTAGTGAAAATCTTTATGCATGTATGCATTCTGGCACAATTTAGTAAGTCGACAAAAGATGGACTGAAAATCAACTTAACGTCGCTTTCCGAGTCATATACATCCCAATGTGTAGTATTACTCAAAGTAGTCGGGTGTTCCAGCAATTACACGTACATAATTCCCGTAGGAATAATTTGATGGCTGAAAGGGCCCATTAGTGTGAAACTGTCGGGCTTTATCAAGGCCAAACTCAAAATATAAATTCTCATCTATAAGGCCCTTTTCACGTTTCTTGGCAAAGCGACAGCAGCAGTTCTATTGTTACCATCGCTAATAGAATCAGAATGGTACGGGTGCCTAGAGAATCAGGCGACGTCAGCTGTCCACCTGCTTTGTATGACATTAATGCTGATGCATTTAATCTAAATCTGACTACTTACGTAAAGATAGCGTGGCGTTGTCCTATCTTCTTATGATCAGCAGCTCTTATGAGGTTCTGCCTGTATCGTCATGATCCACAACCTGTGCACTGCTGAATGACAATGAACACCTTCGCTTCTATAGGGCCTCACGGTTCCGTCAAGAACGAGCACAGAATGAAAATAACGTTTGAAGGGAAACACCCGTCAATCTGCTCAATCCAGTACCCGTAGCACCTATCGCGTTAATACTAAGTAGACACAGAATTATTTCTTATGGTAATTACATTAATTTTCCAGACAAATACTTAGGCAAATTACCGTCTGCTACGCAACTGAAATAACAGTCATTTCACAGGTTCCACACGTAACAGTTAGTTAAGTAATAAGTTTGCTGCAGCAAGTATTTGACATGTTTAGCCGCATTACAAGACAATGACTAACGGAAGAATGTCGTTAAAGTCCCATTCCATGAAATGTCTGAGAAACAGTTGTACAAAAAATGGGATCTGAGAAGTATTTGGCAACCCAGTGATAGTTGAGAGTGTTTCAGGCCCAGAGATTAATTACTGTAGTTCACTAGGTATTTGTTTGGAATTTTGATGTCTGAATTACTTGTCCGTAATTAATGCTTTCGCCTAGTCTACAGGATGGTCATTTGAAAGAGGAAATTACAATGCCTCTCATAATTTACTGTATGGAGAACATCCTTTTTTCTAAATTCATTACTGGCAAGTTGGCTAGTTTCAATATCGCGACTGTGTGGAATAATTATGACCAAATCAGTGCTTGATTAAGGAGTGCGGTAGTGTAATGTCGTAAACCACCCATCCAGAGTGCCGCGTATAGAGATGACGTATGGGTTGCCAAAAATGCAAGTGAAGAATTGATTTAACAAAAAGTGTGTCACACGGTATCGCACCACAGCAATTCAGGAATCACTATAACAAGCCCACACAGGCCGCGATTTCAATCACGGCAAACAAGACACAGCTCAATGTCAACAGAAGTGACTTCTGGCAATGGATTTATCGCCACTCGCTGTCACCGCTTCCCCTCAAATACTCCAATGTTAACTCCAGCGGCGAACAGCGAATAAATGTTCACATTCTCGATGGTATCTCACTAGCTGCATACTGCTGCAACTGTAGCGACACATTCAGATCACCCCTCAAATCTATGTTTGGAGCCAGACGTTTTTCCTCTTCCTCTATTTTAACTGAAAACGACCGCAACGAATTCATCTAAAGAAATCATATGAAAAATTTGAGTTCGTAATAGTCAGATGAGTGATGGAGTTCGCCACATTTTGCCAGTTACTACCATTATTTTTGCTATCAGTCATAAGCGCATTTATGACACCAAGAAGCCTGTACGGTAGGTACGAAACTGCATCAAATCTCAAATTTCAAGATACATCCACGGTAGCTGTTGTGATTGGGTGGGGAAGGAGTAGGGGGTGAATTATGGTGTGGTAGACTGTAACAATTGTTCATAGCTTTCAAAACGAGGTAACAGTCTATTTGCAAAAGAAGATAAAGTAAAAAAAAGATGTTGCCATAAAGACGCGAGACTGTGGCATTTTACTATGATTAACTGGTATATTACAGGTCTCTGTTATGTATGGGGTACCAGGGTGTGGATCCTATACATCCACTGCTGAGGAACTCTCATGAGCAGAAAATAAGTCTGAGCTAGAATGCGACGTAGAGGAAGTTTAGCGTCATGAATCAGCAGAGTATAGATAGTTTCTGCAAGTACTAGAAGTGTAAGCCCCTCTGTGCCTTAGTATTGCACGTTGATAATTCTCAGGGGACTAATATGGCAGGATAGAGGCGTCATTTGTAAATGACACCACCAGGGATTCAGTTAATAACACAGTGCACTGACTGTGAAGCACTGCATAGAAAATTAGCACAAGGCTCAGTATGGTGAACGTATTGTTATCTCAGTATCTCTCTGTCTTAAGCATAATGGAAGTTGAAAAGCTCTTCAACGTGGTTGCTTTTCGCTTTTACTGACAAAACATCACTAGTGGTTATACAGTAATCATTACATTACAAGTAGATACTTAATATTCTTCCAGTATTTATAGCCTCAATGATAGTTTTGCTTGAGGAAGACTTATTCCAGACATTATTCTCTGCATTTTTTGTTCCTTATTCCTTGTACTGATGAAAATTGCTCCTTCTTTCACGTTACCAGCAGCTCGAATCAAACTAACACTGCACATATTCGCTGGCGTCATTTTTTACACAGTTTTTGAGCCCGCTTTTCAGCTAATTCTTGGTTTGGGGCATAACAGTATTCGTAGCTTACGAAGTCTCTTTCGGATGTTCACGTATTGCAATGAAAGCTCTGTCACTTCATTTGTGTTCTTCCGTTTCGGGGACGGTACCAACGACTTAAGAGAAACATTTTCGTTTTTAAAGGCTGTAACCATCAAAAGACGTGTTACTTTCTCACAATGTATTCAGTATAACCACTTGAGACTCTCCAGACATGTGAATTGCGTTTGGTGAATTTGTTTTTCATTTTTCAATATGCTTACGATAGAAAAACAGAAATAATTGTGGTAGTTACTCATTTATGATCTTTTCGCAGCAGTTGTAACATCTGAGTATTATTAGTAATTACCCTCATACGCCGTGTCTTTCAGACACAAGAGGTGCTCACTTTCCCGCAAGGCTTCACATCGCGTGGTGCAACGATTTCGTCCTGCTCGTAATATAACAAACTCTGCAAGAAGGTTGAAAATGGTTGGCAACGGTGTGACTACCCAGTTACTTCCTGGATTACATATAAGTTTGCTTACAAGTTCACTTCATATTTCCTTGTCAGTTTGATTGAATAGTCTGCGTTATTTTGCTTAAAGGTGTGACATCGGCGTATAACTTTATGCTTTTGAGTCTGGGTAGGTTATTCCAGGTGGAGAATGCAATAAACCTTGCGTTTTACGTTGTAGTTTATAAGTTCAATCCGCCACTGGTGCAGTAAGGAAGAACGCATGACAGCAGCACCTTAATGGCACAGAAGTAATGTGTTTGCCTGTGGAACAACGGTTGCCTTGGTGCACGGTTCAAGTCTTGCAGGAGACCAGATTTTTTTTGCTGTCTCGCAACATAGCTACCGGCAAAGCAGACAGATCAAAATCAATAAATAAACTGTAATAATGAAATGCCAAATTTGCATACTGTTAAAGTTTGACATAAGAAAGCAAATATACACAGACCGTATCGAAGTCCAGAATGTGTAACATCTTGTTCATTCGTCCTGTTGCAGGCACGCTCGTGTTACAGTTCTTTCCGTTTTATTACGATAGGCTTACGTAAGTAAGCTGAATAAAATGTCGTAGTCGTCAGTAAACACCAGCTACGATAGACTCGGCCTTGAAGAGGGTTTCATAGTGTATAACATCCTTACTGGGCCACCGGCTGCAAAATATTATGATCACACTGCCCTTTGCTCGATGAGACTTCTTGTCTTACGGCTCAAACAGGAATTTCCCCTTAAGAATTTAATATAAAGACATCATAACTAGACACTAGTAACAATACTGGATATGAAGCCTCAATCAGCAAAACGATGACGCTCAAGCTAAAATGCATTAATAGTCCCCCCTTCAATTTTTGTTGCTTTCATTTGAGCCTGTTGTACTCCTACACCGACTTCTCAACCTTGTCTACAGAATTAAAATGCCTCACTACGGTTAAATGGTCGCGGTTCATCACCTATGTTAGTTATCGAGACTTCCTGAGTGTAGAAAAGGGGCCATGACGGAACGAACGGCGTTTCTCGAAACAGTAAAATTGTTTACCGACGTTTTTTGTCCAAAATTACTGGTTCAATATAAAGTGTAAGTGTTCCAAGATGCCTTGCTGTCTTCACACCTCTGTTAAACCCAGAACACACAACATGTTGCAAATATTAGACTTTTTTTCCACTTGCGACTCTTTTTTGCAAACCCTGGAATAACGTTCATTAGAGTCGAGCATGAAAAATCCAATATGTAACTGCAAGATGAGAGGACTTCAAATTAGAAAATGACATTCGATAACACAATCATAACGCCGCGTTCGCATGGTCGTACGATGCATGACGAAATGTGGGAGTGGGGTGCGGTCGGTAGCCGTCTGCCAGGGCCCTCTGTAGTCCAGGGGATTCCCGAGCGTCACCTTGGTCTTGGCACAGCCGCGACCTATGTGGCAAAATGTTGTGGAGATTTCTGATATTACAAGTGTTTTAGAAAGTGAAGGGAATTATTCTAACTCCCTCAGGCTGACGACCGAAATGCGATTTAAAAAATATGGAATGTTGTAGATACGCTCTCGCAACTTTGAGGTAACAATGCGCGATGTTTATCACTAGACCATAAGGCCGGTATTACACTATCAAATATCTTTGTCAAATATCTTTTTCAAAAATCTTTGTCAAAGATATTTGATGGTGTAACAGTGAACTTTGTCAAATGTCGTCCAATATTTGATCAAATCTAGGGCCTCGCTTTCAATTTGATCAACGAAGTCGATTGTCTTCTGTTCACTGCAATGTGACATGTTACCGTCATGGAGCGCTAGCATCGCTGCGGCGTTTTGTCGTCTGTAGTGTTTTTATATACATTGCTGGTAAATACAATTGGTGTGTGCCGGCAACTATAAAATTAATGGAGATATATGAAGCTGATGAGGCGCTTTACAACGTGAGGCGCCCTGAATACAAAAATAGATTAAGAAGATTGGAGACCTGACCTGACCTAACGTAACCTAACCCTCTCCTGTAGCAAGGAATCAGAGTGTTACAGTGATCCTGTGTTCTGCAGATGTAGCAGTTCTTAAGTGAATATTGTGCTTTGTGATATGAGGATACACTTCACTTAGCACATACAAAAATGTATGCTCTTCCATCCTTAAGTAATTGATGTACGACTTGACGTCTTCCACTATAAGCTCACGTAACAAGTTTTGTTGAATGCTTTTATCGTGTCGTCGTAAAACCCACGGCTTCACCCAGGTATATTTCCTTTCTTTTTCCCGCTTCTCATCCGCATGTGCACACAGCGCAATTGTGCTACATGCAACTGCTGCGGTTAATAACAAGTTGTTGTTGTCAGCCATCTTGAACTTTGACGAAAAATATGATGACAGTGTAATAAAAATGGCTCTGAGCACTATGGGACTTAACATCTATGGTCATCAGTCCCCTAGAACTTAAAACTACTTAAACCTAACTAACCTAAGGACATCACACAACACCCAGTCATCACGAGGCAGAGAAAATCCCTGACCCCGCCGGGAATTGAACCCGGGAACCCGGGCGTGGGAAGCGAGAACGCTACCGCACGACCACGAGATGCGGGCGACAGTGTAATACCCCTCTAGCGCTACGTCAAAGATCTTTGTCAAATATATTTGACGGAATATTTGATCACATCTTTGATCAAATCTTTGACAAAGAGATTTGATAGTGTAATACCGGCCTAAGCAAGCCTTGCGGCCTCTCGAGAGCAGAATAAGACTTCCTTAAGACACTTCCGCATTCTAGAGTGTTGCCAGATAACGCATATCCCTGGACTTAGAATTCTGGTGGGTGATCGACTTTATTGGCCACCTTAAGTGAACGATTCGCATTTAGCCTCTGCGGCAGCTGACCGGCAATCATTTTTTTTTTTTGTCTAACACTATATATGAGCGGCTTATCAGTGCAGCAAACTGTGTCGCCATGCACAGCCCACACTCAGTCGTTTTGAGACTCTAAATGGTCGATTTCAACTTGTCCACCTCAACCTGGTTGATCCTGTTCCCGAGTCTGAAGCCTATCCGTATCACTGACAGCGTAATGTGCTGGGTGGGAGCAATTCCCTTCAAGTAAAATACAACAAAGATGACAGCAAGAGCATTTGTCGACATATAGATATCACCTTTCGGCTGTTTGATCTCTATAACCACTGACCGTGGACGACAGTTTAAACGGTCCTATTTAACTAACTATGCAACCTCTTTGCTGTACGACGTTACTCCAAAATGCCTTACCATCCACAAAGCAATGGCTAAATGGAACGATGACACTGTAAATCTAAAGCCCCTCTTATGTGTCATGGTGGTCATTGGATGGGAGAATTACCTTGGATGGTATTACTGTACGCATTGCTCACAAACAAGATCTCTGTGCCTCTATGGCGAACCACCTGCTACGCCCACAGACTTCGTGCTACGAGAACCACTGGTGGAGGCCTCAGAAGTCCCTGCTCTTGTCACAAGACTCAAACAAAACATCACACAGCTCAGGATACCGCCTCCAAAGCCACAAAGGTATCCGAAAATCTTCGTGCATAAGGCACCAGTGGACTGTCACTACGTCGTGCTCCGAGATGACACTATCCGACCTTCCTACAGCCACCACACACTGGCACTAACAGAGTTATCTGATGAAGCACTAACATTTCCGACTTACAGCTAACCACTGAGGTGGTTAACCACTTAAAAACAGCTTGGTTTTTATGTGACATCACCCACGCTGGCAACATACAAACCACATCATTCACATGGTTCCTCTGCTCCCTTCACAACCCAATGACACATCGTCCAGCTTGAACAACGACAACAGCTTCATGTTCCAACAAGATGCGCAGCACTTTCAGCTGCGTGGCATTCAGGTCAAATCAGTCGATGATTCCCTCATGACTGAGGGGCGGCATAAGTAACATCAAATCGATAACGGATTTATCACCCTACATTTCGCTTGCAGTGACAAAATCCTGTGCACTGTGGAAAAAGCCTAATTCACATCACGACTATCACCTGAGGAATTCCTCACTATCACTGCTCCCAGGGCATCGCGGTGCCCTGCAAGTGATCCTGCAGGTCCTGACGCCACTGCCCCCGTCACTTCGACACACCCACGCTCAAGCCCCACACTGTCGACAATCATCATCAGTCATTCTCGTTATGGCCGACCCATTGGATTCCATCTGTATGTCGTGGATTAGGATCAATGTCATCGCGTCCTCCATGTTCAACGAGAAACGGTCCAACTGTGTCCTGCTTTGGAGCCAGCTTGAGTGCAGTTGGTCATGTGCACAGGCGTGAAGGTGGTCGCTACAGTGACGCTCCCTGGCTATCTCCACCCCCAGAGCTCCACATTCCCAGTGGGAAGAGGAGCGAGGAGGGGACCTCTGTGGGGACTCCAACAGCGTCTGCTACATAGAGTACATTCTCTGACTAGCGTCAGCATCTGGTGTGAAATATCTGAGGACCTATGATTTGGTCTGCTTTATGCCTGCTGTTTTATTTGTCCCACCTCGATTACAGAATAAAGTGCATATTATATGTAACTCTCTCGTTACTACACGTTACCCTTATCCAGTCCCAGAGTAAAATCCATATTCATCGAAATATAAGTGAAAATCGGTATTAAGATGAATATTACAGACTGACGAAATATGTCATCCCATACGATTCGTGAATATGCTGGGAATTATAGAAAAGGCAAGTCACATGAAAGCTCGCATCGAAAGTAATCCGAAAACCCTAAAACGACCACTGCCTAGCGGATGCGAGAACTGTGGCAGGTTCGAAAGGGAAATGAAAAAAAAAAAAACGGCGCAAACCGATTATGTGGCTGACCCGTCGACATACAGCGGCCGGAACCAGTCGAAACTTGTGAACTATTTGCTCTGTAACCATTATACTACACTGTGGACCACTGTATTAAACTTATTGATAATTAAATTGCATGTTAAAACGAAAGGGTTGTTACGATTTTATCTCGACGTTTTTATGAAAAATCTGCGGCACAGTCATGAACTTTGCATATAAAATTATTTTTTTTACTTGGTGTTATTTTGGTAGGATTCTGAAGTGTTTAATTTTAACACTGTGTGTGCAATTGACACACTTGATGCTGCATATATGTATGATATGGTCTGAAATCTTCTATTGTAGAAAGGGCAATAATGAGAGCATTTCACCTACGTAGCCATACTATTATCTCCATCTACACATACACCCACAAGAGCCCAACGAAACTTATAATTAACCGATTGGCAAAGGGTTCATCGATCCACCTTCAAGCATATATCTCCACCGTTCCGTCCGCCTGCTTAGCTGTGTGGTAACGTGTTTACCTCCCGTGCAAAAGGCCCGCGTTCGACTCCCGGTCAAGTCGGAAATTTTCTCCACTTGTGGGCTGGGTCTTGAGTTGTCCTCATCATCACTCCCTCCTCATCACCTCCGCGCAAGTTGCCCAGTGTGGCGTCCAGGCGTCCAGGCGTCCACTGAAATTAAACTTGCACTTGGCGGCCGAACTTCCGAGAATGGGGCCTCCCAGCAAACAATGCAATGCTCTGATTCCATTTTTTTCTACCGTTCCACTCTCTAGCGGCGGGCGAGAAAAACGATCATTTAAATCTTTCTGTGCGATCTCTCTCTATATCGGTAGTCGCCAAAGCAATATTTTCGAAATCGGAGCAGAAAGCTGTTGTTTGAAATTTCGCGAGAAGATCCTGCGGCAACGAAAGACGCCTTTGTTTTAATGATTACCACCACATTTCACAGATTACGTGATTTATCGTGTGATCGAAATTACCGGATTTCTTCTAGTACTCAAATTGACGCCTTCCCAATTTTCATTATTTAGAGTCATTTACTACTTTTCGCACTATACAGTTATCTGTGATATCGCGGTGTCTGTGTTGTTTCGAAGTACGATGCAACATTAAATTGGGCATGCGCATGTGGGAAGAAACACTCCATCGTACTTCTGACAACACAGGCACTGCACTATCGGCACCGGGCAAGAAAACTTTCAGTTAAAAGTGTCTCCCCTGTGCAATATTATACATAATAGACGTACGAGTGCAGACAGATTATAGACACATAGTTGGCAACGATTGAAAAATTGGAACTAGCCATGAAGCGTGCTCGGAGAGCCTAAAGGTAAGGCGACTGCACGCGATAAGAGGGAAAATCCGGGTTCGAGTCTCAGTTCAGCGCAAATTTTCGTTGTTGTCATTCCATTATGCAGCTGATGGTTATCCGTATTCACGACTGCGTATACATTTAATGTAGACATATATCTTGTCTAAATCATTTTGCATTTGGTTTTGACCATCCGATGACTTTACAAGACAGTAAATGATTGCATCATCTGTAAACAATCTAAGAGGGCTACTCAGATTGTCTCCTATGTGGTTTATGTAGATAAAGAACAGTAAAGGGCGTACAACGCTTCCTTCGGGAGCGCCAGATATTACACTACTGGCCATTAAAATTGCTACACCACGAAGATGACGTGCTACAGACGCGAAATTTAACCGACAGGAAGAAGATGCTGTAATATGAAAATGATTAGCTTTTCAGAGCATTCACACAAAGTTGGCGCCGGTGGCGACACCTACAACGTGCTGACATGAGGAAAGTTTCCAACCGATTTCTCATACACAAACAGCTATTGAACGGCGTTACCTGGTGAAACGTTGTTGTGATGCCTCGTGTAAGAAGGAAAAATGCGTACCATCACGTTTCCGACTATGATAAAGGTCGGTTTGTACCCTATCGCGATTGCGGTTTATCGTATCGCGACATTGCTGCTCGCGTTAGTCGAGGTCCAATGACTGTTAGCAAAATATGGAATCGGTGGGTTCAGGAGGGTAACACGGAACACCGTGCTGGATCCCAACGGCCTCGTATCACTAGCAGTCGAGATGACAGGCATCTTATCCGCATGGGTGTAACGGATCGTGCAGCCACGTCTTGATCCCTGAGTCAACAGATGGGGGCGTTTGCAAGGCAACAACCATCTGCACGAACAGTTCGACGACGTTTGCAGCAGCATGGACTAATAGCTCGGAGACCATGGCTGCGGTTACCCTTGACGCTGCATCACAGACAGGAGCGCCTGCAATGGTGTACTCAACGACGAACCTAGGTGCACGAATGGCAAAACGTCATTTTTTCGGATGAATCCAGGTTCTGTTCACAGCATCATGATGGTCGCATCCGTGTTTGGCGACATCGCGGTGAACACACATTGAAAGCGTGTATTCGTCATCGCTATACTGGCGTATCACCCGGCGTGATGGTATGGGGTGCCATTGGTTACACGTCTCGGTCACCTCTTGTTCGCATTGACGGCACTTTGAACAGTGGATGTTACAGGTACTGTACGGGACTTTCTGGATACAGAAAATGTTAAGACTGCTGCCCTGGCCAGCACAACCTCCAGATCTCTCACCAACTGAAAACGTCTGGTCAATGGTGGCCGAGCAACTGGCTCGTCACAATACGCCAGTCACTACTCTTGATGAACTGCGGTATCCTGTTGAAGCTGCATGGGCAGCTGTACCTGTACACGCCATCCAAGCTCTGTTTGACTCAATGCCCAGGCGTATCAAGGCCGTTATTAAGGCCAGAGGTGGCTGTTCTGGGTACTGATTTCTCAGGATCTATGCACCCAGATTGCGTGAAAATGTAATCACATGTCAGTTCTAGTATAATATATTTGTCTAATGAATATCCGTTTATCATCTGCATTTCTCCTTGGTGTAGCAATTTTAATGGCCAGCCCGTTGAATTTCCATTACGACGAACTGTGACCTTTGTGACAGGAACTCCCAAATCCAGTCACAAGTGCGACGACGTTCTGTAGGCGTGCAATTTGATTAGCAGTCTCCTTTGAGAAACGGTGTCAAAAGCCATTTGGAAATTAAAAAATATGAAGTCACTTTGACATTCCCCGTCGGTAGCACTCGTTAAGTCACGAGAATAAAGAATTAGTTGTGTTTCACAAGAACGGTAGTTTCTAAATTCCTGCTGACTATTTCTCAATAAATTGTTTTCTCCGAGGTAATTGATAATGTTCGGACATACTAAAAGTTCCAAAATCCTACTACAAATCGACGTTGTTGATATGCGTGTGTAATTCAGCATATTACCCCTACGATTGTTGCAATTATTATTATTGTTGGTGGTGTTGTTGTTATCTTCATTATTATTGAATGTACGTTTTCAATACACGGAGTAAGTACCATGTTGTGCTTTCCTAAAATAATGTCAGAATGGCACTCCATCTGTTCACCGCAGCATTATTCTATAAAATTATTTCTGTATTTGTGCCGTGTCACATTTGAGTAGAAACATGAACTTTCGAACCTGAAGACCCACTTCAGTCCCAGGAAATGAATGAAAGCCATAACTGCTGTGTGGCTCTTGTTCAGCACTGTTCTGCTTTACTGTAAGTGTAGTCACGTCAAGTGAGGGAGGTGTTCAGCAGCGTAAATGCAGGTAACCAGCAATGGAGCAAATACAGCCCTCTCCGTGGGGCCAGAAATATGAAGCAATACAGGATAAGAGACTGACAAAACATCACCTCTTCCCTCTGAGATTAAGACACTAATTTTTCCTATTTGTGAGCATCTCATCTCTAGCGCTCATCCGGAGGCTCCAAACGTTAGATCAGCATTCGCAGTGCGTGCGACGTGACGCAGTGCTCAACACACTGGGCTCTCATTCGGACGTATGGCGGTTCAACGTGCCTAAACTGCTTAATGCAGATGCCAGGGTAGTTCCTTTAAGATCAATGTGGCCAATTTCCTTCTCAACCCTTCCCAAATATGCCTCAAAAGGCCTCGTAGTCCAAAGGACATTGAACCGTTATCTTCCCTCTTTCTTTCTTCCTACTGTCGCCAGTAACGGTAGGCTAAATCCTAGTCACACTACAGAGAAAGTGCACCCAAAGCATTCCCGTTTTGCAGAGCTTCTTCGTGAGAGACAGAATGTCTGCTCGGCAAATATGGCATTATAATGCCAGTGCTATGCCCACTGTCATAAAAACAGCTCATGTTATTTTCAGTGGCAGCAGTCTTTGGTTTGACAGTACCTGGAATGTACAAAGCGTCATTCGAATATAGTGAGACACAGGGTACACAGTCCGGATAACGTGAGACTGCTGCACTGAAAATACGAATAACTGAGAATAAAGTTATAAACATCGAAAAATCAGCGATAGTGGATTACAGCCTTACAAAAAGGTTTAACGTTAGCATACCTTGTTCGATGTTCAGTCTGACTGGGATCCTATATTAAAAGAAGGAGCAACAGTTCACAGATGCACATGCAGTGGAGACAGTATCTACAATAATAATAGAGAGTGGGGACGAGTACTCGCGCTGACGAAAAGGTAAAATTTAAGGAAGATGTTGAAAAAAAGTCAGCCAACTAGTTCCAAACTAAGGTTTATTTGCCCTTGACCTAGGTATCGATATTCCCAAAAAAAATTTTCTTCAGAAGAGGTGGGCCTTGTTACATCACATGGTGGTACATTAGAATAGATGAAGCCGAGCGCCTCTTGTCATAATTTTTGAAATATAGTAACCTATCCCAGCCATGAACCATGGACCTTGCCGTTGGTGGGGAGGCTTGCGTGCCTCAGCGATACAGATGGCCGTACCGTAGGTGCAACCACATCGGAGGGGTATCTGTTGAGAGGCCAGACAAACATGTGGTTCCTGAAGAGGGGCAGCAGCCTTTTCAGTAGTTGCAGGGGCAACAGTCTGGATGATTGACTGATCTGGCCTTGTAACATTAACCAAAACGGCCTTGCTGTGCTGGTACTGCGAACGGTTGAAAGCAAGGGGAAACTACAGCCGTAATTTTTCCCGAGGACATGCAGCTTTACTGTATGATTAAATGATGATGGCGTCCTCTTGGGTAAAATATTCCGGAGGTAAAATAGTCCCCCATTCGGATCTCCGGGCGGGGACTACTCAGGAGGACGTCGTTATCAGGAGAAAGAAAACTGGCGTTCTACGGATCGGAGCGTGGAATGTCAGATCCCTTAATCGGGTAGGTAGGTTAGAAAATTTAAAAAGGGAAATGGATAGGTTAAAGTTAGATATAGTGGGAATTAGTGAAGTTCGGTGGCAGGAGGAACAAGACATATGGTCGGGTGATTACAGGGTTATAAATACAAAATCAAATAGGGGTAATGCAGGAGTAGGTTTAATAATGAATAAAAATATAGGAGTGCGGGTTAGCTACTACAAACAGCATAGTGAACGCATTATTGTGGCCAAGATAGACACAAAGCCCATGCCTACTACAGTAGTACAAGTTTATATGCCAACTAGCTCTGCAGATGATGAAGAAATAGATGAAATGTGTGACGAGATAAAAGAAATTATTCAGGTAGTGAAGGGAGACGAAAATTTAATAGTCATGGGTGACTGGAATTCGTCAGTAGGAAAAGGGAGAGAAGGAAACATAGTAGGTGAATATGGATTGGGGGGAAGGAATGAAAGAGGAAGCCGCCTTGTTGAATTTTGCACAGAGCATAACTTAATCATAGCTAACACTTGGTTCAAGAATCATAAAAGAAGGTTGTATACCTGGAAGAATCCTGGAGATACTAATAGGTATCAGATAGATTATATAATGGTAAGACAGAGATTTAGGAACCAGGTTTTAAATTGCAAGACATTTCCAGGGGCAGATGTGGAATCTGACCACAATCTATTGGTTATGAACTGCAGATTGAAACTGAAGAAACTGCAAAAAGGTGGGAATTTAAGGAGATGGGACCTGGATAAACTGAAAGAACCAGAGGTTGTAGAGAGTTTCATGGAGAGCATAAGGGAACAATTGATAGGAATGGGGGAAAGAAATACAGTAGAAGAAGAATGGGTAGCTCTGAGGGATGAAGTAGTGAAGGCAGCAGATGATCAAGTAGGTAAAAAGACGAGGGCTAATAGAAATCCTTGGGTAACAGAAGAAATATTGAATTTAATTGATGAAAGGAGAAAATATAAAAATGCAGTAAATGAAGCAGGCAAAAAGGAATACAAACGTCTCAAAAATGACATCGACAGGAAGTGCAAAATGGCTAAGCAGGGATGGCTAGAGGACAAATGTAAGGATATAGAGGCTTGTCTCACTAGGGGTAAGATAGATACTGCCTACAGGAAAATTAAAGAGACCTTTGGAGAGAAGAGAACCACTTGTATGAATTTCAAGAACTCACTTGGCAACCCAGTTCTAAGCAAAGAAGGGAAGGCAGAAAGGTGGAAGGAGTATATAGAGGGTTCATACAAGGGCGATGTACTTGAGGACAATATTATGGAAATGGAAGAGGATGTAGATGAAGACGAAATGGGAGATAAGTTACTGCGTGAAGAGTTTGACAGAGCACTGAAAGACCTGAGTCGAAACAAGGCCCCAGGAGTAGACAACATTCCATTAGAGCTACTGATGGCCTCGGGACAGCCAGTCATGACAAAACTGTACCATCTGGTGAGCACGATGTATGAGACAGGCGAAATACCCTCAGACTTCAAGAAGAATATAATAATTCCAATCCCAAAGTAAGCAGGTGTTGACAGATGTGAAAATTACCGAACTATCAGTTTAATAAGTCACAGCTGCAAAATACTAACGCGAATTCTTTACAGACGAATGGGAAAACTGGTAGAAGCCGACCTCGGGGAAGATCAGTTTGGATCCCGTAGAAATGTTGGAACACGTGAGGCAATACTGACCTTACGACTTATCTTAGAAGAAAGATTAAGAAAAGGCAAACCTACGTTTCTAGCATTTGTAGACTTAGAGAAAGCTTTTGACAATGTTAACTGGAATACTCTCTTTCAAATTCTGAAAGTGGCAGGGGTAAAATACAGGGAGCGAAAGGCTATTTACAATTTGTACAGAAACCAGATGGCAGTTATGAGAGTCGAGGGGCATGGAAGGGAAGCAGTGGTTGGGAAAGGAGTGAGACAGGGTTGTAGCCTCTCCCAGATGTTATTCAATCTGTATATTGAGCAAGCAGTAAAGGAAACAAAAGAAAAATTCGGAGTAGGTATTAAAATTCATGGAGAAGAAGTAAAAACCTTGAGGTTCGCCGATGACATTGTAATTCTGTCAGAGACAGCAAAGGACTTGGAAGAGCAGTTGAACGGAATGGACAGTGTCTTGAAAGGAGGATATAAGATGAACATCAACAAAAGCAAAACGAGGATAATGGAATGTAGTCAAATTAAGTCGGGTGATGCTGAGGGAATTAGATTAGGAAATGAGACACTTAAAGTAGTAAAGGAGTTTTGCTATTTAGGGAGTAAAATGACTGATGATGTTCGAAGTAGAGAGGATATAAAATGTAGACTGGCAATGGCAAGGAAAGCGTTTCTCAAGAAGAGAAATTTGTTAACATCGAGTATAGATTTAAGTGTCAGGAAGTCGTTTCTGAAAGTATTTGTATGGAGTGTAGCCATGTATGGAAGTGAAACATGGACGATAACTAGTTTGGACAAGAAGAGAATAGAAGCTTTCGAAATGTGGTGCTACAGAAGAATGCTGAAGATAAGGTGGGTAGATTACGTAACTAATGAGGAGGTATTGAATAGGATTGGGGAAAAGAGAAGTTTGTGGCACAACTTGACTAGAAGAAGGGATCGGTTGGTAGGACATGTTTTGAGGCATCAAGGGATCACCAATTTAGCATTGGAGGGCACTGTGGAGGGTAAAAATCGTAGAGGGAGACCAAGAGATGAATACACTAAGCAGATTCAGAAGGATGTAGGTTGCAGTAGGTACTGGGAGATGAAGAAGCTTGCACAGGATAGAGTAGCATGGAGAGCTGCCTCAAACCAGTCTCAGGACTGAAGGCCACAATAACAACAACAACAACAAGTAACCTATGTCAAGGGATAATAAACCTCTGTTTTGTAACTGGTTAGCTAATTTTTTTTTTTTATCTTCTTCATATTTACACCGTTGCTGATTCGCAGCCATGTTTAAGATTTTAAAATTCAAGGACTGAATATAAGTTGAAAGCGGTGGCGTTGAGAAAGCCCCTGTTCCCTTCCTCTCCATAATTCGAATCTCAGTCCTGATTCCCTGTATTTGCGCACGCCAATCATGCCCCAGGCCACGCAACGATAAAGATGGAACTAATCTTCGAAACGTCGAACTTCACTTCAGACGTGACGCGTTTCAACGCAAAAGAATTGTATACGGATTCGAAAGGTTCCGCGTCTGTCAATAATGTTCTGTTGTATTTCATGTACTGTGGATGAGCTGTAGATCAGATTCCTACATTTCGAGTTATTTTGCATGAAGACGTTCGAGAAAGCGATCTCTGAGAGTAACAGACCCATAAATCTGCACCGTAAATTTAGATGGCTGCAAATAATTCTCCTGAAGACCTTAAAAGGCGTGGTGTAGACTGGAAGGGTAAAGGAACTCTTCACAAGGCAATAGTGGTAATTACGATTGGTGATGACGAAGAACAGGAGACAGCTATTCGAAGAAGTGTTAGATAAGGCTGTTGTTTGTTACCAACGCTTGTCAACATTCACGCTGACAAACATGGCAAAAAGCAAGCGGTGTCATAGTAGGTGGAGAAAAGACAGAAAGAGATGACCCATTCGAGCTAGCAGGCGTGCTGTTCGCATTCCGTGCCGAGGCGGCTTAAATTATGCCTGTACTGCCGAAGTGAAATACTTATTATTCGGTTTACCGACAACTTTTTGCACATTTTGCAGTCTGATATCTTCATTCGATGAAGAGCTAAATTTCTTTTCGTTGCCCTTCACACTTACTGCGCTACATCAAATTAAGTGAAACATCGCACTAAATATTAAAGATTTTGCAAAGGTAGAAATATATTGCGAAATTTTTTACGTGTGGTTGATTTTAGCAGAAATATTGCAATAAAGGAATTGTAGGTAAAACATCAAAGTTTTATTTGAAGTTGGGAGCAGAACGATATCCGATTTCATTTTCGAGTTATGAAATTTATATCCGACGGAAAGTCGGGCGCAGTGCGCTCAGTTCTATCCACGCTCACTTCTCGGCTCTTATGAAATACGGTTTTTAATAACACTATTAGGTGAAAAAAACTGATTTTTGCTCAGCTTACAGTCTGATATCTTCGCTTGATAAAAGACTGAATTTCTTTCCGTTATATGCCATAGTTACTGTACTGCTTCAAATTCAGTAAAACATTGTGCGAAATTGTGAAGATCTCCCAGACATAAAAACACATTGCGTAAATTTTTCGTATGCTTGATTTTAGCTCATACACTGCAGCAAAAGAAATATAGACAATATATCTAAATTTTATTTAAAATTGAGAGCAAAAGGATACCTCACTTCGTTCTTGAGTTGTTGGATTTTATGTCCGATGGACGGTCCCGCGCAGTGCGGCCATAGACGTTCTTGCGCATCGCGAATCACGTGGTCGTAACAACCACCCGCAAGACTGTAGGGAAACACAAGGGGTACGCCACAGCAGGACGTGTATACACGCCCACAGCTGCCAAAGGGTTTCCGTTCAGCTGACCAAGCAGTGTTGACTGAATCAGAGGAGGATCGTAACAACGGGCAAAACTTACGAAACTTGGATGAACACATGGAAGATCAGTAATGAGAATCAGCAAACATGAAGGTTTCGTGTAAATATCACTGGTTGCAGAGATGCTGGAGTAAGCAAAATCGTTTAGGTACTCAGGAAATTTGGTGATAGGAATCAGAAGCTGTTTGGAGGACCGAGCGAGCTGGCGCACTGGTTAGCACACTGGACTCATATTCGGGAGGACGATGGTTCAAATCTGCGTCCGAACATCCAGATTTAGGTTTTCGTTGACTTCCCTATATCGCTCCAGGCAGATACCGGGATCGTTCTTTTGTACTGGCATGGACGACTTCCTTCCCCATCCTTGACACAATCCGAGCTTGTGCTCCGTCGCTAATGGCCTCGATGTTGACATGACGTTAAACGAATTGTTCATGCTTTCCTCCTGTTTGGAGGAAATAAGAATATTTGTGAATTGAAGAGATTTGGAAAAGCGAAAATTATGTTGTCTCCAGAAAAGAACTGTGATAAAATTAAGAAAGATATTCGGCAAGTGTTATTTATAGAGTGTAGGGTTGCATCGCATCGGACGATGGACAGTGAAAAAGAAAGATGAAAAACACTTCGATACCCGTGAACTGTCGTGGTGGAGAAAAATGCTAAATGTTAAATTGGCTGACAGAATGACGAACGAAGAGGTGTTTCTAAGAACACAAAAGGAAAAACCACTAGTGGGATTAGTAAGATTGAGCAGTACATTTTGATGGGACGTGTACTGCGATGAAATCTCACATAACAAAGAGTCATTGAAGGGAAGAGTAGGGAAGAGCTAAAGAAGAAGAAGAAATAAATAAAATTGCTTTCATTGACGTTGGGGTCTGAAGTTGATGACGCATAAGAATATTTGGGTTAAGTTACCTGAAGGCCAGAAGGTGACCATCAAGGCGGTGTAGGTGGTGAGGATGGAGATGAATGTCGCGACGAGGCTCATTTTCAGCGACAGCACACCTGCTACAGTGACCTGGGGCCGCTCCGAGGTCGTCTGCAGCACCAGCAGGCGCAGCTAGCGGTGGGCGGCGCCGCCCATGCGCCTCCCTTCCATCAGCAGCTCCCAGCACAGCCTATGTGTGCGCCCCGCCTCCGTCTCTACACAGTGGACGGGGAGTACCAGTAACAATAGGAAAATAATGTGTAAGACGAATCCCATATGATACTGCCATTTCATGCCATTGAGGTCTACACCAAGAAATAACACTTTTGTAAAACTGAAATATAACATTATGGCACTAATCGCTGACATCGCTACGAAATATAATATCAAGAAACTTGCGTGAGTGGAGAATACCAACGTTGACAGTTCACACAGCCCCATGTACACTCTCCTGAGTGATCGCACATGCTCTGACATGCAACAGGCACCTCCGTGGCTGTCATTTAAGTCTTTCCCTGACGCAACTCGTCCAGAGGAATACACCCGCCTACGGCACGTAGCGCGGAAGTTGTCTCGCATTTCAAGTATGCAAATATTCAGATGTGAGATTCTCTGCCTTATCACCAGCTGTAAGTTCAAAAATCGTACAACAGTTAGTAAACTTGCACCATAATTATACATACAAAAGATTCCTGGTAACCTGAAGCGCTGCTCAGCCTTAGCAGTAATTCCAGCAACGAGCATTACACAGTAAGTCAAAAGCAATAAGAGCAGCTGCAGCTTTATGAACATTCCCTCTCTACCAGTCTCTTTCTTCATGTAGACTGACAGAATTCTGTCACAAGCTGTAATTAGCTCAAGCATATTTTCATACTTTTTTCTATTGAAGCAAGCATCAGAGATTACAGGAACTAAACACAGAACTGTGTAACATATATGTCCTGTAAGAGTAATACAGTCTATCACAGAAAATTTTTGTACCGAACGAGAAGAGAAGAATGGATAAGTGAAAGCGGACACCAGCTGTGCTGAGCAGGCGAGGGTCAGCATCACCAAATCCGATCTGCATCTTCTGAATGACGCCGTCCTCACATCGACAGTAAACGGCATCAGGCCAAACAGCTTGCATACGACGTGGAACGGTTTGCTCCCCAATAGGAGCTTTCTAGTGATTTCTGTCACTGTGGCGGTGTCCATGTTTACTGACGTCATCTGAAAAAGTAATATATGCTGTTTGTATGTTAAAAGCGCCAAAGTATTTTTTATTTGCATTGCTATCAAAACAAAATCCGGGCTCTCTGGCTGTCAAGCCATGGGTAATGGGTAAACTTAAAGTGTCTAACCCTTTCATCGTACTTGCCAGTTCTTCCACTGTGTGTCTGCTTCAAGAACAAATTGTTAATTACACCACACTGGAGGGCATATATACGCCGGAACAATCATTCTAAGACAGCAAAACGAAAACTGAAATTTTAAATTTAGCATTTGAGAAATCTTTCACGCAGGAGGATCGTACAAACATACCGCCGTTTGAGTCTCGTACAGATTCCCGTATGGAGGACAGAGTGATAGACATCCCTGGGGTTGTGAGGCAGCTGAATGGGTTGAAAATAAATAAATCGCCAGGTCCTGATGGGATTCCAATTCGGTTTTAAAGAGAGTACTCTACTGCATTTGTTCCAAAAGCGCAGGTGACGCCTGTATACAAGAAGGGCAGAAGGACGGATCCTCAAAATTACAGACCAATATCCTTAACATCGGTTCGTTGCAGGATTCTCGAACATATTCTCAGTTCGAATATAATGAATTTCCTTGAGACAGAGAAGTTGCTGTCCATGCATCAGCGCGGCTTTAGAAAGCATCGCTCCTGCGAAACGCAACTCGCCCTTTTTCACATGATATCCTGCGAACCATTGATGAAGGGTATCAGACGGATGCCATATTCCTTGACTTCCGGAAAGCGTTTGACTCGGTGCCCCACTGCAGACTCCTAACTAAGGTACGACCATATTGGATTGGTTCCCAAATAAGTGAGTGGCTCGAAGACTTCTTAAGTGATAGAACCCAGTGCCTTGTCCTCGATGGTGAGTATTCATCGAAGGTGAGGGTATCATCTGGAGTGCCCAGGGGAAGTGTGGTAGGTCCGCTGTTGTTTTCTATCTACATAAATGATCTTTTGGATAGGGCGGATAGCAATGTGCGGCTGTTTGCTGATGATGCTGTGGTGTACGGGAAGGTGTCGTCATTGAGTGACTGTAGGAGGATACAAGATGACTTGGACAGGATTTGTGATTGGTGTAAAGAATGGCAGCTAACTCTAAATATAGATAAATGTAAATTAATGCAGATGAGTAGGAAAAAGAATCCCGTAATGTTTGAATACTCCATTAGTAGTGTAGCGCTTGACACAGTCACGTCGATTTAGTATTTGGGCGTAACATTGCAGTGCGATATGAAGTGGAACAAGCATGTAATGGCAGTTGTGGGGAAGGCGGATAGTCGTCTTCGGTTCATTGGTAGAATTTTTGGAAGATGTGTTTCATCTGTAAAGGAGACCGCTTATAAAACACTAATACGACCTATTCTTGAGTACTGCTCGAGCGTTTGGGATCCCTATCAGGTCGGATTGAGGGAGGACATAGAAGCAATTCAGAGGCGGGCTGCTAGATTTGTTACTGGTAGGTTTCATCATCACGCGAGTGTTACGGAAATGCTTCAGGAACTCGGGTAGGAGTCTCTAGAGGAAAGGAGGCGTTCCTTTCGTGAATCGCTACTGAGGAAATTTAAGAACCAGCATTTGAGGCTGACTGCAGTACAATTTTACTGCCACCAAATTTCGCGGAAAGACCACAAAGATAAGAGAGATTAGGGGTCGTACAGAGGCATATAGGCAGTCATTTTTCCCTCGTTCTGTTTGGGAGTGGAACAGGGAGAGAAGATGCTAGTTGTGGCACGAGGTACCCTCCGCCACGCACCGTATGGTGGATTGCGGAGTATGTATGTAGATGTAGGTGTAGATTCTACAGATCATTAGAAGACTCACAAGGGAAATGAAAGGTGAACCGAAAGCCGCGAAGGATTTATAACTGTGAATAACTTTTTTTTGTTTATCATTAGTTTCCCGTGGTATTTCACACACTTAAAGAAAAAACATGCTCAATTTCTCGTCTTTCCTATGTCGGAATCTGAAACAAATGCAACGCCTGTATTTTATATTGTAATGTTCAAGTAATCTGATTGACACTTTCATCCTTGATAATTGCTAGCCGGATTACAAGGTGATCAAAAACAGGCAGTAAGTTTGTGAGAAGATAAATATCAGAGAAGGAAGCAGAGTCAGTAAAGCAATGATTGAAAGTCATCAAACACTGAACCAGCAGCATCAGTAGCTGGGCAGCGTCGCAAGACTTAACTAGCACATGACACTTCAACACACACTCGTATTAGTTTTGTAAAATTACGCGGATTGACGCGAGCTAATCAGCCGCACAGTATTGGCACGAGGTAAGATAAATTTGTTGTGCGGCTGAATGTTAGCAGGCCCAGGTCTCAGGCCGGCCGGTGTGGCCGATCGGTTCTAGGCGCCTCAGTTTGCAACCGCGTGACCGCTACGGTCGCTGGTTCGAATCCTGCCTCGGGCATGGATGTGTGTGATGTCCTTAGATTAGTTATGTTTAAGTAGTTCTAAGTTCTAGGGGACTGATGACCTCAGATGTTAAGTCCCATAGTGCTCAGAGCCATTTGAATTTTGAACCAGGTCTCAGGGCACGCTGCGGCAGGTCCGGCTTTCAGCAAGGCGACCGATACGAGCAAGCCCAGGTACAAAGACTAGCAGCGTAAGAAGCTTCCTGGCAGATTAAAACTGTGCCGCAGCGAGACTCGAACTGGGGACCTTCCCCTTTCGCGGGCAAGCGTTCTACCATTTTCTTGTGGTATAGTAGATCAGGGGACAGAGTGGGCAGGGGTCATTCTTGGAGGTCTGGTCACAGTGTCCTGGTCTTCTGACAGGATAATGGAGAGGCAGCGGGAAGGAAACATTGTACATGTATGTAATTCTTTTTGTTTTATTATTTTTCTGTTTATTTATTTAATTTTAATGTCCCAGAAAAAAATTACACATGAAAAAGAAAGGAAATATATATAGGGCCGAAGTGACATCCTCGTCACTTCCTATCTCGTGAAACTACGTAAACGTGGGACACCCCACCATCGCGGGGGTCATGAAACTTGCTGCCCAGAAAGTTCGCAAAGTGAGTTTTGTATTTAGAGTGACGTCGAATGATTTCCTGTTGTTCTAGTAGATAACGCCAATAGTCCATGCCCAAATTACGGTCCGCGAGAGCATGTAGTGTGATGCGTGTCTTCCAATCCAGCGGATTGCCGACTTTTTCTGTGACGGGAAAAAGACAGCGTCTGGCAAAAATAAAACGTCCGTCGTGGTCGTGGATTCGTCAGTGCACCGGAGGAGTGCCATGATGCGTTGCGTCAGCTGCCAAACATCCTTTGCCTCGCCGCACTGCAGAGAATGTTCGTTGGTGTCCTTCATGCCACATATTAGGCAGAGCGGGGAATCTACCATGTGAATGTCGTACAGTCGTTGGCGGTTGACTGTCTTGCGGATGATTAATGTATACCAAGACGATCTCGCTGCCGTGGTGAGGAGAAGCGTATGGACAGCTCGCCAAATCTGTATTTAAGTTCGACAACATTGCTGCCACGAAGACTCCTCAAGTATCGATATATCTCATGGGTAGTGGGGATTCATGTAGAAGATATCTCCAACTGAACGTAACTAAAATTAATAAAGAATCGGGCGATGTGAGAAAAAGAATGCGATATTGTGCCTACCACCACCGGCGGTTCAAAGAACCTGGGAAGTAGCACGTCCAAGATCGCCGACGTGATGGAGTGTAGCCGTTGGTTCCATGTCCGTGGTGTCGCTTGCAGTTATAGAGCTAGAGTCTTGTTCCGCACATTCGTGAGGACAAGTCCTCCAGAATGGTGTGGGAGAGTTAAAGTCTCGTATTTGACCTTAACATCCCTTGGCTGATATAGTATCCAAAGGCCGCCATTAACCTGTCAGCAGTACCATGTGGCATTGGCAGTACGTGTGCCAGGTGCGACAGTCGCGAGGACAGATGAACATTAGTGTATGCTATGCTTTGGAGCAAGTCGTGGGTTCTGAGTGAATAGCAATGTACGTGCAGTCGGACATGCGCCAACAGACGTCGGTAGCTAGCCGCCGTTGGTTGCCGTAGCGATCGGGTGAACAATACCCCTAAGCATAGCAAGGCGTCCACCGTCATAAACGGACTGTGCAGAGCGTCCAGCCCTCGTCCGATGTGCATAATCTCGATTTTATTCGTGTTGACCCTGCTACCCGCCGCTACTCCATCCGTAGTAAGAAGGGCAATCACTTCACGTACTTCGCTCTCCGACAGGAGGAGTGTCATAAGTTGCCGGCATATGTACGACACGTGAAGGAACTCGCACGCCTGTAGGAGTCCGTCTAAGAGTCTACATCAATGGTTAGAGCGCTATTGCAATCATCGACAAGGGACATCCTTGCCTAACTGAGCTGCAAACAGGAATCGTTCCTACCTCCCTGCCATTGACTCTCACCGTCGAAGGAGCGCCGCGAAGGAGGCGCATGAGGACGTTAATAAAATCCTGAGGTATCGCCATGCGTCGCATGGTCGAGTCAAAGAAAGCATGGTTGATCCCGTCAAAGGCACGATCAAAATCCACTGACACGAACGCCGCTCGCATGCGACAAGCGTCCGTCAGGGAAATTATGTCCCGGTATTCGCCTAGGATAGAATGAATGTTGCTCCGAACCCCTAGACAAGCCAGGTCTGATGGTAATGTCTTAGATATTACAGTCTTGAGCCTTGCCGCCAACATTCACGCAAAGATCTCATAGTCGGTATTGAGCATTGTGAGCGGTCGAAATTGATGGGCACGACACTCCCTGCCGATTTCGGTGTTGGTACAAGCAGTCCCGTCATGAATTGCGACGAAACGTCCATGTCAGAGCTCAATGACTCATTATACGTCAATACCAATTGGGGCATCATTAAATCATCAAATTTGCAATAAAATTCGAGTGTTAACCCATCTGCCCCAGGGGATTTATGCACCACACCCTTCATGAGTGCCCTCCGTATGTCATCTTCCGTTAGGGGTTCCAATAACGCCTCTGCATCAGTACCATCCACTTCCGTTCGCACCTGTCGCAAAATTTCTCCTATTCGATTGTCCAACGGCATCCCAGGGAAAAGGAGGTGGTAATGCTCCAGAAACACAGCAGCAATGTCCTGTTTGGACGTCAAGGGCTGACCATCATCATCATGGAGCACTGTGATCAAGGATAGGCGATTACGTTCTCCATCGTCGTTGTCCAAGCACCGAGCACGGATCGAAAGTTCCTCCAGTCGACGTCTCGTGATCGATATAATGCACGCCTGAATGCGATGGACTTCCACTTGACGTTCGGGCGATGGGGCCCTGGAGGCCAAATCACGGAGCACCATGTAGTAATAATCAAGTGTGTCTCGGAGGCATTTCGCTTTTTCCTTACCATATGTCATAAGAGCTATCCGTATCGCCAGTCTTTCACATTGCAGCCACCATGAAAGAACCGCATCGGCAGACGGCGAGTGCGTGTCTACCATGTTTCTACGATGCGCTGGCGACATTCGAGATCCATCAATAAGCATAAATTAAATTTCCATGAACTACGGCTCCACCAGACCCGCTGCCGTAGGAGGGTTAACGTGCATAGATTAGATTAGATTAGATATAATGCACGCCTGAATGCGATGGACTTCCACTTGACGTTCGGGCGATGGGGCCCTGGAGGCCAAATCACGGAGCACCATGTAGTAATAATCAAGTGTGTCTCGGAGGCATTTCGCTTTTTCCTTACCATATGTCATAAGAGCTATCCGTATCGCCAGTCTTTCACATTGCAGCCACCATGAAAGAACCGCATCGGCAGACGGCGAGTGCGTGTCTACCATGTTTCTACGATGCGCTGGCGACATTCGAGATCCATCAATAAGCATAAATTAAATTTCCATGAACTACGGCTCCACCAGACCCGCTGCCGTAGGAGGGTTAACGTGCATAGATTAGATTAGATTAGATTAATACTAGTTCCATGGATCATGAATACGATGTTTCGTAATGATGTGGAACGAGTCAAATTTTCCAATATATGACATAATTAAGTTAATTTAACAACATACTTAAGTTAATATAACAACTTTTTTATTTTTTGTGTTTTTTATTTTTTTTAATAATTTTTTTGTTTTTTTCTTAATCTACATCTAAAAATTCCTCAATGGAGTAGAAGGAGTTGTCACTCAGAAATTCTTTTAATTTCTTCTTAAATACTTGTTGGTTATCTGCCAGACTTTTGATACTATTTGGTAAGTGACCAAAGACTTTAGTGGCAGTATAATTCACCCCTTTCTGTGCCAAAGTTAGATTTAATCTTGAATAGTGAAGATCATCCTTTCTCCTAGTATTGTAGTTATGCACACTGCTATTACTTTTGAATTGGGTTTGGTTGTTAATAACAAATTTCATAAGAGAGCATATATACTGAGAAGCTACTGTGAATATCCCTAGATCCTTAAATAAATGTTTGCAGGATGATCTTGGGTGGACTCCAGCTATTATTCTGATTACATGCTTTTGTGCAATAAATACTTTATTCCTCAGTGATGAATTACCCCAAAATATACCATATGAAAGCAATGAGTGAAAATAGGCGTAGTAAGCTAATTTACTAAGATGTTTATCACCAAAATTTGCAATGACCCTTATTGCATAAGTAGCTGAACTCAAACGTTTCAGCAGATCATCAATGTGTTTCTACCAATTTAATCCCTCAACAATGGACACACCTAAAACTTTGGAATATTCTACCTTAGCTATATGTTTCTGATTAAGGTCTATATTTATTAATGGCGTCATACCATTCACTGTACGGAACTGTATGTACCGTGTCTTATCAAAATTCAGTGAAAGTCCGTTTACAAGGAACCACTTAGCAATTTTCTGAAAGACAGTATTGACAATTTCATCAGTTAATTCTTGTTTGTCAGGTGTGATTACTATACTTGTATCATCAGCAAAGAGAACTAACTTTGCCTCTTCATGAATATAGAATGGCAAGTCATTAATATATATTAAGAACAACAAAGGACCCAAGACTGACCCTTGTAGAACCCCATTCTTGATAGTTCCCCAGTTTGAGGAATGTGCTGATCTTTGCATATTATGAGAACTGCATATTTCAACTTTCTGCACTCTTCCAGTTAGGTACAAATTGAACCATTTGTGCACTGTCCCACTCATGCCACAATATTTGAGCTTGTCTAGCAGAATTTCATGATTTACACAATCAAAAGCCTTTGAGAGATCACATAAAATCCCAATGGGTGGTGTTCAGTTATTCAGATCATTCAAAATTTGATTGGTGAAAGCATATACGGCATTTTCTGTTGAAAAACCTTTCTGGAAACCAAACTGACATTTTGTTAGTACTTCATTTTTACAGATATGTGAAGCTACTCTTGAATACATTACTTTCTCAAAATTTTTGGATAAAGCTGTTAGAAGGGAGATTGGATGGTAATTGTTGACATCAGATCTATCCCCCTTTTTATGCAAAGGTATAACAATAGCATATTTCAGTCTATTAGGGAAAATGCCCTGTTCCAGAGAGCTATTACACCAGTGGCTGAGAATCTTACTTATCTGTTGAGAACAAGCTTTTAGTATTTTGCTGGAAATGCCATCAATTCCATGTGATTTTTTGGTTTTATGTAACTCTATTATTTTCTTAATTTCAGAGGGAGAAGTGGGTGAGATTTCAATTGTATCAAATTGCATAGGTATGGCCTCTTCCATTAACAGCCTAGCATCTTCTAATGAACACCTGGCTCCTACTATAACCACAACATTTAGAAAATGATTATTAAAAATATTTTCAACTTCTGACTTTTTGTTCGTAAAGTTTTCATTCAATTTGATGGTAATACTGTCTTCCTGTGCTCTTGGTTGACCTGTTTCTCTTTTAATAATATTCCAAATTGTTTTAATTTTATTATCAGAGTTGCTGATTTCAGACATGATACACATACTTCTGGATTTTTTAATAACTTTTCTTAATATAACACAGTAGTTTTTATAATGTTTGATAGTTTCTGGGTCACTACTCTTTCGTGCTGTCAGATACATTTCCCTTTTCCGGTTACAAGATATTTTTATACCCTTAGTAAGCCATGGTTTGTTACAAGGTTTCTTACGAGTATATTTAACTATTTTCTTGGGGAAGCAGTTTTCAAATGCATTCACAAAAATGTCATGAAATAAATTATATTTTAAATTGGCATCAGGTTCACGGTACACCTCATCCCAGTCTAACTGCTGTAGGCTTTCCCTGAAATTTGCAATTGTTAAATCGTTGACTGAACATACTACTTTGGAGGACTGTTTAGTACTGCTGAATGGAGCAATGTCATATATTGTAACTAGCTGTGAACCATGATCAGAAAGACCATTCTCAACAGGCTGAGCATTTATCTGGTTAAACTTATCTTGGTCTATAAAGAAGTTATCTATCAGTGAGCTGCTATCCTTTACCACCCGAGTAGGAAAATCAATAACGGGTGTCAAATTGAAAGAACCAAGTAATACTTCAAGGTCATTTTTCCTATTACCCTCTTTCAGAGAATCTACATTGAAGTCCCCACAAATAATAATTTGCTTCCCCCTGTCTGACAGATAGCACAACAAGGAGTCCAAATTTTTTAGAACTAGATGAAAATTTCCTGAGGGGGACCTATATACAGTTACAATTATAAATGTGCCTTTATTTAATTTAAGCTCACAGGCACATGCTTCTATATAATTCTTTACACAAAACTTTTTTGTTTCTATACTTTTTGCACAATGATAACTTTTGACATATATGGCAACTCCTCCTTTCCCCATATTTTCTCTCATTACATGTGCAGAGAGCTTATATCCACTTACATTTACCTTATCCATATCAGTAACAATGTGATGCTCAGACAGGCATAGTATATCTATTTCATCCTCAGCTTATAAATCTTCTAAACAAACCAGACGCTCATCTATTTTATTCTTTAAACTCCCAATATTTTGATGAAATATACTTACATTATTTTTAATTACACTTCTATGAGAACCTTACCTTATTCTAACATTTGCAGTACTTTCCTGTCTGAGTTTCTCATTGTGCTTAGGCCTAGTTCCTATACCAGTAGTCACATGGTGTTCAGAGAGGCAGATTATGTCAACTGGGTTGGGTGACTTTAATTCAGCAATGCAATTACCTAGGACTGAGATACAACTTGGTGGAGATAAAATTTCTGGTGATTGGTGAAACTTTATAATTGACAGCTGTGGTTGGTGATCCAATGTGCTAGAATTGTGCTGTTTAATTTCTTTCCTAAACTGAAGATTTGTTTCAATCCTGACCTCTCGTAGAACTTGACATATTTCTGTCTTACCTATCCTAAAAAGGTGCTGCTCCAACACCTGTAACCACTGGTATTTTACCATTCATGGCAGTGCCTCCCCCCCTTAAATTTCCTGCTATTACCTCAGTCAGTTTCCCCTTCCCTTTCCTGTTGAGATGTAGGCCGTGCCTGGTATAGTCCCACCTACTGAGAGAATCAACAGGAACCACACCAATATGAGCCCCCGCACCCGATCCAAGCAGCCGTTCCAACTCCAAATAAAATCTCCCAACAGAAGAGTTCAAATGAGGCCGGTCATGCCGTCTCAGGACAGATACAAATTCAACATCAGTGTGTCTCGACGCCGACGTAATCTTTACCAGGTCACACTCTATACTCTACCCAGGATCTCTGTCGATGCTGTTCCCTGGCCCTCCCACAATAACCATGGTGTCTTCCCTGGTAAATCCTTTACAGAGTGAACCTAAATCCTCTGTCACCTGATCCAGACTAGCACTTGGTTTGAAAAAATTTATGACCTGGTATTCTGGTCCTAATTCCTCCTGCAGAAGTTGGCCTACACCTCTGGCATGAGAACTGCCTAACAACAAAACTTTCTTCCTTTTCGACGACTTTCCTACATTCTTTTTCAATTTCCTATTGAAAGTTTGTTGTGTCCTGTCTACACCTACCTCTGCTTGAGGCTCATCAGTTTCTAACTGAAGCAACAGGTCAAACTTATTTTTGACATTCACCACAAAACTGTCAGACTTAGTTCTAGGCCTGTTCCTTCTGTTACCTGTTGCCACTTCCCACCTCTCTTTGCCCTTCTCCCTCCTTAACCTGTCCAGATCTTCCCTAGCCTGATCTAGCTCAGCCTGAAGGGCAGCAATTTTCCCCTCCTGTTCCACTATCTTCCTATCTCTGCTGCAAATCCACGCCACTGCAGTTCCCCCAGTGAAAAAAAACTACTGCATCCATCACACCGAACCCTGGAACTAACAATTCTACAGCAAGTCAGGCACTTCTCACTCATGGCAAAAATAATACTTTAGCTGGAATAAATCAATTAAATTACCGAAAATCAAAAAAGACGTTACAAGAATTAAGCCTATTCACAAATATATATAAGCAAGTTTCTGATTTAAAATTCCGCTGTTTTTCTGAGATCTGTATTAAAACAATGAAGGTATACGCTATTTATTATATATTTCACTCGGTGGAATGAAAAAAAGGACAATTAAACGAGATACTTTAAGTTTGATTCTCCAAAAACGTTACGAGAATTAAGCCTATAAACAAATGTATATAAGCAAGTTTCTGATATAAAGAAACGCTTTTTTCTGAAATCTGTTTTGAAACAATGAAGTTATACGCTATTTACGGTAGTTTACTTATTTGTTACCGAGAAACTAGTTAAATTACCGTGAAACAAGAAACAAACACGTTTACAAAATATAAGCCTAAGCGCGACTTCGCGAAGTTACGATCTTTTCGTGTTTTCCGAAAAAATACGCAAAGAAAAGTCAAACCTTCAACGGCAAGACTAAGCGATACACTAATGCACGTATTTAATTTGTTATCGGGGTTAAACTAAATTATATTCCTGTCTAAATCACTTAACTTTCTGGAAATAGTTTCTGGCGTCACTTACTCGGCGGCCATCTTGGAACCTTCCATAAATATGCAAGGTAATCCGTAAAAGCTGTGGGCCAAAGTTCAGCAGCCAACACGTGATCTCTTAATCCGTCAGAAACGTAAATCCGATCCAGCCTGCTCCCCAAGTGGCTATTAAAAAACGTGTAGCCCTCTCGCTGTCCATAGACCTTTTCCCACGTGTCCATTAGTGCCATTTCCTGGCAGATCGTGTGCAATGCGTAGCAAGAGCGGAAATTAGGGGTTTGATCCTTCGGTGTGAGAGAACAATTAAATTCCCTTCCTACTAAGATGTGGTCATATCTCCCATGGAATAGAGGGGTAATCTCCTGCGAGTGGAATCCTGCTCGCGCCCGTCAATTGTCAGATCCGGAGGGTGCATAGTTGTTGACAATACGAATGCTGTTCACGGTCACAGCCAAATACCGAGCCGAAGGGAGGTAATCGAGGTCACTCATCGGAATCCCTTCACGGACTAATATCGTTGTGCCATGTCCTCCATCTGGAGGCGGCACTAGATAAGTATTGTAACCATGCACGTCGGGAAGCGCAGCATTGCAGGTTTCCTGGACCAGCAGAATATCCACGTCTGTGGCGTAAATCATGTCCCTGAAAAGTTGCATCTGTGCAAGTGAACATGCGGTTTTAATGTTCACTGTTCCCACCTTTTATGCTTGGTCCGTTGTCGTTGTCATGCTCGTGTCATGTCGTTGTGAACTCCAGGGTCTTTAGTCCACTATTCGTGCTCAGAGGGGTGCCTCCGTTGTTTTCGTTCCGTGGTGTGCATCCTGTAAGGGAGCCGTCATCGATTGGGAGCGCCAATTCCTGCATCTCTTCGACTGGTTCCGCCCAGTCGCAGTGGTCATCAATCCCAGAAACGTCCTCTGATGTATTTCGATGTGGTTACCGGGTCATTGTACCTGACTCCTCCGTCGGCAGTACCGGGTCAGTCGGTGTGAATGAAGAGGGACCGTCTGAAGGAATCCTGTCAGCGTCCTCTAAAGGCACGTGTTCCATGTCAGACAGTTCTTCGGCTAGAATAATTTCCGTGTCCCCGAAGCTAGGGGAGAACGTGTCACCCGAACCATGGCGACGCTTTTTGAGATGCTTCGGCGATCGTTGTTTGCGCGCCTTGCCCTCTGCTGCCGTAGGCGACGCCTCACTTTGATCGACTGTCTCGACCTCCACTTCCACGTCACGTGCTACATGTGAGGTTGCGGAAGGCTCCTCTTAAGTGACGTGGGTCTAAGGGCATTCTCCGTGTCTCCTCCATGCTCCCGCAACTCGGTCTCGCCGGCCGCTGTGGTTGAGTGCTTGTAGCGCTTCAGTCCGAAACCATGCGGCTGCTACGGTCGCAGGTTCGAATCCTGCCTCTGGCATCGTTGTATGTGATGTCCTTAGGTTAATTACGTTTAAGTAGTTCTAAGTCTAGGGGACGGATTACGTCAGATGTTAAGTCCCATAGTGCTTAGAGCCATTTGAACCATTTAACTCAGTCTGCTCTTGCATCAACACATCCTTGTCACGCTCCGAACTCGGCAACACCCCCCGGCGGGCCACGGACACGTACGTCATAGGCAGTTGCCTGGGAACTTCTCGCTGTGTCGCTTCTCCATGTGGCAGTCGCATGACGCGGAGTTGTATACACCCCACCACAGCCAGAACATGTGGGTTGCTGGCCATAGTAAATCACAATAGCTCGACATCCTGCAATATATAAATAAGAAGGGATATGTTTGTTAAGGATGACCCGCACCTGTCGGACGCCCTTTAGCGCGGGATAGGCGCTAAAACTCGCCTAGCGTTCAGGCGTATGACTGAGTACCGTTCTATATCGTCGCAGCGATTCAATAACCATTGATTCTGGTACTTCAAATGGCAATTCAAAGATACGAATGACCCTCACACCCAAGGTGAAGGAGCTACTGTTACATCGCTGATATGGCAATCAGAGTGTCGAAATTTAAATCTTCTTTGAGCAGCGGCGAGCGTTCTTTCCCACGCAGCTTCATCGATCATCTTGACGTACATTGTACTGTTTACAATGGATAGGTGTATTCCAATTAGGTCTGTAGCAGGTAAATTAACTTCTTGCCTCAAAAAACGCTCTATTTCGAAAGCCTTGGGTCTGGCATATTCGTTGTCAAACGTAAATTGGAGCGTAGTCTTTCTAAAATTGTGTGCCATGACGATCTAGTCAGACAACAACAAGCGCGAGTACCGGCGGCGTAAACACGTCCTCATCCACGCGCGCCCGCGGCCGGGACAACAGGCCCGTTCCGCGCCACCGCCTACAGCAGACTGTTCATATACGCTACCCAAGCACGACTGACGCCCCGCCCTCAAAGCCTTACTTCCGCCAGTACCTCGTCTCCTACCTTCAAAACTTGAGAGAAGCTCTCCTGCGAACCTTTCAGAACTAGGACTCCTGGAAGAAAGGATATTGCGGAGACATGGATGTTTCCAGAATGAGATTTTCACTCTGCAGCGGAGTGTGCGCTGGGACCGAGTTCGAGTCTCGGTCCGGCACACAGTTTTAATCTAACAGGAAGTTTCACATCAGCCCACACTCCGCTGCAGAGAGAAAATTCCGTCCTGGAAACATCCCTCCGTCTGTGGCTAAGCCATGTCAAAATGGTTCAAATGGCTCTGAGCATTATGGGACTTAACATCTGAGGTCATCAGTCCCCTAGAACTTAGAACTACTTAAACCTAACTAACCTAAGGACATCACTCACATCCATGCCCGAGGCAGGATTCGAACCTGCGACCGTAGCGATCGCGTGGTTTCAGACTGAAGCGCCTAGAACCGCTCGGTCACTGCGGCTGGCCATGTCTCCGCAGTATCCTTTCATCCAGGAGTTATAGTTCTGCCAGCTTCGCAGGAGAGCTTCTGCTAAGTTTGCTAGGTAAAGACGAGGTACTGGCGGAAGTAAAGCTGTGAGGACGGGGCGTGAGTCGTGCTTGGGCAACTCAGATGCTAGAGCATTTGCCCGCGAAAGGCTAAGGTCCCAGGTGAGAGTCTCGGTCCGGCACACAGTGTTATTCTGCCAGGAAGTTTCATATCAGCGCACACTCCGCTACAGAGTGAAAATCTCATACTAGCAGCGTAGCCAGAAAAGGGGAAGTCCCTAAGCTTGGAATTGTGACGGCTGTTACTCGCACAGCTTTTGTGCAGGTGATGTTACAAGAAATGGCGGAGTGTCAGACAATCTTAAAAATGGCTAGGTTACAGCTTTTTGATATTCGACAACGACCGACATCAGATATTAATGCAAATCTGAATTCATTTGCGACCTCAAAAAAATCCGGCACATCCAGTGACACAATAATATTCAATTTCTTTAAAAGTACCGAAGTTAGTATATCACAGCGAGTAAATATTTACACTGTGAACCTCTGAACTAACAACTTTTGATTAATTCATGCGATTTCAACGAACGATATCTCAGGTGATAGCATTACACTATACTTAGCACCCCTGAAAGCTAAATATCTGTATCTACTTTATTTATTGATTTACGATGTCTCTTATATCTTTTTCATTATGGATATGTTTGTCAGAACATTGTATTTTTCACATTTACACTGCAAATGAAGGCAGCATCAGTACCTCACATTTTGTCATACTTGTGTATTTATTTGATGAACAGCTTACTGTTTTGCCAATAACTTTATTCAAATGTTGACTGCAAGTGCTACTAAAAACTGTGCTGATTTATAAGTGGTCAGTCTCATGTGTTAGCGGACACCACAATTGAAAAGACAACCAAGAGGCGCTTGTGTCAAGAAGGCATAAATAACTGTTTAAACAATACTTAAGGACAATCTGTTGTCATTTATCGTGAACAAACTTGCGAAAGAATGCTGGCTTATTTATTTATAAGCCAACTTTTATTTACATTTATTGCAAATTATTTGAGTGTAACTGAATGTTTATTATATTTCTTTATTCAGATGGTGTTGTAATATATTAGTTTAGTCCAGGAAGAGGTCAACTTGAATGAAATCATGTCTGTAGAGCTTATGGATCATCTATTTTTGGTGCAGATGGCCTCAGCAAGTGGACAAGCAGATTGGAACATTTTATGATGAGTCCTTGAAGAAGGGAGAAATGCCTGCGGTAATGCTCGTGATTTTACAAATATCGAAAGTTGGGACAAGGGCTAATAAACCTTTGTCTGCAACTGGTTGGTTGAATTTTCGACCTCTTCAGATTTACACAGTTGCCGTTTCGTAGCCATGTTTAAGATTTTGAAATGTAGGACATGAATGATAAAATCTTCTCGGGTTGATAGCCGAGTTAATGCGTTGTTCTTCAGCAACGCTTTAGCAAGTTTCTTAATTGCCACCTTCAGGCGAAGATGACAAGTAAGATAGTAAGAAACTTGCTGAAACGTTGCTGGACAACAACGCATTAACTCGGCTGTCAACCCGAGAAGATTTTTCATCGAGATTCGCCGAGAAAACCTGCATTCTCATACAGGACATGAATGACCAAAACGTAGAGCATATGGGACACCATGATATGATAGACAAACAAACGGTTTAATCAAAGATATGACGTTCGTGAGTACATTATTTTAAAAGAATCTTGCGCGCTGTACAAGTCGATATCTGTATTATTAGAGTATTAGTCGTATTATAGTATTCTGTTTTATCTTCCCTCCTTTTATCATCCGTTACATTCTTCCGTCATATAAAAGTTTAAGCTCAACTAATTTCTACATCTTTAAGATTGTGACATCTATATTGTTGACGCACTGCCACTCTGAGTTCTTTGGTGAGAGAGTGCTACATCTGCTAGCTTCTGGAGTCACATTGAAATGTAGTGAGAAATATAGTGCAAAGAGCTAAAGTATCTTGGTTTTGTTCTTGTCTACAATCAAGTTCATCGAGTCAAATTTATATTTAGTCGCGTTTGTAAAAATTTTTAATTTGGATGACAGTAGATTACATGTATGTTATCTTGGAAATGATCAGGGGTATAAAATATAAGAAAGGGCGAAATACAAATGGACCTTTATTTCCTGTGCTTAAGGACTCTTCTGTTATAGTCGCATGATTAATGTCAAACCAACATCTGGCCGAGCAGTTCTAGGCGCTACAGTATGGAACCGCGCGACCGCTACAGTCGCAGATTCGAATCCTGCCTCGGGCATGGATGTGTGTGATATCCTTAGGTTAGTTAGGTTTAAGTAGTTCTAAGTTCTAGGGTGGTCAGTCTGGTGGGTTGAGTTCGACTCTGCAGCGGCCATCATCAGCGGTGACGTTCACGGTGGTATAGCGACAGTGGGGACCTTCGCAACGCAGGCCACCGGCGGTGACTTCGAGTTCATCAGCATCGACACTTCGGGCAGCAGCAGTACACCAGAAGCAATGTTGGTTGGTTGTTTGCGGGAAGAGACCAAACAGCGAGGTCATCGGTCTCATCGGATTAGGGAAGGATGGGGAAGGAAGTCGGCCGTGCCCTTTCGAAGGAACCATCCCAGCATTTGCCTGGAGCGATTTAGGGAAATCACGGAAACCTAAATTTGGATTGCCGGACGCGGGATTGAACCCGAATGCGAGTCAAGTATGCTACCACTGCGCCACCCCGCTCGGTACAGCAGAAGCATCCAGCATGATCCATAACTTAAGTATTTGTGCCGAGAGTGAATCGTAACAGAAATATTTATCAACGAAATAATAATTTTCAAAGAGGAAATGGAAACTCGGAACTTTATTAACGGAAATCAAAATCGGGAACGAAAATTCCAGGGTCAGGAGCCTCAAGATATGCAGCGCCAGAATACAAGGTCGGGAAATAAGACATCGCCGCTTTTCAGGTCCGGAGATGGCGAAATAAACCGGCGTTGAAAAGAACACGTTTTCCCAAAAATTCTGTGGGTATCGAAAATTCGGCAAATAAGCCACAAATGATGGAGATTTATTTTATGAAAGATTGAGTGATCGGAAGACAGGCTGAGATGGATCTTAATTTGGTGGAGGTGGAATATATAACGAATTCTAATGAGTAAGGAGCAAGAATTATAGTAATGTAGGTGGAAATAATGTAGATGATTTTGTATTGGATGAGGTAGATGAAGCTAACTGTGAAGGTGGTGAAGTTGTAGTCTTGTCAGCTGGAAATGATGTTTTTGGCTTAGTGACGGAAGAGTGTGAAGGTAGTTGTGAAGGCGGCGTAGCAACGGTCTCATCAGCTGGTGAAGAATTTTGGAAGTTGGTGATTTATTGTTAAAGGGAAGCAAAGGCGATGCTTTAGAGGCTGAAGTTGCAAAAGTTGAGGCTACAGATTCAGATATCTCATAGGAAGAAGTTTGTGCTGTAATTTCTATTGATGGGGGTGAACCGATCGCTCTCGACGAAAGCGTGAATTATGAGTGGATGTGGAAGGATGAATGTGAAAGTAATGTGTTAGGTAGTAGATCAAAATGCACAGTGGTGGAGCAATTTTAGACTAGATAAAATGTAACAGACACATAGATGGATCCGAGTTCGGCGCAGTTCGGGTGTACAGCGAATTAAAATGTGGAGCGATGCAATAGTGGTAATTTATGTGGTGTGTCGGCGGAAGTCGACAGATGTACTGATGGCGATTTCTATACTGTTTCGACGGATGTAATAGACTTTATAAGTAATGAATCTTATGAGTTATCGGCATATGCTAGTGGAGCTAATTTTGATAAAGTTTGTATTGTTTTGGCGGAAGTAAGTGACGATTTGTTTAAGACAGACCAAGTTTAACGTTGTGTGGTTAATTGTGAGGATTTTTGCAGCTATTGATATCGTTAATTCGGAGAAAGCGAACAGTATATTTAATGCTTGCGAGGCTGATGAAAGGACGGGTTTTGAGGGTGATTTAAAGCACTCGGATGAGTTGCAGGTAGAACAGGAGAGTCTAGGAATGGATAATGAGACCGAGGGTTGTTCTGAAATTATGAAGTTTACCATAAATATGGAAGAAAAATGAGGGGATGTAAAATGATCTTTTGAGAGAACAGTGTTCAGAGAGGGGTGAAATAAAAAATGTGCAACCTGTAGGTGAATTGATCGATATTAATGATGAAAGAAAGTGTGCATAGCTCAGAACGAGAAATGGTGTTATAGCGGTGATTACAATTTTTTTATGTAAACAAAAGTGTCCGATTGTGACCGAGGAAAAAGCGCTCGAATTTGAGCAGGTGAAAATATGCAAAAAAGTGAGGTTCAAAAGATAATCTCACTGGCTGGATAAATGTAAGCGGCTACGGTGGCTGACTTGCATCTTGTGTACGAAGAACATGGTATTAAAAAACTTTTGTATGTAAATAAGGGTATTTTCATGTGGAGTTTATAGAATTTTGGGTCGCACAACTCCTGGTGCGCGAAGATCGGCAGACAGTAATTAGTTGTGTAAGCGAGGAATAAATTGTATTCTACGTAAGATTTGTGCGGGAATTTCAAGATGTTATTTAAATATGTTACTTTGGTACGTGTATTTCTAGTGTGATATATGTGGTTTATTTGTAACTATTGTTCGCACTAAATCTGTTGTGTGAATGTCATCAGGGCTCATTAAAATTTTAATTGCTTATGGGCAAAAAGGTGGGAATTTGAGGATATGGGACCTCGATAAACTGAAAGAACCAGAGGTTGTACAGAGTTTCAGGGAGAGCATAAAGGAACAATTGACAGGAATGGGGGAACGAAATACAGTAGAAGAAGAATGGGTAGCTTTGAGGTATGAAATAGTGAAGACAGCAGAGGATCAAATAGGTAAAAAGACGAAGGCTAGTAGAAACTCTTCGGTAATAGAAGAAATATTGAATTTAATTGATGAAAGAAGAAAATATAAAAATGCAGTAAATGAAGCAGGCAAAAAGGAATACAAACGTCTCAAAAATGACATCGACAGGAAGTGCAAAATGGGTAAGCATGGATGGCTGGAGGACAAATGTAAGGATGTAGAGGCTTATCTCACTTTGGGTAAGATAGATACTGCCTACAGGAAAATTAAAGAGACCTTTGGAGAAAGGAGAACCATTTGCATGAATATCAAGAGCTCAGATGGAAACCCAGTTCTAAGCAAAGAACGGAAAGCAGAAAGGTGGAAGGAGTATATAGAAGCTCTATACAAGGGCGATGTACTTGAGGACAATATTATGGAAATGGAAGAGGATGTAGATGAAGATGAAATGGGAGATATGATACTGCGTGAAGAATTTGATAGAGCACTGAAAGACCTAAGTCGAGATAAGGCCCCAGGAGTAGACAACATTCCATTAGAACTACTGACAGCCTTGGGAGAGCCAGTCCTGACAAAACTCTACCATCTGGTGAGCAAGATGTATGACACAGGCGATATACCCTCAGACTTCAAGAAGAATATAATAATTCCAATCCCAAAGAAAGCAGGTGTTGACTGATGTGAAAATTACCGAACTCTCAGTTCAATAAGTCACAGCTGCAAAATACTAACGCGAATTCTTTACAGACGAATGGAAAAACTGATAGAAGCCGACCTCGGGGAAGATCAGTTTGGATTCCGTAGAAATGTTGGAACACGTGAGGCAATACTGATCCTACGACTTATCTTAGAAGAAAGATTAAGGAAAGGCAAACCTACGTTTCTAGCATTTGTAGACTTAGAGAAAGCTTTTGACAATGTTGACTGAAATACTCTCTTTCAAATTCTGAAGGTGGCAGGGGTAAAATACAGGGAGCGAAAGGCTATTTACAATTAGTACAGAAACCAGATGGCAGTTATAACAGTTGAGGGGCAGGAAAGGGAAGCAGTGGTTGGGATGGGAGTGAGACAGGGTTGTAGCCTCTCCCCGATGCTATTCAATCTGTATATTGAGCAAGCAATAAAGGAAACAAAAGAAAAGTTCGGAGTAGGTATTAAAATCCATGGAGAAGAAACAAAAACTTTGAGGTTCGCCGATGACATTGTAATTCTGTCAGAGACAGCAAAGGACTTGGAAGAGCAGTTGAACGGAATGGACAGTGTCTTGAAAGGAAGGTATAAGATGAATATCAACAAAAGCAAAACGAGGATAATGGAATGTAGTCGAATTAAGTCGGGTGATGCTGAAGGAAATAGATTAGGAAATGAGACACTTAAAGTAGTAAAGGAGTTTTGCTATTTAGGGAGCAAAATAACTGATGATGGTCGAAGTAGAGAGGATATAAAATGTAGACTGGCAATGGGAAGGAAAGAGTTTCTGAAGAAGAGAAATTTGTTAACATCGAGTATAGATTTAAGTGTCAGGAAGTAATTTCTGAAAGTACTTGTACGGAGTGTAGCCATGTATGGAAGTGAAACGTGGGCGACAAATAGTTTAGACAAGAAGAGAATAGAAGCTTTCGAAATGTGGTGCTACAGAAGGATGCTGAGGATTAGATGGGTAGATCACATAACTAATAAGGAGGTGTTGAATAGAATTGGGGAGAAGAGGAGCTTGTGGCACAACCTGACAAGAAGAAGGGACCGGTTGGTAGGACATGTTCTGAGGCATCGGGGGATCACAAATTTAGCATTGGAGGGCAGCGTGGAGGGTAAAAATCGTAGAGGGAGACCAAGAGATGAATACACTAAGCATATTCAGAAGGATGTAGGTTGCAGTAGGTACTGGGAGATGAAGAGGCTTGCACAGGATAGAGCAGCATGGAAAGCTGCATCAAACCAATCTCAGGACTGAAGACGACAACAACAACAACAACAACAACATGGGTATAGAACACAGGGTTGAGTGCAAAGTATAAGCTAAGGTATTAGAGATATATTATGTAGGTTAGTTGATAATGTACGTTGTTTTGGAAGAGTTTTTCTATAGATTTATCTACGTAAAATTATTGGAATAAGTTCGTAATATGTTTATGATTATAAAGTCTGGAGATAAATCGTACTTTAGTACAAATAAGAATGAGCATTTTATGAACCGTGATCCAGTTATGTGCTAAGTTAAAATGAAAGCTAAATGGGGGATTTCTGCATAGGGTGTTGTAAGTGCTCCAGGGAAGCAGAGGGAAATGACGGCGGACGGGCCTCTGCAAAGGAGCCAGACAAAGTGTGTCTCACAATGCCCTTTCTTTCCTCTTATTCTATCCTGTTTTCCATCACTTGCCTTAGGAGATACGGTCTTCGTTAGCACTGGCGTGCCATCCGTATAGGAGAGGGACAACTCCAAACTGAAAATCGGAATCGGTACTTCCGTTAGGCGCAAGTACGGTCCAACCGGAAATGAGCGACAGTTGCCTGCAGCCAACCTGACTCCGCGCGTCGCCTATTTTCGCTCCTGTGGAACCAGTCAGCTAGTCCGAGAGGGTGGCACGAATAGTGGGAAAGCTCGCCGTCACCTAAAATCTGCGTCCCAGGCGCAGTAGCATCGACGGAGAGGACACTCCTTCCACGTGAAAACAACACGGATAGCGGCAGTTGCCGGTCACAAGCTCGCTCTAATGGGCTTAGGAGCGGGCGTCAGGGGTCGGTAGTGACAGTGGGAGGGACCATCGTAGGTCCACTGGCCAGTCACCGCCTGCTTCAAGCTGGGCAGCCCCCAGTCAGTTAGGTACTGGTTCGTCCTGGTGGCCGAGTGTTCCATTGTGTGCTAGGAGTCGTCACCATAATATCGACACCCGATGCTACAAAAATAACAAAAAAAAAAATAAAGCTATTTCATTACACATTGGTACATGGAACACCCGCACTATGCTACAAGGCTTCCCGTACACCTGTGGATGCCCACAAGAGCTACGCAAGACGGCTGCTATCGACTTAGAGCTAGTCAGACTGCTGAAAACCAGGCTACCAAAAGAAGGTTCAATACCGGAAAAATACTACACTTTTTTCTTGAAGGTCAACGATGCTGCTAGCCCCAGACAGCACAGAATCGGATTTGCTGTCCGTAGTGACCTGCTGTGTTGTACCGAAAACCCGACTGGGATCTCAGAACGCATTATGACTCTGCGATTCACTACATATAGTGGACCACTGACGCTGATATCTGTATATGCACCAATTCTTACTTCAGCTGCTGATGCCGAGGATCAATTTTATGAAAAACTTGGTGACGTGGTACAAGGAGTGCACTCCGGGGACCGTCTATGCATCCTTGGTGATTTCATTGATCGTATTGGTAGTGATTTTGCCACCTGGCCTGACTGTATAAACAAACACGGAGTGGGCAAAACGAATGAAATTACATACTTTAAAGGCAAACCGAACCACAAGGTTTCCTGGAGGTACCACCGCTCAAAACATTGGCACCAATTAGATCTTATTCTAACTAAAACGAAAGATCTGCGTTACTTTCTTCATACACGTTCTTTCCTTAGTGCAGACTGTGACACGGATCATGCACTAGCAGCGACAAAAGTGCGCTTTGGGACTAAAAAGTTTCACTCTGCCAGAACATCTTGCAAATCGAAAATTAATCTTTGCCAAACAAGAAACACTGCTTCAGTAGATGTATGTAGTCAGGAGATACGAAAAGAGGTAGATCTCTGGGACGCAGCCGCTCCTATTTCTGAAGACTGGCAGGAGATAAAATCATTTCTTACCGTTACGGTTAGAAACAGTTCCATAATCTGGAAGCAAAATCCCAGGATTTGTTCATCGAGAACATAGATGTCCTGAAACCTCTCCTTGAGGCTAAGCGTCAGGCCACTGTCATCTGGCATAAAAACACATGCAGTTCTACACGCAGGAAGCTAAGCAAGGCAAAGGCAGCTGTTCACTGCACTGTCCGCAACTGCACCAGTTCCTATTGGGAGCAATTTTTCACTGGCATACATTAGTGTTTTAATGTTGGCGACATTGGTGGTGTGTACTCGGGCATCAAACGGGCCATTGGACCCATTCCAAAGAAGAGCGTACCACTTAAGGAAATAGATGGAAAAGACATCACAGATCGGAATCGTCAAATGCACCGTTGGGTAGAACATTACTCCAGCCTCTACTCACATCCCATCAACATTAGTCCAGACACAATGGACGAAATTCCTCAAATGACACCTTACCATGACTTGGATGCCACGCCTTCTTTGGAGGAACTTCAAAGAGCAGTTGCACAACTCAAATGTGGGAAGTGCCCTGACAATGACATCATCGCCATAGAAAATGTAAAACTTAAGCCAGTTTTTCAAAGGTGATCGCGGCGATTGCAACTGTCACCGCGGAATCTCACTTCTGAGAATAACTGGAAAAACATTTGCCTGTGTGGTGTTGGGCAGACTTCAGAAGCTTGCCGAGCGCATATACCCTGAGGACAATGTGGGTTTCGTCCCAACGATCTACAGTTGATATGATCTTCACACTCCGGCAAATTCAGGAAAAGTGCCGCGAGCAGAAAACCCCTCTGTTCATTGCCTTTATAGACGTAAACAAGGCCTTCGACACAGTCAGCAGAGAAGGACTGCGCGCAGTACTCTTGAAGATAAGGTGTCCTCGAAAGCTTTTAAAATGACCAAGGCTTTCCACGAAGATATGGAAGGTGCTGTAGTCTTCGACGGAATCAAATCTGATCCTTTTGCTGTGAACAGGGGGGTGCGTCAAGACTGCGTATTGGCTCCCATTCTGTTCAATATTTTTTTCTCAGCACTCCTCAAAGTTGCTTTTGGTGAAACAAACTGGGCCTACATCTGTATACCAGTGCCGATGGGAAGCTCTACAACATTTCCCTACTCGGATCCAAGCGCTTCCGAGAACACTTGCTTGTAAACAGCCTTTTATTTGCTGACGATGCTGCATTTGTAGCGCATAATCAAGACGATCTGCAAGTGCTTGTGGATAAATTCTCTACAGCATGCAAGCTATTCTCCATGTCTATAAACGTAAAGAAGACGGTTGTCACGTCACAAGGATACACAGCTCCGCCTGTCATCAAACTGGACGGCTCCTTGTTGAAGGTAGTCGATAAATTCTGCTATCTTGGTTCAATAATGACAGAAGAACTCTCCCTGGATGACGAGATAATGAAAGAATAGGAAAGGCTGCCAGCACTTTCGGAAAGTTCCGCACACGAGCATGGGACAGTAAATATCTTACATTGTCAACAAAAATACTTGTGTATCAATCATCTGTGCTCAGTACTCTCCTCTATGGAGCTGGAGACTAAACGGTTTTCACCTGCAGTGCTTACGGAGCATATTGGGAATGTCGAGGAAGGACCCTGTGGCAAATGATATGGTTCTGAAAAGTGCAAAACAACAGAGTATCACTGCCACTCCCAAGCAACGCCGGCTGCGTTGGTTAGGACATCTGCATCGTATGGACCACTCCCGTCTGCCCCGGCGCACAGTGAAATAGCAGGAGCAAAGAGACCTTGTGGAAGACCTTTACTACGCTTTAGGGATTGCGTCAAGTGTGATATGTGCGCATTTAATATTGACAGGCAAGTGGGAGCAACTCGCTGCCGATCGCAGCAAATGGAGGAAACTGACTGCAGATGGAAGCCAGATGCACGACCAAGAATGGCTTAACAACTTAGCTGCAAAACGATCGCGCAGACATGAGCTTCCGACTAACCCTCCTGCAGGAGCGACTCATATTTGTCTCGCTTGTGGGCGCCAAGTCGGCTCTCGCATCGGACTTCTGAGCCAGCAGAGAAAATGTCTCCAGGATGACACTTGAATCTTCCGACAGGAAGCACCAGGTCATTATATTACAGGTTTTAAACTTTCTTATTAGATGCGGTAAAATCGTAGAAAAATGATAAATTGTTAGTTGATTTATGACATCGAACAATTATCATAGCATGAAAGACGTGTTTTCTTGTGGGAATAGTGACAAAGTATTTGAAATGCCGAGTTGAATCAAATGTTTCGCATGTGCGATAAATCAGTTTTTGTCTTTGTGTATGTATCAACTCCACTGGGGAGGGCGTTCAGTGCCTGAACTATGCAGATTCGGGAAATCATATGACTACTGTAACTACACAACAGTCGTAATTTGACAGCTATCGCCCTTCAGAACTGGCGATGACTGTGGCTTGACGCATATTCGGCGCGGTACATGGCCATGGACTCACGAAATTCTGCAGAAGCTGTTGGACTGCGGACAATCTGAACTTCGACGTCAGAAAACCAATCCTCTGCTGTGTCCCTGAAAGAGAAGTGCTGCAATGTAGTGGTCAAAGCAAAGGTGTAATCAAATGAGCACAAAAGCACTGAGAACATTTCAAAAGAACGAACTGACTCGAGAATTTATTTACAATTATGTGTTTATCTTGGCATTTAATTACTATAAAACTTCGAGGCAGGTTAAATTTGTGCCAGACCGAGACTCGAACTAGGCACCTTTGCCTTTGGTGGGCAACTGCTCTACCACTGATCTATCCAAGCAGGACTGATGACCTGTCCTCACAGCTTCACTTCCGACAATATCTCGTGTCCTAACTTCCAAACTTCACAGCAACTCTCCTGCGAACCTTTCAAGACTGGCATTCCTAGAAGAAAGGATGGTGCAGAGACATGGCTTAGCCACAACCTAGTGGAAATTTCCAGAGTGGATTTTTCACTCTGCAGCGGAATGTGTGCTAACATGGAACTTTCTGACAGATTAAAACTGTGTTGCGGACCGCTCGGTCGCAGGAGAGATTCTGCGAAGTTTGGAAGGTAGAAGACGAGTTACTTCCGGAAGAAAATTTGGGAGGAGAGGTCGTCAGTGGCAAGTTGGCTTTCAGCCCCGGCACGACTCGGACGGGCGACGCGCCGAGCACCGCTCCGCACATGTGTTTGTCTGCTCGATGCGCGACGTACTGGGTTCGTTATTGTGATTTCAAGCTCTCACTATATATTGCGTTCTATTACCGCCAGGCGACGGTGAAATTCACTTTCGACGATTCCTACTCGCGCCCAAATGCTTATGAAACCGAACAACGATATTTGAGAGACGACATGCATGTCGATCCCCACGAGCTGATAGGCATTCATCTGTTATCACTTACGGTACACTCTACCACAAGATGAAGAGGTGTGTGACAACCTAGTCCGACGTTTCACCAACGGATACCGCTTTCGCCATGCTAACGGTAACTCAGCACTGTAACCATGAACCACGCAGCTATTGGGAGTGCATACTTTGCACATATTCGAACTGCCGTTCGAAGTCCCGGACGCGCTTGTCACAGACGCGTTACGACAGCTACATGGAAGAGAAGTGAAACGCCTTTGAAATCTGCCACGGTCTCAATGGCAACCGATAGGTACGCATCGAACGTCCCGTCGTATGTGTTCATCGGCGGTTGCCGAGCCATCATTGCTTATGACGGACAACCGCGGACGTGTGCCGCCGGTCCAGGTTCACGTGTGGAACCAGTATACTGTTGATAGTGGTGTCCACCACATTACCGGGAGCGGTGAGACCGATGTGCATAGACGCCGTGCCCGCGACAAAGTCTCACGCGACCTCGAGCTCAGCCGCCCAAGACGCCATGACGGTAGCGCTGCACCACGAGACGCCCTTCCAGGACACAACGCTTGCCACCGGCACCAACGTCGTCGTACCAGGGACGTCGGTATCGGACGCCGGCCTCACTGCCGGAGGTGCTGACCCCAACCCTTCGACGGGGATGGACATTCGGTCCCGGAGAAAACAGTCTTCGAAAATGAGATTTTCACTCTGCAGCGGAGTGTGCGCTGATATGAAACTTACTGGCAGATTAAAACATTATGCCAGACCGAGACTCGAACTAGGGACCTTTGCCTTTCGCGAGCAAGTGCTCTACCATCTGAGCTATCCAAGCACAACTCACGACCCGTCCTCACAGCTTCAATTCTGCCAGTACCTCGTGTCCTACATTCCAAACTTCTCACAAGCTCTTCTGCGAACCTTGCAGAACTGGCACTCCTGGAAGAAAGGATATTGCGGAGACATGGCTTAGCCACAGCCCACGAAAGGCAAAGGTCCCGAGTTCGAGTCTCGGTCCAGCACACAGTTTTAATCTGCCAGGAAGTTTCATATCAGCGCACACTCCGCTGCAGAGTGAAAATCTCGTTCTGGAAACATCGCCCAGGCTGTGGCTAAGCCATGTCAAAATGGTTCAAATGGCTCTGAGCACTATGGGACTTAATATCTGAGGTCATCAGTCCCCTAGAACTTAGAACTACTTAAACCTAACTAATCTAAGGACATCACACGCATACATGCCCGAGGCAGGATTCGAACCTGCGACCGTAGCGGTAGCGCGGTTCCAGACTGTAGCGCCTAGAACCGCTTGGCCACCCCGGCCGGCTCACATAGTGCAGTCGCGACCACGAACGCTGAACGTGTCGGCGGGAGATCGCTGCTATGTGAGACAACTGCCTCCGGAGTTTTTATTTGCATCCTTCCACCTTACATTGGTGGCTCGACCACGCCAAGCTGGCCCTCCAACAGACGCTCATGGGATATGGCCACGACAGAGCACGCTGGTATTGGCCGATTTCGGAATTTTATTATACAGTGCTGAGGGAACTAATGATACAGCCGCCATCACGAGACCGGCAGACAGTGGTTAATCGTCTCAAAGCTCACCACGGAACAGCTTGATGGAGCCAGAGTTCGGACGAGGATGCAGGATACCATTCCCACTGGAATTCCGTCTGTCAGCAGAGAGAGACGCCACCATAAGCGCCACCTTATAACATCAGTGGAGACAGCAGCGGGTGGACACGTCGACATGCAGTATGCAGTGTGCCATCGGTGCAGCATTCGTCTCCTCGAAGACATCATTGATACTGGTTTCAAAACCGAGCGGTTCTCACGGTTGTGACTACTATCGTCCTCTTACGCTCCTGAAAGCGGATTGTAAACTTTTGCCTGTATCCTTCGCACTCGTCTTCAGGCCACAATCGGGCACATGATCCATCCTGACCAGACATGTCAGCACCCACAATGCACTTGGCGTCTACCGCGACGTCACTGCGCTGCCAACGGCCTGCCGCCTCTGAGGCACCCTTGTCGCTATCGATTTTGATCACACCTTTCATCATATCGACCATGGTTTCCATCGTGCCGTGCTCGAGCGCACGGGCCTCTCACAAGCGTCAGCAAGAGTGAACCTAGGTTTATCCCAGACTACGGTCAACGGCCACCAGACCTTACACATCACTTTCACTGTCGGTGCTACAGGGATATCCTTTATGAAGAGTCTTATTCGCAGGAGTCCTCGAACCTGCGCTGCACGGCCTTCACCAACGACTGCAAGGCATCTTCATTCGGGACATGACCTTCCAATGTGGTGCCTTCACTGATGACATGGTGTTCTTGGTGCAGTCGGCCGATGAGATACAAGCAACGCTCCAGTAATTGAGTCGCCACAGCACATTATCAGGCAGTGTCATCAACATGTGCAAGATGACGTACATGGATGTCAGGAGAGGCTTCCTCCACGCGACAGCGATCTCCTTCCCTAAGGATCCCTCACTGAACGTACTGGGAGTGCAGTTGTCCAGTACAGTTCACCGAACTCCGACACATCGCTGGCTACTATGACGGACACGTCACTCTTCCCTGTGACAGTAGACTTCGCAAGATGGATATGATACTCCAGTTGTGTTACATCAACGGTCACCTAGCATCCAAACTTAATTATTTTGCATACACACCTCCCCTGATGGTCACCATGGCCCATAGTTTCCAGGCGGCTATGGACGTTCTGTGAGCGCAGGTCACGTATTCGAAGTCTGCAACACTGCTTTACGAGGCCTCCATTGGCGGGAGATCTGGGGGTTCACTCATGTCCACAACCATGTGTGGGCATTATATTTATGCACGAGGCCACTCGCATGGATGATGGCCATTATCAGCTTGACAGGGACGCTGCTTGAGACTGTTGCACCCTGAGATTTTTGACCACCAGCCGCCATGGGCCACATAGCTCCATCTCTCGCCCACACCCGAGATTTGCTGGCCGAACTGACCTACGTGACCAAGAATCTACCGTCAGTGAGGGCTCGGAGCACGCTAGACTATTACCAAATTATCGAGCTCAACAACCCCGCAACATTGTCAAACAGCAACACCTGACAATCCACTGGACAGGGTGTGGCGGGCCGTCGACACCCCATACCAGCCCACGTACACTCGTTCCTTGTGGTATGTGCTGGTGAACAGCAAATTAGCCAGCGCCTCCATTCCATCCATCTTAAGGACGACCTTTTGTGCCCTCACTGCACAGTCGTCCATTTGGACATGACCACTTGACATGTACTGCGACAGGCAGCTGCTGGGATCTTACCCAACTTATGCTCGCGCTCATGCTGCCACATTGTAGCACGCTGGACGAACTCTTACGCCCAGCTACTGTTTACTTTCCCACTGCCAGAAAGAACGCCGGCAACAGGCTGAAGGGAATGGTGCTTGCAAGCCGCGCCAGAAAGCGCTCTCGACTTATGGTTCCGCTTGACAATGACTCTTCTACCGCCGTGCATTGTACCGGACAGGACTATAGAATTATTTAGGCGCATTATCCAAGGATTCTCCAGTCCATTGGGGCGTTCTGAATATTAGAAGGCACATTTGAAGATGATTCATGGCACATGATTGATCCTCTGAGGATTTAGAGGGAGTTTAGAGGGAGTCCCCCCTCCATTAATTTTCTGGAAGACGACACAGAAGCTTCTGGTGGCAGTAGCAGCATCAGGTTAAAAATAATAAAACAAAATAAAGGAAAAATAAAAATAAACAAATAAATAAAAACAAAATTTACTTGTAGCTAAATAATTGAATTTGTTCAAATAAAGCTCTCTTGATCGTGTAAGCCACTTTAGCTACGGTCACAGGTTCGAATCCTGCCTCGGGTATGGATGTGTGTGATGTCCTTAGGTTAGTTAGGTTTAAGTAGTTCTAAGTTTAGGGGACTTATTACCTCAGATGTTAAGTCCCATAGTGCTTAGAGCCATTTGAATCATTTTAAATCACTTTTCTTCCTTGGCTCTGGCAGGACGGGACTGGGACGTTGAGGTCACACCTCAGGAACGACCCCTGCTGTCTTTGCCCCTGACCCTCCTGTCGGGCTTCTTATAAAAAAATAAAAAAGGATCAATGGTTCAAGACTTGCTGAGGACTAAAAAGTAGTAGAGCACTTGCCCTTGAAAGACAAAGGTCCAGAGTTTGAGCCTTAGTGCTGCACACGGTGTTAATCTGCCAGGAAGTTTCATAACAGTGCACACTCCTTTGCAGATTGAAAACTATATTCTGGAAATTTAATAACTACGTTGTGATTTTATAATTTGAGTTAGTTTTAGTAAATGCATACGCATAAGCTGTTATGACATGTTCCAGGAGATACGTGTCGTTTCATACACCACCACAAAGATAATTAGTCTATTTCCTGACATGCAAGTTGGGTATTCCATTTATTACGTTATATATGCATTTATGACGTTACGTATGTCAAATTTGGTGCTACTTAATGTGCCAAATTAGCGAGCTAATTTGACACATTAAGTGCAGTTGTGCAACGCTACCCGTATTTCCGCGTGCTAATTAGCTGCCCAGTATTGGCACGAGGTAAGATGAGTTTGTTGAACGGCTAGACGCTAGTGGGCCCAGGTCTCAGGGTGCGGTGCGGCAGTTCAGGCTTCCGACTAGGTGACTGGTACGATCGAGTCCAGGTACAAAGACCAACAGCATAGCCGGAAAGGGAGAAAATCTATATAATCTGGGAATTTTTATGGTTGTCACTCGCATGGCCTTCGCGCAGAAGATGCTACAAGAAATGGGAAAGTGTCAGACAATCTTAGACGATGGCAAAATAATATTTTAAAATCTTTAAACCCCCAGAAGTTAATATATCACAGTGAATAAGTATTTAGATTATGAACCTCTGAATTACAAAATTTCGATCACTTCATGCGATTTCAACAAACGACATCTCAGGTCATAGCATCATAGCATTGCACTATAGCTACCATCCCTAAAAGCTACATATCTGTATCTATTTTATTTAATGACTTACGATGTTTTTTCTATCTTTTCATTATGGAAATGTTTGTCAAAAATGGCTCTGAGCACTATGGGACCTAATTGCTGAGTTCATCAGTCTCCTAGAACTTAGAACTACTTAAACCTAACCAACCTAAGGACATCACACACATCCATGCCCGAGGCAGGATTCGAACCTGCGACCGTAGCGGTCGCGCAGTTCCAGACTGTAGTGCCTAGAGCCGCTCGGCCACCCCGGCAGGCCCGTAATAACAGACCGACCCCTTTGAAACAATGGAAAAGACCGGGAAGAGGAAAAAAGTAAAAAAAGAGGATCTAGAAAAAGTCAGTGTTACAACAAAAGCTTACCTATAATTCCAGTCCAGTTACCACGGTGCACAAAACCACCTCGGTGTGTGGAGGTGCTAGGGAGAAGAGAGTTGTTAGTTAATCAAGCAAATGGCTTTTGAGAGTATTAGCTGAGTGATCAATATCTCTGCAGACAGGCATTGTACTTACGAGATGAAGCCTAGACATTAACTCTCCGGAGTTAAATTTCCTCTCCCCTCAGTAATTACCAATAATTCGCACGGTCATCGATAACAAACTTGAACGTTCTGTCGATAGTCAAAGCATCATTGAATAAGCAATAGTCAACACACGCCTGCGCGGCGATGCCTGACACGTATGCAGGAGTTCTGTATCCAGTATTCCGTCAGGAAATGTGTGAAAGAGTGTCTGGGCTGTGATCACCACAGTGTTGTGTGCCATTTACCCTGGTGTTCAATGCTTTTGTCTATGTGATAACTGTCATTTTTTATGTGAAGGTAGTTTATAATCCAAAAATGACGCCTGTCACCATCCCTACTGTGCTGCAATTGGTCCTCACCCCTCCATAGCATCACTGCTCCCACTGATCCTTAGCATCCCCGAAATTGTCCTTCTTAATGTGGATCTCACTGGAGCAGCAGCGGCAGCAGCAGTAAATTAAGGTGTTGTCGCAAATTTATAGCATTGTACAGCACGCAATAATACTGACTTGTTCATGTATGTTCAGTATCCACAATGTTTCTGGCGTCATACGACGCTACTTATAGTTTCGTGCCTACTTTTTAAGAAGATGCACATTTCATTGCTATTTCCTAATTCCCCTTTACTTTTCAAATAAAATACATGTAAATATGGGCTTCACTGCTATTTTTCCCATTTTTAAGAAGATACACATAAATATATGTTTCTTGACCAATTTCACAGATTTTTTCTGAAACACACATAAATATGGATTTCACTCTTACTTTATAAATTTTTAAGAAACACATAAAAAATGTATGGGTTTAAATAACCACTCCAGCAAATGACATTATTTACTGTTTTTAGGCGAGCCGTTAGAATTTTGTCAATTTTCCCTCAGTGTTCCGCAAAATACCTACCTTTTCAAGAAGACCAACTTAAATACGGAACTTTGAATGTGTAGCAACTAACACCATAGTGCATACCCTGCGAGCCCACCAACATACGACACTATTTACAGTTCTTAAAAAAAAAATTCGATTTTCGCCGCAAATAGCTACTTTTTCTCAGGAAGACACACATAATCGTCGAATATGCAGCAGGCGTATGTTTCACTCAAAGTAAATTTCTCCCCCCGTGCTTTTAGTATGTGACGTAACTATCACCTGCCATAACACTGTATGATTATTCCGGACTTGTAAAACATAAATTAAAAAATTTTAAAAAAACGGCTGGGGCACTGCAGAGGGAGGTAAACATTCTACTCGCGAAGTCTGCGCTGATCAAGAGGAGTCTTACGTTTCTGCGACCACCTACTGCATTTCACTACTTTGCTTTAACTACTTCCTTCCATCCCCCTACGTGTTCGAGCAGCCTATATGCCGGAACTGCATCCGACCTGAAACTTGTATACGTTTGAAGAGGTATGTGACGTCATTTGTTTCACTAAACCTCACGTTCAACTATTGTTTGACAATTCTAGTATAATTTTTTCCGTCTTTCCGATCGAATCATCCTCAATGAGTGTTTTAAAATTCCAAATGCGGCAGATGACATTTCCCTCAGTTTAAGTTTCACTCTCGTAGCTGTAAGATATACACTTTGTCACTCCTAGAAGTCATGAAGCATGTCTGTTTTTCGTCGGCAGCTAAAACCATTGGGAAATTGCTCGTGGAAAGAATGCTTTACCGTTAGTCAGAATTTTTGTGTTGCAGAGTAGTTCCATAACCTGATCTGCTGGATTTTTAAATTTAGTCTGCCTATCATGATATCGGTCTATCAGTTTAAAGGCAGACAAAACTCAAAACGTACACAACCACCTTGTCTTCTCACTCACTCACGAAGGCTCTACCTCTTTATTTACTGTACAGCAACTGTCAGAGGATTGATAATAATTTTCGAAGTAACGTAATTGAGTTCCATAACTCAGCAGTCGGAAGAAAATGCTAAATTACAAGTAAAATCTGTGTTGAATTTGTTCTTTCGTCTGTTTAGCCTGATGCTACAGACTATTTCAGCTACTTGTCCTTCGTCATTTATTACACGATCATTGTATAATGGGGTTATTCGATCCTTCACAGCGCAGTTTTAAGGGAGGTGGGAACCACCGCCCACATTTAATAAACCAAAGCTCATCCTTCGTGAATGACGCCGCTTTCCCCCTCATATTCTCGCCTTTTAAAGTAGATATATAGACGTACAATACAGTAGTAATATCGCATTTCTTTCTTTCCACCGAGCGAGGTGGCGCAGTGGCTACCACTCTGGACTCGGATTCTGGAGGACGACGGTTCAATCCCGCGTCCGGCCATCCTGATTTAGGTTTTCCGTGACTTCCCTAAATCGCTCCAGGCAAATGCCGGGATGCTTCCTTTGAAAGGGCACGGTCGACTTCCTTCCCCGTCCTTCCCTAATCCGATGAGACCGATGACCTTGCTGTCTGGTCTCTTCCCCCAAACAGCCCATCTCAACCCTATTTCTTTCCTGTCGTACCCTAGCATATTTATCAAGAGAAAACAAAAATACCGAACCTCTGCTGCTAAATGTCTTTCGATAAAAACCTTCGTACTAGCCCCTAATTTTCTCACTTCATGAGATGTATGTGGGAGAAAGTAATATGTATGCTCACAACACTTAGAAGAAGTTGTAGAAAGATCACCTCGCTACCGCCCTTTTGTCAGAGTGGTGTTTACCCCCCTACATTCTCACGAATCTTCTGGTCTTCGATGTAAGCCATTTGCATCCACATGATTTTGAAGATTGAGGTTGGCTCTAGCTATCCCAGCCAAGTCACAAACCCCTGTTAATTCTCTCGAAATCCCATCAGTTTGTGACAGCACTATTCCATTAGTTAAAAGGTTGACTAACAATACAATATTTACATAAAATATTTACATTTCTCCACATCCAGCTCCAACTTCCACTTGTTCTGAATCATCTGCAAATCGTTTTAGCCGACCGTTGTCGCTACCCCACTGTACACAGGAGCCTACATCCAAACACATATTTCGCAAATCACCGTGTAGTTCAAAGCGTAAGCTATGTCTAGCACTATTATCGACCGTTTCGTGCCTGTGCCACTCACATGCTTAATGGTCGAGTAAAAATCGTTGTCTCTGTGCCTCTGTACATTCCCTATCCGTCCTATGGTCACTTCGCCAGATATAGGTTTTTTCAATGACCAAAGGACCCTTCCTGCTGCCCCTTTAGTATACGATGCATCATCAAAGTAATTTAGAGGCGTAATACACGAAATCATCTATATCAAATGATTGTCTACAAATAAGTCCCTTTAAGTGTCCTTATATTTTTTATTATGTTCCTATGATCGCCACGCTAGAAATACGACGGTACTATGGTCTTATTTGAATCCATAGCGTCTTGCGAGATATAATAGCCTTTTTTCAATTGGGATATACCGACATAATTCGATTTTAACAGCTTCCTAAAGATTCCAGCACACGCTATTAATCGAGTCTTTTATACTGATGCAGCTAGTTCACACTATCAAGCACAATTCAGGACCACTGTAATAGTAGGGAGAAGACTTGGGGTTTAATCACAGTGATGTTCGCCTCTCCCCCCCCCCCCCCTCCCCCAGCCCTATTAGGGAACGGGCTGAGAATTACATCTTATTCCAGTCAGAGCAGTGAACAGTGTACGTACTAAAATGGTGCGGCACCGATCATTGACTGGAAATGGTTATGTTTCGCTATTTCGAGGCAATTTACAGCGATTCATGGGCTTTATGTACCCAAACAATAATGGAACTTTTGTGGATGCCAATGTTTACGTCATTGGGCCACAATTGTTCTCAGTTGGTTCGAAGAATGTTCTGGACAGTTCGAGCGAATTATTTGGTTACCCACACCTCCCGACATGAATACCATCGAACATGCATGGGATATAATCGAGAGATAAGTTTGTGCACAAAATCCTGCACCAGTAACAAATATCGCAATCATGGATGGCTACAGAGGCAGCGTGGTCTCTGTTTCTCCAGGGGACTTGCAATGACTTGTTGAGTGCACGCCATCTCGATTTTATACTCTACACTGGCAAAAGGAGGTTCCATCCTATATTTCGAGATACCCATTGACTTTTGTCACCTTAGTGTATCGCTGGATACGATAAATGCGAACCTGTCCTTGCCTCTGTGTGCTGTGTGTCAGAACCTGTTTTAGCTACAGTTAGAGCACTTTTGACGAAGCAACGATATTGTAAGAGATGCTGTTATTGTATTACCTTTATTTTTTACGTTGTTAATACACATAGTGAAGAAGGGAGCATTCTCATTAAAATGAATTCATGACTTGTTTTCTCCTGCATCAATCACATTTAGTTCTGCCCTTAATATGATAGCTATCATCACACTACGATCATAACTCCTCCTGACCTACGTTGAAGAATCGTGATTTCTATGTAGAAACATAGAACAGATAATACCACTATTCTCTCAATATACACTACTGGCCATTAAAATTGCTAAACGAAGAAGAAATGCAGATGATAAACGGGTATTCATTCGACAAATATATTATACTAGAACTGACATGTGATTACATTTTCACGCAGTTTCGGTGCATAGATCCTGAGAAATCAGTACCCAGAACAACCACGTCTGGCCGTAATAACGGCCTTGATACGCCTGGGCATTGAGTCAAACAGAGCTTGGATGGCGTGTACAGGTACAGCTGCCCACGCAGCTTCAACACGATACCACAGTTCATCAAGAGTAGTGACTGGCGTATGGTGACGAGCCAGTTGCTCGGCTACCATTGACCAGACGTTTTCAATTTGCCGTAATAACGGCCTTGATACACCTTGGCGTTTAGTCAAACAGAGATTGAATGGCGTGTACAGGTACAGCTGCCCATGCAGCTTCAACACGATACCACAGTTCATCAAGAGTAGGGACTGGCGTATTGTGATGAGCCAGTTGCTCGGCCACCATTGACCATAAGTTTTCAGTTCGTGAGAGATCTTGAGAATGTGCTGGCCAGGGCAGCAGTCGAACATTTTCTGTATCCAGAAACGCCCTTACAGTACCTGCAACATGCGGTCGTGCATTATCCTGCTGCAATGTAGGGTTACGCAGGGATAAAATGAAGGGTAGAGCCACGGGTCGTAACACATCTGAAATGTAACGTCCGCTGTTCAAAGTGCCGTCAATGCGAACAAGAGGTGACCGAGACGTGTAACCAATGGCATCCCATACCATCACGCCGGGTGATACGCCAGTGTGGCGATGACGAATACACGCTTCCAATGTGCGTTCACCGCGATGTCGCCAAACACGGAAGCGACCATCATGATGCTGTAAACAGAACCTGGATTCATCCGAAAAAATGACGTTTTGCCATTCGTGCACTCAGGTTCGTCGTTGAGTACACCACTGCAGGCGCTCCTGTCGGTGATGCAGCGTCAAGGGTAACCGCAGCCATTGTCTCCGAGCTGATAGTCCATGCTGTTGCAAACGTCGTCAACTGTTCCTGCAGATGGTTGTCGTCTTGCAAACATCCCCATCTGTTGACTCAGGCATCGAGACGTGGCTGCACGATCCGTTGCAGCCATGCGGATAAGATGCCTGTCATCTCGACTGCTAGTGATACGAGGCCGTTGGGATCCAGCACGGCGTTCCGTATTACCCTCCTGAACCCACCGATTTCATATTCTGCTAACAGTCATTGGATCTCGACCAACGCGAGCAGCAAAGTCGCGATACGATAAACCGCAATCGCGATAGGCTACAATCCGACCTTTACCAAAGTCGGAAACGTGATGGTACGCGTTTCTCCTCCTTACACGAGGCATCACAACAACGTTTCACCAGGCAACGACCGAGCGAGGTGGCGCAGTGGTTAGCACACTGGACTCGCATTCGGGAGGACGACGGTTCAATCCCGTCTCCAGCCGTCCTGATTTAGGTTTTCCGTGATTTCCCTAAATCGTTTCAGGCAAATGCCGGGATGGTTCCTTTGAAAGGGCACGGCTGATTTCCTTCCCCATCCTTCCCTAACCCGAGCTTGCGCTCCGTCTCTAATGACCTCGTTGTCGATGGGACGTTAAACACCACTAACCTAACCTAACCAGGCAACGCCTGTCAACTGCTGTTTGTATATGAGAAATCGGTTGGAAACTTTCCTCGTGTCAGCACGTTGTAGGTGTCGCCACCGGCGCCAACCTTGTGTCAATGATCTGAAAAGGTAATCATTTGCATATCACAGCATCTTCTTCCTGTCGGTTAAATTTCCGCGTCTGCAACACATCATCTTCGTGGTTTAGCCATTTTAATGGCCAGTAGTGTATAAAGTCCTCCATGGAGTTAAAAAAAAATCATTTCGTACCACATCGTAGTACTATTGTTAAGGCCTGTGCTTCAAACAGTTTCATATCCGGTAACAAGTGCTTTGTGACACGCACGTCCCGCTAAGCTGGTTGCTACTAGATTCTGTATTGGGAGGTATTGCACGGCGAAAAATGAAATCTGAGTGCTACCTACAGCCTGTCATATTACTTCAATGAAACGCATTACACAGCAGATGTATTCGGAATTGGCCATATAAGGTATTTAGCTTTTTAATGTATTCACTATATGTTGGACAGAAGAATGATGTCATATAACACTGATATCGTAGCGGAAAGTCTATGCATTCTCGAGACATTGTGTCATTTCCAGTAGCGTAGCGTGGTTGTAAAGGTTAGGGAGACTCTGCAGTTATTGTTGGGAGACAGAATAGTACAATAAACAATAATTTAAACAAATGAAATAAAATGCATCAATAAAACAACAACTACTACTATTACCACTACCACTGCCACTAATAATAACAATAATAATAATAATAATAATAAACTTGTTCAAGAAACGATGACAAATTTGTAGAACTCCAGCAGCAAGAGAAGAAGCACTTATATTTTCTTGTACACAAGTGCAGTGCGACTGTCTTTCCTTTCCACGAATAAGTCTACAACTCGGTCTACAAAGATCTGATCACTGGATAGCTCTCCAAGTAGTGTCTGTTCTATTGCTTACGTGCTCAAACACGACAGCCGGCTGTTGGACATTGAATAATGTCATTCGTTTATGAGTACTCATGCTTCGTTCACTGCTTGCTGTAGTTGTGGGTAGGGTCAAAACCAAATACAGAAACTTCGTTGTTTCTTCATAAACGGAGTCTAAATCGTTGTTGACAATGTACTTTGAGAGGATTCTTGGAAATAAGTGCTTTTTCTCATCGGCGTATATGTTACACAGTTCATTTTCAAGTTGTTCTTGTTTGAAAAAAGGGTACTGTTCTGATAACTGAAGTAGTTTCAACTTTGGGAATTCTTTTTGATAGTTCCGGAAATAATTTTCTTTCAAAAGTTCAACAGACTGAATTTGGGGAAAGTCTTGGAACCTTCTTTCGATCTGAACAATTTACAAATCCAGTATCTCGTAAGTTACTGGCCTAAGATATGTCTTTTGACTGTCACAGAATGATAAGTTGCCATTCAAACACAAGCTGCATTTAATGCATTCATCAACGAATGTTTCCGTTCTTAATTGTCGTAAGTTTCTCAAAACAGTTCTTATTTCGTCGTGGCAAGCAGTTGCACTGACAGATTTTGACTGAAGAATATTAAAGAGATGATCAACATAAACAAAGCACCCTAGGTAGAAACAAAGCAAGTAGACAAACGTAGGATCATCCATCCATCGTTTCATTCCCACTGCACAGCTCAAAGATTCTGGGTCCCACTGAGAGTCCGTGTCATCAAATATATAATTAGAAACACTATATAACCCTGAGAAATGACTAGGTGTTATTGAAACCGCCAAGGAACGTAAGTTCCAGCGAGTGTTGCTCGCATGTGGCAGTTTAAATCCTTTCTCAGCTAGTAATACAGTTCGTTTTAACGATTTGCTGACAGACGAATGGAATGCAGTAAGATCGCTTACAAACATGTGTACTTGTCATATGATTTTGAAGGCATGTAACAGTACCAAACTAAGTTGGTGTGTGTAACAATGAATAAGCAGCGCATAGCGACAGAACTGCTTCACCAATTTTTGTAGTCCTCTTTCTCTGCCCGCCATTACTGAAGCGCCGTCATATGTTTGACTAACCACTTTTCCTTCCACATTCCATTCTTTCAATACTGCATGAATAATGTTTGACAAACCTTCAGCAGTTTTATCTCCAGAATCATCGTAAAATCCAACGAATCTTTCCTCAATTTTGTCTGCAATACAGTACCTGAATATTATACTCATTTGACTCTTGCAATATACGTCTAATGTTTCATCAGCCTGAATCGAAATGAAATTGCAGTTCTGAATTTCAGATTTTATTTTCTCATTAACTGCCAGAGTTATCATTTCTATTACATCATTCTGTATATCTGGAGAAGTTCCTTTAAAGGTTGAAGATGATGACAGCTGGTCTCGGATTAACTGCTCTCCTTGAGCTAGTAAATCCAACAATTCCAGATAGTCACCTTTGTTGCTGGAGTATTCGTCTTCTCGATGGCCGTGAAAGGCTAGTGCTTGTTTAAAAAGAAATACAATTGCCTGAATAAGACGAGCCAATACTCTCCTGCTGGATGCAACTTGTTTGTTGTATTTTATTGCCGTCAGAGGAGCGGCTTCAGAAGGGGCGTGCTCAATTCTACTTTTGCCCAATAACTGAAATGAATCTATGTTCTGCAGGTGACGGTATCATCTGATGCTTTTGTGCTTTCCTCTCAAAGTTCTTTATTGTACAAATGCCCTCATTTGCATTATTCTTTTTCAACACCAAACAGAAGACATATATAATAATATAATCTGTTATTAACTGCATTTGCAGTCAGCCAAGCATACTTTTCGTACCAGGCTGTCTGAAAAGTGCGTTTTTGTTTGGCTTCACTTGAAACTACACTGAGTATAGGAGTAGGTCGTTTGTCCTTCAATTTGCACTTTTCTTTGTACTTTAATGTAGAAAAAAGCGTTTTAATAAAAATTCAATAAGGTGTTCAGTTGCTGGCTCACTCATGTTGGCGACACAACGAAAATATGCACTAAAATCACACAAGAATGGCTATATACACAGGCCGCGCGACTGATCACTTCCGTGTTAAAAGCTAGCATAGAAGCGGCAGAGACTAGTCTCGATACCTGCTAGCAAGTGCAGCGCACCGGCCTTCGTGGAAGAGGGGAAGTGGAGGGGAGCCGAGAACGCTCAGGCGCACACAGCCAGGTATGGGAGGGGAGGCGGACTGAGAGTAGTCGAGTCTCAAGCAATCAAGTACACCAATACTCAGGGTGCGGCGGCGCGGCTACAAAACTGATGTCTTCGCACATTTAGTGTTCTTAGTAGAAAGTTGTTTATATTTTTGTTATGAATTACTATTGCATCTTTTTTAAGCACGAATACAGGGGAGACTAAGTCTCAAAGTCTCCCCTCACGCTACGCCACTGGTCATTTCTCACAGTCAGGAGCAGGAGGCATATTAGGAGAAATTAGTACGGATGTAGTGGGAGTATAAGAAACCTATCTAAAGCACAGCTGGTTGAGGCGGAAATGGACCATCAGATTCTACTACTGCAATGTCGACTATAAATGTACACTGCCTTATGGATTTGGATGAAACCAGAGGTTTTTTTGACAGAATGGAAATATCAGACTACCTAACGTCTAACATTAACGTTTACGTATTATCCCGCTAAAAAGATCTCCGCTTTTAAGTTCTGAAATATAATTATGGAACTGGACTGTTCGACTATGACCTTGTCTAAATGCTAGCAATACTGAACTACATTTCAAAAATCAGTATGGGGTGCATACGGTGCAGAAGCCTGTAGTTTCTATGGTACATTTGTTGATGGTGGGATGGAATACCACATGCTGCGTCATTATACGTAAAAATCCCTGACAGAAGCTTGAAAACTATGTCGCAGACATACGAATCCATTGCTTCGCTGGATAGCTGGGTATTTCACCCTAAGGAAATGAGGAGCGAGTTAGTACGGCATGGAAGACAGTAGTCTTAATGGAACATTTGTAAACGGAGGAAGGAGTACCACACACAGCGTCAGTGTACTTAAATGGCACGGACAGACGTTTTGAAACTACGAGCAGTATGTTGCAAATAATTTTTTTGTATATGCTTTGAATTCCACATTTATTGCGTCCAAAACCTGTTGGAGTAAGTATACCATCTTACATTGAACTTTCGTTGACATTAGAATGACTGAGTGACCGAAATCACCACTAGCACAACTCCATCTCAACGATCCCACTACTTTAATCAAGATAAACCTTCAGGTCTACACTCGCTCCGCTGTAGCACTTACCGCTTCCTGCATACCACGTAATGCCATAATACTTCGATGCTTTATAAATACGCTCTGTGATGACCCTGCAGTTTATCGTAGAAACACCATACACAATAAGTACTGAAGCACTAACACTGCTACTGTCGAAGACAGGAATCACGAGACAGATTGTGCCATAGCCAGCCGTCAATTGTATCTCGATATATGACAGTTTGTCATACGGGTTCTCCTACTCCGTTTGAACGATCCCCTCTTTCGTACCTTACCAAACATTCTCAATTTCCACTCTAACTCGAGGCAGTTGTCAGCTGATATCTCGACATTAATATGCGTAACCCGTTTGTGGCTAGATGATATGTACTGGTGAACAGTGACGTCGATTTCTTAGCTCAGTACTGCCCAGTCGATGGCTACCAGTCATTGTGTCTCCACATCTGTTCATGTTACATGGATGATCTGCGCAGCAAAAGAATCATGCGGATGCTGCTAGGATTGTATAGGTTGGCACACTCCAATTTAATATGTAAATGGAAAAAAAATCTCTGCAAAAGACGACGTATCTCTCCCGGAAACGTAAGTGTGAATTATACGGAACTATATAGGCAATCGTTTTTTTACTAAATCAGTGCATGAGAGTGGGATGCAAGGGTAATAGATAATGTTGTTGTTGTTGTTGCGGTCTTCAGTCCAAAGACTGGTTTGCAGCACCTCTTAAATATATGCTACTCTATCCTGTGCAAGTCTCTTCATCTCCAAGTAACAACTACAACCTACATCCATCTGAATCTGCTTATCGTATTCATCTCTTAGTCTCCCTCTACGATTTTTACCGTCCACGCTTCCCTTCAGTACTAAATTGGTGATCTCTTGATGCCTCAGAATGTGTCCTACAAACCGATCACTTCTTCTGGTCAGGTTGTACCACAATTATCTCTTCTACCCAATTCTATTCAGTACCCCCTGTTTAGTTATGTGATCTACCCATCTAATCTTCAACATTCTTCTGTAGCACCACATTTCAAATACTTCTATTCTCTTCCTGTCTAAGCTGTTTATTGTCCATGTTTCTCTTCACTACAATCGATTCAAATACTACCAGAAAGGACTTCCTCACACTCAAATCTATACTCGATGTTAACAAATTTCTCTTTCTCAGAAACGCTTTTATTGCCATTTCCAGTTTGCATATTATTATTAAACTAATAAAGATAATGAAAATCTGATTACATCATCAGAATAGTCGTGCAAATATTGGTAAGATACATGTTTCTTTTTGAGGTATCGTGATTCAACTAGCTACTATTAATTTCTATACGAACTGTGAAGTTTGCATATTATGTGCTCCCTACTTCGCCCATCATCTGTTATTTTGCTTCCCAAATATCAAAACTCATCTACTAATCTAACTGTCTCATTTCCTAATCCAATTTCATCAGCATCACTTGATTTAATTAGACTGCATTCCATTATCTCCGTTTTTCATTTGTTGAAGTTCATCTTATGTCCTCCTTTCAAGACACTGTCCATTCGGTTCAGCTGCTCTTGCAAGTCCTTTGCTGTCTCTGGCAGAATTACACTGTCATTGGCAAACCTCAAAGTTTTTATTTCTTCTCCATTATTCCTACTCCAAATTTTTCTTTTGTTTCCTTTACTGCTTGCTCAGTATACAGATTGAACAACATCGATGATCGGCTACAACCCTGTCTCACTCCCATCTCGTGCACTGCTTCCCTTTCATGGCCCTCGAGTCTTATAACTGCTACCTGGTTTCTGTACATATTATAAATAGCCTTTCGCTCCATGTATTTTACCCTTGCCACCTTGCCAGCTTGAAAGACAGTATTCCAGCCAACATTCTCAAACGCTTACTCTAAGTCGACAATGCTATGAACCTAGATTCGCCTTTTCTTAACCTATCTTCTAAGATGAGTCACAGTGTTAGTGTTGCCTCGCGTGTTGCTACATTTCTCCAGAATCCAGACTGATCTTCACCGAGGTCATCTTCTATCAGTTTTTCCATTCGTATGTAAAGAATTCGTGTCAGTATTTTGTAACCGTGATTTCTTAAACTGATAGTTTGGTAATTTTTACACCTGTCAGCACCTACTTTCTTTGGAATTGGTATTGCTATATTTTTCTTGAAGTCAGAGTATTTCGCCTGTTTCATACATCTTACTCATCAGATGGAGGAGTTTTCTCATGGCTGACTCTCCCAAGGGTATCAGTAGCTCTACTCCCGGGGCCATGTTTCAACTTAAGTCTTCCAGTGCTTTGTCAAATTCTTCACGCAGTATTGTATCTCCCTTCTCATTTTCATCTACGTCCTCTTCCATTTCCATAATATTGAGCTGAAATACATCTCCCTTGTATAGACTCTCTATATACTTGCGTGCTTTCATATAATGAAATGTGGTGATGGCCCTCCAACAACGTACCCTCTGACTCAGAGTTGAAATATTAAAAGTTTTGGCTGGTTTCGTTGTCTAGGGGCTGGGATATGTAGTTGCCGCATTACGAGCCAAATACTGCTGAGACTACAGTATACACTATGAAGAGACACATGAATCAAGTGGTCAACGGTTCCTCTCACTCCACAGTTGCGAATTTTGAACGTACATAGACATTTATAAATGAAAGATTGCAATTAAATAAATTCTGTGGGTACTATTTTAACGACATTAAATGAGCATTACAATAGCAGAAGTACCTTTAAGAACGCCCTTTATTACTGTAAAACACTTATTGGTGTTGACGGTCCAGCAGTTAAATAAAATATAAATTGAATAACAGAGAAACAATAGATTCCTACTTCACGTAATTTGTTATGAATAAAACAGAGCTCGCAAGATATTCACTTCTAAACACATACTAAGTCTACACTGCAGAAGCCACAGAAATCTCACAACTGCACAAGTCGGCACTACGAAATATATCTTTCTCCTGCGACCTGTCGCGCCATACTGTCCAGGACTCTCCGTGTCCTATGCGACTCCCCTTGCGCTGCACTACCCAGCACTGCCTCCCCCACATCCATACACTCTCGCCACGTGTCCTTTTTGAAACGATCGCTGTGATTGGCTAGAGCGCTCCCGCCCTGTTTCCAAGCCAACGCACACTCACAAACATAATGAAACACATTCTAAATACTGGATTTACATTTAAACAACTTGAAATTAAATAAATATTCCTATGGCTGGACCATAAACACGCTCTAACACACATTATTAAATACATAAACAGATTAAATAAACATATATCAAAGGAATGGAACAGAAGTAAGCCAGTAGCCTAAAGTCTCTGTGCTTTCTAAAACACAGGAAATAATTGACCAATTTCTTCATGAATAGTATAAATCGGATATAAACAAAGACATAGATGAATAAATATGTTTATAAGCATGCTGATACCGTTTTTTCGTGTAACTGTGGAGTACTTATGACCTGACGGTATCGATAGTAATCGGCCACTTTGACCTCCAATAACTCATGTAGTATTCGAGTTACATGCCTGTAATTCGTACCAATTTGGGTTTACACTAATAGCTTTCTAAAACATGTCGATCGATAAAATTGGATGAACCGTTTAGATTTTGGAAATTCGTTGCTGGGTGTTGCTTGTATAATTTACAGTCAGATACTAAACTTTAAACTAATAAAGATAATGAAAATCTGATTACATCATCAGAATAGTCGTGCAAATATTGGTAAGATACATGTTTCTTTTTGAGGTATCGTGATTCAACTAGCTACTATTAATTTCTATACGAACTGTGAAATGGCTGTTATTAAGGTTTCACAAAGTCCGCCATCTTTGGCACTCCCAGCATGTCTCCTTCATCGACACAGCGTCACCATGGAATTCCCAGCCATGTGGTCCCTGGACCCCAGCTAACGTTTGGCACCATGCGCCCGCTGACGAGTCACGGCCTGCCGAGAGGCCCACAGTACGGCCACACCAACTCCAAAATTATAAGATTTTCAGGGTGCCACAACTCGCCTGTTATCTCACATACTCCTTCCATCTTTCTGCTTTTCCGTCTTTGCTTAGGAATGGTTTTTCATCTAAGCTCTTGATATTCATACCTTTTCTCCAAAGGTCTCTTTAATTTTCCTGCAGGCAGCATCAATCTTAATCCTAGTGATATATGCTACTACATCCTTACATTTTTCCTCTAGCCTCTCCTGCTTAGCCATTTTGTACTTCCTGTAGATCTCATTTTTTAGACGTTTGTATTCCCTGTCACCTGCTTCATTTATTGCATTTTTATATTTTCTCTTTTCACCAGTTAAATTCAATATTTCCTGTGTTACTCAAGGATTTCTACCAGCCCTCGTCCTTTTACCTACTTGATCCTCTGCTGCCCTCAGTATTTCATCTCTCAAAGCTACTCATTCTTCTTCTAGTGTATTAGTTTCCCCTGTTCTTCTCAGTCGTTCCCTAATGCTCCTGAAACCCTCTAGAACCTCTGGTTCTTTCAGTTCATCCAAGTCCCATCTCCTCTTTGCAGTTTCTTCAGATTTAAGCTGCAGTTCCTAACCAATAAATTGTTGTCAGAGACCACATCTGCCCCTGGAAATGTCTTGCAATTTAAAACCTGGTACCAAAATCTCTGTCTTACCATAATATAATCAACCTGAAAACTTATGGTGTCTCTTCCACATATACAGCCTTCTTTCATGATTCTTAAACCAAGTATTAGCTATGATTAGATTCTGTTCTGAGCAAAATTCTACCAGGCGGCTTCCTCTTTCATTCCTTCCTTCTAGTTCATATTGAACTACTACTTTTCCTTATCTTCCTTTTCGTACTATCGAATTCCAGTCCCCTATGACTGTTAAATTTTCGTCCCCCTTAGCTATCTGAATCGATAATATTGGTGCTAAATACCGTCTACCGTGCACTGCACAGTGGCTTGTGATGTATTTGTTTTAGACTTAGGATGTTTGCAGGATATGGAGTTGTCTACATGCAGGTGGGAAGCCCTGTGTTGGGGCTGGTAGCTAACATGGACGTAACTAAATCTGTGACACATTAAAAGGGGAAGTGTACAAGGGATAAGTCCCTGCAGTCGCGTTATTCATCTGTGTCCTCAGTGGCTCAGATGGATAGAGCGTCTGCCATGTAAGCAGGAGATCCCGGGATTGAGTCCCAGTCAGGGCACACATTTTCACTGTCCCAATTGAGGAATATCAACAACACCTGTCGGCAGCTGAGGGTTTCAATGAATTATCCTTTCCTGTACGTTGTACTCAGTACATTGATACCTACAATAAGTCAACAATCCAATGTCATGTAGCAACAATAGATACAAAATTCAACAATGTAACAAGTGCCCTGAATAACTGTCATAAATTTTCCTATTTATCGCATTAAATATGTTACTAAACACGTAATTATTGCAAATAACATTAAAAATGTGCAGTGCATCTAATAATTTGGCCAGGGACTGCGTATTGTTGCGTTGCAGCGTAAGTGCGAATAAATATGTTAAATTCTCTAAATATACGTTCAACTAGAGACACTTCTGCATGATATCATAATGTGCTTTATGTCTAATTTTAACATACACTCCTTCCAAATCTTGCTTGTATAATATGATAAAATAGCACTCTTCTTACCAGCCTTAGGTATGTAGTCTTTAATTAGTTGATGGAATATAGGCTTAACTTTAGTAGACCTTATTGGGTACATTTTAATGTATTTTGAAAACAAGTCATAACAGGCAATTGTGGATTTAAATCCTTGCAGTCGGAAGTGACTTGGCCTGCTGAATGGAGTAAGAGGCCTTACAAAAATTTGATGTGGGTAGACATCCATCTCATAAACATAATCCATGATCACATCAGGTGTCTGATCGAAGACTTCCAAATATTCCTTTAACAAGCTAGCTAATTCATTCAGCTGTACTTCAGTCAAGTATTCGACTACTTCGTTCTGGATAATGTTTCCAACGTCCGATAAATTGTCTGTCGGTAAACTACTTAATCAATAATTGTGAGTTAAATACAGCACGTTAGCAAATGAATAATAAATCTTTGTTCTTGGCAGAATCTCCGATGCAATTCTAATTTCCTCGCCAGGTTCAAAATAATAAATCTGTCATCATTGGCTAGGATGCATATCCCTTTTAAGAGGTCAATTACTGCATTTTTGTACCTCAAATAATCCTAGCCCAAAAACGGGTGGATAACATAGTGTGCACCCATGGTGTTGGGGTAGTGGCTTTGATTGATAATCTGTACATCTATGCTCATGGGTTCAAACCTGGCCTTTGCTTAAATTTTGATTAATAATCAACGGCAGAAGACATCCGGCATAAGAAGTCACCCTCATTCTGCCAACGGCATTGCCAAAGAGGGTGGACGAGTGGACAGAGGTTCAAATGGCTCTGAGCACTATGGGACTTAACTTCTATGGTCATCAGTCCCCTAGAACTTAGAACTACTTAAACCTAACTAACCTAAGGACAGCACACAACACCCAGCCATCACGAGGCAGAGAAAATCCCTGACCCCGCCGGGAATCGAACCCAGGAACCCGGGCGTGGGGAGCGAGAACGCTACCGCACGACCACGAGATGCGGGCAGTGGACAGAGGTTCAGGACCGTCTCTTGGGGTGGAATCAGCAATGATCAACGGCATTAGGGTACAGAAGGCAATGGAAACCACTGAATTAAAGACACATAACGTTTATCGACAGGACAGGTGGCCTGTAATTGAAGAAGTGTCATAATGATCTCTTCATTGGCAAAATATTTCGGACTAAGGCCCAGTTCGGATCTCTGGGAGGGTACTACCAAGGGTGAGGAGAACATGAGAAAGAGACTGATAACCAACGAAAGGATAACGTCCTAAGAGTTGGGTCGTCGAATGTCATAAGTTTGAAAGTGAGAGGGAAGCTAGAAAATCTGAAAAGGGAAATGCAAAGGCTCAATCTAGATATAGTGTTGGTCAATGAAATGAAGTAGAAAGAAGACAAGGATTTCTGGTCGGATGAGTATAGGGTAATATCAACAGCAGCGCAAAATGTTATAACAGAAGTAGGATTCTTAATGGATAGGAAGGTAGGGCAGTGAGTGTATTACTGTGAACAGTCCAGTGATATGGTTGTTCTTATCAAAATCCGATAGCAAACCAACACCGATAACACTAGTTCAGGTATAATGCTGACGTTGCAAGCTGAAGAGATAGAGAAGGTATATGAGGATGTTGAAAATGTAATACAGTACGTAAAGGGTAGTGTTGCTGTCTCTGGATCATGGGGTCCTGGGTACGATTCCCGGCCGGAATGGGGATTTACTCTACCTAGGGACTGGGAGTTTGTGTTGTCCTCATCATTTCATCATCATCATTCGCGACAGTGGTTAGATTGGACTGTGTAAAAATTGAGACTTTGTATGGGCGCTAATGGGCGCGCAGTTGAGCACCCCACAAACCAAAAATCATCATCATCATCAGTAAGTAAAGGGAGACGAAAATCTAATAGTCATGGGCAACAGGAATGCAGTTGTAGGGGACGGAGTACAAGAAAAGTTACAGGAGACTATGGGCTTGGGACAAGGAATGAGAGAGGAGAAAGATTAATTGAGTTCTATAATAAATTTCAGCTAGTAATAGCGAATACTCTCTTCAAGAATCACAAGAGGAGAATGTATACTCGGAAAGGCTGGGTGATATGGAAGATTTCAGTTAGATTACATCATGGTCAGACAGAGATTCCAAAATCATATACTGAATTGTAAGGCATACCCAGAAGGAGATATAGACTCAGATCACAACGTAGTAGTGATGAAGAGAAGGTTGAAGTTTAAGAGATTAATCAGGAAGAAGCAATAGACAATGAAATGGAATATGGATGTACTAAGGAATGACAAGATACAATTCAAGTTCTCTAAGACTATAGACACCTCAATAAGGAATAGCTCAGTAGGCAGTACAGTTGAAGAGGAATGTACATCTCTAAAAAGAGCAGTCACAGAATATGCAAACAAAAATATAGGTACAAAGAGGGTGTGAGGCACTCTGAAAATATTCTAAGTTCGGAGTTGGCATGGGTGCATGGGCCATGTGGCGAGCCGGGGCTCGTCAGAAACCGTGTGGTGCTGAACATTAGCCAGTGCAAGAGGGAAGACCCAGTGCGTGTCCAGGCCGACCGCGTGACTGGGAATTCCATGTTGATGTTGTGGCGAAGAATGGGCTTTGTGTCAATGAAGGAGATTTGTATGCTGGGAGTGCCAAAGATGGCGGACTTTGTGAAATCATTTCACAGTTCATGTAGAATTAATAATAGCCAGAGGAATCATGATGCCTCAAAAGAAATATGTACATTACCATTGTTTGCATGGCGATTCTCATGGTGTAATCAGATTTTCAAGATCTTTATTAGCTTAAAGTTTAGTATCTGATTGTAAACAATACAAGTAACACCCAGCAACGAATTTCCAAAATCTAAACGTTTCATCCAATTTTGTTTAACGACATGTCTTTAGAAAGCTATGAGTGTAAACCTAAATGGTTCAAATGGCTCTGAGCACTATGGGACTCAACTGCCGTGGTCATAAGTCCCCTAGAACTTAGAACTACTTAAACCTAACTAACCTAAGGACATCACACACATCCATGCCCGAGGCAGGATTCGAACCTGCGACCGTAGCGGTCGAGCGGTTCCAGACTGTAGCGCCTTTAACCGCTCGGCCACTTCGGCCGGCGTGTAAACCTAAATTGGTACGAATTACAGGCATGTAACTTGAATAGTAAATGAGTTATTGGAGGTCAAAGTGGCCGATTACTATCGATCGCGTCAGGCCATAAGTACTCCACAGTTACAAGAAAAAACAGTAGCAGCATACTTATAAATGTATTTATTCGTCTTTGTCTTTTTTTATATCCTATATATACTATTAATGAAGAAATTGGTCAAATATGTACGGTGTTTTAGAAAGCACAGAGATATTAGGCTACTGGCCTACTTTTGTTTCTATTATTTGATATATGTTTATTTAATTTGTTTATGTATTTATAATGTGTGTTAGAGCGTGTTTATGGTCCAGCTATAGGAATATTTATTTAATTTCAAGCTATTTAAATGTAAATCCAGTATTTTGTATGTGTTTCAGTATGCTTGTGAGTGTGCGTTGGGTTGGAGACATGGCGGGAGCGCTCTAGCCAATCACAGTGCTCGATACTAAGATAGGCGACTACCGAAGTCAATGGAGAGACTGGATGGAAGGGAAGTGCTGGACGGGAAGGCACGACAGACGGTCGCAGGAAATACTTGAAGAGTGTTGAGCAGTTTGAACGTGGTGACGGGAGATAGAAATATTTGGTATTGGGTTGGGTTGTTTTGGGGGAAGAGACCAAGCAGCGAGGTCATCGGTCTCATCGGATTAGGGAAGGATGGGGAAGGAAGTCGGCCGTGAACTTTGAAAGGAACCATCCCAGCATTTGCCTGGAGCGATTTAGGGAAATCACGGAATACCTAAATCAGGATGGCCGGACGCGGGAATATTTCGTAGTGCCGACTTGTTCACTTTCGATATTTCCATGGTATGTGCAGTGAAGACGTAGTATGCATTTAGAAGTGAATATCTTGCAAGCTATGTTGTTGTTTATAACTAATTACGTGAAGTAGGAATCTATTGTTTCCCTGTTATTCAACTTATATTTTATTCAATTGCTGGACCATCAACACCAATAAGTGTTTTGCATTAATAAACAGCATTCTTAAAGGTACTTCTGCTATCGTACTCATCATTTAAAGTCGTTAAAATAGTACCTGCAGATTTTATTTAATTGCAATCTTTCATTTATAAATTTCTATGTAACACTAAAAATTCGCAATTGCCGAGTAATAGGAACCTTTGACCATTCGATTCATATGTATATCCATATTGTATACTGTAGAATATTTGGTTTGTAATGCGGCAACTACGTACCCCAGCCCCTAGACAATGAAACCAGCCAAAACTTCCAATATTTCAACTTCGAGTCAGAGGATACACAGTTGAGGATCACATATTTATTTATTTATTTTTTATTATTATTATTTTTTTTAAAGCCCACAAATGTAACTGGAAGAAATCATGGGTACAGAAGAAATACTTCAGTTGAGCGATGAAAGGAGGAAGTACAAAACCGTCAAAGGAAAATAAGGAATACAGAGATACAAGTCGCTGAGGAATGAAGTAAACAGGAAGTGTAGGGAAGCTAAGACGAAATGGATGCAAGGAAAATGCGAAGAAATCGAAAAATAATTTGTTGGAAGGACTGACTCAGTATACAGGAAAGTTGAAACAACCTTCGATGAAATTGAAAGCAAGGGTGCTAACATTAACAGTGCAACTGGAATTCCACTGCCGGAGTGGCCGAGCGGTTCTAGGCGCTACAATCTGGAACCGCGCGACCGCTATGGTCGCAGGTTCGAATCCTGCCTCGGGCATGGATGTGTGTGATGTCCTTAGGTTAGTTAGGTTTAAGTAGTTCTAAGTTCTAGGGGACTGATGACCTCAGGAGTTAAGTCCCATAGTGCTCGGAGCCATTTGAACCATTCGATTTGAGATTTGTCTGATGTGATAGAAGAAGGAACAGGAGTCGATTTAGAGGAGTAGGGGATCCAGTATTAGAATCAGAATTAAGGAGAGCCTTGGAGGACGTCAGATCAGACAGAAGGGATAGATAGCATTCTATAAATGCAGGGTTTGTAAATAAAGTTTCAAGACTGATTGTTTCCTGAGTAGTGATGCGCGTGCAGACCGGTCTCACTACCTGCGCCAGGGGGTGATGGGGTGTTGCCTAAGCAAGCCAAGCATTGGCATTTGTCGGCGAAACGCTGAAGTGAAAACATTGCGAGTGCAGGAAATGTCTGTTTCGAAACGATTCAAGAGGCCTATAAAGACTACGCCATGCCATGTGCAAAGGTATTCACGTGACACAAGAGGTTCAAAGATGGCTGTGAAGACTTGGAGGATGATGAACGCTCTGGAAGACTTTCACAAGCAGAACTGACGAAAATCCAGCCAAAGTGCGTCAAGTATTAAACAGTGACCGACGTCTCAGCATCAGAATGATTTCAGATGAAGTGGGGTGAGGGATCGAGTCCGCCCAGAGAAGAAAGACGACTGTGTGCTCCACCATGACAATGCGACCATTCAGACCTGCTGTCACTGAAGTCTTGACCTGGTTCCACGTGGCAACGCTGCCACAGCCACCCTATAGCCCCGACCACGCCCCCATTGACTTCTTTTTGTTCCCCCAGATGAAGAGAGACCTGTAAGGGAAGGGGTTTGACAGCGTCGCAACGGTCCAAAAGGCTTCGAGGAGGGTTTTTAACATCATTCTGGTTAAGGAGTTCCTGGAAGCTTACCAGCAGTGTAAAATCTCGTTGAGCAGCGGTGTGTGGATTCTCTTTTGAAGAATTTGAATCCGATGTATGAAAATATTCAATAAATTTTGTGTTCTGAGACCAGTCTTGGCACTTTATTTAACACCCTGTATTTCTAAAATCACTGAGGCAAGTGGCAACAAAACAACTATTCACGTTGATACGTAGAATGTATAAGTCTGGCGATATACCATCTGACTTTCAGAAAAATATCATGGACACAATTCCGAAGACTGCAAGAGCTGGCAAGTGCGAGAATTATCAGACAACCAGCTTAACAGCTCTTGCATCAAAGTTACTTACAAGAATAACATACAGAAGAATGGAAAAGAAAATTGAGGATGTCATAGATGACGAACAGTTTGGCTTCAGAAAAGTTAAAGGCACCAGAGAGGCAATTCTAACGTTGTGGTTGATAGCAGAAGCAGGACTAAAGAAAAATCAACACACATTCATAGAATTTGCTGATCTGGAAAAATGTAAATGGTGCAAGATGTTCGGAACTCTGAGAAAAACGGGGGTAAGCTATAGGAAGAGACGTGTAATATGCAATATATTCAACAGCCATGAGGGAATAATATGAGTGGACGACCAAGAACGAAGTGCTCGGATGAAAAAGGGTGTAAGACAGGGGTATCCTCTTTCACCCCTGATGTTTAATATGTACATCGAAGAAGCAATGACGGAAATAAAAGAATGGTTCAGGAAGGGAATTAAAATTAAAGGTGAAAGGATATCAATGATCGGATTCGCTGATGACATTGCTACCCTGAGTGGAAGTGAAGAAGAATTACATGATTTGCTTAATAAAATGAACCGCCTAATGAGTACAGAATATGGTCCGAGCGAAGAAAGTCTCAAGTAATGAGAAGTAGCAAAAATGAGAACAGCGAGAAACTTATCAGGGTTGATGGCCACGAAGTAGATGAAGTTAAGGAATTCTACTACCCAGGCAGCAAAATAACCAATGACGGACGGAACAAGGAGGACATCAAAAGCAGACTAGCACTGGCAAAAAGGGCATTCCCAACCGAGACAAGAGATGTCTGCTAGTATCAAACATGGGTCTTCATTCGAGGAAGAAATTTCTGAAAATGTATGTTTAGAGCACAACATGTATGAAAGTCGCGAGCTCTATCTTCTTATCTCGTGTTTTCTACTGAGAATCTCGTGCTTGTACTCTTGTTAACTTTACTATTACAGAGATCGCCTAAACTTTATTTTTTTTAGTTGGTCCTGTGCGCAATAAATAACTTACTTGGTCTTTCTGCTGCCACTGCGTGATCTGCTGCATTCCATTATTTACAAAAAAATTAAAAAAACCTATTATTCATGCTGAGTGCAATGCATGTTCTGTATGGCGGCTCCTGTTGTTGCTGTGGCTGCTGCTGCTTACTACAAGAGAAAGGGTTTGGTCAAATCTAAACGCGATAAATGATAACCCAGACACACAATTCCCTTTTCTTTCCAAAACGATATTCTGAAAGCGATTCTTTCTCATTCAATTAACAAAACGCTAGAAGCTCTTCGAACAATCACTTCGTATGTAAATCTGCCTCCAGTGGCATTAAAGCTATACTACAAATTAATCAAACTCTTGAGACAGACTGAAACACTTCTCAGTTAAATGCATAGTGAAACAACTCCCTGACAATTACAAAAGAAATCAATGACAAAAATCAATATTTAATCTATTCGCCTAACAATGGCTTCCCTTAAGAATTCAACTCCTATCATTATCAAAATTACCGTCTGCTGCTACGCACATACACAAACCCTTTTCTTTAAATTAATAAGCGCGCTGCAAATTATAAAAAATATCAACTCACTACCAAATCCTGTGTCGCTGCTGGCGGACACGGCAGTACGGCAGCTCGGCGACGACCCCTCGCTCAACACACGTGCGCAACACAGCAGGCGGGCTCCTACGCTGGCTTCAAAACTGCCACTAGTTAATCTGTGCGCTGCGAAGCGCGACAACAATATCTTAGATTCCAGAGCTTGTGTATGCGCGCTGTAGCCAACCTTTACATCCTAAGAGAGTATTGCCAACTCATGTATGGTAGTGAACATGGACTCTGAGTAAACCAGAACAGGAGAGAATCGGAGCATTTGAGATGTGGTGTTACAGACGAATGTTGAAAATTTCGTGGACTGATAAAGTAAGGAATGAGGAGGTTCTCCACAGAAGCGGAGAGGAAAGGAGTATGTGGAAAACTGTGACAAGGAGAAGGGACAGAATGATAGGACATTTGTTAAGACGTCAGGGAATGACTTTCATGGTACTAGAGGGAGCTGTAGAGGGCAAAAGCAGTAGAGGAAGACAGAGATTGGAATACATCCAGCAAATAATTGAGGACATAGGCTGCAAGCGCTACTCTGAGATGAGGAGTTTAGCACAGAAGAGGAATTCGTGGGGGGGGGGGGGCAGCATCAAACCAATCAGAAGCCTAATTACTAAGAAGAAAAGAAAAGAAAGATAGCCTAGGAGCTAGCAAGAATGTGCTTAATAGTCCTTCCATTTGTGCAACAATTTCTATCTACCCATCAGTATTAAATATTCTTTCTGGGATTGAAAACACGTTGACTGACACTGATTTCAAATTGTTGAAGAATATTGAGACATTGTATCTACTACAACTTCTTGAACAAGCAAGACTCATCGATTTAGGCTGTCTTTGGCATAGTTGTCTGTGACATTTTATGGTGAATAGCCATCACTGTTTACTAGCGTCTACGTTTTTGTTCCAAGATTGAGGCATGTTCTTGCCAATTTTTAAACTAATTACAAGCAAATGTTAGCGCTTTTTGGAGATATTTATGAAGATAGTCAACTCATTTTCATTCTCAAGATTGGACTGAATAATTTTTGGAAGAAGCAGAAATACGATTTTTTTAAATATCTCTGTAGAGCAGCGCTTAAACATCTTAAACACCATAATTTTTAATTTTTGACTCACTGCCCTTTGGCAGGAGTAGAATGATGGCTGGAGTAATGGCACCATGTCCCATTTTGGCACCATGTCCCATTAGGTTCAAATGGTTCAAATGGTTCTGAGCACTATTGGACTTAACTTCTAAGGTCATCAGTCCCCTAGAACTTAGAACTACTTAAACCTAACTAACCTAAGGACATCACACACATCCATTCCCAAGGCAGGATTCGAACCTGCGACCGTAGCGGACTTGCGGTTCCAGACTGTAGCGCCTAGAACCGCTCGGCCACCCCGGCTGGCTGTCCTATTAGGAACTTGGTGGCAGCAGGCTTGGATGGAAGGTCTATGAAGTTGTGGTATCAAGTTCCGTGAAGGACGTAGTGCTGGCAGCAGATGCAACGAGATCTTAAACCTGTAGCTGCTACTGCTGGTGCCCAGATGTCTTGCTGTCTGGCATAGCTCTGGGGTCATGGTAGTGCTGCTTGTTTCCAGCGACGAGAAGTGATCTGCGCCTCCAAAAAATAGACAGATTTGTATGCCTCTATTGTGCCTGTGTTTCACTAAAACCCAACACTAGTCATGTCGCCCATAACAAAAGACCTGCCATGGTGTGGTGACATTACCCCGCAGGCAACACAGTCAGTACTATGCAGTACAGTTTACTACTGTGCTGTGCTATCCTGGCTTCACAATCGAGTTTCATGTCTGTCATTGTGACCCACATGTCACCACACTGATGACTACCTAGTCTTCCACACCACTTCTCACAACTTTTGCTACAGATATATAATTTTTACTGAAAGACTAGGTAGCAACACTACACTGCCCTTTCCATAGAGAAGACCCAGTCCCTTGGGTCTTTCCCTGGCCCAGTTCTCTATTGAAATTGCTTCCACGCCTTAATCTTAAAACAAATGTATGAAATTGAATTGGTTACTATTAACTACTATGCGTATTACAATATCAGTATGACTCCATAAGTCAATCTTTCATCCCTAGCTTTGGGGATTCCGTCTACAAGAAAATGAATCAACATTGGATTGGGTTCTTACATGGCTCGTCATTTCATATACATAAGAGCTATCCAGAGCAAAATCAGAGTCACCACAGTGCTGGGTATGGCAGTGCTCAAGACACCAGTTACCTGACTTCTTCCATCCTGATACTGTTCCACATGCTGCAGCAATTGCCCTGTGCTGAGCTATCACTCCTGTGCTGTTTTTATCTGACTTAATGAAAAGTCGAGGCTCAGTTCCCAGGTGTCGTTTAGGGAGCTAAGGCTTTCTTTGAACATCATCTACAGAGGCTCATCTAGCCATTACAACTGTCGCTGTGTTACATTCAACAGGATATCTCCTTTCATAGATGCTAGTAACTGAAACATTGGTCTTGTAATTTCGCACATAGTTCTATCGATTAACAGTCCACTGTCTGCCCATTCCAAACACCTAGCCCCGATGAATTTCCTTTGCTCATAGAAACTAGCGACCTCCACCATGTCGTTGAACGCTGAGTATATCCAATGTAAACCCACTCTCTTAAAGTATGGTTCTGGTTCGATCACCTCCTTCTGGCAAAGTCGACCCTGTGTTTTACCCCTGAAGGGTGGCATGGCGCACGCACGTCCGCCCGTTATATGATGACTACCCTGCTGTGACATTGTTGGAGCTCACTCTCGGTTATAACCAAGTGTCGGTCCCCATCTTCCGCTAGTAGTAACACCCTTTCCTCTCTCACTTGCACAAATTTCCGAACTGTTGCCAACTTCAGAAGATAAACGTGCTCTGTGTAGCACTTAAACAGGATAAGTGTGCACTGTATAACGTCTATAAATTAGGTTGCCAGGTGTGTGCACTCTGTGGGTACAGGGTGGGAAACTATCACGGTTCAGGATGCTAAGTGCACTCGGCACACTGTCAACTAACGAATAACTTTTTACTAGGATAAAAAATGCTCAAAATCTACAGTTTGTAGATGTCCTGACGTGGTTGTTCGGACGTATCAGGATTAGACGGTGTAAACAAAAGTGGCGACGCTCATCTGGTAAACAATAAGATCACATACTTATGGGAAAAAATATCAGACTAGCAGCAGAAATCGAATCTGTACATATGTCAACTGCCTGTTGTAGATCTCAACACGGTAGGATGGAATTCAGATGAACGTGCAGAACTGTGCCAGATTTTGAGTTTGCATCAAGTGCATCGCTACATGGGTCTGCAGACAAGCTCGTAGCAGTGCACGGATTTGTTTCCAGACTACGGGTTTCCAAGGTGCACCACTTTTTGAATCTCATATAGGTACGAAGCGAGTGTTAATATACTTTTCATTATCTCCCTATCCGCACTCATGTAGATCATCGGGAAGAGGGGAATTCTGACGATTTTTAATAGGCTGTTGTATAGGACGCGCAAATATCCTCGTAAAAATCAAACAACGCATGGGTATGCCAGAAATATGACCATATAGATATGGAAAAGTATCAAAAAATATACAAATGACATAAAATTGGTAAAAATCGAGGGAAAGCTTGTATAGTTGATGGAAAATACGTAAAATTGAGGGAACTATGACGAAATATGTAAAACCGCGAAAACAACTTGCAAAATTACGTAAATTGGCTGAAAATACACAAAATTAGAGAAAAAATAGCGCGAAATACAGGGAATTGAGGTGGATTGGTGGTACCCGGACACTCAAGACCGAGAAAAACTTAAAAACTATGCTCTGGCTTCACTCAGGTTTAACCCTCCCCCTCCACCTCTAAACTACGTGGATTTTCGCAACACATACTCCAACAAAGGTGAATAAGTATTACACAGAGGTGCTATATTAAAGCATGTGAAACATAAGTACTTCAATCCATAACAGTGTTCTCACACAAGCAGTTGAATATAGATATTACTGAATTACAGTCGGTTCTCATAAACAATTTTACTCCTGAAGTATTAAAAAGAAGAATCAACACGTTTATCAGATTTAAGCCATTCCCTAGAGTGCTCTGTAGGAGAGTAGACCAATATCACACGTATCACATTAAATAATGTGAGGGGGTTGCACTCGAGAGATGTGGTATTAGACGAAACGGCTATATTATCCTACACCTGAGAAAAACTACGTAACATCAGACCAGGACTTCTTTGTGCTAGAGGAATGCTACCAGAGCTGTGGTGATGCTACTGTGATATACCTCGATTTTAGACAGTATCAGTTAGCAAATATCAACTTTAAATTACATAACGTAAACATTGTTAACGGACGCGAATTCCTACCCAGCATCTCTTAGACAAAATACTTATGCAGTGCTATAAGACGAAAACATCGACCTGACTCAGACTGTGGGAAGTTTGTTTTACAACTTTCGTACCTGGATAAAGAGCTTTTCCTATTTGAGATATCTGTGAACGTTGCTGCATAAGACGATTTAAGAAGAAGCTAAATTCCTTCAGCTACGACATTGTTTAAAGAAATCATCTTAACGGCACTAAATCGTGGTTTGTGAATCGTCTACTGGCTGTACTCTGCCGCATTTCGCTGGTTGGAAGGCAAAAAGCTTACTGACAAATTTCACACAAGGAAAAGGGGGACGAAATGTCTCCCACTGGAAGGTCATGTTGTTTTATTTAAATGATTACAAAATCAGCTAAAACGAACAGTGAGGCTGTCAGTATAAGCACATTACTGTTGCACTGCCCAGGGCCTGTAGTGATAAAGGGCCCGTTTAGGTCAGGCATATTGTATACAGAAGTGGAAGAGAGAGCACCACTAAATTCCACAATCCGCATTCATTGGATACACACAGAAATTACTGTTACGGTGTACTATTGGAGCCCATTGAGTGAATTGGATATTTTCCGGTGAAAAAGAGCACTGGCAAACAGTCTTCGCTACATTAGGTTACTTAAACTGGTGTCACTCTGAGCTAGAATTTATGGTCAGCGACTAAGTATAAGGTCAATGAGTCGGATGCGGGTTTTGCAAACTGTGAAATACTTTCCTACATTATACAAGTGAATATTAAATTTGAACTAATAATGCGAAAATTTTGAACTTGGATAGCTTCCAATGAAAATCTTTCTGTTTATTGTAATGGAAAACAATTGGTTTTCTAAAACATTCTCTGCCATACACAACTTGAAACAGGTCACACCGACCAAATCTTGTGGAAGAACTGACAGCGACGTATAACGGAAGGCAGTAAGATCCCTTGGCTTTTGGTTTGGCAGTATTCGACAGCCATTTCTAGGCGCAAGTAAATTAAGAAAGGCAGCGCGCTTTTGTTATCAAGTAACGTCTTCATCAATTACTTTAGTTTTAATGTAATCTGCGAGTAATTGCTGATGTTTGATATTAACATGAAAAGGACTCCGTAGACAGGGAAAGAACCTCTTCTTGGGCAACTACTTCTATGATGACCCAAAGGCATTAAATGATCTTCAAGCACATGTGTTCCAGCAACGTTATGAAGAAAATGATAGTAACAATGACGGTAATAATCGAATTATCCGGTAACTTCACACTTCACAGTGGATTTTCTCGAACTAAGAAATTTGCTGAATTGGTGAATATTTCAAAATGGCTTTACATCGAGGCTATGATGCCTAGAAAAGTCTTTACATCCTGCTGACATGAGAATAGCATAATCTCCACATCAGAAGATTGCTTCTACTTAACCATTTAATAGACTTGTATTTTTTCCACCGTGGCTAATTTTGTAAGCTAAGCACATCATCCGTTACAGCACACTCCTGGGGCTGGGAAATGTGGCCACAATGGTCTGGTGGAACGAACTATCACAGGTGCAGTGCGTGGGTTCAGGCATTTGCTTTTAAGAGGCACAAACATATTTACTTTACCTCTGATAACCTCAAGAGAAAGACGTTATAATCCAGAATCCGCATTAAACATCACGTTCCTTCATTACCAATTGGGCAGAGCCGGTTTAAGTTGGGAAATGACATAGGCGGAAGTCATGGTAAACAGAAATACTGTCTCCAGTAAACTTACTTACACTAGAAAATTTTATTTTATTTGATGAAACGATAGCCATTTAAAGGAAAAGGCCTTTTATTTTTCTTGTACTTGATTGAACTAGAGACGTTGAAAAATTTGGTGCTGGACTGTGATTCGAATTCGTATCTCATCTTTCGAGGATCTGTATCTCTCTGAACAGTATAGTTCAATCATTTCGTTCCTTTTCCCAAGATTGCAATCTTCTCTAGGTGTCCTCCAAAGGTAAGTATGTGGGTCCGAATCCTGATCCAGTATAAAAATATTCATAATTTCATTTCAAGCCCTATCACGTGCATACCAGTCTGCTAGTGAAAATGAACGTGCATTTTTAATATCTGTTCATGTGTTGCCAACAATCGCAATAGGTGTCGTTATTTCTGGTCAAACACGCACACATCTTACTGTTGTTGAGTAAGCAAGTGTTACTTAAGCTATGTTCGTGGATGATAAAGAAGGACGGTAGGTGTGCGGTTCAATTGTCGCTCAGGCACAAAAATTTGTGACCTTATTTTAGATTCAAATATCTAGCAGCTTACGAAAGATATATAAAAACAACTATGAGAGTTAATGATTTATGAAGCTTAGTTTGCAGTCAGTTCTGAGTATTATTAGTAACTACGCTCCAGTCCCTAAACCCAGTTACAGAAATGTGAATCAGACGGATTACGTATTCCAGGCCGTAGCAGCCGCGTCTTTGAGACGTCAGCTATGGTCACTTCCCAGCCCACTGTAGGATCACATCGGTTCGTCTTCTTCCTGCTGGTAATGTAACTGAGATTCGCCAACAAGGCAAGGTATATTTGGCAACTCTGTGATCGACGAGTTACTTCCTGGTGTGCGCGGAATTAAGCCTCAAAGTTCACTTGATTTTTCCTGTCATTTCCATTGAATAATCTGAGTTATTATTAACGCTTGAGCTGTAACAAAAGATTGTATATTTACGGTTTTCAGTCCAGGAAAGTCGTTGCACGTGAAAATCGCATCTAATCTCGCCCTTTAAATAGCGGTTTACGAGTTCTAGCCACTACTGGTCTCGAAAGAGGAAACCTAAACGCACGCCTCTTCTCTAGCCCTGTGGAAACGTGATAACATGAGAGAAAACGTCTGTTATGGTTGGCGGTTCCGGTCTCGGTGACTGTAATGTTTTTATCCCTTCTGTGGAAGAGCTACAAGCAGTCAGATCACACATCGATAAGGAAATCGCAAGAAAATACTTTCGGCTCATAATGCAATGGTGAAAAACTTACAATGCTGCACAACAGGTAACGCCTCTTTCCGCTGCTGACAAACAAATTTTGGGTTTCTAGGAATACATAACATGTAGAAAACTTGTTCTGAGTTAAAGCTGTCAAACAAGGTTTTATGAAGAATAAAATGCCACTGCCACACGACAGCTAATGTAGAAAATACTTTTCTGACGTATTCTGGCACTATGCGCTCTCCCCATACATAATACAAAAGTTTCGAGATGCATCTGCAGCCTGGCCTTCTATTGAACCTGAAAAGAACAAAATGTCGCAGAAGTTTGCCCTTTTCCCTTATGCAACTATTTTGGGTTGAGAAGTGAAGGGAATTATGTTCAAAGTTACACTAGATCGATAACTTCAGCAGACAGCAGAATGGCGTTTTAAAAATGTAGCAGTGAATTATTATTAACAGTGCACGACGCTTACCGTTACGCTATTAGCTGACACGTAGCTATACTACCTCCAAAACTCAACAACACGTCCTCCAGAACTTGCGCATTGCACAGTGCTGTGAGATAATGCATATGGCCGGATCTAGACTTCTGAGAGACAGACAGTTACAGCTTTTCTTTTGCATTGCACGACGTTTTTAACAGACAGATAGCGTAATAGAGTAGCTCAAGTCGAAAGGAACACTTCCTGTTTAAATTTCTGCATCCTACACTGTTGGCAGTTCTGTGTAGGTGGCAGTTACGTGATTGTATTTCGGTGATTACAAAATAGAGTCGAATGTATGCACTGGGTAGCCGAGGCAGCTAGTTTATGGCGATTCGGTCAACCAAGTAAATGAATGTACTGAACATGCTGCAAACCACTACAGGGAGTCTGTGCGTCAAAATTCTCATCCAGTGTGGCGCAACATCGTTATGATAGGAAAAGGAGTGATAGAGAAGAGACTTTGGTGGGCTCTTGGATTGATGATAGGTTCATATACTTATGGTCTGGGTTCGATTCCAACTTCTGCTGATGATTTTTGATAAAGAGAGACAGATTCTGTCCTCTTCTGGATACGCGAAGTGAAGATGGTATAATGGCATTCTGGTCTGAAATTCATGTTAAACATGGTATTCCTTCTCTACCAAGTAGACGTTAGGTTGAACCACAATAAAGTCAGGATTTGCGACACGTAGAAACACTATCAGCAGTAGTCTTTCTTATACTAGTTATTTATTTCTATTGACGAAACAAACGCTATGTAGGGTCACAGGACACTTATTCCCTCTTTTATTTGAGCTTCTGTATGTCGATAAAATTGGTTCTGATCTGGGAATGCAACTCAGACCGCCCTTAATGCGGAATTTGATCCCTTCGTGACAATACAGCTCGACTGCAATTTGTTGTTTGTTCAATACTGCAGATTCCTCAACATCTCCACATATTGCGCGTGAAAAGGTTCGAATCCTGGCCCGGCACTAAAGCTTTCATTATGTATTATCAAGCTCTAGCATGAGAACACCTATCTGCTGGTGGGTAATAATTTTGATCTTTAATGTACTTTCATTCGTTGTCAACACTAACAGTATCTGACACTTTTGAGTGCCAGTGAGACACAGAACTGTTTGCGAAATCATTGTAAATTCAAGGATGTTATTCCGAGCTGCAGGTGGAGAAAAATTCGGTAGCTGACGTCTCTTTGTATGCAGTCAACAACGATATGTGTGGGGCTCGATTCCCAGTCAGCACTGAACTCTTCGTCATATTATTTCTAGTTCAAACATGCTCACATGTCGCTGCTGGTGTAACAAACCCATTTTTAACGTTCGTTTTCTCTAGAATATAACAGCGATAGGTGCCAGGTTGGAGTCCTGGGAAAGAAAAAATTAATGTTTCGTCTCGTCATTTCAGTTAAAACATCTAGCTACTGCCGAGAAAATCCGATATGTCACAGTTGATTGTTCAAAAATGGTTCAAATGGCTCTGAGCACTATGGGACTCAACTTCTGAGGTCATTAGTCCCCTAGAACTTAGAACTAGTTAAACCTAACTAACCTAAGGACATCACACACAACCATGCCCGAGGCAGGATTCGAACCTGCGACCGCAGCGGTCTCGCGGTTGCAGACTGCAACCACTAGAACCGCACGGCCACTGCGGCCGGCACAGTTGATTGTGCTTCGATGACAATCCAATTAGGTTCTGGGTTCGAATCCCTGTCCAACACAAAGCTTCACCTCACGGCATTTCAAGTAAGTTACTTGTGAAGAAGCAATATTTAACATCTCTCGTAGTTCGTTAACAAGGACAATAGATGCTGGGTAGGAACTCGCGTCCGTTAACAATGTTTACGTTATGTAATTTAAAGTTGATATTTGCTAACTGATACTGTCTAAAATCGAGGTATATCACTCTATGTATGCCTAGTCAGGAATGACTGTTAGTTTCCGTCAGTCACGAAGTCTTTGCTTAGTCTGCATGACCTGAGTTTGAATCCATATGCAGAACGAGACGGTTTGTCGTGCCATGTTCATACATGTTCTCAACTAGCTGCTCGTGAATAACTTAAATTTTTAATGTCATTTTGTGTTAAATAATAAGTACGGTATGTTATTTTGAAGAGGAAATCATGAATACGACGAACTTACTACGTGAATTACCTATCTGACGTAATAATGAGAGTGGTAACGTTTCATGTATGTTATTTATTGTAACAAATGTGAACTTACAAGCCTGAAGAACCGACTTATCTGTGATAAGATGTTCCCTGATATTTGTAGTACCTTGGTATTACCTTACATCTAGAGTTATTGCGATACAGAGCAGTTTTTTCCAGTGGTGATTTGTTGACACCATTTTCAATAGTCAAACGACTGTACCAAGGAGCGATTAGAGGACCTGCTAGACAGCTGCGCTATGGGGGTTGCATTCGAATCAGCCGAAATGCAATTCAGGTCGTTCGGATACTTTCAAGTACGACTGTACATGACCGCAAAATGGGGAAACAATGCGCTTCAAACTGGAAAACCGGGACATCCGCTAACCAGTTGCTGTGGGAGACGACATTACGTGTATAGGTCATCACCTTCGGATAGCTGTTGGAAACGCTCTACAATGTTAGAAACTCTTCCAGTTTCCATATGGTGCGATGTCTTCCATACCTTTTTCAATGAGAAACATCGCCTCTTTGTTTTATTTTTACCAACCTGTTTGTTGCGGGAGCTGCATTGGATACAACATGCGATGTTCAGCATTCTGTGAGCGCCAAAGGATCGAAACGTGTTAACGTCGGTTTAGCAGCTGACACTGACCATGAAGTAATGCTAGAAAAACAAAGCGTATAGCAGTCTACACAACTGTAGTCGTACAATTCGTGGGTATGTTACAGCCAAAAAAACGATGTATTAAACTGGTTATGAGGGAACAATACAAGAACCCTCTCTTGTGACCGATATTCTGTTGGATATGGTCCTCCTCCAGTATAGCCCACACAGGTCTGTACAAGTAACTTCAAGCACTGGCCTGCAGCTTCAATGGCTCGATTTGTGTATATGTAATATGCTCGATGGTAACACGCAGACGGTATTTGTTTTTCGATACATCGGAAGAGAGAGACGTGGTAAAATCTCATAGGAGGTTCTAATGTGTGCTATAACTGGTAAAAGTTTGGATGCGCATAATTCTCTCAAAATTGCACCGATTTTGCTCATAAAACTAACAGAAATCGGCTGTATCTATTATTTGGGTATCCTTGCTTTTTATTATTATTGTCATGATTGCGTGTTTAAAAATAGATGTTACCGCAAGTCCTGTGTTATTACGTACTTCATAATCTCTCATTATGAAGTAGACACCACTTGAACTGTAGCTCGTTCTGGAACCTAGAAATGAGAGTGTTTCTCCCTACATGTGAGTAGATTGCGTGAAACAGGCTGTGATGATCAAACTGCTTACAAAAGTAGACCCCAGGAATCTGCTGTATGATTAGAAACTTTACAGACATATCGGTAGAGGGGAGTTTTGAAGCAAAAATGTCAGGTGTAGGCACACACATAGTAATAGTTTACGATTTAACGGGAAAGAGAGAAAGAGGGAGAGAGAGATGCGGTAAAATCTTATAGGAGGTCCTATTACAAGAAAGGCTCTAGCGATTTGTTTCGTAAATGCAGGTGTAATACAGTTTCGCATTGGTAAAACGGGACTTGCCATAGTGTAAAAAACAGCAACATGGTCTGGAATTATAGCTTGTTGATGTCGAACGTAAAATGATTGTGTTTTTCCGACATGTGAGCCATTGGCATAAAAGATTGTGTTCACAAACGGTTTATTTACAGACAGTGATTTGAACGCGATAGACTCTCTCAGACTGTGTAAGTTGTCCTTCAAGCTGAAAGAAACTGTTTAACATAGATGTTTTTTTCTTCAGAGTTTAAATTCTCGCCTTTTTTTCTTTATTCTAACGATGGCTTCGAGATAACGAAGACGTTCTGTGGTGATCGGTAGTTTCCGCAGCAAAATAGTGGAAGTTCTTTTTCACAATTTTATGCAGGGTGGACGTGTATAGGGACTGTATAGTTACACCTCTGATTTTTCGTCATAGTGACATCGCAAAATAATGAGATGCGAATTGTATGCTGCAGTCGAACGTAAAAACTATACCGATTTTGCTCATAAAACTAAATGAAAATGAACTGTGCCTATTTTCGTGGTTGGAGGACATTTATTAGTGTCGCGATTGTGTTTTCCTTTTTTAATAGATGCTTAATATAGCGGACACGCTGATGTTAAATGCAAATGTTAAGTGTAGTGCTCAGAATAGCGAGCGCTTGCTGGCAGGGCTACTAGAGACGTGGTGGCCGAGTTCCATAGGAGGTTGCAGATGTTCTTTTAGACAAACAACTTGCAATCAGGATAGCCCTCATTAATCATGGTTTTATTTTGAGGGATTCCAGCATTGCGGTCTATTGTACGTGTAGCTTTTGCCCGATAATGCTGACTGCGCAGCCATGTGCTCTCAGGGACGCATTACACTGAAGACATTGCGATGTGAGACTGCTCTGGGGTGTGCAGTCGCTTTAGGCGGAAGGTTTCCTGTTTCCCAAGCAGTCGACTTTTGAAAAAGCCATATAGAGCATTCTCCAGAATATCGTTGTTGTTCCAAAGGGGTCCAGTCTATCCAAGAAATATGTTTAACAGATTGCAAGAAAGAGTTGCGTTGATGTTAAATAAACGTGTTCTCCATCGCAGAACGACATGTCTATTGGAGGCTTTTGGGTTGTGCCTAGTCTTTGTAAGGTCGCTGCCACAGCTGCGCCCCCTGACCTTGTGGGCTGTATGGGGAGGGGGGGGGATAGGCTGTGTTGCTGTATTTTAGTTGAACAAGTTGCCCTTGGGGCGGCTGTCTTTTTACCTCCTATTGTTTAGGTGACTGTACATGGCTTTTGTTTTGGCGAAAGACCATCACCTCGAGGTGGTCAGCAACCATGGGCAGCTTGTGCCATGTCAGAAGGGCGGTGGGCTGCAGAAAAGCCATGAGGTCCTCTGCGGAGCAGTTGGCGACTTGAAAAAGCGATCTGGAGCATTCTCCGAAATTTCGTTGTTGTTCCAGAGATTGCCTGACAGATTGCATGACAGTATATCAGTGTTACCAGAAGGAACTCTTTGTGAACCACCAGCGGCAAGATAGAACGATCCTCTACCATACCTATGGTGAGGAGGGGGAGGGAGGGAGGGAGGGATGAGGGGTGAGAGGGGTGTAAGACTACCTCCAAGTTGGTTAGTTCATGGGCACCCATTGAGGAGAATGCATGTCCAAATACCGCGCCCTCTGCAAACTTTTGGGATGATGATTTGCCACAGTGCATTTGTTGCATTATGATTCATTCATTGGGTGTGCTAGCTTTTTGACGATAATTTCGGAGAATAATTACAACAATGATTCATTTTTTCTATCAATTGTGGTAGCATGTATTGGCATCTGGGCTGCAGGGTGAGTTTTGAACAGGCATCTGTAATGAACTCTGACGTCAAACAGCGATAGATACATTCCTCAGCTGTATGCTTACAGGCTGGCTGTGATGGCAGAGCGGTTCTAGGCGCTACGGTCTGGAACCGCGCGACCGCTACTGTCGCAGGTTCGAATTCTGCCTCGGGTATGGATGTGTGTGATGTCCTAAGGTTAGATAGATTTAAGTAGTTCTGAGTCCTAGGGGACTGATGACCTCAGATGTTAAGTCCCATAGTACTCAGGGCCATTTGAACCATTTTTTTGTATGCTTTCATGTAATACACCTATTAAACTCCTATCTGTCTGACACTAGCATCTCATCAGTTGAACATATTTCGCGCCAAAAATAATAAAGATAATACCTTACACCCCAGCCTTTTCCTGCCAACTTGTAGATGTAGGATTGACTCCGGATACATCTGCCACTAGTTTTGAGTCGTATTGTGAATTTTTTTTCCAGCAGGATAATACCAGCTGTATGATATCGCCAATTTTTGAGCTGTATTGCGATTTCAAGCAGTCCTTGTGTAGATCTATGTTTAGTTGTGTAGTTAGAACCAATCTGTATGATAAATTACGTAATTAATACCGATCTTTTCTTCAGTTTCCCAACCAAAATAAGTAAAGTACACTAATCTAACGTTCCTCTCCTGCATCTGGGCAGCTTCCATGTGATAAAGGGTGCTCTTGGGCTTTCGTCCAGAAGGACCAGAATTCAAGTCCCAGGAACGGCACAGCCACTTTTAATTTTCGCCAATTCTAAGCGCCGCTGGTGGAATAATTGTGTTAGGGGGTGCACTTGAGCTTTCCAGCCAGGAGGACCAGGGATCAAGTCCTGGAAAGGGCACCGCCATTTTTAATTTCACGCCATTCGATATTAATTTGATATAAAAAGTGGGCTCATGTTCCCACTACCCCACTACTCTGGTGAACAACACGTTATTGCTGTGAAGCTTATTGGCCACACAGCATATATTTCGTACTCATTACAAACTCGCGTGTCGTGCCCTACTCTCGTGGGCAGATGCTATCAAAAGTGTGGGTACAGAACTCTGAAGAAATGGTGATACGTTTTGAAACAGAAGTGGAAGTGCAAAACGCTTGTCAAATCAGGAAATGCTGCAAGAATGGAAGACGGCTTCAGCCAAAGTCACAGGCGTTCTGCAATCAAGCAGGCGCTACAACTTGACATCGGATCACAGCGTACCACGAATAGTGCACCAGGAACTACTCCCAAAGAAGCTAGACTTTTATCGGGAGTTGTTGGAGCTCATGAACAACAATCCAGGCCTGTGGGACAATCTGATCATGAGCAGTGCTGCCAGTTTTTGTGTGTCAGGCTTTGTTAACAAGCTGGTTTAGATACCAGCCATGTCAAAATCTCTAAAATGCTTAAAACCCACTTCAGTCAATAAGTTGTAGTGTGGTGCGGCTGTTGTTGTTTAGAATCTTAAGGTCTTACCGCCAATACAGAACGTTATGTTTAAACATTTTTCCTGATCATCTCATCTCCGACAACAGTGACATTTCCTGGACTCAGAGATCCTAAGACATTTCAGCGTGCGGTTTCTTTCTTTAGGGTCGTTTAAAACGTCTGATCTTCGCTTGTGACACACCACAGTCCTCCATTAGCTGATGGATCAAATTCGGGAGTAAGTTCATCGAATTCTAGTGCCAGTCATACAAGATTTAATGTCTATGTTACGTAAAAGACTTGAAATGTGTGTGAAGGAGAATGACATCCACCTACGTGATGTCATTTACAAGTGACAGGTATTTTAAACTGCAGGCGTTGTAAATTCCTGCAGATTTCCGTTTAAATCACTGCGATTAAATTTGTCTCGGTGGTGCAGATTTGAAAATCAATCGTTTCACTGCCACACCTGTTACATGAAGGTTCAGCTTGCGGTGTTGCCCACAATGGTATATCCTTGCATCGCCTCAGTGAATAAAGAACTCATCAAAATGCCTAGAGCACTTAATGACATGAGGAAAACCATGCGAAATTTTTTGCAAATAGCGCTTCTTCCTGTTGTTTTAGGTTTTATTGACTCTACCCATTGTAAAGTGTGTGACTCAGTCCACTGACAACAATTGACAACGTGTGAAGAGAACGATTCTAAGAGATTTATTCGGCGTAATTTTGAGTATGGACTTATTTGAGAACTTTATACAGAAAAGAATGATGCAGTAAATTTTGATTACATTGAGCAAAAAGAACCTGTTTCACTTCTGAAGTTAATGAGAGAAATGATGTCAGAATTTGGTGAAGAACTCTAAAAGAATACAAATGATAAGAAAATTACGTAACTAATTCCTTAAATAATGATTGAACCAGCTGTAATTTTGTTCAGTTTTAACTAAGAAAACTAAATAATCCCGCATTTGGTCATGAGCATGCGGTAATATGATGTTCTGCTGGATATAAATACAGTTCATGTAGCTGTATAGCTCTCAGATTTAAGGTTCCCGCCTATAATGCACCTTGCACCGATAGTAAATAAATTCTTGCTATGGTTGGTCGACCTCGTAATCTGATGGCAGATGCCACAACTGCTGCGAGTTCCCACATGTTCTAGCAACGACTATCATCAAGCATTCACATGCACATCGTCACTGCTGTTTATACTATACCATGTAACTCGCAATTTTCCAAAAGTATAACATTTTCTTTCATACCGTTGACGTCGTAATTTAGTTCAAACCAAGACCAAAACGTTAAAGATCAACCATAACTTTTCGTGTTTTCTACTCAACACATTAACAGCACACCACCACATACTCAGTAAAACACCACACTCCACCACACCCACTAACTATCGCTCTTTGATTACAGTTACCGGTATTGCTCTCACCTCACAAGTTATACCACAGTTCTGGATATTGTATTTAGTTTTAGACATAAGATTTAAAAAAAAAACATTACAAAGAACATCAAACATAATTTAAAACTTTGCATACTCAATTAATGAGAGATTCATGTAGCAACATACAAAAAGCAAATCATAGCCACATTTCACACCTTAGAACAAAACAAAAAATATTCTAGACCTTCAAAAATGTATGTGCAAAGTAAAAAGGGGCAAAAAAAGAAGATAAAACTTTATCTATCACAGTTAGGATACATGTGAGTTGGAAACAGGAAAAATTCCAGTTTAGAAGTCAGTGCATTTGATGAGGAGCTGAAATGAATGTCAATGTATTTGTTGGGAGAAGAGTATACGAAGAAATCACAGTACCTCCAGAAAATGGAACGAACAGGGGTCAAAATGCAGAAAGGGAACATTTATTAACCACGTATTTTCACAAAAGCAGTTAAAAAATCGGAATAAATTTACGTAGTATCTGTCTCAAAGCCACAATTTGTTTTTTCTTTCTTTTCGTTCCAGTTTTTCCTGGCTAGGTAAAATGGTTATAATTTCAAGTTAGAGATGCCAAAATCTAACTAGAAGAGATGGAATTGGTAAAGAAGAATGAGAAATTCAAATACATAACATCTGAAATATTCAAATTCTTTCACATATATCATGGACCATTTTAAGTAGCTGATATATGCCATTGCTGTGCATACTATTCAGTTTTTCCTAAATCTAGGAAAACTTTCAGTGTTAGAAACACTGAAGATATAAAATTCCAGAAATAAAGGGTTGAATGGGGTAACTGACCACAGGATAGTTCACATTTTTGTGAACATTTGCCTTCCAAGCCCAGGGCTCAGCCATTATGCACTGTTTTCTATTTCATTTTTTGTGCTACATTTTCCTTCAGTTGTTCTGTATATCTGCAAAACATATATTTTACTGCCATTACAATCTTTCTTTCAAATTAGTCTTACTGTGGGTATAATACATAATTACTTGGACAAAATTTTTTTACAATATGTTACTTTCCAGTATGTAACAGAGGTCGCTCACATATTTGATTTTCAATGTGTTGCAGATTGACCAATAAAATATAGTGTAGATTACGATTTCTTAATTTAAGATGTCAGTTTATACATTTAGGAATACTCATTTTACTAACATATGAAATTGTGTATGTATTTTGTCAGTTAATGATTTATAAATGGAGTCAGTGATTTAGAAATAAATTCGATGGTTTGAAAAAGATGTCAATAAACTAACTGATTATGATGTTATTTTACTGAAAATTTTAATGCATAACATAATTTTCACTGATACACAAGTGTGAGCTATGTTCAATCAGTCCAGCGATAAAAATTGTTCACTTTACAAAAGAATTGTATCCCTTATTTCAGTATTAATTTTACTGTCACTGGTTATATGTGACTAAAAGGAGGTGATGAAAATAAGAAGAACCAAATAATTTTTGAGTGGAACAACTTCATTTGTTGTGAAGTATATTTTGGAGTAAATACACTCTGTCTGGTCTGTATAGGATTTTAATAAGACTGTAACAGTTTTAATGTGCTCTGCATTGTATAACTAATTTTATTAAAGGACACAAAATTTCATCACAACTTTATGATCTGGTAAGCTGATACATTTTTTGTATATGCCTAGTGTAAATAAGGAATGCATGTTGGGGTAAGTGAGAAAGAATAATTAGTTGAATTATTTGTGAGGTGGTAAAACGCAAATAAATTAAGAGTTTAATACTGATGCCTGTACTGGCTATTTAAAGCTGAATGACTAAGGTTCCAACAGTATACAAGAAACAATTTTATGTGGAACTATGACTACATTTTGTGCCAGCAAGGACAGATGATAATTTTCTTGAGATGAAATGGTGTGGTACATCCCATCTTAGACATATAAATAACAGTTTTCAGTCAGGGGCTTCAGATGAAATGGTGTGTTACATGCCATCTTAGATATATAAATAACAATTTTCAGTCAGGGCTACAACAGAAGAAGAAAAGTGAATAATGAAACTTAGACAGGCACACTCTATTGTGTCCAAGGGCATGAATGATCCTGTGTTGCATGTCAAGCAAGGAACACCTAACCCAAAAGTGATGATGTGAAATCAATAATGGTGACCTGAATAAACACTACAGAACAGTAACAAAGGGGACAGACCAAGAGTCTGATTGTGAGCATTAACAAGTGGAATAAGCTAATATATATTTTACCCTTTAGCAATATACAAACATAATTTTGTGTAATTAATAAGATTATTCTTATGAACATAGAAGTGAAGAAGTCATATGAACGCTATACCAATAAATCTATAGTGTGGTGGATGACACAAGACATCGATATTTTGTTCCAAAATGTACTTTAGTAAGTACAAATATAAATATCAGATTAATGTTTTCTAATTCAGTGTGTCATATTTATACAGTAATTAAAATAGGTTTGATGAATACTCATGAGCATTTTTGTGTATTTTGTGTATCAACAATATTAATGTCATGAAAAATGTTGGATATTAAGGAGTTGTACTTGGTATCATTTTTATCAGTTCATAATGTCAATATCGACACAAGACTTCGTTTCCTCACAATATCCTTTAGTAAGTTCAAATCTGAGGATCAGATTAATATTTTGCAGTTCAGTGATCCATTTTGTTTTCAATACATGAATCAGAGAAACACATTAGTTTTCATATGTAGTGAAATCAAGATGTTTCAGAATTACTTATGTGTTTTGTGTTTGAAATGAAAGTCAATTAGTCAAATTCTCTGATGTAATAATAATTGTTTTTTCTTGCTTTAGATACTAAAATTAACTGATGTTACTGTAAAAATATTTTACACTTACAGCATTTTTCAACAAATATTGATGGGCTAAGATGTATGTAATAATTTCAACAATATTTTTTTTTTCTTAGATTTGTATTTTTGGCTTCCCTGTTCCTATAAACATATACAAATAATGATGAACTGTATAGTTACATGATTTTGATTGGGTTTCACAGTTAATTAAGTTTCATGAGAAATGTATTTCATATTCAATTTTTATTGCATTTATTTCACTATGTAATAATGAGGGTAATGTCTGCCAGCAACACAAAGAACTGCAATTTTCTAGGAATGCTTCCAAATCATAAAAGATCAGTGTCTACTCTCTTTACATCACATTAAGTTTATGTTGCATTATTGATTTATTAATAGAAAATTTTATCCAAATGTTATCTTGAGAGTTTGCAGTACTCTCTTAGGATGTAAAGGTTGGCTACAGCACGCATACACAAGCTCTGGAATCTAAGATATTGTTGTCGCGCCTTGCAGCGCACGGATTAACTAGTGGCAGTTTTGAAGCCAGTGTAGCAGCCTGCCTGCTGTGGTGCGCACGTGTGTTGGGCGAGTGGTCGTCGCCGAGCTGCCATACTGCCGTGTCCGCCAGCAGCGACACAGCATTTGGTATTAGTTGATATTTTTTATAATTTGCAGTGCATTTAATAATTTAAAGAAAAGAATTTGTTAATGTGCGTAGCAGCAGACGGTAATTTTGATAATGATAGGAGTTGCAATCTTAAGGGGAAACCATTGTTAGATTAACTATTGATTTTCGTCATTGATTTCTTTTGTAATTGTCAGGGAATTGTTTCACTATGTATTCGATTGAGAAGTATTTCAGTCTGTCTCAAGAGTTTGATTAATTTGTAATATTGCTTTAATGTCACTGGAGCCAGATTTACAAACGAAGCGATTGTTCCAAGAGCTTCTAGCGTTTTGTTAATTGAATGAGAAAGAAGCGCTTTCAGAATATAGTTTTTTGTTTGGGTTATCATTTATTGGGTTTAGATTTGATCAAACCCTTTCTCTTGAGTTATATTTAGTTTTAGTAAGCAGCAGCAGCCGCAGCAACAGCAGGAGCCGCCATACAGAACATGCATTGCACTCAGCATGAATAATAGGTTTTTTTAATGTTTTTGTAAATAATGGAATGCAGCAGATCAAGCAGTGGCAGCAGAAAGACCAAGTAAGTTATTTGTTGCGCACAGGACCAATAAAAAAAGAATAAAGTTTTGGCGATCTCTGTAATAGTAAAGTTAACAAGAGTACAAACACGAGATTTTCAGTAGAAAACACGAGATAAGAAGATAGAGCTCGCGACTTTCACCTGTCGACATGCCTGCCAGGATTCGTTTTTTTTTTTTTTTTGTGATGAGTCGTTGTTAGATATGCTTCGTCTTTCTACTGCCAACTGCAAGCTTACGCAACAGTAATCATTAGTGGAGTCACAGCATTTTGATCGCTTGCGCACTGCTTTGTATTAACACAAAATTTTATTTCAGCAGTTTTGTCTTTGAATTTGTTGGCGCATTGTGTAATAGTTAATTGAACAGTGGAATTTTTAAGATAGGGGTGTATTTTAGTGACATGTTTTCGTTCGTATTGCGACAATGAAGACACGAGCACAAAAGAAAACGGAAAATAATGCAGATGCTACCGCAAACGCGAACGTAGATACGGTTGCAAACATGAATGTAGGAGCAGTTTGAAACGCATTTTCCGGAAATTCGGAACAGAGAGTAGAAAATTCTTTTGAGAATATTGAGATCCGGGAATTTTCGAACAATACCGCGGAGAATCGGAATGTAGGCGATCATTTGCCAACAATGCGTGATGAACAACTGTGTACTACACGCAACTTAGGACATGACAATACAGCTTTCAGAATATAGTTTTTTGTTTGGGTTATCATGTATCGAGGTTAGATTTGATCAAACCCTTTCTCTTGAGTTATATGTAGTTGTAGTAAGCAGCAGCAGCCGCAGCAACAGCAGGAGCCGCCATACAGAACATGCATTGCACTCAGCATGAATAATAGGTTTTTTATGCTTTTGTTAAATAATGGAATGCAGCAGATCAAGCAGTGGCACCAGAAAGGCCAAGTAAGTTATTTGTTGCGCACAGGAAAAATTAAAAAAAGAATAAAGTTTTGGCGATCTCTGTAATAGTAAAGTTAACACGAGTACAAGCACGAGATTTTCAGTAGAAAACATGAGATAAGAAGATAGAGCTCGCGACTTTCATATCTTCAAATTATATTTACAGTCAGTATTTCACAACAGTGATAGGTTCAGTCTTCATTTCTTTTGCTGAAGACAACAAAAGCAGTTACACATATGTAAGTGTTTCGTAACACTTTAATAAAACTTCAGCATTATCTGAGCCACTTCAGCCACTTTTCTCTGGTGAAATCCATGTGCCGATCTAGAGGCGCATAAGTAACAACACAGTAAAGCTGAGGCAGTAACACACACACACACACACATATATATATATATATATATATATATATATATATATATAATGCCAATCCACTGTAGGCATACTGAGTAGTGCCACCTCTTGGACTTCATAAAAAAATTTATTTTGTCTGTGCAAAGCTGTAATTTTCTTTTTGATATTTTTCTGATATGTTTTCTCAAGGCTTAAAGAATTTGCATACAGTTAATGCAGTATAAAATAAAATTAACATCTAAATATTTTTTATAGTACTCGAAATACAACTGCACTGGGTAAGCTCAAACAGTTGTCACTGAAACTTCAAACAATTTCATTCTCTTGCGAACAGTGAGCTTCAGTGTACTTTGAACATAGCTATGAGCACTGGTGCTGTATGGAGGAAACGAGGTGGCTTCGTGTATGTGTGATAGTGATGTACTGAAATTATGGAGGAAGTCGTTTATTTCCATGGATTATGAACCACAAAATCACAACAGAGATGCTGAGAGAGAGAGAGAGAGAGAGAGAGAGAAGAGAGATAGGAGAGATAGAGAGAGACAGAGTGCGTCTGTTCTGCCAGTAAAGTCATGACACTCACTTCAACAATGTATCTACACAGATAAGTCAATCAGTAAACTTTGTAAAATGCAGGTGCAAATTATTTTTTTACCTTTTATGAATTGTATCATTTAAAAATGATTTTAGGAGAAATCACTTTTTCGTAATCATTTTTGAACCCATTGTAATAAATCAACTTCAGGTAGTCCATTGAAATGGAAAGACAAATTTGTTTCAGTAATGCTAAGTCATAAAAAAGTTTATTTTATTTCGATTCCTCCTGACAATATTTCATATTTAAAGGACATCACATCATAGACTCTTACTATCTGCACAATATGTTTTAATACTGCGGTAATTACATAGTTATTTTTTAATGATGTATTTTGTATGAAATTGGTTATGATTGCTTTCCTATTGTTATGTCAAATTTTTTTACATAAATCCAATATTATAGGATATCAAAATATTGTAGGATATCAAAACCATTGACCATACCCATGTCAGCCTTGTAGTTGTTGTATGAATAAAATTATTTTTCCTATAATTTCGATATCAAAATAGTGTACATGAAAGGAAGGTACTCCTGCTATGTGTACTTATAAAATTTTCATTATAACAGAGCACTGGTCATCTGAAGTACACACAGATGTTATTCATAATTACAAGGGGTATGTATGTAGTAAATCCTGATGGCCATATCGCAAGTAGATGTCAATGATATTTCATTCACATGGAGCCACACTCATATAAAACTTATGGAAAGATATAAACGCCATTTGATTGTATGATATACTTTATTACATGATCTAGATTTCAGCCTTAGGCCATTTTCAAGGGTTACAACAGAAACAAAAGAATACACAATGAAAGTGCAAATAGCAGAAAAGTAGAGAAAAATATAGTTAATGTATAATTATATAAACCTGATGTTCTGTAAGTAAAAGTGAGAAGAATTTTGTGATGCATTAACTGGCTGCCGACTTGCGTGATTATTAATAGTATAAGGTTGTAAAATAAAACATATGACCATATCATACATACCTACAAAACTTCAGGGTTATACAACTGAAGATATATATATTAATGAAACATAACAGTCAGATAACTTTTGATATACAAGCAACAAATCAAATCATGTAATCTCTACATTAACTATAATGTATTTCTGTCAGATTTTCTGCTACTTCTTTTTTATTGTGTATTAATCTATTCCAATTTTAACACTTGGAAATGACTTAAGGATGAAATCTGGATCATGTAAAAAAGTACATCATTCAGTCAAATGGTGGTTATATTTTTTTGCAAATAAGAAGATGCAGTAAAATTAGCCCCTCTATTACATAAGGCTGATGTTTAAGAATTGTGTTCTGCACAACATTGGTAAATAAGAAAAAAAGCAAGAAGTCTTATTAATAAGAAATCAAACTATAAACTTGAATGTTTACATATGTGTTATGTATAAGAAGATTATTCATTATTCATATTGCTTACATTTATGTAATGAATTACTTATGAAATTTGTAACACCTAAATATGATTAGAAGAAAAAATTAAGTTCAATGCTGCTAATATAGTTCCACTTCTTACCATGGAAACATGCATACTTTTTGTGGATACAGCCATCTGTAAGAATGACTTCAAAGAAGAAGATATGTGACACATTCCTGACATTGACTCTGGTCTGCCAAATGACATGTAGGTAAGTGGCAGTGCTAAGAATGTCAGTACAAATAAACCCTATCATGTTTGGTTCTGGCTTGCATTACCTGTAAATGAAGAATATACATGTAGGTCAGTGGCAGTGCTAAGAATGTCAGTACAAATAAATCCTATCATTTTTGATTCTGGCTTGCATTACCTGTGAATGAAGAATACAGTGTTTCAGGAACATATCCTTAGGACTGCTATCCAGAAACACTAATTTCTTTTTAATTTATAAATACTTCAACAGAAAAATTTCATAATGGTACTATAGCGACTTAGTTGCATATCCCATGTTCACATTTATAACAAACCTAACAATGTGGATCATACACAAGGGCTATACATACACAATGCAGAATTTCAGCTATACACAAACTTTTAACTGAGGGATAGTAGTTCACATACCATATGTAGAATTTAAAGCCAGTATTTTGATAATTATAAGCCTCAATTCCATCAATATTTTTAAACTTACCCTGCAGTGTTAGAGTTTTGTGTCATTAATTAGCATCAGTGTTCTTGGTGGCTAATGATAAGTACATAAAGCTATTCTTCTAAATGAAACTTGATGTGTATCACATTTTTGCATGAGTTTTACTCTAGAAGTGTACTTGTCTTCTCAAGTCCATTGCTCCCTAAGAATACTATATAGTAAAAAAGAAACTGAGTGAGAGTAAAATCATTAATTCAAAACACATTGACAAATGTGATATTTATAAAATAAATGTCTGAAGGAAAATCAGGAAAAGAAGAAAAATTATTTACACTTATTCTGAAGTCCATTTAATAGTTTTGTAGGCTTTTCTTCAGGAGAGTGTCATGTGTAATGGCGTTACAAGTTGTGTGTTTGTGTGTGTGTGGATGTGTATTAAACTCGACAAACTTTTTTCAGTGAACTAAAATAAATTTTACTAATTAAGGGCAGCAATGGAGTAAAGAAAAAAATTTTTAACAATAGTTTTTCATAGTAATGTTTTTATAATAAGTCGATTATACAGCTGCTTTCCTTTCAAATAATGTCTACTTATAAAAACTTATTTGCTTACTTGCTGTCATTTCACATCTAATATACAGAGTTTTTCTGTAAGAGAGTACACAACTGTAACAGGACATAGAGAATGTTCCACTGAACAATCTGAAGTAGGGAAACTGGGGTCAGAGAAGTCTTAAGGAAATATGGAAGTAAACTTGCCTACCGCTTTGTCTAGCATTACTATTTGCCAGCTTATCTACGACTGACATACTTACAAGGTTAAATGTACTGAGCTATTAATTTACATGCACATTCTTTATTTGCAAGGAAGACAGGAGGATGAGCTTGATTACTAGGAAGTATTTCCTGGTCACTGGATTGGAATGGGAGGTCCTATTCCATGGTCTGGAGGGTCACCTGACCTGACTCTCCTTGATTATTTCCTATGGGAATATCTAAAGTCACTTATGTATGAGCCCCCAGTGGATACTGAGATGGAATTAGTTGCCAGAATTGTAGCTGCCTGTGATATGATTCGAAACACACTAGGGATATTTGTCAAGATGCATTAGAATCTTGTTCGTCAATGGCATGCTTGCGTTGAGGTCAGTTTCAGCACATTTTGTAAGGAACAGTAGAAATGATACGCTCATGCGTCAATGGTGGTACTTGCAGTCAACTGTAACTAATGTAAATAAAATAGTACATAGTACTGCGATTTTATTCCTATTATGTCTTCAAGCTGGCTTCTCTGACCTCAGGTTCTCTACCTCAAATTGTTGAATGGAGCATCCTCTTGGTCCCATTAAATGTTTGCACGCTCTTACACCCTGCGTACACAGTTCCATAATTAGAGAGATCAACCGAGCGAGATGGCACATTTGAGAAGAAAGCAGTTTCGATCCTCGTCCGGTTACCTACGTAGATTTAGGTTTTCTATGGTTTTCCCAAATCGCTTGAGACAAATGCCAGAATGATTTCTTTGATAAATACACAGCCTATTTCCCTCGTAATACTTTCCTAATCCAAGCTTATGTTCCGTCTTTAACGACTTCTTTAAACCATAATCTACCTTCCTTCAGAGAGATTACGAAACAGGAAGTACGGCGGTAACGTCACCACTAAACGGTGGCCATGCCCACGCGACATTTTGACGCGTGGAATCCTGACTTCCTTTCGGGATATATCAGAACATCGGCCATGAGACATGAGTGGCACTTACCATGTGTGCTGTTCCTCTGCCAGTGATATGCATAGCTTCAATACGACATGTGGTAGCGTAAGACAACAATACAGTTCCCCATACTGTGGATCACACCGCCCAGCATATCTTGTGGTCACGCCTCCCATTGCTAGACAATCGCTTTCTGCAGGTTAACAATGGTGGCTGTGTTAGGTCTGCAGTCCCCCTATCTAGAGCATCCCATGCACGCTTAGTCGAATTTAAGTTCGAGGAGCGAGCATATTTCTGCAGATGCGTGTAGTTGTCCTCATGTGTTAGGTAAACTAGATTACAACTATGAAGACAGTTAATGTCATCCACCAGACAGAACTCAGGTCTATGTGTACCTTGGGAAATGCGCCCATGCAGTCGTAAGACGAAACCCTAAAGACCTCAGCCGGCATACTATACACAGAAAACACTATCGGTCGCTTCCACAGTATTTTATTGTAATGGGGATGTGGGTTACATTGAGCCGACGAGGCAATGTTATAGAACGGGTCTAGGAAGTAAACAAAGATGAAATGGGAGATATGATATAGTGATAAGAATTTCACAAGGTGCTAAAAGACCTAAATGGAAAGAAGCCTTATAGAGTGGACGAAATTTCTTCAGGATTGTTGAGATCCTTCCGAGAGCCAGCCGAGGCAAAAGCATTCCATCTAGTGTACAAGATATATGAGACAGGCGAAATTATCTCAAACTTCAAGAAGTGTGTAATAATTCCAATTCCAAAAAAGGGAGATACTTTCAATGTTATCGAATTATCAATTTAATAAGTCATACTTGCAAAATACTGACGCTTATTATGTATAGAAGAAAAAGTTGTTAGAGTATGGAGAAAAGTAGGTGCACCAGCACACAGACTGGGACCAAGACGTAAGGGCATAGAATTAGACTGTTTAGCATTTGCTGATGACATGGCACTGATCGCACAAGACATTACCGATGCACAGAAACAGCTAGAATTATTACAAGAGCAGGCAGCAAAAATAGGATTACAAATTTCATTTGAAAAAACAAAATTTATGACTGACATCAAAGATGCACCTTCTGATCTCAAAATTGGTAATAACTACATCTCTCGAGTAAAAAAATTTAAATATTTAGGTGAGTGGCTTGCAGAAAATTGTAATGAAAAGAAATCTGTCAGATCAAGAGTCCAGAAAATGGAGACGGCGTTTCAATTAACAAAAAACATTTACAACAAAAAGAGTCTCTCGTGGAACTGCAAAATACGACACTACACAACAGTAATTAAACCCGAAGCTCTCTACGCATCTGAGACACTAAACCTTAATCACAGAACACTAAAAGAGGAATTAGAAGTGAAAGAACATAAAATAATGAGGAAAATCCTAGGACCAAGAACTAAAGATGGTGTGCATTATCCAAAGCCCAATGCAGAAATATATAAAAATATCTCCAAAATAACAGACACAATGCGCATGAGAAGAATTCAATTCATGGGGCATTTAGAAAGAATGGACTCAAACAGGTTAAAGAACAAAATCCATACATTTTTAAAGAACAAAACTACAAGACCGAAATGGTACAACCAGACAGAAAAAGACCTGAGAGAATTAGGGTCTCCAAATCTACACGATAGAAATGAAATCAGAAAAATCGCAAACACACGGGGTTTTGAGGAAGAAGAGAGAAAAACTAACCGACATACGTGGTCTACGCAACGAAATCTAGCCCATTCGTTGTTTATGAAGGAATACTGGGCGAAAAGGAAGGCCAACAAATGTCGATTACGCGTGGTCCTAAGTGATCCATTCGCGAAGAAGAAAAGAAGAATGAGAAATCCAATAGAAGCCGATCTCACGGAAGATCATTTTGGGTTTTGCATAAATGTAGGAATACACATGACAATACTGACCGTAACACTTATCCTAGGAGACAGGTTATAAAAGGGTAAATCTGAGTTCATACTATTCGTAGAATGAGTATGTTGACTGAAGTACTCTCATTGAAATGTAGTGCTGCAGAAGAATGCTGGAAGTTAATTGGTACACCGAGTAACTTATGGGTATGTACTGAGAAGAAGTGAGAAAAATGGAAATTTAGGACACAATGTTACTAAAATAAGTGATCAGTTGACAGAATATGTCTTGAGGCATGTAGGAATTTGGTAAAGAGGGAAGTGTGTGAGGCAAACTTTGCAGAGGGAGACCATGGGATGAATACAGTAAATAGATTCGAGTGGCTATAGGTTGCAGTAATAATGCAGAAATTAAGAGACATGCACAGGACAAACCAGCATAGAGAGCTGCATCAAACCAGTCTTCGATCTAAAAACCACAACAATACCAACACTGAACGGCATTTTATGCTGTCACTCTTGCGTCGATCACGGCGGACAAGGTACAACATTTACTACGCCACCAAGTGTCTTAATGTGAAGGATATACATCCGGTGGTTCGCCAAGTGTACAAAACAACCTCTCACAGCCAGAGATACACAATCTGGTGGAAGTTGTGTAGGCCAGAAGGTAGTCCTCTACCCAGGGTAGGTTCTGTGCTGCTTGGGTATGTTTGGGTATTTGAAGCAAGATAACTATCCTCGCTTTGGGTTGCAGCAGCTTCTTCAACGCCATGAAATGATGCTACGCTCAGTTATTGCCCTCACACCATGTCGATTGCCACTGGCTCATCTCTTAACTTGTCTGTGATTTATTCATGTGGAATATCGTCTAACTGCGTCTCCTGTAACATTCCACTTCTCTATGACTCGAATAGTACATACTGAGTGAACAAAACCAGTCACTTCTGCCTGCATTGCTCGCAGGAAGTACGCGAAGTGAGGATGGACGTTATTCAGTGTCGAGCAACACTGTTACATGGTATCTATTAAGTAAATAATTCGTTTCACGTTGGACCCTATAAATTTTTTAGCAGTGTACGATTCATCAACCCAGAAAAAGAGGTTTTTACAATTTGTCTCGTTACTGGATAGCCGTGAGAGGGTTCTACAGTTTTTATTACACTGCTTGCTATTAAATTTCAGTAATTTTAAGCAAATCAGTGGCATTAGTGCCTTGAAGTTATAATAGGCAGCCACAGATTTCAGTATTGCAACCTATTACACGCATATAACTCCGTGCGTTTAGATTGCTACACACACGCGCGCAACGTACTGTGATTTTCGCAGTCTCTTCGTAAATCGCATCCCTTGGAAGATGTCCCATCGCTGCTAGTACCGTTCCTCCAGAACACTCTATGGTAGCCATTCCACGCTGCAATCATGAATCATTAAGATGTACACTCGGTCAGGATTTATTTCCGCACCTGTAAATATTTGTTTCTTTGGGACGTTTCGTCACAACCTTTCAGCCGTGACTCATTAATAGCTCCACCCGGGTACAGAGCGTAACCAACATGCCGTTCCATATCCAAAGCAGTGTCGTCGTTCCAATGCGCAAACCGTGATACGTTTACAGTGTGCTGTACACTTTTACTTGTTCAAGGACATGTGAATACACTGATTTGAAGAGCCAGTATATCGTAAATAAATAAAATCTGAAGATATCATTGCTATGTTATTGAGAACTATCGCTGGTTTCATTGTACTTTACGGCCTATGTGGAACTTATTAAATAAATAATAAGTTTGTAGAACCTTTCCTGGTTGTAAATGTGATGCTGTAGCTTATTACTGGTAATTAATACTGTACTAAAATGCAGAGTGTTAGAAAGGGAGTATCAGTTTCGCTGTGGCAGGGAAGTGCAAAGGAGACAAAGGGAAAGGTGCGATGCGCCATTGACCCAGGCCATCGTAGAATCAGTCGAACAAGGGCTATCAAGTATTTAAAACACAGGTGGAGAGGGGCAAACTTATACAAACAGAATAATGCAATATCCTCGGATGGATGACATTGTTGTGTCAAAGGCATAAGAAATAGACACACGGGGTTGTATGGGGATGAAGAGTTGCCATAAATCGAAATAGTCGCATGAGCTGGACAATCGACAGTATCCTCCTCATCCCCTCATCTCATCCCCAGCCTCCTGCCAGAGTTTTATTTAGTTTTTTTTAAATTCATTAATCACTGTTTGTGCTAATAGACTCAGTGTAGTGTATGTGTTACTTCAAGCTTGCGTAGAAAATGATTAGGCTTCTTTATAATGCCTGGGACAAGTTCCTTCTCTATACCCGAAAATTTGAATGTGAGTGACACAGTATGGAATCTGAGAAACCTGTGCACGTTCAGCATTCCGTGTATGAAAAATGGCCCAATGAGCTGATGGTTCACTATCACACACCACACGCTACATTCCACCGTTGCTGACGTTCCATATGACGAAGCCAACGGGGATTGTCAGCAGACCAATAGTACAAGTTTCTGCGGTTTACTTGGACATGACTGATAAATGTAGCTTCATCACTAAGTACAATACGCGATACATTAGGAGTATATGGTGAGAGATATGATAGGGATGGAAGCTACGTCGATGGAAGATGCTTATGACACATGCCTGATTCAGGCACTTCCTTCTACGTTTGCACGAGAGCTAACATGCACATCAACTATAACAGCAGCAAGAACGCTAATTTACCCCTCTTCTGTCGTCACTTCTTCCCTTCTGTTACGTTGTCTAGGTGGTACATTATCACTTTCATAAATAGTTGCCGAGATGGTTGACGCCTATTGGGATCTCTTGCCCCACGCACTCTACAAGAAGAAACTGCATTCTTCCTACATTCTCCATATACCGTGAGCATGTTGGCTTTTTCTGCATTGGTAAATCCCATCGTCCTCTCACGCCCTACTGCTTGGACTGTCACACACTAACTGACCAGAAATTTGCAGTGCACTCAAGGAACACACAAACACTCTGTAAGCAAACATAGTATCATCATACGAGCAACCACGCAAGTTGACTGGTACAGACAAGGGTCAAAAATTCAAATGGCTCCAAGCATTATAGAACTTAACATTTGAGGTCATCAGTCCTCTAGACTTAGAACTACTTAAACATAACTAACTTAAGGACATCACAAACATCCATGCCCGAGGCAGGATTCGAACCTGCGACCGTAGCAGCAGCGCGGTTCTGGACTGAAGCGCCTAGAAGCGCTCAGTCACAGCGCCCGGTCAGACAAGTGTCGGTGTTGAAACCTTGCACAGCATGACTCGCACTAGACTCCTGCAACAAACAACTGATGTATCCTCCTTTTAGTCTGTTAATGGCAATGGGCATTGTCCATTTAAAAAGGGTGTATGTTTGCACAAAAATATGCCTTCTAGGAATTATTACAATCTGTTTATTGGTTAACAGTATGAGCCCCTGAATACCAATCCATTCTGTGAAAACCGCACATCAATAGCAGTTTCGATTTCATATTTGCGTTGCATGGCTTAGCTAATTAGCCCTGTATAGCGCAATTCACAACTGATGTAAGAGTTCTTCGCGGAGTAGACTACGTTACCACGTCTGTTGAGAATAAATGCCCTTTCCACACAAGTCGTCTACAACAAATTAGCAGAGGCGCAGTTAAAAGACCGACAAATTATGGATCTCCTTCAGTAAACGTAAAATTTTACCATGAGTGAGAAGTGTGGGCTCTGTCGTAGATTTGTGAGTAGTGGGTTATGGTGTGGGATTTGTTCAAAGTACTTTCATTGGGGGGAATGCAGTGGGGAAGCCAGTGGTCATTTTAGTGAGATCCTCTCCTGGGTTTGCAGAATCTATAGTGCAAATAAGTTGCTAGAGGAGCAGGAGCATAAGATCTGTGCCCCTCAGGTGCAGTTACAATGCGCAAAGGAGGAACTAGATAGGTTGAGGAGGGTGAAGGGCGGTGTGGAATCGGAACTGGCAGTTGGCAAGAAGGCAGCTAGAAAGAGGAGGTATTCAGACAGTTTTACTTTATGTACATACAATAAATATGACTAACTGTCAGAGCTGAGTGGAGAGGAGCCTTGTGTAGCTGTAGATGTAGGGAACATGCAGCAGTCCTCGGCAATTAGGAGGCCTAGGTTAGTTGCAAAGTCTAGCAGAAAGAAGAAGGTTCTGCTTCTAGGTAGTTCCCACAGTAGAGGTGTGGGCTAGTAGTTGCAGGAAGTGTTGAGGAGTGATTACCAGGTCACCAATATTGTGAAGCCTAGTGCGGGGTTGGCTCAGGTGACTGACAGCATAGGGGAGTTATGTAAGAATTTTACGAAGGAGGATCAGGTAGTGATAGTGGGTGGAGCAGGGAACAGTTTTGATATGGACGGGGAATATGATGCAGGTGGTGACCTGGTTAAGATAGCTACTCAAACTGGTGACCCTAATGTGCATTTCGTCTCACCTTAATGCAACTGTTAGGTGCGTTAACGTGGGGCTGGAGAGGGCGCTGATGGCAGAGGGCATGGGTCACATCTCAATGGTGCTAGTTGGGTCTGTCAGTAGATCGTGTTTCACTAGGCATGGCCTGCACCTCAAAGGGTATGGGAAGGGGAGGCCGGCTAAGCTTATAGGTGATAGTGTAGTGGGTGGTGGTGGTGGTGTCACTCATGGAAAAATTCCTGTAGTAGTTGGTGTTAGAGCTGCACCTTTTTTAGATTTTTTAGATTGAAGTTAGCTGATAGGTATACCTGCTTAAAAGAAGTCCCTCTAACTAAGGGCTCACCTTCCGAGGATGTAAGGTTTCCAAGGAGAGAAGGAATTAGCATATTTCATCACAATATAAGTGGTATTAGAGATAAAGTTAGTGAACTGCTTATAGATGTTGACTCTGAAATTATTGGTATATCAGAGCACCACTTAAATAATTTGACAATTCAGAGGCTTCCTTTATCAGGCTACATATTATCTGGCTGTTTCTCAAAGAGTTCCTTGTGGGGTGGGGGAGTGGCTATGTACGTAAAAAACAGTATGCATTTGAGTCCATAGACGTATCACAACACTGAACTGAACAGATAGTTGAATGTTGTGCAGCGCTAGTTGAATTTAGTGAAACGAAACTTCTAATTGTTGTTGTTTATAGGTCCCCTAACTCCGACTTCAGAGCATTTCTTCTCAAGTTAGAGAGATTTCTTGATTCCCTTTGTAGGAAGTACCGGAAACTGGTTATATGTGGTGACTTCAATATAAATTTTTTATATGATGGTGCAAGAAAAAGGATGTTGGTAGATATCCTAAATTCATATGATCTGATATAGACTGTGTTTTTTCCAACTAGGGTGCAGGGGGACAGTAGCACAGCCATAGACAACATTTTTATTCATTCTTCATTACTAGATGGGCATTCTGTTAGTAAAAGCGTGAATGGCCTTTCAGACCATGATGCATAAATTTTAACACTAAAAGGCTTTTGTACTCAAATCAATGTCATACTTATTTACAAACTATGTAGGAAAGTTAATCCAACAGCAATAGAGAGTTTTTTAAAACTTGTCAAGGAACAAGAGTGGCAGGATGTTTATAGTGCCGATAACATAGATGATGAATACAATGCTTTCCTTAACACATTTCTCATGCTCTTTGAGTGCTTCTTTCCATTAGAACATTCTAAACGGGGTACTAGCAGTAATGGGCACTTGCCCGCGAAAGTCTAAGGTCCTGAGTTCGAATCTCGGTCCGGCACACAGTTTTAATCTGGCAGGAAGTTTCAGTATTTTAAGGTGCTTAAAATGTTATTAGGAAGGCAAAGAGTATGTGGTACGCAACCAGAATAGCTAATTCACAAGATAAAATTAAAAATATATGGTCAGTTGTGAAGGAAGTGTCTGGTCAGCAGCACAAGGTCGACAATATAAAGTTAGTTCGCATTAAAAATATTTCTGTTACTGATAAATCAGATATATGTACATTATTCAACAATCATTTTCTGAGCATTGCTGGTGAATTAAATAAAAATTTAGTTTCTACAGAAAATCATACAACTTTCTTGGCAAATGCCTTTCCGAGATTAATGTCTGAAATACTCCTCTGTGATATGGACAAGAGGGAGATTGAGTCAATAATTCAGTCACTGAAGACTAAGGACTCTCATGGTTATGGTGGACTGTCTAGCAGAATATTAAAGTACTGTACTGCACTTGTTAGCCCTGCATTTAGCCATATTTGCAATTTTTCCTTTAGGAATGGTCAGTTTCCTGAGCAATTAAAGTACTCAGTAGTAAAACCGCTTCATAGAATGGGAGAAAGGGATAATGTAGATAATTTTAGATCTATTTCTATGCCATCAGTGTTTGTAAAAGTTATTGTAAAGGCTGTGTATGTAAGGATAATTGAACGTATTTGCTATCAAATGTACAGTTTGGCTTTAGAAGTCGCTTAACAACGGAAAATGCTATATTCGCTTTTCTCTGTGAGGTACTGGATGGACTAAACAAAAGGTTTCGAACGCTTGGCATATTTTTTGATTTAACTAAGGCATTTGATTGTGTTGATCACAAAATATTGCTTCAGAAGTTGGACCATTACAGTATTATGGGAGTAGCTCACAATTGGTTCACCTCTTACTTTAGCTACCGGCAGCAAAAGGTCATTATTCACATTGTTGATAACGGCTGTGATGTGGGGTCTGAGTGGGGTACTGTCAAGTGGGGGGTGCCCCAGGGATCAGTGTTGGGGCCACTCCTGTTCATTATTTATATAAATGATATCCCCTTTATTATTATGGGTAACTCTAAAACATTTCTTTTTGCTGATGACACTAGCTTGGTAGTAAAGGATGTTGAGTGCAACATTGGCTCGGTTTCAAATAGGGCAGTACATGACCTCAGTTCATGGCCTGTAGAAAATAAACTAACGCTAAATGACAGTAAGACTCAGTTTTTACAGTTTCTAACACACAATTCAACAAAATCTGACGTTTTAATTTCACAGAACGGGCATATGATTAGTGAATCTGAACAGTTCAAATTTCTAGGTGTTTAGATAGATAGTAAGCTGTCGTGGAAAGCCCACGTTCAGGCTCTTGTTCAAAGACTAAATACTGCCATTTTTACTATTCGAACGGTATCAGAAGTGAGTGATCGTTCGAGACGAAAATTAGTCTACTTTGCTTATTTTCATTCGCTTATGTCGTATGGTATTATATTTTGGGGCAACTCTTCCCATTCTAAAAGGATATTTTTGGCTCAGAAACAAGTGGTTCGGGCAATAAGTGGTGTGAGTTCACGAACCTCTTGTCGACCTCTGTTCACGAGTCTGGGTATTTTGACATTGGCCTCTCAATATGTATATTTCTTATTGTCGTTTTTTGTTAGCAATATTGTTTATTCCCAAGAATAAGCAGCTTTCACTCGGTTAATACTCGGCAGAAACCAACCTGCATTTAGACTGGACTTCCTTAACTCTTGTGCAAAAAGGTGTGCAGTATACTGCTGCATTCATTTTCAATAAGCTGCCACTCGAATTCAAAACTCTTAGCAGTAGTCCACGCGCTTTCAAATCGAAACTGAAGAGTTTTCTCATGGGTCACTCCTATTCTGTCGAGGAGTTCCTTGAAAAATTAAGCTGATTCTTATTGTATTGCTGATAGCGTTTACTTTAACTTATGGACTGACTTTTTTCAAGTTCATGAACATTTATTTTTATCTGTTATTATTTTCGTGTTGTAATTTCATCTACTGACACGTTCCATGACCTTGGAGGTTTGCTCCTCAATTTGGTCCTACGGAACTTAACGTGTAAATAAAAATAAAATAAAATAAGATTCTACAACCAACATACACAGAGAACTTTGTCCCATACATGGATCCACTAAGCAAGCATTGCGTGTTGTTTTGCAAAATATAACTCAGACTCTTGTTCCCGCATAAATGAGGAGGGTCATATTCGGCCAGTTCCACAGTCTTTCAAACCTGGCATATTCTCACTGACACAACTCGTTACGGACCAGTTCGTGTGGCCTAACGTCGAAAATGATTTCTGAGACTGGAGATGTACAGTCTTAGACATAAAGCTGATCGCCGCCTGGACGCCGCAGAAGCTTTGTCCGAGGAGTTTACTTAAGGTGGCAAATAAATTGGATCGCCCCCTCAGAATTATGAGTCCGGCGATATGCGCGATCTGGTTACATTTACAATGCAGAAGTGTCTGAAGATGTGTTCTGCTTTGCTCGAGAGGCTGCACGGCTGCAACTGCCCGTGGTGTAGTGGTAAACGTTGCGCGATGTAGCCATAAAATCGCGAAATCTCATTAACTCCACTGCAGTTCTTTTTTTTCCATCGCATTTCTGTTGTCTACGAAAGCAGACAGTTTGATGCAGTTAAAAGAATAAATCCCTTCACTTTCCAATCCACCTGTAATACCACAAATCTTTGCATCATTTCCGCCACACAGGTCGCGGCTGTGTCAAGACCAAGTTGACGCTCGGGAGTTTCCACGCCCTACAGAGGTCCCCTGCAGCCGCCTACCGACTGCACGCCGCTCGCCAACTTCGCCAGGCGTCGTTCGACCAAGTGACCGTGGCGCTACGATTGTGCTTATCAACTGTTATTTTACCAAATAAAGTTCTTTTTTCTTGCAGTTCCATGTTGGATTTCTCAAACTCGACTATAATTAACGTTATTCAAGAGTTGTAAAATAGAGCCGCAATTGGAAAAATGTCCAACATTTGCAACATATTCTTTGCTCTGGGTTTAACATACGTGTGAAGGCAACAAGGCAGCTCGGAACATTTGCACTGAGTGTGGAGCGATTGATTCTGGGCAAAACACGTCAGTAAAGGATTTTTCTGTTTCAAGAAACGTCGTACGTTCTGTCACAACCACTTTACTACATTCAGGAAGTCTGTATAACTGACATATGTGATGAACCACGATCATTTAACAGTAGTACGCCATTTGCATTCATTAGACAAGGTCGAGAAGTCGGGTGTAGGAGTACAACAAACTCTTAACTGAAAGCAACAAAAATCAAAGGGGTTACTACTAATCCATTTTAGCTTGATCGTCATCATTTCGTTTATTGAGAATTCCTAGCCAGTATTGTTACTGGTGTCTAATCATGACATCTTTATGTTAACTTCTCAGTGGGAAATTCCTGGTTCAGCCGTGTGACGAGACATCTCCTCGAGCAAAGGGTAGTGTGAACATAATATTCTGCAGCTGGTGGCTCAATAAGGATGTTGTGCACTACGAAACCCTCCTCAAAGTCGTGTCTATCGCAGCTGGTGTTTGTCGGCAACAACTAAGAACCTTAATTCAGCTTACCGTGGAAACCTTATGACGAAAGATTGTCGTAATAGAACGGAAACAGTATGCAAATTTGACATTTCATAGTTTCAATTTATTTACTGATTGTGGATCTGTCTGCTTTGCCTATAGCTCTGTCACAAAACAGCTAAAAAACATGGTCTTCTGCAAGACAGGAACGGTGACCAGTTTGCTTCGGAAGCAAACACGTTACATCAGTGCCAGTAAGGTGCTTCTGTGACAGGTTCCTTATTGTACCAGTGGTAGGTAGAACTGATAATCTGCAACGCAAAAGGCGAGGTTAGTTGCATTTTCCACGTGGAATCACCTACCCACTCTCAAAAGCATAAAGTGATACGCCGATTTCATACCTTTAAGGAAAATATCTCAGATCATTGAATCAAACTGGCAAAGAAATATCAAGTGAACTTGTCAGCATACTTATATGTCATCCAGAAAGTAACTCGGCAGTCATACCGTTGCCAAACATATTCAACCTTATTGCCGATATTCAGTTATACTACGAGCAGGAAGAATTCGTTTCGCCAGACGATGTGAAGCCTGACGCGGAATTGAGCAACTCTTGTGTCTGAAAGACATGGCGAATGAGTACCTGAATACGAAAAGTAGATGTCTATGGACTTTATTCACATTTCCGAACTACAGTGTAGTTACTAATAATACTCAGATGCCCCAGCTGCAGAGTAAACATCATAAATCAGTAACTGTCACAATTATTTCTGTTTTTATGTCGTAATCACATTGGAAACCGCAAAGCTAATTACCAAACGTGATTCACATATCTGGAGGGTCTCAAGTGGTTAATATGCATACATTATGAAAAAGTAACACGTCTTTCGACCGTTACAAATTTCGAAAACGTATCTCTTAAGAATGCTGTCATTGGTACCATCCACAAAACGGAAGGATGCAAATGAAATGACAGAGCTTTCATTGCAAAACGTGAACAGCCAAGAGACGCGTCGTAAACTGCGGATAATAAACTACGGATAACGTTATGTTCCCAACGAAGAATTAGCTGAAAAGCGGGCTCAAACACTGTGTAAAAAATTACACCAGCGAATATTTGCAGTGTTAGTTCGATTTGAGCTACTGGTAAGGTGAAAGGAGAAACAGTTGCCATCAGGATAAGGAATAAGGAACGAAAAATGCAGACACTAATATCTAGAGTAAGTCATCCTTAAGCAAAAGCTGTCATTAAGCCTGTAAATACTGAAGGAATGACAATTATGTATTCATAATGATTACAGTATAAACATTGCTGATGATTTGTCAGTAAAATCGAAAATCATCCATGTTGAAGAATTTTTCAACTTGCTTTATGCGTAAGACAAAAAAATGGTTCAAATGGCTCTGAGCACTATGGGGCTTGACATCTGTGGTCATGAGTTCCCTAGAACTTAGAACTACTTAAACCTAACTCACCTAAGGACATCGCACACATCCATGCCCGAGGCAGGATTCGAACCTGCGACCGTAGCGATCGCTCATAATCATCAACCAGCTCTACATCGGATTGTAGCTCAGACTTATTATTTGATCGTGAAATTGTTGCTCAGCGGTGGATCAATAGCATCTATAACCTGGTCACCCACACATAACACAGACCCATAATATGCAAGTTAATCTCAATGAAATGCCATAAGCTCGCCTCTTTGCGGTCTTGCAGTAGTCTGCACCTCGTATTGAAAGCGATAAACAATTGTTTCAGTCTACCACATCATAATTCACAGCCACTCCCTCCCCACCCAACCACAACAACAACCTTGAAACACAACACTGGATGAGGTTACAAACCTACGTTATCGGCTTCTTCTTGTCAGCTTTCTCGAGTGGTGATTCTGCTGTTTCCCTGAAGATGAATACATGTTTCATAGGACTCCTTTCGTTGATTTCATCGTGGTCGTTTTAAATTAAAATAGAAGAAGAGAAAAAAAAATCTCGCTTCAAACATACATTTGTATGGGGGGGGGGGGGGGGGGGTCAGAATGTATGGCTACCGTTGCCGCAATACAGGCTAGCGAAATATCGTCGAGAATGTGATCATTCTCTCATTGCTTTAGTATAGGCTAAGGCAGAAATTAGCTGTCATAATTATTTATTTTAGGTTTAATTTAAGATAGTGCAACTCATTTCAGGTATGTTGTGCTCATCATCAGGTGTTTATGCATACTGAAGATAGTTACTTAAAGATAATTGTCGTAGCAAAGAACTGTTTCGTTCACAGTTCACTGCTGGAGCGGATATTGAAGTATCGGAGGGGAAGTGGTGCCAGTCAGTGGCCAGAAATCGATTGCCAGCGGTGCCTTCTGTTGGCATGGAGCTGTCTCTCGTCGTTAGTCGTGATTGAAATCACGGCCTTTATGGGCTGCGGATAATGTTTCTTCAGTTGCTGTGGTGCGATATCGTGTGATACATTTTTTGGATCTCTGTTGTTCACTTACATTTTTGGCATCCCATGCTTCATCTGTATCCATGGCACACTGGATGAGTGGTTTATGACGTTACACTGCTGCACTGCTTAATCTAACACTGATTTGGACGTAAATATTCCGCACAGTCTCGTTCCTTAAGCTTAGTCAGCATGGAAATAATGAATTAAGCAAAAAGGAGGTTATCCATATTATAAGAGACATTGTTATTTACTCGTAGGATGACTACCTTTTCGGCTAGGCACAACTTATGCAGGCATTAAACTTCCGAACAAATATCTGGTGAACTGCAGTCATCAAGCTCCAGTCCTGAGAGACCGTCAGCTAACACTGGGTTGCCAAACACTTCTCAGATGGCATTACACGTATAGCTGTTTTTCAGACAATACAAGGAATGGGACTTTAATGACATTCCTTCGTTAGTCATTGTCTTGTAACGCGGCTAAAACATGTCAAATACTTGCGACTGGAAATGAAATGTCTACTGATTCAAATAAGTAATGGGCACTATATTTCATAGCAGTGGAAGCAATACTGCAGAAAACTGATTACTTAACTAACTGTAACATATAGTACCTGTGTAATGACTGTCATTTCACATGCGTTGCAGACGACACCTTGCCTAAGCAGTTACCTACAGAATTAATGTAATTACCATAAAAAGTAATTCAGTGTCTACTTAGTAGTGGTGAGACAGGTGCTTCAGAATCACATCAGGGTTGTTAGTCATAAGAAGGGAGGACAACACCACGTTATCTTAAATGTAGTCAGCGCTAGATTAAGTACACCAACACTATTGTCGTGCAAAACCGGCTGACAGCTGACGTTGCCTCATCCTCTGAGCACCCGTACCATTCTGATCGTACAGTTATCACAGTTATCTATTGACGATGGTTACAATATAACTGCTGCCGATGCTTTTACAAGAAACGTGTAAAGTGCCTTATGGATGACAATTTTTATTTTCAGTGTGCCTCGATTTTTGAGTTTGACCTTAGTAAATTCCCGACAGTTTCAAACTAACGGGCCCTTTCAGCTATCAAATTATTCATATGGGAATTATCTAAGCGTAATTGCTAGAACACTCGATTACTTTGGGTAGCACTCCATTTTAGGGGCGTGTATGACTCGGAAAGCGACGTTAATCTGATTTTTGTCAATGGGACTGCAATTTGAAACTGGTATCGTATTATACTTCACAACCCTAAAATGTTTATTTTCTCACTTCATACCGAAACAAGTACTGTGATAACGAGAGAATGAAATGAATCAGACGCTTCTCAGAAAAACTGTTTACTTGTGTACCACTATCGATTGCAAGAAAACTATATTCTCCCAACGGTCGCTTGCATTTCTAGATCAACTGACAATGACCTCGATACTTCTGCCTACATGTTCTCAATGGGGCTGCGATCGGGTGACCATGGAATGTACTACATTAGTTTTATTCTGTCTTTGCCGTGAAAGCAGTCCTGATCGGATCGGATTAGATGGATGGGACTGTGTTCCTGTAAATAAATAGATATCTATTTATTGCATCTATTTATATATCAAGAACGTATTTGTAATTTACACACTGTATTAATTATTTTCTTATATTGTCTAAGAATTCAGGTCCAGACATGGCTGAGAGGCCTATTGTAAGATTTAAATTACGTACGTATTTCATCGTATGAATGCAGAGTCTCGCGGCGATAACATTGAATAAAATGTTCTCGGGTTTCCAACCGCGTCAATTGGTTAAAACTACACGAGCTTTCGGCCAAGCACTCCTTGGCCATTGTCAAGTGTTATGACTGCCAATGGGCTGTTGGTGCGCCCTTATATTCGCTAGCTGCCGGCTGTGACGTCTCTGGTGCCCGTGACATTGCCATGTATGGGCATGTTTTGAGTAATATATGGCAATGTCACGGGCACCAGTGACGTCACAGCCGGCAGCTAGCGTATATAAGGGCGCACCAACAGCCCACTGGCAATCATAACACTTGACAATGGCCAAGGAGTGCTTGGCCGAAAGCTCGTGTAGTTTTAACCAATTGACGCGGTTGGAAACCCGAGAGTATTTCATCGTGTCCATTATGTAATAAGGATCTTAGGCTGAAACTCAGATTGAGAGAGACTGGCTGAATCAGATCAAACGATGTGGTATCGAACTAATATCGAAATAACGAGGAGATCATCGAACCTGTTAATCAAGGATTTTTATGAGTCTTAGTTAAGTTGTCGAGAAACCTATCCTGAATAATGGGCTAGCGGCATTTCATCCAACGGCTTCTAGTTGAAGTATTTTGAGTATACCAGTAACGTGATATCTGTGTTAAGCCACTGAGAGAAGTGCAGCGGCTATAGTTAAAGGTTATGATGCGGACGGTACAGGTTAAAACCCTGCCTGTGTACGTATTTTACAATTTTATCGTATACATTGTCATTAAATAGTATATGTCGTGCAAAATTATTCAGAAATAGTCATTTCAGACGTAGTAATTTCATTAATAAAACAATCACTACAGAAAACTTTCTTCAGATGTGTAGCCTGTTAGTTACGGAATGGATTACAGAACGTTCTGTCACTATCACTTGCTGTGCTGAAACAGAGTTACTGACGGTATTTGTCGTAGAGGCAACTGAAACGCAGATTGGTAGAGCACCATGGTCATTTAATGAAAACTATTGCCTTCCAGGCACTTTTCAAAAATGGTTCAACAGGCTCTGAGCACTATGGGACTTAACATCTGAGGTCATCAGTCCCCTAGAACTTAGAACTACTTAAACCTAACTAACCTAAGGATATCACACACATCCATGCCCGAGGGAGGATTCGAACCTGCAACCGTAGCGGTCGCGCGGTTCCAGACTGAAGCGCCTAGAACTGCTCGGCCACTGCGGCCAGCGGCACATTTCAGGAAGGGATGCCGGGAAACATAGTTTATTTAAATTACAAAACTTCGATGCGAACCAAGCATGTTTGATCATTGCTGTGAAGGTAGGCACACTAAAATGCAGAATCGAAGGATGTATTTATTATGGAATCTTCTCGCGAAACAATTTCTATAACAGTCTTTACCAACTTGGTTGTATTTTGAATATTTTTCCTGAAACTTTGACCCTGCTTGCAAAAATAAATATCACAGTTTCGGCAAAGTGGAGTACATGTTCGAGGGATAGTTTTGACAGTCCAAATGCCTACCTTTTTTCATCTACCAAGATGTGATCGGAAAGTGCCTGATGATCTGCACTCCCCATGAATCAAACGAACGTTATCCAAATATTTCGAATTGTAAATACGTGCCACAAACAGAATACATCTTTGAAAAACGTTTTCGGTACAGGATATTTACTAATGAAATTACTACGGCAAAAACCGGTATTCTGGAATACTTTTGCATGAGATAAACTACACTATTGGCCATTAAAATTGCTACACCAAGAAGAAATGCAGATGATAAACGGGTATTCATTGGACAAATATATTATACTGGAACTGACATGTGATTACATTTTCACGCAAATTGGATGCATACATCCAGAGAAATCAGTACCCAGAACAACCACCTCTGGCCGTAATAATGGCCTTCATACGCGTGGGCACTGAGTCAAACAGAGCTCGGATAGCGTGTACAGGTACATCTGCCCGTGCAACTTCAACACAATACTACAGTTCATCAAGAGTAGTGACTGGCGTATTGTGACGAGCCAGTTGCTCGGCCACCATTGACCAGACGTTTTCAATTGGTGAGAGATCTGGAGAATGTGCTGGCCAGGGCAGCAGTCGAACATTTTTTGTATCCAGAAATGCCCCTACAGGACCTGCAACATGCAGTCGTGCATTATCCTACTGAAATGTAGGGTTACGCAGGGATCGAATGAAGGGTAGAGCCACGGGTCGTAACACATCTGAAATGTAACATCCACTGGTCAAAGTGCCGTCAATGCGAACAAGAGGTGACCGAGACGTGTAACCAGTGGCACCCCATACCATCATACCGGGTGATACGCCAGTATGGCGATGACGAATACACGCTTCCAATGTGTGTTCACCGCGATGTCGCCAAACATTGATGCGACCATCATAATGCTGTAAACAGAACCTGGATTCATCCGAAAAAACGACGTTTTGCCAATCGTGCACTCAGGTTCGTCGCTGAGTACACCATCGCAGGCGCTCCTGTGTGTGATGCAGCGTCAAGGGTAACCGCAGCCATGGTCTCCGAGCTGATACTCCATGCTGCTGCAAACCTCGTCGAACTGTTCGTGCAGATGGTTGTTGTCTTGCAAACGTCCCCATCTGTTGAGTCAGGGATCGAGACGTGGCTGCATGTGGCTGCACGATCCGTTACAGCCATGCGGATAAGATGCCTGTCATCTCGATTGCTAGTGATACGAGGCCGTTGTGATCTAGCACGGCGTTCCGTATTACCCTCCTGAACCCACCGATTCCATATTCTGCTAACAGTCATTGGATCTCGACCAACGCGAGCAGCAATGTCGTGATGCGATAAACCGCAATCGCGATAGGCTACAATCCGACCTTTATCAAAGGCGGAAACGTGATGGTACGAATTTCACCTCCTTACACGAGGCATCACAACAACGTTTCAGCAGGCAACGCTGATCAACTGCTGTTTCTGTATGAGAAATCGGTTGGTTCAAATGGCTCTGAGCACTATGGGACTTAACATCTATGGTCATCAGTCCCCTAGAACTTAGAACTACTTAAACCTAACTAACCTAAGGACGTCACACAACACCCAGTCATCACGAGGCTGAGAAAATCCCTGACCCCGCCGGGAATCGAACCCGGGCGCGGGAAGCGAGAACGCTACCGCACGACCACGAGCTGCGGACGAGAAATCGGTTGGGAACTTTCCTCATGTCAGCACGTTGTAGGTGTCGCCACCGGAGCCATCCTTGTATGAATGATCCGAAAAGCTAATCATTTGCATATCACAGGATCTTCTTCCTGTTGGTGAAATTTTCGCGTCTGTAGCACGTCATCTTCGTGGTGTAGCAATTTTAATCGCCAGTAGTGTATGTATACAACGCCATCTTAAAACTGTTTGGCAACTCAGTGATAGTTGACGGTCTTTCAGTATCGGTGCTTGATTACTGTAGTTCACTAGGTATTTGTTTGGAATTTTAACGCCTGAATAATTCGTGCGTAATTCAGTTTTTCGCCTAGCTTACAAGAGTAAATTACAACGTCTCTCATAATTAGCTTTTTGGAAAACCTCCTTTCATCTTAATTTTAATGTTATGGACCGTTACTATGTGGGATAATTATGTCCAGATCAGTGTTAGATTAAGCAGTGCAGTAGTGTAATGTCGTATACCACTCATCCAGTGTGCCATAGATGCAGATGAAGCACGGGATGCCAAAAATGTAAGCGAACAAGTGACTTACAAAAAGTGTATCACACGATATCGCACCACACAAACTGAAGAAACGTTACACGCAGACCACACAGGACGTGATTTCAATCACGACGGACGGCGAACACTGCTCCATGTCAACAGAAGGCACCGCTGGCAATCGACCCCTTTCCACTCACTGGCACCGCTTCCCCCCCCCCCCCCCTCCCCCCTCCCCTTGTTCCAACAGCCACTCCAGCGGTGAAGAGTGAACAAAACAGTTCTATTCTAAGACAATTATCTTTAATTAACAAACTTAAGTAAGCGTGCAGCCGCCAGATAAAGAGCAATTCATGCCCGAAATGGGTTGCAATATGTGAAATTAAACATAAAATAAATAATTACGATGACTAATTTCTGCCTTAGCCTATACTGAAGAAATGAGAGAATGTCCACATTTTCGACGATACCTCAACAGCTGCATAGTGCTGAAGCTGTAGCGATACATTCAGGTCCTTTCTACAAACGTATGTTTGAAGCCAGCTGTTTTTCCTCTTCCTCTATTTGAACTGAAAACGACCATGGTGAAATCAACGAAAGGAATCTTATGAAACATTTGAGTTCATAATTGTCAGGTGAGTGATGGAGTTCGCTACACTTTGCCAGTTACTACTATACAGTATTGTTTAACAGTCACAATCGCATTTATAACAACAATAAGCCTGTAGGGAGGGTATGAAACCGCATCCAGTGTCAATTTTCTTGATATATCCACGGTGGTTGTTGTCGTTGGGCGGCGAGGGAGTGGATGCGAATTACGGAGTGATAAAATGTAACACGTGTTTATCGCTTCAAAAGCAAGGAGACATTTTTTTGTATCCCGCCTGGAAGGCGTCGCGTGAGTAGAAGCAGGAGCAGGAAAAATACATTGGTACTGCACATAAGTAAAAGTGGTTTACTGGAGCCTGAATATATATACAGAGGCATACATCGCTTTTACAGATGAGCACAGTCTCAAGCTGAAGCGAAGTGTCCCGGCCGTCTGCTCTTGATCAAATGGGGAGAATCTGGAGCGGAGCTCGTGGAGCTCTCCCACTCCGGCTAGAGTGCGCTGACGTCGGTGTCTCGTAGTGCCAACTTATGAAACTATGCTGTGGCATCGTTGCTAGCGATACCACTTATTTTACTGCGAAAGAAGAAAAAAGAGTCTGCCAGAAAGACGCGAGCATACGGCATTTTAGTGCGATTAACTGGCATGTTATAACTCTGTGTTACGTGTGGTGTGGATGCCATACATCCACTGCTGAGCAACTCTTTCATGAGAAGATAAGATGTCTGGGCTACAGTCCGACCTAGAGGTAGTTTAGCGTCATGAATCAGCAACCTATAGATGGCCTCTGCAAGTACTAGAACTATATGACCATCTGTGCCTTCGTATTACACCTTGACAATTCTCAGCTGAATATTGTGGCATGATAGAGACCTCGTCCATAAATGATTTCACCAGGGACTCAGTTAATAACACACCGGCTGTTCATCGACGATGCACCGACTGTGAAGCACTGCATAGAAAATTAGCACAACAATCATTGATGAACGTATATTTCTCTATCGTAAGCATAATTCAAGCTGAAAAACTTTTCAACATGGCTGTCCTTCGCTTTTACTGAGAAAATATCAGCAGTGGCTATACTATAATCATTATGAGTAGATAATTGTCATTCTTTCAGTATTTACAGGCTTAATGACAGTTTTGCTTAAGGTTGACTTATTCCAGATATTACTATCTGCATTTTTCGTACCTTATTTCTTGTCCTGGTGACAACTGCTTCTACTTTCACGTTACCAGCAGCTCTAATCGAACTAACACTGCATCTATTCGCTGGTGTCATTTTTTACACAGTTTTTTGAACCCTCTTTTCAGCTAATTCTTGGTTTGGACCATAACATTATTCGTAGCTTACGAAGTCTCTCTCGGATGTACACGTTCTGCAATGAAAGCTCTCTCCTTTCATTTGTGTTCTTCCGTCTCGGTGACGGTACCAATTACAGTATTCTTAAGAGAAAGATTTTCATTTTCGAAGTCTGTAACTATCAAAAGACGTGTTACTCCCTCAAAATGCATGCAGGATAACCACTTGAGACGCTCCAGAGTGTTGATCGCATATGGTGAATTAGCTTTTCAGTTTTCAATATGCTTACGACAGAAAAACAGAAATAATAGTGACAATTACTGATTAGTGATGTTTAATCTGTAGTTGGAGCATCTGAGTGTTATTAGTAACTACGCTCTAGTTCAGTAATGCGAATAAAATCCATTGACATATACTTTCGCTATTCGCCCCTCAATCACCATGTCTTTCAGACACAAAGGGTGCTTTACTTCCGCGCCGCGCTTCAAATCGTCTGGTGAAACGAATTCTTCTAAAAATGGTTCAAATGGTTCTGAGCACTATGGGACTTAAAATCTGAGGTCATCAGTCCCCTAGAACTTAGAACTACTTAAACCTAACTAACCTAAGGACATCACACACATCCATGCCCGAGGCAGGATTCGAACCTGCGACCTAGCAGTCGCGCGGTTCCCGACTGTAGCGCCTAGAACCGCTCGTCCACCGAGGCCGGCGAATTCTTCCTCTGCGTAATATAAAATAAACTTGGCAATAACGTAGAATATGTTTGGCAACGGTGTGACTGCCGAGATATTTCCCCGGTGAAATATAAATATACTGACAAATTCACTTGATATTTCCTTGTCACTTTTGATACAATAATCTGAGTTATGTCCTTTAAAGGTGTGCCATCGGCAAATCACGTCATGCTTTTGAGTCCAGGGAGGTTACTCCAGGCGGAAATTGCAACAAATCTCTCCTTTTACGTTAAAATTTATCAGTACAAGCCAGCAGTGGAACAATAAGGAAGCGCCCAACACAGGAGCGCCTGAGTGGCACTGAGGCAATGTGTTTGCTTCTCAAGCAAGGGCTGCTTTGGGTCACGGTTCCAGTCTTGCAGGAGATCAGATTTTTGAGTTGTTACAGGCAAATCAGATAGATCCAAAAACCAACAAATAAATTGGAACTATGAAATGCCAGATGTGCATAGTGTTCCAGTTTGACATAGGACAAAAAAAATGTTCAAATGTGTGTGAAATCTTATGGGACTTAACTGCTAAGGTCATCAGTCCCTAAGCTTACACACTACTTAACCTAAATTATCCTAAGGACAAACACACACACCCATGCCCGAGGGAGGACTCGAACCTCCGCCGGGACCAGCCGCACAGTCCATGACTGCACAGTCCAAGACCGCTCGGTTAATCCCACGCGGCGACATAGGACAGGAAACATACACGAAGTGCAGAACGTGTAATATCTTATTCATTTGCGCTGTTGTAGACACGCTCGTGTTACAGTGCTTTCCGTTTTATCACAATAGACTTTCGTCGTAAGGTTGCTGTGGAAAGATGAATTAAAGTTCTTAGTTGTTGGCAAAAAACTGAACTGCGATAGGCACGACCCTGTGGAGGGTTTCGTAGTGCACAACATCGTTATCAAACCACCAGCTACAAAATATTATGTTCACCCCGCCCTTTGCTCGAGGAGATGTCTTGTTCTACGGGTCAACCAGGAATTTCCTCTTAGGAAATTAATAACTAGACACCAGTAACAGTACTGCGTGGGAACTCTCAATGAGTGAAGTGATGATATTAAAGCTAAGTTGCAGTAATAGTCACCCCTTTGATCTTTGTTGCTTTCAGTTAGAGCCAGTTGTACTCCTATACTCGACTTCTCAACCTTGTCTATTGAATGCAGATGCACGCCGTTCATCACGTATATCAGTTATCGAGACTTCCTGAATGTCGAAGAGATATCATGACAGAACAAACAACGTTTCTTAAACAGTAAAATCGTTTACTGACGTGTTTTGTCCAAAATCGCTCGCTCCACACACAGTGCAAGTGTTTCGATCTGCCTTACTGCCTTCACACTCCTGTTAAGCCTAGAGAAAACAATATGTTGCAAATGTTTGACTTTTTCCACTTGTGACTATTTTACAGCCCTTTAACAACATTCATGAGCTTCGAGCATGAAAAGTCCAACACATAAATGCAAGATAAAAGTACTTCAAATTAAAAAATGCCATTTGGTATACATAATCATAGCGTCACGTTCATCTGGTCGTACGATGCGTGACGAAGTTTGCGAGTGGCGTGCGGTCGGTAGCCGGTTGCCAGGGGCCCTTGTAGGGCGAGGGAACTCCCAAGCTTCAACGTGGTCTTAACATAGCCGCGACCTGTGTCGCAGAATTTAGTGCCGACTTCTGATATTACTGATGGGTTAGAAAGTGAAGGGAATTATTTTTTAGCTCCATCAGACTGACAACCGGAATGCGATTTAAAAAAAATTTGAATGGAGTGGATTCGGTTTCGCGACTTTGTGGCAGCATTGCGCGACGTTTACCACTAGACCACGCGCAAATCTTGTAGCCTCTCGTGGAACGTGTAACGATACAGCCTTCCCAAAATTCATATTAAATGTCTAATACCACCTTCTTTATATATGCATCTGGATAGTTATCGGACAATTCAGTGCTTCCTAAGGCCTTGTATGTGTGTCTTTAAATATATCATTCTGTGTCCAATTTGATATAAAAAAACTTGATATTGATTGCGAAGTCGTATGGAATGCTCTAGAAGATCGTGCGTTGTCATAATTATCGGTGGATTGTTGTCATTGATAAATTTATGTACATATGCTAAATTAAGTAACTAAACAAGAAATTGAAGTAATAAGTCCTTACCAATAAATAACTAGAGACTGCAGCGATGTTATCATGAAAAATGAATGCTTCTAAGTAAATAAATTGTAATCTAAAAATCCAGTAATAGAAACATCTTTATGTTATTACCAAGCGATGTATTTTCATTGTTGTTTATTTTTATGTCTTTCTCTGCAATTAATAGTCTTCGTAATTACATTTCTAATTCACTCTCCAATTGTTTACATCTCTCAGTTTTCCAATTTCAGAATTTGAGGCCTTACTTATAACTTTCTCGTATGCAGTTGGGTAAAGCACAAGATTTGTAATATCACTGAATATTAGGAACCAAAACCAAACTGTAATTAATTACGTAACTAAAATAATATGAGAGACATTACTGTAATTAAAGTTCAGAATGATTTTTTATGGAAAACTAATGATATTATTATAAAAGATTGTTATTGAAATGTTGTATTTTATACCTTATTCGGCTGTAACATTAGTTTCTTTACGCTTTGTAAATTTTAATTGTAACATTGAAATTGTACAAATTTAATAATGGACTATTTTGGAAGCTATTGTTAAAATTCTATATAAAGAAATGCAGCGCCGCTGCGACAAGTCAGTTTTGAAGTTACTTTTGGAAGTCAAACAGATCAGTGAAGTCTGTACGTGTTTTGTTTACGTGACGAGTGTGCAGTTCGGATGTCAATTAACGTGAATAAATTTTGCTAAGCATGAAAATTTCGTATTCATTCATCAATGGACCAGGCAGAAAAAAGTTAAGTAACATTCAACACGAATCATTACAAACGGACAACACTTCCTTCAGACACTTCCGCATTCTAGAGTGCTGCCAGATCGTGCATATTGCCGGACTTGGAATTCTCACGGGCGATCGACTTTGTTGGACACCGTAAGTAAACGACTCGAATTTAGTCTGCGGCAGCTGGCCGGCAATCAATTTTCTTTTCTAAGACTGTACTCGCGCTGCTTCCCGGTGCACGCACAGCCGCCACTCAGTCGTTTTGAGATTCCAAATAGTCGATTTCAACACGTCCATTTCAACCTGGTTGGGCTTGTTCCCGAGTCTGAAGACTATCTGCATCGTTGACAGCGCGATGTGCTGGGTGGGAGCAATTCCCTTCAAGAAAATTACGACAGAGATGATGGCAAGAGCATCGGTCGACACGCGGATATCGCCTTTTGGCTGTTCGATCTCTATAACCACTGACCACGGACGACAGTTTAAACAGTCCTATTTAACGAACTATGCAAACTCTTTGGTGTTCAACGTTACTCCAAAATGGCTTACATTTACAAAGCAATGGCCACATGGAACGATGACTCTGTATACCCAAAGCCACCCTTGCGTCTCATGGTAGCTATTAGATGGGTGGTATTAGCTGCACACATTGCTCACAAAGAAAATCTCTGTGCCTTCCTTGCAGAAATCCTCTATGGTAAACCACCTACTATGCCCACAGTCCTTTTGCTACAAGAACTACTAATGAAGACCTCAGAAGTCCCCACTCTTGTCACAATACTCAAACAGCACATCACACAGCTCAGGATACCGCCTCCATGGCCACACAGGTCCCCGGAAATCTTCGTGCATAAGTCACAATTGGACTGTCACTATGTCTTGCTCTGCGATGATACTATCCACCCTTCCTATATCCACCTTACACTGGCACTAACAGAGGTATCAGACGAGGCACTAATACTTTCGACGTGCAGCTTCATGGTAAGCCAACCACTGTGGTGGTCAACCAATTAAAAATAGCTTGGTTTCTATGAGAGATCACCCATATTGACGATGTACAAACCACTCCATCGACATGGTTCCTCTGTTCCCTTTACAATCCAATGACACATCGCCCAGCTTGAACATCAACAACTGCTTCATGTTCCAACTAGGTGTGCAGCACTTTCTGCTAAGACTAATAGGTGATTTCTTCATGATTGGGGGGGCGGTATGATTTAACATCAAATCGAGAGTGGATTTATCACTGACATTGTGGACAAAGCCTAATTCACGTCACGACTATCACCTGAGGAATTACTCACTATCACTGCTCCCAGGACATCACGAAGCCCTGCAAGCGATCTGAAGATCCTGATCCCATTGGCTCTGGCACTTCGACACACCTACACTATAGCACCATACAGTCGACAATCATCATCATTCTTGATATGGCTGACCGGTTGAATATCATTTATATGTCGTGGAGTAGCATCGATGTCATCGAATCCTTCCTCCATGTACAACGAGAAACGGTGCAATTGCGTCCTGTTTTGGAGCCAGCTTCAGTGCAGTCGATCGTGTGCACAAATGTAAAGGTGATCGCAACAGTGATGCTCCCTGGCTATCTCCACCCCCAATCCTCCGCACTCCCAGTGGAGGAGAGGAAAGGAGGGGCCCTCTGTGGGGACTCCAGCAGCGTTTGCCACATAGAGGAAACTCTGCCTTGCATCATCGTCTGGTGCGGAATATCTCATATATGGTACGATCTGCTTTATGCCTACCGTGAACTCAGACACATATTTGTCACACCTCGATTACAGAATAAAGTGCATATTATATATAACTGTGTGGTTACTACATGTGACCATTGTCCCATCCTGGGGTAAAACCCACATAAGACAAAATATGACAACCAGGTCTCAGAAAGCTTTTATGCAATATGTATCTATTATCAGGTGATGTAGTGTGGTTCCGCATTTTAGATAGAATATTGATTCGCTTGTCACTATAAAGGGTTTGCAGAGTACCACTACGACCCAAAGTGAGAAAATAAAAATATTCATCGAAACAGAAGCGAAAATCGGTATTAAATTGAAATTACAGACTAATGAAATATGCCGTCTCATATGGTTCGTAAATACGCTGGGAATTAAAGAAAATGCAAGTCACATGAAATCTCGAAAGCCCTAAAACGTCCACTGCCTAGCGAATGCGAGTACTATGGCAGCTTCGAAAAGGAAATGAAAAAACGGCGAAAACCAATTATGTGGCTGGCCCACCACACATACAGTGGCCTGCGCCTGTGAAAACTCGTGATCTGTTTGTTTTGTAATCATTATACTATCCTGTGTACCACTGTATTAAACAGATCGATAATTAAGTTGCCTAGTACTACGAAAGAGCTGTTATGATTTTATTTCGACGTTTTCATGAAAAATCTTAGCTGCAGGCCCGAACTTTGCTCACAAAATTATTTTTCCTACTTTGTGTTATTTTGGTGGGATTCTGAGCTGTTTAATTTTATCGCTGTGTGTGCAATTGACACTTTTGATGCTGCATGTATGTATGATGTCGTATGAAATCTTCTGTTGTAGAACAGGCAATAATAAGAGCATTTCACCTACGTAGTCATACTATTATCTGCATCTACACCTACACCTACATGATCACTACACAATTTATAATTAAGTGCCTGGCAAAGGGTTCGTCGGACCACCTTCAAGCTATATCTCAACCGCTCCACTCTCGGGCGGCGCGCGTGAAAAACGAGCATTTAAATCTTTCTGTGCGAGCTCTGATTTCTCTTATTTTATCACGATCATTTCTCTCTATGTCGGTGGGCGCAAAAGCAATAAGCAATATTTTCGCAATCAGAGGATAAAGTTGTTGCTTGAAATTTCACGAGGAGATCAAAATGGTTCAAATGGCTGTGAGCACTATGGGACTCAACTGCTTTGGTCATCAGTCCCCTAGAACTTAGAACTACTTAAACCTACTAACCTAAGGACATCACACACATCCATGCCCGAGGCAGGATTCAAACCTGCGACCGTAGCGGTCGCGCGATTCCAGACTGTAGCGCCTAGAACCGCTCGGCCACTCCGGCCGGCTCACGAGGAGATCCTGCGGCAACAAAAACGCCTTTGTTTCAATAATTGCCACCCCGACTCACATATTATGGCCTTAGCAGTCTCTCCCCTACTTTTAAATATTGCAAAACGAGCTGCCCTTCTTTGAACTTTTTCGATGCCCCCATCAGTCCTATCCAACGCGGATCCCATACCGCACAGCAATTACTCCAGAAGAGGGCCGACAAGCGTGGGGTAAGCAGTCTTTTGCAAAGATCTGTTGCATTTGCTAAGAGTTCTGCAATGAATCGTAGTCTTGATTTGCTTTCCGCACAACATTATCCAGTTCCAGTTTACGTTATTCGTAATTGCAATCCCTATGTAAATAGTTGAATTCGTACCCCTTACGTTTGTGTGATTTATCGTGTAATCGAAATTTAACGGATTTCTTTTAGTACTCATACAAATAACTTTCCAATTTTGATTGTTTAAGGTCATTTACTGCTTTTCGCACCATACAGACATCCGTGATAGTGCGTTGTCTATGGTGTTCAGAAGTACGATGTAACGTTGCTTTGGACATGCGTATATGGGAAGGAACATTGCATTGTACTTCTGAACAACACAGGTACTGCAATATCGGCACAGGGTAAGCAACTTCCAATTGAAAATGTCTCCCCAATACGCTATGGATGTACGAATAAAGGTTTTGGACACATAGTTGATGGCGTATGGAAACTTGGATTTAGCCACGAGAGAGCCTAAAGGTAAGGCGACCGCTCGCGATAAGAGGGAAAATGTGGGTTCGAATTTCAGTCCAGCACAAATTTTCACTGTCGTCATTCAATTGCACAGCTGATGATTTACCATATTCACAACTCTGTACAGATTTAATGTCTACGGATATCTTGTCTAAATCATTTTGCATTTGGCTTTGACCATCTGATGACTTTACAAGACGATAAATGATAGCATAATCTGCAAACAATCTCAGAGGACTACTTATCTACATCTACGTGATTACTCTGCTATTCATAATAAAGTGCCTGGCAGAGGGTTCAATGAACCACCTTTAAGCTGTCTCTCTACCGTTCCACTCTCTAACGGTGCGCGGGAAAAACGAGAACTTAAGTTTTTCTGTGCGAGCCCTGATTTCTCTTATTTTATCGTGATGATCGTTTCTGCCTATGTAGGTGGGCGCCAACAGAATGTTTTCGCAATCGGAGGAGAAAACTGGTGATTGAAATTTCATGAGAAGATCCCGTCGCAACGAAAAACGCCTACGTTTTAATGATTTCCACTCCAATTCACGTATCTTGTCTGTGGCACTATCTCCCCTATTTCGCTATAGTACAAAACGAGCAGCCCTTCTCTGAACTTTTTCGATGTCATCCGTGAGTCCCACCTGATGCTGATCGCACACCGCACAGCAATACTGCAGAATAGGGCGGACAAGCGTGATGCAAGCAGTCTCTTTAGCAGACCTATTGCACCTTCCAAGTGTTCTGCCAATGAATCGCAGTGTTTGGTTTGCTCTACCCACAACATTATATATATGATCGTTCCAGTTTAGGTTATTTGTAATTGTAATCCCTAAGTATTTACTTGAATTCATAGCCTTAATATTTGAGTGACTTATCGTGTAAGCGAAATTTAGCTGACTTCTTTTAGTACTCATGTGAATAACTTCACACTTTTCTTTACTCAGGGTCAATTGCCACTTTTCGCACCATATAGGTATCTTATCTAAATAATTTTGCAATTCGTTTTGGTCACCTGATGACGTTACAAGACGGTAAATGAGAGAATAGTCGGCAAACACTCTAATAGGCGTACTCGAATTCTCTCCTATGTCGTTAATATAGATCAGGAACAATAGAGGGCCTGTAACACTTCCTTGGGGAACGCCGGATATTACTTCTGTTTCATTCGATGACTTTCCGTCTATTACTACGAAGTGTGTGTGACGTTTCTGACAGAAAATCACGAATCCAGTAGGACAACTGAGGCAATATTCCACAGGCACGCAGTTTGGATAGAAGACGCTTGTGAGGAACGATACCAAAACCTTCTGGAAATCTAAAAATATGTAATCAATTTGACGTCTCCTGTCGATAGCACTCATTACTTCCCGAATATAAAGAGCTAGTCATGTTTCACAAGAACGATTTTTTCTGAATCCGTGCTATGTGTCAACAAATTGTTTTCTTCGGGGTAATTATTAATGTTCGAACACAGCAAAAGTTCCAAAATCCTTCTGCAAATCGCCGTTAATGATATGGGTGTGTAATTCAGCGTATTTCTCCTATTTTATTATTGTTGATATTATTATTATTGTTATAATTATTTTCATTATTATTGAATGTATGTTTCCAATACACAGAGTAAGCACCACTTTATGCCTTTTTAAAAATAATATCAGTATGGCACTGAACCTATTCACCGCAGCATTATTCTATAAATGCTTTTTGTATTCGTGCCGTGTCACATTTGAGTAGTAACATGAACGTTCGAGGCTCAAAACCAACTTCAGTGTCAGGAGACGAATGAATGCCACAACTGATGTATGCCTCTTGTTCAGCAGTGTTCTGCTTTAGTGCAGGTGTAGTGACGTCAAATTAGGGCGGTGTTCAGCCACATAAATGCAGGTACTCACCAATGGAGTAAATACAGCCCTCCCCTCGGGGCTGGAAATATGGAGCAATATGGGAAAAGAGACTGGCAAAACATAACCTCTCCCCTCTGACTTTAAGACAATAATTTTTCCTCTTTGTAAGCATCTCTTCTCTAGCGCTCATCCGCAAGCTCCAAACATTGGATCAACATTCGCAGTGTGTGCGACGTGACGCAGTGGTCAACACACTGAACCCTAACTGGGGTGGATGGCGGTTCAACGTGACTACATTGAACGATGCTGTTGCCGGGATGGTTCCTTTGGGAACAATATGGCCAGTTTCCTTCTCCATCCTCCCCAAATACGCCTCTAAAGGCCTCGTAATCCAAAGGACATTGAACCCTTATCTTCCTTCTTTCCTTCTTCATACTCTCGCCAGTCACCGTAGGCTAAAACCCATTCAACCTACGGAGAAAGTACACCCAAAGCACTCCTGTTTTGCAGAGCTACTTCATGAGAGATAGAATGTGTGCTAGGCAAATATGGCATCATTAGGCCAGTGTTATGCCCATTGCCAGAAAACTACCTCATGCTATTTTCAGTGGCAGAAGTACCTGGTATATACAAAGTGTCGTGCTAATACAGTTAGACACAGGGTACACAATCCACATAACGTCAGACTGCTGCACTGAAAATAAATGAGAATTAAAAATTTCGAAAAATCAGCGATAGTAGATTACAGCCTTAAAAAAAGGCTTATGGTGAGCATCGAAGACACACATGTCTTGATCAATGCTTAGTCTAACTGAGATCCTATAATAAATGAAGCAGCAATGATTTACAGATGTACATGCAGTGAAGACCGTAGCCACATTTATAGTGGAGAATGGGGACGAGTACTCACGGTCACAAAAAAGTAAAATTTAAGGAAGAGGTTGAAAAAATCAGCCAACCAATTGCAAAACAAAGGTTATTATCTCTTGACCTAGGTTTCAGTATTTCTAAAAATATTTTCCTCAGAAGGGGTGGGCCTTGTTGCATCACATGATGGTACATTAGATTAGATGAAGCCCAGCGGCTCTTGTCATATTTTTAGAAATATCGAAAACTAACTCAAGGGCTAGTAAACCTTTGTTTTGTCACTGGTGGCTGATTTGTTTCAATCTCTTCAGATTTATACAGTTGCTGATTCCGTAGCCATTTTTGAGATTCTAAAATTTAACGACTGAACACAAGTTGGGAGAGGTGGCGTTGAGGTCGTCCCTGTTTCCTTCCTGCTGGAATTGCCCAACTCTATAGGAATGCACAATGGACATCAGTGGATGCAGGTGATCAGACAGGATGCTTCCGTACGTGAAACGTGTCAGAGTCGTATGTAAACGTATCAAGGGCCCCATATCACTCCAACTTCACCCGTCCCACACCATTACGCAGCCTTCACCATCTTGAACAGTCCCTTGCCGACACGCTGGGTCCATGGATTCATGAGGTTGTCTCCATGCCCATACACGTCCAGCCGCTTGATACAATTGGAAAAGAGACTCGTCCGACCAGGCAGCATGTCTCCAGCCATCAAAAGTTCAATGTCGGTGTTGACAGGCCCAGGCGAGGTGTAAATCTTTGTGTCGTGCAGTCATCAAAGGTACACGAATGGGATCAACAGCAATAGCAGCCCTCGGCTGCAAAAAAGGAGTCTTTTGACCCAAGTTTCGGCACTGCTATGAATGCCTTCATCAGAAACAAAACTCTCAAATTTGTCTATAACGTAATTATAAGATTACAGGAAAGTACAAGTACTAACTGGCATTAAAAAAAAAAGAATACAGTACTTACTTGTCACGTATTAAACTAAAAATCAAGCGATCAAACTTTAGTCACCAAATTTGCAAAACAGAAAACATAAAATTCAAGCCGCTATGGGCTGCTAATATGCGTCAAGCTACGGTAGCACCAGACTGTAGCGTTTGCGTTAGCAATTACGGCAGACGAACGTTACACCAAGAGCCGGCCGCGGTGGTCTCGCGGTTCTAGGCGCGCAGTCCGGAACCGCGCTACTGCTACGGTCGCAGGTTCGAATCCTGCCTCGGGCATGGATGTGTGTGATGTCCATAGGTTAGTTAGGTTAAGTAGTTCTAAGTTCTAGGGGACGGATGACCACAGCTGTTAAGTCCCATAGTGCTCAGAGCCATTTGAGCGTTACACCAAGAGTGCCATCTAGTAGCCGCAAATACAAACAGGCTACTTAACATTCAAAATGTAGACTGTAGACAGACGAATGTTACGATGAACATTATTTTGAACAAGAAGTAAAAGGCAATAATTTTATCTGACAGCAGCAGACACGATAGCAAAATTGTCTGCATAAGAGCTTATAAATACAGTTTAAAGGCTGAAAACGCCATTTCAGAAATACAAAGGGAGCTGAATAACTCAGCGAGCAGAAAAGATTGCATAACATGTAATGTAGTCGATATAGACTTATAGAAAAACAAAAAAAATATGAGTCGACTTAGATAGAAAAAATTTTTTCGGTAACAGCACGAAATCAAATATCAAGTAACGGCTTTATACCATTGAAGAAGCTTTTATGAATAATTGTAGTTGCTCATTAAGAATGAGAACAGTTAGCCTACGGCCTTTCTTCTCAGTGTGCAAAATGTTGATATCGTGAACAGCTTTGGGTGCGTGACCTGTAATCAGAAGGTGGGCGGCAAAATACGGATTCTGGGTGATAGTGCCGTTTTTTCTTCAAAGATGTTCCTTGTATCTGACTATCAAGGCACGTCCCGTTTGTACTATGTAGTAAGAAGAGCAAGTGTAGTAAAAAATCTTGTAGACACCAGAGTTTTTCAAAGGGGAGCAAGTCGATTTCAAATTGTGAATAAAATTTTTTTTTCAAACTATTATTAGTTGAAAAAGCGAAATTACAGTTGTATTTGTTACGAAGATGGCGTTGAATCTGATAGAAGATGGGTCCCAAGAAAGGAATAGAAAACAACTTCTTCTTTTGGTTGGACTTCATGACAGGGGTGATAAATGTAGTAACTCTTTTAACAGTTTTCTTTTTAAGGATGTCGCCAACCATGGCAGGTTCTTATTCATTATTAACTGCTATAGTTTTGATCAAATTAATTTCTACCTCGAATTTTTCTTTCGAGAGCGTAACAGAAGTTTCTCTGAATAGCAGAGTGAAAGAAAGCGTTTTTACGAGTATGAAATTGAAGGTTCGTGGAAAAAGCAGGTTCGACCTGATCGGTATATGCTCTTTACGAGAAACATTGAAAGAGATTTTATTTCCTTAGAGTCAAATCGAAAAAATAGACGTCCTTGAGCATCGCGAATCACGTGGTAACAACAATCGTCATATCTCATAAACGATTCAAGATGTGGAAACGAGGTCTTTTGCAAATGTTAGCACACAATGAAGCACATATCTTGTGCAATAAATACTCTCAACTTTTTTATTCACTGAGAAATGGAAGTAACTCGTCCACAGCAGTGAGAGGTCGGCAGCTCAGATCGCATTGAAACGTCCGCAGCACTGTAGGGAAACCCAAGCGGCCCGCAGAACACCTGGGTAACGCCACAGCAGGACGTGTATAATCGCCCATAGCAGCCAAAGGGTTTCCATGCAGGTGACGGACCAGTGTTGACTGATTCAGAGGAGGATCGTAATAATGGATAAAGCTTATGGAACTGGGATAAATACACGGAAGGTCGGTAATGAGAATCGGAAAACATGAAGGTTGTTGTTGTTGTTGTTGTTGTTGTGGTCTTCAGTCCTGACACTGGTTTGATACAGCTCTCCATCCCACTCTATCCTGTGCAAGCTTCTTCATCTCTCTCTACTGCAACCTACATCCTTCTGAATCTGCTTAGTGTATTCATCTCTTGGTCTCCCTCTACGATTTTTACCCTCCACGCTGCCCTCCGATACTAAACTGGTGATCCCTTGATGCCTCAGAACGCGTCCTACCAACCGATCCCTTCTTCTAGTCAAGTTGTGCCACAAACTTCTCTTCTCCCCAATCCTATTCAATACTTCCTCATTAGTTATGTGATCTACCCATCTAATCTTCAGCATTCTTCTGTAGCACCACATTTCGAAAACTTCTATTCTCTTCTTCTCCAAACTATTTATCGTCCATGTTTCACTTCCATACATGGCTACACTCCATACAAATACTTTCAGAAACGACTTCCTGACACTTAAACCTATACTCGATGTTAACAAATTTCTCTTCTTCAGAAATGCTTTCCTTGCCATTGCCAGTCTACATTTTATATCCTCTCTACTTCGACCATCATCAGTTATTTTGCTCCCTAAATAGCAAAACTCCTTTACCACTTTAAGTGTCTCATTTACTAATCTAATTCCCTCAGCATCACCCGACTTAGTTCGACTACATTCCATTATCCCTGTTTTGCTTTTGTTGATATTCATCTTATATCCTCCTTTCAAGACACTATCCATTCCGTTCAACTGTTCTTCCAAGTCCTTTGCTGTCTCTGACAGAATTACAATGTCATCAGCGAACCTTAAAGATTTTATTTCTTCTCCATGGATTTTAATACCTACTCTGAATTTTTCTTTTGTTTCTTTTACTGCTTGCTCAATATACAGATTGAACAACATCGAGGAGAGCTACAACCCTGTCTCACTCTCTTCCCAACCACTGCTTCCCTTTGATGTCCCTCGACTCTTATAACTGCCATCTGGTTTCTGTACAAATTGAAAATAGCTTTTCGCTCCTTGTATTTTACCCCTGCCACCTTCAGAATTTGAAAGAGAGTATTCCAGTCAACATTGTCAAAAGCTTTCTCTAAGTCTACAAATGCTAGAAACGTAGGTTTGCCTTTCCTTAACCATTCTTCTACGGTACGTCACAAGATCAATATTGCCTCACGTGTTCCAATATTTCTACGGAATCCAAGCTGATCTTCCCCGATGTCAGCTTCTACCAGTTTTTCCATTCGTCTGTAAAGCATTCGTGTTAGTATTTTGCAGCCGTGACTTATTAAACTGATGGTTCGGTAATTTTCGCATCTGTCAACACCTGCTTTCTTTGGGCTTTGAATTATTATATTCTTCTTGAAGTCTGAAGGGATTTCGCCTGTGTCATACATCTTGCTCACAGGTTGGTAGAGTTTTGTCAGGACTGGCTCTCCCAAGGCTGTCAGTAGTTCTAATGGAATGTTGTCTACTCCCGGAGCTTTGTTGCGACTCAGGTCTTTCAGTCCTCTGTCAAACTCTTCACGCAGTATCATATCTCTCATTTCATCTTCATCTACATCCTCTTCCATTTCCATAATATTGTCCTCAAGAACATCGCCCTTGTATAGGACCTCTATATACTCCTTCCACCTTTCTGCTTTCCCTTCTTTGCTTAGAGCTGGGTTTCCATCTGAGCTCTTGATATTCGTACAAGTGGCTCTCTTTTCTCCAAAGGTCTCTTTAATTTTCCTGTAGGCAGTATCTCTCTTACCCCTAGTGAGATAAGCCTCTACATCCTTACATTTGTCCTCTAGCCATCCCTGCTTAACCATTTTGCACTTCCCGTCGATCTCATTTTTGAAACGTTTGCATTCCTTTCTGCCTGCTTCATTTACTGCATTTTTGTATTTTCTCCTTTCATCAATTAAATTCAATATTTCTTCTGTTACCGAAGGATTTCTACTAGCCCTCGTCTTTTTACCTACTTGATCCTCTGCTGCCTTCACTACTTCATCCCTCAAAGCTACCCATTCTTCTTCTACTGCATTTCTTTCCCCCATTCTTGTCAATTGTTCCCTTATGCTCTCCCTGAAACTCTGTACAACCTCTAATTCTTTCAGTTTATCCAGGTCCCATCTCCTTAAATTCCCACCTTTTTGCAGTTTCTTCAGTTTTAATCTACAGTTCATAACCAATAGATTGTGGTCAGAGTCCACATCTGCCCCTGGAAATGTCTTACAATTTAAAACCTGGTTCCTAAATCTCTGTCTTACCATTATATAATCTATCTGAAACCTGTCAGTATCTCCAGGCTTCTTCCATGTATACAATCTTCTTTTATGATTCTTGAACCAAGTGTTAGCTATGTTTAGGTTGTGCTCTGTGCAAAATTCTACCAGGCGGCTTCCTCTTTCGTTTCTTACCCCCAATCCATATTCACTTACTACGTTTCCTTCTCTCCTTTTTGCTACTGACGAATTCCAGTCACCCATGACTATTAAATTTTCATCTCCCTTCACTATCTGAATAATTTCTTTTGTTTCATCATATATTTCTTCAATTTCTTCGTCATCTGCAGTGCTAGTTGGCAAATAAACTTTTACTACTGTGGTAGTATCTATCTTGGCCACAATAATGCGTTCACTATGCTGTTGGCAGTAGCTTACCCGCATTCCTATTTTCCTATTCATTATTAAACCTACCCCTGCATTACCCCTATTTGATTTTGTGTTTATAGCCCCATAGTCACCTGACCAGAAGTCTTGTTCCTCCTGCCACCGAACTTCACTAATTCCCACTATACCTAACTTTTACCTATCCATTTCCCTTTTTAAATTTTCTAACCTATCTGCCCGATTAAGGGATCTGACATTCCACGCTCCGATCTGTAGAACGCCAGTTTTCTTTCTCCTGATAACGACATCCTCTTGAGTAGTCCCCGCCCGGAGATCCGAATGGGGATTACCTCCGGAATGTTTTACTCAAGAGGACGCCATCATCATTTAAACATACAATAAAGCTGCATGCCCTCGAGAAAAATTACGGTCGTAGTTTCCCCTTGCTTTCAGCCGTTCGCAGTACCAGCACAGCACGGCCGTTTTGGCTAATGTTACAAGGCCAGATCAGTCAATCATCCAGACGGTTGCCCCTGCAACTACTGAAAAGGCTGCTGCCCCTCTTCAGGAACCACGCAGTCTGACCTCTCAACAGATATCCCTCCGTTGTGGTTGCACCTACGGTACGGCTATCTGTATCGCTGAGGCACGCAAGCCTCCCCACCAACGGCAAGGTCCTTGGTTCGTGGGGGTAGGTTACTTGTAAATGGGGGAAGGTTACGTGTAAATATCACGAATTGGAAAGACACTGGAGTAAGTAAAATCGTTTAGGTTCAAAATGGTTCAAATGGCTCTGAGCACTATGGGACTCAACTGCTGAGGTCATTAGTCCCCTAGAACTTAGAACTACTTAAACCTAACTAACCTAAAGACATCACACACATCCATGCCCGAGGCAGGATTCGAACCTGCGACCCTAGCGGTTTCGCGGTTCCAGACTGCAGCGCCAGAACCGCGCGGCCACTTCGGCCGGCTAAAATCGTTTAGGTACTTAGGAAATTTGGAGGTAGCAAACAGAAGCTGTTTGGAGGACCGAGTGCGGTAGCGCACTGGTTAACACACTGGACTAACATTCGAGAGGACGATGGTTGAAATCCGCGTCCGGCCATACTGATTTACGTTTTCGGTGACTTTACTAAATCGCTCCAAGCAACTGCTGGGATCCTTCCCCCATCCTTGACACAATCCGAGCTTGTCGTCCGTCTCTAATAACCTCGATGCTGACGGGACGTTAAACGCATTCTTCCTACCTTCCTTCTGTTTGGAAAAAATAAAAAGTAGAATATTTCTGGGTTAAAGAGCTTTTGAAAAAGTGAAATTTATGTTGACATCAAAAAAGACCTGTGATAAAATTAAGAAAGATATTCGGCAAGTGTTATTTATAGAGTGTAGTGTTGTATGACAGCGGATCATAGACAGTGAAAAAGAAAGAGCTAAAACACTTGTATGACTGTGAAATGTCGTTGTGGAGAAAAATTCTAAATTTTAAACTGCCACACAGAATGAAGAATGATGAGCTGTTTCTAAGAACAGTGAACGAAAAACCACTAGTATGGCTGGTAAGAATGTTGAGTGCATTTTGATGGGACCTGTACTGCAAAGAAATCTCACGTAACAAAGATTCATGGAAGGGAAGAGCGAGGATGAGTGAAAGAAGAAGAAGAAATAAATAACATTGCTTTCATTGTTGGTGGGAACTGAAGTAGATGAGGCACAAGAACATTTGGAAAAGTTACCTCAGGGCCAGAAGGTGATCATCACGCCGGTGTAGGTGGTGATGATGGAGATGAATGTCGCGACGAGGCTCATCCGCAGCGTCAGCACGCCTGCCAGATTGGCCTCTGGCCGCTCCGACGTTGTCTGAAGCGCCAGCAGCCGCAGCTCGCGGTGGGCGGCGCCGCCCATGCGCCTCCCTTCCATCAGCAGCTCCCAGCACAACCTATGTGTGCGCCCCACCTCAACCTCCACACAGTGGGCAGGGACTACCAGTAACAACAGGAAGTTTATGTGGAAGACTATTCCCAGACTATACTGCCACGTCATGCCATTCAGGTCCATACCTAGGAATAACGCCTTTGTAAAACTGAAATACAACATTATGACACTCATTGCTGACATCGCTACAAAATATGGGATTAAAAAACTTGCATGAACGGAGCACACCACCGTTGACAGTTCACATAGCCCCATATACACTCTCCTGAGGGATCGCACATGCTCTGACATGCAATAGGCACCCCCGTGGCTGACATTTAGGTCATTCAGTGGCGCAGTCGATCCTATGGAGTGTACTTGCCTACGGCATGTCGCTTGTAAGTTGTCTTGCATTTCAAGTATGCAAATATTCAAGTGTGAGATTCTCTGTCTTATCACCATTTGCAGGTTCAAAAACCGTAAAACAGTTAGTACACCTGTTACATAATTGTACATACAAAAAATACCTGCTATCAAGAAGCTCTCCTCAATCTTGGCATTGATTCCAGCAACAAGCGCTACACAACAAAGGATAAACAATAGGAGCAGCTGCAGCTTTATGAACATTCCATCTCTACTAGTCTCTTTCTTGACGTAGACTGACAGAATTCGGTCACAAGCTGTAATTACCTCAAGCATATATTCGTACTTTTTTTTGTTGAAACAAGCATCAGAGACTACAGGAACTAAACTCAGAACCACATAACCAATATTTCCTATAAGAATAATAAAGTCTATCACAGAAAATTTCTCTACCGAACGAGAAGATAAGAATGGATAAGCGAATGCGGACACCAGTTGTGCTGAGCAGGCGAGGGTCAGGATCACCAAATCCGATTTGCTTCTCCTGAATGACGCCGTCCTCACATCGACAGTAAACGGCATCAGACCAAACAGCTTGCATACGACGTGGAACGGTTTGCTCCGCAGCAGGAGCTTGCTAGTGATGTCTGCCACTGTGCCGGTGTCCATGTTTACTGACGTCATCTGAAAAAGTAATATATGCTGCTTGTCACAAGTGCCAAAGTATTTTTTATTTGCGTTGCTGCAAAAACAAAATCTTGGCCCTCTGTCTATCAAGACGTGTGTAATGAGTATACATAAAGTGTCTACCCCTTTCATCATACTTGCTAGCTCTTCCACTGTGTGTCTGCTTCAAGAACAAACTGTTAACTGACCACATTAATAGGCATATACACGATGGAACTTTCATTTTACAGATCAGTAGGAGACTTATAAGGGAAATAAAGCGTGAGGGAAAGTTAAGAACGAGTTTTAACTGGGAATAACATTTTTTTTATTTGTCATACGTTCCCCTTGATAGTTCACAAAGACAAAGCATCGTCAGTCTCTTGTCCTTCCTCTGTTGGAATCTGAAACTAAAGTAAGGGGAAACAAGATATAAAAAAGTTATTCACAATTGTAAGGCCATTGTAATACTGGATTGTCAACTAATCTAACAGACGTTTTCATACTTAATAATTGCTAGCCTCATTGCAAAATGATCAAAAACAGGCAATAAGTTTTGAGAAGATAAATATCAGAGAAGGAAGCAGAGTTGATATAAGCAATGATTGAAAGTCATCAAGCAATGAACCAAAAACATCAGTAGCTGGACAACGTGGCAAGACTTAACTAGCACATAACACTTCAATACACAATATATTAGGTTTGCAACGTTACGCATGTTTAGCCGAGCTAATCGGCCACCCAGCATTGGTACAAGGTAAGATGAATTTGTTGTACGGCTGTATGCTAGAGTGCCCACGTCCCAGGGAGCGCCGTGGCAGTTCGGACTTGCACCTAGGCGACCAAGACGAGCGAGTCCAGGTATAAAGACTAGCAGCATAGCCAGAAATGGGGAAAATCCCTACATTGGGAATTTTGACGGCCGTTACACGCGTGGCCTTTGTGCAGGAGATTCTCCAAGAAACGGCGGAGTGTTGGACAATCTTAAAGATAGCTAAGTTACAGCTCTTTGACATTCGACAACAACCTACATCAAATATTAATGCAAATCTGAATACATCTGCGATCTCAAAAAAATAAGGCACATCCAATGACACAACAATATTTCAATCAACAATATTTCAATATCTTCAGAACTACAGAAGTTAATGTTTCACAGTGAATAAATATTCACACTATGAACCTCTGGATTAACTTTTAATCACTTCATGCAATTTCAGCAAACCATATCTGAGATGATAGCATTGCAATAAAGCTACAATCTCTGAAAGCTACGTATCGATATCTGCTTTATTTATTGATTTACTATTGCTTTATTATCATTTTCATTATGTAAATGTTTGTCAGAACATTGTACTCTTCACATTTAAGCAGCAAATGAGCACAGCATTAAAACCTCACATTTTGTTCAAAAATCGAATGGCTCTAAGCACTATGGGACTTAACATCTGAGGTCATCAGTTCCCTAGACTTAGAACTACTTAAATGTAACTAACCTAAGGACATCACACACATCCATGCCGAGGCAGAATTGGAACGTGCGATCGTAGCAGCGGCGCGGTTCCAGACTGAAGCGCCTAGAACCGCACGGCCACAGCGGCCGGCTCGCATTTTGTTGTACTTATGTATCTATTAATGAACAGTTAACTACTTTGCCACTAACTTTATTCAAATGTTGTCTGCAAGTAGAATCAAAAACTATGCTAATTTATGTGGTCAGTCGCATGTGTTAGCTGACACTACATTTGAAAAAAGAATCAAAAGATGCTTCTGTCAAGAAGTTTAAACAATACTCAAGAACAATCTGTTGTCATTTATCATGAACAAACTTGTGCAAGAAAGCTGACTTATTTATTTATGAACCAAATATTACGTACAATTACTGCAAATGACTGAATGTTTATGACATTTCTTTATTCTGATAGTGTTGTAATATATTAGCTTAGTCCGAGTAGAGGTCTACGTGAATGAAATCATGTCTGTAGAGCTTATAGATGATGTATTTTTGGTGCGGATGGCCTCAGCCGATGGAAAATTATATAGTAGCAGAACAGTACGGGAGTCAAGTTTAGACTGAGACTTCTCGAGTGAAGAGCTCGAGGGGGTGATTCTGGAACATATTATGATGAGTTCTTGAAGAAGACTGAAATGCCTGCGGTGAAGCTCGTGATTTTACAAATATCGAAACCTAGGTCAAGGACTAATAAACCTTTCTTTGTGACTGATTGGCTGAATTTTCGACCTCTTCAGATTTATACAGTTGCTATATTGCATCCATGTTGAAGATTATGAAATGTAGGACATGAAAGTCCAAAACGTAGAGCATAATATAGGACACCATGATATGGTAGACAAGCAAACGGTTTAATCAAAGATTTGACGTTATGAGTACATTATTTTAAAAGAGCCCTGCGTACTGTACAGGTCGATATCTGTGTTATTAGAGTATTAATCATATAGTATTCTACTTTATCTTCCATCATTTTATCGTCCCTCACATTCTTCCATTGTATACAAGTTTAAGCTCGACTAATTTCTACATATCTAAGATTGTGACATCTATACTGATGACGCACTGGGACCCTGAGTTCTTTGGTGAGAGACTGCTACATCTGCTAGCATCTGGAGTCACAGTGAAATGTAGTGGGAAATATAGTGCAAAGAGCTGAAGATCTTGGTCTTGTTCTAGTCTACAATCAAGCTCAACGCACTCAAAATTTTAATTTATTCGAGTTCCTAATTTTTTTTTTAATTTGGATAACAGTAGATTACATCTTTATTATTTTGGGAATGATCAGGGCTGTAGCCGGCCGCTGTAGTCGAGCGGTTCTAGGTGCTTCAGTCTGGAACCACGCGGGTTCTACGGTCGCAGGTTCGAATCCTGCCTCTGGCATGGATGTGTGTGATGTCCTAAGGTTAGTTAGGTTTTAGTAGTTCTACTTCTAGGGGACTGATGACCTCAGAGGTTAAGCCCCATAGTGCTTAGAGCACTTTGATCAGGGCTGTGTAATATAAGCGATGGAGAAATCCACGTGGACCTTTGTTTCCTGTGCTTACGGACCCTTCTGTTCTAGTGGCATTATTAATGTGAAAACAACATAGCCACTTCAGTCCACTTTTGTAAAGGTTAATTTATTTAGTTAGTATTTATTCTTTTCAGATTGATAGATGTAGCTTGGAATCTGAGTTTTCGAGCTGAGCTTGGAACAGATCCAGTTTTTATAAGATTTATTGTAATTTGTATTTGCGCTCTTTAAGGCTTCGTAGACGTAATTTTTCTCGACTTGTTGGTCTCATTTTTAATTTGGAAGTAATATAATACAATATATCCGTTGAGTGCTTGCCAGCGTCCAATAGGCCTCCACCGTTCTTCAGCTAGTCACCGTGATCATAGTCACATTTTTGAGGCAGCACCACACGCAGTCCACGTTGGTTAAGCCAAGCGCAGTGCAGGCAAGTAGACATTCCAGAGCGTTAAGGTACAAAGAACTTTAATAGCGCCAGATGAAATTCCTAAAATAACTGCATTTGTACGAACAGTTTTCAGTAGATCTCTGCGAAACTAACCTCATTAAGTATCTCGGATTAATATGAAGTAAAGTTATAAAATTATCAGTGACTTACATGTTTTAAGTATAATGCCTTTCGCTAAGTCCTTACTTAACATTTATTTCATTTGTCCAACCAAATGATATAAGTGAACAAACAATGAATATATCCATCATGCGCTGGAACAGCGATAAAGTGCTCTACCATTTGAACAGTTATGAATGACAATCGCCGTCCAAGCTGTGGCCGAAATATTCAATCAATTTATTGTTGCACTTTAAATTGCGAAATGATCGTAGATTTTTTTTCTGGAGCTGCTGACAGTCACAACGTCTGCCGCATTCCTCGTTTACAATGTTAGCTTTTAGCGTGAGCAGATACCAGGGTAACAGACGGTGCATACCCAAGAAGAATCCTTCGCCAGCTGGAGTAGTTGGCTGCAGATTAATTCCAACGATATGAGTCACTTGTGATCTGTCAGTTCTGGAGAATGGCAGAAGTGGCAAGGACAGCTATTCTTACTTATATGGCCTCAGAGAACCTGTCAATTCGAAGCATCATTCAAGTGATGCATAAGCTTCTCGAACACGAAACTGAGTGGAGATTCTACAACAGAGGGCTCATCGCTTCTGTGCCGATTTCGCCAGTAGATTTTTAAATGTGATATGGGGCGGATACTACTATAGTCTGATCCACGATCTGTGGCGGTTCTCGCATGTCAAGGCACGGACGGGAATGGATTGGTGCAGATTCCAAGCGACGGTTGTGGTACACGCATGAGCGTGCTTTGCGCTTGAAGAAAGAGTATATCATGCAAATTATATCTCTCGCTTCCTTATGCAGAATTTATTACTTACCACCACCATCAGTGACGACAGCTCGCAACAAACGGAATAGAAATTCAGTAAATAACTCTCTACGATCACATTTAGTGATAGCTTCAGCTGCAGCATTCGCAGTAGAGCGCACATACCACTATCGAACGCTCACTGGCTGTCGGAGAATGCGTCACATAGGTGCGCAGAACAAGAATAAACTCCACCGCCATCGTTCCTGACTCCAACTATAGTGTTTTCAAACATAAATTTTCACTCTGCAACTCAGTGTGTGCTGATATGGAACTTCCGCCGCAAATTAAAATTTTCATTCCAGAAGCATCGCCCAGGCTGTGGCTTCGCCATATCTCCGCAGTATCCTTTCATCCAGGAGACAAGACGAGGAACTGGAGGAAGTAAAGCTGGGATGGCGGGTCGTGAGTCGTGTTTGGGTAGGTCAGTTGGTAGAGCACTTGCCCGCAAAAGACAATGGTCCAGAGTTCGGGTCTCCGCCCAGCACACAGTTTTAAGCTGCCAGGAAGTTTCACTACTCGTGTTATTCAAAATCGGTCAGGTGTGCATTGTGTACCACATTCAGCTAGTCAGGTGTACACTTATGTGTAGAATGCAAATAGAATTTTCCTGGTTGGTATGAAGCGGCAAGCTATGCTTCAGTTAAAAAGTAAAAGTGCGCTACCTCTACACCAACACGAAGCAACAGAACTGACTGTATCGGTAGCTGCGGAGTCAGCGTGGCTTGATGCCAAACGGAGTGGCATGGGTTCGATTCCTTGCTGTGATGCAGATTTTCTCCTCTTGGGAACTGGGTGTTGTACAGCGTCTCATTATCACAGACTCGCAAGTCGCCTAAATGGCGTCAAATGAAACGGGCTACACCTGGCAGCGTAGCCGCCACAAGAAATGGAGAATGGCGATGTGTATCTCATAGGAGATATTTTTGCCATTGTTCACCGGTTCCTCTCGTCAACAAACGAAGGATCATCAGAATAGTCCGTCAAACTGACCAGAAAATTGTTTATTTAAACATGCACAACAATATTTCGAAAAAATAACATCTTTACATTAAAGATCTTTCTGTAAGAACCCTCAGCATCTTCGTAACAAGTTGTTAATGGTAACTGCAAATATGGCATAAGACTGAACTCATAAGTTCGGAAACATTCGAGCATAATTTCAGAAGAGGTTGGATGAGTATTCACGTATGTGATATCCTCTGCACTTTACTTACTATAATTCTAACAGTAAGTCCAAGTTTGAATTTGTCCTAATTATTAATATCTTGTATTCCTTTTACTTCATATCATTTTGCAACGCTACTCGAAGACATCTGAACGGCGCTAAATGTGTAGCACATTTTTTTTCTGAAAGCAGGTTGGTTTTATTCAGGATTTCGGTACACCATATTATTCTCCACTATTTTGGCTACAAACTCTTATATTTCAACGTAATGGTGATACAATGCCACGGCATTACGCCACCTAACTGGGAGGGACTGTAAGCCCGCATGGTACCACTCTAGTGGTCGACGTCAGAGCCAACGTCTTGCTGCATCAACAACCTTCCCATCAGCCACCTACTGCATTCCGTGGAGTGCATCCTTCATTGGACCAACAGATGGTAGGCGGAAAGTGCTAGATCCGGGATGTATGGTGGATGAAGTAGTACAGCCCAATGAAGCTGTGTGAGTGCCTCTTCGGTGGGCTGACATGTATGAGACCTTGCAATCCCATGGAGAAGGAGAAGTTCGTTTTTGAGGTGACGAACACACTGAAGTCGCTTTTTCTGTTTCCTGAGGATAGTACAATACACTTCCGACTTGATCGTTGCACCATGATGGAGGACATCAAACAGAATAACCCCTTCAGAGTCCCAGAAAACCGACGTCATGACTTTACATGTTGAAGCTACGATTTTCAACTTTTTCTTCAGAGCCACTCCATGGATTGCCGTTTTGTTTCTGGTTCGATGTGACGAACCCATGTTTCATCGCCTGTGATGACGTTCGACAAAATATTGTAACGATCAGCCTCATAAAAGGTAAGCAATTCAGCACAGATATTCGAGTAGTTGGGCAAAACAGCTATCACCCCATATTCTGGGTTGCCTGCATCTGGGGCAAGCATACATTCAGGGGCAACCTTGATCGATTTATGACCATAACCAATTGTTCTGAAATGTGGGGTTGATTTATGACACCATGAGGATGATGCATCCCTCTGACAAACACCCTTCACCTCCCCCTCCTCCACCCCCCCCCCCTCCCATTCCTCTCCTCTCCCGTCACCCATCTGGGAAATCCTCCTCACCGATATAAGAACAACTTCGGTATAAAATTAAATGACTAATTAATAAATTGAAAAATTAACTAACTCTCCCCCATCTGCAAAATCCCTCAGCCCTCCACTCCCACCCCCATTCCTTTCGATACACCATCTGGAAATTGACGTGAATGAGGCTCAGTTTGTGCTGTAGAAGAAGGATCTCACGACAAGAAATTCAGTTACATAGCAAAGGATACATTGTTTATTTATAAAATTCAGTTCACAGCAGTTGGGTCTCTCTTTTGTTTGGTGGAAAAAGCTCACCATTCTCTGATGTTTTGGAAGATACAGGTCTTGTAAAATATATCGAAAGGAAGAAATTACATAGATCGCAATTTTTTCTGATCAAGCAATACCGTCACGAAATCAACGTCAGCATACCTCACCACACAGAATCACACTGTTAATAATCTCTTGATCACTTCTTTGCACCAACCAACACGAGACATGCCAGTTGGAACATTGTGTCCCCACATGCCAGCCGCTTCACCGTACTGCACCATGGACCAATGTCCAAGAGGCTGCACTACACCCAATCAGCCCCACACCATTATCGACTGCCGCACTGCCAGCCATCTTGCATTATTAGCAAACCCCCAAGTCGCTACTTCGTGTCGTGTGCCACTGCTTGGGAGAATTCTGACCAACCTGTTCAAAACTGCAGACCATAATGTCTCAGAATACTACAATCATTATTTGTGACTGTCCACCACCGCAGTCCCCTTTCATCACAGCAGCGCCTTTGCTACCTCAAGTGACTTCTTTTGGTTTCAGAACCTGCACAACCTGCTCCCAAACACACACCTTACATACCAGGTCAGTGGAAGCAGCTGCTTAAGTGCTCGCCCTTCTGTGCAGGTATTCATTGAGTTAGTTCACAGTACTACCAGCAGGGAACGCTGGGAGAAGCAACACCCCCTTCCCCCCCTCCCGCCAACTCCCTCCTCTCCTTCCCCTCACCCAACAAGTTGCTTCCGCTGGTGACAACTATTTGATACAGGTGGCAGCAACTCTTTGATATTGATACCTGCGAAATTCCTATCAAAACATATGCTCTCTCTCTCTCTCTCACACACTCTCTCGCCCTCGCTCTCGCTCTCACTCTCACTCCCTCTCCCTCTCTCTCTCTCCCTCTCTCTCACTCTCTCGCCCTCGCTCTCGCTCTCACACTCCCTCTCTCTCTCTCTCTCTCTCTCTCTCTCTCTCTCTCTCTCTCTCTCTCTCACTCTCTCAGGTGGCTACTTCCTGCCCAGCGAGCATATGTCATATGCCATACCAACCACTCCTTTGTCCTGAACAAAGTAGTGGACACATGGTAAATCCCAGCTGTGAATGTCTTATAAATATTCCCTCACTGTATCACATTGATTGACTAATTAATTAATTAAATCTTGAATCCTATTGTTGGATACTAGGACTGGTATATGTGGTGGGATTTGATCTCACGATATCCCACCAGTTTCCACACCCTTATGGATATTTTCTTTCCTTTGCCTCCTATTGGTGGAAAAAGCTCACCATTCTCTGATGTTTTGGAAGATACAGGTCTTGTAAAATATATCGAAAGGAAGAAATTACATAGATCGCAATTTTTTCTGATCAAGCAATACCGTCACGAAATCAACGTCAGCATACCTCACCACACAGAATCACACTGTTAATAATCTCTTGATCACTTCTTTGCACCAACCAACGCTAGACATGCCAGTTGGAACATTGTGTCCCCACATGCCAGCCGCTTCACCGTACTGCACCATGGACCAATGTCCAAGAGGCTGCACTACACCCAATCAGCCCCACACCATTATCGACTGCCGCACTGCCAGCCATCTTGCATTATTAGCAAACCCCCAAGTCGCTACTTCGTGTCGTGTGCCACTGCTTGGGAGAATTCTGACCAACCTGTTCAAAACTGCAGACCATAATGTCTCAGAATACTACAATCATTATTTGTGACTGTCCACCACCGCAGTCCCCTTTCATCACAGCAGCGCCTTTGCTACCTCAAGTGACTTCTTTTGGTTTCAGAACCTGCACAACCTGCTCCCAAACACACACCTTACATACCAGGTCAGTGGAAGCAGCTGCTTAAGTGCTCGCCCTTCTGTGCAGGTATTCATTGAGTTAGTTCACAGTACTACCAGCAGGGAACGCTGGGAGAAGCAACACCCCCTTCCCCCCCTCCCACCAACTCCCTCCTCTCCTTCCCCTCACCCAACAAGTTGCTTCCGCTGGTGACAACTATTTGATACAGGTGGCAGCAACTCTTTGATATTGATACCTGCGAAATTCCTATCAAAACATATGCTCTCTCTCTCTCTCTCACACACTCTCTCGCCCTCGCTCTCGCTCTCACTCTCACTCTCTCTCCCTCTCTCTCTCTCCCTCTCTCTCACTCTCTCGCCCTCGCTCTCGCTCTCACACTCCCTCTCTCTCTCTCTCTCTCTCTCTCTCTCTCTCTCTCTCTCTCTCTCTCTCACTCTCTCAGGTGGCTACTTCCTGCCCAGCGAGCATATGTCATATGCCATACCAACCACTCCTTTGTCCCGAACAAAGTAGTGGACACATGGTAAATCCCAGCTGTGAATGTCTTATAAATATTCCCTCACTGTATCACATTGATTGACTAATTAATTAATTAAATCTTGAATCCTATTGTTGGATACTAGGACTGGTATATGTGGTGGGATTTGATCTCACGATATCCCACCAGTTTCCACACCCTTATGGATATTTTCTTTCCTTTGCCTCCTATTGGTGGATACTGATGCAGTTTCATCATTTGCTAGGAAGTCCATTATGTTGGAGGTAGCTGAGAATTTCAAATGTCAGATCAGTTGCATGATATGTCCTTAAACAATCTGCAAAGGAGTTGGATTAGTGTTTGTGCTCTCAGTACCACTATTGGAAACAATAAATTTACCAATCATTGATTTTACATCTCAATTGGAAAAGGTGCTGTATGAAATGAGAGATGTAAATTCATATTTCAGCATCAATGTATACTATCACCATTGTGGAATTGTATTTTATAAAGCACTATAGAATTCCTGTCTGTTCTCTGAGCTATAGCAAGATGAAGAAAGCGGAGAAGGTCTACCACATGACAGGATAGGGACAACAAAAAATACCACTACAAGACAGAGTGCACTGCAATACAGCAAGGAGCACTAAACCATGGTTCTTGTAGCTGTCACGGCAAGATGCCTGAGATTGCTGAAAATATACATACAGCCAACTCACTAACCCAGATGTCCACACGCAGAGCGCTCATCCCTTCCTACACTGCCAGCACCAACAACGCTCAGAGTTTGGAGAAAACTGCCACCATGACCACAGCTGCAGCCGTGGAGGCTCATGTGTAACAGAGTGCAATACCCCAGCCATGGAAGGTATCTGGGGATGATTGGAGTAGTAGGAATCTGGATGTTATCAATATGTCCAGCGCTAACACTTGGCAGTGATCGATATTGAATCACACAATTTTCCATGGAGAACACGTGCAACACACACAAACGCGGACACAGCCTCATGCATACTGAATATTAGTTCACTATGCAGCTGTCTAGAGAGCGCTGCGAGGCCCGCCGCTGGGACTTGCTCCTGCAACTGAGAGCAACAACCAACTACCTCGCTGGCCGAAACTTTTCTTTGTAGCCGCTGCTTGCCTTAAGCCAGATGTGTCACTTCGTTCCAGTCACCGACTACCTCTGCCATGCACCCAAACACCTGGCTGAATCGTCCTAGGTAACCAGCCACATATTTATCACTGTAATTACAATTAAATATTACTTTTTCAGCCATAATCTGGTGATATTAGACAATGAACAATGTATCTGAATTCCACCCCCTCCCCCTCGCCCCAGCTGGCTACAGCTGTGGAAATATAACTATATATATGTGTATATATATATATATATATATATATATATATATATATATATATGTGTGTGTGTGTGTATGTATTTCTTCTGCATTGACGTGTCTTTCCGTGTAATATCTTTCATTCTCCTTGTGGCTATCGATTCACTGAAATCGCAATTTTCCACGTGAAATCCATATCTCCCTTAAGACCACACACAATTTTCTTTTCACTTATTGAATAGTGACCATTGTAACTTTACACCTTAACACATTTTATAAACCTATCAATCACAGCGATTCTGTCACTATGCTTTCAGCTACCTAGTTCCAGCTACTGTTCAAGGTCATCCAACCACCCACTTGTCCCATAAGAAATTCGTGCACATATATCATTGTACACACATCAAAAAAGTTTTGTATCACCTCTGTTCCGAGAGTTCCAGAATCCGTACAGAAAATGGGAATAGAGATAAACATAGACATCATTTCCGCTCTTTTTATTGCTCATGAAAACCAAACATTGCATGTTGTACCACCGTACAGCGAGACCTACAGAGGTGGTGGTCCAGATTGCTGTAAATACCGGTACCTCTAATACCCAGTATCACGTCCTCTTGCATTGATGGATGCCTGTATTCGTTGTGACATACTATCCACAAGTTCATCAAGGCACTGTTGGTCCAGATTGTCCCACTCCTCAACAGCGATTTGGCATGGATCTCTCAGAGTGGTTGGTGGGTCACGTCGTCCATAAACAACCCTTTTCAACCTATCCCAAGCATGTTCGATAAGATTCATATCTGGAGAACATGCTGACCACCCTAGTCGAGCGAAGAAAATCATTCACAAGATGTGCACGATGGGGGTGCGGATTGGCGTCCATGAAGACGTATGCCTCGCCAATACGCTGCCAATATGGTTGCACTATCTGTCGGAGGATGGCATTCACTTATCGTACAGTCGTTGCGGCGCCTTCCATGACCATCAGCGGCGTACGTCGGCCCCACATAATGCCACCCCAAAACAGTGGGGAACCTCCACCTTGCTGCACTCGCTGGACAGTGTGTCTAAGGCGTTCAGCCTGACTGGGTTGCCTCCAAACATGTCTCCGACGATTGTCTGCTTGAAGGCATATGGGACACTCATCGGTGAAGAGAACAAGATGCCCATCCTGAGCGATCCATTCGGCATGTGTTGGGCCCATCTGTACCGCGCTGCATGGTGTCGTGTTTGCAAAGATGGAACCCGCCATGGACGTCAGGAGTGAAGTTGCTCATCATGCAGCCTATTGCGCACAGTTTGAGTCGTAGCAATTACGCTTTCGTGGCTGCACGAAAAACATTATTCAGCATGGTGGCGTTGCTGTCAGGGTTGCTCCGAGCCATAATCAGGTAGCGGTCATCCATTGTAGTAGTGGCCCTTGGGGGGCCTGAGCGAGGCATGTCATCGACAGTTTCTGTCTCTCTATCTCTCCTCCATTTCCGATAAACATTGCTTTGGTTCAGTCGGAGATGCCTGGGCACTTCCCTCATTGAGAGTCCTTCCTGACACAAAGTAACAATGCGGACGCGACCGAACCGCGGTATTGACCGTCTAGGCATGGTTGAACTACAGACAACACGAGCTGTGTACCTCCATCCTGGTGGAATGACTGGAACTAATCGGCTGTCGGATCCCCTCCGTCTAATAGGTGGTGCTCATGCATGGTTGTTTACATCTTTGGACGGGTTTAGTGACATCTGTGAACAGTCAAAGAGACTGTGTCTGTGATTCAATATCCATAGCAACGTCTATGTTCAGGAGTTCTGGGAACCGGGGTGATGGAAAACTTTTTTTGATCTGTATGTATAGGGAACGTCTTAGCATTTTTCGTAGGTTAGCGAATGAGACCGGTAAATATTTTCGTACAAAATCTTTATTTACTACTTCATCTACATTTAGGGATCGAAAACAACACTTTTCTTATTTTTGCCAGTTTGAATAATGTCTAATTTAATTTTTAACTTATAACTTAAATCCACACCTGAATAATCTGTTTCTTTCTCCAATCAGTAATTTGGCAAATACAGAGAAGGTATATTCTAGAATTCTTATACATCTCTTCATCTTCACACCCTCCACATCCTCTCACAAAGGATCTTCCATCATCTCCCCATCGCGGATGATGTCCTTTAGCCTCATATTTATCCTTCCTACCAACTATGACCCTCCTCTTCCCCACCCCTCCGATCTTGGGCTCCCTCTCCTTCACCTCCCCCTCTGCTGTTTTCGCCCTCCTATGCCCCTGTGTCCTTCTCACTTTTCCTTTTCCAGTCCTTGTGCTCCCTCCTGGGCTGCTTCCTCCCCGCCCTCCCTGTCTCATTCCCCTTTGTGTTCTACTGGCTGTCGCCCCTTTCCACCCCCTCCTGCCCTCCTCCTCCGCTGGCCCTCTTTCTGTCTTTCCTCTCTCCCTCCTCTCTGACCTCCCCTCCCTTGGCATGTCCTTCCAATTTTAATCCACTTCGGCATGTTTTGGTGCCCACCATTTATCTAACGTAAGTACAGTGTTTGTTCAGTGTTGTCGTCTTGTGTGGCTCTCATTATTGTGAACGCCATTTTTAATTGTGCTCGTCTTACCGCCATTGTTTATGTGCTCCGCCTTCGTCAAGTGACATTTTAAATATATGTGGATTTTATGTAAACGAGCCTCGTCAAACTAGCCCTGTTTTGTGTATTTTATCTCCCACTGTTTCCCCTTCTCATTTATCACTGTATTTTATGTATGTACCGTTGTACTGTGTTGTTTTATATAGTCTTTTGGCTGAAGAGCGGCGTATTGCGCCGCTGCCAGCCCACTCCTGGTCACATGGCACAGAGATGTGAAATAACAATAAAGGGAAAAAACAGACACCCGACCACTGCTGACGCCAGCCGCGGTACAGTACGGCACGAAGCTGACCAACTGCAGCCCCACACCTGACACACCCTTCAGTTTAAAAAGTATGAAAAAGGATGTTTTTTTGTCAATACACCTCCAATTTGTCACGTTAAATGTAGATTCCTATCATTTATATGTGTTATTTTCGAATATTGAAGATATCGGACCATACACGCGTTTTCACATCGCTAAAGTATCGTTACGAGTGAAAATTCTGTACAACACTATGGCGTAGGCTATATTTCCTCTAAGTATTCTCTCATAAGTTAGAAAAATCTGTTCTTATCTGCCACGTCCTGCATCAAAGGACTACAATATTAAACTCATTTTTGCCTCATGACGAAGTGGTAAGAGCATGATCTACCTCCGTCACGGGATGATTTTTCACTTTGGAACTCTCTTAAAACGAACAAATGTCTCGTCACATAAGAAATCTCTCAATGTGACACACATATATATATATATATATATATATATATATATATATATATATATATGCCACTTTATTAATTCGATAATGTAGCTAATTTTATTACTATGATCATCTCTCCCTGTCTAGGTGGGAGACCGAAATTCCGTTAAAACATCTCGCCAGAACGAAAAAACGTTTGTTTAGCGCTCCATCTCTTGGATCATATCCGTCGTACCCTCACCACGCTTCCAGCCGTCAGGGGGGGGGGGGGCGGGGACACGCCATTCATATCGAATTCGTAGACAAATTATTTAGACTGATCATGAAAGTCCATGCATGGCGGGAAATTTTTTTCCTGGAGTCGGATTATACTCACCAGCTAACCATCAACATTAATTGCGTTCTGCCTCTTGGTTGTCTTGTCGTGCTTGTAGAAGTATGTCACTTCTTATTCTAGTATACTGCTCCTCAACTAATTCTGCTGGGACCTGTCGGTCCATGGGGTATTGTAGGATGCTTCACTCTCATCTCCACCCCCACCACGCCTCCGCCACCAGACTGCGTGTCAGAAGCTGCCACCAGGGCGCGAACCTCCACTGGTGCATCAGAACTGTTTTGCTCCTTTCCGACAACCCAGCGCTCGCCGTGCCACACAGCTGTTGATCCAGACTCGCAAAAGTTGTCCTATCCTTCTCAGAAGGATTGGGTGCTTAAATTTCGTCTGGGGTAAATATCAGGGTACTAAACAAAATGCTTCCCCTCATTCCTCCTGCAAACCGAAACGTTCTGAGATGTGTTTTCGAAATATCCTGGAAAACCTGATGCAGTGAGCAATAACAAAATACCTGTGTACTGTCCGCCACATCCGAAACATGTACGAAATTCTTCAGCTCTACGTTTACCTCAGAATACAATATCGGAGCGTTTCTATAGGGATGTGGAATTCTGGAAACATCCCCCAGGCTGTGGCTATGTCTCCGCAATATCCTTTCTTCCAGGACTGCTAGTTCTGCAAGGTTCGGAGGAGAGCTTCTGTGAAGTTTGGAAAGTAGGAGAAGAGGTACTGGCGGAAGTAAAGCTGTGAGGACGGGGCGTGAGTTGTGCTTGGGTAGCTTAGATGGTGGAGCTCTTGCCCACGAAAGGCAAAGGTCCGCAGTTCGAGTCTCGGTCCGGCACACAGTTTTAATCTGCCAGACTGAGTTTCCAATACATCTACCTGCACGAAGTGATTGTTAATATAGTTTTCTTGATCGTCCTATCCAAAATACATGCATGTGAATCGTTGGGGAGAGGCGAAGTCTTAGAAACTTTTACTAGCCCGGTATATAAGATGCGCAGACAGTCTCGTTGAAAATCAAACTAGACATGGGTGTGTCTGGTTACGACCATATACATATGTAAAGCTGTCGAAAAAATATGAAAAAGATGTGATATTGGTAAAATTCGAAGAAGCCCAGTATAATCACGAAAAACTGATGTGAAATACGTAAAAATTAAGGGAAATACAATGAAATACGTAAAATCGCGAAAACCTATTAAATTTACAGAAACTGACTCAGAAGACATAAAATTAGAGGAAACTGATGCTACATATACATACTTTAATAGTGTAAAGAGGGGGCATTCTAGAGACGCGGTGTCAAGGTGAAACGGCAATACTGTCCCCCACATGAGCAAACAACCTAAATCGGACCATGACTTCTGCGTGCAAGAGGAAGGTTGCCAGTGGCGGTGGTTAACTGTGATAAGACTGTTACATCTCCCCTGGCAAATGATCGTGGTGTGTAATTGCTCATAAGGTGTCACTGTTTCTTCATATGCATTTTCGGCTGCCGACGGTCATTTTATCGGAGTGTTGTGCACATATCATAATTTCTGAGCTGTAACCAGGTTTGAACTTCGTACACAGCAGGCGTCATACACCCTCTGAAACCTATATGGTGTTTGTATTACAAAGAATCGATGTTTTCTTTGGTGTGCAGGGTAGTTGTTTTATCACTTTACAGTTCGTCACCGCAGTTTATCGGAGAGGAACTTGCAGGGAATGTGTACGTCAAGCGCTGGAAATATATTTCTTACATTAGAATACTAACAGCGTTGCATTCCACACGAATAATATGTCGGAAATCGCACAGCTCAAGCGTAATATCATGTTTAAGTACAGAACCATGTAGCCCTTGGAATGTGTTTACGTTCAACGATCATTTCTCTCTTTCAGATATCTTCTTGGTATGGACACTAAACACCGGAACAATACTCCAGGATTGTTAGCACAAGTGATTGACGTAAAATGTTTCCAACTCCATTCCTAAGTCACTGACAGAGGTTTGTGAGGTACTGCGATCCCCGTGTGTGCACATTTGCTTGACAGTTGTCCCATTTACGGAGTTAGTGCAGCATGGTGTGTATGTAATTTCACATGTCAAACACCACTGTTATGCATTTGTCTGTTTCCTCATAAAATGCATTTCCCTTGCTGACGACCAATTACAAGACTGGTGCAACCATAGCATAATTTCTGAATCGTAATAGGATGTAACCACTGGGCGCTATACACATCCAGAAAGTATATTGCGCATGTATCACCAAGAATCTATGTTTTTCTTTGATTTAGAAGGAAGTTGTTTTATCATTTTAAGGTTTGTCACGTAGTGGGTGGGACAGAAAACATCCAGGGTGGATGTATGTCAGATGTTGTACATATATGTCCTGCATTACAGTATTAAGAGCGTTGCACTCTGGGTGACTAATATTTCGGAAACCACATATCTCAAACATTAAAGTGTGTTTAAGTGCAGAACCTTGTAGCCTAACCGAGCGGTTCTAGGCGCTTCGGTCCGGAAGTGCGCGCCTGCTACAGTCGCAGGTTCGAATCCTGCCTCGGGCATGGATGTGTGTGATGTCCTTAGGTTAGTTAGGTTTAAGTAGTTCCTATGCTTATGGGACTGATGACCTCAGATGTTAAGTCCCATAGTGCTTAGAGCCGTTTGAACCTTTTTTTTTATGACTGAAATGCTTAAAACTAAGTCCGTCTGGGGCTCCATCATGCATAAGTCACACGTTTCTTCTTACCTGATAAAGGGTGCTAACCTTCTTAACATGCACGCACCTAGAGAGATCTTGCGCACTTGGATGAGTGCCGTAAGACTGGTGTGGAACAGTCTTCGCTTAACAGCAGTTATGGACTCGGTTCGCTATGTTCCTTCACGAGACATGGACTGTAGTGAAAATAGTACCATCCTACTTCTAGTCATTTGTAAATTAAATCGATGACAGTTTGCAGGGAGGTTTGGTGAACGACAGTTCGGGGAAATATTTCAATACCCAACTTTACCCTATGAATGCGAGAAAACTCTGTGACTCTCATCCACATAGGGAAAGGTGGCCAATCGTAACCGTAAATTCCGCATTATGATCGACATGCTAGAAATATGTAGATAACCTAACTGGATCGGCACAGGACGCTGTCTGGTATACTTTGGTGTACATGTGCGAGAATTAACAGTGAATTGACTTACTGTAGTCATCTATCTCCATTCACAATTTAGTATGTGGTACATGAAAAGTAATGGTGGTATGATTTAGCGATGATACAGAAATTGGGAAGCACGCAGCTGTCATTGGTTGGCGTTGAAATTGTGGAAAAGCTATAAATTTGCCAAAATTTATCGCACAAAACTTCACACGCGTCAGTGGATGTGACTCCGATCACTGGTCCCCTGGCCGCGCAGGGCAGTCGAGCGGTCTGAGGCGCCTTGTCACGGTCCGCACAGCTCCCTCCCCCTCCCCCCGGCACCCGTCGGAGATGATTCGAGTCCTCCATCGGGCATGGGTGTGTGCGTTGTCCTTAGCGTAAGTTAGTTTAAGTTAGATTAAGTAGTGTGTAGGCTTAGGGACCGATGACCTCAGCAGATTGTTCCCATAAGACCTTACCACCACTAGTCCCCTGCTACAGTGGACTGATATATGTGTAATTAATGGGATCACCACATATGGTCGATGCCAACGCGCAGACGGTATTTGTTTCCCCGATATATCGGAAGAGAGAGATGTGGTAAAATCTTATTGAGTTCTATGCCAGTTAGTAGTTTTATTCCGTTGCATGTTACAAAAATAACGAGGGGAGAGAGAGAGTGTGTGTGAGAGAGAGAGAGAGAGGGACTGTGCTGCCAATGAAGACTCGGTCACCATTACACTATCGTGTTTCTGGCGTGGTAATCACACGAACACGAGAAAGGAGATTAGGACATGTAGAGAGTGATATTTATAGACCGTCATCCGACATCGATGAATTTCAGGGATTATGCTTCTGAATTTCTGCGTGCATTCCGTGCGCATTGTTGTGCATTTTCTCCAGTAGGTTAGTGTGCTATTTTTTTTCATTTTCTTTATCTGTCACCTCTTCTAAGTAATGGAACGGTGCTGTCGGAACGTGATGGGATTTCGCGAGAATTAGCAGTGCTCTGTAATTTACTCGTGGAAATCAGGTGGATTCAAATGCTATATATCGAAGACTGGAAGATTCGTGAGAATTGGACAGGTAAGCGGTACTCTGACGAAAGGGGAATGGAGAGGTTAGCTCTACACCGTCTCTTCTAAGTGGGCAAAGGTACTACAACATCCCACATACGTCTCATGAAGTGACTGCAATGAGAGAATTGGGGGCTAATACGAAGGTTTCTAAGAGAGATAGTCAGCAGCATGTGACCCGTCTCCCGTCTTTTGTTTTCTCGATAAATAAGAGACAACATCCTTCCGTGAGTTTTGTGCACTTATAACTGTTTGGTCTGACATCTTAATATGTAGACTAAATTTACATTTACATCTGCTTACGTCCAAGCCATCGTACAGTGTGTTGCAGAGGCTGTTCTGTATCACTACTAGTCATTCTCTTTCCTATTCCACTCGCAAATAGATCGAGGGAAAGAGATTACCAATATGCCTCCCTATGAGTGGTAATTTCTGGTATATTATCATCGTGGTCCTCATGCGAAATGGACGCTGGTGGTAGTAGAATCCTTCTGCGGTCAGCTTCAAATGCCAGTTCTCAATAGAGTTCCTCAAAAAGCACATCGTCTTCCCTCCAGGAATTCCCACTTGAGTTCTCGAAACGTCCGTCCACTAATTTGGCAGGAGCCAATAGGAACAGTTCAATTGGGCTGTATTCTGAGGTAAACCTAGAGCTGAAGAAATTCATACACGTTTCGGATGTGGCGGTCAGTACACAGGTATTTTTTTATTGCTCACTGGATCAGGCTTTCCAGGATATTTCGAAAATACATCTCAGAACGTTTCGGTTTGCAGGAGGAATGAGGGGAAGCATTTTGTTTAGTACCCTGATATTTACCCCAGACGACATTTAAGCACCCAATCCTTCTGAGAAGGATAAGGCAACTTTTGCGAGTCTGGAATCATTAACAGCTGTCTGGCACGGCGAGCGATGAGTTGTCGGACAGGAGCAATACAGTTCTGACGGACCGGTGTAGGTTCAAAAATGGTTCAAATGGCTCTGAGCACTATGGGACTTAACATCTTAGGTCATCAGTCCCCTAGAACTTAGAACTACTTCAACCTAACTACCCTAAGGACATCACACACATCCATGCCCGAGGCAGGATTCGAACCTGCGACCGTAGCGGTCGCGCGGTTGCAGACTGAAGCGCCTAGAACCGCTCGGCCACTTCGGCCAGCGCACCGGTGTAGGTTCGCGCCCCGGTGGCAACTGCTGACATGCAGTCTTGTGGCGGAGGCATGGTAGGGGTGGAGATGAGAGTGAAGCATCCTACAATCCCCCATGGACCGATAGGTCTCAGCAGAATTAGTTGAGGAGCAGTATACCAGAATACTAAGTGACTTACTTTCACAAGGACGACAAGACAACCGAGAGACAGAACACAATTAGCCTTGGATGTCTTCAGCTATTTACCGCCCATTTTGCTATAACAGGAAGTGACTTCCAAGGCTGTGGGAAGCCTACAGAGACATCACTGAAACGGCTGTAATGGATACATGGTTACCTGGCGAGTATAATGCGACTGCACGAAAAAAATTACTCACCATGCATATGGACTCTCATGATCAAATTAAATAATTAGACTATGAAATCGATATCAATGGCGTACCAACGAGCGGGTGGAAGTGAGGCTAGAGTACTGCGGATATGATTCAAGATTTGGGACGGTAAACAATTTTTTTTTTTCGTTCTGGTGAGATGTTTTAACGGAGTTTCGATCTCCCACCTAGACAGGGAGAGATGATCATAGTAATAAAATCAGCTACATTATCGAATTTATATATATATATATATATATATATATATATATATATATATATATATATATATATGTGTGTGTGTGTGTGTGTGTGTGGATTAGTATAAACCTGATACTTACAACTTTTCTGTGCTGTCACATTAAGTGATTTCTTATGTGACGTGACATTTGTTCGCTTTAAGAGAGTTCCAAAGTGAATTTGCATCCTGTGACAGAAGTAAAGCATGCTCTTAGCACTTCGTCATGAGGCAAAAATGAGTTTAATATTCTAGTCCTGTGATGCAGGACATGGCAGATAAGAACAGATTTTTCTAACTGATGAGGGAATACTAAGAGGAAATACAGCCTAGACCATAGTGTTGTACAATATTTTCACAACAAGTAACGATACTTTAACGATGCGAAAACGCGTGTATGGTCCGATTTCTTCCATATTCGAAAATGACTCGTACATAGGGAAGGAATCTACATTTCATGTGACAAAGTGGAGGTGTAAGGATAAAACAACATCCCTGTTTCGTAATTTTTAAACTGAGGAGTTTACGTCAGGTGTGGGGCTGCAGTTAGTCCGGGTCGCGCCGCTTTGTACCGCGGCTGGTGGCAGGAGTGATGGGACGGCCAGTTGTGGAGGTTTAAGGAGGCTGTCGGAGCCGTGGTTTCTCTCCTGGCCAGATCTTTGGGTACACAATACACTCGGTAGATGACGCTGGACGAGACTGGAGGTGACCGGTAATTTTTTTTTTTCTGCTTGAGGTACCATGTTCAGGTAAGTTAATGAGCGCTACATTTGTAAAAAATATCATACGATATATTCCCATGTTTCTGTTTGGTAGGATGCGACTTGCAATTCGTAAATATGTATAAGCGTGTTTCATTTCAAATGATGTTGTTACAGGAATCCTGTATACAGGGGCAGTATGTTACAGGTGCAGTGCCTCCTAGAAGTCCTGTCTGGCCAGACATAAGGATTACATCATTCCACCATCATTTATACCTACAGATTCTTGACCCGTCCCATCCTTTGTTACGCCTGTGTCGCCTGGATCTCTGCCCCTCCTAAATTCTATAAAACCATCCAAATCCTTGTACGCCATGTGCTCCACCTCACTTTCTGTGTCCATCTCCCATCCCCCATGAGGATCCTCTATGACCTCATCCCCTTATCACATCTCCTCCTTTTCCCTGAGCACATCCGTGTCCACTGCCCCAAACGCCTCTCGATCCTCCCCATCCCCTGGTGTCTCCTTTCCTCTCCACTCCCCACTTACTGCCACACCTCTACCGTAGTGTCTCACTCTGTCTCGATCTTCACATCCTCCACCTCCTCTCCCAAAGAAGTTTCCAGCGTCTCCACATCCCAGATGATATGCTCCGCCCCAATATTCATCCTTCCTTCCAACCCTGACTCTTCTCTTCCTCTCCCCTCTCTCCTAGGGCTCCCTCTCCTTCCCTCCCCCCCCCCCCCCTCTGCTAGGTCCCTCCTCCTATCTCCCTGCCTTCTCACTTCACCTTTCTCAGTCCTTGTACTTCTCCCAGGGTTGCTCCTCCCCATACTTCCTGTCTCCTGCCCCTTTGTGTCTTACTGGCTTCCCCCCCTTTCCACCCCTTCCTGGACCCCTCCTCCAACGACCCCCTTCTCTCTTTCCTTTCGCTCTCCTCTCTGACCTCCCCTTCGTTGGCAGGTTCTTCCAATTTTCATCCAGTTACTTTCTGTCGTGTTTTTGTGTTCGTCATGTACGTTACATAAGCGCACTGTGCATTCAGTGTCGTCGTCCCTTACTGTGAACGCCATTTTTAATTGTGCTGTTCGTGCCACCAGTTGTTTATGTGCTGCGTCATTGTCGAGTGTAATTTTAATTGTATGTGGATTTAAGCCTTATCAGACTACCCCTTTTTTGTATATTTTAACTCCAATTATTTCCCCTTCTCATGTGTAACCTTCATATTTTATCCTCGTATTTTATGTATGTAACATCCTCCTCTGATATTTTATATAGTCTCTTGGCTGAAGAATGGTGAATTGTGCCTCTGGCAGCTCATCCCTCCCCACATGGGGAAGGGGTATGAAATAACAATAAAGAAAAAAACGGGCATAGTGGGACAGTGGTCACTGTTCTATTATTATTATCACCCATCCCTATATTCCTCCCAGAAGCAACCATTCATTTGTATACCAGCAGAAGGCTCCCCCCCCCCCCCCCCCCTCGGACGTCAGAGATAGCTTGCTATCCTCTCATTATTATACACGCTTCCGCTATAGGGCTGTTGGCTAGATTGGATGGAGAAACTCTCCAGCGCTAGAATAAAAGCGAAAATATCCGCAACACATCTAGCAGTTATTGCCGAAACTGGATGGACTTACTGTCTAGTGATCCATCAGTGGCAACTCATACAGTTAAAAAAAACGATATTCTGCACTGTGCACGAAATAATAAAGACTTACATCCATCATATCCAGCAGCCTAGCACAGACTGAGTCCTTTTCCCACCAATTTCTAGATGGGGGAGGGCCAACAGCATTCTCTGGTGTTGCTGTTGTGAACACGATCAGTTGGTCTCCGAATCTCAAGGTGAACACACAAAATTTGATATTCCTGACTATAAAATTGAATTTCCTGCAAATTTTAGAATTTTCCGCCAAAATTTCAATTTCCCGGCATTTCCAGGGGAGGGGAGGGGCGAGAGGAAAAGAGAGGGACGGATTAATTGGTCGATTTAATTAATTTGCATAATTAATTTGATTTCAATTTGGTATCAAAATCGGGATCAGAGCGCCATCACCCAGCTTTGATTGTAAGTTTTCAAACGGAGTATGGGACATATCCTTTCTGTGTATGAGATATATAATGTATATTTGCATGCTTTAATGTTTCGATATGCATCAGTCTTGGTCTTTTGAGATTCTTGTTGTCACCGCTTTGGCCCAATTTTTAACTTGAAAATATTGTAACAAAATACATACTTTCAGTGTATAGCAGTCTGTTTTGGAACTATGTTGCCGGCCGGAATGGCCCAGCGGTTCTAGGCGCTACAGTCTGGAACCGCGCGACCGCTACGGTCGCAGGTTCGAATCCTGCCTCGGGCACGGATGTGTGTGATGTCCTTAGGTTAGATAGGTTTAAGTAGTTCTAAGTTCTAGGGGACTGATGACCTCAGAATTTAAGTCCCATAGTGCTCAGAGCCATTGGAACCATTTGGAACTATGTTATAGGCTTCTAAAGTTCTCCAACTGAATGTAGTCATATTTTGAGGCAGTTTCCCACTTAGTTCACGTAAGTTAAGTTCAGCACAGAACAGACAAGTACTTCGTTGAGGATAGTAAAGCACAAAGTCCCTTAATAGCAACACATAAAATTCCTAAAAAAACTGCAAGTGTACGAACAGTTTTCAGTATTTGTCTAAGAATCAGGTTTTACCGAGCGAGGTGGCGCAGTGGGTAGCACACTGGACTCGCATTCGGGAGACCGACGGTTCAATCCCGCGTCCGGCCATCCTGATTTAGGTTTTCCGTGATTTCCCTAAATCGCTCCAGGCAAATGCCGGGATGGTTCCCCTGAAAGGGCACGGCCGACTTCCTTCCCCGTCCTTCACTGATCCGACGAGACCGATGACCTCGCTGTTTGGTCTCTTCGCACAAACAAACAACCAACCAAAAATAAGAATCAGGTTTATTCAATATCTCAGCTTACTTTGAAATGAAGTCGTAGAGTACTGAAGAACTTACATTCCTGAAGCTGTGTTTAAGTAGTACAATGTCTTTTAATATGTCCATCTTTAATATTTGGTTCATTTATCGAATGAATTGATGTAAGTAGGAAAAAGTCAGTACATGTACGTTAGTGTTCTACAATTTCAACAGTTCTGAATGACAATCGACGTGCTTGCTGTCACTGAAATATCAAGCCCATTTAGTGTTACAATTTAACTTTCAAAATGTCGTATATACACTGGTGTCCAAAATTTTTTAAAAAAATGGTTCAAATGGCTCTGAGCACTATGGGACTTAACATCTATGGTCATCAGTCCCCTAGAACTTAGAACTACGTAAACCTAACTAACCTAAGGACAGCACACAACACCCAGTCATCACGAGGCAGAGAACCAAAATTAAAAATGGCTCTAAGCACTGTGGGACTTAACATCTGAGGTCATCACTCCCCTCCCCCCCCCCCCCCCCCCCGCACACACACACAAAAATTGGAGCAAAAAACCTCTATTTCCCCGTCCTGTGTCTAATTCACGATGTTATCACACAAACTGTCAACCAGAGGTCCGTACGATCGTGTTCTGCACGAAAAAAGGCACTCGGTTAACGGACAATCATTCCAACGATAACGTAGGACACCTATGAAACGAGGTAGTGTTTGCTGGGTATCCCCACATCCACAATCGCTGTGTACACAGTCACACACGGTGCAGTATGGTACAGAGAAGATGCCTACCAGACTCTCTGACGAGAGAGCCATAGGAAGAATGGAAGCAGGATAGTAGCAAACTGGTTTGGCCCCATGGCTTAATGTGAATCGTTCTGTAGCTTCTCGGATGTGGCGACAGTTTATATAGACCTAAAATGTATCCCAAAGACCAGGGCAGGGCCGACCATGTGTGACTTCAGATGAAAGGACCGTTATTTGGCTGTAAAGGCATGACGTTACCGCCTTAGTACTGCACACAACTGGTATGTGAGCTCGCAGCATCCACTGGACGTACCGTATCGAGGCAAACGGTGTGCAGAAGGCTTCGGCCGAGTGGCCTTTACTGTCGGAACATGCTGTATGTCTACCTCTGACGCGTCTTCACGGAAGCAAACGCCTATAGTGGAATCATCAACGTGCCACCTGGACGGTCGAAGAGTGGGGCAATGTTGTTTTCACAGATGAGTCCCAGTTTAGTCTGGAGATTGATTCTCGATGAATTCCTATCTGGAGGAGACACAGAACACGATTTCGGGGCCCAAAAATTATGCAAAGAGACAGAGATCGAGGAGGATCCCTAATGGTGCGGGCAGGGATTATGTTTATCACTCGAACCCCTCCTCATGAAATTCTACGGGTGAGTCAGAAAGGTTTAATTGCTATCAAGTATCTTGACGAGATTTGCGGTTGTTGCGAGGTGCTTTGGGCCCAGAAGTCGTACTGATGGAAGATAGTGCTCGACCTCATAGAGCACGGACGGCTGATGTTTTCTTTGAAACAGAAGATAATGCACACATGGCTTGGGCTGCTCGCTCTCCCAAGTTGAATCCCATAGAGCATGTCTGGGATGCACTACGGAAACAGGTTGCATCGCGCTAGCGTCCACCAACCACACTCCAAGACTGCAAACGGCACTGCAGGAAGAGTGGGAATTACTGCCTCATTATCAGACTGATGACATCGTTTTCAGGCTTGTATTGCTGCCAGAGGTGGTCACATCCCATACCGAGCAGATTAACCAGTTTTCGGAATGTGTGTGCAAGTGCGTTAATTTGGGAAAAACGAAAAACATTTTTGTCCACCGTTATTAATGTTGCAGTTTTTTGCGTTTTGTATTTTTTACATTGTTTCTGCTTTGCTATCACATGGTTATACCGTTTTGGGTCAAAATAAATGCAACCTTGCACAATTTCCTTTTGTTGTTTTAATTTTGGTTCAAAAATGGTTTAATGGCTCTGAGCACTATGGGACTTAACATCTGAGGTCATCAGTCCCCTAGAACTTAGAACTACTTAAACATAACTAACCTAAGCACATCACACACATCCATGCCCGAGGCAGGATTCGAACCTGCAACCGTAGCAGCAGCGTGGTTCCGGACTGTAGCACCTAGAACCGTTCGGCCACTCCGGCCGGCCTTAATTTTGGGCACTAGAGCATTTTTGTCTGTAACTCCAGAGTCACAACATCTACTGCCTTCCTCACTCACAACATTAACTTTTAATGTGAGCGGGTACCAGGACAAAGACACTATGTGCCCAAGAGAAATCGTTTGGCAGCTGAAAGAATCGGAACCACAGATTGCAGTTGGTTATACATCGCTGCTCTCTTTACGACAGACATCTGTCACCTGCGATCTGCAAATTCTGCAGACTGGCGGAAGGACTGCAGGCAACTAGCCTCGCTTGTGTGGCCTCTGAACACCTGTCGATCAGCAGAATCACTCTGGCATAAAACTGAGTGGAGCATTTACAACAGAGGCCTCATTGGCTCTGTGACGATTTAGGCTACAAATTTCTTGACCTGTACGATTGGGAGAGGACTACTGGTTTTGTTCAAAAAATGGTTCAAATGGCTCTGAGCACTATGGGACTCAACTGCTGTGGTCATAAGTCCCCTAGAACTTAGAACTACTTAAACCTAACTAACCTAAGGACAGCACATAACACCCAGCCATCACGAGGCAGAGAAAATCCCTGACCCCGCCGGGAATCGAACCCGGGAACCCGGGCGTGGGAAGCGAGAACGCTACCGCACGACCACGAGATGCGGGCTACTGGTTTTGTTCAAAATGATCAGGCATGTATTGTGCACTACATTCAGCAACTCAGGTGTACGCTTGCTTGTAGAATGGACAAGAGTTCTCTTGATTAGTATGAAGAGGCAAGCTATGCTTCAATTAACACAGTAAATGTGACCTACATCTACACAAATACTATTCAATTCACACTATGGTGGATGGCATTGTGTACTTCATATCATTGCTTGTCCCTCCGTTATCTGTTTCTCTCGCCAACCTACGAAGGACGCAGTACAGGAGTTTTACAAACTATCCATGATATTGATTATTTAAAGAGTATTTCCAGAAAATAACATTTTTCTAGTAAAGACCTCCTCGTAAGAACCATGAACAGTTTTCTTATAGTGTCTTACTCACTTAATTACAACTGAAGTTTCAAGACTCGATTTCGACGATATTCTGGATTTCGACCTACAGACGATTGCAAATACTCGAGCAGCACTCTTGAAGAGTAACCGTGTATTTCACTTCCAGAATTCCAGCAGTAAGTTTGACATTTGTCCTTATTATTAATACCTTCTATTCTTTCTGCTCATATCACTTTGCAACGCTACTCCAGAGTCCAGCGTCATACCACTGCTATGTCTCAACATTGCATGCGCCCCTCTCTCCTGGGAATGCATACGCCCTACTGACATGGAAGACACACAATGCACTAAGAAAGTCACGTGTAAGGAATAAATTTCATCGTGGTACTCCTCAAAAAACTTTATTTTAAAGCACTTAAAAATTATAATTCATCAGTAAAATATTTTTTATAATTATTACATTAGTCCTATACGTAACAAAAGCTTACCTATACACTGCGTGTAGCTAAAGCTATTACGACGCGCAAAACTTCGTCAGTATGTGGAGACACAACATAAAATGCGACATCTTAGTAGAAGAGCGTCATTAGCTAATTAAGCCAATGGCTTTTGAGAATATTAGTTGGTAATCAATACACCTTCTAACAGACGTTCTGCTAATGAAATGGAACCCAAAGATTAACTCTCAACTGTTAAATTTGCTCGCCCTTCGTTATTAATAAGAGTTGCTTCGCCATTGATTGTAAACTTGCAGGTCCTGTCGGCAGTCAAAATATCACTGAACAAGCAGTAGTTATCGCATGTTATGGTAGCAACTCTCGACATGAAGATAATTGTTCTGTATCCATTATATCCCCAGCAATCTTTCGAAAGATTGTTCGGCCACTGACAACTGCAATGTTGAGTGTCCTAAACCCAAACGATACCAATTAAAATTGCAGATCTTGAGCACTAGGTTATATACAAAACTTGTTCGTTTAACTTCCAAAACTCTTTACATTTTCTCAAGGAGTGACGTCATATGACGTTTGGTAGGGGAATTAAGCTGGGTAGCCCACTTATGATATACACTGAATGAAATTTGTTAAAATCAAATGGAGTAAGTGGGGATGAAACCATGAAATATTACATAGAACAGTGCTATTAATCATTATATGGGTCATATGTATCCTTTTGTTTGTTTTCTTGCGGCTGATATTGAAAAATCGATTTTGCACAAAGCTAGTATCTTCTTTTTCGTCTTGTCTCGTCACAGGGTCGGCTCGTTAACCTGGATTTGACACTATGGTTGGATGCCCTTCAAGTCGCTACCCCTACTGTACGTTCTGAAATGTATGTATTCCTTTCACCGATCGTAATTAAGAAGTATATAATTCAATAGTGAGAATTGTAATGATTCGGAAAGAAAAGGTACAAAGAAATCAGTTTGTCTGAGAGGTAGCAGCGCGCCAAAGAAAAAGGCGTGAGGGCGTGAAGCTAACGAGTCAATTGGAAGTCCGAATTCCTGAAAGTGGAGGTGAGGCAGAGTTACTTCCAAACTATTGTAAAATGGTCGCGTAAGGAATGATCTGCACATGAAAAGTGACATAATACTCTCTGATAACGGAAAGAAGATATTTAATAGAGTAAGCGGTTTGAAGAACCATGATTGCGAAATACTTTCCTACGTCAACGTTGCAGCGGATCATCAACTCGACATCGCCAGGCTATGTACCGACTATTTAGACTTGGATTTAGACTTCCACAAATCAGTAATTTCATTTCATTACTTCAATATACTGGTGAAATTCAATGTTGCAGTGTAATGAGAACACCACTGACTAACTCTTGTAACCTATACTAGGGATCTGTTTGTGATCCTGGAGGTTTCCGAGTATCCGTTAAAGTGAAGTTAAATGATTTGGTTACGCTAACATTAAAAACTAAAGTGTTCAAAGACTTGTGACAAAGTATTAAATCAGTTTAAAAGATACTGCAGTTCATAAATAGCTCCAAGTGTTCAGAAATTCAAATTACTGCAGAAAAAGTTGGTCAAAGTTGGCATACTAGTCTGAAACTGCTTTTGCTTATACTAGAAGTACAAAATTTAACATTTGTCCTACACGTTTCTGTGTGTGAAAAGTGTTTCTAAAAGTGTTACTGAATGGTTTTATGGCCCCCAAGCTCCCATATTTTACAAGATGTTTCGATCACTGGTTGAAACTTTCGATACTGCAGTGCTCCTTCGGAAATGCATGCATGTCCGAAGGAACAGGCACTGCGCCGACTACAGTCATCATGCAACACTTTCGTGGTTGCGAAAACGAAAAACAATCTGCTGTATAAGGGAATGACGACAATGAAAATTTGTGCCGGACAGGGACTTGCAACTAGATGCATTCCCAAAGGAACATTCCACCTTCTTAATAACACAAACGTTGCAATATCATTTATCCGCCGATACCGGCAGCAACTTTCAGTTAAAATATCCTTCCCTGCTCTGGAGTTAGAAAATGTGTGTACGAGTACAGGCTATGACGTAGGAACGACGGCATATGGGAGTTTAGATGTGACCTTGAGTCACACACAGATAACCAAAGAGCTTAAGGTAGTCTGGCTCGAGAAGCTGTGCAACGCGGACGTGCAGTTTACCTCCCTGCCGCTGCGCGCGCTCGGTGTTTGTCTACTTTCTTCAGCTGTTTTGTGCATCCTAGTTTCCTCATAGACTAGAGTATCCAACTCTTACATAGAATCGACGCTGAAATTCAGTTTCAGGAGTGAATTTAGTCGACCAAAAACCAGAACGTTTTCTCGAGACGAAGTAAATACCCCAAGTTACGAACTAGTTGATATACACCTTTCCATTGTCAGCAGTGTGGTGTACGTCATGTTTCTCAACGATGCAGTCTGTGAAAGGTTTCTTCAGGAGACAAGAAATGGGCTCAAATTCTGCAACTCGATTGGTGACGTGGGTGATGTGGAGATCAACCATGTTGGGCTGGGATTGCAGATGATCCGAATCTTCGAACCGCCTTTCGAACTGCTCGCAGACGAGGTGGTGTCTGCATTTCGCCATTATGGGACGGTGAACGAACATGTTGCGAAGAACTGGGCTCAGTTCACCATCTAACCCGCTCTTAATAGCTTGTGCCAGGTGCGCATTACTTTAAAAAATCACGTTCCATCCTATTTACACAATGGAGGGTGCATCATCATTTACAATGGATAGCCGAAGACGTGCTGAGGATGCAATTCATTTTATCTCACCTCTATGTTGCTCCTTGTATACAGCACAGTATTTACATAATACCATACAAGTAGCATTCAGACAAGCTGGTTACTACACCTTCCAACTTCATATATAATATTATATGCTCATAATGTAAGGTTTATCTTTGTGTTTTAATTTTCATTATGTTTGTCTATTCTTTAAAAACAGTCATACTGTGAAATCAAAGCAACCTGTATATTGTAATGTCTCTGGGAGAGAACGTCTCTGACACAGTCGTATTTGTAAATCTGCAATCTTTGTGATGACATTCCCGTGTGGCAAATTCTTTTTGGTGTGTATGTGTGTGTGGTGCTTTGCACAATATGGTGATGTACAAATTACATAAGTGCTGGATATATTTTGAAATATTTGAAAAATACAATCCTGCAACTTCGCAACAAAATCGCGCGGAATTTTCGACATCACCAACAAACCAAGGATATTTCGCCACAGTGGAAGAATAAAAATCGAAAACTGACGATTATGTAAAGTGTATCTTGCAAATCATGTGAACAGCCATCTGATGATGAACCTGCAAGTTCGAAACCGGTTACGGCGCTGTTTACCTAAATAAATAGCAGCATTAATAGTGGCTGGTTGCTGTCTTCTTCTTTGTAAGAAATGACTTACATTAATTGTACACAGCCATGGTCTCACTATGTCAGTTTTAGACAAATTAGAATAAAGAAGACCTTGTTGTGTCCGAATCTCTGCAGTGAAGGATAGCATAACTACCACCTGCGGACCCTATCCCACTCCCAGTGCCAATGTCTGTACCAGTGACATATGTCGCAGCACTCAAGAGCTGGCAGATGGTGCTTCACTTCCAGGGTGTATAAGAGAAAAAGAAGAAAAAACGGATTTCCCGATTAGAAATACACCTTTTTCGGATGAAAGTACATTTTTGCCGTGTTAAGTGACAATAAACTTTCCCTCATAGCTGGAAAAGGTATCAAGGCCATATACACCGGCGTAGAACTTCCAGGCACTCCCAAAAAAAGGCAAAACATTTTAGAAAGATCTTTAATGCGCGGTAACATGTACACTGTGTATTTGGTATTAAGAACGTATAAATACGAATCCACTGAATACAGCGCAGTAGTTTCCGAGCACAGAACACCAAAGTATAGAAGGGCGATGCCCATACTATGATATGGAAACAGTAACTGCAGTACCGCTCCGAGTGGCCTGGCAGTGAACGAATTCGGGAAAATATGGCGCGATAATACACTATTCGATCAAACGTATCCGGACACCCCCAAAAACATATGTTTCTCATATTAGGTGCATTGTGCTGCCACCTACTGCCAGGTACTCCATATTAGCGACCTCAGTAGTCATTACACATCGTGAGAGAGCAGAATGGGGCGATCTGCAGAACTCACGGACTTCGAACGTGTTCAGGTGATTGGGTGTCACTTGTGTCATACGTCTGTACGCGAGATATCCACACCCCTAAACATCCCTAGGTGCACTGTTTCCAATGCAACAGTGAAGTGGAAATGTGAAGGGACACGTACAGGACAAAAGCGTGCAGACCAATCTTGTCTGTTGACTGACAGAGACCGCCGACAGTTGAAGAGGGTCATAATGTGTAATAGGCAGACGTCTATCCAGACCATGACACATGAATTCCAAACTGCATCAGGATCCACTGCAAGTACAATGACAGTAAGGTGAGGGGTGAGAAAACTTGGATTTCACGGTCGAGTGGCTGCTCATACGCCACACATGATGCCGGTAAATGCCAAACGAAGCTTCGCTTGGTGTACGGTGCGTAAGCATTTGACAGTTGAACAGTGGTAAAACCTTGTGTGTCGTGATCGAATCGCGGTACACAGTGTGGCGATTCGATGGCAGGATGTAGCTGTGGCAAATGCCCGGTGATCGTCATCTGCCAGTGTGTGTAGTGCCAATGGTAAAATTCGGAGGCGGTGTTATCATCGTGAGGTCGTGTTTTTCATGGCGGGGGCATGCACCCCTTGTTGTTTTGCGTGGCAATATCACAGCACAGGCCTATATTGATGTTTTAACCTCCTTTTTGCTTCTCACTGTTGAAGAGCAATTCAGGGATGGCGATTGCATCTTTCAACATGATCAAGCACCTGTTCCTAATGCACGGCCTGTGGCGGAGTGCTTACACGACAGTATCATCCCTGCAATGGGATGTCCTGCACAGAGTCCTGATCTGAATCCTATAGAACACCTTTGGGATGTTTTGGAACCCCGACTTCGTGCCAGGGCTCACTGACCGACACTGATACCTCACCACACTGCAGCACTCCATGAAGAATGGGGCGCCATTCCCCAAGAAACCCTCCAACACCTGATTGAACGTATACCGTCATCCTGATACTACAGTACCTCCTACTGAGAGGGCCCAGCCGCCGCCTAATGTGCTGGGGACCAAACTGAGGCACTTCCGGCCACCAGCATCTAGTCACCTCTCGGGGGTTTGCTCCCTGGGCGTCCTCGCACCTCAGTTTCCGTGGCTCAGCGGAACTCATCATTCACAGCCACTTTGCGCGCCAAAGGCAGCATGAGCTTGCTACATCAGTACCTGATGTACCTCGGAATGCCATGATTGGGTATGGCGCAAGGTTGCGCCACAACTGGCCGCACTGATGAGTAGAACGCGGCAAGTGCCGTATCTAAATTTCCAAGAAACTTTGCTCACTTGAAGAAGGGTCAAAACAACCAAATATGTGTCTCGGTTAGTCTGTAGACACTCGAATATTTCTGAAAAAAGGACAGTTAAAATACTCGAGGTATTTTCCAGGTACTTTATGTGCATTTTACTGTGCTACGCCGTCAGGCGAAATGGTGGCATAGTGGCTATCGTCGCGGCTTTTTAATTTTGCGTCCCATAATCGAAACCAGACTGTTACTTTTATTTCTGTTTTCCATTTATATATCCATGTCTGTAGAAGATTATCAGACATATGTATTTCAGTGTATGTTGATATAATGTTTTCCTTATTTGGTCTACTAATCGTATGTCAGATGAATGGGTTAAAACAGTTGAAAATTATTTGGAATTTAGTTCAGTGTAATTTCTGTAGTGCATATTGATTCATATTCAGCTGCAAGTGCCATTTTTTGGAAAAGTGATTCGTTATGCATGGTTTGCTGCAAAATTGTTGCCAATACACGAAATATTCAATAATATTAACAAGTTTCCCAAATGAGATTCGTACGAAGAAGTGTCGCTGTGGCAAATCTCCCTTTGCATGATGCCTGTGTTTTGAATGTTCTGCGATCAGTATCATCCAATGAAATGCACCCAATCTTCCTGAAAAATAAATGAAAATGAAATATCACAATACGAGAATTTTAAAAGATTATAACTTTTCAGCATACCATATACAAATATATTGCATAATAACTGTATGACACTTATTGTGAAAACCAGTTGTAATTTTACAATTACTACAACACCCATCTATCCCCTAATGTGATAAGAAACAATCGTGTAGTAACCTTTTACAGACAGGGATAGATAAACGAAAACAAGACAAACAAAATGAATATAAACAAATAAAAACAGTAACGGGTTTTGAACATGAGGAATAAAATTAAGAAGTTGCAATGGTAACCACGGAGCCATTCTTTTGTCTGAGAATATTGTGCAGTAAAAGGCACATAAAGTATCTCAAAAACTTGGTCTACCCTTTTTTCAGAAACGGTTGAGTATCTGTGGATAAGCTGAGACGTGTGTTCGTTCATTTTGACTCCTTTTCCACAGAGTAAAGTTCCCCGGAGATCATGTGATGGCCCTTGCTGTATTATTCTCGCGAGCCCATCTGCAGGCGACGACAACTTTTCACTGCCGCCAGTCTGTGGATCGAGGTCAACCTTCCTGCACACATCAGATGAAAGCTTGAGCTTGCAATAAATTAACAGAGGTATTCTGCTACCTACAAGCGGCTTCTGAGAAACCCTGAACCACCATTCTGCACCAGTGCATCTCCACACTCTCTACAAGTGGTGTCAGAAGTACTTGTGGACACTGCAGTGTGATTCGGCGTTGTCAGCATCAGGGAGCAAAGATGGCTGCAGCAACAGGAAAGAACGAGTGACTGCCGACTATGAGTTTTCTGTATGAGTCTGCATGGTTATTTCTTTCTTCTTGCTTCGAGCTTTGGAATGTTGTTACTTTGTGCTTTTGGTAGTAATAGAAATCAAAATCAGGTCAGAGGAAAAGATTTCAGCTACAGAAATAATTCAACAAGTGTGGGATCAGATTGCTCAAATGGGATCTAATAATTTAGAATAGCACAAGTAGCTTTAAAGTCCACAGGGGACGAGAAGGAAAGAGTCCTCTCCTAATTTGTCCTCACCTGCACTGGGTACTAGTACCACTTCATTAGGAACTCCTTTTTGAGGATCAGGGAAATTATTTTTACTTTTCTAGAGGTTTATACTGATAGCTGCGGAATTGGGGGGGGGGGGGGGGGGATCGAATGATGAACAGCTACTGAGTATGACTCGATTAAAGGTGACAGGATATGCCAGAGCATATGTAATGTGACACACCAGGCGAAGTTATGTAATGCTCGGTGTATTCGGGACCTACAAGAGCGTTTGGTGAAACAGTATCAAAGGAAGATTTTATTGTGAGCAGCTGACTGCAATAGCATGGAGACGGCGAGTGTGTGTAGAGAGCTTTGCTAATCGAACTAAGAAAAAGAACGTCAGTACTTATGAGATGTCAACGCTATCGGGGTCATTTTTCAGGAAACCGAGCAGAGGTAATGGAAACATTTTTGTGGTGTTTCCCGGCAAAATTTCCGCCGTGGCGTGAGTGGAAGTGCCAACAATTATACACAAAGTTGTAATGATTGCAACAGGTTAGCATAAACAGATACCATGACCAGGACAATGGAAAAGAAAATGGCCATTGACTCGGAAATCAGCCGGCCGGAGTAGCCGTGCGTTTCTAGGCGCTACAGTCTGGAACCGAGCGACCGCTACGGTCGCTGGTTCGAATCCTGCCCCGGGCATGGATGTGTGTCATGTCCTTAGGTTAGTTAGGTTTAATTAATTCTAAGTTCTAGGCGACTGATGACCTAAGAAGTTAAGTCGCATAGTGCTCAGAGCCATTTGAACCATTTGATGCGGAAATTGTGTGCTACTGTTGTGGTCTACCTGGCCACATTCGACAGAATAAACTCGTGTGCCACTTTTAAATGAAATGTGGACTTTGAAATGAAATGTGGCCACTATGCAGTGTTCCCAGCGAAGGTGAGCACAGGGTACTTGTGTGCGTAATCAGTGGCAGACTATTGCTTAACCAGTTTTGTGCGACGAAAGGCATATAAATTTTCATTGGATAAGGGATCACTGGTATCTATAGCCTGTCAAGGTGTAATTGGTATAAAGAAGTCGAACCTACCTCTTTGTAGATTAAGTGGCGTAGGTGGAAATAGTATTAATTTCCTAAGTTTGACATAGATAAGCTTCCAGGTGTGAAATGAGGACTTATGGTCTTCTGTGGAATTTCCTGAGTAAACAGGAAGAGCATATAGCAGAGCTGGATGGGACACCAATCTATTTAGGTTTTACTGCCAGAAAAATATAACACCACAAGGTATACCCAGATGTGGGATTAGAAGCCAACTAAAGTGAGAGATCCCTTACACTTGACTCATTCTGTGGAATTTCAGGCCCATATCATTAATACCTGTCTTCAGCAAAGTATTTGAAGTTGTGCTGCTGACACGACTTAGTGACTATTTCTTGAAAAATAAGTTCCTAACAGAGACACAACATGGATTCCAAAAAGATCATAGTAGTATCACAGCAATTACGGAATTTCTTCACAAAACGTGTGATGCCCTTGATCAAGGAATGCAAACAGCTGGCATATTTCTAGATCTTACTAAAGCCTTTGACTCGGGAAACCATGAGTTACTTTTAAGTGAACTTCAGTCATACAATGTAAATGCTGCGTCCATGCAATTGCTGGCTACATATTTATTTAACTGCACGCAGCGTACAAAGCTGACTTACAAAATCAATAATCAGATCATTAATTTCCAGTCCAAATATGAGACAGTCACACAAGGTGTGCCCCAGGGCTCAATTTTGGGCCCTTTCCTTTTCCTAGTGTACATAAATGATATAGAGCAACCTTTCAACTCCCAATTGGTAACCTATGCAGACGATACCTCACTGTTATTTCTTGGTAAACAAAATGATGAGTTAATGTTGGTAGAAACTGAGGGACTACATCAAATAACTACTTATTTCCAAGATCAAGGTTTGAAAGTTAATATCAGTAAATCTCCGTTATTGCCATTTAAACTTACAAACTCACACCAAACCTCTATCAGTAACATAGGTGGAATTGAAGTAGTGGACACACAAGGCTGCAGATTACTAGGTATTCACCTAGATGAAAATCTCTAAGATGGGTAAACCATATCAAATTTTTATGCAATAAAATCAGCAGTTCATTACATCTAATCAGACAGTTATCAAAAGTAGTCCCACATCAGACATTAAAAACAATTTATTATGGAACCATTTATGCACAAATTAATTATGGGATAGAGATATGGGGTTGCGCTGCTGACATATATATGAACAGAATATTAACGCCACAGAAAAGAGCAATCAGAATTATCCATGGATTAGGGTACAGAGATTAATGCAGGGAAATATTTGTTCATCATAAATACCTCACAGTCTACTCACTGTATCTTAACAAATTAATTATATTTTTTGTGACACATCAAAATAAAGTAACAAAGTGCTCTGATATGCAAGCCTATAATACGAGAAATAAAGACTGCTACTACAGACAAAGAACAAAATTAAAAACAACAGACCATATTCCATGCATTAGTGGTCAAGTATGATACAACAGAGTACCGAGCTCTATAAGGTGTCACAAAGGGAACTTATTCAAAGTGAAACTGAAATATTTCTAGATTGACAAGTGAATATTAATATTAAACTAAAATAAATTATTGTATATATATATATATATATATATATATATATATATATATATATTGTATATATATATTATGTAAAATCTGAATATTTGTAATAGGTACGATGTAACACCCAATATTGTGCCTTGTTAGGTACAATGGCACATTTGTATCGTGTATATGTAATCACATAAGTATATATGACTGTACTAAACTTGTAAAAAATGCTTTGACGTTTGCAAAAGACACCAGTTGGTGTCTCCATGCAAAAAAATACAATAAATAAATAAAAATAAATATTTTCATTGTCTGAAGTACATGCAGGTTGCTGCATAGTTATAGTCATCTTACACGCAATGTGTATGGGTTTACTACACATCTGCCACTTAATGCTTAAATCAAAACATGAGCCGTACTTGTTATACATATGTTATACAATTCAAAACATTAATTTACATTTACACTCCAGCTCATTATTCCCTGATAAACATATTTCTGGCATATTTGAAAAAATTGGTGTTTCCCAACCACCATCCAACTTGATAATGGGCTTTTTTTGCTGGTTATTATCTTTGCTTAAATTGTGCCTTTGGCTAATCTCTTTCACTTTGTGGGTGAGCTTTCCCTTTGTCAGGACGAGGAGTCTGTTGAACATTTTTTCCTTATCAAATGACATCTAAGCAGGTGTTCCTTTGTGTAGGCATTTCACACGTAAACCTTTCAAATAAAAATACTTAATTGTGTAATGCACATTTGTGTTTATGCCAACATTTAGTCTGCGGCACCAAGACCAGCACAGATATGCAGATAGTTGTTCTGTAACTAAGAATTCATATGTATCTGGATTCCTATTAAGTTTCTGGACAGCAGCTGGAAACATAAGCTCAAATGCTGTCACATTCCTTTCCTCCAATAAAATTCTGACAAGTTTATAACGTTGGCTTAATTTTCTTACCAACGTTTCTTCTCCATGCTTGGTCCGCACGCCAAGCGCAAAATAGTCTCTTCACTGGTGGATCCATTACTGCATTCCGGGCATTACAGAGTCAGTCATATCAGACATGTACAACTTGAGCTGAACTTAACCTACCTCAGATCTTATACACTCCAGAAATATGGTCATCACTAGGGTATCAGCCCTGTTCAATATAAGAAAGTCATGACGGAACCCCTGCCTCATACCATCTAGCACTAATGATATTGCCAATTCAAAATCATTGGCATTCAGTCCATGGGCTGCAGTCATGCATACACTGTCATTTCCACATTTTTCAGAACTTCTCTGAGCTTTAATCATTATAATTAGCGCAACATCGCTGCTTTTTAGTCTTGGATGAGCTTCACTAACTATTCCTTGCAGCTTATAAAACAGCACACAATGATTCTCACCTGAGGTCATTTCACATACCCAGGCCTCTACACTAACTGTGTCATTCCGATGTTTCACTGAAATGCATTGGGTGTAATTTAATGTTCATTAGTGGATGAATCCTTTCCAGTTCAAAATGAGAGTTGAATCTCTGATTTTGTCCATAATAGCTTGAAAAGGGATGTCTGTGGCTATGCTGGCTCTTTCTCTTATGGTTAATGCAATATGACATAAGTCATTGTAGTGACCAATTTGCATAGACACAAATATTGCCTGGCATGGGCGACCTGTGGTCTGGGTAGCTTTAATCTGCACTGGGCACATTTTTTTGCTCACTTCCACTTTCAAGTGCCTGACACCCTTACGTTTTGGAATAAAGTGACCTGAGTGGTGGCAAATATAATAATGTCTCACTGTACCATCAGAAACCACTTTAAATACACAGTTTTCAACAAAGGCTGTTCTTGTTGTCATCTCTGTATCTTGTTTCCATTGCTTAAAATCGGAAAATGATGAGAATCAAAGATTTTCTGTAGTCGTTTTAACGTCATGCACCATTTCTAAATGATCTAAATAGCACTTTCCTGACCATGTTAAAGATCACACCTACAGCATTTTGTGATCCCTCCAATCATGTCTTTAGAGATCTCACCATGATCACACTGATTACTCACAAAGCTGTACTCTTATTGTTTACTTTGTGCACATGAGACTGGAGTGAGTGAGAGAATGGTGGTCGACTGTTTTCTTTTTGTAGGGAAGTGTGTTCTCAGTATGTTAAGTGTGGTGTCACCGCCAAACACCACACTTGCTAGGTGATAGTTTTAAATCGGCCGCGGTCCATTAGTACATGTCGGACCCGCGTGTCGCCACTGTCAGTGATCGCAGACCGAGCGCCACCACAAGGCAGGTCTCGAGATACGGACTAGCACTCGCCCCAGTTGTACGGACGACGTAGCTAGCGATGCACACTGACGAAGCCTCGCTCATTTGCAGAGCAGATAGTTAGAACAGCCTTCAGCTAAGTCAATGGCTACGACCTAGCAAGGCGCCATTAGTAGTTTATTGCCTGAATCTACAGAGTGTCACTTGTATCGTCAATAGCGATGTACAACAAGGATGGATTAAAGTTAAGTATTCCAGCAGCTACGTAGTTTTCTTTATAGCATTCATTATGTATCCTGTTTTAGACCTATCTCTAGACTGCGTGAGTTAACGCGTGCCTTTCGGCTACTTCCGAGTGGCGTGGCTGTTAACCTACGCCACAACATTAAGTACAGGGGTAAGTTGGGTGGGTGGGGGTGGTGGTTGAAATCGATGAGTTGTAGTTTGGAAAGAGGAAGTATGGGAGGGGTAGTTCTCCGGTTGGTTTGTGGGTGTGGGAGGGCTGTTATTTGGGGAGGGGGGGGGGGATGGGTGACTGACTGTGTTTTCAGGGTTTTGGAGGGATGTACCAAGAGGAAACTGGAGGGGGGAGGAGGGTTCATTGAAGAGTATATTGAAGAGAGGAGTACTGTCGTTTCAGATGCTTTTTTGTCTTATGGGGGTTTGGGGAACAGGGGTTTTGATCATTTAATTGTGAACCATAGTTCAGAGTTTAAAAATTATGAAACTGGGGCATGTACTAATACAATAGAGGAGTTTTGGGGGAGGTGGTTAAATCAGCCATAGGGATGGGGAAGAGGCGCTCTTCTAACCTGCAGTCTCATTTAGTTGAGTATTGCTGGCGGAAGAGAGTCCCTGGGGATCATTGTACTTTTCGTGTATTCCTGTGGGCTGTGGGTTAGATGTACAGGCTGAGGGTGGTTATTTGAGGGTGTTTGGTATGTGTGGGTGGGTGGAGGTGGGTTTTTGGTAATTTTTGTGGAGTTAGGTGTGGGGGTTGTGGGTGGGAAAGGGGACTGTTTTATGATTATGTAGTAGAAGACTTTTTTGTTGCAGTTATTGATTTGTAATGTGTGATTGATTTTCGTTTATTTTGTGGCTTTTATCTGTTGATGGTTTTTTTGTTATTGGGAGGAGGGAGGGGGTACATTGGTCGTTTGGGGTTGGTAGGTTGTGGTTGGTTTCCTTGTAGGTATGTGTGTGTGTGTTTGTGTTTGGGGTGGCTGACCTAGTTTGCAGCGCTGTAATTTGTTGATGGTAAGCAATGGTTTTCTTTGTCTATTCTTCTTGAGTTGTGATGTTTTGTGTATATATGGTGTTGATTGTGTTTTAATTTGTGTAGGGATGTTTGATTTTTGGGTTTTTGAGCTGTTATGGTTTGGTTTTATTTTTCATAGTTGTAGGTATTGGTTTTTGGTATTGGTTGTTGTGGTTGACTTATATAGGTCGAGGGAAATCCCTGATTCCAAGTTTCGTAGTTGTAGGTGTTGATTTTGTGGTATCGACATTTCCAGTTGAGCTGTATAGGTCATGGGCAGTGTCCGATTCCTGTGGATTTTGTTGGTGTAGCGTAATAATGAAATTTTTTTTTGTTCGTCATTTTGCATGTTTTGGGACAGTTTTTTAACTGTTTTACTTCTTCCCACCTTAAAAACCCCCATTTACCGCAGTTGTACTGTTAGTTTGGTTGTATTTTGGAGGGAAATGTTATTGCCTTATCTATATGTATTTTCGTGTTTGTTGCCATGTATAAGTAGTGACGTCATAGGCGCCATGTTGGAGACGCTGAGAATGGCCATTTCCGCCATATTGATGACGTCATGGTTCAAAGCATACGGGTGGAATCGGACGCTTCTGTAATCCCTGAAATTTTCATCGCAGGCTTCACATTGATAAATATAAAACGTGTTTTTTCTTGAGGGCTGCTATTATATCAAATTTTTCTGGGTGAAGCTTCGAAGTATATGCTTCTCATACATGAAATACGTGTTTATATTCTCTTGCTTTCAGTGGGATAGCATGCAACTATACACATATTCGAAAGTATTTTGTCATGAAAAAGTTGTAGCTTATGTCATTGAATCTGTATGATTCGGCTGTTTTTAAATGTATTTCATGATAATTAGTAATTTACTAAAGCATGGAACGCAAATTTTTAACGACTATTGCGTGAATTAAGTAGAAAGTAATTAAAAACAAACATTGTCGTTACGACGCTTGCGACTGACTGCTTTCTCAGCGCTTGAAGCGCTAGGATCGCAGTCATGGAGTTGCTGGTTTATAAATTCCCCCATCGGTGCTTGGAGGTAGTGTGGGGCTCTTTACAGCTTTCTTGTCTACACTAGCAGTTCATTCGCAGTGTGAATTCTACATTGCTGTTATTGGCATAGCTGACAATGGGCTGAGAGAATTGAATAACTCTGGGTAACCCACCAACAATTCTTCCTTTACCTCCATACCCTTTCCTTGAAAATGTGACACTTTTCCCCAAAATGGTTCAAATGGCTCTGAGCACTATGGGACTCAACTGTTGAGGTCATAAATCCCCTAGAACTTAGAACTACTTGAACCTAACTAACCTAAGGACATCACACACATCCATGCCCGAGGCAGAATTCGAACCTGCGACCATAGCGGCCGCTCGGTTCCAGACTGTAGCGCCTAGAACCGCTCGGCCACTCCGGCCGGCACTTTTCCCCACAGTGCAGCCAAATCAATAGACTGATCCAGCTTAGAATATTTTACCCTGAAATAACATATTACCCTGAAATCTAATTCTTCTACCTCAAACACATCTAGAGTGATAACTCCACTCCCATAGATCCAGGATTATCAAGGCTGACGAGCAACATCTGGTTACGAAAGGTCCCGAGTTCGAGTCTCGGTCGGGCACACAGTTTTAATCTGCCAAGATGTTTCGTATCAGCGCACACTCCGCTGCAGAGTGAAAATCTCATTCTGGAAACATCCGACAGGCTGTGGCTACGCCATGTCTCCGCAATATCCTTTCTTTCAGGAGTGCTAGTTCTGCAAGGTTGCAGGAGAGCTTCTGTAAAGTTTGGAAGGTAGGAGACGAGGTACGGGCAGAAGTAAAGCTGTGAGGACCGGCCGTGAGTCGTGCTTCGGTAGCTCAGATGGTCTGCCGCCGGCAGTGCTGCGAGGCGGTCACGCGCCAGAGCGCTGCGGGCGAGGCGCGCACGGTGTGTTTGTATTTACTTCGGCCGCTGTAAGTGCCGTTTTCCCTTCTAGACCACCATGGCGCACAACTATCGGAAGACGACATTACGTTTCAACTTTTGTTCCGACTTCGCCCGACCCAAGGCCCTGGAGGTAGAACGATTTATTCGCGATGAAGTTAAAATACCACCAACGGATCTACTTGGTATCCACTTGTCCATAGTTAGCAGTACCGTCTACGTCAAAATGATCAACGATGCGGCGTGCGAAAAGGTGCTTCAAGAGGCAAAACGTGGACTGCGCTTCTGTCATTCCGACGGCAACGTCGGACCCGTTACCGTCGATCACGCAGGTCTCGGCACACGGACGATAAGGATCTTCGAACTGCCGTTCGAACTACCTGCAGACGTCGTCATCGAGGCGCTCCGTCTCTATGGCAACGTTCTGGAACATGTTGCCGAACGATGGGTACAATTTCAGACCTATCCCGTTCTAAACCGTGTTAGACGGGTCCGCATCGAGTTGCAGAAACACGTGCCTTCCTATCTACGTATCGGAGGCTGCCGTGCCATTATAATGTACGACGGCCAACCTCGGACCTGTTCCGGTTGCGGGAAAGAAGGTCACCTACGGTCTGAATGCATTCAACGACGTGTCGCGCAGCTCCCGTTGTCGGAAGCGTCCGTCACACCCACGATGCCCGCTCTACCGGTCACTTACGCAGCGGCTCTCGCCACGTCTACAGTTTCGTCCAGTCCGTCGCCCGGTCCTTCCGATCTGCACGTCCCACCGTCCCAGTCACCTATGGACGGTGCGGACGTCCCACCTGACAACCTTGCCGCCGAACAGGCCCCCGCACCGGACGTTGAGGAGAACAGTACTTCTTCACAACACCTGTTTGACAATTTCATTGTACCCACCGACGCCTTCGAACCAGGTCGACGCTCCTCCTTGCCGTCGTGCGACACTGAGGAACATATGCGCAAACAACGCTCGCCACGTAGGCGCAAACGCCGTCGCCGTTCACCCACGGGCTCTCAAAGCGTCGCCACCCGCGACGACGAAGACGACACCCAACCAGCCGACATTTCCACACAGAGGTCGGCGGACAACTTTCACGATGAACAAGACGTTTCGCAGGACGGGACCACCATGGAGGTCGCCACGCACAATGTAACGATCGGTGCGCCGGTTGAGACGCCTGTCTCCCCGCCGACAACTCCAGATCTCTCTCATCACGACGCAATTCCCATGGACATTGGACAGACCTACGGCACAGGAGCATGGGTCGACGACACTGAGGAAGATACGCCCCCTCCTCCGGATGAGTTGCCTCCGCCGGACAAGGCTGCCTGTTAACATCAAAAGCGAGCCACTGCAGCTGATGGGACGGGACTTCCTGTCGGTGCCCTCCTCTTACTTCCCTTGGTGATGGTAGATGCGTGTCCACCACCACTGAAACAAACGTACCGGTTTGCCACACTGAACATCAACATGATCGGCGCTGCACCCAAGATGCAACTCCTATGTGACATGCTTCGGGCCTCTGACGTCGACGTCGCCCTTCTTCAGGAAGTACGCGTTGCCACACTACCACCAGTCTACGGCTACGACTCATACACGTCCACATGCGATCAATCAGGGCGTGGAGTGGCTTTCTACATACGCGAAGGAATCCCACTCAAGGACACGACAATCCTTCCCTGTGGAAGAGGCATGGCTGTTACCATCTTCGACACGCGCGTCATCAATATCTACGCTCCGTCTGGCTCCACGAACCGTCAGCAGAGGTCCACTTTCTTCGGACATGACGTGGCGCCCCTGTTTTCTGGACGGTATGATCGCCTCATCATGGGAGGCGATTTCAACTGTGTCCTCCATCCGCAGAATCAAATGCCTGGTTATTCGCCATGCCCGGCGCTGCTCACCTTAATCGACAATTTTCATCTAGTGGACGTTTGGGAGAAAATTCATGGCAATACCCCCGGTTTTACCCATTATACAGCACATTCTGCGAGCAGACTGGACCGGTTTTATGTCTCTGCCCACCTTGGCAATGAAGTCACCTAAGCTGAACGATGGCCCCTTGCATTTTCGGACCACTGCGCCGTCATTTGCTCCCTGGCTCTGCCACCTCAGTCAGTGTGGCGCAGCAGAGATTACTGGAAGCTTAATACCTCCCTCCTTAATGATCCACACTGCCTACAGTGTATTGCCACTACATGGGCGTCTTGCGAAAGACGCCTTCCGCAATACACATCCACGTTCCATTGGTGGCTCAAATGTGCCATATCTGCAATTAGAAAGGCCTTCATACAATGCGGCAAGGAAGCAGCAGCATGGCATCGAGACACCACAAATTTTCACTACGCCGTCCTCCGTGAGCTCGATGCGCTCCCTCCATCACCTGACACCCATAGGGAACGACAACGTACTAAAGCTCGTCTCCTCTCTCTTTAACGTGCACCCCTATTCAGTAGTCTGGGAATTTTGACATTGCCCTCACAGTATGTATTTTCTTTAATGTCGTTTGTTGTTAGCAATATTAGCTTATTCCCAAGAGTTAGCAGCTTTCACTCAGTTAATACTCGGCAGAAATCAAATCTGCATGTGGAATGCACTTCCTTGACTCTTGTGCAGAAAGGAGTGCTGCATCCATTTTCAATAAGCTACCACAAGAACTCAAAAATCTTAGCAGTAGCCCAAACACTTTTAAGTCCAAACTGAAGAGTTTCCTCATGGTTCACTCCTTCTATTCTGTCGAGGAGCTCCTGGAAGAGATACAAAATTAAGCAAATTCCAGTGTACATTTTTGATTTTCTTTATTTAAACTAACGACTTGTCGCCTGAATATGTTTCTTATATTTCATTTTATCTGTTTCTACAATCGTGTTATAATTTCATGTATTGACTCGTTCCATGACCATGGAGACTTCTCCTAAATGTGGTCCCACGGAACAATAAATAAATAAATAAAATAAATAAATAAACTGCATGGTGTCGTGGTGCGTTCCCGACGACAAGACCTCCTCCACGACGAAACCCCATCCACAATCCATGCCGCATCCAACCATAGTCGTCGACGTCGACTTTTCGTCCCCAACATCATGACCTCCGATGGTGTTCACAACACAACACAGGCGGCAGTGGTGTCTGCCTTTGCTGAACATTATCGCCTATTTCATGATGATGAACAGATGGCGACGCCCATTCCTGATGATCTCCGTCCTTCCCCTGGTCGGACCCTCACCGTAGCGGAGTCAACGTCCATGATGTCTGCAATCACCGCAGAAGAGGTGGTAGATGCGATCAACAAAGGGGCCAAGAACAAATAACCCGGACCAGATGGTCTCCCAGTGGAGTTTTACCGGGCGTTCACCACGTTAATGCTTCCTCGCTGGACGGAAATGATTCAGGAACTGTTTACTCCGTTCTTCCCAATTCCACCTGAATTCGTCACTGGCATTCTTCTACCTGTGCCTAAACCGAAGGGAGGGTCTCATGTCTCTGCATATCGCCTCCTTACACTACTGAATGCAGACTATAAAATCTATGCACGCCTCTTAGCAGCGCGCATACGCACCTACGCACCTACGCACCTACGGTCCTTTCACCTGAGCAGACTGCACGTGGTTGTGGGGCCACCTTACAAACAGCCCTAGGAGAATGCCGTGACCTCATTGCACTGGCGTCGGTTTGTCGCCTTCGTGCAGCACTGGTATCCAGCAACTTCACGAGTGCCTTTGATCGCGTTCGACACCCATCCCTCCTCATGGTGGCGACACGTATGGGGTTCCCATTACTTTTTGTCGATGCCATTCGCCGGTTACTACTTCCCGCGGTCTCGATGGTACAAGTCAATGGGAGGCTTGTAGGACCGATTCCTATACGCCGCTCTGTGCGTCAAGGATGCCCTATGTCTACTTTACTATATGCCATTGCACTTGAGCCCCTCATCACTGGACTTACCTTTAGACTGCAGGGCCTCACTTTGCGTGACTACACCTTTCACCTTATGCGGACGATCTCCTCTTTCTCACCTGCTCCTCCACGGAACTCAATGACGCCATCCAATGGATCCACCAGTATGGACGTCTTTCTGGTAGCATTCTTAATGTCCGTAAATCGACTATGATGCACACTGGGCGCGGCCTCCCGGCTATGGTGCCGACCCCACTCCCAGTCAGCGCCACTCTTCGTTACTTGGGTATCGAATTTACGAGCTCCACACACCGCACAGTGGCCCTGGCTTATCGGCGGCTTTTGCAGTCGATTCGGCACCATGTCCGCGGTCAAGTGCATCGTAACTTAAAACCAACTCCAACGTGTGTCCTATGTCAACATGTATGTCGCCCCTAAACTGGTACACGTCGCCCAGATCCTCCCAATGTCGTTACTCCTTGGCCGCCGCATCCAATCAGCCTTTGGATATTTCGTGTCAGTAGGGGCACTTTTCAAAGTCCGCTACAACACTCTAACACTGCCTCCTGCAAAAGGTGGCCGCGGACTCGTCAACGTGCGGGCACGATCTTCTGCACTCTTTGTCCACACTCTGTTGCGCCACTGGCAGGGGCCAGTTCCGTCCTTAACACACAGTCTCTTAGATATCCTTCGACCAGCCTCTCTCGATCCACCGATCAATGTGGCACCTATTTCTCCATTATTGTACCACGTCGCCAATTGTTTCATTGAACTCAGCTACGTTCGGGCTGATCTTCCAGTCACCCGTCCTCCCCGTACAAAAGATTATTATCGTTTGTTTATGCTGTCCAACCCTGACATTAACTGGCGCACGGTTTGGGGGTGTGTGCATGCCCCCTTTTTACCGTCGTCTGTGTCTGCACTCTGGTACGTTTTAGTCTATGGAAAATTCCCGACTAATAGTCGACTTTATCGCAGAGGACTGGCCATCTCCCCACTCTGCCCTGACTGTCAGCTCGAAGACACCGACGAGCACCGTCTTACGTGCCCCCTGAAACAAAACGTATGGCTCCTCATCCAACGCATCGTGGGCTTTTACCTCTGTGCCCCGCCAACGACGGTAACCCCGGATTTCCTGTTGTTGCCCCAGACATTTCACTACCCTCTTGCTAAGCACCATGCCCTAATCTGGTTTCGAGGACAGGCTTTAGAATACGTCTTTCAGAGTGGTCCGCATACAGTCCTTGACTTCTGGTACAAAGTTGTGACCGCGCATAGCACCCTCACCCGAAAACCATCTTACCGACAAACTTTTGCCGGTTATCTCCGCAGCGCGCAGCGTCTTCCTTGACCCCCTCAAAGTTGGGGTGTATCATGCCTACCTGTCACATGATGCAACACTCTTATCCACGTTCTCATGCATTGAGCAAAAAAAAAAAAAAAAAAAAAAAAAGAGGAAGACGATAGAATATGTTATATTTTCTTGTATTTAATGTCTTTCTTTTTAATATTTTTTTGTTTAACTAACAGTCATTTGTATATGTTTAAATGGTACCTTGAAGAACTCTTGCATAGCAAATATATATGTACTTTTAGTTTGCTCAGTACAAACTATTAAAAAAAAAAACAGAGAACAGGATGTGTTATATTTTGTTGTATTTACTGTTATTCTAATAATTTGTTTACCTAACACTCATTTGTATATGCTTCACTGGTACCTTGAAGAACAGTTGCTTTGTAAAAAAAAAAAAAAAAAAAAAAAAAAAAAAGCTGGTAGAGCACTTGCCCACGATAGGCAAAGGTCCCGAGTTCGAGTCTCGGTCGGGCACACAGTTTTAATCTGCCAGGAAGTTTCATATCAGCGCAGAGTGAAAATCTCATTCTGGAAACATCTGGTTACCATTGCTGTCTTGTAGATACAACAACCTGCAGTGTACAAACCATTGTCCTCCGTCCAGTTTTTCGTTTTCTGATAAAATCTCAACTAAACATAATATATTAATGAGAAAATCCTTTTTTACATCCACGTATATTAGCTTCCTGTGCCTTTCGGTATTTTGCACTTGTTTAACTGTGCTCCATTTCAGTACATTTGCAAATGTATGTTCTCTGATACTGCAGTTTACCAGGTGGGTGATTATTTTAACTAATTCCTTATTACATTTTTTAATCACGATACTACTCAAACCATCCCATCCAGATGGGAACTTATTCTTTAGGTTATTTATTATCCTGCCTATTTCTTTTTCACATACTTGTTTGAATTCAAAAGGTGGCTCTTCAAAGGGGCAGAGCTTTACCTCATTACTAACAATTGTGTTATTAACTGGACTAACAGCTGCCGATATAAAGTATTTATTGAAAACATTTCAGACTTTATTAGGATCTTTAATTGTGTTTCCTTCATGTCTTATATTCTTATATTTACAATTTCAGTTTCTGGCTTCGGTGTGGCTTTGCGAAATTGATTTACAATTCTCCATGAGGTCTTGGTTATATTGTCTGATTGAGCTATTTCACTGCTGTATATCTGTTCTCTTAGATTTGAAAGCTCTTTCTTAAAGATTTTCTTGGCTTCGTTGTACTTGGTCTTAAAAACCTGAAGGTTTGTTGACTTGCGTAACACATCCAGGTCCTGGATGTTTTGCCTGAGTTTTATCATATTTGCTGAAAGTATCAGTCTGTTGGTTTTCGCACTTTGGTTATGGGTGAACACTCTTAGTATTTTCTTAACAGGGCAGCATCTGTCAAAGAGTCTTAGCATCGTATCATAGAATTTGGCCCATTTGTTTACAGATCCTTCAGTCTGGTAAACCAGATCCCAGTCCTCTATAGCTAATTTATTTCTTAGGGCAAGGATGTTACCCTCTTTTAGGATTCTTTTATTTTCGATAACTGTTGTCATTTTTGGGATGCTTATGTTTACATACTCTACAAGCTGGAATTTGTGGTCAGAGTAGTAAAAATCCATATTCCAGCACCTAACACTGTCTTTAATATGTTTACATAGTATAATGTAATCAATTCTGCTAGATGTGGACTTTGTTACCCTGGTATCACTATTTACTACATTTATGAGATTATATGGGTTAAGAGTGTCTATTAACCTCATATTACACAAACTGGAAGATTTTGCCTCAATATTCAGATCACCAAGTATAGTTATGTCACTGGGACCACAACATCCCACTACTCTACTAAATATGTCTATGAAGCTAATTACATCAGCCTTTTGTGGATGATAAATCCCAATAACTTTATGTTTTCTCATAACCTCTCTACACTCTGGTGTGGACTTCAATGAATGTCACTTCAATCAAGCCTTCTTTGTTGTACTGGTCTAGATAGTTTATTTTTTTGTACTCGAGATTCTCACTAATGTAAACTGCCACACCACCACCCTTGTGTTGCTGTCTACAATAACTATTTGCTAGGGAGTAGCCCTCTAGTTTACAGTAAATAATTTTATCAGATTTTAATCCATGCTCAGTTAACACTACTATATGAGGTGACTGTTCATTTACAAAAACCTGTAACATATTAAGCTTATTTCTAAGGTACTGTATGTTTAGGTGCATGAGCCTTAGTGGTATTTTTAACTGGTCACTCTGATTATCTTCCTTTAAAATGCACTGAGTTGGTTCACTTATATAAGTTCTGCATCCAGGCATTAAAAGCGTTCGTGTTCTTTGGCGATCTTGCATTTCTCGATCTACTACCCAACCTGGCTTCTGTCTGTCTAGTTGTCAAGGTAGCTGTTGAGGTGCCTTCTTGCTCCATACAGTCCGAGGAGTTGCCGAACTGCTTGGTGTTGCAGTAACTGGAGTTGTATACTCCACCACATTTGTTTGAGTCAGTGATGCTGAAGAGTCTGCAGTTGATGCCACAGCTAGATGGCTTGGCAAGTTGTTTTTATGCAGTCCTGGGAATTTGTTAGTTGCTTTACTTTCCCACAAAAACATGTCACTTTGAACTCTGGGTTTTATTGGTCTTGAGGATCTTCTAGGAGCACAATGTGTTTCTGGACTTTTGAATATCCTGTTGCTGGAAACTGATCTTCCTACTCCATTGTTCGTTACTGTCCTCTTGACAACATTGTGGTTGATTTCTGGTACTGTAATTTTTTCTTGCTGTGGTATTATTTGCTCAGTTCCATCTGGATCCTTCCACTCAAGTGATATTGCAGGCTTTAGTTGATTTTTTGGAGAGATGACTGCAAGTAAAGTTTTGGCCATTTCTTCCTTGCCATTAGCATTTAGGTGTAGTCCATGAGAAGTGTACCAGTCTCTGTTCTCAGGGACTGTTACAAACTGAGTGTTTTGGAAAGATTTCACTATTTTGGCTATTTTCCTATTTGTTCGCCTGGTTTCATCGTTCACACAAGACCAGTTTTCAAGATCATATCTATGGGGTATCCCTACTATGATTACATTTGTGTGCTGAAGCTTAATTAATGCTGATGTTATAGCATTTAACGCCTTGTCTGCTTCGTTTTTCGATACATCATTTGTGCCACCCCAGATTATAACTGTGTCATTCATTGCGAGATTCTGTAAGTTGTTACAGCTTTCAAGTATTGAAGTTAATGGTGCACTTGGTATAATATTTCCTTGGATTACGAAATTATTATGACTTTGATACATTAAGTTAGCTGCAACTGATCGCCCATGGCTGTCTGCAGACACTGTTATTCATTTTTTGTGTTTAGGTGAGCTTTTCATGTTACTGCCTTGTCTGTTGTACGAATGTTTCTTGCTACTTATGCTGTTTTCTTGAGCTATGAAGTTTTTATTTACCTCAGTGCTTTGTTGTTTACAATTTTCATCTTTTTGTAGCACATCAAACCTGTTCCTTGTCGTAATGTATAACGAGGAATCATTCGCAATTTTTTTCACAGCTTTGGATGTTTTTTTAGGCGTAATATACTGATTGGTTTTTGCAGCTATTTCGTTTATAGAGTTTTTGTTTCCGTATGATTTGAAACCCTTTTTTTGTCTCTGAGTATTTCACCATCATTTTGTAACTTCTTACTTTTTAATTCTTTAACCTCATCAATGAGCACATTGATTATATCGTAAGTACAGTCTTTGTTATTCAAGTCTAGTCCTAACTCGTCTTCCATACACAGCCAGAACTTATGTTTAGAGTTCACATTTACACAGTTTTACTTTTTATGCACATAATCCTTTACAGACACGATGTCCACAGTAGCAGAATCCTGAAACTTTTCGACTCAACGTTGCGTTTTGTTCATTAGATGTAGTTGCCACACATGGAATTTCTCCGTTTCTGCATGTCTCCTTTCCGCAACTTTTGATATTTTAGTGCAAGCTAAGCACATCCTGTCACTGAAAGTGTTGTACTTCTTACACACGCATCACGTATTTTCGTAAATTTTTCTCTTGTTTGTCGAGTAGTTCGACTGATTATTTACATTTGGCGCCATGTTGCGAGGGACTTTTTCGTTTCTTAAACGCGAAATGTCATATCTTAAAACGTCCACAGTTTTTTGTAAACTTGTAATTCGCTCTTTTAGCTTCACGATATCACTACTACCATTCCCACAGACACGTGTTTTTAAGGCACAACTGTAACTTTTGTTCACTTGATCACTACACACAATCGCACTAGACACCATCTTATGGATACACTGTTTGTTTCAAGCGTACAAGCTTCTTTTGTAAATGAAATGCAGGAAATATTGGCACAGGTCAGCAGAAGGGAGATACCTAATGATCATGCCGCCATATCACATCAAGCTCTAAAAACTTGTTGGAGGAATTTCAACACACAGGCAACTTGAGGTACTTAAAAAGCACATAGCTTCCTTTGAAGCTACTCCATAATGATGCCCATAATGTATTTATTCCGAGAAGTGAGGGACCAAGTTGAAAGAGAAAAATTGTTCCCCAGAGAATGCTGTTCTCAACAAAGAAGACAAAAACTTCTCTACGTGTTCCTCTGCCAAAACCTGATGCAGCTGAATGGCAGAAAATTACAACAACATTGCTAGAAAAATTGTAAAGTATCACCAGCACCTGAAGTGTCAGAAAACTGATACATACAAAGTGATACATTTATTACTCTTGTGACCTCCGCAGATAATGAAAATGACAGTGAGCCTCTTGTAATTCAGAATGTAAGAACATTTAAGTAGATGTGTATTCATTTATTGATCAGTGTACAAACATGTTGTTTTCAAGTGCTTTCTTAGTTTTGTTTTGAAGATTTGTTGTGCTTTTATAATTTTTAAACTGAATGGTTGCATGGTGTAGGTATAACAAGCAGTCATATCTAGGAAGCTGTTTATTTTATTGACCATTTGTGGTTACATACTGACTGGTTGATTACTGTCTTGTGTGTAGTTCTCTATTTAGCATTGGTGCACTAATTTGAGTTAGTTTCAAATAGGCATAGAGAAGACTGGCAAAATTTTAACCACTTAAGCACTGTGTTAATATGTACATTTTCTGCCCTACCCTACATCATTATACTTTACAATAGTGTATCATCATCAACTGTGTGGGAGATATTCTTCATTAAAAGTACGTTGCTGGTTATATTTCAGCATATGGCTTACAAAAGTGTTAAATACATTACCTACATTGTACATCAAACAAATGACAGTTTCTCACCTTAGTACCTAACAATGACAGAATGCAAAACTACACTCACACTTTAACTTTCATGGAACCTCCAGGCAAATTTTATTGGGATGTGACAGCTGTTAACATTCAACATCAGGTCCAGTGATGGAAATGCAGTATCACTTCATAGTACTCACACTTATGCACACTATTTTAAATTGTTCTTTGCACATTGTGAATGCCTACTGCCTGGTTAACTCCACACTAATGACATAACTTTCATGGGAAAAAAATTCAGAAACATTTCCAACCAGTGGGCTAAAACTACCTACAAAGGGCCAAAATAGCCGCAGCTTACAGTAAGACTAAACAGGTAAGTGAAGAAATTTAATTATGCTAAGTGAAATTTATGTGTAATTAGAGTACCTGAAATAAAGGGGACAAGGGCAATAAGAGTAGGATGAGTAATTTACAAAGTGACCTGGATGGCATTATTAGTATTTTTGCAGTTACAAGTAATGAGTAATGGAATAATGGAACTATGTCTGATCATCCAGTACTAACCTTCGGCAGGTGGACATATGTTTATAATTTCCAGTATTTCAAGGTAGTTCACTACTTCTTCCCTTCGCAGACCTTATGTACATCATAATGCCCCTTATAATTGTGGCATTCTTTAATCATATAATTCACAAAAGTAGTCTGCATTACTAAGTCTCCAACTTGTACAGTGTCACATCAGGCAGGTTGGTACTGACCTGTCTGACTTGCCTTTATAGAATTTGCCACAATAATTCCTTCATTCACTGTGTTCCATAGATCACATTGAGGAGAATCTTCAGGGATGCGAAACAAGTCAAGACACACATTAACACAGGACATGGGCATCATAGAAACTTAAATCTGTACACTATACTAACATTAAATGATCACTCCACTGTTTAATGCTTTTCAACCTTATGTCATCTAAATTTAATTGAGTAAATTAGTAACAAAGCTGGTACTTTGAAAAACGCTGCTGCCCCTTGGGTTTATTATACAACTGCTGTTTATCTGTTATTACTGTAATAGCTTAATATTTGCTTGATTGCAACACTATTTTTTCAAAAGAAAATATTTCTACATATAATTTAGTCCTGTTTATAGTACACTATTACTTGTTATACAGCTATATAGCACAGACAAGCTATTTGCCATGTAGATACCAGAAATTTAAGCCTTGATATTCAGATAATTTGTGGAAAGAGTGGTTAATTAGAGATTGTGTATATTCCGCTCCTTCCCAATTCTGATGTGCTGTCCTTGTCATTGGACAAAACTTTCTTCCTTACATTTATCCATTTGTGTTTGGTGATGAGGGGGGAGTATTCATCAACAGATAATATTAATGGTATGTAAGAAATAATGAAAAGAGTCACTAATGACTCATTTTCCATTACCGTGGTACACCAGTGGTCCTTGCGTGTGATTTGTTACTTTTGGTTGTTTTAAGTGTCTCACTGCCATCGTATCTATTGGTTAATAATGGCCATTTTTAAATCTCATTAATCTTTTGGAATATTCCATCTTGGCCAGGGAGCATATGTTTAACAACATTTAAAACTACAGCAGCTTAGCAAATGTTTGATTTAACATTGGTACAAGCATAGTGCCCAATAGGCTTACAATTAACATGTTGACTGACTGCAGCAGCTGTTGTGGTCACTGTCAACCTTGTGGCAGTTGGTGTGTTATGGGAAGAGAAATTGTAGACTTGGGGTATCTGGGAGAAGATTGGTTTTAGAATTTTGCATCATCACATCAGTATTAACGTCACCAAATATTAAAATTTGATGGCTCTTATATAAAAATGCTACATTAACAGAATCTGCAAAAAAAGAAATACTGTTACAGGTTGCTACCTAATTAAAGAGGTTCATAAGCTATATAAATAAACTCAGAATATGGTACATGAGCACAGGAAGAAGCATGCCACTGCCTTAAATTCCTATAGACCTGATGGTTACAATCACTACTTCGTTAGCATAGTGTAAAATACTTAATTGAAATTGCAGACTGAGAATCATATGTAACCGGAACTATGTATGGTCATTGGAAAAATCATGAATTCATGTAAGCCCCCAGAGAGTGCAGATAAGCGTAGTATGTCCTGCACAACCCTCAGGACAATCAATATAGAGCTTGCTCAATTACTAGCCATAGTAATCAATGAATGTTTATCATTTACAGAATTCCTGAAGCTGGCACACAGAGTACCAGTAAAGGTGACCCAAAAATAGTGTCCAGAAATTAAGAAAAAGAGAGAGCAGTACAAGTCTGTAGTCACACAATTAGGAATGATAACCATTTTCAGTCAGTATGTGGTTTTATGGCTCAATGTAAAAGAAAACTGAGTGACTTTCGTCGTAAGGCAACAAACATATAATTATCTAGAAATACTAAGCTGCAAACTGTCTGGAACACATGACAGTTTCCCAATAGTTTTTCTAAAAATGTTCAGTACACTGCTTCAAGAAATGCTACGTCTGATGCCACGATTATTCAGAAGGGAAATTGCACAGGACTTGAAGCAGCCTCCTGATGGGAGAAAATAATATTGTTGTTCATCTTTTTTATGTCCTTTTGGAAATAATTTACTTATATGTTCTATTAAAAACTGTTATAATTAACTTTCTTCATGTGTAATGTGAGAAATTATTTAAGTCTGATGCAGTCTGTCCAGTCATGAAGTAAATGATACGTACCTAGTAATAAAGTATATATTGGGCAGGAACTTCTCTACCAGTGCTAATTCATGAAATAAATGAGTGAAATATATTATCTTAATTGTGTGACTCAGATCTTTTTTGATCAGTACTACTGATACCCCACCAGTTTTCATATTTGATCTAAAATAAACAGTTGAAAATCTAAAGCCAACTGGGTTACACATCTTGAATTTGTGTTCCATAACACATTGACTGCCTTGAGGCTGCCTGCAGGCTTGTTAAGCCGGTGTTCATTCAGGCACAGTACATCACACTACAATACTTCTGAAAGTTGTTCAGCTTTATTTATCACTGGCTGTATGTTTATGTGGAAGGAGGCCAGATATTCACAATATTTAACAGTTAATTGTAGCATAGGTTTATCATTACCTGATTGTGGACTGAAAAGATGGCTGTAATTTAACAGACTCACTTGAAAGCTTCGCCATCATTGCAAGTTCCTCTGGAAAAGACCTCATGTTCAAGAATATTGGCGGTTTTCTCAAATTTTGACACTTCAGCTTTGGCTAAAGTTAAATATTGGACACCCCTCCTCCCTCCCTGAAATCTTGATTGTGGTGACAGACTGATCAATCGCACAGCCTGAGGTCTAGGTTATTTCGGATGGTGACAATTTGGTTATGAATTGGCAACGCCAAGTAACATGAAAGTGGAAAAACTGATTGTGATTACAAATTGACCAATAGCGAAGCCTAATGTTTACATCCACGCCATACTGAAAAATGCAAGTGGGGTCTAATATGTAAGTTTGACCTCAACTTTTTCAATAACTTTGTTTAAGGCTAGTTTACCAGAGTAATTTTAGTGCTGCTCCTGTTTTTGTATATTGGTCCCTATTAGAACTACTTGAATTTTAGTGTCACATTACTGAAATGATGACAGAGTTATTTGTATTTAATGTTGATTTCCACTACTTGTTTCTTCATGTATGAGTCTTCTATCACGTCATGTTGATGTAGTATGTTCACAATTATGGTAGGCCTATTCATATGTATGAAGCCTTCTTGTATTCTTCTGAAGGAAGAGGATGCCAAATACAAATAGTTTCAGAAGATTTTTAGATATCTCTAGTCTCTCATACTTTTCTTTCTGAAGTATCTTTTTCTTTCTGAAGTATCAAGAAAAAGAACTTGATTGGGAAAGTTTCTCAAACTTTTCACTAACACAGTGTTATAAAATTTCTAAACATCTTATTCACAATTGCTTCTACATACACGCCTTCCCAATTTCATTGCAAAAAATTGTAACAACAGGAGAAGGATTTAGTTTGAAGAAGAAAACTGCAGTTAAATGCTACTAATGAAATGTTTCTGAAAATAGATGACAAGTATCTGTTTAAACAAGTTTATGTTACAAGCGCCAAGCTACTTTTATTTAAATGTGTGGTATACCTGTTAAATCAATATATGTTTTACAAGTGCTAGGCTATTGAAACCACTCCTTCATTGACAACGCTACATTTAGCACCAATTTATGTAATTTATGGATTGTAAGGCCTGCAGGATAATATAGGTCGGAGTATGAGATTTTTATGAATCGTTAATTCCAGTTATCTGCTGATGCTTTATTATTCTCTCGCACAGTAACGCTACTGTTATTTTCTAGTACCCTACAATCATTATACATAGTACAGACGTCGTCTATTAGATGGTAATTTATGGGCAATGTGTGTCTATGTAAATTACCGAGCCGTCTAGTTACCGGCGTCTATATTATGTATTGTGTTTTTTTTCTTTTTTGCTATAGTAATTGCGGGAATACTAGAAAATGACAATAACACTGAAATAAGCTAATTGTATAAAAGAATAATAAATCATCGGCAGCTAAATTAACAATTCATAAAAATGTCACTGTTTCAAATTTATGTAGTTACGATTCATGGAATGGTTCATTAAACAAATCAGAACTAAAAATTGGTCACATTTAACAAATAACACAATGAATGAGCATGTCTGCAAAAACAATTAATCCCTTTTGCACAATATATTACCACTAATTGCCCAAACTGTTATTCTTCACATGTTGGAATGCCAAGTTCCAGAATGATAAACAATGTGCCTGGGAGTAACGACACATTACTCGATTTCTATCGTCCATACTTTTCTCACTGTGCTGATTCTCAGAAAACTTGCCCGTGTAAATTCTTTACGTCTCTCGTAACTTTCTCATTTCACATGTTCGTGTAGCAACTCAACAAATGCAAGTAAAGTATTCACTAACGTTCTCTCCTTTAATAAACCTCACTACTTCGGAACAAAATATCTTTCGCCAAACCAGGGGTCTATCGAGTATCTAGGAAACTCTGCATACTTAACACATACGAGTACACCGCAACCTAAGGCGAACATAAGAAGAAATGATTTATTTTCTCGCTGCGTGTTAATTTCGGAAACGATATTCCGTCACAAAAAAAGTCTTCCCCAAAAGTTATAAATCCGTGTTCTCAATAATCAGTTATCGGGTATATTATTACTGTACAAATACGTATACAGGCGCTTAAACACTATTTAGTACTTACAAAACACACAAACAAGGGAAAGCAGAAAGTTGGAAGGAGTATATAGAGGGTCTATACAAGGGCGATGTACTTGAGGACAATATTATGGAAATGGAAGAGGATGTAGATGAAGATGAAATGGGAGATACGATACTGCGTGAAGAGTTTGACAGAGCACTGAAACACCTGAGTCGAAACAAGGCCCCCGGAGTAGACAACACTCCATTGGAACTACTAACGGCCTTGGGAGAGTCAGTCCTGACAAAACTCTACCATCTGGTGAGCAAGATGTATGAAACAGGAGAAATACCCTCAGACTTCAAGAAGAATATAATAATTCCAATCCCAAAGAAAGCAGGTGTTGACAGATGTGAAAATTACCGAACTATCACTTTAATAAGTCACAGTGGCAATATACTAACTCGAATTCTTTACAGACGAATGGAAAAACTAGTAGAATCCGACATTGGGGAAAATCATTTTGGATTCCATAGAAATGTTGGAACACATGAGGCAATACTGACCCTACGACTTATCTTAGAAGCTAGGTTAAGGAAGGGCAAACCTACGTTTCTAGCATTTGTAGACTTAGAGAAAGCTTTTGACAATGTTGACTGGAAAACTCTCTTTCAAATTCTGAAGGTGGCAGGGGTAAAATACAGGGAGCGAAAGGCTATTTACAATTTGTACAGAAACCAGATGGCAGTTATATGAGTCGAGGGACATGAAAGGGAAGCTGTGGTTGGGAAGGGTTGTAGTCTCTCCCTAATGTTATTCAATCTGTATATTGAGCAAGCAGTGAGGGAAACAAAAGAAAAATTCCATGGAGAAGATATAAAAACTTTGAGGTTCGCCGATAACATTGTAATTCTGTCAGAGACAGCAAAGGACTTGAAAGAGAAGTTGAACAGAATGAACAATGTCTTGAAAGGAGGATGTAAGATGAACATCAACAAAAGCAAACGAGGATAATGGAATGTAGTCGAATTAAGTCAGGTGATGCTGAGGGAATTAGATTAGGAAATGAGACACTTAAAGTAGTAAAGGAGTTTTGCTATTTGTGGAGCAAAATAACTGATGATGGTCGAAGTAGAGAGGATATAAAATGTAGACTAGTAATGGCAAGGAAAACGTTTCTGAAGAAGAGAAATTTGTTAACATCGAGTATAGATTTAAGTGTCAGGAAGTCATTTCTGAAAGTATTTGTATGGAGTGTAGCCATGTATGGAAGTGAAACATGGATGATAAATAGTTTGGACAAGAAGATAATAGAAGCTTACGAAATGTGGTGCTTCAGAAGAATGCTGAAGGTTAGATGGGTAGATCACATAACTAATGAGGAAGTATTGAATAGGATTGGGGAGAAGAGAAGTGTGTGGCACAACTTGACCAGAAGAAGGGATCGGTTGGTAGGACATGTTCTGAGGCATCAAGGGATCACCAATTTAGTATTAGAGGGCAGTGTGGAGGGTAAAAATCGTAGAGGGAGACCAAGCAGATTCAGAAGAATGTAGGTTGCGGTAGGTACTGGGAGATGAAGAACCTTGCACAGGATAGAGTATCATGGAGAGCTGCATCAAACCAGTCTCAGGACTGAAGACCACAACAACAACAACGATCAACACCGGTGTCACGTGACCGAAATCAGAGATGGCCGGAAGTCCCGAGAACGACTCACTGAGGCTGACATCTAGCGGCAGCACTTCATACTACATGATGTGACGTCACGATCCGAGGCAAGGGACGAAAGGAGAAAGACAGGCCGCGGCATGTGCTTCACGAAGGTAGATCTGAAGCTGCTCGATCACTCAGCTCAGCAGACGATATGCGTTTCTAAGCCTGTTAACACGCAGCTGGGCATGTACATATTAACAAGAATTGTATCTACTGCTGGAATCTGCTGTTCTGAAGTCTTACTGATTGACACTACTACAACAAAATTTAATATAATTTCAATATTCGATTTAAATGGTGCCTTGCCTTCCGTATCCGCCTTCCTTCCCCTACACAGCTCCTGTATGAACTGATCCCCTTCCCCCACCTCGTACTGTTCCTCCAACATCTCCACATCCGTTACATTGTCCGCAGGCTTGATCCCCCCACTCTCTGGTTTCCTCCTTCCTCTCCACTCCCCGCCCGTTGCCGCGCCTCTATCGCTGTATCCCTCCCTCTCTCCACCTCCACATCCTCCATCCCCTTCATCAGGGCAATTTCCAGCGCCTCCCCCTCCCGGATGATGAAGTTCGCTGTGACATCTACCCTTCCTTCCAACTACTACCTGGCCTTGTTCCCCCCCCCCCCTCCCCAGGGTCCTCTTTTTCCTCTCCCCTCCTTCTCCCAGAGTGGATTTTCCTCCTCCCCCCCCCCTGAGACCCTGCACCCCATCCTTGCCTCTTTCCTTCCCACATCCCTCACTACCTGGCCCTCTTCAGCGCGAACCCGCCCATCTCCCTCCCTCTCTTCCCCTCCCTTCTTCCGGTCTCCCTGATCTCCTTGTGCCTGGCAGATCCTCCGTTTTGATCATCGTCAGTGTGCCACGTCAGTTTTGTGTTTAGTGCTGTTTCTCCTGTGCGTCCAGAGGTGTGATTTTAATTGTGTGCTGCATTGAGGTTCGCTGTCAGTGTTTGTTATGTGCTACGCCATGCGTCAATACTTTTATGTTCCTTTCATACTGTGCCTTGTGTTCTTTTAACTGTCGCAGTGTGTGGTTTTTTGTGTGCGCTACTTTTTTACAGTTTTTATATCCATTTTACAGTCGCCCCTTGTTTTTTGTGTGTTGCCTTCCATGATGTTTCCCCCTTTTTTATATCTATGTTCACCACATTCTCTCCTTTGTATATTTTTAACTGTCTTCTATTGTTTGTTGTATGTCTTTTGGCTGAAGAGCAGCGCATTTGCTGCTGCCAGCCCACCCCAATGAGGAATTGAAATACAATAAAGAAAAAAAAAAGAAAAATTTAAATGATATAGCGACTTGTTTATAGGATTTAGCCTCTTCTGCCTAACTCCATCCATAATGCCAATTCCCACACCTTCTACCTCTCTGCAGGTGCGCCCCAGGGCTTTGTCCTCTCCCCTCTCCTCTACCTCCTGTACACGGCAGATATGCCCCAACCCCCCCTCCAGTACACCTCTTGCAATATGCTGATGACACTGCATTCCTCGCCCTCGCTCCTACCCTCCAACGGTCCCAACGCCTTCTCCAGAATCACCTTGACCTTTTTGCTGCATGGTGTAACCAATGGCTCCTGAAACTGAATCCTTCCAAGACCCAGGCAATCATCATAGGTCGTACCACTCGCTCCTTCCGGCTCCTGGATTTCTCCCTTACTGTCTGCGCACATCCTGTCCGCCTCACCCCCACCCTCACCTACCTTGGCCTCACCATTGACCGTCACCTCACCTGGATACCTCATCTCCGCTCCATCCAATCCAAAGCCCACAACTGCCTCCAACTCCTCAAACTCCTCTCTGGCCGGACATGGGGGTTGCACCCCTCTACCATCCTCCACACCTACAAATCCTTCATCCGTCCCATCCGCTGTTATGCCAGTCCTACCTGGATATCTGCCCCCCCCCCCAAATTCTATCAGTCCCTCCAAATCCTTGAGTGTCATGCACTCCGCCTCGCCTTCCGTATCCACCTCCCGTCCCCCACGCGGATCCTCTATGATCTCATTCCTTTCCCCCATCTGCTCCAATTCCTTGAACATATCCACATCCTCTACACCTCCCGCCGTCTTGAACCCCCTCACCCCCTGGTTGCTCCTCTCCTCTCGGATCCCCGCCCCCTGCCACGTCTTCACCGTTGTGTCCCCCCTACCCTCCATCTCTACACCCTCCATCTCCTTTCCCAAGGTGGCTTCCGTCAACTCCCCCTCCCGGATGATGCCCTCTCTCCCTCCATTTATCCATCCTATCAACTCTGATCCTCAATCCCCCTCCTTTCCTCTGTCCTTTCCCTGGGCTCCCTCTTCCCCCCCCCCCCCTTCCGTCCTGTTTTCTCCCCACTAAACCTCTCCCTACCTCCCTTCTCTCCCCATTCCTTTTGTATTCCCCTCCTCTGCCTACCCTACTCCCTGTCGTGTCTGCCCCCCACCCCTCTTATGGGTCCTCATCCTCCTTCAGCTCCTTTCCCGGCTCCCCCCTTCGCTTTTACTCTCCTTTCCCCCCTTTTTTTGTTTTCCTATCTTCTGTCCAGTTTCCCCCCACCTGCTCTCGACTGTGGTGTCACATTTGCCAACATTTTAGTGCAGTGTTCCAGTGACTATTCAGTGTTGTTTGTCTTTCTCGTGTTGCGAACAGAAACCATGCTGTCGCTAGGTGTGAATTTTATCTCCTTTGCGAACAGAATGTAACATTGCTGATTTTGTGAGAGATATTCAAAATATTATGACACTTTTCCAAAATCTGATTATCCGTAAATATTTCACTGCTGAAAACCAGAAATTCCTCATTATAGGACGTAGTTCGTCATCATATGATAGAGATTTTGTCCTTATAGATAGGAACAAAATATCCTTTCACGCTGAAAACTGGATTTCAGCCATTTCCAGCGCCAAGGACAGTAGATTCCTTCTCCATAAAACAGTACCAAAGGGTTTCAGGGACCTTAGCACACTAGACCACGGGATGTACATACGCTCATTCAGAATAATTGAGTACGTCTGGTTACAAATGTCACCTGACCACCCAACCACATTCAGGGGAAGGAAAATATCGTAACAATCAGCAACCGTGGGTTTGTCAAAGCATCACAAAGAAGCCTAAAGGTGCTAGAAAAAGAAACCTGCTGCTATACGTTTAAGTTCTCCATGTCCAAGATGCTACTCCAGGCGGGTGTAAAATGTATGTTCGCAGTGGAAAATAATAAAGGTTAAAATGAAGATTTGGCCCTCTCTGACTACCCACTGAAGCAGATCTTAGTATCTCTTAATCCTATAAATTACAATCTAAACATATATGGGTGATGAAGGCAACTAATCCTACTAAATGATAAACGCTGTTCCTGCTTATATATTTATTGTAGATTAAAAAAACCTTTATATTACAAAGTTTACATTCCCTAAGTAAAATTACTGATTAGTTGCCCAACTCTGCCCCTTAATATGACTGCGCGGTCAAAATATCAATAACACGAAATGACTGACACCATCTAGGTACCAAACACTAGAAGACACTACTTTCCAAGGTGATCTACGGTAGTGGGAACCTCAGTGGAAATAAACTAACGTGATCACATCTGTTTAGCTTTTATAGACCCAATTAGCCAAAGCAATTTGCGATTTCACCGTATATACTGCGTCCGGTGCGTCGAAGTGATGGTTCTCGTACTCGTCTGCGACAATGGAAGAACTCCTGCCACAAATAAACTCTTTCAAACACTAGGATGGCAGAAAGCGATCCTCTGACTAATATACTCTAGTAATGTCTTCTCCTCTCTGTGTTCTACAGACGAGAAACGCGAACTCCCGACCACAACGACGGAGTTCAGATAACATCTCAACGTAAGTATAGGCAGAGGAAGTGCTCTCAATTACTGAACGCTACGTACTCAATGACGACTTCCAACCTGGAGGTGAAGCCCAGAATCGTATAGGTTCGCAACAGTACAGTTCCTAACTGTTCTAACTATAAACTCTACTGAGAGCAAAGACAGCAAGTCCGTCTGTACCAACAAAAGCTGATATCAAACAACCGTCACACACAGGCGCTCACAACGGAAGACCACGTCTCTCCAGTACTGGCTTCCTAGCAAGGATTAGCTCCCCACCATCGTAATTCCTAAAACGAATCATATTCCCGAAACCACGGAATATTCTCCCTCTCTATAGATTCTTCCGAACGCCGACCAACCTTATTTTAGTCTTTTGTGGTCCAGCGCGGAAATTTTGCGAGGAAAAACCGATATTCGTACAATGGTACGCATCTGAGTAAAAATCGTTGGAAATAACCCAGCCTGCATGGTTTCCGAGATGATGCTTCCTCATTCCTGTCAGCTGCGTTCAAGATTTTCGTAGTTTCCGAAGTATAATCCTTCCCGACTAGCTACAAACCGGCCGGTCGCGTCTCTATTGTGCCCCAGTACTCAGGTGTCCCAACGTCTGTCTTGCTACTTCTGTGTTTAAGCAGGACCAACATACCTGTGTGGGCCTTCCACCCAGGGCGTGAGTTCCGTCTGCGTTTCGTTTCCACTGTTGTTCCAACCTCTACTAGTATGATAATAAAGACACTCTGTCACTTTTCATGCAATAAACGTTAACAATTATTTGCAAGGCGTATGTGACAATGTCAGTCTCCTTTAAATACTCATAAATACGATGTACTACCTATCAAATAATACCTAATGTGGTTGTAGATCATGGCAAAGTATGTGGATGAGTGCTTGTTAGGTGCGAAATTATAGCTACCTTACAATACTCCCACTTAACGAACTAACTGCATCTAACCAGTCTCAGGACTGAAGATCACAACAACAACGAACTATTTTGTACTAGGATTAGGTTACTGTTATAGTATTATCTCATCCAATACAAAATCATATGACCATCAATTGTCTGTACAAGCGAACTAATAAGAATATGAGGGCAGAGGAACATGTGAATTATGATACGTTCTCCTACAGTCATTCTGCATTCATTCATGGGTTTACTGCCATAAATTTACTGATTACATATTTATTATAATCTGTCTACCCCTTATTTTTGGAACAATGTTCCAAGACATGACAACATAACTAACATTACAAGAAATTTCTTTATCCCCTTTCAAAAATGGCAGTTCCCATCTTTCTTTAGACTTAAGGCCCACACCCTAAGACATAGGTTGAGGCAATAAATATTAAAGTATCCTAATCTTTCCAAAGTGTTCATCCAATAAATTACATGGTCTTCATTTAGCCATTGCTATTCAAAACAAGCAATTACATCAATTATTCAAAAGGTTATCTATTGTTCATTATACAAATATAAAAGTCTATGAAACATTCTGCATAATTCATAATTGGTCATATTTATGCTCTTGGCCTACATCACAAAAAAAACATCATTTCACAAACTGTTTGACCAAGTCTAGTGTTACACTAACGTGTATACTCTTTAAACATTTCCAAAATTTTATGTTCTAAAGCGTTCTTTGACGAACTGGATTTACATTTACTGTGACAACTAATATTTGTAATAAGAGTTCGATCGACCAGCAATTTTAACTAATGTGTTTGTTCACAATGTGTTAAATGTAATACATAAAAACATTAAAAACCCATAACATTAATAAAGACATGACAAACAATAATTTTACATAAATACATATACAAATACAATTCTGGAAATGCAGTGAGAACATTACATCATTATCAAAGATAATGTCAAACAATATTTTTACATGAAAACATACACAAATATTTTCTTAAGATTACCCTGAAAAATAAGTACAAGAAGTTTACATGATGACAGATATCGGAAACTGTTAGTCTGTGGGTGAAGCTGTTCAGTGTTCACAACATTATGCACCTTTTTTATCAAGAGTCACACACTGATTCGGATTTCACAACAAACTTTCATCTTCATTTGTGTACAGGAATGGAAGCTATAGTATTTTTTTTTCTTTTTAAGTTTAGGACGCAAAGATGATTTGAGATGGGATACGTTGCCTTTACAAGTCAGTCTTTGGACCCTTAGTCGATTGCTGATCTCGTCAGGTTACCAGTCTCTCGTAGAATTGATGATGTGGAAGGATCCTCGGATTATACAGCCAGGTAAGTGGGTGTGTGATTTGAAACAGCCAAGTTTTCGTCGAATTTGCACACAATGTGAGGGAGGTACAGTCAGGTAAGATCGTTATAGGTCACCTAGAGTTCTTCTGCGTCGGCTAAGAGAAGTGTAATTGTGCCTAGTCTTCATATATTCGTGTCGCTTCTTTCTCTTGATATAACTATTGCATTTTGGATGAGTATATCGGTAATTGTGACAAGTAGGTTATCTGTTTGGTGACACTATACATGGAACTTGAGTCGTGACTGTATTATGTGTACAATTGGATTATTTCGTCTCCATCGTGTAGTACAACAGTGGAGACAAGTCAGTAGTTGCCGTTTAAATATCACCTCAGCTGCGCTGGCCACATTACCTGGCGTCATTGTCTGCTGCCCGGGCGAGGTTTTCAGGCCTCTTATGAATAGCCCACGTCCTCATATTCACTGCAACATGACTGATGGCGCCCCTTGCTCCTGGACCGTTCCGTCCACTCATGGTGTTGTTGCTGTTAGTGTGTCACACAAAGTTTTTTTTGCGCCCCTGAGCTCACTAATGCCCACAATTAGTTTCCAATTTACAACAAATACTATACAATACATAACACAATTTATTGACATTTATGAAATATAAAATTTTAAGATGCACTCACTAGTGAGGTCATTTACCTTTACATTTGTTATTGTTCTATTTGTATTATTAGCCAACAGGTCGAAAGCCACACTCTTACCTATCGCCATCCCAACGACATCATCCACACCTCATCCTTCCTTCAGAAGGTAATTACTGATGCTGTGGAGTCCCATGTTCCAACTAAAACCATCCACCCCCACTGTCCCACTCTCCCTCCGTGAGCTATCCCCCTCCTCCGTGAATCCCGCCGCCTCTATCGCTCCTTCCTGCGCACTCGTGACAGGGATACACTCCAACGCCACCAGCAAATACAGCGACACATACGGAACCTTATTACAGCAAAGAAACGCTGGGACTGACGCCAGACCAGCACACGACTCAACACCACCCTCCCTATCAACTCCTCCAAGTACTGGACCGCCTTCCATCGCCTTACTGGTTCCCATTCCACTCCCCACTATCCCCTTCTCCATAACGACCGCCCCCTTCCTGACAACCTCAGCAAGGCCAACCACTTCGCTTCCCACCTTTCTGAGGCCTTCTCCATCCCAGGTGATCCCCACTTCGATTATTCTCTTTTCCCCACTATCATGGAATGTGTCGATACCTCGGTCGCTCCACTTGCTCCTATTCTCTAGCACTTGGGGCAGTTGCCCCCCTCTGACATCAGCACTCCAATCACAGCACAAGACATTAAACTTATCCTCTGGCCCAAATGCAACATGGCCCCTGGTCACAACTGTGTCACCGACTGCCACCTAAGAGAAAGGCCCTTTTCCTTCCTGACTGTCCTCGCCCATCTCTATAACGACATCCTCTCTACCGGCTTCTACCCTGACCTGTGGAAGACCTCCCGCATCCTCTTATTCCTCAAACCCAACAAACACCCTTCCGTCGCCTCTTCCTATCATCCAACCTGCCTCACCTCCATCTTCAGTAAGGTCTTCGAATACATCATCTCCCACCGTATCCATCAGCACCTTAATCAACACCATCTCCTCCCCCTTATCCAGTGTGGCTTCTGACTCTCCTTCTCCACTGCACACCAACTCCTTAACCTCCTTCAACTTTTGTCCCTCCAGCTTAACTCCCGATGTTTCGCTCTCGATCTCCAAAATGCCTATAACCGTGTATGGCATCCTGGTCTCCTCTTTAAACTCCAAACCTACGCCCTGTCTATCAATTTTGCCCATCTGGTTGCTTCCTTCCTCTCACACCATCCTTCCTATGTCACCCTCCACAACACCAACTCCTGTATCTTTTATCCCACTGCTGGTGTCCCCAAGGGCTCTGTTCTCTCCCCTCTCCCTTATCTCTTGTATGCAGCTGATATGCCCAAGCCACCCTCACCTGTGCACCTTCTCCAGTATGCTTATGACACCACCTTCCTGGCTCTCTATCCTACCATTCAATGGTTCCAACGCATCCTCCAAACCCACCTTGACCAGTTCACCACTTGGTGTAACCAGTGGTTCCTCCATCTCAACCCCTCCAAAACTCAGGCAATCATCAAAGGCCGCACCCGCCACACCTTCCATCTCCATGATTCCCACCTCACCCTTTATGGTCGTCCCATCCAGCTCACCCCCGCCCTGAGATGCCTTGGCCTCACCCTCGACCATCACCTCACCTGGACCCCTCACCTCCTGACCATCCAGCAGAAAGCCCATTCCCACCTTCATCTCCTGAAACTCCTGTCTGGCCGGACATAGCGATTTCATGCTTCCACCATCCTCCACACCTACAAATCCCTCATCCGTCCTACCGTCTGTTATGCCAGCATTGCCTGGATCTCGGCACCATCCACTTTTACAAGTCCCTCCAAATCCTCAAAGGTCATGGGCTCCACCTTGCCTTCCGTATCCGCCTTCCTTCCCCCACACGGCTCCTGTATGAACTCATCCCCTTCCCACACCTCCTCCTTTTCCTCCAACATCTCTGCATCCCTTACACTGTCTGCAGGCTTGATCCCCCCACCCCCTGGTTTCCTCCTTCCTCTCCACCCCCACCCATTGCCGTGCCTCTATCGTTGGATCCCTCCCTCTCTCCACCTCCACACCATCCATCTCCTACATCAAGGCAATCTCCAGCGCCTTCCCCTCACGGATAATGAACATCGCTGTGACATATACCCTTCCTTCCAGCTATAACCCATCCTTGTTCCCCCCGCCCCAGCGCCCCATTTTTCCTCTCCCCTCCTTCTCACAGAGCGGATTTTCCTCCTTCCCCCTGAGACTCTGCACCCCATCCTCACCTCTTTCCCTCCCACATCCCACTCTCCCTGGCCCTCTTTGGCATGCCCCCCACCAATCTCCCCCCTCTCTTCCCCTCCCTCCCTTCTTCCCTTCTCCCTCATCTCCTTGCACCTGGTGGATCCTCCATTTTGATCATCATCATCAGTGTGCCACATCAATGTTGTGTTTGGTGCTGTTCTCCTGTGCATCGAGAGGAAGCACGCCAGGGGCTGCCTTACAACTCTGAATGGGCGGCGGTTAGACGGCAGGGTTGGAGACCATTGAGTCAACTGCTGACACATCCTGACATCGTCACAACTCCACAGCCGTACAAGGCCGACACACAGCAGTGCTCTGCATAGGTCGCTGAGGCAGCCATTCCGCGCTAAGCCATTTTGCAAACAGCGAAATGGTGTCCTCAGTATTGTGGGACCCAGTGATGGAGATTGAGAGGAACGGGGGCGCTGTAGCTGGAAATAATAAATACGGCGTATCCTGACAGTTTCCATTCTTGTACAAAATTCCTCTTCAGTAGTGTTAGAGGCCCTTTCCTGTTCCTTATCTATATAAACGATTTGGGAGACAATCTGAGCAGATGTTGCAGGTAGTTTGCAGACAACGCTGTCGTTTATCGACTAATAAAGTCATTAGAAGATGAAAACAAATTACAAAGCGGTTTAGAAATGATATCTGAATGGTGCGAAAATTGGCAGTTGACCCTAAATAACGAAAAGTGTGAGGTCATCCACATGATTGCTGGAAGAAATCTATTAAACTTCGGTTACATGATAAATCATTCAAATCTAAAGGCCATAAATTCAACTAAATACCTTGGAATTACAGTCACGAAAAGCTTGAATTGGAAGGAACACATAGAAAATGTTGTGGGGAATACTGCTGCACAGTGTAGGATCCTGACAAGATAAAATTGATGGAGTACATCGAAAGAGTCGAAAGAAGGCAGCACGTTTTGTATTATCGCGAAAAGTGGGAGAGAGTGTCACTGAAATGATACAGTATTTGGGCTGGATATCATTCCAACAAAGGCATTTTTCGTTGTGCCGGAATCTTCTCACGAAATTCCAATCACCAACTTCCTCCTCCAAATGCGAAAAATTTTGTTGAGAACGATCTACATATGGAGAAACGATCACCACGATAAAATAAGGAAAATCAGATCTCGCATGGAAAGATATAGGTGTTCGTTCTTTCCGCGTACTGTATGAAACTGGAATAATAGAGAATTGTGAAGCTGGTTCGATGAACCCTCTGCCAGGCACTTAAATGTGATTTGCAAAGTGTCCATGAAGATGCAGCTGTAGATGTAGAAGTGTCAGCCGCCCTGCTCACAATGAAATGCCAGCAGCAACCAGACCTCGATGCACACAGCTGCAGTAAAATATCCAAATGTCTCTTCATAAAGGAACAGGCTGGCAGTGTGAAGAACCTTGTCGACACACATTCCCATCTGTCTAGTTTGGCTGATCTATGTTAACAGGCCACTGGAAGAGCGAGGTACTGTCTTTTACGTTCGCAAACAACTCAACAATAAAAACGTATGGCAGACATCACCAAAATATGGTCATGGACTGCGCCTCACATTCGTGTTGACTGTGGCTGATGTCAACAACCCAATCCCAAGTGCGGATTTCGACGACCACTACAACTTATAAGCAGACATCCCAAACGCCCAGCTGATTGATTTGACGACAAATCTGCAGCTCAGTGACAGCCAGCAGTAGGAGGACAAGGGTGGCACCAACGCGTTTTCTTTTTTTAGTGCAGATTGCCTACATCAGTGGCAGGTATCCACTCAGGTGCAAACCTTTTGTTCTCATGTGATTGCCAAGCCATTAACTTATTGTTCCCCTTTGATTAAGTAGTCCTTAACCCATTGTTCTACTAAAAGGATCTTTCCTTTTGATTGACAGGTCCTTAACCTATTGTTCTGCTAAAAGGATCTTTCCTTTTGATTGACAGGTTCTTAACATATAGTTCACCTGCCCTCTCCCCCCCCCCCCCCCCCCCCCAGGAAACATCCAGGCCTCGCTGCTACGGATACACTTCCAGGTCTCACTTAATGAAATAGCCCCTCTTACTAATATCACTTTGATCGACTACTTAATTATATTGATCAATTAATTAACCTCTCCCCCCCTGGTAAACCCATTCCTCTGCCACCCCCCCCTCCTGGAAATTGGCAGGAAAAGACTCAGTTGATTGGTCATTTGGAAGGAATTCGATTGCAGTGTGTGGAATATTGTTCAGACAATTTAGACAATGTATAGAATATTGCTTAATTATTTATAGCAGTTTAAGGAATATAGTTCATTTATTTAATTAAATTTTTTTCCAAAAATCGATTGCAGTGTATGGAATATTGTATAAACAATTTAGACAATGTGTGGAATATCGTTTATTTAAACATTTATTGGGATTCAAGGCAGTGTATAGAATATAGCATATTTATTTATTTAAAGAATTTTTCAGGAAATCGATCCCGCCGATTCCACCACTCCCACTCCCCTCGCCTACCTGAAAACTGGCGGCTCTGTGGTGCAGAGGAAGGATCTCACAAAGGGAAATTCAAGTTTACATTGTTTATTTATACAAAAAAATCAGTTAGTGTGGGCTGGATTACTCTTGCTCACCATTCTCTGCTGTTTCGAAAGCTCCAGGTATGGCAAGAAGTAATTAAATCGATCGCCTTTCTTTTTATTACAGTCGTGCAAGGAATACTGTCATGGAACTCACATGACACATAATTACACAGTAAAAATCGATAGTGAAGCATGCACCGTCTACTGTCCGCTCTCCACTGAACCACACATAGCATCACCGAACACGTTCCCAGGAGTTGGGATTCATTGGCGGCCCCCGCAGAGCGACGACGCGGCCGTCAGCCGCTGAACTACACAAGGGTGTCAGTTTAGGTCCCACAATCATGAGGCGACAGCATCCCTTTCATACGTGACACCTGAGAAATACCTGCCGAAAGAACTGTCTACCTAGACACTGTTGCTGGTGCGATAATGCATAGCCCTTGTACCTGCAGTCCAGTGTGATGTTCGTGTAGCAGATCACCTTCAGCAAGATGTTTGCATAGCGGCTCATCCTCGTAGGTGCAGCTAAAAAGTTGTCAATGTTATACTGACGTCACACGTCTATGTAAATAACAGCCAAGTGTCCATCTGGGTGTGCTACAGAAACTTTTGCAATGCTCCCCAGAATGACACAGGGTGGATTCTTCCTAGCAATACTAACGGGACAGCACGTCAGTCCCTTCCAGAAAATCTTAAAGTCTCGCAGAAATACTTAACGATAGCTTTTGTTGCTGTTGTTGGAGCTTTCATGAAGTCTCAGCTTATCTGTGTAGATATTCTTGTCCTAACGGAACCTGCTTACGAGAACACCCCAAAATAACATCGACTGAATTCTTCCTTAAGGTCCTAATGATGCATCATGTGTTCCCTTCCTGGAAATCGTGACGTCTTCTTTTCAACATACGTCTCAGAAACAGTATATGTTATCACTGCTAAAACCCTTCCTCATGTATGTGCACACTCACGAAAGAGAGCACTGTCTAATCACAGCTAGGGAAAGCAGAACAATTACGCAAACAGAATTCAAAGCACTGTCCTACAGAAGAGAAAAATGGCGGGAATTTTCGATGTCCTGCAGCTACTGGTCTGGAGATGTCCTAAGGCTTGATGAGTGACAGCATCCCCGCGAGAGATGGATGGTCTACTTCAACTTGTATTTGAACACTTGCTTTCTCAGAACTTTCCATAGATACCTTGCCTCCATCTTGTTCAAACCAATTTGTAGAGGCTCCTGTGGCTTAGCACATAGGATGTCTTATGAATGAATGGAGTATTCTGATTGGCTCTTACTGAATTTACCCACCAAATTACTGATGCTGCCGGTGTGGGAGCACCGCCCGCCATTTTTTTCTGCAGACGAGATTTTCAGCACCAAAACTATTTTGTATAGATCGCCATTTTGCGCTGACAGTTAAACCCCGCAATAGTGGTATACAGATCATCAAATACATTGCACGTACTCACTGTGCTGCTGTGTAGTGCTGAAACTGCCACCATAAACGCGGCCCATGTCCGCAGCTGCAGAAGAACATGTTAGCCAGAGAGAGGCCAGCCGGCCGTGAATATCCCTGGAGGATCTGAGAGGTAGGAGTTAAAACGCTACCAATAGTCCTAGCGCCAACACTCGTCGTAATGAATCTTCTCAAATTTTCCACAGAGTGTACATGTGAAACACACAGCTCGATGGCAACTCAATGCAAACATGGTATTGGTTCACTGTTCACCCATCCAGAGGGAGCTGCGAGACAAATCTTCATAAGCCAGAAGCTTTCTCGGATTCTCTGAACTGGCGTGCAAAGGATGGGCAAGCCCCAGCTCAGAACAAAGGCATCCACTGAGATGCTGTTCCCGGCCCCGACCTGCTTGCTTGCTGCTGTGGTTTTTTACGGCCATCTCCAGACTCACAAGCATATTGGCAACCAGGCACATATTTACCAATGTAACTACAATTAAATATTCGGACTGCTGCCGCAGTCTGACACTGAGGAATGTAATGAAAATGTCTCTTCTTGGCGGCTGTGGTTCTGGAACGAATTTCAATATTTATAACGCACATGCACATATACAGAAAACAAAGCAAACGCGCTGCAAATGTGGAATATGTGGGTGTAGACGACTGGATTCAATCCGCTGCAGTGCTGTACTACGAGGGCTATCCACAAAGTACATTACGTTTTCGTTTGTGTCCGTTAGGGGCGGGGCTAGCGCGGCCATCTTGGTGTCATGGCATTCCGCCGCTCAGTCGGCATCCTGCCGTGCTAGTGAAAGGTTTGTGCTGTACTCCGTTGAGTTACTGTGACGGTTTGAAATGTCAGCGTTAATTGAAAATGCCGCGAAGTGTGAAGTGCATGCTGTAATAAGGTTTCTGACTGCAAAAAACTGTACACCGATAGAAATCTATCGGCAGATTTGTGAAGTGTATGGGGACAACATAATCACTGAAGGTGGAGTGCGTCAATGGGTCATAAAATTTAAAAATGGTCGAACTAACGTTCACGACGAAGAGCGAAGTGGAAGACCCAGCATAGTGACTGCCGAACTTGTCGAGAAAGTCGATGCCGCGGTCCGTGAAACCCGTAATTTCACAATAACGGAACTCTCTATGAGTTATCCACAAATTTCACGAAGTTTGTTGCACGGAATCATTACCGAAAAGCTTGGTTACCACAAGTTTTGTGCAAGATGGATACCAAAAACCTTGACAGAGATTCACAAAAATCAGCGAATGTCTGCAGCGTTAACGTTTTTGGACGCTTACGAGAAAGATGGCGACTCATTACTCGATCTCATCGTTACTGGTGACGAAACATGGGTTAAGCATGTGAACTGCGAGACAAAATTGCAGTCAATGCAGTGGGGGCACACAAATTCCACCCAAAACCCTAAGAAATGCATGCAGACAATGTCGGCAAGGAAGGTGATGGCGACTGTCTTTTGGGACAAAAAAATGGTTCAAATGGCTCTGAGCAGTATGCGACTTAACTTCTGACGTCATCAGTCGCCTAGAACTTAGAACTAATTAAACCTAACTAACCTAAGGACATCACACACATCCATGCCCGAGGCAGGATTCGAACCTGCGACCGTAGCATTCGCTCGGCTCCAGACTGTAGCGCCTAAAACCGCACGGCCACTACGGCCGGCTTTTTTGGGACAGAAAAGGTGTGATTTTTGTGGATTACCTGAAAAGAGGCACTACAATAAACTCTCGAAGGTATTGCCAAACTCCGCACAACCTCAGAAGAGCAATACAAAACAAGCGCAGGGGAAAGTTGGGCTCAAAGATCTTGCTGATTCACGACAACGCCCGAGCCCACACGGCAAATGCCACTCGTGATGTTCTCGAATCTTTTAAGTGGGAGTTGTTTCCTCATCCGCCGTACAGTCCCGACCTGGCACCGACCGACTTCCCAGCAATGAAGAAGTGGTTGGCTATGCAGCGTTTTGATGACGACGCACAGCTTCAAGAAGAGATAACCACGTGGTTGAAGGCGCAGGCGGCCGAATTTTACGAGGAAGGAATTTCCAAGCTCGTCCACTGCTACGATAAGTGCCTTAATTTAAATGGCAACAATGTAGAAAAGTGGTATTTAAGTGTGGCTTCTATCTGTATATAATAAAAAAATTCCAATTCTTTACTTTTAATTCCAAAACGTAATGTACTTTGTGGATAGCCCTCGTATGCCGCCCGATCAGAAAAATAGTGCATTTTGCTCTTGGTGTTGGCAGCTGTACTACATTTACAAGCTATTTTAGAACACGGAACGACAAGTGATGTTGTGATCGTATGGGTAGAAGTCACATAAAATCGATAGAACTACGAAAAATCGTGGAAAATTGAGGGAAAATACACCGAAATGTGGGGAAATTGAGGAAGCACTTGCGTGTCTTCTGGTTGGCTCAGAACAATTCTTGTACATGGGAACAAGTACGCGACAGCAAGAAGAATCCGAGAGAACGTCAACATGGAAGCGAAGGGAACCAGGGAAACTGTCATTTTTCCTGTCGAGGCAGCACTCTACTGTATGTCTATTGAGGTAACAGAGAAACACGCGAGTTGATTACTGTATTTGACGCTTTTCAGGAAAACAGAGTACCATCTGCCTCTAAACTTACATGCATCTGCGTTAAAGGATAACAGAGAGTGATCGGTTGAGATGGGGCTGTAACGAGGTATGATTTAATGACAGAATGAAGATGCATTCTAGAGAAGGGGAAGGAGATGTTGCTGCAGGTCATTTGACCATTTTTTCCGCTTTCTATCAGGATGCGTCAGTCGTGTGACAGCCTGAATTCGACTCATATACAACCACATGGTCTGTGTGTGACTTAGAGCACTGTCTACTTGCGATCGTTAACAGCAAACCTCTCAGTCATTAGAGGATTTCCATCTCATGTGTGACGAAACGTGACCATCTTGTTTCATGAACGACGATTTATGTGACATACTCCATTCCCCTGTCGCATCTTGGGTATAAAATGGAGACTTCAGTTCCATATCTAAGGTGATTCTAAGTTAGTTACAGGTGTATGTAAGGTACTTCAATCCCCGTGTGTACACCAGCTTGACAGATCTCCTGTTTACAGAGTTAGTGGCGGAATGACGTGTGATTTCACATGTCAAACGCCTCTGGTATGAATTTATCTCTTTCCTTGAAAGAGATATTCTCTGTTACTAACGATCATTTCATAAAGGACTGATGAGAGAATAGCGTAATTTCCGAACCGTTACCTGGTTTTAAATGCAGAAACGTGTAGCCTTTTGAGTGTGTGTGTTTATGACCCCTCTTACCAGTACCCTCCTGGCACTGATCCCAGACAGTAGAACAATACTTTAAAACTGATAGCGTAGTTCATTTACGTAAAATGCTTCGAACTCCATCTGTCTGGAGCTCCATCAAACATAAAGGCCACTCATTTCTTGTTCTTCTTAACCATTTGCTATTACATCACAACACTTTCAAATCTGCTACTGCACGCCGATAAGGGGTGCTAATCTCCTCAACATGCGTGCATCTGGAGAAATCTTGTGCACTTGGATGGGGGAGGACTCGGAAAGTTCCATTCATTCATGCGGAACGTAACTGCCTACTTCTGGTCAGCTGCAGATTGAATCAATTACGGTGTTGCAGGGCGGGTTGGTCAAAGACAGTGCGAGGGGATCTTTCAGAGTCTAATTTTACCCTAAGACTGCGAGAATGCCCTGTGACTCCCATCTGCCTAGAGACAGATCATAAATTATGCACTATGCTCGAGGTGCTAGAAATATGTAGATCACTGTCTGGGATACTTTCTTTGGACATTTGTGGTAAATTCCTATGGGACCAAACTGTTGAGGTCATCGGCCCCTAGGCTTACACACTACTTAATCTAACTTAAACTGACTTAAACTAACTTACACTAAGGACAACACTCACACCCATGACCAAGGGAGGAGTCAAACCGTCAATGGGGAAAGCTGTTCGAACCGTTGCAAGGCGCCTCAGACCGCACAGCTACCCCACACGGCCTGGTATACTTTGATAATGTATATGTTTGAGAATTAACAATGAATGGACGACTGCACAGTCATCTATCTACACTCGGAATGATACTTGCAAAGTAGAGAAGGGGCAGTTTAGGGATCAAACTGAAATTGGCAAACATGCTGTCATATCATTGGTCCGTGTTTAAATTAGTGTAATATTGCTAAAATTGTTTACACTATCAACTGTGATGCTTATTATTACAGTACAACGACAGTGTCTTTTCCATCCCATCCGTCCCCTGATACGCTGTTGGTTACCACATAATGATTGACTGACATCACTTTTTTGAGATGGAGAAAGAGTTTTGGTGGAGGGTCAACACCTTCTGGACATGGCGTGATTGCTCACATGTCTGCAATATGAGGAATCGGTCGATATGGAATGCAGAGCCATCAGCTATCCCATCACTGTGACAGATGAGTTTAAATGTAGAGGCCGTCAATCAGCTTTGGACAGCAGTTTGCAAGCTCTCCACAATGAAGCAGCACTCTCCCATTATCCTTATGTTGTGACTGTCTTTTATTTAAAATCATCCAGTGTGCGTGTGTGTTATGGTAGCAGCAGCAGCAACAACATGATTTACATGGTGTGACACCTAGTTTTCTGTGAGAGGTAATGGAGCACAATGTGGTAATGTCAGTTTAGAATCTGACCTCAAAGTCGTGGCGGCAAAGACAAAATGTACAACGGTGTACAAAGCGTGTTACAACAGAAAAAAAATGTTTCAAACAACGACACAGGGAACCTCTCTTGGGACTGACAGTATAGTCTGTGGCCTACAGTCACCCACCTCCTCCTACAGTATGGGCATTGACACTCTACACTGGTCTGTGCAATGGATCAATACCTGTATATTTAATAGGATCGCCACATGTACTTGTTGTCAGCACACAGTCGATATTTGTATCGATATGTGGAAAGAGGGAGATGCAGTAAAAATCTTATCAAGTTCTCTATCGGATGAAGTTAGCTTTTAAAGTTCGTAATTTCTCGCTGTTGTATGGTACAGAATAACAACGATAAAGTTTTGGGGTGACAGATGTGAATGGATCCTGAGGGACATGGATCCGCTTCGGACTGCAGTACCTGTATCCAGTTCGAAGATGCACCACAATGCAGAAGCAAACTCCTCGTCCTTCTCCCAGTTCCCATATTGTCTTTTATACTACCTCATGTTGCAGGACTAGGCTTCATTTGGCGCTGACCTTACACATCATACACTGTTGTCGGAGCTATGACAACATGTTCCCACTTCCACCGAATGGTCAAAACAGGGTCCTGTCACACTAACTCAGGTCACTCTGTTTTTACACAGGTTACTGAAGGTGGTAGATACAGCTCTCACCGACTTCTGCTCAGTTCTGACTTAAATTGGAACAATCACATGCATAAAGCTGCAGTAATGGCAGCAGTTGCAAGAGGCATAGGGACTGCCTAAAAAGCCACGTTGGGATTTTACTGTTAAGACAGGTTCGAAAAAGGTGACTCGTTTTGTGATATGAGAGTACCACAAATATGATTAACTGGTGGCTGTAATCATCAAAGAACTTCTCCATAGGATTCAATGCAGGTATGTGGTTGAATGGAAATACTTAATTCCAAATCGCAAACAGCATTTCTACCAGAGAGTGTAACTCTACAGATCTGAAAAGCCTATGTACATTTCTTACGACCTCAGTCAGCACACCATCTTCTGTTTGCTATTATTCTTAATCAATCATCGCCTATAACTCAGTGGATATATCGCAGAACCTCTGACATGGCATAGAGACAGAATGCATTACAAATACTGGAAAAATATCTAGCGGCGGCATGAGGGAGTTACAAATACCGGCTTCATAGCGCATTCCTTAGCCGAATCACTTTCTAAATTTGGTGATTTTATAACGTGGTTGCACCGTCGGCGACGCGTAACCGCACTGTTGGTCCGATAATATACACTCCGGTGATCACCATATTCAGTGTCGCGGCACTTGTCCGGAAAAACCACGTTATTCGGAGGTAATGCCATACCTCGATTTATACGGCTTGTATAGTATAGAAAATGACTATGTCCAGTCGAAAGAAGGGTATGGATTTGACGTGGAATACTGTGATAGCAAAGGGAGTGGAAGATTCTTTTTTTACTTGGAAAAGTATGTCAAGTCATAAGAATGATACAGATATCTCTATTTCCTGAGACACAGCCATCAGCAGGGGGTATTTCCGATACTTCACTCATTCTCGAATGTCGTTCAACAGAGACCGCAATCGTAATATTAAATTGTAAATATAGCATTCAAATATGTATGTAGCCAGTTTCCTAGGACGATTCTGTCTGGGGTGTATGGCGTGCGGCGGCGGTGGCCTGTGCCGGAAGTGATCCATGTATCTGGCTACCGGCAGGAGCTGTCCGAATGGAAGGGCCTGTTGGTGTGCAGGAATGTAGATGACCTGACAGCTTCGTCCTCTAGACGCCTGAATAGTGAACTAATACTCAGTATGTATTGGACAGCTTTCGTTATGGCGTGTGTTCTCCATAGAAATTTCACAAGATTTAACATGGACTTGTGTTTGCGCTGGACCATTATTCCCTCCCATGTAAATTATCCAGTTGCATGCTTCTGCACATTTCCCGCCTTTATTTAGCTGAGAGAACATCAATTGTGGTGTGTGCAAATAGCAGTGAAAGACGGGTCGAAGACACGTTTGCTGGTTCTCTAAACATGAGAAACACGTTAGTTGATTTTGTTAATTATAGGGATGATTTGGAATCTCTTATATCACCGACATCGGTATTCGCTAGTGGAAATATCGGTTTATATTTTTCGAGTTTTCACTTGAAGGTTTTCACAGACGGGATAAGTTTCTAGTTCTACATCTACATCTACATCTACATTTATACTCCGCAAGCCACCCAACGGTGTGTGGCGGAGAGCACTTTACGTGCCACTGTCATTACCTCCCTTTCCTGTTCCAGTCGCGTATGGTTCGCGAGAAGATCGACTGCCGGAAAGCCTCAGTGCGCGCTCGAATCTCTCTAATTTTACATTCGTGATCTCCTCGGGAGGAATAAGTAGGGGGAAGCAATATATTCGATACCTCATCCAGAAACGAACCCTCTCGAAACCTGGACAACAAGCTACACCGCGATGCAGAGCGCCTCTCTTGCAGAATCTGCCACTTGAGTTTGTTAAACATCTCCGTAACGCTATCCCGCTTACCAAATAACCCTGTGACGAAACGGGCTGCTCTTCTTTGGATCTTCTCTATCTCCTCTGTCAACCCGCTCTGGTACGGATCCCACACTGATGAGCAATACTCAAGTATAGGTCGAACGAGTGTTTTGTAAGCCACCTCCTTTGTTGATGGACTACGTTTTCTAAGGACTCTCCCAATGAATCTCAACCTGGAACCCCCTTACCAACAATTAATTTTATATGATCATTCCACTTCAAATCGTTCCGTATGCATACTCACAGATATTTTACAGAAGTAACTGCTACCAGTGTATGTTCCGCTATCATATAATCATACAATAAAGGATCTTTCTTTCTATGTATTCGCAATATATTACATTTGTCTATGTTAAGGGTCAGTTGCCACCCCCTGCACCAAGTGCCTATCCGCTGCCGATCTTCCAGTATTTCGATGCAATTTTCTAATGCTGCAACTGTTCTGTATACTACAGCATCATCCGCGAAAATCCGCATGGCACTTCCGACACTATCTACTAGGTCATTTACATATATTGTGAAAAGCAATGGTCCCATAACACTTCCCTGTGGCACGCCAGAGGTTACTTTAACCTCTGTAGAAGTCTTTCCATTGAGAACAACATGCTGTGTTCTGTTCGCTAAAAACTCTTCAATCCAGCCACACAGCTGGTCTGATATTCCGTAGGCTCTTACTTTGTTTATCAGGCGACAGTGCGGAACTGTATCGAACGCCTTCCGGAAGTCAAGGAAAATGGCATCTACCTGGGAGCCTGTATCTAATATTTTCTGGGCCTCATGAACAAATAAAGCTAGTTGGGTCTCACACGATCGCTGTTTCCGGAATCCATGTTGATTCTTACAGAGCAGATACTGGGTTTCCAGAAATGACATGATACGCGAGCAAAAAACATGTTCTAAAATTCTACAACAGATCGATGTCAGAGATATAGGCCTATAGTTTTGTGCATCTGCTCGACGACCCTTCTTGAAAACTGGAACTACCTGTGCTCTTTTCCAATTATTTGGAACCTTCCGTTCCTCTAGAGACTTGCGGTACATGGCTGTTAGAAGGGGGGCAAGTTCTTTCGCGTTCTCTGTGTCGAATCGAAATGGTATCCCGTCAGGTCCAGTGGACTTCCCTCTGTTGAGTGATTTCAGTTGCTTTTCTATTCCTTGGACACTTATTTCTTTGTCAGCCATTTTTTCGTTCGTGCGAGGATTTAGAGAAGGAACTGCAGTGCGGTGTTCCTCTGTGAAACAGCTTTGGTAAAAGGTGTTCAGTATTTCAGCTTTACGCGCGTCATGCGCTGTTTCAATGCCATTATCATCCCAGAGTGTCTGGATATTCTGTTTCGATCCACTTACTGATTGAACGTAAGATCAGAACTTCCTAGGATTTTCTGTCAAGTCGGTACATAGAATTTTACTCAGTGGTTTACAGTACCCTGCATGTCGCTAAGGTTTTGGGTTTCCAGGCAAATAATTTCCAATCTATATCTTCTGAACTATACCGTCCATGCGAAAATTCTATGTAAGTGATATTGCTATGTACTTGATATCGAGAAGTATCGCGTAAATGCCATAATATACTGGCAAACAACGTGAAAATACGTGTGTTCTTGTAATTCCAAAGATGGGTGTAGAAAGCAAGCAAGCAGGTCAGGACCAAAACAGTGACGCCTTTGTGCCGAGGGGAATTGACCCAGCCTTTGTACTGAAGTCTTCGTGGTACATATACATGTGTCTGGTGGTCGCTACTGTGTGTCCCATCATGAGGGAGATATAGACTCAACACATCAATAGCCGTAAGGGGAATGAAAGATCTTTTTTACATGAAAAATTATGTGCGATATAGATATAGAGATTCGTTCCAGAACTGCGGCTGTCAAGAGGAGAAATTTCCAGTACATTGCTCGGAGTCAGATTGCAGCAGCAATCCTAATATTTAATTACAGTTACACTGATAAAAATGTGCCTGGTTCCCAATATTCTTGTGAGTCTGGAGATGGCTGTAGAAAGCACAGCAGCAAGCAAGCAGATCGGGGCTGGAAACAACTTCTCAGCGGATGCTTTTGTTCCGAGCTGGGACTTGCCAATCCTTCGGTTCAGAGAGTCCGAAAAAGCTTCTGGCTTATGACGATTTGGCTCGCAGCTCCCCCTGGATGGGTGAATAGTCGCCATCAGGAACGCATGTGTCACGTGTGTACTCTGCAGAAATTTGAGAAGATTCAATATGACGAATGTTTGTGCTGGGAGTATTGATGGCAATCGAACTCCTACCACTCAGGTTCTCCTGGGATGCTGGGTCATCCACAGAAGGCCAGCCTCTCTCTGGCTGTTGCGCTTCTGCAGATGCAGTCATGGGCTGCGTTTATTGTGGCAGTTTTCCCCATCAGCACTGCACAGCAGCACAGTGAGTATGTGGGACGTATTTGACGATCTGTAGATCTCTTTTGCGGGGTTTAACTGTCAGTACAATATGGCGATCCACACAAAATAGTTTTATCGTTGAAAGTCACGTCTGCAGAAAAAAGTGGCGGGCAGTGCTCCCACAAAAGCAGCATCAGTAATTTGGTGGGTAAATCCAGTAAGAGAAAATCAGAATACTCCATTCATTCACAAGAAGTCCTTTTTGCTGGGGCACGGGAGCCTCTACAGATTGGTTTGAACTAGATAGAGGCAAGGTATCTACGGAAAGTTCTGAGAAAGCAAGTGTTCAAAGACAAGTTGAAGCAGACCATCCATCTCTAGTGGGGACGCTGTTACTCATCCGCCACTGTGGCCTTAGGACATCTCCAGACCATTAGCTGTAGCACATCGAAAATTTCCGCCAGTTTTCTCTTCTGTAGGACAGCACTTCGAATTCGGTTTGTGTAATTGTTCTGATTTCCCCTGTCTGTGCTTAGACAGTGCTCTCTTTCCATACAACAAGAATGCTTTTATGATTAACGGTGTTTTCATGAGCGTGCACAGACATGATGAAGGCTTTTAGCAGTGAGAACGTTTACCGTTTCTGAGCCGCGTGTTGAAAGCAGGACGTCTCGATTTGCTGGAGGCGAACGCATGATGCTTCGTTAGCAGCAGCAGGAAGAATGCAATCGGTGTTATTTTGGGCTATTTTCGTAAGCAGGTCCTGTTAGGACAAAAATATCCATGCAGAGAAGCTGTGACATCATGAAAGCTCCAACAACAACAACAAAACTGACCTTTAACTGTTTCTGCGACAATTTAAGATTTCCTTGAAGGGACGTACATGTAATGGACGTACTGTCCCATTAGGATCGCCAGGAAGAAAACATCCTGTGTTATTCTGGGGAGCATTGGAAATGATTTCTATAGAACATCCAGATGGAGTCTTGGCTGTTATTTACATAGATGTGTGATGTAAGTGTAACACTGACAACTTATTAGCTGCACCTGCAAGGATGAACCGCTATGCAAACATCTCACTGAGGGTGATCCGCTATGTGAATATCTAGCTGGATCGCAGGTACAAAGGCTATGCATCATCACACCAGCAACAGGGTCTAGGTAGACACGTGTTTCGACAGGCATTCCTCAGGTGTCAAGTATGGAAGGGATGCTGCCACCTCATGCTCGTGGGACGTGAACTGACACCTGTGCATGGTTTGGCAGCTGACGGCCGCGTCGTCGCTCTGGGGGAGCCGCCACTGCATCCCGACTCCTGGGAGTGTGTGCGGTGGGAGTCTGTGCAGTCCAGTGGAGAGAGGCTGGCAGGCGGTATGTGCTTCGCGATCTAAAGATTTTTTACTGTGAAATTACGTGTGATTTGAGTTTCAGGACAGTATTCCTTGCACGGCTGGAATAAAAAGAAAAGCAATCGATTTAATTACTTCTTAACAATATCTGCATCTTTCGAAACAGCAGAGAATGGTGAGCAAGAATAATCCAGCCCACACAAACAGATTTTTTTTCTATAAATAAACAATATACCCTTGAATTTCCCTTTGTGAGATCCTTCCTCTCCACCACAGATCCACCAATTTTCAGGTAAATGAGGGGAGGGGGAGTGGAGAGGGGGGAATGTGGTGGTGGAAGTGGCGGGATCGATTTCCTGAAAAATTCTTTAAATAAATAAATCTGCTATATTCTATATACTGCCTTGAATCTCAATAAATGCTTAAATAAACAATATTCCACACATTGTCTAAATTGTTTAAACAATATTCCATAGACTGCAATCGATTTCTGGAAAAAAATTGACTAAATAAATAAACTATATTTCATACACTGCCATAAAGAAGTAAACAATATTCTATACATTGTCTAAATTATGTATACAATATTACATACACTGCAATCAAATCCCCTCCAAATTATCTATCAACGGAGTCTTTTTCCCACCAATTTCTGAGTGGGAGTGGAGGCGTTTGTTAGAGGGGGAGAGGTTAATTATTTGATCAATTTAATTAAGTAGTCAATCAAACTGATAAGAGTGAGAGTGGCTATTCCAGTAACTGAGACCTGAAAGAGTACATGTAGCAGCGAGGTGGAGGGGGCTGCGGTGGTTTCCTGAGGGGTGGGGGGAGGGTGAGGGTGGGCGAACAATCGGCTAAGGACCTGTCAATCAAAAGGAAAGATCCTTTTAGCGGAACAATTTGGTTATGCACTTGTCAATCAAAAGGAAAGATGCTTTTAGCAGAACAATAGGTTAAAGACCTGTCAATCAAAGGAGAACAATAGGTTAATGACCTGCCAATCAAAGGAGAACAATAGGTTTGTCCCTGAGTGCATACCTGCCCTTGATGTAGGCAACCCACACTAAAAAAAGCACGTTGATGCCGCCCTTGTCCTCCTGCTGCCAGTTGCTTTCTTCAGCCTTACATGAGTAGAGACCCACGGCTGTGCGCAGACATGCTGAACAAATTTCCAGGACTCACTCACCGGCTGGTGCACTGAAGGACACCAAACATTAGACAGTCCATCACATTGTGACTACACCCAGCCCACCCACCTCATGCCATTCATGTCGACTCCTGCCCCAGCCACTCGCTGTAGCAAAGGCTGAGTTTGAGGCCTTGTTGCGACAGGATGCTGTTTGACCTTCATGCAGTTCATTGTCCTCTACCTTGCACTTAGTCCCCAAATGGGTAGGAGTCCTGGGAGTCAACCACCTTCCCTTATATTCTACACTGTATACCTCAGTTGATTTAATGGGCAAGGGAAAAGAAAGAAATGACCGGTAAGGTTCTATACCACGTTTCCCTCTAGCTGAAACCGCATGGGAAGAGGAAATGAAACAAGTATTAACCTCCATTACAGAAAGTGCCAAATTAAGGAAAAGTATTGGCTTATGGGATATGAGAGACCTCTCCAGCTGCTAGATCTGTGAGTATAGTAGCATCAGTTACAGTTCTTTGCATAGTTTAAATCCACAAATGAGTGAGATTACAATGTTTCAGATTATTCACATTTCCTGATAAGGCATAAATATAACTTTAATGTTTTCTGTTAAAACCAACTGTGAGGAAAGAAACAAACCAGCATATAGTTGTGTGTGTAATTTTTGTTTAAAATTATATGAAACAAGAATGAATATACAGAGTGACAGAGTGTTTCAGAAGTGATGTTCATTGTTCAGGAATGATCATTCGAACCAAAAAAGTCAAGTAAACATGGGATCTAAAACGCATACATCTCAAACATTCATTAGAAGAGTCATGTTTCAAAGTAGCTAAGATGAACAAGTGTTCATAGCTCTTAAGGTACGCATTTTATAGCACTTGCTGACTGGACATTGTTTTCTTGTTTTGCTCCATACTACCACTTCCAAAAATATGGAAAGCGAAGAGGTTTCAGTAGAAGAGATTTGTTTCACAGTACCGAAGATCAAGGATTGGTCGTAGCTCTTAAGGTATGAGTTTTATAGCCCCTAGCCTATGTGTGTCCGAAGGTTTGTTGGAGCATTGTGCAATAACTGAAAGTAAATTGGTTAATAACTTTTCGAAATTTTTGCTAAAAGCATTGCCTCACTTTATATTAGGAACACATTAAAAAAAAAAAAAAAAGAAAACATACAGCCTTTGTCCGGCCGAACGTTTATTAGAATATCATGCATACATTTTGATGTAAATAGGTCAAAAAGTTTTCGTGTTTTTGGTAAGGGCGTTTCTCCTTTATATAGTATATATGCATTTATTCATAACATATGCTGTGTCCCCCAAAACTCTTATTAGAGTATCATGTCAAAATTTGAAGGAGATCAGTCGAGAAGTTTACGAGATTTTTCGTAACAACATTAAACTACGACTTGTCTTTATATAATAGTATAGATTTTGTTCTTTCACCTCAGAATCTTCCATGTTGATTCAATTATTCTCGTTTAACACACTTACATTTGTTCTATGTAAAAGACAAGATTAGGCCATGTAACAGGACATGCTCCTCTAGTATTACTTTTCCTCAACAGTAGTTGTCGAAACCAGTATTATTTTTCAAGTTTTGTAAAGATCAGTATTATTTCAGTTGCTTCTCTGAAACATTTCATATAATTTTATACATAGTATGTTATATTTCAAGCTAAAATTTATGAAAAGGAACTACTTTATAAAATAATTTAATTTAGTTGTTATAATCTATAGGTACTAGTTCTGAATGTACAGTTAAAATAGTTTTTGTAGAAACATGTGAAATTACAAATTATTTGTACACTTAAAATTTCTATTGTTAGTTACGCAGTCCTGTACTGTTTTCCAAGTTTATTTCTGGAAACATTTATGAAACCATAATCGAAATTAATAATGTAACGAAAACTAGCAGGAATTCATTTGTTAAAAAAACTGTAAACCTTTCGAAATACTGTTATTTCGGTAGAGTGAAAGAGTCATAAGGTCGCCTCTGATGATTGTATAATAGGTGGGAACAATGTTATTTCGGCTTCCTTAACCACCATTTACTATAGTGGGGTCATTTTTGACCCCAGCATAAACACTATCTTATTTATCTCTGGAATGGCGCTGCTCTTGCGCCAAAGATTGTATATATTCTCTTAGAAGTCAATTGTCTTCAAGGAAACGTTTTAGTGCAAGTCGTGACATTGTTTTTTGCAGAGTAATTGAATTTTGGGGTCACTAAAGACCCCAGGAAAGTACTTACGTGCACATTGTTTCTGAATATTCCATTGTGTTTTCTGATTTGTGTGTGTGTGACCTAACAATGAGTAGTGAATATTTTCACATCGACAGACATGTTATGACGACGGAAGAGGTTATGGACTATTTAGACAACTTAGAAAATGAATCTGCAGAAGAAGAACGAAGCCAGGAACATGATTCCGATATAAGTGGTTGTGAAAGTAAACACAGTACTCACAAGATAGACACAACAATTTCTGATCTGGGTGTTGCAGAAGACGAAATCTCTGAAAATAATTCTAGTAGTTACTATTGTGGGAAAAACAGGTTCAAATGGTCGCAAAAACCGCCCAGTAGTTCTAGACCAAGAAAATCTAATATTATTGTTTAGTTGCAGGGAATTACTGGACCTGCTCTGCAATGTAAGTCTTTTACGCCATTTGAAGCATGGTCTCTGCTTATTACAGATGATATGCTGAACACTATAGTAGATCAGACAAATTTACAAATTTCTGAAGCGAGTGCAAATTATGGTGTGACTGCGACTTATGTTGATCATGTGTCTCTAGAAGAAATGCGAGCTTTTTTCGGATTGATTTATCTCGCTGTTGCTTGTAAATCTAATCAAGAGAATGCAGACTCGCTTTTTGCTACGGAGCCAACAGGAAGACGAATATTTAGAAGAACAATGTCCAAGGAACGGTTTCTTTTTCTTCTGTCTGTTATCAGATTTGATAACCGAGCAACAAGGAAAAAGAGCAAATAATCAGGTGACAAGTTGGCAGCTATTTCTGAATTGTTTAACTAATTTATATCCCACTCTGCAGCAAATTATAGCTGCTCACAATTTGCAACAGTTCATGAAATGCTAGTAGGTTTTTGTGGCCGCTGTTTTTTTAGAGTGTATCTACAAAGCAAGCCCCAATAACATGGGTTAAAAATTATGTGTTTGTGTTGTGCAAAATCTCACTATCTGCTAAACGCTTTTATTTATTCAGGGAAAACGAAGCATCCCAACACAGTCTGTTCTGAAGCTGGTTCAACCTATTCCTAAGACAAAGAGAAACGTAAGTGGAGATAACTGGTTCACCACTGTAGAACTGGCTAATGTACAAAAGATTGGCCTGGTATACGTCGGCACACTTCAGAAACAGAAACGTGAAATTCCGGCACAATTTCTTCCCAATAAATCATATTAAGTGGGACACAAAATTTGGTTTCACTATGGGTATAACAATACGCTTCCATGTCCCCAGGAAAAGTAAATCAGTAGTCATGCTATCATCAATGCATCATGACAAGTGTATTGATGAGTAGAGTGGTAAAGCTCATATTATTCTATTTTACAATTCTGCAAAGGGGGTATTTGGATGCTCTTGATCAGAAGAGTGCTCTCTGTAAATGTGGAAGAAGATGTAAAAGTTGGCCACTAGCCATATGGTGGGCTGTAATGTATATTGCTGTTATTAACAGTTGCGTAATATAGCAGTACTCCAATCCTAACACAAAGATGCCACGTTGTCAATTTATGAAAGAATTGTCAACAACTCTAACTGAAAATCACGTGAAACCACACGCTACTGTACCAACTCTATCAACAAGTTTGAAAACATTAATTAATTCAGAATGTCGTTTGGAAGAGGAGTTACAACCGTCAAGCTCATGTGGGCCTAAAAAGCACCAAAGAAGGAACTTTTGCTCACGAATTCATGACAAAAAAGTGTCAGTCACTTGTCAAGATGCAACAAATATGTCTGCAAAAACCACTCTCAGCAGAAGACATTATGTGTACAATGCCACAAATAGTAACTTTATGACGAACAACCATATTTTAGAAATGGAAATTTTTGTTAAGCATAAAGTAATGGCTGTTAACTTCTTTACTATGCATTAAAATTACATTTCCCCTTTAAAAGATTGATTTGGACCTTAACCAACTAGGCAGATGAAACAAATAACAAGAGTTACTACTAAAATTAAAAATTTGTTACTTTAAATCTACCTCTGCATTGAGAAATGAATAATGTAGATATTTTTATGAGTTTCTGGCTTTCTCGTACCTCATATTTAGATTAAAGTAGTTGTAAATAAGTTGAAATGAATGTGTATAAAACAATTACCATAAAAAATTTAGTCAAAGTAAATGGAGATACTAATAATTTTTGGGGTTACTAATGACCCCACGATAGTAGTTTTGAAAGTCAAAAATATCGATAGTAACACAGAGTTACTGTGAAAAATCAAAATTCTATGTGATATACTAAAATGTGAGAAAATCAGGGGAAAATATATTTACATAAGAATTGTGCAACAACAATCTTCAAATTTATTTAGTTCAAGCCAACCGTGAGGGCCTGATGTTAGATTATCAGTTTGAAGAATCAGAACCCTAAACAAAAAGAAAAAAAAAAAAAAAAACAAAAAAAAAATGGAGTCATCTGCACATGACAAGCTAAGTAAACTTGAAAGTTTGTTGTAATCTTTGCTCCTCTCAAAGCTTCATAAAAGACTTTGCTTATTAATTACTTGGACTAGATATTGTTTAATGTGGATTATTATATGGAAGAAGGAAGGCGAGGGGAGACCACAACTACCGCTTATTTATACGGTCATTTACGTTATTTTGGTCGGTCATTCCAGGTTTGTTATAACATGTAGCGGATCGACAGTTTGTGTTGCAGCTGGAAGTTGTCAAACACTCTTAAAAACAAATTACATCTTTTATACGTTACTTTCAATGGAGCAATGTTTTCTTTCTCTAAGAAAAGGTTGTCCATTTCCATCAACTTAAGTCTTCACTCGAGAATTTGTTTCTATCAGGAAGAGAAACGTATCACGCAATAAACATATGCCATGACCAAGCATTCTTTTGTGTTTGCACGGCAAGTCGACACAGGGCTCGTTTTGTGGTATTATTTCTTCGACGACGCTAATGTTCTGTAATCGCACCACGAGATGTCTGCTGTCAGAGGGTAAGAGGAAAATGCCCCATACAAATGCGCAACATGAGCTGCCGGGTCCAAGCGGCAAATATCAGCGTCTCATTGTTAGCGTAGTGAGTGGGCCAAGTATAGTACTTCACGCCGTCGCGTCGGCGGCGGCTGACATACCTACAAGCTAGTCACGTGAAGTTGGCCCCCGACTTTGGAGAAATATACACTTTTTCAGAGTTCTTCACAAGTATGCCGTAGTTCTAGAGTTCTCCTTACAGAATTAGATAGTTCTGCAGAATTTTGCTAAGAAAACAATAATAGTTCGGAAAAATTTAATCTTGTAAAAAAAATTACCAAACCTGCAGAAAATAGCAAGAGCGTATTTTTTATTTATAAAAATAATAATGCACGATGGTAAAATGTTAAACATTGAAACCGTAGGACGGTGACAGGCGTTCACTGGCTGATAGGTAAGGATACAGAATGGCTATGACAAAGAGATATCAAGAAGCCGCGTCAGTTCACACAATAGCGATGGGATGTGGACAGCAAACGGGCTGACAGCATCACTAGATCCCCCTCTCACCAACGTGTGTTAACTCTCCAAAACAGATAATTGTATGTGTGTCGAAAACAGTACATTTCACACATCTGATACAGCCGGAGAGAAGCTCGAAAAATAGTTGAAAGTAAGATACATGATTTTCAAAATTAGACACATGTGCAAGTAAAAGGAACTGATATGTATCATGTGTGAAAAAAATGTCAATCTATGTTATGTAGATACTGCATATGCTAACAGTGTTTGCTGCAGTCATGGACTTTGCGGCTGGTCCCAGCGGAGGTTCGGGTCCTCCCTCGGGCATGGGTCTGTGTGTTTGTCCTTAGGATAATTTATGTTAAGTAGTGTGTAAGTTTAGGGACTGATGACCTTAGCAGTTAAGTCCCATAACATTTCACACACATTTGAACATTTTTTTGAGCTACCCGTGTTGTGCATGGAGCCCTGTTATTCTCTATCAGCATATTTCTCGTTATTCCATCTGTAATAGCGTCAGTACGTGATCCATGTATATCGCTTTCCGTTTGTGGAATCACACTACTTTACACTGCATTCAAATATTTTACCATTCAAAATACACATTACTTGCAATTCCCGTGTATTGGAGGAGAGTACCACAGCACTCACACACCAAGCAAGTAACATCACCATTCCCTCTCGCATACAGAACTAATGGGAGTATGACGACTTCGTCTTGTCACCATGTCTCTCTATAACGCACCGTCTTTCCACTATTAATGCATATGCGATACCATTCACTCTCTTGTATCTAGTCGTTACATTAAGGGCCTACAGCCACTCTCCTCGGCGTATTCCGATTACTCCAGCTGTACTGTGCTCTTTTTATTTCTAAGCGTACTGGTGATGTCATGTCTATTCCTCCCTCTGTATAAATAACAAACTACATACATTTCTTTCAAGATTCTGTCATATATCTCAATGTTCAGTGCAGATCTCTCAGTCATTTTGGGAACAGTAGTTCTCTTCCTTGGTACAGACTTGTAGCTTCCTAGGAACGTATCCAAGAGATCTCCAGACAGTCTTAACCAGTACTTACGCCATAAATTTCACTATTTTCTCTGTGTAAATACAGATAACATGTATGACTCTTTTGTACGGTTTTACCATATTTTACATATCTTAACCATTTTTTCAACTTTTTCCACTTTCGCTGTTGTCATATTTTTCCATTTTTCCGATTATTCCAATTTTTCCCATATTTTCCATATTCTGTGTGTAAATGTATGAGTCTTACATGCTCTTATTATTGACCTTACCAGATGTGGGTTATTTTTACGATCCAGCTCTGATACAGAGTCCCAACCCAGCCAGAGTAACTATTAACTATAGTTCTCCCAGATGTCAACCCACGTAATTCCAGCTGACAAACCAAGTGCTGAACCACTCGCACGTACGTGGATTGATGTACAGGTTGAGTGTTGACTTTTTTTCTGCTGTAGACAGACACATATTTCAGTTACACTACGATGTGTGTCAGATACAATGCAAAGTGGTATGATTTCATAAACGAAATGCGATGCAGATGGATCACATATTGACATCATTCCATATGAAGTAACGAGAACTTTGCTCGTAGAGATAAAAGGACTTACTGCACATCACGAGTAGTATAATTTTTAACTAGATGACTTAGATTAGCACCTAATATAACTGCTCAGCATTTGTCTTACTTTTTAAACCATTTATCTTAGTTTCAATCATTATTTAAATTGCTCTCTCTGACAGTATCAGTTGTGGGAAATATACTGCTTTCGACACATGCAGTTGTTTGTTTTGGAGGGGAGTTAATTCACAATGGAGAGAGAGAACTCTGGAGATGCTGTCAGGTCAGGTTGATTGCTGTCCATACCTCATCACTACTGTGTGAAAGGTTAGATTTGACGCTGCTGAATTGACGGTCGCTTTCGATATCTCCACCTCATGGCCATCCTGGGTCTTATCTGTCAGCCAGCGACCGCCTAACACTGTCCCGTAGTTCTAATGCTCAACATTTCATAATCACACATTATTATTTTTTAATAAAGAAACACATTCTTGCTGTTGGAACTGGTCTACAGTAAAATACGTGTTAAAAAAGCTGTAGAAACGCGTTTTAGGCTCCACCTACAAGACATCGCTGTTTATAAAACTATTACTGCGCATGTCCACGTTGTCTTCGGCAGGTGTGGATCTAATGCGGACTGTTATCTGTCTGTCTGTAGTTTTAATTATTTAACGTAGAAATCGATTACCCAAACTCGAGTTGTTGGTGAACTCTTATAAAACAATATATTCTGAGACGTTTACTGCAGAGGATGCATAAGCGTATCCAAGGTCAAATTCTAGATTGTCTGTATTGTTTTATCAAAATAGCAGAGTCGCTCACTGAAGTGCGCTGTGACCTTAATTCAATGGGGCCACTTGCGTTTAAGGCAGCGGCAGTACTCACAGATAATAGTCGCAGCATGCTGTAATCTTCAAAGCACCGAAAAACTATCTTCTCTTTCATCATCGGATTTGTGTTGCATTCCACCGCCGCTCTCGTGACGGATAAGAGTGCACATATGCACTGAAATATAATCCTGTATTTAAGAGTTCCATTGGAAGCGAGGTACGACGGTGTCGCCTCCAAACTGCCGCGAGCTTGTGTGATCCCATAAAATTCCCGTGACTACATGAATACTCTGTAATTCACAATTACGTGCCTGGCAAAGTGTTCATCGAACCACCTTAGAACTGTTTCTCTACTGTTCCATTGTTGAACAGTGCGAACTCTAATCTCTCTTATTTTATTACAATGATCATTTCTCCTTATGTAGGTGGGAGCCAACTAAATATTTTCACACTCTAAGGAGAAAGTTAATAATTGAAGTTTCCCCAGAACATCCTGTTCCAAAGAAAAAGGCCTCTGTTTTAATTATTAACACCCCAATTCGGGTATCATATCCATGACACTCTGTCCGTTATTTCACGATGATTAGTTAACGAACAGGTGCAGAGTATTGGTCTCGTATGCTCGCTTACGCAAAATGCAAGACGATACAATGCCCACATTTCCGCTGAGCTGCAGCATAGAATCTAACATCAAAGGCGTCCAGTTCACGCTGATCAGTTAGATGAACATATACAGAACTTTGTGGACTGTCTACGGTGGTAGTTGCCACTCACGAAAATTTCTTGGCACGTTGTTCGTAGAACAGTCCCTCAGTGAGAACTAGTCCCTCAGTGACAACTATCATACAAACACTATGTGATCAAAAGTATCCGGTCACCTGGCTGAAATTGACTTACAAGTTCGTGTCGCCTTCCATCGGTAATGCTGAAATTCAGTATAGTGTCGGCCCACCCTTAGCTTTCATGACAGCTTCCACTCTCGTAGACATACGTTCAATCAGGTGCTGGGAGGTTTCTTGGGGAATGGCGGCTCATTCGTCACCGAGTGCTGCACTGAGGAGAGGTATCGATGTCGGTCAGTGAGGCCTGGCGCGATGACGGCGTTACAAAACATCCCAAAGGTATTCTGTAGCATTCAGGTCAGGACTCTGAGCAAGCCAGTTAATTACATGGATGTTATTGTCTTGTAGCCGCTCCGCCACAGGCCGTGCATTATGAAGAGGTGCTCGATCGTGTTGAAAGATGCAATCACCGTCCCCGAATTGCTCTTCAACAGTGGGAAGCGAGAAAGTGCTTAAAACATCAATGTAGGCTTGTGCTGTGATAGTGCCACTCAAAACAACAAGGGATGCAAGCCCACTTCCATGAGAAACACGACCAAACCACAACACTACCGCCTCCGAATTTTAATGTTGGCACTACACATGCTGGCACATGACGTTCGCCGTGCATTCGTCATACCCACACCCTGCCACCGGATATCCACATTGTTTACAGTAATTCGTCACTCTACACAAAGTTTTTCCACTGTTCAATCGTCCAATGTTTACGCTCCTTACACCAAGCGAGGCGTCGTTTGGCATTTACCGGTATGATGTTTGGCTTATGAGCAGCTGATCGACCATGAAATCCAATTTCTCTCACCTAACTGTCGTATTATTTGCAATGGATCCTGATGTAGTTTGGAATTCCTCTGTGATACTCCGGATAGATGTCTGCCTATTGCACATTACGACCCTCTTCAACTGTCGGCGGTCTCTGTCAATCAACAGACGTGGTCGGCCTGTACACTTTTGTGCTGTACGTGTCCCTTCACGTTTCCACTTCACTATCACATCGGAAACAGTGGACCTAGGAATGTTTAGGAGTGTGTATAAAGACGTATGAAACAAATGACACCCAATCACCTGACCACATTCAAAGTCTGTAAGTTTCGCGGAGTGTCCCATTCTCCTCTCTAACGAAGTCTAATGACTACTGAGGTTCATGATATGGAGTACCTGGCAGTAGGTGCCAGCACAATGCACCTAATAAGAAAAACGTATGTTTTTAGGGGTGTCCGGATAGTTTTTATCACATAGAGCATTTACTTCCCTGCGATCAAATCATTATTTGTCTTGTGTGCGATTGGTTTACAACTTGAAAGCACTCGCGTTGGTGATAGTCACCGGTCGCTGAAGCTAAGCTGGCAGCTGCTGTGTGGGCGACTTCGCCCAGCGCAAGGTGCCGCTGCTGGCGACCTCTGAGCGGCGACCTCTCAAGCTGAAGGACCTGCTGAAGCAGCAGGTGTACCTCACCTCGACTTTCGACTCTGTTGTGACCACCTACACCACCCCATTACTCACCCACTGGCTTTGTGGCATAGCTACTTTCGAACATTAATATTACCCTCAGCTGAAATTAGAGCTATTTCTACTTTACCCCAGGGACCAGTCATAAAGTAGGAACATATCACTATTCATAAAACTATAACAATTCATTTGTTATGAAATAATTTTTCTTTCTGTCGCCTCTTTAGACGTATCTGTTTTCACCATCGTTTAGTGTAAGTTAGGTCATCTGTTGGGTAAATTATGCATTGTTTTCAGTTGTAGAACCAAAGTAACATGTGTTCAACGAACAGTTTGGATTTTTTGGAAATTTTATGAAAATAACGATGTATTAATAAGGTACTGATTCGGCCGATGTTGCAATACTGAAGAATACACACATCAATGCAACAGCTACCATTAGACTCCACCATGATAGTGAGATATTCAAAAGTCAGGCAATAAGACTACATACCGCTGAAATTATTCTGTTTCTTGTATGCTACCCGTGTGAATAAATTAAGCTAAAATTACAAAAGAATAAGTCAATGAAACATATACGATCCCTTCGCTTGTAATCGGACAGAATGGACTGTGGTGATCGCGCATTGACTTATACCTTAACAAGGCTCTAAACATCGGAAAGACTTTGTACACTTAAAAAAAACTTCACTTGCGTTATACATTTTTGTGTGTTCAGTCACTAATCTGATCAGGAAGTTGTGGCAATTTTCGTGGACGCTCTTGGAGCAAATGAAGTTACGGAGTAGTCATATGAGCCCCTTTTTCTCCTCAGCATAGTGTGCCAAAATTATAGCCAATTCCCTTTTACTCATTATAGCTTACGAATTTCCTATCATCAAAAGATATCGTGAACATGTTCCATGGAGGCTGAGAACTAGCTGATTCGCAATTATCTGTAACAGTAGATAAGCAGGCCCTACTTGTGTAACACAGAAATTTACCTTCGGTCGCAAGTTGACTGTGGCTGTGAAGATCGAGCAAACTGTTTCGTTGTGAGAAAGTGTTAGATGAGACATCACGTCCCAAGGCAAGTTCATTTAATATCGTAACAGCTTTCGGCACTGTTGCTTAACTGGTCGATATCGCTTTGTTTGTAATCTCCATTAGGGAAATGAGCCGCAGGACTAAATTCCCAATAATTACTGATGAAGTCACATTTTCTTGTCATTAAGCTTAAACGTTTAGGGATACACAACTCTATTTCACAGTCGACAGAATCGCGGAATTGAACTTAGGTTTCTTTTCTGGAAGCATTTTTCGGCCTGGCTAGTAGTTTGATGTTAACTGCTAGAATTATGTACACCGCTATTAATGTATTTCAGCAGACTACCTAAGAGTATTATGCAGTATGGGAAAGTGGTTGCTAATCCCGTGCCTTGTTTAGCATCTCTTAACAGCATCTAAATTACGTGTATATCTGTATCTATTCACCGTAGGCCACCTTACTGTCTGTAGCGGAGGGTATGTATGGTACCATTAATTTTTGTCCCTTCCTTTTTCCAGTTGTGAATGGTGTAAGGAATAAGTGGCTGACGGTACGCCTCTGTGTAACCCTCAATTTCTCTGATTTTCTCGCCGTACCCATTTCGCGAGATGTATGTGAAAGCAGGCGATAGGTGTCTCACTCTTGTTGAAACTAAGCTCCCGGAATTTGAACAGTTAACCTCTTTGTGACGCACAACGCCTTCTTGCACACTTTACCACCGCAAACTGTTGACTATCGCCGGCCGGAGTGGTCGAGTGGTTGTAGGCGCTACGGTCTGGAACCGCGCGACCGCTACGGTCGCAGGTTCGAATCCTGCCTTGGGCATGGATGTGTGTGGTGTCCTTAGGTTAGTTAGTTTTAAGTAGTTCTAAGTTCTAGGGGACTGATGACCGCAGAAGTTAAGTCCCATAGTGCTGAGAGCCATTTGAGCCATTTTTTTTTACTATCTACATAAAACTCTCCCACTTACTAAAAAATCCTGTGACGAAACGTGCCGTTTTTGGTTGTGTCTTCTCAATCAGGTCTATTTATCCGACCTGGTAGGTGCCCAGGGACCGATAAGCAGCACTCAAGAATCCGTGAAACAAAGTCACTTCTTTAATGGGCGAATGACATTTCCTTGAGATTCTTTCTCTGAATGTCAGTATGGCACCCGCTTTTCCTATAGTTGCTTTCATGTAGTCAGTCCATTTTAGGTCATTCCGTACTACTTCGCCTTTCCACTTTACAGGTGTTAATGTCTCCGGAATTTTAAATGTGCGCTTGTGAATCTAGGGAGCTCAACAGCGATCTTAAGAGCAACATTGCTAAAATATGCAGTCCAGTCACACTAATGTGACGACCACCACCTATATTCGACGTCGACGTGCGCTAACCATTCACAGACGGTAGGTGGTAGCACTGGCAGTGGAGGGCATATAAAGCAGGTCTGGGAGGATCCGGAAAACAGTGCAGTCGTTTTCGTAATGCGGAAACGGAGCAATTTATGTGATGTCCAATACAGCATTACCATTTTATTTCCGGCCAAGAGTGGAAGCACTTCCGAAACTGCTAAATTTGCAACCTGTTCGCTTGCCACCTTTGTTAAAGTCTGCTGTGCATGGTAAAAGAGTGCTATCCACTGAAACTGTCGTGTGTACCATGGGCCGTAGATGACAGGTGTGAACGATGGCTGCAGAAATACGTAAGAGCGGATACTCGTGCATCTGTTGAGGAAGTCACCGTCCAGATGAACGAAGGCGCTACCAACAGCGTCTCTTCAATGGCCATTCAGCGAACGTTTTCGCATATGGGCTTCCGTAGCAGGCGCATGGTTAATACATCCTTGCCGATTGCTTTTCATTGACGATGAAGTCTGGAATTTGAACGCCAAAGTCGCAACTGAATGTCCACTGTAAAGTTACAGATGGTCTTTTCAGGTGAATCACGTCTAATGCTTCATCGGACAGACGGCTGTCCGCATGTCTGGCCCTGCAACAGTCGTCAGAGGAGGGTGTGTTACGGTCAGAAGTATGTTTTCGTGTCATTCCCTGAGTTATCTCGTAATTCTGGAAGGAAAATTGGATCAACACAAGTATGCATCTCTCCTTGGGGACTATGTCCACCCCTACACGCAGTTTGTTTTTCCTCGGCACGATGGCATTTAACAGCAGGACATGCGACGTCTCACACCTTGCAGTGTACGTACGTGGTCCAAAGGGCACCAGGATGAGTTTGCCGTCCTCCTCTGTCTACCAACCCTCCTGGATTTAAACCCATCTATAGTCTGTGAGAACACCTCTATTAGACTGCTCGCGCCATGGATGCTCAACCTAGAAACCTAGTGCAGCTGGCCATGGCACTGGAGTCGGTATGGCACCACATCACTGTCGGCACCTTCCAGAACCTCACTGGCCCTCTTCCTGCACGTATCGCAGCGATACACGGTGCAAAAGGGGCTGTTTAGGCTTTTGACAGGTGGTCACGTTACTGTGACTGCACAGTGTAGTCTCACTGAAAATTGCAATCACTCTCTGTCATGTGCACTCACATTCAGCTACCCAGTCAAATTCAATTACACTAAAATAAACTCTCTCCGAACAGACCTTGAAGGCCCAATGGCACCGACCGACCGCCGTGTCGTCCTCAGATCACAGGCGTCACTGGATGCGAATATGGAGGGTACGTGGTCAGCACACTGCTTTCCCGGCCAATGTCAGTTTCCGTGGCCGAAGCCGCTACTTCCCAGTCAAGTAGCTCCTCAATTGGCTTCACAAGGGCTGAGTGCACCCCACTTGCCATCAGCGCTCGGCAGACCAGACGGTGACCCATCCAAGCGCTAGCCAAGCCCGACAGCGCTTAACTTCGGTGATCTGACGGGAAACCGTGTTACCACTGCGGCAAGGCCGTTGGCATATTATAATAGAATAGTATTGGCTGGCAGAACCAATCCTATAGCTATTCAGCTGTGCCCCGCAGGGCATTCAATTGTACAGAACTTAATATTTTTGACCCTGTCAGTGTTAAAATGTGTTATTAAAATTATCGCTGAACTGTAGGACAAAGGATAAATAATAATTACTCAAGCAGGTAAGACTGACTGAACACTTACAAAAACTAGATAGAACAAGCTAACCATTTCACGAATACTTTAGGGAGCAAGTCAAACATCTCTAAATATCTTAAAAGTCGTATCACATTCCTCTCATTGTTAGCTAACTTACATGACAAATCAGCTGGTAAACTAACCTCTCTCGTCTTGTTGGAATAAAAAGTGCATTCATTTAAAATGAGGTGTACTGGTGATCTATATCTCAGGAGGACCACACACTGAAGGGTCCTCCCATTGTATCAGCAAGTCATACATCGTCGGAAAATGCTCCATTCGTTGGTGAATCAGAAGTACTTCGTTTCATCGCAGTATCTGGAAAGAAGTATAGTGCGATATCGAGTACCTCGTTTTATCGACTGCAACTATTGTCCGTCACTTTCATCCGTTCTTGTTCCCTTTCCCCATGAGCCTGTACCTCAATAACAAGGACATAGTATGCAAGTTGACAGCATATTGAGCCGCTTGATTTGAAATACACGCTTCCTTATGTGCCACATCTGCTAATTAATTCCCTTTAACCCTAGTGCCCAACAGAATACCTCATTCCAACCAAGAAAATTCACCGAATCTTTGAGATTTGGAACTGTATCCCTCATTTGCAGGTCAGCTACATCAAAGAAAATCGAAAAAACCAAGAGAAAGCTTAAAATAAACACACACGCCCTTATCTCTGAAAAATTTTAAATCGTTACAGGCAGCCCATTCTTCCAACGTTGTGATTGTACGTTGCCGTTGCACAAAGCTAGAAGTGGAACAAAATATTGCAAAATCGTCCACTAATAAGGAACACTGCACTGTTTTCCTTACCATGGACGTTATACCATTTGCAGCAATCGAAAACAAAGCTACTCAATAAATACTGTCTTGACAGTCACCATTCTCCTGCTCACATCTGTCAAATAGAACTTGACCAACTTGGTATCCAAACAAACTTTGGGTTAGAAAGGATTGTATGAATATAGGAATTCTTTTGCGGAAACCTCATTGATAGATCTGCCTCAACTGTGCCCCCTAGTAGTATCATATACATTAATTATACACTGAGGTGACAAAAATTATGGGATAGCAATATGCACATATACAGATGGCGGTAGTACAGCGTACACTACGTATGAAAGAGCAGTGCATTGGCGGAGCTGTCTTTTGCACTCAGATGACTGATGCGAAAAGCTTTCCGACATGATTATGGTCGCACGACGGGAATTAACAGCCTTTGAACGCGGAATAGTAATCGAAGTTAGACGCATGGGACATTCCATTTAGAAAATCGTTAGGGAATTTAGTATCCTAGATCCATTGTGTCAAGGATGTACCGAGAATACCAAAATACAAGCATTTCTTCTCACCATAGACAATGCAGTGGCACACAGCCTAGAGTTGTCAATGCTAACAGACAAGAAATACTGCGTAAAATAACTTCAGAAATCAATGTGCGACATACGACGTACGTGTCCGATGGGATAGAGAGGCGAAATCTGGCGTTAATGGACTGTGGCAGCAGAGACGACAGACACGAGTGCATCTGCAGAGAGAGCCACCTCGCCTGCAGCGCCTCACCCGGGGTTGGGACCACATCCGTTGGACCCTAGACGACTAGAAAACCATGGCCTGGTCAGATGAGTCACGCATCGACTTGGTAAGAACTGATGGTAGGGTTCAAGTGTGTCGCAGACCCTTCGAAGCCATGGACCCAGGTTGTCAACATGCCACTGCACAAGCTGGTTGTGGTTCCATAATGGCGGAGCTGCGTTTTGATCGAATGGGCTGGGTCCTCTGGTCCATCTGAACCAATCACTGCCTAGAAATGGTTGGGTTCAGATACTTGGAGACCATTACCAGCCATTCATGGTCTTCATGTTACCAAACAACTTTGTCGTCTCACTGGGCCAAAATTGTTCATGATCAGTTTGAAGAAAATTCTTGGCAATTCGAGCGAGAGACTGTGACACCCAGATCGCCTGACATGAATCCCATCAAACGTTTATGGCACATAATCAGATGAGTCACGCAAAGACTTGGTCTAGGGGTAGCGTCTTTGATTCATAATCAAAACGTCTTCGGTCCTGGGTTCTATCCCCGCCACTGTCTAAATTTTGATAAATAATCAGCATTGGCGGCCGTAGACTTCCGGCATAAGAAGTCAGCCTCATTTTGCCAACGGCCTTGTCAAAGAGGGCGGAGGAGCGGATAGAGGTTCAGGGTACTCTCTTGTCCTAGGGGTGGGAAATTGCCCCTAAAGGCGGAAGTATCAGCAATGCTCAACGACATGAGGACGCAGGAGGCAATGGAAACCACTGCATTAAAAACACGTAACGTGTATCCACAGGACATGTGGCCTGTATTTGAAGGAGTGTCATGATGATCTCTCCATTGGCAAAAGATTCCGGAATAGTCCCCCATTCGGATCTCCGGGAGGGGACTGCCAAGGGGGAGGTTACCATGAGAAAAAGATTGAATAATTAATGAAAGGATAACGTTCTACGAGTCGGGGCGTGGAATGTCAGAAGCTGGAACGTGGTAGGGAAACTAGAAAATCTGAAAAGGGAAGTGCAAAGGCTCAATCTAGATATAGGAGGGGTCAGTGAAGTGAAGCGGAAGGAAGACAAGAATTTCTGGTCAGATGAGTATCGGGTAATATCAACAGCAGCAGAAAATGGTATAACAGGTGTAGGATTCGTTATGAATAGGAAGGTAGGGCAGAGGGTGTGTTACTGTGAACAGTTCAGTGACCGGGTTGTTCTAATCAGAATCGACAGCAGACCAACACCGACAACGATAGTTCAGGTATACATGCCGACGTCGCAAGCTGAAGATGAACAGATAGAGAAAGTGTATGAGGATATTGAAAGGGTAATGCAGTATGTAAAGGGGGACGAAAATCTAATAGTCATGGACGACTGGAATGCAGTTGTAGGGGAAGGAGTAGAAGAAAAGGTTACAGGAGAATATGGGCTTGGGACAAGGAATGAAAGAGGAGAAAGACTAATTGAGTTCTGTAACAAGTTTCAGCTAGTAATAGCGAATACCCTGTTCAAGAATCACGAGAGGAGGAGGTATACTTGGAAAAGGCCGGGAGATACGGGAAGATTTCAGTTAGATTACATCATGGTCAGACAGAGATTCCGAAATCAGATACTGGATTGTAAGGCGTAGCCAGGAGCAGGTATAGACTCAGATCACAATATCACAATATAGTAGTGATGAAGAGTAGGCTGAAGTTAAAGACATTAGTCAGGAAGAATCAATATGCAAAGAAGTGGGATACGGAAGTACTAAGGAATGACGAGATACGTTTGACGTTCTCTAACGTTATAGATACAGCAATAAGGAATAGCGCAGTAGGTAATACAGTTGAAGAGGAATGGACATCTCTAAAAAGGGCCATCGCAGAAGTTGGGAAGGAAAACATAGGTACAAAGAAGGTAGCTGCGAAGAAACCATGGGTAACAGAAGAAATACTTCAGTTAATTGATGAAAGGAGGAAGTACAAACACGTTCCGGGAAAATCAGGAATACAGAAATACAAGTCGCTGAGGAATGAAATAAATAGGAAATGCAGGGAAGCTAAGACGACATGGCTGCAGGAAAAGTCGGAAGGACAGACTCAGCATACAGGAAAGTCAAAACAACCTTTGGTGACATTAAAAGCAACGGTGGTAACATTAAGAGTGGAACGGGAATTCCACTGTTAAATGCAGAGGAGAGAGCAGATAGGTGGAAAGAATACATTGAAAGCCTCTATGAGGGTGAAGATTTGTCTGATGTGATAGAAAAAGAAACAGGAGTCGATTTAGAAGAGATAGGGGATCCAGTATTAAAATCGGAATTTAAAAGAGCTTTGGAGGACTTACGGTCAAATAAGGCAGAAGGGATAGATAACATTCCATCAGAATTTCTAAAATCATTGGGGGAAGTGGCAACAAAACGACTATTCACGTTGGTGTGTAGAATATATGAGTCTGGCGATATACCATCTGACTTTCGGAAAAGCGTCATCCACATAATTCCGAAGATGGCAAGAGCTGACAAGTGCGAGAATTATCGCACAATCAGCTTAACAGCTCATGCATCGAAGCTGCTTACAAGAATAATATACAGAAGAATGGAAAAGAAAATTGAGAATGCGCTAGGTGACGATCAGTTTGGCTTTAGGAAAAGTAAAGGGACGAGAGAGGCAATTCTGACGTTACGGCTAATAATGGAAGAAAGGCTAAAGAAAAATCAAGACACTTTCATAGGATTTGTCGACCTGGAAAAAGCGTTCGACAATATAAAATGGTGCAAGCTGTTCGAGATTCTGAAAAAAGTGGGGGTTAGCTATAGGGAGAGACGGGTCATATACAATATGTACAACAATCAAGAGGGAATAATAAGAGTGGACGATCAAGAACGAAGTGCTCGTATTAAGAAGGGTGTAAGACAAGGCTGTAGATGATGGAAATAAAAGAAAGGTTCAGGAGTGGAATTAAAATACAAGGTGAAAGGCTATCAATGATACGATTCGCTGATGACATTGCTATCCTGAGCGAAAGTGAAGCAGAATTAAATGATCTGATGAACGGAATGAACAGTCTAATGAGTACACAATATGGTTTGATAGTAAATCGGAAAAAGACGAAGGTAATGAGAAGTAGTAGAAATGAGAACAGCGAGAAACTTAACATCAGGATTGATGGTCACGAAGTCAATGAAGTTAAGGAATTCTGCTACCTAGGCGGTAAAATAACCAATGACGGACGGAGCAAGGAGTACATCAAAAGCAGACTCCCTATGGCAAAAAGGCATTTATGGCCAAGAGAAGTCTACTAATATCAAATACCGGCCTTCATTTGAGGAAGAAATTTCTGAGGATGTACGTCTGGAGTACAGCATTGTATGGCAGTGAAACATGGACTGTGGGAAAACCGGAACAGAAGAGAATCGAAGCATTTCAGATGTGGTGCTATAGACGAATGTTGAAAATTAGGTGGACTGATAAGGTAAGGAATGAAGAGGTTCTACTCAGAATCGGAGAGGAAAGGAACATATGGAAAACACTGATAAGGAGAAGGGACAGGATGATAGGACATCTGCTAAGACATGAGGGAATGACTTCCATGGTACTAGAGGGAGCTGTAGAGGGCAAAAACTGTAGAGGAAGACAGAGATTGAAATAAGTCAAGCAAATAATTGACGACGTAGGTTGCAAGTGCTACTCTGAGATGAAGAGGTTAGCACAGGAAAGGAATTCGTGGCGGGCCGCATCAAACCAGTCAGTAGACTGATGACCAAAAAAAAAAAAAAATCGAGATCCATGCGTGAATAACGTCCCACACTGGCAATACTTTCTCAGTTATGGACGGCTATGTAGTTGGCATGGCTCAACATTCGTGCAGAGGACTTCCAACGACTTGAATCCATGCATGTCGAATTGATGTACTACAGCGGCCAAAAGGAGGTCCAACATGATATTAGGAGGAATCCCATGACTTTTATCACCTCAACGTGTGAAGAAATATGCTCAACAGGTGCTGTCTCAAAGGGAAAGGCTGTAGTATAGCTGTCTGCAGCAGTGACAGGATGTCAGTAGTTGATCGATATCTTCTGAGAGCGAGTAAGGAGCTTCCTGATTTCTAGGATACGGATCAGTCAACGGTTTACCATATGCTCCATGTTATTTCCTAGATAGCTAGATAAGGCGAGAATCCGATAACTGTTGGTACTCGGTAGGAGCTTCTCTGTTTTGAGGAGGAAAAAATTTTTCTTCCTCGATAATCTGCGAAACTGTCCCGTCCGCCATAGTGTACGAGTATTACCAATTTCTAGAAAGATTTCCCTTGCCTAATTGCCGCAGTAGGCTCTATCTGATTCACCCGTGCTCGGGCGCAGTATTGCTAGTCTCGATAAGGGCTGAATTCAGTTCCCACATGAAGAGAGTTCAGTTACAGAAATCAGCGTTGTTCAGTCTGAAGTCCAATCCACCCTCTCCATGTACAGGTGGTGACGACGGCATGCTGTATTCAATCAGGTGTTACTAGTAGTCTTGGTGAAATCCTGTGCCTTTGTCTAGCTGATGTCTTCAGTTGTTGTTTGGAGACATCCTCCTTCACTACAGCTGCTATAGGTGGCCTGCTTTACCTTTCGGCAAACCTTCTGATGACTACCCTTATTTGTGCTGAACTGATAGAAGGATTAAAGTGTTCAATAACTCACCCCATGACCTCTCCTTACTCTGCTTAGTGATATGGTGGCATTTCGCCCTCTACACCTATAATGTGTCGCGTAGCGAAAAGCAAGTGTCCAGCAAGACGCTCAGGACAAGCGTGGTACGCCATGACACGTGGAGCTCGTGGAAACGCTGAGTGTCGACCTAACCAGCTAGCAGAGAATCCAAAGCCATCGTCAGGACAACAAAGAAACTGAGTACAACAGAGTGAAGAATTCATAACATATATGTAAAGAGAATGTAGGAAAAATAAACAAGATCTGCGCTCGTGTTATCACCTGAAAGACTTTGAAGTCCACGTGGTCGAAAGAGGTACTTGACAGAGCATCCTCTAGAGGTACCAAGACTGTTTTCTTTCGTTGCGATTTCAGCGTTGTGATCAGCTGCTCGATCTCTACATTTGATGCCTGATGGAACAGTGCAGTAGTCAGCTGCTGAATTTCATTTTCGTAGCAGAATGCTTCAAATTCCTCTGACACAAACTGGCAACCATTGTCTGAAATCAGACTGTGTAGTGCCTCCATCGATAGCGAAAATGGCAACTAATGCCTTAGATGTCTTGGAGGACAGTTCTTTGTATCCCTGTTCACATGGGCGCTTGGCTTACACTTAATAGGCAGGCACCATGCATTCAATGGCAGAATTAATTGCTGGCCAATAGACATGTTGCCAGGCCAGTAGTTCCATGCGCAACATACTCCAATGTGATGCATGTAACATCTACAAAATGCATTGTCGCAACGATGGTAGAACAAAAATGTGGCAGTTTTGCTAACAGTAGGACACTTGCTATAGTGTTGAGCCAACCTCAAAGTTTGAAGTACGTGCGCAGCGCTTTTTTCTGACCAAGTTGGAAAACGTTCTGCCCACCCTTCCTAGACTGCAGTAATTATTCTGTGCAAGAATGGATCCTCGCAGATAGCTGCCACTACTTCCCATGCTACCAAGGGACATCCATAGATGGTATACTCAAGGTTCTGGTCTAGCGCGAAACAGATTACTTCTTGCTTTTAGACGTCGTCGTTAGGATACATAGATAACTGTGACAAGGCACCTGTATTCGCACGCTGTGAACAATTAGTCAGAAGCGAGGCCCACTGCTCTAAATGCTGTGCCATTCTATCTGGGTGCTTCGACTGGGAACCAAACAGAGAGAGATGAGCGGCTTATGGTCTATAAGGAGCTGGAATGTGATGCCATGCAAGAAAACATGAAAATTTGTTTATATATCATCTCAAGTGACCCTTTCTCAATCTAAGAATATTTCTCTATGCTGTCGATGGGTGAATGAGTTCTTCGCTGTTGCCTCCAAAACAGTTCATAGTCGGATTATGCAGTGAACTTAACTGAGAAAAACATAGTACTATTCTCCTAGCAGCCATTAAAGTCAGTCCAGACAGGAACTGTAGCCAAGTGAATACAGGTACAATTGCAGGAATTACTATTAATCTCAGAATAGTGAGAGGCGTACATTCTTGTGTCGCTAGAGTTACAAGAATTTCTAAGAGAAGACATCACAATTTGTCCAGACAGAGTGACACAGAATAACACATGGTCATGTGAGGTACAGTTGTTCTTAGGGAAAACAGAAGTAGCAGAGTGTTGAAGAGGAGTGTTTGCCCCATGACCGATTTCCAGACAGTGGGAGCACATTGGATTTTCTCACCAGAAGGTGTCATTGCTAACTGTCACAAAAATGGACCAAATGATCAAAATTAAGCTACAAAACAGTGCTGTATTAATAAATTGTACATTGTGTGACGGAGCAGCAGCGCAATTTCGCCTTCCAGTTATCATTACTGGCATGTCCATGATCAAGTTATCACAAGCTGTGTTGTATTGGCCGAAAAAACTGTTAGAAGAGTTATCATCCCAAAAACTAATGTTCCTCAACAACTTCTTAAACGCTGACCTATTACACTCATTGGATGAGCTGATAGCGTCAAACGTTATAACATCACGACTAAAAGTATTACCACTACTATAACTGCCATGGTTCTGCTAACGGTATATGTACTCTACTTTCGCCCGAAACATAAAATGACTCATCCCCCTGAATCATCAATACATAAAATACCGGTGAAGTGATTAAATAGTATTAATAAGGAGCAAAAAACTGTAACATAAAATATGATTCTATACTTGTTTTAGACAGACAAACATGTGGTTTCTGAAGAGGGGCAGCAGCCTTTTCAGTAGTTGCAAGGGCAACAGTCTGGATGATTGACTGATTTGGCCTTGTAACAATAACCAAAACGGCCTTGCTGTGCTGGTACTGCGAACAGCTGAAAGCAAGGGGAAACTATGGCCGTAATTTTTCCCGAGGGCATGCAGCTTTACTGTATGATTAAATGATGATGGCGTCCTCTTGGGTAAAATATTCCGGAGGTAAATTAGTCCCCCATTCGGATCTCCGGGCGGGGACTACTCAAGAGGATGTCGTTATCAGGAGAAAGAAAACTGGCGTTCTACGGATCGGAGCGTGGAATGTCAGATCCCTTAATCGGGCAGGTAGGTTAGAAAATTTAAAAAGGGAAATGGATAGGTTAAAGTTAGATATAGTGGGAATTAGTGAAGTTCGGTGGCAGGAGGAACAAGACTTCTGGTCAGGTGACTACAGGGTTATAAACACAAAGTCAAATAGGGGTAATGCAGGAGTAGGTTTAATAATGAATAGGAAAATAGGAACGCGGGTAAGCTACTACAAACAGCATAGTGAAAGCATTATTGTGGCCGAGATAGATACGAAGCCCACACCTACTACAGTAGTACAAGTTTATATGCCAACTAGCCTTGCAGATGACGAACTAATTGAAGAAATGTATGATAAAATAAAAGACATTATTCAGATAGTGAAGGGAGACGAAAATTTAATAGTCATGGGTGACTGGAATTCGAGTGTAGGAAAGGGGAGAGAAGGAAACATAGTAGGTGAATATGGATTGGGGCTAAGAAATGAAAGAGGAAGCCGCCTGGTAGAATTTTGCACAGAGCACAACTTAATCATAGCCAACACTTGGTTTAAGAATCATGATAGAAGGTTGTATACATGGAAGAACCCTGGAGATACTAAAAGGTATCAGATAGATTATATAATGGTAAGACAGAGATTTAGGAACCAGGTTTTAAATTGTAAGACATTTCCAGGGGCAGATGTGGACTCTGACCACAATGTATTGGTTATGACCTGTAGATTAAAACTGAAGAAACTGCAAAAAGGTGGGAATTTAAGGAGATGGGACCTGGATAAACTGAAAGAACCAGAGATTGTACAGAGTTTCAGGGAGAGCATAAGGGAACAATTGACAGGAACGGGGGAAAGAAATACAATAGAAGAAGAATTGGTAGCTTTGAGGGATGAAATAGTGAAGGCAGCTGAGGATCAAGTAGGTAAAAAGACGAGGGCTAATAGAAATCCTTGGGTAACAGAAGAAATATTGAATTTAATTGATGAAAGGAGAAAATATAAAAATGCAGTAAATGAAGCAGGCAAAAAGGAATACAAACGTCTCAAAAACGAGATCGACAGGAAGTGCAAAATGGCTAAGCAGGGATGGCTAGAGGACAAATGTAAGGATGTAGAGGCTTATCCCACTAGGGGTAAGATAAATACTGCCTACAGGAAAATTAAAGAGACCTTTGGAGATAAGAGAACCACTTGTATGAACATCAAGAGTTCAGATGGAAACCCAGTTCTAAGCAAAGAAGGGAAAGCAGAAAGGTGGAAGGAGTATATAGAGCGTCTATACAAGGGCGATGTACTTGAGGACAATATTATGGAAATGAAAGAGGATGTAGATGAAGATGAAATGGGAGATACGATACTGCGTGAAGAGTTTGACAGAGCACTGAAAGACCTGAGTCGAAACAAGGCCCCGGGAGTAGACAACATTCCATTAGAACTACTGACAGTCTTGGGAGGGCCAGTCATGACAAAACTCTACCATCTGGTGAGCAAGATGTATGAGACAGGCGAAATACACACAGACTTCAAGAAGAATATAATAATTCCAATCCCAAAGAAAGCAGGTGTTGACAGATGTGAAAATTACCGAACTATCAGTTTAATAAGTCACAGCTGCAAATTACTACCGCGAATTCTTTACAGACGAATGGAAAAACTGATAGTAGCCGACCTCGGGGAAGATCAGTTTGGATTCCGTAGAAATACTGGAACACGTGAGGCAATACTGACCTTACGACTTATCTTAGAAGAAAGATTAAGGAAAGGCAAACCTACGTTTCTAGCATTTGTAGACTTAGAGAAAGCTTTTGACAATGTTGATTGGAATACTCCCTTTCAAATTCTAAAGGTGGCAGGGGTAAAATACAGGGAGCGAAAGGCTATTTACAATTTGTACAGAAACCAGATGGCAGTTATAAGAGTCGAGGGACATGAAAGGGAAGCAGTTTTTGGGAAGGGAGTAGGACAGGGTTGTAGCCTTTCCCCGGTGTTATTCAATCTGTATATTGAGCAAGCAGTAAAGGAAACAAAAGAAAAATTCGGAGTTGGTATTAAAATTCATGGAGAAGAAGTAAAAACTTTGAGGTTCGCCGATGACATTGTAATTCTGTCAGAGACAGCAAAGGACTTGGAAGAGCAGTTGAACGGAATGGACAGTGTCTTGAAGGGAGGAGACAGCAAAGGACTTGGAAGAGCAGTTGAACGGAATGGACAGTGTCTTGAAGGGAGGATATAAGATGAACATCAACAAAAGCAAAACGAGGATAATGGAATGTAGTCGAACTAAGTCGGGTGATGTTGAGGGTATTAGATTAGGAAATGAGACACTTAAAATAGTAAAGGAGTTTTGCTATTTGGGGAGCAAAATAACTGATGATGGTCGAAGTAGAGAGGATATGAAATGTAGACCGGCAATGGCAAGAAAAGCGTTTCTGAAGAAGAGAAATTTGTTAACTTCGAGTATAGATTTAAGTGTCAGGAAGTCATTTCTGAAAGTATTTGTATGGAGTGTAGCCATGTATGGAAGTGAAGCATGGACGGTAAATAGTTTGGACAAGAAGAGAATAGAAGCTTTCGAAATGTGGTGCTACAGAAGAATCCTGAAGATTAGATGGGTAGATCACATAACTAATGAGGAAGTATTGAATAGGATTGGGGAGAAGAGAAGCTTGTGGCACAACTTGTCCAGTAGAAGGGATCGGTTGGGAGGACATGTTCTGAGGCATCAAGGGATCACCAATTTAGTATTGGAGGGCAGTGTGGAGGGTAAAAATCGTAGGGGGAGACCAAGAGATGAATACACTAAGCAGATTCAGAAGGATGTAGGTTGCAGTAGGTACTGGGAGATGAAGAAGCTTGCACAGGATAGAGTAGCATGGAGAGCTGCATCAAACCAGTCTCAGGACTGAAGACCACAACAACAACAACTTGTTTTAGAGCATAAGGATTCAACAGGGACGATACAGGATTAAGAAACAAAACAAGTACTTTGTGAATAAGTTTTTACAAACATTTAAATAATAAGAAATTGTACAGTGTGTAACTATCCATATAACATGTACACAAATCAAAAAAAGTTTTGCATCACGTCGGTTCCGAGGGTTCCGTAACCTGTACAGGATTTTGTAGTAAGGTCAACATAAACACCATTTCCTCTCTTTTTATTCCTCATGCACTGCATGTTGTACAACCATACAGCGAGACCTTCAGAGATGGTGGTCCAGATTGCTGTACACACCAGTACCTCTAATACCCAGTAGCACGTCCTCTTGCATTGATGCATACCTGTATGCGTCCTGGCATACTATCCACAAGTTCATCAAGGCACTGTTGGTCCATATTGTCTCACTCCTCAACGGCGATTCGGCGTAAATCCCTCAAAGTGGTTGGTGGGTCACGTCGTTCATAAACAGCCCTTTTCGATCTATCGCAGGCATGTCTGGAGAACGTGCTGGCCACTCTGGTCGTGCAATGTCGTTATCCTAAAGGAAGTCATTCACAAGATGTGCACGGTAGGGGCGCGAATTGTCGTCCATGAAGACGAATGCCTCGCCAGTATGTTGCCAATATCGTTGCACTATCGGTCGGAGGATGGCATTCATGTATCGTACAGCCGTTACGGCGCCTTCCATGACCACAAGCGGCGTACGTCGGCCAAACATAATGCCACCCCAAAACGGCAGGGAACCTCCACCTTGCTGCGCTGGCTGGACAGTGTGTCTAAGGCGTTCAGCCTGACCGGGTTGCCTCCAAATAAGTCTCTGACTATTGTCTGGTTGAAGGCATATGCGACACTCATCGGTGAAGAGAACGTGATGCCAATCCCGAGCGGTCCAGTCGGCATGTTGTTGGGCCCATCTGTACCGTGCAGCATGGTGTCGTGGTTGCAAAGACGGATCTCGCCAAGGACGTCGAGTGTGAAGTTGTGCATCATGCAGCCTATTGCGCACAGTTTGAGTCGTAACACGACGTCCTGTGGCTGCACGAAAAGCATTATTCAACATGGTGACGTTGCTGTCAGGGTTTCTCCGAGCCATAATCCACAGGTAGTGGTCATTCACTGCAGTAGTAGCCCTTGGGCGGCCTGAGCGAAGCATGTCATTGACAGTTACTGTCTCTCTGTATCTCCTCCATGTCCGAACTACATCGCTTTCGTTCACTCCGAGACGCCTGGACACTTCCCTTGTTGAGAGCCCTTCCTGGCACAAAGTAACAATGATGATGTGATCGAACCGCGGTATTGACCGTCTAGGTACGGTTGAACTACAGACAACACGAGCCGTGTACTTCCTTCCTGGTGGAATGACTGGAACTGATCGGCTGTCGGACCCCCTCCGTCTAATAGGCTCTGCTCATGCATGGTTGTTTATATCTTTGGACGGGTTTAGTGACATCTGTGAACAGTCAAAGAGATTGTGTCTGTGGTACAATATCCACAGTCAACGTCTATGTTCAGGAGTTCTGGGAACTGGGGTGTATGTGTGTATGACATGAGAGTGTTCCAGAGGCAAAATAAAAAAACATTCAGGACGAATTTCTTAAAGGAGAGGTTTATAATCATGTTGCACCACAGAAAGATACAGTGGGCAGAAACAAAATCTTCTGAAAGTTTTCTCCAGCCACCACTCAGCCAAGTCAGACCAGGCCAGCGCACCATGTAGCAACCAGAACGACAAACAGGATGAGAGCCAACACTGCAAATAATATGGCACAAGCCAGAAGCTGTTGCTTCACCTCATTTGAGTGAGAAGACTGACTCATTGATTCAGTAACATGGCCTCACTTAAGAGATATCTTAATTTCATAATGATAGCACAACATGACGCTGCAGGAATGGGTAAATGTTCGACAAGAACATCTATCAGCCCACTGACATAGCAGGAAAGCATCAAGCACTGAGGTGTGGCAAATAACACTGATGAGTCCAGAACACAAAGACATATGCATTAACCTCGGCAAGACATAATGTCATTGCCTTAGATGGACAGCTTCCAAGCCCATATGTGAGTCAGTTATAGTGAGCCAACTATGATGCAGGCCACGTGATGTGCTGCCTACCATTCACCAGATAACTTCTACCTTCGAGACTGCAGTCCCCCTGGTCGCCGTGAGCTGCCAGGTTCTCATCTGTTGATATGAAGTCTTGGGGACTTCTACCCCCAACTTGCTGAGTGTCGGAGTGATGGTGTTTGGTGCACCATCAAGCTGTCACTGTATCCAAAAGGTGTGCTAAAGGCTGCTGCCCCTGACTTGCACCTGTTAGCAGACACTAGCACTCAAGGCCTACCAATGGTGGAGAATCCATACTGTAATTATGCAGTACAGTCTACATCCCATGAAGAGCTGTTGGAGTTTAGTCGGGCACACATCTTCGATGTCAACAAGAGTGCCCTAGTAAAAAGCAGTTGCTGATCTCGTGGCTGACGCCACTGCACGAGCAGCATCTGTAGCTTGCTGCCGTGCACGGTGCTGTGGTGTTACACGAGCAGCGGTGATGGAGACAATGGCCTCAAGGATGTGGTGAGGTGGAAAGTCAGCACCTTCTACAGCTGTGTGCTGTATCCACTGCCCTCACCACGACCATGGAGAAGATGATTCAGTTGTAACCCTTAAATCTAATAAATGTATGTCATGCTAATGCTATTTCATTAGTGTACCAACTGGCCTTCATCCCTTTACTCCATGCTACATTGTCTTGAAACTGTAAGAGTTTTATGTCAAGCCCTTACAGTTCATAGTTTGATTAATGTAGCATACATAGTGTAAGGCACAACAGAGCCTCAAGCTATTTACTTTCAACACGTGTGTTGCTTATCAAGTGCCACAATGTTAATTCAATGTTTAAAGTGCCTGCAAAATACGCCAGCAGTACAGAAAAGTGCTATGTGTAACTCATGTATCGCAATGTTATTTTCCACGTACGTACATATCCGTTCAACTGGCGCCTAGAACACTATTGCATACAATCCTGAGGCTATTACCATATCTAAATAGTTACAAATAACATGCTAAACAGACAAATGTGGCCTAAAAGATTGATTCTAACTTGTTACCAGGCAGAAAATATATATTAGCTAGAACACTAGGCAAACACAAAAACTAATGGGCAGTCTGAATTCCTGGAAGAATGCTGTTGTCTTGTGCTACGCTTTGTGTCAGGCACAATGTACCAGATAATTAAATGTTTCCACATCTGTAAGTGTTACAATAGTAACCAATTACATAGAGGGTGTTGTCATTTCAGTCTGATTCTGTGCCAAAACACGTACAGTCATCTTTAGGACCCGTATTTTTACATATTTATAAAACGGATTTTAGCCCTTTATTTCCTTGGAATAGGCATTTTTGGGTTTAAACAAACTATTGCAGGCTCTTTGAAGTCTTTTGATGAAAAATATAATGAATGCTGATATTAACATAGAATATTTATTTGTAATTTTGATACAGCTGTTCTGGTTCATGTGAAAAAAATCAACTATTCCTTGTATCCATTAGAAAAAATGCTTAAACGGTTAAGATATTTAGCTGTGATAAATTGTTTTCTTTTTTGTTATATGAATGATAACGAAAGTTCTTTAACTTAAAAATTTGTGTCTTGTATCACTCACAAAAAACGCACACTCGGGATGTGTACATGTGTACGACCCCAGTACTGATTGGCCAAACGCTACAACTAACAAGACATTTTATTTTACATTTTGGTACAGCAGTTTACAATTAACCACATTTCTAAATTTTGTAAATCGAAAACTTTCCTTTTGTCTCTCAATACATTCTGGTAGGCTGAAAAGGATCTCTATACAGCACAAGAGGTCAATGGTGCATATTTCATCGACGCAGTTGCTCGTGGCCCCAATACTATCCACCTTCGAACTTCTCTCCCTGAATAATGGCAGGCACTTTCTTCATATCTTCCTATCCGGGATTCCCCAGAAAAATTTTCCTTATTTTAGTGAAACATGCTGCACCCAGTGAAGCAGGTATTCCTTCCAACTATATCTGCACCATAGAGATCACGTTTCCAACATCTATCGGTGGTCGAGATTCCAACTCTAAGAGTTGAATTGCAACAGGTAGATGTTGGAAGTGAACTTCAAAATGCAATTATGCTCCATTCTTGTCATTCTTAAGGGCTCTCTTCATTCTTTTCACTAGATCTGTATGTGTTTACTACCACTTTGACTTTGGTAGTGTTCAGCGTAATATTCACATAAAACTGTGAATAAACAGGCGCAGCTGATACTCTGCCGAAAGCCCTTAAAATTAGAATTCTGTAGCATCTTCCATGGCACATTAGCCGACACTAAAGCCTCGCACAAGCCTATATAACAGCTGTCCACTGTACTATTTGTCCTAGTGGTGCTCGGAATGTGAGCTGTGAAATTTCTGTGTTGAAAGAAACCTAAAATTAAAACAAACAAACAGTAAGAAGATACCAGAAACTAAAACATAAGAACGTGATCATGTAATTGCCAACTTCAATTAAACTGTATATGCATATTCTTAGACTAATCTTAAATATCGATTTGAAAATCTGAGGAATGGAGACTAGCAAGAAGATTGGTAGATAAAAAGAACAATAAAAATAGCCCATGTTCACTTATTTGCTTTTGATAGGCTTGGCAAAAAAATTACTCAGCTGTCAGTTGTGAAATTGTAGTCTTCCCCAATTCACAGCCAGAAAATACCAATTATTGAAGATTTCTGTTTAATCACGACACAATTACAGCCCTTTACTCAATGCGAGTCAACACACCACACAATTTTCCTTCGTAATTACAAACATAAATAGATTCAAGCATGAGCGATTTGTTCCTTTAATATATCTCTCTATTGACAGACAGCATTTAAACAAAGTCTGGCTGGGTTTGTCCCAACGCAGCAGCATGTGGATATATTTCCAAAACGACAATGCAGCGACAATGTGTCACGTACAATGTTGATTTCAATGTGAGCTAAATTTCTTATGCCTTCCAAACTTCAAAAACAATAATACTTAAGTGTCACAGAAGCAGGAGAGAGTGCTGACACGATGTAGAGTTACAAAGACAAGTGACATTATCTCATACACATTCTTCATTTCAGTTTTGTGTATAAATTCATTACGTCTTTTCCTGGAATGTGCAGATTCACATTACTGATTTTCTTTGGTACTAATTAAAAAATCTATTTAAAACCCGTATTTTTCTGCAGAAGTCCTCTTTAGCCCTCCTTTTATCTGTGCAAATCTTATTTAATGTTTTAAGTTCGGTGTAGTACTTTGTAGAGCCTATAAGGTTAAAACTTTCAAATCCGGTCCGTAGTCGCCATCTAACATTTTTCAGGAGTGTTTCATCAGGAATGTATGGCGAAAAAAAGGTAAAGCATCACTAGAAAAATGTACTCAAGACTCAATATTGCATTAAAAGTAGGGTTAATAGGGGTTAAGCACAAAATGAAGACTGCATGCACTTTAATAGTTCTCTAGAACTGTAGTCAACAACTAACAATACCACATTCTCATACAATCCATTTTAAGAAGAAGATTTTTATTTCAATGTATCATTTAATCTGCAGTACATAAGAACATAAGAAGAACATCTGCTTTGTTTACACACAAAACATGATCCAAGCGGCGAAAGAGCTGAAACATCACTGAAGAGGATTACAGCATCGATATCTCAAAAGTAAAGTTATTTACCAAAACACATGCAGGTTACATGAAAGTATAATTACGGATCTAAAAAAATTCGAACTTTGCAACATAAAAAGTTGTGTTATTGGAAAGACACACTTTGCAGGTACAATGGTTCTTTCAAGTTAGATATTTTCACATTAAAATAGTCGTACTACTTATTAAAATACACACAGCTTGCATATTGGCCCTACTGGAACAAATTATAGGTTAGTAAAGCAGCTTACTTCAGTATTTGTACCACGCACTAAATTCATTAAAATATGTAAAAATTGATTGTAAAAGACACACATGAGCATTACTGCAGATCTAACTTAGTATCTAAAGTGCACCATGAAATAGCAAACTAAACTATGTTACTCCCATGTCAAAAAGTCGTATGATATGATAGTGAGTCATTCATCATAGTGACTCTCTGCTTGCATATTGGCTTTATGTTACAATGGAAAACGCGTGTCATCGCTACATGACACTTCACTCCTCCATAAATCATGATGTTACAGTAAAATTGTGACAAATTTCCCTTCATGTTATAGTGAAATTGTAACTAATGGTCCTCCATGTTACAGTAAGAACGTAACAAACTGCTCATGTTGCAGCATAATTGTAAAAAATTGTCTCCACATTACAGTGGTATTGTCACAAATTTCCCTCAATGTAATAAAAGGAGATGGTCAGAGCGAGGGGGGAATAAGAGATGAATACATAGAAGGAGGAAGAGAAGATGGACAATGAGATCGGTGGGGATGAGACAGAAAGAGGAGGGGAGTAGTAAATATACAGAGAATGGGGGAGTAGGAGTTGGACAGAGATAAGGGAGAGGAGGAGGGGGGCAGAGACAGGGGGCAGGAGGACATGCATAGAGAGAGGGGGAGGAGATGGACAACGAGGAGATGGACAGGGAGAGGGAGAGGAGGAGATGGACAGTGAAAGTTGTGAAGAAGAGCCAGAAAGAGAGAGAGAGAGAGGAGGAGGAGATACCCAGAGAGAGGGGAAAGGAGGAGATGGAAAAGAAAAGAGGTTGAAGGAGATGGTGAGAGAAGGGGAAGTGAAGGTGATTAAAACAGAGAAGAGTAGGAGCAGATGGACAGTGAGTGGGGGAAGGAGAAGATGGAAGAGAGAGGATGAAGAGGAGATGGATACAGAGAAAGCAAATGAGAAGGTAGATAGAGATTGTGGGAGGAGATGGACAGGGAGAGGGAAGGAGAAATGTACTCAGAGAGGGAGGAGAAACGATGGACAGAGAGAAGGGGGAAGAGGAGATGGACATAGAGGTTGGAGATGAGGGGATGGAAAGAGGGTGGAAAAAGAGATAGAGGTGGAGAAATAAATGGAGAGAGACAGTGGAGAGGAGGAGATTGACAGTGAAAAGTGGGGCAGGGGCATGTATAGGAGGTAGGTGAAAGATGGAGAGGGGTAGTGGGCAGGTGGAGAGGGAAGAGGTGAGAGGTAGTAGTGGGTGTACTGTATCCTTCTCATTGGGATGGGAATCAGAAAAATCGAAGAAAAAATTAACATTCTCTCTTGGTTCACATAGTGTAAAACAGCAAAGCATCAGATATTAATAGGTGAAATATATGTGACATATGTTCACATGAGCAAAGATACAGGTAAAAGGCTAATATCTAAAGTTGTTATTCCCTCATTAAAGTAATCATTACAGAGTGATAGAGAAAATTTACTGAGATCTGTCAGAGAAATAAAACGTACTGATTATGGTAATGATGATGTGGCAAACTAGGAAATATTGTACATAATAGTATAATAGTATTCAGAACTATTCGCCTTCTGAGTCAACAGATGAGGGGGGAGGGGGGCAGGCGGTAGAATTTCTTGTCTTGTGTGCAAATTTCTGCTGAATCAGCAGATTGTTACAATTTATGTAAAACGGTGGGGAATTTGTTACAATTTCGCTGTAACATAGAGTGCAAATTGTTACGATTTCAGTGTGACATGGAGGGCAATTTTTACAGTTTTCCTACTATAACATGGAGGGCAATTTCATACTGTTTTGCTGTAACATAGACAATTTTACTGTAACATGGAGAGCAATTCTGTTACAATTTTGCTGTAACATCGAGGGATTTTTGCTCTTGGAAAGCAGTTTGTTAGAATTTTGCTTTAACATGCGGAATTTGTTACAGTTTTGATGTAACATAGAGGGCAGTTTGTTACAGTGTCATGGTAACATTGATAGTTTGTTACAATTTTGCTGTAATATAGAGAACAATATTTTACAAGTTTGCTGTAACTTAAAGCTGTATGGAGGGTAAAAATGTCATGACTTATCCACAGTGCAATAACAGTGGATGGCAGACGTTTTATACTGTAAGTTAAAGTTAATACCCAAGTGAGAGATCACTATGGTGTATGAACTACTGTGATATCAGACTGGTTTTCGATATGGGAATAATATTGTTTACTTTGTTAATGGTCACTTTAGACTGTAAGTTAGATCTGCAGCAGTGCTCATGTGTACGTTTTGCAACCAGTTTTTATATATTATGATGAATTTAACCTGTGGTACAAAGATCAAACAGTGGTTGTCGTCTAACCTGTATTTTATTTCAGTAGCGTCAATATAGTGACAATTTAGGTCCGGTAATATTTAATTTGAAAGTCCATTGCCCTTGTAAAATGTGCTCTTCAAATGATAAGGAGGTGTAGGTACATCCATTTCGGATTGTGATGTCACATGATTGCATTTCAAAGTGTTTACATGAATGCTTTCCTTACATTCGAAAGTGGATGAGAATGTACGTACATATGAGTCGCCTAGATGCAAAACTGTCCATGTCCTTCATAACCGGTTTTGAGAAAAAGTGGAAAAATTGTTTCCACTGGGTAAATACACACTGCCCTACACTGTATGTTGTATACATAAGTATGGGTTAGTACAAAACCATTTGGGCTATTGAAAAAAAAATCAGGAACTCAATGCATGTAAAAAATAAGCAAAATAAAAATGGAATTGGGCAGTTTTGCATCTGACTTTGCAGATGGCCACTTTTGCACGCAACTGAAATGGACATGGACAGTTTTGAACCTGACTAGTTGTACATGAGGAGAGGATATGGGGTGAGCACAAAACTGTATATTCAGTTTTAATTTCTTTTAATATTTCTGAAGGTACATGGTGTAACAACTGACAAACTGCAACCCACTTAATACATCATATCTGGAACAATGTCTTCATCTCCTCCTGCTAGGCATTCTGGTTCAACTGATGCCCCTGACCCGCTGGAACCTAGTAATGTCATGTACCACGACAGGGATTCACGTTCCCTCCAGGACTCACCATACTGTTTCTCGAGGAGTTTTGAAACATCCTCCAGTTTCTTTTCGTTAATAGGAACAACGTGTTCGTAATGCAGCTCGAGTTTATGTGTCCTAAGTGTTTCCTACGTTTGCATACGGACGCTGGTAGGTTGATTTCAGAATCATAATTAGGCTCCCCTTGGACTTGTGTAGCATTCTGAGAATCACGGATGATGATCACTCATTTTACTTTCGTTATCTGAAAGGGGAATGGTGCTGCGGGTTTAGTGATGTTTTGAATGGCTCCTTTACAGTCAACTACCTTCCAGTCTCTTCCTAGAATGTGAAGGGTCCCATACTGTTCCAAGATGGTATGGTACTCTGATGGCTGAACTATCACTTCTCGTTTCCGCAGTTGCCTTTCGATGAGCCCAAAAACTTTATCAGGAGACATGAATGAATGTCCAGTTACAGGATAAATAACTTCTATTTTATTTACGCTTGGCGCATGTTTGTACATCCAGTGACGCAGCACTGAGACAACGATTGTGTTCTTATTTTGCCCAGGGCATCCATCGGCAATTAATCTCAAAGTTTGTACGTTGTTCATGTCTGTATGACACAAACGGTGGTAAAGAGTTGAACTTATTTCATTTGACCCCTTCTTACTTTCATGTTCAAGCCAAGTATACATGAAGACATAATTAGTAGTTAACTTTGATTTAGAGGAGCCTACTACAATGGCAAAATTGTATAGGTATAATTGCTTACTGTAATAGACATTCTGATCAGGTATTTTTGGCAAGGGTAAATTCTTTTGGCAGTCAAAGGACATTGTCAGAAGATTGTCTTGCTTTTCTTTCAGCAGTGAATAGAAACTGTTTGCTTTAAGTTTATGAAGTCTCTTTCGACCCATAAGTTGAGCTTTCTTAACGTCACGCTTTTCAGTTTTGATCTGCTCCAAAAGACTGAGGCACATGGAACAAACATCTGTTTTTGGAGACCCAAATCCAATGTTAAATTTTTTATTAAATGTGTTCCTAAAAAAATTCTGCGTGACTCGCTTTTCAGGAGTAACCATGAAATTGTAATGTAGCCACATCTTTCTAATGTTGAGAGTCGCAGGTAAATACACGCGACAGCTTTTCTCCCTGCAGTAATGTGACTCAGTTGGAACATACCTTTTTATAGGAGCAATTACTTCCTGTCGTTTTGGCTCATTTTTCATCGTCTGTCGATCACCTCCTCTTCTCTCCTTAGCAATATCTCCAGTCTTGAGGTGATGGCGTGCGATGTTTTGCACTCTTGATTTTGAAACACCAAGAATGTTCAAGATTGTTTCACGACATGCTTTCACTTTCACTGATCCACCAGGTACCTTTTTTGGAACGAAATAAGAGACTGTCTTTCCTCTGTCGATTTATCTTTCTCCCCTACAACGAGATCTCGAAGGTGTCTTGATACTCATGTATTTCAGAAGGAAATTATCTTGGTAAATTTTATCACACTTTGCATAATAGCTGGTATGAAAAGACTTAATATCTGTCATTGTCAGGCTAGCACAGTCCCATCCGACTCGAGGACCACATTCTGGATACTCAGGAAGTCCTTTTGACGAATATCTGAAATCACACATACAAACAAAATTTTATTCATAGATCAATGTTGGGTCATGTCAATAACAATAGTCAACACACGTATTTATTACTTTCACACAAATACGATTAATAGGGTATACATTTTTTCTTAACACCCTGAACTGTTATTCTAATGTTCAGATTTCCACCATTTACACCATGATGTAAAGACAAAAATAATACATACCTCTTCAATTTTGCCATACTTCGTTTCCACTAGTCTTCACGGCGTACCTGCTTCCTAAAACGGTCAGATTGTCTTTCTGTCATGCCTTGATTATGTTCCATAATTTATAATTTATTTAAATGAAACATGTGTATAACTTTCAGAATAAACAGCTGTAAGAAACCACACAAGTACAATGTTTACGTGTTTATGGTAGCCATCTTGCATTACAGTCACATGACTCCAGCCTTCAATGCGATTTGTCAAAAGGGACAAGGCAAGTTTTTCACCCAACTTACTGATGGACATGGACAGTTTTGAAACTAACCAAACTTTTCGTGAGCTGTTTTTCGTAGGACATGGAGAGCTTTGAGCATAAATAGCATTTCAAGCATGTGTAAAATGACATGCTCTACAATCCAGAGTTGCCAACTCAATTATTTTTTTAAAGTGGACATGGACAGTTTTGCATCTAAGCGATTCATATATTATTGCCACTGTTATGTCAAACTATTGTTTTGTAAAAGCAGTGCTGTAAGATAACAAATAACTGTCCTTATGCAGCTCAACCTTTCTGTTCTTCAGTAAACAAAATTATTTTTTCCTCTGATTTCAGTTTCAAAATTTGCACATACAAAGTGATACATGGCACTGGAGATCCAATGTACCCACAGTCATCGTTCCTAATTGTGAATAATATTTAAGTAGTAAATTCTGATGGCTGTGTTACAAACAAATTTAGTAGAAATTATCCCTGTAATACATAAGCCTGATATTTAACGGTGATGTTCAACAAAACCTCGTAAATCTGAGAGATAGAAAGAAGCTGTAAAAATAAGAAATGTAACTGCAAAATTTGAGTGTTTACATATTTACCATGTAGAAGAAAAAAATGTTATTAACACTACTTACGTTTGTATGATGTGTCACTTACGAACTCCATGACAACGTGATTAAAATAGAAAATAAATGTTTTATAATATATATGTTTTAACTTCTTACAACTGAAAGACATATGCCCATTGTGGATACAGCCATCTATTGAAAACAGTACAGAGATTAGTATAAGGCCCCATTCTTGAATTTGACTCAGGTCTAGCAATTGATATGTGAGTCAAAAGTGCACAATCATGTTTGATTCTGGCTTGCATTATATTTAAAAAAAAAACACTGCTCTTCAGAAAGACACAAATTATACAGAGATAATAAGTTCTTTTTGATCCAGACATACTTCAACAGACGAAATTCTAGAATAACTTACTTGCATATTCCATGTTCACATTGGTAACAAAGCTAACAGCATGGATCATACACAAGAGCTACATATACGAAATGATGCATTTTGGCTATAAACAAACCTATAGCTGAAGGATAATAAACCACATACCCCTATAGAATTTAAAATAAGTTTTTCGAGGATTATAAACATTAACTTCTTCTCTGAAATGTTAAGGTTTTGTGCCATTAATTAGCATCACTGTTCTTGGAGGTTAATGATTTCCCCAAGTCACTCTAGGCTAATATTAGGATGCTTTCTCCGAGAAGTACATGACCGATTTCCTTCCCAGTTTTTTACTAATATGGACTTGTGGTCCATCTCTAATGGCGTTGTCAAATCCTAATCTTCCCTCATATTACAAAACATCGAGTGGTACGGCGGTAATGTGGCCATTAAAAGATGCCCACACAATATTTTGAAGCGTGGAACCGTGACACAAATACAGGGCACACTGGAATAACGGTCACGACCCGTGGGTGGCGCTTATTATTGCGCTGTCCCTGCGCCAATGGTATACACAGCCTCAAATACGAGATGTGATACGATTAAACAGCAATTCAGCTCTCCTTATTGTGGATCACATCTTCCAGCATACCTTACAGTAATGCTTCCCATTGTTAGACAAACGTTTTCTGGAAGTTAACAATAGTGTTGGTGTTAGGACTGCAGTTTGTTCTGATTTAAGTACGAGGAAATTTGTGATAAGGTCTTATGGGACCAAACTGCTAAGGTCATTGGTCCCTAACTTTACATACTACTTAATCTAACTTAAACTAACTTACGCTAAGGACAACACACACACCCATGCCCGACGTGGGGGGGGGGGGGGGGGGGGGAGCCGCTCGAACCGTGACAAGGCATCTGGTGTAGCTGTCCTTATGTCTCACGTTCCCAGGAGAACAACATAATCCACCAGGTGGAACTCAGATCCATGTTCACCAAGGAGAAGGCACACACGCCACAACTGGATAATACACTACGTACCTCAAGCGGTATAGTACACACAGGAAATCTTTTGAGTCACTTTCATAATATTTGACTGTAATAGCGGCATGGACAACGAGGAGTATCACAGTCTGAGCTAAACTGGAGACAGAGAAATGAAAACAGCTAATAGGTTAAAACGGCTGTTGGTTGCAATAATTACTGTAGGTATCAAAAGACATGCATTGGACGAACTAGAGTGGAGAGCTGCGTGAAACTAGTCTTCGGACTAAACGCCATAGCAACAACAACATTGACAAGAGAGTATTACTCAATTTCTCTCAGATCTCTACTGAGGGCAAGTTCTGAGCTGGTTGGAAGCGTTTGGGCATTTGAGGAAAGATAATTATTCCTGCTCAGGATTGTAGCAATTGATAGAACATGCCTCTGCTGTAGCCGAAATTTATCTCTGTACAGGAAGTTTCTCCACCAGCATGAAAGGATACTGTGCTCTACGTCGCGCTTACACCGTGCCGATTTTCTCTGATTGGTTTCTAACATGTCACTGATTCATTCGTGAGGAATATCATCCAGATGTGTCTCCTACACCATCCCACTTTCCTGCGATTCAAATATTGCATACCGCATTCACAGAACACGCAGTGTTTGTAGCTTCCGTCCACATAGCCTACTGGAGGCGCCCAAAGAAGGAATGGACGATGCTCAATGTTAAGTAATATTGTTGCAGAGTGCCTATTAAACGAATAATTCGTTCTCTGCTGAACACTACGTAAGTTTTCATGTCGTACGATTCACTCGTATAGAGAGGATAGTTTTCATTATTTGGCTCTTTTTTGGATAGCAGAGAGAAAATTATTCAGTTCCTTACTATTCAAATATCAGCTATTTTAAAGAAATCAGAACCATTCATGTGTTGACACTGTAATAGACAGCCACAGAGTTCAATACTACAGGCTATTAAATGCATGTAACTAGATTCAGCCAGGGTGTTATTAGTGTGCCTGCAACATACTCTGATTGACGCTGGTTGTTCATAAACAGCACCCTCTAGAAAACGTTACAACTCAGCTAATACTGTTGCTTCTGAACATTCCACTGCAGCCGTTCTATGCTTCAACCATGAGTCATTAACATGTCCGGTCAGTCAGGGCTTTACCTGCGCACCTACAACGTCTTCGTTGCTTTGGTGCGTACCACCTCTGCCTTTCCATGTGGCAGCTGCGCCCTGGAGGGTGCAACAAAGAGCAACCAACGAGTCATTCCATTGTCCGAACAGTGACCTCGGTCCAACATGCCAGCTATGAGATGTTTACAGTATCCAGTGTGCTGTCCGTAATTATTTGTAGAAGTATGTATGAATAGATCATTTTGAATGTTCGATAAAACTTAAATAAATAGAACTTGAAAAGGATTCATTAACGACGTGAAACAGGAAGAAAACATTGCAACTGGAACTACTTCGTTGGTTTCAGTGCCCTTCACAGTCTATGTGGAACCTACTAAAAAATAATAGTTTTGTAGAACCTATTATTTGGTTGTAACTGTACCGTTGTAGCTTACTACACGTAATTAATAACATTGCCTGACGAAAAAAGCAAAGCACCCACAAGTGGAGGAGGAAATAAAATGAAACTTCTTGTGTTGAGAGAAGATGTGACATTATTTCAGAGAATAAAAAATCGAGTCAAGTTTACAAAGGACTTGGCAGTATATGTCCTCTTATTAGTTTTGCACCTTGCCTCGCCTGGATGCATGCTCTGATTCGATTTGGAAGGGGTCACAAAGTCGTTACATCCTCTCCTGAGCCAAGCTGGCCCACAACAATTGCAACCCGTTCTTCGTGTAGGGGGTACTTGCTGTGAGATGAAGTTGAATCCCGAGCTGATGGTCCCACGTGAGTTCCATTGGGGATAACCTGGGCATCTTGCTCGCTTCAACACCATGCAGACAATACATAGAGACACCTGCGACCTGTAGATTAGCGTCATACTGTTGAACAATGTCACTATAGTAGTGTCACATGAGGAGTAACACAAGAGGATGAAGGATGACTGCGATGTACCATGGTGCCGTCAGAGTCCTTCAGACCAGCTGCGACCTGAAGTCATACCCAATGGCCCCCCACGCTCTGATGACAGAACTAACACTGCTGTTGTATCTCTCAACATTGGAAGAACGGAACCTTTCTGCAAGTCGCAGCCACGCTCGCAAACAACGGCCATCTGGGGTAGTGCAGAGATGCTATTCGTCGCTGAACACAAAACGACGCCACTCATCAGCAGTCTGCACTTCCCAGTCCCAGCCCGACTCCAAATATAGCTACTTGTGTCAATGTGTTGATGCTAGCCTAAGCATTAGACGGCCGTAATTCCTCAATTCAGCTGCTGCTGGTCTCTGACCAATGCCTCAGGAAGATACAGAATTTTGCAGTCAGTCCATTACTTGTTTTCGGATGGCGGGTGCAGATGTGAAGCGGTTATGATGTGTTTGGTGCACAATTTGGCCATCTTCCTTTGTGATGGACAGAGGTGGTCTACTGAAACGTTCTCGATGAGTATTCCTGCCCTCACGTTGCCATGTAGGCCAACATCGGATGACCGTCACATCCAAATGCTCTACACATCTGGGTACTGGATGATTCGACGAGCGGCAAAATGGAGGCTCAAAATGAGGCCACTTTCAAACTCTGCCAGGTGCTAATAATGCTGTCTCAATGACTATGGCGCATCTCCATGTCCTTCACAGTGATCATTAAACATCTGACACTTTTCAAGCCCTTTGTATATACTACAAGGCGTGCTAACAACACCAAACAACATTAATGCATTCGTGTGGCTGTGTGGTTGTAATTATCACAGAAAATTGCAACTCTAACCTTTTACACATTCAACGATGCTGTGTACGTGCAAGACTGCATTGGCATTCAACCATGTCTTCTGGGAGCTTCCCTTTTTTTGTCAGTTAGTTCTGGTACAGATTTTGTGGGAGGGACGGGAAGAGGATGAAGTCTCTTTGTGGCAGGGAGACACGAAAGCATCAAAGTGAATAGTGGGAGGCGCCAAGCCATCACAGACACAATCGAACAGGAGCTATCAAGTACATACCATGAAAAAAAGTGAAGCATCGGGAAGATGTGACCAGACGTCGATGTAACTTCATATACGTTCACACAATCAGTGTGAAAGTAAATGACAAGAGTTGAAATCCTCTGTAATAGGTAGCATGGCCACTGGAACGTATTAGTGTTTAGCGTCATTACCAGGCCTGGTGGGATAATACTAGACATGAACAGTATCAGATGTTGAGAGATCACTGTGAAGGATAAGGAGATGCTGTGTACTAGTATGAGACAGCGTTATCAGCCCATGACAGAACTTTAAAGGGGCCTCATTATGGGTTTCCATTTGGACAGCTGGCCAAATCGTACTGTATTTAGATTGTGGGCCATCTGAATGCGACCCTGACCTGATGCTGGGCGTATTAAGCGATGCTGGTTTCCTCGACGGACTCGTACGTCTCATAAACTCATATCTCACGAACAGATGTTTCAACAAGGATGTGCAGGGCAAACAATCGACACATAATTGTGTCTAAGCTGGAATACCCCAGGGAAGCATTCTGGGACACATCTTGTTCAACCTCTACATTAGTGATCTTCCAGGAACACAAAACACGGCATTAGCCATCTACTCCGCGGTTGACACAGCCATCGTTGCGCAAGATTGAAAACTGTCGAACATAAATTCACGATTACAGGCGCCACTTAGAACTCCCGAGCCTTGATTGGATATATGACACATTACAGTAAACGTCGACAAGTCCGAAGCAGTTCTGTTCACACGCAAACCGAAGCTACTGCGTAAACATCAACACTCTCAACAGATAACACTATGCACGCCCAGTACGTTTCTGAGAGAAAGTCAAATACCTCGGCGTCTGACTGGATTGGAAACTTATATGGGGGGACCACATGGAATACGTTGCCAACAGAGCGCACGTGAGGCTCAAACAACTCTACGCAAGGCTCAACAGGGAAATTACACTAAATAGGAGGGTGTCGAGGTCCATACGCATGACATTGATTAGACCTCTGATGATGTACGCAACTCCCGTCTGGGGATATGCAACTCCCACACGCCTTCGCAGCCCCTAGATCATATAGAACAAATTGCTACGCATCATTAGCAGCGCTCCACACTACACTCGCACCGTGGATCTTCACACTGAAGGCCACATTGAAATTCTCGTGGAAGAATTCAAAAAATACTCCACGCGACTACACAGGAACTCGAGACATTCGAACAATCCTTTCATCTTTACTCTAGGAAACTATGATCACAACACTAGGTGGAAGCATAAGCGGCCAAAGACATTGCTAGTTAGGGCATAACCACCTCTGGCGAGCTGACATACACTCACAAGTGACAACATCGGCAAGCCTCTGCACAACAGCAATGCTGACTGGATATGGCAGATGCTATCACAGTCGAATGGACACCCGTGTCTTGGGGTAGTGTCTTTGATTAGTAATCAAAACGTCCTCGGTCCAGGGCTCTAAAGCCGCCACCGCTTAAATTTTGATTAATATTCAGCATTGGTGGCCGAAGACTTCCGGCATAAGAAGTCATCCTCATTCTGCCAACGGCCTTGTCAAAGAGGGCAGAAGAGCGAATAGAGAATCTGGGCACTCTCTTGTCCTTAGGGTGGGCGGAAGAATCAGCAATGATCAACGGCATGAGGATGCAGAAGGCAACGGAAACCACTGCATTAAAGACACATAACGTGTATCCCCAGGACTTGTGACCTGTAATTGAAAAAGTGTCATGATGGTTTCTCCATTGGCAAAAGATTCCGGAATAGTCTCCCAATCGGATATCCGGGAGGGGACTGCCAAGGGGGAGGTAAATGGAACTGAGCGTTTGGCGTCATTGGCCAGCAGGTCCGGCCGCTTTTTTGCAGGTCTTATTACATTCGACCCCACATTGGGCGACCAGCGCGCCGGATGGGGATAAAATGATGATGAAGAGAACATAACACCCAGTCCCTGAGCGACGCAGCCGGGAATCGAACCCGGGCCCGTAGGACGGCAATCCGTCACGCTGACCACTCAGCTATCGGGGCGGACCAAGGGAGAGGGGGGGGGGGGGGGGGTGACCATGAGAAAAAGACTGAATAACCAACGAAGGTATAATGTTCTACGAGTCGGGGCGTGGAACGTCTGAATGTGGTAGGGAAGCCAGAAAATCTGAAAAGGGAAATTCAAGGGCTCAATCTAGATATAGCAGGGGTCAGTGAAGTAGAATGGAAAGAAGACAAGGAATTCGGGTCAGATGAGTATAGGGTAATACTAAGAGCAGCAAACAAACAAAGGTATAATGGGAGTAGGATTCGTTATAAATAGGAAGATAGGGCAGAGAGTATGTTACTCTGAAGAGTTCAGTGATACGATTGTTTTTATCAGAATCGACAACAAACCAGCACCGGCAATGATAGTTCAGTTATACATGCCGGCTTCGCAAGCTGAAGATGAAGAGACAGAGAAAGTATAAGAGGATATTGAAAGGTTAATACGGTACCTAAAGGGAGATGAATATCTAATAGTCATGGGGACTGGACTGTGGTTGTAGGGGAAGAAGCAGAAGAAAAGGTTGCAGGAGAATATAGGCTTGGGGCAAGGAATAAGAGAGGAGAAAGACTAATTGCATTCTGTAATAGATTTCAGGTAGTAATAGCGTATACTTTGTCCGAGAATCAAAAGACAAGGAGGTATACTTGGAAAAGGCGGGGTGATACGCAAGATTTCAGCTAGATGACATCATGGTCAGACAGAGATTCCATAATCAGAAACTGGATTGCTCAGATCATAATGTCGTAGTGATGAAGAGTAGATTGAAGTTTAAGAGGTTAGTCAGGAAGAATTAATAGGCAAAGAAGTGGGATACAGAAGTACAAAGGACTGACGAGGTACGCTTGAAGCTCTCTAAGGCTATATACACAGCAATGAGGATTAGCTCTGCGGGCGGTACAGTTGAAGAGGAATGGACATCTCTAAAAAGAGCAATCAAAGCAGATGGGAAGGAAAACACAGGTACGAAGAAGATAACTGCCAAGAAACCACGGGTAACAGAAGAAATACTTCAGTTGATCGAGGAAAGAAGGAAGTACAAACATGTTCAGGGAAATTTAGGAATACAGAAGTATAAGTTGCTGAGGAATGAAATAAATAGGAAGTGCAGTGAAGCTAAGACGAAATGACTGCATGAAAAATGTGAAGAAATCGAAAAAGAAATGATTGTCGATAGGACTGACTCAGCATATAAGAAAGTCAAAACAGCCTTCGGTGACATTAAAAGCAAGGGTGGTAACATAAAGAGTTCAACGGGAATTCCACTGTTAAATGCAGAGGAGACAGCGCATAGGTGGAAAGAGTACATTGAAAGCCTCTATGGGAGGGGGGGGGGGGCGGGGGGGGGGGAAGATTTGTCTAATGAGATACAAGAAGAAACAGGCGTCGATTTAGAAGAGTTAGGGGATACAGTATTAGAATCAGAATTTAAAAGAGCTTTGGAGGACTTAAGAGCAAATAACGCGGAAGGTATAGATAACATTCCATCAGAATTCCTAAAATCATTGGGTGAAGTGTCAACGAAACGACTGTTCGTGTTGGTGTACAGAATGTATGAGTCTGGCAACATACCATCTGACTTTCCGAAAAATATCAGCCACACAATTCCAAAGACTGCAATAGCTGACAAGTGCGAGAATTATCGCACAATCAGCTTAACAGCTCACACATCCAAGTTGCTTACAAGAATAATGTACACAGAATGGAAAAGAAAATTGAGAGTGTGTTAGATGACGATCAGTTCTGACTTAGGAAAGACAAAGGGATCAGAGAAGCAATTCTGATGTTGCGGTTGATAATGGAAGCAAGACTGAAGAAAAATCAAAACACGTTCATAGCATTTGTCCACCCGGAGGAAGCGTTCGACAGTGTAAGATGGTGCAAGATGTTCGAAATTCTGAGAAAAATAGGGTTACGGCATAGGGAAAGACGGATAATATACAATAATGTGCGAGGTCCAAGAGGGAATAATACGAGTGGACGACCAACAACGAGGTGCTCCGATTAAAAAGGGTGTAAGACAGCAATGTAGTTTTCGCCCCTATTGTTCAAACTGTATAACGAAGAAGCAATGATGGAAATAAAAGAAAGGTTTAGGAGTGGAATTAAAATTCAAGGTTAAAGGATATCAATGATACGATTCGCTGATGACATTGCTATCCTGAGTGAAAGTGAAGAAGACTTACAGGATCTGCTGAATGGAATGACCAGTCTCATGAGTACAGTATGTGGATTGAGAGTGAATTGAAGAAAGACGAAAGTAATTAAAAGTAGCAGAAATGAGAACAGTGAGAAATTTAATATCAGGGTTGATGGTCACGAAGTAGATGATGTTAAGAAATTCTACTACCTAGACAATAAAATAACCAATGACGGATGGAGCAAGGAGGACATGAAAAGCAGACTAGCAATGGCAAAAAGGGCATTCTACTTGTACCAAACATTGGCCTTGATTTGAGGAAGAAATTTCTGAGAATGTACGTTTGGAGCACAGCATTTATGGATGTGAAAATTGAAATGTGGCAAAGTCGGAACAGAAGAAAATAGAAGCATTTGAAATGGAGTGCTACAGACGAATGTTGAAAATTAGGTGGACTGATGAAGTAAGGAATGAGGAGGTTCTTCATAGAATCGGAGAGGAAAGGAATATGTTGAAAACACTGACAAGGAATTTCTCATGTGTTATTGTTGTAGGTTATAGAATTTGTGTGTTTAGGTTAGAGAATTTATCGGAATAAATAAGATAGTGAAAAGAAAAAGATTGGTGGACTTTTCCTTCGAATTGTATGTTGCCATAATTTCCCAAATTTATAATGTGTGCGCCATTCATATTCAGTGCGGTGGCCACGTGTTGACAAAAGCCGTTAAATAAAAGACAAAAAGAAAATGTGGTATTGCCAGTGCGTAGTGTACAGTCAGAGTTCTGTAAATTACTGATAGTCAGATTTGTGTTTCCGTTGCGTATTAATCATATAGGAGGATAACTTGTAACTTAAGGGTGAGTACTAGAATTCATGTTACTCGATAAATAAGAATGAATCCACTCGCTTGGCAGACCACTCATCTTGCAGGCCTGAATGCTTGATGCCACAGTATGAGCAAGGCATGTGGGTGCCTCTCAACATTACCCATACCCTGCGAGACCTCACTTAGTGGATCTTTTGTGTTGGCCATCATGCCAGTGTAGGCGTGGAGAGGCTCCAACCTATATAAAAAAAATAATGTTGGACTGCATGGGAACCTGACAGCAGGCATACCCATAGCGAAGGTTCCAGTCGACCGCATGTGACCAACGCAAGGAAGGATCTTTGTATGGTGCGCCAGACACATCATAACCCCTTCACATCTGCGCCTCCCATCTTAGAACAAGAAATGGACTCCCTGCAACATTCTGTCGTCTGCACCATTGGTCACATATTTGCAGCTGCCGGACTAGGGACTACCATCCTTAATTTATTTTTATTTACACATTAAGTTCCGTAGGACCAAATCGAGGAGCAAATCTCAAAGGTCATGAAACGTGTCAGTACATGAAATTGCAACATAAAAGTAATTACAGATAAAAATAAAATGTTTATGAACCCGAAAAAAATCAATCCATAAGTTTAAATAAACGCAATCAACAATACAACAGGAATCAGCTTAATTTTTCTCGAACTCCTCGACAGAATACAAGGAGTGATCCATGAGGAAACTGTTCAGTCTCGATTTGAAAGCGCGTGGATCACTGCAAAGAATTTTGAATTCAAGTGGTACCTTATTGAAAATGGATGCAGCAGTATACTGCACACTTTTCTGCGCAAGAAGTCCGATTCAAATGCAAGTTTGATTTCTGCCGAGTATTAACTGAAGTGAAAGCTACTCATTCTTGGGAATAAGCTAATATTGTTAATAAGAAATGACAGCAAGGAATATATATATTGTCAGAGCTATGTCAGAATACCGAGACTAGTCAACAAGGGTCGACAAAAAGTTCGTGAACTTACACCACTAATTTCCCGGACCGCCAGTTTCTGAGCCAAAAATATCCTTTTAGAATGCGAAGAGTTACCCCAAAACATAATACCGTACGACATAAGCGAATGAAAATAAGCAAAGTAGACTAATTTTTGTGTCGAACGATCACTCACTCCAGATACAGTTCGAATAGTAAAAACGGTAGCATTAAGTCTTTGAACAAGATCCTGAACATGGGCTTTCCACGACAGTTTACTATCTATCTGAACACCTAGAAATTTGAACTGTTCAGTTTCACTAATCATGTGCCCATTCTGTGAATTTAAAACATCAGGTCTTGTTGAATTGTGTGTTAGAAACTGTAAAAACTAAGTCTTACTGTGATTTAGCGTTAGTTTATTTTCTACAAGCCATGGACTTAAGTCTGCACTACTCGAAACCGAGCCAAAGTTGCACACAACACGCTTTACTATCAAGCTGGTGTCATCAGCAAACAGAAATATTTTAGAGTTACCCGTAATACTAAAGGGCATATCATTTATATAAATAAGGAACAGGAGTGGCCCCAACACTGATCAGTGCACGATTAAGACCCCACAGCACAGCCATTCTCAACATTGTGAATAATGACCCTTTGCTTTCTGGTGCTAAAGTAAGAGGTGAACCAATTGTGAGCTACTCCCCGTAATCCGTAATGGTCCAACTTCTGGAGCAATATTTCGTGATCAACACAATCAAACGCTTTAGTTAAATTAAAAAATATGCCTAGCGTTCGAAATCTTTTGTTTAACCCATCCAGTACCTCACAGAGAAAAGAGCATAAAGCATTTTCAGTTGTTAAACGACTTCTAAAGCCTATCCTTAGGCTGTCATTAACAACAGAACACAAACGCCTGTGTTTAGAATGGCGTGACTGGCATGTTTGGTCTCTGACGACGCTGTGTTCAGCAATGAATTGCAGTTCTGCACTACCGTGGATGACGATGATGATGATGATGATGTTTTGTTTGTGGGGCGCTCAACTGCGCGGTCATCAATTTTTACGCCAACCAGTCTAGACACTGTCACGAATGACACCCGGCCGGGAATCGAACCAGCGACTCTGATCCAGAGCCAGCAACGCTAGCCACTAGACCACGAGCTGCAGACCATTACCGCGGATCATCTAGTTAGCGAGTGCGTTGACAACCTGGGCAGAGGTCCCTGAGTTATCTGAAAATCGTCACAAGATAGAACACTTAGTTCGGTAATGGAAGGTACACGTGTACGTACCGAGAAATAAAAACACGCAATTTTTATAAAATAATTTTATTTCATCAAATATCTCTAAATAAAACTGCCAGTTGAAAAATTTGAAAAACAACAATAATTCTTTAAAAACATGTACAGCTTAAACATTAAATTAGATACAATCCCTTGTGGAGTACAACAACTTATAACACTTCAAAAACAACTGCCATGTCCATTCTTCCAAAATGTTCCCTTTTCAGACGGATTAATTATGATACAGAGGGGATCACACTATTCAGTGATCTAAAACACACATAAAAAAACAATTACAACACATGTCTTAAAAGGAAATAAGGAACTAAACCCTTTACAGTGTGAAAAGGAGGGAGAATACTTTCTTGGGTAATGTGATCTGAAAACCAGGTAACGATACTAAAACAAATCTTAAATCAGGGCTTCATAAACAAGATTTTTAACAGTACTTAGACAAAATATCAAGATTAAAAGATTAAACCAACTCTTTTACAACATAATTTCAAAAGCACATTGCATGACTTGAATCACAGGTTAGCCAAAGTCTCTCTTTCTAACGAAAACGAAGCAGGAACTGTGCTATTAAAAATTTATTTGCTTTTAAAACAATTTAAAAAACATTTCGAAAGAAAAGAAAAGGAACGAAGATTGAGTTTAACGTCCCACCTACACCGAGGTCCCTAGGGACGGAGCACAAGCTCGGATTAGGGAAGGATTGCGGAGGGAAATAGATCGTACTCTTTCAAAGGAACCGTCACGGCATTTGCCCCGAGTGATTTAAATCGGGATGACCAGTCTCGGATTTGAACCGTCGTCCTCCCGAATGCGAGTCCAGTCTACAACGCCTCCTCGCTTGGTGTTTAGCAAGAGTAAAGGTACCTTCTGATATATAATTTTAAAAACACTGCAGCAATAAACATCAACATGGGTACACAAAACTTGGCCAGAACAACATACTGAAAGATCGGGAACCGTCTGACCATACAGTGTACCACTCACGATATAGACTTGAACACAATGCTCTCAGACACCGTCAGGCTATTAAACAAGATTAATCAGTGGCGTTCATAAATACCAAATGTTTACAAATGACTCTCTATCAAACTGTAATCTCACAGTTTATTCATTTGCGTTATCCCTGCGATGACCATCCACAAGCATTACGGCGAAATCAAACCACATTATCAAATGACACAAGCCATGCTTACTGTACCTGCCGAACTTTAGATAAAACAGACTGCACATTCAACATTGTATGCACAAATCGTAATCCCACGGTGAGCTAGCTGGCCCAGAAAGCATAATACTTTCGTGTCAACGCTTAGTTCAGACTCCAAACGTAACTCAGAGTTCCACGTCACTTCCAGGTGACCCAGCGAACAGAGTCCGTCTTAGCCGGCGTGGGGCCATGCGCAAAACTTCCGGGTGAGGCTCACCCGCATCTCCCCCTCCCCTCCCCTCCCCTCCCCTCCTCCAACAGAGGTTATACACCTTCCTCACGTTCAAACGAATTCAAAGCTTCGTCATTGACGTACTACTAATATATCGAAAGAGAGTTACTACAGTAGACCTGCTGTTATGATAGTAATATAATTAACCGGAGAAGTAATTTTAATAGGTAAGGTAGTTATTAAAATGTTAATAATAAGAACTATCTTAGCTATGGAAATCCTTTCAATTTAATGAAATTCAGAATGAAATAAGGTTCACAAGTGTTGTTCAGGATATACACTTAAATGTTTTTATCACTTGAATGTACTCTACATTTACAAGAAATTAAATGAGTTGTGGGCTGTAAACGCTAAGGGTGTTCTCCTATACACACTTTACACAAAACATCTTTTTCTTGCTTTTTGGCGAGCAAATTCATCATAAATATCCTCAAAATTCAATTCTGAAACCAAGTCGTGTTCCACTGACAGCACGGCCAGAGAATAACGGCGTTCTTGCGAAGTGCTGCTTCTGAAATAACTCTTGAGAAGCTTTAAACGCGAAAAGCCCCTTTCAGTGGAGGCGACAGTCACTGGCAAGGTTAGCAAAATTCTGAAGGCAATTTAATGTTGGGAAATGTCTTTCCAACGTCATTCAAGTACCGGGTGATCAAAAAGTCAGTATAAATTTGAAAACTGAATAAATCACGGAATAATGTGGATAGAGAGGTACAAATTGACACACATGCTTGGAATGACATGGGGTTTTATTAGAAACGAAAAAATACAAAAGTTCAAAAAATGTCCGACAGATGGCGCTTCATCTGATCAGAATAGCAGTTATTAGCATAACAAAGTAAGACAAAGCAAAGATGATGTTTTTTACAGGAAATGCTCAATATGTCCACCATCATTCCTCAACAATAGCTGTAGTCGAGGAATAATGTTGTGAACAGCACTGTAAAGCATGTCCGGAGTTATGGTGAGGCATTGGCGACGGATGTTTTCTTTCAGCATCCCTAGAGATGTCGGTCGAGCACGATACACTTGCGACTTCAAGTAACCCCAAAGCCAATAATCGCACGGACTGAGGTCTGGGGACCTGGGAGGCCAAGCGTGACGAAAGTGGCAGGTGAGCAAACGATCATCACCAAACGACGCGCGCAAGAGATCTTTCACGCGTCTAGCAATGCTTTGTTTTCTTCGGTTCTAATAAAACCCCATGTCATTCCAAGCATGTGTCTCAATTTTTACCTCTCTATCTACATTATTCTGTGGTTTATTAACTTTTCAAATTTATACTGACTTTTTGATCACCCGGTATTTCAATATTAACATAGGAGTTTTCACATCCTTGGGCACCATTTCTCTGAAGTCTTTCATTTCTGTCAAAACGTCTGATGCAGCAATGTCATTCGAACATTCACCATTTATGTTTACACTTAGCTCTTTCCCAAGGTTTCTACATACCACTTTCAGTTCTTTGTCCTGTATGTATAAGGGCAATTCAAATGAACAAATGAACCCCAGTCACTAGTGTAAAGTAACGGTAACGATTTTATTAACTCAAAAATGTAGTTCTACACAGTACATATAGTCAAAAATAGTCGCCAAAACAGTTGGCACATTTATCCCATTGCGACACCAGACGGTCGATTCCATCCTTGAAGAAGCTAGTAGGCTGCTGTCAGATCCAGGCCTGGACCCAGTCACACACTTCGTCGTGGGTGGTGAGAACGCTGATACCCAGTAACCGATGGGTCTCGTCCATGGTGATCTACATCTACATCTACATTTATACTCCACAAGCCACCCAACGGTGTGTGGCGGAGGGAACTTTACGTGCCACCGTCATTACCTCCCTTTTCTGTTCCAGTCGCGTATGGTTCGCGGGAAGAACGACTGTCTGAAAGCCTCCGTGGGCGCTCGAATCTCTCTAATTTTACATTCGTGATCTCCTCGGGAGGTATAAGTAGGGGGAAGCAATATATTCGATACCTCATGCAGAAACGCACCCTCCCGAAACCTGGACAGCAAGCTACACCGCGATGCAGAGCGCCTCTCTTGCAGAGTCTGCCACTTGGGTTTGTTAAACATCTCCGTAACGCTATCACGGTTACCAAATAACCCTGTGACGAAACGCGCCGCTCTTCTTTGGATCTTCTCTCTCTCCTCCGTCAACCCGATCTGGTACGGATCCCACACTGATGAGCAATACTCAGGTATAGGTCGTATGAGTGTTTTGTAAGCCACCTCCTTTGTTGATGGACTACATTTTCTAAGGACTCTCCCAATGAATCTCAACCTGGTACCCGCCTTACCAACAATTAATTTTATATGATCATTCCACTTCAAATCGTTCTGCACGCATACTCCCTGATATTTTACAGAAGTAACACTACCAGTGTTTGTTCCGCTATCTTATAATCATAAATAAAGGATCCTTCTTTCTATGTATTCGCAATACATTACATTTGTCTATGTTAAGGGTCAGTTGCCACTCCCTGCACCAAGTGCCTATCCGCTGCAGATCTTCCTGCATTTCGCTACAATTTTCTAATGCTGCAACTTCTCTGTATACTACAGCATCGTCCGCGAAAAGCCGCATGTAACTTCCGACACTATGTACTAGGTCATTTATATATACTGTGAAAAGCAATGGCCCCATAACACTCCCCTGTGGCACGCCAGAGGTTACTTTAACGTCTGTAGACGTCTCTCCATTGAGAACAACATGCTGTGTTCTGTTTGCTAAAAACTCTTCAATCCAGCCACACAGCTGGTCCGATATTCCGTAGGCTCTTACTTTATCAGGCGACAGTGCGGAACTGTTCGAACGCCTTCCGGAAGTCAAGGAAAATAGCATCTACCTGGGCCTGTATCTAATATTTTCTGGGTCTCATGAACAAATAAAGCGAGTTGGGTCTCACACGATCGCTGTTTCCGGAATCCATGTTGATTCCTACAGAGTAGATTCTGGGTTTCCAAAAACGACATGATACTCGAGCAAAAAACATGTTCTAAAATTCTACAACAGATCGACGTCAGAGATATAGGTCTCTAGTTTTGCGCATCTACTCGACGACCCTTCTTGAAGACTGGGACTACCTGTGCTCTCTTGCAATCATTTGGAACCTTCCGTTCCTCTAGAGACTTACGGTACACGGCTGTTAGAGGGAGGGCAAGTTCTTTCGCGTACTCTGTATAGAATGGAATTGGTATCCCGTCAGGTCGAGCGGACTTTCCTCTATTGAGTGATTCCAGTTGCTTTTCTATTCCTTGGACACTTATTTCGATGTCAGCCATTTCTTCGTTTGTGCGAGGATTTAGAGAAGGAACTGCAGTGCGGTCTTCCTCTGTGAAACGGTTTTGGAAAAAGGTGTTTAGTATTTCAGCTTTACGCGTGTCATCCTCTGTTTCAATGCCATCATCATCCCGGAGTGTCTGGATATGCTGTTTCGAGCCATTTACTGATTTAACATAAGACAAGAACTTCCTAGGATTTTCTGTCAAGTCGGTAAACAGAATTTTATTTTTGAATTCACTGAACGCTTCACGCATAGCCCTCCTTACGCTAACTTTGACATCGTTTAGCTTCTGTTTGTCTGAGAGGTTTTGGCTGCGTTTACACTTGGAGTGAAGCTCTCTTTGCTTTCGCAGTAGTTTCCTAACTTTGTTGTTGAACCACGGTGGGTTTTTCCCGTCCCTCATAGTTTTACTCGGCACGTACCTGTCTAAGACGCATTCTGCGGTTGGCCAAGACTAGAGCATTCACTTCTGCAAGCACTTCCGGTGTGATGACACGATGAGCCTGTCTAGGCTAGGACGAGCATCGTCTTCCAGTGACTCGCGCCCCTCAAGGAATCGTTTGCGCCATTCCACAACACTTGAACGCCTCAGATTGTATTCACCGTACACAGCCTTCATCCGTCGATATATTTCACGGCCTCTAACTCCCTCCGCCGCCAAAAATCCAATCATTCCTCGTTGTTCCTGCTTACTCACCTGCATGTTCGGTCGATAGTGGACGATAACTTGTGTAACCACCTTCTCTTCATCGTGAAGCCACACTGGCGCTATGCAACATCAAACGGTACGCACGCGTCAATCTCTACCAATAGATGGCGCCACCATACCCGCAGTTACGTGGTGCCACCTCACGTGTAGGGCAAGGGTGGACGCATTGACCAGGTGTCATTTGAATGAACCTCATATTTTAAACTTTCTGGAGAAAACAAAAAGCTGAAATTTCGGAACACTTAGACAGTTGGTCAACCCTTTTTTTCAACCATTTTAATACTGTGTCAACGATAGGAGAGAAAATCTATTTTGTGTTTCTTCTCCGAAGGCTGAGCTCTGCAAACCATGTTGTCACCGTCATAATTATGTTGCTACACCTTCTTGGCAGTACCCTTTTCTTCAAATTTTGGTTCAATCTGTAAACTTTCAGCTATCTCTTTCACTGTTATCTGCACATTAACGAAACCTTTTTCACGGAAATTCTCAATAAACTTCACTAAACTTTTGAGGGATTTAGATGCTACTTTCACGTCCATGTTTTCTTGCTTGTAGTGTCTTACTTGCTGCGTTAATGGCAAAGCGAAGGTCATACCATATGACAACACCTACGATAAACTCGAAGCTTTCTAGTTCGTTCACAGCAAGCGAGTGCGCATCGCTCTTTGTTTTCGATTCAACAGTGCTCTTGCTCACCTCAAGAAGAGCATGTCTGACATCTCTTGCCTAGTAACTTATAGCTTTGACACTCTCCACCCTGCTTTCCCATCGAGTATCTGAAGCTTCTTCATTGTTAAAGTTGGCACCCTCCTCAATAATATTTCCCATCTCTGAATGGATGCACTGAAAACAATGCATATTCTTTGAACTACACCAAAAAATGTGTATGCTTTTGCTGTCGATTTTGCCGAATCTGATAAAACAGGATTACGTTGCGGCTCGCAGAGGGCGTATAAAATGCTCTTGGATTGCAGTGTGGGATCTTGAATATCACTTCGATAACCTTTCATATTTGCGCCATTTTCGTATCTTTTGTCTGTGCAATCATGAATATCGAGTTCTAGTTGATCTAGTTTCTACAAAAGGATTTCAGTCAAACTTTCTGCTATTGTTGAAGTGACGTTCAGAAATTCGACGAACTGTTCTTCTACAGTCACTGCGTCTTCTGATAAATTTACAAACCTAACCATCAATGTCATTTGTTCATTGTGGCTTGTATCGGGAATATAATCAAGTATGACAGAAAAATATTTACTCTCTTTCACAAAATTAACAATGCTGTTTTTTACTTTGTTGGCAAGCAAATTTATGAGTTCATTTTTAGTGTTTTTCCCAAGGTAACGGTCCTGAATTTCTTGAGTTTTTACCCGCCTTAAATGTTCCTCCAAAACAGGCTTCAATTCTGATATCATTTTGATCAAACCAAGAAAATTAGCAGTATTTTCTTGATATAGCTGGTCGCTGTTACCCCTTAAGGCGATATAATGTTGAGCTAGGTACCTGATGGTGAATATCATTCTTTTTAGAATCTGACGCCAATGTTCCTTCTCTTTTTCCAGTACTTCAAGGTCAATTTGATAAATACCACTTTTTGTTTCAAACTTATCTTACATCTATCCGTTTTTTTGTACAATTTATGTGGTTGAATGATTGTTCATGCTCTTGAAACCGATTTTCTAAATGAGCCCAATCACAGAGTCCATCACTTGATAGCTTTTTTGAAGGAGATCTAAAAAATTTAAAACAAAAGCAAAAAATATTGTCGATAGATTTCGAATATACGAGCCATTAACGATCCCTTTTTTCTCTATTTGGTAAAGTTCTTACGTAAAAATAAGTTCAAAATTTTCTTCTGTTCTCATGTAAAAAATACTCAAAATTTACAATTTTAGTAGGGCCTTTCTGTATAATTTCGTTTATAATGGGGTATATTAACGTTTTAGGCCAAGTGCCGGGGTCCGCATTGGTGATTACTTCACAACTGTTACTACTAGGCCTATCTAAATGTGAGATAGCAGGAGGTCCGCAATCACTTGTATGTAAAACACCACATGATGAGAGGCTACTTTTAAAGCCATCGTCCTTCAAGCGCACTTTAGTCTCACCGTATGAAGTTACTGTCCGAAGAAATTTTTCGAAAGCGCCTTTTTGTGAGTTCAGAAACTGTTCATGTCGTAGCTTTTGCTTGATCTTTTGAGCTCCTAAATCGTATCTTCTAAATCTGTCCCTTTCACGAGATTTTTCCCCGTTGGCATTTTGAACTACACATGACAGACAAAAACACTGTCTCTTCACACAGAGTACGCACACAACATGTGAAACGGCGTGAACTGGAAAAACACCGTACCTTTAAACTGACGGGAATGAATAAATCATTCTGTGGAGGACACCTGCTGACGGAAGAAAGTAATGCTAGATTGTTTAGCCACAATAGTGAGCCGAAAGGGCGCGTACCTCTTAATTTACGCACGATCAATAGTCATGTGCTGACAGCAGATATACTGTAGCGCTTCGCTACGGTCGCAGGTTCGAATCCTGCCTCGGGCATGGATGTGTGTGATGTCCTTAGGTTAGTTAGGTTTAAGTAGTTCTAAGTTCTAGGGGACTGGTGACCTCAGAAGTTAAGTCCCATAGTGCTCAGAGCCATTTGAACCATTTTTTACTACAGCGCTTCAGTACCTTAGCCTCTGGTTCCCTCGGCACCGATGCAGGCATAATTTTCTGAGACGTACTCCAGTGGCCATAGTCGTGTCACAATGGGTATATAATTGAATTACATTACATTAAAAGTAGTTTTAGAAACACCTTACTTTAGTTTTCCATTTATCTGTAATAACAAAATTACGGCTGACAATTTTCAAATTACTTTCCAGTGTTCCGCGAAGGGTCCTGTGCGATTGCACCATTTGCTCATGCCTAAGGCCGACCCAGCCTGTGAACACCTATTACAAAAGCTGCCACTGAACGTCTGGCCTCGGTAACATTGCGTCAACCCCGCAGCTACAGTTCCACATGCGAACAGCTCCCCCACTCTCCCACCAGACTTAATAGCTCTTCCATTCGTTGGAGCTGACAAAACTGTGAGCTGATCCACCTATAGTGCTTTAAAGCCACATAGCTCGACCCCACCGCCGCCTAGCGCGACGCCGGGGTAGGCGCTGCCTAGAGACGCGGATTCGGTATCTTTGAACATCGATAGTGGACCGGCTCAGTCCCATTCTTCCAATGTTTTGGAAAGGCACAGTGGCTTAACTCCTGGCGTCATTGTGTGGGGAACCTTTGAGTCATGGCCAGCAGGGATCGAGCGAACTCTGACAGCTCAATGGTAGAGCAAGGACGTGCTGCGTTTCCATGTATTATTTCTCCTGTAGCAGTACGATGGTGCCATTTCTCAACAGGACAAAGCTCGTCCACACATGGAACGTGTGTCTACGAAGTGCCTGCTCGATATTCAGGTCCTATCATAACATCACATTCTCTCAATTTGTGAAGTTTCACTTCGTTCCCTCCTCCCTTTCTGGATACTTCATTCTTTTTTCCAGGCAGTGTATTTAACACGCACTCGGACAGGGAAAGACTTGGTTCAAGTAGTATTGTGTCAAACGCGTAAGAAGTAGATATGCTAGTCTCCAGGATACACTGTAGAATGTACGGATATGAAGGGTTGTCATAAACCAGAGGGTCTTGATGGACTACGTAAGCCACAGCATTCTACTCAGCCCCTCATCTCATGGCCCCCTGGCAGAGAGTTATTTAGTTTAGTAAATGAATGAATCAGTATTTGTGCCAATAGCCAAAATACAATGTACGTACAGTGATTAGGTTATTTAATACTGGCTGGAACAAGTTCATTGTCCCTACCCCAAAACTTGAATATAAGTGACAAAATATAGACAAAACCGTAAAAGGCTGTACTGAAAACATCTGTCAGAGATCTAAATTAGTTTTGCTAAGAATTTTGAAAACGAGGGAGAGAGTATAATCAATTTTTCAAATTTTAAAACTTTCAAGTTATAAAGAAAAATTCTATTTATAGAAGAACTGTGAACTCGTAATTTAATGAACTGTTTACGTTTTTAAAGCGTTATTGCTGTTACACAACCACAGCAATATTAGAACGTGTATCGCCAAAGTATTATCGAGTCAGAACTAAAGTCGCAATCTTCTGTATGCATAAAAGTATTGCACATTAAATCCGTTTTGTGTGGTTGTGCCAATAAAGAGAACCATGTTAATATATATTTCAATTCCTGGTAAATGAAATCCGACAACGAAACCAAAATTTAGATAATTCTTTCATGTTCAAAACTATTGCAACAGCTATGAAATTGGAAGGCACAGATCTAGTTTGACACTACACTGTTCGTACTGTTGAGTTAATAGCAAAATCTTCTTTTCTTGTGTTATATCTGTGGTGTTCTGGGTTGTTTAGATTCAGTGGTGTGTCTAATTAACACGTTTTGTAACAACAACGACTCTGTACTATTGTACATATAAGTAATTCATTTCATCTGATATTACGGTAAACTTGTGTAATTGATGTTCTGATTTCATTTCTTTTTGTTTCATGCCATTATGTTACGAAAACTGTAAATAAGATTCAATGTGAATATTAATGTTTATGCCAAATGTCAAGTAATATTGTAAAAGAATTGAAATGTAACAAATGTTGAAACTGTTGTAAGGTGTTTAAAATTGTAACTGTGCGTCTGGTCCATACGTAGGCAATGTGTTAGGATATGTAGAATGCAAAACCTCGGGTGAATACCCGGTCTGTCAGGGAGCGGTAAAAGGTGGATGGCAGGCGAGTGCGGGAAAATGCGCGCGGGCACTGCACGGCACAACGGGCTCAGTAGTAGTAGTTGGAGTTTGGCACTGGTTTGAGCAACACCTTCTGGAGCGAGGAGGCTCTCCTGGAAGACAGAGCTTCACTGAGCCTCGGGTATGCCGTTCCAACGCCCACACAGCATGCCAAAATTCCATACGCACTAAATGGAAAAGTATTGCGACGCTAAGAAGAATTAAAGTGCCGATACGTCAAGAGCCATAGCTGCGGTTGTATGTGTGTCTGTGCCTCGCCATCTTGCCGCCCGCCAACCGCCGCATCGATACTAGCAGGTTGAAACTTTTAGTACTGTATTCGTATGGATCAGAGTGTGAACTGTGTTTGTTTGGTGTAATAATAACCTAAATTTTACCAGAACTTTTCCATCATTCAATTATCCTCTCAACTAACCTAGACAGGGTCCTTTCCAAACGTTGTGCAATCAGAGTGTCCCCAAATGAAAATTAAAAATTGTGTTAATAATTATTATTTGCAGAACTAGCTATATTAGAATGGTGTTTAAAGAAATGTTTTGTTAATGAACCAGCAAATGAATAGCGAAGTTCTAACGAGTCGAAAGATAACTTTAGTATTGATATAGTAATGAAGTTTATTATTTCGAGACAGATTTAAAAGCATTTAAATGAGCAGTAAATAAGATGAAAAGAGTAGTAACTTATATGCTGGAAATCTTGAATGAATAATAAATTCAGTAATCATTTTTTTAAATACAGCGATCATAACAGTTTCAGGATCCCCCCGCCCCTCATTCATGGTTTGACCATCAAAAGTTAAAGTCAATATAAAAGTCAAAATTTATCAGTGTTTTATCTTTATCAAAATTGACATTTTGTGTGAGATATGAAAGTAAAATTTCTAGGGTAACCTATGCCCGATTTTAATCAGATTAATAGACAGTATAAAATTTTGTAGTAAACATTATAGTGTAGTGTTATGTATTCATGATTTTCCATATCAGTACAGAACGTGAACTATCAGTTCAATAGATTTTCTGGGTCTAAAATTCTACCATATTATACAGTGTTACAACTTGTTGTTTTGCATGGACATATACCAACTGGTACAGGGAAGAAACTCAGTTAATGCCTAATTAGGCTGGCGACCGTGTTATTGTCACATTGGTAGCATCTTCTGGTTTGCTTTTGATCCATCCATCCATCCATTTCAAACTTACTTGACGGATCATTGTTATTACAGAGTGGATGTAAGTCTGATTCCTCACCATTCAGGTACACGCGGTCGATATCTATGAAAAAATCCTTTCTTATAAGGTGGATCTCGCTCACTTACCATAGCACAGGCTTTAACGAGTACTGTGTCAGGGATTACAGTTTGCTTCTTAATGTACTATGATATGGTATGAAATTCTCTGTTATACGAAGGGCAGATAATTAATTTCACCTAGTGTAGTCATGAAGGGAAGGCAGAAAAGTGGAAGGAGTATATAGAGGGTTTATACAAGGGCGATGTACTTGAGGACAATATTATGGAAATGGAAGAGGATGTAGATGAAGACGAAATGGGAGATAAGATACTGCGTGAAGAGTTTGACAGAGCACTGAAAGACCTGAGTCGAAACAAGGCCCCGGGAGTAGACAACATTCCATTAGAACTACTGATGGCCTTGGGAGAGCCAGTCATGACAAAACTCTACCATCTGGTGAGCAAGATGTATGAGACAGACGAAATACCCTCAGACTTCAAGAAGAATATAATAATTCCAATCCCAAAGAAAGCAGGTGTTGACAGATGTGAAAATTACCGAACTATCAGTTTAATAAGTCACAGCTGCAAAATACTAACGCGAATTCTTTACAGACGAATGGTAGAAGCGGACCTCGGAGAAGATCAGTTTGGATTCTGTAGAAATGTTGGAACACGTGAGGCAATACTAACCTTACGACTTATCTTAGAAGAAAGATTAAGAAAAGGCAAACCTACGTTTCTAGCATTTGTAGACTTAGAAAAAGCTTTTGACAATGTTAACTGAAATACTCTCTTTCAAATTCTGAAGGTGGCAGGGGTAAAATACAGGGAGCGAAAGGCTATTTACAATTTGTACAGAAACCAGATGGCAGTTAGAAGAGTCGAGGGGCATGAAAGGGAAGCAGTGGTTGGGAGAGGAGTGAGATAGGCTTGTAGCCTGTCCCTGATGTTATTCAATCTGTATATTGAGCAAGCAGTAAAGGAAACAAAAGAAAAATTCGGAGTAGGTATTAAAATTAATGGAGAAGAAGTAAAAACTTTGAGGTTCGCCGATGACATTGTAATTCTGTCAGAGACAGCAAAGGACTTGGAAGATCAGTTGAACGGAATGAACAGTGTCTTGAAAGGAGGATATAAGATGAACATCAACAAAAGCAAAACAAGGATAATGGAATGTAGTCAAATTAAACCGGGTGATGCTGAGGGAATTAGATTAGGAAATGAGACACTTAAAGTAGTAAAGGAGTTTTGCTATTTAGGGAGTAAAATAACTGATGATGGTCGAAGTAGAGAGGATATAAAATGTAGACTGGCAATGGCAAGGAAATCGTTTCTGAAGAAGAGAAATTTGTTAACATCGAGTATAGATTTAAGGGTCAGGAAGTCGTTTCTGAAAGTATTTGTGTGGAGTGTACCCATGTATGGAAGTGAAACATGGACGGTAAATAGTTTGGACAAGAAGAGAATAGAAGCTTTCGAAATGTGGTGCTACAGAAGAATGCTGAAGTTAAGGTGGGTAGATCACGTAACTAATGAGGAGGTATTGAATAGGATTGGGGAGAAGAGAAGTTTGTGGCACAACTTGACCAGAAGAAGGGATCGGTTGGTAGGACATGTTTTGAGGCATCAAGGGATCACAAATTTAGCAGTGGAGGGCAGCGTGGAGGGTAAAAATCGTAGAGGGAGACCAAGAGATGAATACACTAAGCAGATTCAGAAGGATGTAGGAGATGAAGAGGCTTGCACAGGATAGAGTAGCATGGAGAGCTGCATCAAACCAGTCTCAGGACTGAAGACCACAACAAACAGTGTAGTCATGCTTTTTTTTTTTCATCAGTCTTCTGACTGGTTGGATGCGGCCTGCCACGAATTCCTCTCCTGCGCCAACCTCTTCATCTCAGAGTAGCACTTGATACCTACGCCCTCAATTATTTGCTGGATATATTCAAACCTCTGTCTTCCTCTACAGTTTTTGCCCTCTACAACTCCCTCTAGTACCACGGAAGTCATTCCCTGATGTCTTAACAGATGTCCTATCATCCTGTCTGTCCCTTCTCCTTATCAGCGTTTTCCACATACTCCTTTCCTCTCCTCATTCCTTACCTTATCAGTCCACCTAATTTTCAACATTCATCTCTAGCACTACATCTCAAATGCTGCTATTCTCTTCTGTTCCGGTTTCCCACAGTCCATGTTTCACTACCATACAATGCTGTACTCCAGACGTACATTCTCAGAAATTTGTTCCTCAAATTCAGGTCGATATTTGATATTAGCAGACTTCTCTTGGCCAGGAATGTCCTTTTTGCAATTGGTAGTCTGCTTTTGATGTCCTCCTTACTCCGTCCGCCATTGGTTATTTTACTGCCTAGGTAGTAGAATTCCTTAACTTCATCTACTTTGTGACCATCAATCCTGATGTTAAGTTCCTCGCTGTTCTCATTTCTAATACTTCCTATTACCTTTGTCTTTCTCCGATTTATCTCAGTCCATACTCTGTACTCATCAGACTGTTCATTCCGTTCAGCAGATCATGTAACTGTTTTTCACTTTCACTCAGGATAGTAACGTCATCAGCGAATCGTATCATTGATATCCTTTAACCTTAAATTTTAATTCCACTCTTAAACCTTTATTTTATTTCCATCATTGCTTCCTGGATGTACAGATTGAACTGTAGGGACGAAAGGCTGCATCCTTGTCTTACACCCTTTTTAATACGAGCACTTCGTTCTTGGTCGTCCACTCGTATTATTCCCTCTTGGCTGTTGTACGTATTTTATATGACCCGTTTTTCCCTATAGCTTATCCCTACTTTTCTCGTAATTTCGAACATCTTGCACCACTTTACATTGTCGAACGCCTTTTCCTGGTCAACAAATCCTATGAGCGTATCTTCATTTTTCTTTAGTCTTGCTTCTATTATTAACCGCAACGTCAGAATTGCCTCTTTCGTTCCTTTATCTTTCCTAAAGCCTAACTGAGTGTCATGTAGCGCATCCACATTTTTCTTTTCCATTCTTCTGTATATTATTCTTGTGAACAAATTGGATGCATGACCTACTAAGCTGATTGTGCGGTAATTCTCGCACTTGTCAGGTCTTGCCGGCTTCGGAATTGTGTGGATGATGCTTTTCCGAAAGTCAGATGGTATGTCGCCAGACTCATACGTTCTACACACCAACGTGAATAATGGTTTTATTGCCACTTCCGCCAATGATTTTAGAAATTCTGATGGAATTTTATCTATCCCTCCTGCCCTTAAGTCCTCCAAAGCTCTTTTAAATTCTGATTCTAATACTGGATTCCCTATCTCTTCTAAATCGACACCTGTTTCTTCTTCTGATCTTCCCTCCTTTTCGTACTTTCAAAGAGAAAGTAAGCTAAAACAATTCAAACCGCGAGAGACAGGACATTCGCTAGCGAAATATAGCATGATTAAGCCAGTTCTCTACCCACTGCGAAACATTAAGCTCATGCCACGTCCAGCAGCAGAAGCTCTTGGTTTGGGAGTACCTGGTACATACATGAGGTGATTAGCGGTTGCACATGTACAGATGGCGGTAGTATCGGCTACACATGGTATAAAAGGTCAGTGCAACAGCAGAGTTGTCATTTGTACTCCGATGATTCACTTGAAAAGGCTTCCGACTGCAACATTCTGAGACCCACAGTGCCAAGAGAGTGCTGATAGTGCCGAATTTCAGGCGTTGCCTCTCACCACAGACAACGCAGTGGCCGATGGCCTTAGCTTAACGACCGAGAGTAGTGGAATTTGTGTAGAGTTGTCAGTGCTAACAAACAAGCAACACTGCGTGAAATACCCACAGAACTCTATGTCAAACGTGTCCTTTAGGACAGTGAGACGCAGTTTGACGATACTGGGATATGGCAGCAGACGACCGACGCCGAGTACCTCTGCTGTCAGCACAATATCGCCTGCGGCTCCTCTCCTGGGCTCGTGACCACATCGGTTCGATCCTAGACGGCTGGAAAAGTGAGCCTGGTCAGATGAGTCCCGATTTCAGTTGGTAAGAGCTGAAGTTGGGGTTCGAGTGTGGCGTAGACCCCACAAAGCCATGGACACAAGTTGTCAACAAGGCCGCGTGCTAACTGTTGGAGGCTCCATAATGGTGTGGGCTGTGTTTACATGGAATGGACGGCGTCTTCTGTTCCAGCTAAATCCATCATTGACTGGAAGTGGTTATGTTCGGCTGCTTGCAGACCATTTGTAGTCATTCATGGAGTGCATGTTCCCAGACAACGACGGAATTTTTATGGGTGACAATGCGCGATGTCACTGGGCCACAATAGTTCGCGATTGGTTTGAAGAACATTCTGGACAATTTTGGAAATTGGAAAGTTGTGGTAAGTTCCTATGGGACCAAACTGGTGAGGTCATCGGTCCCTAGGCATACACACTACTTAATCTAACTTAAACTAACTTAGGGGCTAAGGACAACACACATACCAATGCGCAAGGGAAGACTCAAATCTCCGATGGGGGTAGCCGCACGAACTGTGGCAATGTGCCTGAGACAACGCGGCTACTTCGTGCGGCCGGACGATTTGAGCGAATGATCTGGCTACCAGATGGCCCGACATGTATTTAATCGAACATTTATGGGAAATAATCGAGAAGTCAGTTCGTGAATTAAATCCTATACCGGCAATACTTCCGGAATTATGGATGGCTATAGAGGCAGCTTGGCTCAGTATTTCTGCAGGGGACTTCCGACTTCTTGAATCCATGCTAGGTCGAGTTACTGCATTACGTCGAGCGAAAGTAGGTCCGACACGTTATCAGTAGGTATCCCATGACCTTTGTCACTTCGGTGTAAAGCTGAATACATATTAAGTCACCTTTCTTTGAGTTCATTTTCAAAAGACTGCTCTCTCCAGTTGTATAGAATTTGGGTAGTATGGCACTCATCCAGTTAATTGTAAATATTTGCCGTGAAAAAAAATGCAACAGTCAAACACTTTATGGTTGGGAAAGTACAAAATTTTTTATACAATTTGGAAAGTTTACGTGTCTGTGTCTGTCACTGATATTTTGTCGCGTTTTATCTTCCATTGCTGTGTTTTCAATAAGTTTCCCACATTTTGTGTCCCTTTGCTTGTACACAACGATCCCTAAAATTAACAGAGTGATAAATCTCCGGCAGTAATTATTATGGCTAAAAATAATGCTCCTGAAGACCTTAAAAGATGGTGGTGTAGACTAGACGGACGCAAAACTTATAAAGGAAATCTACACAAGAAAGCAGTGGTAATGAGACTTGGTGATGATGAAACGGATGGGACAGGTACTGGAAGAGATGTCAGACCAGAGTATTGTTTGTTACAAACGCGTTTCAGTTCAGCCAAGAAAGTAACGTGCAAAAAATTAGAAAAAAGAGGCGTAATAGTAAGCGGAGAAAGGATAAACACAATTATGAGTACGCAGATGACGGGGCAGTGTTGATTGAATCAGAAGAGGAGCTACAATCGAGAGCGCGCATACGATAGTTTGTAGTGGGGGAGGCAGCGGGAGGCAAGACATGGATGTATGGAGTGTCTCCAATATTTTGGAAGACGAATGGTGACGTCTAAGTAACCATAAAAAAGTCCCTCTTAGAAACGTACATAACACCGACTTTTAAATTGTTTTCTTGAAAGAAGCACCACTGACTATATTATATTTTATTTTCCTTTCCCTAAAGAGAAGCGTAAGGGCGTGCGGCGCACCTCACCCCCACCCCACCCCCCACCCCACCTCCGTCCTGCCCTGGGTATGACCCTTGTCTACAATTTATGACGAAGAGAATCATAATAATGGAAAAATTATGGAATTGGGTAAAATACAGGGAGAGATCAGTAATCGAAAAGGTTGCATCAAACTAGTATTGCAAGGAAAGGGTTTAAAATGGATAAAATCGTAAAGTACTTGCTAATTTTCATGACTGAAAATGGAAACTTATGGAGGAAAAAAGAAGCAGAATACGTATGCACTTTTGATAAAGTGAAAAGTTTGTTGACAGCAGAAAAAACTCCGATATAATTAAGAACGATGTTCGCCAAATCATTTTTGTGGAGTGTAGTGCTGAACGTAGCGAATCGTGGACAGTGAAAAAGAAAAAGGAAAAAATGTTGGATAGCTTAGAAATGCGGTTGTGGAGACAAATGCTAAATGTGGGAATGATTAGCAGAATGACAAATGAGAAGTGCTTTTGAGAAGAGGAGAGGAAGCAGCACTATTAGGAATGGTAAGAATGACGGATAAATTTTTGGTTGGGACGTATCTACATCTACATGGATACTCTGCAAATCACACCTAAGTGCCTGGCAGAGGGTTCATCGAGCCACTTTCAGAATAATTTGCTATTACTCTCTGTTATACTCCAACAGCACGAGGAAAAAAAGAATATACTACAAAGAAACTACCCGCAACAAAAAGTCGTTGACGGAGAGATTCCAGCGACGAGTGAAAATGAAGAAGAAGCCTTGGAGTGCTGGTTGACATCAGAAAAGGACGAAGTTAGGACGAGATAAAAGACGAAGCGCGAAGCAGCTACACTACTGGCCATTAAAATTGCTACACCACGAAGATGACGTGCTACAGACGCGAAATTTAACCTACAGGAAGAAGATGCTGTGATATGCAAATGATTAGCTTCTCAGAGCATTCACACAAAGTTGACGCCAGTGGCGACACCTACAGCGTGCTGACATGAGGAAAGTTTACAACCGATTTCTCATACACAAACAGCTGTTGACCGGCGTTCCCTGGTGAAACGTTGTTGTGATGCCTCGTGTAAGGAGGAGAAATGCGTACCATCACGTTTCCGACTTTGATAAAGGTCGGATTGTAGCCTATCTCGATTGCGGTTTATCGTATCGCGGCATTGCTGCTCGCGTTAGTCGATGTCCAATGACTGTTCGCAAAATATGGAATCGGAGGGTTCAGGAGGGTAATACGGAACGCCGTGCTCGATCTCAACGGCCTCGTATCACTAGCAGTCGAGATGACAGGCATCTTGTCCGCATGGCTGTAACGGATCACGCAGCCACGTCTCGATCCCTGAGTCAACAGATGGGAACGTTTGCAAGACAACAACCATCTGCACGAACAGTTCGACGACGTTTGCAGCAGCATGGACTGTCAGCTCGGAGACCATGGCTGCGGTTACCCTTGACGCTGCATCACAGAAAGGAGTGCCTGCAATGGTGTACTCAATGACGAACCTGGGTGCACGAATGGCAAAACGTCATTTTTTCGGATGAATTCAGGTTCTGTTTACAGCATCATGATGGGCGCATCCGGTGTTAGGCGACATCGCGGTGAAAGACATTGGAAGCGTGTATTGGTCATCACCATACTGGCGTATCACCTGGCGTGATGCTATGGGGTGCCATTGGTTACACGTCTCGGTCACCTCTTGTTCGTATTGACGGCACTTTGAACGGTGGACGTTACATTTCAGATGTGTTACGACCCGTGGCTCTACCCTTCATTCGATCCCCGTGAAACACTACATTTCAGCAGGATAATGCACGACCGGATGTTGCAGGTCCTGTACAGGCCTTTCTGGATACAGAAAATGTTCGACTGCTGTCTTGGCCAGCACATTCTCCAGATCTCTCACCAACTGAAAACGTTTGGTCAATGATGGCGGAACAACTCGCTCGTCACAGTACGCCAGTCACTACTCTTGATGAACTGTAGTATCGTGTTGAAGCTGCATGGGCAGCTGTACCTGTACACGCCATCCAAGCTCTGTTTGACTCAATTCCCAGGCGTATCAAGGGCGTTATTACGGCCAGAGGTGATTGTTCTGGGTACTGATTTCTCAGGATCTATGCATGCAAATTGCGTGAAAATGTAATCACATATCAGTTCTAGTATAATATATTTGTCCAATGAATACCCGTTTCTCATCTGCATTTCTTCTTGGTGTAGCAATTTTAATGGCCAGTAGTGTATAAATGAAGAGCAAGCAGTCGCTACCTGTCGTATGGCATGGATACCAGATAAGAAGAAAGAAATGAAATACACTTTGTGGCGACCGAAGTTGATAATGGATAAGAATGTTATGGTTAAGTTACCTGAAGGCCACCAGGTGATTATCAGGGTGGTGTAGGTGGTGAGGACGGAGATGTACGTCGCGACGAGACTCATACGCAGCCTCAGCACACCTGCCAGGTTGGCCTCTGGCCGCTCCGAGGTCGTCTGAAGCGCCAGCAGCCGCAGCTCGCGGTGGGCGGCGCCGCCCACGCTACGCCCTTCCTTCAGCAGCTGCCAGCACAGCTTCTGCGTGCGCCCCGCCTCCGCCTCCACACAGTGGGGGGGGGACTACCAGTAGTGCTAGTGAGCTCATTTGGATGTACATTCCCAACTGTGACAGCCATTTCCGACTTTTCATATCTCTACCTAGGAATAAAGCATTTGTAATATTGAAATACAACTGCACTACATTCATCGCTGTCGTCGCTACGAAATATAATATCAAGAAACTTGCGTGAGCGGAAGATACCACCGTTGACAGTTCACATAGCCCCAAATACACTCTCCTGAGGAATCGCACACGCTCCGATGTGCAACAGACACCTCCTCGATTGACATTTACGTTTTTTCCTGACGCAACACCTCGAATGGAATGCACTTGCCTGTGGTTTGTAGCATATAAGTTGTCTCGCATTTCTAGTAGGCTAATATTCAAGCGTGAGATTCTCTGCCTTATCACCAGCTGTAAGTTCAAAAATCGCAAAATAGGTAACTGGGTTGTTCCATAAAGATAGACACTAAGCATTCCTCCTAGCCTGCTGCTTTGTTCAGTAAAAGAAGTGAACACAATAACAACCATTAAACAAGCACAGGAAAACAGTAAGAACAGCTGCAGCATTATGAACATTCCATAATTACTGTTCTCTTCTTTGATATAGACTGTCAGAATTTTGTCACACGATGTAATTAGCTGAAGCATGTCTTCATACTTTTTGTTGTTAAGGCAAGCATCGGAGATTACAGGAATTAAACTCATAACTGTGTAATTTACATTCCCTATAAGACTAACAACGTCTATCATGGAAAATGTCTGTGCCGACCAAAAAATTAAACACAGATAAGTGAAAGTAGATGCCAGACGTGCTACGCAGCCGAGGGTCAAGATCACCAAATCCGATTTGCATCTGCTGAGTGACGCCGTGTTTACATCGACAGTAAACGGCATGAGACCAAACAGCTTGCATACGACGTGGAACGGTTTGCTGGCCAATAGGAGGTTTCTAGTGATCGCTGGCGCTCTGGTGGTGTCCATGTTTACTGAAGTCATCTGAAAAATTCGAGATATGTGTTATTAGTACGAAGTTATTTATTATTTGACACACTGACAATTTTGAGTTCAAAATGTGTTCGCTAGTTGCTATGTTCTTCTGTACTGACACCACGTTGGAGTTGTAATATATGCTTCTACTACATGGGTCTTCAAGACTTTAATTAATATTTGCAATGAAGATGCTGTAATAAATAATTTGAAACTTCTTACGGCAGAGACTGCCATTTTTCTTGTGGACTGTATTAATATTGCGGTCATTGAGCACATGTTCCTAGTGGAATAAAAACTCAAGAACTTTTTTGGAGCACTTAACATAATTAATCAACAGTGAAATTTTTTCGTAATTTTTGTGACATTAGGAGAGCATAGTGGTGTAACAAAACGCACCTACAATTTTCAGATAACTACAGCTACTCTGACCGACAAAAGTTTCTCGACACGTGCAGGCATTACATAAAACGGGATATCTTACGAGGAACTCGCCATTAGCTAATTAAATCAATGGCTTTTGAGAATATTAGTCGAGTAATCAATATCATTACACACAGACATTTTCAACGAAGTGGAACCTTGACATTATGTCTTCACAATCAACTTTTCTCCCCTTCAGTAATTACGTAGGAGTTACTTCGCTATTGCTAATAAAATTTAAGTTCCTGTCGGTAGTCAAAATATCACTGAATAAACAGTAGTTAACGAGCGTTTGGGTGGTAACACGCGACATGAAGATACTCGCTCTGTATCCACCATTTCGTCAGCAACTTTTCGAAAGATAGTCGGGCCTCTATTGCCTGTAATGTTGAGCGCCACGAACCCAAACAATAACAAAAACAGTTAACAATCTTCAGATTGTGGTATTCATATCTTAAGAACTAAGCTGTCCGCCAACTTCTTTAACTTCCAAAACACTTCATATTGTCTCAAGGAGACACGCCATTTCACGGCGTTGATCGTGATTCAAACTTTGGGTAGGGCAGCTAAGGTAGATAGCAATCTAATTATGTAGTGCATTGAATGAAACTCGCTGAAATTAAATGAGTCAGTCGGGTGAAATAATGAAATGATCGGAGATAGAATCGTGACTATCATTAAGTTTGAAATAACTGCTTTGGTAACACAGATCATGTATACATTTATTATCTTCAGTCACAAATGCAGCTTTATTTTGTATTTTAGACGACGAAATATCGAATTACGTGGAGGCACCTGTAGATGTTTATGTTTACACATTGACGAAATAAATCGCAACGCCAAAAAGTAAATAACAATGAGCGTATTTCATTGGTGGCCGGGAGACCCATCACGGGGGGGTTCGACCGCCGTTCCACAAGTTTTTTAACGCCACTCATGAGACTTGAATGTGAATGAGGATGAAATGATGATGAAAGACACACAACACCCAGTCATCTCGAGGCAGAGAAAATCCCTGAACCCGCCGGGAATCGAACCCGGTACCCCATTCGTGGGAAGCGAGTACGCTAGCGCAAGACCAATTGCCGCGGACGCTAAAGAGTAATAAATATAGAGTAATAAAATTTCAGGAATACATTTGCCTAGGTAACATTTCAGTGATTAACATTGCAAGATCACGGGTTAATGTAAGCGCAAGATAAGCCACTTGAAATGTGAAATGGTGGTACCATAATAATCAATGTAACCCCCAGAATGTGGAATTCAATCGTGCAAAAGTGCATGCATTGTGTTGTACCGCTGCCGGATGTCAGTTTCTGGGATGGAATTCCAGGCCTGCTGCAGGAACGACGGTCAGTACTTTTTGTGGATGGCGCTGGAGTTGTCGTCCGATGAGGTCTCATATGTGGTCGTTGGAGACAGTTCTGGTGATCGAGCAGACCAAGGCAACATGTCGTCACTCTGTAGAGTGTACAGCATGTTGGGATACAACAGCGATATGTGGGCGAGCGTTACCCTGTTGAAAAACACCCCCTAACATCCCCAGGAAAGCTGTTAGCGAATGGCATCACAACAGATCGAATCATCAGATTGATGTACAGATTCGCAGTCAAGGTGAGTTGGATAACTATGAGACTGCTCCTGCTATCATACAGAATCGCACTCCAGAACATAACTCCAGGTATAGGTCCAGTGTGTCTAGCTAACATGCAGACAGGCTGGTTGCAGGTCCTAAGCCGTCCCCCTTATAACCAACATACGGCCATTACTGGCACCCTGGCAGAACCAGCTTTCATCAGAAAACACAACAGACCTGCACTCTACTCTCGATTGACACCACTGAAGTCGCAAATGGCGATGGTTTAGGGTCAGTGAAACACATGTCACAGGCCGTGCGTATCGGAGCTGTCCTCGAAATAACCGATTTGTAACAGTTTTCTGTGTCACTGTGGTGCGAACTGCTACTCAAATTGCTGCTGCAAATGCAGTACGATGCGCCAGAGCCACACACCGAACACGATGGTCTCCCCTCTGGGTAATGTCACGAGGTCGTCCAGAGGCCGGTCACCTTGCGACCGTAAATTCTCGTGAGTACCTCAGCCAGTAGTCATTTACAGTGACTACGTTCATGCCAAATATTTCTGCAGTATCCCTGGATGAACATCCAGCTTCTCGCAGCCCTAATACACGGCCTCGTTCAAACTCAGTGAGGTATCGACAATGGCGTCTTTGTCACCTTAAAGGCATGCTATACTAACATCAGCTCACTACGTTCAGTCCAAAGGTCACTAATGCTCACGACCATTACAGCATATATTTGCAGCAAACCTCATTTGCATCCTCATAGTGAAGCTACTAGGGTCACTCTTATGTAGTGATGGGGAGCTCGTGAATGAGTCGTTCAGATGAACGCTTCACTCCTGTGAAGTGTGAACTAACCATTCAATTTCAATGAACTGGTGCTTCAAACTCTTCGCAGATAGCACACTCCACACTTTTTTCTAGTTCACTCACTCTCTTCCCCTCTCCCTCACCCACGTCACTCCTCCTCCCATCACTTCACTCCTCCCTGTCCTGCCTGTCGACGAATCACGCGGTGTTAGTGGGGAACGATAGGTTTAGGACGGGTGGAGGAGGTGAGGGGTGAGGAGAAGGCAGCGTCAGCTGCTACCTGCGGTGCTGACATCACTACCCGTGACTATTTGTGCAGTTAAACTTCGCGTCTACGGTTAGCCTACCGTTGGCAGCGCTTGAAGACAAATGAATATTAAAGATAGAAACGAAGTGGCTATCTGTGTGAGCACGCACAGCAAACATGAAAATAAAAGGTTTGTTAATAACACTGAAAGAGGGATTTTACCTGAAATCGTACCAGTGACTACAGGTGACAGTTTGCGTTTGGAATCTAGTGGGTTATTATTGTCAACAAAAATAAAATGTACAGGACAACTTCTGAATAATTATTTAACGTAGATATATAGACTTTGTGACAGTGTTAAACATACTCATTCTATTTTGGATTAAATTTTAAAAGGAACATAAAATTGGACTGCATTTCGTTGGTAGCCCTATTTTTCAGTTCATGAATACAACAAATAATGTTTCATTTGGCAGATAAAGACTTTTTTGGGCGCTTCATGAGAAAATGTCGAGCAAGATTAAATGTAGTACCTTCTTTATATGTGACAGCCTTCTCTTTCCTTTGTCCCCCTTTTTTTTTCTTTATTGTCATTTTGAAACCTGTATACAGGCAGACCTGCAGCAGCATACTACTCCGCTCTTTGGCCGCAGAGAAACACAAAAGATAGAAATGAAGATAATTAGAGAAAAAAGATGGTAGACATATAAACGGAGCCAAACACTTTTTAAAATACAAGGTGCCGTTCACGGGCGTAAAGTCCAAGATAAAATTGTTCAGACACTTGGACACAGACAGAAACGCCCTTTGTCCCCTTCGACCATGCTGTATTTAAGATAACTCAGACGCTGTAAGAGCGTAAAACGTTGCGTGCACGTTGGTAAAATTGTGAAGTATTACGAAGCTTTATTGTACGAGCGAGGCGACGCGAGCGTAGCAGCGGCTGAGCGGCGAACTGGGCAACTTCGCTAGGGTTCCGTACTTCACGAATGAACTACTTCATTTGAACGCTTCACGGCAAAGAGTGAAATGAATGAAGTAGTTCAGGGGAATTAACGAGTTCGACCCACCTCTACTCTTATGCGACTGGCGCGGAATTCGAATACACATCATCTTTCATATGTAGAAACAAGCCTACCAACCTTCGTTTATGTCGCACAACTCCTTCATGGCGCTGCGATTTTTCTTCAGTTCATTTACCCTTTCATGTGTTTTCTTGCGTCTGGTACTAACAAATGATGTTAGTCAAGAATGTGGCTCCATCTTTAGATGCTTGTGTTTATATGTACCTTTACACGTGTTTTCTTATGTCTGGTACTAGTACATCGATTTTATACAGAGAAAATATGAACATTACAATTAAATCGTTACAGCGGTGAAACGCTATAATAAATATAGCCAATATCAATCCTTTTCGAAAACAGATGATAGTGGGACCACAGCCGATTAAACTTCGACAGGGAACCAATGGTCAGAAATGCGTATTTATTGTTTTATGGACATACACACGTACACGGCATAACATCAACACAGCTCGTAGTTCTTGTTGAAAGCGACAGCTACCAGTCTCAGTGCATGCATGACAACGGCGCATGAAGTTCTGGCACACTCTGTCAAAGATCCCTGGTGTCTGTTGTACCAGGAGACAGGCTGAGGGGTAGCGCCTTCGCATCGCTCCTGTCACTTGTTAGGACGATATCGTTATAGGCATGAGTCATCGACAGATGTCACCAGCTGACATGGACCTGAGTTACAGAGCTGCACGTAGTTGTACTAGTAGGCGGCAGAGGTCAGCAGTTGACGGACAGTGCTAGCAGTCATAGTCAAAACAATGTTGTAAAGTTATGTTTGACTAATATTTAATGTATTTGCATAATTATAATTGTTTTATATGTGTAGTAATTAGCAGTGTGAGTGTTGTATGATTGAAGAAGAACAGAAGTAAATGAAAATTGTTTTGTTTATTCACGAAGTACCAGTTAAACTATACAGGGGATTTACTATGATTAAATGTGTAGTCAGTTTATGGTACTAATAAATCGTGAGTAGAACACAAATTAATCGTTAATTTCGGAAGGAGTAATTTTATATTTGATACTTTTCTGAATTTTTTATTTAGCAATTGCCATAGAAAGAAATGTTTTACTATGATTCGTCATTGAAATAAATCGCGGGTTAGCGCGGGATAATTCTGCAACCTGATTTGCTGTTTGTGATATGAGCCAATCAGAAAAATGCAGGCTCGCGCCAATCTATGCTTGGAAAAACCCTTTGGTGTGTTCTAGGAGAGTCGGAGCTGAGGGTTCGAACTAGTGAAATCTGATTAAAAGCAGCTCCGACAAAAGTACTATAAAATCGTGGAAAAATGCTAATTACCAGTTCGCGAAGTAGTAATAAGCGTATTTAAGTGAACGGTATAGTGGAAGTCGTGTGGAATTTCGGACGGAATATCAAAATTATTGCTTGACAGTTAGTTAAAACCGCGTGGCGTGTTGTGCGATCTAAGACTGGAACAGGTATTACGTGTAGAGCAGAGTGCACAACATTTGAGCGAGCATTTTCATAACTAAACGATCCGGTGAACTCCATTAACTTCGGTAAAGGGTGTAAATACCATAAACTGGCTACGTGTGTGATTGTGGTGTGAGTGTGGGAGCTTTACCTTGTGTAGACACTTAGTACAGACTTGGCAGTATTAACTGAGATCTTTATCATAAAATTACACCTGAAAATTTACATTGCCAAGTTAGAACCTTTATTTCAGTAGCTAGCCACATCCCGTTTACCGGACAATTCTGTGTGTGTTGCGACCTGCAGTAGACAGTAGTGGTCTAGTATTTTCTACTACAGCTTTTAGCTAGACAGGTGAACATTGATGGACACTGGCAGGGCGGTAAAAAGAAACGTACAGCGCCGCACATGGCGCTTTTTTTTTTCTTTATTGTGATTTCATGCCCCTGCCCCATATGGGCAGGGGAGGGCTGTCAGCAGCACAATCCGCCGCTCTTCAGCCGAGTGACATGACAACTAAAACAAGAATAACAGAATACATACATAAGGACGTAAAAAAGGGGAACATACAACAGAGTAAGGGGAGAAAATGGAGGTAAAAATACACTGACATGTAGACGTTCATTGGGGACAGTTAAAAATGTCACCAGAAAGTTAAAAAAAAACACAGTTGGCGATTCTTAAAACACAGAGAAGACACGGGATGTGCATGCACAGGTTAAAAGTTGGCCACAGTATTAAAAACACTCCGAAACAACACACTTAAAACCCACTGGGAGCACACACGACGAAGAATAAAACTACCAGGCGGGACCTGCCGAAGGAAAGGTCAGAGAGGATGGAAAAGGAGGGGAGAGCATGGGGCAGCTGGGGAAGCGGCGGGATGAAGAAAAGAGGGGCAACCGTGGGTTCACGAAGAGGTAGGAGACACATGGGGCGGGAGAGGAAAAGGGAAGACAGGGCAGGAGGGAGCGCAGAGACACTGAAAGAAGGCACAAGAGATGGACGGGGAGTAGCACATGGCGCTTTTTTTTTTTTCATTTATTGAATTTCAACTCCCCCCGAAGGGGGCGGGCTGGCAGCAGCTTAGTATGCCGCTCTTCAGCCGACAGATTTTGTGACAAAGATCAAGAGAACAAATAATAAAAAAAACAGGCGATAAAATCGGAGACTTAGAGAGTAACAAGGCAAAAAGAAATCGTGGAACTTAAAACAACAACAGAGGGATGATGATGCTAAGAAAAATACATACGAAGCAGACAGGGAAAACAATAGACAATTAAAAAACACGGCGACAGTCTGGATTCTGTTCGCAAAGGACATAAAATTCACACCTAGCGACAGCATGGTTTCTGTTCGAAACACGAGAAAGACAAACAACACTGAATAAGCACTGGAACACTGCACTAAAAAGTGGGCAAATGTGACACCACAGTCGAGAGCAGATGGGGGGAAACTGGACAGAAGAAGGGAAAACAAAAAAGGGGGGAAAGGAGAGGAAAAGTGAAGGGGGGAGCCGGGAAAGGAGCTGAAGGAGGATGAGGACCCATAAGAGGGGTGGGGGGCAGACGCGACAGGGAGTGGGGTAGGCAGAGGAGGGGAATACAAAAGGACTGGGGGGGAGAAGGGAGGGAGGGAGAGGTTGAGTGGGGAAAAACAGGACAGAAGGGAGGGGGGAAGAGGGAGCCCAGGGAAAGGACAGAGGAAAGTAGGGGGATTGAGGATCAGAGTTGATAGGAAGGATAAATGGAGGGAGAGAGGGCATCATCCGGGAGGGGGAGTTGACGGAAGCCACCTTGGGAAAGGAGATGGAGGGTGGAGAGATGGAGGGTAGGGGGGACACAACGGTGAAGACGTGGCAGGGGGCGGGGATGGGAGAGGAGAGGAGCAACCAGGGGGTGAGGGGGTTCAAGACGGCGGGAGGTGTAGAGGATGCGGATATGTTCGAGGAATAGGAGCAGATGGGGGAAAGGAATGAGATCATAGAGGATCCGCGTGGGGGACGGGAGGCGGATACGGAAGGCGAGGCGGAGTGCATGATGCTCAAGGATCTGGAGGGACTGATAGAATTTGGGGGGGGGGCAGATATCCAGGCAGCACTGGCATAACAGAGGATGGGACGGATGAAGGATTTGTATGTGTGGAGGATGGTAGAGGGGTGCAACCCCCATGTCCGGCCAGAGAGGAGTTTGAGGAGTCGGAGGCGGTTGGGGGCTTTGGATTGGATGGAGCGGAGATGAGGTAGCCAGGTGAGGTGACGGTCAATGGTGAGGCCAAGGTAGGTGAGGGTGGGGGTGAGGCGGACAGGACGTGCACAGACAGTAAGGGAGAAATCCAGGAGCCGGAAGGAGCGAGTGGTACGACCTACGATGATTGCCTGGGTCTTGGAAGGATTGAGTTTCAGGAGCCATTGGTTACACCATGCAGCAAAAAGGTCAAGGTGATTCTGGAGAAGGCGTTGGGACCGTTGGAGGGTAGGAGCGAGGGCGAGGAATGCGGTGTCATCAGCATATTGCAAGAGGTGTACTGGAGGGGGGGGTTGGGGCATATCTGCCGTGTACAGGAGGTAGAGGAGAGGGGAGAGGACAGAGCCCTGGGGCACACCGGCAGAGGGGTAGAAGGTGTGGGAAGTGGCATGATGGATGGTAACATAGGAGGGGCGGTGGGAGAGGAAGGAGGCCACCAGACGGATGTAGTTGATAGGAAGGGCGTAGGTTTGGAGTGTAAACAGGAGACCGGGATGCCAGACACGGTCGTAGGCCTTTTCGAGGTCAAGTGAGACAAAAATGGCGGAGCGACGGGAGTTAAGCTGGAGGGAGAGGAGATGAGTGAGGCGGAGGAGTTGGTCATCAGCAGAGAAGGAAGGTCGAAAGCCACATTGGGTGTTTGGGAGGAGGTGGTTTTGGTGGAGGTGGAGATGGATGCGCCGGGAAAGGATGGATTCCAAGAGCTTGCTGAACACCGACGTGAGACAGATAGGACGATAGGAAGAGGCATCAGATGGAGGCTTATTGGGTTTGGAGAACATCAGGATACGGGAAGTTTTCCACAGGTCGGGATAGAAGCCAGTGGCAAGGATGACATTGTAGAGGGTGGCAAGGAGGGAAAGGTAGGAGGGAGGGCAGTGTTTGAGGTGGCGGTAGGTAACGCAGTCGTGGCCGGGAGCAGTGTTGCGTTTAGTGCGGAGTGTGAGGCTGATGTCCTGTGTAGTGATGGGAGTGTTAAGTGCAGAAGGTGGGGTGCACATGGCGCATCGGCCGGGAAGCTATAAAGCTGTAGGAACCGAATTCGTGATTGAGAGGAACGGTCAATAAGCAACTTTACAACAGTGACTGTAGGCGCGAGTGAGATATTACTGTGAAGACGAACATACGTTTTGAGATGCAACAAGGAGAGAACCTGTGGAACGGAGATGTATAACGAACTGGATGCTACGGGACTGCAAAGGCGCAGCGTAGCATTGGTCCGCTGAGCAACAGATGGCACAGTAAGCGGACAGCAAGGCGCAGCAGTTTCCATCGCAGTGGCAATGCGTGGGGGCCCGTGAATCTGGTACATCGCAGGAAGAAAGGCAGATTGCTGTTTTCAACACACTGCGACGACGTCGGACGAAGAAATATAAGCTAAGTTTATATAGTGTATTATTTGCATGTGTAAACAGACTTGCTAGTATGGATGGGAATGATAATTATGTGGTTGTGAGAGAGGGCGATGTAAGTCAGTTTGATGTGAGTGCTAGTCAGGCAAGTACTCCTGAACAAAAGCAAGTAGGGGATACCGTTAATATGGAGGTAATTAAGTAACGATGTGCCTCAGATATCTCTAGTTGTAAAGATGGAAGTGGAACATAATGTTCCGACCGATTCTGGTACGGGTGACAGTTTAAATCTTCACGATAGTCAGTTGAATGATTTCAGTATCAATAATTTGTTTGATGTCACTAGTGTTAATGTGAGTGAGGAGGCTGACAGAACAGATACCAAATTTGACCAAATTTGGTGTTATGCCTGTACAATTAGCTGAACAAAAAATTGTACAACAGGAAAACAAACCAGTAAATTTACAACATATGTTTGCAGCTTTAATGACGAATATGAATCAAAATTTCAGTAATATTAATCAGAATTTAACTGAGGTAAAACAAAATTTTGGGAAGTTAGATCAGAAAGTTGAACAACAGTCCGGTAGTATTACCAAGCTAGCTAATGATCTGAAACAGTTTAAGACTGAAATTAATGAGAAAATAGAACAACAGGCTGTTGAGCTTAAGAACATGTGGAGGACGGATTTGCAGGTGTTTGATACTCATGTAAATAAGAGAATTTCTGATGCAGAAAGTAGGTGTAAAGTCTTCAGAAAATGTAAAAAGTGAATTAACAGAGCTGTTTAGCAAGGTTGCTATTGGAAGCCAACAGAATATAGATCAGATAAGAAAAGGACTAGGTCAAGTCAAGTCAAATCTGACATCAGTAGAATCTATGTGTCAAACTGCACATGGAAATTTAAATAGAAAAATTGATTCTGTGAATGAAAATGGTTTGGACAGTGTTAAAGTTGTGTCTGAACGAGTGAATGCGGTTGTGAGTGGTGTAGAACAAATTACTAACAAAACTGAACAAATAGCCCTTAAATTAAATGAGCATGACAGTAGACTAAACAAAGTGGAACGTGATATTATATTGGGTGCTAACGGTGTGAACTGTAGTATGGTGACGGAAACTGCTGAAGTGTCTTATATTACAAACAGACAGTTTCTTCGTTTTGATCCAGCTGGAAATGTTCATCCGAAAGAGTTCTGGAACGATTTTGAAAATGTTTTGCCTAGTTTGTGGAGTGACCGACAGAAGATTGGTTTCGTAACATCGAAGTTTTTGGGTGAGGCTAGGATATGGGGAACGACGGCAACGGAACAATATGAGACGTTAGAGCAGTTTAAAGAAGCGTTTTTCAAAGAATATTGGGGCAAGCAAAAGCAAATAGAATTGCAAAACAGTTTCTGGGCTGGGGAAAAGTTCAATCCCAGGAAAGAGAATATAAAAAGATTTGCTTCAAGATGGGTGACTAATTTGTCATATTTGACGAACAAATTAGAGCGTGGGCAAATAATTATGGGGTTAGATGGAAAGTTGCCTCTAAGCTGGAGAAATAAAATAGTTGCTGCTCCTAGGGACAATGTTGATAAGTTTATTAGCTATTTGGAGAGGGTGGAGAAGCTTATGCAGGGAGAGGAGTAGACAAATCGTAGTTTTAGGCCTCAGAATACAGTTGAGAGAGGTCAGAATGTTAATGTAAACAGAATGGTTGTGTCACATAATAGCCGAGGAAGGGGTTGGTGCTATGCTCCAGTTCCAAGGACAATTGATAATGATCAGGGGCACGCTTACAGATCGCGATCGCCGATTCATGATGACGATGATTTTCAGGAGAGAGATCAGGTGGGGGTGCGGAGCAGAATCACAGGGCATGGGAAACTAGATCATGTCTGTGAAGGGGCTGGCATATGCAGAACGGGTAGCAGTATTTTGAATCCGCTGGCCATACCTTTTGTATACAATAAGAATAAAATAACTGAAGTCCAAATTATTGACAGTAGTGATACAATTGAAAGTAGTAAAGCGAAGGATGATAGAATAGGCATGCTACAAGGTGGCTATGTAGATGGTAGCAGGCAAAAGGAGCACTGTGTTGCAGGTTGTTTGGTGGAAAAAGATGTTGAAAGTGATGCACAATCTAGCAGTGAGAGAGAAGTGTACAGTAGAGCGAATGAGGAATCTTGCCAGGGAGTAGGAGGAGATACGAATATACAGGGATTGCAGGAGCTAGATGAGAAGTGGGTAGAAGAAGAATTATTGGTGTCAGTAAATAGGGACTTAGAGGAAGCTATGGAAGCATTTCATGCCAGTGATGACCAGAAAGGGTGTCAGCCGAGTAAAAATAATGTAGAAGGAGAAGTTGAGGTAGAAGAAGTAGTGGAGAAACTAATTACTATAGAAAAGGGAGCTGCAGATTTGCAGAAGTGTTTTAATCTATCCATAGTGGATAAGATACAGAATGGAGGAAGGGAGAGTAGTGAAAGCAATCCTGTAGATATTTGTGTAATCTCTGGGCACAAGGAAGGTTTCGAAAGGCGTAAAATTGTACACGACTTGCTTGAGGAGGATGAAGTCACTGTTAAGGAAGAAAAGAAAGTTCGACCAGTAATCAATCTTTTAGTGCAAGAGGAAGAAGTACTGTGCCTAGCTGATAGTGGCAGTGATTTGTGTGCTGTTAGTCAGCAATAGTTAGATGCTTTACCTAATAAAAGAGAGCTAGTAATTATGCCTGTAATGGGAATCCAGATATTTGTAGCCACAGGAAAAGTGAAGAAGCATGTAAAGTATGAAGTGATGTTGCCTATCATAATAGATGGTAACCAGTTGTATCATAACTTTCTAGTTATTGAGGGCTTAAGTATAGATATGTTAGTGGAAATTGGTTTCTTAATGAAGTACAAGGGGAGGCTGGACTTAGAAAATGACAGTATAAGCCTGGAAGTGAGTGGGAAAAACATTATAGTGCCTTTCTCTAAGAAAAGAAAGCTTACAAAGAGGGAAGGTGAGCAGATTCCGATTAGATATTATAATAAAAGGGCTCAGAGTAATGAGGAGGAAGGGCATATCTTGTTGTAGAAGGTAGTGTTAGCCTGTTGGAAAATGGTAAAGGAATTGTGGTGTAAAGATTTAGTGGATAGGGAATTATCAGAATTTAACCTAATTAAGTAATTTCAGTGTATGCCTTCAATAGCAACACATAATTTTGCTGAAGTAGTTAAACACTTCAAAAGAAAATGCAAATTTTCTTGTATTAAGAGTCAAATGTTCTTTTAATTTGCTTTGAATAGTTAAAATATAATTAATTAAAGAGTATAGCACAGGGAGAACAATTTTATACTATGTGTTGAGATGGTTATGTATATTAGTAGTCTTGGACGAAACTGTTTTGTAGGTAAAAACCACTGTACAATAAGGACTGGCCTGAGAGCGGACCAATGTGCAATGTTATGGACGCCAACCAACCAAGGTGTTGTGACATGCTAAGAGAAAAATCGTGAGGTAGAGGGCACTTATGCAGTGCAACGTGTAAGATAGGAGTGATTTCAAAATTAGACCAGGACACCAATCAAAGTGGGTGGAGATTCAATGAAATAGTGAGTTCATGTAAATAAGGGGAGGTAAAAGGCAAAAAATTTAATTGTAATGGACAAGAACTATTTTATGTAAAGTCGCAATTGGTGGAAAGTATGGTTTTGAAGGAAAAAATTAATTAGTTCAGTTGTAAAAGTTTTGTAAAAGAATTCCTAAAAAATCAAAAAGTTTTGTAAAATATTAGACTTAGATAGGCTAGTATGCCAAGTACATGGTAAGAATTCTGTAACTTAAATTAGTAATTTTCAAATTTCACATTTGTTTTGAGAGTAAGGAGACAGTCACGATGTAGTAAAATTATAAAAAGTTGTTTTCAACAATTTTAATAATCACAGGAGGTGTGAGGCGTAGCGCTTTCACATCGCTCCTGTCACTTGTTAGGACGATATCGTTATAGGCATGAGTCATCGACAAATGTCACCAGCTGACATGGACCTGAGTTACAGAGCTGCACGTAGTTGCACTAGTAGACGGCAGAGGTCAGCAGTTGACGGACAGTGCTAGCAGTCATAGTCAAAACAATGTTGTAAAGTTATGTTTGACTAATATTTAATGTATTTGCATAATTATAATTGTTTTATATGTGTAGTAATTAGCAGTGTGAGTGTTGTATGATTGAAGAAGAACAGAAGTAAATGAAAATTGTTTTGTTTATTCACGAAGTACCAGTTAAACTATACAGGGGATTTACTATGATTAAATGTGTAGTCAGTTTATGGTACTAATAAATCGTGAGTAGAACACAAATTAATCGTTAATTTCGGAAGGAGTAATTTTATATTTGATACTTTTCTGAATTTTTTATTTAGCAATTGCCATAGAAAGAAATGTTTTACTATGATTCGTCATTGAAATAAATCGCGGGTTAGCGCGGGATAATTCTGCAACCTGATTTGCTGTTTGTGATATGAGCCAATCAGAAAAATGCAGGCTCGCGCCAATCTATGCTTGGAAAAACCCTTTGGTGTGTTCTAGGAGAGTCGGAGCTGAGGGTTCGAACTAGTAACATCTGATTGAAAGCAGCTCTGACAAAAGTACTATAAAATCGCGGAAAAATGCTAATTACCAGTTCGCGAAGTAGTAAAAAGCGTATTTAAGTGAACGGTATAGTGGAAGTCGTGTGGAATTTCGGACGGAATATCAAAATTATTGCTTGACAGTTAGTTAAATCCGCGTGGCGTGTTGTGCGATTTAAGACTGGAACAGGTATAACGTGTAGAGCAGAGTGCACAACATTTGAGCGAGCATTTTCTTAACTAAACGATCCGGTGAACTCTATTAACTTCGGTAAAGGGTGTAAATACCATAAACTGGCTACGTGTGTGATTGTGGTGTGTGTGGGACCTTTACCTTGTGTAGACACTTAGTACAGACTTGGCAGTATTAACTGTGATCTTTATCATAAAAATACACCTGAAAATTTACATTGCCAAGTTAGAACCTTTATTTCAGTAGCTAGCCACATCCCGTTTACCGGACAATTCTGTGTGTGTTGCGACCTGCAGTAGACAGTAGTGGTCTAGTATTTTCTACTACAGCTTTTAGCTAGACAGGTGAACATTGATGGACACTGACAGGGCGGTAAAAAGAAACGTACCGCGCCACAAGGCTGCTTGGACCCTAGCAAGCGCGTATTCATCCGTTTCTATGGGGTTTCATACACCAATGTTTTGATGTAACCCAAGAGGAAGAAGTCCTGTGGTGTGAAATCCGGTGATCGCGCTGGCTGTGGGACAGGACCTCCCCTTCCTATCCAGCGATGAGGGTGCCAGTTCTGCAGGTGCTAGCGGACATTACCATCGAAGTGGACTGGTGCACCATCTTGTTGAAATCACGTCCTTTTGCGTGCAACAAGGAGTATGGTCTCCAAGAACTGTGGCTGCAAACTTCGCAGTAACACCAGGTAGTGTGGACCAGTCAAACGTGCAGGCAGAAAATACGGTCCTATTAGCTGATCTTGGACAATGCCAACCCATAGCTTGACAGACAGTCATTGCAGATGGCCACCGATGTGGATGGCATGGGCATTGTCCTTACTCAGACATTTCAATAAATGATCTGAGTTGGGTGGCCTCCGCTTTGAACAGTTACTATGAGCTACGTTGTTGTTATGTGGTGTACGCTGTGCATGTCCATAACAAATTAAATATGCATATCTGACCATTGGTTTCCCTTCTCAATATAATCAGTTGTGGATCCACTCTTTTATGTTTCTATTTGATCCAAAAGTTTTGAGACAGCCTGTTTGTCTGAAAACGTCGCATGTAGAATAATGATTTGGGTGGTCTAGGTGTTCGCTTCATATTTGAACTAGGAACGTGAGGCAAAAAGTTTTTGGTTTAGCTTGGACCAGCGGCTATTTGTACAGCCATTCAAACATCTTTCCTACTGTAGCTTCATTACTGTACATTAAGCGAGGTTTGAACAATGAACCGGAGCTGGACCGAGGGCAAATTTTGCGAATCGATTAATTCATTTTGCAAATGATTTTAATTGGGCTGGAATTAATGCTCGTCTAATGACATCATTTGTATGTACACTGTTCGGATTTACATGTAAAATCATGAAAGAAACAAGTTTTTCTGGGAGGTATTTGAAGCGCGCCACTTCTATACTTTAAACTTGTTTGAATCGGTTCAAACTTCGCACGAAGATGGATAAATTCAAAACTAATTTTTTTTTCATTTAGTAATTTCTATTTGCTGTAGAGATACGATTGTTTAAAGTTGAGCAAAACTTATCACATGTAATTCGTTCTTATGTGAGTTGAATGCACGAAAACGGATTAAAGTGGATCAAATAAATAAAGAAGTTAATTCTCGCAATAAAATTAAAACCTCGCTACCAAAAATCTAGCCTCATTCGGATTTTACGTACAAAAAACATCTTTTTGTGAGGTTTTAACGCGCGCTTCTTCTATGTTTCACACTTGTGCGAATCGGTTAAAATTTTTTAAGAAGGCTGACAAATACGTGTAATCAATGGTCTTCCTGTTTGGCGAAAGCCTTACCGTTGCCACGATATAAGCAACATGGTTCGAAAGACAATAAAAAAATTTAGACCGAGTCAGTCGTTGTCCGACTCAACAAAAGCCTACAACGGTTGAAAAGCTATGGCTGTCTAATGTCAAAATTATGGTCGAGTAAAAATTGGGAACCAGAAGGAAAAATTCTCATACCATAGCACAAAAAAGACGAATATATGCTAGGCGAAGTCAGGGATGTAAAATATAGAACTAGCTTTTTGACTTATATGGCAGCTTCCAACACATTTAAATCAAAATATCTTCACATATTGGCGCTTTTTTCTGAGTTCACCCAACGTCCCCAGCAAACTGAGCTCTCTTAGCTACAAAGTGTTGGCATACCTGCATCTTGGAATGTATAGGCTAAAACACCTGACTCTGTGTCCGAAATCCAGAAGATCCTCCAGTCTAAGTAAACAATACATAATATCGTATGGCTGAAGCGTCATGTAAAATAATCCGACATTGTGTTCCGTCTCTTAACGACCTCTTCAAACCCTAATCTGCCTTCCTTCAGGGAGATTACGGAACAACTAGGACGGCGGAAGTGTATCCACTACAAGGTGTCCAAGCTACATTTTGACGCGTTGAATTGTGATTTGCTTACAGGATATACCAGAATATCGGCCATGAGACATGCGTGGCATATCGGCCATGAGACATGCGCGGCACTTACCATGTGTGTTGTTCCTCTGCCAGTGGTATGCAAAGCTTCAATACGGGATGTGATACCATAAAACGACTATACGATTCCCCATTTCCTTATACTGTGGGTCACATCTTCCAGCACAGCTTACGGTGACGTCTCCCATTGATAGACAATCGCTTTCTGGAGGTTAGCAATGGTGGCAATCTTAGCACTGCAGTCGTCCTACCTAGAGCATCCCATCCACACCTAGTCGAATTTAAGTTCGAGGAGCAAGCAGATTTCTGCAGATGCGTGTAGTTGTCCTCTTGTCTTACGTCCACCAGGCTACCACTGTGCAGAACGATAACGTCATCCACCAGAGAGAACTCAGGTCTATGTTTCACCTTGGAAAATGCGCGCATGCCATCGTAGGACGATACCTAACAGACCTCAGCTGCCATAGTACACACCGAAAACACTATCGGTTGCTTCCACAGTATTTGTAACGGGGGTGTTGGTTAATAGGGACTCATCATCCAACCTTAAGCCAATATTATAGAAATGGAAGAGGAAGTAAACGAAAATGAAATGGGAGATTGGTACGGAGAGAAGTATGTGACAGAGCACTAAAAGACGTAAATCGAAAGAATCCTCGTAGAGTGGACTAAATGCCCTCCCGACTACTGAGATCCTTGCGAGAGCCAGCCGTGACAAAAGTATTCCATCTTGTGTACAAGATGTACGAGAGAGGAGAAATAACCTCAAGCTTCAAGAAGAGTGTAATAATTCCAGTTGCGAGGAAGGCAGATACTGACAAGGGTGAATGTTACCAAATTATCAGTTTAATATGTCATGGGTGCAAAATACTGATATGAATGGAAAACCTGGTACAAGCCGACCTCAGGGAAGATCACTTTGGGTTCCAGAGAAATGTAGGAATGCACGTGGCAATACTGACCCTAACACTTATCCTAGAAGATAGACTAAAAAAGGGAAAACCTGAGCAATAGATGAAAAGCACCACTTTGCTTTTGTTCTACAATATTACTTTTATTGTTAGCCGGTTTTCAGCTTACAAGGCCATCTTCAGACATTTACTGAGTATTATCACCAAAGAAGCTAAAATGTTTGTAAACAACAATGAAAGAGAAGTAACACGTCTAGACTGAAGTAGAAACATACAGTAAGTAACATAAGTATAAACAATTAGATGGCTTAGCTACGGGTTCCCCTCTTAGTCCACTGTTGGCTGAAATATTTATGGACCATTTTGAACAAAATTTTCTAAAAACAGAACCTTTGGGTGCAAGCATCAAATACTGGTTTAGATATGTAGATGATGTCCTGTCTATGCCCGCATCTCGTGGTCGTGCGGTAGCGTTCTCGCTTCCCACGCCCGGGTTCCCGGGTTCGATTCCCGGCGGGGTCAGGGATTTTCTCTGCCTCGTGATGGCTGGGTGTTGTGTGCTGTCCTTAGGTTAGTTAGGTTTAATTAGTTCTAAGTTCTAGGCGACTGATGACCTCAGCAGTTGAGTCGCATAGTGCTCGGAGCCATTTTTTTGTCCTGTCTATGTGGGCTGGTACTACAAGACAACTCAACACATTTTTGAGAAACCTAAACAGTCAACATAAAAATATCCAGTTCACTATGGAGATTGGCAACAAATTCATAAACTTCTTAGATCTCACCATTGACATTAGTACACACACATTGTTTCAAAATTTACGGAAAAACAACTACTACAGACACAGTAATACCTTCTTGCTCACAACACCCCATAGCTCAGAAACATGCAGCTTTCCACTCAATGGTACACCGTCTCATATCTATCCCCCTGTCCAGAGATGATTTTAAAGCAGAGTTAGATACAATAAAATTTATTACCACAGCCAATGGCTACAATCCAGTTCATACTGACCACATCTTGCACACGAAACAAAAATGGAAAATTATACCCCTCTTCTATGCCCCACCTGCTTCCCCATCCACTGTCTGTAAGAAATGGTGTACACTACCATTTCTAGGTCAGGTATCACAGATTGTAGCCAAAGCACTGAAATCCTGCAAGTATAGGCTTCCCTACTATGTAACACGACAGCCCAGTGTGTTTTTAATAGCTAAGATAAGATCCAGTTATTAGCCAACAGTGGGGTATATAAAATCACCTGTTCTGATTGTGACAAATTTTACATTGGTCAGTCAGGCAAAGACATATCAACTAGGCTGGCTGAACATGAACACAGATGGAGGTTGCAGAATTCAGACTCTGCATTTTCTGAGCATGTACTGAGTGTGGGTCACAACTACCAACCATGTACTTCACTTAGCAAACAAAGGCCATAAACTCAACCTTTTGGGAGCCCTGGAAATTAACAAACATCTTGCTCACAGTCCAGATCTCATCCTAAGTGACCAGACACAGCTCAACACTTCCCCTCCCCTAAACTTCATATAATCATCTCTGTTGTTCATTACTTCCCACACTCTCTCTTCCTACATGTTTCCTTTTCCCTGTATTCATTAAGTTGTTTTGTTTTGTTGAAGAGGTCTTTGTATTCCATATAGACTGTAGTTTCAATAGTTAAGGCTTTCTATTAACTGGTACCGGTACTTGTATTACTGTCCATGTTTAACACCCCTTGTAATTGTCTCATCAAATACTGTTCATATTTTACTTTCCTCATTTCTTTAATGAAAACTGTTACACAGCCACTGCTTCGATTATAATGTTAATGTTAAAATGCAGTACCACCACACTCTCAAACTGTAGCTTCCCTCAAACACCTTCATTTTCCTGCATTTATTTATTTCTTTTTATCTTATTGATATTGCCTAAATTCCTTATGTATTCTGTAGTTACATTGATGTGTGTCTCTTCTTTTAATTGGTTTGTGTATCACTCTCCATGTTTCATACCTGATGTAGCCTTGTCTAGTACTAATTTTATTTTATTTTATTAGTTTTGTTTATTAATAGTTAGTGTTATGTAGGCATGCTATTCCTATTTTTTGCTAAAGGTTTTCCTGTCTACTCCATTGTTATTTATATACTGTTCAATTTTTACTTTTTCATTGCAAAGATGTTACTTACTGTATGTTTCTACTTCAGTCTAGACGTGTTACTTCTCTTCCATTGTTGTTTGCAAACATTTTAGCTTCTTTGGCGATAATACTCAGTAAATGTCTGAAGATGGCCTTGTAAGCCGAAAACCAGTTAACAATAAAAGTAATATTGTAGAAAAAAAGCAAACTGGTGCTTTTCATGTATTATAATGTTGTTCTACCAAGAACCTGATTACATTATTGATTGACAATGCTGAGTGAAATAGACTATTTGAAACGTAGTGCTGTAGAAGAATGCTGAAAGCTGGACTGGTGGATCGGGTAACTTATGGGTATGTAATGGGGAGAACTGAGGAAAAAAGCAATTTAGACACAATGCGGCTAAAAGAAGGGATCATTTGATAGAACACATCTTCAGGCATCAAGGAATTTGGTAAAGAGGGAAGTGTGGGTGTAAAGCTGCACAGAGGGAAACCATGGGACAAATACAGTAAACAGATCCAAATGGCTATAGGTTGCAGTAGTTATGCAGAAAGTAAGAGACATGCACAGGACAAACTAACATAGAGAGCTGCAGCAAACCAATCTTCGGAGTAAAGAACACAACAGTACCAACACTGAACGGCATTTTATGCTGTCACTCTTGCGTCGATGACGGCGGGCGATGTACAACATTTACTGCGCCACCCAATTGTCTTAATGTGAAGGCCATACATCTAGTGGTTCGCCAAGTGTATAAAACAACTTCTCACAGCCAGAGATACACAATCTGGTGAAAGTTGTGTGGCCCAGAAGCTAGTCCTCTAGCCAGGGTAGGTTCTGTGCTGGTTGGGTATGTTTGTGTATTTGAGGGAAGATAACTTTCCTTGCTATGGACTGCCGCAGGTAACCGAGCTTACCTCTACTGTAGTCGAATTTTTCCTCTTCCATGCAGCTTTTTCAATGCCATGAAATGATGCTACGCTCAGTTATTGCACTCGCATCGTGTCGATTGTTGCTCGCTGGTCTCTTAACTTGTCTTTGATTGATTCTTGTGGAATATCGTCTAAATGCGTCTCCTGTAACATTCCACTTCTCTATGGCTCGAATATTACGTACCGAGTGGACACAACCTGTCCCTTCTGCCCGTATTGCTCGCTGGAAGTACGTGAAGTAGGTATAGGTGATATTCAATGGCAAATAACACTGTTTATGGTACCTATTAAGTAAATAATTCGTTCCAGGTTGGATCCTATAAAGGTTTTCAAATATGGTTCTGAGCACTATGGGTCTTAACATATGAGGTCATCAGTCCCCTAGAACTTAGAACTACTTAAACCTAACTAACCTAAGGGCATCACACACACCCATGCCCGAGGCAGCATTCGAACCTGCGACCATAGCGGTCGCGCGGTTCCAGACTGAAGCGCCTAGAACCGCTCAGCCACACCGGTCGGCTACATATAAAAGTTTTAATAGTGTCCGCGTCATCAACCCAGAGGAAAAGGTTTTTACAATTTGTCTCGTTACTGAATAGCAGTGAGAGGCTTATTCAGTTTTTATTACAATGCCTGCTGTTAAATTTCAGTAATTTTAAGCAAATCAGTGCCATTAGTGCCTTTAAACTGTAATAGTCACCCACAGAGTTCAATATTCATTATACTAAGGTTTGATGCTGCTCTTGATGTTCTTCCATGTGTGCGATTTAAAACTGGATTGTTTTGAAAATTAGCCTTATGCAAACACAATTTGTTTATTTTTGTATTTACCCAGACATGTTTCGACATCTTTGTGTCATCTTTTGTGGGTCAAATTTTTATTTCTGTAAAGTACAGTATGAAATTTATAATAATTTAACTGTTGTAGGCCTAAGAATTACAATTGTGCAATTTGTTTTGTTTTGTTTAGACTCTCACCTTAAAATTACATCGCTAAATGAGCTACATTATTATGCACCGTTTTTGTGCTCTTTATGGTCGTTTTTTGACAGCAACTTATCTGCAAACTAGCCATAAAGAAAATTAATGCGTATTTATCAAGAACTGTTTCGTGGGTAGAGTTTATGTGCCAATGCACCAATCCATCATAGAAGAAGTATTTAACACACAGTCGGAGAGGGGGGAACTTGTACAAGCAGAATGATGAAATACCCTCGGATGGGCAATACTGATGTGTCAAGAGCATAAGAAATACACGCACGGGGTTGTACGGGGATGAAGAACTGCCATAAATCGAAAGAGGCGCATGCGCTAGACATTCGTCAATATCCTACTCAGCCCCTCTTCTCATCCCCACCACCCTGCAGAGTTTTATTTAGTTTTTTAAATGAATTTACCACTATTTGTGCTAATAGACTCTGTATAGTGTATGTGTTACTTCAGGCTTGGGAAGAAAGTGATTAAACTATTTCATACTGCCTGGGACAAGTTCCTTCTCCACACCCGAAAATCTAAATGCTAGTGACACAGTGTGTAGGCTGTGAAACTTGTGCACGTTCAGCATTTCGTCTATGAAAAATGGGCCTATGAGGTGAGGGTTCACTATCCCACACCACTCGTTAGACTCCATGGATGCTGTCATTCCACATGACGAATACAAAGGAATTGTCAACAGACCAATAGTGCAAGCGTCGGTGGTTTACCTGGACATGATTGATGAATGTGGCTTAATCACCAAGTAAAATATGTGGTACGTCTGGAGTACTCTGTGCTAACGCCAATGAACAGAAGTTAACACAATTCTCATAATGGTTTCCATGCAGTACTTGATGGAGAGAGATGTGATAGGGATGGAACTTACGTCGATGGAGATTGCGTATGACACTTTGAGGCGTGGCGCCTTATATCGCTCCTGTATGGAGCCTGTGCATCGGTAGAATGACTCGTGTGTACAGTGACAGATGGTCTTAAGTGGGTTCAGTCGAGTATGTAGTTCTAATTTTCATCTGCTAGAGGACAGCAGCTGACAGAGATATTCAAGAAACAGGCCAAGAGAATCTTTTTGTGAATTGTTCTGTTTATTTCTTGAAGGCTTTTTTGTTTATTTATGTTTGTACGGTTTTGTATATACTTTTAATAATGTGAATGATGCGTGGATGTTGTCTAAAGCAAATATGTAGATAATTGTTCTACTGATGAACGCTGTACGAACTAGTGTGAGAAAGTTTTAAGACAGTGTGAATGCAGGCGATGGGGAATTTTGTATCATAATATGTTAAGTTTATGGTAATAGGAAAGCTAATTCGAGTGTAAATGAAAATAGTTAATAACGTAAAGTATAAACAAAATATCAGAATGTTAAATATTTATTGTGGGAAAAAGTATAGTTCGAAAGCGTGTTAAGGCCGGCCGCTATAGCCGGGCGATTCTAGGCGCTTCAGTCCGGAACCGCGCTGCTGCTACGGTCGCAGGTTCGTATCCTGCCTCGGGCATGGATGTGTGTGATGTCCTTAGGTTAGTTAGGTTTAAATGGTGTCCTTAGATGTAAACTCCCATAGTGCTTAGAGCCATTGAAAGTGTGTTATTTGATGACTGGTTAGTCATCAAAAGCGCGGACTAACGCAGGAGAATAATGATTTTCTATTGGCCTTAATGAAAACTGACCAGTCAGAACGGAGCGTTCTTCGCACATTTTTTCTCTTGGAGATACAGAATGCTTACAGCAGTCTAAGAAAGTCAGAGACCGGTCTTTCAATGGTACGGTCGTGTGCAGTATGAGCTCCGAAGGAAGTTATAATTTGCCGATTTTAGTTTCAAAAGTGTATCAAAGTGAAGGCATATTTATTCTGGTGTGTTTTTTTTAGAAAGTACGGATTTTTAAGTGATTTTGTCTATGAGAAAAGACAGTAATTCCGCATGGCATATTGAGGACATCGGTGGCTAAAAACTTGAGTGCATTAGACACCGATAAACTTAATAAGATGGCGAGCATCTTCCCGTAAGAACAATCCGTGTTTGGCAGCTGTTCAAATTTCGGGAAATACGTTACCATAAACTTGCTTACCTAAATGAAATGGTTTGTGCATGACTGTGTTAAGATTAGCACGGGTTTGGCAGTGAACGTGTTCATAATTAAGGCTTTTTCCCGATTCTTGGAATGGCTACTTTGTATGCAGCCTGGTGCGAGTTGCAATACGGTGGACATTGCTCAGCTTTCCTACCGGCGATCTGCTGAAATGAGTTCACAGGTTGATCCAGGTAATGGACGATAGTAACCGCGCCGCCGCACGTGGTGGATTCTCCTGGAAAACAGTTAAAAAGTCGTAGTAAATTGAACCCGTAGTTGAGAGAAATTTTGTGAAACACCGTAGTGAATGATAATGAAAAACTTAATTAATCGATACACGAGAAATTTTGAACGGAACCCGTTTAGAGTCGCCGGAGAGACTTAAGCCTAGTTTACATGACGACATTGGGTTGCGCCACGCGTTGCGTGGGATTAGTTGCACGCAAATGGTTTCATATTTGACTGTAGACACGGCAAAACCACTATGTTCTTGAGTTTCGTTGTTTTGTGGGTTCCTGAATCGTGTCTGAAATGAAAGTTTTGGCACCTGCACATCGCACGAGTTGAGATGGAGCTCAAGCTTGTTGCATGGAATCGCTGCATAAGGAAAAAATGAGAAACGTGTTTCGATTCATGACTGGATGAAGAAAAGACGTCAGCTCGGTTGCTCAGCATCCTTGCTGAAATAATTTGTAATGGAGGACCCAAGAAGTCCTTTTAACTATCTTAGAATGTCACTAGAACTGTTAATGTTTCTTCTAAATAGAGTTAATTATGCGATAAGGAATAAAGATATTGTAATGCTTGAAGCACTGCCGCCAGAACTGAAATTACACATCATATTGCATGCACTGTAATCAAGAACATTCGGCATGCTATAAGATGCGATTCTAGCTGGTGATGACACTTTTTCATTAACACCAATAATTATTAACAGTGATAATTACTAACATTAACAGCAGTAATTATTCAAAGCAGGCCACATTAAGAAGAGAATGGTTTGCAAACTACTCTATTGAAGATAGATCTGTACAGTGGAAATATTTCAAAATTCAATCATATGTGAACGGGGAGCACTGCTGCGACGTTTTAAACAGATGAATATTGAATAAAGAATGTAGATTCTTGATTTGTGTAGCCTTCCCTCCTGTCAACAATATTCCTTAAAAAAAAAAAAAGTCGGCCAACTCGAACGATGGGATTTTAGTCTTGTAGACGAGAGCATTTCTACAGCTAGAATTACATTGGCTTATATTTTTCTTAAATGAGTTGTGTATGTGCTCCTAATTCAATAAATTTTGCCTTGCAGCTCAGATATTGTCAAACTATGTTCTGATCGCATGTGAAGGTCTCAGAAGCAGCAATATGTTGCTTATTTTTGTAATCAGCATCACTGAAATCCCACAAACACGTGTGCAAAGCACTGATATCCAAAAAGCGAACAGTATTCTCCGTTCCCCACTTCATATTTGATTTTGTCCACACTCTACAAACACACATAACCTCAAAACGCATGAACTGGTGTCACCAAAGTTGGAACACGTCTAAACTTTTTAGCTTCACCGACGAGTGGCGCAAATGCTCGGCGCCCATGCACAGTGGCCGGTAGCGCAGTGGGCTGCAACCTAGTGTCGTCGTGTAAACTAGGCTTTACAAGGAAGAAGGTGATGTTAAACAGTCACAATAACAACGAGGGCGCATTGAAGCAGCACACGACGTCATAGCCATATCAACGAGCAGCAGTCAGGGCAGCACTGCCAACTTAACACAACGAGTGGGGACCATGTAACTGGTATGGCAGACGAAGGAGGTTGGACTTGCAGTTTCAGCAAGCTGACGTTGCAGCATTCAATGAATAAGTTAAGTTTGTCACATTTGTTGTGTGTTTGCTGAAAGACTGAGTAGCATGGAAAGTAATAAAGATTTTGTAAATATGCTAAAAGAGGAAGAACTCTCATTCAGTGTTAAGTGCTTCACTAACTAGCTTGCCTGAACGGAGAGAAGGAGCAGATGATAAAATAAAAGAGAAGGTTTTTGACGAGAGTTCTGTGTTATTTATGGACAGTGGAGTAGAATCTGCTTCAAGGATGTCAGTTAATGTAACTAGTGGGGTTAATGTATGTCCTGAAAGTGACATTAAGCATGAAATCGGTAACAACAATTTGTGTGATGACAAGTGTTGGTAGTGTTACTGAATCAAATGTCTCAAATGTGGATGCCAAATTTGGTATAGTACCGGTGGAACAAGATAAACAGGAAACAGTAGTGCAAAAAATAGAACCTGAAAGTATGCAAGAAATGCTTGCAGCATTAGTGGGTTCTATAAAAGATGAAAACAAACAACATACTAATTTGGCTGAAACGATTGGTCAGAAAATTAATAAACTTGATGAAAAACCCTAAAATCAGACCGCTGTTTTAAAAGAAATGTGGAAAATTGATTTGAAGTCGTTAGAAAGTAAAGTGGATGTCAAAATTTCTCAAGTTGAGAATAACTGCCAGCAATTCATTAAAACTGTAAAAAGTGACTTAACAGAGGCCTTGAAAAGATTTGCTATTGGAAATAAACAAAGGATAGATTTGATAAAAGAAAGTGTGCTGAAAGTAGAAGTCAAACTAGCGGCGATAGTCTATATGTGTAAATGATCACAAATTGTTAGACCGTAAAATCAGTTTTGAATATGCCAAATGTATGAATTAAGTAAAAAGCGTGTCTGAAGAGTTGTCTTCATCTAACTAACTAACCAAGTAGAAGAGGTTGAAAATAAGTTGGATGAGCATAGCAGCAGATTATGCCAAGTTGAAACTAACGGCAGACATGGAACTAACAGTAGTGGGTGTAGCTTTGTAGTAGAATCGTCTGAAATATCATATGTCATTAACAGGCAGTTTTTACGTTTTGGTCCAATAGGAAATGTACAGACAAAAGAATTCTGGAATGACTTTGAAGGTGTTCTACCTAGTTTGTGGCCAGAAAAACAAAAATTAGGGTTTATTACGCCTAAATTCTTGGAAGTGGCTATAACTTGGAGGTTATCGCTACTGAACAGTATGATACTCTAGATAAATTTAAAGAGGCGTTTTTTAAAGAATATTGGGGCAAGCAAAAACAAATGGATTCGCTAAATAGCTTCTAGGCTGGGGAAAAGTTAAATCCCAGAAAGGAAAGCGTAATAAAGTTTGTGTTAAAGTGAATGGCAAATTTGTCATATGTAAACAATAAAGTCGAGCCAGAACAAATTTTTTTGGGCCTGGAAGGTAAACTGCCCATGAACTGGCGAAACAAAATTATTGCAGATTCGAGGGATGATGTTCATAAATTTACTAATTATTTGGGGAGAGTTGAAGAGTTGTTATATGGCGAGGGGCATTCAGATCATAATGTCAGGGCTCAAAATAATGCAGAACCACAGCAGAATGTAAACGTTGACAGAATTGACGTGTACCGTGGAAACAGCAGGAGCAGAGGTGTTGGGAGGTGGCGCTATCCAGCAAATGATAGGCGAAATAATGGGGAGCAGGTGCACAGTTATCGATAGTATTCACTGGTGCGAGAGTATGATGTTGCGCCAAGGCAACAGCAAATGGAGTTAAATGTAATAAGCGGTACAGAATCCATTAAACTAAATGCTGTCTGAGAAGGGCTAGCGTTTACAAGACAGGAAGTAATACTTTGAACCCACTAGCAAAACCCTTTGTATGTGTTAGACTGGGGTTATAAGTGAGGAGCAGAAGAAAGAAGTAACAACACACGAAATGAGCTACATAAAAAACTGTACCTTTAACGAAGGTTTAGGAGATTTATTGGAGAGACATAAGCAAAATAAGCATTGTATTGCAGACGAAACGGGTGATGTGTTAGCAGAAATTGTGACAGAACTTAATTGACACAAAGTATTTAGGAACCTGGTTGAAGTCGAATCATGTTCTGGGGAAGGGGAAAGTACAGAAGCTGCAGAATTACAGGAGATTAGGGATGTCAGTGTAGACGGAATACTAGTGTCTATAAATGACGAGGTTTGTGTGGCTATAAGGGAGGTGCAGGAAAACAGTGACCAAAACGGGGTCAGCCAACTAATTGTGAAAAAGAGGAAGAGAGAGAGGAAAGGGAGAATGGTGAAACATCGGAAATTTTTTTGAGCTGTCATTAATGGACAGAATAGTTAGTATGGGGGAGAAAAGGGATGAGGGTAATTCTGCAAAAATCTGTGTAATTTCTGGAAACAGGGAAGGTTTCAATAGAAGGAAGGTTGTGAACGATTTGTTGGAGGAGGGTTCTGACACAAGCAATGAAAGGATGGTGTTGAATTAGCCAATAATTAGTCTGCAAGTGTTTAACAAAGAAGTACAGTGTTCAGCAGATAGTGGCAGTGATTTATGAGCTGTGAGTAAAAGTTGGTTAGAATCGTTGCCAAATAGAAATGAACTTGTAATAACGCCAGTAATAGGGTTGCAGGTAATTGTAGCTACAGGAAAAGTTATAAAACCTGTTTAACAAGAAGGACTGTTGCTAGTAAAAATAAATGGTGTGCAAGTACTCCATAACTTCCTGATCTATGTATAAAATGCTTATTGGTGTGGATTTCTTCAACCAGTACAAAGGGAGATTAACTTTTAATGAAAATGTAGTAATTTTTTAAATATATGGGAAAAAAGGGGTTCCACCATTTTTTTTGAAGAAATAATGTGACCAAAGAAGAAGTATCCAGTATACCAATTAGGTACTGTAAAAGGCTGGAAGTTTTAGAGGGTTACAATGAGTATGGGGATGATGTGTGGGTGGACCCTGAGGAAATAAGGCTTCAGAGGGCGTTGCAACCTTCGCAATGCTAGGTGTTTGATGAACACCAGGTGCTCGAGCTATTGACAATGCTATTTCAGTTTCTTTCCGTATTGTCAATCTTCCTCTTCTGTCACTCTGAGCTGAACCTATCATCTTTAATTTTCTTCTCTATCAGTGAAGGTTAGGTATTTGAGAGCGTCAGAGGGTGTTATGGTGTCTTATAACGAAATAAGGTTTATGGTCAGAGAAATGGGGGTCAAATTGTAATGGAGTGAAATGTCAGCATAAGTATGTAGACGTGCGAGAATGATTGAGGTACGAAGGTAATGACGTAAAAGGAAAGTAGAAAAAGCTACATTATCCTGCTGGAAGCTGACAGTAAGGATTGACTTCAGTAATATGAGAAGTTATTCCATGATATGTGGAAGTGTATGAAGCATTAACTAACTGTTAAAATACTGGCAGATAGGAAGAAATATCCGGTTGCAGTAAGTAAAAGTAAATTGGAGGCAGAGAGAAATGTAGGGATAAAAAATAACTGGATGTGACAAGTGCAGTTAATGAGATTTTGATGATGAACACTAAAGTGTAGTGGTCGCGGAAAGGCGTGTTTTAATGATGAAATGGGATGTACAGTGGCCACATAGTTAAAGGAAGTTTAACAAACATGACGAAAAATATACCTGTATAAAGCTGAAGAACATTTATTATGAAAGGAATATGAATGAATGTGGAGATGGTAAACATACTGTAAATAAAAAATTTTGATTTCTGTTCAATAGGGATAAAAAATATGAAGAAGAAGTGATACAAAGAGACACTGCATAAAAGTGGAAACTATGTATTGTAAAATGTTTGTAAATAATTGCTTTGTCACAATTAAATGTTCTCAAGTTGAGTTACAGTAAAGGAAAAGTAAGTTTTGCTTTCAATAGAAAGTAGTTTTTCTAATAAAAAAAACTCATTAAGTCTTCCAAAGGAAGTAGATTCTTGAAAAAACGTTTTCTAGTAGATTTGATCTGGCTGATTAAAGTAAAATAAAGAAGCAACACCCTGTTAATTTACTTTCATTTGCAGTCAGTTTAAACGAATTATAAAATTTGTAAATAATTTCTTTAATAATAACTGATTGTGTATTAGGATGTATATAAAGAAAGTAGTCTTAGACGGAACTATGGTTTCAGGGACAGAGTTTCGTGTAAATTCTAGGAGGACAGATGTATGGAGAATGGAGGAATGTTATGGCTGCTACAATGCAAAGGTGCCATAATGAAAAACCAGGGAAATGAATGTGATGAAGACAAAAGTGATGTGCTAGTGCTACGGCAGAATGAAATACCATTATTAAATGGAAGGACACAAATAGCAGTGCCTTTAGATAAAGAAGTGAACAAGTAGTTAACTTTAAAACACTTTCATGAAATATGAATTTAAAAATACTGAAAAAGTTATTAAGAGATTGAAAATTTGTTTTGAAAATCTGCATCAACTTTGCCATGTAAGAAACAATTTTTCATAAAGAAACTAAAAGATTAGGCTAGGTTAGTTGTAGACTGCCAAGTCCAGAGTTCAAAATTGCTCTGAGCACTATTGGACTTAACATCTATGGTCATCAGTCCCCTAGAACTTAGAACTACTTAAACCTAACTAACCTAAGGACATCACACAACACCCATTCATCACAAAGCAGAGAAAAAGTCCAGAGTAAGAAATTTGTAATTTTAGTGTATAAGAATGAGATTTTTTTGAAAGATTTAAATTTTAAGTCAGGATCGATAATTTGTATAATTCTAAATTTTTGGGAAAAAATCTTTGTAATCAGATGGAGTGTGAGGTGTGACACTTTATTTCGGGCATTTGCTGTGAAGTGTGAGGCTTGACGCTTTATTTCGGGCATTTGCTGTGCATAGCCATCTTGGATTCAGCGGCTCAGATTTGGTACGAAAAATGGTAAAAAAAACCTTTTTTGGTATTTTTTAGGAACCCCCACAAACTAATCAGGCCTCCATAACATCTTAAGACCCACCGTAGACCACATCAAATGCAAAAAGAACCAAGCGATCTCCTCCATTTGCGTAATCTGAAGGAAGTGTGAAGTATTCATATTTGTCCCTGTACTATAGTACAATGACACTAAGACCATGCTTCTGTTGAGTATATACATTATCGCTAGCTCAAGGACTATGCAGAACACTTGACCCTACCTTTCTATAACCAATGTAACCTGAGGGATCTGCTCTGGAAGAAACTAATTTTATAACATATCGGGTAGTGGATGCTGTCGCATGTGTACCACCATTCATCTTACATCTCATGTACAGTGAGATAAAACAATGGGATTCTCTTGTCAGGGGCCTAGCTACAGAAGTAAATACTGCACCAGCGGTTTCAAATTTGCATTACAATAACTTCAGATGTACTTAATAAACACCTCATTCTATCACTACATGTCTCTGTATTGCAACAGTACCAGTGGGTTTGTCTAAAACTCACTGGTAGTTCAAAACAAAATTAATAAGAAGGTGGTTTGAGGCAGAAACCACTGGTACTGACCTGGTTAATTGCAAACAGACACCCTTTCTGTATACAATCATTCCAGTGACCTGAAATAGTAGTTTATACTATAAATCAGACATCAAAATTTTCACCATTTTCTACATACAAATTAGTTTTACATTATTGTTCAAATGTGGTGGTTAAATAATATGACATGTCGTTTTGCATATTCTACATTTCATTACAGATACAAATGAGTAGTTAGCCACTTATGGTTATATCACATCGTCCATAACAGCAGGTCTGTGTAATAACTCACTACTGCTGCTGTAGCTACTTGCTAGGGTCGCCTTAATCATGAACTGTCCACCTGTCCATAGTGCTGATTTGACGAGGTCTCTTGATAGCTCTACTTGCTAGCCAGCAAGTTCATGTCACAGCCAATGTCTTGTGAAATAACTGTAGATTATGCTCATAAACCAGATTTTTCTAAGCAGTAATAATAATCTTGTTGGGTAGTTGTTATGTGGGAAAGGGGTGGAGCAGGGTTAAGGGACTAAAGAGCAAGGTCATCAGTCCCTCTATCCAAGAGTGGCACATCCAGAAGTAGAGACATCCATCAAGACACGATCTGATCCAGTTGGGAGATTCATAACAGTGTAACCGTAAAGACTTAAAGCATAATGGACATCTTTTGTACCATCAACACCCCTGGGGCTCTACATGTGACAAGAAACGTCCCAACCACAGATGTCCCACTCCTGATCCATTACAATCAAGAGCGCCCACAACACAGCAGAGTGTGATACCTTGAATGGAAAACTGGGTGCGGAAGAAAGGAGGCAAACTGAATCTAAAAGTTATTAAAACAGAGTAAAAGAGGGGTGAAAGAGTGGCTTGGCCTAAGAGGTGGGGTCAGGGACTCCCCAGACCCAGTACATAGCTAGAGATGTCCCAACCTTAATCACTTTGCCCCTGCTCTTGAGGTAGATTAAAATCTTATAACTGAGAATAAAAACCACTTTCACGAAGAAAAATGTGAACCAGTTCAATCATTCATGAATCGTCTGCCAATATTAGAGCCAATGAGTCCAGAAGTCTAAATTTAGCGTGGAGGGCCAAATGGAGGGGATTCCACCAAAATATGAGCTACTGTCTGGAAGACTACACAACCACAATATGGAGGCGACATGTTACACAAAATAAAACTTTGGCTTAACATGGTATGACCGAAATGAAGATAATATAGGACTGTGGATTTCTTCTGGCCGAAGCACAAGGAAGAGCACTATGTTGCAGTAGCCCAGCAAATGTCACTTCACTTCTGAGCGAGCAGAGATATTACACCCACCCGAAAATCCGCACCCAGGATCGTCAAAGCGAATGGGGAGTGGTTAAGTGCTCCTCTAGCCAAACGGTTGGTCTTTCATCGCCTGGGATACCCACGTGACTTGACAGACAGAGAAAGACAACTGAGCATGCCGCATGACAAAGTCATGAATAGAGGAGACCAAAGGGTCCCACAAAAAGCATCGGTCAATAGCATGGAGACTGCTCATTGAGCCAGTACATACTAAAACATGGTCAAGGGAGGCCTATTTAGTAAAATGGAGGGTTCTGGTAACAACTATCAGCTCGTTGTAACATGCTATATGTTTCTGGCAGCGTATGAGATCCCATACAGGCAGGAGATGAAAAAGAAAATCCCGCCTAATCCACCAGTTTTGGAGCTATCAGTGTAACATATTGTAGCACCATAGAACTCTTGAAGAACTTAATGCAACAGAAGCACAAAGGTCATGGTGGCGTCAGAGACTTTAGTACCTTGGAAGAGATCATTCCCAATCCGTGGTCTGGGCGCCATCCTCAAGGGCAGCGCGCAAGAAAACATGGGCAGCACAGCCCAGTGAGGAGAGCTGGAGATCTTGGCACAGGGAAGAAGGTGCATTCCTACTGCTAATCACATCTGAGGATGGTTATCAGGGGGACGACACCTCTCACTACGTGGGATATTCGGGATCTGTCGAATGGCTATTGATTAGGGCATGAAGAGCTGTAACAACACCAATCGGCAGTGATTAGAACACACAAAAGTTGTCTTGGTTAGAAGTACTTTTTTTCATTTCCACTGCTTCTGGATATTGCTTGTAGTTTTCATAAATCATCTCAGTGCGTGTGTGCTACAGCTCTTTTATTTTTAGTGGAATTTTTGGTAACGACACACTACACTACTGGTAGATGTAGTAATGACCACCTTCGTAAGTACAGACTTCCAGAACAAAGGACACATTGAATCAGGACTGTGTAATATAGTTATTTGCATTAATGTATTTTGCTTATTGCGAGGCGCAGCACCAAACAGCAAAACTGTGTAGATGTACTGTAAACTATGTTACACACCCACCTCATTGCTTTGCCATGCTGAGTGTACATCGCAAGCAAATCACATTTCAAAAAATTGTACATGTGCGAGTAGGACTCACGCACTGATGGTTTCGTACAAACTTCAGTTTGTTAATAAACAGCTCATCCATTCCAGGAATCGAGGAACATGACGATCTTTGCCTGTTGTCGACATTGATATTGGTAAGATCTCCCACAGTTTCCAAGACATCCCAAAATGCTTTAATTTCAAGTCTGAAGTCAAATAACAAATGACAAATGAAATAGTTTTTCGTGTAATATAATTACAATTTAACAATTTTCTGATTTTTTCCTTTACTTGTACCGTAAAACCTTGCCAACATGATTCTGTTTCAACCAGGTAATGTTGAACAACAAAGACTGGAGGCGTGAGTGGAAAAACAAGTTTTATCTCTCAATTGAAGTTCACAAACGATCAGAATACAACACTGTCAGACGGAATTCTACACTGAGTCCCTGTCACAGTCATACAACACTATCACTTTAAGTCTGTATACGTCCACAGATACATGTGGTGAGTCCAAAAACCTTGTGAGACTGGATCCTAACGTAGTAATGCCGTCCATGGCGTGTATGCACTTTTAACTTGTCTGGCAGCGCAGGAGTACACAGGCCGCCAGAGGGCATGCAGTGGTGTGGCATGGCATGGCGTGATTGGCCCATAGTCGGTAGATTGCTATTTTCTGTACGGGCACAGGCTGGTGTTGACGAGGTTACCACAGAAGCAGCTTAGGGATGGTCGCGCCTGTGCTGTTAAGCAGCTGTGATGCCACCATCTATCAACCGTGAGCAAACGCCATCTGATTCCTGGCCACGAAATGTTGTGCAACATGATGTGGTCATTGATGATACTGCACTGTTGTGGCGTAGTGAGCATGGCCACAGCAGCGATGGTGGAAACGTCTGGGCTGGAGGCAGGGGTGGCGATGGCAGTGGTGGAAGGAGTGGAGTTCACAACAGAGGTGGTGCAGGCCCCCAAGGCAGAGATGGTGGTGATGGCAGTGGGTCCAATGCTAAATACTGCAGTCAGTGCCAGGCCATTGGGATGACATTCGTTTCGGGGAACCACCAGGAGAGATGGCGCCTGTCCATACCTGCTCTGTAACCAAGAAGTCACAGAAGGGTTGGGAGTAGCGTGAGGGTGCAGATGATTTTTATGCCTGTGCTGATGGTGCCCCATTCCATCCTTAATAACGTATGTAGCTCTATCCTCATAGTGGATGACAATCCCAGGAGCCCATGAATGACCCCTGTGAAAAACCCAAAAGTAGACCTTGTCATTGGTTCTGGATCGGGGGGGGGGGGGAGGGATCATGGGAGCGTGGAAGATGGAGGAGATGCAGAATGGTCTGGTGAAAACTGCCATTGAGAAATTCAGCTGGCGACTTATCTCCCAGATGCATCATACAGTAGGAGGAACAAGAGTGGAGCATTTCCTTGGAGTGGAATGGTCATAGCTTTGTCATTTGGACTTTGAAAACTCGCATGAACCTTTCCAATTTCCACTGGACTGTGGTGAAAATGGCCCTGAGCAGAAATGAGTGATGCAATTAGCCTTGCAAAAGGATGCATATTCAGTGGAGGTGAATTGTGGGCTGTCATCCAATACAAGAATGTCATGCAACCCTTCTTGGCATAAAATAATCTCCCAGGCCTGGATCATACTGGTCAACGTCATGGAAATCTGACAGACCACAAAAGGAAATTTGGAAAAGACATCTACCATGATAAACCATTGTGAACCCCAAAACAGTCCAGCAAAACTGATGTGAACCCATTGCCAGGGGCTAGCTGGTCAGGCAGGCGAAAAATAGATGGAAGGATCAAGCAAATTCTCAGCACAATCCTTCCAACTCATGACCAAGCATTGTCCATACCCAACCATGTACGGTGCTGCCTGGCCAACTGCTTTGCATGGACAATGCTCCAGTGACCCCGTGTGAAGTAAGTCTAACATATACTCCTGTAGATATGTTGGGATTAGCACCCAGGTCTGCTCTTTTGGTGTGTCTAAAAGGACAACCCCCCGTCAGTAAATGCGTCACACTGGAGAAACAAATGCAGAAGTGACTCAGTAAGAAGGAAGGCTTTCGTCTCCAGCCAGCTGGACTGGATTAACTGACAGAGGAGCCAGAAAGTAGCATCCTGCCAAGTGGTTGCTGCAAGTTGATGGTGGTCAATTGGGAATGAAGCCACGCTGTTTCCTCAATCTGGTCAGTGTGAAAACATGCCCCCTGAGAACAATCAAATTCTGTATTTGAACTGACAGGGAAATAGGGACAAGCAGGCAGATGGTCAATAGAGAACCTCATTGAGACCTGATAGTCAAGGGAAGACAGGAATCGGTTACGATCGTGGAAAGGGCCATAATCAGTTGCTATTGGTTGCCTTTTACAGTTAAACACATTTATTTTTAAAACAAGAATTCCAGACTCAACAATAAATAAAAAAATACCACAGGTTACTGGTGAAGGAATAGACAACTGTGTAAATAATAGTATTCTTAGTGCGTTACAATTTAGCAAATCACCATAACATACAGATAATGCTTAAAAAAAACAAGCCACTGTCATCACAGCTGAAAGCCTTTCACACCAAGAATGGCAATAAATTAAGAATGTTTAAGAACTCGCTGCAATTACAACTTACAGGTATTGAAATATTAAAAAGTCAGTGGCTACACACTGCAAAAGGTATTAGATGCCAGGAATGCAAGTAAACAAGGTTTTAACCGTTACTGCTAAAATAGAAATATCGAATAATTTTTTTCAAAGCAAATGACCACAATCACGGCTGAAGGCCTTACACACCAGGAATGGCAATTATATAAAAAATTTAGAAACCCGCTGTAAAATAGCAAATACAAGCAAAGGTTAATTAAAAGAAACAAGCAACTAACAAGCAAACAGGTGAAGTAAGATGATAGTACCCTCGCGACATAACCCTTTGCTAGATTTATTCCAGAAGGCGACCGGAACTATTAACTAGACATGCATAACCTTTAATGTAGGCATTACAAGGTGTGCTAATAAATAATAAAACACAAGGACCAGTCACAGTGCTCCAGAAATCGACCTCTGAGATGGTCCAGCAACAAACACTTTCGTGATCGATGAGATAGGCAGCCAAGAGTTGCATTCACTTCACAAGATGGTAACTCACACTAGTGGCAGTCTAACGAATGACTAATGAAAATCTCGCTGATGCTACCTGATGTCCAATAAATCAAATTCAGGAATGGAACAACACGCCAAAGCCAGAACCGGCCACTAGCGGAAAGGCAACGCTTGCGAAACGAGTGGCGCCAGCCAATGCAAGAAGAAGACAAACAACTGCAACCATGCTAACTAAAGGATACGGTCTGGTCTCCAACAGAGGGCGGAAACCTACAAACAACACCAATGTGAGCCGCAGCACAGCTCACTCATAATCGCAGGTTTCCATGATGAGCGCCTAACGTTGAAGTTTTTGTGCTGTCCGGACGGGTACAGGCTTGGCTGGGTGGAAGAAACAGGTGAGGAGCTTGTGACCTGTCAGATCTTTCCAAGAGCAGCCTGAAGCTCAGAGAGATTCGCCGGAGAAGGGAGTTCCTGGATACCTTATCAGAAGGACAAACACCATGTGCATCAATGATGTGACCAAGGTATTCGATCCGAGTGCAGAAAAAATAGCATTTCTCTCAGTTGCACCTGAGACCAGCATCAGTAAGTGTCTGGAAGAGGCACTCCAGGTCCCAGAGGTGCTTCTCTAGAGACCTGTCTAAAACGAGAATGTCATCCATGTAATTGGCGCAAGGTGGTACTTTCGATATCAGTTGTTCCAAAAGTAGTTGGAAGATGGCTGGGACAGAAGCTCTGCCAAAGGGGAGACACTGATACTGGAACAGCCTGATGTGAGTGTTGACGATGAGAAAGGACTTTGTATCATTGTCCAACAGAAGTTGTAAGTAAGCAGTCCAGATATTGATCCTGGAAAAGAAAATGCCTCATTATAATTTGTCCACTAACTGCTCAGGGAGAGGGCAGTAATCTATGACAGACTCTGCATTAACGGTGCATTTAGAATCAGCACGCAGGCGAAGGTTGCATTGGGGATGCTCGCTGACTAGCAGAAACGGTTGGAAGGAACCCCAGGAGTCGCATACAATGCAACTCTGCTGCAATGGTGTCCCAAATACCATCAGGAATTTCCTGAGCTTTGATGAGCTTTGGCTGGGCCGTATCTTTCAAGGTTTTCAAGGTAATATGATTGAAAAACCTTTATCCCTAGCCAGAGATACCTCAAAAAGCTCGTGGAATTTGTCACAGAGCTTTGTGACACAGTTGTAAGAAATAATAATCGCCACATCATCTGAGATCGAAGACCAAAAATGTCAAAGGCATTAAGATCAAAAACGTCAGGTCTGTCATAGGAATGCAGCACCGTGATCAGAACTGTCTTAGAGGTATATCGGTATTGGATCAACAAAGAATAGGTGCACAGGACAGCAATGCGATCACCACTGTACAGGTATGCAATTAGAGCCTGTGTTGGAGTGTCGAGCCATGGAGAACTGAGCTTCTCGAATGTTCCTCTATTAATCAGTCCCCAAAGCCCCAATATCCAGCTAGAATTGTACAACTGGGTTCCATATGAGCAAATGAATGAACAGCTCTTTTTATTTCCTGTATAGGCAAAGAGGGATGCTGTGGATGACTGACAACTAGGGCTGATGACTCGTCAGAAACTGATTGATACAGGAACACAGCATTGTCGCTATTGACCTGATTGGTATCTATTGTCTCTGACCTGTAAGGGACAGAGGGACAGACTTGCTGAACAATTTCTTAGAGCAAACTTCTTGAAAGTGGCCAACTTCCTTGCAAAACAAACGTTTGGCTTGGTGAAAACGACAGGCATTCTTATCATGGGCTATGTAGCACTGAGGACAGGATTGCAACTTTCCAGTGGGACAGAGCTGCCACAGACTTGATGTGGGTTGTTCTACAGTGCTCAGTAGAAACAGAAGGCCTTTTTGGAGGGGACCAACGAGTGTCAAGGGCAGCCACCATGGGGAATTGATATCTGCAACTCAGCTGTGTTGAATAATTTTTGTGCCTTGATTATACAAATGACATCCTCAAGGGAAGGGTCTGAGAGCTTGAGAATTTCTGGATGAGGTTGGTAATCAGTAACAATTTGAACAATAGTGTCCTGCAACATAGCGTGAGCATATGACTTACCACAAGAACAGACAAATTTGTATGCGCATTTCACACCACATAACTCCATGAGCCATTGCCATTATAAATGGAAATGTTGGCGTTTTGTGCGAAAAGTCTTAAAATAAGCAGAGGCGACCGACACCTGAGAGTCAAAATACTTATCTAGAACAACAATGACATCCGAGAAAGGAACTAGTTCCAGCTGGGTATGGGAAACCAACCCAAGAGAAGAAATAAGAGCAACTCATGGAGTGGCCGCGCGGTTAGGGGTGCCATGTCACTTATCGTGCGGCCCTCCCACCGCAGGTTCAAGTCCTCCCTCCGGCATGGGTGTGTGTGTGTTGTCCTTAGCTTTAAGTTAGTTTAAATAGTGTGTAAGTCTAGGGACCGATGACCTCAGCAGTTTGATCCCTTAGGAATTCACACACATTTGAACATTTGAGAAATAAGAGTGCTGAACATGACCTGAAATTTCGTAGGCCACGAAGTGTTGAAACAGCTGCCATTTGTATTCGTCACATTCTTCCAATGCAGCGTCCTACTTGTTGTCAGCCTGGCTGAGGCAATGATGCAAGGTGGGCTGCAGTAACTGCTGGTCATTCAAGAGCAATGTCAACTTTGCCATCAGTTGAGAGAATTGCATCAGTTGATATTTGAAAACTCCTCGAGTGACATAGGTTCCTCAGCTTGGGAAGCCACCATGGCGAAGAGGGGAGAAGAAACAAGGAAGACATAAGCAAAGGTACAAACCGATGTCCCCCAACGCCAATTGCACAAAACAAGAGAAGAAAAGAAACACACAGTGGCCCCCTTGTTGGAGGTGGTGAGACACCTAACCAGAAGCAAGGGAGGACCAACACAGGCTGCTGGTGAGCACGTGGTGGCGTGGCATGGCGTAATTGGCTCGTAGTCGGCCGGTTGCTATTTCTTGTATGGACGCCAGCTGGCGTAGCTGTGGTTACAATGGAAGTGGCTTAAAGGAGTGGTCGCGCCTGCGGTGTTAAGTGGCGGTGGTGCTGCCGCCTATTGGTCATGAGGTGAACGCCATCTGATTCCTGGCCGCATACCACTGTGTGCTATGGTGTGGTCATTGATGATACTGAGACTCTTACTTCAAGGGGAAGTACACTATATGTTGAAATGAGTGAGATCGCGGGTATCAAAATATGTGACATAAAAGATCATATCCTTTGACTGCACTGACTTAGAAACTAATGTTTATTATACTGCCAAGCGATCATAGACCTGAGTATGTGACGTAAATTTCAAGTTGATACATTTACCTGTTCCGGAGAAAAAAGGTCTCAACAAACAGTCAGACATACAGACAGGCCAATAACAAACAGAAAAAATTCACGATATAATTGTAAATTAATAGTTTTTGGATTTTATTTCCTTTGGTTGTAGTGTGAAACTTTGCTTATTTTCATGATATTAGGTCAACCTGTAGGTTTTGACGAGTGTGTTTGCAAACATCAAAATACGTGACATAAAAGGCCATGTCTTTTGACTGGATTGATTTAGATGGTTCATGTTTTTTACATTACTAAGGGACCATAGACGTTAATATGTGACATAAAATAATCAGTAGTTCTGCATTCAGGCCGACTAGGTTGCAATGGAAAGTGCCAAATGTCGTCAGGCAAGTAATGATTTCATGGCTCATATGACATGTTTCAGAATTAATGCACTATCTGATGTCTACAAAAAGTAGGATACAAAATAACACACATTAAAAAAAGTTTCGCATCACCTCGGTTAGGAGAATTCTGGAAACTGTCCAGAAAATTAGAAGAGAGATCAACATAAACATCATTTCAGGCCTTTTTATTGCTCATGAGAACCACACATTGCATGTTGTATAACCATGCAGCGAGACCTATAGAGGTGGTGGTCCAGATTGCTGTACACACTGGTGCCTCTAATACCCAGCAGCACGTCCTCTTGCATTCATGCATGCCTGTATTCATCATGGCATACTATCCACGAGTTCATCAAGGCATGTTGGTCCAGATTGTCCCATTCCTCAACAGCGATTCAGGGTGGATCCCTCAGAGTGGTTGGTAGGTCATGTCGTCCATGAACAGCCCTTTTCAATCCACCCCAGGCATGTTTAATAGAGTTCATGTCAGGAGAACATGCTGGCCACTCTATTCAAGCGATGTCGTTATCCTGAAGGAAGTCATTCACAAGATGTGCATGATGGGGGCGCGAATGCCTCGCCAATATGATGCCGATATGGTTGCACTATCGGTTGGAAGATGCCATTCACATATTGTACAGCTGTTACAGTGCCTTCCATGACCACCAACAGTGTACACCGGTCCACATGATGCCACCCCAAACCAGCAAGGAACCTCGACCTTGTTGCACTCGCTAGACAGTGTGTCCTAGACATTCAACCTGACTGTGTTGCCTCTAAACACATCTCCAACAGTTTTCTGGTTGATGGCATATGTGACACTCATCTGTTGAGAGAACATGATGCCAATCATGAGCAGTCCATTCGGCATGTTGTTGTGCTGCATGGTGTCATGATTGCAAAGATGGACCTCGCCATAGGCATCAGGAGTGAAGTTGCGCATCATGCAGCCTATTGCACACAGTTTGAGTCATAACACAATGTCCTGTAGCTGCACGAAAAGCATTATTCAACATGGTAGCATTGCTGTCAGGGTTCCTCTGAGACATAATCCATAGGTAGTGGTCCCACTGCCCTTAGGAGGCCTGAGCGAGACCTGTCATCGACAGTTCCTGTCTGTCTGTATCTCCTCCATGTCCGAACATTGCTGTGGTTCGCTCCAAGATGCCTTCCCTTGTTGAGAGCCTTTCCTGGTACAACGTAACAATGCGGATGTGATTGACGTGCAGTATTGACGGTCTAGGAGTGATTGAACAACAGACAACATAAGCCGTTTACCTCCAGATTAACTGTCGGACCCCTCCGTCTAATAGGCGCTACTCATGCATGGTTGTTTACGTCTCTGGGCGGGTTTAGTGACATCTCTAAACAGTCACAGCCAACTATCTTCAGAAGTTTTGGTAATCAGGGTGATGCAAAACTTGTTTTGATGTGTGTAGTTTATAAAACACAGTATAGGATGGGTACAGCATTTCACAACTGGCACAACTCATGAGTAATCTCTGTACACAAGACATAGTGTCTTCAGCTCTGTGTGAAAGAAACATTCACACACTACTGATGTAGCATAGTGCAGGCCATTATTATGCATTTATATTTAGGAAGCTTAACTGCTACCTATGGTTCAGTCCCCCTGTCACAACAATCGCAGAGTCGATGCACAACTGGCGCCACAAGAATGTGGCCTGAAAGCGGTCCTCCCAACGTAATAACGTATTCTTCTGCCTACTTACATAACAGTGTAGAATCCAGCAAAACCACAAGTATTGGCAGCCAATGTTCCTGACTACAGGATCAGTGCATTTTTGTCCCTGGTTGTGAATGGGTGGAGTGACCCACTGCATTTACGTCGAAAACCCTCATGGCAGCGCAGAAGAATTACAGCCAGATAGAAATCTCTGAGCATCATCTCTGGAATCAAACACATCCATAATTATATCTATGATTGCCGTTTCATGCTCTTGACAGATCATAAACCTCAACTGCTGCTCTTCATCAACAGCAGTACTGACCTGAACGGCACAAAGGCTGCAACAATGGGCCCTTTTTCCCTCAGCATACAACTATGATATCCAATATCGCACTAATGCCACCATGTTTGTGAAGATCTCCTTAGGCTACAAGCCAAGAGTGACGAGGATCCAGAAATACGTTTTCACTTGGAAGGAGAGGCTACAAATATCATGTCCAATCTCCCCTTCAATCTGCACCTCGTTGGACAACACACAGCGAACAACCCTGTCCCTCCAGTGGGTTTGCAATATACAACAAAGGGATGGCCTCCAGACAAGGAACTACTGACACATCTGGACCTCCAAGCATACTCGAACAGGCAGTACAAACTTTCATATTTATGGTAATTTGTTGCTATAGGGTGCCATGGGTCATTCTTGGGTTCTACTCCTGGCACCCTCTGACATTAGGTACTTCAGCTTCTCCATGATAGCCACTCTGCACTCATACTAACAAAGCACCTCGCAACATGTTTACTGGATGGGTATAGATGCGGATAGGGAGTGTTCCACAGGTCAAAGCAAGCAAGCAGGCTCCCCCTCCCCCACTTGTCTGTATTTTCTATGGCTCACCATGACTCCTTGGTCCTGTCTACATTTGGATTTTGAAGGTCCTTGGATCTTTTCCTGGATGTGGATGCAAGCAATTGGGTCCCTTTCCTGTTTTGCATGCAGTCCACATCCTTGATAAAACTACAAATTCTGCCCCTCTAATTAATGATGTAATTACATCACATCAATCCATACAGCTCCATTCCATCCTGCCTCAAATGGTATGACTGAAAGTTTGGTAACCACTTCAAGACCAAAATGGAAGAAATATCTTAACATCACTCCATTGAAGATGCCTTAACGTTATTCCTTTCGTCATACCATGTATCTCCTCAGGACACGTCCTCACTGGCAGAGATATTGCATGGCCACCAGCACAGTTTGCAATTACCCCTGGTGTACCCCCAGAAGAGCCCCTGGCCATCAAAGGCTAAGAGATGGCGTCATTTTTCTCCTCAGGGTCCAGTGAGGGTACTAATATACAAACAAGGTCATCAGTAGTGGCAGTCCAGTTGATACAAGGAGGCCACTACCACTGACACATTAATCAAGTATGGGAAAGACATGGACTGGAACCTCTGAGGCATGCCCTAACACCTTGTTCCGTTCCAGTTTTATGAGATGGGGTGATAACCTCCCACTGAGGATGAACCATGGACTATGGACTACTGGGTACCCTGCCAGGCATCAGCAACAGGTCCCACACTTAAACTCTCATTGACATTCCGTCGCAGAAAACTGCATCATACTGAGACGTTAGGCTGCATAGTAGGTATCAGTTCTTTCAGTCCTAGCTTTCCCCATTTTAGTTCCAGCTCCCTAGAATTACCTAGAGATTGTACCAAAGAACTGTATATAGTTGGAACTGTTGAAGAGGTGGAGTTAATATCTTATTATTCCTATTGTAACCACCAGTGTTTTTCAAGTTAATAAAGAAGCTGTTTGTAACAACTACTGGGTCTTTCCTCCATTAGCAACTAAAAGTAGGATCTTTCTGCTTTGAACACAGCATTGCTTTACTAGGCATGGTTCTTTTGGAGGTGGCATGTCTTTGCCTTCCTCCAACCTCTGAAATGACAAGCCAAGCAAGTTACAGAAGGAACTGCAGTTCAATATAAATGCCTAAACATACAGTTACACAATATTTTGTATATTCATTTCTTAGTATTGTAACAAATATTTTAATGCAAAGGATTTTAGGAGAAATTTGGTGCAATGAAAACATATACCGACTCATCTGTCTTACAGTTGCTGCCGAAATTTGATACTATCTCAAATTTTTCTCTCTCATCTGATGACAAACAAGTTTTTCACAATATCAAACTTCAGTAATTTACAATTATAGATACAAAAATATAAAAAAGAGTCATGCATTGTTTCTAAAGAATAGCAGAGTAACAAAACAGCTTGTTTTGTGAATGGATACCATATTTGATTTATTTTATCAAAAATCTGCCATACTAAAACAATTTATAATTTACCATCCAGAATATTTTTGTTAATGCAAAAGGAATAACACTTTAAAATTTTACTACCCAACATGGTCTCAACACATGTTGTATCTCTAAAAATTGCACCACTTTCCTACAAGTTGGCAAAGATTCCTATACCATTATAAAAGGACTCAGGAATAATGAATGGTAAATAAAGGTCCTCCCACATTCATGGTCTATTTATCCAACTTTTTATGGCTTTCGGCACTATCCAGATGTGTCTTAGAAATTATGATGTTATTTATCCAACTTTTTATAGCTTTCGGCACTATTCTACCTCTTAGAAATTATGATGTTATTTTTATGAAATAGGGGGAATTCAGGTATGATACCTAAACAGTGATTAATCATAGAATTATACTTAGAAATACATTCACAAACTATAGTCCTATGTATTTCCACTTCCTTCACTGGCTTAAAACTGATGTCTTGATCACAAATATCACTAATTTCTCTCACTTCAGATACAAGAAATTTTCATAGAAATATATGTAATGAAATTACCATTACTGTTCTGGTGTAGAGCTAAATTTGTTTTGAATATATTGTATCATAAGAAAGAGAGATTACATATTCTTATTCAAATGAAAAAATCCTATAAGAATTTACTTATTTATTTATTTAGTCCTTCAAATACTACATGTATAGAACATATACAAAGATATTGGACATTGTTAGGTCTTTACAAGATAAAATACAGTTTGTATTGCATTCATAAGGACTAGATATTGAAGTAATTTAGCGAATAATCATATATGGAACAAACATTAGAGGCAACATACAAAGTAGAATATTCATAATGCATCTTTATTTTTGTTGTCTGGTTTCTAGGTACTCTGTCAGACTGTAAAAGCAATGAGCAATTAAATATGCCTTTATTTCAGCCTTAAAACTACTCAGCTTACTTACTGATTTAATATGTTTGGGCAGATTATTGTAAATCTTTATCCCAGTATGTAGAGTGCCTTTTTGGCACAATGATATTGTCACCTGTTTCATATGAAGGTCACATTTTTGCCTTGTATTTTATGCATATGTATCTTTATTTTTTAATAAGGTATATGGGTGCCTATCAATATATTGTTGGATGAAAGCTGATGTTTCATAGATAAAAATTCAAGGAAGAGGAAGAACTGACAGTTTTTTGAATATGGGTCTGCATGATTTCATATTGTTTACCCCTTCAATAATTCTTAATATTCTCTTTTACATCCTAAAAAGTTTAATATTTGTTGTTTCATTGCTCCAGAATATTATGCCACATTTAATTACAGAATGCACACAGGAGTAGTATACATTTAACAGGATGGCTTTGCTGCAACAAGTTTTTAAGATCCTTATCATGTAGCAGGTTTTGCTTAGTTTTCTTTGCAAATATTCAATGTGTACCTCCCATTTTGTGTTGTTCTGGAGCCAGAGTCCTAGAAATTTTGTATGTCAACGCTTTCAAGAACTCTGTCCCTTAGTTCTATTTGTATGTTTGGGTGGCGTCTTCCTTTTAGATTATAGAAGTTCAGAGCTAATGTCTTTTCTTTGTTTATAATTAGCTTGTTATAGCTGAACCACTGTTCTACACTGTTTATTGTTTGGATAGCGGAGTCTTTTAGTTTTTCTTGTTTTACCACTAATAAGGAAGCTTGTATCATCTGCAAATTGGTGGCTAGTTCGGCAATACTTCTTGAACATAAGATCATTGACATAGAGGACAAACAGAATGGGTCCTAATACTCATCCTTGAGGGACGCCATATTTCACATCCTGAATAGTAGTATCTGATTTTGCTATCGTCAGTATATTGCACTTCAACCACCTGTTCGCGACCACATAGGTATGTCCTGAGCCACTGATTGGGTATACCTCTAATTCCTAATTGGTCAAGCTTCTGCAGTAGGGCATTACGATCAATGACGTCAAAATCTTTGAATAAATCAAGACATATGCCCATCACAAACTCACTTAATTCCAGTTTACCATAGATTTCATTAAGAAATTCAAATATTGCACTTTGAGTTGAATAGCCTGTGAGGGAGAGAGAATTTTATTTCTATTTAGGAAATCAGACAAACTCTTATAAAAAAAATTCTAAAATTTTTGAAAATACAGGTAGTAGGGCTAATTGTCTATAATTTGAAACACATTCTGGATTTCCTTTTTTGAGCAGTGGTTTCAATTTTGCTGTTTTTAAGCCTGAATGGAAGGTTCCTGATGCCAGCGAGCTGTTTCACAAGTGTGTCAAAGATTCAGTTAAGGCTAGACAGCATTTTTTAATAATTGCATCTGATATTCCATCAAGTCCACATGAGTACCCTGTTTTCCAGGTTTTTATAACTCCTGTTTGGTAAATTTCTGCGTCTTAGACAAAAACATTCAATTAAAATATAAATTTTCACTAAGATAACAAAAATTGATGAATAAACTCATCCTAAAGAGATGCAATTTCGTGGGATAAAAAAACCCTGAAGCAACCTGCTTAAAAAAATAGTAACTATTCTGGACACTGAAATATATTTAAGGCTGTCTTTGACAGCTGAAAGCTGACAAGTTTTATATTATGTTCAAATTAGTTTTAACTTGCAGGAATATTTTTCCCATGTTTTCTTTTGCTATTATCTCATTATGTAAGTTGTGCTACAAATATTCTCGTCAGAAAATGGTAGGATGTTTAGTGGCAGATTACATTAACAAGTTGTGACTTTTCATGCGTCTATCGCAAATCAACTCATATAAAGCTATATTTGCAGGCCACAAGTTGCCATCATCCTGCGCAACGCGGTAGTGTCCTATGCTCTTTGGTGCATAGAGCACATGTAGTCTCAGAAGCCGACAGTCTACCTGGTAAGCTACAACACCTGAGAACGGTACTCTAACAGAACGGCTATTCCGATAGGCAGATACGCCATGCATTCCGTTCCAAGCAAACTCAAAACAGGGATGTAAATGAAGATACAGAGGCACCCACTGCAACAGCGTTCTTGCCCTATTTTGGCGGCATCTCTTCGAGAATAGAAAGAATCCCCAAAAAGCACGTCGTCAAGTGTGCTTTTCGGCCACCAGCAAAACTGAGGAATTTATTGTTCTCGGTCAAAGACGACCTTGGCCTCAGGAAACGTGGTGTGTATAAAAACCCACGCCAATGTGCAAAATCTTATATTGGACAGACATGCCGAAACATGCAAGAATGTTGCGTCAAACATCATCGTCATGCACGCCTGGGGCAACCTGATAAATCAGCCATAGCGGAGCATTGCCTGGACATGGGACATCGTATGCTCTACGAACAGATGGAAGTTTTATCCCCAGCGTCATCTTTCTGGGACTGTGTTATTAAGGAGGCCATACATATCCGCAAGGCGGACAGTCTTATCAACAGGGATGCAGGTTTTCAACTGAGCGCCGCCTGGAATCCAACACTGGCTGCCATTAAATCAAAAACAGGGAAAACAAGAACTTCTGTTTCCTCAAGTGACGCAACGCATAGTTGACATTTAGTTCAGACTTTAACCACAAGAGCGTCCGGCAGCACAGTTATTGCCCATAGCGCACGCGCGGATGGCCTTTCTGGAGCTCCCAGTAGGGGGCACCAGGAGCGCCGCTTTCCTCCAACTACGAGCGTCTTCCCGCGCACACGTATTGCCTGCTCCCGTCATGATAAATTCCGACACTGCCGTGAGATTATCATCAGTCGCACCTTGCAGCAGTGTCAGCAGCAGCTACCACCACCTGATGATGTCGAGCAGTTGCATCGAAGAAATATTGTGTGATTTACACAATACGATCAGGCGGCAAAACCGAGAAGCGTATTTGCTACATTAATACGATTTATAAAAGCAATTGTCAGTGCACTAAAATATGGTTAAATACAAATAAGAGTTGTCTGAATATCTACCTATTTCACATTAGCTCATACAGTTTACATTTTAAAAATGGTTACAAAAAACACCAGTAAGACAATGTATGCACAATTATAACTATTTCCTATGTAGATTTGTGACAGAGATGAATTTCTTTAAATGTTACTATTCAGAATTTGAACTGACTGTTGGTCTGACATTTTTTAACAGTATAGTGCTGCATACATAATGAAATGGGCATAACAGCAATAAAATAAGCAAAATTTCTGACATATTCTTCAGTTACTGTATCGTATGATTTCAGTTTTTAAAACTGAATAAGCTGCCTTAACAAATGCATAAAAGTAACTCGATCTAATACTAAAAAGAGGTTATACAAACCCTATTCACTACCATTTATACATCACTTAAACATACTCGCATTAAACTAGGTATTTTAAATTGAATTGTCTTTATTGTTTTATTATTGGAAGCAAAAAACTATGAGTGTGAGCTAAATTTATCTAGATCCAAGTATATATTGATGGAGTGTTCACTCACAATAAATTACTCTGTTTCCTTCAACAAATGAAGTTGCTAAACATGAAAAATTTTTGCATTAAAATTTCAGCTTTATAAACTAATTTTGTATTGAAATATCACCATTAATAATTTAGATCACATACAATGAAATTGCAGACACAAACTAAATCACTCTGCACAAGTCAACACGAGTACATATGGTATGTTCACAGCTTACGCTTCTGGAAGAAATGGATAAAAGTACACCTAGCAGAATGTCATGGAATGAAGCTCAGTTCGACTCCTAAGAGACAGAGTACCGACTTATTACAGTATATACATAATAATTCTGAGAAAACTATTATTCTACATCTACATACATACTCCGCAATCCACCATATGGTGCGTGGCGGAGGGTACCTCGTACCACAACTAGCATCTTCTCTCCCTGTTCCACTCCCAAACAGAATGAGGGAAAAATGACTGCCTATATGCCTCTGTACGAGCCCTAATCTCTCTCTTATCTTATCTTTGTGGTCTTCGCGCGAAATGTAAGTTGGCGGCAGTAAAATTATACTGCAGTCAGCCTCAAACGCTAGTTCTCTAAATTTACTCAGAAGCGATTCACGAAAAGAACACCTCCTTTCCTCTAGAGACTCCCACCCGAGTTCCTGAAGCATTTCCGTAACACTCGCGTGATGATCAAACCTACCAGTAACAAATCTAGCAGCCCGCCTCTGAATTGCTTCCATGTCCTCCCTCAATCCGACCTGATAGGGATCCCAAACGCTCGATCAGTACTCAAGAATAGGTCGTATTAGTGTTTTATAAGCGGTCTCCTTTACAGATGAACCACATCTTCCCAGAATTCTACCAAACTGCCATCACATGCTTGGCCCACTTCATATCGCTCTGCAGTGTTACGCCCAAATATTTAATCGACATGACTGTGTCAAGTGCGACACTACTAATGGAGTATTCAAACATTACAGGATTCTTTTTGCTATTCATCTACATTAATTTACATTTATCTATATTTAGAGTTAGCTGCCATTCTTTACACCAATCACAAATCCTGTCCAAGTCATCTTGTATCCTCCTACAGTCACTCAACGACGACACCTTCTCGTACACCACAGCATCATCAGCAAGCAGCCACACATTGCTATCCACCCTATCCAAAAGATCATTTATGTAGATAGAAGACAACAGCAGACCTACCACACTTCCCTGGGGCACTCCAGATGATACCCTCACCTCCTATGAACACTCACCATCGAGGACAACGTACTGGGTTCTATTACTTAAGAAGTCTTCGAACCACTCACATACTTGGGAACTAAACTCATATGCTCGTAGCTTATTTAGGAGTCTGCAGTGGGCCACCAAGTCAAACACTTTCTGGAAGTCAAGGAATATGGCATCTGTCTGATACCGTTCATCCATGGTTCACAAGATATCATGTGAAAAAAGGGCGAGTTGTGTTTCGGAGGAGCATGCTTTCTAAAGCTGTGCTTATGCATGGACAGCAACTTCTCTGTCTCAAGGAAATTCATCGAACCACAATCATACTATCTCTCTACCATTCCATTCACGAACAGTGCGAGGGAAAACTGAACACCTAAACCTTTCTGTTCGAGCTCTGATTTCTCTTATTTTATTTTGATGATCATTCCTACCTATGTAGGTTGGGCTCAACAAAATATTTTCGCATTCGGAAGAGAAGGTTGGTGACTGAAATTTCATAAATAGATATCGCCGCAACGAAAAACGTCTTTGCTTTAATGACTTCCACCTCACCTCGCGTATCGTATCTGCCACACTCCCTCCCCTATTGCGTGATAATACAAAACGAGCTGCCCTTTTTTGCACCCTTTCGATGTCCTCAGTCAATCCCACCTGGTAAGGATCCCACACCGCGCAGCAATATTCTAACAGGGGACGAACGAGTGTAGTGTAAGCTGTTTCTTTAGTGGACTTGTTGCATCTTCTAAGTGTCCTGCCAATGAAACGCAACCTTTGGCTCGCCTTCCCCACAATATTATCTATGTGGTCTTTCCAACTGAAGTTGTTCGTAATTTTAACACCCAGGTACTTAGTTGAATTGACAGCCTTGAGAATTGTACTATTTATCGAGTAATCAAATTCCAATGGATTTCTTTTGGAACTCATGTGGACCACCTCACACTTTTCGTTATTTAGCGTCAACTGCCACCTGCCACACCATACAGCAATCTTTTCTAAATCGCTTTGCAACTGATACTGGTCTTTGGATGACCTTACTAGACGGTAAATTACAGCATCATCTGTGAACAACCTAAAAGAACTGCTCAGATTGTCACCCAGGTCATTTATATAGATCATGAACAGCAGAGGTCCCAGGACGCTTCCCTGGGGAACACCTGATATTACTTCAATTTTATTCGATGATTTGCCGTCTATTACTACGAACTGCGACCTTACTGACAGGAAATCACGAATCCAGTCGCACAACTGAGATGATACCCCATAGGCCCACAGCTTGATTAGAAGTTGCTTGTGAGGAACGGTGTCAAAAGCTTTCCAGAAATCTAGAAATACGGAATCAACTTGAGATCCCCTGTCGATAGCGGCCATTACTTCGTGCGAATAAAGAGCTAGCTGCGTTGCACAAGAACGATGTTTTCTGAAACCATGCTGATTACGTATCAATAGATCATTCCCTTCGAGGTGATTCGTAATGTTTGAATACACTATATGCTCCAAAACCCTACTGCAAACCGACGTCAATGATATAGGTCTGAAGTTCGATGGATTACTCCTACTACCCTTCCTAAACACTGGTGCGACCTGCGCAGTTTACCAGTCTGTAGGTACAGATCTATCGGTGAGCGAGCGGTTGTATATGATTGCTAAGTAGGGAGCTATTGTATCAGCGTAATCTGAAAGGAACCTAATCGGTATACAATCTGGACCTGAAGACATGCCCGTATCAAGCGATTTGAGTTGCTTCGCAATGCCTAAGGTATCTACTTCTAGGAAACTCATGCTAGCAGCTGTTCGTGTTTCAAATTCTGGAATATTCCATTCGTCTTCCCTGGTGAAGGAATTTCGGAAAACTGCGTTTAATAACTCCGCTTTAGCGGCACAGTCGTCGGTAACAGTACCATCGGCACTGCGCAGCGAAGGTATTGACTGCGTCTTGCCACTTGTGTACGTTACACACGACCAGAATTTCTTCATTTTTGTACCAAATTTTGAGACAATGTTTCGTTGTGGAACCTATTAAAGGCATCTCGCATTGAAGTCCGTGCCAAATTTCGCGCGTCTGTAAATTTCAGCCAATCGTCAGGATTTAGCGTTCTTCTGAACTTCGCATGATTTTTCCGTTGCCTCTGCAACAGCGTTCGGACCTGTTTTGTGTACCATGGGGGATCAGTTCCATCTCTTACCAATTTATGATGTATGAATTTCTCAATTGCTGTTGCTACTATATCTTTGAATTTGAACCACATCTTGTCTACATTTGCATACTCAGTTCGGAAGGAATGGAGATTGTCTCTTAGGAAGGCTTCTAGTGGCACTCTATCCACTTTTTTAAATAAAATTATTTTGCGTTTGTTTCTGGTGGATTTGGAAGAAATGGTATTGAGCCTATCTACAACGACCTTGTGATCACTAGTCCCTGTATCAGTCATGATGCTCTCTATTAGCTCTGGATTGTTTGTGGCTAAGAGGTCAAGTGTGTTTTCGCAACCATTTACAATTCGCGTGGGTTCATGGACTAACTGCTCGAAATAATTTTCCTACCGTGTCTAATCTGTCTTTCCGATCCATTTTCCAACCCTCACTAAATATTTCAGAACTTCCTATCTCAGGGTTCAGCCAGGTCTCAGTCCCGAGAATAATTAGCGTGCCACACGCTTCCTGGACGGCAGTAAATTCAGGAACTTTATTCCAAACACACTGAAAATTTACTGCTAAGATCTTGATAGCTGAAGTGTCTTTACACTGAGCGCATCCTGATTTCCCTGCCTGCACATCTACTGGTGAGTGTTCATCAGGACACCTCGAACTACTGCCTAGCCTAAAAATCCCCCATGTGCACGCCACAAGTACTCTGCTACCCGAGTAGCCGCTTCCTTTGTGTAGTGCACCCCTGACCTATCTAGGGGCATCCTACAATTCCCCACCCAACAGCGCAAGTCTAGAAATCTGCAGCCAAGACTGTCACAGAGTCGACAAAGCCTCTGGTTGAGACCCTCCACTCGGCTCCAAACCAAAGGACCCCGATCCACTCTGGGAATGATGCTGCAAATAGAGAGCTCTGCTTGCAGCCCACGTGCGAGGCCAGTGGTCTTCACCAAATCCACCAGCCACCTGTACGAACTGAGGATCGCCTCAGAACCCAAGCGACAGGCATTATTGGTGCCAATGTGAGCAACTACTTGCAGACAACTGCACCCCCTACGCTCGATAGCCGCAGGCAAGGCCGCGTCCACATCTCGGATGAGGCCTCCCGGCAGACAGACCGAGTGCACGTTGGATTTCTTTCCAGCCCTGTACGCTATTTCCCTAAGGGGCTCCATCACCCGCCTAATGTTGGAGTTCCCACTAACCAGCAAGCCTTTGCCCCCATGTGCTTGCTCGGGCCCTGCTGAAGGAGCAGCCACCTGCCCACTGACAGGATGAACGGGCGAGGCCAGCCGGCCAGCCTCTACATTGGCCCTCCGCCTCGAGCGACGAGAACGCGTTGCAGTCCACCACTCACCATGAGGTGAGGGCGGCACCAATGCGCCGGGTACACTAGAAGGTGCCTCGGCGGCTGAGTCAGTAGACGCAGCAAGCGACACCTGGGGTGTCTCAAGCGACGCGCCAGACCCTCCGCCATCGCTGCACCTCGAGGCAGCAGCCTGAAGGCGGCTGACCGTGGCCAACAGCACGCTCAGCTGCTCGCAAACTGCGGCCAGTTCCTCCTGCGCCCACACACATCATGCACACACGCTATCTATCCTACTCCTAATATCTAACGACTCCGTGAATTTATACTCTACAGCTATCAATAAGCAATATTACTCCTCTCAAATACGAGAATACGCAAGGATTTTATGTAATTAAATATGCAAGCGCACAAACACTCGGAAAGAAATTAAGAATCAAACTACAAAACAAATATGAAAGCTGAATATGCGACTCGCTACTGCACTGATACTTCATCAGCGGCTGCTCAAGGCTCACTGAGATGTGTCAAAAGCGCTCTGGCTGTCCAAAACAAACAACTGACTTAACGACTCCGCAAATTTGTACTCTACAGCTATCAATAAGCAATATTACTCCTCTCAAATACGATAATGCACAAGGATTTTATGTAATTAAATATGCAGGCGCACAAACACTCGGAAAGAAATTAAGATTCAAACTACAAAACAAATATGAAGCTAAATATGCGACTCGCTGCTGCACTGATACTTAAGGGAATAATTTATGAGTAAAGGAGACCACTCACCAAATAGTAGAAGTGTTGAGTCATCAATAGTCATACAAAAATAATGAAAACTGTCCTAGCTTTCTGACGAATCCTTTAACAAGTAAGAGGATGCGCGCGCGCACACACACACACACACACACACACACACACACACACGTGCATGTGAACACACCTGAACATTCAAGGAGTAAAAGGCAAAGAATTTATTGTAAATAATTTTGGACTAGAGAACAAATTTGATTTTTTTTTTTTTCTGAATGAACACGGGGCAATTGAGAGTGAATCTACAACTATAAAATAGCAAATGATTACTGTAGAAAAGTGCATAAAAGGGGTGGTGTGGCATTGTATACTAACCAGTCAGTCAGCCACTCCATCAATAGGTTGGATCTAAGCTATTTGTGTGATGAACAGAAGTTTGAAGCCACTGGTATAGTTAGTGACAATTTTAAGTTAGTGATAATAGCCTTATACAGATCAGCTAAGGATAACATTAATGCATTTTTAGAAAAACTGGACATGCTGTTAGGTGTATTTAGAAAGACAAAATTGTTACATTATGACATTGTAATAGGAAGAGATTTGAATGCAGAGTTTGATGTAACACCAGCCAAACATAGTGTCACTGAGTTCAAAACTCTTCTGAGACAGTACAATCTGCACTTTATAAATAATAGACCCACAAGATATGAAGCATGTCTTGATAATATCTTTGCCAGCTTCAGTACTGCAGAAGAATCATGTGATGTGACAGTCAGTATTCCCATTCTCAGATCATGATTCTGTATCATTAAATTACATAGGTAGGTTCTGTGTTGATAAGAGTAACATTGATAAATCTGTCCCAAAAATGGGAATCACAAGATAGGTCACAGATGATAAAAGTGACAGGTTTTGTAAGCCCCTTACTGTCAGAGACCGGTTTGGTCAATGGTCTGGTGACACAAATTATAGTCTATGTAAAGATCTGTCAGCAAAATTAATATTTGAAAGGTTTTTCAAAGCGTTTTGACACAATTTAATGACTGCATTCTGATAAGGAAATGCAAAATAATTGAGAAAGGTTCCAAAGGCAAGGGTATAAACAAACAAAACCCATGGTATACTACACAACTAACAAATCTGAAAATCCAAGTTATGTTGTTGCACAGTATACATAAAAATCTGAAGACCAATCATGCCAGATCAGCATATGTTCAATGTAGGAATATGTACAAAAAAGCCACTGGGGAAGCCAAAGAGCACACTACTTCAGCAATATTGAGAATTCCAGGAATAAATGCAAATCTGCATGGAAACTAATAAATGGTGTTACTAAAGATGAAAGAAATAAAAAAAACAGTATATTCTCTCAGGAATTGAATGATTTCTTTACTAAATCAGTACAAGAAGTAGGAAATGCTATCACCAAACCTGTCATTAGCTCATCTGAGATTCTTTCAAAAATGTCTGTAAACCACTAGTAAATACAAGTACGTTTACCTTCGCTGAGGTCCCACCTAGTTTCATCCTAAAAATAGTTAAACATCTGAAATCATCAGAGGGTGTAGACATATATGACATTTCTTGTAACATTCTAAAAAAAAAGTATTAGATTGTACTGTATATCCTTAAACATACTGCATAAATAAGCGTATATATGAAGGATATTTTCCTGATGAGCTGAAAGTGTCTAGGGTAGTCCCAATATCTAAAAAAGGAGATACTGACTCACCTTCAAGTTACAGACCAATTTCCATAGTCCCAGCTCTCTTTAAAGTATTTGAATGTATAATATATCAACAGTTATCTGTGTACTTTGAAAATGCAGGAATAATTAGTGAATCACAGTATGGTTTTAGGAAAAACTTGTCAACTATTGACGCTATAGACTTAGTAGTCAAACATACATCAAGTGTTTGAGGATAGAGGATTTGCTCAAGTCACCTTTACATAAGGCTTTTGACTGTGTGGAGCATAAAATACTCCTAGAAAAAAATGGGGTACTACGGCATTCGAGGTAACAGCCTCAAACTATTTAAATCGTACCTACAGGATAGCAAGCAAGCTGTTTGTGTCGGTAAAAAAAAAAGTCCAGTATTGAATTAAGTAGAATAGGTTTACCACACGGATCTGTACTGGGGCCTTTTATGTTCCTAATAATCGTTTATGATCTGCCATCATTCATGGAATCCATGACAGTACTATATGCAGATGATACAACTTTCCTTCATTGTAGTAATGATTTCAGTAGCCTCAAAGCTTGTGTTGCAGAGACAATGGCTCAAGCATCCTATTGGTTTAAAGCAAATGACTTCCTATTGAATGATAACAAAATGCAGCACTTGGTTTTTAGTCTAAAAGACAAGCCTCAATCAGATGATCCTAGTTGTGTTATGTTTTAGGGGTATATATACACGAAAAATTTTTATGGGGTCAACATGTACAATATATTAGTGGTAAATTGTCTAGAGTGATGTATTTGCTATGGCGACTTATGGACTGTGTACCTCAAAATTATGTTAGAATGTCAAATTTTCCGTTTTTCCAAAGCATCCTAAGATATGGTATTACTTTATGAGGGAACTTCAGTTCAGTACATGACATCCTAATACTACCAAAAAAACCATTAGGATGATTACTGGTTCTCTATATAAAGCACACTGCAAACCATTGTTCTGTGAACAAAAAATCGTGACTGTAATAAACGTATATATTTTCTATGTTTTACTCCACACAAAAAAGAAGTTACTGGAAGCAAAACGTAGAGAAAATTTACATTTCTACAACATGAGAAGGAGCACATGCATTTATACTACTTACCACAGACTGTCAAAGTCACTTAACAGCTATCAACTGATGAGGCATGAATTATTTAATAAGCTTCCACAATATGTACAAGAACTACCTGAACAAGCATTCAAACAAAAACTGTATGAATGGCTAGTTGCTCACCCATTCTATGACATAAATAATTATTTCAAATGTAATATAATTTCGTAGTATTAATGACAGGCCTCTTGTAATGGCTGAATAACAATAAAATTACTATTATTATTATTATTATGATTATTATTATGTCAACAACTTAATGATTCTACTGTTCAGTAAGTGGTCTCCTTTTACTCTTAAATTACTTGCTTTCTTCCAGAATTTCTGTTGCAATATGTCATTTAAGAAACCATTTTCAATCTATTAATGAGTGCTAGGATGCTACAAGTAATAGCAAATGCTGTGGAATTGCTAACCCAAGGACCATGCAAAGAAGTTTTGGTGCCACCACTAGAGGAAATACAATAGTATTGGGCTGTGCACAGGAAATAAGTGTAATTTAAATTAGTTCACGTAGCATTCTTCTACACAAAGGTGCCTGTGAGTGGCAAGAAGATTATAGACATACAAGGTTCACACTATAAGCTACTTATCATCCATTACAACTGGTGTTTGATCTTTGCATTGATTTAAATAAGAAATTTCAAAATACTGAATTATTTTGAGAGAATACTTTTACCAGACCAACTGATTTAGCAAACTGAAGCGCAATTTTATAGGATGGCTGTTCGTTAATGTGGCCTCAAATGCAATTTAACTTTAATTGTTACCATTGTTAACACCATTTCATGAATATACTGTATTAGATAGCTTTTTTCTCAGGTTGTTTATTTAAAGGAAGGAAAAAACTTATTGTGCATGCTGACATATCATCTCTCCCCGGTATTTTGCACGTATGAGGAGCTGGTAGATCCCTTACCCCAATTGATCTTTAAAATCAAATAACAAAAATTTCTCAACACTTGCTGCTGGACAGTGTGTCCAACTTGTCCATTTCCAGAGCTGCATGAGTATGGTTATAATCAGTTATTTTAAATTGGAAACTGCACATAAAATACTGTAAAAGAAAAATATTATGGGGTGTGGTGCCAGTCACCAATGAAATTTACAGTAGAATTCATTCCAGTATAAATTTCTGTATAATACATTCTAAGACAAAAACATCAACACACCATAAACGAATTATCCGAATGGGACAGAAATCAGTAGATATGACTTGCATGTACTTACAAACAAATGATTTCAATTTCAGAAAAATTTGATGATTTATTCAAGAGAAAGCGCTTCACAAATTGAGCAAGTAAATTGTTTGTTGGTCCACCTCTGGCCCTTATGAAAGCAATTATTTGGCTTGGTACTGACTGAGTTGTTGGATGTCCTCCTGAGGGAGATTGTGCCAAAGTCTGTCAAAAGGCCCTTATATCACCAAAATCGAGGTTCATTTCGAAGCAGAACTCATCGCTGAAGACAATTCTAACACAATTATTGAGGTTCTAGGCATCAATGATAAGTGAAGACGTGCCTGGAGACACCTCAGACGGTGGTGGGACCCCAACCTGACTGTCACTTTGATGCAGCCTGACAGCTAGGAGTGATGGTCTGAGGTGCCATTTGTTTTCATAGCAGGGGAACTTTGGTCATCTTCTGCAACACTCTTACAGTACAACAGTATGTCGATTATATTCTATGCCGTTTTGTTGCCTACTTGTTTAAGAGTGTATTTTTATGCCCCAAGTGAATGGTTTCTTCTGATTCCACAGAGATTTTCTTAGGTAAGTTATTAACATAATCTTCTTTTTAAATCCATACAAAGGGTAACCAGTTTCCATGATTTCTTAAGTTTCAATCAGTTTATTACTTTGTAAAATCACTGTACATTACAGAAATGTGTCTACATTGTTTTGGAATATTTCACAAAGACTAAGGAATTGTGAAAAAAATTGCATAAATTCGTACATAAGCACCAACAGATAATAACAGCAACAACAAAATATTTGTAATTTTGTAAGTCTTTCTCCACTCACATCATTTATGCCTCAAGAATTTATGTTGTTTTGCTTTATCATTCCTCCAGGGCATGCCCACTCACCCCATTCCCACTCATCAAAGAAAAGGGGGGATATAAACTGAGGATAAAATTTTCTCAGGTGATTATCTGAGTGTTGGTGTCATCGTGTCACTAAGTTTCAGACTCATTATCTTCAGCCAAAGTGCTGGGATGCTGTGTTCTGTGTGTATATATACAGCTGCTACCACTGACCTTTTCTATGGATGGTCCCATCATATGTCTCCAGAAAAGGGTGCTACACCAGTGCAGCAGTTTTAGGTGGCCAGTGTTCAGCACTAAATCTTCAAAGTGCTCCGTGTATAGATTAGCGATACACAGAGCAACGGGGGAAGGAAAATAAACTAAAAACTTGATACAGGTAACTTTAAATCATATTTTATGATTTAGCAATACAAAATAATATTTCTTCATTATTCCTCTCTTAATCAACAATCCACGACACCTTTAATTACCTGTCCATCAGAGTTTGATAACATGCAGGATGAGAAAGCTACAGTAATTTGAATCTGTAAACAGTCTGAATACTGCCAAGGAAAATGTGCCATTATTTTTATGCAACTCATGAAATTATGGACTATTCTCCACTTCGTTGCATACCAAATAAGATATACAGGCTGTGTAATGGAAATAAGGAAAACTTAAGCACTCTATTTGCGAATTTTATCAATTAGAGCATAAAAATAATATTCTGACACACTTTATGTGTACTGTACACTTCAATAAGCTGAAACTCTTTTGTGCGCTACTTTACTGTCATTCCAATGTTCTGAAATTTCACCTCACATGTAGAAGTCAGCATAGAGTGTTTCTCAACCAAATGTAAAACACATGAAGTAAAGAATCAGACAGTCACAGGTGACATTTTTAAATAATTTTAACTACAGTTTTGCCATTGCAAAATGCTGGTATTTTTTCAGTTGTCCCAAGAATGCCTGAGTTATGAGACTTTTTCATAATTAAAAAATACTCTGTTTCTTCTTTACCCATAAAACAGTGTAACAATTACAGACAGTATGAGATCTTTCTGTCTAGCACCACTACTTTGCTAAATGTACATCACTAGTAATGTCATTATATCATTCTTCAACAGTTTCTACTCAAAGGATTTAATCCATAACTTGGTTAAGACAAGTTTGTCTTATATTGCTTGCATTCATTTTTTCTACTGGATTCATTCTTCTATTAAGGCAAATGATTTTCTTCACAAAATTGACATGGACTGGTATTACTGACAGACACGCTGTACATATGCACAGAAACTTTGCAAAGCCAGTACTCTAAAAGACAAAGACAGAAAGTAAAGTTGCAAACTGTTAAAATATAAGTTTAATATGTACTGATAGTCTTACATTTACTGTAAAATATAGTATTATCATAGATAGAAAAGTAACTTACTGGTAACTCCACAGTTTTGCTGAGACACAGGTGGCTAAAGAAGAAGAACGTTTTAGTTTGTATTACTGTGTAGCTTCCACAAAATATAATGTATTGGTATGTACATATAGAAAAAAGTAAATGTGGTTAAAATTTTGGTACAGATTTAAAATGACTTACAGGATAATTTACAGGAAACCAGTCACTACTACTTTAATATTTTTGTTTTTCTTCCTTGCCTTGATATTGTGTGTCTTCTCATCAGCTATGCAATTGTGACAGTCATGACTTCACCTTGTATTACAGATCATATCCACAAGAATTTAAGATGTTAACAGTTGTGTGAATAAAACAAAGCTAAGTGCTACAATCTCTTATAAAGATTATTAGGCACAAGAATATAAATAACAAAAAAAGTCCTTCAGCATTATCACAATATCCACAGACTAACATATGTGTACTTCACATGAAAAATGTAGATAATTGTGAAAATAAGACTTTCTCGGTAATGCGGTATGTGAATAAACGGCTGCAACTACTTATCTTGGTCATATTTCATATCAATTTCTTTTCTCAATGTGTCTTCCAGTTTATCAATCAGTGTGCTCTCAGCATGGCTTATTTTTGGGACTTTCTAGTAATCCTGTGACAGACAAAACAGTTTTTTGCTGTATTTATATAAACTGCACAAAAAGTTACAAACAATATGCACAGTTGAAAAAATAATAGGACATATCTTTTTAAAAGTCATATCAAAGGATCAGCTAAACACTTAAAGTAACAGAGAAAAGTGACTCTTCACATCCAGCATTTTTCAATGTCACTCAAATAACATTCCTGTTCTGTAGGTTCTGGATTAGAAAAACCATAGTTTTTCTGTCTTATTTATGAACACTGTTGCTATCACCCTTCACAAAAAGTAACAGTACTTACCACCATGAGGCAAAATATTTAGCACTGACAATAAATACATATAAAACTATGCAACACTATTCTAAATTGAGAGCTGTTCGTTTTTTCCTCGTGGAGGAGAGAGCAATAGGTCGACTGGGTTCAAAAGTAAGGGGATAACACTCAGACCCAAGGATAAGAGGGACCTATCTGTTGTGAGGATGAGGGAAGACATGGATAAAGAATAAGAACAATCTACTATTTTTGACCTCCTATTCTCCATTATCAGAACAAGTGGGTCTATATCATCCTAGGGTATGATGACCGGCGTTTCATTATCAATCTTCCTTATTTATCCCTCCCTCCTTCCCAAGGAAGGAACCAATAATTTCAAAAGCTAAGACAGTTCATGTGCAGCGGGGGCTGTGTGACATGGACTACAACTTTTTAATTATTATTATTATTATTTGTTTATGTTAGACAGTCTTGGGAAAGTATATAAAGTTCTGAACTGCAAGTAGTGTGTTTTTTTTTTTTTTTCAAAGTTTAGTGACACGGAATTGGCTAGGGACCAGTGATTAATGTCCACAAATATTTTATTAGCTGATCTTTCTAAGACTACACTTGATTTGCTATTTATTGCAATGTTTGTATCATTGGCAAACAAAACGAACTTGGCATCTGGTAATGTTACTGATGAAAGGTCATTGATATACACAAGAAAAAGTAAGGGCCCCAAAATGGAGCCTTGTGGGACCCCACATGTAATTAGTTCCCAGTTGGATGGTACCTGATAGCTTGATACATGTCTCTTTCCTAATAACACCCTTTGTTTCCTACCAGAGATATAAATTTGAACCACTTTGCAACATTTCCTGTTACACTATAATATTCTAATTTATTAAAACGATATTGAGATTTACACAGCCAAATGCCTTTGACAGATCACAAAATATATCAGCTGCGTGCAATCTCTTGTCTAATGAATTAAACACATTTTCAATGTAAGTGTAGATAGCCTTCTTAATATCAGAACCTTTTAGAAATCCAAACTGTGACTTTGACAGTATGTTATTTGAGATAAGATGGTTATAAATTTTTGAGAATGCTGGCAACGGTGAAATTGGATGGAAGTTTGATGCTATTTCTTTGTCTCCCTTCTTAAACAGTGGCTTAACTTCAGCATATTTCAACCATTCAGGAAATATTCCACTGATAAACGACTGGTTACACAGATGGCTTAATATGTTACTTAGCTCAGAATCATGTGCTTTAATTAACTTTGTTGACATTTCATTGTACCCACTAGATGTTTTTGATTTTAAAGATTTTATGATGGACATTATTTCTGTTGGTGTAGTGAGGGTCAAATTCATATTATGGAAGTTACTTGAAATGTCTGGTCTGAGGTATTCCAAAGCAGCATCTACCGAACCTGACAGCCCCATCTTTTCAGTAACAGTTATAAAATGTTTGTTAAAAAGTTCTGCAACACTATACACATCTGTCATCAATGTATCATTTACTCTTAATGCTATTTGTTTCCGTTCACGTTTGGTTCTACCAGTCTCCTCCTTCACTATATCCCATATTGTCTTTACTTTGTTATCCAATATGACACTCTTTTCCTTGTAATACTTTTGCTTTGATGTCTGTATTACAGTCTTTAATATTTTGCAGTATATCTTGTAATGTGCTATAGCATCAACATCAGAACTGTTTCGGATTGACAGATACAGTTTTCTTTTTGTTTTACAAGATACCCCTATTCCTTGAGTAATCCATGGCTTCTTTGTAGACTTTGCTCTAACCTTGGTAAGGTTTGGGGGGAAACGGTGTTCGAATAAGGTAAGCACTTTATTAGCAAAAGTGTTATATTTTTCATTCATGCCATGAGCACTGTAAACATCAGTCCAGTGAATGTCTCTGAGGAGTGTCCTAAAATAATCAATTTTTGACTTATTGATTACCCTCTTGAGCTCAGATTTAACAGATTTTATATCCTGTTTAGTATTAACATTTAACAGAAGGAACTGCATGTCATGGTCTAAGAGGCCATTGACTATTGGTTTTGTAATATAATTTTGTTCATTGGACTTTTCTATAAAGATATTATTAATGGCTGTTTGTGAGCAATTGGCTACCCTAGTGGGGAACTTTACAGTGGGAATTAAGTTGAATGATAGTGTTACTAACTCAAATACGTTCTTATTGGGAAAGTCTTTATGGAAATCTACATTGAAATCATCAGCAACCACTATTTCTTTGTTTTTGGTTGTTAAATGGGCCAGTACAGCTTCAAGGTGGTTTACAAACAGATTAAAGTTACCTGCAGGTGCTCGATATACACTTAATATTATGAAGGATTTTTTGTGAAATTCTGCTTCTGTTGTACATGCTTCCATATGCTGTTATAGGCAAAATTTATGCATGTCCATGTTCTTAAATTTATGACAGTTCCTGATGAATTTGGCAACTCCTCCTTTCTCCATTTCTGATCTAAAAATACGTTCAGAAAGACTGTTAAGCATACCTAATGGATCATTTGGTCTCTGAAATGAATTATACACTGTCAAACATAAATATTCAGAAATAAACTTTTCTTTGTTTTAAATTGTACAGAAGAAATTCTTTATACTTTCATCAATCATTGTTAAAACAAGTAAGTAAAACAATGTCACAATATTTTTCTTTGTAAAAAGATTGAAATCGGCTCAAAACACACTGTTTATGTTAGTATTAATAGTATTTTTACTTTTACAGACAAATAAGGTAAGTACTGAGTATTTGTGAAAGATTAAAAATGCTGCTGGTGACTGAAATGCTATCCATGTTTTCTTGCTTATCACAATCAAGGAACTAAAACATAAGAACAAACAACTTCAGTCTACAATTATAAATATTTGGAAACAATTAGGAACAAAGAGTAAAGAGAATTATCTCAGGTGGTATAGGCCCACGGCATAGACGTTCAACAATAGCTCTTGGTTGGTGGCCTTTTGGACACATCCTTGTTGCCCCTGAAACATAGGTTTGATGTTCTTATCCCTGTTTTGTTCTTTGCAGGAAACCTGAATTTCACAACACTTTCTATTCTCACATTGGCCAGTGCTGGTGTCAAGTGCCTGCACGAGAACATTAGCTGCTCTCTGCAGTTTTTAGGGGGCAGCAAGCTCATTAGCTACTCTGAGGACAAAGTCTCAGCAAGAAATCTTCTTAGAGCTAAGTAATTTAAAAACTGAGTGAGCATTGATCATTTCAAGGTCAAGAATATTGCAAAAGACGTGCCAGCTCTGACAATATAGTGTCTAGCCATTTGGTCAATTATGTCTCTCTACCCTTAGTTTCATTATAAAACTTCACAGTTTCTGGAAGTTTCTTTTCATCAATCTCATTCACCTGACATCCAGCATGCATGTGACTCAGAATAACGACTTCTTTTTCCCTTGGTATACTGTGAGAAGATTGTCACCTGTCTTGTACAAGAGAGTTGCACACGGCGCCGGAGGGACCTCTTTGAGTGTCGACTAAATTTGTCCTTTATTGTTTCACCTCATACCAGTTTCAAGGAGGTGAAGAGGTTGTCAGTTATGATGTTACACCCACAGTTGAGGATGGCTGTACCAGCTTCATAGCGACAAAGTGACCAAGACCCTCGCTAGGATCACGAGTTTTGTGCTTGCCATGGTAAGGGGATGCATTCAGGATCTAATCCTTGTCAGTATCACATGAAAGCCAGTATTTCATTCAATACTTACCAGGTTCACTCAGCATGAACTGTATGAATGGGCACTGCGCTTGCAATGATATAGTTGCTCATCGACAGTGAAGTTCTCATCTGGCTTGTAGCAGGCAATGCAATTGTCAGAAAATAGATTCCACATTTCTGAAGCAAGGCAAAATTTATCAACATTGTCTTCTTGATGGCATAGAATCAAACAAAAAGTGACTGCATATTTCTGCAAATATGTTCCATGACATAATGCTTTGAAAGAAATTGTTCTGTAAATCCTTATATGAAATACCCTGAGCACCATACGCTCCATGAGCATAGAGTAATCCAATGAAAGCATCTAACTCTTCCAGGCTTAGGGACCACTCATTATTACCAACTGTGCTGTGAGCCTCTTCTTCAGCATACATTTTTATCAGTTTCAAGATTGGGTCACTGACATATAGCCACAACGTAGAGAATGGCAAGTCATCTACAACATGTTGTTTGGCATGTCCTGTCAGCTGGCACACCTCCCAGATGGCTTTGTGGGCACTGCACCTACATGCTGTGTTGCCTGGCTCAGTTTGTGTCCATTTGGTGCCATTGGATCTCTCCACTTCCTCACCTGGCAGTGGATGTTGCACAGTGCATCCTGTTCCTCATCCACAATGAGCTGCTGCACAATGTCTGGCACCCAATGTACTGCAACCATGTCCACTTCTCGCTGCTCTGTCAACTGCACCAACCGCCATGCCATCAGTCTTGTGCATTGTCCACAACACATGGATCATCACCATTGTCAGCTGCAAATTGTATTGTGTGTCAAAATTCGTTGTGACTAGTGAGAGATAGGGAATGACAGCAAAAGAACCGCCATGACGCAATCCGACTTCTGCATTTACATTAATGATCACTGATACGGTGTTCGAGTTGATTTATTTATTAGTGACTTGCCGACTCCCACAGTTAGCTGATAGATAACTCCTCTGCCCTGCCATCCTCATCCTTGTCAAAGGCCCTGTTCTGTAGTGCACATGTTTGGCTCATCATGCCCTTGGGTAGGATCCATAAATCTGACACTTAAAGAATAAAAGAAAGAAAGCCATATAGTGGATTTCTCGCTTGCTGGTTCAAAAACTTAGGTAGAATGATTCATGCTTATGTTGTGCGAGAGGCAGGACATTGTCCGATGGAACTGATTCTGCTTGCTGTTCATTTGATGCATATAAATCACTTGAGTCAGCAGTATCCAATGAAACAAAATTGTCATCCCCCTTCACATTTATCTCACTACCCGATTTATCACTCAATTGTGTCTGTGAAATGTTCTCCAGATAGCACAGAATTGCAGCCTCCATAAGGTGACATCATCTTGCCATCGTAGCTTCAATTAAGCGACCTCGCACAAATAAACTGCATGCTCACACTGCTGGTGTCAGTACTGCCTCAGCCCACTTAGCTTGACCACAGGTAAAGAAGTACTGCCATGAAATTTCCGTAAGAGTGATGAGCCTGACATCTGTCATGTAAGATAAACTATTAGCAATGCCCCAGACAGCGAAGTATGAGGGGGAGGAGGGGCTTCTTCCCCACTGTATAATATGTTACTGTGCGGCTTCCCAGTGTCATTTCATAGGTCTGCATGTCACCAGTCCACAGAAAACGGAAAGCTGCACTGATATAAAGTATCTCCCGACCTACAAATTCTTCGCATTTTACGTTATTTTTAGCCCAAAGCATCATAATATACTCCAACATCTCATGAGTAATGTTGAGAGACATCCAGAAACTATTCAATGTCTAAAAACTGGTATCAAACTGATATCAAATTGTGTTAAAATGCGTATGGGTAAAATAGATGCACATGGTACTATTGATATAACACGTGAGTTTTTCATACTTCAGGTTGGGACAGGGATATGAAATTTTGGTGAGTTGTACAGCCCTATAAAAGAAGAAAATACACAGGAGTGTTGGTCCTGCAATGATTATGGACAGAGATAGGGCTCTCAAAAGATCCTGTGTCAAAAATGAACCATGTGATACTTCTAGCATCAAAGCTGATGATAATTTCAAATTAACCTCAATACATTGGCAAAAATACATATTCAAAGCCGGTGGTAGGTACAAACTATCATCATAAATTGTACTAAATGCTTTTTCTGAAAATTATAATCAGTTAGCTCAGGAGTCCACTGGAAGTGTAAAAGGCTGCAGAAACATAATTGACCTCTTAGCAACAAATAATCCTGAGCAAATATGGAGCATCACAATGGTGACAGGGATTGATAACCATAAGGTTGCTGTAACGATGTAACGAGACAAATAAGAGCAGATAAAAATTCGCTTGACACCCTCTCTTAAGAGATAGTATCCACTCGTTCCAAACTATAATATTAGTAGTAGTAGTAGTGGTGGTGGTGGTAGTGACAGTGGTGATAGAGATGATAAAGAAGAAGTTGTATGACTTACTTTACAAATAACATGTATACACATAAAATAGCAAATCTATGTGCTACAATGATAATTTATAATTACCTGACATTATAAAAGCGTGTTCTAAAAGTGATATAACTTTATGAAAGAATGTTTCTGTTTTGTAGTATGCATGACCATTTCTTAATTGAGGAAGAAACAAGTTTTTAAAGATTTATGCACCATTTATGTGTAATATTCAGTACATTGGATGTGCCATTTATGCCAAGACACAGAATACTTTTACATAAATGTCTTCAAAGGATGCCACAAACAAATCCACCATAAAACAGCTGTATGATGAGTCCTAGAAGACAGGAAATGCAGCAGATTCCACTGAAACTGCCCAAACAAAAGTGCTAACACCAATAAAACTGCCTGACATACAAGCTGTATTTTCTAGTCCCAAAAAATATTTGTGACACCGATCTAGCCAATTTCATTTCTCCATTGGTGGTGCACATATTTAAAGATGCATCCACAAAGAAATTGTACTGTTCTTGACTTGCTACATGAAGGTATTGGAAATGTGTCAGTGATTCATGTTATCTGTAACAACACATGGTTTTAGTCCAATGAGGCATGGTTCCAGTTTGATGTACGAAGTGCATTCAAGTTCTAAGGCTTCCGATTTTTTTTTCTAATTAACTACTTACCCGAAATCGATGAAACTGGCGTTACTTCTCGACGTAATCGCCCTGCAGACGTACACACTTTTCACAACGCTGACGCCATGATTCCATGGCAGCGGCGAAGGGTTCTTTAGGATTCTGTTTTGACCACTGGAAAATCGCTGAGGCATTAGCAGCACAGCTGGTGAATGTGCGGCCACGGAGAGTGTCTTTCATTGTTGGAAAAAGCCAAAAGTCACTAGGAGCCAGGTCAGGTGAGTAGGGAGCATGAGGAATCACTTCAAAGTTGTTATCACGAAGAAACTGTTGCGTAACGTTAGCTTGATGTGTGGGTGCGTTGCATTGGTGAAACAGCACACGCGCAGCCCTTCCCGGACGTTTTTGTTGCAGTGCAGGAAGGAATTTGTTCTTCAAAACATTTTCGTAGGATGCACCTGTTACCGTAGTGCCCTTTGGAATGCAATGGGTAAGGATTACGCCCTCGCTGTCTCAGAACATGGACACCATCACATTTTCAGCACTGGCGGTTACCAGAAATTTTTTTTGTGGCGGTGAATCAGTGTGCTTCCATTGAGCTGACTGGCGCTTTGTTTCTGGATTGAAAAATGGCATACACGTCTCATCCATTGTCACAATCGACGAAAAGAAAGTCCCATTCATGCTGTCGTTGCACATCAACATTGCTTGGCAGCATGCCACACGGGCAGCCATGTGGTCATCCGTCAACATTCGTGGCACCCACCTGGATGACACTTTTCGCATTTTCAGGTCGTCATGCAGGATTGTGTGCACAGAACCCACAGAAATGGCAACTCTGGAGGTGATCTGTTCAACAGTAACTCGGCGATCCCCCAAAACAATTCTCTCCACTTTCTCGATCATGTCGTCAGACCGGCTTGTGCGAGCATAAGGTTATTTCGGTTTGTTGTCAGACAATGTTCTGCCTTCATTAAACTGTCTCTCCCACAAACGCACTTTCGACACATCCATAACTCCATCACCACATGTCTCCTTCAACTGTCGATGAATTTCAATTGGTTTCACACCACGCAAATCCAGAAAATGAATGATTGCACGCTGTTCAAGTAAGGAAAACGTCGCCATTTTAAGTATTTAAAACAGTTCTCATTCTCGCCGCTGGCAGTAAAATTCCATCTGCCGTACGGTGCTGCCATCTCTGGGACGTATTGACAATAAGCGTGGCCTCATTTTAAAACAATGCGCATGTTTCTATCTCTTTCCAGTCCGAAGAAAAAAAATCCGAGGCCTTAGAACTTGAATGCACCTCGTATATGTGAATGCACTCAATTCACATATTTGGGCTATAACACACACCAACTGCAATTATTCCCTATGCATACATTCATTCAACGGAAAGTGAATACTGAATACTACACATAAATGGTGCAGAAATTTTTAAAAACTGTACCTAAAGATCCCCCACCTCATGAACCATAGACTTTGCCGTTGGTGGGGAGGCTTGCGTGCCTCAGCGATACAAATAGCCGTACTGTAGGTGCAACCACAATGGAGAGGTATCTGTTGAGAGGCCAGACAAATGTATGGTTCCTGAAGAGGGGCAGCAGCCTTTCCAGTAGTTGCAGGGGCAACAGTCTGGATGACTGACTGATCTGCCCTTGTAACACTAACCAAAAACTGCCTTGCTGTGCTGGTATTGCGAACAGCTGAAAGAAGGGGAAACTAATGTCGTAATTTTTCCCAAGGGCATGTAGCTTTTCTGTATGGATAAATGATGATGGCGTCCTCTTGGGTAAAATATTCCGGAGTTAAAATAGTCCCCCATTCGGATCTCCAGGTGGGGACTACTCAAGAGGATGTTGTTATCAGGAGAACGAAAACTGGCGTTCTATAGATCAGAGCGTAGAATGTCAGTTCCCTTAATCAGGCAAGTGGGTTAGAAACTTTAAATAGAAATGGATAGGTTAAAATTAGATATAGTGGGAATTAGCGAAGTTCGGTGGCAGGAGGAACAAGACTTTTGGTCAGGTGAATGCAGGTTATATAATGGTAAAACAGAGATTTAGGAAGCAGGTTTTAAATTGTAAGACATTTCCTGGATAAACTGACTAAACCAGAGGTGGTACAGAGTTCCAGGGAGAGCATAAGGGAACAATTGACAAGAATGGGGGAACGAAATACAGTAGAAGAAGAATGGGTAGCTTTGAGGTATGAAGTAGTGAAGGCAGCAGAGGATCAAGTAGGTAAATAGACGAGGGCTAGTAGAAATTCTTGGATGACAGAAGAAATACTGAATTTAATTGATGAAAGGATAAAATATAAAAATGCCGTAAATGCAGCAGGCAAAAAGGAATACAAACGTCTCAAAAATGAGATCGACAGGAAGTGCAAAATGGCTAAGCAGGCATTCTTAAGGACAAATATAAGGACATAGAGCCTTATCTCACTGGGGGTAACATAAATACTGGCTACAGGAAAATCAAAGAGACCTTTGGAGAAAACAGAACCACTTGTATGAATATCAAGAGGTCAGATGGAAACCCAGTTCTAAGCAAGGAAGGGAAAACAGAAAGGTGGAAGGAGTATATAGAGGGACTATACAAGGGCGATGTACTTGAGGGCAATGTTATAGAAAGGGAAGTGGATGTAGATGAAGATGAAATGGGAGATATGATACTGCGTGAAGAGTTTGATAGAGCACTGAAAGACCTAAGTCGAGTTAAGGCCCCGGGAGTAGACAACATTCCATTAGAACTACTGACAGCCTTGGGAGAGCCAGTCCTGACAAAACTCTACCATGTGGTGAGCAAAATGTATGAGACAGGCGAAATACCTTCAGACTTCAAAGAAGAATACAATAATTCCAATCCCAAAGAAAGCAGGCATTGGCAGATGTGAAAATTACCGAACTATCAGTTTAATAAGTCACGGCTGAAAAATACAAATGTGAATTCTTTAAAGATGAATGGAAAAACTGGTAGAAGCCGACCTCGGGGAAGATCAGTTTGGATTCCGTAGAAATATGGGAACACGTGAGGCAATTCTGACCCAACGACTTATCTTGGGAGCTAGATTAACAAAAGACAAACCTACGTTTCTAGCAATTGTAGACTTGGAGAAAGCTTTCGATAACATTGACTGGAATACTCTCTTTCAAATTCTGAAGGTGGCAGGGGTAAAATACAGGGAGGAAAAGGCTATTTCAAATTTGTACAGAAAGCAGATGGCAGTTATAAGAGTCGAGGGACATGAAAAGGAATCAGTGGTTGGGAAGGGTGTGAGACAGGGTTGTAGTCTCTCCCTGATGTTATTCAATCTGTATATTGAGCAAGCGGTAAAGGAAACAAAAGAAAAATTCGGAGTAGGTATTAGAATCCATGGAGAAGAAAGAAAAACTTTGAGGTTCACCGATGACATTGTAATTCTGTCAGAGACAGCAAAGGACTTGGAAGAGCAGTTGAATGGAATGGACAGTGTCTTGAAGGGAGGATATAAGATGAACATCAACAAAAGCAAAACAAGGATAATGGAATGTAGTCGAATTAAGGTGGGTAATGCTGAGGGTATTAGATTAGGAAATGAGACACTTTAAAGTAGTAAAAGAGTTTTGCTATTTGGGGAGCAAAATGACTGATGATGGTCAAAGTAGAGAGGATATAAAATGTAGACTGGCAATGGCAAGGAAAGCTTTTCTAAAGAAGAGAAATTTGTTAACATCAAGTGTAGATTTAAGTGTCAGGAAGTCATTTCTGAAAGTATTTGTGTGGAGTGTAGCCATGTATGGAAGTGAAACATGGACGATAAATAGTTCGGACAAGAAGAGATTAGAATCTTTCGAAATGTGGTGCTACAGAAAAATGCTGAAAATTAGATGGGTAGATCACATAACTAATGAGGAGGTATTGAATAGGATTGGGGAGGAGTTTGTGGCACAACTGGACTAGAAGAAGGGATTGGGTGGTAGGACATGTTCTGAGGCATCAAGGGATCACCAATTTAGTACTGGAGGGCAGTGTGGAGGATAAAAATCGTAGAGGGAGACCAAGAGATGAATGCACTAAGCAGATTCAGAAGGATGTAGGCTGCAGTACATACTGGGAGATGAAGCTTGACAGGATGGAGTAGCATGGAGAGCTGCATCAACCCAGTCTCAGGACTGAAGACCACAACAACAACAACCTAAATATCCCCCGCAGGACGTATGGTTTCAGTATGAGAATGCTGCAGCTCATACAACCAACAATACTATAACTGTTTAGGATCTGTGTTTTCATACACAAGTAATTTATCTCTCCCTGACTCTTGCTTGTGGGTTTAGTAACCTCATTGGACATTCCCCGGAAGCTAACAACCTATCTAATTGCATAACACTGCTTATGCCTGACAATGGTGCCTCTGGTGAGGAGAGCTGATAATATTGCAGGCCACTCATGTGAAATTCTGAACGTACTGATGTATGATACAAGTGACACCCAATCAACTGACCACCTTCAAAGCCCGTGAGTTCCACATAGTGCCCTGTTCTGCTCTCTCACATTGTGTAATGACCACTGATACGGAGTAACTGGCAGTAGGTGGCAGCACAATGCACCTAATATGAAAAATGTATACTTCTGGAGGTGTATGGATACTTTTGATCACATAGTGTAGGTACATAGGCATTAAAGTTCGATCATTTATGTCAAATCTTACAAGGTAATTTAAGCCTGAGCAGTTTAGGTACAGCAATGTATTTTATATAGGAGAAATGGAGGCCATCATCTTCTTGATGTAGTATCAACTTGCTCTGCCTAATCAAAAGATATTAACTGTACCGTAAATCACCCTTAATTAAGCATGAAATGTACAGCATATTTAGAAAGAGAAAATTTATTATTCTGAAGTAGAATAAAAAAGGGGGGAGGGGCCAGGAAGGCTTAAGATAATTGCCCCTCCAAGTTTCACAGTTTCTTTGTTGCAGCTTTATCAAAACTAATACCGCATATTAAGCATATGTTGAAATGTAACAGTGTTATGTTTCTCATCCATACTTGGATAAATTAAAATACTGAAGAAAAGAACTGAGCAAGTATAGGCATATCTAGCTGTATACAGAATTTTTTTTAGGATAGTTGTGGTAAATAACACAATGTGATCTGAATTGTGAATCACAAGATATTTAAGTTTTCATTGGCTGGCTGATCTAAATTCACAATTGCCAGAATCAAGTGGGGTCTACCATTTTCACAGAAAGGGGTGGTGGTGGCTGAGGAAATGCAAGTTATTAGAGATGCAGGTGAAGCCATGGCATCAGAAAAGTTACAAAGGCTGGTAATGGATACAAACTGCATATTCTGCAGCAGCAGACACCCTTTCTTATCAAATGAGTGGAAGAGTCCAAAATGCCACAAACAGACAGGGTAAAGGTGAGGAATGATAAAGTTACATACTATAATAATCATAGGAGAGGTAAAATTCTGGCAGACATCATTCTGCAAGGGTTTTACTTGGCACTATCCATGAAGGTATTCTAATATCAAAAACGTTAACAGTTCTTAAAGGTGATGGTGTGATGTTACTGTTGCCCCAGTTGGGCAGGAGTGGGGAGGATGTGCCTTCGCTCCAAGAGAATATGGCTGAAGCCTGAAGCAATCAGAAGTATTGCAAGGGGGGTTCCACAGTTATGGTAAAATACAATTTATCTTTGAGTGTACTACGTAACTGATGTATCTGCAAATCAAGTCACACAAGAAGTGAATTTGTTTGGTGATTATAAGTATTTTTGATTTGTGACAAATTCGAAGAATTGGACCACCTCAGACAATGTGCAAAGGTAATGCCAGTCTCGATGCCATTACTAGAATTAATGTGGTAAGTTGAGTGTCTTTACTATTCCACTGCTTACTGCCTCAGTATTGTTACTGTATCATAACTGATGAACATTTCGTTGTGATAGGCAGAGGACCTGGTTATTTTGTGTTTGTTGAGAAAGTGTCAGCATTTACTAAACTATCCTGGCAGTGTGGCAGCAAGATCTCCATGGCAGGTACATGTTTCAAAGCATGCTAGAATTTTGGCAGCTTAGTATTGCACAGTCTGGTGCAAGTAACTTTCTCTTGTGCATTAGTAATGTCAGTGCGAGAGTAAAAAGTTACATCCACGAGAGCACTGTGAATTCTAATGTACAGCAATGAAATTGAAGGACATTGGTCTTGACAATATACTGAGTTTTCACCAGATTTCTCTGTGATTCATTTATGGGTGCAACAACTTGACCAGAGTGTTATTTCTGTGGCATACTAATTCTCAAAATTCATATGCTGGTATGCAACATGTTGCTAGTTGTCCTGCACGTAAGAGGAGGAGGAGCTTAGTGTTTAACGTCCCGTCGACAACGAGGTCATTAGAGATGGAGTGCAAGCTCGGGTGAGGGAAGGATGGGGAAGGAAATCGGCCGTGCCCCTTTCAAAGGAACCATCCTGGCATTTGCCTGAAGTGATTTACGGAAATCACGGAAAACCTAAATCAGGATGGCCGGAGATGGGATTGAACTGTCGTCCTGCATGTAAGATCAGGTTAAGTTTGACAAGTGGGGAAGGTGTGATTGGACTTCAAAGATGCAGAACCAAAGAGATGGTTTGCGATTCACTAGATCTATGTGCTCTTGTTGGGCTACCGCTTTCTGATACAGGCAGTTTACATGTGGTATGTTGATGGTTTGGGTTTGGGCTGCTGGTATTTTCTCCCATATCAAATCAATGTTTTTTGGTCTGTTTGACAGTAAAAAGGTAACTATGCAAATCGACAGAAAATACTTAAGGGGAGAGCGAATAGGTTTCAAGGTTACCAAGATTGGACCAAACACCTATACTTGTAAATGTACTGACCAGGGAAAACTGTCAGTTTCCTCAGAAAGAGTTTGCTAAAAAGCAGTCTACAAAAAGAATGAGAAATTTGACATCAATAAACATGTTTGTTTATGATTCACCTACCTTGTTTGAAAGCTATCAATCTTTTCTTTCTAAAGAAGATCTTATCTTTTCAGAAAACTGTACTTGAAAACTTAAAAATTATCTGTGTTCAAAGTTGTTGACTTATACAATGTTCAGAACTTAAAATGCAATCCTTTCAACCATTCAATATTATTGTCTTGTAGTCCTAATTTTTTGTTTGCATTATGTATAATTTTGCTAGAACAACATACTAGTTATGGAAATATTTCCGTTATAACATTTGAGTCTATAGAAAATTTTTGGCGGGTCTTTCAAATTCATAAGGATAAAAGTACACCAAAAATTCCAACACATAAACTAAATATCACAATTTTTGTCGTTTGAAGAATACCCTGGTTATCTTTAAGTAAAATAACTTTATACGCTAACAAATATACACTGATCAGCCAAAATGTAGGATGCCACCTGGTGGTGCTACAGGCACGTGATAGGTAACAAAAATCAAACGGTCGAAAATCCAGGTGGAATGTAACAATATTGTGAAAAGGAAAGCTGCTACTCAGCATAGAGCCAAGATGCTGAGTCGCAGATAGGCACAACAAAAAGACTCTCACAATTAAAACTTTCGGCCATTAAGGCCTTCATCAACAATAAACGACACACACACACACACAACTGTAGTCTCAGCAACTGAAACCATACTGCGAGCAGCAGCACCAGTGCATGATAGGAGTGGTGACTGGTTGGGGGTAAGGAGGAGGCTGGGGTGGGGAGGGTGAGGGATGGTACATTGGTGGTGGCAGACAGTGAAGTGCAGCAGGTTAGATAGAGGGCAGGGGGGGGGGAGTAGTGGAAAAGGAGAGAAATGAAAAGATGGCTGTGATGGTGGAATGACGGCTGCATAGTGCTGGAGTGGGAACAGGGAAGGGGCTGGATGGGTGAGGACAGTGACTAATGAAGGTTGAGGCCAGGAGGGTTACGGGAATGTAGGATGTATTGCAGGGAAAGTTCAGACCTGCGCAATTCAGAAAATCTGGTATTGATGGGAAGGATCCATATGGCATATGTGCATAACTGATTTGGTGGTGGCATTAGTGTCATGGTGTTTAGAAGTATTTGCGGTTGTATGAGCTCCAAATTCTAATAAATGTTCACATAATTTTGCATAATTGTTGGAACAAATGTATATGAGGGTAATCTAAAAAGTTAGGTCTCCTATTTTTTTATAAGTACATAGACCTGTTTATTTCTACAATGGCTTATGTCAGTTTACAGCTTAAACATTTAGTTATTTTTCAACATAATCACCATTTCTGTTGCATTTTTGTAGATGCTGTGGCAGTTTTTGTATGACCATGTCATACCAGCTCACCACCATGCTGTTCAGAAAGTTATGAACCTCTTCTATCACCTCGTCGTCGGAGCTGAATCGCCTTCTGGCGAAATGTTATTTTAATCTAGGGAACAGGTAGCCACTGGGCACCAAGTCAGGACTATAGGGTGGGTTGGATTCCACTGAAACTGTTGCAGGAGAGCAACGGTTGGCCGAGCAATGTGTGGATGAGTGTTGTCATGGAGAATGTGTACTCCTTTGCTCAACATTCCTCTTCTTCGGTTCTGAATTGCCTGTCAGGAATCAAAGGGCAGAGATCATCCAGGGTGATCTGCCGATCTTCATGCATGCTTTGCTCAACCTTCAATACTGTCTCCTCAAAAACTGACGGTCTCCAACTCCTTTTTTCATCGTGAATATATGTCTGACCAGCTGCAAACTCTCTACACCACTTGCAAACTTTTTTTGCATTCATGCATGACTCACCATACACATCCGTCAATTGGCGATGGATTTCAATTGGTGCAGTGCCCTTTTGTGTTCAAAAACTGAATAACTTGGCGGTAACGTCCAACGGGAGCTCCATTCTCATTCGCTGCCAAGCCTAGACTGAGCACCTCAGTGTGGCGTGCGCATGTTTACACACAGCGCCTGAAGCACTCTTCATAACAGTGTGACCAACTGCCACATAAACAGAGTTCTGTACTTATAAATAAAAAAATAGGAGACCTTACTTTTGGGATTACTCGTACTAACAATATCTGAGGACACTGAGCCTCAACAATGTATAAAGATTTACCAGATTTGCTTGCTTTTCACATGCTGGTGAACCGACTTCTCCCAGAGTGTTGTGTTAGAGTATGTTGTCATCAGAGTATACATGCTGGAGTGTGGCATACAAACATCTGCACTATAGGAGCTAAACAGGTTCACTTTGACCATGCAGTACCACCAGGTAGGTCTATTGAAACTCAGTCCCACTCCTCTGCTAGGCCTCTACTTCCAGTCACAGGTAATTTGTTCCATAGTGCTTTGTTGGTTAGGGTTTTGCAAATAATTTAACATATTCCAAAATGGTGCATCTGGCAAAAAACTGCACAAACACTATGGTATATTTAATAACAAAGGAATTAGTTGATCATATATTCTCCTATAGTAAAATCTAGATTTTTAAACAGTAAACTGAGAAGTAGCAGACTCGTCTCGTTGTAGCAGTAAGACTGGACTGAACTGAACACTTTTGCCAACACTGATGGACCATTCATAAAACATGGCAGTGGTAGCCATGAGGGAGCCAGCAGAAGATGGACTGGTGTTGGGATGAAAAGTACCAAGCAATGGGGTGTCTATGCATCTTAGCACCAGTGGCAACTACAGCAGCGATGGATGATGCTGTCCAGAATTCTTCAAAAGCTAAGCTCTCAAAATCTGTATCAACTGTTCTACATGCATGTAGCACTTCAGGACAGAATGCCCAATAGGGATAAATATCCAGTAGTTTCCACTTCACTGGGTGAAGTCAGGGCGCAACTGACATGGGTAGAATTAAGAGGGAACTGTACAGTACTTAGGTTTTCAGCCCTGACACGTACTCGACATGAGTATTGTATGAAGATGAAAGGGGATCAGAATCCCTGAGTACTGTGTCAGCAGAACAGTTTAATTTTAACCACTGGTAATCTATCTAAGTGGTTCAGCACCTGTGCGTGTTGATGATACTCAAGCAATGACAGAATCAGTATGAGAGCAATTGTCTCCAGAGGTTCAAGCTGGACAGGCAAACTGTGTTACTGTTGTCCTTAATTGTAATGTTAGGTAATCAAAGTTGAACTTGTAGACAGAAAGGAGTAATTTAAATTCCAGCATGTAAACTGAAATAAAGACTGGTAGTGAAGAGGTAAATTTACATGTAAAAACAGACTGACATAGTCAAGTCCAAGGTGTCTAACTTAAAATTCGAATAAAAAGTGACACTGAAGATTACTTTGCCCAATATTTAGTACAAATGAAGCTGTAGGCTGAAGCACAGCTCAGAAAGATTTTTTAAAAAGTAGATTCAGATCCTAGTGGAGGAGAGCGGAAGTTGCAACACCCATGCAAGATAGTTTCAAGTAACAGATCATGAAAAGGTAGGAAGCTTATGAAGCTGTCTATTGCACTTTCACTCAGTAAATAGGGCTGAGGCAAGCAACATGAGAAGATGGTGGGCAAGGAATTGTCTATATAAGGGATAAAATACTGCTCAATCAGTGCACTAATTTTAATATGCATGTAACCAAGAAGAATTGGATGTTTGATGCAGAGCAAACACAAGCACATCGTTTCAAAAAGAGCAGCTTGTGCATAATCAAACATTTGATTCAAAGCTAGACAAAACACAACACAAGATTCTACATTTGTCTCAGTGTGTCGTACAGCATTTGTCTTTTATCTCGATGAAAGCAGCAGTCATCTGTTGTCTAAAATTGATTTATTCTGATCTGCATGGAAATGTGCAGCCAAACTTATTCATACAGGAATTTATGGGTGTGCTTCAAGTATCTTGGTCAGCCCAGGAATCAATTCCTTGTGTTGTAGGACATTTTAAAGGCCAGGTACATTAGGAGGATGGATAATGTGGCTAAGTTCATGCCAATGTGGAAGAGTTTTGCGATAAATTTCTCAATGAGTAATGGTGTGCTGAAATTCTAGGTTGGGGGAAAAATACAAGGGAATAAAGTATACTGACAAGGGCTTGGCTGTATAAATTTTTGCAGAGGGTGTGGAATGTACGTTGGCACTGTGTGTTCACTGAAAGATGGTTGCAGTGTCACAGGATAATTATGATAACTATGTCCATTTCCTCAAAAGAGTGGATTTACTGGTGACCAGCATGGCGGGCAGAAGAACAGACTGCTACAGGAAGATGGTGTTAGGCTGGTGTATCCTATTCATAGCTGAAGTTTCACACAAAACACAAGCTGTAGGTGACAGAACAGGAGCCATTGTAACAATGCAGAATATGGCAATCAGCATAAGCTACATGATCTGTTAAAGTAGAAAGTGTCTTGTTGGGGGTCAACCAGAGACAACGAAATCTGAGGTCCCAAACTTTAGCAAAAAACTGGCAAACAACATTCATGGATTATGTGCAAACAATCTACAGTACACAGACACCATGGCTGATCTTGATGGTGTGCAATAGTGGTGAGGTGGGTTGGGGGGAGGGGGGGAGCTTTAGGGCAGCCAGGCAGCCTGTGAAAACAGTTGCCAAGGTGTTCTAGTGACTTCTTTCAGAGTGAAGAGACTCATACCCTTCAAGAGTCAGAATGGGGAACACCCACAGTGCAGGGAGTGCATGCCGAGCAGCTTGACCAACGTAGCAGCAGTCAAGCCATCATCACATTCACATGGACTTTGCACAAATGATATATTCAAAATTGTGAGGCTGTTTGACAAACAGGAACTGAATGCAGTAGGAATAGTAACGAATAACAATTTGTCAAGAACGTTGAGCTCCAAAACAGAATAATAGTGCAGGGTGAATGCACTTTAGTCTTAGAAGCGACAGAATCCAAACAAGCAAGAAAAGTATAAAGAGCAAGAGTGCCTCTGGAGGAAAGTAACATTATCCCTAAATTAAACAATGGAAAATCCAGGATGGAATGTAATGATACCAGAGAAGGAAAGTTGCTACTCACCGTATAGCGGAGATCTGCATCTACATCTATACTCTGCAAGCCACCCAACGGTGTGTGGCGGAGGGCACTTGTGTCACTGTCATTACCTCCCTTTCCTGTTCCAGTCACGTATGGTTCGCGGAAAGAACGACTGCCGGAAAGCCTTCGTGCACGCTCAAATCTCTCTAATTTTACATTCGTGATCTCCTCGGGAGGTATAAGTAATACCTGGTATATACAAAGAGTCATGCGAATACAGTGAGACACAGCATACACAATGCGCATAACGTCCGACTGCTGCAATGAAAATAAACGAGAATAAAGCTAGAAACCTCGAAAAATCAGCGATAATGGATTACAGCCTTACATAGAGGCTTAAGGTTAGCATCGAAAACACATGCATCTTGATCAGTGCTTAGTCTAAGTGGGATCCTATAATAAAAGAAGCAGCATCGATTCACAACTGCACATGCAGTGAAGACAATATCTACAACTCTAATACAGAGTGGGGACGAGTACTCACGGTCACAAAAAGGTAAAATTTAAGGAAGACGTTGAAAAAATCAGCCAACCAGTTTAAAAACAAAGGTTCATTATCCCTTGAGCTAGGTTTCGATAGTTCTAAAAATATATATTTTTTTTTTTTTTTTTTTTTTTTTTTTTTTTTTTTTTTCAGAAGGGATGGGCCTTGATACATCACACAGTGGTACAATACATTAGCTGAAGCTGAGCTGCTCTTGTTATATTTTTAGAAACGTTCAAATCTGAGACAAGGGCTAATAAACCTTTGTCTTGTAACTGGTTGGCTGATGTTTTTTCAACCTCTTCAGATTTACACCGTTTCTGATACGCAACCATGTTAAATGTTTTAAAATTTATGGACTGAATACAAGTTGGGGAGGTGACGTTGAGATACTCCCTGCTCCCTTCCTCTCCATAATTCTGACCTCAGTTCTGATTCCCTACATTTGCGCACGCGAATCTTGCCCCCAGGTGACGTCGTCATTGCCGTAGTAGGCCAGAATGCTAATATATAAGAGGCACATATAACTTTGGCAGTCATCTCCTGACGATGAAGATGGAACTAATCTTCGAAACGTCGAACTTGAACGCGGATGTGATGCGTTTGAACGCCAGGAGAATTCTATACGGGGTGGAAAGATACTGCGACTGTCAATAATGTTCTGTTGTATTTCATGTACTGTGGGTGAGCTGTAGATACCGATTCCTACATTTCGTGTCATTTTGCACGAAGACGCTCGAGAAACTCATCTCTGAGAGTTGTTGTTGTTGTTGTTGTGGTCTTCAGTCCTGAGACTGGTTTGATGCAGCTCTCCATGCTACTCCATCCTGTCAAGCTTCTTCATCTCCCAGTACCTACTGCAACCTACACCCTTCTGAATCTGCTTAGTGTATTCATCTCTTGTTCTCCCTCTACGATTTTTTCCCGTCCACGCTGTCCTTCAATACTAAATTCGTGATCCCTTGATGCCTCAGAACATGTCCTACCAACCGATCCATTATTCTAGTCAAGTTGGGCCACAAACTCCTCTTCTCCCCAATTCTATTCAATACCTCATCCTTAGTTATGTGATCTACCCATTTAATCTTCAGCATTCTTCTGTAGCACCGCATTTCGATAGCTTCTATTCTCTTCTTGTCCAAACTGTTTATTGTCCATGTTTCACTTCCATACATGGCAACACTCCATACAAATACATTCAGAAACGACTTCCTGACACTTAAATCTATACCCGATGTTAACAAATTTCTCTTCTTCAGAAAGGCTTCCTTGCCATTGCCTGTCTGCATCTTATATCCTCTCTACTTCGACCATCATCAGTTATTTTGCTCCGTAAATAGCAAAACTCCTTTACTACTTTAAGTGTCTCATTTCCTAATCTAATCTCTCAGCATCACCCGACTTAATTCGACTACATCCCATTATCCGTGTCTTGCTTTTGTTGATGTTCATCTTATATCCTCCTTTCAAGACACTGTCCATACAGATTTAATAACATCGGCAATAGGATACAACCCTGTCTCACTTCCTTCCCAACCACTGCTTCCCTTTCATGTCCCTCGACTCTTAATACTGCCATCTGGTTTCTGTACAAATTGCAAATAGTCTTTCGCTCCCTGTATTTTACCCCTGCCAGCTTCAGAATTTGAAAGAGAGTACTCCTGTCAACATTGTCAAAAGCTTTCTCTAAGTCTACAAGTGCTAGAAACTTAGGTTTGCCTTCCCTTAATCTATCTTCTAAGATAAGTCGTAGGGTCAATATTGCCTCACGCGTTTTAGTATTTCTACGGAATCCAAACTGATCTTCCCTGAGGTCAGCTTCTACCAGTTTTTCCATTCGTCTGTAAAGAATTCGCGCTAGTATTTTGCAGCCGTGACTTATTGAACTGATAGTTCGGTAATTTTCACAACTGTCAACACCTGCTTTCTTTGGAATTGGAATTATTATATTCTTCTTGAAGTATGAGGGTATATCGCCTGTCTCATACATCTTGCTTACCAGATGGTATTGTCAGGACTGGTTCTCCCAAGGCTGTCAACAGTTCTAATTGAATGTTGTCTACTCCCAGGGCCTTGTTTCGACTTAGGTCTTTCGCTGCTCTGTCAAACTCTTCACGCAGTATCATATCTCCCATTTCATCTCCTTCCACATCCGCTTCCATTTCCATAATATTTCCCTCAAGTATATCGCCCTTGTATAGACCCTCTATATACTCCTTCCACCTTTCTGCTTTCCCTTCTTTGCTTAGAACTGGGTTTCCATCTGACCTCTTGATATTCATACAAGTGGTTCTCTTTTCTCCAAAGGTCTCTTTAATTTTCCTGTACGCAGTATCTATCTTATCCCTAGTGAGGTAAGCCTCTACATCCTTACATTTGTCCTCTAGCCATCCCTGCTTAGTCATTTTGCACTTCCTGTTGATCTCATATTTGAGACGTTTGTATTCCTTTTTGCCTGCTGCATTTACGGCATTTTTATATTTTATCCTTTCATCAATTAAATTCAATATTTCTTGTGTTACCCAAGGATTTCTACTAGCCCTCGTCTTTTTACCTACTTGATCCTCTGCTGCCTTCACTACTTCATGCCTCAGAGCTACCCATTCTTCTTCTACTGTATTTCGTTCCCCCATTCCTGTCAATTGTTCCCTTATGCTCTACCTGAAACTCTGTACAACCTCAGGCTTAGTCAGTTTATCCAGGTCCCATCTCCTGAAATTCTCACCTTTTTGCAGTTTCTTCAGTTTTAATCTACTGTTCATAACCAATAGATTGTGGTCAGAGTCCACATCTGCCCCTGGAAATGTCTTACAATTTCAAACCTGGTTCCTAAATCTCTGTCTTACCATTATATAATCTATCTGATGCCTTCTAGTATCTCCAGGGTTCTTCCATGTATACAACCTCCTTTCATGAGTCTTGAACCACATGTTAGCTATGATTAAGTTATGCTCTGCGCAAAATTCTACCAGGCAGCTTCCTCTTTCATTTCTTACCCCCAATCCATATTCACCTACTACGTTTCCTTCTCTTCCTTTTCCTACTATCGAATTCCAGTCACCCATGACTATTAAATGTTCGTCTCCCTTCACTATCTGAATAATTTCCTTTATCTCATCATAAATTTCATCAATTTCTTCGTCATCTGCAGAGCTAGTTGGCATATAAACTTGTACTACTGTAGTAGGCATGGGCTTCGTGTCTATCTTGGCCACGATAATGCGTTCACTATGCTGTTTGCAGTAGCTTACCCACACTCCTATTTTTTTTATTCGTCATTAAACCCACTCCTGCATTACCCCAACAGACCAATAAACCTCCATCGGAAATTTAAATGGCTGCAAATAATTCTCCTAAAGACCTTAAAAATGTTGGTGTAAACTGGAAGGACCGAAAACTTGAAAAGGAACTGTTCACAAGACAATAGTGTAATTAAGATGGTGATGAGAAAACACATGAGATAGGTATTGGAAGAATTGGTAGACAAGGGTGTTGTTTGTTAGCAACGCTTCTCAACATTCACTCGGAAAAACATTACAGAAAGCAAGAGGCGTCGTAGTAGGAGTACAGACAAAGGGTGTTAACCCTTTCTCCGCTACAGACGTGCTGTTTGCATTCCGTGCCGAGGCGGCTTTTGTACGGCTGTACTGCTCACCAAATGCTGACGCTTGTGCTGAGAGAGGGTGTTCCGGTCCGAGTCAAATACTTATCATCCGGTTTACCGATAATTTTTTTCCATCTTACAGTCTGATATCTTCGCTCGATGAAAAACTGAATTTCTTTTCGTTACCCGCCACACTTACTGCGCTGCATCAAATTAAAAAAAAAACATTGCACGAAATGTTAAAGATTTTGCAGAGGTAGAAACATATTGCGTAATTTTTTGCGTATGGTTAATTTTAGCTGACACATTGCAGTAAAGGACATGTAGATAAAACATCAAAGTTTTATTTGAAGTTGGGAGCTGAACGATATTTCATTCTCGAGTTATTGGACCGAGCGAGGTGGCCCAGTGGTTAGCACCCTGGACTCGCATTCGGGAGGACGACGGTTCAATCCCGTCTCCGACCATCCTGATTTAGGTTTTCCGTGATTTCCCTAAATCGCTTCAGGCAAATGCCGGGATGGTTCCTTTGAAAGGGCACGGCCGATTTCCCTCCCAATCCTTCCCTAACCCGAGCTTGCGCTCCGTCTCTAATGACCTCGTTGTCGACGGGACGTTAAACACTAACCACCACCTCGAGTTATTGGATTTGTATCTTAACGGAAAGTCGGGAGCGGTGCGCTCAGTTCCGTCCATGCTCAATTCTCGGCTGTTATGAAATACCGTTTTTAATAACACTATTAGGTGAAAAAAATTTATTTTTGCTCAACTTACAGTCTGAAACATTCGCTTGAAAAAGGACTACAATACTGCTTCAAATTAAGTAAAACAATGTGCGAAATTGTGACTATTTTGCAGATGTAAAAGCACGTTGCTTAAATTTTTCGTATGGTTGATTTTAGCTCTTATATTACAGCGAAAGAAATATAGATAATATATCTAAATTTTATTTAAAATTGAGAGCAGAAGGATATCTCATTTCGTTCTTGAGTTATTGCATTTTATGTCCGATGGGCGGACTCGCGCGACGCGCCCATTGACGTTCCTGCGCATCGCGAATCACGTGGTCATAATAACCGTCATATCTCATAAACGATTCAGGATATGGAAACGAGGTCTTTTGCAAATGTTGGCACACGATGAGACACATATGTCGTACAGTGAATACTCGAAACTTATTCATTGACTGAAAAATGGAAGTAACTCGTCCACGGCAGTGACCATGCAATGTTGACTGAATCAGAGGAGGATCGTAATAACGGGCAAAGCTTATGTAATTGGGGTAAACACATGAAAGATCGGTAATGAGAATCAGAAAACTTGAAGGTTTCGTGTAAATATCACTGCTTGGAAAGACACTGGAGTAAGCAAAATCGTTTGGGTAGTAAGGAAATTTGGTGATAGGAAACAGAAAGTGGTTGGAGACACGAGCGAGGTGGCGCACTGGTTAACACACTGGACTCGCATTCAGGAGGACGATGGTTCAAATCCGCGTCCGGAGATCCAGATTTAAGTTTCCCGTGACTTCCCTAAATCGCTACAGGCAAATACTGGGATCGTTCATTTGAACAGGCTTGGACGATTTCCTTCCCCATCCTTGACATAATCCGAACTTGTGCTCCGTCTCTAACGGCCTCGACGTCAAAGGGACATTAAACCCATTCTTCCTTCCTTCCTCCTGTTTGGAGGAAATAGGAAATAAAATATTTGTGAGTTAAAGAACTTTTGGAAAAGTGAAAGTTATGTTGACGTCAAAAAAGAACTGTGATAAAAATTTCGGCAAGTGGTATTTATAGAGTGTAGTGTTGTATGACAGCGGATCATGGACAGTGAAAAAGAAAGAGGGAAAACACTTGGATACCTGTGAAATGTCGTTCTGGAGAAAAATGCTAAATGTTAAATTGACTGACAGAATGACGAATGAAGATGTTTCTAAGAACAGGAAAGGAAAAGACACTAGTGTGATTGGTAAGAATGAGGAATACATTTTGATGGGACGTGTACTGCGAAGAAATTTCACATAACAAAGAGCCATTAAAGGGAAGAGCGAAAGAAGAATAAGAAGAAGACTGACTCATAACAGGTGTACCAAAGAAGAAGAAATAAAAAAGCCTGGCATCACTGTTGGTGGGGATTGAAGTTGATAAGGCTCAAGAATGTTTGTGTTAAGTTACCTGATGGCCAGAAGGTGATCATCAGGGCGGTGTAGGTGGTGAGGATGGAGATGAATGTCGCGACGAGGCTCATTTTCAGCGTCAGCACGCCTGCCAGATTGGCCTCTGGACGCTCCGAGGTCGTCTGAAGCGCCAGCAGCCGCAGCTCGCGGTGGGCGGCGCCGCCGATGCGCCTCCCTTCCATCAGCAGCTCCCAGCACAGCCTTTGTGTGCGCCCCGCCTCTACCTCCACACAGTGGGCGGGGACCACCAGTAACAACAGGAAGCTTGTTTGGAAGAATATTCCCAGATGATACTGCCATTTCATGCCATTCAGGTCCATATCTAGGAATAACACTTTTGTAAAACTGAAATACAACATTATGACACTCATTGCCGAAATGGCTACGAAATATAATATTAAGAAACTTGCGTGAGCGGAGGATACCACCGTTGACAGTTCACACAGCCCCATATACACTCTCCTGAGTGATCGCACATGTTCCGACATGCAATAGACACACCCATGGCTGACATCTAGGTCTTTCACTGGCGCAGCCCACCCTGTGGGGTTCACTTGCCTATGGCATGTCGCGCCTAAGTTATCACGCATTTCAAGTATGCAAATATACAAGTGTGAGGTTCTCTGCCTTATCACAAGCTGCAAATTCAAAAATCGTAAAACTGTTAGTATACCTGTTCCATAATTGTACACACAATAAATTCCTGTTACCACTAAGCTCTGATCAGTCTTGGCAGTGATTCCAGCAGCAATCAATATACCACAAACAACAAACAATAAAAGCAGCTGCAGCTTTATGAACATTCCCTCTCTCCTAGTCTCTTTCTTGATGTGGACAGACAGAATTCTGTCACAAGCCGTAATTAGCTCAAGCATATATTCATACTTTTTTTGGTTGAAACAAGCATCAGAGATTACAGGAACTAAATTCAGAACTACGTAACATATATTTCCTATAAGAGTAATACAGTCTATCACAGAAAATATCTTTACCGAACAATAAGATAAGATTGAATAAGTTAATGCAGACACCAGTTGTGCTGAGCAGGCGAGGATAAGCGCCACCAAATCCGATCTGCATCTTCTGAATGACGCCGTCCTCACATCGACAGTAAACGGCATCAGGCCAAACAGCTTGCATACGACGTGGAACGGTTTGCTCCCCAGTAGGAGCTTCCTAGTGATTTCTGTCACTGTGCCGGTGTCCATGTTTACTGACGTCATCTGAAAAAGTAATATATGCTGGTTGTATGTTACAAGTGCCAAAGTATTTATTATTTGCATTGCTGCCAAAAGAAAATCTTTTCCCTCTGTCTATCAAGGTGTGGGTAATGAATATACTTAAAGTGTCAAACCTTTTCATCATATTTGCCAGATCTTCCACTGTGTGTCTGCTTCAAGAATAAATTGTTAACTGTACAACACTGATGGGAATTTACACCCTGGAACTTTCATTTTACGAATCATTAGGAGAGTTATAAGGGAAATAAAGCGTGAACCAAAGTCAGGAAGGGGATTTAACTGTGAATAACATTTTTTATCATTCGTTTCCCTTGATAGTTTACAAGCTAAAGACAAAGCATGCTCAGTCTCTTGCCCTTCCTCTGTCAAAATCTGAAACAAAAGTAAGGGGAAACAATAAATAAAATAAAATTGTTCACAATTTCAAGGCCACTGTAACTTTTGATTCACCCTGTATTTTACATTGGAATGTTCAGCTACTTTTATTGAAGTTTTCATCCTTGATAATTGCTAGCCTCATTGGAAATTGATCAGAAGCAGGGAGTAAATTTGTCAGAAGATAAATATGAGAGAAGGAAGCAGAGTCCAATAAAGCCGTGATTGAAAGTCATCAAGCAATGAACCAACAGAATCAGTAGCTGGGCAGCGTGGCAATACTTAACTAGTACAAGACACTTCAATACACAAAGTATTAGGTTTGTAACGTTACGCATATTTAGGCGAGCTAATCGGCCGCCCAATATTGGCACGAGGTAAGATGAATTTTTGTAAGGCTGAATGCTAGCGGGCCCACATCTCAGGGCACCCCTGGCAGATCCGGCTTCCGGCTAGGCGAACAGTATGAGCGAGTCCAGGAACAAACACTAGCAGCGTAGCCAGAAATGGGGATGTTCCCTAAACTGGGAATTTTGACGGCCGTTACATGTGTGGCCTTCGTGCAGGAGGTGCTCCAAGAAACGGCGGAGTGTTGGACAATCTTAAAGATAGCTAAGTTACAGCTCTCTGACATTCGACAACAACACACATCAAATATTATTAATGCAAATATGAATACATTGTCGATCTCAGAAAAATGAGGGACATCCAGTGACACTACAATATTTCAGTCAACAGTATTTCAAAAACTACAGAAGTTAATATTTCACAGTGAATAAATATTTGCACCATGGACCTCCGAATTAACAACTTTTAATCACTTCATGCAATTTCAACAAACCATATCTGAGATGACAGCATTGAACCAAAGCTACAATCTCTGATAGCTACGTTTCTGTATCTATTTTATTTATTGATTCACAATTTCTTTTGTATCTTTATCCATTATGCAAATGTTTGTCACAACACTGTGTTCTTCACATTTACACAGAGCACAGCATTAAAACGTCACGTTTTGTAGTACTTGTGTATTTATTTAATGAACACTTTACTATTTTGCCAGTAACTTTATTCAAATGTTGACTGCAAGTGGTATTAAAAAATGTGCTAATTTATAAGTGGTCTGTCACAAGTGTTAGCGGACACCACCATTGAAAAGAGAACCAAAAGACACTTCTGTCAAGAAGGCACAAATAACTGTTTAAAGAATACTTAAGAACAATCTGTTGTCATTTATGATGAACAAACTTGCGAAAGAATGCTGGCTTATTTATTTATGAGCCAACATTTATTTACATTTATTGCAAACGATCTGAGTGTAACTGAATGTTTATTACATTTCTTTATTCAGATGGTGTTGTAATATACTAGTTTAGTCCGGGATGAGGTCAACTTTAATGAAATCATGTCTGTAGAGCTTATGGATCATCTCTGGTTGACAGCTGAGTTAATGCGTTGTTCTCCAGCAACGCTTTAGAAAGTTTCTTAATTGCCATCTTCAGGCGAAGATGACAAGTAAGATAGCAAGTAAGAAACTTGTTGAAACGTTGCTGGACAACAACGCATTAACTCGGCTGCCAACCCGAGAAGATTTTATCATCGAGATTCGCCGAGAAAGCCTGCATTCTCATATAGGACATGAATGTCCAAAACGTAGATCATAATATAGGACACCATGATATGGTAGACAAGCAAACGGTTTAATCAGAGATTTGACGTTAGTTAGTACATTATTTTAAAAGAACCTTGCGCGCTGTACAAATCGATATCTGTATTATTAGAGTATTAGTCGTATTATAGTATTCTATTTTATCTTCCCTCCTTTTATCATCCGTCACATTCTTCCATCATATAATTTCTACATCTTTAAGATTGTGACGTCTATATTGTTGACCCACTACTACCCTGAATTCTTTGGTGATAGAGCGCTACACCTGCTAGCATCTGGAGTCACAGTGAAATGTAGTGAGAAATATTATGCAAAGAGCTAAAGTATCTTGGCTTTGTTCTTGTCTACAATAAAGCTCATCGAACTCAAATTTATATTTAGTCGCGTTTTTAAAAGTTTTAATTTGGAACACAGTAGATTACATGTATGTTATCTTGGAAATGATCAGGGCTATATAAGAGTTGGCGAAATACACGTGGACCTTTATTTCCTGTGCTTAAGGACTCTTCTGTTATCGTCGCATGATTAATGTCAAACCAACATCTGGCCGAGCGGCTCTAGGCGCTACAGTCTGGAACCGCGCCACCGCTACAGTCGCAGGTTCGAATCCTGCCTCGGGCATGGATGTGTGTGATGTCCTTAGTTAAGTTTAAGTAGTTCTAAGTTCTAGGGGACTGATGACCTCAGTAGTTAAGTCCCATAGTGGTCAGAGCCATTTTTTGAAACCAACATCGGCCCTTCCATCCACTTTTGCAAATGTTATATTTATTTAGCTAGTATTTGTTCTTTTCATATTTATAGGAGATGTAGCTTGGGGTCTGAGTTATCGATCTGAGCTGGGGACAGATCCTGTTGTTATAAGGTTTATTATTGTTGTTGTGGTCTTCAGTCCAGAGACTGGTTTGATTCAGCTCTCCATGATACTCTGTCCTGTGCAAGCTTCTTCATCTCCCAGTACCTACTGCAACCTACATCCTTCTGAATCTGTTTAGTGTATTCATCTCTTGGTCTCCCTCTACGATTTTTCCCCTCCACGCTGCCCTCCAATGCTAAATTGGTGATCCCTTGATGCCTCAGAATATGCCCTACCAACCGATCCCTTCTTCTAGTCAAGTTGTGCCACAAACTCCTCTTCTCCCCAATTCTCCTCTTCTGTCCAATTCTATTCAATACCTCCTCATTAGTTATGTGATCTACCCATCTAATCTTCAGTATTCTTCTGTAGCAAAGGTTTATTATTAGTTGTTTCGCGAAAGCAATTTTTCTTGACATATTGTAGCCCTTGTCGTAACTAAGTGGGTCTCATTTTTACACTACTGCCCATTAAAATTGCTACACCAAGACGGGTATTCATTGGACAAATATATAATACTAGAACTGACATGTGATTACATTTTCACCCAATTTGGGTGCATAGATCCTGAGAAATCAGTACCCAGAACAACCACCTCTGGCCGTAATAAAAGCCTTGATACGCCTGGGCATTGAGTCAAACAGAGCTTGGATGGCGTGTACAGGTACAGCTGCCCATGCAGCTTCAACATGATACCACAGTTCATCAAGAGTAGTGACTGGCGTACTGTGACGAGCCAGTTGCTCGGCCACCATTGACCAGACGTTTTCAGTTGGTGAGAGATCTGGAGAATGTGCTGGCCAGGGTAGCAGTCGAACATTTTCTGTATCCAGAAAGGCCCGTACAGGACCTGCAACATGCGGCCGTGCATTATCCTGCTGAAATGTAGGGTTTCGCAGGGATCGAATGAAGGGTAGAGCCATGGGTCGTAAAACATCTGAAATGAAACGTCCACTGTTCAAAGTGCCGTCAATGCGGACAAGAGGTGACCGAGACGTGTAACCAATGGCACCCCATACCATCACGTCGTGTGATACGCCAGTATGGCGATGACGAATACACGCTTCCAATGTTCGTTGACCGCAATGTCGCCAAACACGGATGCGACCATCATGATGCTGTAAACAGAACCTGGATTCATCCGAAAAAAATGACGTATTGCCATTCGTGCACCCAGGTTCGTCGATGAGTGCACTATCGCAGGCACTCCTGCCTGTGATGCAGCGTCAAGGCTAACCGCAGCCATGGTCTCCGAGCTGATAGTCCATGCTGCTGCAAACGTCGTCGAACTGTTCGTGCAGATGGTTGTTATCTTGCAAAGGTCCCCATCTGTTGACTCAGGGATCGAGACGTGGCTGCACGATCCGTTACAGCCATGCGGATAAGATGCCTGTCATGTCGACTTCTAGTGATACGAGCCCGTTGGGATCCAGCACGGCGTTCCGTATTACCCTCCTGAGCCCAGCGATTCCATATTCTGCTAGCAGTCATTGGACATCGACCAACGCGAGCAGCAATGTCACGATACGATAAACCGCAATCGCGATAGACTACAATCCGACCTTTATCATAGACGGAAACGTGATGGCGCGCATTTCTCCTCCTTACACACGAGGCATCACAACAACGTGTCACCAGGCAGCGCCGATCAACTGCTGTTTGTGTATGAGAAATCGGTTGGAAAGTTTCCTCATGTCAGCACTTTGTAGGTGTCGCCACCGGCGCCAACCTTGTGTGAATGCTGTGAAAAGTTAATCACTTGCATATCACAGCATCTTCTTCCTGTCGGTTAAATTTCGCGTCTGTAGCACGTCATCTTCGTGGCGTAGCAATTTTAATGGCCAGTAGTATAGATTGGAAGCAATATAATAAAATGTGTCCGTTGAGTGCTTTCCAGTGTCCCACATACTTTCACCGTTCTTCAGCTACTCACCGTGAGCATAGTCACATTATGAGGTAGCACCACACATAGTACACGTGGGTTAAGTCAAGCGCGGTGCAGACAAGTACACAGTTCAGAGCCGTAAGGCATAAAGTCACTTAATAGCGCCACATGAAATTCTTAAAAGAACTGCATGTGCACGAACAGTTTTCAGTATTTCTCTGCGAAACTTATCTCATTCAGTATCTCTGATCACGTTGAAATAAGGTCTTAAAATTATGAACAACTTAGATGTTTTAAGTATAATGCCTTTCGCTAAGTCCGTACTTATTATTTATTTCATTTGTCCAAACAAATGATATCAGTGAAAAACAGTCAATGGTTTCGTCAAGCCCTGGATCAGCGATAAAGTGCTCTACTGTTTGAACAGTTATGAACGACAATCGCCATCCATAGTTCGCTGAAATATGCAGTCAATTTATTGTTACAATTTCAATTGCGAAATGATCATGAATATTTTTTCTGGAACCACTGACAGTCACAATGTTTGCTGCGTTCCTCATTTACAATGTTAGCTTTTAGTGTGAGCAGACACCAGGCGGTGCACACCCAAGAAGAATCCTTCGCCAGCTGGACTAGTTGGCTCCAGATCGCTGCTATCATTTACGTCAACGATATATGTCGCTTGCAATCTGGCAGTTCTGGAGAATTGCAGAAGTGTTAAAGACAGCTATTCTTACTTGTAAGGCCCCAGAGCACCTGTCAATTTGAAGTATCATTAAGGTGATGGGTAAGCTTCTCGGACATGAAACTCAGTGGAGAATCTACAACAGAGGGCTCATTGGTTCTGCGCCGATTTCGCCTGTACATTTCTTGACATTTGCTATGGGGCAGACACCACTAAAGTCTAATCCACGAACTGTGGCGGTTCTCGCATGTCAAGGCACGGACAGGGATGGATTGTTGCAGATTCCAGTCGGCAGTTGCGGTACGCGCAGGCGCATGCTTTAGGCTTGAAGAAAGAGTATATCCAGCAAATTATGTCTCTCGCTTTCTTATGCAGAATTTCTCACCTACCACCACCATCAGTTATGAGAACTCGGCAACAAACGGAATAGAAATTCACTAAATAACCCTCTACTATCACATTTAATGCTCGCATTGGCTGCAGCGTTCGCAGTAGAGCGCTGAGACAACTATTGAACGCTCATTGGCTGTCGGAGAATGAGTCACGTAGATGCGCAGAACAGGCCTAAACACCACGGCCTTCGTTCGTGACTCCAACTATAGTGATTCCAAATTGAAATTTTCACTGTGCAGCTTAGTGTGCGCTGATATGAAATTTCTGCTGCAGTTTAAAATTTTCATTCTAGAAGTATCGCTGGGCTGTGGTTTGGCCGTATCTCCGCAGCATCCTTTCGTCCAAGAGTGCCTAGTCCAGCAAGTTTCGCAGGAGAACTTCTGTGATATGTGGAACATCAGAGACGAGGAATTGGAGGAAGTAAAGCTGTGATGACGCGTCGTGTGTCGTGCTTTGGTAGCTCAGTTGTGTAGAGCACTTACTCGCAAAACACAAAGGTCCCGATTTCGAGTCTCGGTCCGACTACAGTTTTAATCTGCCAGCAAGTTTCGCTACTAGCGTTATTCAAAATCGGTCAGGTGTGCTTTGTGCACCACATTCAGCTGGTCAGATGTACGCTTGTGTAGAATGCAAATGGAATTTTCCTGGTTAGCACGAAGAGACAAGTTATGTTTCAGTTAAAAAGTGAAAGTACGCTACATCTACAGGAACACTAACCAATACACTTGACTGCATTGGTAGCTGCGAAGTCAGCGTGGCTGGATGCCACACAGGGGAGCCTGGGTTCGATCCCCAGCTGTGATGCAGATTTTTCTCCTCTTGGCAAATGAGTGTTGTGTTATCTTCAACAGCGCGTCATTATCAACGTCACGCAAGTCGCCTAAATGGCGTCAACTGAAACGAGCTGCACCTGGCAGCGCAGTCCCCACACGAAAGAGAGAAAGGTGGTGTGTACCTCATAGGCGTTACTTATCCATTGCTTACCTATTCCTCTCGCCAACATGCGAAGAATACAGCAGAATCGTTTTTCAGACTGTCCAGAACACTGATTATTTAAACACGCGGAACAGTATTTCTAGAAACGACGTTCCTGTAAGAACACTCAACACCTTCGTAACAACGTCATACTTCTAACTGCAAATGTGGCATAAGACTGAACTCACACGATCTTCTGAAAATCGTAAAGCCTCTAGCATTATCCCAGAAGAGGTTGCCTGAGTTTCCACGTATGTGATAACCTCTGCACTCAAGTGCCATAATTTTAACAATAAATCCAAGTTTGAATTTTTCCTAATTATTAATATATTGTATTCCTTTCACTTCATATCACTAAGCAACCTACTCCAAAACATGCGAGCGGCGCTAAATTAATTGTGCAATATATTTTCTTTTTCTGAAAGCCGATTGGTTTTATTCAGGATTTTAATACACCGTATTATCCTCCACACTTTTGGCAACAAAACATTATTTTTCGCCGGCCGGTGTGGCCGAGCGGTTCTAGGCGCTACAGTCTGGAACCGCGCGACCGCTACGCTCGCAGGTTCGAATCCTGCCTCGGGCATGGATGTGTGTGATGTCCTTAGGTTAGTTACGTTTAAGTAGATCTAAGTTCCAGGGGACTGATGATCTCAGAGGTTAAGTCCCATAGTGCTCAGAGCCATTATTTTTCAACATTACCGTCTTACTCCACCGCACAAGGAGGGTATGTATTCACGCAAGGTACCACTTTACTGGTCGACGTCGGAACCAACGTCTTCCTACATTAATAACCTCCCCATCATCCATGTCCGCAGCTCGTGGTCGTGCGGTAGGGTTCTCGCTTCCCACACCCGGGTTCGATTCCCGGCGGGGTCAGGGATTTTCTCTGCCTCGTGATGACTGGGTGTTGTGTGATGTCCTTAAGTTAGTTAGGTTTGAGTAGTTCTAAGTTCTAGGGGACTGATGACCATAGATGTTCAGTCCCATAGTGCTCAGAGCCATTCGAACCCATCATCCATGTACTGCCTCCCGCGGAGTGCATCCTTCATTGGGCCAAACACATAGAAAGAAGGAGGTGCGAGATCTGGGATGTATGGTGGATGAGGAAGAACAGTCAAATGAAGTATTGTGAGCTCGTCTTGTGTGCGTAGAGAAGGAGAAGTTCGTTTTTGTGGCGACGAACACGCTGAAGTCATTTCTTCAGTTTCCTGGGGGGTAACAAAATACACTTCAGACTTGATCGTTACACCATGAGGGAGGACATAAAACAGAAGATCGTCGACATGACTTTACCGGCTGAAGGTCCGGCTTTGAACTTTGTCTTCGCAGAAGAGATGGTGTGGCACCACTCCACGGACTGGCGTTTTGTTTCTGGTTCGAAGTGATGCACTCATGCTTCATCGCCTTTGACGATGTTCGACAAAATATTGTAACGATCAGCCTCGTAACGCGCAGGCAGTTCCGCACAGACGGTCCTTCGATGCTCTTTATGTTCTTCCGTTGGGTGGCGAGGAACCCATCGGTCACACACATTTGAGTACCCCAACCGGTAGGTGAGCGTGTCAGCAGTACCAACAAAGACGTCCCATCGTGCAGCGAAGGTGTGATTGGGATCCGTCATTCACTTGGAATGGAAGTATCCGCATGCTCCAACATTGCAGGAATCACAATTGTGTGCAGCCGCCCGACACGCGGGAGGTCATAGAAGTTCGCGCGATCTTGTTGCAATAATGACTCACTGTGTTTTTGTTCACTGCTGGTATCCGTAGATGTTTTGCAAGCAGCTACGAGTATGAATAAATGCAATGCTCTGATTTTCCACCAAAAGAAACTCAATAACAGCTTTCTGCTTGGACCGCACATCCGCTACAGACGCCATTTTCAAGGTTATATATAGCGCAGCCACCTATTGCAATTTCATGAAACTATAGAGGCCGAAGAGAGACCATTCCGAAATATCGTACGACAAATTTCACTTTTTTTTCAACTGAAGTTCGCCAAGAAACAAAACTGTGATGCATTTCTTATTGAACGCCCCTCACATAATAAGCATAAGAGTCCAACCTCATACCACTCTTACGTCCCAGTATTGCAGACACCCCTCTGTCCTGCAAATATGCACGCCAAAGTCACATGGAAGACACGCAAATTGCTATGAAAGTCAAGTAAAAATGAATATTCCTTCGCGATGCTTCTCAAAAAATAATTTTGTATTGACTCACACAAATATAATAGACTGATAGCGAATATCTTCACAATTTGTATGTCATTAGGAAGACACAGTGTTACACGACCTAACAGCTGAGTACGTTAAATCGTCCGCTTCTGGGAAACGGGCGAGGCTTGCCAGCCTCAGACAGAATCTGCCCAGCGGGTTAACAAAGAGGGTCAGTGCGTGGGCCAGCCTGAATGTGGTTTTAGGCGGTTTCCCACATCCGACTAGGTGAAAACCTGGCTGGTACCCTCAGCGTGCAACGACACGATCCTAAATCATTTCGAAAACGTTCTCACACTTGCACGTGAGAAAATACTCGACACAGACAGTTAGGGTACACAATTTCCGTCGTGGGGTTATGTGGTGCCAAGGGGAAAAGCGTCTGGCCACCCGTTACCATCAACACTACCAAATCCGTAATAACAGACCAACCCCTTTGAAACACGGATTAAGCCCAGGAAGAGGAAAAACAAGTAGAAAAAGAGGAACTAGAGAAAGACATAGTATTGCAACAAAAGCTTACTATAATTTCTGGATAGGTGTAGTTAGCACGGTGCACAAAACCACCTCGGTGTGTGGAGGGCTAGGGAGAAGAGAGTTGTTAACTAATCAAGCGAATGGCTTTTGAGAATATTAGCTGAATGATCAATATCTTTGCAGACGGGCACTGTACTTACGATATGAAGCCTAGAATTAACTCTCCAGAGTTAAATTTCCTCTCCCCTTAGTAATTAACGAATGAGCCTCATGGCCATCGATAACAAACGTAAACGTCCTGTCGATAGTCAAAGCATCACTGTATAAACAGTAGTCAACAGACGCCCGGACGGCAATGCTTGACACGGATGCAGTAGTTCTGTATCCAGTATTTCGTCAGGAAATATGTGAAAGAGTGCTTGGCCGCTGACCACTACAGTGTTGAGCAACCTAAACCCAAACAATAACAACTAAAAATCGGTGATTGCAGATCATAAGCTCTAAGCTATACATCAATTTCTTTCCTTAACTTCCAAAACCCACCATATGTTCTCAAGCAGTGACATCTTATGAATAACGGGTGTGTACCAGTTTCAGAACAAAGACTCCACTGTTCTCCTTAAGTGAACAAACCGGTCGTTTGCGATAACCTAATTTAATGACCCTTTTATAAAGAAACTGTTCACTTGGGTGCATGTATTATTTATTTGTATCACGTGTAATGGTCAATAGCTGTCATGATCATTACCATAATTTATGGACGAGATGACCACCTAGTGGCTTCAGGTTTACCCAAGTGTTGAATGATTTTATCTAGGTGATAACTGTCATTTTTATGTGATGGTAGTTTATGACCCAAAAATGACACCTGTCACCGTCCCACTGTGCTATAATTGGTCATCCCCCTCCACATCACCACTGCCCGCACTGATCCTTAGCATCCCCGAGATTGTCATTCTTAATGTGAATCTCACTGGAGCAGCAGCGGCAGTAGCAGTAAATTCAGATGATGTTGCAGATTTCCACCATAGCAAAGCACGCAGATATACTGGCTTTGTTTTCACGTTTGTTCAGCTCCCACACTGTTTTCTGCGATACACGACGTTATTTATGGTTTCGTGGGTATTTTTGAGGAAGATGCAGTTTTTCATTGCTGTTTTCTTATTCCTCTGCACTTTTCTACAAGATATATGTAAATATGGGTTTAACTGAAATTCCCCCCCTCCCTCTCCCCTCTTTTTAAGAAGATACACATAAATATATGTTTCGTGACTAATTTTACCGATTTTTTGAGACAACACACATAAATATGGGTTTTGCTGCTATTTTATCGATTTTTTGAAAACACATGTAAAAATATACGGCTTTAAATTTTGAATAACACCGCCAACACATGACACGGTTTACTGTTTTTAGGCGAGTCGTTAGAATTTTATCGATTATCCCTCAACGTCCCAAAAACACCTAACTATTCAGCAAGATCGACTTAAATACGGAACTTTGTATGTGTAGCAACTAACACCATTGTGAATACTCTACGAGCCTATCAACAATGACACTATTTACAGTTATTAAAATTTTTTTTCGATTTCCACCGCAAATAGCCACTTTCTTCAGGAAGACACACAATAACGTGAAAAATGCAGCAGGCGTATGTTTCGCTCAAAGTAAATTTATCTCTCCGCGCTTTTAAAGTATGACGTAACTATCAGCTCCCATAACAATATATGATTATACCAGATTTGTAAAAAAGAACTGCTGTAACACTTCTGCAGAGGGAGCTATACATTCTACTCGCGAAGTCTGCAATGACCCAATGGAGTCTTATGTTTCTGTGACCACCGACCGCATCTAACCATCACTCACAGATCGCATTTTACTACTTCGCTTTAACTACTTCCTTCCTTTCCCCTACGTATTCGAGCAGACTGAATGGGCTAGCTGCGTCCTATCCTGAGAGCTTGCACACGTTTCCAGAGGTACGTGACGTCATTTGTTTCATTAAAACTCACGTTCATTTATTGTCTGGCCATTCTAGTATAATTTTTTCCCGTCTTTCCGGCCGAATAATAATCGATGAATGTTTCAACATTCCAATTCCGGCAGATGGCACTGCCCTCATTTTAAGTTTCGCTATCGGAGCGATAAAATACACAATTTGCCACTTCTATTAGTCGAGAAGCATGTCTGTTTTTCATCTGCAGTTAGAACTATTCGAAAATAGCTCCTGGAAAAAAAAGGCCTTTCCGTTAGTCAGAATTTTTGGGCTGCATAGTAGTCCCATAATCTGATCCGTTGGATTTTTATATTTAGTCTGCCTACAAAGATATCAGTCTATCAATTTAATGGTTGACAAAACTCACAGAAGAATGTACACTACCACCCAGTCATCTCACGCACTCACGAAGACTCTTAACACTATTTACTGTACAGCGCAGTGATCAGACGATTGGTAATAACTGACGAAGTAACGCTATTATCTTCCATAACTGAGCACTCGGAACAAAATGTTAAATTATAAGTAAACTCTGTGTTGGTAATGTTCAACATTTTCTTCCACAGGTCATCGAGAAGAACCTTCGTCTATTTAGCTTGATGTTACAGACTGTGTCAGGCTATTTGTTCATCGTCATTTATTACATAATTATTTAACCGTGTTATTCCATACTTTGATAGTGTAATTTTAATTGGAGGTGGGAACCACCGACCAGCTCTAATAACAAGAGCTAATCCTTCGTGAATAACACCGCTTTTCCCCTCATACTCGTGTCTTTTAAAGCGCCTCAAGTTAAAAACTTCAACCATGGATATATAGATGTCCAACGGAGCAGTAATATCGTCTTTCTTTTTTTTTTGTCCTATCCTATTTATAGAAAGAAAAGAAAAAGACAGAACTTCTGCTGCTGAATGTCTCTCGGTAAAAACCTCCCTTATTTTCTCACTGCAGTCACTTCATGAAACATATGTGGGAGGGAGCAATATGTATCCTCACAGTATTTAGAAGAAGCTGTAAAATGATCACCTCGCTCCTCCCTTTTTCCAGAGTAGCGTTTGCCCTCCTACATTCTCTTGAATCTTCCAGTCTCCGAAGTAAGCCTTTTGCATCCACATGCTTTTCAAGAGTGAGGTTGGCTCTAGCTATCCCAGCCAAGTCACAGACCTCTGTTAATTGTCTCGAAATCCCATCACGTTGTGACAGCACTATTACATTAGTCGTAAGTATGTCCAACCCTCAACCGTCACCGGATATGTAGAGAACTATTACAACGAGAAAAATACCACACTAACACGCAGGGGAAAATTCACCAACTTGGGGATTCATACCTCCGGATATTTTACTATCGGTAGTGTTTCCAGTGATTTGTAGTCAATGGCATAATAGGACAGTAGCAGGTCACTTAAATTATTTTACATACAATACTTACATTTATCTGCATTCAGCTCCAACGCCCACCTGTCCTTAATCATCTGCAAATCATTATAGCCTACCGCTGTCACCACCCTGCTATACGCAAGAGCCGACATCTAAACACATATTTCACAAATCACTTTACAGCCCAAGGCGTAGGTTATGTCGAAGCACTGTTATCGATTGTTTTGTGTCTGTTCCACTCACATTGTCTGTGTGCCTCTATATATTCCTTAATCCGCCCTACGGTAACTTCGCCAGATATAGATTTTTTTAATGACCAAGGGAGCCTTACTGCTGCCCCTTTGCTATATGATGCCTCATCAAAAGAATTTAAAGGGGTAATCCGCGCAGTTCATCAATATCAAATGATTGTCTACCAATATGTCCCTCTAAGTGTCCTAATCGCCTTTGTTATATTACTATGATCACTACGCTATAAAAACAATAGCAAAGGGTGTCAAAGTCTTATTTGAATCCACAGCGTTTCGCGAGAAATAAGTCTTTTTTTCAGTTGGGATACACCGAGATAATTCGATTTTAACAGCGTCGCTATGCTTCCAGCACATTGTATTAACTGAATCATTTCTACTGATGCAGCTGGTTCACACGATCAAGCACAATTCAGAATTACTGTAACTGCAGGGAAAAGACTTTGGGATTAATCACAGTGTTGTTCACCAACCCCCCACCCGTTATTCGGAAATGGGCTGAACATGAAATATTATTCCAATTAGACCAATGGACATTGTGCGTACTAAAGGTGGTACAATTTCTTTTTTTTTTTGTTATTCGAAACCAACCCACCAGTATTTACAAGTCTATGCGAGATTTATTGTTAGTTAGCTGACATGCAGAGGGGATTTACAGTTGCTCGCCTGCCACATGCAAGTCGACCTGTCAGTTCTTAGTGCTTCGGTTACTTCCCTTAAGATTACAGCAAATGATTCTGAGTCTTATATACACATTCTACTTCAGCTCGCTCCATATGCTTACTGCTAGGCAGTTTACTGCAGTTAATGCTTCCGATACCGTGTACGGAATTTTTACTCATTTTAATGTGTCATAGATTTAGTTACGTCCACGTTAGCTACCAGCCCGACAACAGGTATTCCCACCTGCTTCTAGTCAACTCCATCCCCTCCAAACATCCTAAGTCTAAAACAAATATGCCACGCCACAGTGAACGATCCTCCCTCGGGCATGGCTGTCTGTGTTTTTCCTTAGGATAATTTAAGTTAAGTAGTGTGTAAGCTTATGGACTGATGACCTTAGCAGTTAAGTCCCATAAGATTTCACACACATTTGAACAATTTTTTATCATTTCCCACAGTCAGGAGCAGGACGCATATACGCAGAAATTAATATGGATGCAGTGGAAATATTGGAAGTCTGTCTATAGCACAACTTGTTGAGGCTGAAATGGACCATCAGTTTCTACTATTACAATGGCCTTCTATAGATCAGCGCTAGCTTCTGGATCCGGATAAAAAGCGAGATTCTTTTTCACAGAATGGAATTGTACAACCACCTAACGCAGGCAGGATATTATCCCGCTAAAAAGATTTCCGCTCTTAAGCTCTAATTTATAAATATGGAATTCGACTGCTTGAGTTTGATCCTATCTAAATGCTAGCGATACGGGAGTACATTTTAAAAATCAGCATGGAGTGTATATGGTGTAGAAGCCTGTAGTTTTAATGGAACATTTGTTGATGGTCGGATGGAATACTACAGTCCGCATCACTGTACTTAAATGTCCCGGACAGACGTTTGAAAACTGTGTTACAGACATCTGAATCCATTGCTTCACAGGACAGCTGGGTATTTCATCGTAACGAAATTACATTTCAAAATGAGGAGTCTATATATATTTATATGGCACAGAAGACTGTAGTTTAATGGAACATTTGTTAACGGGCGAGGGCGTACCACACACAGCGTCACTTTACTAAAGGGCACTGACGGACGGTTAGAAACTACGGACAGTATGTCGCAAATAATTTTTTTGTATATGCTTTGAATTCCACATTTATTGCATCCAAAACCTTTTGGAGTAAGTACACCATCTTGTATTGAACTTCCGTTGACCTCAGAATGACTGAGTGACCGAAATCACAAGCACCACAAGTCAATCTCAACGACGCCACTACCATAATCAAGACAATACCACATATCTACTCTCGCTCCACTATAGCACTTACCCGTTCCTGCATCCAGATATGGTTATGGTACTTGGACGCTTTAGAAATAAGCTCTCCAATGGCCCTCGACCTGTTAATTTTATCGTATTAAAACCAAACACAATGAGTATTGAAGCACTAACATTGCTGCTGTCGAAGACAGGAATGTCGCGACAGATTTTACCATAATTAGCCGTCAACTGTACCACGATATACTCGTATGACAGTTTGTCGCACAGGTTCTCCTACTCCGTTTGAACGAGCCCCTCTTTCGTACCTCACCATACATTTTCAATTTCCACTCCAACTCGAGGCCATTGTCAGCTGATATCTTGACATTAACATGCATAACCCGTTTGTGGTTAGATGATTCGTACTGGGGAACAGCAACGTCGGTTCAACAGCTCAGCACCACCTAGTCGATGTCTATCAATTATCTGAGTCCACATCTGTTCGTGTTACATGGGTGATCTGCGAAGCAAAGGAATCATTTGTTTCCTGCTAGGATTGTACAGGTTAGCACACTCCAATTTAGAACGTAAATGGAAAAAAAATCTCTATAATGGGTGACGTATCTCTCCCAGAAGCGTAATGGTGGATTATGGTATGTACGGTTTAGTGTTGGCAAAAAAGCCAACATTGTTTTTCTAGAGGAGGCCGAAATGCACGCGTTTAATTACACGTTGACTGGCGTGAGGTCTGGAACAGGACAATATCTTGAGAATTGCAAATAAAGTACGTATTTGATATAATACTTAACTTTAATCCACAATTGTAGAACATCTCTCGTTACGGTACATGCTTCATAATATTAATTATCAACTGCTATGGCGCCTTGCTAGGTCGTAGCAAATGTAGCTGAAGGCTATGCTAACTATCGTCTCGGCAAATGAGAGCGTATTTGTCAGTGAACCATTGCCATGAACGTCGGCTGTACAACTGGGGCGAGTGCTAGTACGTCTCTCTAGACCTGCCGTGTGGTGGCGCTCGGTCTGCTATCACTGACAGTGGCGACACGCGGGTCCGACGTATACTAATGGACCGCGGCCGATTTAAAGGCTACCACCTAGTAAGTGTGGTGTCTGGCGGTGACACCACATACGGAACTATATAGACAATCATTTTTTTACTTGATCAGTGCGTGAGAGTGGGATACAAAGTAATCGATAATGTTGTTGTTGTTGTTGTTGTTGCAGTCTTCTGTCCGAAGATTGATTTGATGCAGCTCTCCATCCTGCGCTATCCTGTGCAAGCCTCCTCATCTCCAAGTAACTACTGTAACCCACATCCATCTGAATCTGCTTGTTGTATTCAACTCTTGGTCTCCCTCTACGATTTTTACTGTCCACTCTTCCCTTCAGTACTAAATTGGTGATCTTTTAATACCTCAGAATGTGTTCTACAAACCGATCCCTTCTTCTAGTCAGGTTGTACCACAAATTTCTCTTCTACCCAATTCTATTCAGTACCTGCTCATTAGTTACGTGATCTACCCAACTAATGTTCAGCATTCATCTGTAGCAACACATTTCAAAACTTCTATTCTCTTCTTGTCTAAACTGTTTATCGTCCATGTTTCACTTCACTACACTCCATATAAATATTATCAGAAAGAATTTTCTCACTCTTAAATCTATACTCGATGTTAACAAATTTCTCTTCTTCAGAAACGCTTTTCTTGCCATTGCCCGTTTGCATTTTGTATCCTTCCTATTTCGCCCATTATCAGCTATTTTGCTTCCCCAATAACAAGGCTCATCTACTACTTTAAGTGTGTCATTTCCTAATCTGATTCCCTCAGCATTACTTTATCTAATTAGACTACATTCCATTATCCTAGTTTTTCTTTTGTTCATTTTCATCTTATATCCTCCTTTCAAGGCACGGTCTATTCGGTTCAGCTGCTCTTGCAAGTCCTTTGCTGTATCTGTCAGAATTACACTGTCATCGGCAAATCTCAATGTTTTTATTTTTTCTTCTTGGCCTTTAATTCCTACTCCAAATTTTTCATTACGTCCAGCCGAAGCGGGCCTAACACTTTTGCACCCCGTGTTCGAAATTCGATTATTACTTTTATTTTTATTTTTGTTTTTCATTTACGAGTATCTACCCATGTTCGGAGAAGATTACTAAGCGAATGGTTCACAATGTACACTGAAATAACGTTTTCCTTATTTGTCTACTAACTGCATGTCTGAGTCGCCTCATTCTCTGAGCATCCGTACCATTCTGATTGTATAGATCCATTAACGATAGTTACAATATAACTGCTGCTGATGCTTTGCTTCCGGCCGCAGGTTCGAATCCTGTCTCGGGCATGGATGTGTGTGACGTCCTTAGGGTAGTTAGGTTTAATTAGTTCTAAGTTCTAGGCGACTGATGACCTCAGAAGTGCTCAGAGCCATTTGAACCATTTTTGATGCTTTGCTAAGAGACGTGAAAAGTGCATTTTAGATGACAATTTATATTTTCAGTACACCTCGATTTTTGAGTTTGACCATAGTAAATTCTCGACAGTGTCACACTAACGGGCCCTTCCAGCTATCAAATTATTCGTATGAGAATTACCTAAGCGAAATTGCTAGAACACTCAACTGCTTTGTGTAGTACTCCGTTTTGGGGTGTATATGACTCGGAAAGCGACGTTAATCTGATTTTCAGTCCATCTTCTGTCGACGTACTGAATGCTGACTGAATGAACCGACAACTATGTGGCCTCACACGTGAACTCTGTAAAGTGCTGTCTCTGCTGTGAGTCAGTGCTGAGTGGACACGTGTGCACAGATGTAGAAACGTTCACTGCAGTAAGGGGGCGGGGGTTGGAATCCTCCATCGTTACATGCCTCCATATCAATCATAATGAGTAAGGTAACACATAGTCATTCACAAGAAAAAAATTGATGTCCGCAAATCCATCCGGTAGTTATGCATGAAAGGAAAGAGACTCCTGGGTTTATTATGTTTGTGATCAGGGCTGCAGTTTGAAGCTGGTATCATATTATGCTTCACAATCCTTAAATGTTTATTTTCTTACTTCATACCGAAGTAAGTACTGTGAAACGAGAGAAGGAAATGAATCATATGCATCTCAGGAAAACTATTTACTTGTGTACTACTATCGACTGTAGAAAAACTCTTTAGTTCTTTGTGTGTGTTATGCGTAAATTTTGATCTCATCTAATCTTACTTTGCCAGTAAATTTTCTTCCTTCAGGGGTAAGAAGAGACTCATAAATCACTGGTTAATAATCTAACGCTAACGACATAATAATTGTTCCACATGAAGGAGGTTGGAAGATAATGGACGTTGATGATGAAGAGCTGCTATAAACCAACGCTTGACTGATTACGAGAACAGCGACTGCATGGGTTTTAGGGAAGTGTGTACTTCTTGTAGCCAACCCATCCACCATAATTGCGCAGGGTTTCTCCAAGGCGTCTTGGAACAACTGATTTAATCAATTGACCTGACAGTGTTTCGCAATGGTTTATTTCCTACCTCCCAGAGGTCGCTTGCATTTCTAGATCCAAATGCCAATGACCTCGATACCTCTCCCTACATGTTCTCAACAGGGCTGTGGTCTGGTGATCATGGCATGAAAGCCATTACTTTTACTCTGTATTGGCCGTGAAACCATTCCTGATCGGCTCTGCTTTGATGGATGGTCCTCTGTTCCTGTAAATAAATAGATATCATCTATTTATATTTGAAGAACATATTTGTAATTTACACACTGTATTAATGCTTTTTTTTAAATATTGTCTAAGCGTTCAGGTCCAGACATGGCTGAGAAGTCTATTGTAAGTTAAACATTCAGATTATGAGCGTACATTACCATAATCCATTATCATTATATGACGAGAATCTTAGCCTGACAGCAAGATAGGGAGAATGGCTAAATCAGATCAAAGGATGTGGTATCGAACTGGCAAAATGATCAGCAGATCTGTTACTCACGGATTTTGAGGAGTCTTCGGTAAGTCGTTGAGGTACCTGTGCTCAATACTAAAGTAGCGGCGTTTCATCCAACGGCCTCTAGTCGTATTGTCTGCATCAGTAACGGATCTCTGTGTTAAGCGAGTGAGAAAGGCGCAGGGACTATAGTTCGAGGTTATCAAGCGGACGGTACAGGTTCAAATCCCGTCTGCGTGATATTTTTACAGTGTAATCGTATAGAATATCATTAAATAGAATATGTCGTGCTAAATTATAAAAAATTGTCAATTTAGACACAGTAATTTCATTAATAAAACAATCATTACAGCAAACTTTCTTCAACTGTGTAGTCTGTTTGTTACGAAATGGATTACAGAATATTGTTACTCACTTTCGCTTACTGTGCTAGAACAGAATTACTGATGATATTTGTCGTAGAAGCTAGTGAAACGCAGACTGGTAGAGTATCACGCACATTAATGAAAGCTACTGCCTTCCAGGCACACGGATTTTTAAGAAGGGATAAATTCCAAAAACTTTTATTGCTGCGGTCAATTTCGATGTGAACCACGCATATTTGATCATTACTGTAAAAGCAGCCGCACTAAAATGATGCAGAGTTGAAGGATGTATTTTTATGGAACCTTCTCTCAAAACAATTTCTGTGCTAGTCTTTAGCAACTTGATGCACTTTGAATTTTTTTCGTGAGTGCTAGCTCAGAACAGATCCCTATTCAACATACTCAACATTTATCAAAATTTCTGGTTTACACGTCTAGTGGTCTCCTTGTGGGAGATGGAAATCACTGGATAGTTTGAACTGCTTAGTTTTCGCCAATACTGCGCAAATAAATCCCATCGATGGAGTAACAGGCAGCAACCGCACAAGGGAAATTGAAGAATATGACTTGTGCCAGCATTGTGAAAACTCTCACACGCTATGTTTATGTGATGGTAATACTAGAATGAACATTAACTATCTGGCTTAGAGGTGAAAATATACATCGAATCACATTAGTGGACGTCGTGATAACAATAATAATAATAATATCATAATAATGAGTTCTAGGGGACTTATGACCACAGCAGTTGAGTCCCATAGTGCTCAGAGCCATTTGAACCATTTGAACCAATAATGGAGAGATTATTAGAAAAACGTGGGTGCAATACAAACTACAGTTGACTGGAAAATGGTTAGTAATGAGGAGATGTACAAAATTATAGAGAAAATACTGGCAAAGCGAGGATTAATCTTTGTTGAACGTATCTACAAAATGAATGCGAAAGAGGCTAAAGAAACAAATATTCTTTTACTTCTGGAAGAATAAATCAACAGTAGAATGGCTTAAGAAGCAAGCAAAGAACTAGAAAGAAACAACATCAAAGAATCGGAACTAATAGTAATAAATCATTTTAAGAATAAAATATTGAATTTAGAAGCCTTTCAAAGCAGAAGAAATAAGAAATTGGGAACAACATAGACAGAAGAAGAAAAAGACACCATGGGAGAAAATGACGAAATACTTGAAAAATAGGAAACAACAAAAACGAAGAGGAACTGAGGTTGTTATGTTTGCCCAGTAATCCCGCATTCTCTGGCTATGTTTCCCCTTTCTCTCCTTCGTCCAAAGGGCGCCGGTCTTTTTACTGGGTGATCTGTCCTGAAACCTCTTTTCTTTTAGTATCCTTCTGAGAAGTACTCCGTTTCTAATGTCACTTTCAGTTATGTTCAGTTCCTGGATGTCTTTCTTGGCTTCTGTCAGCTATGGTGTCACCATCTTCCTGCTCTTCCAGTAGTTGAGAAACCGGCTGGTTAGTCTTGTTTGGTCCATCCTTGTGATAAGTACGTAGAAAGGGAGACGTCTCTTCCTGGCTATATTTGTGATTTTTTCGGTATCATTGTATAGCTCCTGGTTTGATTGTCTTCTGTACTCACGATCTGTTTTTACCGGTCCCAGAATTTTTCTCAGGATCTTCCTCTCCTGAATCTCTAGTTTATCTGTCAAGCCTTTCCTGTTCGTATTCAAGCATTCTGAGGCATACAGGGCTTCAGGGCGGATAACTATTTGGTAATGCTTTAGTTTGAAATTGTGAGATTGGCATTTGTTGTTACAGATGTTTGTGGTTAATCGATATGCTTCATTATATTCTCCTGAATATTAACGTAGGCTTCTGCGTTGAAAACACCCTCAATGTGCTGCAGGAACCCTGCTCCTCGAGCCGAGATATAGCTCCAAATTGCAACAGAATAGCGTCCACTTCTTTGTCATACCACGAGATATGTTGCACTAAATAGCTTTCCTCGCGGACTGCACACCCAGTAATATCAAAACCGTTTGATGTTAATAAATCCATTCACAAATTCAACAAAAGCATTTATACACCAATAGCACCATCATAGAAGTGTAACTATAAAAAAAAGAAAACCTATTCTATAAAGAGCGCCGCATAGTGGAACAAGGTAAAGCGTGTTTTACAGAAAATGCTTACGTATGTGATACTATACACAGTCAATTTATTGATATCTCATCTGAACTGGGAAATTACTCACGAAAGAAATGAGTCTGCTCCAGTCGAAGGAAATGTATTCTTCCGCAAAAGTCGTGCGGTTGATCTCCTGATACGCAATCAAGCGTTCCTTCATAGCAATTCTTCCGCACAAAAGTTGATTATCCTTCGACCTCACAGTACTTGCACTGCCAGGAAACTCAGAAATGTCTCTCCTAGGCGCCGTCAACCGAGAAATGGATTGGTGCATATGTTGTTGAGCAGCCGTCTGTCACCTCTCTCTGTGTACAGACGGGGTCGTCCACTCGCAGTTTACATCTGGTATGGCCGGTGGCGACATACTTCTCTCCACCAACGCTCCGCCGTCACTTTTGGGGCGCCGCATCTCTCACCTGCCTGGGATGGGTATTATCACCCATACTCGATCAGTGCGAAGACTCGAACTCTCGTCTCGTGATTCGAGTGAGCTACCATGATGGCTGAAACCTATGTGCGGTTTTTCTTCCTTCATTGTTATTTCGTACCCCTACCCATGTGAGCAGGGGCGGGCTGGCAGCGGCACAGTTCGCCGCTCTTCAGCCAAGAGACTGTGTAAAATAAAACGCTGCATACATGAAAGATAAGGATAATAGATCAGGATAAAAGATGGAGTTTACACATGAGAAGGGGAAGCACTGGGATTTAAAATAGGGATAATTTCATGGTGCATCTTTACTTAAAATCCACGTATAATTAAAATGACACTCGACGAAAATATAGCATATAAAAATTGGCGGCACGAAGAGCACAATAAAAAACGGCATTTACACTAATGAGATCCCCATGGGATGACGGCACTGAGCACACGCCGCACTTATGTTACATTCAAGGCGAGCACCAAAACATGACAAAGTAACTGGGTTAAAATTGGAAGGAGGTACCAAGGGAGGGGGTGGGAGGATTAGAGAGGAGGGAGAGAAGAAAGAGAGAAGGGTGGTCGGCGGACGAGGAGGGGCAGGAAGGGGTGGAAAGGGGAGAGCCGGTAGCATACCAAAGGGTGGGACTGGGGAGGGGGGAGGGAGCGACCCAGCAGGTAGTGCAAGGACTGGAATAGGTGAAGTGAGGACAGCGGGGGGGGGGGGGGGGGGGAGAGAGGGGGGAATAGGAAAGAGGAAATAGCAAAGGGGGAGGGGAACCTGCATATAGTGCGCGTTTAGGGCTCCTGTGGCATTAGATGTGTAATATATTTAGCAAAGACAGTGCGCTCTGGATACAGTGACTTGCGACAAGTGCAGTGATAAGCAGCGACCAATGTGTTTATGTTGACTGACCAATGGAAACTCCAGCACATGGCAAGATACAAACAGGAAGACATCGTCTTGGCACTGAACGAAGTGTGCCGACATCACTAGCTGCACATTCTTTGTGTAACTAAAGTGAGACTCTGTTTCCAGATCCGATGGAGCAAATCGAACCAGTATCATGCCATTAGTCATCAGAATGTGAACCAGTGATTGACGGCCCTCTGCTTACCCTTATAGGAAGAGAAATAACTCACAAAGTATGATGAAGAGACATCAAAATTTACGCAATACGCTGAAAAGGAACTAAACAGTGATCCGCCAATCGATAGTAGTAAACTAGTAAACAGCTCTTCTGAGAAGCGTATGATTCATTTCCTTCTCTCATATCACAGTACTTGTTTCAGTATGATGTGAGAAAATAAACATATCAGGGTTGTGAACCATAATATGATACCAGATACAAATATCAGTCCCGATCAAAAATATTATAAAACAGAGGAGTCCCTTTCCTTTCATGAATAACGACCGTTCACAAACTTTTGTTTATGGATTCGCGGACATCGAGTTTTTCTTGTGAATGAGCCATGTCTCATTATAGTATGGGAACATGTAACAATGAAGAATACCGCTCTTCCCCTGCCCCCTCCCCTTTACTGTAGTGAAAATCTTTATGCATGTATGCATTCAGGCACAATTTAGTAAGTCGACAAAAGATGGCCTGAAAATCAACTTAACGTCGCTTTCCGAGTCATATACATCCCAAAGTGTAGTATTACTCAAAGCAGTCTGGTGTTCCAGCAATTACACGTACATAATTCCCGTAGGAATAATTTGATGGCTGAAAGGGCCCATTAGTGTGAAACTGTCGGGCTTTATCAAGGCCAAACTCAAAATATAAATTCTCATGTATAAGGCCCTTTTCACGTTTCTTGGCAAAGCGACAGCAGCAGTTCTATTGTTACCATCGCTAATAGAATCAGAATGGTACGGGTGCCTAGAGAATCAGGCGACGTCAGCTATCCACCTGCTTTGTATGACATTAATGCTGATGCACTTAATCTAAATCTGACTACTTACGTAAAGATAGCGTGGCGTTGTCCTATCTTCTTATGATCAGCAGCTCTTATGAGGTTCTGCCTGTATCATCATGATCCACAACCTGTGCACTGCTGAATGACAATGAACACCTTCGCTTCTATAGGGCCTCACGGTTCCGTCAAGAACGAGCACAGAATGGAAATAACGTTTGAAGGGAAACTCCCGTCAATCTGCTCAATCCAGTACCCGTAGCACCTATCGCGTTAATACTAAGTAGACACAGAATTATTTCTTATGGTAATTACATTAATTTTCCAGACAAATACTTAGGCAAATTACCGTCTGCTACGCAACTGAAATGACAGTCATTACACAGGTTCCACACGTAACAGTTAGTTAAGTAATCAGTTTGCTGCAGCAAGTATTTGACATGTTTAGCCGCATTACAAGACAATGACTAACGGAAGAATGTCGTTAAAGTCCCATTCCATGAAATGTCTGAGAAACAGTTATACAAAAAATGGGATCTGAGAAGTATTTGGCAACCCAGTGATAGTTGAGAGTGTTTCAGGCCCAGAGATTAATTACTGTAGTTCATTAGGTATTTGTTTGGAATTTTGATGTCTGAATTACTTGTCCGTAATTAATGCTTTCGCCTAGCCTACAGGATGGTCATTTGAAAGAGGAAATTACAAGCCTCTCATAATTTACTGTATGGAGAACATCCTTTTTTCTAAATTCATGCCGGCCGCGGTGGTCTCGCGGTTCTAGGTGCGCAGTCCGGAACTGTGCGACTGCTACGGTCGCAGGTTCGAATCCTGCCTCGGGCATGGATGTGTGTGATGTCCTTAGGTTAGTTAGGTTTAAGTAGTTCTAAGTTCTAGGGGACTGATGACCACAGCAGTTGAGTCCCATAGCGCTCAGAGCCATTTGAACCATCTAAATTCATTGCTGGCAAGTTGGCTAGTTTCAATATCGCGACTGTGTGGAATAATTATGACCAAATCAGTGCTTGATTAAGCAGTGCGGTAGTGTAATGTCGTAAACCACCCATCCAGAGTGCCGCGGATAGAGATGACGTATGGGTTGCCAAAAATGCAAGTGAAGAATTGATTTAACAAAAAGTGTGTCACACGGTATCGCACCACAGCAATTGAGGAATCACTATAACAAGCCCACACAGGCCGCGATTTCAATCACGGCAAACAAGACACAGCTCAATGTCAACAGAAGTGCCTTCTGGCAATGTATTTATCGCCACTCGCTGTCACCGCTTCCCCTCAAATACTCCAATGGTAACTCCAGCGGCGAACAGCGAATAAATGTTCACATTCTCGATGGTATCTCACTAGCTGCATACTGCTGCAACTGTAGCGATACATTCAGATCACCCCTCAAATCTATGTTTGGAGCCAGACGTTTTTCCTCTTCCTCTATTTTAACTGAAAACGACCGCAACGAATTCATCTAAAGGAATCATATGAAAAATTTGAGTTCGTAATAGTCAGATGAATGATGGAGTTCGCCACACTTTGCCAGTTACTACCATTATTTTTGCTATCAGTCATAAGCGCATTTATGACACCAAGAAGCCTGTACGGTAGGTATGAAACTGCATCAAATGTCAAATTTCAAGATACATCCACGGTAGCTGTTGTGATTGGGTGGGGAAGGAGTAGGGGGTGAATTATGGTGTGGTAGACTGTAACAATTGTTCATAGCTTTCAAAACGAGGTAACAGTCTATTTGCAAAAGAATGTAAAGTAAAAAAAAAGATGTTGGCATAAAGACGCGAGACTGTGGCATTTTACTATGATTACCTGGTATATTACAGGTCTCTGTTATGTATGGGGTACCAGGGTGTGGATCCTACACATCCACTGCTGAGGAACTCTCATGAGCAGAAAATAAGTCTGAGCTAGAATGCGACGTAGAGGTAGTTTAGCGTCATGAATCAGCAGAGTATAGATAGTTTCTGCAAGTACTAGAAGTGTAAGCCCCTCTGTGCCTTCGTATTGCACGTTGATAATTCTCAGGGGACTAATATGGCAGGATAGAGGTGTCATTTGTATATGACACCACCAGGGATTCAGTTAATAACACAGTGCACTGACTGTGAAGCACTGCATAGAAAATTAGCACAAGGCTCAGTATGGTGAACGTATTGTTATCTCAGTATCTCTCTGTCTTAAGCATAATGGAAGTTGAAAAGCTCTTCAACGTGGGTGCTTTTCGCTTTTACTGACAAAACATCACTAGTGGTTATACAGTAATCATTACAAGTAGATACTTAACATTCTTCCAGTATTTATAGCCTCAATGATAGTTTTGCTTTAGGAAGATTTATTCCAGACATTATTCTCTGCATTTTTTGTTCCTTATTCCTTGTACTGATGAAAACTGCTCCTTCTTTCACGTTACCAGCAGCTCGAATCGAACTAACACTGCACATATTCGCTGGCGTCATTTTTTACACAGTTTTTGAGCCCGCTTTTCAGCTAATTCTTGGTTTGGGGCATAACAGTATTCGTAGCTTACGAAGTCTCTTTCGGATGTTCACGTTTTGCAATGAAAGCTCTGTCACTTAATTTGTGTTCTTCCGTTTCGGGGACGGTACCAACGACTTAAGAGAAACATTTTCGTTTTCAAAGGCTGTAACCATCAAAAGACGTGTTACTTTCTCACAATGTATTCAGTATAACCACTTGAGACTCTCCAGACATGTGAATTGCGTTTGGTGAATTTGTTTTTCATTTTTCAATATGCTTACGATAGAAAAACAGAAATAATTGTGGTAGTTACTCATTTATGATCTTTACGCAGCAGTTGTAACATCTGAGTATTATTAGTAATTACCCTCATACGCCGTGTCTTTCAGACACAAGAGGTGCTCACTTTCCCGCAAGGCTTCACACCGCGTGGTGGAACGATTTCGTCCTGCTCGTAATATAACAAACTCTGCAAGAAGGTTGAAAATGGTTGGCAACGGTGTGACTACCCAGTTACTTCCTGGATTACATATAAGTTTGCTTACTAGTTCACTTCATATTTCCTTGTCAGTTTGATTGAATAGTCTGCGTTATTTTGCTTAAAGGTGTGACATCGGCGTATAACTTTATGCTTTTGAGTCTGGGTAGGTTATTCCAGGTGGAGAATGCAATAAACCTTGCGTTTTACGTTGTAGTTTGTAAGTTCAACCCACCACTGGTGCAGTAAGGAAGAACGCATGTCAGCAGCACCTTATTGGCACAGCAGTAATGTGTTTGCCTGTGGAACAACGGTTGCCTTGGTGCACGGTTCCAGTCTTGCGGGAGACCAGATTTTTTTTGCTGTCTCGCAACATAGCTACCGGCAAAGCAGACAGATCAAAAATCAATAAATAAATTGTAACTATGAATTGCCAAATTTTCATACTGTTAAAGTTTGACATAAGAAAGCAAATATACACAGACCGTATCGAAGTCCAGAATGTGTAACATCTTATTCATTCGTCCTGTTGTAGGCACGCTCGTGTTACAGTTCTTTCCGTTTTATTACGATAGGCTTACGTAAGTAAGCTGAATGAAATTTCGTAGTCGTCAGTAAACACCAGCTACGATAGACTCGGCCTTGAAGAGGGTTTCATAGTGTATAACATCCTTACTGGGCCACCGGCTGCAAAATATTATGATCACACTGCCCTTTGCTCGATGAGACTTCTTGTCTTACGGCTCAGACAGGAATTTCCCCTTAAGAACTTAATATAAAGACATCATAACTAGACACTAGTAACAATACTGGATATGAAGTCTCAATCAGCAAAACGATGACGTTCAAGCTAAAATGCGTTAATAGTCCCCCCTTCAATTTTTGTTGCTTTCATTTGAGCCTGTTGTACTCCTACACCGGCTTCTCAACCTTGTCTACAGAATTAAAATGCCGCACTACGGTTAAATGGTCGCGGTTCATCACCTATGTTAGTTATCGAGACTTCCTGAGTGTAGAAAAGGGACCATGACGGAACGAACGGCGTTTCTCGAAACAGTAAAATTGTTTACCGACGTTTTTTGTCCAAAATTACTGGTTCAATATAAAGTGTAAGTGTTCCAAGATGCCTTGCTGTCTTCACACCTCTGTTAAACCCAGAACACACAACATGTTGCAAATATTAGACTTTTTTTCCCCTTGCGACTCTTTTTTGCAAACCCTTGAATAACGTTCATTAGAGTCGAGCATGAAAAATCCAATATGTAACTGCAAGATGAGAGGACTTCAAATTAGAAAATGACATTCGATAACACAATCATAACGCCGCGTTCGCATGGTCGTACGATGCATGACGAAATGTGGGAGTGCGGTGTGGTCGGCAGCCGTCTGCCAGGGCCCTCTGTAGTCCAGGGGATTCCCGAGCGTCAACTTGGTCTTGGCACAGCCGCGACCTATGTGGCAAAATGTTGTGGAGATTTCTGATATTACAAGTGGTTTAGAAAGTGAAGGGAATTATTCTAACTCCCTCAGACTGACGACCGAAATGCGATTTAAAAAATATGGAATGTTGTAGATACGCTCTCGCGACTTTGAGGTAACAATGCGCGATGTTTATGACTAGACCATAAGGCCGGTATTACACTATCAAATATCTTTGTCAAATATCTTTTTCAAAAATCTTTGTCAAAGATATTTGATGGTGTAACAGTGAACTATGTCAAATGTCGTCCAATATTTGATCAAATCTAGGGCCTCGCTTTAAATTTGATCAAAGAAGTCGCTTGTCTTCTGTTCACTGCAATGTGACATGTTACCGTCATGGAGCGCTAGCATCGCTGCGGCGTTTTTTCGTCTGTAGTGTTTTTGTATACATTGCTGGTAAATACAATTGGTGTGTGCCGACAACTATAAAATTAATGGAGATATATGAAGCTGATGAGGCGCTTTACAACGTGAGGCGCCCTGAATACAAAAATAGATTAAGAAGATTGGAGACCTGACCTGACCTAACGTATCCTAACCCTCTCCTGTAGCAAGGAATCAGAGTGTTACAGTGAACCTGCGTTCTGCAGATGTACCAGTTCTTAAGTGAATATTGTGTTATGTGATATGAGGATACACTTCACTTAGCACATACAAAAATGTATGCTCATCCATCCTTAAGTAATTGATGTACGACTTGACGTCTTCCACTATAAGCTCACGTAACAAGTTTTGTTGAATGCTTTTATCGTGTCGTCGTAAAACCCACGGCTTCACCCAGGTATATTTCCTTTCTTTTTCCCGCTTCTCATCCGCATGTGCACACAGTGCAATTGTGCTACATGCAACTGCTGCAGTTAATAACAAGTTGTTGTTGTCAGCCATCTTGAACTTTGACGAAAAATATGATGACAGTGCAATAAAAATGGCTCTGAGCACTATACGACGTAACATCTATGGTCATCAGTCCCCTAGAACTTAGAACTACTTAAATCTAACTAACCTAAGGACATCACACAACACCCAGCCATCACGAGGCAGAGAAAATCCCTGACCCCGCCGGGAATTGAACCCGGGAATCCGGGCGTGGGTAGCGAGAACGCCACCGCACGACCACGAGATGCGGGCGACAGTGTAATACCCCTCTAGCGCTACGTCAGAGATCTTTGTCAAATATATTTGACGGAATATTTGATCACATCTTTGATCAAATCTTTGACAAAGAGATTTGATAGTGTAATACCGGCCTAAGCAAGCCTTGCGGTCTCTCGAGAGCAGAATAAGACTTCCTTCAGACACTTCCGCATTCTAGAGTGTTGCCAGTTAATGCATATCCCTGGACTTAGAATTCTGGTGGGTGATCGACTTTATTGGCCACCTTAAGTGAACGATTCGCATTTAGCCTCTGCGGCAGCTGACCGGCAATCATTTTTTTTTTTTTGTCTGACACTATATATGAGCGGCTTATCAGTGCAGCACTCTGTGTCGCCATGCACAGCCCACACTCAGTCGTTTTGAGACTCCAAATGGTCGATTTCAACTTGTCCACCTCAACCTGGTTGATCCTGCTCCCGAGTCTGAAGCCTATCCGTATCACTGACAGCGTAATGTGCTGGGTGGGAGCAATTCCCTTCAAGTAAATTACAACAAAGATGACAGCAAGAGCATTTGTCGACACATAGATATCACCTTTCGGCTGTTCGATCTCTATAACCACTGACCATGGACGACAGTTTAAACGGTCCTATTTAACTAACTATGCAACCTCTTTGGTGTACGACGTTACTCCAAAATGCCTTACCAACCACAAAGCAATGGCTAAATGGAACGATGACACTGTAAACCTAAAGCCCCTCTTATGTGTCATGGTGGTCATTGGATGGGAGAATTACCTTGGATGGTATTACTGTACGCATTGCTCACAAACAAGATCTCTGTGCCTCTATGGCGAACCACCTGCTACGCCCACAGACTTCGTGCTACGAGAACCACTGGTGGAGGCCTCAGAAGTCCCTGCTCTTGTCACAAGACTCAAACAAAACATCACACAGCTCAGGATACCGCCTCCAAAGCCACATAGGTATCCGAAAATCTTCGTGCATAAGGCACCAGTGGACTGTCACTACGTCGTGCTCCGAGATGACACTATCCGACCTTCCTACAGCCACCATACACTGGCGCTAACAGAGTTATCTGATGAAGCACTAGCATTTCCGACATACAGCTAACCACTGAGGTGGTTAACCACTTAAAAACAGCTTGGTTTTTATGTGACATCACCCATGCTGGCGACATACAAACCACATCATTCACATGGTTCCTCTGCTCCCTTCACAACCCAATGACACATCGCCCAGCTTGAACAACAACAACAGCTTCATGTTCCAACAAGATGCGCAGCACTTTCAGCTGCGTGGCATTCAGGTCAAACCAGTCGATGATTCCCTCATGACTGAGGGGCGGCATAAGTAACATCAAATCGATAACGGATTTATCACCCTACATTTCGCTCGCAGTGACAAAATCCTGTGCACTGTGGAAAAAGCCTAATTCACATCACGACTATCACCTGAGGAATTCCTCACTATCACTGCTCCCAGGGCATCACGGTGCCCTGCAAGTGATCCTGCAGGTCCTGACGCCACTGCCCCCGCCACTTCGACACACCCACGCTCAAGCCCCACACTGTCGACAATCATCATCAGTCATTCTCGTTATGGCCGACCCATTGGATTCCATATGTATGTCGTGGATTGGGATCAATGTCATCGCGTCCTCCATGTTCAACGAGAAACGGTCCAACTGTGTCCTGCTTTGGAGCCAGCTTGAGTGCAATTGGTCATGTGCACAGGCGTGAAGGTGATCGCTACAGTGACGCTCCCTGGCTATCTCCACCCCCAATGCTCCACATTCCCAGTGGGAAGAGGAGCGAGGAGGGGACCTCTGTGGGGACTCCAACAGCGCCTGCTACATAGAGTACATTCTCTGACTAGCGTCAGCATCTGGTGTGAAATATCTAAGGACCTATGATTTGGTCTGCTTTATGCCTGCTGTTTTATATGTCCCACCTCGATTACAGAATAAAGTGCATATTACATGTAACTCTGTCGTTACTACACGTTACCCTTATCCAGTCCCAGAGTAAAATCAATATTCATCGAAATATAAGTGAAAATCGGTATTAAGATGAATATTACAGACTGATGAAATATGTCATCCCATATGATTCGTGAATATGCTGGGAATTATAGAAAAGGCAAGTCACATGAAAGCTCGCATCGAAAATAATCCGAAAACCCTAAAACGACCACTGCCTAGCGGATGCGAGAACTGTGGCAGGTTCGAAAGGGAAATGAAAAAAACTGCGCAAACCGATTATGTGGCTGACCCGTCGACATACAGCGGCCGGAACCAGTCGAAACTTGTGAACTATTTGTTCTGTAACCATTATACTACGCTGTGGACCACTGTATTAAACTGATTGATAATTAAATTGCATGTTAATACGAAAGGGTTGTTACGATTTTATCTCGACATTTTTATGAAAAATCTGCGGCACAGTCATGAACTTTGCATATAAAATTATTTTTTTTACTTGGTGTTATTCTGGTAGGATTATAAAGTGTTTAATTTTAACACTGTGTGTGCAATTGACACACTTGGTGCTGCATATATGTATGATATGGTCTGAAATCTTCTATTGTAGAAAGGGCAATAATGAGAGCATTTCACCTACGTAGTCATACTATTATCTCCATCTACACATACACCTACAAGAGCACAACGAAACTTATAATTAACCGCCTGGCAAAGGGTTCATCGATGCACCTTCAAGCATATATCTCTACCGTTCCGTTCGCCTGCTTAGCTGGGTGGTAACGTGTTTGCCTCCCGTGCAACAGGCCCGCGTTCGATTCCCGGTCAAGTCGGAAATTTTCACCACTAGTGGGCTGGGTCTTGAGTTGTCCTCATCATCATTTCCTCCTCATCACCTCGGCGCAAGTTGCCCAGTGTGGCGTCCAGGCGTCCACTGAAATTAAACTTGCACTTGGCGGCCGAACTTCCGAGAATGGGGCCTCCCAGTAAACAATGCAATGCTCTGATTCCATTTTTTTCTACCGTTCCACTCTCTAGCGGCGGCCGAGAAAAACGATCATTTAAATCTTTCTGTGCGATCTCTCTCTATATCGGTAGTCGCCAAAGCAATATTTTCGAAATCGGAGCAGAAAGCTGTTGGTTGAAATTTCACGAGAAGATCCTGCGGCAACGAAAGACGCCTTTGTTTTAATGATTGCCACCACATTTCACAGATTACGTGATTTATCGTGTAATCGAAATTACCGGATTTCTTCTAGTACTCAAATTGACGCCTTCCCAATTTTCATTATTTAGAGTCATTTACTACTTTTCGCACCATACAGATATCTGTGTTATCGCGGGTGTCTGTGTTGTTTCTAAGTACGATGCAACATTAAATTGGGCATGCGCATGTGGGAAGAAACACTCCATCGTACTTCTGAACTACACAGGCACTGCACTATCGGCACCGGGCAAGCAAACTTTCAGTTAAAAGTGTCTCCCCTGTGCAATATTATACATAATAGACGTACGAGTGCAGACAGATTATATACACATTGTTGGCAACGATTGAAAAATTGGAACTAGCCATGAAGCGTCTACATTTAATGTAGACATATATCTTGTCTAAATCATTTTGCATTTGGTTTTGACCATCTGATGACTTTACAAGACAGTAAATGATTGCATCATCTGTAAACAATCTAAGAGGGCTACTCAGATTCTCTCCTATGTGGTTTATGTAGATAAAGAACAGTAAAGGGAGTACAACGCTTCCTTCGGGAGCGCCAGATATTACACTACTGGCCATTAAAATTGCTACACCACAAAGATGACGTGCTACAGACGCGAAATTTAACCGACAGGAAGAAGATGCTGTAATATGAAAATGATTAGCTTTTCAGAGCATTCACACAAAGTTGGCGCCGGTGGCGACACCTACAACGTGCTGACATGAGGAAAGTTTCCAACCGATTTCTCATACACAAACAGCTATTGACCGGCGTTGCCTGGTGGAACGTTGTTGTGATGCCTCGTATAAGGAGGAAAAATGCGTACCATCACGTTTCCGACTATGATAAAGGTCGGATTGTACCCTATCGCGATTGCGGTTTATCGTATCGCGACATTGCTGCTCGCGTTAGTCGAGGTCCAATGACTGTTAGCAAAATATGGAATCGGTGGGTTCAGGAGGGTAACACGGAACACCGTGCTGGATCCCAATGGCCTCGTATCACTAGCAGTCGAGATGACAGGCATCTTATCCGCATAGGTGTAACGGATCGTGCAGCCACGTCTTGATCCCTGAGTCAACAGATGGGGGCGTTTGTAAGACAACAACCATCTGCACGAACAGTTCGACGACGTTTGCAGCAGCATGGACTAATAGCTCGGAGACCATGGCTGCGGTTACCCTTGACGCTGCATCACAGACAGGAGCGCCTGCAATGGTGTACTCAACGACGAACCTGGGTGCACGAATGGCAAAACGTCATTTTTTCGTACGAATCCAGGTTCTGCTTACAGCATCATGTTGGTCGCATCCGTGTTTGGCGACATCGCGGAGAACGCACATTGAAAGCGTGTATTCGTCATCGCTATACTGGCGTATCACCCGGCGTGATGCCATTGGTTACACGTCTCGGTCACCTCTTGTTCGCATTGACGGCACTTTGAACAGTGGACGTTACATTTCAGATGTGTTACGACCCGTGGCTCTACCCTTCATTCGATCCCGGCGAAACCCTACATTTCAGCAGGAAAATGCACAACCGCATGTTGCAGGTCCTGTACGGGCCTTTCTGGATACAGAAAAAGTTCGACTGCTGCCCTGGCCAGCACATTCTCCAGATCTCTCACCAACTGAAAACTTCTGGTCATTGGTGGCCGAGCAACTGGCTTGTCACAATACGCCAGTCACTACTCTAGATGAACTGTGGTATCGTGTTGAAGCTGCATGGGCAGCTGTACCTGTACATGCCATCTAAGCTCTGTTTGACTCAATGCCCAGGCGTATGAAGGCCGTTATTAAGGCCAGAGGTGGTTGTTCTGGGTACTGATTTCTCAGGATCTATGCACCCAGATTGCGTGAAAATGTAATCACGTGTCGTTCCAGTATAATATATTTGTCCAATGAATACCCGTTTATCATCTGCATTTCTCCTTGGTGTAGCAATTTTAATGGCCAGCCCGTTGAATTTCCATTACGACGAACTGTGACCTTTGTGACAGGAACTCCCAAATCCAGTCACAAGTGCGACGACATTCTGTAGGCGTGCAATTTGATTAGCAGTCTCCTTTGAGAAACGGTGTCAAAAGCCATTTGGAAATAAAACAATATGAAGTCAGTTTGACATTCCCCGTCGGTAACACTCGTTATGTCACGAGAATAAAGAATTAGTTGTGTTTCACAAGAACGGTAGTTTCTAAATTCCTGCTGACTATTTCTCAATAAATTGTTTTCTTCGAGGTAATTGATAATGTTGGGACACAGTAAAAGTTCCAAAATCCTACTACAAATCGACGTTGTTGATATGCGTGTGTAATTCAGCATATTACCCCTACGATTGTTGCAATTATTATTATTGTTGGTGGTGTTGTTGTTATCTTCATTATTATTGAATGTACGTTTTCAATACACGGAGTAAGCACCATGTTGTGCCTTCCTAAAATAATGTCAGAATGGCACTCCATCTGTTCACCGCAGCATTATTCTATAAAATTCTTTCTGTATTTGTGCCGTGTCACATTTGAGTAGAAACATGAACTTTCGAACCTGAAGACCGACTTCAGTCTCAGGAAATGAATGAAAGCCATAACTGATGTGTGGCTCTTGTTCAGCAGTGTTCTGCTTTACTGTAAGTGTAGTCACGTCAAGTGAGGGAGGTGTTCAGCCGCGTAAATGCAGGTAACCAGCAATGGAGCAAATACAGCCCTCTCCGTGGGGCCAGAAATATGAAGCAATACAGGAAAAGAGACTGACAAAACATCACCTCTTCCCTCTGAGATTAAGACACTAATTTTTCCTATTTGTGAGCATCTCATCTCTAGCGCTCATCCGGAGGCTCCAAACATTAGATCAGCATTCGCAGTGCGTGCGACGTGACGCAGTGCTCAACACACTGGGCCCTCATTCGGACGTATGGCGGTTCAACGTGCCTAAATTGCTTAATGCAGATGCCAGGGTAGTTCCTTTAAGAACAATGTGGCCAATTTCCTTCTCCACCCTTCCCAAATATGCCTCAAAAGGCCTCGTAGTCCAAAGGACATTGAACCGTTACCTTCCTTCTTTCTTTCTTCCTACTCTCGCCAGTAACGGTAGGCTAAATCCTAGTCACACTACAGAGAAAGTACACCCAAAGCATTCCCGTTTTGCAGAACGTCTTCATGAGAGACAGAATGTCTGCTCGGCAAATATGGCATTATTAGGCCAGTGCTATGCCCACTGTCATAAAAACAGCTCATGCTATTTTCAGTGGCAACACTCTTTGGTTTGATAGTACCTGGAATATACAAAGCGTCATTCGAATATAGTGAGACACGGGGTACACAGTCCGGATAACGTGATACTGCTGCACTGAAAATACGAATAACTGAGAATAAAGTTATAAACATCGAAAAATCAGCGATAGTGGATTACAGCCTTACAAAAAGGTTTAAGGTTAGCATACCTTGTTCAATGTTCAGTCTGACTGGGATCCTATATTAAAAGAAGGAGCAACAGTTCACAGGTGCACATGCAGTGGAGACAGTATCTACAATAATAATGGAGAGTGGGGACGAGTACTCGCGGTAACGAAAAGGTAAAATTTAAGGAAGATGTTGAAAAATGTCAGCCAACTAGTTCCAAACTAAGGTTTATTTGCCCTTGGCCTAGGTTTCGGTATTCCCAAAAATATTTTCTTCAGAAGAGGTGGGCCTTGTTACATCACATGGTGGTACATTAGAATAGCTGAAGCCGAGCGCCTCTTGTCATATTTTTTGAAATATCGTAACCTATGTCAAGGGATAATAAACCTCTGTTTTGTAACTGGTTAGCAAATTTTTTTTTCATCCTCTTCAGATTTACACCGTTGCTGATTCGCAGCCATGTTTAAGATTTTAAAATTCAAGGACTGAATATAAGTTGAAAGCGGTGGCGTTGAGAAAGTCCCTGTTCCCTTCCTCTCCATAATTCGAATCTCAGTCCTGATTCCCTGCATTTGCGCCCGTCAATCATGCCCCCAGGCCACGTAACGATAAAGACGGAACTAATCTTCGAAACGTAGAACTTCAATTCAGATGTGACACGTTTCAACGCAAGAGAATTGTATACGGATTCGAAAGGTTCCGCGTCTGTCAATAATGTTATGTTGTATTTCATGTACTGTGGATGAGCTGTAGATCAGATTCCCACATTTCGAGTTATTTTGCATGAAGACGTTCGAGAAAGCGATCTCTGAGAGTAACAGACCCATAAATCTGCACCGTAAATTTAGATGGCTGCAAATAATTCTCCTGAAGACCTTAAAAGGCGTGGTGTAGACTGGAAGGGTAAAGGAACTCTTCACAAGGCAATAGTGGTAATTACGATTGGTGATGACGAAGAACAGGAGACAGGTATTCGAAGAAGTGTTAGATAAGGCTGTTGTTTGTTACCAACGCTTCTCAACATTCACGCTGAGAAACATGGCAAAAAGCAAGAGCTGTCATAGTAGGTGGAGAAATGACAGAAAGAGATGACCCATTCGAGCTAGCAGGCGTGCTGTTTGCATTCCGTGCCGAGGCGGCTTAAATTATGCCTGTACTGCCGAAGTGAAATACTTATTATTCGGTTTACCGACAACTTTTTGCACATTTTGCAGTCTGATATCTTCATTCGATGAAGAGCTAAATTTCTTTTCGTTGTCCTTCACACTTACTGCGCTGCATCAAATTAAGTGAAACATCGCACTAAATATTAAAGATTTAGCAAAGGTAGAAATATATTGCGAAATTTTTTACGTGTGGTTGATTTTAGCAGATATATTGCAATAAAGGAAATGTAGGTAAAACATCAAAGTTTTATTTGAAGTTGGGAGCAGAACGATATCCGATTTCATTTTCGAGTTATGGAATTTATATCCGACGGAAAGTCGGGCGCAGTGCGCTCAGTTCTATCCATGCTCACTTCTCGGCTCTTATGAAATACGGTTTTTAATAACACTATTAGGTGAAAAAAATTGATTTTTGCTCAGCTTACAGTCTGATATCTTCGCTTGATAAAAGACTGAATTTCTTTCCGTTATATGCCATAGTTACTGTACTGCTTCAAATTCAGTAAAACATTGTGCGAAATTGTGAAGATCTCCCAGACGTAAAAACACATTGCGTAAATTTTTCGTATGGTTGATTTTAGCTCATACACTGCAGCAAAAGAAATATAGACAATATATCTAAATTTTATTTAAAATTGAGAGCAAAAGGATACCTCACTTCGTTCTTGAGTTGTTGGATTTTATGTCCGATGGACGGTCCCGCGCAGCGCGGCCATAGACGTTCTTGCGCATCGCGAATCACGTGGTCGTAACAACCACCCGCAAGACTGTAGGGAAACACAAGGGGTACGCCACAGCAGGACGTGTATACACGCCCACAGCTGCCAAAGGGTTTCCGTTCAGCTGACCAAGCAGTGTTGACTGAATCAGAGGAGGATCGTAACAACGGGCAAAACTTACGAAACTTGGATGAACACATGGAAGGTCAGTAATGAGAATCAGCAAACATGAAGGTTTCGTGTAAATATCACTGGTTGCAGAGATGCTGGAGTAAGCAAAATCGTTTAGGTACTCAGGAAATTTGGTGATAGGAATCAGAAGCTGTTTGGAGGATCGAGCGAGCTGGCGCACTGGTTAGCACACTGGACTCGTATTCGGGAGGACGATGGTTCAAATCTGCGTCCGAACATCCAGATTTAGGTTTTCCTTGACTTCCCTATATCGCTCCAGGCAGATACCGGGATCGTTCTTTTGTACTGGCATGGACGACTTCCTTCCCCATCCTTGACACAATCCGAGCTTGTGCTCCGTCGCTAATGGCCTCGATGTTGACATGAGGTTAAACGAATTGTTCATGCTTTCCTCCTGTTTGGAGGAAATAAGAATATTTGTGAATTGAAGAGATTTGAAAAAGCGAAAATTATGTTGTCTCCAGAAAAGAACTGTGATAAAATTAAGAAAGATATTCGGCAAGTGTTATTTATAGAGTGTAGGGTTGCATCGCATCGGACGATGGACAGTGAAAAAGAAAGATGAAAAACACTTCGATACCTGTGAACTGTCGTCGTGGAGAAAAATGCTAAATGTTAAATGGCTGACAGAATGACGAACGAGGAGGTGTTTCTAAGAACACAAAAGGAAAAACCACTAGTGGGATTGGTAAGATTGAGCAGTACATTTTGATGGGACGTGTACTGCGATGAAATCTCACATAACAAAGAGTCCCCGAAGGGAAGAGTAGGGAAGAGCTAAAGAAGAAGAAGAAATAAATAAAATTGCTTTCATTGACGTTGGGGTCTGAAGTTGATGACGCATAAGAATATTTGGGTTAAGTTACCTGAAGGCCAGAAGGTGACCATCAAGGCGGTGTAGGTGGTGAGGATGGAGATGAATGTCGCGACGAGGCTCATTTTCAGCGACAGCACACCTGCTACAGTGACCTGGGGCCGCTCCGAGGTCGTCTGCAGCACCAGCAGGCGCAGCTCGCGGTGGGCGGCGCCGCCCATGCGCCTCCCTTCCATCAGCAGCTCCCAGCACAGCCTATGTGTGCGCCCCGCCTCCGTCTCTACACAGTGGACGGGGAGTACCAGTAACAATAGGGAGATGATGTGTAAGACTAATCCCATATGATACTGCCGTTTCATGCCATTGAGGTCTACACCAAGAAATAACACTTTTGTAAAACTGAAATATAACATTATGGCACTAATCGCTGACATCACTACGAAATATACTATCAAGAAACTTGCGTGAGTGGAGAATACCACCGCTGACAGTTCACACAGCCCCATGTACACTCTCCTGAGTGATCGCACATGGTCTGACATGCAACAGGCACCCCCGTGGCTGTCATTTAAGTCTTTCCCTGACGCAACTCGTCCAGAGGAATACACCCGCCTACGGCACGTAGCGCGGAAGTTGTCTCGCATTTCAAGTGTGCAAATATTCAGATGTGAGATTCTCTGCCTTATTACCAGCTGTAAGTTCAAAAATCGTACAACAGTTAGGAAACTTGCACCATAATTATACATACAAAAGATTCCTGATAACCTGAAGCGCTGCTCAGCCTTAGCAGTGATTCCAGCAACGAGCATTACACAGTACGTCAAAAGAAATAAGAGCAGCTGCAGCTTTATGAACATTCCCTCTCTACCAGTCTCTTTCTTCATGTAGACTGACAGAATTCTGTCACAAGCTGTAATTAGCTCAAGCATATTTTCATACTTTTTTCTATTGAAGCAAGCATCAGAGATTACAGGAACTAAACACAGAACTGTGTAACATATATGTCCTGTAAGAGTAATACAGTCTATCACAGAAAATATCTTTACCGAACGATAAGATAAGAATGAATAAGTTAATGCAGACACCAGTTGTGCTGAGCAGGCGAGGATAAGCATCACCAAATCCGATCTGCATCTTCTGAATGACGCCGTCCTCACATCGACAGTAAACGGCATCAGGCCAAACAGCTTGCATACGACGTGGAACGGTTTGCTCCCCAATAGGAGCTTTCTAGTGATTTCTGTCACTGTGGCGGTGTCCATGTTTACTGACGTCATCTGAAAAAGTAATATATGCTGTTTGTATGTTAAAAGCGCCAAAGTATTTTTTATTTGCGTTGCTATCAAAACAAAATCCGGGCTCTCTGGCTGTCAAGCCATGGGTAATGGGTAAACTTAAAGTGTCTAACCCTTTCATCGTACTTGCCAGTTCTTCCACTGTGTGTCTGCTTCAAGAACAAATTGTTAATTACACCACACTGGAGGGCATATATACGCCGGAACAATCATTCTAAGACAGCAAAACGAAAACTGAAATTTTAAATTTAGCATTTGAGAAATCTTTCACGCAGGAGGATCGTACAAACATACCGCCGTTTGAGTCTCGTACAGATTCCCGTATGGAGGACAGAGTGATAGACATCCCTGGGGTTGTGAGGCAGCTGAATGGGTTGAAAATAAATAAATCGCCAGGTCCTGATGGGATTCCAATTCGGTTTTAAAGAGAGTACTCTACTGCATTTGTTCCTTACTTAGCTTGCATTTATCGCGAATCTCTTGCCCAACGTAAAGAAAGTCCCGAGCGACTGGAAAAAAGCGCAGGTGACGCCTGTATACAAGAAGGGCAGAAGGACGGATCCTCAAAATTACAGACTAATATCCTTAACATCGGTTCGTTGCAGGATTCTCGAACATATTCTCAGTTCGAATATAATGAATTTCCTTGAGACAGAGAAGTTGCTGTCCATGCATCAGCGCGGCTTTAGAAAGCATCGCTCCTGCGAAACGCAACTCGCCCTTTTTCACATGATATCCTGCGAACCATTGATGAAGGGTATCAGACGGATGCCATATTCCTTGACTTCCGGAAAGCGTTTGACTCGGTGCCCCACTGCAGACTCCTAACTAAGGTACGACCATATTGGATTGGTTCCCAAATAAGTGAGTGGCTCGAAGACTTCTTAAGTAATAGAACCCAGTGCCTTGTCCTCGATGGTGAGTATTCATCGAAGGTGAGGGTATCATCTGGAGTGCCCCAGGGAAGTGTGGTAGGTCCGCTGTTGTTTTCTATCTACATAAATGATCTTTTGGATAGGGCGGATAGCAATGTGCGGCTGTTTGCTGATGATGCTGTAGTGTACGGGAAGGTGTCGTCGTAGAGTGACTGTAGGAGGATACAAGATGACTTGGACAGGATTTGTGATTGGTGTAAAGAATGGAAGCTAACTCTAAATATAGATAAATGTAAATTAATGCAGATGAGTAGGAAAAAGAATCCCGTAATGTTTGAATACTCCATTAGTAGTGTAGCGCTTGACACAGTCACGTCGATTAAGTATTTGGGCGTAACATTGCAGAGCGATATGAAGTGGAACAAGCATGTAATGGCAGTTGTGGGGAAGGCGGATAGTCGTCTTCGGTTCATTGGTAGAATTTTTGGAAGATGTGTTTCATCTGTAAAGGAGACCGCTTATAAAACACTAATACGACCTATTCTTGGGTACTGCTCGAGCGTTTGGGATCCCTATCAGGTCGGATTGAGGGAGGACATAGAAGCAATTCAGAGGCGGGCTGCTAGATTTGTTACTGGTAGGTTTGATCATCACGCGAATGTTACGGAAATGCTTCAGGAACTCGGGTAGGAGTCTCTAGAGGAAAGGAGGCGTTCTTTTCGTGAATCGCTACTGAGGAAATTTAAGAACCAGCATTTGAGGCTGACTGCAGTACAATTTTACTGCCACCAAATTTCGCGGAAAGACCACAAAGATAAGATAAGAGAGATTAGGGCTCGTACAGAGGCATATAGGCAGTCATTTTTCCCTCGTTCTGTTTGGGAGTGGAACAGGGAGAGAAGATGCTAGTTGTGGTACGAGGTACCCTCCGCCACGCACCGTATGGTGGATTGCGGAGTACGTATGTAGATGTAGATGCAGATTCTACAGATCATTAGAAGAATCACAAGGGAAATGAAAGGTGAACCGAAAGCCGCGATGGATTTATAACTATGAATAACTTTTTTTTGTTTATCATTAGTTTCCCTTGGTATTTCACACACTTAAAGAAAAAACATGCTCAATTTCTCGTCTTTCCTATGTCGGAATCTGAAACAAATGCAACGCCTGTATTTTATATTGTAATGTTCAAGTAATCTGATTGACACTTTCATCCTTGATAATTGCTAGCCGGATTACAAGGTGATCAAAAACAGGCAGTAAGTTTGTGAGAAGATAAATATCAGAGAAGGAAGCAGAGTCAGTAGAGCAATGATTGAAAGTCATCAAACACTGAACCAGCAGCATCAGTAGCTGGGCAGCGTCGCAAGACTTAACTAGCGCATGACACTTCAACACACACTCGTATTAGTTTTGTAAAATTACGCGGATTGACGCGAGCTAATCAGCCGCACAGTATTGGCACGAGGTAAGATAAATTTGTTGTACGGCTGAATGTTAGCAGGCCCAGGTCTCAGGCCGGCCAGTGTGGATGATCGGTTCTAGGCGCCTCTGTCTGGAACCGCGTGACCGCTACGGTCGCTGGTTCGAATCCTGCCTCGGGCATGGATGTGTGTGATGTCCTTAGATTAGTTATGTTTAAGTAGTTCTAAGTTCTAGGGGACTGATGACCTCAGATGTTAAGTCCCATAGTGCTCAGAGCCATTTGAATTTTGAACCAGGTCTCAGGGCACGCTGCGGCAGGTCCGGCTTTCAGCAAGGCGACCGATACGAACGAGCCCAGGTACAAAGACTAGCAGCGTAAGAAGCTTCCTGGCAGATTAAAACTGTGCCGCAGCGAGACTCGAACTGGGGACCTTCCCCTTTCGCGGGCAAGCGTTCTACCATTTTCTTGTGGTGTAGTAGATCAGGGGACAGAGTGGGCAGGGGTCGTTCTTGGAGGTCTGATCACAGTGTCCTGGTCTTCTGACAGGATAATGGAGAGGCAGCGGGAAGGAAACATTGTACATGTATGTAATTCTTTTTGTTTTATTATTTTTCTTTTTATTTATTTAATTTTAATGTCCCAGAAAAAAATTACACATGAAAAAGAAAGGAAAGATATATAGGGCCGAAGTGACATCCCCGTCACTTCCTGTCTCGTGAAACTACGTAAACGTGGGACACCCCACCATTGCGGGGGGTCATGAAACTTGCTGCCCAGAAAGTTCGCAAAGTGAGTTTTGTATTTAGAGTGACGTCGAATGATTTCCTGTTGTTCTAGTAGATAACGCCAATAGTCCATGCCCAAATTACGGTCCGCGAGAGCATGTAGTGTGATGCGTGTCTTCCAATCCAGCGGATTGCCGACTTTTTCTGTGGCGGGAAAAAGACAGCGTCTGGCAAAAATAAAACGTCCGTCGTGGTCGTGGATTCGTCAGTGCACCGGAGGAGTGCCATGATGCGTTGCGTCAGCTGCCAAACATCCTTTGCCTCGCCGCACTGCAGAGAATGTTCGTTGGTGTCCTTCATGCCACATATAAGGCAGAGCGGGGAATCTACCATGTGAATGTCGTACAGTCGTTGGCGGTTGACTGTCTTGCGGATGATTAATGTATACCAGGACGATCTCGCTGCCGTGGTGAGGAGAAGCGTATGGACAGCTCGCCAAATCTGTATTTAAGTTCGACAACATTGCTACCACGAAGACTCCTCAAGTATCGATATATCTCATGGGTAGTGGGGATTCATGTAGAAGATATCTCCAACTGAACTTAACTAAAATTAATAAAGAATCGGGCGATGTGAGAAAAAGAATGCGATATTGTGCCTACCACCACCGGCGGTTCAAAGAACGGGGGAAGTAGCACGTCCAAGATCGCCGACGTGATGGAGTGTAGCCGTTGGTTCCATGTCCGTGGTGTCGCTTGCAGTTATAGAGCTAGAGTCTTGTTCCGCACATTCGCGAGGACAAGTCCTCCAGAATGGTGTGGGAGAGTTAAAGTCTCGTATTTGACCTTAACATCCCCTGGCTGATATAGTATCCAAAGGCCGCCATTAACCTGTCAGCAGTACCATGTGGCATTGGCAGTACGTGTGCCAGGTGCGGCAGTCGCGAGGACAGATGAACATTAGTGTATGCTATGCTTTGGAGCAAGTCGTGGGTTCTGAGTGAATTGTAACGTATGTGCAGTCGGACATGCGGCAACAGACGTCGGTAGCTAGCCGCCGTTGATTGCCGTAGCGATCGGGTGAACAATACCCCTAAGCATAGCAAGGCGTCCACCGTCGTAAACGGACTGTGCAGAGCGTCCAGCCCTCGTCCGATGTGCATAATCTCGATTTTATTCGTGTTGACCCTGCTACCCGCCACTACTCCGTCCGTAGTAAGAAGGGCAACCACTTCACGTACTTCGCTCTCCGACAGGAGGAGTGTCATAAGTTGTCGGCATATGTACGACACGTGAAGGAACTCGCACGCCTGTAAGAGTCCGTCTTAAGAGTCTACATCAATGGTTAGACCGCTATTGCAATCATCGACAAGGGACATCCTTGCCTAACTGAGCTGCAAACAGGAATCGTTCCTACCTCCCTGCCATTGACTCTCACCGTCGAAGGAGCGCCGCGAAGGAGGCGCATGAGGACGTTAATAAAATCCTGAGGTATCGCCATGCGTCGCATACTCGAGTCAAGGAAAGCATGGTTGATCCCGTCAAAGGCACGATCAAAATCCACTGACACGAACGCCGCTCGCATGCGACAAGCGTCCGTCAGGGAAATTATGTCCCGGTATTCGCCTAGGATAGAATGAATGTTGCTCCGAACCCGTAGACAAGCCAGGTCTGGTGGTAATGTCTTAGATATTACAGTCTTGAGCCTTGCCGCCAACAGTCACGCAAAGATCTCATAGTCGGTATTGAGCATTGTGAGCGGTCGAAATTGATGGGCACGACACTCCCTGCCGATTTCGGTGTTGGTATAAGCAGTCCCGCCATGAATTGCGACGAAACGTCCATGTCAGAGCTCAATGACTCATTATACGTCAATACCAATTGGGGCATCATTAAATCATCAAATTTGCAATAAAATTCGAGTGTTAACCCATCTGCCCCAGGGGATTTATGCACCACACCCTTCATGAGTGCCCTCCGTGTGTCATCTTCCGTTAGGGGTTCCAATAACGCCTCTGCATCAGTACCATCCACTTCCGTTGGCACCTGACGCAAAATTTCTCTTATTCGATTGTCCAACGGCATCCCAGGGAAAAGGAGGTGGTAATGCTCCAGAAACACAGCAGCAATGTCCTGTTTGGACGTCAAGGGCCGACCATCATCATCATGGAGCACTGTGATCAAGGATAGGCGATTACGAGCATGTCCCTTGGACAGATGACGCATGCTAATACGTTCTCCATCGTCGTTGTCCAAGCACCGAGCACGGATCGAAAGTTCCTCCAGTCGACGTCTCGTGATCGATATAATGCACGCCTGAATGCGATGGACTTCCACTTTACGTTCGGGCGATGGGGCCCTGGAGGCCAAATCACGGGGCACCATGTAGTAATAATCAAGTGTGTCTCGGAGGCATTTCGCTTTTTCCTTACCATACGTCATGAGAGCTATCCGTATCGCCAGTCTTTCACATTGCAGCCACCATCAAAGAACCGGATCGGCAGACGGCGAGTGCATGTCTACCATGTTTCTACGATCCGCTGGCGACATTCGAGATCCATCAATAAGCATAAATTAAATTTCCATGAACTACGGCTCCACCAGACCCGCTGCCGTAGGAGGGTTAACGTGCATAGATTAGATTAGATTAGATTAACACTAGTTCCATGGATCATGAACACGATGTTTCGTAATGATGTGGAACGAGTCGAATTTTCCAAAAAAATGACATAATTAAGTTAATTTAACAACATACTTAAGTTAATATAACAACTTTTTTATTTATTTGTGTTTTTTATTTTTTTAATAATTTTTTTAATCTTAATTTATATCTAAAAATTCCTCTATGGAGTAGAAGGAGTTGTCATTCAGAAATTCTTTTAATTTCTTCTTAAATACTTGTTGGTTATCTGCCAGACTTTTGATACTATTTAATAAGTGACCAAAGACTTTAGTGGCAGTATAATTCACCCCTTTCTGTGCCAAAGTTAGATTTAATCTTGAATAGTGAAGATCATCCTTTCTCCTAGTATTGTAGTTATGCACACTGCTATTACTTTTGAATTGGGTTTGGTTGTTAATAACAAATTTCATAAGAGAGCATATATACTGAGAAGCTACTGTGGATATCCGTAGATCCTTAAATAAATGTCTGCATGATGATCTTGGGTGGACTCCAGCTATTATTCTGATTACACGCTTTTGTGCAATAAAAACTTTATTCCTCAGTGATGAATCACCCCAAAATATACCATATGAAAGCAATGAGTGAAAATAGGCGTAGTAAGCTAATTTACTAAGATGTTTATCACCAAAATTTGCAATGACCCTTATTGCATAAGTAGCTGAACTCAAACGTTTCAGCAGATCATCAATGTGTTTCTTCCAATTCAATCTCTCAACAATGGACACACCTAAAAATTTGGAATATTCTACCTTAGCTATATGCTTCTGATTAAGGTCTATATTTATTAATGGCGTCATACCATTCACTGTACGGAACTGTATGTACCGTGTCTTATCAAAATTCAGTGAGAGTCCGTTTACAAGGAACCACTTAGTAATTTTCTGAAAGACAGTATTGACAATTTCATCAGTTAATTCTTGTTTGTCAGGTGTGATTACTATACTTGTATCATCAGCAAAGAGAACTAACTTTGCCTCTTCATGAATATAGAATGGCAAGTCATTAATATATATTAAGAACAACAAAGGACCCAAGACTGACCCTTGTAGAACCCCATTCTTGATAGTTCCCCAGTTTGAGGAATGTGCTGATCTTTGCATATTATGAGAACTGCATATTTCAACTTTCTGCACTCTTCCAGTTAGGTACAAATTGAACCATTTGTGCACTGTCCCACTCATGCCACAATATTTGAGCTTGTCTATCAGAATTTCATGATTTACACAATCAAAAGCCTTTGAGAGATCACAAAAAATCCCAATGGGTGGTGTTCAGTTATTCAGATCATTCAAAATTTGATTGGTGAAAGCATATACGGCATTTTATGTAGAAAAACCTTTCTGGAAACTAAACTGACATTTTGTTAGTACTTCATTTTTACAGATATGTGAAGCTACTCTTGAATACATTACTTTCTCAAAAATTTTGGATAAAGCTGTTAGAAGGGAGATTGGATGGTAATTGTTGACATCAGATCTATCCCCCTTTTTATGCAAAGGTATAACAATAGCATATTTCAGTCTATTAGGGAAAATGCCCTGTTCCAGAGAGCTATTACACCGGTGGCTGAGAATCTTACTTATCTGTTGAGAACAAGCTTTTAGTATTTTGCTGGAAATGCCATGAATTCCATGTGATTTTTTGCTCTTAAGCAAGTCTATTACTTTCTTAATTTCAGAGGGAGAAGTGGGTGAGATTTCAATTGTATCAAATTGCATAGGTATGGCCTCTTCCATTAACAGCCTAACATCTTCTAATGAACACCTGGCTCCTACTATATCCACAACATTTAGAAAATGATTATTAAAAATATTTTCAACTTCTGACTTTTTGTTTGTAAAGTTTTCATTCAATTTGATGGTAATACTGTCTTCCTGTGCTCTTGGTTCACCTGTTTCTCTTTTAATAATATTCCAAATTGTTTTAATTTTATTATCAGAGTTGCTGATTTCAGACATTATACACATACTTCTGGATTTTTTAATAACTTTTCTTAATATAACACAGTAGTTTTTATAATGTTTGATAGTTTCTGGGTCACTACTCTTTCATGCTGTCAGATACATTTCCCTTTACCGGTTACAAGATATTTTTATACCCTTAGTAAGCCATGGTTCGTTACAAGGTTTCTTACGAGTATATTTAACTATTTTCTTGGGGAAGCAGTTTTCAAATGCATTTACAAAAATGTCATGAAATAAATTATATTTTAAATTGGCATCAGGTTCACGGTACACCTCATCCCAGTCTAACTGCTGTAGGCTTTCCCTGAAATTTGCAATTGTTAAATCGTTGACTGAACATACTACTTTGGAGGACTGTTTAGTACTGCTGAATGGAGCTATGTCATATATTGTAACTAGCTGTGCACCATGATCAGAAAGACCATTCTCAACAGGCTGAGCATTTATCTGGTTAAACTTATCTTGGTCTATAAAGAAGTTATCTATCAGTGAGCTGCTATCCTTTACCACCCGAGTAGGAAAATCAATTACGGGTGTCAAATTGAAAGAACCAAGTAATACTTCAAGGTCATTTTTCCTATTACCCTCTTTCAGAGAATCTACATTGAAGTCCCCACAAATAATAATTTGCTTCCCCCTGTCTGACAGATAGCACAACAAGGAGTCCAAATTTTTCAGAAATAGATGAAAATTTCCTGATGGGGACCTATATACAGTTTCAATTATAAATGTGCCTTTATTTAATTTAAGCTCACAGGCACATGCTTCTATATGTTTCTCTACACAAAACTTTTTTGTTTCTATACTTTTTGCACAATGATAACTTTTGACATATATGGCAACTCCTCCTTTCTCCATATTTTCTCTCATTACATGTGCAGAGAGCTTATATCCACTTACATTTACCTTATCCATATCAGTAACAATGTGATGCTCAGACAGGCATAGTATATCTATTTCATCCTCAGCTTATAAATCTTCTAAACAAACCAGAAGCTCATCTATTTTATTCTTTAAACTCGCAATATTTTGATGAAATATACTTACATTATTTTTAATTATACTTTTATGAGAACCTTTCCTTGTTTTAACATTTGCAGTACTTTCCTGTCTGAGTTTCTCATTGTGCTTAGGCCTAGTTCCTATACCAGTAGTCACATGGTGTTCAGAGAGGCAGATTATGTCAACTGGGTTGGGTGACTTTAATTCATCAATGCAATTACCTAGGACTGAGATACAACTTGGTGGAGATAAAATTTCTGGTGATTGGTGAAACTTTATAATTGACAGCTGTGATTGGTGATCCAATGTGCTAGAATTGTGCTGTTTAATTTCTTTCCTAAACTTAAGATTTATTTCAATCCTGACCTCTCGTAGAACTTGACATATTTCTGTCTTACCTATCCTAAAAAAGGTGCTGCTCCAACACCTGTAACCACTGGTATTTTACCATTCATGGCAGTGCCTCCCCCCCCTTAAATTTCCTGCTATTACCCCAGTCAGTTTCCCCCTCCCTTTCCTGTTGAGATGTAGGCCGTGCCTGGTATAGAGCCCCCTACTGAGAGAATCAGCAGGAACCACACCAATATGAGCCCCCGCACCCGATCCAAGCAGCCGTTCCAACTCCAAATTAAATCTCCCAACAGAAGAGTTGAAATGAGGCCGGTCATGCCGTCTCAGGACAGACACAAATTCAACATCAGTGTGTCTCCGACGCAATTTTTACCAGGTCACACTCTATACTGTACCCAGGATCTCTGTCGATGCTGTTCCCTGGCCCTCCCACAATAACCACGGTGTCTTCCCTGGTAAATCCTTTACAGAGTGAACCTAAATCCTCTGTCACCTGATCCAGACTAGCACTTGGTTTGAAAAAATTTGTGACCTGGTATTCTGGTCCTAATTCCTCCTGCAGAAGTTGGCCTACACCTCTGGCATGAGAACTGCCTAACAACAAAACTTTCGTCCATTTCGACGACTTTCCTACATTTTTTTTCAATTTCCTATTGAAAGTTTGTTGTGTCCTGTCTACACCTACCTCTGCTTGAGGCTCATCAGTTTCTAACTGAAGCAACAGGTCAAACTTATTTTTGACATTCACCACAAAACTGTCAGACTTAGTTCTAGGCCTGTTCCTTCTGTTACCTGTTGCCACTTCCCACCTCTCTTTGCCCTTCTCCCTCCTTAACCTGTCCAGATCTTCCCTAACCTGATCTAGCTCAGCCTGAAGGGCAGCAATTTTCCCCTCCTGTTCCACTATCTTCCTATCTCTGCTGCAAATCCACGCCACTGCAGTCCCCCCAGTGAAAAAAAACTACTGCATCCATCACACCGAACCCCGGAACTAACAATTCTACAGCAAGTCAGGCACTTCTCACTCATGGCAAAAATAATACTTTAGCTGGAATAAATCAATTAAATTACCGAAAATCAAAAAAGACGTTACAAGAATTAAGCCTATTCACAAATATATATAAGCAAGTTTCTGATTTAAAATTCCGCTGTTTTTCTGAGATCTGTATTAAAACAATGAAGGTATACGCTATTTATTATATATTTCACTCGGTGGAATGAAAAAAAGGACAATTAAACGAGATACTTTAAGTTTGATTCTCCAAAAACTTTACGGGAATTAAGCCTATAAACAAATGTATATAAGCAAGTTTCTGATATAAAGTCACGCTTTTTCTGAAATCTGTTTTGAAACAATGAAGTTATACGCTATTTACGGTAGTTTACTTATTTGTTACCGAGAAACTAGTTAAATTACCGTGAAACAAGAAACAAACACGTTTACAAAATTTAAGCCTAAGCGCGACTTCGCGAAGTTACGATCTTTTCGTGTTTTCCGAAAAAATACGCAAAGAAAAGTCAAACCTTCAACGGCAAGACTAAACGATACACTAATGCACGTATTTAATTTGTTATCGGGGTTAAACTAAATTATATTCCTGTCTAAATCACTTAACTTTCTGGAAATAGTTTCTGGCGTCACTTACTCGGCGGCCATCTTGGAACCTTCCATAAATATGCAAGGTAATCCGTAAAAGCTGTGGGCCAAAGTTCAGCAGCCAACACGTGATCTCTTAATCCGTCAGAAACGTAAATCCGATCCAGCCTGCTCCCCAAGTGGCTATTAAAAAACGTGTAGCCCTCTCGCTATCCATAGACCTTTTCCCACGTGTCCATTAGTGCCATTTCCTGGCAGATCGTGTGCAATGCGTAGCAAGAGCTGAAATTAGGGGTTTGATCCTTCGGTGTGAGAGAACAATTAAATTCCCTTCCTACTAAGATGTGGTCATATCTCCCATGGAATAGAGGGGTAATCTCCTGCGAGTGGAATCCTGCTCGCGCCCGTCAATTGTCAGATCCGGAGGGTGCATAGTTGTTGACAATACGAATTCTGTTCACGGTCACAGCCAAATACCGAGCCGAAGGGAGGTAATCGAGGTCACTCATCGGAATCCCTTCACGGACTAATATCGTTGTGCCATGTCCTCCATCTGGAGGCAGCACTAGATAAGTACTGTAACCATGCACGTCGGGAAGGGCAGCATTGCAGGTTTCCTGGACCAGCAGAATATCCACGTCTGTGGCGTAAATCATGTCCCTGAAAAGTTGCATCTGTGCAAGTGAACATGCGGTGTTAATGTTCACTGTTCCCACCTTTTACGCTTGGTCCGTTGTCGTTGTCATGCTCGTGTCATGTCATTGTGAACTCCAGGGTCTTTAGTCCACTATTCGTGCTCAGAGGGGTGCCTCCGTTGTTTTCGTTCCGTGGTGTGCATCCTGTAAGGGAGCCGTCATCAATTGGGAGCGCCAATTCCTGCATCTCTTCGACTGGTTCCGCCCAGTCGCAGTGGTCATCAATCCCAGAAACGTCCTCTGATGTATTTCGATGTGGTTACCGGGTCATTGTACTTGACTCCTCCGTCGGCAGTACCGGGTCAGTCGGTGTGAATGAAGAGGGACCGTCTGAAGGAATCCTGTCAGCGTCCTCTAAAGGCACGTGTTCCATGTCAGACAGTTCTTCGGCTAGAATAATTTCCGTGTCCCCGAAGCTAGGGGAGAACGTGTCACCCGAACCATGGCGACGCTTTTTGAGATGCTTCGGCGACCGTTGTTTGCGCGCCTTGCCCTCTGCTGCCGTAGGCGACGCCTCACTTTGTTCGACGAGCGTTCGTTGGTTTTATTGCTGACGCCACTGTCTCGACCTCCACTTCCACGTCACGTGCTACATGTGAGGTTGCGGAAGGCTCCTCTTACGTGACGTGGATCTAAGGGCATTCTCCGTGTCTCCTCCATGCTCCCGCAACTCGGTCTCGCCGGCCGCTGTGGTTGAGTGCTTGTAGCGCTTCAGTCCGAAACCATGCGGCTGCTACGGTCGCAGGTTCGAATCCTGCCTCTGGCATCGTTGTATGTGATGTCCTTAGGTTAATTAGGTTTAAGTAGTTCTAAGTCTAGGGGACGGATTACGTCAGATGTTAAGTCCCATAGTGCTTAGAGCCATTTGAACCATTTAACTCAGTCTGCTCTTGCATCAACACATCCTTGTCACGCTCCGAACACGGCAACACCCCCCGGCCCACGGACACGTACGTCATAGGCAGTTGCCTGGGAACTTCTCGCTGTGTCGTTTCTCCATGTGGCAGTCGCATGACGCGGAGTTGTATACACCCCACCACAGCCAGAACATGTGCGTTGCTGGCCATAGTAAATCACAATAGCTCGACATCCTGCAATATATAAATAAGAAGGGATATGTTTGTTAAGGATGACCCGCACCTGTCGGATGCCCTTTAGCAGGGGATAGGCGCTAAAACTCGCCTAGCGTTCAGGCGTATGACTGAGTACCGTTCTATATCGTCGCAGCGATTCAATAACCATTGATTCTGGTGCTTCAAATGGCAATTCAAAGATACGAATGACCCTCACACCCAAGGTGAAGGAGCTACTGTTACATCGCTGATATGGCAATCAGAGTGTCGAAATTTAAATCTTCTTTGAGCAGCGGCGAGCGTTCTTTCCCACGCAGCTTCATCGATCATCTTGACGTACATTGTACTGTTTACAATGGATAGGTGTATTCCAATTAGGTCTGTAGCAGGTAAATTAAATTCTTGCCTCAAAAAACGCTCTATTTCGAAAGCCTTGGGTCTGGCATATTCGTTGTCAAACGTAAATTGGAGCGTAGTCTTTCTAAAATTGTGTGCCATGACGATCTAGTCAGACAACAACAAGCGCGAGTACCGGCGGCGTAAACACGTCCTCATCCACGCGCGCCCGCGGCCGGGACAACAGGCCCGTTCCGCGCCACCGCCTAAAGCAGACTGTTCATATACGCTACCCAAGCACGACTGACGCCCCGCCCTCAAAGCCTTACTTCCGCCAGTACCTCGTCTCCTACCTTCAAAACTTGAGAGAAGCTCTCCTGCGAACCTTTCAGAACTAGGACTCCTGGAGGAAAGGATATTGCGGAGACATGGATGTTTCCAGAATGAGATTTTCACTCTGCAGCGGAGTGTGCGCTGGGACCGAGTTCGAGTCTCGGTCCGGCACACAGTTTTAATCTAACAGAAAGTTTCACATCAGCCCACACTCGGCTGCAGAGAGAAAATCCCGTTCTGGAAACATCCCCCCGGCTGTGGCTAAGCCATGTCAAAATGGTTCAAATGGCTCTGAGCATTATGGGACTTAACATCTGGGGTCATCAGTCCCCTAGAACTTAGAACTACTTAAACCTAACTAACCTAAGGACATCACACACATCCATGCCCGAGGCAGGATTCGAACCTGCGACCGTAGCGATCGCGTGGTTTCAGAATGAAGCGCCTAGAACCGCTCGGTCACTGCAGCTGGCCATGTCTCCGCAGTATCCTTTCATCCAGGAGTTCTAGTTCTGCCAGGTTCGCAGGAGAGCTTCTGTTAAGTTTGGTAGGTAAAGACGAGGTACTGGCGGAAGTAAAGCTGTGAGGACGGGGCGTGAGTCGTGCTTGGGCAACTCAGATGCTAGAGCATTTGCCCGCGAAAGGCTAAGGTCCCAAGTGAGAGTCTCGGTCCGGCACACAGTGTTATTCTGCCAGGAAGTTTCATATCAGCGCACACTCCGCTACAGAGTGAAAATCTCATACTAGCAGCGTAGCCAGAAAAGGGGAAGTCCCTAAGCTTGGAATTGTGACGGCTGTTACTCGCACAGCTTTTGTGCAGGTGATGTTACAAGAAATGGCGGAGTGTCAGACAGACTTAAAAATGGCTAGGTTACAGCTTTTTGATATTCGACAACGACCGACATCAGATATTAATGCAAATCTGAATTCATTTGCGACCTCAAAAAAATCCGGCACATCCAGTGACACAATAATATTCAATTTCTTTAAAAGTACCGAAGTTAGTATTTCACAGCGAGTAAATATTTACACTGTGAACCTCTGAACTAACAACTTTTGATTAATTCATGCGATTTCAACGAACGATATCTCAGGTGATAGCATTACACTATACTTAGCACCCCTGAAAGCTAAATATCTGTATCTACTTTATTTATTGATTTACGATGTCTTTTGTATCTTTTTCATTATGGATATGTTTGTCAGAACATTTTATTTTTCACATTTACACTGCAAATGAAGGCAGCATCAGTACCTCACATTTTGTCGTACTTGTGTATTTATTTGATGAACAGCTTACTGTTTTGCCAATAACTTTATTCAAATGTTGACTGCAAGTGCTATTAAAAACTGTGCTGATTTATAAGTGGTCAGTCTCATGTGTTAGCGGACACCACAATTGAAAAGACAACCAAGAGACGCTTGTGTCAAGAAGGCATAAATAACTGTTTAAACAATACTTAAGGACAATCTGTTGTCATTTATCGTGAACAAACTTGCGAAAGAATGCTGGCTTCTTTATTTATAAGCCAACTTTTATTTACATTTATAGCAAATTATCTGAGTGTAACTGAATGTTTATTACATTTCTTTATTCAGATGGTGTTGTAATATATTAGTTTAGTCCGGGAAGAGGTCAACTTGAATGAAATCATGTCTGTAGAGCTTATGGATCATCTATTTTTGGTGCAGATGGGCTCAGCAAGTGGACAAGCAGATTGGAACATTTTATGATGAGTCCTTGAAGAAGGGAGAAATGCCTGCGGTAATGCTCGTGATTTTACAAATATCGAAAGTTGGGACAAGGGCTAATAAACCTTTGTCTGCAACTGGTTGGTTGAATTTTCGACCTCTTCAGATTTACACAGTTGCCGTTTCGTAGCCATGTTTAAGATTTTGAAATGTAGGACATGAATGATAAAATCTTCTCGGGTTGATAGCCGAGTTAATGCGTTGTTCTCCAGCAACGCTTTAGCAAGTTTCTTAATTGCCACCTTCAGGCGAAGATGACAAGTAAGATAGTAAGAAACTTGCTGAAACGTTGCTGGACAACAACGCATTAACTCGGCTGTCAACCCGAGAAGATTTTTCATCGAGATTCGCCGAGAAAACCTGCATCCTCATACAGGACATGAATGACCAAAACGTAGAGCATATAGGACACCATGATATGATAGACAAACAAACGGTTTAATCAAAGATTTGACCTTCGTGAGTACATTATTTTAAAAGAATCTTGCGCGCTGTACAAGTCGATATCTGTATTATTAGAGTATTAGTCGTATTATAGTATTCTGTTTTATCTTCCCTCCTTTTATCATCCGTTACATTCTTCCGTCATATAAAAGTTTAAGCTCAACTAATTTCTACATCTTTAAGATTGTGACATCTATATTGTTGACGCACTGCCACCCTGAGTTCTTTGGTGAGAGAGTGCTACATCTGCTAGCTTCTGGAGTCACAGTGAAATGTAGTGAGAAATATAGTGCAAAGAGCTAAAGTATCTTGGTTTTGTTCTTGTCTACAATCAAGTTCATCGAGTCAAATTTATATTTAGTCGCGTTTGTAAAAATTTTTAATTTGGATGACAGTTGATTACATGTATGTTATCTTGGAAATGATCAGGGGTATAAAATATAAGAAAGGGCGAAATACACATAGACCTTTATTTCCTGTGCTTAAGGACTCTTCTGTTATAGTCGCATGATTAATGTCAAACCAACATCTGGCCGAGCAGTTCTAGGCGCTACAGTATGGAACCGCGCGACCGCTACAGTCGCAGATTCGAATCCTGCCTCGGGCATGGATGTGTGTGATGTCCTTAGGTTAGTTAGGTTTAAGTAGTTCTAAGTTCTAGGGTGGTCAGTCTGGTGGGTTGAGTTCGACTCTGCAGCGGCCATCATCAGCGGTGACGTTGACGGTGGTATAGCGACAGTGGGGACCTTCGCAACGCAGGCCACCGGCGGTGACTTCGAGTTCATCAGCATCGACACTTCGGGCAGTAGCAGTACAGCAGAAGCAATGTTGGTTGGTTGTTTGTGGGAAGAGACCAAACAGCGAGGTCATCGGTCTCATCGGATTAGGGAAGGATGGGGAAGGAAGTCGGCCGTGCCCTTTCGAAGGAACCATCCCAGCATTTGCCTGGAGCGATTTAGGGAAACCTAAATCTGGATGGCCGGACGCGGGATTGAACCGTCGTCCTCCCGAATGCGAGTCAAGTATGCTACCAATGCGCCACCCCGCTCGGTACAGCAGAAGCATCCAGCATGATCCATAACTTAAGTATTTGTGCCGAGAGTGAATCGTAACAGAAATATTTATCAACGAAATAATAATTTTCAAAGAGGAAATGGAAACTCGGAACTTTATTAACGGAAATCAAAATCGGGAACGAAAATTCCAGGGTCAGGAGCCTCAAGATATGCAGCGCCAGAATACAAGGTCGGGAAATAAGACATCGCCGCTTTTCAGGTCCGGAGATGGCGAAATAAACCGGCGTTGAAAAGAACACGTTTTCTCAAAAATTCTGTGGGTATCGAAAATTCGGCAAAGAAGCCACAAATGATGGAGATTTATTTTATGAAAGATTGAGTGATCGGAAGACAGGCTGAGATGGATCTTAATTTGGTGGAGGTGGAATATATAACGAATTCTAATGAGTAAGGAGCAAGAATTATAGTAATGTAGGTGGAAATAATGTAGATGATTTTGTATTGGAGGAGGTAGATGAAGCTAACTGTGAAGGTGGTGAAGTTGTAGTCTTGTCAGCTGGAAATGATGTTTTTGGCTTAGTGACGGAAGAGTGTGAAGGTAGTTGTGAAGGCGGCGTAGCAACGGTCTCATCAGCTGGTGAAGAATTTTGGAAGTTGGTGATTTATTGTTAAAGGGAAGCAAAGGCGATGCTTTAGAGGCTGAAGTTGCAAAAGTTGAAGCTACAGATTCAGATATCTCATAGGAAGAAGTTTGTGCTGTAATTTCTATTGATGGGGGTGAACCGATCGCTCTCGACGAAAGCGTGAATTATGAGTGGATGTGGAAGGATGAATGTGAAAGTAATGTGTTAGGTAGTAGATCAAAATGCACAGTGGTGGAGCAATTTTAGACTAGATAAAATGTAACAGACACATAGATGGATCCGAGTTCGGCGCAGTTCGGGTGTACAGCGAATTAAAATGTGGAGCGATGCAATAGTGGTAATTTATGTGGTGTGTCGGCGGAAGTCGACAGATGTACTGATGGCGATTTCTATACTGTTTCGACGGATGTAATAGACTTTATAAGTAATGAATCTTATGAGTTATCGGCATATGCTAGTGGAGCTAATTTTGATAAAGTTTGTATTGTTTTGGCGGAAGTAAGTGACGATTTGTTTAAGACAGACCAAGTTTAACGTTGTGTGGTTAATTGTGAGGATTTTTGCAGCTATTGATATCGTTAATTCGGAGAAAGCGAACAGTATATTTAATGCTTGCGAGGCTGATGAAAGGACGGGTTTTGAGGGTGATTTAAAGCACTCGGATGAGTTGCAGGTAGAACAGGAGAGTCTAGGAATGGATAATGAGACCGAGGATTGTTCTGAAATTATGAAGTTTACCATAAATATGGAAGAAAAATTAAGGGATGTAAAATGATCTTTTGAGAGAACAGTGTTCAGAGAGGGGTGAAATAAAAAATGTGCAGCCTGTAGGTGAATTGATCGATATTAATGATGAAAGAAAGTGTGCATAGCTCAGAACGAGAAATGGTGTTATAGCGGTGATTACAATTTTTTTATGTAAACAAAAGTGTCCGATTGTGACCGAGGAAAAAGCGCTCGAATTTGAGCAGGTGAAAATATGCAAAAAAGTGAGGTTCAAAAGATAATCTCACTGGCTGGATAAATGTAAGCGGCTACGGTGGCTGACTTGCATCTTGTGTACGAAGAACATGGTATTAAAAAACTTTTGTATGTAAATAAGGGTATTTTCATGTGGAGTTTATAGAATTTTGGGTCGCACAACTCCTGGTGCGCGAAGATCGGCAGACAGTAATTAGTTGTGTAAGCGAGGAATAAATTGTATTCTACGTAAGATTTGTGCGGGAATTTCAAGATGTTATTTAAATATGTTACTTTGGTACGTGTATTTCTAGTGTGATATATGTGGTTTATTTGTAACTATTGTTCGCACTAAATCCGTTGTGTGAATGTCATCAGGGCTCATTAAAATTTTAATTGCTTATGGGCAAAAAGGTGGGAATTTGAGGATATGGGACCTCGATAAACTGAAAGAACCAGAGGTTGTACAGAGTTTCAGGGAGAGCATAAAGGAACAATTGACAGGAATGGGGGAACGAAATACAGTAGAAGAAGAATGGGTAGCTTTGAGGTATGAAATAGTGAAGACAGCAGAGGATCAAATAGGTAAAAAGACGAGGGCTAGTAGAAACCCTTCGGTAATAGAAGAAATATTGAATTTAATTGATGAAAGAAGAAAATATAAAAATGCAGTAAATGAAGCAGGCAAAAAGGATTACAAACGTCTCAAAAATGAGATCGACAGGAAGTGCAAAATGGGTAAGCATGGATGGCTAGAGGACAAATGTAAGGATGTAGAGGCTTATCTCACTTTGGGTAAGATAGATACTGCCTACAGGAAAATTAAAGAGACCTTTGGAGAAAGGAGAACCATTTGCATGAATATCAAGAGCTCAGATGGAAACCCAGTTCTAAGCAAAGAACGGAAAGCAGGAAGGTGGAAGGAGTATATAGAGGGTCTATACAAGGACGATGTACTTGAGGACAATATTATGGAAATGGAAGAGGATGTAGATGAAGATGAAATGGGAGATATGATACTGCGTGAAGAATTTGATAGAGCACTGAAAGACCTAAGTCGAGATAAGGCCCCGGGAGTAGACAACATTCCATTAGAACTACTGACAGCCTTGGGAGAGCCAGTCCTGACAAAACTCTACCATCTGGTGAGCAAGATGTATGACACAGGCGATATACCCTCAGACTTCAAGAAGAATATAATAATTCCAATCCCAAAGAAAGCAGGTGTTGACTGATGTGAAAATTACCGAACTATCAGTTCAATAAGTCACAGCTGCAAAATACTAACGCGAATTCTTTACAGACGAATGGAAAAACTGATAGAAGCCGACCTCGGGGAAGATCAGTTTGGATTCCGTAGAAATGTTGGAACACGTGAGGCAATACTGATCCTACGACTTATCTTAGAAGAAAGATTAAGGAAAGGCAAACCTACGTTTCTAGCATTTGTAGACTTAGAGAAAGCTTTTGACAATGTTGACTGAAATACTCTCTTTCAAATTCTGAAGGTGGCAGGGGTAAAATACAGGGAGCGAAAGGCTATTTACAATTAGTACAGAAACCAGATGGCAGTTATAACAGTTGAGGGGCAGGAAAGGGAAGCAGTGGTTGGGATGGGAGTGAGACAGGGTTGTAGCCTCTCCCCGATGCTATTCAATCTGTATATTGAGCAAGCAATAAAGGAAACAAAAGAAAAGTTCGGAGTAGGTATTAAAATCCATGGAGAAGAAACAAAAACTTTGAGGTTCGCCGATGACATTGTAATTCTGTCAGAGACAGCAAAGGACTTGGAAGAGCAGTTGAACGGAATGGACAGTGTCTTGAAAGGAGGGTATAAGATGAATATCAACAAAAGCAAAACGAGGATAATGGAATGTAGTAGAATTAAGTCGGGTGATGCTGAAGGAAATAGATTAGGAAATGTGACACTTAAAGTAGTAAAGGAGTTTTGCTATTTGGGGAGCAAAATAACTGATGATGGTCGAAGTAGAGAGGATATAAAATGTAGACTGGCAATGGGAAGGGAAGAGTTTCTGAAGAAGAGAAATTTGTTAACATCGAGTATAGATTTAAGTGTCAGGAAGTCATTTCTGAAAGTACTTGTACGGAGTGTAGCCACGTATGGAAGTGAAACGTGGATGACAAATAGTTTAGACAAGAAGAGAATAGAAGCTTTCGAAATGTGGTGCTACAGAAGGATGCTGAGGATTAGATGGGTAGATCACATAACTAATGAGGAGGTGTTGAATAGAATTGGGGAGAAGAGGAGCTTGTGGCACAACCTGACAAGAAGAAGGGACCGGTTGGTAGGACATGTTCTGAGGCATCGGGGGATCACAAATTTAGCATTGGAGGGCAGCGTGGAGGGTAAAAATCTTAGAGGGAGACCAAGAGATGAATACACTAAGCATATTCAGAAGGATGTAGGTTGCAGTAGATACTGGGAGATGAAGAGGCTTGCACAGGATAGAGTAGCATGGAAAGCTGCATCAAACCAGTCTCAGGACTGAAGACGACAACAACAACAACAACAACATGGGTATAGAACACAGGGTTGAGTGCAAAGTATAAGCTAAGGTATTAGAGATATATTATGTAGGTTAGTTGATAATGTACGTTGTTTTGGAAGAGTTTTTCAATAGATTTATCTACGTAAAATTATTGGAATAAGTTCGTAATATGTTTATGATTATAAAGTCTGGAGATAAATCGTACTTTAGTACAAATAAGAATGAGCATTTTGTGAACCGTGATCCAGTTATGTGCTAAGTTAAAATGAAAGCTAAATGGGGGATTTCTGCATAGGGTGTTGTAAGTGCTCCAGGGAAGCAGAGGGAAATGGCGGCGGACGGGCCTCTGCAAAGGAGCCAGAGAAAGTGTGTCTCACAATGCCCTTTCTTTCCTCTTATTCTATCCTGTTTTCCATCACTTGCCTTAGGAGATACGGTCTTCGTTAGCACTGGCGTGCCATCCGTATAGGAGAGGGACAACTCCAAACTGAAAACCGGAATCGGTACTTCCGTTAGGCGCAAGTACAGTCCAACCGGAAATGAGCGACAGTTGCCTGCAGCCAACCTGACTCCGCGCGTCGCCTATTTTCGCTCCTGTGGAACGAAAGCTCGCCGTCACCTAAAATCTGCGTCCCAGGCGCAGTAGCATCGACGGAGAGGACACTCCTTCCACGTGAAAACAACACGGATAGCGGCAGTTGCCGGTCACAAGCTCGCTCTAATGGGCTTAGGAGCGGGCGTCAGGGGTCGGTAGTGACAGTGGGAGGGACCATCGTAGGTCCACTGGCCAGTCACCGCCCGCTTCAAGCTGGGCAGCCCCCAGTCAGTTAGGTACTGGTTCGTCCTGGTGCCGATTGTTCCATTGTGTGCTAGGAGTCGTCACCATAATATCGACACCCGATGCTACAAAAATAACAAAAAAAAAAATAAAGCTATTTCATTACACATTGGTACATGGAACACCCGCACTATGCTACAAGGCTTCCCGTACACCTGTGGATGCCCACAAGAGCTACGCAAGACGGCTGCTATCGACTTAGAGCTAGTCAGACTGCTGAAAACCAGGCTACCAGAAGAAGGTTCAATACCGGAAAAATACTACACTTTTTTCTTGAAGGTCAACGATGCTGCTAGCCCCAGACAGCACAGAATCGGATTTGCTGTCCGTAGTGACCTGCTGTGTTGTACCGAAAACCCGACTGGGATCTCAGAACGCATTATGACTCTGCGATTCACTACATATAGTGGACCACTGACGCTGATATCTGTATATGCACCACTTCTTACTTCAGCTGCTGATGCCGAGGATCAATTTTATGAAAAACTCAGTGACGTGGTACAAGGAGTGCACTCCGGGGACCGTCTATGCATCCTTGGTGATTTCATTGATCGAATTGGTAGTGATTTTGCCACCTGGCCTGACTGTATAAACAAACACGGAGTGGGCAAAACGAATGAAATTACATACTTTAAAGGCAAACCGAACCACAAGGTTTCCTGGATGTACCACCGCTGAAAACATTGGCACCAATTAGATCTTATTCTAACTAAAACGAAAGATCTGCGTTACTTTCTTCATACACGTTCTTTCCTTAGTGCAGACTGTGACACGGATCATGCACTAGCAGCGACAAAAGTGCGCTTTGGGACTAAAAAGTTTCACTCTGCCAGAACATCTTGCAAATCGAAAATTAATCTTTGCCAAACAAGAAACACTGCTTCAGTAGATGTATGTAGTCAGGAGATACGAAAAGAGGTGGATCTCTTGGACGCAGCCGCTCCTATTTCTGAAGACTGGCAGGAGATAAAATCATTTCTTACCGTTACGGTTAGAAACAGTTCCATAATCTGGAAGCAAAATCCCAGGATTTGTTCATCGAGAACATAGATGTCCTGAAACCTCTCCTTGAGGCTAAGCGTCAGGCCACTGTCATCTGGCATAAAAACCCATGCAGTTCTACACGCAGGAAGCTAAGCAAGGCAAAGGCAGCTGTTCACCGCACTGTCCGCAACTGCACCAGTTCCTATTGGGAGCAATTTTTCACTGGCATACATTAGTGTTTCAATGTTGGCGACATTGGTGGTGTGTACTCGGGCATCAAACGGGCCATTGGACCCATTCCAAAGAAGAGCGTACCACTTAAGGAAATAGATGGAAAAGACATCACAGATCGGAATCGTCAAATGCACCGTTGAGTAGAACATTACTCCAGCCTCTACTCACATCCCATCAACATTAGTCCAGACACAATGGACGAAATTCCTCAGATGACACCTTACCATGACTTGGATGCCACGCCTTCTTTGGAGGAACTTCAAAGAGCAGTTGCACAGCTCAAATGTGGGAAGTGCCCTGACAATGACATCATCGCCATAGAAAATGTAAAACTTAAGCCAGTTTTTCAAAGGTGATCGCGGCGATTGCAACTGTCACCGTGGAATCTCACTTCTGAGAATAACTGGAAAAACATTTGCCTGTGTGGTGTTGGGCAGACTTCAGAAGCTTGCCGAGCGCATATACCCTGAGGACAATGTGGGTTTCGTCCCAACGATCTACAGTTGATATGATCTTCACACTCCGGCAAATTCAGGAAAAGTGCCGCGAGCAGAAAACCCCTCTGTTCATTGCCTTTATCGACCTAAACAAGGCCTTCGACACAGTCAGCAGAGAAGGTCTGTGCGCAGTACTCTTGAAGATAAGGTGTCCTCGAAAGCTTTTAAAATGACCAAGGCTTTCCACGAAGATATGGAAGGTGCTGTAGTCTTCGACGGAATCAAATCTGATCCTTTTGCTGTGAACAGGGGGGTGCGTCAAGACTGCGTATTGGCTCCCATTCTGTTCAATATTTTTTTCTCAGCACTCCTCAAAGTTGCTTTTGGTGAAACAAACTGGGCCTACATCTGTATACCAGTGCCGATGGGAAGCTCTACAACATTTCCCTACTCGGATCCAAGCGCTTCCGAGAACACTTGCTTGTAAACAGCCTTTTATTTGCTGACGATGCTGCATTTGTAGCGCATACTCAAGACGATCTGCAAGTGCTTGTGGATAAATTCTCTACAGCATGCAAGCTATTCTCCATGTCTATAAACGTAAAGAAGACGGTTGTCACGTCACAAAGATACACAGCTCCGCCTGTCATCAAACTGGACGGCTCCTTGTTGAAGGTAGTCGATAAATTCTGCTATCTTGGTTCAATAATGACAGAAGAACTCTCCCTGGATGACGAGATAATGAAAGAATAGGAAAGGCTGCCAGCACTTTCGGAAAGTTCCGCACACGAGCATGGAACAATAAATATCTTACATTGTCAACAAAAATACTTGTGTATCAATCATGTGTGCTGAGTACTCTCCTCTAGGGAGCTGGAGACTAAACGCCTTTCACCTGCAGTGCTTACGGAGCATATTGGGAATGTCGAGGAAGGACCCTGTGGCAAATGATATGGTTCTGAAAAGTGCAAAACAACAGAGTATCACTGCCACTCCCAAGCAACGCCGACTGCGTTGGTTAGGACATCTGCATCGAATGGACCACTCCCGTCTGCCCCGGCGCACAGTGAAATAGCAGGAGCAAAGAGACCTTGTGGGAGACCTTTACTACGCTTTAGGGATTGCGTCAAGTGTGATATGTGCGCATTTAATATTGACAGACAAGTGGGAGCAACTCGCTGCCGATCGCAGCAAATGGAGGAAACTGACTGCAGATGGAAGCCAGATGCACGACCAAGAATGGCTTAACAACTTAGCTGCAAAACGATCGCGCAGACATGAGCTTCCGACTAACCCTCCTGCAGGAGCGACTCATATTTGTCTCGCTTGTGGGCGCCAAGTCGGCTCTCGCATCGGACTTCTGAGCCAGCAGAGAAAATGTCTCCAGGATGACACTTGAATCTTCCGACAGGAAGCACCAGGTCATTATATTATAGGTTTTAAACTTTCTTATTAGATGCAGTAAAATCGTAGAAAAATGATAAATTGTTAGTTGATTTATGACATCGAACAATTATCATAGCATGAAAGACGTGTTTTCTTGTGGGAATAGTGACAAAGTATTTGAAATGCCGAGTTGAATCAAATGTTTCGCATGTGCGATAAATCAGTTTTTGTCTTTGTGTATGTATCGACTCCACTGGGGAGGGCGTTCAGTGCCTGAACTATGCAGATTCGGGAAATCATATGACTACTGTAACTACACAACAGTCGTAATTTGACAGCTATCGCCCTTCAGAACTGGCGATGACTGTGGCTTGACGCATATTCGGCGCGGTACATGGCCATGGACTCACGAAATTCTGCAGAAGCTGTTGGACTGCGGACAATCTGAACTTCGACGTCAGAAAACCAATCCTCTGCTGTGTCCCTGAAGGAGAAGTGCTGCGATGTAGTGGTCAAAGCAAAGGTGTAATCAAATGAGCACAAAAGCACTGAGAACATTTCAAAAGAACGAACTGACTCGAGAATTTATTTACAATTATGTGTTTATCTTGGCATTTAATTACTATAAAACTTCGAGGCAGGTTAAATTTGTGCCAGACCGAGACTCGAACTAGGCACCTTTACCTTTGGTGGACAACTGCTCTACCACTGATCTATCCAAGCAGGACTGATGACCTGTCCTCACAGCTTCACTTCCGACAATATCTCGTGTCCTAACTTCCAAACTTCTCAGCAACTCTCCTTTCAAGACTGGCATTCCTAGAAGAAAGGATGGTGCAGAGACATGGCTTAGCCACAGCCTAGGGGAAATTTCCAGAGTGGATTTTTCACTCTGCAGCGGAATGTGCGCTAACATGGAACTTTCTGACAGATTAAAACTGTGTGGCGGACCGCTCGTTCGCAGGAGAGATTCTGTGAAGTTTGGAAGGCAGAAGACGAGTTACTTCCGGAAGAAAATTTGGGAGGAGAGGTCGTCAGTGGCAAGTCGGCTTTCAGCCCCGGCACGGCTCGGACGGGCGACGCGCCGAGCACCGCTCCGCGCGTGTGTTTGTCTGCTCGATGCGCGACGTACTGCGTTCGTTATTGTGATTTCAAGCTCTCACTATATATTGCGTTCTATTACCGCCAGGCGACGGTGAAATTCACTTTCGACGATTCCTACTCGCGCCCAAATGCTTATGAAACCGAACAACGATATTTGAGAGACGACATGCATGTCGATCCCCACGAGCTGATAAGCATTCATCTGTTATCACTTACAGTACACTCTACCACAAGATGAAGAGGTGTGTGACATCCTAGTCCGACGTTTCACCAACGGCTACCGCTTTCGCCATGCTAACGGTAACTCAGCACTGTAACCATGAACCAGGCAGGTATTGGGAGTGCATACTTTGCACATATTCGAACTGCCGTTCGAAGTCCCGGCCGCGCTTGTCACAGACGCGTTACGACAGCTACATGGAAGAGAAGTGAAACGCCTTTGAAATCTGCCACGGTCTCAATGGCAACCGGTAGGTACGCATCGAACGTCCCGTCGTATGTGTTCATCGGCGGTTGCCGAGCCATCATTGTTTATGACGGACAACCGCGGACGTGTGCCGCCGGTCCAGGTTCACGTGTGGAACCAGTATACTGTTGATAGTGGTGTCCACCACACTACCGGGAGCGGTGAGACCGGTGTGCATAGACCCCGTGCCCGCGACAAAGTCTCACGCTCAGCCGCCCAAGACGCCATGACGGTAGCGCTGCACCACGAGACGCCCTTCCAGGACACAACGCTTGCCACCGGCACCAACGTCGTCGTACCAGGGACGTCGGTATCGGACGCCGGCCTCACTGCCGGAGGTGCTGACCCCAACCCTTCGACGGGGATGGACATTCGGTCCCGGAGAAAACAGTCTTCGAAAATGAGATTTTCACTCTGCAGCGGAGTGTGCGCTGATATGGAACTTCCTGGCAGATTAAAACTGTGTGCCAGACCGAGACTCGAACTAGGGACCTTTGCCTTTCGCGAGCAAGTGCTCTACCATCTGAGCTATCCAAGCACAACTCACGACCCGTCCTCACAGCTTCAATTCTGCCAGTACTTCGTGTCCTACGTTCCAAACTTCTCACAAGCTCTTCTGCGAACCTTGCAGAACTAGCACTCCTAGAAGAAAGGATATTGCGGAGACATGGCTTAGCCACAGCCCACGAACACTTACGCCCAGCTACTGTTTACTTTCCCACTGCCAGAAAGAACGCCGTCAACAGGCTGAAGGGAATGGTGCTTGCAAGCCGCGCCAGAAAGCGCTCTCGACTTATGGTTCCGCTTGACAATGACTCATGAGGCGTTCTACCGCCGTGCATTGTACCGGACAGGACTATAGAATTATTTAGGCGCATTATCCAAGGATTCTCCAGTCCATTGGGGCGTTCTGAATATTAGAAGGCACATTTGAAGATGATTCATGGCACATGATTGATCCTCTGAGGATTTAGAGGGAGTTTAGAGGGAGTCCCCCCTCCATTAATTTTCTGAAAGACGACACAGAAGCTTCTGGTGGCAGTAGCAGCATCAGGTTAAAAATAATAAAACAAAATAAAGGAAAAATAAAAATAAACAAATAAATAAAAACATAATTTACTTGTAGCTAAATAATTGAATTTGTTCAAATAAAGCTCTCTTGATCGTGTAAGCCACTTTTGCTACGGTCACAGGTTCGAATCCTGCCTCGGGTATGGATGTGTGTGATGTCCTTAGGTTAGTTAGGTTTAAGTAGTTCTAAGTTTAGGGGACTGATGACCTCAGATGTTAAGTCCCATAGTGCTTAGAGCCATTTGAATCATTTTAAGTCACTTTTCTTCCTTGGCTCTGGCAGGACGGGACTGGGACGTTGAGGTCACGCCTCAAGAATGACCCCTGCTGTCTTTGCCCCTGACCCTCCTGTCGGGCTTCTTATAAAAAAATAAAAAAGGATCAATGGTTCAAGACTTGCTGAGGACTAAAAAGTAGTAGAGCACTTGCCCTTGAAAGACAAAGGTCCAGAGTTTGAGCCTTAGTGCTGCACACGGTGTTAATCTGCCAGGAAGTTTCATAACAGTGCACACTCCTTTGCAGATTGAAAACTATATTCTGGAAATTTAATTACTACGTTGTGATTTTATAATTTGAGTTAGTTTAAGTAATTGCATACGCATAAGCTGTTATGACATGTTCCAGGAGATACGTGTTGTTTCATACACCACCACAAAGATAATTAGTCTATTTCCTGACATGCAAGTTGGGTATTCCATTTATTACGTTATATATGCATTTATGACGTTACGTATGTCAAATTTGGTGCTACTTAATGTGCCAAATTAGCGAGCTAATTTGACACATTAAGTGCAGTTGTGCAACGCTACCCGTATTTCCGCGTGCTAATTAGCTGCCCAGTATTGGCACGTGGTAAGATGAGTTTGTTGTACGGCTAGACGCTAGTGGGTCCAGGTCTCAGGGTGCGGTGCGGCAGTTCAGGCTTCCGACTAGGTAACCGGTACGAGCGAGTCCAGGTGCAAAGACCAACAGCATAGCCGGAAAGGGAGAAAATCTATATAATCTGGGAATTTTTATGGTTGTCACTCGCATGGCCTTCGCGCAGAAGATGCTACAAGAAATGGGAAAGTGTCAGACAATCTTAGACGATGGCACAATAATATTTTAAAATCTTTAAACCCCCAGAAGTTAATATTTCACAGTGAATAAGTATTTACGTTATGAACCTCTGAATTACAAAATTTCGATCACTTCATGCGATTTCAACAAACGACATCTCAGGTCATTGCATTGCACTATAGCTACCATCGCTGAAAGCTACATATCTGTATCTATTTTATTTATTGACTTACGATGTTTTTCTATCTTTTTCATTATGGAAATGTTTGTCAAAAATGGCTTTGAGCACTATGGGACCTAACTGCTGAGGTCATCAGTCTCCTAGAACCTAGAACTACTTAAACCTAACTAACCTAAGGACATCACACACATCCATGCCCGAGGCAGGATTCGAACCTGCGACCGTAGCGGTCGCGCAGTTCCAGACTGCAGCGCCTAGAACCGCTCGGCCACCTCGGCAGGCCCGTAATAACAGACCGACCCCTTTGAAACAATGGAAAAGACCGGGAAGAGGAAAAAATTAAAAAAAGAGGAACTAGAAAAAGAGAGTGTTACAACAAAAGCTTACCTATAATTTCTGTATAAGTCCAGTTACCACGGTGCACAAAACCACCTCGATGTGTGGAGGCGCTAGGGAGAAGAGAGTTGTTAGTTAATCAAGCAAATGGCTTTTGAGAATATTAGCTGGGTGATCAATATCTCTGCAGACAGGCATTGTACTTACGAGATGAAGCCTAGACATTAACTCTCCGGAGTTAAATTTCCTCTCCCCTTACTAATTACTAATAATTCGCACGGTCATCGATAACAAACTTGAACGTTCTGTCGATAGTCAAAGCATCATTGAATAAGCAATAGTCAACACACGCCTGCGCGGCGATGCCTGACACGTATGCAGTAGTTCTGTATCCAGTATTCCGTCAGGAAACGTTTGAAAAAGTGTCTAGGCTGTGATCACTACAGTGTTGTGTGCCGTTTACCCAGGTGTTCAATGCTTTTATCTATGTGGTAACTGTCATTTTTTTATGTGAAGGTAGTTTATAATCCAAAAATGACGCCTGTCACCATCCCTACCGTGCTGCAATTGGTCCTCACCCCCTCTACAGCATCACTGCTCCCACTGATCCTTAGCATCCCCGAAATTGTCCTTCTTAATGTGGATCTCACTGGAGCAGCAGCGGCAGCAGCAGTAAATTAAGGTGTTGTCGCAAATTTATAGCATAGTACAGCACGCAATAATACTGACTTGTTCATGTATGTTCAGTATCCACACTGTTTCTGGCGTCATACGACGCTACTTATGGTTTCGTGGCTACTTTTTAAGAAGATGCACATTTCATTGCTATTTCCTAATTCCCCTTTACTTTTCTAATAATATACATGTAAATATGGGCTTCACTGCTATTTTTCCCATTTTTAAGAAGATACATACAAATATATGTTTCTTGACCAATTTCACAGATTTTTTTCTGAAACACACATAAATATGGATTTCACTGTTACTTTATCAATTTTTAAGAAACACATAAAAAATGTATGGTTTTAAATAACCACTCCAGCAAATGACGTTATTTACTGTTTTTAGGCGAGCCGTTAGAATTTTGTCAATTTTCCCTCAGTGTTCCGCAAAATACCTACCTTTTCAAGAAGACCAACTTAAATACGGAACTTTGAATGTGTAGCAACTAACACCATAGTGCATACCCTGCGAGCCCACCAACATACGACACTATTTACAGTTCTTAAAAAAAATTTTCGATTTTCGCCGCAAATAGCTACTTTTTCTCAGGAAGACACACATAAACGTCGAATATGCAGCAGGCGTATGTTTCACTCAAAGTAAATTTCGCCCCCCGTGCTTTTAGTGTGTGACGTAACTATCACCTGCCATAACACTGTATGAATATACCGGACTTGTAAAACATAAATAAAAAAATTAAAAAAAAACGGCTGGGGCACTGCAGAGGGAGGTAAACATTCTACTCGCGAAGTCTGCGCTGATCAAGAGGAGTCTTATGTTTCTGCGACCACCTACTGCATTTCACTATTTTGCTTTAACTACTTCCTTCCATCCCCCTACGTGTTCGAGCAGCCTATATGCCGGAACTGCATCCGACCTGAAACTTGTATACGTTTGAAGAGGTATGTGACGTCATTTGTTTCACTAAACCTCACGTTCAACTATTGTTTGACAATTCTAGTATAATTTTTTCCGTCTTTCCGATCGAATCATCCTCAATGAATGTTTTAAAATTCCAAATGCGGCAGATGACATTCCCCTCAGTTTAAGTTTCACTCTCGTAGCTGTAAGATATACACTTTGTCACTCCTAGAAGTCATGAAGCATGTCTGTTTTTCGTCGGCAGCTAAAAGCATTGGGAAATTGCTCGTGGAAAGAATGCTTTACCGTTAGTCAGAATTTTTGTGTTGCAGAGTAGTTCCATAACCTGATCTGCTGGATTTTTAAATTTAGTCTGCCTATCATGATATCGGTCTATCAGTTTAAAGACAGACAAAACTCAAAATGTGCACAACCACCCGGTCTTCTCACTCACTCACGAAGGCTCTAACTCTTTATTTACTGTACAGCAACTGTCAGAGGATTGATAATAATTTTCGAAGTAACGTAATTGAGTTCTATAACTCAGCAGTCGGAAGAAAATGCTAAGATACAAGTAAAATCTGTGTTGAATTTGTTCAACATTTTCTTCCACAAGTCATCGAAAGAACTTTGGAAACCTTCGTCTGTTTAGCCTCATGTTACAGACTGTTTCAGCTAATTGTCCTTCGTCATTTATTACACAATCATTATATAATGGGGCTATTCGATCCTTCACAGCGCAGTTTTAAGGGAGGTGGGAACCACCGCCCACCTTTAATAAACGAAAGCTCATCCTTCGTGAATGACGCCGCTTTCCCCCTCATATTCTCGCCTTTTAAAGTTTCTTCTTTTAAAAACACCAATCATAGATATATAGACGTACAATAAAGTAGTAATATCGCATTTCTTTCTCTCCACCGAGCGAGGTGGCGCAGTGGCTACCACACTGGACTCGGATTCTGGAGGACGACGGTTCAATCCCGCGTCCGGCCATCCTGATTTAGGTTTTCCGTGACTTCCCTAAATCGCTCCAGGCAAATGCCGGGATGCTTCCTTTGAAAGGGCACGGCCGACTTCCTTCCCCGTCCTTCCCTAATGCGATGAGACCGATGACCTTGCTGTCTGGTCTCTTCCCCCAAACAACCCATCTCAACCCTCGTTCTTTCCTGTCGTACCCTAGCATATTTATCAAGAGAAAACCAAAATACCGAACCTCTGCTGCTAAATGTCTTTCGATAAAAACCTTCATACTAGCCCCTAATTTTCTCACTTCATGAGATGTATGTGGGAGAAAGTAATATGTATGCTCACAACACTTAGAAGAAACTGTAAAAAGATCACCTCGCTACCGCCCTTTTGACAGAGTGGTGTTTACCCCCCTACATTCTCACGAATCTTCTGGTCTTCGATGTAAGCCATTTGCATCCACATGATTTTGAAGATTGAGGTTGGCTCTAGCTATCCCAGCCAAGTCACAAACCCCTGTTAATTCTCTCGAAATCCCATCAGTTTGTGACAGCACTATTCCATTAGTTAAAAGGTTGACTAACAATACAATATTTACATAAAATATTGACATTTCTCCACATCCAGCTCCAACTTCCACTTGTTCTGAATCATCTGCAAATCGTTTTAGCCGACCGTTGTCGCTACCCCCGCTATACACAGGAGCCTACATCCAAACACATATTTCGCAAATCACTGTACAGTTCAAAGCGTAAGCTATGTCTAGCACTATTATCGACCGTTTCGTGCCTGTGCCACTCACATGCTTAATGGTCGAGTAAAAATCGTTGTCTCTGTGCCTCTGTACATTCCCTATCCGTCCTATGGTCACTTCGCCAGATATGGGTTTTTTCAATGACCAAAGGACCCTTCCTGCTGCCCCTTTAGTATACGATGCATCATCAAAGGAATTTAGAGGCGTAATACACGAACTCATCGATATCAAATGATTGTCTACAAATAAGTCCCTTTAAGTGTCCTTATATCTTTTATTATGTTCCTATGATCGCCACGCTAGAAATACGACGGTACTATGGTCTTATTTGAATCCATAGCGTCTTGCGAGATATAATAGCCTTTTTTCAAATCGGATATACCGACACAATTCGATTTTAACAGCTTCCTAAAGCCTCCAGCACACGCTATTAATCGAATCTTTTATACTGATGCAGCTGGTTCACACTATCAAGCACAATTCAGGACCACTGTAATAGTAGGTTCAAATGGTTCAAATGGCTCTGAGCACTATGGGACTTAACATCTATCATCAGTCCCCTAGAACATAGAACTACTTAAACCTAACTAACCTAAGGACATCACACAACACCCAGCCATCACGAGGCAGAGAAAATCCCTGACCCGCCGGGAATCGAACCCGGGAACCCGGGCGTGGGAAGCGAGAACGCTACCGCACGACCACGAGATGCCGGCTGTAATAGTAGGGAGAAGACTTAGGGTTTAATCACAGTGATATTCACCTCCCCCCCCCCCCCCAGCCCTATTAGGGAACGGGCTGAAAATTACATCTTGTTCCAGTCAGAGCAGTGAACAGTGTACGTACTAAAATGGTGTGGCACCGATCATTGACTGGAAATGGTTATGTTTCGCTATTTCGAGGCAATTTACAGCGATTCATGGGCTTTATGTACCCAAACAATAATGGAACTTTCGTGGATGCCAATGTTTACGTCATTGGGCCACAATTGTTCTCAGTTGGTTCGAAGAATGTTCTGGACAGTTAGAGCGAATTATTTGGTTACCCACACCTCCCGACATGAATACCATCGAACATGCATGGGATATAATCGAGAGATAATTTTGTGCACAAACTCCTGCACCAGTAACCAATATCGCAATCATGGATGGCTACAGAGGCAGCGTGGTCTCTGTTTCTCCAGGGGACTTGCAATGACCTGTTGAGTGCGCGCCATCTCGAGTTTATACTCTACACCGGCAAAAGGAGGTTCCATCCTATATTACGAGATAAGCATTGACTTTTGTCACCTTAGTGTATTGCTGGATACGATAAATGAGAACCTGTCCTTGCCTCTGTGTGCTGTGTGTCAGAACCTGTTTTAGCTACAGTTAGAGCACTTTTGACGAAGCAACGATATTGTAAGAGATGCTGTTATTTTATTACCTTTATTTTATACGTTGTTAATACACATAGTGAAGAAGGAAGCATTGTCATTAAAATGAATTCATGACTTGTTTTCTCCTACATCAATCACATTTAGTTCGGCCCTTAATATGATAGCTATCATTACACTACGATCATAACTCCTCCTGACCTACGTTGAAGAATCGTGATTTCTATGTAGAAACATAGAACAGACAATACCACTATTCTCTCAATATACACTACTGGCCATTAAAATTGCTAAACGAAGAAGAAATGCAGATGATAAGCGGGTATTCATTCGACAAATATATTATACTAGAACTGACATGTGATTACATTTTCAAGCAATTTGGGTGCATAGATCCTGGGAAATCAGTACCCAGAACAACCACGTCTGGCCGTAATAACGGCCTTGATACGCCTGGGCATTGAGACAAACAGAGCTTGGATGGCGCGTACAGGTACAACTACCCACACAGCTTCAACACGACACCACAGTTCATCAAGAGTAGTGACTGGCGTATTGTGACGAGCCAGTTGCTCGGCTACCATTGACCAGACGTTTTCAATTTGCCGTAATAACGGCCTTGATATGCCTGGGCATCTAGTCAAACAGAGACTGAATGGCGTGTACGGGTACAGCTGCGCATGCAGCTTCAACATGATACCACAGTTCATCAAGAGTAGGGACTGGCGTATTGTGATGAGCCAGTTGCTCGGCCACCATTGACCATAAGTTTTCAGTTGGTGAGAGAGCTGGAGAATGTGCTGGCCAGGGCAGCAAGCGAACATTTTCTGGATCCAGAAACGCCCTTACAGTCAGTACCTGCAACATGCGGTCGTGCATTATCCTGCTGCAATGTAGGGTTACGCAGGGATCAAATGAGGGGTAGAGCCACGGGTCATAACACATCTGAAATGTAACGTCCACTGGTCATAGTGCCGTCAATGCGAACAAGAGGTGACCGAGACGTGTAACCAATGGCATCCCATACCATCACGCCGGGTGATACGCCAGTGTGGCGATGACGAATACACGCTTCCAATGTGCGTTCACCGCGATGTCGCCAAACACGGAAGCGACCATCATGATGCTGTAAACAGAACCTGGATTCATCCGAAAAAAAGACGTTTTGCCATTCGTGCACCCAGGTTCGTCGTTGAGTACACCATCGCAGGCGCTCCTGTCGGTGATGCAGCGTCAAGGGTAACCGCAGCCATTGTCTCCGAGCTGATAGTCCATGCTGCTGCAAACGTCGTCAACTGTTCCTGCAGATGGTTGTCGTCTTGAAAACATCCCATCTGTTGACTCAGGCATCGAGACGTGGCTGCACGATCCGTTACAGCCATGCGGATAAGATGCCTGTCATCTCGACTGCTAGTGAAACGAGGCCGTTGGGATCCAGCACGGCGTTCCGTATTACCCTCCTGAACCAACCGATTTCATATTCTGCTAACAGTCGTTGGATCTCGACCAACGCGAGCAGCAATGTCGCGATACGATAAACCGCAATCGCGATAGGCTACAATCCGACCTTTATCAAAGTCGGAAACGTGATGGCACGCGTTTCTCCTCCTTACACGAGGCATCACAACAACGTTTCACCAGGCAACGCCTGTCAACTGCTGTTTGTATATGAGAAATCAGCTCGAAACTTCCCTCGTGTCAGCACGTTGTAGGTGTCGCCACCGGCGCCAACCTTGTGTCAATGCTCTGAAAAGCTAATCATTTGCATATCACAGCATCTTCTTCCTGTCAGTTTAATTTCGCGTCTGCAACACATCATCTTCGTGGTTTAGCCATTTTAATGGCCAGTAGTGTATAAAGTCCTCCATGGGGTTAAAAAAACATCATTTCGTACCTCATCATAGTACTATTGTTAAGGCCTGTGCTTCAAACAGTTTCATATCCGGTAACAAGTGCCTTGTGACACGCACGTCCCGCTAAGCTGGTTGCTACTAGATTCTGTATTGGGAGGTACTGCAGGTCGAAAAATGAAATCTGAGTGCTACCTACAGCCTGGTGTCATATTACTTCAATGAAACGCATTACACAGCAGATGTAAGCGGAATTGGCCACATAAGTTATTTAGCTTTTTAATGTATTCACTATATGTTGGCCAGAAGAATGATGTCATATATCACCGATATCGTAGCGGAAAGTCTACGCATTCTCGAGACATTGTGTCATTTCCAGTAGCGCAGCGTGGTTGTAAAGGTTAGGGAGACTGCAGTTATTGTAGGGAGACAAAATAGTACAATAAAGAATAATTTAAACAAATGAAATAAAAGGCATCAATAAAACAACAACTACTACTATTACCACTACCACCGTCACTAATAATAATAATAATAATAAACTTGTTCAAGAAACGATGACAAATTTGTAGAACTCCAGCAGCAAGAGAAGAAGCACTTATATTTTCTTGTACACAAGTGCAGTGCGACTGTCTTTCCTTTCCACGAATAAGTCTACAATTCGGTCTACAAAGATCTGGTCACTGGATAGCTCTCCAAGTAGTGTCTGTTCTATTGCTTACGTGCTCAAACACGACAGCCGGGTGTTGGACATTGAATAATGCTTCATTCGTTTATGAGTACTCATGCTTCGTTCACTGCCTGCTGTAGTTGCGGGTAGGGTCAAAACCAAATACAGAAACTTCGTTGTTTCTTCATAAACGGAGTCTAAATCATTGCTGACAATGTACTTTAAGAGGATTCTTGGAGATAAGTGCTTTTTCTCATCGGCGTATATGTTACACATTTCATTTTCAAGTTGTTCTTGTTTGAAAAAAGGGTACTGTTCTGATAATTGAAGTAGTTTCAACTTTGGGAATTCTTTTTTATAGTTCCGGAAACACTTTTCGTTCAAAAGTTCAACAGACTGAATTTGGGGAAAGTCTTGACACCTTCTTTCGATCAGAAAAATTTGCAAATCCAGTATCTCGTAAGTTAGTGGCCTGAGATATGTCTTTTGACTGTCACAGAATGATAAGTTGCCATTCAAACACAAGCTACATTTAATGCATTCATCAACGATTGTTTCCGTTCTTAATTGTCGTAAGTTTCTCAAAACAGTTCTTATTTCGTCGTGGCAAGCAGTTGTACTGACAGATTTTGACTGAAGAATATTAAAGAGATGATCAACATAAACAAAGCACCCTAGGTAGAAACAAAGCAAGTAGACAAACGTAGGATCATCCATCCATCGTTTCATTCCCACAGCACAGCTCAAAGATTCTGGGTCCCACTGAGAGTCTGTGTCATCAAATATATAATTAGAAACACTATATAACCCTGAGAAATGGCTAGGTGTTATTGAAACCGCCAAGGAACGAAAGTTCCAGCGAGTGTTGCTTGCATGTGGCAGTTTAAATCCCTTCTCAGTTAGTAATACAGTTCGTTTTGATGATTTGCTGAAAAACGAATGGAATGCAGTAAGATCACTTACAAACATGTGTACTTGTCGTATGATTTTGAAGGCATGTAACAGTACCAAACTAAGTTGGTGTGTGTAACAATGAATAAGCAGCGCATAGGGACAAAACTGCTTCACCAATTTTTGTAGTCCTCTTTCTCTGCCCGCCATTACTGAAGCGCCATCATATGTTTGACTAACCACTTTTCCTTCCACATTCCATTCTTTCAATACTGCATGATTAATGTTTGACAAACCTTCAGCAGTTTTATCTCCAGAATCATTGTAAAATCCAACGAATCTTTTCTCAATTTTGTCTGCAATACAGTACCTGAATATTATACTCATTTGACTCTTGCAATATACGTCTAATGTTTCATCGGCCTGAATCGAAATGAAATTGCAGTTCTGAATTTCAGATTTTATTTTCTCATTAACTGCCAGAGTTATCATTTCTATTACATCGTTCTGTATATCTGGAGAAGTTCCTTTAAAGGTTGAAGATGATGACAGCTGGTCTCGGATTAACTGCTCTCCTTGAGCTAGTAAATCCAACAATTCCAGATAGTCACCTTTGTTGCTGGAGTATTCGTCTTCTCGATGGCCGTGAAAGGCTAGTTCTTGTTTAAAAAGAAATACAATTGCCTGAATAAGACGAGCCAATACTCTCCTGCTGGATGCAACTTGTTTGTTGTATTTTATTGCTGTCAGAGGAGCGGCTTCAGAAGGGGCGTGCTCAATTCTACTTTTGCCCAATAACTGAAATGAATCTATGTTCTGCAGGTGACGGTATCATCTGATGCTTTTGTGCTTTCCTCTCAAAGTTCTTTATTGTACAAATGCCCTCATTTGCATTATTCTTTTTCAACACCAAACGAAGACATATATAATAATATAATCTGTTATTAACTGCATTCGCAGTCAGCCAAGCATACTTTTCGTACCAGGCTGTCTGAAAAGTGCGTTTTTGTTTGGCTTCACTTGAAACTACACTGAGTATAGGAGTAGGTCGTTTGTCCTTCAATTCGCACTTTTTTTTGTACGTTAATGTAGAAAAAAGCGTTTTAATAAAAATTCTATAAGGTGTTCAGTTGCTGGCTCACTCATGTTGGCGACACAACGAAAATATGCACTAAAATCACATAAGAATGGCTATGAACACAGGCCGCGCGATTGTTCACTTCCGTGTTAAAAGCTAGCATAGAAGCGGCAGAGACTAGTCTCGATACCTGCTAGCAAGAGCAGCGCACCGGCCTTCGTGGAAGAGGGGAAGTGGAGGGGAGCCGAGAACGCTCAGGCGCACACAGCCAGGTATGGAAGGGGAGGCAGACTGAGAGTAGTCGAGTTTCAAGCAATCAAGTACACCAATACTCAGGGTGCGGCGGCGCGGTTACAAAACTGATGTCTTCGCACATTTAGTGTTCTTAGTAGAAAGTTGTTTATATTTTTGTTATGAATTACTATTGCATCTTTTTTAAGCACAAATACAGGGGAGACTAAGTCTCAAAGTCTCCCCTCACGCTACGCCACTGGTCATTTCTCACAGTCAGGAGCAGGAGGCATATTAGGAGAAATTAGTATGGATGCAGTGGGAGTATAAGAAACCTATCTAAAGCACAGCTGGTTGAGGCGGAAATGGACGATCAGATTCTACTACTGCAATGTCGACTATAAATGTACACTACCTTATGGATTTGGATGAAATGAGAGGTTTTTTTGACAGAATGGAAATGTCAGACTACCTAACGTCTAACATTAATGTTTACGTATTATCCCGCTAAAAAGATCTCCGCTTTTAAGTTCTGATTTATAATTATGGAACTGGACTGTTCGACTATCACCTTGTCTAAATGCTAGCAATACTGAACTACATTCAAAAATCAGTATGGGGTGCATACGGTGCAGAAGCCTGTAATTTCTATGGTACATTTGTTGATGGTGAGATGGAATACCACATGCTGCGTCATTATACGTAAAAATCCCTGACAGAAGCTTGAAAACTATGTCGCAGACATACGAATCCATTGCTTCGCTGGATAGCTGGGTATTTCACCCTAAGGAAATGAGGAGCGAGTTAGTACGGCATGGGAGACAGTAGTCTTAATGGAACATTTGTTAACGGAGGAAGGAGTACCACACACAGCGTCAGTGTACTTAAATGGCACGGACAGACGTTTTGAAACTACGAGCAGTATGTTGCAAATAATTTTTTTGTATATGCTTTGAATTCCACATTTATTGCGTCCAAAACCTGTTGGAGTAAGTATACCATCTTACATTGAACTTTCGTTGACATTAGAATGACTGAGTGACCGAAATCACCACTAGCACAACTCCATCTCAACGATCCCACTACTTTAATCAAGATAAACCCTCAGGTCTACACTCGCTCCGCTGTAGCACTTACCGCTTCCTGCATACCACGTAGTGCCATAATACTCCGATGCTTTATCAATACGCTCTGTGATGACCCTGGAACTGTTAATTTTATCGTAGAAACACCATGCACAATAAGTACTGAAGCACTAACACTGCTACTGTCGAAGACAGGAATGCCGAGACAGATTGTGCCATAGCCAGCCGTCAATTGTATCTCGATATATGACAGTTTGTCGTACGGGTTCTCCTACTCTGTTTGAACGATCCCCTCTTTCGTACCTTACCAAACATTCTCAATTTCCACTCTAACTCGAGGCAGTTGTCAGCTGATATCTCGACATTAATATGCATAACCCGTTTGTGGCTAGATGATATGTACTGGTGAACAGTGACGTCGATTTCTTAGCTCAGTACTGCCCAGTCGATGGCTACCAGTCATTGTCTCCACATCTGTTCATGTTACATGGGTGATCTGCGGAGCAAAAGAATCATGCGGATGCTGCTTGGATTGTATAGGTTGGCACACTCCAATCTGATACGTAAATGGAAAAAAAATCTCTGCAAAAGACGACGTATCTCTCCCGGAAACGTAAGTGTGAATTATACGGAACTATATAGGCAATCGTTTTTTTACTAAATCAGTGCGTGAGAGTGGGATGCAAGGGTAATAGATAATGTTGTTGTTGTTGTTGTTGTTGTTGCGGCCTTCAGTCCAAAGACTGGTTTTGCAGCACCTCTTAAATATATGCTACTCTATCCTGTGCAAGCCTCTTCATCTCCAAGTAACAACTGCAACCTACATCCATCTGAATCTGCTTATTGCATTCATCTCTTAGTCTCCCTCTACGATTTTTACCGTCCACGCTTCCCTTCAGTACTAAATTGGTGATCTCTTGATGCCTCAGATTGTGTCCTACAAACCGATCACTTCTTCTAGTCACGTTGTACCACAAATATCTCTTCTACCCAATTCTATTCAGTACCCCCTCCTTAGTTATGTGATCTACCCATCTAATCTTCAACATTCTTCTGTAGCACCACATTTCAAATACTTCTATTCTCTTCTGTTTATTGTCCATGTTTCTCTTCACTGCAATCGATTCAAATACTACCAGAAAGGACTTCCTCACACTCAAATCTATACTCGATGTTAACAAATTTCTCTTTCTCAGAAACGCTTTTATTGCCATTTCCAGTTTGCATATTATGTGCTCCCTACTTCGCCCATCATCTGTTATTTTGCTTCCCAAATATCAAAACTCATCTACTAATCTAACTGTCTCATTTCCTAATCTAATTTCATCAGCATCACTTGATTTAATGAGACTACATTCCATTATCTCCGTTTTTCATTTGTTGAAGTTCATCTTATGTCCTCCTTTCAAGACACTGTCCATTCGGTTCAGCTGCCCTTGCAAGTCCTTTGCTGTCTCTGGCAGAATTACACTGTCATTGGCAAACCTTAAACTTTTTATTTCTTCTCCCTTATTCCTACTCCAAATTTTTCTTTTGTTTCCTTTACTGCTTGCTCAGTATACAGACTGAACAACATCGATGATAGGCTACAACCCTGTCTCACTCCCATCTCGTGCACTGCTTCCCTTTCATGGCCCTCGAGTCTTATAACTGCTACCTGGTTTCTGTACAAATTATAAATAGCCTTTTGCTCATTGTATTTTACCCTTGCCACCTTGCCAGCTTGAAAGACAGTATTCCAGCCAACATTCTCAAACGCTTACTCTAAGTCGACAATGCTATGAACCTAGATTCGCCTTTTCTTAACCTATCTTCTAAGATGAGTCACAGTGTTAGTGTTGCCTCGCGTGTTCTTACATTTCTCCAGAATCCAGACTGATCTTCACCGAGGTCATCTTCTATCAGTTTTTCCATTCGTATGTAAATAATTCGTGTCAGTATTTTGTAACCGTGATTTATTAAACTGATAGTTTGGTAATTTTCACACCTGTCAGCACCTACTTTCTTTGGAATTGGTATTGCTATATTCTTCTTGAAGTCAGAGTATTTCGCCTGTTTCATACATCTTACTCATCAGATGGAGGAGTTTTCTCATGGCTGACTCTCCCAAGGATATCAGTAGCTCTACTCCCGGGGCCATGTTTTAACTTAAGTCTTTCAGTGCTTTGTCAAATTCTTCACGCAGTATTGTATCTCCCTTCTCATTTTCATCTACGTCCTCTTCTATTTCCATAATATTGAGCTGAAATACATCTCCCTTGTATAGACTCTCTATATACTTGCGTGCTTTCATATAATGAAATGTGGTGATGGCCCTCCAACAACGTACCCTCTGACTCAGAGTTGAAATATTAAAAGTTTTGGCTGGTTTCGCTGTCTAGGGGCTGGGATACGTAGTTGCCGCATTACGAGCCAAATACTGCTGAGACTACAGTATACACTATGAAGAGACACATGCATCAAGTGGTCAACGGTTCCTCTCACTCGACAGTTGCGAATTTTGAACTTACATAGACATTTATAAATGAAAGATTGCAATTAAATAAGTTCTGTGGGTACTATTTTAACGACATTAAATGAGGATTACAATAGCAGAAGTACCTTTAAGAACGCCCTTTATTACTGTAAAACACTTATTGGTGTTGACGGTCCAGCAGTTAAATAAAATATAAGTTGAATAACAGAGAAACAATAGATTCCTACTTCACGTAATTTGTTATGAATTAAACAGAGCTCGCAAGATATTCACTTCTAAACACATACTAAGTCTACACTGCAGAAGCCACAGAAATCTCACAACTGCACAAGTCGGCACTACGAAATATATCTATCTCCTGCGACCTGTCGCGCCATACTGTCCAGGACTCTCCGTGTCCTATGCGACTCCCCTTGCGCTGCACTACCCAGCACTGCCTCCCCCACATCCATACACTCTCGCCACGTGTCCTTTTTGAAACGATCGCTGTGATTGGCTAGAGCGCTCCCGCCCTGTTTCCAAGCCAACGCACACTCACAAACATAATGAAACACATTCTAAATACTGGATTTACATTTAAACAACTTGAAATTAAATAAATATTCCTATGGCTGGACCATAAACACGCTCTAACACACATTATTAAATACATAAACAGATTAAATAAACATATATCAAAGGAATGGAACAGAAGTGAGCCAGTAGCCTAAAGTCTCTGTGCTTTCTAAAACACAGGAAATAATTGACCAATTTCTTCATGAATAGTATAAATCGGATATAAACAAAGACATGGATGAATAAATATGTTTATAAGCATGCTGATACCGTTTTTTTCGTGTAACTGTGGAGTACTTATGGCCTGACGGTATCGATAGTAATCGGCCACTTTGACCTCCAATAACTCATGTACTATTCGAGTTACATGCCTGTAATTCGTACCAATTTAGGTTTACACTAATAGCTTTCTAAAACATGTCGATCGATAAAATTGGATGAACCGTTTAGATTTTGGAAATTCATTGCTGGGTGTTGCTTGTATAATTTACAGTCAGATACTAAACTTTAAACTAATAAAGATATTGAAAATCTGCTTACACCATCAGAATAGTCGTGCAAATATTGGTAAGATACATGTTTCTTTTTGAGGTATCGTGATTCAACTAGCTACTATTAATTTCTATACGAACTGTGAAATGGCTGCCATTAAGGTTTCACAAAGTCCGCCATCTTTGGCACTCCCAGCATGTCTCCTTCATCGACACAGCGTCACCATGGAATTCCCAGCCATGCGGTCCCTGGACCACAGCTAACGTTTGGCACCATGCGCCCGCTGACGAGTCGCGGCCTGCCGAGAGGCCCTTAGTACGGCCACGCCAACTCCAAAATTGGAAGATTTTCAGGGTGCCACAACTCGCCTGTTATCTCACATACTCCTTCCATCTTTCTGCTTTCCCTTCTTTGCTTAGGAATGGTTTTTCATCTAAGCTCTTGATATTCATACCTTTTCTCCAAAGGTCTCTTTAATTTTCCTGCAGGCAGCATCAATCTTAATCCTAGTGATATATGCTACTACATCCTTACATTTTTCCTCTAGCCTCTCCTGCTTAGCCATTTTGTACTTCCTGTAGATCTCATTTTTTAGACGTTTGTATTCCCTGTCACCTGCTTCATTTATTGCATTTTTATATTTTCTCTTTTCACCAATTAAATTCAATATTTCCTGTGTTACTCAAGGATTTCTACCAGCCCTTGTCCTTTTACCTACTTGATCCTCTGCTGCCCTCAGTATTTAATCTCTCAAAGCTACTCATTCTTCTTCTAGTGTATTAGTTTCCCTCGTTCTTCTCAGTCGTTCCCTAATGCCCCTGAAACCTTTTCAGTTCATCCAAGTCCCATCTCCTCTTTGCAGTTTCTTCAGATTTAACCTGCAGTTCCTAACCAATAAATTGTTGTCAGAGACCACATCTGCCCCTGGAAATGTCTTGCAATTTAAAACCTGGTACTAAAATCTCTGTCTTACCATAATATAATCACCCTGAAAACTTATGGAGTCTCTTCCACATATACAGCCTTCTTTCATGATTCTTAAACCAAGTATTAGCTATGATTAGATTCTGTTCTGAGCAAAATTCTACCAGGCGGCTTTCTCTTTCATTCCTTCCTTCTAGTTCATATTGACCTACTACTTTTCCTTCTCTTCCTTTTCGTACTATCGAATTCCAGTCCCCTATGACTATTAAATTTTCGTCTCCCTTAGCTATCTGAATCGATAATATTGGTGCTAAATACCGTCTACCGTGCACTGCACAGTGGCTTGTGGTGTATTTGTTTTAGACATAGGATGTTTGCAGGATATGGAGTTGTCTACATGCAGGTAGGAAGCCCTGTGTTGGGGCTGGTAGCTAACGTGGACGTAACTAAATCTGTGACACATTAAAAGGGGAAGTGTACAAGGGATAAGTCCCTGCAGTCGCGTTATTCATCTGTGTCCTCAGTGGCTCAGATGGATAGAGCGTCTGCCATGTAAGCAGGAGATCCCAGGATTGAGTCCCGGTCAGGGCTCACATTTTCAGCTGTCCCATTTGAGGTATATCAACAACACCTGTCGGCAGCTGAGGGTTTCAATGAATTATCCTTTCCTGTACGTTGTACTCAGTACATTGATACCTACAATAAGTCAACAATCCAATGTCATGTAGCAACAATAGATACAAAATTCAACAATGTAACAAGTGCCCTGAATAACTGTCATAAATTTTCCTATTAATCGCATTAAATATGTTACTAAACACGTAATTATTACAAATAACATTAAAATGTGCAGTGCATCTAATAATTTGGCCAGGGACTGCATAGTGCTGCGTTGCAGCGTAAGTGCGAATAAATATGTTAAAGTCTTTAAATATACGTTCAACTACAGACACTTCTGCATGATATCACAATATGCTTTATGTCTAATTTTAACATACACTCCTTCCAAATCTTGCTTGTATAATATGATAAAATAGCACTCTTCTTACCAGCCTTAGGTATGTAGTCTTTAATTAGTTGATGGAACATAGGCTTAACATTAGTAGACCTTATTGGGTACGTTGTAATGTATTTTGAAAACAAGTCATAATAGGCAATTATGGATTTGAATCCTTGCAGTCGGAAGTGACTTGGCCTGCTGAATGGAGTAAGAGGCTTTACAAAAAGTTTGATGTGGATAGACATCCATCTCATAAACATAATCCATGATCACACCAGGTTTCTGATCGAAGACTTCCAAATATTCCTTTAACATGCTAGCTAATTCATTCCTCTGTACTTCAGTCAAGTATTCGACTACTTCGTTCTAGATAATGTTTCCAACGTCCGATAAATTGTCTGTCGGTAAACTACTTAATCAATAATCGTGAGTTAAATACAGCACGTTAGCAAATGAATAATAAATCTTTGTTCTTGGCAGAATCTCTGATGCAATTCTAATTTCCTCGCCAGGTTCAAAATAATAAATCTCTCATCATTGGCTAGGATGCATATCCCTTTCAAGAGGTCAATTACTGCATTTTTCTACCTCAGATAATCCTAGCCAAAAAACGGGTGGATAACATAGAGTGCACCCTTGGTGTTGGGGTAGTGGCTTTGATTGATAATCTGTACATCTATGCTCATGGGTTCGAACCTGGCCTTCGCATTGATTAATAATCAATGGCAGAAGACATCCGGCATAAGAAGTCACCCTCATTCTGCCAACGGCATTGCCAAAGAGGGTGGACAGAGGTTCAGGACAGTCTCTTGGGGTGGAAATCAGCAATGATCAACGGCATTAGGGTACAGAAGGCAATGGAAACCACTGAATTAAAGGCACATAACGTTTATCGACAGGACAGGTGGCCAGTAATTGAAGAAGTCTCATAATGATCTCTTCATTGGCAAAATATTTCGGACTAAGGCCCAGTTCGGATCTATGGGAGGGTACTACCAAGGGTGAGGAGAACATGAGAAAAAGACTGATAACCAACGAAAGGATAACGTCCTAAGAGTTGGGTCGTCGAATGGCATAAGTTTGAAAGTGAGAGGGAAGCTAGAAAATCTGAAAAGGGAAATGCAAAGGCTCAATCTAGATATAGTATTGGTCAGTGAAATGAAGTAGAAAGAAGACAAGGATTTGTGGTCGGATGAGTATAGGGTAATATCTACAGCAGCACAAAATGTTATAACAGAAGTAGGATTCTTTATGGATAGGAAGGAAGGGCAGAGAGTGTATTACTGTGAACAATCCAGTGATATGGTTGTTCTTATCAAAATCCGACAGCAAACCAACACCGATAACACTAGTTCAGGTATAATGCTGACATTGCAAGCTGAAGATGAAGAGATAGAGAAGGTATATGAGGATGTTGAAAATGTAATACAGTACGTAAAGGGTAGTGTTGCTGCCTCTGAATCATGGGGTCCTGGGTACGATTCCCGGCCGGAATGGGGATTTACTCTACCTAGGGACTGGGAGTTTGTGTTGTCCTCATCATTTCATCATCATCATTCGCGACAGTGGTTGGATTGGACTGTGTAAAAATTGAGACTTTTTATGGGCGCTAATGACCGCGCAGTTGAGCACCCCACAAACCAAACATCATCATCATCATCAGTAAGTAAAGGGAAACGAAAATCTAATAGTCATTGGCAACAGGAATGCAGTTGTAGGGGAAGGAGTACAAGAAAAGTTACAGGAGAATATGGGCTTGGGACAAAGAATGAGAGAGGAGAAAGACTAATTGAGTTCTATAATAAATTTCAGCTAGTAATAGCGAATACTCTCTTCAAGAATCACAAGAGGAGAATGTATACTTGGAAAGTCTAGGTGATATGGAAGATTTCAGTTAGATTACATCATGGTCAGACAGAGATTCCAAAATCATATACTGAATCGTAAGGCATACCCAGGAGGAGATATAGACTCAGATCACAACGTAGTAGTGATGAAGAGAAGGTTGAAGTTTAAGAGATTAATCAGGAAGAAACAATAGACAATGAAATGGAATACGGATGTACTAAGGAATGACAAGATACAATTCAAGTTCTCTAAGGCTATAGATACCTCAATAAGGAATAGCTCAGTAGGCAGTACAGTTGAAGAGGAATGTACATCTCTAAAAAGAGCAGTCACAGAATATGCAAACAAAAATATAGGTACAACGAGGGTGTGAGGCACTCTGAAAATATTCTAAGTTCGGAGTTGGCATCGGTGCATGGGCCATGTGGCGAGCCGGGGCTCGTCAGAAACCGCATGGTGCTGAACATTAGCCAGTGCAAGAGGGAAGACCCAGTGCGTGTCCAGGCCGACCGCGTGACTGGGAATTCCATGCTGATGTTATGTGGAAGAATGGGCTTTGTGTCAATGAAGGAGATTTGTATGCTGGGAGTGTTAAAGATGGCCGACTTTGTGAAACCATAATGGCAAACATTTCACAGTTCATGTAGAAATTAATAATAGCCAGAGGAATCATGATGCCTTAAAAGAAATATGTACATTACCATTATTTGCATGGCGATTCTGACGGTGTAATCAGATTTTCAAGATCTTTATTAGCTTAAAGTTTAGTATCAGATTGTAAATAATACAAGTTACACCCAGCAAAGAATTTCCAAAATCTAAACGGTTCATCCAATTTTGTCTAACGACATGTATTTAGAAAGCTATGAGTGTAAACCTAAATTGGTACGAATTACAGGCATGTAACTTGAATAGTACATGAGTTATTGGAGGTCAAAGTGGCCGATTACTATCGATCGCGTCAGGCCATAAGCACTCCACAGTTACAAGAAAAAACAGTAGCAGCATACTTATAAATGTATTTATTCGTCTTTGTCTTTGTTTATATCCTATATATACTATTAATGAAGAAATTGGTCAAATATTTACGGTGTTTTAGAAAGCACAGAGACATTAGGCTACTGGCCTACTTTTGTTTCTATTATTTGATATATGTTTATTCAATTTGTTTATGTGTTTATAATGTGTGTTAGAGCGTGTTTATGGTCCAGCTATAGGAATATTTATTTAATTTCAAGCTATTTAAATGTAAATCCAGTATTTTGTATGTGTTTCAATATGTTTGTGAGCGTGCGTTGGCTTGGAGACATGGCGGGAGCGCTCCAGCCAGTCACAGTGCTCGTTACTAAGATAGGCGACTACCGAAGTCAGTGGAGAGACTGGATGGAAGGGAAGTGCCGGACGGGAAGGCACGACAGACGGTCGCAGGAAATACTTGTAGAGTGTTGAGCAGTTTGCGCGCGGTGACGGGAGATAGAAATATTTCGAATTGGGTTGGGTTGTTTTGGGGTAGAGACCAAACAGCGAGGTCATCGGTCTCATCGGATTATGGAAGGATGGGGAAGGAAGTCGGCCGTGCCCTTTCAAAGGAACCATCCCAGCATTTGCCTGGAGCGATTTAGGGAAATCATGGAAAACCTAAATCAGGATGGCCGGACGCGGGAATATTTCGTAGTGCTGACTTGTTCACTTTCGAGATTTCCGTGGCATGTGCAGTGAAGACGTAGTATGCATTTAGAAGTGAATATCTCAGGAATTATGTTGTTGTTTATAACTAATTACGTGAAGTAGGAATCTATTGTTTCCCTGTTATTCAACTTATATTTTATTCAATTGCTGGACCATCGACACCAATAAGTGTTTTGCATTAATAAACAGCATTCTTAAAGGTACTTCTGCTATCGTACTCATCGTTTAAAGTCGTTAAAATAGTACCTGCAGATTTTATTTAATTGCAATCTTTCATTTATAAATTTCTATGTAACATTAAAAATTCGCAATTGCCGAGTGATAGGAACCTTTGACCATTCGATTCATATGTATATCCATATTGTATACTGTAGAATATTTGGCTTGTAATGCAGCAACTACGTACCCCAGCCCCTAGACAACGAAACCAGCCAAAACTTTCAATATTTCAACTTCGAGTCAGAGGATACACAGTTGAGGATCACATATTTATTTATTTATTTATTTATTATTTTTTTTAAAGCCCACAAATGTAACTGTGAAGAAATCATGGGTACAGAAGAAATACTTCAGTTGAGCGATGAAAGGAGGAAGTACAAAACTGTCAAAGGAAAATAAGGAATACAGAGATACAAGTCGCTGAGAAATGAAGTAAACAGGAAGTGTAGGGAAGCTAAGACGAAATGGATGCAAGGAAAATGCGAAGAAATCGAAAAATAATTTGTTGGATGGACTGTCTCAGTATACAGGAGAGTCGAAACAACCTTCGATGAAATTGAAAGCAAGGGTGCTAACATTAAGAGTGCAACTGGAATTCCACTGTTAAATGCAGAGGAGAGGGCGGATAGGAAGAATGAGTGCACTGAAGGCCTCTATGAGGGGGGGGGGGGGGGGGGGGAGATTTGTCTGATGTGATAGAAGAAGGAACAGGAGTCGATTTAGAGGAGTAGGGGATCCAGTATTAGAATCAGAATTAAGGAGAGCCTTGGAGGACGTCAGATCAGACAGAAGGAATAGATAGCATTCTATAAATACAGGGTTTGTAAATAAAGTTTCAAGACAGATTTTTTCCTGAGTAGTGATGCGCGTGCAGACCGGTCTCACTACCTGCGCCAGGGGGTGGTGGGGTGTTGCCTAAGCAAGCCAAGCATTGGCATTTGTCGGCGAAACGCTGAAGTGAAAACATTGCGAGTGCAGGAAGTGTCTGTTTCGAAACGTCGTCGAGAAATCGGAGCGTCCAAACTGCAGCACCTCTTGGAGCAGAGGTGTTCGATCAAATTTTGTGTAAAACTGAACAAGACAGGCACAGAAACGTTCGAAATGATTCAAGAGGCCTATAAAGACTACGCCATGTCATGTGAAAAGGTTTTCACGTGACACAAGAGGTTGAAAGATGGCTGTGAAGACTTGGAGGATGATGAACGCTCTCGAAGACTTTCACAAGCAGAACTGACGAAAATCCAGCCAAAGTGCGTCAAGTTTTAAACAGTGACCGACGTCTCAGCATCAGAATGATTTCAGATGAAGTGGGGTGAGGGATCGAGTCCGCCCAGAGAAGAAAGACGACTGTATGCTCCACCACGACAATGCGACCATTCAGACCTGCTTCGCTGTCACTGAAGTCTTGACCTGGTTCAACGTGGCAACGCTGCCACAGCCACCCTATAGCCCCGACCACGCCCCCATTGACTTCTTTTTGTTCCCCCAGATGAAGAGAGACCTGTAAGGGAAGGGGTTTGACAGCGTCGCAACGGTCCAAAAGGCTTCGAGGAGGGTTTTTAACAGCATTCTGGTTAAGGAGTTCCTGGAAGCTTACCAGCAGTGTAAAATCTCGTTGGGCAGCGGAGTGTGGATTCTCTTTTGAAGAATTTTAATCCGATGTATGAAAATATTCAATACATTTTGTGTTCTGAGACCAGTCCTGACACTTTATTTAACACCCTGTATTTCTAAAATCACTGAGGCAAGTGGTAACAAAACAACTATTCACGTTGATATGTAGAATGTATAAGTCTGGCGATATACCATCTGACTTTCAGAAAAATATCATGGACACAATTCCGAAGACTGCAAGAGCTGGCAAGTGCGAGAATTATCAGACAATCAGCTTGACAGCTCTTGCATCAAAGTTACTTACAAGAATAATATACAGAAGAATGGAAAAGAAAATTGAGGATGTCATAGATGACGAACAGTTTGGCTTCAGAAAAGTTAAAGGCACCAGAGACGCAATTCTAACGTTGTGGTTGATAGCGGAAGCAGGACTAAAGAGAAATCAAGACACATTCATAGAATTTGCTGATCTGAAAAATGTAAATGGTGCAAGATGTTCGGAATTCTGAGAAAAACGGGGTAAGCTATAGGAAGAGACGTGTAATATGCAATATATTCAACAGCCAGGAGGGAATAATATGAGTGGACGACCAAGAACGAAGAGCTCGGATGAAAAAGGGTGTAAGACAGGGGTATCCTCTTTCACCCCTGATGTTTAATATGTACATCGAAGAAGCAATGACGGAAATAAAAGGATGGTTCAGGAAGGGAATTAAAATTAAAGGTGAAAGGATATCAATGATAGGATTCGCTGATGACATTGCTACTCTGAGTGGAAGTGAAGAAGAATTACATGATCTGCTTAATAAAATGAACCGCCTAATGAGTACAGAATATGGTCCGAGCGAAGAAAGACTAAAGTAATGAGAAGTAGCAAAAATGAGAACAGCGAGCAACTTATCAGGATTGATGGCCACGAAGTAGATGAAGTTAAGGAATTCTACTACCCAGGCAGCAAAATAACCAATGACGGACGGAACAAGGAGGACATCAAAAGCAGACTAGCACTGGCAAAAAGGGCATTCCCAACCAAGACAAGAGATGTCTGCTAGTATCAAACATGGGTCTTCATTTGAGGAAGAAATGTCTGAAAATGTATGTTTAGAGTACAACATGTATGAAAGTCGCGAGCTCTATCTTCTTATCTCGTGTTTTCTACTGAAAATCTCGTGCTTGTACTCTTGTTAACTTTACTATTACAGAGTTTGCCTAGACTTTATTTTTTTTAATTGGTCCTGTGCGCAACAAATAACTTCCTTGGTCTTTCTGCTGCCACTGCGTGATCTGCTGCATTCCATTATTTACAAAAACATTAAAAAAACCTATTATTCATGCTTAGTGCAATGCATGTTCTGTATGGCGGCTCCTGTTGTTGCTGTGGCTGCTGCTGCTTACTACAAGAGAAAGGGTTTGGTCTAATCTAAACGCGATAAATGATAACCCAGACACACAATTCCCTTTTCTTTCCAAAACGATATTCTCAAAGCGATTCTTTCTCATTCAATTAACAAAACGCAAGAAGCTCTTTGAACAATCGCTCCGTATGTAAATCTGCCTCCAGTGGCATTAAAGCAGTACTACAAATTAATCAAACTCTTGAGACAGACTGAAATACTTCTCAGTTAAATGCATAGTGAAACAATGCCCTGACAATTACAAAAGAAATCAATGACAAAAATCAATACTTAATCTATTCGCCTAACAATGTCTTCCCTTAAGAATTCAACTCCTATCATTATCAAAATTACCGTCTGCTGCTACGCACATACACAAACCCTTTTCTTTAAATTAATAAGCGCGCTGCAAATTATAAAAAATATCAACTCACTACCAAATCCTGTGTCGCTGCTGGCGGACACGGCAGTACGGCAGCTCGGCGACGACCCCTCGCTCAACACACGTGCGCAACACAGCAGGCGGGCTCCTACGCTGGCTTCAAAACTGTCACTAGTTAATCTGTGCGCTGCGAAGCGCGACAACAATATCTTAGATTCCAGAGCTTGTGTATGCGCGCTGTAGCCAACCTTTACATCCTAAGAGAGTATTGCCAACTCATGCATGGTAGTGAAAATGGACTGTGAGTAAACCGGAACAGGAGAGAATCGAAGCATTTGAGATGTGGTGTTACAGACGAATGTTGAAAATTTCGTGGACTGGTAAAGTAAGGAACGAGGAGGTTCTCCACAGAAGCGGAGAGGAAAGGAATATGTGGAAAACTGTGACAAGGAGAAGGGACAGAATGATAGGACATTTGTTAAGACGTCAGGGAATGACTTTCATGGTACTAGAGGGGGCTGTAGAGGGCAAAAGCAGTAGAGCAAGACAGAGATTGGAATACATCCATCAAATAATTGAGGACATAGGCTGCAAGCGCTACTCTGAGATGAGGAGTTTAGCACAGAAGAGGAATTCGTGGGAGGTGGGGGGGGGGGCAGCATCAAACCAATCAGAAGCCTAATAACTAAGAAGAAAAGAAAAGAAAGATAGCCTAGGAGCTAACAAGAATGTGCTTAATAGTCCTTCCATTTGTGCAACAATTTCTATCTGCCCATCAGTATTAAATATTCTTTCTGGGATTGAAAACACGTTGACTGACACTGATTTTAAATTGTTGAAGAATATTGAGACATTGTATCTACTACAACTTCTTGAACGAGCAAGACTCATCGAGTTAGGCTGTCTTTGGCATAGTTGTCTGTGACATTTTATGGTGAATAGGCATCACTGTTTACTAGCGTGTACGTTTTTGTTCCAAGATTGAGGCATGTTCTTGCCAATTTTTGAACTAATTACAGGCGAAGATTAGCGCTTTTTGGAGATATTTATGGAAGATAGTCAACTCATTTTCATTCTCAAGATTGGACTGAATAATTTTTGGAATAAGCAGAAATACGATTTTTTAAATATCTCTGTAGAGAAGCGCTTAAACATCTTAAACACCACAATTTTTAACTTTTGACTCACTGCCCTTTGGCAGGAGTAGAATGATGGCTGGAGTAATGGCACCATGTCCCATTATGGCACCATGTCCCATTAGGTTCAAATGGTTCAAATGGTTCTGAGCATTATGGGACTTAACTTCTACGGTCATCAGTCCCCTAGAACTTAGAACTACTTAAACCTAACTAACCTAAGGACATCACACACATCGATGCCCGAGGCAGGATTCGAACCTGCGACCAGAGCGGTCTTGCAGTTCCAGACTGTAGCGCCTAGAACCGCTCGGCCACCCCGGCTGGCTGTCCCATTAGGAACTTGGTGGCAGCAGGCTTGGATGGAAGGTCTATGAAGTTGTGGTATCAAGTTCCGTGAAGGACATAGTGCTGGCAGCAGATGCAACCAGATCTTGAACCTGTAGCTGCTGCTGCTGGTGCCAAGATGTCTTGCTGTCTGGCATAGCTCTGGGGTCATGGTAGTGCTGCTTGTTTCCAGCGACGAGAAGTGTTCTGTGCCTCCAAAAAATAGACTGATTTATATGCCTCTATTGTGCCTGTGTTTCACTAAAACCCAACACTAGTCATGTCGCCCATAACAAAAGACCTGCCATGGTGTGGTGACATTACCCCGCAGGCAACATAGTCAGTACTATGCAGTACAGTTTACTACTGTGCTCTGCTATCCTGGCTTCACAATCGACTTTCGTGTCTGTCATTGTGACCCACATGTCACCACACTGATGACTACCAGCTCCTGTTTGTTGATGCAATGCTCCACAGTGTCTTCCACACCACTTCTCACAACTTTTGCTACAGATATACAGGGTGATTCAAAAAGAATACCACAACTTTAGGAATTTAAAACTCTGCAACGACAAAAGGCAGAGCTAAGCACTATCTGTCGGCGAATTAAGGGAGCTATAAAGTTTCATTTAGTTGTACATTTGTTCGCTTGAGGCGCTGTTGACTAGGCGTCAGCGTCAGTTGATGCTAAGATGGCGACCGCTCAACAGAAAGCTTTTTGTGTCATTGAGTACGGCAGAAGCGAATCGACGACAGTTGTTCAGCGTGTATTTCGAACGAAGTATGGTGTTAAACCTCCTGATAGGTGGTGTATTAAACGTTGGTATAAACAGTTTACAGAGAATGGGTGTTTGTGCAAAGGGAAAAGTTCTGGACGGCCGAGAACGAGTGATGAAAATGTAGCACGCATCCAGCAAGCATTTGTTCGCAGCCCAGGAAAATCGACTCGCAGAGCTAGCAGAGAGCTGCAAATTCCACAATCAACTGTATGGAGAGTCCTACGAAAAAGGTTAGTTATAAAACCCGAACGTCAACTACCCGAGGCGATGGATCGGCCGCCAGGCAGCCCGTGACAGAGCACTTCATCACTGGCCTCCAAGAAGCCCTGATCTTACCCCCTGCGATTTTTTCTTATGGGGGTATGTTAAGGATATGGTGTTTCGGCCACCTCTCCCAGCCACCACTGATGATTTGAAACGAGAAATAACAGCAGCTATCAAAACTGTTATGCCTGATATGCAACAGAGAGTGTGGAACGAGTTGGAGTATCGGGTTGATATTGCTCGAGTGTCTGGAGGGGGCCATTTTGAACATCTCTGAACTTGTTTAGCCGGCCGCGGTGGTCTAGCGGTTCTGGCGCTGCAGTCCGGAACTGCGGGACTGCTACGGTCGCAGGGTCGAATCCTGCCTCGGGCATGGGTGTGTGTGATGTCCTTAGGTTAGTTAGGTTTAAGTAGTTCTAAGTTCTAGGGGACTTATGACCTAAGATGTTGAGTCCCATAGTGCTCAGAGCCATTTGAACCATTTGAACTTGTTTATGAGTGAAAAAAAACCTTTTTAAATACTCTTTGTAATGATGTATAACAGAAGGTTATATTATGTTCCTTTCATTAAATATACATTTTTAAAGTTGTGGTATTCTTTTTGAATCACCCTGTATAATTTTTACTGAAAGACTAGGTAGCAGCACTACACTGCCCTTTCCATAGAGAAGACCCAGTCCCTTGGGTCTTTCCCTGGCCCGGTTCTCTATTGAAATTGCTTCCACGCCTTAACCTTAAAACAAATGTATGAAATTGAATTGGTTACTACACTCCTGGAAATGGAAAAAAGAACACATTGACACCGGTGTGTCAGACCCACCATACTTGCTCCGGACACTGCGAGAGGGCTGTACAAGCAATGATCACACGCACGGCACAGCGGACACACCAGGAACCGCGGTGTTGGCCGTCGAATGGCGCTAGCTGCGCAGCATTTGTGCACCGCCGCTGTCAGTGTCAGCCAGTTTGGCGTGGCATACGGAGCTCCATCGCAGTCTTTAACACTGGTAGCATGCCGTGACAGCGTGGGCGTGAACCGTATGTGCAGTTGACGGACTTTGAGCGAGGGCGTATAGTGGGCATGCGGGAGGCCGGGTGGACGTACCGCCGAATTGCTCAACACGTGGGGCGTGAGGTCTCCACAGTACATCGATGTTGTCGCCAATGGTCGGCGGAAGGTGCACGTGCCCGTCGACCTGGGACCGGACCGCAGCGACGCACGGATGCACGCCAAGACCGTAGGATCCTACGCAGTGCCGTAGGGGACCGCACCGCCACTTCCCAGCAAATTAGGGACACTGTTGCTCCTGGGGTATCGGCGAGGACCATTCGCAACCGTCTCCATGAAGCTGGGCTACGGTCCCGCACACCGTTAGGCCGTCTTCCGCTCACGCCCCAACATCGTGCAGCCCGCCTCCAGTGGTGTCGCGACAGGCGTGAATGGAGGGACGAATGGAGACGTGTCGTCTTCAGCGATCAGAGTCGCTTCTGCCTTGGTGCCAATTATGGTCGTATGCGTGTTTGGCGCCGTGCAGGTGAGCGCCACAATCAGGACTGCATACGACCGAGGCACACAGGCCCCACACCCGGCATCATGGTGTGGGGAGCGATCTCCTACACTGGCCGTACACCACTGGTGAACGTCGAGGGGACACTGAATAGTGCACGGTACATCCAAACCGTCATCGAACCCATCGTTCTACCATTCCTAGACCGGCAAGGGAACTTGCTGTTCCAACAGGACAATGCACGTCCGCATGTATCCCGTGCCACCCAACGTGCTCTAGAAGGTGTAAGTCAACTACCCTGGCCAGCAAGATCTCCGGATCTGTCCCCCATTGAGCATGTTTGGGACTGGATGAAGCGTCGTCTCACGCGGTCTGCACGTCCAGCACGAACGCTGGTCCAACTGAGGCGCCAGGTGGAAATGGCATGGCAAGCCGTTCCACAGGACTACATCCAGTATCTCTACGATCGTCTCCATGGGAGAATAGCAGCCTGCATTGCTGCGAAAGGTGGATATACACTGTACTAGTGCCGACATTGTGCATGCTCTGTTGCCTGTGTCTATGTGCCTGTGGTTCTGTCAGTGTGATCATGTGATGTATCTGACCCCAGGAATGTGTCAATAAAGTTTCCCCTTCCTGGGACAATGAATTCACGGTGTTCTTATTTCAATTTCCAGGAGTGTATTAACTACTATGCGTATTACAAGGTCAGTATGACTCCATAAGGCAATCTTTCATCCCTAGCTTTGGGGATTCCGTCTACAAGAAAATGAATCAACATTGGATTGGGTTCTTACATGGCTCGTCATTTCATATAGATATGAGCTATCCAGAGCAAAATCAGAGTCACCACAGTGTTTGCTCAGTGCTCAAGACACCAGTTACCTGACTTCTTCCATCCTGATACTGTTCCACAGGCTGCAGCAATTGCCCTGTGCTGAGCTATCACTCCTGTGCTGTTTTTATTTGACTTAATGAATAGTCGAGGCTCAGTTCCCAGGTGTCGTTTAGGGAGCTAAGGCTTTCTTTGAACATCATCTACAGAGGTTCATCTAGCCATTACAACTGTCGCTGTGTTACATTCAACAGGATATCTCCTTTCATAGATGCTAGTAACTGAAACATTGGTCTTGTAATATCGCACATAGTTCTGTCGATTAACAGTCCACTGTCTGCCCATTCCAAACACCTAGCCCCGATGAATTTCCTTTGCTCATAGAAACTAGCGACCTCCACCATGTCGTTGAACGCTGAGTATATCCAATGTAAACCCACTCTCTTAAAGTATGGTTCTGGTTCGATCACCTCCTTCTGGCAAAGTCGACCCTGTATTTTACCCCTGAAGGGTGGCATGACGCACGCACGCCCGCCCGTTGCCATTTAGTGGGTCTAGAATATGATGACTACCCTGCTGTGACATTGCTGGAGCTCACTCTCGGTTGTAACCAAGTGTCGGTCCCCATCTTCCGCTAGTAGTAACACCCTTTCCTCTCTCACTTGCACAAATTTCCGAACTGTTGCCAACTTCAGAAGATAAACCTGCTCTGTGTAGCACTTAAACAGGATAAGTGTGCACTGTATAACGTCTATAAATTAGGTTGCCAGGTGTGTGCACTCTGTGGGTACAGGGTGGGAAACTATCACGGTTCAGGATGCTAAGTGCACTCGGCACACTGTCAACTAACGAATAACTTTTTACTAGGATAAAAAAAATACTCAAAATCTACAGTTTGTAGATGTCCTGACGTGGTTGTTCGGACGTATCAGAACTAGACGGTGTAAACAAAAGTAGCGACGCTCATCTGGTAAACAATAAGATCACATACTTATGGGAAAAAATATCAGACTAGCAGCAGAAATCGAATCCGTAGACATGTCAACTGCATGTCGTAGATCTCAACACGGTAGGATGGAATTCAGATGAACGTGCAGAACTGTGCCAGATTTTGAGTTTGCATCAAGTGCATCGCTACATGGGTCTGCAGACAAGCTCGTAGCAGTGCACGGATTTGTTTCCAGACTACGGGTTTCCAAGGTGCACCACTTTTTGAGTCTCATATAGGTACGAAGCGAGTGTTAATATACTTTTCATTATCTCCCTATCCGCACTCATGTAGATCATCGGGAAGAGGGGAATTCTGACGATTTTTAATAGGCTGTTGTATAGGACGCGCAAATATCTTCGTAAAAATCAAACAACGCATGGGTATGCCAGAAATATGACCATATAGATATGGAAAAGTATCAAAAAATATACAAATGGCATAAAATTGGTAAAAATCGAGGGAAACCTTGTATAGTTGATGGAAAATACGTAAAATTGAGGGAACTATGACGAAATATGTAAAACCGCGAAAACAACTTGCAAAATTACGTAAATTGGCTGAAAATACACAAAATTAGAGAAAAATAGCACGAAATACAGGGAATTGAGGTGGATTGGTGGTACCCGGACACTCAAGACCGAGAAAAACTTAAAAACTATGCTCTGGCTTCACTCAGGTTTAACCCTCCCCCTCCACCTCTAAACTACGTGGATTTTCGCAACACATACTCCAACAAAGGTGGGTAAGTATTACACAGAGGTGCTATATTAAAGCATGTGAAGCATAAGTACTTCAATCCATAACAGTGTTATCACACAAGCAGTTGAATATAGGTATTACTGAATTACAGTCGGTTCTCACAAACAATTTTACTCCTGAAGTATTAAAAAGAAGAATCAACACGTTTATCAGATTTAAGCCATTCCCTAGAGTGTTCTGTAGGAGAGTAGACCAATATCACACGTATCACATTAAATAATGTGAGGGGGTTGCACTCGAGAGATGTGGTATTAGACGAAACGGCTATATTATCCTACACCTGAGAAAAACTACGTAACATCAGACCAGGACTTCTTTGTGCTAGAGGAATGCTACCAGAGCTGTGGTGATGCTACTGTGATATACCTCGATTTTAGACAGTATCAGTTAGCAAATATCAACTTTAAATTACATAACGTAAACATTGTTAACGGACGCGAATTCCTACCCAGCATCTCTTAGACAAAATACTTATGCAGTGCCATAAGACGAAAACATCGACCTGACTCAGACTGTGGGAAGTTTGTTTTACAACTTTCGTACCTGGATAAAGAGCTTTTCCTATTTGAGATATCTGTGAACGTTGCTGCATAAGACGATTTAAGAAGAAGCTAAATTCCTTCAGCTACGACATTGTTTAAAGAAATAGTCTTAACGGCACTAAATCGTGGTTTGTGAATCGTGTACTGGCTGTACTCTGCCGCATTTCGCTGGCTGGAAGGCAAAAAGCTTACTGACAAATTTCACACAAGGAAAAGGGGGACGAAATGTCTCCCACTGGAAGGTCATGTTGTTTTATTTAAATGATTACAAAATCAGCAAAAACGAACAGTGAGGCTGTCAGTATAAGCACATTACTGTTGTCAGAATGATGTTGCACAGCCCAGGGCCTGTAATGATAAAGGGCCCGTTTAGGTCAGGCATATTGTATACAGAAGTGGAAGAGAGAGCACCACTAAATTCCACAATCCGCATTCATTGCATACACACAGAAATTACTGTTACGGTGTACTATTGGAGCCCATTGAGTGAATTGGATATTTTTCGGTGAAAAAGAGCACTGGCAAACAGTCTTCGCTACATTAGGTTACTTAAACTGGTGTCACTCTGAGCTAGAATTTATGGTCAGCGACTAAGTATAAGGTCAATGAGTCGGATGCGGGTTTTGCAAACTGTGAAATACTTTCCTACATTATACAAGTGAATATTAAATCTGAACTAATAATGCGAAAATTTTGAACTTGGATAGCTTCCAATGAAAATCTTTCTGTTTATTGCAATGGAAAACAATTGGTTTTCTAAAACATTCTCTGCCATACACAACTTGAAACAGGTCACACCGACCAAATCTTGTGGAAGAACTGATAGCGACGTATAACGGAAGGCAGTAAGATCCCTTGGCTTTTGGTTTGGCAGTATTCGACAGCCATTTCTAGGCGCAAGTAAATTAAGAAAGGCAGCGCGCTTTTGTTATCAAGTAACGTCTTCATCAATTACTTTAGTTTTAATGTAATCTGCGAGTAATTGCTGATGTTTGATATTAACATGAAAACGACTCCGTAGACAGGGAAAGAATCTCTTCTTGGGCAACTACTTCTATGATGACCAAAAGGCATTAAATGATCTTCAAGCACATGTGTTCCAGCAACGGTATGAAGAAAATGATAGTAACAATGACGGTAATAATCGAATTATCCGGTAACTTCACACTTCACAGTGGATTTTCTCGAACTAAGAAATTTGTTGAATTGGTGAATATTTCAAAATCGAGCTTATGATGCCTAGAAAAGTCTTTACATCCTGCTGACATGAGAATAGCATAATCTCCACATCAGAAGATTGCTTCTACTTAACCATTTAATAGACTTGCATTTTTTCCACCGTGACTAATTTTGTAAGCTAAGCACATCATCAGTTACAGCACACTCCTGGGGCTGGAAAATGTGGCCACAATGGTCTGGTGGAACGAACTATCACAGGTGCAGTGCGTGGGTTCAGGCATTTGCTTTTAAGAGGCACAAACATATTTACTTTACCTCTGGTAGCCTCGAGAGAAAGACGTTATAATCCAGAATCCGCATTAAACATCACGTTCCTTCATTACCAATTGGGCAGAGCCGGTTTAAGTTGGGAAATGACATAGGCGGAAGTCATGGTAAACAGAAATACTGTCTCCAGTAAACTTACTTACACTAGAAAATTTTATTTTATTTGATGAAACGATAGCCATTTAAAGGAAAAGGCCTATTATTTTTCTTGTACTTGATTGAACTAGAGACGTTGAAAAATTTGGTGCTGGACTGTGATTCGAATTCGTATCTCATCTTTCGAGGATCTGAATCTCTCGGAACGGTATAGTTCAATCATTTCGTTCCTTTTCCCAAGATTGCAATCTTCTCTAGGTGTCCTCCAAAGGTAAGTATGTGGGTCCGAATCCTGATCCAGTATAAAAATATTCATAATTTCATTTCAAGCCCTATCACGTGCATACCGGTCTGCTAGTGAAAATGAACGTGCATTTTTAATGTCTGTTCATGTGTTGCCAACAATCGCAATAGGTGTCGTTATTTCTGGTCAAACACGCACACATCTTACTGTTGGTGAGTAAGCAAGTGTTACTTAAGCTATGTTCGTGGATGATAAAGAAGGACGGTAGGTGTGCGGTTCGATTGTCGCTCAGGCACAAAAATTTGTGACCTTATTTTAGATTCAAATATCTAGCAGCTTACGAAAGATATATAAAAACAACTATGAGAGTTACTGATTTATGAAGCTTAGTTTGCAGTCAGTTCTGAGTATTATTAGTAACTACGCAACAGCCGCGTCTTTGAGACGTCAGCTACGGTCACTTCCCAGCCCACTGTAGGATCACATCGGTTCGTCTTCTTCCTGCTGGTAATGTAACTGAGATTCGCCAACAAGGCAAGGTATATTTGGCAACTCTGTGATCGACGATTTACTTCCTGGTGTGCGCGGAATTAAGCCTCAAAGTTCACTTGATTTTTCCTGTCATTTCCATTGAATAATCTGAGTTATTATTAACGCTTGAGCTGTAACAAAAGATTGTATATTTACGGTTTTCAGTCCAGGAAAGTCGTTGCACGTGAAAATCGCATCCAATCTCATCCTTTAAATAGCGGTTTACGAGTTCTAGCCACTACTGGTCTCGTAAGAGGAAACCTACACGCACGCCTCTTCCCTAGCTCTGTGGAAACGTGATAACATGAGAGAAAACGTCTCTTATGGTTTGCGGTTCCAGTCTCGCTGACTGTAATGTTTTTATCCCTTCTGTGAAAGAGCTACAAGCAGTCAGATCACACATCGATAAGGAAATCGCAAGAAAATACTTTCGGCTCATAGTGCAATGGTGAAAAACTTACAATGCTGCACAACAGGTAACGCCTCTTTCCGCTGCTGACAAACAAATTTTGGGTTTCTAGGAATACATAACATGTAGAAAACTTGTTCTGAGTTAAAGCTGTCAAACAAGGTTTTATGAAGAATAAAATGCCACTGCCACACGACAGCTAATGTAGAAAATACTTTTCTGACGTATTCTGGCACTATGCGCTCTCCCCATACATAATACAAAAGTTTCGAGATGCATCTGCAGCCTGGCCATCTATTAAACCTGAAAAGAACAAAATGTCGCAGAAGTTAGCCCTTTTCCCATATGCAACTATTTTGGGTTGAGAAGTGAAGGGAATTATGTTCAAAGTTCCACTAGATCGATAACTTCAGCAGACAGCAGTATGGCGTTTTAAAAAATGTAGCAGTAAATGTACCCGAACTCGCGACGTCTTATTAACAGTGCACGACGCTTACCGTTACGCTACTAGTTGACACGTAGCTACACTACCTCCAAAACTCAACAACACGTCCTCCAAAACTTGCGCATTGCACAGTGCTGTGAGATACTGCATATGGCCGGATCTAGACTTCTGAGAGACAGACAGTTACAGCTTTTCTTTTGCATTGCACTTCCTTTTTTAACAGACAGATAGCGTAATAGAGTAGCTCAAGTCGAAAGGAACACTTCCTGTTTAAATTTCTGCATCCTACACTGTTGGCAGTTCTGTGTAGGTGTCAGTTACGTGATTTTACTTCGGTGATTACAAAATAGAGTCGAATGTATGCACTGGGTAGCCGAGGCAGCTAGTTTATGGCGATTCGGTCAACCAAGTAAATGAATGTACTGAACATGCAGCAAACCACTACAGGGAGTCTGTGTGTCAGAATTCTCATCCAGTGTGGCGCAACATCATTATGATAGAAAAAGGAGTGATGGAGAAGAGTGTTTGGTGGGCTCATGGATTGATGTTAGGTTCATATACTTATGGTCTCGGTTCGATTCCAACTTCTGCTGATGATTTTTGATAAAGAGAGACACATTCTGTCCTCTTCTGGTTACGCGAAGTGAAGATGGTATAATGGCATTCTGGTCTGACATTCATGTTAAACATGGTATTCCTTCTCTACCAAGTAGACGTTAGGTTGAACCACAATAAAGTCAGGATTCGCGACACGTAGAAACTCTATCAGCAGTAGTCTTTCTTATACTAGTTATTTATTTCTATTGACGAAACAAACGCTATGTAGGGTCACAGGACACTTATTCCCTCTTTTATTTGAGCTTCTGTATGTCGATAAAATTGGTTCTGATCTGGGAATGCAACTCAGACCGCCCTTAATGCGGAATTTGATCCCTTCGTGACAATACAGCTCGACTGCAATTTGTTGTTTGTTCAATACTGCAGATTCCTCAACATCTCCACATATTGCGCGTGAAAGGGTTCGAATCCTGGCCCGGCACTAAAGCTTTCATTATGTATTATCAAGCTCTAGCATGAGAACACCTATCTGCTGGTGGGTAATAATTTTGATCTTTAATATATTTTCATTCGTTGTCAACACTAACGGTATCTGACGTTTTTGAGTGCCAGTGAGACACAGAACTGTTTGCGAAATCATTGTAAATTCAAGGATGTTATTCCGAGCTGCAGGTGGAGAAAAATTCGGTAGCTGACGTCTCTTTGTATGCAGTCAACAACGATATGTGTGGGGCTCGATTCCCAGTCAGCACTGAACTCTTCGTCATATTATTTCTAGTTCAAACATGCTCACATGTCGCTGCTGGTGTAACAAACCCATTTTTAACGTTCGTTTTCTCTAGAATATAACAGCGATAGGTGCCAGGTTGGAGTCCTGGGAAAGAAAAAATTAATGTTTCGTCTCGTCATTTCAGTTAAAACATCTAGCTACTGCCGAGAAAATCCGATGTCACAGTTGATTGTTCAAAAATGGTTCAAATGGCTCTGAGCACTATGGGACTCAACTTCTGAGGTCATTAGTCCCCTAGAACTTAGAACTAGTTAAACCTAACTAACCTAAGGACATCACACACAACCATGCCCGAGGCAGGATTCGAACCTGCGACCGTAGCGGTCTCGCGATTGCAGACTGCGACCCCTAGAACCGCACGGCCACTGCGGCCGGCACAGTTGATTGTGCTTCGATGACAATCCAAGTAGGTTCTGGGTTCGAATCCCTGTCCAACACAAAGCTTCACCTCACAGCATTTCAAGTAAGTTACTTGTGAAGAAGCAATATTTAACATCTCTCGTAGTTCGTTAATAAGGACAATAACGTTTACGTTATGTAATTTAAAGTTGATATTTGCTAACTGATACTGTCTAAAATCGAGGTATATCACTCTCTGTATGCCTAGTCAGGAATGACTGTTAGTTTCCGTCAGTCACGAAGTCTTTGCTTAGTTTGCATGACCTGAGTTTGAATCCATATGCAGAACGAGACGGTTTGTCGTGCCATGTTCATACATGTTCTCAACTAGCTGCTCGTGAATAACTTAAATTTTTAATGTCATTTTGTGTTAAATAATAAGTACGGTATGTTATTTTGAAGAGGAAATCATGAATACGACGAACTTACTACGTGAATTACCTATCTGACGTAATAATGAGAGTGGTAACGTTTCATGTATGTCATTTATTATAACAAATGTGAACTTACAAGCCTGAAGAACCGACTTATCTGTGATAAGATGGTCCCTGATATTTGTAGTACCTTGGTATTACCTTACATCTAGAGTTATTGCGATACAGAGCAGTTTTTTCCAGTGGTGATTTGTTGACACCATTTTCGATAGTCAAACGACTGTACCAAGGAGCGATTAGAGGACCTGCTAGACAGCTGCGCTATGTGGGTTGCATTCGAATCAGCCGAAATGCAATTCAGATCGTTCGGATACTTTCAAGCACGACTGTACATGACCGCAAAATGGGGAAACAATGCGCTTCAAACTGGAAAACCGGGACATCCGCTACCCAGTTGCTGTGGGAGATGACATTGAGTGTATAGGTCATCACCTTCGGATAGCTGTTGGAAACGCTCTACAATGCTAGAAACTCTTCCAGTTTCCATGTGGTGCGATGTCTTCCATACTTTTTTCAATGAGAAACATCGCCTCTTTGTTTTACTTTTACCAACCTGTTTGTTGCGGGAGCTGCATTGGATACAACATGCGATGTTCAGCATTCTGTGAGAGCCAAAGGATCGAAACGCGTTAACGTTGGTTTAGCAGCTGACACTGACCATGAAGTAATGCTAGAAAAACAAAGCGTATAGCAGTCTACACAACTGCAGTCGTACAATTCGTGGGTATGTTACAGCCAAAAAAACGATGTATTAAACTGCTTATGAGGGAACAATACAAGAACCCTCTCTTGTGACTGATATTCTGTTGGATATGGTCCTCCTCCAGCATAGCCCACACAGGTCTGTACAAGTAACTTCAAGCACTGGCCTGCAGCTTCAATGGCTCGATTTGTGCATATGTAATATGCTCGATGGTAACACGCAGACGGTATTTGTTTTTCGATACATCGGAAGAGAGAGACATGGTGAAATCTCATAGGAGGTTCTTAAGTGTGCTATAACTGGTAAAAGTTTGGATGCGTATAATTCTCTCAAAATTGCACCGATTTTGCTCATAAAACTAACAGAAATCGGCTGTATCTATTATTTGGGTATCCTTGCTTTTTATTATTATTGTCATGATTGCGTGTTTAAAAATAGGTGTTACCGCAAGTCCTGTGTTATTACGTACTTCATAATCTCTCATTATGAAGTAGACACCACTTGAACTGTAGCTCGTTCTGGAACCTAGAAATGAGAGTGTTTCTCCCTACATGTGAGTAGATTGCGTGAAACAGGCTGTGATGATCAAACTGCTTACAAAACTAGACCCCAGGAATCTGCTGTATGATTAGAAACTTTACAGACATATCGCTAGAGGGGAGTTTTGAAGCAAAAATGTCAGATGTAGGCACACACATAGTAATAGTTTTCGATTTAACGGGAAAGAGAGAAAGAGGGAGAGAGAGATGCGGTAAAATCTTATAGGAGGTCCTATTACAAGAAATGCTCTAGCGATTTGTTTCGTAAATGCAGGTGTAATACAGTTTCGCATTGGTAAAACGGGACTTGCCATAGTGTAAAAAACGGCTACATGGTCTGGAATTATAGCTTGTTGATGTCGAACGTAAAATGATTGTGTTTTTCCGACATGTGAGCCATTGGCATAAAAGATTGTGTTCACAAACGGTTTATTTACAGACAGTGATTTGAACGCGAGAGACTCTCGCAGACTGTGTAAGTTGTCCTTCAAGCTGAAAGAAACTGTTTAACATAGATGTTTTTTTCTTCAGAGTTTAAATTCTCGCCTTTTTTCTTTATTCTAACGATGGCTTCGAGATAACGAGGACGTTCTGTGATGATCGGTAGTTTCCGCAGCAAAATAGTGGAAGTTCTTTTTCACAATTTTATGCAGGGTGGACGTGTATAGGGACTGTATAGTTACACCTCTGATTTTTTGTCATAGTGACATCGCAAAATAATGAGATGCGAATTGTATGCTGCAGTCGAACGTAAAAACTATACCGATTTTGCTCATAAAACTAAATGAAAATGAACTGTGCCTATTTTCGTGGTTGGAGGACATTTATTAGTGTCGCGATTGTGTTTTCCTTTTTTAATAGATGCTTAATATAGCGGACACGCTGATGTTAAATGCAAATGTTAAGTGTAGTGCTCAGAATAGCGAGCGTTTGCTGGCAGGGCTACTAGAGACGTGGTGGCCGAGTTCCATAGGAGGTTGCAGATGTTCTTTTAGACAAACAACTTGCAATCAGGATAGCCCTCATTAATCATGGTTTTATTTTGAGGGATTCCAGCATTGCGGTCTATTGTACGTGTAGCTTTTGTCCGATAATGCTGACTGCCCAGCCATGTGCTCTCAGGGACGCATTGCACTGAAGACATTGCGATGTGAGACTGCTCTGGGGTGTGCAGTCGCTTTAGGCGGAAGGTTTCCTGTTTCCCAAGCAGTCGACTTTTGAAAAAGCCATACGGAGCATTCTCCAGAATATCGTTGTTGTTCCAAAGGGGTCCAGTCTATCCAAGAAATATGTTTAACAGATTGCAAGAAAGAGTTGCGTTGATGTTAAATAAACGTGTTCTCCATCGCAGAACGACATGCCTATTGGAGGCTTTTGGGTTGTGCCTAGTCTTTGTAAGGTCGCTGCCACAGCTGCGCCCCCTGACCTTGTGGGCTGTGTGTGGGGAGGGGGGGGGATAGGCTGTGTTGCTGTATTTTAGATGAGCAAGTTGCCCTTGGGGCGGCTGTCTTTTCACCTCCTATTGTTTAGGTGACTGTACATGGCTTTTGTTTTGGCGAAAGACCATCGCCTCGAGGTGGTCAGCAACCATGGGCAGCTTGTAGTAGTTCTAAGTCCTAGGGGACTGATGACCTCAGATGTTAAGTCCCATAGTACTCAGGGCCATTTGAACCATTTTTTTGTATGCTTTCATGTAATACACCTATTAAACTCCTATCTGTCTGACACTAGCATCTCATCAGTTGAACATATTTCGCGCCAAAAATAATAAAGATAATACCTTACACCCCAGCCTTTTCCTGCCTACTTGTAGATGTAGGATTGAGTCCGGATACATCTGCCACTAGTTTTGAGTCGTATTGTGAATTTTTTTTCCCAGCAGGATAATACCAGCTGTATGATATCGCCAATTTTTGAGCTGTATTGCGCTTTCAAGCAGTCCTTGTGTAGATCTATGTTTAATTGTGTAGTTAGAACCAATCTGTATGATTAATTATGTAATTAAGACCGATCTTTTCTTCAGTTTCCCAACTAAAATAAGTAAAGTACACGAATCTAACGTTCCTCTCCTGCATCTGGGCAGCTTCCATGTGTTAAGGGGTGCTCTTGGGCTTTCGTCCAGAAGGATCAGAATTCAAGTCCCAGGAACGGCACAGCCACTTTTAATTTTCGCCAATTCTAAGCGCCACTGGTGGTATAATTGTGTTAGGGGGTGCACTTGAGCTTTCCAGCCAGGAGGACCAGGGATCAAGTCCTGGAAAGGGCACCGCCATTTTTAATTTCACGCCATTCGATATTAATTTGATATAAAAAGTGGGCTCATGCTCCCACTACCCCACTACTCTGGTGAACAACACGTTATTGCTGTGAAGCTTATTGGCCACACAGCATATATTTCGTACTCATTACAAACTCGCGTGTCGTGCCCTACTCTCGTGGGCAGATGCTATCAAAAGTGTGGGTACAGAACTTTGAAGAAATGGCGATACGTTTTGAAACAGAAGTGGAAGTGCAAAACGCTTGTCATATCAGGAAATGCTGCAAGGATGGAAGAAGGCTTCAGCCAAAGTCACAGGCGTTCTGCAATCAAGCAGGCGCTACAACTTGACATCGGATCACAGCGTACCACGAATAGTGCACCAGGAACTACTCCCAAAGAAACTAGACTTTTATCAGGAGTTGTTGGAGCTCATGAACAACAATCCAGGCCTGTGCGACAATCTGATCATGAGCAGTGCTGCCAGTTTTTGTGTGTCAGGCTTTGTTAACAAGCTGGTTTAGATACTAGCCATGTCAAAATCTCTAAAATCCTTAAAACCCACTTCAGTCAATAAGTTGTAGTGTGGTGCGGCTGTCGTTGTTTAGAATCTTAAGGTCTTTTTTTCTGAAAAAAAAAACGTTCGTAGCAATTCTGTTACCGCCAATACAGAACGTTATGTTTAAACATTTTTCCTGATCATCTCATCTCCGACAACAGTGACATTTCCTGGACTCAGAGATCCTAAGACATTTCAGCGTGCGGTTTCTTTCTTTAGGGTCGTTTAAAACGTCTGATCTTCGCTTGTGACACACCACAGCCCTCCATTACCTGATGGATCAAATTCGGGAGTAAGTTCATCGAATTCCAGTGCCAGTCATACAAGATTTAATGTCTATGTTACGTAAAAGACTTGAAATGTGTGTGAAGGAAAATGACATCCACCTACGTGATGTCATTTACAAGTGACAGGTATTTTAAACTGCAGGCGTTGTAAAGTCCTGCTGATTTCCTTTTAAATCACTGCGATTAAATTTGTCTCGGTGGTGCAGATTTCAAAATCAACCGTTTCACTGCCACACCTGTTACATGAAGGTTCAGCTTGCGGTGTTGCCCACAATGGTATAGCCTTGCATCGCCTCAGTGAATAAAGAACTCATCAAAATGCCTAGAGAACTTAATGACATGAGGAAAACCATGCGAATTTTTTTGCAAATAGTGCTTCTTCCTGTTGTTTTAGGTTTTATTGACTCTACCCATTGTAAAGTGTGTGACTCATTCCACTGACAACAATTGACAACGTGTGAAGAGAACGATTCTAAGAGATTTATTCGGCGTAATTTTGAGTATGGATTTATTTGAGAACTTTATATGGAAAAGAATGACTCAGTAAATTTTGATTACATCGAGCAAAAAGAACCTGTTTCACTTCTGAAGTTAATGAGAAAAATAATGTCAGAATTTGGTGAAGAACTCTAAAAGAATACAAATGATAAGAAAATTACGTAACTAATTCCTTAAATAATGATTGAACCAGCTGTAATTTTATTTAGTTTTAACTAAGAAATCTATATAATCCCGCATTTGGTCATGAGCATGAGGTAATATGATGTTCTGCTGGATATAAATACAGTTCACGTAGCTGTATAGCTCTCAGATTTAAGGTTCCCGCCTATAATGCACCTTGCACCGATAGTAAATAAATTCTTGCTATGGTTGGTCGGCCTCGTAATCTGATGGCAGATGCCACAACTGCTGCGAGTTCCCACATGTTCTAGCAACGACTATCATCAAGCATTCACATGCACATCGTCACTGCTGTTTATACTATGCCATGTAACTCGCAATTTTCCAAAAGTATAACATTTTATTTCATACCGTTCACGTCGAAATTTAGTTCAAACCAAGACCAAACATTAAAGATCAACCATAACTTTTCGTGTTTTCTACTCAACACATTAACAGCACACCACCACATACTCGCTAAAACACCACACTCCACCACACCCACTAACTGTCACTCTTCGATTACAGTTACCGATATTGCTCTCACCTCACAAGTTATACCACAGTTCTACATATTGTATTTAGTTTTAGACATAAGATTTAAAAAAAAACATTACAAAGAACATCAAACATAATTTAAAACTTTGCATACTCAATTAATGAGAGATTCATGTAGCAACATACAAAAAGCAAATCATAGCCACATTTCATACCTTAGAACAAAACAAAAAATATCCTAGACCTTCAAAAATGTATGTACAAAGTAAAAAGGGGCAAAAAAAGAAGATAAAACTTTATCTATCACAATTAGGATATATGTGAGTTGGAAACAGGAAAAATTCCAGTTTAGAAGTCAGTGCATTTGATGAGGAGCTGAAATGAATGTCAATGTATTTGTTGGGAGAAGAGTATACGAAGAAATCACAGTACCTCCAGAAAATGGAACCAACAGGGGTCAAAATGCAGAAAGGGAACATTTATTAACCACGTATTTTCACAAAAGCAGTTAAGAAATCGGAATAAATTTACGTAGTATCTGTCTCAAAGCCACAATTTGTTTTTTCTTTCTTTTCGTTCCAGTTCTTCCTGGCTAGGTAAAATGGTTATAATTTCAAGTTAGAGATGCCAAAATCTAACTAGAAGAGATGGAATTGGTAAAGAAGCATGAGAAATTCAAATACATAACATCTGAAATATTCAAATTCTTTCACATATATCATGGACCATTTTAAGTAGCTGATATATGCCATTGCTGTGCATACTGTTCAGTTTTTCCTAAATCTAGGAAAACTTTCAGTGTTAGAAACACTGAAGATATAAAATTCCAGAAATAAAGGGTTGAATGGGGTAACTGACCACAGGATAGTTCACATTTTTGTGAACATTTGCCTTCCTAGCCCAGGGTTTAGCCATTATGCACTGTTTTCTATTTCATTATTTTGTGCTACATTTTTCTTCAGTTGTCCTGTATGTCTGCAAAACATATATTTTACTGCCATTACAATCTTTCTTACAAAATAGTCTTACTGTGGGTATAATACATAATTACTTGGACAAAATTTTTTTACAATATGTTACTTTCCAGTATGTAACAGAGGTCGCTCACGTCTTTGATTTTCAATGTGTTGCAGATTGACCAATAAAATATAGTATAGATTACGATTTCTTAATTTAAGATGTCAGTTTATACATTTAGGAATACTCATTTTACTAACATATGAAATTGTGTATGTATTTTGTCAGTTAATGATTTATAAATGGAGTCAGTGATTTAGAAATAAAGTCGATGGTTTGAAAAATATGTCAATAAACTAACTGATTATGATGTTATTTTACTGAAAATTTTAATGCATAATATAATTTTCACTGATACACAAGTGTGAGCTATGTTCAATCAGTCCAGTGATAAAAACTGTTCACTTTACAAAAGAATCGTATCCCTTATTTCAGTATTAATTTTACTGTTACTGATTATATGTGACTAAAAGGAGGTGATGAAAATAAGAAGAACCAAATAATTTTTGAGTGGAACAACTTCATTTGTTGTGAAGTATATTTTGGAGTAAATACACTCTGTCTGGTCTGTATAGGATTTTAATAAGACTGTAATAGTGTTAATGTGCTCTGCATTGTAAAACTAATTGTATTAAAGGACACAAAATTTCATCACAACTTTATGATCTGGTAAGCTGATACATTTTTGGTATATGCCTAGTGTAAATAAGGAATGCATGTTGGGGTAAGTGAGAAAGAATAATTATTTGAATTATTTGTGAGATGGTAAAATGCAAATAAGTTAAGAGTTAAATACTGATGCCTGTACCGGCTATTCAAAGCTGAACGACTAAGGTTCCAACAGTATACAAGATACAATTTTACGTGGAACTATGACTACATTTTGTGCCAGCAAGGACAGATGATAATTTTCTTGAGATGAAATGGTGTGGTACATCCCATCTTAGACATATAAATAACAGTTTTCAGTCAGGGGCTTCAGATGAAATGGTGTGTTACATGCCATCTTAGATATATAAATAACAATTTTCAGTCAGGGCTACAGCAGAAAAAGAAAAGTGAATAATGAAACTCAGACAGGCACACTCTATTGTGTCCAAGGGCATGAATGATCCTGTGTTGCATGTCAAGCAAGGAACACCTAACCCAAAAGTGATGATGTGAAATCAATAATGGTGACCTGAATAAACACTACAGAACAGTAACAAAGGGGACAGACCAAGAGTCTGATTGTGAGCATTAACAAGTGGAATAAGCTAATATATATTTTACCCTTTAGCAATATACAAACATAATTTTGTGTAATTAATAAGATTATTCTTATGAACATAGAAGTGAAGAAGTTATATGAATGCTATACCAATAAATCTATAGTGTGGTGGATGACACAAGACATCGATTTTTTGTTCCAAAATGTACTTTAGTAAGTACAAATATAAATATCAGGTTAATGTTTTCTAATTCAGTGTGTCATATTTATACAGTAATTACAATAGGTTTGATGAATACTCATGAGCATTTTTGTGTATTTTGTGTATCAATAATATTAATGTCATGAAAAATGTTAGATATTAAGGAGTTGTACTTGGTATCATTTTTATCAGTTCATAATGTCAATATAGACACAAGACTTCGTTTCCTCACGATATCCTTTCGTAAGTTCAAATCTGAGGATCAGATTAATATTTTGTAGTTCAGTGATCCATTTTGTTTTCAATACATGAATCAGAGAAACACATTAGTTTTCATATGTAGTGAAATCAAGATGTTTCAGCATTACTTATGTGTTTTGTGTTTGAAATGAAAGTCAATTTGTCAAATTCTCTGATGTAATAATAATTGTTTTTTCTTGCTTTAGATACTAAAATTAACTGATGTTACTGTAAAAATATCTTACACTTACAGCATTTTTCAACAAATATTGATGGGCTAAGATGTATGTAATAATTTCAACAATATTTTTTTTCAGTCTTAGATTTGTATTTTTGGCTTCCCTGTTCCTATAAACATATACAAATAATGATGAACTGTATAGTTACATGATTTCGATTGAGTTTCACAGTTAATTAAGTTTCATGAGAAATGTATTTCATATTCAATTTTTATTGCATTTATTTCACTATATAATAATGAGGGTAATGTCTGCCAGCAACACAAAGAACTGCAATTTTCTAGGAACGCTTCCAAATCATAAAAGATCAGTGTCTACTCTCTTTACATCACATTAAGTTTATGTTGCATTATTAATTTATTAATAGAAAATTTTATCCAAATGATATCTTGAGAGTTGGCACTATTCTCTTATGATGTAAAGGTTGGCTACAGCATGCATACACAAGCTCTGGAATCTAAGATATTGTTGTCGCGCCTCGCAGCACACGGATTAACTAGTGGCAGTTTTGAAGCCAGTGTAGCAGCCTGCCTGCTGTGGTGCGCACGTGTGTTGGGCGAGTGGTCGTCGCCGAGCTGCCGTACTGCCGTGTCCGCCAGCAGCGACACAGCATTTGGTATTTAGTTGATATTTTTTATAATTTGCAGTGCATTTATTAATTTAAAGAAAAGGGTTTGTGTATGTGCGTAGCAGCAGACGGTAATTTTGATAATGATAGGAGTTGAATTCTTAAGGGGAAACCATTGTTAGATTAACTATTGATTTTTGTCATTGATTTCTTTTGTAATTGTCAGGGAATTGTTTCACTATGTATTCGATTGAGAAGTATTTCAGTCTGTCTCAAGAGTTTGATTAATTTGTAATATTGCTTTAATGTCACTGGAGGCAGATTTACATACGAAGCGATTATTCAAAGAGCTTCTAGCGTTTTGTTAATTGAATGAGAAAGAAGCGCTTTCAGAATATAGTTTTTTGTTTGGGTTATCATTTATCGAGTTTAGATTTGATCAAACCCTTTCTCTTGAGTTATATGTAGTTGTAGTAAGCATCAGCAGCCGCAGCAACAGCAGGAGCCGCCCTATAGAACATGCATTGCACTCAGCATGAATAATAGGTTTTTTATGTTTTTGTTAAATAATAGAATGCAGCAGATCAAGCAGTGGCACCAGAAAGGCCAAGTAAGTTATTTGTTGCGCACAGGACCAATAAAAAAAGAATAAAGTTTTAGCGATCTCTGTAATGGTAAAGTTAACAAGAGTACAAGCACGAGATTTTCAGTAGAAAACATGAGATAAGAAGATAGAGCTCGCAACTTTCATATCTTCAAATTATATTTACAGTCAGTATTTCACAACATTGATAGGTTCAGTCTTCATTTCTTTTGCTGAAGACAACAAAAGCAGTTTCACATTTGTAAGTGTTTCGTAACACTTTAATAAAACTTCGGCATTATCTGAGCCACTTCAGCCACTTTTCTCTGGTGAAATCCATGTGCTGATCTAGAGGCGCATAAGTAACAACACAGTAAGGCTGAGGCAGTAACACAGTGTATCTTTCTTTCTTTTTTTCTCAATTTTTTTAAATAATTCATTTTTAACTGTTAGTATCTCTCTCTCTCTCTCTCTCTCTCTATATATATATATATATATATATATATATATATATATATATATATATATATATATATATATATATGCCAATCCACTGTAGGCATACTGAGTAGTGCCACCTCTTGGACTTCATAAAAAAATTTATTTTGTCTGAGCAAAGTTGTAATTTTCTTTTTGATATTTTTCTGATATGTTTTCTCAAGGCTTAAAGAATTTGCATACAGTTAATGCAGTATAAAATAAAATTAACATCTAAATATTTTTTATAGTACTCGAAATACAACTGCACTGGGTAAGCTCAAACAGTTGTCACTGAAACTTCAAACAATTTCAGTCTCTTGCTAACAGTGAGCTTCAGTGTACCTTGAACATAGCTATGAGCACTGGTGCTGTATGGAGGAAACCAGGTGGCTTCGCGTATGTGTGATAGTGATGTACTGAAATTATGGAGGAAGTCGTTTATTTCCATGGATTATGAACCACAAAATCACGACAGAGATGCTGAGAGAGAGAGAGAGAGAGAAGAGAGGTAGAGAGAGAGAGAGAGAGTGGCTGTTCTGCCAGTAAAGTCATGACACTCACTTCAACAATGTATCTACACAGATAAGTCAATCAGTAAACTTTGTAAAATGCAGGTGCAAATTATTTTTTTACCTTTTATGAATTGTATCATTTAAAAATGATTTTAGGAGAAATCACTTTTTCTTAATCATTTTTGAACCCATTGTAATAAATCAACTTCAGGTAGTCTATTGAAATGGAAAGACAAATTTGTTTCAGTAATGCTAAGTCATAAAAAAGTTTATTTTATTTCGATTCCTCCTGACAATATTTCATATTTAAAGGACATCACATCATAGACTCTTACTATCTGCGCAATATGTTTTAATACTGCGGTAATTACATAGTTATTTTTTAATGATGTATTTTGTATGAAATTGGTTATGATTGCTTTCCTATTGTCATGTCAAATTTTTTTTACATAAATCCAATATTATAGGATATCAAAATATTGTAGGATATCAAAACCATTGACCATACCCATGTCAGCCTTGTAGTTGTTGTATGAATAAAATTATTTTTCCTATAATTTCGATATCAAAATAGTGTACATGAAAGGAAGGTACTCCTGCTATGTGCGCTTATAAAATTTTCATTATAACAGAGCACTGGTCATCTGAAGTACACACAGATGTTATTCATAATTACAAGGGGTATGTACGTAGTAAATCCCGATGGCCATATCGCAAGTAGATGTCAATGATATTTCATTCACATGGAGCCACACTCATATAAAACTTATGGAAAGATATAAACGCCATTTGATTGTATGATATACTTTATTACATGATCTAGATTTCAGCCTTAGGCCATTTTCAAGGGTTACAACAGAAACAAAAGAATACACAATAAAAGTGCAAATAGCAGAAAAGTAGAGAAAAATATAGTTAATGTATAATTATATAAACCTGATGTTCTGTAAGTAAAAGTGAGAAGAATTTTGTGATGCATTAACTGGCTGCCGACTTGCGTGATTATTAATAGTATAAGGCTGTAAAATAAAACATATGACCATATCATACATACCCACAAAACTTCAGGGTTATACAACTGAAGATATATATATTAATGAAACATAACAGTCAGATAACTTTTGATATACAAGCAACAAATCAAATCATGTAATCTCTACATTAACTATAATGTATTTCTGTCAGATTTTCTGCTACTTCTTTTTTATTGTGTATTAATCTATTCCAATTTTAACACTTGGAAATGACTTAAGGATGAAATCTGGATCATGTAATAAAGTACATCATTCAGTCAAATGGTGGTTATATTTTTTTGCAAATAAGTAGATGCAGTAAAATTAGCCCCTCTATTACATAAGGCTGATGTTTAAGAATTGTGTTCTGCACAACATTGGTAAATAAGAAAAAAAGCAAGAAGTCTTATAAATAAGAAATCAAACTATAAACTTGAATGTTTACATATGTGTTATGTGTAAGAAGATTATTCATTATTCGTATTGCTTACATTTCTGTAATGAATTACTTATGAAATTTGTAACACCTAAATATGATTAGAAGAAAAAATTAAGTTCACTACTGCTAATATAGTTCCACTTCTTACCATGGAAACATGCATACTTTTTGTGGATACAGCCATCTGTAAGAAAGACTTCAAAGAAGAAGATATGTGACACATTCCTGACATTGACTCTGGTCTGCCAAATGACATGTAGGTCAGTGGCAGTGCTAAGAATGTCAGTACAAATAAACCCTATCATGTTTGGTTCTGGCTTGCATTACCTGTAAATGAAGAATACACATGTAGGTCAGTGGCAGTGCTAAGAATGTCAGTACAAATAAACCCTTTCATTTTTGATTCTGGCTTGCATTACCTGTGAATGAAGAATACAGTGTTTCAGCAACATATCTTTAGGACTGCTATCCAGAAATACTAATTTCTTTTTAATTTATAAATACTTCAACAGAAAAATTTCATAATGGTACTATAGCGACTTAGTTGCATATCCCATATTGACATTTATAACAAACCTAACAAGGTGGATCATACACAGGGGCTATACATACACAATGCAGAATTTTGGCTATACACAAACTTTTAACTGAGGGATAGTAGTTCACATACCATATGTCGTATTTAAAGCCAGCATTTTGATAATTATAAGCCTCAATTCCATCAATATTTTTAAACTTGCCCTGCAGTGTTAGAGTTTTGTGTCATTAATTAGCATCAGTGTTCTTGGTGGCTAATGGTAAGTACATAAAGCTATTCTTCTAAATGAAACTTGATGTGTATCACATTTTTGCATGAGTTTTACACTAGAAGTGTACTTGTTTTCTCAAGTCCATTGCTCCCTAAGAATACTATATAGTAAAAAAGAAACTGAGTGAGAGTAAAATTATTAACTCAAAACACATTGACAAATGTGATATTTATAAAATAAATGTCTGAAGGAAAATCAGGAAAAGAAGAAAAATTATTTACACTTATTCTGAAGTCCATTTAATAGTTTTGTAGGCTTTTCTTCAGGAGAGTGTCATGTGTAATGGCGTTACAAGTTATGTGTTTGAGTGTGTGTGGATATGTATTAAACTCGACAAACTTTTTTCAGTGAACTAAAATAAATTTTACTACTTAAGGGCAGCAATGGAGTAAAGAAAAAAATTTTTAACAATAATTTTTCATAGTAATGTTTTTATAATAAGTCGATTATACAGCTGCTTTCCTTTCAAATAATGTCTACTTATAAAAACTTATTTGCTTACTTGCTGTCATTTCACATCTAATATACAGAGTGTTTCTGTAAGAGAGTACAAAACTGTAACAGGACATAGAGAATGTTCCACTGAACAATCTGAGGTAGGGAAACTGGGGTCAGAGAAGTCTTAAGGAAATATGGAAGTAAACTTGCCTACCGCTTTGCCTAGCATTACTATTTGCCAGCTTATTTACGACTGACATACTTACAAGGTTAAATGTACTGAGCTATTAATTTACATGCACATTCTATATTTGCAAGGAAGACAGGAGGATGAGCCTGATTACTAGGAAGTATTTCCTGGTCACTGGATTGGAATGGGAGGTCCTATTCCATGGTCTGGAGGGTCGCCTGACCTGACTCTCCTTGATTATTTTCTGTGGGAATATCTAAAGTCACTTATGTATGAGCCCCCAGTGGATACTGAGATGTATGGGCATGTTTTGAGTAATATACGGCAATGTCACGGGCACCAGTGACGTCACAGCCGGCAGCTAGCGTATATAAGGGCGCACCAACAGCCCACTGGCAATCATAACACTTGACAATGGCCAAGGAGTGCTTGGCTGAAAGCTCGTGTAGTTCTAACCAATTGACGCGGTTGGAAACCCGAGAGTATTTCATCGTGTCCATTATGTAATAAGGATCTTAGGCTGAAACTCAGATTGAGAGAGACTGGCTGAATCAGATCAAACGATGTGGTATCGAACTAATATCGAACTAACGAGGAGATCATCGAACCTGTTAATCAAGGATTTTTATGAGTCTTAGTTAAGTTGTCGAGGAACCTATCCTGAATAATGGGCTAGCGGCATTTCATCCAACGGCTTCTAGTTGAAGTATTTTGAGTATACCAGTAACGTGATATCTGTGTTAAGCCACTGAGAGAAGTGCAGCGGCTATAGTTAAAGGTTATGATGCGGACGGTACAGGTTAAAACCCTGTCTGTGTACGTATTTTACAATTTTATCGTATACATTGTCATTAAATAGTATATGTCGTGCAAAATTATTCAGAAATAGTCATTTCAGACGTAGTGATTTCATTAATAAAACAATCACTACAGAAAACTTTCTTCAGATGTGTAGCCTGTTAGTTACGGAATGGATTACAGAACGTTCTGTCACTATCACTTGCTGTGCTGAAACAGAATTACTTACGGTATTTGTCGTAGAGGCAACTGAAACGCAGATTGGTAGAGCACCATGGCCATTTAATGAAAACTATTGCCTTCCAGGCACTTTTCAAAAATGGTTCAAAAGGCTCTGAGCACTATGGGACTTAACATCTGAGGTCATCAGTCCCCTAGAACTTAGAACTACTTAAACCTAACTAACCTAAGGATATCACACACATCCATGCCCGAGGGAGGATTCGAACCTGCAACCGTAGCGGTCGCGCGGTTCCAGATTGAAGCGCCTAGAACTGCTCGGCCACTGTGGCCAGCGGCACATTTCAGGAAGGGATGCCGGGAAACATAGTTTGTTTAAATTACAAAACTTCGATGTGAACCAAGCATGTTTGATCATTGCTGTGAAGGCAGGCACACTAAAATGCAGAATCGAAGGATGTATTTATTATGGAATCTTCTCGCGAAACAATTTCTATAATAGTCTTTACCAACTTGGTTGTATTTTGAATTTTTTTCGTGAAACTTTGACCCTGCTTGCAAAAATAAATATCACAGTTTCGGCAAAGTGGAGTACATGTTCGAGGGATAGTTTTTACAGTCCAAATGCCTACCTTTTTTCATCTACCAAGATGTGATCGGAATGTGCCTGATGATCTGCACTCCCCATGAATCAAACGAACGTTATCCAAATATTTCGAATTGTAAATACGTGCCACAAACAGAATACATCTTTGAAAAACGTTTTCGGTATAGGATTTTTACTAATGAAATTACTACGGCAAAAACCGCTATTCTGGAATACTGTTGCATGAGATAAACTACACTATTGGCCATTAAAATTGCTACACCAAGAAGAAATGCAGATGATAAACGGGTATTCATTGGACAAATATATTATACTAGAACTGACATGTGATTACATTTTCACGCAAATTGGATGCATAGATCCAGAGAAATCAGTACCCAGAACAACCACCTCTGGCCGTAATAATGGCCTTCATACGCGTGTGCACAGAGTCAAACAGAGCTCGGATAGCGTGTACAGGTACATCTGCCCGTGCAACTTCAACACAATACTACAGTTCATCAAGAGTAGTGACTGGCGTATTGTGACGAGCCAGTTGCTCGGCCACCATTGACCAGACGTTTTCAATTGGTGAGAGATCTGGAGAATGTGCTGGCCAGGGCAGCAGTCGAACATTTTTTGTATCCAGAAATGCCCCTACAGGACCTGCAACATGCGGTCGTGCATTATCCTACTGAAATGTACGGTTTCGCAGGGATCGAATGAAGGGTAGAGCCACGGGTCGTAACACATCTGAAATGTAACATCCACTGGTCAAAGTGCCGTCAATGCGAACAAGAGGTGACCGAGACGTGTAACCAGTGGCACCCCATACCATCATGCCGGGTGATACGCCAGTATGGCGATGACGAATACACGCTTCCAATGTGTGTTCACCGCGATGTCCCCAAACATTGATACGACCATCATGATGCTGTAAACAGAACATGGATTCATCCGAAAAAACGACGTTTTGCCAATCGTGCACCCAGGTTCGTCGCTGAGTACACCATAGCAGGCGCTCCTGTCTGTGATGCAGCGTCAAGGGTAACCGCAGCCATGGTCTCCGAGCTGATAGTCCATGCTGCTGCAAACCTCGTCGAACTGTTCGTGCAGATGGTTGTTGTCTTGCAAACGTCCCCATCTGTTGAGTCAGGGATCGAGACGTGGCTGCACGATCCGTTACAGCCATGCGGATAAGATGCCTGTCATCTCGACTGCTAGTGATACGAGGCCGTTGTGATCTAGCACGGCGTTCCGTATTACCCTCCTGAACCCACTGATTCCATATTCTGCTAACAGTCATTGGATCTCGACCAACGCGAGCAGCAATGTCGTGATGCGATAAACCGCAATCGCGATAGGCTACAATCCGACCTTTATCAAAGGCGGAAACGTGATGGTACGAATTTCTCCTCCTTACACGAGGCATCACAACAACGTTTCAGCAGGCAACGCCGATCAACTGCTGTTTCTGTATGAGAAATCGGTTGGTTCAAATGGCTCTGAGCACTATGGGACTTAACATCTATGGTCATCAGTCCCCTAGAACTTAGAACTACTTAAACCTAACTAACCTAAGGACGTCACACAACACCCAGTCATCACGAGGCTGAGAAAATCCCTGGCCCCGCCGGGAATCGAACCCGGGCGCGGGAAGCGAGAACGCTACCGCACGACCACGAGCTGCGGACGAGAAATCGGTTGGAAACTTTCCTCATGTCAGCACGTTGTAGGTGTCGCCACCGGCCCCATCCTTGTGTGAATGCTCCGAAAAGCTAATCATTTGCATATCACAGCATCTTCTTCCTGTCGGTGAAATTTTCGCGTCTGTAGCACGTCATCTTCGTGGTGTAGCAATTTTAATGGCCAGTAGTGTATGTATACAACGCCATCTTAAAACTGTTTGGCAACTCAGTGATAGTTGACGGTCTTTCAGTATCGGTGCTTGATTACTGTAGTTCACTAGGTATTTGTTTGGAATTTTAACGCCTGAATAATTCGTGCGTAATTCAGTTTTTCGCCTAGCTTACAAGAGTAAATTACAACGTCTCTCATAGTTAGCTTTTTGGAAAACCTCCTTTCATCTTAATTTTAATGTTATGGACCGTTACTGTGTGGGATAATTACGTCCAGATCAGTGTTAGATTGAGCAGTGCAGTAGTGTAATGTCGTATACCACTCATCCAGTGTGCCATAGATGCAGATGAAGCACGGGATGCCAAAAATGTAAGCGAACAAGTGACTTACAAAAAGTGTATCACACGATATCGCACCACAACAACTGAAGAAACGTTACACGCAGACCACACAGGACGTGATTTCAATCACGACGGACGGCGAATACTGCTCCATGTCAACAGAAGGCACCGCTCCCCCCCCCCCCCCCCCCCCCCTTTGTTCCAACAGCCACTCCAGCGGTGAAGAGTGAACATAACAGTTCTATTCTAAGACAATTATCTTTAATTAACAAACTTAAGTAAGCGTGCAGCCGCCAGATAAAGAGCAATTCATGCCCGAAATGGGTTGCAATATGTGAAATTAAACATAAAATAAGTAATTACGATGACTAATTTCTGCCTTAGCCTATACTGAAGAAATGAGAGAATGTCCACATTCTCGACGATACCTCAACAGCTGCATAGTGCTGAAGCTATAGCGATACATTCAGGTCCCTTCTACAAACGTATGTTTGAAGCCAGCTGTTATTCCTCTTCCTCTATTTGAACTGAAAACGACCACGGTGAAATCAACGAAAGGAATCTTATGAAACACTTGAGTTCATAATTGTCAGGTGAGTGATGGAGTTCGCTACACTTTGCCAGTTACTACTATACAGTATTGTTTAACAGTCACAATCGCATTTATAACAACAATAAGCCTGTAGGGAGGGTATGAAACCGCATCCAGTGTCAATTTTCTTGATATATCCACGGTGGTTGTTGTCGTTGGGCGGCGAGGGAGTGGATGCGAATTACGGAGTGATAAAATGTAACAAGTGTTTATCGCTTCAAAAGCAAGGAGACATTTTTTTGTATCCCGCCTGGAAGGCGTCGCGTGAGTAGAAGCAGGAGCAGGAAAAATACATTGGTACTGCACATAAGTAAAAGTGGTTTACTGGAGCCTGAATATATATACAGAGGCATACATCGCTTTTACAGATGAGCACAGTCTCAAGCTGAAGCGAAGTGTCCCGGCCGTCTGCTCTTGATCAAATGGGGAGAATCTGGAGCGGAGCTCGTGGAGCTCTCCCACTCCGGCTAGAGTGCGCTGACGTCGGTGTCTCGTAGTGCCAACTTATGAAACTATGCTGTGGCATCGTTGCTAGCGATACCACTTATTTTACTGCAAAAGAAGAAAAAAGAGTCTGCCAGAAAGACGCGAGCATACGGCATTTTAGTGCGATTAACTGGCATGTTATAACTCTGTGTTACGTGTGGTGTGGATGCCATACATCCACTGCTGAGCAACTCTTTCACGAGAAGATAAGATGTCTGGGCTACAGTCCGACCTAGAGGTAGTTTAGCGTCATGAATCAGCAACCTATAGATGGCCTCTGCAAGTACTAGAACTATATGACCATCTGTGCCTTCGTATTACACCTTGACAATTCTCAGCTGAATATTGTGGCATGATAGAGGCCTCGTCCATAAATGATTTCACCAGGGACTCAGTTAATAACACACCGGCTGTTCATCGACAATGCACCGACTGTGAAGCTCTGCATAGAAAATTAGCACAACAATCGTTGATGAACGTATATTTCTCTATCGTAAGCATAATTCAAGCTGAAAAACTTTTCAACATGGCTGTCCTTCTTCGCTTTTACTGAGAAAATATTAGCAGTGGCTATACTACAATCATTATGAGTAGATAATTGTCATTCTTTCAGTATTTACAGGCTTAATGACAGTTTTGCTTAAGGTTGACTTATTCCAGATATTACTATCTGCATTTTTCATACCTTATTTCTTGTCCTGGTGACAACTGCTTCTACTTTTACGTTACCAGCAGCTCTAATCGAACTAACACTGCATCTATTCGCTGGTGTCATTTTTTACACAGTTTTTTGAACCCGCTTTTCAGCTAATTCTTGGTTTGGACCATAACATCATTCGTAGCTTACGAAGTCTCTCTAGGATGTTCACGTTCTGCAATGAAAGCTCTCTCCTTTCATTTGTGTTGTTCCGTCTCGGTGACGGTACCAATTACAGTATTCTTAAGAGAAAGATTTTCATTTTCGAAGTCTGTAACTGTCAAAAGACGTGTTACTCCCTCAAAATGCATGCAGGATAACCACTTGAGACGCTCCAGAGTGTTGATCGCATATGGTGAATTAGCTTTTCAGTTTTCAATATGCTTACGACAGAAAAACAGAAATAATAGTGACAATTACTGATTAGTGATGTTTAATCTGTAGTTGGAGCATCTGAGTGTTATTAGTAACTACGCTCTAGTTCAGTAATGCGAATAAAATCCATTGACATATACTTTCGCTATTCGCCCCTCAATCACCATGTCTTTCAGACACAAAGGGTGCTTTACTTCCGCGCCACGCTTCAAATCGTCTGGTGAAACGAATTCTTCTAAAAATGGTTCAAATGGTTCTGAGCACTATGGGACTTAAAATCTGAGGTCATCAGTCCCCTAGAACTTAGAACTACTTAAACCTAACTAACCTAAGGACATCACACACATCCATGCCCGAGGCAGGATTCGAACCTGCGACCTAGCAGTCGCGCGGTTCCCGACTGTAGCGCCTAGAACCGCTCGTCCACCGAGGCCGGCGAATTCTTCCTCTGCGTAATATAAAATAAACTTGGCAATAACGTAGAATATGTTTGGCAACGGTGTGACTGCCGAGATACTTCCCCGGTGAAATATAAATATACTGACAAATTCACTTGATATTTCCTTGTCACTTTTGATACAATAATCTGAGTTATGTCCTTTAAAGGTGTGACATCGGCGAATCACGTCATGCTTTTGAGTCCAGGGAGGTTACTCCAGGCGGAAATTGCAACAAATCTCTCCTTTTACGTTAAAATTTATCAGTACAAGCCAGCAGTGGAACAATAAGGAAGCGCCCAACACAGGAGCGCCTGAGTGGCACTGAGGCAATGTGTTTGCTTCTCAAGCAAGGGCTGCTTTGGGTCACGGTTCCAGTCTTGCAGGAGATCAGATTTTTGAGTTGTTACAGGCAAATCAGATAGATCCAAAAACCAACAAATAAATTGGAACTATGAAATGCCAGATGTGCATAGTGTTCCAGTTTGACATAGGACAAAAAAAATGTTCAAATGTGTGTGAAATCTTATGGGACTTAACTGCTAAGGTCATCAGTCCCTAAGCTTACACACTACTTAACCTAAATTATCCTAAGGACAAACACACACACCCATGCCCGAGGGAGGACTCGAACCTCCGCCGGGACCAGCCGCACAGTCCATGACTGCAGCGCCCAAGACCGCTCGGTTAATGCCGCGCGGTGACATAGGACAGGAAACATACACGAAGCGCAGAACGTGTAATATCTTATTCATTTGTGCTGTTGTAGGCACGCTCGTGTTACAGTGCTTTCCGTTTTATCACAATAGACTTTCGTCGTAAGGTTGCTGTGGAAAGATGAATTAAAGTTCTTAGTTGTTGGCAAAAAACTGAACTGCGATAGGCACGACCCTGTGGAGGGTTTCGTAGTGCACAACATCGTTATCAAACCACCAGCTACAAAATATTATATTCACCCCGCCCTTTGCTCGAGGAGATGTCTTGTTCTACGGGTCAACCAGGAATTTCCTCTTAGGAAATTAATAACTAGACACCAGTAACAGTACTGCGTGGGAACTCTCAATGAGTGAAGTGATGATATTAAAGCTAAGTTGCAGTAATAGTCACCCCTTTGATCTTTGTTGCTTTCAGTTAGAGCCAGTTGTACTCCTATACTCGACTTCTCAACCTTGTCTATTGAACGCAGATGCACGCCGTTCATCACGTATGTCAGTTATCGAGACTTCCTGAATGTCGAAGAGATATCATGACAGAACAAACAACGTTTCTTAAACAGTAAAATCGTTTACTGACGTGTTTTGTCCAAAATCGCTCGCTCCACACACAGTGCAAGTGTTTCGATCTGCCTTACTGCCTTCACACTCCTGTTAAGCCTAGAGCAAACAATATGTTGCAAATGTTTGACTTTTTCCACTTGTGACTATTTTACAGCCCTTTAACAACATTCATAAGCTTCGAGCATGAAAAGTCCAACACAGAAATGCAAGATAAAAGTACTTCAAATTGAAAAGTGCCATTTGGTATACATAATCATAGCGTCACGTTCATCTGGTCGTACGATGCGTGACGAAGATTGCGAGTGGCGTGCGGTCGGTAGCCGGTTGCCAGGGGCCCTTGTAGGGCGAGGGAACTCCCAAGCTTCAACGTGGTCTTAACATAGCCGCGACCTGTGTGGCAGAATTTAGTGCCGACTTCTGATATTACTGATGGGTTAGAAAGTGAAGGAAATTATTTTTTAGCTCCATCAGACTGACAACCGGAATGCGATTAAAAAAAAATTTGAATGGAGTGGATTCGGTTTCGCGACTTTGTGGCAGCATTGCGCGACGTTTACCACTAGACCACGCACAAATCTTGTAGCCTCTCGTGGAACGTGTAACGATACAGCCTTCCCAAAATTCATATGAAATGTCTAATACCACCTTCTTTATATATACATCCGGATAGTTATCGGACAATTCACTGCTTCCTAAGGCCTTGTATGTGTGTCTTTAAATATATCATTCTGTGTCCAATTTGATATAAAAAAACTTGATATTGATTGCGAAGTCGTATGGAATGTTCTAGAAGATCGTGCGTTGTCATAATTATCGGTGGATTGTTGTCATTGATAAATTTATGTACATATGCTAAATTAAGTAACTAAACAAGAAATTGAAGTAATAAGTCCTTACCAATAAATAACTAGAGACTGCAGAGATGTTATCATGAAAAAATGAATGCTTCTAATTAAATAAATTGTAATCTAAAAATCCAGTAATAGAAAACATCTTTATGTTATTACCAAGCGATGTATTTTCATTGTTGTTTATTTTTATGTCTTTCTCTGCAATTAATAGTCTTCGTAATTACATTTCTAATTCACTCTCCGATTGTTTACATCTCACAGTTTTCCAATTTCAGAATTTGAAGCCTTACTTATAACTTTCTCGCATGCAGTTGGATGAAGCACAAGATTTGTAATATCACTGAATATTAGGAACCAAAACCAAACTGTAATTAATTACGTAACTAAAATAATATGAGAGACATTACTGTAATTAAAGTTCAGAATGATTTTCTTATGGAAAACTAATGATATTACTATAAAAGATTGTTATTGAAATGTTGTATTTTATACCTTATTCGGCTGTAACATCAGTTTCTTTACGCTTTGTAAATTTTAATTGTAACATTGAAATTGTACAAATTTAATAATGGACTATTTTGGAAGCTATAGTTACAATTCTATATAAAGAAATGCAGCGCCGCTGCGACAAGTCAGTTTTGAAGTTACTTTTGGAAGTCAAACAGATCAGTGAAGTCTGTACGTGTTTTGTTTACGTGACGAGTGTGCAGTTCGGATGTCAATTAACGTGAATAAATTTTGCTAAGCATGAAAATTTCGTATTCATTCATCAATGGACCAGGCAGAAAAAAGTTAAGTAACATTCAACATGAATCGTTACAAACGGGCAACACTTCCTTCAGACACTTCCGCATTCTAGAGTGTTGCCAGATCGTGCATATTGCCGGACTTGGAATTCTCACGGGCGATCGACTTTGGTGGACACCTTAAGTAAACGACTCGAATTTGGTCTGCGGCAGCTGGCCGGCAATCAATTTTCTTTTCTAAGACTGTACTCGCGCTGCTTCCCGGTGCACGCACAGCCGCCACTCAGTCGTTTTGAGATTCCAAATAGTCGATTTCAACACGTCCATTTCAACCTGGTTGGCCTATTTCCCGAGTATGAAGACTATCTGCATCGTTGACAGCACGATGTGCTGGGTGGGAGCAATTCCCTTCAAGAAAATTACGACAGAGATGATGGCAAGAGCATCGGTCGACACGCGGATATCGCCTTTTGGCTGTTCGATCTCTATAACCACTGACCACGGACGACACTTTAAACAGTCCTATTTAACGAACTATGCAAACTCTTTGGTGTTCAACGTTACTCCAAAATGGCTTACATTTACAAAGCAATGGCCACATGGAACGATGACTCTGTATACCCAAAGCCACCCTTGCGTCTCATGGTAGCTATTAGATGGGTGGTATTAGCTGCACACATTGCTCACAAACAAAATCTCTGTGCCTCCCTTGCAGAAATCCTCTATGGCAAACCGCCTACTATGCCCACAGTCTTTTTGCTACAAGAACCACTGATGAAGACCTCAGAAGTCCCCACTCTTGTCACAATACTCAAACAGCACATCACACAGCTCAGGATACCGCCTCCACGGCCACGCAGGTCCCCAGAAATCTTCGTGCATAAGTCACAATTGGACTGTCACTATGCCTTGCTCTGGGATGATACTATCCACCCTTCCTATATCCACCTTACACTGGCACTTACAGAGGTATCAGACGAGGCACTAATACTTTCGACGTGCAGCTTCATGGTAAGCCAACCACTGTGGTGGTCAACCAATTAAAAATAGCTTGGTTTCTATGAGAGATCACCCATATTGACGATGTACAAACCACTCCATCGACATGGTTCCTCTGCTCCCTTTACAATCCAATGAAACATCGCCCAGCTTGAACACCAACAACTGCTTCATGTTCCAACTAGGTGTGCAGCACTTTCTGCTAAGACTAATAGGTGATTTCTTCATGATTGGGGGGCGGCATGATTTAACATCAAATCGAGAGTGGATTTATCACTGACATTTCTCTTGTAGTGACAAAATCCTGTGCATTGTGGACAAAGCCTAATTCACGTCACGACTATCACCTGAGGAATTCCTCACTATCACTGCTCCCAGGACATCACGAAGCCCTGCAAGCGATCTGCAGATCCTGACGCCACTGGCTCTGGCACTTCGACACACCTACACTATAGCACCATACAGTCGACAATAATCATCAGTCATTCTCGGTATGGCTGACCGATTGAATATCATTTACATGTCGTGGAGTAGCATCGATGTCATCGCATCCTTCCTCCATGTTCAACGAGAAACGGTGCAATTGCGTCCTGCTTTGGAGCCAGCTTCAGCGCAGTTGATCATGTGCACATATGTAAAGGTGATCGCAACAGTGATGCTCCCTGGCTATCTCCACCCCCAATCCTCCACACTACCAGTGGAGGAGAGGAAAGGAGGGGGCCTCTGTGGGGACTCCAGCAGCGTTTGCCACATAGAGGAAACTCTGCCTTGCATCATCGTCTGGTGCAGAATATCTCATACATGGTACGATCTGCTTTATGCCTGCCGTGAACTCGGGCACATATTTGTCACACCTCGATTACAGAATAAAGTGCATATTATATATAACTGTGTGGTTACTACATGTGACCATTGTCCCATCCTGGGGTAAAACCCACATTAGACAAAATATGACCACCATGTCTCAGAAAGCTTTTATGCAATATATATCTATTATCAGGTGATGTAGCGTGGTTCCGCATTTTAGATAGAATATTGATTCGCTTGTCACTATAAAGGGTTTGCAGAGTACCACTACGACCCAAAGTGAGAAAATAAAAATATTCATCGAAACAGAAGCGAAAATCGGTATTAAATTGAAATTACAGACTAATGAAATATGTCGTCTCATATGGTTCGTAAATACGCTGGGAATTAAAGAAAATGCAAGTCACACGAAATCTCGAAAGCCCTAAAACGTCCACTGCCTAGCGAATGCGAGTACTATGGCAGCTTCGAAAAGGAAATGAAAAAACGGCGCAAACCAATTATGTGGCTGGCCCACCACACATACAGTGGCCGGCGCCTGTGGAAACTCGTGATCTGTTTGTTTTGTAATCATTATGCTATCCTGTGTACCACTGTATTAAACAGATCGATAATTAAATTGCATAGTACTACGAAAGAGCTGTTATGATTTTATTTCAACGTTTTCAAGAAAAATCTGAGGTGCAGGCCCGAACTTTGCTCACAAAATTATTTTTTCTACTTTGTGTTATTTTGGTGGGATTCTGAGCTGTTTAATTTTGTCGCTGTGTGTGCAGTTGACACTTTTGATGCTGCATGTATGTATGATGTGGTATGAAACCTTCTGTTGTAGAAAGGGCAATAATAAGAGCATTTCACCTACGTAGTCATACTATTATCTGCATCTACACCTACACCTACATGATCACTACACAATTTATAATTAAGTGCCTGGCAAAGGGTTCGTCGGACCAACTTCAAGCTATATCTCAACCGCTCCACTCTCGGGCGGCGCGCGCGAAAAACGAGCATTTAAATCTTTCTGTGCGAGCTCTGATTTCTCTTATTTTATCACGATCATTTCTCTCTATGTCGGTGGGCGCAAAAGCAATAAGCAATACTTTCGCAATCAGAGGATAAAGTTGTTGCTTGAAATTTCACGAGGAGATCAAAATGGTTCAAATGGCTGTGAGCACTATGGGACTCAACTGCTTTGGTCATCAGTCCCCTAGAACTTAGAACTACTTAAACCTACTAACCTAAGGACATCACACACATCCATGCCCGAGGCAGGATTCAAACCTGCGACCGTAGCGGTCGCGCGGTTCCAGACTGTAGCGCCTAGAACCGCTCGGCCACTCCGGCCGGCTCACGAGGAGATCCTGCGGCAACAAAAACGCCTTTGTTTTAATAATTGCCACCCCGACTCACAGATTATAGCCTTAGCAGTCTCTCCCCTACTTTTAAATAATGCAAAACGAGCTGCCCTTCTTTGAACTTTTTCGATGCCCCCATCAGTCCTATCCAACGCGGATCCCATACCGCACAGCAATTACTCCAGAAGAGGGCCGACAAGCGTGGGGTAAGCAGTCTTTTGCATAGATCTGTTGCATTTGCTAAGAGTTCTGCAATGAATCGTAGTCTTGATTTGCTTTCCGCACAACATTATCCAGTTCCAGTTTAAGTTATTCGTAATTGCAATCCCTATGTAAATAGTTGAATTCGTAGCCCTTAGGTTTGTGTGATTTATCGCGTAATCGAAATTTAACGGATTTCTTTTAGTACTCATACGAATAACTTTCCAATTTTGATTATTTAAGGTCATTTACTGCTTTTCGCACCATACAGACATCCGTGATAGTGCGTTGTCTATGGTGTTCAGAAGTACGATGTAACGTTGCTTTGGACATGCGCATATGGGAAGTAATATTGCATTGTACTTCTGAACAACACAGGTACTGCAATATCGGCACAGGGCAAGCAACTTCCAATTGAAAATGTCTCCCCTATACGCTATGGATGTACGAATAAAGGTTTTGGACACATAGTTGATGGCGTATGGAAACTTGGATTTAGCCACGAGAGAGCCTAAAGGTAAGGCGACCGCTCGCGATAAGAGGGAAAATCCGGGTTCGACTTTCAGTCCAGCACAAATTTTCACTGTCGTCATTCAATTACACAGCTGATGATTTTCCATATTCACAACTCCGTACAGATTTAATGTCTACAGATATCTTGTCTAAATCATTTTGCATTTCGCTTTGACCATCTGATGACTTTACAAGACGATAAATGATAGCATAATCTGCAAACAATCTCAGAGGACTACTTATCTACATCTACGTGATTACTCTGCTATTCATAATAAAGTGCCTGGCAGAGGGTTCAATGAACGACCTTTAAGCTGTCTCTCTACCGTTCCACTTTCTAACGGCCGCGGGAAAAACGAGAACTTAAGTTTTTCTGTGCGAGCCCTGATTTCTCTTATTTTATCGTGATGATCGTTTCTGCCTATGTAGGTGGGTGCCAACAGAATGTTTTCGCAATCGGAGGAGAAAACCGGTGATTCAAATTTCATGAGAAGATCCCGTCGCAACGAAAAACGCCTACGTTTTAATGATTGCCACTCCAATTCACGTATCTTGTCTGTGGCACTATCTCCCCTATTTCGCTATAGTACAAAACTAGCAGCCCTTCTCTGAACTTTTTCGATGTCATCCGTGAGTCCCACCTGATGCTGATCGCACACCGCACAGCAATACTCCAGAATAGGGCGGACAAGCGTGATGCAAGCAGTCTCTTTAGTAGACCTGTTGCACCTTCCAAGTGTTCTGCCAATGAATCGTAGTCTTTGGTTTGCTCTACCCACAACATTATCTATATGATCGTTCCAGTTTAGGTTATTTGTAATTGTAATCCCTAAGTATTTACTTGAATTCATAGCCTTAATATTTGAGTGACTTATCGTGTAAGCGAAATTTAGCTGACTTCTTTTAGTACTCATGTGAATAACTTCACACTTTTCTTTACTCAGAGTCAATTGCCACTTTTCGCACCATATAGGTATCTTATCTAAATCATTTTGCAATTCGTTTTGGTCACCTGATGACGTTACAAGACGGTAAATGAGAGAATAGTCTGCAAACACTCTAATAGGCGTACTCGAATTCTCTCCTATGTCGTTAATATAGATCAGGAACAATAGAGGGCCTGTAACACTTCCTTGGGGAACGCCGGATATTACTTCTGTTTCACTCGATGACTTTCCGTCTATTACTACGAACTGTGTGTGACGTTTCTGACAGGAAATCACGAATCCAGTAGGACAGCTGAGGCAATATTCCATAGGCACGCAGTTTGGGTAGAAGACGCTTGTGAGGAACGATACCAAAACCTTCTGGAAATCTAAAAATATGTAATCAATTTGACGTCTCCTGTCGATAGCACTCATTACTTCCTGAATATAAAGAGCTAGTTGTGTTTCACAAGAACGATGTTTTCTGAATCCGTGCTATGTGTCAACAAATTGTTTTCTTCGGGGTAATTATTAATGTTCGAACACAGCAAAAGTTCCAAAATCCTTCTGCAAATCGCCGTTAATGATATGGGTGTGTAATTCAGCGTATTTCTCCTATTTTATTATTGTTGATATTATTATTATTGTTATAATTATTTTCATTATTATTGAATGTATGTTTCCAATACACAGAGTAAGCACCACTTTATGCCTTTTTATAAATATTATCAGTATGGCACTGAACCTATTCACCGCAGCATTATTCTATAAATGCTTTTTGTATTCGTGCCGTGTCACATTTGAGTAGTAACATGAACGTGCGAGCCTCAAAACCAACTTCAGTGTCAGGAGATGAATGAATACCACAACTGATGTATGCCTCTTGTTCAGCAGTGTTCTGCTTTAGTGCAGGTGTAGTGATGTCAAATTAGGGCGGTGTTCAGCCACATAAATGCAGGTACTCACCAATGGAGTAAATACAGCCCTCCCCTCGGGGCTGGAAATATGGAGCAATATGGGAAAAGAGACTGGCAAAACATAACCTCTCCCCTCTGACTTTAAGACAATAATTTTTCCTCTTTGTAAGCATCTCTTCTCTAGCGCTCATCCGCAAGCTCCAAACATTAGATGAACATTCGCAGTGCGTGCGACGTGACGCAGTGGTCAACACACTGAACCCTAACTGGGGTGGATGGCGGTTCAACGTGACTACATTGAATAATGCTGTTGCCGGGATGGTTCCTTTGAGAACAATATGGCCAGTTTCCTTCTCCATCCTCCCAAAATACGCCTCTAAAGGCCTCGTAATCCAATGGACATTGAACCCTTATCTTCCTTCTTTCCTTCTTCATACTCTCGCCAGTCACCGTAGGCTAAAACCATTCAACCTACGGAGAAAGTACACCCAAAGCACTCCTGTTTTGCAGAGCTACTTCATGAGAGATAGAATGTGTGCTAGGCAAATACGGCATCTTTAGGCCAGTGTTATGCCCATTGCCAGAAAACTACCTCATGCTATTTTCAGTGGCAGAAGTACCTGGTATATACAAAGTGTCGTGCTAATACAGTTAGACACAGGGTACACAATCCACATAACGTCAGACTGCTGCACTGAAAATATATGAGAATTAAAAATTTCGAAAAATCAGCGATAGTGGATTACAGCCTTAAAAAAAGGCTTAAGGTGAGCATCGAAGACACACATGTCTTGATCAATGCTTAGTCTAACTGAGATCCTATAATAAAAGAAGCAGCAATGATTTACAGATGTACATGCAGTGAAGACCGTAGCCACAATTCTAGTGGAGAATGGGGACGAGTACTCACGGTCACAAAAAAGTAAAATTTAAGGAAGAGGTTGAAAAAATCAGCCAGCCAATTGCAAAACAAAGGTTTATTATCTCTTGACCTAGGTTTCAGTATTTCTAAAAATATTTTCCTCAGAAGGGGTGGGCCTTGTTGCATCACATGATGGTACATTAGATTAGATGAAGTCCATCGGCTCTTGTCATATTTTTAGAAATATCGAAAACTAACTCAAGGGCTAGTAAACCTTTGTTTTGTCACTGGTGGCTGGTTTGTTTCAATCTCTTCAGATTTATACAGTTGCTGATTCCGTAGCCATTTTTGAGATTCAAAAATTTAACGACTGAACACAAGTTGGGAGAGCCGGCCGTGGTGGTCTAGCGGTTCTAGGCGCGCAGTCCGGAGCCGCGCGACTGCTACGGTCGCAGGTTCGAATCCTGCCTCGGGCATGGATGTGTGTGATGTCCTTAGGTTAGTTAGGTTTAAGTAGTTCTAAGTTCTAGGGGACTGATGACCACAGTAGTTAAGTCCCATAGTACTCAGAGCCATTTTTTTTTTAACCAAGTTGGGAGAGGTGGCGTTGAGGTCGTCCCTGTTTCCTTCCTGCTGGAATTGCCCAACCCTATAGGAATGCACAATGGACATCAGTGGATGCAGGTGATCAGACAGGACGCTTCCGTACGTGACACGTGTCAGAGTCGTATGTACACGTATCAAGGGCCCCATATCACTCCAACTTCACCCGTCCCACACCATTACACAGCCTTCACCATCTTGAACAGTCCCTTGCCGACACGCTGGGTCCATGGATTCATGAGGTTGTCTCCATGCCCATATACGTCCAGCCGCTTGATACAATTGGAAAAGAGACTCGTCCGACCAGGCAGCATGTCTCCAGCCATCAGAAGTTCAATGTCGGTGTTGACAGGCCCAGGCGAGGTGTAAATCTTTGTGTCGTGCAGTCATCAAAGGTACACGAATGGAATCAACAGCAATAGCAGCCCTCGGCTGCAAAAAAGGAGTCTTTTGACCCAAGTTTCGGCACTGCTATGGGTGCCTTCATCAGAAATAAAACTCTCAAATTGGTCTATAACGTAATTATAAGATTACAGGAAAGTACAAGTACTAACTGGCATTAAAAAAAAAGAAACAGTACTTACTTGTCACGTATTAAACTAAAAATCAAGCGATCAAACTTTAGTCACCAAATTTGCAAAACAGAAAACATAAAATTCAAGCCGCTATGGGCTGCTAATATGCGTCAAGCTACGGTAGCGCCAGACTGTAGCGCCTGCGTTAGCAATTACGGCAGACGAACGTTACACCAAGAGTGCCATCTAGTAGCCGCAAATACAAACAGGCTACTTAACATTCAAAATGTAGACAGACGAATGTTACGATGAACATTATTTTGAACAAGAAGTAAAAGGCAATAATTTTATCTGACAGCAGCAGACACGATAGCAAAATTGTCGTCATAAGAGCTTATAAATACAGTTTAAAGGCTGAAAACGCCATTTCAGAAATACAAAGGGAGCTGAATAACTCAGCGAGCAGAAAAGATTGTATAACATGAAATGTAGTCGATATAAACTTTTAGAAAAACAAAAAAAATATGAGTCGACTTAGATAGAAAAAATATTTCGGTAACAGCACGAGGGAACACGAAATCAAATATCAAGTAACGGCTTTATACCATTAAAGAAGCTTTTATGACATAATTGTAGTTGCTCATTAAGAATGAGAACAGTTAGCCTACAGCCTTTCTTCTCAGTGTGCAAAATGTTGATATCGTGAACAGCTTTGGGTGCGTGACCTGTAATCAGAAGGTGGTCGGCAAAATACGGATTCTGGGTGATAGTGCCGTTTTTTCTTCAAAGATGTTCCTTGTATCTGACTATCAAGGCACGTCCCGTTTGTAGTATGTAGTAAGAAGAGCAAGTGTAGTAAAAAATCTTGTAGACACCACAGTTTTTCAAAGGGGAACAAGTCGATTTCAAATTGTGAATAAAATTTTTTTTCAAACTATTATTAGTTGAAAAAGCGAAATTACAGTTGTATTTGTTACGAAGATGGCGTTGAATCTGATAGAAGATGGGGTCCCAAGAAAGGAATAGAAAAGAACTTCTTCTTTCGGTTGGACTCCATGACAGAGGTGCCAAATGTAGTAACTCTTTCAACAGTTTTCTTTTTAAGGATGTCGCCAACTATGGCAGGTTCTTATTCGTTATTAACTGCAATAGTTTTGATCAAATTAATTTCTACCTCGAATTTTTCTTTCGAGAGCGTAACAGAAGTATCTCTGAATAGCAGAGCGAAAGAAAGCGTTTTTACGAGTATGAAATTGAAGGTTCGTGGAAAAAGCAGGTTCGACCTGATCGGTATATGCTCTTTACGAGAAACATTGAAAGAGATTTTATTTTCTTAGAGTCAAATCGAAAAAAATCATTTGGCGGGCCTCGTTTTCGAGTTTACCAGTGAAGGACGTTTTCTCATGAAATTCATTAAAGAAACTGAAAATATGGTGAATACCATCACCAGGAAATTTGTAGACGACTAAAATATCATCCAATTATATGAAATAGGAGAGTATGCCCAGCGTTGTAGCTGAGAAACAGTTGAAGAACTTTTATTCCAGAAAATTAACGAAAATCTCAGCAAGGACTCCAGCGGACGGATTTTCCATAACAAGACCATCGGATTGCTGATACAATTGTTCTTTAAATTCAAAATAGTTGTATTTAACTACGACTGTGATTAGATTCATAAAGTCAGTGATTTGTTGATCTGAAAGTTCTTTTTTGAAATGGCGAAATTTTTTTTCCGCGACCCTAAGCGTTTCTCGCACGGGAACGTTTGTATAAAGTTTTTTGATGTCTAGTGGAAACAGCTTGGTATCTGGGCTGCAACCTAAATCTTTTATTTTATTAACTAAGGCGTGACAATTGGGGATGGAATAATTGTTCTAGAAAATGAAACATTTTTTCAGAGTTTCATGCGGAAATTTGGCTAGATCATGGTACGCGCTGTTCATACTACAGAAATCGGCCGTATCGGATGGTTAGGATTGTGAACTTTGAATTGAGAACGAAGTTTTAGGGACTGAGGGTTCATGTTGATAAACATTTTCTCATGAAAAGGTTTGAGTAAAAATTTTGCGTCACTGATAACTTACCTGTTCTTATTGTATTTTCGGAGTCCGGAATATTATTTTTGCTGAAAAAAATCTAAGGTTTTAGAAATGTATTCAGAATTATAGGCATTAACCAAACAACAACCTTTGTGAGACTTGATTATTAAAGCATCAGCTCCCTTAAGTTTAATATCAATAGATTGTGTATGATTGATTTTTGCTCATGTATTGCAGTGAAACAAATATAGATAATACATATAATTTTATTTAAAATTGAGAGCAGAAGAATACCTCATTTCGTTCTTGAGTTATTGGTTTTTATATCCGAAGGACGGTCGCTCGCGACGCGCCCATAGACGTCCTTGAGCATCGCGAATCACGTGGTAACAACAATCGTCCTATCTCATAAACGATTCAAGATGTGGAAACGAGGTCTTTTGCAAATGTTAGCACACAATGAAGCACATATGTTGTGCAATAAATACTCTCAACTTTTTTATTCACTGAGAAATGGAAGTAACTCGTCCACAGCAGTGAGAGGTCGGGCAGCTCAGATGGCATTGAAACGTCCTCAGCACTGTAGGGAAACCCAAGCGGCCCGCAGAACACCTGGGGAACGCCACAGCAGGACGTGTATAATCGCCCATAGCAGCCAAAGGGTTTCCATGCAGGTGACGGACCAGTGTTGACTGATTCAGAGGAGGATCGTAATAATGGATAAAGCTTATGGAATTGGGATAAACACACGGAAGGTCAGTAATGAGAATCGGAAAACATGAAGGTTGTTGTTGTTGTTGTTGTTGTCTTCAGTCCTGAGACTGGTTCGATACAGCTCTCCATCCCACTCTATCCTGTGCAAGCTTCTTCATCTCTCTCTACTGCAACCTACATCCTTCTGAATCTGCTTAGTGTATTCATCTCTTGGTCTCCCTCTACGATTTTTACCCTCCACGCTGCCCTCCAATACTAAACTGGTGATCCCTTGATGCCTCAGAACATGTCCTACCAACCGATCCCTTCTTCTAGTCAAGTTGTGCCACAAACTTCTCTTCTCCCCAATCCTATTCAATACTTCCTCATTAGTTATGTGATCTACCCATCTAATCTTCAGCATTCTTCTGTAGCACCACATTTCGAAAATTTCTATTCTCTTCTTCTCCAAACTATTTATCGTCCATGTTTCACTTCCATACATGGCTACACTCCATACAAATACTTTCAGAAACAACTTCCTGACACTTAAACCTATACTCGATGTTAACAAATTTCTCTTCTTCAGAAATGCTTTCCTTGCCATTGCCAGTCTACATTTTATATCCTCTCTACTTCGACCATCATCAGTTATTTTGCTCCCCAAATAGCAGAACTCCTTTACTACTTTAAGTGTCTCATTTACTAATCTAATTCCCTCAGCATCACCCGACTTAATTCGACTACATTCCATTATCCCTGTTTTGCTTTTGTTGATATTCATCTTATATCCTCCTTTCAAGACACTATCCATTCCGTTCAACTGTTCTTCCAAGTCCTTTGCTGTCTCTGACAGAATTACAATGTCATCAGCGAACCTTAAAGATTTTATTTCTTCTCCATGGATTTTAATACCTACTCCGAATTCTTCTTTTGTTTCCTTTACTGCTTGCTCAATATACAGATTGAACAACATCGAGGAAAGCTACAACCCTGTCTCACTCTCTTCCCAACCACTGCTTCCCTTTGATGTCCCTCGACTCTTATAACTGCCATCTGGTTTCTGTACAAATTGTAAATAGCTTTTCGCTCCTTGTATTTTGCCCCTACCACCTTCAGAATTTGAAAGAGAGTATTCCAGTCAACATTGTCAAAAGCTTTCTCTAAGTCTACAAATGCTAGAAACGTAGGTTTCCCTTTCCTTAATCTTTCTTCTAAGATACGTCATAAGGTCAGTATTGCCTCACGTGTTCCAATATTTCTACAGAATCCAAGCTCTTCTTCCCCGATGTCAGCTTCTACCAGTTTTTCCATTCGTCTGTAAAGCATTCGTGTTAGTATTTTGCAGCCGTGACTTATTAAACTGATGGTTCGGTAATTTTCGCATCTGTCAACACCTGCTTTCTTTGGGATTTGAATTATTATATTCTTCTTGAAGTCTGAAGGGATTTCGCCTGTGTCATACATCTTGCTCACCAGATGGTAGAGTTTTGTCAGGACTGGCTCTCCCAAGGCTGTCAGTAGTTCTAATGGAATGTTGTCTACTCCCGGAGCTTTGTTGCGACTCAGGTCTTTCACTGCTCTGTCAAACTCTTCACGCAGTATCATATCTCCCATTTCATCTTCATCTACATCCTCTTCCATTTCCATAATATTGTCCTCAAGAACATCGCCCTTGTATAGGCCCTCTATATACTCCTTCCACCTTTCTGCTTTCCCTTCTTTGCTTAGAGCTGGGTTTCCATCTGAGCTCTTGATATTCATACAAGTGGCTCTCTTTTCTCCAAAGGTCTCTTTAATTTTCCTGTAGGCAGTATCTATCTTACCCCTAGTGAGATAAGCCTCTACATCCTTACATTTGTCCTCTAGCCATCCCTGCTTAACCATTTTGCAAATCCCGTCGATCTCATTTTTGAAACGTTTGTATTCCTTTCTGCCTGCTTCATTTACTGCATTTTTATATTTTCTCCTTTCATCAATTAAATTCAATATTTCTTCTGTTACCGAAGGATTTCTAGCCGGCCGAAGTGGCCGTGCGGTTAAAGGCGCTGCAGTCTGGAACCGCGAGACCGCTACGGTCGCAGGTTCGAATCCTGCCTCGGGCATGGATGTTTGTGATGTCCTTAGGTTAGTTAGGTTTAACTAGTTCTAAGTTCTAGGAGACTAATGACCTCAGCAGTTGAGTCCCATAGTGCTCAGAGCTATTTGAACCATTTGAAGGATTTCTACTAGCCCTCGTATTTTTACCTACTTGATCCTCTGCTGCCTTCACTACTTCATCCCTCAAAGCTACCCATTCTTCTTCTACTGCATTTCTTTCCCCCATTCTTGTCAATTGTTCCCTTATGCTCTCCCTGAAACTCTACAACCTCTGGTTCTTTCAGTTTATCCAGGTCCCATCTCCTTAAATTCCCCCTTTTTGCAGTTTCTTCAGTTTTAATCTACAGTTCATAACCAATAGATTGTGGTCAGAGTCCACATCTACCCCTGGAAATGTCTTACAATTTAAAACCTGGTTCCTAAATCTCTGTCTTACCATTATATAATCTATCTGAAACCTGTCAGTATCTCCAGGCTTCCTCCATGTATACAATCTTCTTTTATGATTCTTGAACCAAGTGTTAGCTATGTTTAGGTTGTGCTCTGAGCAAAATTCTACCAGGCGGCTTCCTCTTTCGTTTCTTACCCCCAATCCATATTCACCTACTACGTTTCCTTCTCTCCTTTTTGCTACTGACGAATTCCAGTCACCCATGGCTATTAAATTTTCATCTCCCTTCACTATATGAATAATTTATTTTGTTTCATCATACATTTCTTCAATTTCTTCGTCATCTGCAGAGCTAGTTGGCAAATAAACTTGTACTACTGTGGTAGGCGCGGGCTTCGTATCTATCTTGGCCACAATAATGCGTTCACTATGCTGTTTGCAGTAGCTTACCCGCATTCCTATTTTCCTATTCATTATTAAACCTACCCCTGCATAACCCCTATTTGATTTTGCCTTTATAACCCCATAGTCACCTGACCAGAAGTCTTGTTCCTCCTGCCACCGAACTTCACTAATTCCCACTATATCTAACTTTTACCTATCCATTTCCCTTTTTAAATTTTCTAACCTATCTGCCCGATTAAGGGATCTGACATTCCACGCTCCGATCTGTAGAACGCCATTTTTCTTTCTCCTGATAACGACATCCTCTCGAGTAGTCCCCGCCCGGAGATCCGAATGGGGGACTATTTTACCTCCGGAATGTTTTACCCAAGAGGACTCCATCATCATTTAACCATACAGTAAAGCTGCATGCCCTCGGGATAAATTACGGCCGTAGTTTCCCCTTGCTTTCAGCCGTTCGCATTACCAGCACAGCAAGGCCGTTTTGGTTAATGTTACAAGGCTAGATCAGTCAATCATCCAGACTGTTGCCCCTGCAACTACTGAAAAGGCTGCTGCCCCTCTTCAGGAACCACACGGTCTGGCCTCTCAACGGATACCCCTCCGTTGTGGTTGCACCTACAGTACGATTATCTGTATCGCTGAGGCACGCAAGCCTCCCCACCAACGGCAAGGTCCATGGTTCGTGGGGGTAGGTTACGTGTAAATGGGGGAAGGTTACGTGTAAATATCACGAATTGGAAAGACACTGGAGTAAGTAAAATCGTTTAGGTACTTAGCAAATTTGGAGGTAGCAAACAGAAGCTGTTTGAAGGACCGAGTGCGGTAGCGCACTGGTTAACACACTGGACTAACATTCGAGAGGACGATGGTTGAAATCCGCGTCCGGCCATCCTGATTTACGTTTTCGGTGACTTAACTAAATCGCTCCAAGCAACTGCTGGGATCCTTCCCCCATCCTTGACACAATCCGAGCTTGTCGTCTGTCTCTAATGACCTCGATGCTGACGGGACGTTAAACGCATTCTTCCTACCTTCCTTCTGTTTCGAAAAAATAAAAAGTAAAATATTTCTGGGTTAAAGAGCTTTTGAAAATGTGAAATTTATGTTGACATCAAAAAAGACCTGTGATAAAATTAAGAAAGGTATTCGGCAAGTGTTATTTATAGAGTGTAGTTTTGTATGACAGCGGATCATGGATAGTGAAAAATAAAGAGCTAAGACACTTGGATGACTGTGAAATGTACTTGTGGAGAAAAATTCTAAATGTTAGTTGCCTCACAGAACGACGAAAGATGAGCTGCTTCTAAGAACAGAAAACGAAAAACCACTAGTATGACTGGTAAGAAAGTTGAGTACATTTTGACGGGACCTGTACTGCAAAGAAATCTCACGTAACAAAGATTCGTGGAAGGGAAGAGCGGGGAAGAGTGAAAGAAGAAGAAGAAATAAATAAAATTGTTTCCACTGTTGGTGGGAACTGAAGTTGATGAGGCACAAGAGTGTTTGTGTTAAGTTACCTGAAGGCCAGAAGGTGACCATCAAGGCGGTGTAGGTGGTGAGGATGGAGATGAATGTCGCGACGAGGCTCATCCGCAGCGTCAGCACGCCTGCCAGGTTGGCCTGGGGCCGCTCCGAGGTCGTCTGAAGCGCCAGCAGCCGCAGCTCGCGGCGGGCGACGCCGCCCATGCGCCTCCCTTCCATCAGCAGCTCCCAGCACAGCCTTTGTGTGCGCCCCGCCTCTACCTCCACACAGTGGGCGGGGACTACCAGTAACAATAGCAAACTTGGTTGGAAGAACATTCCCAGACGATACTGCCACTTCATGCCATTCAGGTCCATACCTAGGAATAACGCTTTTGTAAAACTGAAATACGACATTATGACACACATTGCTGACATCGCTACGAAATATGGGATTAAAAAACTTGCGTGAACGGAGCATACCACCGTTGACAGTTCACATAGCCCCACATACACTCTCCTGAGGGATCGCACGTGCTCTGACATGCAATAGGCACCCCCGTGGCTGACATTTAGGTCATTGACTGGCGCAGTCGATCCTATGGAGTGTACTTGCGTACGGCATGTCGCTTGTAAGTTGTCTTGCATTTCAAGTATGCAAATATTCAAGTGCGAGACTCTCTGTCTTATCACCATTTGCAGGTTCAAAAACCGTAAAACAGCTAGTACACCTGTTACATAATTGTACCCACAAAAAATTCTTGCTACCATGAAGCTTTCCTCAGTCTTGGCAGTGATTCCAGCTACAAGTAATACACAACAAAGGATAAACAATAAGAACAGCTGCAGCTTTATGAACATTCCATCTCTACTAGTCTCTTTCTTGATGTAGACCGACAGAATTCTGTCACAAGTTGTAATTACCTCAAGCATATATTCATACCTTTTTTTGTTGAAACAGGCATCAGACACTACAGGAACTAAACTCAGAATTACGTAGCATACATTTCCTATAAGAGTAATAAAGTCTATCACAGAAAATTTCTGTACCGAACGAGAAAATAAGAATGGATAACCGAATGCGGACACCAGCTGTGCTGAGCAGGCGAGGATAAGCATCACCAAATCCGATTTACTTCTCCTGAATGACGCCGTACTCACATCGACAGTAAACGGCATCAGACCAAACAGCTTGCATACGACGTGGAACGGTTTGCTCCCCAGTAGGAGCTTTCTAGTGACGTCTGTCACTGTGCCGGTGTCCATGTTTACTGACGTCATCTGAAAAAGTAATATATGCTGCTTGTCACAAGTGCCAAAGTATTTATTTTTTTTTTTTTTTTGCGTTGCTGCAAAAACAAAATCTTGGCCCTCTGTCTATCAAGGCGTGTGTAATGAGTATACATAAAGTACAAAATTGTTAAGGCTTTCGTGGCCACTTGTTGACAAACTGCCTATTGGCTTCTGTCTCGGGTTCTTCGGCCGACGTTCATCTAATGATTTTTCTGACCTTTCGCCAGCACGAGTGGCTGGCATTGTCAAAGCTTGACCCTCCATTCCCGGTGGAGAACTGGAGCCGAGCTCGCGGGCGCAGACTATATGTACCAGGCGCGCCAACGTCCGAAGGCTTCTCCGCGGTCATTTCCGGTGCGGTTCCCCTCTTGCTACCTGCGACGGTCGTTCGCTGCAATACGGGAAGCCAGGATCCGTTTACCTTAAGGCTTTCCTCTTTCTTGTTCAAACTGTTCGCGTGTTTTTGTATTTCTACAGCTTCTCTGAACAAGCGCGTGTGATAATGCTTCTCTACAGCCAGAACTTCCGTGTCGGCGAATTTTATTACGTGGTCGGTCTCATTCAGTTCGTGCTCTGCCACGGCCGATTTCTCCACCTGCTCCAACCTGCAATGTCGCTTATGCTCTTTGATCCTGGTGTTGATGGATAGTCCAGTCATTCCGACATAAACTTTTCCGCATGTGCATGGTATACGGTATATTCCCGACATTGCAAGTGGGTCTCTTTTCTCCTTCGCCGATCTAAGACACTCTTTGATCTTCCTTGTCGGATTGAAAATCGTCTTTACACCATGCTTGCGCAATATACGGCCGATCCTGTCCGTCACTCTGGGAATGTATGGCAGAAAGGCAGAAATGTCGGGTACGGCCCGACACAGAAGCCAATAGGCAGTTTGTATACATAAAGTGTCTACCCCTTGATCATACTTGCTAGCTTTCCAGCTGTATGTCTGCTTCAAGAACAGATTGTTAACTGACCACATTAATAGGCATATACACGATGGAACTTTCATTTTACAGATTAGTAGGAGACTTATAAGAGAAATAAAGCGTGAGGGAAAGTTAAGAAGGAGTTTTAACTGGGAATAACATTTCTTTTTACTTGTCATACGTTTCCCTTGATAGTTCACAAAGACAAAGCATCGTCAGTCTCTTGTCCTTCCTCTGTCGGAATCTGAAACTAAAGTAAGGGGAAACAAGATACAAAAAAGTTATTCACAATTGTAAGGCCATTGTAATACTGGATTGTCAACTAATCTAACAGACGTTTTCATACTAAATAATTGCTAGCCTCATTGCAAAATGATCAAAAACAGGCAGTAAGTTTGTGAGAAGATAAATATCAGAGAAGGAAGCAGAGTTCATAAAAGCAATGATTGAAAGTCATCAAGCAATGAACCAACAGCATCAGTAGCTGGGAAGCGTGGCAAGACTTAACTAGTACAAGACACTTCAATACACAAAGTATTAGGTTTGAAACGTTACGCATGTTTAGCCGAGCTAATCGGCCACCCAGCATTGCTACAAGGTAAGATGAATTTGTTGTACGGCTGTATGCTGGAGTGCCCACGTCCCAGGGAGCGCCGTGGAAGTTCGGACTTGCATCTAGGCGACCAAGACGAGCGAGTCCAGGTACAAAGACTTGCAGCATAGCCAGAAATGGGGAAAATCCCTCAGCTGGGAACTTTGGCGGCTGTTACAGCGTGGCCTTTCCGCAGGAGATGCCCCAAGAGACGGCGGAGCTGCAGACAGTCTTAAAGATAGCTAAATTGGAGTTCTTTGACATTCGACAACAACCCACACCAAATATAAATGCAAATCTGAATACATTTGCGATCTCAAAAAAATAAGGCACATCCAATGACACAACAATATTTCAGTCAACAGTATTTCAATATCTTCAAAACTACAGAAGTTAATGTTTCACAGTGAACAAATCTTTACACTGTGAATCTCTGAATTAACTTTTAATCACTTCATGCAAATTCAAGAAATCATATCTGAGATGATAGCATTGCACTAAAGCTACGATCTCTGAAAGCTACGTATCCATATCTATTTTATTTATTGATTTACTATTTCTTTATTATCTTTTTCATTATACAAATGTTTGTCAGAACATTGTATTCTTCACATTTACACAGCAAATGAGCATAGCATTAAAACCTCACATTTTGTTCAAAAATCGAATGGCTCCAAGCACTATGGGACTTAACATCTGAGGTCATCAGTCCCCTAGACTTAGAACTACTTAAACCTAACTAACGTAAGGACACCGCACACAATCATGCCCGAGGCAGGATTCGAACCTGCGACCGTAGCAGCGGCGCGGTTCCGGACTGAAGCGCCTAGAACCGCACGGCCACAACGGCTGTTTCACATTTTGTTGTACTTATGTATTTATTAATGAACAGTTAACTACTTTCCCACTAACTTTATTCAAATGTTGACTGCAAGTAGTGTTAAAAACTATGCTAATTTATAAGTGGTCAGTCGCATGTGTTAGCGGACACTACGATTGAAAAAAGAACCAAAACACGCTTCTGTCAAGAAAGCATAAATAACTGTTTAAACAATACTCAAGAACTATCTGTTGTCATTATCATGAACAAACTTGTGCAAGAAAGCTGACTTATTTATTTATGGACCAAATATTACTTACATTTATTTGGAAATGATCTGAGTGTAACTGAATGTTTATGACATTTCTTTATTCAGATAGTGTTGTAATATATTAGCTTAGTTCGGGTAGAGGTCAACGTGAATGAAATCATGTGTCTAGAGCTTATAGATGATGTATTTTTCGTGCGGATGGCCTCAGCCAATGGAAAATCATGTAATAGCAGAACAGTACGGGAGTCAAGTTTGGACTGAGACTTCTCGAGGGAAGAGCTCGAGGTAGTGGTTCTGAAGAAGGCAGTACTGCCTGCGCTAAAACTCGTGATTTTACAAATATCCAAAGCTAGCTCAAGGGCTAACAAACTTTTGTTTGCAGCAGATTGGCTGTCTTTTCCATCTCTTCAGATTTACACAGTTGCTATTTTGTAGCTGTATTTAAGATTGTGAAATGTAAGACATGAAAGTCCAAAATGTAAAGCATAATATAGGACACCATGATATGTTAGACAAGCAAACGGTTTAATCAAAGATTTCACGTTATAAGTGCATTATTTTAAAAGAACCCTGCGTACTGTACAGGTCGATATCTGTATAATTAGAGCATTAATCATATTATAGTATTCTACTTTATCTTCCATCATTTTATCATCCCTCACATTCTTCCATCATATAAAAGTTTAAGCTCGACTAATTTCAACATATCTAAGATTGTGACATCTATATTGTTGACACACTGCCACCCTGAGTTTTTTGGTGAGAGAGGTCTACATCTGCTAGCATCTGGAGCCACAGTGAAATGTAGTGGGAAATATAGTACAAAGAGCTAAAGATCTTGGTCTTGTTCTTGTCTACAATCAAGCTCATCGCACTCAAATTTTTATTTAGTCGAGTTTCTAAAAAATTTTAATTTGGATAACAGAAGATTACATGTATGTTATCTTGGGAATTATCAGGGCTGTATAACATAAGAGAGGAAAAATCCACATGGACCTTTGTCTCCTGTGCTTAAGGACCCTTCTGTTCTAGTCACATGATTAATGTCGAAACAACATAGGAACTTGAGTCCACTTTTGTAAAGGTTAATTTATTTAGTTAATATTTATTCTTTTCAGATTGATAGGTGTAGCTTGGAGTTCGAGTTTTCGAGCTGAGCTTGGGACAGATCCAGTTTTTATAAGATTTATTGTAATTTGTATTTGTGCTCTTTAAGGCTTCGTAAAAGTAATTTTTCTCGACTTGTAGTTCTTGTGTTAACTAAGTGGGTATCATTTTTAACTTGGAAGTAATATAACAAAATACATCCGTTGAGTGCTTACCAGCGTCCAACACGCTTACACCGTTCTTCAGCTACTCACCGTGATCATAGTCACATTATGAGGCAGCACCACACATAGGCCACGTGAGTTAAGCCAAGCGCAGTGCAGGCAGGTAGACATTCCAGAGCGTTAAGGTACAAAGTACTTTAATAGCGCCAGATGAAATTCCTAAAAGAACTGCATTTGTACGAACAGTTTTCAGTAGTTCTCTGCCAAACTAACCTCATTAAGTGTCTCTGATTAATATGAAGTAAAGTTATAAAATTATCAGCCACTTACATGTTTTAAGTATAACGCCTTTCGCTAAGTCCATACTTAACATTTATTTTATTTGTCCAACCAAATGACATAAGTGAAAAAACAATAAATATATCCATAAAACGCTGGAACAGCGATAAAGTGCTCTACTATTTGAACAGTTATGAATGACAATCACCGTCAAAGCTGTCGGCGAAATATTCAGTCAGTTTACTGTTGCACTTTAAACTGCGAAATGATCGTAGATATTTTTTCTGGAGCTGCTGACACAATGTCTGCTGCATTCCTCATTTAGAATGTTAGCCTTTATTGTGAGCAGATACCAAGATACCAGACGATGCACACCCCAAGAAGAATTCTTCGCCAGCTGGAGTAGTTGGCTGCAGATTAATTCCAACGATATGAGTCACTTGTGATCTGCCACTTCTGGAGAATGTCAGAAGTGGCAAAGACAGCTATTCTTACTTATATGGCTTCAGAGCACCTATCAATTCGAAGCATCATTCAGGTGATGAGTAAACTTCTCGCACATGAAACTGAGTAGAGAATCTACAATAGAGGACTCACTGCTTCTATTGAGATTTCGCCTGTAGATTTTTTATTTAAATGTGCTATGGGGCGGACACTACTATAGTCTGATCCACGATCTGTGGCGGTTCTCGCATGTCAAGGCACGGACGGGAATGGATTGGTGCAGATTCCAAGCGACGGTTATGGTATGCGCATGCGCGTGCTTTGCGCTTGAAGAAAGAGTATATCAAGCAAATTATATCTCTCGCTTCCTTATGCAGAATTTATCACTTACCACCACCATCAGTGACGACAGCTCGCAACAAACGGAATAGAAATTCCGTAAATAACTCTCTACGATCACATTTAGTGATAGCTTCAGCTGCAGCATTCGCAGTAGAGCGCACATATCACTATCGAACGCTCACTGGCTGTCGGAGAATGCGTCACATAGGTGTGCAGAACAAGAATAAACTCCACCGCCATCGTTCCTGACTCCAACTACAGTGTTTTCAAACATAAATTTTCACTCTGCAACTGAATGTGTGCTGATATGGAACTTCCGCTGCAAATTAAAATTTTCATTCCAGAAGCATCGCCCGGGCTGTGGCTTCGCCATATCTCCGCAGTATCCTTTCGTCCAGGAGACGAGACGAGGAACTGGAGGAAGTAAAGCTGGGATGGCGGGTCGTGAGTCGTGCTTGGGTAGGTCAGTTGGTAGAGCACTTGCCCACAAAAGACAATGGTCCAGAGTTCGGGTCTCCGCCCAGCACACAGTTTTAAGCTGCCAGGAAGTTTCACTACTCGTGTTATTCAAAATCAGTCTGGTGTGCTTTGAGTACCACATTCAGCTAGTCAGGTGTACACGTATGTGTAGAATGCAAATCGAATTTTCCTGGTTAGTACGAAGAGGCAAGCTATGCTTCAGTTAAAAAGTAAAAGTGCGCTACATCTGCACCAACACTAAGCACCACAACTGACTGTATCGGTAGCTGCGGAGTCAGCGTGGCTTGATGCCAAACGGAGTGGCATGGGTTCGATTCCTTGCTGTCATGCAGATATTCTCCTCTTGGGAACTGGGTGTTGTGTTATCTTCAACAGCGTCTCATTATAAGCGACACGCAAGTCGCCTAAATGGCGTCAACTGAAACGAGCTGCATCTGGCAGCGTAGTCGCCACACGAAAGAGAGAATTTCGGTGTGTACTTAATAGGCATTATTAATCCATTGTTCACCGGTTCCTCTAGTCAACATACGAAGGATACAGCAGAATAGTCCTTCAAACTGAGCAGAAAATTGTTTATTTAAACACACATAACAGTATTTCGGGAAAATAACATCTTTCCAGTAAAGATCTTTCTGTAAGAACCCTCAGCATCTTCGTAACAACGTCTTACTGGTAACTACAAATATGGCATAAGACTGAATTAATATGGTCTTCTGAATTTCGGAAATACCCGAAGATTACTTCAGAGGAGGCAGCATGAACATTCGCAAATGTGATATCCTCTGCACTTACTTTTCTATAATTCAAACAATAAATCCAAGTTTGAATTTGTCCTAATTGCCTTTTGCTTCCGGTCACTTTATTCCTGTCATACACTCTACGTAACTCCTACTCTAGTTGCGCTATGTCGTTTGGATGGAGTCCGTGGTAGGGCGGAAGTCTCCCCCTCGCGAATCCCATCCTTTTGTATGGGATAGAGCCAGCACATTAGCCAGAATGTGTAGTAAAGTGGTGTACTTGGACACGTTAGTTTCGAGGTGGTGGTACAGCGCAATACTCGTACAGTTGAATATAACGCTGTAACCAGACACGGTTTCGGGAGGGATCGTACAATGCGACAGATGGACGTCATAGTGTAGCGCTGTACCCGACCATGATAGCGAGATTGTGTGGTGTGTGATAGGGTGGTATTCGTGAGGGACAGTCTGTCTACTTGCCACGGATACATTGCACACAAAATATCGAAACTGGGCTTGGAGTCATGTAGAGTATATGACCGGAAATCACGCGACCGAAAGTGTAATGTAAGCCTGAGAGCCGCAACGTATCAGCTTTCTGTGGTAGGTAAAAGTGTCAACATTTATTCAACCAAAATGCTAAACATGCCTCAGCTATTAGGGAGGAACGCAAGACCAACCGACGAACGCATCGGTTTGTGGTTATTACAGCAGAACCTGGATAATCTGGCTACTGACATTGGCAACATACATTACACGGAAAATAATATACTGCTTAGCAAGAAGAATGTAAATGTGTTTACTCCTGTTACAGAACCGCTTTGCGATAACATTAGGGGGCTAAAATCTGTGATCAAGTGGACTGCCGAGAATATTTAGAAGAAGGAGGGTCTGTAATGTTAAGAAGGAGATGTGTGGCTCATTTAACTATTATCTGCGCAGTAAATTCTCCAGCAACGCCACTGCGAGACATGACATCAAGGCGAAGCTGCCTTTTCTCGTATACGGGAACGACAGTCTGACAGCAAGGGGGATACGGGAAAAAATCGGCAAGGAAGCACTGGAAACTAATTCGAGAAAATTTAAAAATCGTGTGGTTATACCATATAAAGTGGAATTAGCTGACGCTAAAATGGATGTTGTAATGGAAGAGCTTCCTGGAATATTGCAACAGATACATGTAGGCGGCTATTAACTTTTGGATTTGGACATAACGCAAGACTTTACCGGAATTTTTAATAAAATGGAGATGTGCGACTACTTAATATCAAACCACGACTTCTGCGTGGAATGAGATCGCCAGGGAAACAGCAATGCAATTGTGGACAACGATAAGACAGTCGACCGTGGTTTATCTCCAACTGCAGAGTAAAGATACACTACTGGCCATTAAAATTCCTACACCAAGAAGAAATGCATATGATAAACGGGTATTCACTGGACAAATATATTGTACTAGAACTGACATGTGATTACATTTTCACGCAATTTGGGTGCATAGATCCTGAGAAATCAGTACCCAGAACAACCACCTCTGGCCGTAATAACGGCCTTGATACGCCTGGCGATTGAGTCAAACAGAGCTTGGATGGCGTGTACAGGTACAGCTGCCCATGCAGCTTCAACACGATACCATAGTTCATCAAGAGTAGTGACTGGCGTGTAGTGACGACCAGTTGTTCGGCCGCCATTGACCAGACGTTTTTAATTGGTGAGAGATCTGGAGAATGTGCTAGCCAGGGTAGCAGTCGAACATTTTCTGTATCCAGAAAGGCCTGTACAGGACCTGCAACATGCAGTCGTGCATTATCCTGCGGAAATGTAGGGTTTCGCAGGGATCGAATGAAGGGTAAAGTTACGGGTCGTAACACATCTGAAATGTAACGTCCACTGTTCGAAGTGCCGTCAGTGCGAACAAGAGGTGACCGAGACGTGTAACAAATGGCACCCTATGCCATCACGCCGGGTGATAAGCCAGTATGGCGATGATGAATACACACTTCCAACGTGCGTTCACCGCGATGACGCCAACACGGATGCGACCATCATGATGCTGTAAGCAGAACCTGGATTCATCCGAAAAAATGACGTTTTGCCATTCGTGCACCCAGGTTCATCGTTGAGTACACCATCGCAGGCGCTCATGTCTGATGCAGCGTCAAGGGTAACAGCAGCCATGGTCTCCGAGTTGACAGTCCATGCTGCTGCAAACGTCGTCGAACTGTTCGTGCAGCTGCTTGTTGTCTTGCAGACGTCCCCATCTGTTGACTCAGGGATCGAGACGTGGCTGCACGATCCGTTACAGCCATGCGGATAAGATGCGTGTCATCTCGACTGCTAGTGATACGAGCCGTTGGGATCCAGCACGGCGTTCCGTATTACCCTCCTGAACCCACCGATTCCATATTCTGCTAACAGTCATTGGATCTCGACCAACGCGAGCAGCAATGACGCGATACGATAAACCGCAATCGCGATAGGCTACAATCCGATCTTTATCAAAGTCGGAAACGTGATGGTACGCATTTCTACTTGTTATACGAGGCATCACAACAACGTTTCACTAGGCAACGTCGGTCAACTGCTGTTTGTGTATGAGAAATCGGTTGGAAACTTTCCTCATGTCAGCACGTTGTAGGTGTCGCCACCGAGGCCATCCTTGTGTGAATGCTCTGAAAAGCTAATCATTTGCATATCACAGCATCTTCTTCCTGTCGGTTAAATTTCCGCGTCTGTAGCACGTCATCTACGTGGTGTAGCAATTTTAATGGCCAGTAGTGTATGTACAAATTTTGTATGTCAAATCACAAGTCCTGGAGTAAACAAAGATATTGGTAACCATATTATAAATTTTACGATGTGTCCTGACATGCGACTACGACCAACTTTTAGTTCTTACTTGGTTAAGCAGCATGGCATTACCAAGCTGGAGGCTACAACATACAACTACAGAATGGATCGTGTATTCGACCCTGTGCAACGCTGTTTACGTGTATTAGACACCAACAACGGGTACTCATAATGTGCTCCACATTATTCTGTGCCAACTGCGTCGATGTGGAGTCAATTAACAGATAACTTATAGAGCAACTGTTGAAGTGTGTTTAATAACGTCCTGCAGTTTGTGCACTGGGTAATAAGAATACCGGAATATTGACAAGTGTTCGAATAAGTCTTCCAGGTATTCAGGACCGGGGAAAGGTTATGAGGTGCGTTTTGTCTGCATACGGTTTTAATTACCTACCTATAAACTATGTGGAGATCCTTAACTCTGTCTCCAATAAAGACGGTATAAGTATTATACAGAAGTGTTATGTTAAAACAGGAAAAACTTATTTTTCGCAGTCTAGAACATTGTTCTCCACAATTCCTTCCGATATACAAATTGCAGATTTGGTTTTGATTGACACGAGCAACGGTATTCCATAAGTCCTAAGAAAAAGAGTAAATGCATCACACTCTCTGAAAACAATCCCCATTGAAGAAATTACAACTTTAAATACAGTTAATGTGCTATGCGGACAGAAAAGGAAACTGGAAATGGAGGACATTGAAGTAAAGAAATGAAAACTGGAGTAGATGGAAAAGACAACCGCCATAAATGAGAAATAAAAGTAGCAATTGAAAAAGGAAGAAGCTATTGCGGATGTGCAGGCCGGTGTACATATGGCTTTAAACACACTGTATGTAGAAATCTGGTTACGAGTAGGTGTACAAAATATTGGCATTTACAGTAAACAGCAATTGAAATTGGTCACGTGTTGAAGTACTGTCCGAAATCAATGGAGTCGAGAACGCTTACTATGTTAAGGGATAGACGAAAAATTTGGGTATTAAGATCTATTCCCATTTTGAGCGGGTTAAAAACGATGGTTATACCCTAATTAAGTGTGGCGAACTGGATGTTGATGGAGACTCATTTGCAAAAGTTATAAACTTAAAGTTCTGTATAGAAATCCTGCAAGAATGTGGAGCAGAAGAGTTTCCGACTTAAACACAGGAATATGTAGAGCCCTTTAACAATAGCGTTATGGAGGAGATAAGAGGAAGAATTCAAATCCCTGAATGCTCTCCCCTAAAAGAAGTGCTGGAAGGTACACAGCTAATAGTTAAAGCCATATAACAAGTATTTTACAAGAAGGAGAGTAGATTTGTATAAGGTTTCTAGCACATACCTTCTCTTTATTTCCCAAATTACTGGCTGGAGAAAGAAACAGATGAGTCAGATGTGTATTTAAGTTATAAGCTAAAAATTAAATGGGACATCATTAAAACTGCACCTAATAAAAATAAGGGAAGAGTTATTTCCGGTGTGTAACTGTACATACAGAAGTTTTTACGAGAATATTTACTTGTCTTATTCGCTAATCTACGAACAATCCTAAGACATTCCCTATATACAATGATCTATGTGCATGTATTTCGGATGGGGCAAGTGAGTGGTTGGCTGACCTTGAAAAGTTGTTGAAACTAGGTAGTCGAAACGTAGAGACCCCCTTTTCATACCTGAATGAACAGTTACAAGATGCAGAGAGACTGTCCAATCCATAGGATCCAAAGCAAGTGTGTGGTTGAATGGAGAGAGATGATTCCAAATCACAGAAAGTATTTCTACCAGAAAGCGTAAAACTAGAGGTCTGAAGAGCCAGTGTATTGGTTATAGGATTTTGTACATTTATTACGACTTCAATCTAGCGTTGCTTCCTTTAAGTGATTCCTCACATTCCACACTATCTACTTAATGTGATCATTCTCAATCAACCATCACCCTCCTTCGCCTATAACCCTGCGGATAAATTGCAGAACCTCTGTTACACTATCTACGTGCTAACAAGATAGAATGTGTTACAAATACTGTTTCAAAAAATGGATCTGGGCACTATGGGACTTAACTTCTGAGGTCATCAGTCCCCTAGAACTTAGAACTACTGAAACCTAACCAACCTAAGGACATCACACACATCCATGCCCGAGGCAGGATTCGAACCTGCGACCGTAGCGGTCACGCGGTTCCAGACTGTAGCGCCTAGAACCGTCAGCGTGGGAAATATCTAGCAGCGGCATGAGGGACTTGCATATATCACTTTAATACCACGCTCCTTAGCTTAATCACTTTCTAAATTCGGAGAGAAGGCTGATTTTATTACAAGCTTTACACCTATGGCGACGTGCATCCGCACTATCGGCATTTTAATACAAACCCCGCGTTTACTGTATATAGTCAATATTGCGGTATTTGTGTGGAAGACCATTTCATTCGGAAGCAATACAATACCTCGATTTATAAAGCATGTATAGTTTTTAAGACGGATATCTTCAGCGATACTTGCATGTTCCTGTAGAACCAAGACCGCTTTTGTTTAGCGTGACAGTAATATGATCGTTGCTATTGTGTTTTAATAACAGGTCGCTTGTAAGACGATTGCGTCACTCTTCCTAAGACACACTGGAACACTCGCAAGAAAAACAAATGATGCATGTCCATCCATCGCGGATTTCTTTCACCGTTGTTAGGTGTCACCTGGATTCAGTCATTGGCGAAGCATTGTCCTTGGTCGGGGATGTTTGATAGATACCCTGTGATCAGCAAGCTTATAAAGAATGTGTTGGGATGTAAAATTACTGTGGTTAGTGCCCCGACATGTGCATAGAAAATGACCATGTCCTTTCATAAGAGAGGTATGGATCTGACGTGGAAAATTGCGATTTCAAGGCATCAATATCCGTAAGGGGGATGAAAGATCTTACGTGGAAAATTATGTCCAGATACAGAGAGAACATAGATATTGATATTTCAACGTGAAATTCGTCCCGGAGCCACAATAGTCAGGAGGATGTATTTCCGATACTTCACTCATTGTCTAATGTCACCAGATAGGGGCTACGATCGTAATATTTGGTTGTAATTAGGGTGATAAACATATAATCCTAGGACGACACTGTCTGGTGTGCGGGGTGAGTAGGTGGAGGTAGGCAGTGGCTAGAACAAATTGAAATTTCTGGCTCAATGCTGTCGGTAGCGGCGGGTACAAAGAAAAGTTCTGGCTGGCCCACTAGTCGGTTCTAGCCTGCAGCTGCAGGGCCAAGTCCCTGCGGCAGACCTCACGGCGTTGTCTGGATAGTAGAACAGTGAACTAATACTCAGTATGCATTGGGCTGTCTCTGCGATAGCGTGTATTGCATGTATTCTCCATGGAAAATTGAGCGATTCAGTGTCGATCACTGCCAAGTGTTGGTGCTGGACGTATTGATGACAACCGAATTCCTACCATTCCATTCAACCCCGTATGCCCTCCATGGCTGGCGTGGTGCACTCTGTTATGCACGAGCCTCCACGACAGCAACTGTGGCTATGGTGGCTGTTTTCTCCAACCTCCGAGCGTTGGCGTTGGTGGTGTACGAGGAGACAGGCACGCTGTGTGTCGACATCTGGAGGGGGAGGGGAGGAGGAGGGGGGGGGGGAGCTGCATGTAAGAGTGTTTTTAGTGATCTCAAGTATCTAGCCGTGACAACTATTAGGAATGAGGTTTAGTGCTTCTCAATACATTCTAGTGCACTGTCTCGTAGAGGTATTTGTTGTTGTTACTATTCTGTCATGCTGTAGCCCCTTTCTCTTCCTTCTTCGGCCTGGTGCAGCTGAGAGTACAAACTTGGGAATTCTGTAGTGACTTATAAAATAAACTTAGCAGACCTGTAGTGATCACGAATTCCACAACCGTGATGGTATAAATACGCGCTGAAATTTGAAATTCCAACTATCATTTTATACAGCACTGCTTCCAGTACAGACGTAAAATCCCCGATTTTTTAATCGTCAGTAGTGGTACTGAGACCACAAACATTTATCCATCCCCTTTTCAGATTCAAATGATGTAACTGTGTCAGTACCCACCAATAAGAGGCAAAGGAAAAAAAAATATCTGGAAGGGTGTGGAAGTCGGACGATTGTGAGATCGAATCCTACCACATACACCAGTCCTAGTATCCAGCAATAGGATGCAAGGTAAAAGTCTCTGCACACAAAGCACATCGATTTAATTAATTAATCAATCCAATAGAGTGAGAGAATATTTCCAAGGCATCCACACATGGGTATATATCAGATATCCACCACTTTGTTCATGACAGAGGAGTGGTAAGAGTGGTACATGACAGACGCTCGCTGGGCAGGAAGTAGCCACCTGAGAGCCAGAGAGAGAGAGAGCCTATATTTCGAGAGGTATTTCCCAGGTATCAGTATCTGCCGCCACCTGTATCAAAGAGTTGCCACCACCTGACACTTTGTCCAACTGCAAGTAACGGGTCGGGCGAGCAGGAGGAGAGGAGGGAACTGGAAGGAGGGGTGGGGGTTGCTTCTCCCAGCTTCCTTTGCCCATGGTATTGTGAACTAACTCAGTCAGTGTCTGCACAGAGGGCGAGCACTTAGAGGAGCTGCTTCCACTGCCCTGGTATGTAATATGTGTCACAAACTGTGACATGGTCGGGAATTGAACAGTGACCCAAAAATAGAGTAAATTTCCTTTACTTCACGTCTGTGATCACAAACTTTTAGGCCCCCAAACTACTGTTTCAGTCAGCAATGAGCACCCTAAGATCTGCAGCAAAATATGGGAAAAAGCACAAATACAACTAGCAGATTGTCTACAGCTTAAAACAATAAACAGATCATTATGACAATTATTACTGACATACATGTGCAACTATGCGCTTCAGATATGATGAAGCATACCTGTTTGAATAAAACATGTCCTAATATACTAGAGCCATAGTGGCATCGTCATATATTAAACAAGAAATCAGCGCCAGCATCGTCAAACATGTAGTAATAACAGTATACACAAGAGTCATCTTGTCAGCAGCACTACTGATCAAAACCAACTGTCGTACAGTAGCCACAAAATGTTTGTGTTCCAAGTCCGCCAGATGTCGCTACTGTAGGCGTACAGTCATTACAGTAATAAAAGCAATGAAGTAAAACATGACAAAAGTTAGATTTTTAAAAGCAAAAAACTTAAGAGACAGTAACTGACATTTCCTCAAATGGCGATGTTTTTATAAAACAGGTATGCCTCATCGTATTTAACGTGCATAAATGCAGATGTACCGGGAGATCAAAAAGTCAGTATAAATTTGAAAACTTAATAAACCAAGGAATAATGTAGATAGAGAGGTAAAAATTGACAAACATGCTTGGAATGACATGGGGTTTTATTAGAACCAAAAAAAATCACAAAATGTCCGACACATGGCGCTGGACAGAAAAACATCAGTAACTGCTACCGTGACGGGTGAGAGGTACGCCGATATGTTGCAGAATCGCATCATCCCCAGCCTGGCTGATAAACACCTGCTGGAACGTACGATGTTTATGCAGGATGGCGCTCCACCCCATATTGCTAGACGCGTGAAAGATCTCTTGCGCGCTTCGTTTGGTGATGATCGTGTGCTCAGCCGCCACTTTGTCATGCTTGGCCTCCCAGATCCCCAGACCTCAGTCCGTGCGATTATTGGCTCTGGGGTTACCTGAAGTCGCAAATGTATCGTGATCGACCGACATCTCTAGGGATGCTGAAAGACAACATCCGACGCCAATGCCTCACCATAACTCCGAACATGCTTTACATCGCTGTTCACAACGTTATTCCTCGACTACAGCTATTGTTGAGGAATAATGGTGGACATATTGAGCATTTCCTGTAAAGAACATCATCTTTGCTTTGTCTTACTTTGTTATGCTAATTATTGCTATTTTGATCAGATGAAGCGCCATCTGTCGAACATTTTTTGAACTTTTGTATTTTTTTGGTTCTAATAAAACCCCATGTCATTCCAAGCATGTGTGTCAATTTGTACCTCTCTATCCACATTATTTCGTGACTTATTCAGTTTTCAAATTTATACTGACTTTTTGATCACCCGGTATGTCAGTAATACTTTCCATATTGTTCTATTTTATTGTTTTGAGCTGTAGACAATCTGCTAGATGTATTTTTGTTTTTTCCCATATTTTGGTGCAATCTCAAGATGGTCACTGCTGACTGAAACTGGTAGTCTGAAGACCTAAAAGTCTGTGACCATAGACGTGAAATAAAGGAAATTTATTGTAAGGTGAGTGTTTGGGAGCAGATTGTGCAGCTGCTGGAACTAGAAGTAGCCACTTGAGGTGGCAAAGGACACTGCACATATGCAGGGGGCCGCAGTTGTGTGGCTGACCTGGCTGATGGAGGGTCACAAAAAAATGATCTCAGTATTCTGAGACATTATGGTCTGCTGGTTTGGACAGGTTGATCAGAATTCTCCCAAGCAGTGGCACATGACAGGAAGTGGCCACTTGGTGTGTGCTGAAAATGCGAGACAGCTGGTGGCGCGGCAGCCGGTAGCGGTCACGGGATCTGAGTGAGCATAGTGCGGCCTGTCGGACGCTAGCGAGTGGTGTAGTCCAGCGAAGCGGTCTGTGTGTGCGTGTGCAGTGTCCCGAGCGGCATGTCTGCCTTGCGGTTGGTGTACCAATGGAATTGGAAGATTTTTAACAGTGTAATTACGTGTGATGAATTTTTGATGACTTCCTTGTGTGATCGGAATAAAAAAGGGCCACAATTGTTTAAATGTTCTGTACCGTACTGTCACACAAAAAATGTTTAAATAAACAGTATTCCATACACTGCAGTCAATTTCCCAACAACTTCTTTAAATAAATAAGCTAATTTCCAAACATTGCATTTCCCCCATGTACTATTTAAATAAACTATGTTTCACAGATTGCCTTGTCTACCAGAAATTGTTTAAACAATATTCCATACACTGCGAAGGATATCACGCCAAATTCCTTAAGAAATTGATAAACTATACTCTGTACAACACCTTGCAACCAATATGTTGTTTAAATAAACAATAACCCACACATTGCCTTGTCTATCAGAAATTGCTTAAACAATATTCCGTAAACTACAATCTATTTTCCGCCAAATAGGCAGTCAATTGAGTCTTTTTCCTGCCAGTTTCCATGTGGGGGAGGAGAGCAGGAGCTGGAGGACTTATCAGAGGGTGAGGGCTTAGTTAATTTATTGCTGTAATTCATTAGTCAATCAAATTGATAGAGTGGTGTGGGAGGGGGGGGGGGGGTGCTATTCGAATAACTCAGGCCTGAAAGTGTGCTTGTATCGGCGAGGTGTAGGGAGAAGGGTTGGAGGTTTCCAGAGGGTTGGAGAAGGTGGAGGGGGAGGGTTCAAATGGCTCTGAACACTATGAGACTTAACTCCTGAGGTCATCAGTCGCCTAGAACTTAGAACTACTTAAACCTAACTAACCTAAGGACATCACACACACACATGCCCGAGGCAAGATTTGAACCTGCGACCGTAGCGGTCGCGCGGCTCCAGACTGTAGCGCCTAGAACAGCTCGGCCACTCCGGCCGGCGAGGGGGAGGGGAGGGAGGCTTTCTCAGAAGGGTGGATTATCCCCAGGAGGTCATAAATCAACCATCAGGGGTCAAAACCACTCAACAGAATAATACCTTAAGATTGTAAGTCAATCATCTGTCACAGTTTAATTAATTTGCATATCAATGTGATATCAAAAGTACACTCATTCCTGCTATGCCCTACTACTTTGTTGGTCTTTATGGTCTTCCGTTAAATGGCGAGGAGCCCATCGGTCACACACATTAGAGTACCCCAACTGCTGGACGAGCATGTTGGCACTACCGTTAATCACTTAGAATGAGAGTGTCCGCACGTTCCAACATTGCGGGAGTCACAGCTGTGTGCGTCCGGCCGACACACGGGAGATCATACAAGGTTGCATGATCTTGTTGCAACAATAAGAGATGCCTCACACAAATGATCCACCGTGCTTTTGTTCACTGCTAGATCTCCGTAGACATTTTGCAAGCGACTATGAATACATGCAATAGTCTGCCTTTCCACCAAAAGAAACTCAATGACAGCTTTCTGCTTGGAAGAACCTCCGTGACAGACGCCATTTTCAAGGTTATATATAGCGCAGCCACCTATAGCAACTTCATCAAACTATAGGGGCCGAAGCGAGAACGTCCCGAAATGTCCTGAAACAAACTTCGCTTTTTCATTTTCAACTGAAGTTTTACAAGTGACAGAACTGTTTTCCACTTCTTATTAACCCCCCCCCCCCCTCCCCCTTGTATCATAAGTATGAAAGTCCAACTTCACACCACTATTACGTCCCAGTATTGCAGACATCCCTTTCTCCTGCAAATGAACACGCCAAAGTCGCCTGGAAGACACGTAAATTGCTATGAAAGTCACGTAAAAAATGAAAATTCTTTCGCGGTGCTGCTCAAAAAAATTTTATATTGAACCACTTAACCGTAATAGATTCATAGCGAATATTTTCATAATTTTTATTCCATTAGGAACATGTAGTGTTACCCGACCTGGTAGCTGAACGCGTTCAAGCGTCCGTTCCGGGAAATGGGGGGCGTGTCAGCCTCGGATCAACTCCACCCAGTGGGTTAACAAAGAGTGCCAGTGTCTGGGGCAGCCTGAATGCGGTTTCAGGCCGTTTCCCGATTAGGTGAAAACCAAGCTGGTGCCCCACTCCTGCATCAACTGCACAATTCTAAAACGTTCTCACACTTGCACGCCAGATAACGCTAGACGCAGACAGTTAGGGTGCACAATTTCTGTCCTGAAGTGAAGTGCTGGCAACGGAAAGGGCGTCAGGCCACCCACTACCGTCAACATTGCCAAATCCGAAATAACAGACCGACCCCTTTAGAACATGGCATAAGACCAGGAAGAGAAAAAACAAGTAGAAAGTGGTGAACTGGAGTAACATATAGTGCAGTAACAAAAACTTACATATAATTTCTGGATAAGTGAGTACGGTGCACATACCTACCTACCTCGGAATGTGGAGGCGCTACATAACGTTGAGGAGAAGAGAGTTGTTAGCTAATCAAGAGATTGGCTTTTGAGAATATTAGCTGGGCGATCAATATCTCTGCAGACAGGCACTGCACTACAAGATAACGCCTAGACATTAACTGTCCAGAGTTAAATTTCCTCGTCCTTGGTAATTACTACAGAGACATATAGTAATCGATAATAACCTTGAACATTCTGTCGATAGGCAAAATATCACTGAATAAACAGTAGTCAACACACGTTCGTGTGGCAATGTTTGACATGGAAGGAGTCCTTCTGTGTCCAGTACTTCATCACGAAATGTATCGAAGATTGTCTGGCCGCTCATCACCACAGCGTTGAGCGCCCTAAACCCAAACAATAAGAACTAAAATTCGTTATTTGCAAATCATAAGCACAAAGCCGTGCACCAACTTCTTTGCTTAACTTCCAGAACTCTCCTTATGTTCTCAAGGAGTGACACTATTTGCGTAATGGGTGTGTACCAGTTTCAGAACAAAGAACCCATTGTTCTGCTTAAGTGAACAAACCAGTCATTTGCGATAGCCTAATTTAATGGTCCTTAAATAAAGAAACTGTTCACTTTGGTGCATGCATTATTTATTTATGATATAATTAATAGTCATAACTGTCATGACCATTACCATAATCTATGGACAAGATGGCCACCTAGTGGCTTGAAGTTTACCCAGGTGTTCAATGCTTTTATCTGGGTGATGACTGTCATTTTCTAATAATGGTAGTTTATGACGCAAAAAGTTACTCGTGTCACCGCCCCTACTGTGTTGCAATTCGTCACCCCCCCCCCCCCTCCTCCCCTCCCCATCACCACCATTGCCCTCATTGCCCTTGGCATCACTGAGATGTCATTCTTAATGTGGATCTCACTGGAGCAGCAGTGAAAGTAGCAGTAAATTCAGGTGATGCTGCAATTTTCCAGCATAGTATTGCTCGCAGTAATACTGGCTTAGTTTGCATGCATATTCAGTGCCCACACTGTTTTCGGCGACATAAGACGCTATTTACGGTTACGTGGCTACTTTTTACGAAGATGCACATTTCATTGCTATTTTCTGATTCCCCTTCACTTGTTAATAAGATACATGCAAACATGGGTTTCGTTGCTGTTTTTCCCCACTTTAAAGAATATACACGTAAATATGTGTTTCGTGTCTAATTTTGCCGATTTTTTTAGACAACCCACATAAATATGGGTTTCGCTGCTATTTCATCGATTTTTAGGAACACACACGAAAATACACGGCTTTAAATGTTTAATAACACCTACAACAAATGACAGTATTTATTGTTTTTAGGCGAGTCGCTAGAATTTAGTCAGTTTTCCCCCAGTGTTCCAGAACACTTAGAAGAAGCTGTAAAGAGATCACCTCGCTACCTCCCTTTTGTAAGAGTGTCGTTTACGCTCCCACGTTCTTCGTGTAAGCCATTTCGATCCACATGATTTTGAAGAGTGAATTTTGCACTGATATCCTAGCCGTGTCACAGACTCCTGTTAATTGTCTCGAAATCCCATGCCGTTGTAACAGCACTAATCCATTAGTGAGAAGGCTGTCTGGCCCTCTAGTCGTCATTGGCATTATAAAGAACTATTACAACGAGAATTAATAGCACTTTAACGTACAGGGGAAAGTTCATCAACATGTGGATTCTTACATCCAGATATTTTAATTGTTGTATTGTTTCCAGGGATTTGTAGGTAGTGGCGTAAGAGGATAGTAGCAGGCGTCTTCAGCTATTTTACATTCAGTATTTACATTTATCTACATTCAGCTTAAACTCCCATCTATCTTGAATCATCTGCAAATCACTATAATCTACCGGTGTCGCTACCCAGCTATACTCAGGAGCCTACATCTAAAGCCATATTCCGCAAACCACTGTACAGTCCAAGATTGTAGGCTATGTGTAGCACTTTTATCGAGTCTTTCGTGCCTGTTCCACTCACACCCTTAATGTCGAGTAAAACTGATTGTCTGTATATCTCCTGTATGTTCCCTAATCCTCCCTATGATCGTTCGCCAGATATAGTTTTTTTTTATGATCAAGGGAGCCTTACTCCTGCCCCTTTAGTACATGAGGATTGCACAAAGAAATTCAGAGGGATAACACAATCAGTTCATCGATATCTAATGACTGTCTACAAATATGTCCCTCTAAGTGACCTAACCGCCTTTATTTATTTACCATGATCGCTACCCTAGAAATATGATGACACAATGCTATCAAAGTCTTATTTGATCCCATAGCGTTTTCCTAGAAATAATAGTCTTTTTTTCAATTGGAATATGCCGACATAATGCGATTTTAACAGCGTCGCAGTGCACTTTTAATTGAATCATTTTTATTGATGCAGCTATTTCGCACAATCAAGCACAATGCGATTTTAACAGCGTCGCAGTGCACTTTTAATTGAATCATTTTTATTGATGCAGCTACTTCGCACAATCAAGCACAATTCCTTTAAGAATAGGGGAATGATTTAGGGTTTAACCACAATGTTGTTGGTTTTCTTCCCCCATGCGCTATTCGGGAGTGATCATGACATCGTATTCCAGTTGGAGCAGTGGACAGTGCACGTGTAAGAAGTGGTACTAATTTCTTGTTATTCGGAACAAACCTACCAGTACTTACACTTCGATCCGAGTTGTAGTGTTAGTTAGAAGACATGAAGATGGGATTTTCAGCTGCTCGCCTGCCACACAAATGTCGACCTGTAAATTCTTAGTGTTTGGGTTACTTCCCTTAAGATTCCAGCAAATGATTCTGAGCCTGACGTACGCGCTTTACTTCTGCTCGCCCCAGATGCTTACTGCTAGGCTGTTTACTGCAGTTAACGCTTCCGATACAGTGTATGGGATTTCTACTCATTTTGTGTGTCATAGATTTAGTTACGTCCACGTTAGCTACCAGCCCCACCACACGTCTTCCCACCTGCTTGTTGACAACTCCATCACCTGCGAACATTCTACATCCGAAACAGATACGCCACAAGCCACCGTACAGCGGATGGTGGAGGGTATATCGCACAGATATTATTGATTACTCTTGCATCCCATTCTCAAGCACAGATAAAGAAAAAACGATGAATGCCTACATAGTTCCGTACATAACGTAATCCACCATTACGTTGTGGGGGAAATACGTCACCTTTTCCAGACATTTTTTTCCAGTTACATGTTCGGGTGGAGTACGACAACCTATACGATCCTAGCAGCATCCATATGATCCTTTTGCTTCGCAAATCAACCACGTAACACGAACAGATGTGAACTCAGATGATTGGTAGATATCGACGAGGCAGGTAGTGCTGAGCTGTCGGATCAATGTTACTGTTCACCAGTACGTATAATCTAACCAGAAAAAGATCTACACACGTTAAATTCGAGATAGCAGTAGATAATGGCCTCGCGTTGTAGAGGAAACTGAGAACGTATTGTGAGGTACGAAGGTGGGGCTCGTTCAAATAGAGTAGGAGAAGCTGTGCGACAAAATGTCATACATTGAAATACAGTTGACAGGTAAGTTCGGCACATTCTGATTCGGCAGTCCAGTCTTAGACAGCATCAGTGTTAATGTAGCAATAGTCAATGTGTTAGGCAACCCGCCAGGATAGCCGAGAGCGCTAACGCGCTGCTTCCTGGACTCGGGTAGGCGCGCCGGCCCCGGATCGAATCCGGCCGACGGATTAACGACAAGGGCCGGTGTGCCGGCCAGCCTGGATGTGGTTTTTAGGCGGTTTTCCACATCCCCTAGGTGAATACCGAGCTGGTCCTCACGTTCCGCCTCAGTTACACGACTCGCCGACATCTGAACACGTTCGCACTATTCCATGAATTACACTAGACGCAGACAGCTGGGGTACACTAATTCCGTCCCGGGGGGTACGGGGTGGCCACCCCTTCATCCTAACCTTGCCAAATCCGTCCCTAACAATGCCGACCCTGCGTCAGTGCGGGACATGGCGCCAGTGAAAGAAATAAAGAAAGACTCAATTTGATAGGTGTTGCTACGTTAAAATTAACAGGTGGAGAGCCATCGCTAAGCGTATTTCTAAAGCATCAAAGTGTCGTGATCATACGAGGTATGCAGGAAGCGGTAAGTGCTGTAGTGGACCGAGAGTAGATCTGTGGTATTGTCTTGATTAAGACAGTGGGGTAGTTGAGATGGAATTGTGTTGTTTGTGATTTCGGTCACTCAGTCATTCTAAGATCAACGAAAGTTCAATGGGAGACGCTACATCTACTCCACCATGTTCAGGATGCAATAAATGTGGAATTCAATGCATACAAAAGAAATTATTTGTGACTTTCTGTCCGCAGTTTCCAAACGTCTCTGTGTTATTAAAGTACAGTGACGCAATGAATGGTACACCCTCCCCCCAGTTAAGAAATATTCCAATAAAACTACAGTATTCCATGGCACATAGACTCCCTCCTCGTTTTGAAATTTAATTTCCTTCTGATGAAATACCCAACCACCCAGAGAAGCAGTGGAGTCAGATGTGTGAAACATAGCTTCCAAAGTCTGTCAGTGATATTTAAGTACAGTGATGGAGCGTGTGATTTTTCCATCCCTCATCAACATATGTTCCATTAAAACTACAGCCTTCTACACCATATACACCCCATGCTGGATTTTGAAATGTACTTCTGTATCGCTAGCACTTAGACAGGATCAAACTGAAACAGCCAATTACATAATAATAAATTAGAGTTAAAAAAACGATGTTTTTTTTTGCGGAAGAAACTGTAAACGTATCTGCCTGAGTTAGGTAGTCACACATTTCCATTCTGTGAAAAAAAAACTCGCATTTCATCCGAATCCGTAAGAGAAGCCCATTCAATAGTACAGGCTGATGGTCCATTTCAACCTCAACCAGATCTGCTTTAGATGGATTTCTTACATTCCCGCTGTATCGATACCAATTTCTCCTAGTATGCCTCCTGCTCCTGATTGTGGGAAATGATACGACGTCTCCAGAATGCATAGATTTTCTCCTGTTATAGCACTGATATATGACATGACCTTTCCGTCCAAAAGATAGTGAATACATTAAAAAACCAATCACCTTGTGGCCAATTCCAATTTCATGGCTTGTCTAATTATTTTTATTTATGATTAGTTAAGATTGGTATTTAAGACAGAATGTAGCCTAGGATTATAGTGAGAAAATCGAACAATAAAATACTTAAATGAAAGGAACTACTAATATTCGTAAAGTAATATTCATCCTGATTCAGCCTATGGGGACTCGTGTGGTCTCAAGAGTGACTACTGGAGCCAACATGACCATGTGATTTTCAGTAAAATCATCTGCTCCTTCAACCTCACACTGATTTAGCCACTCTAAATTGTTGTCGCCTGCGCACAGAAGCTCGGTACCTAGATGTGTGGCAATCTGTGAGGGTCGCACTTTGAGCACTGGTGCAGCCGGTGCACTGCGGACCACACACTGGTGCTCTGCAGGTCTTGTGATGGAAGGAAAATAGATACCGCGTGTACCGCAGCATCTCTTTTATAGATCACCATGTGCACTTCGGCAGTAGAGGTCATGCTGATGAAGGCGTGCAAATGTTGAAATAGCAGGCAGTGACGAATCAAGAAGGGATCAAATAAATTCCCGTCATGCTCTCTAGGGTCCAGAACAGTCGTATGCTCGTCACCCTGAGTGATAGGCTGTGGAGGTGGCAGAAAATGGTTGTGAAGAATTGTATGATGCGCACTCCGGTGTGGGCTGCAGCATTTATTTTCGTTCGCGCTCGTTAAAAAATTTCAGAATATTGTAAAAAAGCACTCATTAAATCACTGTAAAAATAAAAGGTAACTACTGTGAAAATTCAAACAAAAAGAAAACAATACATTATTAAATGTGAACAAATTGCCACGTACCTGAAGTAAATATTGGTTCTCTCTTATGTGCTCGGCTTGCCATCCTTCAACTGGAATATCTAGGACGATGAAATGTCGTTGTCCGGGTTTATGTATTTAGCAACTACTTGCCGTCAATGTTCATTGCAGGCTATATTTCAGAAAAACGTTCCCCTACCTTTTTAAAATTACCCCTTTCCACCCTAACGTCTACTGTTCTGCCTCTGGGGTCCGGATGTATCTCGAAAGAGTCATGGGGAAGAACAACACCTGTTAGCTATCGGCTGAGTGGAGCCACGCGCCTCTCTACTTTGTTAAAAGCGCTTCTACTATGGCCATTAGCCACAATGAACACTGTTTCCAGACCATATTTTTTTTAATGCTCTGTGGCGAGTGCGATCATTTTGCTATATATTGGGTTCTCGTCGGGACCGATATCGCTCAAAATGATAAGGACAGGCTTAACTTCACCGTCTCCATTCTTCATAAAATTGTAAAGAGGCTCAAGGGTTAAAATAGTGTCCAAGTCTTGAGTGATTGGTTGTAGCTGACGAAGAGTGCTTGCCACTTCTGATTGCTACGTAAATTGGTCCAATGTATGAGATGGCTTCTGGCCTACCAATCCCATTGGGCTTCGCTTCTCAAAGATCATACACGCTCGGAATCAAAATGTGCTTTGAAGCAATCACAAGGTCGTTATCTGGCAGTGCCACGTTGTATCCTGCTTCTTTGCTGCTGTGAGTCCTACAGGAACACAGGCTTTACCATCCTGAGATAAAAAAGTCACAGAGTGAGGGCCAAGTAGTGAGGCTACCGTCTCCAGCGACCTTATGGAGGTCACACAAAAGTATTGATCTAGGTGTGCTTCATGATGGTCAGCTTCAGGACAGCTCAGCTTCACCGAGACAGTCGCCTCGCCCGTATCTGCTCGTGTAGACATCAGTCGAATATAAGGAACACTTCGTGAGATACTGAACCCCAGCTTATTTAGTCTGTCGCTCTGAAAGCGTAAGGAGAGTAGGAGTTGTCTCACAGCGACGCCGCTCCTCTAGCAGATGCAATAAGCATTGCTAAAGCAACTACTGCTTTCAGCACTTCAGGCTATTCTTCTAAACGTGGACGTCCACGGCCAGCATGAGGCGTCAACGACTTCGCCGCATCGGGTTTCTGAGAACAAAACTCATTTATTATTTGCCTCTTATTTTCCCTATGCTGAATAGCCTACTATCTCTGTTTTTCCTTAACCTTGAGCTCCTTTTCATAATCGTCGATTTCTCGTGTTCGGTGCCGCCAGCGACGAGTGACCCTTAGCGCCTTTCCTTCAGATCCGACTCCACACGCAGTTTGGCAATCTTTTCCGGAGTGGGACGCACAGCAGATGTTGTGGAGTTCGACGTGACTTCATCCTCAACGTCGCTGATCACAAGAGGCTGAGTTTTCCGTTTCGGAGTACCTGGGAAGCGAAAAATATATTGATTTAAACGGGAAAAGAAGGAAGAAAACGTCGCGCATACGAAGGAAGGCGAATTACTAACCCACCGGTTGAGGGTCGTCGTCAAGATCTTGATCCCTTGGCTGCTGGTCAGTAGTCCCAACCTGATCCACGGAGTCCGCGTTTTGAACATTCTGGGCGCTTGTCCCAGCCCGACTACGCATTCCACCCTTTGAACACACTTGGCGCTCGTTCCCACCTGAGCCAAAGCATCCTTGGAGGTCGTGGTGTTTCCCTGGAATTAAAACATCGTGATGAAGACGTGAAACTGTCAAATTAAGAATATAGTTTTTGTTTTAGTAATTTTGTGTGAGACGAATATAGCGTTAACCCTAGGATGCATTTACAGGGCCTCCGAGGCCCTTGTATGTCTTCATTTTTAAAAAATTCTGTAATTTTTTGTTTGATTTCAAAATACTTTCCAGTACTCTTTCACTAACACTGTGACATTCCTCCTATCGAGTCTGAACGAGATACCTTTTAAAGTTTTTTGTATAATTCAATACGTTTACCCATACATCGTGAATGCATAAGCAGGGCTTCAGAAGCCCTCACACATTTATAAATGTTCTTTAGTCTATATTGTCTTCAACATTTGTTTGGGAGCAGTTATTAATTTAACAATAACTGTAGTGGTATTTCCAGCAACAGGAGTGCCAACAGCAGCAGTAGCTGTAGTAGTAATAGTATAACTAAAAAATAATACACACTACTTTCACATATCGGCGATGTCGGTGTATTATTGATCTTTTTGCTATGAAATGTTTTATTATTGCATAGTATTGTTATCCTGTGCTGCTCTTATCAGCCTCATTGTTACTGTAGTTTGTTTGTTGCTGCAAGGCCCATATTGTTACGAGTATGACTCGTTTAGTGCTGCACAAGCTGCTGTTGGAGAGACACGCCTTTTGCTATGGCTTCGACATGCAAAGCAAGAGAGTCAGTACATGCAAATGCAGCTAATTTTGAAAGTGTTGTGGCTCAGTGGTTTGAAGCAGATGATTCTTGCGAGGAAGGAAATATTTTTGAAGATGCAAGTAGTGAAGAATCAGCCAATGAACCTGCTAATGTGAATATTGAGACAGATGACAGTCCTTCCGATAATATTGCTTCATCAGAGTCTGACAATGAAGAGCCACCACAAAAAAGGTATAGAAGACCACACATACATCAGTCGGAATGGAACGATTTGGAAATTAGTTTCTCCTGCAACTTTTCGTACGCCTGTCCATAATATCGTGAAGAAGGCACCTGGTCCAGCCCGTGGTTTGAAAACCTGTAAACTAAGGATGCCTGGGACTTTTTCATCTCCCAGGAAATACTGGAAGAAATCATCAACTGCACAAATACTGAAGGCATAAGAGTGGCTGCCTGACGTGGTAAAACGTGGAAAAACGTTTCGCTTGCTGAAGTGGAGGGATTTCTTGGTCTTTTACTGCTTTCTGGTGTTGAGAAGATTTGGGATGTCCCTTTTATAGAATTATTCTTGGATGAAAAGGCAAATCCTACATATAAGGCCACCATGTCAGTAAATAGATTCCAGGATACAAGGAGAATGATTAGATTTGATGACAGGCGTACCCGTGAAGCTCGATCTGCAGATGACAAACTTGCAGCTGTTCGCTATGTATGGGAACTATTTCTTGACAAGTGTAGAAATAGAATGATTCCCAATGATTCGCTCACAGTTGACGAACAGCTAGTCCCATTCCGTGGAAGATGCAACTTCACCCAGTATATGCTCTTTAAACCAGCCAAGTATGGCATAAAAATATTTTGGTTATGTGATGCTACATCTGCGTGTGATTTAGACGGGATTGTTTACACGGGAAGGAAGCCCCATGAACCTATTCAGAAAAGTCTTGGATTGAATGTGGTGAAAGATCTTGCTAAAAGCATTGAAAGATCATCAAAAATATTACTGTTGACAACATCTTTACTAGAGTGCAGCTGGCAGAAGACATGCTTCAGAAGCAAATTACAGTGGCGGGAACAATCAAACAAAATAAACCAGAAATTCCTAATGACATGAAACCATCTGCCTCAAGAGCAATTCATTCCTCTTTGTTTGCATTTAGAGGTGATATTATAATGGTGAGTTATGTTCCCAAACAGAAAAAGTCTGTAGTTCTCATTAGCACAACGCATCACGACAGAAACATTGGTGAAACTCATGCAAAAAAGAAACCAGATATAATAAAGTTCTATAACTCTACGAAGGGTGGAGTAGATCAAATGGACCAAAAAATTCGTTATTACACATGCGAGAGGCAAACAAGATGATGGCCACTTGCATTATGGATGAATATGATGGACGTCGCAGCAATGAACAGTGAAATTTTGTTTTCCGCCCAACATCTGACTTACCAGAGTGGAAGAAGTGATACAATGCATTTGTTCCTAAGAGATTTAGCAGAGGAAATGGTAAGATCAGTAATGGAACTTTGTATTCAGATCGCTAATCTTCCAAAGGAAATCGTTGATGCCATGCAAAAATGTGGTGTTCAAAAAGATGTCATATTGCCGAACCAACTACCTTTTCAGGAAAAAGAAGAAGATGCAATTATTGTCCATATAATAAACACAGGAAAAGTGATATGACATGCATTAAGTGTAAAACCAACATTTGTAAGGATCATAGTGGCATTCTTTGTGCTTCTTGTCTGTCACATGTTAAAAACAAAGGAAAATGCAAATTTATGTGAACAATGCATAATAACTTTTTGTCAAAATATTGCCTATATACATAATATTGTGAATGATGAGTATGTTTTAATTGAAGAAATTGGTTGTAGTAAATGTTATAAAATGTAAACTGCAACTTATAAGTGAATTAATAAAATTATTTGTATATGTTGTATGCAAATGGATGTAACTAATAAAAATTCACTCTTACAGTTTTTTTAAAAAATTAATAAAACTTTAATGAGGCCCCCTAGATCCTGTTACTGTATCTTAGGAATCTTTCAATATGACAATAAATTTGACAGAAATAAATTTAACTCCAAAGAATGATTACATGAAAAGAGGAAAATTTTAAATTAGGGCTGGGCCTTTGAGGCCCTGCATATGCATTCATGTGTGTTTTCGGCACCATGCATCCTAGGGTTAAAAAAACTAATAGCGCTCTTCACTAAATGAGCGCAAAATAAAACAAAGCATTTTTGTCGACTTACTTAGAGCGCGTAATGCACACACAGCAAATCACAATTTTTAAAAATGCATATTTTACGCGCATTTCAAGGGAGAGCATTTAATGCTAGGGAAAACGTCAAACGTGCTCATATCGTAATAAAAGTGAATTAAAATGCACATTCAAGCGTGTGTGCTCACGTTTTCCGAGCGACTTTTCCTGTAATCCACGTATTAATGTTTATCACAGAAATACGCCTGCTAAAAAAAATCATATCAAAAGTCAATTTTTAGTATAAAATGTAGAACACAAAACACAAAAAATTGAATTATGTCAAAAAAAGGACCGCGATTATACCCCATTCGCGGTCCACAAACGATTAGTGTATAGAGTCTCTCGCACACTGAGTAGCGGCGCATATATTCGCCTCCGATGGTACATAAACCTCACTTAACTGGTGCGGTAGGCCAGACGCGAAATTTAACCGACAGGAAGAAGATCCTGTGATGTGCAAATGATTAGCTTTTCAGAGCATTCACACAAGGTTGGCGCCGGTGGCGACACCTACAACGTGCTGACACGAGGAAGGTTTCCAACCGATTTCTCATACACAAACAGCAGTTGACCGGCGTTGCCTGGTGAAACGTTGTTCTGATGCGTAGTGTAAGGAGGAGAAATGCGTACCATCACGTTTCCGACTTTGATAAAGGTCGGATTGTAGCCTATCGCGATTGCGGTTTATCGTATCGCGTCATTGCTGCTCGCGTTGGTCAAGATTCAATGACTGTTAGGAGAATATGGAATCGGTGGGTTCAGGAGGGTAATACGGAACGCCATGCTGGATCCCAACGGCTCGTATCACTAGCAGTCGAGATGACACGCATCTTATCCGCATGGCTGTAACGGATCATGCAGCCACGTCTCGATCCCTGAGTCAACAGATGAGGACGTTTGCAAGAAAACAACCATCTGCACGAACAGTTCGACGACGTTTGCAACAGCATGGACTATGAGCTCGGAGACCATGGCTGCCGTTACCCTTGACGCTGCATCACAGACAGGAGCGCCTGCGATTGTGTACTCAACGACGAACCTAGGTGCACGAATGGCAAAACGTCATCTTTCGGATGAGTCCAGATTCTGTTTACATGATGGTCGCATCCGTGTTTGGCGACATCGCGGTGAACGCACATTGGAAGTGTGTATTCATCATCGCCATACTGGCTCATCACCCGCCGTGATGGTATGGGGTGCCATTGTTGTTTACACGTCTCGGTCACCTCTTGTTCGTATTGACGGCATTTTGAACAGTGGACGTTACATTTCAGATGTGTTACACCCTTGGCTCTACCCTTCATTCGATCCCAACAAAACCCTACATTTCAGCAGGATAATGCACGACCGCATGTTGCAGGTCCTGTACGGACCTTTCTGAATACAGAATATGTTCGACTGCTGCCATGGCCAGCACATTCTCCAGATCTCTCACCAACTGAAAACATCTGGTCAATGGTGGCCGAGTAACTGGCTCGTCGCAATACGCCAGTCACTACACTTGATGAACTGTGGTATCGTGTTGAAGCTGCATGGGCAGCTGTACCTGTACACGCCATCCAAGCTCTGTTTGACTCAATGCCCAGGCGTATCAAGGCCGTTATTACAGCCAGAGGTGGTTGTTTTGGGTACTGATTTCTCAGGATCTATGCACCCAAACTGCGTGAAAATGTAATCACATGTCAGTTCTAGTATAATATATTTGTCCAATGAATGCCCGTTTATCATCTGCATTTCTTCTTGGTGTAGCAATTTTAATGGCCAGCAGTGTACAAGTCAGGCGTATGCTAGCTTTCCATTGCTGAAGTGCCGTTCTGCTATCCCATATCTGGTGTGGCACTTGGAAAGACAGTCCTGTATTACTGCCTAATAAATGTATTATTGTCAATGATGTTTTCCTGTCGCCCTCGAAATAACTAGGTCCTCACCACCACGTTCCACCTGGCTCTCTCCTGACGGTTAGAAGTCTGGAGCCAGACACCTATAACCCACCAGACACTGCTCTGGTGGCAGCAAGATTGGTCGTAGCTCCCCATGTAGCTCTTGGTGGATGGCTTCCTGCAAATCCGTTAACTCCATTCGTGCATCCCAGTTACTATCCGCTAGTGGCTACAATAACCCCATCATCATCAGTCTTGCATCTAGTGCTTGCACCTGTGTTTGTGCTGTTTCCAAAACATGATGCAGATTACTAGCTGAGCCCCTGGCATAATCTATGACTTCCTTTTCAGCTATCGAAATAAGCAAGTGTTGTTTAACACACTGCTCTCCAGGTTCACAATCTGTGTGAAATGCCACTCTGTTGTTACTTATTTTCCTCCTCTAACCCCCATTTAGTTTCTACTGTTCTGTTCAATTGGCTGACGTTGCTTGCACCTGCTGTCCCAAGTATGGTTTTCAGTATTCTATCCCAAATGTCTATCCACCTCCTCTTCACTCTTCTAGATTCTTGTGGCACCACTCTAATCATCTCCTGCATCTGCTGCTTTAGTCGTGCGTATGTTCCAAGCAATTTCCTGTGCTTCTTTGTGACCTCTCTCAGCCTCCAGCTACTAATTTCTAACTGTTCTGTCCCTGAAAACCCCTCCTCCATTCTCATAATTTCGTTCTGCAACTCCCACACATGGAGCACTGAATCTAAAGACCGCCTGCGACTGGAAAAAACCACGTCTGGTTGCCTGGAAAACAAAAACCCCTCCATCCATGTGATGATCTTGCAGCGCCCTCACTTGGCCCCCAGCAAAGAGGTATAGCACTGCTCTAAACTAGGTTTCTTCTTTTTGAGCAACCTGAGGACAGGTATCAATATCACATCCCCTCCCCTCCCTTCAGAAGTCCGCTTACTCCAAACAGCATGTCTTAACTCATTGAAGATAAAACCTACCCTAAAACAAATATATAACTTTATCCAAAACCACATGAATTTCGTACATACAGAAAAGAAAAATATTCCAAAATCCCTTAATTACAGGTATAACACACATCAATTACTTCATTAACCTCAGTGCATACTGAGCTATCTGAAACTCTTTCTCCTGTTGCTCATCCTTCCACTTCCTCTTCTTTGTCTCTTTTCTCACTTTCACTAATACCTCTTGTGAAACTGCCTCTGGTGCACCTTCAAATAGTTGTAGATGCCCAACATGCATAGTCGTTGTCCTTGTTTGTAGCTGCAGCTTCACATCTATTGGAGATGCACTTTCTATTACTTGGCACAGCTCCTGGTACCATGTTACAAACTTCTTCGTCTTTCCTTAAGGATTATATTAGCCAGACAAAATCACCCACTGGCCTACTGAGATAATGTTCCCACTAGCTTCACTGCTTCCTCTTGCTTCCCCAGCACCTTAGTATTTGCTCACTAAACCTTTCTCCACACTTCCCTAACCGTCCTGTCCAGGCTGTCACTCCTTCCTAACCCCTTTCTCGCTAATCATGCATTAAACGCGATCGTAGCGAGTTGTTTAGTGAATTTCGATTCCATTTGTTGCAATTTGTCATCACTGACTGTTGTGGTAAGTGATAAATTCTGCATAAGTAAGCGAGAGACATAAATTGCTGGATATACGCGTCCTTCAAGAGGAAAGCACATGCTTGCGTCTACCGCAACTGTCGCTTGGAATCGTCATCAACGCGATCCCTGTCCGTGCTTTGACATGCGCGAACTGCCATCGTTCGCGTATCGGACTATAGTTCACATTTTTTTTTTTCTTTTGGCAACTGACACAACTTATTGTGTCTGGCACATAAAACTTCAATATCCGTCTATTAACCAACACCTGCAGGACTGTGATTGCATGCTGGTGTGGCATTGGCATTATCTCTAGGTAATGAGAAAAATGGTCTGTTATGATCAGCACAAAACGATTGCCTGCTGGTGTTCGTTTGAATGGACCCAACACATCCACCCCATTGAAACTGAGCGGTTCTGTTGCTTCTGGCAATCTCTGTACTAGTACCTGCTTCCAATTTAAATCTGCCTGCTGTGCACAATGCACACAATTTCTGACTTACTGATGAACATCATTCTTCCTTCCATTCCACCAGTACTTTTCTGCCACTCTCTAATTCGTTGCTCTGCATCGCTCATGACTCGATAAGTTGTGTTCATGCATTTCACGTAATACTTCTAACTTCAACTTGGCTGGCACCACCACACATGGTCCTAATTTCTTTTCTCTACATAATAATCTGTCATGCTAAACTGTTGTTGCTTGCCATACAATCTACACTCTTTCTCAGTGCTCTGTGCTGCTTATCATTCCCCAAGGGGCTGACTTATTGTTTACACTACCACTATCTTTCTGCTCAACCCATTTGCATTTCCATGTATCTTCCCAGCTTTGTGGATTACTTTTGGCTCAAATCCACTGAGTTTCAAAGTCCATCTAGTTAATCTACTGGATAGGTCCTTCAAACTCAGTATCCACTTCAAAGAAACATTACCCATCACTACCTTGAATTTACTAGCATAAAAACAACACTATAAGTATGTTACTCCATACGCCAAGCCAAGCATCTCTCTCTTAATTGTAGAGTTATTTCTTTCCGCTGCATTCAACTTTCTTGCTACAAAGGCAGTAGGATGTTCCTGACCACCCATTTCCTGACTTAAAACACACGTAAGAGTGTGATTCGGTGGATAACATGATAATATGAACGCGTTTTGATAATCTGGAAACACTGACACCAGACACGATGTTTACGTATTTTTTATTTAAAAAATGCTACCTGGCATTCCTCTGACCAAACAAACTGGTTTTGCAATATCTGCATATCCGTTTATGAACTTCCTATAATAATTCATGAGGGCCAGAAATGATTGCAACTCCTTGATTTTTGCCGGTGCCGAAAGTCTTGTACTGCCTTCTCTAACCTAATATCAATTCTTACACCATCCTTACTAATGATATGACCCAAATAGTTAACTTTTTCCTCTGCAGAGTGACATTATTCCATGCTGAGTATCAAATGAGCTGCTCGTAATCTCTGGGTTAGACGTTGTCTATGCTCTAGCAAACGCATTGAAAAGACCATTATGTCATCAAGATACTCTAGACACAGGCACAGTTTCAATCCTTTTGCACTCCATCCACAGGCTGTTAGAAAATTGCCAGTGCAACTTCAAAGGTATGCTTCTATATTTGTAGTGTCCTCAGAATGTAGAAAACGTCGTTTTCGATCTATCCTCGAACGCCACTTCTGACTGATGGTACCCACTCTTTATGTCCTCTGTCGAGAAGTACTGGCTTTGCCCTAGGTTCTCTATTGCCTCTGTAATGTTCAAGACCGGGTGATCATCTAGTGTAGTCTTACTATTCAAGTAGCGGTAATAGCAACAAAAGCGACACTTCTTTCAGCCATCCATAGACTTCCTGGACACAGTCATGATTCCCATCGCCCGGTGGTTACTGCTCTCTTCTTTTATCTCATCAGGCAATTATTGATTTATAAAGTCCTGAAAAACTGCTCGAAGCAATTATGTTATTCTGTATGGCCTTCAGTACACAAGTGCTTCATTCTCTGTCTGAATCCTGTGCCGCATTACTGGTGTAGTAGGCAATGACCCTTGTGGGAAAAAAAGATCCTGAAATTCTTGCAACAGATCCTCCATCTGTGTCCTGTCTGTCCCCTTTAAATGTTTCAATGTCTCACAAACTGAAGTCCTAGTAGCATCTTGTGCCCCCTTATAACCTACAGCGCCTGTGCAGCAATCTTCCTCATCCGGAATCTCCAGTATAGCTAATGACGTTCTCTTCTACTTCTTGGCGCCAAAATTATCCACACCAATGGGTACTACCTCGCCTCCATCCCTCTATTGTACATGTACAATACTATGTTTCACCAAACAACACACTGCATGTATATTCAACACTTCATTACCCTCCAGTGGTTCTGCTATACATGGCATATCAACTGGTAAGTCAGGCTCCACATCCACCCACAGCAATTTTCCGATACCTCCTGACATACAATCATCTGAACCAAGCCTTAATCTTATTGTTCATAGTTTTACTGGATTGTCCCATACACTAAACATTCCTCATGGCACACCAATGTTGACAACAGTTTCCCCTACTAGTATGTCTTTGCACTAAGTTTCACCATACATCATTGAAGGTCAGTTGTGGCATGATGTTGATGCAGAAATTCTAAGCCTAGGATCATGCTCTAATCCTCGCTGACATAAGACATCACCTCCACACATTGATAAAATTAGTTGCCTTCAATGTAAAGTTCATCACTACTGACCCTAATGGCTGTACATGTCTAATAGCCCCCTTGAGGCCACTGACACAAGTGCCCCTGTGGCCAACAACTCTTCATATTCCCTGCCATTATCTATCACACACAATGACACATCCTGCATCTGCATTCGTTTTTACTGCGTTCACCTTGAAAGATGCCGAGCTATCGTGGCTTGTCCCTTCCCCCTCCCCCCCCCCTTTTTTGCCTTGATTCGACTTTTTCTTGTTAAGTTCCCGAGTGGTGATGGCCAAATGGCCAATCAAGGCCTTTGGGATCATGAAGTCTAGAATGAGAGCTTTGATTTTCTTTAGATAGTAACTGGGTGACGGGACTGGTGCCATTTATCAGGCGTGGGATGATGTGTGGTGGCATGGCTACCTGAGTGACAAGAGCACAATACGGCCCACTCATCGCATCACAGGGGGTGCCCAGCGTTTTCGCCTTTTGTACTGAGGTGAGCAGGATGTCTGAGACATAGGCAGTGTCGCGGCTGGCTCCTTGCAGATTCTTTTAGTGCACTGAGTCCCATCATTCACCTACCAGATGACACTGGATGGCTGCATTGTCTGCATCGGCTTGGAGAATTTTAATGTTTGTGTCCCTGGAGGGGGGAGGGGGGGTCGACAGGTCGACAATACGTTGCCCACATAGACTAATATAAACCACTGTCAACCAACGGCCAGAGGCAATTTCAGGCCTGTGCTTTCCCGCGCATAGACGTTTTTCGTCTATGCGTCTCCATAGACGAAAAACGCCATCTGATTGGTGGACCTCTATGACGTATACTGACGCAAAAGAGCACACTCCGATTTGGCAGAAGGACCCGCGATAGGAGGAAAATTTGTTATAATGGTTTGGAGGGGAAAGGAGCAGCAGAATCTAACAGTAAGACTGGCAGCTGTTTCTGTGTCCTCCCACAATTAGGGATTTTCCTGCCTGGTGGGCTTAATCTTTCAGTGTGAAAGAAGTGAGGAGCTGAAAGGGGATTTGCTTCTCAATGGATGGAGAGATCGGCTGTGTTTCACTTCTGGACAGCCAAAGCAAACGTCAGAGCTCTTTACGTCTAGTCAGCCAGAGCAAAGGTGATCGCAAGAGTCAGAATTATTACTGTCATCATACTCCGGGCAGAACCTGTTTCTTACCATTTGGCGACAACAGTCGGTACTGTTTGTGGTTTTTTCTCGCTTGCACAATTTCAGTCGGGTCTTTATCCACTGGTGCGTTCCATCACTAAGAGCAGCTGTAGCATCATACCCGTACTCTGAGCCGTTGGCTCGTGGCCGGTCTTGCAGGTAGTAATGTATTCACAGCAGCGGCGCAGTAGTCTAATTAATGAGATCCCTCTTACCTTATGCTGTCACCAAGACGCCATAAACAGTGCACATGTGATCTATATCAAGGGTTCTCATTTCTGATCCATACACTCCTGGAAATGGAAAAAAGAACACATTGACACCGGTGTGTCAGACCCACCATACTTGCTCCGGACACTGCGAGAGGGCTGTACAAGCAATGATCACACGCACGGCACAGCGGACACACCAGGAACCGCGGTGTTGGCCGTCGAATGGCGCTAGCTGCGCAGCATTTGTGCACCGCCGCCGTCAGTGTCAGCCAGTTTGCCGTGGCATACGGAGCTCCATCGTAGTCTTTAACACTGGTAGCATTCCGCGACAACGTGGACGTGAACCGTATGTGCAGTTGACGGACTTTGAGCGAGGGCGTATAGTGGGCATGCGGGAGGCCGGGTGGACGTACCGCCGAATTGCTCAACACGTGGGGCGTGAGGTCTCCACAGTACATCGATGTTGTCGCCAGTGGTCGGCGGAAGGTGCACGTGCCCGTCGACCTGGGACCGGACCGCAGCGACGCACGGATGCACGCCAAGACCGTAGGATCCTACGCAGTGCCGTAGGGGACTGCACCGCCACTTCCCAGCAAATTAGGGACACTGTTGCTCCTGGGGTATCGGCGAGGACCATTCGCAACCGTCTCCATGAAGCTGGGCTACGGTCCCGCACACCGTTAGGCCGTCTTCCGCTCACGCCCCAACATCGTGCAGCCCGCCTCCAGTGGTGTCGCGACAGGCATGAATGGAGGGACGAATGGAGACGTGTCGTCTTCAGCGATGAGAGTCGCTTCTGCCTTGGTGCCAATGATGGTCGTATGCGTGTTTGGCGCCGTGCAGGTGAGCGCCACAATCAGGACTGCATACGACCAAGGCACACAGGGCCAACACCCGGCATCATGGTGTGGGGAGCGATCTCCTACACTGGCCGTACACCACTGGTGATCGTCGAGTGGACACTGAATAGTGCACGGTACATCCAAACCGTCATCGAACCCATCGTTCTACCATTCCTAGACCGGCAAGGGAACTTGCTGTTCCAACAGGACAATGCACGTCCGCATGTATCCCGTGCCACCCAACGTGCTCTAGAAGGTGTAAGTCAACTACCCTGGCCAGCAAGATCTCCGGATCTGTCCCCCATTGAGCATGTTTGGGACTGGATGAAGCGTCGTCTCACGCGGTCTGCACGTCCAGCACGAACGCTGGTCCAACTGAGGCGCCAGGTGGAAATGGCATGGCAAGCCGTTCCACAGGACTACATCCAGCATCTCTACGATCGTCTCCATGGGAGAATTGCAGCCTGCATTGCTGCGAAAGGTGGATATACACTGTACTAGTGCCGACATTGTGCATGCTCTGTTGCCTGTATCTATGTGCCTGTGGTTCTGTCAGTGTGATCATGTGATGTATCTGACCCCAGGAATGTGTCAATAAAGTTTCCCCTTCCTGGGACAATGAATTCACGGTGTTCTTATTTCAATTTCCAGGAGTGTAATAGTCAGGGGTAACATGTTAAGGCATACTCTCACTCACAAAGTTTGTAGGCCTCTATAACGTGATAGTTTATCTCACTCCCGTATGCGAATTCAGCTAACATCTCATTATCCAAGTTACATTGTTCTTATTTATATTCAATTCAATATTTGTGTCTTACAATACTTTAAGAATTCTCGCAATAAATCTTTGTATTATTTACTAGTTGAATTTCACCTTTATTATCAGGGCTCTTTGCCAGATATGAGGGAACAGCTATTATCATAAACAGAATTATGTTGAAGGTGCAACTCTTAAACTGATCACAAACAGGGCCATATCATAATTTCCTCCACAAATTGTCTTTTCTGAGGTAGGAACTATGTGGTAGTTAAAGAGGGATGAGTGTATTAGCGTCACTAATATGGATGTCTTTAATGAAATTCTTCCAATCCATCTGTGGCATGAATCAGCAAACCAGTGTTAAAAACCCTCCGTCGGGCGCAATCGGCGTGACAGGCACAGCTGACTTGTTTCTCTCCCTCTCTCGCCAAGTAGGCGGCGTGGGATCTCCCCGCCACTAGTAGCTTTCTATCTTCATGTGCTGTTTACAACTCACTCCATTAGTGTTCGCGTGACCCTCGTGGAGAGGAAGTGTGACGTTCGTGGCCACTCAAGCTCATTGCGCCTGATCACGTCTCACTTACAAAGGTGCGTATTTTTTGTTCTTTTTCATCAGAGTGCTTATTTTGTTCATTTGATGAATGAGTAACGTGAATTTTGTGAATTATTTACGCAAATATATACTATTTTGAGCTCGGCCTTTCAGGTAAATTGTGCCTGAACACGTAATTATCCTGAAACTTCCTGGCAGATTAAAACTGTGCGCCGGACCGAGGCTCGAACTCGGGACCTTTGCCTTTCGCGGGCAAGCGCTCTACCAACTGAGCTACCCAAGCACGACTCACGCCCCGTCCTCACAGCTTTACTTCTGCCAGTACCTCGTCTCCTACCTTCCAAACTTTACAGAAGCTCTCCTGCGAACCTTGCAGAACTAGCACTCCTGAAAGAAAGGATATTGCGGAGACATGGCTTAGCCACAGCCTGGGGGATGTTTCTAGAATGAAATTTTCACTCTACAGCGGAGTGTGCGCTCTGTAGAGTGAAAATTTCATTCTACGTAATTATCCTGGTGTTTTCTCTTTTACGCCCCAGATTTTCCACAAATATGGCTCGGAATTACTATGATCTGTGTAACCCACGTCATCTTGAGGAAATACAGGATTTGCTTATGTGCGCTGAAGAGGAAGACCCCATGCTAATTGAGGATCTTGGGAATGAGAGTGACATTGATTCTGAAGACGAGGTGGAAGAACGTGAAGGCGATTCTGTAACAGAGCAAGATGGTAAGGAGACTGATGAAGATGAAGATAGAAGGGACAACAAAACACATAGCTTTTATTTAGGAAGAGATAATAAGACAATGTGGGCCAAAAACCCACCTGGGAAAAGAAAGCGCAAGGAGTCTCACAACGTCATCACTCACCTTCTGGGAGTCATAGGAAATGCTAAGAATGCTAAAACTGCAGTTGAATGTTGGAATAATATATTCATTGATGACATCCTTGATATGATCGTTAGATACACAAACCAATACATGGACACTATCAAGGATCGTTTCTCCAGAGAGAGAGACATCAGTTCCATGGAGGTAATCGAACTTAGGGCCTTTATTGGCTTGCTGTACCTAGCAGGAGCATACAGAGGGAACCGTCAAAGTCTGGAGGAACTTTGGGGGACTGAAGGTGACGGCGTTGAAAAATTCAGCCTTGTGATGAATCTCAAACGATTTAAGAGTCTGATACGTTGCCTTCGTTTTGATGACCGAATGACCAGAATCCAACGGAAAGAATTTGACCGGTTAGCACCGATTCGTGAAGTTTTCGAAAAGTTTGTGGAAAATTGTCAAAAGAGCTATTCCCCTGGTGAAAACTTCACAATAGACGAAATGCTTCCAGGTTTTCGTGGAAGATGTGTTTTTCAGCAGTACGTACCATCAAAACCAAACAAATATGGAATAAAACATTTTGCTCTTGTTGATGCTAAAATGATGTATACAGTCAACATGGAGATCTACGTTGGATAACAGCCATTGGGTCCCTTCTGTGTCAGCAACAAGCCAAGTGAAGTTGTCAAGAGAATGGCTAAGCCTTTATTTGGATCTTGTCGCAATATTATGGCAGATAACTGGTTTTCTGATTTTGAACTCATCGACTATTTGAAAACAAAAAAGTTGTCATTTGTTGGAACTGTCAGAAAAAATAAAAGGCAATTGCCATCAGAATTTGTTGAAGTAAAAGGGAAGGAACGATACAGCAGCATGTTTGGCTTTAATGACGGGAAGTTTTTGGTTTCCTACATACCACACCAGAACAAAAATGTGATTCTTGTATCTTCGTTGCACAATGACGCTGCTGTTGATACCGAATGTGGAGAGAAAAATAAACCACAGATTGTTACTTTCTACAACTCAACAAAGGGTGGTGTTGATACTGTGGATCAGATGTGTGCTACTTACACTGTCAGTGTCTGGCCAATGATAATTTTTTTCACAATACTGAATGTGGGTGGTATCAACTCACAGGTAATTTATCTTGGAAATCAACTGGAGAAAATGCGTAGAAGAGTGTACCTAAAATCACTGGCACATCAACTTGTTCTTGGAGAGCTACACAGAAGAAGTATGAAAACGGTTGGAATCCCCTCCAGCCTGCAAAGTCGGCTCAAAAGATTTATCTCCACTGAAGATAGAGAGGAATCACCACGTTTCCCACGTCCAAAAAGATGTAGATGCACCACCTGCACTACAGAAACGGGTTGCAGAAGGATGTCAAATTATGAATGTAGAAACCGCCATAACGCAATCTGCCTATCCCATGCAAATATGGTCTGCTAACTTTGCTTTTCTGTGCGTCAATGTGTTCCTTCTGGTAATTCTGAGTGAGTGTGAAAGACACCAGCATCAAAAAAGTGGCTTAAAATTGGAGTTTTTCCTTAAATTTACTGTTTAATAAAATTTATGTACTAAAAACTGTAACGGTTTGGTGGTGGTTTCTAAATTTCAGTCCTTTCAATTTTGTTACTTTTGTGGTTAATAATTTTTTTATCCACTTTTGTATGTTCTGTCTCTACACATTCCCATGAAAGTAACTGATTATGTTTAGGGTACTAAAGTTGAGAATCTGAGATAATAGGTGATTTCAAAATCTGTGCCTGTCAGGCTCATTGCGCCCGAACTCAGGAGTCCCAGAATTGCGTCTGACCGAGGGTTAATATTATTAGTTGAAAACAGTATGGGTTGCAATTTTAATTTTTTTGTTTATCAACTACGCGTTTCATCTTACTTAGGCAATTTCAGGCTGATCTTAGTTTGGTTCTTAGGACGATCCTTTTGGACAAAGTAGCTAAAGGACATCGTCTTTTCTCCACTGAATGTTCCTCCACAATCGAGGTTAGTTATCTAAAAGCGAAATATTATTTTGTTCTTTCGGTAACAGAATAGAGCAGATGCCCACACTGTATAGAGATAAGAATATAAGTTGATGAACTAATTTTCATTAAGGGGATACGGAATCGGATTTTGGGTTAAAAAATCGAATTTTTTTTTATTGGCGTATTATATTCTGCCATGTTTCCTCTTTAAAATGACGTATCATACATAGCTCTACTACAATTATAACTATTTTATTTTTATATATTTGTGAGATCGGGTATTGCGCTTTAGTTATACACGTCTCTCGTGGCTGACCATGAACTTTTTGGCAGTACCTTTAAAGTGACATGAATTCAAATATCCCGGTTTCCAGCGACTATTTATACACTAGTTGCCCGAAAATGTTTCTCTCTGGTTTCCTCAAGTTACTCTTTGACTTTGTGGCGGGACTGTTTTGTAAACAGTGTGATATAAGAAAGTAGTTGTTGTTGAGTTATTTCGTATTTAGTGCTTCATTTTTCGCAGTGAAAATGCCTAGAGCTAAAGCAAAAGTATTTAAAAAGCGTGTGAACTGGCAAAAGAAAAGAAATAATGATTCATTAGCAAAGCAAAGCAGTTCATCATCATCACTGTTGGAAAATGTGAATCCACTTATTACTGATTTGCCGAACGAACTTACACCAAATGAAAACAGTGCTTCTCATAAAAAACTAAGAGATTTGGAAGAGAAATATAATTTACTTGATAGAGGGAATGAAGTTTTTGAACTCATTGATACGAATATATTGTGTGAAGCTCTTGAAAACAGTTTGTGCTGCAAAAAATGTCATGGAAACGTTTCTCTGAAAGTAGAATCCCATGTTGGCCTGGCTGCCCAGTTTAATTTAATATGCGGTGTTTGTAAATACAGCTGTAAGTTTCCAAGTTCGGTTTCAGTAACTGTAAATAATGGATACAAGAAAACTGAACTTTATAGTGTAAATATTAGGTTAGTTTATGGATTGCGAGCAATTGGTAAGGGCAAAGCAGCTGGTGATATGCTATGTGGTGTTCTAAATCTTCCAAGTGCACCTTCAAAGTTTGAAGCTTACAATTATGTACTAGGATCTGCAGTTGAAGATGTAGCACAGAAGTCAATGCAGGTTGCTGTGGAAGAAGCAGTGGAAGAAAATGACGGCAGTCGTGACCTCACAGTGGCGTTTGATGGCACGTGGCAGAAAAGGGGCCACACCTCCAACAATGGTGTTGTAACAGCAACTAGTGTTGATACTGGCAAGGTTATTGATGTTGCAATAATGTCTAAATACTGTAGGTGCACAGGCAGGCTGAAAAATGAACACAGTGATGACTGTATTGCTAATTATTATGGTAGTAGTGGTGGCATGGAGGTTGCTGGGGTGAAGAAAATTTTTCATCGCTCTTCACAGTGGTATAATGTTCGCTATGTCAAATATCTGGGAGATGGTGACTCTAAAGCATTCAAAGAAGTTTTGGAAAGCAAACCATATGGGAACAGTGTAAATATAAGCAAACTTGAATGTATAGGACATGTGCAGAAGAGAATGGGTGCCAGGCTGAGAAGGTTAAAATCAGTTATGAAAGGGAAAAAACTAGATGATGGGAAAACCTTGGATGGCAGAGGAAGATTGACTGATTCCATAATAGACCACATTCAGAACTGCTATGGCCTTGCAATCAGGCAAAATACAGGCAATCTTGAAGAAATGAGGAGAGCTATATGGGCTTTATATTTCCACACCGCATCCACGGATGAGCATTGAGCATCCACAACATGGTTTGTGCCCCAAAGGTGAAAACAGCTGGTGTAAATACAATAGGGGACTAACAACAGGAGAGAAATACATTCACCACCACAGTCTACCATCAGCCATCATGGCAGAAATAAAGCCCATTTTCAGAGATCTGGCTGACAGAAGTCTTCTGATGAAATGTCTTCACGGAAAAACGCAGAACCCCAACGAGTGCTTGAATAGTGTGATATGGCATCGTCTCCCAAAAACAGTGTTTGTCGGAATTAATACACTACATTTTGGTGTGTATGATGCTGTGGCAACCTTCAATCTTGGAAATATAACTAAATGCCAGGTCCTTCAAAAGTTGGGTATGTGTGTTGGTTCCCGTACGGTACATGCTATGTTCTTTTTAGATCAGCACAGACTAAGGCATGCTGATAATATAATCAAGACATTAGTGAAAAAAGCAAGACAGGTGCAGAGGGGTGCCAAAAGAAGACTTGAAGATGATTATGAAGACTGTGAAGGGGGTATTAGCTACGGATCAGGAATGTTTTAATCTTCTTTCTCCGTTTCCCGTAAGTTTACTTTTTACTTCATCTAGGAACATTATCTCAGGTACTGGTCAACCTAGAAGTCTGAAATTTTTATGACGTAGTGACATAGGTCCCTATTACATACTGAAACAACGATTTTTTAATTACTTGATTTACAAAAGACTTAGGGGTGATAGTCTAGTAAAAAGCGATGGAAAAAATTTACTTAAAAATAAATGTACAATATCTCTGTAAGAAAATACTTTGACAATAAACTGTTGTTTCAGTATTGTTGTAACATATGAATGCACATACAGTAAAATTTTTACCTCTCTGTCTCCAGTAGTTTGTGAGAAAATGTTCCCTATAGTAGGCATATATTAACATTGCGGGGATAGGTGATTCCGTATCCCCTTAATAGCTGATGAGTTCTACTCGGGTTATTAGCCGAGTGGTGGCGTCGTCTTGTCGCAACGTTTCAATGAGTTTCGTATCCATCATCTTCTGGCGAAGATGATCGGTACGAAACTCATTGAAACGTTGCGTCAAGATGACGTCACCGATCGGCTGAAAACCCAACAAGAATTCATCAGTGGAACACGCCGAGAAAGACTGCAATCGCAAACATGTTAGCTGAAAAATTCAGCTCTAATAAGGGAAAAATTTACAGTTGCTTACAATACTATTAGTTCCACAAGAACAAAAATGGATAGGTAAAATGTTGTTTTATGTGTTTGTGTTTATATGTATCTGTTAGCAAATAAATGTTAATGTTTAGAAATATTATTTCACTTCTCAGTACTTTACCACACAAAACTGATGAAGAACATAAGTTATTTAGTTTCATATGGCCATTAATAAACTTTGTCATTATTAGTTCCTCAATCTCGATGTTATACTCTCTCGTTTGGTGTCATGGATGGTAACTCATAACCTCACTATCACTGTTCGGTACTGAGTTAAGCAAATTAATGTGATATGATGTGACAGAGAGTGTGGAAACGCCCTCAGCGTGATGGTGTTATGACTTGATGTGATGTGAAGCCCACTGTGAATTGGCCTTTAAGTTTAATTTTAGTAGTATCTATAAAGCTGCAATAGCACTGAGTTAAGAATATCAATATTTACACTTAGGTTTGTAGATAATCTGTTGCAGGACTTATGCATAATGGAGCACCAACTGATATAAAATGTGAATAATGTTTTCATTGTTCTTAAATCAAACCAGCATACACATTAGCCTCTGCTCACAAAGTCATACAAAATGAGACTGACTAAACACTAAAGATTCTATGCAATCACTATTCTTTGTTCTCTTATCCTCATTCATCTACATTAATACTATTTCATTGTTCCACTGCATCATACTAGGAAGTACCCAAAGAGCCCCTCTCTCTCTCCTGTAATGCACAGTTATGACTGAGGATTCAGTTGGGTTGAATACAAGTCATTACATTCGGAAATAAGCTATCCTTTAAGATACACTGAACTATAAAACTCTGATCCCTGTATGGGTCGAAATAAAGAGCAGAAACTAGATATTTGCAATTTGTATGGAACATTTGGTATGTTTATCTTTTGTGGAAGGATGAGAACGATGGTAACTTTTATTCTGTGCACTATTATTACTGAAAAGGTGAAATTTGCAGCAACAAATATAAGTAATAAAATTTCAGTTTTTTGGAAAATACTGTTGTAGTATACATATTTTACAGTTTCAAGTACTAAACCAATATTTGGCAGTAAACATGAAAATCAGCTGAGTTTGTTATGCATTGAAATTCTGAGCTGTAGCACTTGTAATTAAGTTCTGTTTAAAACTTACCACAAATTGCAGATCAAAATACATCACATCTGGGAGTAAAAAGCAGTAATCTTTTTAGATTGATCACAGGTTCTAAATTTTTTTCTGCATAAAATTAATGCTATATGATGATTAACAAAATTTTAAACCTTATAACTGGTATTCAAAATGTAATTACTCTGTACCAAATATATTGCAGTTAATAGTGCTATTTTAAAATTATTGTTTATACTATTTAGATGCTTCAATTTTTTGTAATAAAGGCTTCCTAGTCTGATGAAATGCTCGAGCTTTAGAGATGGGCAGAGTGAGTGATAAATACTTGACAGCAGGGGGTGCAGGCAGAGAGTCTATAGGGGATGTAGTGGAAGGCACTGCCTCAGACATCAATGAATGTCATTCAGAGCAGAATGCAGGTTTTGCAATTGATCGGCAATGCTTCAAACTGGATAATAGTCCTGTTGGTCGGACTCCAAGCTCAATATCCAAGTGGTTTTGGTTCTATGTATTGAAACTGTAGTGTACTTGTCATGAAGAAAGATATCAAAAGTGGATGGCAGATTGCTAAGCGAAGGGGCCTGGGTGCAATCCCTGGCTGGGTTAGAGATCTCCTCCTATCAGAGACTGGGGGTCATGTTGTCCTTATGGTCATACTGCCATGACTGACATTACACTAGTGAGATGGCTGAATGGGCATGGCCCAAACAGCAAATAAAATGAAAAAAAAAACATTGAAACTGTATTCACCCTTCCATAGTACCATGTAACAACAAGAGTAATGTGACTGAAGTGACACCCTTATAGGGGTGTCACATAACATCACATGCTTGGATGTCACCAAGTCTTTGTGTGCAAAAACATTGGGAATCCCATGCCACCTTGGAGGATGCATCCTGAATTTAGAGATATGCTGTCTTCTACCTCGTTGGATCACTGCCGGTAGTTCAGTTGTATCAGGTAATGGCATAGGATCAATGAACTCTGCTGGGAGATATTGTTTTCCACTATAACAGATCTCCAACAGCAAAGCCTGCACCCTGAAGGCATTCCAAATAGAAAGAAACATCCATGGAGTGTCCTCTGCAGCACATCAGGAACACTTTGAGTGTATGGTGTCACCACTCAAGCAACCATTGCTGGGCAGGTGGTAAGCGGCTGCACAGTCCTTTCGTCAGTGCTACCTCAAATTGCCTGCCCTGGTCAACCATTATTGCAGCAGAACAATCAACTTGTGAGATCCATACATGCACGAATGCCTCAGCTGTCATCTTAGCTGTGATGCCCTGTGGTGGGGTTGCCTCATCTCACTGCGAGACTCAACGAACAGCTGACAAAGTATACTTGTACCCACAAGACACAGGCAGTGGGCTGACCAAAGCCAAGTGTACTGCGCTAGCATGTCTGCCTGTTTTGCAGAGCTGGCATGCAGTCTAACTTTCCCTCTTGGTACATCACTCCAGACTTGTCTGCCTGATCTGGGGAGGTGGTTGTGCTCAAACCAAAGGCTGGTCAAGGTGTTCTGCAAAAGTTCTTTGATTTATATATCCATCTCCTGCCCTGAAGCAACTTCATCATCATTAATACACACTGAAAGAGCATTGATTCTTGAGGGGAAGTCTGCCTCTATGTCCTTGAATATGCTATACATTGGTTGTAAACTGACTTACGTCATCCACACTGCTAAAACGTCATGGTGAGTAGTCCTTCTCAGGATTTTGTACAGCCTCTGCTAGTAGTCTGTGATATGTGAAGGTAGTGAACGGCATACCCTCCACTTCAGTACTGAAATGATGGGGTACTGCTTCATACACTGTTAATAGATGTCTGTCAAATGCAGACCATTTGTGCTCTTATTCCATCATTTTCTGAGAAAAGAAGCATAACAGTTTTTGGGACGCTATCTACTAGCTGTTGGATTAGTGCACCACAGCAACATCACTCATGACAGTGGTGACAGAGAGATAGATAAGGAAGTGTCACTTACAGTATGTACCAGAGTCACAGCTTGGCGGGGGAACAATTTAATATTATCAAAGGCTCTGACCATTTCTGAAGTCAATGTCAGCATTTTCTTACCATGTTTGTTTTTTCCTGCCAGTGTGTCCATTAGTGGGACTCAGATAGCTTTGACTTTCGGTAGGTGTCACTTATAGAAACGGATGGTTCCCAGAAATCGCCTTAATCATTTGTAAGTTTGTGGCCAAGGCAGAGTTTGAAGCAGTGTCGTTTTTCTGCAGTGAGTCGGGTCCCTAATGCATTAACCTTGTGCCCTAGAAATGTGACTTCCTCCTAGCACTTCTCCATATTGACCTCAAAGCCATGACAATCAAGGGTATCGAACACCAGGTGAAGGTGTGCCTTGTGATCTCATATATTTGGTGGAACAACCAAAATGTCATCAAGATACAAATAACAAAAAGTAAAATGTCTTAAGGTTTTATCAATAAAACACTGCCATTTCTGCACAGCATTTTTAGGCTATAAAGTGTGAAAAGGCACTCATACAACTCAAATGGTGTAACGGCAGCTGTCTTTGGAACGTCATCGAGAGCCTTCCCCTTGGCTGGAGATATGACTTCTTACAGGCGATTACTCTGAAGACAAATATCCCTGCCAAGGCATGAGAAAAATCCACAATCTTCAGAACTGGGTACCTGCCTGGTACTATTCATACATTTACTGAACAATAGTCTCCCCATATTCTATGAGACCCATTCTTCTTCGTGACCAAATGTATGGGCGATGTCCAGGCACTGTCCAATGGTCTCACAATCTCGGCATCGAGTAGTTTGTCCACAATATACTTTGCTATATGTAATCTGTCTGGTGCCAGATGCCTGGCCTTATAAGGAACTCGTGACCCCAGCATTTTGATAATACAGTGTACTGTCTCACAATGCACACTTTGCCTGGCCATTGATTCGTAATGCTTGGTAGTGTCACTCATCACACGTGTGGGGGCAGCACGTACTTCTAAAATATTAGGCACGGGACTAACCTTGATGGTTCGCTTTGGGTTGGAAACCTGTGTAGGCAGCAATGCCTCGTGATGTATCTGCTGAGTATACTGCCACTATACAGTTGTTGTTGTTGTAGGTCTTCGTGTTGTCACTGACGCCATTATTGCTTTTGTTGGAAGAGTGCGATTTGTTTGTGAGCATTGCTCAAGTCCTTTTGTGATGTATGTAGTCTCTTTTTTTAGATCTGCAGCTGTAGTACACAATTGAAGACGCTCCTGTCTAATATCCTCAAATTTCTTCAAAATTCTGCCTAGTTCTTGTGGTAAAGCCAATTCTAGTCTCACAACCTCATCGTCATAGTCTTGCTACTGCTTAAGCAGTAACAGACTTGGGGTGGCCCAGAGCAGCATAACCTTTCTTCCCACTCTGTGTTTGACAAAATAATCCTGCTGCCAAGTCTGGAGCCTGATTGAAACAAAGCTTAGAAAGTCAACCCCAACATCAGTTCACTCACTTCTGAAATAAAATAAATGCCATTTGCACTTTACACTAAGGCCGACAAATTAGGTTTGTTCTACACTTCCATGGTATTTAACAGGAGCGTCATTTGCTGCACTAGTAGCACTTCCACACTGCCATGTTGTTGAGGTCCTTATGTACCTGGTAAGGTACCCACTGCTGACCTTGTATCTATAAGGAAACAACGATCTGTGTCACAGTCAAGGACATAGAGTCTCTTATTCATTCCTTGAAGCTGTGTTATGCTTGTTTGACTGTTAATCCAACCAAGTGAGCCATTTCTTGTTTGGTTGTGGACTTGTGAACCCATCGGAAGCTGCCACTAAGTTTGGAAAATTAATGGAAGTGAGCAATTGCACATCTGAGTACACTGAAGCCACAGTACGCATATTCCTGGAGTCAGCTGAGGTGTAGCAGATGTAGGGCGAATATCAGTGGTCCAGCTTCATGTGTCACTCATGCCTGCTCAGTCAGCAGAGTCCATGTGATGCTGTTGTAGGCCCCTCTTATCTGAGTGTAGCAGTCACTGAGCATTGTGGGAAGCGACTGCAGCACCTTGGCTATTTTGTGGGATTCCATGTAACCTTTCAGCCAAAAGTAACTATAGTCTCTGCAGTGTCATGTTCACTCATGATTAATGCTGACTGAATGAGTAATGGCAGTTTAAGCATCTAAATTGCCCACAACATGCAGTCTGGCATAATATTCCATAAAACAGATTCTCATGTAGTCACCAAAATTGTCTTTTCATGTATGACTTGTAGACACTGTTGCTCTGGTGTCTTCGTCAGATGTTGTAGTAGTGCAGTAGAATCGGGTCGATTCCACAGAGCCACGTCTTGTAGGCGATGACATCTCCGTCGGCAAAAGATTCTAGTCCAGGTAGCGATGCGTTCTCACAGCGACTAGGAGCGCGCGTCTGCTGGTGCGCCGGCCTGGCGCCGAGCCAAGCGGGTTGCGTAACCGCCCGGCTAGGCGCCCAGCGGGTAGTGCGGCACTATGCTATGTTATTTTTTTTCAAATTGTTGCATCGTTGAGCCCATGATTACCAGATGTATGACTTGCGGTTCTCGGCTGACGCCCCCGGTTACAGGAGTCAAGGATAACACTTTATTAATAATTATAATACAAAGTAATATCACCAGTTACAGTTACATTTTCAGCAAGTACAAAAAGTCCTTTCATCCATACATGTATTTTCTCATCATTAGAAACTTTTCTACATGAGCAGGTATACAGAGTAAAAGGCATATTACTATACACAAAACTAGGTCCACTTTGCTTCTTCGGGTCGATTCCTCAGTGCCAAGTCTTGTAGGCGATGACATCTCGGTCGGCAAAAGATTCTAGTCCAGGCAGCGATACGTTCTCACAGCGGACAATTGCGAGTGTAAACCACCCACTGCCAGCTGCTCCAGTAGCGACATCAAGTGAAAATTTAACTCGACATCCACGAAAAAAGATAGGTCCATTCAGAATAACAGATTGTGCAGTACCATTTCCTCCAAGTTTATTTTCGAGACTGATTAAGTGTTTATAAACAGGCATGCGGTGGCGACGATGACGATACACACGTCGACGAGGCATAGTGCTTCAATGCTGTTGCAGATAGCGCTCACAGCGGAATGGTTCCGCTGGCGTGCACTGCCCACTTATATAGAGAATCGTCGCCACCGCATGCCTGTTTATAAACACATAATCAGTATCGAAAATAAACTTGGAGGAAATGGCACTGCACAATCTGTTATTCTGAATGGACCTATCTTTTTTCGTGGATGTCGAGTTAATTTTTCACTTGATGTCGCTACTGGAGCAGCTGGCGTGTATGACTTGTAGACACTGTTGTTCTAGTGTCTTCGTCAGATGTTGTAATAGTGCCGTCTTTGCTGCTTCAAATTGCCCCGTAGGTGTGGACACCTGTAGAATGTCACTGATGATGTGAGTATGACTGGATAGGTAGCACAGCTGGGTTACTAATTTTCATGTATCATGCACAATACCATAACACTGCAAAGTGGGTTTAACCACCTGTAACCAAGTCTCCCAGTGATCTGGTTGAAAAGCAAGCAGTTTAATCAAATGCTGCAAATGAAATATCATATCAGCAAAATTCCATCCATACTGTATATACAAAGACACTTCAGGAATGATGGTAAATAATTCGTTGCACTATTGTGGCATGAAAGGTAGCCAAGGGTATACAACACAGGACTCAGTCAGTTGAATGTAGTTCTGTAGCAAGAACAGGTTCATCTGGAATTACCCTTGCACAGAGGGACCAATCAGTACATTTACGTGTCTGTTGCACGAATCAAAGTATGTGATTAGAGTAAAACTCCAATGACCTATAACACCCAAATCAGAGAACTGGCGTTCACTAAGTGAGGTTTGTTGATGCTTGTATTGTTTCTATGCGTGACTATAACCCTATACCCCGCAAACCACAGTGAAGTGCATGCCAGAGGGTACATCCCACTGTACCAGTTATTAGAGTTTCTTCCCATTACATTCACAGGAAGAAACCTTAATAACTGGTAAAACGTGATGTACCGTCCATCATGCACTTCGCAGTGGTTTTCAGGGTATAGATGTGGATGCAGAATTGATCACGAGAAGAATGATTATTTAGATGCTTCTGTGTGTCTATACATTGCTTCACGATGCCACTTTCGTGTTTTAGTTCTATCTAGTTATGGCCAATGGGCACGAGAATGTTCGGCGGAGCACTAGTAACAGTGCAACTGTGTTCTGCATAGCTTTTTGGAAAAATGGATGTTCCCGAAGTGTATCCGTCATTGAAGTAGCACTTGAGTGTCGCACAAATCCAAAACGGATGATAGAACTGCTACGCGGAAACGTGGTCACCACTGTAGGTAATCCATTGCAGGGTTCGTGCAGAATGAAGCCCTGATATAAGCTGTAACTAATGTTTTTGTTGCTCTTAAATCGAACCAACATACACGCGTGCGTCTGCTCGCTAAGGCGTACGAAACCAGATTGACACTAAAGATATCAAAAACGTCACTATTCCTTGTTCTCGTACCCGCAGCCGTCTGTATCTATACTGTGTCATCATTCCTTTGCATTTTGCTGGGCAGAAGTTCCATCCCATGTTCGAGATGCCTTCACTTACAACATCCAATCAGTTACCAGCAGTCCTTCTGTTCCGATCTGCGTGTCGCTAAACTAAGAATTTCATCGGAAAAATACTGCACATGTTAGGGTAGGGAAATAGGGAGTGTGTTGTGTACAAACATTGTCATCTGTCATGTGAATTTCCGCGCGAAGTGCAGTGTTTGTTTATAGTTTATACATTTTATTACAAATATGGGGTTATGAGGTCGACAGTACACTAAAATACTTTTCTGTTAGTTTGGGAAATGTTTACGTTGGAGAGTGAATCAGTGTTAAATGTGAAATGTTGAAGAGACGAGGAGATGCATCCCATGTACATGTAAGTATATGAATTACCTTAAGAAATAATAAATTTGTATTTATTGGTTTTTGATGTGTTCACTGTTTTAACAGTGACTCTGTAGTTTATGTTTCGGTCTTTGCTTTCCTGGTAGAGTCGAACATGACACTTTCGAACACCCTAGTGGTTAATTGTATAATGCTACCGCGTGATTACGAAGTTTCATCATATACAAAAATAGGAACTCCCGTCTTCTTAGAGTGAACAAAAAATACCCTAGTATATTTCTAGAACTGAAAACTGTGCTGTTGTGCAGGTACATAACCAAATCCGAACTTAAAAGTTGTATAGATGCCACTGTACATTAAACCCCTGATCCCTTAAATCTCTGGCGTTCCAATTTGGGAAGCACGTTTTTCCCCTCTTTTTCATGATTCCACAGTTCTCGCCCTTTGCTGATGTATTTACATCAAATAGGTACCATTCATTAAATCCCTTCTGTATTTTAATATGCTTGTGAAGTACTTTTGCATTCAGTAATATTCACTTAGGTAACTAGTAATGAAGATGCCTCATTATAAGTTAAATTTTGCGAAAGAGTAGACATTTCATGTACAAAATTACCTTCCATTCAGTTCTGTGAGTAGTTTGTTCATTTACATGTTACCTTAAAATGATATTTGACGTGTCAGTGTGAAACAGCAATAGAAGATTAAAAGCTAGAAAAAATGTGAGCATTTGATGAGGCACTACTTATGGTGTCATTTAGTTTTATATCTATACTCTGCATGCCACTGTAAAGTGCATTACAAGAAGTGCTGTTTCTTAAACTAACCTGTGTGTGTGTGTGTGTGTGTGTGTGTGTGTGTGTGTGTGTGTGTGTGTGTGTGTGTGTACCCTGCCTGTCCATTATGTTTATGTTTTATGTATGAAGGAGATGTTGAGCTTATCAGGATGGAAATGAGGTTAGGCCCTAGTATATTCCGTTGCAGATCATGAAGATATAATTTTGCAGTAAAATCCATAGTAATATAAAAGTATATTGTGAAATGACAAATGATTTATTAGTTTGTAAGTATTACCAGCTCAAACATTTTTTTTTTTTATACTGAGACAAGCTTCACATTATTGAGGTAATCCTTCAATATACGGTATAGAGTGGTGTGCATTAACTGCCTTTTAAACATGTTGGTTTTGATTTCTCATTTTCTTGGGCAATTTTCTCTCTGCAGTTTGAAATATTCACAAAATTTACTGTTTTAAGTTTGGCTTTGACATGCTAAGAGGCACATGTGGATTACGACAGTCCTTCTGCGAACATTTTATAAAACATATATAGCTATTTTGATGTTTGTTATTAAGATCAGGCACTTTCAATGCAGTCTCAATAGACCAGGCCTGAAAATGAACTAGTCACTAGACTATGTACTGCAACAGTTGACAGATTTGTTAATAAATGCTTCATGAAATTTTATACAACAAAATGTTGAAACTGAAAAAAATAACAAATGAGTGTTATTTGTCTCCTTGTTTATTGCTTGTTGACCGGTTGTAAACATCTCTAAAGATTTCATTTACTTTCTCTAAGAAAAGGGGCTGAAATTGAGAGTAGCCAAAAAGAGCTGAACTCAATTTCCAATGTTCATTTACAAAGGAAGCACAAAGAGTAACTTACTTCCCCAGTTTAATTTTTGTCCTATTGCAAAGAGGAGTGTTCTAGATATTAGGGTTAATAGCATTGAGAAGCAGCTGATATCACTAAAATTGAACTGAGCTCCAGGGTACAGTGGAATCATTCAGAATCTATAGAGATTTTGTATTTTATCCCTTTTCTTTAACCATAAAGCAATGTAGATTCCTCAGATAAATGTGTCCAATAATTAGAAGAAAGGATAGATCAGTAGAAGTGATCCACAAAATTACCATCCAGTATATCTTACCTCCATCTGTTGTATTGTTAGAACATGTTCGTAGTTCAAACATAATGAGGTAACTGCTCCATGCTAACCAGCTATGATCCTGCAAACATCAGTCATGCAAAACTATTTACACTTTTCTCACTTGACATTGCTGAGAGCCATCGATTAAAGCTGTCAATTAGATGCAGTATTTCTTGGTTTCAGAAAGCATTTTACTTAGTACCACCCCAAGGCTTATTAGCAAAAGTACATTTATGTAATTGGATTGAGAATTTTTTGATAGAGAGGACATCACATACTATCATGGATAGAATGTCATCATCAGATGCAGAAGTAAATGCAGGCATACCTGAGGGGGTTTAACGGAAACGTCTGATTCCGCTCCTCTGCTTTGACCAATGACGTCACCAATACGGCGGAAACGACCATTCACAACTACTCCCATATCGCGATTATGACATCATTACGTAAACATGACAACAAACACAAAACTAGATCGTTAAACCATCAAACACATATTCCTCCAAACATATAAGGAAACTAACAGGACAAGCAGGGGAAATTGGGGGTATTTGGGTGGGGACAAACTAATACATGCCACCAAACCAAACGACAAAAACGATAAAATAAAACAACCACAACCTTCCCAATATCCACTGGAATCGAACACTTCCCTTGACCTGTATAGGTCAACAGAAACTACTGATACCAAAGCATAAAACCCAAAACTACAACCACGTCCGCAATGATCACTACCTCAAAAAACACAACAAACCAACAAAACTGGAATCAAACCCCCTGAGGGAAGTTTGTTGAGACACTTGCTGCTCATTTTGTATACTGAATACCTGAAAGAAAATATTAATAATAGCTGTTTTATGTAGATGATGCAGTTGTCTGTAGTGAAGTACCATCAGAAAAAAGCTCCACAAATTTTCAGTCAGATATTGATCAGATTTCAAAATGGTGCAAAGATTGTCAACTTACTTTAAATGTTAAGAAATTTAGAATTTTGCACTTTACAAACTTCAAACTTCAAAAACGTAGCAGCCAGTTAGTACAGGTTTGGTGTTCACAACCGAAAGTACTCTTATTACACAAATATCTAGATGTAATAACCTGTAGAGGTATAAAATCGACTGAGCACATAGGCTTAGCTTTAAGTAAGGCAGGTAGTATACTTTGGTTCACTGGTAAGATACAGGAAAACTGCAATCAATCTACAAGGGAGGTTTCTTTCAAAGCACTCATGTGACTCATACTAAAATAGTGCTCAAGTGTGTGGGACACTTACCAAATAGACCCAACATGGGGTATTGAATGTTATAGTCAGGATATCTGTACGGCACAAGAAGTGGTAATTGACTCTAAATGATGAAAAGTGTGAACTCATCCATGAGTACTAAAAGACATCCCAAACTTTCGGTTATGCGATAAATCACACAAATCTAAAGGCTGTAAATTCAACTAAATACTTACGGATTACACTTACTAACAACTTAAATTGGAACGATTACATAGATAATGTTATGTGATTTATTGGCACAGCACTTAAAAGTTCAAAAATTCTACTAAAGACCTGTGCATATGATGTCAGCCTACGCCACCACTACGACAGCAGTTCTACCATCTTCCATTCCGCCATGTACAATTGGCTCTCAGAGCCGTCAGACTCCACCTGCCCCCATGATTGTGGGAGGGGGGGGGGGCACTTCCCTCCCTGTTGCTCCTGCACAACCTACGTCAGGAGTAACACTCCCCCCCCCCCCCCCCCCCCCCCCCAGCCATCGAGGACGTAATTCCCCACTTCTCAGTCGGAGAAGCATGTCACTAAGCCTTGGGTTGCTCCCTTCCCATGTTCCTTCCAGTGGCAAAGCTGACACCTGCCAATGACTGAAGCAACCACAGGTAGCTGGTCGTAGGACTTCACTGTCCTCCTCAGTTCCTAAGACTGAATCAGTGAAGTCCTCGCAGCCGGAAAGCCTAAGGAGCAGTGAGAGAAACCGGAAAAGAAAAATTTCCCCAAGAATCAAGGCACTGCGGTGGCACCCACACCACCACTTCCTACTATCTCTGTGTCTGAGGATGAGGTGAAGATTCTGGCATCCGCTGAGGACCTAGATCTTGCTGGGCCCTCAGATACAATGGATGTCAATCGCACAGGTACTCATCTGGTGGCAGCAGGTGACCCTGAGGTGTAGACTGTGTCATTGAGTGTTTCATGCTTTCCCAGTCTCAAGATCACGCAATCCTCCAGTGGAATTGCGGTGGTTTTCTCCACCACCTGGCTGAGCTACGGCAGCTGTTAAGCTTTACACTTGCTTTCTGCATTGCTTCCAGGAGACCTGGTTCCCGGCAATGTGGACCCCTGCCCTCCGTGGCTATAAGGGATATTACAGGAACCGTAGCGACTATAATAGAGTGTCAGGTGGAGTTCACTTCTATGTCCTGAACTCAGTATGTAGTTAACCTGTGCCCCTTCAAACTTCTCTTGATGCCGTGGCTGTCAGGATAAGGACAATGCAGGAAATAACTGTCTGCAATGTATATCTTCCTCCAGGTGGTGCAGTGCCCCTGAATGTATTGGCTGCACTGATTGATCAACTCCCTAAACCTTTACTACTCTTTGGAGATCTTAACGCCCATAACTCCTTGCGGGGTGGCGCCATGCTTACTGGTCGAAAATTTACTGTCACAACTCAACCTCTGCCTCTTAAATGCAGGTGCCCCCACACATTTCAGTGTCGCACATGGCACATATTCGGCCATTGACCTCTCAGTTTGCAGTCCTGGCCTTCTCCCATCTATCCACTGGAGAGCACATGGCGACCTGTGTGGTAGTGACCACTCCCCCAGCGTCACGCCCATGGACGCTATCCAGATGGGCTTTAAACAAGGCAGACTGCGAAGCCTTCACCTCTGCAATTACCACTGAATCTCCCCCACATGGTGCCATCAATGTTGTTGTTGAGCAGATCACTGCAACGATCGTTTCTGCAGCGGAAAACGCGATCCCTCATTCTTTAGGGTGCCCAAGGCGAAAGACAGTCTCTTGATGGTCGCTGGAAGTCACTCAGGCAGTTAAAGAGCTTCAGCAAGCTCTACAGTGACATAAGCAGCACCTTTCCCTAGAGCACCTAATAGCCTTTAAACGGCTCCGTGCTTGCATTCGCCAGCGTATAAAATAAAGGAAACAGGAGTGTTGGGAGAGGTACATGTTGACCATTGGGTGCTATAAGTCACCTTCCCAAGTCTGGATGAAGATCAGATGTCTTTTTGGGTACCAGACCCCAACAGGTGCCCCTGGCATTAACATCAGTGGCATGTTATCTACCAATGCAAATGCGATTGCCGAGCACTGTGCTCGAGCCTCTGCATTGGAGAACTACCCTCAGCCTTTGGCACCCTCAAACGGCGGATGGAAAGGAAAGCCCTCTCGTTCACTACATGCCACAGTGAACACGATAATGCTTTATTTACAGAGTGGGAGCTCTTCAGCGCCCTTGCACATTGGCCCAACACAGCTCCTGGGCCGGATCGGATCCAGAGTCAGATTATTAAACATCTCTGGTCTGACTACAAGCGACATCTCCTCATCATCTTCAACCAGATCTGGTGCAATGGCGATGGCATCTTTCCATCGCAGTGGCGGGAGAGCACCACCATTCCGGTGCTCAAAGCTGATCAAAACCCGCTTGATGTGGATAGCTACCGGCCCATCAACCTCACCAATTTTCTTTGCAAGCTGCTGAAACGTATGGTGTGTCGGAGGTTGGGTTAGGTGCTGGAGTCACATGGCCTACTGGTTCCATGTCAGGGTGGCTTCCTCCAGGGTCTCTCTACCACTGTTAATCTTGTGTCCTTCTAGTCCCCCATCCAAACAGCCTTTACCAGATACCAACGTCTGGTTGCCGTCTTTTTTGACTTATGTAAAGCATACGACAAGACCTGGCAACATCATATCCTTGCCACATTGTATGAGTAGGGTCTCCAGGGCCCACTCCCAATTTTGATCCAAAACTCCATACTTTCCGTGTCCAAGTCAGTGCCTCCCATAGTTCCCCCCGTATTCAGGAGAATGACGTTCTGCAGTTGCCCCTTATTGAGTGTCTCTCTATTTTTAGTGGCTATGAACAGTCGAGCAGCAGCTGTTGGGCTATTAGTGTCACCTTATGTGCATGTGGATGACATCTGCATTTTGTACTGCCCATCCAGTACTGATGTTGCTAAGCGGTGCCTGCAGGGAGCCATACACAAAGTGCAGTCATTGGCTCTAGCCCATGGAATCCAGTTTTCAGCCACGAAGTCTTGTCTCATGCATTTCTGTCGGTGGTGCACCATCCATCCAGAATCAGAACTTTACCTTAATGATGATCCACTCACTGTAGTGGATACTTGGCGAACTGTGTCGAATAGAGTCTCAGGGTGATGTCCGTCATTGTCATGATCTTCAGAATTGCTGAATACCCTTTGTTGAAGCTGCTCACTGCCAGGAAAGTCGCAATCTCCACAGACTTCGCACCAGAATGCAAATGCTAGGGGGCTAACTTCCAAACACACGCATTCAAACTTTCATTTGAATTTTGTGTGTTGCCTCCCAAGCACCGGTACAATAACTCGTCCTCCGAAAGGGCCTCGAAGATTGGACGAATCACTTTTGGAACTTCTTTGGAGAGCACTTTGTTCGTGTTGATATTCGTCTGAATGTCCGGTATCCTCTGCAATGAGCCACTTGCACCAACTAGTTTCCCCAGCCGGACAATTTTGGTGCTGTAGGTGGTCATCTGTCGAACACTTGTGGGAATACATTGCCCAAATTGCCTTCTTCATCTGTTCCACCGAACTGGAATGCCATCACATTGCCAAGTTGTAGTACATTGTAAGCTCCTTGATCACTTGATCCTTGGGCAAGCACATAGAATAATTTTTTGCGGCTTCAAAGTTGAAATTCACCAAAAAAAACTGGTGCATGAAAAAGACCAATTTCAGGCATGTGCATTTTTTTGTTCAACTGCGAATAACAAACATTTCCATTCCGTATTTGAAAAAACCGCTTCAGGGGTGGATTCTAAACATTTTTATGAATCCAAAAATGCAATTTTTTAAAAAAAATCGATTTTTTGAGCCAAAATGGAAATGTCGTGTGGCTAGGGTTTCCCATCGGGTAGACCGTTCGCCTGGTGCAGGTCTTTCGATTTGACGCCACTTCGGTAACCTGCATGTCGATGGGGATGAAATGATGATGATTAGGACAACACAACACCCAATCCCTGAGCGGAGAAAATTTCCGACCCAGCCGGGAATCGAACCCGGGCCCTTAGGATTGACAGTCTGTCACGCTGACCACTCAGCTACCGGGGCGGACTTGAGCCAAAAGATAGTAAATCGTTATAGGTACAGAAAGCTGGCTTAAGCCAGAGATAAATTCTGCCGAAATTTTTACAAAGGTACAGACGGTGTTAAGAAAGGATAGATTGCATGCAACCGGTGGTGGAGTGTTCATCGCTGTTAGTAGTAGTTTATCCTGTAGTGAAGTAGAAGTGGATAGTTCGTGTGAATTATTATGGGTGGAGGTTACACTAAACAACCGAACTAGGTTAATAATTGGCTCCTTTTACCGACCTCCCGACTCAGCAGCATTAGTGGCAGAACAACTGAGAGAAAATTTGGAATACATTTCACATAAATTTTCTCAGCATGTTATAGTCTTAGGTGGAGATTTCAATTTACCAGATATAGACTGGGACACTCAGATGTTTAGGACGGGTGGTAGGGACAGAGCATCGAGTGACATTATACTGTGTGCACTATCCGAAAATTACCTCGAGCAATTAAACAGAGAACCGACTCGTGGAGATAACATATTGGACCTACTGATAACAAACAGACCCGAACTTTTCGAATCTGTATGTACAGAACAGGGAATCAGTGATCATAAGGCCGTTGCAGCATCCCTGAATATGGAAGTTAATAGGAATATAAAAAAAGGGAGGAAGGTTTATTTGTTTAGCAAGAGTAATAGAAGGCAGATTTCAGACTACCTAACAGATCAAAACGAAAATTTCTGTTCCGACACTGACAATGTTGAGTGTTTATGGAAAAAGTTCAAGGCAATCGTAAAATGCGTTTTAGACAGGTACGTGCCGAGTAAAACTGTGAGGGACGGGAAAAACCCACCGTGGTACAACAACAAAGTTAGGAAACTACTGCGAAAGCAAAGAGAGCTCCACTCCAAGTTTAAACGCAGCCAAAACCTCTCAGACAAACAGAAGCTAAACGATGTCAAAGTTAGCGTAAGGAGGGCTATGCGTGAAGCGTTTAGTGAATTCGAAAGTAAACTTCTATGTACCGACTTGACAGAAAATCCTAGGAAGTTCTGGTCTTACGTTAAATCAGTAAATGGCTCGAAACAGCATATCCAGACACTCCGGGATGATGATGGCATTGAAACAGAGGATGACACGCGTAAAGCTGAAATACTAAACACCTTTTTCCAAAGCTGTTTCACAGAGGAAGACCGCACTGCAGTTCTTTCTCTAAATCCTCGCACAAACGAAAAAATGGCTGACATCGAAATAAGTGTCCAAGGAATAGAAAAGCAACTGGAATCACTCAATAGAGGAAAGTCCACTGGACCTGACGGGATACCAATTCGATTCTACACAGAGTACGCGAAAGAACTTGCCCCCCTTCTAACAGCCGTGTACCGCAAGTCTCTAGAGGAACGGAAGGTTCCAAATGATTGGAAAAGAGCACAGATAGTCCCAGTCTTCAAGAAGGGTCGTCGAGCAGATGCGCAAAACTATAGACCTATATCTCTTACTTCGATCTCTTGTAGAATTTTAGAACATGTTTTTTGCTCGCGTATCATGTCATTTCTGGAAACCCAGAATCTACTATGTAGGAATCAACATGGATTCCGGAAACAGCGATCGTGTGAGACCCAACTCGCCTTATTTGTTCATGAGACCCAGAAAATATTAGATACAGGCTCCCAGGTAGATGCTATTTTTCTTGACTTCCGGAAGGCGTTCGATACAGTTCCACACTGTCGCCTGATAAGCAAAGTAAGAGCCTACGGAATATCAGACCAGCTGTGTGGCTGGATTGAGGAGTTTTTGGCAAACAGAACACAGCATGTTGTTATCAATGGAGAGACGTCTACAGACGTTAAAGTAACCTCTGGCGTGCCACAGGGGAGTGTTATGGGACCATTGCTTTTCACAATATATATAAATGACTTAGTAGATAGTGTCGGAAGTTCCATGCGGCTTTTCGCGGATGATGCTGTAGTATACAGAGAAGTTGCTGCATTAGAAAATTGTAGCGAAATACAGGAAGATCTGCAGCGGATAGGCACTTGGTGCAGGGAGTGGCAACTGACCCTTAACATAGACAAATGTAATGTATTGCGAATACATAGAAAGAAGGATCCTTTATTGTATGATTATATGATAGCGGAACAAACACTGGTAGCAGTTACTTCTGTAAAATATCTGGGAGTATGCGTACGGAACGATTTGAAGTGGAATGATCATATAAAACTAATTGTTGGTAAGGCGGGTACCAGGTTGAGATTCATTGGGAGAGTGCTTAGAAAATGTAGTCCATCAACAAAGGAGGTGGCTTACAAAACACTCGTTCGACCTATACTTGAGTATTGCTCATCAGTGTGGGATCCGTACCAGGTCGGGTTGACGGAGGAGATAGAGAAGATCCAAAGAAGAGCGGCGCGTTTCGTCACTGGGTTATTTGGTAACCGTGATAGTGTTACGGAGATGTTTAATAAACTCAAGTGGCAGACTCTGCAAGAGAGGCGCTCTGCATCGCAGTGTAGCTTGCTCGCCAGGTTTCGAGAGGGTGCGTTTCTGGATGAGGTATCGAATATATTGCTTCCCCCTACTTATACTTCCCGAGGAGATCACGAATGTAAAATTAGAGAGATTAGAGCGCGCACGGAGGCTTTCAGACAGTCGTTCTTCCCGCGAACCATACGCGACTGGAACAGGAAAGGGAGGTAATGACAGTGGCACGTAAAGTGCCCTCCGCCACACACCGTTGGGTGGCTTGCGGAGTATCAATGTAGATGTAGATGTAGATGTTAGCAGAAGTGCTGGCAGCACCTCATTGCCCTCCGCTGCCTGAGCAACACCAACTGGGGTGCAGATCGCTCAATGCTGTTGCAGCTCTACTGTGCACTTGTTCAATCCTGCCTTGACTATGGGAGTCTAGTTTATGGTTCAGCAGTGCCCTCAGTGTTGCATTTACTCAACCCAGTGCACCACTGTGGCATTCGCCTAGTGACAGGAGCTTTTAGAATGAGCCCGGTGACCAGTGTCCTGGTGGAGACTAGAGTCCCTCCATTGAAGGTTAGGCGTGCGCAACTGTTCGCCAGTTACGTTGTATACATTCATAGTTCTCATGCGGATCTGAATTACTGTCTCCTTAATAATTTGTCCATTTTATTTGGACTGTTGAGCTCCATGGCCGTGGATAATGATATTTTACTATAAAAATACAGTGACCAGCCACTTTTTTAATGCGTTTTATTTATGCCAATGTGCATTTCGGGTTTGCACCCATCTTCAGCTGGCAAATTACATGTATCTTCAGTTTCTACAATGGTAAAATATCGACAGCAGTTTGGATGCTGCAGCTGGCCTGTGCAAAAGCAATGATTCCAATCATTTACTTCGATTTCACGAGTTTAAAGTTACACACTATCAGTTGTTCATTTTACTTACATTCTCCTCTCCTTTTTTTTCTTGGCCTTTCTTCTTTTTTGTAACAGCAAAAACACTTTTTGTCACGTATTTTACACTGTGTTATCTGCCATGTTGTCGACTGCCAGTTTCTTTATATATATAGAAGCAGTTTATCTATGGACAGAGTTATATTTTTACGAAAGTTTTGAGGTTCTAGCTAAGCTACTGTTTACTAAACATTGACTTGGGTGATATAAGTATTCTAAGTACTATGTTTACTAAGTTGTCTTTTTTTAATTATTTTTTTTGGTTACTTTGGCAGTATTGAAGATAATAAAGTAACATAACACATTTACACAAAGCAGTAGTTCATGCATTTACAAATAACAAAGATAGAATTAAGATTTTTATGTTGTATATTATTACATGCATTTGTTGGGTTTATATTAGATTATGTTATTTCTCAATTGTGCTTAGTAAGTAGTTTGATAAGTAGAGTGTGGAAGTTTTTCAGAAATATTCGGTTTGGTAACTCTGTTTGGTCGTTAAATATGTCAGAAGGGGATGCATGTTTATGTGAATAAATTTCGATTTCTTCTAGAAGGTTCATTCTTTTTCCTTTGTTGGCTAGGTGGAGAGCTTGTAGGTTATGGGATATGTCTGTTACTTGATGTTCTTCTTCTGCTACATGTTGGGCAAATGTGAATTTATTTAAGTTTTTTTTAAACGGAGAGCATCCATGTGTTCTCGAAAACATATGTTGAAGTTTTCTCAACCACGGCAGTTCATCTCCCGCATTAGCAGCCCAGGTCAGGGCTTAAGATTGTGATTCAAATCCAGTTCCTTCTGTCTGAACTGGAGGCCTTCCTGTTACCACCTCTCCTCGAGGTCCATTCACGTACACCTCCATGGTGTACACCTCATCTGCAGATTCTTCTGGACCTTTCACATAGCTCTAAGGACTCCGTTAACCCTGCAGCTCTCTGTTATCACTTCCTCTCAATTCTCGACATGTACCGGGGTCATGAAGTGGTTTACACCGATGGCTCAATGGCTGATGGTCATGTAGGCTTTACGTAGGTTCATGGAGGACATATTGAACAGCACTCCTTGCCAGATGGCTGCAGTGTTTTCACTGCAGAGCTGGCGGCCATATCTCGTGCTCTTGAGCACATGTGCTCATGCTCTGGCGAGTCATTTCTCCTGTGTACTGACTCCTTGAGCAGCCTACAAGCTATCGACCAGTGCTACCCTCGCCATCCTTTGGTAGCATCCATTCAGGCGTCCATCTATGCCCTGGAATGGTCCCGTTGTCCAGTGGTGTTTGTGTGGACTCCAGGACATGTTGGAATCCCAGGCAATGAACTTGCCTACAGGCTGGCCAAACAGGCTATGCAGAAACAGCTTCTGGAGATGGGCATCTCCGAAACTGACTTGCATTCTGTCTTACCCTGCAGGGTTTTTCAGCTTTGGGAGACGGAATGGCATAATAGTATGCACAACAAACTGTATGTCATTAAGGACGCTATGGATGTGTGGAAGTTTTCCATGTGGTTCTCTCACAAGGAATCAGTTGTCCTCTGCCACTTCCGCATTGGCCGTATGTGGCTAACTCATGGTTACCTCCTCCGTCGCAAGGACCCACCATGGTGTCGCTGTGGCTCACAAATGATGGTCGTCCACCTCTTGCTGGATTGCCCGCTTTTAGCCGCACTGCGGCGTACTTTTAACTTTTGTCCCTCCATGTCCTCCAGCCTAGTGCTTTTAGGGTGGAGGTTTTAATGTGTTGCAGAGTGGCTGGCTTCTCCTTTTTATTCTCATGGTCAGTCAGCCATGGTAATATGCTCTCTTGTTTTGATCTCTTCTATGTGTTTCGTACATCTCTCTGTGGTTTTCTTGTCCGATTTTAGTGTTTGTTGCCCTTCTGTCATTCTTGTGGTTTTCTCCTCTCTTCCAGTTGTGCTTTGTATGTCTCTATTATTTTACTCCCACCCTTGTGGAATTATTTTAATCAGAATGAGGGACCGATGACCTAGCAGTTTGGTCGCTCTCCCCCTCTTTTAAACCAACCAACCACCCAATCTACTAAAGAGACTGCATACACTACAGTTGTCTGCCCTCTTCAGGGGTATTGCCAAGCGGTGTGAGATCTGCATGAGATGGGAGTGATGGAGGACATAAAAAAAATTCAAAGAAGAGCAGCTCATTTTGTATTATTGCAAAATGCGGTAGAGAGTGCTACGGACATCGTACATGAGTTGGGGTGGCAATCATTACAGTACAGGTGTTTTTCCTTGCAGTAGGATCTTCTTGTGAAATTTCATGGGAAAATATTCTGCTGGTGTCCACCTACATAGGGAGAAATGATTGTCATGATAAAATACTAGTACCGAGCAATGTGGCGCAATGGTTAGCAAACTGGACTCACATTCGGGAGGACGACAGTTCAAACCCGCATCCGGCCATCCTGATGTAGGTTTTCCATGATTTCGCTAAATCGCTTCAGGCAAATGCCGGGATGGTTCCTTTGAAAGGAGACGGCCGCTTTCCTTCCTCATCCTTCTTTAATCCAACTTGAGCGATGCCCTCACTGTTTGATCCCCTTCCCCCAAATCAGCCAACCAACCTTAAAATACGAGTAACCAGAACTGGCACACATAAGTGCTCATTTTTCCCACATACCATTCGAGTGTGGAACAGTAGAGAAATAGTTTGAAGGTGGTTTGCTGAGCTCTTTGTCAGGCACTTAATTGTGAACTGCAGAGTAATTGGTGTAGATGTATGTAAATAAGGGCAGCACAGATGATGATGAGTTTGTTTGCCAGTGAGAGTGTTTCACACAAATGTTTGGAAACCTTAATTGGTAGATGTCAACTAACCTATGAAATCCTGCATACAAAACTTCAAGAACCAGCTTTAAGTGAGAAATATAGGAGTATGCTATAACCCGCTACAAATCACTTCCATCGGCACTGCAAAGACAATATGGGACTAATTATTACAGTGCCAACAGAGGCATCTAACAGTCAATCTTTCTGTGCTCTATACGTGAATGTAATGCAACAAAACCATGGTATGTGGTACAATGAGATGTACCCTCCGCCATGCACTAGTCTGTAGTTTACCAAGTACAGATCTAGTGGTTCTAGGCGCTCAGTCCGGAACCGCGCGACTGCTACGGTCGCAGGTTCTAAGGTTCTAATCCTGCCTCGGGCATGGATGTGTGTGATGTCCTTAGGTTAGTTAGGTTTAAGTAGTTCTAAGTTCTAGGGGACTGATGACCACAGATGTTAAGTCCCATAGTGCTCAGAGCCATTTGAACCATTTGCACCAAGTACAGATGTTGGATTTCATCAAAATGGCAGATAGAAGCAGCTCGTCTCAATCCATTATAACAACCATGACGTCAGTCTTGCAACCAAAAGAAATGACAATTTCATGATGAAGAACATTTTTGAAATAATCTAATAATAAATACGTAATCGTGAATTTGGGGTTTGCATGAGATTAAGCCTAACAGCCAATCTTCCTTCTTTAAATATGAAACAAATTTTAAAATGTAATGATAACCACTAGCATCTCGTTACTTGAACACACATGATACTTACCAAAAAAACATAACAAGCTATTTGTGGTGTAAGATTGATATTGTTATTTCCACATAACTTGTATAGTTACTGAAATGAACTTCACAGTAGCCACCAATGACAAAATATTGGTATTGACAAAGAAACCAAATAACATGCCTGTATGAACAATCATCTGTTAGTATTAATTGCATGTTGTCAGTACAGCTAAACTTAAAGCCATTTTATCTGCCGGACATACATCAGTATATTCATGGTGAAAAATTAATACATAAAACATCATTTGATACACAAACCAAATGACACAAAAATAAATACAGCCAAATAAAATCAGGGTTGCCACAAACTCTGGAAATCAGGGAATTTCAAATGTGTGAGGGAAGTATCAGGAAAATTTGGAAAAAACACTGGAAAAAACTCATTGGTCTCATTTCATCAACATGGTGTCTGTGGCACATGAATTGCTGGTCACACAAGTGGACTTCCAAGATGGGCCAAAACCACAGGCCATTTCTGTGGGTATGTAATGGATTGGGCCTGGCGATCTGAAGCCCATCATGACCCACTAATGTGTAAGCCCTGCCCATCAGGTCTAATCTCACCTATCTGCCTGCAGTCTAGGTCTGTTTGTATGTGGCATAATGCAGCAGATTTCCAAGGACCCAGGACTGCGGTGCTCCTCAGCAGGCCAGAGGCCACGAGCAATGGGTTTCAGGAATTGCAACTGTTTCACTGCAATTACAGTGTACAGTGCAGCATTTTATAGACCTTTTATTTATTCTAGTACATTTTGACACTTCGAAAATAATTTATGTATTCGAAAGTACAGACGATGAGTAGAAAACCATGGCAGTTGCTGGCGGTTTGTACGCTATGCACTCATATATTTCTCAAAAGAAAAATCACACAATACTTGTTAAAATAATAGACATAACACAGTGACTAATAACTGACAATAATGAACATAGTAGAACCAACATTTTATTGGCGGTCACCCATAGTGTTGGTTTACACCACTCTTCCCTGCCTTATACACTTATTTCAAGAGACCTACTTTTTCTGAGGTTATTCCTGAAATAAGTGAAGGTATATTAAATGTGTCTTGAACTCCAAGGAGTTGCATGTTTTTGTAACAAATGTGTTTCATTTTATTGAGATAAAATAACAATAGTGGTCTTAATGTAAACATATACCATTTGCCTTGCTTTCTCTATCTTAAAACAGTTCATTACAAAAGATGTTGATGTTAGTACTTAAGATTTTCGCCCACATGGGGGAGGAATCTACTCCAGCCTTTGCAGCATCTTTTCCCTTCCATGCTGCATGTCTTATCTGCTTGCTATTCTTTTTCCCCTCCCTTGAGGAACATGTCTGGGGTGTTTTTGGGAATGTTCTGCACCGTCCATAGCTGATATAAGAACAGTCTCACCACTGTTTTTCATTCCTTTTTCCTTTCTTCATTCACCTTCTCCTGTCCTTCCTCCACTTCAGTATCTGAGGCTCCTCTTTTTCTCTACTTCCTCCCTGTGCATCTGACACATAACAGGTGACTGGATAACATGTAATTCCCAGCTCTGGGTCAACAGGTAGGTTTCACACGTACCCCCTGGTACAGGCTAGACCCAGGGAGGGGTGATTGCCAAGCTGCTATTTTTTTTTTAAGATATGGTAAGATACCTTGATCCTTTACTAGCTGCATAGTTAGCTTCACCATGTATTCACATGCACCAAATTCCTCAATTATTTTTTCTTTGACGATGATCTTGGCAAAAGGCTAATTATCTTAATTTTATCATCTTAACTAGAAACTTTGAATTTTTCTTTTATTTTGGTAAAGTGAGTATATCAATCTCACTTTGTACATTTTCTGTACTATTTTGATGCAGAGCATCTAAATCATTATGGAAAGATTATTGCAATTTCCGCTTGATTGCATTTGTGGTTTTATCAGTTTTTCTTTGTAAAGTTAACAGTCATTTTTCTGTGTTAAGCTTTGTTATTTCAGCACAAAGGAGGTAATTCCAAAGTTTCACAAATGGATTCTACTTGATGCAATGGATTAGCCTCAACTAATTCAGAAGGTCCAGAAAGAAATTCGGGCACATTTTCAGCAACACTATTTGTCATTTCTTCGAGTGGTTGTCCTACAAATATTCTTGATGCACAAGTTGGACACAGAGCTTGTCCAGAAATCAGGTTAATATATATGTTTTTACTCTTGGAAACTAGTATTTTATGCAAACCATTTTTCACTTTTTTTTGTGAGTACCAAATGGGTCACAACATTTTTTCTCCAAAAATGTGGTTGTATTTGCCTAAATATTTATGTTTGTGGTAATTTACTAATTTTAACAGACATTGTTCTTCAGGTGGCAAGTCTTGAGGCATGTCTTTCTTGTAGTGTTGTTTATGGCACTATTCACTTACTAGTTCATCCACAAAGGCACTGATGACCACAGAAGTTAAGTCCCATGGTGCTCAGAGCCATTTTTCACCCACAAAACAGCTCATACTTAATACTTGAACAATCTGTTATTCCTGAAAACAGTTGCAGATGGGAGAGTTAAAGTCTACATTTGCAAAACTCCTGTTGAGTTGTTCACTGGCTTGGGTGCCTGCAAAGGAAATAATACAAAAAGTGACTCCACTGGAACTCACAACAGTGTTTGGTAGAACACACAACAAAACTGATAAACTGTGCAATGACATATCATGTTTGTTTAACTCTCTAATGAAAATTGCACTGGCACATAGTTACAACTAAAATTTAAATCTAAATACTTAGAGAAACATTATTTTGTGTATACTGTGTGCAAGTGTAGTACAACAAATATATTGGTAAGTTAAGTTTAAGAATTAGAACTATTACCTATTGTTATCACTGCCTATTGGTACTTAAAAGTAGAAATATTTGGTCATTTATTGTAAGCAATGATTTAAACATCATTCAACCAATGTCAATTGTAATAATTTCAAGCCTTTGTATGCTAACTTGGCACTGAACGAGCATGTAGAAGGGTTGCGTTTTTACTGATATTCACTGCTCTGTTACTCTCAATACAGTTGAATCTGTCATAATTTTTTTATGAGACATTCCAATGAGTATAAAGAAAATTCTATAATATTTTCACTTGTTTCTATTCAGTCCTTTTTAGATATTGAGCTGTGAAAATTGACATTCAAAGGTTTTTGGCCAGTTTTGAAAAGCCCTAGAAAACACAGGAGTGCATTCTCAGGACTAAAACTTATACTGCAGGTAGTTACGTAAGTACTCAACACAGAAATAATGTAATATTAGTGAGCTCTCTTTCTTCATAAAAATTTATGGTCTGAAAAAGTAACGATTCATAAACTTTTTCAGTCTGTACAGAAAGACTTGACTGACTCTCTTGCATGATAGAAAAATTTAAAAAAACCATATGCCTGAAGTTATTATTCTGATATCTTTTAAAATAACTTGACACTTAAACTTTTCACAAACCACATTGTCCATTAAAATTTGCCCAATTGTCATTAAAAAGTGGTTGCCAGAAAAAACTATGGCCTATAAAACTTTTTCAGACGGTGTTTTGTGACTGTGTACCTACAGATAACTCTTTATAGAGAAAAAAAATCAGTAAAATAAAAAAGTTGAGCAATAAATTTTATTTATATTGGTAATTTGAAATGGATTGACCCTATGGCTTTATAAAAGCTTTTTGCCAAGTTCCTTGCATTGCCTGCTCATCATTTGTCACATAGAAGTGACCCCTGAAACAATTGGAATGAAGTTAATATTAGATCATGTTGCCCTTCCACAGGTGATTAATATGAATGTTCAGGAAACGACTTCTACTTTTATTTTATGGACATTTGTGAAGCCACTAGTTTCATTCTGTATGAATGTCACAAATGTGCCAATATCGTGCTTTAAAATATTTAATTTCCCTATGAAAAGTTGATCAGTACATGTTAGAATACAACATATACAATATTCCACTTCATGGGCCGTGTTTGGTACTTGTTGTATTCCAGCTTGTGTCTTTTAGTATTTTATTGGGCTATTAAGTAGTTTAAATCATAACACAGGCACTTCTCTGACACACTGTCCCCTGAGTACATGTACTAAAAGAATTATATATGCACAAATCTATCTGGTGCACTACTCTCACCAGTGCCTTGCTAATTTTATATCAACAGTTCATCTGTACGTAAGTGAACTACTGTTAATAGGAATGAATGTTTTTTTTTTTTTTTTAAACACACACACACACACACACACACACACACACACACACACACGCACACGCGCGCGCGTGTGTGCGGACACATGCACACACACACTGTTCTATAAATATGAACAAGTACTACTGTAAATTAAAAGTTATGTGAATTGTATTGCTCTTAGATACAATGGAGGTCATCAGAAGATACATGATATTTGCAGTAGGGCAAAACTGATGACACTTCATTGACATACAAAGTAAGGTGTATAGGACCAAATACTGAGCCATGAGAGAGACCTTGATACTACCTGCCTCCATTGGAACTTTATGGTGCTGGACACAATGCATTGCTCGCGAGACCTCAGGTATGAGCGACAGCATTGCACTGAACTTTGAAAATTATAGGCTGTTAAGTTTGGCAAGTAAAATTTCAAAGTTGACAGTATCAAATGCTTTACTGAAATCTAAGAAACACATGATAGTCACCTCTTGCCCACCCATGGGAACGTGAGATCAGCTTCACCTCTATTAAGGCAAATGTTTTGCTGCAATGTATACATAGCTGTGATTTGTATTTGTCTGGTAGGTTGTAGCTAAGTAGTATGTTAGCTGGTCATGGACTGTATATTCTATGGCCTTGGACACTGCAAGAAGAAAGTAAATAGGTCATTAATCAGAGAGTGCTATGGCAATGTCATTTTTAGCTAATGGCTTAATTAGTCCCTGTCTTCTGGTGTCTTGAAACATTACGCAGCTTCAGCTGCTGTGCATACAGTGTAATGTTTATTTGCAGATCCATACATTTTTCTTATTGTTACTTTTTCACATTGAATTTTAGGCCCTACTTGTGCACAATTTCTTTCTAAACATCTAATTATTTCTGTACTTGCTAAAAGTTGTTATCCCCACCATCAAATCATCATCAAGCAACATTACTATCATCCTGTCTCCTATCTCTGTTAGTGCATGTCATCATTACAGTACATAATCCATAATTACGATGAAGAGTAATGGAAATAGTGCACTTTCTTGTTTCGGACTGTTTCTCTGCTTTGGACATCATTTCTCTATCCTCCAACCCACAACAACTTGCACTTTTCTGCTACAATTCTTTTATCCGTATTGGAGCCTAGTTCTCTACCATTTTTCCTTCTTAGTGCCTTCAAAACTTAAGTTTTGGATACAGTGCTGTACGCATTCTCTAAATCCAGGTATACCATCAGCAGGTATCTTCCACACTGAAGCAGTGTTCTTGTAGCTGTCTCATTACAAATGTGAGATCTGCTTTGGTCATTTATTGCCTGAAGCCGTACTCTCACCTGCTTTTCCACTGTTCTTCGGAATAACCTCATTTTTTCACAGTGGCACACATTAGTCACATCTTTAGGTTTAGAAATACTTTATGTTGTAACACTTTAGCACCAAAAATATTTGTCACCCCCAAATAAACTTTTTGTAACAAAACGTTAAAATTATGTATTAGTCCAAAAAACCAACAGAAATAGTTCATGAAGGAAATTGGCTATTGGCAATAATTCCTGATCAGATTTGTTGCAAGCCCACAGACTATTACTTTGTTATGCACAGAAATTATAATAATACTACTACTTTGTTATGCATGGAAATAATAATAAGCTTAGTTCCACATAAAGCTTTTGGTGATTGCGATCACACATTCATCAACCAATGCACTATCCAACACAAGCCCAAATTGGTCCAAACGAAAAGCAGTAGCAGTCATAGTTTTCTCATAGAGGTGAAGCCAGATAATACCAACTGAATGTCCTGATATTGACAGCTGAAGTAGTTCATGTTACTGACAAGTGATTTCGGCCGCTACCCTGCCACAGATATACTCTCTGGATGTGGAAGATATTATGCATATCGATATGTCCATCTCTTCCATTTGCACACTGATCAGAGTTACTAAATCCTTCTTCCCTTGAACTGACATATAGGGCTGGTACCTGCCGAGCTAGCCAATGTCATGATAGAAGGCTCATAAGAGACATCTGGGACTGTTGGTGATGATGGTGCTGGAAACAGAGTATCCTCTGTAGGCCTGGAGACATCTGGGAGCAGAACATCCCTAAAGGATGTGGTGTGTCTGGTAGTTTGTGACAGTTCGCCTACTTTGTTTCTTCGTTGATTGTCCTCGTTGTCGACGTACTGGCTGAAAAATAGGTTGTGGAAGTACATTTACATCTACATGATTACTCTGCAATTCACATTTAAGTGCTTGGCAGAGGGTTCATCGAACCACAATCATACTATCTCTCTACCATTCCACTCCCGAACAGCGCCCGGGAAAAACGAACACCTAAACCTTTCTGTTCGACCTCTGATTTCTCTTATTTTATTTTGATGATCATTCCTACCTATGTAGGTTGGGCTCAACAAAATATTTTCACATTCAGGAGAGAAAGTTGGTGATTGAAATTTCGTAAATAGATCTCGCCGCGACGAAAAACGTCTTTGCTTTAATGACTCGCGTATCATATCTGCCACACTCTCTCCCCTATTACGTGATAATACAAAACGATCTGCCCTTTTTTGCACCCTTTCGATGTCCTCCGTCAATCCCACCTGGTAAGGATCCCACACCGCGCAGCAATATTCTAACAGAGGATGAACGAGTGTAGTGTAAGCTGTCTCTTTAGGGGACTTGTTGCATCTTCTAAGTGTCCTGCCAATGAAATGCAACCTTTGGCTCGCCTTCCCCACAATATTTTCTATGTGGACTTTCCAACTGAAGTTGTTCGTAATTTTAACACCCAGGTACTTAGTTGAATTGACAGCCTTGAGCATTGTACTATTTATCGAGTAATTGAATTCCAATGGATTTCTTTTGGAACTCATGTGGATCACCTCACACTTTTCGTTATTTAGTGTCAACTGCCACCTGCCACACCATACAGCAATCTTTTCTAAATCGCTTTGCAACTGATGCTGATCTTCGGATGACCTTACTAGACAGTAAATTACAGCATCATCTGCAAACAACCTAAGAGAACTGCTCAGATTGTCACCCAGGTCATTTATATAGATCAGGAACAGCAGAGGTCCCAGGACGCTTCCCTGGAGAACACCTGATATCACTTCAGTTTTACTCGATGATTTGCTGTGTATTACTATGAACTGCGACCTTCCTGACAGGAAATCACGAATCCAGTCGTAAAACTGAGACGGTACCCCGTAGGCCCGAAGCTTAATTAGAAGTCGCTTGTGAGGAATGGTGTCAAAAGCTTTCCGGAAATCTAGAAGTACAGAATCAACTTGAGATCTCCTGTCGATAGTGGCCATTACTTCGTGCGAATAAAGAGCTATCTGCGTTGCACAAGACCGATGTTTTCTGAAACCATGCTGATTACGTATCAATAAATCATTCCCTTCGAGGTGATTCATAATGTTTGAATACAGTATATGCTCCAAAACCCTATTGCAAACCAACGTCAATGATATAGGTCTGTAGTTCGATGGATTTCTCCTACTACCCTTCTTAAACACTGGTGCGACCTGCGCAATTTTCCAATCTGTAGGTACAGATCTATCGGTGAGCGAGCAGTTGTGTATGATTGCTAAGTAGGAAGCTATTGTATCAGTGTAATCTGAAAGGAACCTAATCAGTATACAATCTGGACCTGGAGACTTGCCCGTATCAAGCGATTTGAGTTGCTTCGCAACCCCGAAGGTCTGTCTACTGTAAATGATGTAGCCGACAGATGCACAGTTACATTTCACAGTCTTTTACTGTTCACAACCCCTATATACACATTTAATATGGCCAGTGCACTGTTGTTTAACTTTCAATAAGCCTCATTAATAGGTTGCAGGTGAACATCCACATAATGCTACAATAGTTTCCTGTTGAACATCTACAAGCAGTAAAAGTCTAACCACATAGTTCACATTTCTTGAAGAATAAAAAGGTATGTATGGAACAGACACTGTCATTGTCTTAACACACGGCCTAATTGTGTAACGCATATTACACTGTTAAGTTGATGCATTGTTGTCATTCTAACCAACACAGGCTCCTTGTGTGAAACTCGGCCGTGGACTGACTGTCCTGGGACCAAAAATTGGGCCCTTATACATCCTCACAATAATAGGTGCTGAAACTACACAGTATTTGATGTTTAATTTACAAATATTACAATTAAAACTTAACTCGTTAAATGAACTGAATACATTGAAAAATTGGTTCTTTTTAACAGTTTCTTCTACTACAAGGGTTAGGCTGAATTATTTGTTTAAATGATGAAATTAACATATATCATTTCGCAAACAGTACTTTTGACAAAACTGGAAATTACTTCAGAATTAATTAAGGGCTGGTTTTGCTAACATGTTTTCGAATAGAGCCAAATAGATAGTTGAAGATTACTAGTATTTCGCCTTCCAAATGTTTGCAATTATTGCAGAATTTATATTTGTTTACAAGGCAACATAGAATGTAAGTTACAAAACAATTACTGATTTCACCCTGTAACAAAAGGTACTAACTAGGAATAGTCAAAATAAATTAGAAAATCAATTACATACATAAAACTAAGTGTAAAATTAGATCTGGTGTTATATTCTTTACAACAGAGGGGCAACCTTTCTCTTTTATGGAAATGCAGATTATATTCACGTATGTAAACAGTAATTAGTTAAAATTGAAAAACTAATTTTAGGAGGCAGATGGCAAAACAAGAGGGGAAGTAAAAATATCCCTACTTGCTTCGTCACAAGTTCTGTTGTGTTTCATAGCAAACCTAGGTTTACCAAAGGAATTTGATAATATTAGGTTCATTTACTAAAACTCTTCAATATTGAATACTTAACTTGGATCCATTATATGTTAACTTATCTGACAATAAATACTTATTACTCTCAGAATCCTGGAATAACTGTGCATATCTTGAACAGCACTGAGTGGTAGTCACATATCAGTTTAAATTTAATTATAAACTTTGGTACAAAGTTGTGACTAATATTACTAGCACTGCCGGGTCAAATCAGATCAAAATTTTATTCCAGAATGAAATTTTACAGCCAGCTGCGGTGACCAAGCGGTTCTAGGCGCTCAGTCTGAAACTGCACGACTGCTATGGTCGCAGGTTTGAATCCTGCCTCGGGCATAGATGTGTGTCATGTCCTTAGGTTAGTTAGGTTTAAGTAGTTCTGAGTTCTAGGGGACTGATGACCACAGACGTTAAGTCCCATAGTGCTCAGAGCCATTTGAACCATTTGAAATTTTCCACTCTGCAGTGGAGTGTGCGCCAATATGAAACTTCCTGGCTGATTAAAACTGAGCGCCAGACCGAGACTCGAACTTGGGACCTTTGCCTTTCGTGGGCAAGTGTTCTACTATCTGAGCTACCCAAGCATGACTCACGCCCCATCCTCACAACTTTACTTCCGTCAGTACTTCGTCTCCTACCATCCAAACTTCAGAGGAGTTCTCCCGCAAAAATTCCAGAACTAGTACTCCTGGAAGAAAGGACATTGTGGAGACATGCCTTTGCCAAAGCTGGGTGATGTTTCCAGAATGAAATTTTCCCCTCTGCAGCAGAGTGTGCGCTGATGTGAATATTACTAGCACTGCCGGGTCAAATCAGATCAAAATTTTATTCCTGGCAAGTTTTGCAGGAGAGCTTCTGTGAAGTTTGGAAGGTAGGAGACGAGGTACTGGTGGAAGTAAAGCTGTGAGGATGGGATGTGAATCATGCTTGGGTAGCTCAGATGGTAGAGCACTTGCCCGCAAAAGGCAAATGTCCTGAGTTCGAGTCTCAGTCCTGCACATAGTTTTAATCTGCCAGGAAATTTCAAAATTTTATTATTACTTATCATGTCTCATACTAACAAAGATTGTAACTTAGGTGACTTGTCAGTTCTAAAACTTCTTACAGAGTAATAAATGTAATCTAAGGTTATAATACATAAGTTGTTGCTTCTTCAGATGGGTGTTACTTTACATGGTTATCATTAAATAATAATAACAATAATAATAATCTGTTTATAATACATATTGTGTTGCTTTTTTTTTAGATAGTTACTGTATTACATGGTGGTCATTCAAGAAATCTTCTACACTATAATAGCATTTACTTTTCAAATATTCTTCCAGATCTCCTTCAGAATCTTTTAGATTTGTCTCACTTCCTCTCCTCGATTTTATTTACAAATTTCATGCCCATATGGTGTAGAGCTTTTTCATTCGGTTTTAGTCTGCGAGAAGGTAACATGTAATTTGCCCTACATCTAGTCTCATACTGATGTAAGAAAAAGTTCCCTCAAAAAGTTGTGAGTTTCTCTGTGTGAAAAGCCCCCAGGGGCTCGGCATTCAGGTGCCGGGTACAGGGTTCCTGGGCTGGGGACTGGTAAGTGCTACCAGTCCCCATTCACTCTAAGCTCTGGGCATACTTCAGCAACCACCATGCGGCACAGCGGTGGGACGTTGTGTGTCTCAGGGAATGGGGATCTTGGCTTGACCGTGCGGATCGCAAGGATGGAATAAACTTCTATAAACAACCCTTCAATCCCAAGGTGTGCTGCGCGCTGATGAGGTGCATGGCTGTTGAGGTGGAACAGTCGTTAGCGGGCAACCTCTGGGGAACCTGCCGCACCTCACTTGTATAAGGCTTACCTAGGCACGCGGGGTTCTGTCTAGGTGGACTTCTAGTTCCCTAGCTGCTCGTGGGACCAAGATGGATCCTTCGAAATCCTCTTTTCTTCCTCCCAGTGGAAAGGATGGGCTGCTGGAAGGTTATAACACCCAGTCTCTTAAGAGGGCTCGTGCAGTCAGTCCCACTGACTCTAGCACTTCTTTGACAAATCCAGTCTTTGGTAATAGAATGCATTCTGGTAATCAGAACGTGTTTCTCATTGTGAAACGGAAGAAGGGTAGTTTTGAGAAGGTTGAACCCTTCTATATACAAAAGGGTTTGGAGGGAATCCGTGGCTCCATAAAATCGGTGAAGCGCTTACATAATGGGATCTTGCTAGTGGAAACTTCCACTTCCCTGCAAGCAACTAACCTCCAGTCTGCTAAATGCCTTGGGGAGTATGCCATAGACACTGAACTGCACAGTACCTTGAATTGTAGCAAAGGTGTTGTGACATGCCGGGATCTAGTTGACATTCCCAAGAAAGAACTGCAACATGAGTGGGCTCCGGAAGGTATCGTTGATGTCCAACATATCCTGAAGAGGGCTGATGGCAATCTTGTGAAATCCGACTCCTTTATTCTGACCTTCAGTAGCATAAAACTTCCTGAACATGTTAAAGCTGGCTTCCTTCGCCTTAGTGTGAGGCCTTATTTCCCGACCCCAATGCGCTGTTTTAAATGCCACCTTAGGGTGTAAATGCGAAACGACTTGGGGGAGCTGTGGTAATGCTGCTCATGAAGGAGTTAGTTGCTCGTCTCCAGCCAACTGGTATCAGTTGCTCTGGAAACCACCCTGTATGGAGTAGGGACTGCCAAATATTTTTAGAGGAACGCAAAGTCCAGGAAATAAAAACAACCAAGTGTATCCCCTATGGTGAGGCCAAAAAGATCTACAAGTCGATGCAACCTCCCACATTTGCTACATCTTTTGCATCTGTGGTTCAGAAGCCTACTCCAAAAGCTGATGCCTCTACGCAGAGGTGGTGAGTGTTGGAACTAACACCTGCAGATGTCAGTGCACTTGCAATGCAGCCAGTGTTTCAGAGCCTGTAGCCCCTACTCGAATGGCAGACAAAGCTACAGTGGCGAACTTGGGCCAACCCCTGGTGCCTCCAACAGCTGGGGCTGTTCTGAAGCCCAATACGGCCATTACCACTCCCGTGTCGGCTCCCCCAAAGCCCACCAAACCGCAGAAAGCTCCTATACAGCAGCAACAGCGGGTCACATCACGTGGTAAACCATCTGACCATGTAGATGTTTTACGTGAGGCTTCATCTGGCTCTTCCCCAGAACTGATGGAGTATGACATATGTGTGAGGCAATCATCTCACCCCACGACTGCCCCTCCACCTGCTGCAGTCTCCCCACCCCATCGGAGAGATAGAATGAAGGTATTACCCCCATCATAGTTGGCTCCCATACTTCAGTGGAACTTGTAGGGGTTCAGGACGCATGTGGAGTAACTTCATCTACTCTCTCAGGGTAGACCTCTGTGTCTGTGTCTCCAGGAGACTTATTTCCATCCGTCTTACTCCCCTGAGCTATGAGGCTATACACTCCACAAAAAGGATGACCTGCGTGGAGAGAGAGCTAGAGGAGGTGTAGGTATTTTTGACAGGACGGACTACCACTCCTCGCCTGTCTCGCTTACGACGAGTTTACAAGCCGTCACTTTGTCCGTGTACGTACGTCATCCATTGACTGTGTGTTCTCTTTACTTGCCCCCACATGATGCACTTGATGAAGCGGCCCTCACCGACCTTCTTACACAACTCCCCCAGTCATTTATTATTTATGGTGATTTTAATGCCCACAATATGGTTTGGGGCTCTTCAATTACCTGTCCCAGGGGTAGAGCAATTGAGAGGCTTCTCCTGTCACCCTATGACTACTTGCTCAATGCAGGACAGAGCACTCACTTCTGCACAGCGACTGGGCCATTGATCTCTTGCTTTGCTCTCCAGCTCTTGCCGCCAGTGCTCAATGGGAAGTGGTCGCTGACTTGCACGGCAGTGATCACTTCTCAATCTGGATTCACCTGCCAGATGGTGTGGGCCCCGAAAGGAGACTACCATGATGGGTGCTCAGTGGGGCCAACTGGGCACTTTATAGCCAGTTGGCCCAGTTCGAACGTTGAGGCGTGAGTGGATCATATTACCAAAGCGGTCCACCACGCTGTTGCAGCACCCATTCCACAGTCCACAGGCCACCGAAAGAGACAACCTGTCCCTTGGTGGAGTGCCGAATGCCGCTCTACAATCAGGACCAGGCGTGCAGCTCTGTGTTGGTTCCGGGGTCGGCCAACTGCTGAGAATCTTGCAGCCTTTCGGGTGCCGAGGACAAAATGTCGCCGCATTATTCGAGAGAGCAAGAAGAGGTCGTGGCAATAGTTCATGAACACCATTAATCATGCCACCAAAAGTTCCATTGTGTGGGAGACCATCAGGAGAATTTCTGGGAGAGGAAGGAGGTGCCCCATGGCTTCTGTAATGAATAACGGCACTCTCCATACGGATCCGCGAGACATTGCCCAGACTATGGCAGAGTATTTTGCCATGGTTACTGCAACAACCAGTCAGGATCCAGGTTTCCAGTGCCATAAAATGGTTGCTGAGAGGTGTAGTCTGGAGTTCCAGTCCACCTCTAATGAAGTTTATAACTGCCCATTTTCTGTGTCGGAGCTGGATTCTGCATTGTCTGCAGCTCGTGAGACATCCCCTGGTCACGACAGGATCCATTACAGTATACTATGGCACCTCACAAGGCGCAACAAAGAAAGCCTCCTCACGCTTTTTAATGCCATTTGGGCGTCAGGTTACTTTCCTGACTTGTGGCGTGAGGCAGTTTTAATTCCTTTTTTAAAACCTGGGAAAGACCGCACGAGCCCGAGTAGCTACCGTAGTGTTGCCCTCACAAGTTGCATGGGAAAGACCTTGAAGCGGATGGTCAACCGCCACCTTGTCTGGATGTTAGAATCCCGGCAACTCCTTAGTCGCTTTCAGTGTGGGTTCAGGAGGTTTCGTTTCACCTTCGATAACCTTGCCCTCCTGGAGGCAGCTATACAACAAGCTTTCCTATGCCATCATCCGCTTCTAGGTGTATTTTTTGACATCGAGAAGGCCTGTGATACCACTTGGAGGTGTCTCATCCTGGAGCAGCTTCGCGAATGGGGTTTTAGTGGTTGTCTTTCTCTTTTTATTCAGTCTTTCCTCTCGCCACAATATTTTAGATACCTAATTGGTGACGTCCTGTCTGACCGCTTTGAGCAGGAGAACGGTTTCCCTCAGGGTAGCATTTTAAGTGTGACTGTCTTTGCCATAGCTATTAATAACATTACCTCTATAGTGAAAAGTCCTGTCCAGTGTTCCTCGTTTGTGGATGATTTCTCTTTGTTTTGCTCGTCATCAAGCTTTGCAGCGACAATGCGTCAGTTGCAACTTACTCTTAGATGTTTGGATGACTGGGCGCAGAAGAGTGGTTTTAAGTTTTCCACCGAGAAGTTCGTATGTGTTCTTTTTCACCGTTCTCGTTCGATTTTAACCTTTCCTGAGTTGAGGATGAGGGACACTGTCCTTACTTTTAAAGACACGGTGAGATTTCTGGGGCTCTTTTTTACTTGAAGCTTACGTGGTTACCTCAGCTTAAAGACCTGAAATGACAGTCACTTAAGGCTTTAAGTATTTTAAAATGTCTTAGCCACAGTACATGGGGGGATGACAGGACTTGTCTGCTCCAGTTTTACAGGGAGTTTCTGCGATCTCGGCTCGATTATGGGTGCACGGTGTATGGGTCTGCGAGGCCTTCTTACTTAAAGATGTTGGACGTTGTGCACCATGAAGGCCTTCGGTTGGCTACTGGGGCATTCAGAACTAGCCCCATACCACGCCTCTGTGCAGAGGCTGGTGAACCGCCACTTCATATGTGGCAGCGGCTAATTACAGTGCGCCAGGCGTATAAAACTTAATCCGCATCATACACACCTGCATACCATACCATTGCTCAGCTTCCTCTGGCACGGCTATTTCATAACCGGCAACGAGCAACACAGCCCTATGGGATTCGCGCACAGGATAGCCTCTCTGCAATGGATATAGCTGGTCTTCATGCTTTCCGTCACGGTTGGAGCAGATTTCCACCTTGGCTCCTCCAGAGACCCCGACTTATTTTAGATTTGACTAATTTTAAAGAAGATAGTACACCAGATTTTACATTCCAATCTATGTTTTTTAACATTTTAGATGCGCATCACAGTTTTACCATCGTTTTCACTGATGGCTCCAAACAAGAGAATTTCCTTGGCTATTCTGTAGTGTTCCCTGATCTTGTTACCCGAATTCACCTCCCTGATGAATATACTGTTTTCGCAGCAGAGCTCCATGCGATCCTGAAGGCACTGGAGCATATGAATCGTGTTTGGGGCAGTTGATTTCTCCTCTGCTCCGATTCTCGTAGTGCCTTACAATCATTGCAGAATCTGTACCCAATTGAGGAGATGGTCCAGCTGATATACGACCAACTGTACTTGCTCCAACAGCTGGTTAAGGAGGTGTCCTTCTGCTGGGTACCTGGTCATGTAGGAATATGGGGCAATGAACAGGCCAATCGGGCTGCCAAGGAGGCCTGCAGAGAGCAGGATGTCCTATTCCCTTGCAGTGTGTCATTTCTGCACTCCACAAGAAGTGCATGGAGTTGTGGGAGGAAGAATGGCTGGCGTTGACGGCCAAAAAATTGCGGTTGGTGAAGTGAACAACTTGGCCATGGCGTTCCTCCTGCCGGTTGCTCAGGCGGGAGGAAGTGATCCTCACGCGTCTTTGAATTGGGCACTGTCCTCTCACACATAGCTTTCTATTACGGCAGGAGGATCCCCCGTTTTGTGATGCTTGTGGTGTGCACATCCCTGTCCGGCACATTTTAACAGACTGAATTTTATACTGTGATGCAAGGACAGAAGCACAAGTTGATGGGGATCTGCCATGTGTTGTAGCTAATGATGAGACGTTTGTGTGTAGGGTTTCAAAGTTTTGTGATGTGCCTGGACTCTGGCCTAAACTTTTAGGCTGGAAGTTTTAGTGTATTGCAAAGTGGCTGGCTCCTCCCTTTGTTCCTTGCAGTCAGCCTGTCACTTCCATCTGCTACATTGTTTTAGCTCCCTCTACCACTTTCTTCTTGTGTTGCCCATATTTACTGCTGACGGCATGCTTCGTCCCATGTTTCGGTGTGAGTAGGCACATATTTTTCCAACCTTGTTACCTGTGTTTTACGTTCTGTTTTAAATTACTGTTCTGAGTATTTTCTTGACACCCATCTCAATCTGTTACTGAATGGGCTCTGAAGACCTTGCTGTCATGCGCCCATACAACCCTCCCCATCATCATCATCATCTGTGTGAAAATGAGAATCTCATACATATACATGCTTTGGATGAACATTTGGTCTAGCTTTTCAAATAAAGATTTGCAGTGTTGTTTCTTGTTAGCTCCCACCATGGCTTGGATGATCTTTTTTTGTAGTCTAAAGGCTTTGAGTAGATTAGTTTTCTCGGACTTAATTACTGTAACAATATATGCATAATATACAGCTGTTTTTGCAGCTAATTCAGTGATACTGCTTGAGACATTTGTGACATACACAGAATACTGCTGAGAAACTGCCTGTTGGCTTCTGTCTCGGGTTCTTCGGCCAATGTTTGTTCGATGATTTTTCTGACGTTTTGCTAGCACTAGTGGCTGGCATTGTCAAAGGTTCACTCTCCATTGCTGGCCATGGACTGGAGTCGAGCTTGCAGCTTTATGTTACATGTACCTTTTACACCAGTATCCAAGGGCTTTCTGTGGTCATTTACAGTACAGTTCTCCTCTTGCTATCTGCATCGGTCATTTGCTGCACCATGGAAATCCAAGATCTGTTGACCTTGAGGCTCTCTTCTTTTTTGTCGAAACTATTCTTGCGTATTTCTTCTCATGTATTTCTATAGCTTCTTTGAACAAGTGGGTGTAATAGCTCTTCTCTACAGCCAGAACTTCCATGTCGACAAATTTCACTATTTTGTCAGCCTCACACAGCACATACTGTGCCACGGCTGATTTCTCCACTTGCTCCAACCTGTAATGCCACTTATGTTGTGTGATCCTGGTGTTGATTGATCGTGCAATCATTCCGCCTGCGTATGGTATGCGGTATATTCCCGACATTGCAAGTGGGGTCCCTTTTTTCCTTTGCTGATCTGAGACACTCGTTTATCATCTTTGTCAGTTTATAAATAGTTTTTACACCGTGTTTGTGCAATATATGGCCAATTCTGCCCATCACTTTGGAAATGTATGGCAGAAATGCCATACTTGACATTTCTTTTTCCGATGTGTCACTTTACCAAGTGTTTGACTCTGTTACACCTCTTATATGTATGGTTGAGTACCCATTGTTCCTCAGAACACTTTCCAGGTGTTGCATCTCATGTCTGAGGTGGTGCGGCTCACATATTCATCCTGCTTGCATTACAAGCATATTAATTATTCCTCGTTTTTGGCTTGGGCGGTGATTTACAAGGTGCCAAGTCCAGTGCCTGAGCCTCAAGATGTTCCATGAAGAAGTTGGCCACCACTAGACTAAGAGAACTACCCATGGCAACGTCTTCCAGCTGTTGGTAGAAGTAGCCATTCCAGCAAAGCCCTGGAGATCTATCATCTATTCAATGACTCCAGCCTGTAACTCTGGCTGCATCTGTCCGTGGCTATTTCTCACAGCCAACTTCTCACTGCCTACTGCCTTGAGGTGCTTGGGCCTAGAATTTCTTCCTTGCCTTCCCCTTCAATTATATCTATCCATGATGCGACTTAATCTCAAAGCGCTTCTCATTGCCTTGTTGGCTGCCTTGACACGTTTTTCAGATATCTTTCAGAGGCTGATTGGAAGGTATAGGAAGACTTGTTCTCATACTACACTCCTGGAAATGGAAAAAAGAACACATTGACACCGGTGTGTCAGACCCACCATACTTGCTCCGGACACTGCGAGAGGGCTGTACAAGCAATGATCACACGCACGGCACAGCGGACACACCAGGAACCGCGGTGCTGGCCGTCGAATGGCGCTAGCTGCGCAGCATTTGTGCACCGCCGCCGTCAGTGTCAGCCAGTTTGCCGTGGCATACAGAGCTCCATCGCAGTCTTTAACACTGGTAGCATGCCACGACAGCGTGGACGTGAACCGTATGTGCAGTTGACGGACTTTGAGCGAGGGCGTATAGTGGGCATGCGGGAGGCCGGGTGGACGTACCGCCGAATTGCTCAACACGTGGGGCGTGAGGTCTCCACAGTACATCGATGTTGTCGCCAGTGGTCGGCGGAAGGTGCACGTGCCCGTCGACCTGGGACCGGACCGCAGCGACGCACGGATGCACGCCAAGACCGTAGGATCCTACGCAGTGCCGTAGGGGACCGCACCGCCACTTCCCAGCAAATTAGGGACACTGTTGCTCCTGGGGTATCGGCGAGGACCATTCGCAACCGTCTCCATGAAGCTAGGCTACGGTCCCACACACCGTTAGGCCGTCTTCCGCTCACGCCCCAACATCGTGCAGCCCGCCTCCAGTGGTGTCGCAACAGGTGTGAATGGAGGGACGAATGGAGACGTGTCGTCTTCAGCGATGAGAGTCGCTTCTGCCTTGGTGCCAATGATGGTCGTATGTGTGTTTGGCGCCGTGCAGGTGAGTGCCACAATCAGGACTGCATACGACCGAGGCACACAGGGCCAACACCCGGCATCATGGTGTGGGGAGCGATCTCCTACACTGGCCGTACACCACTGGTGATCGTTGAGGGGACACTGAATAGTGCACGGTACATCCAAACCGTCATCGAACCCATCGTTCTACCATTCCTAGACCGGCAAGGGAACTTGCTGTTCCAACAGGACAATGCACGTCCGCATGTATCCCGTGCCACCCAACGTGCTCTAGAAAGTGTAAGTCAACTACCCTGGCCAGCAAGATCTCCGGATCTGTCCCCCATTGAGCATGTTTGGGACTGGATGAAGCGTCGTCTCACGCGGTCTGCACGTCCAGCACGAACGCTGGTCCAACTGAGGCGCCAGGTGGAAATGGCATGGCAAGCCGTTCCACAGGACTACATCCAGCATCTCTACGATCGTCTCCATGGGAGAATAGCAGCCTGCATTGCTGCGAAAGGTGGATATACACTGTACTAGTGCCGACATTGTGCATGCTCTGTTGCCTGTGTCTATGTGCCTGTGGTTCTGTCAGTGTGATTATGTGATGTATCTGACCCCAGGAATGTGTCAATAAAGTTTCCCCTTCCTGGGACAATGAATTCACGGTGTTCTTATTTCAATTTCCAGGAGTGTATGTCCAAAGCCCATCGTTGACTCTCTGTTATGTAGTGTATTCAGCACCACGAGCCCTCAGTTTTTCTCTCACACAGCTGCTGTACCCTGTCTCAGTTCTTACTCCATTATATTACAAGGCCCTTGCTCCATTAATTCTGCCACTTCACTTATGTCGTCCCTTCCTAATGACATTGCCTCATTGAAACAGTCACCTTATTCATCCTATCTTATCTAATGACCTTCCCTCATTAAATCTGTCATATAATTGATTTCGTAAGCCCTCTTCTCACATCTTCTGACCCAACAGTATGGCCGTCTGTGGCTTTACTTTAGTTAATTTCAGTATTGTTTTCAGGACTTTGCTTGTTGTTGTGAACATGACACACTTCAAGCGAATTTGACTTTTATTGCGTGCTTCTTTCATAGTGGTGAAACTTTAATGTCTAGCAGTGCTTAACACAGCTGCAGTGCTCATGCAAAACTGTATTGAGACATATGTTCCAGAGTACTTTTCTTTGTGTAGACCAGTTTAATAAAACTATGTAAGCACATGAAAAAATATTCTGAATTCTACTTTTGCTTAATCTTTGAATATACCATCGCTATAGCATCTAAACCAGATGTAACATCCTGAGAAATGAAATCTAAAAGATAGAAAAATTATTTCTCAAACAATGAAAACTCCAGTTGGGAATACCTACAATGTAGGAAAAGATAGATTGCTACTTACCATGAAAAAGATACATTAAGTTGCAGACAGGCACAATTAAGACACTTACATAAAGTTTTTGGCCAGAGCCTTCATCACCAAAAGAGAAACGCAAACCATTCATACACATAAGCAAGCACACATGACTCAGTCTGGAATGCAACTGTCACATGGGATGCAAGCAGCAATCTGAAGAAGGCTAGGAAGGGGAAGGGATAGTAGTGTATGGGTGGAAGAAGAGGCGAACACTGTTTGGAGGAGTGCGCTGGGACTAGAATGCCAACAACGCTGTGTCAGGAGATTGTGGGGTGGGAAAAAAAGGATCAAAGAGGGGAGAAGCAGGGAAAAATGGGCGAGTGCATTGGCAGAGGGCAGCAAACAAAGATGGTGGGAGACGAGAATGGAGAGATGTAAGTGTCTTTTAATTATGCCTGTCTGCAACTTACCGTTTCTTCTTTACAGTAAGTACAATCTGTCTTTTCCTGCACTGTTGAAAATTTATGTCTGTTAATGAATGTCATCTTTGCTGCATCCAATGTTTTATTTAACTTGATTATGCTTTCATGATTTCAGGATAACTGTATTAGAAGCCACATGACTCACAAAAATAGAGTTCCATATGCCTGAGATGGAACTGTATCCTTAGTTCCATATTGAATCATTCAAAATCAGTTGTCTGTCAGTCATGATGGCTTTTAAGAGGAAATTTGACTCTGACATCCCAGATGGTATGCTGACAGTTCTGAGGTTACTGCATAATCCACCTTTAGAAGAAGAAATCCTTAACAAGGTTGGTGATGGAATTATTTTTATTGATATTAATATCCACACACACACACACACACACACACACACACACACACACAACACCACAACACCCCACCCCACCCCACCGCACTCCACCCCACCCCACCCCACCCCACCCCACCCCACACCACACCACACCACACCACACCCCACCCCACCCCACCCCACCCCACCCCACCCCACACCACCCCACACCACACCACCCCCCCCCCCTGCCACCACAAAAAAATAATAATACCTATCATGTTTCTTTAACAGTTTAGCATATAGTGATTTATTTTTCCCTGTGGGCTGACTATCTGATAATGACATAAATGTTAAAACCAGTCACACCTATAACTGTGACTGAATAAAATTTTGTTATACCTGTAGTAGTATTCATACACTGTGTGTGTGTGTGTGTGTGTGTGTGTGTGTGTGTGTCTGGGCACAAATGGTAATCTTTCTGAAACTTTTTATTTTTTTTTAAATTCAGATAACGTGACTGTTGTGTCTGTACAACACAATGTTGTTGCTATCTTCAGTTAATGTTTATTTATATGCAGGTCGCCAAAGGGTTACTGCATGAACTGACTCCATCAGAGTCAAGTAACCTGTGGGTTACTTTGAGTGAAAACTTGAAAGCTTACTTCAGGAACATGTTTTGGCTGAGAGATACTGACAATCATGATGACAAGGAATATATATTAAAGAAAGTAAGTACTGAACAGCTTTCTAGAACTGTGACATAGTTCTTAGGCCATGTAAATACACAAACAGATCTTACAAAGGTGTTAATTTCCAGCATGTATCATCTAGAACATTATGTGCTGTAGTAGTATTTGTACGAGTAAGAAATGAATGTTTACAGCATTTGCTGCATGTATAATGTGTATTGAAGAAATCTTCTCGCATTGTCAGCTCACTTGTGCTGTTGCAGCATTTCAGTGAATTTGTACTCATCGTCTTCAGTGAGCTGTCAAATTCAAGATCAGTTTACTCCTTTATAGCTGCCAGGTGGCAGACTCCTCTGCAAGGACCCAACTAATGGGCCAATGGCATATCTCTGGAAGAGTTGTCATGGTGTGTGGTTCACAGGGGAGGTTGGAGAGTACAACACAGAAGAAGAAACCATGTCTCGCATTCCTTCTGTGCGCAAGGCTGCCAGCCACCAAGAGTGCCAGGATAACGGAGAAACACAACATAAAAACCACTTTCCACTCGGTGGTTAAAATCAGTAACATGCTTGTATCAGTCAAAGAGCTTGTGCCTTGCAAAACTGACAAGTCCGCAGTGGCATAGTACTGCGTAGTGAAGGACACATTCTTTTCTGAACAGATAAAAGTAGTGTGCTGTCCCAAAGGGTTCTGGAATTTGTTTATGAAAGAGGCAGTGAAGATATGAGTACATGATGATCTTGTCAACAGAAACAGTTGTTTCAAAGTGAACTCAGTAAGAGATGTGGCATTAGCAAAAATATGTCAAGAATGCTCTGATGTGAAAGTGGCAGAGGCAACTGATTAATAGGTATACAGCACCAGGACTCAACATCCAGACCACGCCCCCTCGCAGAGCTGGGCTTCACCCTACCACCAGCCACGACATTTCTGCCAGATGCATCCAATTGGCCCATCTGTTGGGGTCTCAGCAGAGGAGTCCATGGTACAGCAGCTGTAAAGGAACAAGCTGAACGTGAACTAATCACTTCACCTGGAGATGGTGAATAGGGCACTTGTCAAAACATTCAACAAAATGACACCACAACTCAGCTGATAACCTGAGAAGAGTTCAACAGTGAAATTCACCAAGGAAGCTATGTAATGTCTGTTCATTCTTCTTGTTTGGTTCTTTTTAAGATTGGTGCCTATCCTTTTATGACAACTCTATTTTTCCTGCTGAAAATGACAATTCAGGGGAAAACTGAGAACAGCATTCCTTTGGCTGCAGCACATACAATGCTAGTTTTGAGTTCGATGTTGAAGAAGTTGAAGACAGATGGGCAGGTATGTCAGAAAGAATTCTTATGCTGTTTGCATTTATGTTTTCTAGTTCGTTTAAGTTATCTCAGAGTAGTCTTTTCTGTGTCAGAATACATGGCATTACCTTCACAATTTACATGTTTCAGTGATAATGAAATGCAGCAGTGGAGAGTGTAGAGAGTGTAGTTAATTAAAATAAGTGTAAGAATTTGTGCTGTGGTTCACTAAATGTATCAGAACTGTACCAGGTAAAATTGTAGGTTCATAACCAAAATCATTTTTCTACTTCAGACACATTTTAATAGAAGTACTTAGTTTGGCCCAAGCAGTATTCTATGTGTTTATCACTCTTTGCATGTATGTGTGTGTATCAGTCTGTAGTGTATGTTATGTCACATAATTTGCCGTATACAAAATAGTTGTCATATATATGTGAAGCTCTACATACAGGCCAAACAGGCAGAGAATTTCATAAACAGCACATTGATGCACATCACAATATAATTACCGCAAATGCATTGTCCATCCATATTAATATTATTAGTATTAATAATCCTTTTAACATATTAACATTGAGCATCCGTTCCAAGGTGTTAAAAATAATTTTCACCTATTACGTGAAATGAACAAAGCGGATCCAATGAATTTAAATGAAGAGCTTGACATCGTAAATGGCACAAAGGTACTCTCTGAAATGCTAAAGAACTACTCAGTCAGATCTTGGTAAGATTTCAAATTGGTACAAAGATTGGCATCTCATTTTAAATGTTCAGAAATGTGAAATTGTGTACATCACAGAACACAGCAGAATAGTGTTGTAGAATTTCATCACCAATGATTCGCAGTTGGAATCAGTCAACTCGTACAAACAGCTGGACGACATAACAATTCGTAGGGTTATGAGTTAATGGAACGATCACATAGGCACATCTTAGGGAAGGCAGGTGGCAGCATATTGGGAACATGCAGTCAGTCTACAAATGAAACTACTTACTAATCATTTGTACATCTTATCTTAGAATACTGCGCAACTGTGTGAGACCCATACCAGATAAGACTTGACTTAAATCCTTCTGTTTCTATGGTTAGAACATATGGGGCTTTATACGTGTTTTGCAGCAGTCTCTGTTTTCTGCTGTTGCCTTCACCTATCCCTAAGTTCTGCCTGCTTTTGTTGCATCTCTCTCCACTGTCTTCCTCCATGTTGTCCTCAGTCCTCTCTTCTGCAATGGCTCTGGGGATTCCAATTGAGGACTTGTCTCTATTGCCATGTAATTTTTGCGCAGTGTGTTTGTACAACACACTTCTGTTTCCTTGCCTTTATCTGTATTTCCTCATGCTTCTCATTATACGGTTCCATAGTGTTTCATTGTGTACGGAAACAAGCGCTTTATCATGGAGAGAGATACAGTGGCAAGTGAGTGTATTGGGACTTACCCCATTTCACTACGACCAGCGCCACATCATCATAATGCACCTGTGCGTAGCATGCAAAGGAGTGCACCATAATCCAAGAGTGAAACTAAAAATTAAATTAACTTCTTCGAATCTTGTCAGTGTATGCTTCAGGATATTAACGTTAACATTGTGAAGTCAGAGAATGATCTAATGAATATGTTTTGCTAATTATATTATTTTAAGAAAAGAATAAGTGGCACTAAATAATGAAGGTAGAAAGCTAAAAAAAAAAATTAGAATGTGCAGATGTATGTCACAATCAAAAGGTTAATCTCAAATTGACCAGGGCAATATTTTGGTCAAAACTGGCATTTTTATGAAAAATTTGAAGGTGCTAAGTATTAGACTTAGAAAGATGAAAATTTGTATGTAGCCTCAGTTTGATATAAAACCACGAAATATGTAACACCTGTAAGCTACATCTGTTACCTTTTCAAGTCCTTTACTAACAACCAAATATGGAATGAAAGCATCCTTATGCATAATAGATGAAGTGTCATTTGCAGTAGCACTTGATTGCATTCAGGAAATAATACATCTGTACCAAGTTTCAAGACTTTACTGTAAATAACAATGATTTCAAGGAATCTCTAAAAATTCTAGCTGGGCAAAGTTTAAATGTAGCCGAGCTAAAAGTTTTTCAGTAAATAAAGTAAACTTGACTTTAACTATAAAAAATTAAGAAGATGGCAAATTATTAAATGACAGAGTTATTAATTAATATGTGTCTGAGAAAGGGGCCGTTTAGGTGTTGCTACCTGTGCCTAGAGCAGTTGATAGCAGATGATCCATTTGGAGATCCATTGCACCCATATATAAATACAGCCAGCGAGGCAGATAGAAGAGACACTTCATATCAAGATATTAATCTGTCCACTTGAGTCAAACGCCTATGTGCACTGTGCCTTGCAGCCAAGCAGCTATCAAACATATTTTCGGTAAAAGTAGGAAGTGAACTTGCGAGGAATGTACACTGTCCTGGATCGCTTAGATCTCATTGAAGTAACAGTTTGTTTGCTGCGCATAATGCTGATGAAACTGTGTTTCTGCCTGACCACAAAAATGGTTTCTAGGCTCTTTTAAGTGGCTAAATTAATATACTAATTTACCTGCTACCCCATAATTGGAGATTAAATTCAGCCAAAATGCTGTCAGGATCGTTTGTAAGCTCTGGTTTGTGGTAGTCTGCATGTTCTCCGAGATTGATTTTGTCACCTTCCAGGTTTCACACTATTCAGCTATACTGACTTTACATTGCTGTGAAGTAGTAGTTTTTTTTTCTTTTTTTTTTTTTCTTTTTCCCCCAGGGAAATTTCATTGATTTTCCAGATGGCTTGCAGTTGGATGAAAGCTGCATTTGCTTTCTTGAGCTTGCTACTGACATCCTTATCAGCTCCACCAGTTTTAGTCACAATGCTTCAGAGATACATTAAATCTTTAACATCCTTTACATTCCTTTAATCTGTTTGAAACTTCTTATTGGTACTGGCATTTATTTATAGAGATTTGATCTTTCCCACATTTATAGTTAGCCCAACCTTCCTGCCTGTTCCTGCAGATCCTAAATAGAATGAAGGACTGTCTCATAACTGCCTGCGTAGGGAACAAGCTGGCTTGTGTGGGAACTGACCCTGTGTAGATCAGGTTAATACACTCCAAATAATTTCCGAACAGAATGTGGAATTTATGGATGGTTTGTATCTAGTGTTCATAGACTTTGAAAATGTGTTTGATTCAGTGTCAAGAAGCAGCATGTGATAAACCATGTCGAACTTGGTATGCCTGATAAGATCATCAAGATAATGCAAGACATGTATAATGGATACTCCTGCAAATAAAGAACAAAGGGAAACTGACATCACCTATTAGTGTGAAGCCAGGGTTAAAACAGGGATGTATTCTCTCTCCATCTCTCTTCTTAACTGTGATGGACAAGGTGATGAGAAAGGCAAAAGAAGGGGAATAATGTGGAGCATCAAAGACCAACTAGACGATTCATTTTGCTGGTGGCATACGTCTCCTCTCTCAAAACTTCAGGCGTATGAAGGACAAACAGATAAGACTCGCAGGAGATATTGAACTTGTACAAAGAAGGGCAGCACAAATGATCATAGGTCTGTTGTACTCACGTAAAAGTGTCACAGAAATGCTGAAAAACCTGAATTGGCAGGCAGCTGAAGATAGGCACTAATTACCCCATGAAAACCTACTTACAGTGTTTCGAGAACCAATATTGAGGGAAGAATTTAGAGACATTTTTCAGCAGTCTACATGCTGTTGCCATAGGAACTGCGGAGACAAAATTAGACTGATTACCATATTCACAGAGGCATTTAAGCAGACCTTCTCGCATTCCATGTGCGATGAGAATCAAAAGAAACACTAATATGTGGCACCACGCTAAGTGCGCTCTGTGATGCAGTTCGAAGTGGTTTGCAGAATATGTATGTAGATGTAGATGTAAAAACAAGTGGCTGAATGACAAGCAGAAACGTGAAGTTTTTCAAAAACTCCTCTGCAGTAGACTGTGTCTGTCTAATTAACAACATAAATGTTTGGGTATCTCTTGAATTTTTCCTTAAAAATAATCTGTAGTACTTATGATGTACATGTCTTTTCCTGTAAGTTTTGCGAGAAAAACATTTTCTCTGTTTCAGTGGCGTACGTAATTCAATTCAAGTACAATATTATCTGTGTTTTAGTATAATGTCATAAAGGTACAAGCTGTGTTCAGAAAAAAAAATCTTTTGCTATAACATTTTAAGCACTGTTTCTCTCAAAATAGCCCTTTTACTGGCAATACACTGTTCCCATCATTTCTTCCACATTAGAAAAGACTCCTGGAACACATTTTCTGGTTTGGCACCCAGGTCTCTTGCCGCATCATCCTGATTCTCCTCTAAGGTTTGGAAACTACATCCTTTCAATGTGGTTTTAATTTTACAAAACTGGAAAAAGTTTTCTGGGGTTACGTCAGAAAAGCACAGTAGATGGAGCACAATCGGGACTTGAGTTTTTCTAGATATCTGCAGACAGGTATTTGACACGAGTTGCCACATTGCTACAATGTAACATCCAAGTTTGGTTTTCCCACAATTCGGGCCTCTTCCTCCGCACAGCAACCCTCATCCATACTAGGATTCATCAGCAACATCTCGAAAAGTTAAATGATGATTTCCAGAGATCACAGTAAAATCTCTTCTATTTCAGGAAGGTGATTATTAACAGCCCTCAAGTAATGTATAAAATGCATGTTTGACCATCAGCATTTTCAGTAAAAGCAGCTGATAGTCAAACATGCATTTTATACAATATTTTCCAGTGTGTAAGGTCGTCTAGATCTGGGTTCATCACTGTCCAAAATTCTGCTCTGTTGAAAATCCTTAAATGACCTGTAGCATTGCTGGTATCTCATAAAGTCCTCCCTGTATGAAAGTTTTGCCAAGTTTGTAGCAGAATATCATCCACACATTATCCTTCAAATTCTTTCACTGTCTCTTTGGCCCTAATCTGCCAAGCAGCTTGTACATGTGCTTTCTTCAGCGGCTGTATGGTGGACACAGCGAAATGTGGCAAATGTCAATTTGCTGTCTAAATCTGTCACTACATGTGCTCCACAGCTGCCACATGCTCCCTCTGCTGATGGGTGCAACATTTCAAAAGTTCAGTTTCTTCCTGCAACATAAATATAGCTCTGAGGAGGCATAACTGATGGTTCTTTATTTGTACAGTACACTCTGTGTGCCATGATATAACAACCAACTCTTGACAGTTTTTCTGTTCAGATTGTTTTTTCAGTCAAATTAAATTAGTCTCTGTGACCACATCAGCTATGTGATATTTCCAGAATGAGATTTTCACTCTGCAGCGGAGTGTGCGCTGATATGAAACTTCCTGGCAAATTAAAACTGTGTGCCCGACCGAGACTCGAACTCGGGACCTTTGCCTTACGCGGGCAAGTGCTCTACCATCTGAGCTACCGAAGCACGACTCACGCCTGGTACTCACAGCTTTACTTCTGCCAGTACCTCGTCTCCTACCTTCCAAACTTTATGTGATATTTATTTATTTATTCACTTACTCTCCAAGTTTGAGTGGTGTCTATGTGATACTGACACAAGTCTGATGATGACGACAGTTACATGAATGTTTTCACTCAGTGTCCCGAGTTCATAAAAATGGGTGAAAAACTGAACTAAACGCTACTTTTTGGTACTAAATACACAAAAGTCTCTGGAAAATAATAACAGTGACAACAGACAGTAATGGAGTACAGTCGACAATAATGATTTAATAACATCAAAACGGTCATTTGTTTCTGCTCAGAATTGAAACTGCCAGGGTCAGGCGATCTAATTGTTGATCATAGCATTCTATATGGGTGTGAATTTGGTTACAGACTGTTTACAGTGTTGGGTAGAGACAGGTTTAACTGTGAAATTGAAGTACCAGTGTGTGAATGGGAATAGTATTTCTTCACACTCATGAAATATACCTGCTTCTTTTTGCAGACACTGAAATGCAAACAGGTTCATGCACATGGGTATGATTTGTACGTAAGTAGCCAGATAAATGGCTGAATAAGTGTTTAAGGGCTAGATTTAAATGATTGTTATAATTTATGGAAACTGTCACTAAAATTTTGCAATGTTACTATATTCTTCAGTTATCCCTAAAGGAACTTTCATGCTTGACTTTGTACTACCAACAGTACATCAAATAAATTAGTTATGCATTAATTGCATCTGTAATAATTTAATCTACAGCAATATATTAATCAGTCATAATTGATTAAAAGAATGAGTCTTTTCAGCAGATAAGTAAATGAACATGTGTAATGCTTGTTTTACCATTGACATACCCCGAGAGATGTCACCTACCCCTGGCTGTAGGTGTAAGTTCGAGGGTGTGCATACCCCAGTTGTACACCACTTCTTAAGTTCAGTCATTATTATTATTTATTTTATGGCCTTCATTGGACCACTGTAGTCAAAAATACAAAGTTCTAAACAAGTTGTTACAAATGGATACAATTTGGTTCGACAATAACTTAATATATTTAGGTAATATAATTATTAGAGGCTATTCTTATATGAAAGGTGTTTTGCTCTTCTGTCTGCCCAATATTTCTTCATTCTTTCAGATATTTTCTTTCTTTCTTCATCTGAGACAACTCTTCCTGTACTCCTTTTATTGATTTTCATTTGTAGTCTGGTTTGCGGGTCTTGCAGTATTCTGGTTTTCTCTGTCTTGTTTTTTAGGTCATCTACTGTAATTTGAAGTTCTTTTATATCTTCCTTAATTTCTGTGATCCATTTAATGTCGCTCTTGCTATTCCACAATTTTTGTATTATTTTTTTACTAATTCTGTTTTCTGGAGTTCTCATCAGATGTCCAAAGAATGAGATGCGTTTCTTCCTGATTGTGCTCATGACTGGTTCTATTTTCTTATATACTGTTTCATTTGATGCTATTCTCCAATGTCCATTTATTTTATACTGTTTATTTATACATGTTCTAATTATTCTTCTTTCTATTTTTAGTATTCTGTCAATTTCTGCTGTATTAGTTGTTTTGAAGATAGTTTCAGCTGCATACGTTATTTCTGGTTGTGTAACTGTTTTATAGTGTTTTAATTTTGCATCTATAGATAGGCTTTTTTTTTTGTTGTATGTAGTTTTGGTAATGTAATTTGCATAGTTCAGTTTTTTTATTCTATTTTGCCATGATGGCTTCTCATTTAGATTGTATGTTATTATTTCGCCTAAATACTTAAATTTATCAACAATTTTGATTTCCTGTTCTCCTATTGTAATTTTGTTTGCAAGTGGTGGATCAGTTAGCATAATCTCCGTTTTTTCAAATGATATTCTAAGGCCTACTTTCTCTGCTATTTCTTGTAGTGATTTCACTTGTTGCCTGGCTTCTTGAACGGTGTTGGCTAGGAGAGCAAGATCATCAGCGAATCCCAAGCAGTTTAAGCTAATATCATCTTTTGCACTTCCAATTCTTATCCTCTTTGGATTGTCCTTGTACCATTCTCTCATTATGTATTCCAGTGCACAGTTGAAAAGTAATGGTGATAGGCAGTCACCTTGTCTTAAGCCTGTTTTTATGAGGAATGGTTCCGAAATTTCTCCTCTAAACTTCACTTTTGATTTGGTGTTGGTTAGAGTGAGTTGTATTATTTTAATTAGTTTTGGATGGAGTCCTAGATTTCTTAAAATTTTTAATACTGAAGGTCTGTGGAGACAGTCATATGCCTTCTTAAAATCTACAAATGTTATTGCCAGAGGTTTGTTCCGTTTCTTGTAGTATGCCATAATCAATTTTAAACTAATTATCTGCTCTGCACAGCTTCTCCATGGGTCTGAAACCTCCCTGATATTCCCCTAACTCCTGTTCTAATTGCTCCTTGATTCTTTCATATAGGATCTTGGATAGAATTTTATATGTGCAATCTGGGAGAGAGATTCCTCTGTAGTTGTCTGGGTTGCTCTTATCTCCCTTTTTGTGTGGTGGGTGGATGATAGCTGTGGTCCAATGTTCGGGAAATTGTTCTGTTACCCAAATTTTTGTTAGAGCCATGTGTAAGGGGGTCTTGACTGTGTCACTTGCATATTTCCACATTTCAACAAAAACCTGATCTTCTCCACATGCCTTATAATTTTTTTGTTCTTTAAGAATTTCTTCTACTTCTTGGAAAGTTGGAGGGTCTAGTTTGTTAGGTTTGGTTTTTATTGGGGTATTTATGTTGATTTGTAAGGGTTCTTTGGGTTCCTCACAATTCAGAAGTTTGTAAAATGCTTTTGCCATGATTTCTGCATTTTCCTTGTTACTGTGTGTCATTCTTCCATCTTCATCTTTCAGTATTAGTGTAGGGGCCTCATATTGTTGTAGTTGTTTCCCAAAGATTTTGTAGTAGTTCCTGGAGTTGGTTTTATGATAATTACCTCCTATAGACTTTATAATATCTTTATGAAATCCTCTCTTGATTCTTCTAATATTTTGAGTGAATTTTTTTCTTTCATTTTTTAGGTTGATGGCATTTTATTCAGTTTTATGTGTTTGAAACTTTAACCATGCTTGGTGTCTATCTTCATGGAATTTGTCACATTCTGATGTCCACCATGCATGTTTCCTTCGTGGGTTCAAGGGAGCTAGATTCTCTGCCCTTTCCCCCCCCCCCCCCCCCCCCCCCCCAGTCAACTAAAACACTAAAGAGTGATTTCAGTTGAAAGAAAGAATACATGGATCAACCAAAGGGGAAAACTGCAGACTGGTTTTACTTTAAAAGAAAGACTTAGTAATTCATTCAATGTGCAATACTACAACAGATTGAATCAGTTGTTTTCATTCAGTTTTTCTCACCAGTCTGAGAATATTGCAAGGGGGAAATTGTCACCACATCCACAAGATACCTGTGCTTTCTGTGATGTTCGTCACTCCTTAATGATGGAATTCAGTTTGGTGAACCTCAGGTTGCAAAGGTAGGCATGTTCAGTTCTCCTGTAACTAGAAGTATAATGTCCGACTTTTGGGAAACAGAAATTAGTAATTTAGCATATTTTGTGTACTCTCATTCAGTGATGTCCTGTGGGATAATATTCTGGGTTTAACTCTTTGCTTAGAAAAAGTAGTAATTGTGCAAAAAAAGTGCCTGCAAAGTAGCATTTCAACAATTGACTCTTTCAGAGTGCAAAAATAACACACCCCTTGTAAGTGTGAAGGTAATAATTATTTGTTGTTTGTATTTTGTTACATTGTGTTCTCTTTATTGCAAATCTTTCTCTGTTTTACTTTTATCTGATGTACAAATAATTCTGTCCAGTTACATTCTAAGCATAGTCCACATTGCAGCAAAGATATGTGGAATATGTGGTCCATAGAAAATAAAAAACATCCTTAATGCTCATGGCCTTACCGCTATTGAACACTACCTTTCCCAATGCCTGACAGATTCCAAACCTGCAACTTCCTTCCCAATCACCATGACCAACTATATTCTCATCCAAAATTACTTCTCCTATACAACTTGTAGGTATTACTACGGGTACTCACATAGCACCACTCTATGGTAACCTATTCAGGGGCCATCTAGAGGAATCCTTCCTAAAAACCCAGAATCCCAAACCCCTCACCTGGTTCAGATTCATTGATGACATCTTCATGATCTGGGTTGAAAGTGAGGAGACTTCTGTCCACATTCCTCCAGAACCTCAACACCTGCTCCCGCATTTGCTTCACCTATTCCTACTCAACCCAAAAAGCCACTTTCCTCAATGTTGACCTCCATCTCAAAGATGGCTACATCAGTACCTCCGTCCATATCAAACCTTCCAACTACTAGCAATACATCCACTTTGACAGCTGCCACCCATTCCATACCAAAAACTCCCTTCCATGCAGCTTAGCCGCATATGGCTGTCGCATCTTTAGTGATGAGCAGTCCCTCTCAAAGTACATAGAGCATCTCACTGAGGCCTTCACAGACAGTAATTATCCTCCCAACCTCGTACAAAAACAGATCTCCCTGACTTATCTCTCCACTCACCCACCACTTCAAAGAGTCCCACTGTCTGACCACAGAGGAGCATTCCCCTTGTGACCCAATACCAACCAGGACTGGAGCAACTGAATCACATTCTGCACCAGGTTTTGACTACCCCTCATCGTGCCCTGAAATGAGGAATGTCCTATTCATCATCCTTCCCAGCCTCCCACATTGGTATTCTGCTGCCCACCACAACTCCTGCTCCTTACTCCTTTCCTCATGGCCCAAATCCCTGTTGTAATAAACTTACAAGGGAACCTCCCCATCGCACCCCCCTCAGATTTAGTTATAAGTTGCCACAGGGATAGGCCTTGAAAAACTGAACACAGATCAATCGAGAAAACAGGAAGAAGTTGTGTGGAACTATGAAAAAAATAAGCAAAATATACAAACTGAGTAGGCCATGTGCAAGGTAGGCAACATCTAGGAGAGTGTCAGCTTGCGAGCGCCATGGTCCTGTGGTTAGCGTGAGCAACTGCGGAACGAGAGGTCTTTGGTTCAAATCTTCTCTCGAGTGAAAAGTTTAATTTTTTATTTTCAGACAATTATTAAAGTTCAGGGACTCACACATAATCAACTTCGCTCTCCAAAATTCCAGGACATGTTTAGATTTGCTTGGACATATGCAGGATTTGACGGTCTACACACGGAAACATTTGCAAACGTAAAAAACAAATGTTTTGACAGAGCACAGGGAAAACTGTGCGACTGTGAAACTGTTGCATTCATTTGTTGCAGTTTATGTGACAAACTCTTGTTTTCATGGGTCGACAACATATTCCTGTCATGTGATGCACATGCCGTCACCAGTGTCGTATAGAACTTATCAGACGTGTTTTCCTGTGGAGGAATCGGTTTACCTATGACCTTGCGATCAAATGTTTTCGGTTCCTATTGGAGAGGCACGTCCTTTCGTCTACTAATTGCACGGTTTTGCGGTGCGGTCGCAAAACACAGACACTAAACTTATTATAGTGAACAGAGACATCAATGAATGAACGGACAGATCGTAACTTTGCGAAAATAAAGAAAGTAAAATTTTCACTCGAGGGAGACTCGAACCAAGGACCTCTCGTTCCGCAGCTGCTCACTCTAACCACGGGACCACGACGCTCCTCAGCTCACATTCTCATTGATGTTGCCTATCTTGCACATGGACTACTCAGTTTGTATATTTTGCTTATTTTTTCATAGTTTCACACAACTTCTTCCTGTTTTCTCGATTGATCTGTGTTCAGTTTTTCAAGGCCTATCCACTGCATCAATTTATAACTAAATCTGAGGGGGGTGCGATGGGGAGGTTCACTTGTTAGATGCAAGACCTGTCTCATACATCCTCCCATAATCATGTACTCCAGTCCAGTCACAGGCATCACCTATCCTGTCAAAGGAGGGCTACATGTGAAACCAGTCATGTGATCTACAAGCTAAGCTGAAACCGTTGTGCTGCATTCTATGTGGCCATGACAACTAACAAGCTCTCTGTCCGCATGAATGGCCACCAACAAACTGTGGCCAAGAAACAGCTGGACCACCCCATTGCTGAGCATGCTGCCCTGCACAAAGTTCTTTGTGTCACTGACTGCTTCACAGAATGTGCCCTCTGTATCCCTCCCACTGACACCAGTTTTTCTGAATTGCACAGGTGGGAACTCTCCCTGCCATATATCGTACATTCCCATAATCCTCCTGGCCTCAACCTTTATAGTCTTTGTCCTTACCCTCTAGCCCCTTCGCTCTTCCCATTCCAGCACTGTAAAGTCCTCTATTCCGCCAATGCGTCCACAGCTTTTTACCCCTCTCATTTTCTGCTAACCCTCCCGCCCTCCATCCAGTCTTCCAACTGCACTTAGCTGCCCTACCCCCTTTCCACCTCATCCCTGTACACTCCCACAAGTAGCACTTTACTGTTCCCCATCCCTCCCCTGCTCCCCCCCCCCCTCCCCCCGCCCTCCCTGCCCCATCCTCCCCCTTACCCCCACCACTCGGTTGTGTCCCATCATGCGCAGTTGCTGGCCTCAGCAGCTGGAGTGCAGTCATGTGTGTGCAAGTTGCGTTTGCATGAGTATGTGGATGTAAATGTAATTTCTATCTCCGATGAGGGCCTTGTTGGCAGAAAGCTCATTTTCTGACAGTTTTTTTATTGTGCCTATCTGCGACTCAGCATCACCGCTGTATGGTGTGTACCAACTATCCTTTTCATAACAAAGTACATTTATTAATGCATGTAGACTTTATTGTATTATTATGGAACATTAAAAGCAGTCAGATAGAAAGGAAAACTGTCAAAAAACTGCAGAGATTCTAGTGCTTAATTTGTTTTTTCCAGGTCTGTGGCAGAGGTTGTTAATATCTGCGAAATTTGTGATTATAGTTGTTACATATTTTTATTTGTGCTCTGCTTCTATAGTGATACTGTGTTGTAATTCAAGCTTTATGCATCAGGCAGTAGTCTTGTCTGTATGACGAATAAGTAATATTTACAAAATTCATATTAGTTGTTGTCATTGTTCAGTTAAGAATCCTGTTTTAAAAAGTATGAGAATAAGATTTAAAATTACAAAGATTCTTATTTTTGTGGCGTAGGTTGACAATGAAATGCTGCAAGTCAGTGCATTATGGACTGAAAGGAAACTGGCATCAAAAGAGAATCTGTGCTTCACAACATTCCTAAACAGATTGCTCCATTCACTGAGAGATAATGCCACGGTATTTAATTCTTTATTTACTTTTTTATTTGAAAACTATCAATGCAAATAATATTCTGATTTTTGAAGCTCTCTGATAAATGTTAGAATGTGTATTAAAATGGGCTAGTGAAATCTGTTTTGTGTTAGTTAAATTTCAAAATGGATATCATTATGACTTGTCTGAGATGTGAAATGTAGTCATTGTAAATATGTCTCGGTCTTCAAACTATTAAAACTTAGAAAATAGCTGGTTTTCTTGTGAGTTTTAGGCTTACAAAATGTGAACAGGAGAAAAATAAAGATAGGCAAATTGTTCTCCATATACCTCCGAGAAAATCCCCTGAACTGCTGTATGCATGCTCGTGGCCTTAGCAGCAGCAGTTGTAGTATTTTTGTTGTTGTTTTGTTAATGAAGTTCATTAAGAGCTGAACTTGGCTTCAGTTTTCTGCAATATTATCATCACAGCAATTATGTTTCCATTCAGAATAGTGTAGACTAACTATATTTCACTTCTGGCTGTGTTGCTGTTCTGTTGCCTAGGGAGGGTGCTGTGAAAAAATTATTTAATTAATTGTGCAGTGGTTAATATGGTGGATGAGATATAAGATATTTCATTAAGGAGAAATCAGAGTTCACCTCTGTCGTGGCACACGGTGTCTAATAATGTACCCTAGATGACAAAAATTAAAGCTTCAAAATGCTTAAAATTTATGCCACTTGTAATTGGTGATAATACAAATAAACAATTACAGCTTCACAAAAAAAAGATACTTTATGATGTTACCCCGAATGACAATAAGACCTTCTGTACATTGAGACATCAGACCATTTGAACATCAAAAGTGTTTCTGAGTTATCACTGGTGACATTAGTTCATTCAAAGTTTGCTGTTAACTGTTGCTGATCTCTGCATCCATAGTTTAGCAGAGGCAGTTTCCTCATTCTGAGCAGCCAGTCACAACACATTGATGTACAGGTTTGTTCCCTCCTCAGCAACTGCTTCACCATGAGTTATTACTGCTGAGGCCACTGCATACCAAACTATCGGGTGTGCTTTTTGCTGATCCATTAGATAGCAGTTGATTAAGGTTATTTTTTGATCAGAGTTGTTTGAGGTACAAGTGATCACAGTTGTAGCCAACCTTAAAGGAGACCCTATCTGACAATATTCTTCATTGCCTACTCTTATGCCATCAGTTCTCTTTTTGAGGCAATTGGTCACCAAGGTCACAATCTACCATACTGTTTGGATCTCTATACTGCATGTATGATGGATATGATGATGTTTTGCCTGAGACCTGCATCATATAACGCAACAAAAATATTTGACCTACATTAAAATAGAGTAAATGACCATGTAATCAAATTGTGACCTAATCTCACTATGTTACATTGAATAAATGTAAATATGTTAGGTAACTGTGATTAATTCCATGTATGGAATTCAGAGCCAAACGAATGACATTAAATGTACTCTCCAACTCAGAATCAATAAAACTGCACTTATACACTAGAGAAATGTAATTCTCTGACATCAGATGAGTTTGTGTTTTGGATGGTGGTTACCTCTTATTAGTGAAAATTATTTAATCTCTCTCTCTCTCTCTCTCTCTCTCTCTCTCACACACACACACACACACACACACACACACACACACACACACACAGTCACTCTGCTTCTCTCTCATTCGCTCTCATAAGGCATATATGCCTCGGGAATTCCAGGAAAAACCCAGGAATTTTTTCTCTTGGGAGATACCCGGGAATTTTATAGGATTCCAGGAATTTTTCATTGTTTTAGATTTCTAATAAATTTCTGTAATTTTGACTGGTAAGAACTGATACTCTAACAAAGAATTTGACTTCAGCCCACTACTGCAGAAGAAGACTCCAGCAATAAAAACTAAACAAGAAAATTATACCAAAATAAAACTAGTTGCAAAGAAACCACACTGTGTACAACAACAGAACACAGATGCACATGCAAGTGTCTGAAAAATTTCGGGACCAGAATACCTGCCATTTGTGCCATCATTTAAAACTTTACTGGCACATTCGTGTTTGATGTATTTTAAAGAGTAAATGCTAAAGGCTAAAAAAGTCCATTCTTCAAGGTTAGTTTTCCATGTTTATTTTAGTCCTTTCATAGAATACAATATATGCAATAATGATGACAGAAGTATAATTATCTTTTTTTTAAAAAAAAGTGCTGGGTGGTTTCTTGAGCAATTTCAAACGTAATCGGCTTGCCTGTGAAAAACAAGAAGTGCTCAATGGAACATTTATTCAGCCAGGTAACCCACGGATTGTTCAGTGCACGACAGTGAGATCTGAAATTGTGCTCGTCAGAAATATTCGAGTCGAGAGGTATAATTGATATGTGTGGTCGGCTTTGGCAAGTGATTTTATGTTAATGGTTGCTGTCATGTCACATTTTACGTATATATGGTGCATTCACTGTTTTGTTGTTAGTTGGTGAAGCGAATGAATTTGAAAGCAAAACAATAAAACTGTTTGTGATGACACAATGATCTGTAGCTTAACCCAAGGTATAAGTTAGGTGGAAGGTAACAGTTTGTTTGTGAGTTGCCGAAGTCAACAAATGTGATAGTTTTGGTAACAGACTGATCTGTAGCTTTGCCCAAGGTCTAGGTTAGGTTGGAATGTGATATTTTGGTTGAGAGTTGGAAAGCCAACGAATGTGATACCAAAGAAACCTGGTTGTGGGTTACAGACTGATCTGTACCTTAGCCCATTTACAAAATCACCAATAGCATCTCAATATAGTCGCCATATTGTCACATGTTTCCTATGTCACTTGTCAAAGCTGATGACTAATATTGAACATTCCCCGGTATTCAGATATTCAGTTGCGGCAATTTAACCTGTGATTTTAGAAACTTACCTAACCACACACTCGGAAAAAACAGCAAAAAAATTTTGATGACCAGTGTAATAAGTGAAAACATAGCTTTCCTTGGTGAAAAGTACCATCTAGTAGTCTTATTTCGCAAAGCAAGAAAACCAATTATTGTGCCATATTTTCCTAAATTCGAAGTTCACTGTCAGGCCATTCGGAGCACTACTGTCGGCCTCTGATTCTGCATTGTAGCATTTTGGTGTTCTGTGTTCATAAACTTCTATGCTACATTTGGTGGATTCATATTTATACTTTCGTAATCTCAAGATAATCAGTGTAGATGTTACTGAGCATTAGAGATCTTTCTAAAATCTGTTTTTTTTTTTTTTTTTTTTTTTTTAGTGGGAGTATTGGGAAGTTCTACACTGGTATATAAAACCTTTATAACTCAAATGATTGATACATTTTAAAGCACAGAAGGACAGTGTTATAGTCACTTAACACAGAAAAAATGTGTTTTCATCTGGAGTATAGTGTATTTTTACCTAGAAAGAAGTGCATTTTCACCCAGAAAAAAGTGTGTTTTTAACCAAGAAGTCTGGAAAAACTCCAGGAAATTTCTTTTTCTAGTCTGCATATGATTCTGTGTGGCTATATTTTTTCACTAATAATATTTGAAATGATGGCCCAGAAAGATGAGGATCTGTTGGGGCCCAATCATTACTCATGCCTACACCCCTATCACAGCCTCTCCCATTGGTGTTTGTTTAGCATTTCTGCAAAGCTCTTACACTGACATCACAAATCTAGACAAAGCATTCTCGTTTTCTTGATTCTTGTGTGCCTCTTCTGGTAGTTCAACATGGCTAATGACTCAGACCAATGTTCAGACAAGGCTTTTGTGAACATTCTACTTCGTGGGTGAATTACTCTTCCTCAGAAGTCTTCTGATAAATCAGACTCTGATACCTGTCTTCCTCGCAACTAGGCTTATGTGGTCATTCTGCCTAAATCACTCTGGGTAGATGCACTTAGACAATTGATGGTTCTGACTTATTCCGGTGATTGGTGTCTGACCATGTACTCAAACAATACCAAGTCTTTTTGCCAATTTTTGCTATAGTGTGGAATACTATGTTGTCTAGGTGAAATATGAAAGGCTGTCTTCACTCATTTTCCGACTCCACATTCTCTTCTTTTTATATCTGGCATTGGTGGATCTATGCAATGGTTGAGAATGGCAGTTTCTTGTGATCTTCAGTGAAGCAATATTAGAAGGCAGAATTTAGTATTTCATTCATTTGACTGTCTTGCTGTCGTCTTGATCAGTGAGCATCTAGAAGAATAGCCCCTAACGTGCCCCCCCGCCCCCCCTCTCCCGCCCTTACATAGCTCTTCTTTCCCAGTAACTTTCCATGGAGCCCACATGTGTCAAAGCAGGTGTATTATGCCCATCTGTTATGTTGTTCTCCTCCCAAATTATTTGTGTTGCAAATTATGTGATATTGTCAACATTGTCGTTTATATAGCATAAGAATCACATTTTTACCTAGAGCTAATTCAGCTTAACTTTATTATCTGTTACCTTCTTTTGCTCATTCTGAATCCATTAGCACAATTAGTTTTGTTGAAAACTGTGCTAATTATAAAATATCAGTAATTTCAGATCTTGTTACCATTGTCCATGTGTAACCATATACCCAATTATGGACTTCCTGATAAATAGAAAAGCTGTGGAAATAAGTAAAATATACATACAACCAGTGATGAAAATATGTTAGCAACACTTACGCTTCTTTGACTTTGAAGTAATTAACAATTTTAGGTAAAACATTCTTACTGAAATAATATTCCATATTTGCACGAACTAACCAGTATAATTCAACAGAAATTGTTACTGTATTGGTAGTTCATGTTTAAATGGATCTCCATCCACTGTTCAGTTACTCAGGAGTTTGTAAGAGTTTCATTTGATGACTGTTTAATTATGTGTGTTTACCACACAAAGACTTTTGTGAATAATTATCTCAGTGTTAAGTGCAATATGTGGCTACCCATTTATCTGTGCATAAGTAAAGTAGATGTGTCTTGAACTGGCTATAAACAGTAGCTCAATCATCACCTAAGTGCAATTAAAGTGTTGAACTGTAAATTTCGATGTGTACTGCATTATTGGTAGTAGCTTGTCCCCCCTCCCCCTCCCCACACACACACGCACACACACACACACACACACACACACACACACACACACACACACACACAACCTTTCAGCCAATTTTGATGGGAGTGCTGCTGCTGATGCTAATTGTGCAGGTAAAAATAAGGTAAGCTGCCCACACAGTGGGATTTAATACGCTCAGAAATGCCAGTCCTCAGTGACAGTGTACCTGCTGTTCAAGCTTGCTGAGAACAAACAACTACTTTCTCGACAACTAAACGTACACTGTTCAGAAAATAATTAACTTATTGTACTACATAGATCATTGTTTTTTCCTATCAACTATAGCACTATAGTCATCTGCCTGTAGTAATATAGTTTCACCCAAAATTCATTTAACGTAGAACTTACACCAAAAGATTTCTTTGTGAGCCTTGTTCATAATAACATCATCCTCTGGAATCCAGTCTTCCCTAGATCATAAATATAAGCATAAAATTTATAAGCATATAACCTGAATAATTAGTAACACACAATTCATAAACAATTTGCATCCACAGGTATCGTGCCATTTTTCTAGTTACCTTATTATTCCTGCTCATAGGGAAGTGCATAGTGAAGTGTCAGGATAACTAAAGACTTCCCTTTTCCCTAGATTCTACTCCCCTCTTTTTGAAATCCGCTGCGAACAGTGGGGACCTCAGCGGTTCACTTAAAAGGACAAATCTGACTGATCTGGACTATTGTGGGGGGGAGGGGGGGGGGAGTTGGCATGTGTAGTTTAATGTTAGTAGGTGACGACATAACTGTAACCTGAAAGGGGCCCTAAAAATGTGTCATAAAGTTCTTAGTTTTTTTCTGTTGGCAGATACAATTTAACATCATAGCCCATTGAAATACATGATACTGATGTAACCCTGTTTTCTTATTTTGTGCCTGTCATGTCATTCCGAATCTTTTGTGTACATCTTTTTCACCTGTTGCCAAATAATTTTCAACCTTTTAGAGAAATTTTTCACTGGGGAACAACCCTTTGATCTTGTGAAGTTTTGAATTGTATGCTCTTGTGACGTACGCAAGCAGAGCATCCCAGTTACTGTGCTGTGTGTTAATGTAGTGCTTAACATATTCACAATCATCCAATTAACCTTTTCTGTTCGACTATTTGCTTGTGTATGTAAAGCACTAGTCCACAGTTTCTTAATGTGCAGCAACTGGCGTTACTGCTTCATTAGATCTGACATCAAATCTATGTTGGCAAGCTGGTCCAGTATGGCTGTTATCATCAAAACATACCATTTTCCTGCTGGCGTTTGATCAAATGGTCCGGGCTATATTTGTCTCCGGTAGCCTTTGTAACATAATCCTTCAATGACTGAGCTGCTCCATTTATGCTCATGGTATGCAATTCTTTATGTAAGCATCGACATCTTGTGTGCATGTTATGGCACCAGTAATTTTGCACTGCTCTGTATTCTGTTGTCCTACAACCAGTATGTCCTGCTAAAATTCAATTGAGCCTGCCTCAGTACTTAATTTCATATCAGTACTTCATTTCATAATTTCTCTGGTGCTGTTATGTGAAGCCTGCATCTCGTCTTCCTGTAAAATACTCCATCCTCTGTGCTGAACTGTGGCTGCCTGGCAAATTGCTGACAGTCTGGGTCATTCCTGTGCAGTTCAATTCATTCATCCTCGGCCGTACCAGCATGTTCCATGTCGCTTTCTTTGCTGCTCAGACCATTTGCCCAAATAAGCTGTTTGGATGTGTATGGTTTCCTGACTCAAGGCACAACCTGAAACAAAATTGCTGGATTCACAGGACAGTATGAACAGTTTCCAGAAATCTTGAAAGGCATGAATTGGATTGGATGTTAACAAATCTCTTTGTTTCAGAAATGTTGCTTCACACTCTAGTGACCAGTGAAACTTTATCCCTTTCCATAACAATTTTGTTAGGGGTCTTGTAATTTCAGAGAATTTTGGGGCATATTTGCAATAAAAATATGATTACAATTGCTTTATTGTATTGGATGTTTGAAAATTTTTTATAACATCAGCAAGTTGCGAGTTGGTGTGGTCCCCATTTCAGCCAATAATATGGCCCAAGTAATAGACTTCTTGTAAAATCAAATGGCACTTTTCCAGGCTAGCAGTTACCCATGCTGCAAGTAGATGATCAAAAACTTCACATATATGCACTATATGCTCCTGGATATCTTTGAAGAATACAATTATGTGATCTAAATAACCAAACATTGCTTTCGTTTTAATACCCACAATTACTGGAAAGTAGCTGGTGCATTTGATGATTTTGATAATGACCAGGTGGGGTTGAGAATGCTGCCTATTGACAGTCTTCAGGCACTACCTCTAATTGATGGTATCCACTTCACAGGTCCATAGTTGTAAAATTTTGACATTTACCCAAATTATCATATGTTTCTGTTATATTTGCCATTGGGTAGGCATCTGACTCTGTTTTCTTTAAGTAGTGGTAGTCCCACCAGAATCGATATGCTTTGCTGCCAAATGGTGATCTTGAAGCTGTCGATGTATTAAGTCTTCCATGACAGGCTGTGAGGTTTGTGGAACATGATACTTTTTTTATAAACAGGCGCCTCTTTTGCAGTGGGTATATGATGTTGAGCTAGTGGTGTGGTAGACAGTGGGCCAGGAGGATAAACAACCTGGTATATTCTTCTAAAAGTCTGTCCATGTCGTCCTTGTTCTATCCCTCTAAATGTGCTACTTTATTTCTCAGTATGGTCAAGCTGCCACACTGTCCTGGTGTTGTGTAATTTAATGTGGAATACCTGTCCAGTTTGTCTTCATGTGGTGCCTCTAAGTTAGTTGTCAGGGTACCATGTGGCAGCTGTACCTCCTCTGGGCTGAAGTTATCAATACTGACAGGCACTACTTCGCTTCTGTCAATTTCCTGTACATAGGATAAACCATGCCATGCAAAACACTTCACCTTGTTCAGTTCTTTATTTTCAGGTAAAGGTACAACAATGCACAAATAATTCATCACCAGATCAGCACTTACATCAGCCCAGGTTATCTTCCGAGTACTTTTTGGTATGCTATCCTGCAAGTTGATTTTAAGGGCCATTGTATGCAGTTTACATGGCTGCCTCTGGCCAAGTGATGGACCTTGCAACAATTAGATTAGATTAGGTTTACTTTCATTCCAATTGATCCATAATGAGGAGGTCCTCCAGGATGTAGAACATGTCAGAAAAACAATAATACATGACAGATATTTACAACTAAAACAGATAAGCTAATGTACCTTCCACAGGTCCCAAGTGGAATCATCATCTTTTTTTTTACACTATATGAAAGGATCATTTTACAATACCCATTTCTATCATTGTATCATGTCACTTTGGCATGACCATTGGGAACAAACTCAGAGAAGTCAAACCTCTCCCAACAGCCTAGTTGACTTCCTCCCGGCCATCTCACCATGAGGAAGTAATGTTAGCTCGGTTGCGAATAGGGCACTGCCGCTTTAGTCACTGCCACTTGTTGAATGGTGACCCTGCACCCAGCTGTCCTTCCTGTAGCCAGCCATTAACAGTCAGACATTTCCTGATCCTCTGCTCTTATTTTAGCCACGTACGTCTCAGGGTCAGGCTGCTGCCCACTTTGCCGGACATTTTAACGGATGACGTGTAAGCTGTGGCTCGCGCTTTAAGTTTTTTAAACAATAGTAATATGACAAAAGAGATTTGATTCCTACCTGGTGACTCTGGTGTCTTGTCGACATCCTTTAGATACTCTTGCATATCGTCTTGACATGTTAGATTTGTTTTTTCTTCCTTTCTGTATTGGACCTCGAAACGGTATCTTTTACCCTTGCAGTCCCAGCATTCAGTGGTTCTATACTGGCTGCTTATGACCTTAGATGTTTTGTGCCCTAACCCCCCCCCCCTGCACACACACACACACACACACACACACACACACACAAAAAACCTCATTTACTTAGATCGCATTAAGGTGCTGAATTTAAAATTTAAAAACAAATATTTTTTTTATTTATAAGGTAATAAACATATCATATAACTATTACAAAACTTATTTGCAATGAACACATTACTGCACTGGAATGGTGCAGAAGTTAGATTTTTAAAAAATCAGTTGGCCGAAGTGGCGGGAAAGAGCAGAAATAAAAAGACTGGGTGTGGTGGTGGAATGACAGCTGTGTAGTGCAATAATGGGAACAGGGAAGATTAGTTTGGATTCTGGAGAAATGCAGGAACAGGTGCAATACTGGTCCTAGAATTTATCTTAGAAGATAAGTTAAAGGAAGGTAAACCTATGTTAATAGAATTTTTAGACTTGGAGAAAACTTTTGACAATATTGTCTGGAATACATTGTTTGGAATTCTAACAGTAGCAGGGATAAAATACAGGAATCGGAATTGAATGGTTGTACACAATATGGAAGTTATATGAGTCGAAGGTCGTGAAAAGTAACCTGTAGTTGAGAAAAGAATGAATCAAAGTTGTAGCTTATTTCTGGTGTTATTTTGTCTGTACACGGAGCGAGTTGTGAAGAAAACCAAAGAAAAATGTGGAATGGAATTGAAGTTCAAGGAGCAGAAATAAAAATGTTGAGATTTGCCACTAACATTCTCATTCTGTGTCAGACAGCAAATGACTTGATGGACCAGTTGAATGGAATGGATAGTGTCTTGAAAAGAGGCTGCCAGGTGAACATAAACAAAAATAAAACAAAGGTAATGAAATGTAATTGGATTAAATCAGGTGATGCAGAGGGAATTGGATTATGAAATGAGATACTAAAAGTATGAGATTAGTTTTGTTGTTGGGCAGTAAATAACTGACCGTGGCTGAAGGTGGGAGGATCTAAAATGCAGACTGGCAACAGCAAGAAACCCATTTTTGAAAAAGAGAAATTTGTTAACAGCGAGCATATATCTAAATGTCAGGAGATGGAGTGTAGCCTTGTACAGAAATGAACTGTGGACTACAAACAATTCAGACAAAAAGAAAAGAACTTTCTGAAATGTGATGCTACAGAATAATTCTGAAAATATAATGGGTAGAGTGAATATCTAGTGTAAATGTACTGAATTTAATGAGAGAAAGAAGAAATATGTGCCATAACTTAAGTAAAAGAAGGGAGTGGTTGATAGGACACACCCTGAGGCATCAAGGAATCATCGGTTTGCTGATAGAGGAAAGTTTTTTTCTGGGGGGAGGTATAAATTCTAATGGGAGACCTAGGCTTGAATACAGAAATCAGATTCAAAAAGATGTAGGCTGCAATAGTCAGGCAGAGATGAAGAGGCTAACACAGGGTAGATTAACATGAACTAAAGTCTGCAGACTCAAGACCACAGCAACAACAACAACAACAACAACACAGAAATTTCTTCACAGTTTTATTAAATGGTGTCTGTTCAGTTTTGAAGCATTCACCTACCTCTCTTCTCCTGAACTGTATATATTTTCACAAATTTTCCATTTTATATTCAGAAATACTTTAGGGATATACTTCATATCTTGCTGTATCCTACTTCAGAGGTTGGTCTGTGATGACTGACAGATTTTCAGTGTCAAAATTATCACCAAGATTTTTTTCATGTATTAAAAAGAAAAGAAAGAAAAAAACCAAATAAACTTTTATATTTGCATCATTAGTATACATAGAAAAATGGCTGATAGGCTTGGCATTTGATTTCAAGAAATTAACTTTTAATAGTCTGTGTGTATACTTACAGGAAGAAGACATATGCAATGTTTATAACTTGCAAGAATGGCTCTGTATAAGTGACATCCGAAAAGAGAGCTGCTCACATATTGTGAGAGCAATGAAGAGTGTAAATTACCTCAAATCTCCTAGAGGTCGTTCTTTTCTGTCATTTGCAATGACACAGGATGAGAAGCTAATGGAGGTAACTAAACTTGAAAAGAAAAGTCGCTCTTTCGTTATTATTGATAGCAGTAGTTTTCTCAAAATCTGTAATAAGCTTTTACTTCTTGATTTATAATTGCTTTGTGTGTGAATGTCACTTTTATATTGTAGCCAGTCATTGGTGTAGAAATCTGTGTGTACTACATTACAGTGTCATAAGTTTAAGGGGCTGGCTTGGTACACAGCATACTGTGGTAATACATACCACTCCAGAGGATTAATGTGTATTCTTACGGCTTTGTAGTTTGCGAATGATACTCGAAACCAAAAAGTTATAAAATAAAGTGTTGAACGTAAAGGCACAGGGATTCTTGTGAGCAGTGGACATTAAGCTAGGGGAAACCAATGAAATGTTCTCTTAAGTTAATTCTGTTGCTGATACCAAATGATGGAAGGTCTTGGTGTAGTGTGTTTGATGTATATGTGAAAAATCAGTATATGTGTTATTAATTCAACTTGAACTCCATATGTTATTGATTGAAGTGAAAAATGTGTTGTAGCTTTTCTCATTTACATGCAAGATTCGGTTAAGAAGAAGTCTGATTAACCGTAAAAGATAATCACAGTGAAGTGTAAAAGGTGAAGAAGAGTTAATTACATAGAATATGACATATGTCAATACAACTTGTTCCTCAGCCTGTTGGCCCTTGTCTTATTATAGTCCGATGTTGCTATTACATACTAAACTTGAGAGAATTGCATTTCAGTGAAATTTTGGTGGCAACAAGGCACCAAGCTTGCACACATGTTGAAGAAGAATGATAGCTTTATGGAAACTATTCACACTGATTTATGCCTCCACTACAGTATCACACATTGTCACTCGCTGTAGATTGCATTTCACATTTTTGGGGCTGATGGCAGTTTGACTGTGTCTTAAGAGTTCATTTGTTTAATCTTCTGACCTCAAAACTGGTTATACCACTTCTGACTGTGACAGAGTTTTGTCTGATATTGTACTGCCAATGTCCTCTAGGTTTCAGCTGGTTTCCTGTTCAGCTCTGCAAGGAATTTATTACACAACACTGCTTGACAGTACTACACTTAGTATTTGTAATTCCTTGTCCATTTGTAATTCCTTGTCCATGAGTGCACCTGAGATGCTAGGTCGCTCCTTATGTTGCAATGTATGATATGAATTTGAGTCTAATTTACAGCCAAAATTGTTTGTTGTGTGAGTAAAAACTTTGTTGATTATGTGGATACATAAAATAAAAAAAGCAGTAATCATACTATTTGTGACATGTCACTGAAGGAATAATTATGTTTTTTTGCTGATGCAAAACTCAGAGATCCCAATATGAAAACCCACATTAGACAAAGCAAGTGCTACAGCAGACAGGAAAATAAATGGTAGAAGGAGAGTATTAAACAGTGGAAAGTCTAGGATGGAAAAATGACAAATGTTGTGAAAAGGATAGATTGCTACTCACTAATATAGGGGAGATGTTGAGTCACAGACAGGCATAACAAAAAGTCTACTAAAAGTAAGCTTTCAGCTAAAAACCCTTCTTGTGAAGTAGACAACACATGCGCCCCCCCCCCCCCCTCTCCCACGCACACACGATGCCTCTTGGCTGAAACCTTAATTGTTTAACAGCCTGTTTGATGTGCTTGCCTGCAATTCAGCATCTCCACTGTATGGTAAGTAGCAAGAGTGAGAGTATTAAAATTTAGTTGTTAAATTCCAGATCTTTTGCCCAAAGTTCCAGATCTTGTCTCTCCCAGGAAGCAGCCTCTCACACACGCTAGGAACTGCTTTGGCTGAAATTTAAAGCAGAGAGTAGGGAAATTTTTGAAAAATGTGAAATCTGTGTGGGAAAGATAGAGTAGACTGCTCAGGAGGAAGAGTGTTTATATCAACAAGCAGAAACGTTAGGCCTAATGGTGTCCATAATGAATCTGATTGCACTCATATGGACAAAGGTAATCATAGTTGAGGGTCTTAGATTAATAACTGAATTTTTCTGGTGGCCACCAGGTTCAATATTATAAGTATAACCTTACAGTTGTAGATTTCCAAAATTGAAACATATATGTACAATATATTCTTACTTTTGTCTGATACATAGTTCTGACTACAACTTTCAGCTGTCTGCGACTGTACTCATAGCTGTCAATAGTAATACAAGAGGTTTGACACAATTTTTAATGGTGGTTTCGTACTTGACTTTAACACACTGTCACAAACAAAATTCTTCCAGACGGAGCAAAAAAGTTGTGTGTGTCTAGTCTGTTGTACTGCTCGTACAAACAGATGTGCCATGACCAGAACAAAGGAAAGAAAACTGTAATGATAAACAAGTTATGGTGGCAATGCTCTGATGATTGGTTAGGGGTTCAAAATTTTTGCTTTCGGCATCTCACGAATAGTGCATTGTAGGTGACTGCTTATAAAAACACAGTCTATTACATTTTCTGTATTTTACTTGTATCTACAGTTTACTCTCATGATGTAGTTTGAACTATCATATCTATAGATTTCAAAGAAAATTAAATCCAAACAAATTTCTTCACAGACATTCACATTCTGTACTGTATCTTTAAGTTGTAACGACTAGCTTGCAATGTGCTACATTTTTGCAGGATCTGCACAGATCCTGTAAGTCCCACTTATCTGGCTGCTCTCAGGCAGAGTCAAGAGCTTATGGCGTAATATACTTAGAGGCATGGCGCACCGTCAGTGTGAAGAAAAGAAAGGTGAGCCATTTACCATTGATTTCATCTTAGTTGTTATTTCCATAGCTGTATTTTCTATATTAATGAAACAGGAAATATATTACTTGGGTTATCCACTGATGCTAGTCAGAACATGATAGCAATAATAAAAAAGATGTTCTTAACACAGACCAAGCATAATGCATAGGTGTACACAGTTACAGTCTTGTAAATGAATTTTTCTATATATGTTTCACCCTCGGTTCCAATATACGATGTGTCTTCTGGTATTTTGCCTTCCCCCCGCCCCCCTTTTTTTTTAATTGCACTTATCTAATAGTTACTTGCTTTAAAAGTTATTTCATATGGCTGCTTAGTGTACATTTGCAACCACCAGTGAGTAGATTTCCAGTTGTGGATCATATCTTTGAGTCAATGGCTAGAAAATCCAAAAACTGGTCAGCCACAAAATAAAAAGGAAAGTTTTTCTCCTTTCTTATTGTAGCAATATTTGCACATTCATATATGTCAGTGTGACATGGTCACAAACAGAATTGTATCCACAGTAAGTTACTGGTTTTGTGCTGTCTTCAAGTGAATGTGCCATTTGTGTTCCATGTTTAGACTGGAATAGTCTTTAAGAACTGCATAAAATTTTGTCGCCTGAAACAGGTTAAAGTAATTTTCCTGGTGGCTGTAAGTTTTCCCATTCAGTTTTGGATGTGAGTTAGTCCAGTGCTGAATAAATTTATATATTGTTATAGACTGATTGTGAAAGGATCCCTTACTAGCAAGAATTGCTGGGAAAGTTTTGATAAAATTGTAACACACTGACTCCATCGCCGTTAAGAATCTTGACATTGTACTTCACTGCAAATCATGACATGGAATTTCTGTGGTTTGAAGGGTCATAAGTTAATTTCTCATTAATTATATCAAAGGGATGAGTCATTGCAGAAAACTAATTAGTTTTCTTGTTAGTTAAGTATGTTGAGAGAACACACGTTTTTATCCCTGCGGTCTGGATTTTAACATTCCAAGGTGAAAGTACAATCTTGATCAGAATAAAGGAAGTTAAGTAACAGATTTCAATGCAGCCTCAGTAATTTGAAACTATTCGCAAAACATACATACTGCAACTGTGACAGATTTGTTCCTAAATGCTTCGTGAAATAACCGGTTTCAGCTATTAAGGTGATTGTTTGAAAACTAAACTCAGCTATCTAACTGCTTCTTAATATTACAACAAGTTAAAATAAATTGTTTGAGGATACTGTCTTTCTTTTTCAGTTACACACAGCGCAATTTTATCTGGACTATACAAAACGGAACATTGAGTGTCCATTAATTTTGCACATGCAGTGGGGCATAGCAGTTATCATGCTGCAGGTTGCCAGTTTAAGCCCAGCCACAAGCAATGATTTGTTATTTATCATAACTGAAAGGTTTTTGAAATTTCTTGTTTGTGTGTATTGTGTGATATTCAGTGTTTATATAAATAACAGCATTTTCTGCCCAGGAATTGTGTTCTGTCAGTTCAATGATGTTTGTAATAAACATGCTTTCAGCACTAAGTATTGTACTTCAGTGAAGATCCTGCTTTCAGTTTTGGAACTGATTGTGGTTACGATATGAAATTGTTCGATGTAAATGCTAGATACTTCAAGATATTCATATCACCATGGCTCCAACTAGGCAATGTAAAAGCCATTGCCTACACTGACAGGAACTGGAATACATCATTCCCAAGGTCTTTATATTCAGAAAACCAATGGATTCTGAAACAGCAATAAGTCAGCTGCATGTCAAGCATCTCAGTGTTTTCTGGAGACTTTGGTCAGGACTGAAACGATTTAAGTGAGTTGCCAAATACAACTGTTGGGATGACTTGTTTGGCAAATGTGTGCTTGTACTTGGATTGCGCAATCTAGGAGTAGTCCGAGAACAACAAAGAGAAACTCATTATCTGTAAAGTATTCTGGATCAAACTGAAGAAAACATTTGGTAACAGTCAGCAGCAAGTCCACATAACAGAAGAACAATTTAAGAACACAGCCCAACGTCATTGCGAAACTACAGTGTCATACATGCAGAATGCTGTGGCCTTATGCCACATCATAAATCCATATATGACAGAAGCCAGCAGACTCTCACACTTGATGAAAGGAGTCACAGAAGACATATACCAAGGAAGGATGTCATGATGACAAGAGGAATCATCAAGTAGTATCAGCGAAAATGGGGGGGGGGGGGGGGGGGGGGGGGGGGGGGTAGGCTGTGAGAGGGATATGACCTGTCAACTGAGATCCGTATGACAGGTGTGGAAGACCACCATTGACCTCGCATCTCTCATATGCCAGATAGTAAGAGAAGAGATGCAGTAGTTTAAGGCAGTTAGAACTATTGGACTGAGTAAGCAAGAATAAGAGCCATGAATGTTGACGTCATATGTCAAGATGTAATAGAGTAGGTTGAAGAAGAGGCACATCAGTCTTTAGTCCTGATTTCCTCCACCAGCTAAACTTGCCGGGAAGAATGGGTTCGGACTTAGGCTTCAGCAGCCAACAAATGTGGTTGCAATCAACTCCTCTGCCAGTACCCCACAGAATCGACATTTTCAGGACAGAGGACAACCAACTAGTATGTTTCCACTGCTAACACTCCAGACATGTTCTCTGCTACTGCAGAGAAAGAAGGCGAGTGACTGACAACTACTCTGGCAGATGTCAGTCATTGCAACAGCTCTATTCAAGCCAGTCAACTGCAGATGGTTCAAGTCACTCCATGGAACAAAGCACATTGCTGTACCCTAGTTGGGATCACTCCCCAACATACTGTAACTGTTCCCCATCGACACACAAAGGTACTACCCACACTCCTAGCTGCAGAATTCAGGAAAACTAAACAAGGTGACCACCTTTGGAGGTGAGGCCGCCCCTAATGAAAATCCTACATAGAAGACAGTCACCAAGATATCAGTAATCAGATTGATGTCATCATTGCCAGCCAACCTTTCTTAGCAATAGTTGACTCAGGAACTTCCTTTTCTGTAATGTCAAAAGCTTATTGTCGCCAGCTAAAGAAGATTATGTTTGGTGATACAAAAGTGATTGTCCTGGAAGTCAAAAATAGTAAATACATCTAGCTGACTGAAACATCTATTGCAAGAATATCTATCTGTGGCAAGACATAGCCCTTCAAATCTGTCATTTTGACAGAATGTTTTCATAATGTTATTCTCAGACAAGACTTCTTGCAGACATCACGAGTAATCATAGACTGTGGAAGATCAGAACTCTAGATTGAAGAAGTTATTCCAACAATCTAAATGGCAGTTTTTGCCATTGAAGATATTTTATCTCACTATCATCAATCAGATGAGTTCCAGTCAGCAATCCAGATGCTTAAATTTTGGAGCTTTTTGTTAATTGCAAAAAGCTTGAAACTTTTGTCAATTGCAAAAAGCTACTCAGGCTGACAAAAGAAATTTCTGTGCCAGCAATAATCATAAGAATTGCAGGTGGTCAGGGAGAACTTTGGATCACTAATTGTCAAGAGCAGCCACAACTCATCCCTAATGGTATGTGCCTAAGAATAACTGTACCAGTCCATGAAGAGAAGCGTAGTACCATCGATGAAGAATTGTTCCCCACTACCACTATAAACAACACAGAGAAAGAAGTTACTGTCAGACTGCCAACAGAATCTGGCCTGATCGAGGAACAACCTTAATGAGTGTTGGCCATCCTTCACCAATTTTTGGATGCTTTCAAAACCAGAGTGGAGAAAAGACATACCAAATGGCCTATGGTAAAACACCATCTCAACATTGGGGGTCATCCATCAGTTAGCCAGCACTTGCATACAATGTTGCTGACTAAATGACCAATAATCTGAGAGGAAGTAGAGAAGCTGCTGCAGTATGACATCATTGAACCCTTAAAGACTCTTTAGTTCTCTCCTGTAGGCATTGAGAAGAAGAAAGATGGCACACAGCATTTCTGTGCTGCTTAGCAACAACTGAACAGAATCACAAAGAAAGGTTGCTACCTGTTGCCATACAGTGAGAACACACTGAACTTCATGAAAGGAGAAAAGTATTTCTTAATTATGGCAATGCAGACAGGCTACATGTAAATCAAGGTTGGTGAGGCTGCCTTCATAATTCCAGATGGCCTCTGAGTGTAAAGTTATGCCATTTGGACTGTCAAATGCTCCCGATACTTTGAACATATGATGGGTAACCTACTTCAGCATCTCAAGTGGATGAAATTTCTTTGCTATCTGGGTGACATAGTCTCCCTTTCCCCTTTGAAGACATTTGCAGACTATCTAGCCCACCAGACAACTGTGTTGTAGTGTGTTCAAACTGCATGCCTTTGCCTAAAGCCAAAAAAATGCCTGCTCAAGAATTAAAAATCTAATTAATGGTGGTGGAGTCTGTCTGTATCCAGCAAAAATGCCCAGAGAAAATAAGAATAGTCACAAATTTTCTGACTCGGCATGTTCATGATGTAAAAACTTTTCTTAAAATATGCTCTTACCACTGGTGTTTCATAAAGGATCTCTGTTCTAAGGCACAAGCCTTCTAAGAACTAATGCAGGGAGATGCCAAATTTTCCTTGAAAGAGGTGTAAGAAAGATCTTTTCTTGTCTGTAAGCAGGTGCCAACATTACCACCAATTCTAACATCATGTGATGAGAACGATGAGACAGAGTTTCACACTGATACTAGCGGTAATGGGATAGATGTTCTTGTGCACATTCTGGGAGGTTCTGAAATGGTGTTAGCTTATGCTTCCAGAGTACTCTCCAAGTCTGAAACGAATTACTGTACTAATGAGAGTGTGTGTCTTGCAGTTGTTTGAGCCAGACCATCATTCTGTATGCTGGCTGACTCACGTGAAGGCCCCATTGTGTCAGCTGATGAGGTGGGCACTGAGGCTCCAGGAGAATGTTGTCACAGTGGTATACAAAAATTGATCCAAACACAAGAAAGCTGACTGCCTTGCAAGGAGTCCTTTGGCAGAACACAGCAGTGTGGATAAAATCTCAGATATCATTGAGTTAAATGACATTATTGCTGAGCAGAGGGGGAGATCTAGAATTACTGAAAACCATAGAAACTTTGGAAAAGGAGAAACTGACCAAAGGTGAATTCCAGTTAATAAATGGAATGTTGTATAAGAGGACCTATGATCCAGTGGCACGGAAATGGTGCTAGTCATCCCGGCTCATATACAGCCAGCTATCCTGAAGTTTTTCCCCATCGCACCTACAAGTCGGTTGCAGATAACGGAGGTATGTGCTGCACTTAACGCCAGGGCATTTGCTATCAGTTCTACCTGCAGCAACACCATTTCACCACAGTGGAATTAATATCCTGGGAAAGTTCCCAAGTTGACAAATGGAAATCGATAGATAATACTCTACACTGCCTACCTCACATGCTATGCTGTCACCAAAGCTGTGCCAGCTGCTGCACCTTTGGAAACTGCAAGGTTTCTTGTACAAGATGTCATTTTGAAGCACAAAGCACTCCATTGATAATCTGTGAATGTGGACCAATGTTACAATCGAGGCTGGTATTAGAGGTAATTTCAGGTTATGTCTCATCCACAGGATGACCACTGCCTACATCCCACAGACAAATTGCTTCACAAAATACTTTAATAAGATATTGGCAAATATGCTCTTGTTGTATGGCAATGTCAAACAGAGAGAATGAGGTACAGTAATGTGTGTTGTGATATTCATGTATTACACAGTGAAGAACGACGCTGCAGGCTTAGCTCTGTTCTTTCTGCTCCATGGTCATGAGCTAGAAACAACAAGGGATATGTGTTCCCATTTCAGTTGGGCAACACTCATGATGGCTGCATGAAATGCCTGATCACAAGGGTGGAGGAAACATGCTTTCATATGGACCCTGGACATCAAGGAAAAGGGCCGAGAGCACTATAATGCCAAGTACCAGCCAGTGGGATCTACATCTACATGATTACTCTGCAATTCACAACTAAGTGCCCGGCAGAGTGTTCAACGAAACACCTTTAAGCTTTATCTCTGTTTTGTATTGTGTTAGTTACACATAGACTTTCCAGGATTTGCATTACGCCACCTTCCTTTGGCCACTTAATGGATGAACGCACTTATTACCTTGCAGTTTAGTCCCTTTCACTTTAAACCAACTGACGACCAACTGCTTCCCTACCATTCCACACTAGGGCAGGGCACGGGAGAAATGAACAATTAAATCAGTGTGGGAGACTTGGTTCAGATTTTTACAGCTGTGGAAAGTGGGACTATCAGAAAAGTTACTAGAACACTACTTTGAGCCATATCTTATTCAAGTCTACATCTACACCTACATTTATACCCCGCAAGCCACCCAACGGTGTGTGGCGGAGGGCACTTTATGTGCCACTGTCATTACCTCCCTTTCCTGTTCCAGTCGCGTATGGTTCGCGGGAAGAACGACTGTCTGAAAGCCTCCGTGCACGCTCTAATCTCTCTAATTTTACATTCGTGATCTCCTCAGGAGGTATAAGTAGGGGAAAGCAATATATTCGATACCTCATCCAGAAACGCACCCTCTCGAAACCTGGCGAGCGAGCTACACTGCGATGCAGAGCGCCTCTCTTGCAGAGTCTGCCACTTGTGTTTAGTAAACATCTCCGTAACGCTATCATGGTTACCAAATAACCCTGTGACGAAATGCGCCGCTCTTCTCTATCTCCTCCGTCAAACCGATCTGGTACGGATCCCACACTGATGAGCAATACTCAAGTATAGGTCGAACGAGTGTTTTGTAAGCCACCTCCTTTGTTGATGGACTACATTTTCTAAGCACTCTCCCAATGAATCTCAACCTGGTACCCGCCTTACCAACAATTAATTTTATATGATCATTCCACTTCAAATCGTTCCGCACGCATACTCCCAGATATTTTACAGAAGTAACTGCTACCAGTGTTTGTTCCGCTATCATATAATCATACAATAATGGATCCTTCTTTCTATGTATTCGCAATACATTACATTTGTCTATGTTAAGGGACAGTTGCCACTCCCTGCACCAAGTGCCTATCCGCTGCAGATCTTCCTGCATTTCGCTACAATTTTCTAATGCTGCAACTTCTCTGTATACTACAGCATCATCCGCGAAAAGCCGCATGGAACTTCCGACACTATCTACTAGGTCATTTAGGTCTAGTCGAGGACTATCTCACTTCATCAAGAAGACAAAAGCACAGCAATGTTCTCTGCATCCTTTGTATGAAGCCCTACTAGAGTCCTGGGGTTCATCCCACACTTAGTGATTGCAAAGCTTCGACAGGAGGAACTATCTTCAATCTTCATCATAATGAGGAGGATGTGACAAGATGAACCAAATGCAAGGATCCACCGGTACTGCCATACAAAGGACCATAGATGAGATCTAGACCCAAAGTGGTGTAGTTGGCTCTAGTGAAAACTGCTGGAACAATGAGTCATTGAGTCAATGTTTCTCCAGGAGAGGGTAAAATGCTGCAGGCTGTTCTGCATGCAGTGTGGTATAGTAATTAGAATAGTTGGTTGGGGTGTTGCATGTTGCCAGTTCAAACCTATACACCTGCAATCTTATTATTATTATTATTTTACATCTGAAGCTGCTTGAAACTTCTAATATTTGTTATGTTTGTATGTTCTGGAATATTTAATCTTTGTATAAATAGTAGCATTTTCTTTCCAGGAGTCGAGTCAGTGTATATACGACCCGGGAAAACCAGGAGATGTGGGAAAAACTAGGGAATTTTTTCATCTGGGAGAAAACTGGGAAAAACTCGGGAATTTTTCATTCTTTTAGTTTTCAGTTAAATTTTTGTAATGTTGGCTGGTAAGAACCGATATTCCAACAAAGGATATTACTGTATCCCACTACTGCAGAATTATACTTCAACAAGAAAACATAAATGAGATAAAAAAAATGAAAATAACTGAAATTGCAAAGGAAATGTGCCATATACAACAACTACACACAGTTCTCATGCAAGCCTCTGCCAACAGCAAAATGTGTCAAAGGCTTTAGGAAGACTATGCAGTGCTTCATAACAAATTGCCTCCGATGAGCGTGAAGTCACAACTGTTTACATTATATTCGTTTTAGTAATTACGAGCGGGCTCATGCGCATGCGCAGTTGAGTCGCGTTTGAGTAGTAGATTCTCCCGCTTCTTGCTACAGGAATGTGGCTGTTGGCTGTGCAAGCAAACACATGTTCCACATCCTGGAGGACCTCCTCACTACAGATCAATTGGAATGAAAGTAAATCTAATCTAAATCTAATCTAATCTAAACAGCAAGCAGCTAGATGCTACCGGGAAAAGGGGGCACCAAATTCATATTCTCGAGGAAAAAAAACTTGTGTTCACAAAGTGCCTAGCATCTAGCGCACGTTGGCCTATCGGTTATTCATATTATTTTGAAACACATCCCTGTTGGTTTTTGAGCGTTTTTGAACACATTTTAAGTTGATTTCTGAATGAATCATAAGTTGATTTTTGAATGCGTGCATAGTGTGCATGATGCCTCTGTCAGGAGAATCCTCATTGCATCTAGAAATAAACTTTCCACAGACAAAAGGGGATGGGGCTATACGAGCTGAGCAGAGTAAAGCCAAACAGATGACTGCCAGTTGCTGTCTGATCATGAGGTTGATTGGGTTTGCGAATGATCAGCATTGTTATAATTACTAGCGAAATCCATAGATTCAGACTACCAGAACAGAAATAAATGGCTAACAGGAATAACATGTGAGAAAGATTATGTATTATCATCTCGGTGTATTCAAGAAAATGAAATTTTGACAGAAAATTTTTGTCCATATCGCTACACTAGTAAGAACCAGTTGTACAGTCCCCAGCTAGCAGCCGCTTAAGTTCTATTCTGGAAGTAACGTGGAAAACATGTTGTATGAACATGTAACAATGCCTAACCGGAGAATAATCGCGGGATAACAAAACTGGTGATTCTGGCAGGGCTAGTGAAGTTAATTGGAGAACAAATTTTGACAGTGGCAGGAATAGCTACACAATTGGTGATGACAAGATTGTTTGCTAGGACGAGGAAGTAGAAGAAATGGGGACATCACACAAATTATAGAAGAATAAGTTGATTCCAGATTTATATAAAAATTTTGTAATACTACTTTTCGATCTCATGCTTGAGAAACTGGTGAGCGTGCATGAAATGTGAAACTATTTCCTAACATAAAGCTTTTTGCTTTTAGTAGACCTAATAGGCATTTGATATTGGTACTTTGTGAATTATATTTTGTCATGTTATAAAAATGACCATTTGTTCCAAAACAGTCTCGTTTATTAGGTGTGTGTGTTAGAAAATTGCTGCAATATTAGAAAGGCCTGTTTTGTTTTATCTAGCAGACAGTGACAAAATAGACGTAATCAGATCGAGAAACCACACCAGTCTTGGGTATTATTTGTTTTAACAACTTGTTCAGTATTAGATAATGACATTTTGATTTTCATTAAGCAAAACATTTGACTAACTTTGATGAGGTAATAGATTCTTTTGCAGAGAGGAAAGCACGCCATGTAAAGTTGTAGCAAGATAGAGAGAAAAAAATGCTAGGAGCTAAGGATTGAAGAAATGTGTACTTTCTTGCTTCTCTCTTGTCTTTATTGGTTATGTCACACAAAACAGCAAATTATTAGCTAATAGGCAATAAAGAGTGCATATTTTCTGAAGAGTTCGTGTTCTCTCAATTACAAATAATCCCATCCGCTATTAATTGCGAGATTTTTTTTTTTAAGAGGGGCAGGCTGTCAAACCGGCTGATGGGAGCAGGAGAGGCACCGCAGGACATTTCAATTTCCACTGTCCTGAATATAGTTTGATGGTATCCATTACAAAATATACACATTTCAATTTCACAGAGTGAAATACAGTGGCACGTGACAGAAGAATGCTGTACGAAGAGACGTGGCACTGCACTTTGGCAAACGTAAGACTAGGGTTGGAGCTTAAATACTGGCAACTATTTATTTACAACTGATGCAGAAGAGTTACATGTTTGCACCTGCTACTGTCCTGCATAGTAGTCACCAGCATTGTGTAGAACCCGTTGCCAGCATTGTGGAAGGCGTAGTACACCATTAGCAGACCCTGTTCTGTTGATGGTGCAAACAGAGTGGTCTAAAGTTATGGTGATTCTCGTGTACAACTGTGATGGTGTTATCCTAAAGCATTATGTTGCTCCACAGTAGACCGTCAATGCACAGTATTACTGTTTGTCTTTGGAGCATCACCTGCGACCAGCTTTGTGAAAGATGCGGCGACACTTTCTGCGCAACCCACCCATCATTTTACAGGACAATGCGCGGGCGCATACAGCGCAAGCTGTGGCTTCTCTGTTCGGTCGATGGGACTGGGAAGTACTGTACCATCCACCATATTCCCCGGACTTAAGTCCTTGTGACCTTGATTTGATTACGAAGATGAAGAAACCACTTCATGGCATCTCTTCAGTACTGTTCCAGAGATTCGACAGGCAGTAGACCACTCTATTTGCACCATCATCAGAACAGGCTCTGCTAACGGTAAACTACGCCTTCCACATCCTGGCAACGGGTTCTACACAACGTTGGTGACTACTTTGAAGGACAGTAACAGGTGCAAGCATGTAACTCTTTTGCATCGATTGTGAATAAATAGTTGCCACTATTTAAGTTCCAACCATCATAACATGTCTTACATTTCCTCTAACACATATGTTTTATGTTTCAGACTTCTCAGAAAGATGTGCACTACAAGATGAACATATTTTTGAAAATTCGATTTTTTTTTAGTACTGACCGATTTTGCAAATATCATGGATCCAGGGCTGATGGGCAGAGCAGTCTGAGTTATAGTGGGTAGTCTTCATGTGATCCATGTTTACATTTAGTGATTTTTCTGTTTCCCCTTCATTTACTCTCACGTCAAATGGAAACAAAATGGATATCTGTGGCCGGGAGCTATCAAGTGAATTAAAATACAATCACATAAGTACAGAAGGCTAAAATATGTTATTAGCATTAATCGCCCTGCAGAACAATGAAGTTATTTTTGTTTGTTTGCTAAAGAAATTTGACTTTTATTAACCTTTTCCGCAACGGCAGTCAATGTATTTGAAACAAAATGTTTAAATTCGCAGTACTGGCTGGTTTCAACTGTTCGCTGCATTTCAAGTGCACATTTTCATCTTCTAGCATGTATGGCATTGCCATAAAATAAAGAACAAAACATGATATAATACAGTACTGGTGCTCCAAGAAAATTTACATCCCGAAAACCACACTGAAAAGCTTAATATCAGGTCATGGTCTACTTCATTGCGAATCTGGACATTCGAATGTGCACTTTAAGTATGCACATTTTAGTATGGTTCACAAAATTCCAATGCTCTTGGAGTATCCTCTGATGTCGTGTTTCTTTTATGACATAAAGTATGATCTTTTAATGTTTTACACGTATGTACATATGGGCTTCCTATATCATGCGCAAGCACAATGACACCTGTTATCTGCGCTCTTTGGTAACTGCTGGAACAAACCTGTTTCTAACAGGTCACGGGAAAATATTGTGAATGGTGGTTTGAAAAGTGTTACTTTCAAAGTAAATTTCCTTTTACATAAGTTGAACTATGTGCGAGAATGCACCATGAATTTCTTAACTCACAGAGCGTTTGACTCTCATTTAAAAATCAACTCTTTGATGACGAGCCATTTAGAATTTCGAACCCTGAAGATCAGATATTTATTTCATTATTAAACATGTTACTGGCACATTTGTGTGATGTATCTTAAAGCATAAACGTGCAAAAAAGATCAACATTATATGTGAAAGCTTAGCTTCCCTTGCAGCTTATTAACCTTAGAGACAAATCACTATGTATGTTAATTTAAATTATTAGCTTTCCCTGTTTGTGTGTTCATAATACTTAACAGTGACGTTGCTGTTGGCTGACTACATCATGTGTCCTATGCTCTGAATATCCATTGTCATCGGCTGGCGAGATTACATGACATGAGCTATCACTGGCTTACAAAAGCACATTGAAACCTCGATTTCAATGATTTGGAAAGTAACATGCAGTTTTTGGTGGAATTCCAATGTACACTTTCATAATACGAAAATACACAGCGTACATGTTGCTGCACATCAAAGATATTTCCAAAACGTATCTTTTTCTCTGAGTTTCATTATCTAAAGTGCTGGGAAATTTTACGTCTGTGTATAAAACCATAATCATTCAAAGGCTTGATAAGTTTTGCAGTTCCAAAGGAAAATAGACGTCACTTAACATGGAAAAAGTATGTTTTCACCTCGGAGAAAGAGTATTTTTAACTGGGAAATCTGGAAAAAATCCAGGATTTTTTTATTTATTTTTTTTTTTTTCCTTGTGTGCGTATACACTCTGCAAGTTCTCTCTGAAAATAGGTGTTTAATAAAGATGCTTTCAGTGCTAAGTGTTGCACTCTCCTACATTTGGATTTAGACTTGATTGAGATTATGTCATGACAGTTTCTTGTGTTCTGTGTTAATTGTGCCAAGAATGCTTCCAGAAGGTACCAGTATCCAGCTCCAAAGTGGCCACTGTGACTTCGGTTGGCCCATGCATATACTTGTATGTACACAGCTGGAGCATGCCAGCTGCTTCTTGAGTCCCATCTGCAACAACACATCTGCTCTTGTACATTCTGAGATATGTGATTTTTGGCTGTGCAGACTGAGCAATGTGGCGAAAGTGTGTCAGGGCTATTTGTGGATCTGATACTTCACAAATTTGTCCAAGCACTAACTTTACCTTTGTGTTTAAAATTTTCTTCTGTATATGAAGACAACTAGCAATGTTGTTGCAGAAATCCTTCACTTTGCTTAAAAGTGTAAAAAAAAGGGTTACAGTAGTGTTGGTGTGTGTGTGTGTGTGTGGTGGGGAGGGGGGGGGGGCATTAGTAGCTGTTACAGGGATGACTGTGGAAAACCAGTTATAAACAGTGTACGTGCAAGCAATCCACACCCAGCAAAAGTGAGAGTGACTTACGTGGAAAAATAGCTCATACCTGTAATCAACATGTTGTTAGAAGTACATGCTTACAAGTCCACTATCAGCAATTACTTTACCTCATTCCAAAATACCAGTACAGTCTTGTCTGTGGCTCTGTTAATATCTGTCACACAAGAAAAATCAAAACACTTTAATGACCTAATCGTACTGTATAAGCTTTTAAGACCAGTGTTTAGTTCAGTTAAAATTTCCGGTCTGAGAGGCAATGGTTGATGTATAAAGCTAGATCCTGTTGTCTAGTCTCAAAGTGCAGGAGACATCCGTAGAGGTACAAAGGCACCAGCAACTTGAAAGACTTGCACTTTGTATGGAACCCATACCAAGGAGGACTAACAGGGTACATTGGACCTATACAAAGGGCAGCATGATTGATCACAGATTTATTTTGACTCCTGAGTGCGTCAAAAAGATGCTGGAAATACCTGAAGTGGCACACAGTTGAAGATGGGTGTCAATTATCTTGCATAAACCTGCTTACAAAATTTTAAGGGCCACTGTTAAGTGAGGAATATATTAATCTACTACAGATTCTTTTGCATCACTCCTATAGGAAACAAACAACCAAAACTCCAGGTAGGAATATCAACAATATAGGAAAAGATAGGTTGCTACTTACCATAAAGAAGACACATCAGGTCACAGACAGGCACAATAAAGATACTCACATAAAGCATTCAATCACAGCCTTTGTCAGTAGCGTGCGCGCGCGCGCGCACACACACACACACACACACACACACACACGCGCACACACACACACACAAAAGCAAGTACACCTAACACACAGACAGCCACCAACTACAGCATCTGGCCCGAGATGCTGGAGTTGACGGTTGTGTGTGTATGAGGTGTACTTGCTTGTGAATGGTGTGTGTGTGTGTGTGTGTGTGTGTGTGTGTGTGTGTGTGTGTGTGTGTGTGTGCGCGCGTGCGTGTGTGTGTGTGTGTGTTTTACTGATGAAACCTAATATTTAGTTTAATGAGAAGCACTTTTTCCAATGCATCTCAGTGATTTGCAGAGTATAGTAACAGACAGAGTGGTAGATTTCTTCCAAAAAATTATTGAGGGTAATGATGAAGCTGAGTGCTCTTATCTCAAAAACAAAACCTCTCTCTCTTTCTCTCTCTCTCTCTCTCTCTCTCTCTCTCTCTCTCTCTCTCTCTCTCTCACACACACACACACACACACACACACACACACACACACACAATTCATACAAGTGGGTAATTTCACTTATGCTGTGAGTTAAATTAAAACATTTCTTATAACTTCAGTGTGCTTCAGGTTTCATAATTACAATAGGCAGCTGGTGTGAAGTTTTTAAGTGGCCCTCCACCGTGCTCTGTCATTTCACAAACATATGTGTTAATTTTATCAGTCAGTTGCATGACTTGCTGCAGTTTCTATATGGTGAAAAGACTCAAAACTTCGTTCATCCCAGTGTATAACATACTTTCAGTCAAAGAAATTTTATGCTTCACAAATATGAATGTAGTTGAAAGAATAATGACTGACTAGGAATACACAGAATCCAGTAAGTCTGTTGGGAGGAAAATAAAAATAATGAAGGAAAGAAGAGGAAGGTATGGGGAATAAAGCATCCACAAAACTTGGGTTTGGGAGACGGGTGTTGGCAGGCTAAACTGTAGTACCCTGATGCCAGACACACGAGTAATACTCTGTGACATGTGGCAAATGGACATTTTTTAAAAGAGAAGTATTGACTTCTTGAAATGACAACTTTTCTGCCATTGATTGTAATTACAGTTGGTACTGTACCTGCCCGAAGGTACTCACTTGGTTTTTAGCGAAATGCAATTTCATTACACAAAACATACCATTTCAGTGGATTTCAGATTTAAAGGCAACATTGGATGGGTGATATCCTTCATCAATGCAATTTTCAAGCTTGTGTTAAAAATTTATGTACTCATATTTAAATATTTTGCATTGCATTTTTGTCACTTCTTCCTTGTTGCTTTCTTTGATCTGTGTGAAGTTTGTAAGCGCAAATGTGTGATTTGAGGTATCCTCATAGAAAGAGCCTCAAATGGTGAAACCAGGGAACCCTGGGGCCCGATGTATGTCATCAAAATGTGAAAAAGTCTTTCTGGATATGTGTGCCAAAGAGTTCACCAGCAGTGGTGGATTGTGTGTGATTGGAAGAAAATATTTTTAATATGGAACAGATTTAGATTTTTTAGTTGTGGAAATAAGAAAGTTCTAAAGATGTGACCATGTCATTCAGTGGTGACTAAAAAATAAATACACTGGTCGATGATGCCAAAAGTATCGTGTCACAATCACACTGTTATGCTCTCAATATGGAGGGGTTTTTCACAAATCGTATGAGGATTCTCAACCTCATCCTCAGAAAGAGTGCTTGCCTTACTTTCTCAATGTTTTCCAGGATTTTTACAGTCTCATATAGACCAAATGACTTTTTCTTTACAATACTTGTTGTTTGCAGGCTAAGAACTTTCCTGAGGATTGTATTGCAACTGGGATTGGTATCTTGAATCCCTAGTTTGAAGTGAATGCCACATAGCCACTGTGCTGCTGTTACAGGCTAACATATGCAAAAATGGAATGTTCCATCATCCAAAGCAAGGCCATCTGACCTTTGTAGGCACCATATAGTCTGTGTTCCAGAAACATCTGCTTCCTGTTGCTCATCTTACACTAATGTTCTACATAATTTTATGTTTCAGAAGAATTGGACATTACTAACCTCTTCTTCCTCCTTAATTCTCAACATATTTTTTGTTGCAGCATATCGAAGAGCACTGCATCCGTGATCTGATGGAGCTTGCCGTGAAGTTACCTCGAAAAGGAACTGAAATGAGCCTCTCTGGCTTAAATGTTCTGACATTTCTTCATGAATTCCATTCACGTAAAAGCTGTGATGCCATTCGTGAAATGCTTACATCACAATATGATCTGTTCCTGTGGAAACAGCTTGAGGTAATTCTTGATGCTTAATGGTAATCTTCCTGTATTTTGAGATTGACAGTCGTACAATAATTTTACGAGCAGCTACACCACCTCCTTTTTCATCCAATCCCTTCATGTACTATCTAACCTTCCTTTTGCTTCCCAATCCACTTTTAGTAGTAAACTGTCCACTTCAATATCTGTTCACTAAGCCTTAAATATCTACTTGCTGTCAAATTAGTAGACATTGCCTCTTATATCAAGTGGATATTTTGATCTACTATCACTGAGAAAGTGGCATTTGTTATTTTTGATATTTGCTATATTTTTTTAAATTAACTGTTAAAGAAAAGCACTGAAGTATGCATGATATCTACTAACAATGTGTGTGGAGGCAGTTAGGTACCAGCACACATTTGAAGCATGTAATCGTATGGGTTCAGCAGGGATGTGAGTAAGTCATGTTCTCCATGATTATCATATACAGATGGCAGATGCCTCTCATCACTATTCAGTGTAATTTGAGGACTGTGTACTATTAGAGCAGCATTCTTGAACCTGTTGTTCAGTACTACAGTTAACATTTCAGAAGTTGGTTCATATTTCAATATGATAATTCATAAATGTACTGCACCTCCTCATGAGCCAGTTCATTTGATTGAGCATGTTTACAACTGGTTTAAACCAGCAGCACATCATCACCTCAAGAGAGCTGCCATTAAGGTGTGGGACATAAGTGCAAATGTTACAGCCACGGAGTGGGCAGCACACAGGTTAGTATCCAAGCATGCTAAAATGTACGAGGTCAAGCAACGAGGTACTGAATGTTTCCTACCCACAATTTTGATTTCACAGGGGTACATTCCCAAATAGATTCCCTTCATTTTGATGGTGATGATTGTTGTTGTTGTTGTTGTTGTTGTTGTTGTGATTCTTGAAGTTTTCCCGACATACTGAATATTCTGTGAAGTTTCAGGATTGCAGCCGGATCATGTAGACTTCTTCAGGTCAGTGCCCGCCACTGGAGACTGGTAGTTCACATTTTCAGCTTTATAGCAAAAAAGGTGTGGCAATGCATGCGCATTGGCAGCCAGCATGCGAGCATCCTCTGTTGAAATCCGCGCTCTCTGCAAATACTGTGGCGTGCAGGTACATGTGTAAAGGTGAAACTGCATGTCTGTCCTCTGTCGAAACACCCACTCGTGTCACTAAAAACAAACGTCAGATGTCACCAGACATTTCATTATTAATAAAATGTTTTCTCTCAGTAGAAATTGATGAAATCACTGGGTCCCAAGCCCTATCCAGTTGAAATTTATGAGATTTTGTGCCAGAAGTATTTCCACATATTCTTTAATTACTTAACCCCAAAAAGATCTCACAGGGGCCAAGATTTTTGTGGCAGAATAATCCATAGAGTATCCTATGGTAATAAAATGCTCCGCTATGGCTGACATACTGGGCTGTGAAAGGCGAGTGTAGCGCTCATGTTCAACGCACCTTTCAGGTACTGTACGTATCGTCTGACCTATATACACTTTGCCACACTGGCACGGAATTTTGTAAATACCAGCACTCCACAGACCCAGATTGTCCTTTATTGAACCGAGAAGGGCACTAATATTCACCGCCAGCCAGAAGGTTACTTTAACTTGATGTTTCCTTAGAATCCTGCCTACTATAGAGGAAAGGCTGCCAACGTATGGAGGGAACTCGCTCCTTATCTTCTTGGTATTGTGCGTGGTCACATTTCTCCTTCCTTTGCGCTGCACTAGTCTGATGTGGAGAGTAACCATTATCTTTGAATACCGACTGCAGATGTTCTAGCTCCTTTGTAAGGCTGTCTCATCAGAAACAACATAAGCCCGGTGCACCATCTAAATTCCATCCACAAGAACATCCAGTTTATGATGGAAACAGAGAAGGATGGTTGCTTACCATTTTTTGGACACCTGTTGTTGGTGTAGCGTGATGGCAGCTCAGCGCTTTCAGATAAAGGTCCATATTGTGGGCTTACTGTAGAAAGAATGTCCTAATGAGCCATCTGCTTTCCTAGTATCCAAGACATCCATCTCTATTTCCATCATAAACTGGACGTTCTTGTGGACCAGGAGTCAGACTGGGAATATTCTGGCGATATATAGATGACACTTTTGTAATGTGTCCCCATAGTGAAGAAGAACTGTCACGCTTCTTGCACCATCTAAATTCCATCCACAAGAACATCCAGTTTATGATGGAAACAGAGAAGGATGGTTGCTTACCATTTTTTGGCATCTTGGATACTAGGAGAGTGGATGGGCCATTAGGGCATTCTGTCTACCGTAAGCTCACAAATACAGACCTTTATCTGAAAGCATCGAGCTGCCATCACCTTTCACAAACCACTGGCATCCTTAGAACAATGGTGCACCAGGCTCACGTTGTTTCTGATGGAGACAGACTTACAAAGGAGTTGGAACACCTACAGTCGGTATTCAAAGATAATGGCTACTCTCCACATCAGATGAGTGCAGGGCTAAGGAAGAAGTAACGTGACCACCCACAATATCAAGAAGTTAAGTAGCTGGTCAAGTCCAGCGAGGTCCTTCCATATGTTGGCAGCCTTTCATCTACAGTAGGCAGGATCCTAAGGAAACATCAAGTTACAGTAATCTTCCAGCTGCCGGCGAAGACTAGTGCCCTTCTCACTCCAATAAATGATGATCTGGGTCTGCAGAAGGCTGGCGTTTACAGAATTCCATGCCAGCGTGGCAAAGCATACATAGGTCAGACGATATGTATGGTACACGAAAGGTGTATCGAACATGAACGCCACACTCGCCTTTCGCAGCCCAGTATGTGGGCTTTATTGGAGCATTGTATTACCACAGGACACTCTATGAACTACTCTGCCTCAAAAATCTTGGCCCCTGTGAGATCCTTTTGGGATTAAGCAATTAAAGAATATGTGGAAATACATTTGGCACAAAATCTAATAAATTGTTACAGTGACTTTCAACTGGAAAGGGCTTGGGACCCGGTGATCTCTTCAATTTCTACTGAGAGAGAAAACATTTTATTCATAATGAAATGTCTGGCGACATCTGACACTTGTTTTTAGTGATGTGAGTGAGTGTTCCGGCAGAGTACGGACATGCAGCTTCACCTTTATGCATGCCACAGATGGAACAGTATCTGCAGAGGGTGTGGATTTCGATAGAGGATGCTCTTGTGCCAGCTGCCAATGCACATTTGTTTCCGTGCCAATTTTTGCTGTAAAGCCGACACCATGAACTAGCAGTCTCCAGTGGCGGACATTCACCTGAAGATGACTGGACGGTTGCCAGCCGAAATATTGTGGCAAGAAGTCAACATGATCTGGCTGCAATAGTGAAACATTATTATTATTATTTCTTTACTTTCTCAGATGTTAAGTCTGGTTAAAAATGGAAAGTGACGCGGACCTTGATCAAGCGTCACTTCCTTTTAACTGTACAGTATGTGTTATATTGCATTTAGGAACTTTTGGGTAATTGAACATGTATCAATAATTACGGATTTTTTTAGTTGTATATATATTGTATTCATCATTCTCCAGTACATTTTGTGGTGCATACTTGTATGTGGGAACGTGTTGTTTTGTAAGTTTATGTTGTAAGGCAAGCTGTTGATGTATTATTTTTGCCACATTGTCATGTCTTCTGGGGTATTCTGTATTTGCTAGTATTGTACATCCGCTTGTGATGTGATCTACTGTTTCTATTTGTTGTTTGCAAAGTCTGCATTTATCTGTTGTGGTACTGGGATTTTTAATAATATGCTTGCTGTAATATCTGGTGTTTATTGTGTGATCCTGTATTGCAATCCTGAATCCTTCTGGCTCACTGTATATATTGCCTTTTCTTAGCCATGTGTTGGATGCGTCTTGATCGATGTGTGGCTGTTAGATGATACGGGTGCTTGCCATGAAGTGTTTTCTTTTTCCAATTTACTTTCTTCGTATCTGTTAATGTTATGTGATCTAAAGGGTTGTAGAAGTGGTTATGAAATTGCAGTGGTGTAGCCGATGTATTTATATGAGTGATTGCTTTGTGTATTTTGCTAGTTTCTGCTCGTTCTATAAATAATTTTCTTAAATTGTCTACCTGTCCATAATGTAGGTTTTTTATGTCGATAAATCCCCTTCCTCCTTCCTTTCTGCTTAATGTGAATCTTTCAGTTGCTGAATGTATGTGATGTATTCTATATTTGTGGCATTGTGATCGTGTAAGTGTATTGAGTGCTTCTAGGTCTGTGTTACTCCATTTCACTACTCCAAATGAGTAGGTCAATATTGGTATGGCATAAGTATTTATAGCTTTTGTCTTGTTTCTTGCTGTCAATTCTGTTTTCAGTATTTTTGTTAGTCTTTGTCTATATTTTTCTTTTAGTTCTTCTTTAATATTTGTATTATCTATTCCTATTTTTTGTCTGTATCCTAGATATTTATAGGCATCTGTTTTTTCCATCGCTTCTATGCAGTCGCTGTGGTTATCCAATGTGTAATCTTCTTGTTTAGTGTGTTTTCCCTTGACTATGCTATTTTTCTTACATTTGTCTGTTCCAAAAGCCATACTTATATCATTGCTGAATACTTCTGTTATCTTTAGTAATTGGTTGAGTTGTTGATTTGTTGCTGCCAGTAGTTTTAGATCATCCATGTATAGCAAATGTGTGATTTTGTGTGGGTATGTTCCAGTAATATTGTATCCATAATTTGTATTATTTAGCATGTTGGATAGTGGGTTCAGAGCAAGGCAGAACCATAAAGGACTTAATGAGTCTCCTTGGTATATTCCACGCTTAATCTGTATTGGCTGTGATGTGATATTATTTGAATTTGTTTGGATATTAAGTGTGGTTTTCCAATTTTTCATTACTATGTTTAGGAACTGTATCAATTTAGTATCTACTTTGTATATTTCCAATATTTGTAGTAACCATGAGTGGGGTACACTATCAAAAGCTTTTTGGTAATCAATGTATGCGTAGTGTAGCGATCTTTGTTTAGTTTTAGCTTGATATGTCACCTCTGCATCTATTATCAGTTGCTCTTTACATCCTCGTGCTCCTTTGCAACAGCCTTTTTGTTGTTCATTTATAATTTTGTTCTGTGTTGTATGTGTCATTAATTTCTGTTTAATGACTGAAGTTAATATTTTGTATATTGTTGGTAGGCATGTTATGGGGCGATATTTAGCTGGGTTCGCTGTGTCTGCTTGATCTTTAGGTTTCAGATAAGTTATTCCTTGTGTAAGTGTATCAGGGAATGTGTATGGGTCTGCAATGTAATTGTTAAATAATTTAGTTAGGTGTGAATGTGTTGAGGTGAACTTCTTTAGCCAGAGATTTGCTATTTTATCTTTTCCAGGGGCTTTCCAATTGTGAGTAGAATTAATTGCTTGGGTGACTTCATGTTGCAAAATTATCACTTCAGGCATTTGTGGCATCATCTTGTATGTGTCTGTTTCTGCTTGTATCCACCGTGCATGCCTGTTATGTTGTACCGGGTTTGACCATATGTTGCTCCAGAAGTGTTCCATGTCTGTTATGTTTGGTGGATTGTTTATTTTAATGTGTGTGTTATCTATTGTCTGGTAAAATTTCTTTTGGTTTGTGTTGAATGTTTGGTTTTGTTTCCTTCTATTTTCACTTTTTTTGTATCTTCTAAGTTGTTTGGCCAATGCTTGTAATTTCTGCTTCTTTTCATCTAATTGCTCTGTTGCTACTTGTTGTGAGATTTTACCTAACCTTTTTCGGTTTTTTTCTGAGATTTCATTTCTTATAAATTGTGTTAGCTGTCCGATGTCTTTTTTCAGTTTTTCTATTCTGATCTGTAGCCTGTGTTGCCACGCTGGTTTTGTGGGTATCTTCTGTGTGTTGGTTGGTTCTGATCTCTGCCTAGTGTGTATATTTAGTGTAGTGAGTGCTCCTATATAAACCAGTAGTTGTAACTCTTCCATAGTTGTGTTTTCATTTATTTTATTGTGTATGATTGTGTTGATAGTTTTTATTGTTGTTTCGACTTGTGGGTTATTTGGCGGTCTATGCAAGAATGGTCTAATGTCTGTATTTGTGTCTTTGTATTTTATGTATGTCAGCTGAAATTTTTCTTCTATATCTAACATGTGTGTCACTTCGTGTTCTATTTGTGCTTGTTCTGGTGGCAGTCTTAAGATTTCGTTTTCCTCTGATTGTTTAATTGATGCGCGTTGTTCTTTGTTTGTTTGCTCTGGGATGTTTGAGTCCATTACTGTATTTTCTTCTTCTTCTGATTGCACATTATTTTGTTCCAGTATTTGTTGTACTTGTTGTTTGATGTTATCTAATTCTGACTGGGGTATCCTGTTATTTTTGATTATTACACGGATCTGATCAGCTAGTCGTTGTTCTGTTAAAAATTTTAATTCTGGGTATCTGGTAATAAATGTTGTGTATTATTATTATTATTATTATTATTATTATTATTATTTCAATGAGCTATTTTTTGGTTTCATAATGCTTATTCTTCCATTTCCTGTTTTCCTTAGATCTAGGCCAACACATATTTGCAAATATTAACATTGCGCAAAACATTTTTTGAGCAGTTTAGTTTAGATTCAGCAGATAGCCTACGTGATACATGTTGATCACTTTTAGTCACCTGTACTTGAAGAATATTAATTTGATAAATGCAAATTAGTACCTGGTTATGTGTTACATAGCCTTCCATTACAGTGGACACAAATATTATTGATGCTGGTGGAATTCGCTTTCAAGTTGAACCACAGAGATCAGATAAGGAAATAGATTCTTTTTAGTTTTTAAATTAATGACTTTCAGTATGACAGAATTACTGCTGTTGGGGTAGGCTGTTTGTTATAATGAGCACTCAGAAGTGCAGCTTAAATTTAATACGTGTTGCTCAAAATGAAAACAAAGAGAGCTGCTGTAGAATCCATAAAGTACATAGCTTTGATTCTACACTTGTCTATTGTTGGAATTTCATAGTTCAAGCACATGGAGAAATAAACTGGCACACTGAAATGCAGCATTCCAGTATTTAGCAACACTTCCATTGTTCTTTCCTGCACAGATTTAAGTCACTGCCACAGTATTATGAGAGGGAGCCCACCACATCTCCTTGCCACAGCTACCCACAACAGAATGTTCCAATATACAGTTCTTTCACACAATGCAGGCTTTCTTGGCCATTAATTACAACTTTGGTTAGTCCGTATTTTGGGCATTTGACCATGGTCTGGGGCAGACATGGGCAACCTTTGGTGACCCATGTGCCTGAAAAAGTTCACAGGCTGCCTCGCCACGTGATATGACAGCAATGCTCCCAGCACATGAAGTCAAAACTATAGTGCCCGTGACATTAATGTTTATGAGGTAATGCACCAATGTGAATGAACCCCTTTCCCAACACATCATGCCAACAAATTGTCTCAGAAAGCTCTTTTTGAGAGTAGATTCGTTTTATGTTTACCTGGAAAACAGTAAAATTGATATCGCTGAGAAGAAAATGAAAAACTGAAATATGGCAACATTGCATGAATCTAACATCGCAGATGCAGTGAACTCAGTGAAGAGCCATTAGTAGTGTCTTGCTAGCAATGCCCATACCAAACAGAAATGAAGAGCCTTGTGTGGCATTCGTACTTTCAAATTAAAACTAAAAACCTCACAACCTAGTACTGATTATCAGGGCTACACTACAGATAAGGTGTACAGCAACCAACATTGAATGTCCAAATTGGAAATTAATATTTTAAATTTGTCTTTCTGCAGCTGTGCTGTTTGTTGACCAGTGTGTTTCATAAAAAAGCGGATTTTCATAGTGTATTCCTTCGCAGCAAATAGTGATTCACTACACAACAAGCAAACAGGTTTATTTTTGTATAGGTATGTCCAGAAGAACAAACACCATACATCTATGATGTATGAGCCTGACAGCGTATCGAACTTTCACCACAGATGTGCAGTTAATGTCCAGCCTCTCACAGGAATACAGTAGGACTGCAAGTGAACAGCAAGTGAACAGCATAATTGTCAGGGGACACTAGGTTGGATGGGGGATGTGCTCAGATAGCTGAAACAGTTAAAGTGACTGCTCACATAAAGTGGAAAATCTGGGTTCATATCTCGTTCTGGTACAAATTATCATCTGCTGTCACTGAGTTATTTCAATGCCCCATTGCAGCAAAAGTCGGAAATTTCTTTCATCAAGATTTATCTTTGTACATAACAAAGAAATAATCTTCCATCCATTTCTTTGAAAATTGATGGCATTCTGTGTGTACTTTTTTCTTTTAACGCCAGGTATTTTGAGAATGCACTCAATAAACATGCACGGAAACACTTACACGAAGTTAACAAACAACTGGCATAAAACTTTACATACAAACAGACAATGGGTAAGTAAGTGTCTTGGAAAATCAGGTTTTCTGCAGGTAATCCACACTGTATTTGCATGATATTTCAATTGCTTAAGTCATGATCTTCATCAGGTGTTCCCTGATGAAAATTTCATGCGAGTACAATATTGATAACTAGCAGAAAACCACATTTTCAAAGATGACAGCATGTCGCCAGGGAAACCTGATGACTTATGAAAGATAAATAGTTTGTTCAACGATTTATGATCCCTGCTGCCACTGTTCAAATCAGCACATTTTGCGAGTAGTTGATAATTTTCATGTCATTGTCGCTTGCTGCCATTGTTTGCAATCTGTCAATGTGTAGCACAAACATAAGCAGTAAGCAGTAAATAACTTGTGTGTCTTGTCATAACTGGTCAAAAGTGGTCTGGAAAGTTTTGAGTCTACAAAAAATAACAAGTATTGTAAAGAAGCAGCTACTTGACCCAAATAAGACTGTAAGAACTCTAGAAAACACAAGACAGTAAGGCAAGTGCTGTTTTTGACACTGGTTGCCCACCCATGATATAAAGCATGTATCTGAGTTTAATGTTTCAATTCCTGTTGTGGGAGACTTTTGTGTGGCTGTAATTCTATGGCTGGTTGATTTTTAAACTTAAACAGGCTCAGATACCTAAACTGTTTATAAATAATTGCACAATTGTTGGGCCATGATTGCATCCGAGCACTGCCATAGATGGCAGAGTCGCACTGATGTGCTTCCTAATGCAATATAAGGTTTAATGCTGTGTCGTCTACCACATGAAATATCAGTAAACACTCATGTTTCGTGTGTGCAGTTTGTAAGTGGAAATGTTTGATCTGAAGTATCCTCATAAAAAAAGTCTTGAGTGGTCAAATAAGGGGATCTTAAGTCATCAACAGATTTAGAGATAACTTCAGGTGTGTCTCACAGAAATGCCTTGGGAGCTGTGCTATTCATGTTGTATATTAATGACCTTATGGATAATATTAATAGTAACCTCAGACTTTTCACAGAATGATGCAGTCATCTATAATTAAGTACTGTCTGAAAGAAACTACACAGATACTCAATCAGATCGAGGTAAGATTTCAAAATGGTGCAAAGACTGGCAGCCTGTTTCAAATGTTCAGGAATATAACATTGTATACAACACATTACATAAAATGTATTAACGTATGAATGTAGTTCGAATGAATCACAGTTAGAATCTGCTAACATATAATTACAAATATCTGGATGTCGCAATTTTTAGGAAGATGAAATGGAACAATAATGCAATCACTAATCAGTTTACAAAGGAAGCTGCCTACAAAACACTTGTGCGACTTGTCCTAGAACGAGCAAGTGTGTAGGACCTGCACCAAATAGGAGTAATGGGGAATATTAAATAGATTCAAAGAAAGGAGACAGGAAAATGGTCACAAGTTTGTTTGACCCACACATTTGACCCACAAATTTGTTGAAAAATTTGACCCGGGAGACACTTGAAGACAGACACGAACTATCGCGTGAGGATCTACTGAAAAGCTTCTAGAACAGACTGTGAGTGATGACTCTAGGAATACAGTACTATGCCCTATATATTGCTCTTGTAGGGACCATGAACACAGTATCAGACTAATTACAACACACCCAGAGGAATATAAGCAATCATTCTTCTGTCGCTCCATATGTGAATGGAATGGACAAAGCCCTGATAATTGGCACAATGGGATGCACACACATCACAGTGGTTTGCAGATTATAGATGTAAATCTAACCAGCAGCTTCCCAGTCACATGACTAGAATGCTATGCACTAAACTATAAGTGGCTCTAGTAAAAATACTCTAAATGTTTAGTATAAAATGGCATATGGAAATATCACAAAGATATTTTGGAAAATCTGAAATCTGATGTCCAGCACTGATCTTAAAATACCAAAGTATGAAGAAAATTGAAGTGGGTCAGCCCAAAAGATCCCCATATTAGTGTTGAGGCCTTCTGACCTTATTGGTGACATTCAGATACTTCTTCTGCTAAGATGAGCCAGCACAGACATTGGAGGACAGGGCATACCATCCTGTGTTTGTCACAATCAAAAAAATGTCCTAGAAGCCATGCCGTATCTATTTCCCACATAGGTTGTACGCATAACGAACATCGTTTCATTTAACTGCAACCATATGATTTCAGTTTGAGCCATTTTCAATCGGATTAGATTAGATTAGATTTACTTTCATTCCAATTGATCCGTAGTGAGGAGGTCCTCCAGGGTGTAGAACTTGTCAGAAAAACAACAATACATGACAAATATTTACAACTCAAACAAGTAAGCTAATGTACCATTCCACAGGTCCCAAGTGGAATGATCATCATTTTTTAATCAACACTATATGAAAGAATCATTTTACAAATACTAATGCACTGAATTTAAAATAAAAAAGTTTTTTTTTAATTTATTTATAAGGTAATAAACGTGTAATACAACTACGACAATACTTACTTACAATGAACACAGTTACTGCACTGAAATGGTGCAGAAGTTAAATTGTACTTACACACACACACACACACACACACACACACACACACACACACACACACACACACTTATTTACAATGAACACATTATTGCACTGAAATTGTGTAGAAGTTATATTGTACTTTTATATACAAATCAGTTGGTTCTACTGAGAAATTCATCAATGGAGTGGAAGGAGTTGACCACCAATAAATCCTTTAGGCTCCTCTTAAACTGAATTTCATTGGCTGTTAAGCTTTTTATGGCTGCTGGCAAGTTATTGAAAATCTGTGTTCCTGAATAATGCACATCATTTTGTACAAGACTAAGTGACTTTAAATCCTTGTGAAGATTATTCTTATTTAATTGGTCAAGTACACACCACAAATTGTACTTCAACCACCATAGTTGTGGCACATATTTGCCATTCAGTTTCATATATGCTGACAACTTAACAAATTGTATGATTAGTATAACATACATGTGTATGTCCATTTGTAAATGGCTCAAAGCTGAAATTGGCGAACTGGGCCCAGACAGATTGCTTGTTAGCTGATAAAAGCAGCTGAGGTCGAAAATGCAAAAACTCACAATATAATCACTGCAGTTGTCTTACAAGATGTTTTCAATGCGAGACTGTTTTGTCACATCTGAAACGCCACTTGGATGCCCCTCTTGTTATGGCTATGTAATACTATGTCTGCCTTTGATTTATTTTATTTGATATACTTTATAAGTTTTTATTCTGTGATTTCTTTGTGTACAGTTTTATTAAAAATTGCATCTGTTTCTCTTTACTCTGTTACAGAGCTCCAGCAGTAATGTCAAGTGTAGTGCTACAGAGATACTGGCTGATGCCTACCCTTTGGAAAGACCCAGGCAGGATATTGTGAAAAACAATGAGTATCTCGCTAAACAGCACAATGTGTTCAGTGATTTGCTGGTGGATGTCAACCCTACTGTCAGGAGTGTTGCTTTCAGAGTGAGTATTTCATGCTATTCGTAACGTGGTTGTAAAACTTTGCGGTGAGATTGCACATTTCTGTAATCGTTTTGTTCATCTAAGTGTAAGTGGACCTGGGGAAAAAAAGAATGTTGAACCTGCCCATTTCTGCTATAATACCGAGAAGAATATTTCATAGCTTTGCGATTCTTCAGCTAACTTTTAGAGGTGGAGGCCGTAAGGTGAGACAGGTAGAATGCTAGTGGAATGAGGTCATATGTTTAGTACATTTTCACTGACAACAAACAGTACAGGGAAAAAGAAGGAAGTAAGATGAGCCATGTCTGTGAGAGAGACTGCTACATCTCAGCCACCATGGAAGGCTTTCCGGACTTCTAACAGAACCGCAGGACTGCTTCACACTGCCAAGCAAGTATGGTGGTTCTGCCTTCTGTTAGCTAACCTGTCAGCTTCTGAGATTTTTGGATTTTGTTAGTGGTCACAAAAAAAGAGAGAAGAATTACAAATTGCTGTGAGCAATAAAAGTAATTGTTGTTTCTGTGTTGTCAATTTCAAAAGCTTTTGTTTGTGGGTATGATTATTTTTCTTAATACCGTCAGTTGTATGTCCTGCTTCTTCATTTCAGAAAATATCCCAGATAGCCTCAAAATTTTGGGCCCAGATTCCTCCCAGTGTACTGCAGCACTGGATATCAACAATGATTCTTCGGTTGGCAAAGAATATGGAAACTCCTCAAGTAAGGCAAAGCATATACCAGGGGCTGCTCGTTCTTGTAGAAAATCCCAATCCTCTGTGTACGAAGATTCTGGAGAAGGTACGTGAGAGTGTCCTTTTTTATTTTGACTGATGAATCAATAGTGCCTATAGAGTGCCTGAGAAGTACCCGTATCTGTTTTGCTTCTCTGTGTTTGAGGAAATAATTGTTTTATTGGAATATTTGCTGTGAAGCCGACAAAAAGCATTGCTGTCATCATAGTATTTCTTTGTTTCAGTATTGTATTGTTTCTCGTCTCAAACTGGCTACTGAGAGTATACATTGTTACAATATAGGGAAAGAATTAGTGGCATGTGTGTGAGTTTTCCAACCTCCACATACAAGATAAACAACGGCAGAGATGATGGATGTGTTTAGAGATCACTTTTGCAAGGGCCCACCTCATAAAACAACCCTGCTTGCTGAGAGAAATGTGCTTTTGTTTCATGCAGTGTTAAAGATGGGCTACATTGCAGATGCAAGAAAACTCAAGAAGAAATGTGTGTCACAATTGTTCTATCAATTGAGCAATCTCCAATGAAATCCTTTTGCAAAAATGCATTGAACTGCTAATGTTTTAGGTATGGATTTCACTATTCTTCTCATATTGTGGTGGCTTTATTTATGGTAAATTTCATTAATGAATACAGGTTGAAAAATATTTAAACCAACAAACTCTGGGAGGTTGTAGGGGACATCAAAACAAATATTTTCCCCTAATGTCATTTTTTCCTATGAGGTGTATTTAAACCGGTAGAGGAAGGTTTCTCTGGTGGCAAATTAATTAAACCAACAAACGCATTTCCATTTTTTATGACCAAAAGACAACACATTAACACAACCCAATTTCATTTACAGTAGATTTTCAAAAATGCCTCCATTGACACATAAACAAAGATTACACCGACGGATCATGTTCTGTCTGACACGGGCAAAAACCCCAGGAGTATCCTGAATTGTTCCTGCTGCTGCTACTATCCGAGCAACCAGATCCTCTTCTGATGCAACAGGAGTTGCGTAAACAAGGTTGCACAAAAAAGTTCAGAGGGGACATATCTGGGGATCGAGCAGGCCATGGTACAGGACCACCTCTGCCAATCCAAGTTTCTGGGAACCGTCGGTCCAGGAATCGACGCACACGACGACTGAAATGTGCCGGCGCCCTGTCATGTTGGAACCACATGCGTTGTCTTGTAGCGAGCAGGACATCTTCCAGCAATTCCGACAATGCTCTGGCGAGAAAATTGTAATAGTGCCTGCCATTTAATGGCCTAGGTAGCAGATATGGCCCAATTAAACAGTTCCCAACAACACCGACCCACACATTAACGAAGAACCGCACTTGATGAGCGCTAGTAACTGTGGCATGTGGGTTATCCTCACTCTAAACATGCGAATTGTGCATGTTGAAGACTCCATCATGCCCAAACATTGCTTCATCAGTAGACAACACAGAGGATGGAAATGTAGAATGCATTTCACACTGTTCCAGGTACCACTGTGAAAACTGTGCTCTGGGTGGATAATCAACTGGTTCCAGGTTGTGGACACGCTGTAAGTGAAATGGAGGTAACAATTGCTCTCGAAGGACTGTTCTTACTTTCGTCTGATTCGTCTCCATGTTACGTGCAATTGCACGAGTGCTGATTGAAGGATCCCACTCCACATACTGCAAGACAGCTTCCTCAAATTGCAGCGTTCTTACCGTGCGACGGCGTCCCTGTCCAGGTAATCTGCTAAATGACCCGGTCTGACGCAGACGTTGGTACACAGCAGCAAAGGTCGTATGATGCAGGATACGGCGATTAGGATATTGTTGTTGATAAACCCACTGTGCAGATCGTCCATTGTGGTGTGCTACGTAGTACGCACCAATCATATCAGTGTACTCACTCCAGGTGTATCGCTCTTTTTTGCTGAGATTTTTTTAAAGGGAGGAAATTGATTGTTTGTGTAACATGATACTGTAAGGTTAGTTCTCTCTTAAATTAATGTATATTATAGGCCTATACAAAAATGTTCGCCCATTGAATGCATTGAAGTTGTCTCAATAGTGTTTGGCATCATTGACCTTCATCTGTCACTTACAACTAAATTGTACATTGAGAAGTATCTCTCCACATCAACTCTCTTGATGGGTGCCCAAATTGCATATAAAGCAGCTTTTCCAAATTCATTGTTTTTAAGTTTTTCACAGGGTAGCAGTTTCACTGTATCGGGCTTCTCATCACATCTCAATCAGTTAACTTGTCGGTGGAATGATGAAGACATTTCAAAAAAACTTTCATATCATGGAATTTCGTTTGCTGTATTTACAGCAGCAGAATCGTTCAGAACAGACTGTAGGGTTAAAGAGCTTTTCAATTTTTTTTTTTTTATGTATAATTGCCCCCCCCCCCCCCTTTTCCCGATGATTTTTGTGCCTCATTTTGGAATGTGTCAAAACAATTAATAGTGCCTGTTGAAAGACAATCTCCAGAATTTATTTTCTAGTAATTTGATACTTTTTAAGTTCCTCTCATAACAAATATGTAAACAGGTAATTTGTACCTTCTAGTGTTGTAATTGAACTGACACATGTCGCTTCCCAATTTGCATTGTAAGAAGATTAAATGTAACACAGTTTCATTTTTAAAATGATCAAAACAGAGCTCAATGACAGTATTTTTGGTTTCCAATTATCCGGAAAATTTGCTGATTGCAGGTAAGTGTGTTCAAGCAGTGCACTGCATTGAACCAAAAATTCCATTTTGTGATGACCGGATTAGGAAAAAGCTGTTTTGGCAAGTGAAGAAATTTCTCTTAAATAAACAGAAGGACTGCACTTTTCATTTTGAAATAGTGCAGAGACACTGTTTTCACTTTACTGACAATAACATTTAACTCCCTTAGTTCTTTTTATGAAAATGTCACCTACAAAGTTCATTTTGTATGCCCAGCATTTGTAATGTATTAAGTGGTGTCCAGTCAACGCTTTGTGTCAAAACAAGATCCCTTGTATGTATGTGTGCAGCAGAGTCTGATACTAAATGCACAACATTAATTTTTATGCTGTAATCTTTTAGAGGATCTACTGTGGCCTTGGCACAAGTACTTGTGTTAGTAACATCTAAAAAGTTATAGGAAGCCAGATACCGTTTCTATTCTAATGTTGCACTCTTAGTCCAAAATAAAACTGCAGTTACGCACCTTCAACATACCTAGTTTGGTCAGCGGGATGTTTGCCTTTAGACACATTTTAATTATATATAGATTCTTCTCAAATTAATTCCCCCGCCCACCTCATATCTCTCTCTCTCTCTCTCTCTCTCTCTCTCTCTCTCTCTCTCCCTCCCTCCCTCCCTCTCTCTCCCTCCCTCCCTCCCTCTCTCCCCCCGCTCCCTCCCCCCTCCCTCCCCCCTCCCTCCCCCCTCCCTCCCCCCCCCCTTCTCACCCATCCCCCCAACAGCAGCCTGCAGATGCTATTTTTGCATTGTGACTAGCATTTTTAATGTGTTTTTCTAAATTATTCTTCTTTACACAGTTGAGTTTCACATTACGGAAGCTTCATATAAAAGAATTTTTGTCTTGGAAATAAAAGCCTTCTTCTTTTGGTTATCGATAGCATCACTCCTGCAAATTGACTCTATGCCTACCCATCTTTAACACACTACAATCACTTCACAACATTCATGAATTAACAAAACAGTACACTGTGAATGTTAGTTAAGAACATGAAATTCCAGTGATACCATATCTAGCTGGCGAAAATATTTACAAAAAATATTATAGCTATACTCATATTTTAGAAATACTTATTCAATACTTACAAAAAATAAAGAGAAAAAAATACAATATTGTGAAAAGGAAAGTTGCTACTCACCATATAGTGGAGATGCTGAGTTGCAGATAGGCACAGCAAGAACACTGTCACAAATAAAGCTTTCGGCCATTAAGGCCTTGGTCAACGATAGATGACACACACACACACACACACACACACACACACACACATAAACGCAGCTCACACACACAACTGCAGTCTCAGGCAACTGAAACTGTGGTTTATTTGTGACAGTCTTTTTGTTGTGCCTAACTATGTCTCAGCATCTCCACCATATGGTGAGTAGCAACTTTCCATGTCACAATATTGTTACAGTCCACCCTGGATTTTCCATTGTTTGATTAGAGTAAAAAATGCAGTAGATGTAAGAAAAAGAACGCCATTCCAAAATTTAAGTGGCCATCGATTGTTTGCCACTTTACCATCAAACATTTCTGTGTGTAGTACAAAGATGCTGTATTTATATCTGGGCAGGGAATGAAGTGAATAAAATTGGTAAGCATCAAATTAAAAAATTCTACACCACTATGCTTTCACATGCAACAAAGCAAAACACATACTGTTTGAAGTCATCTAGTAAAGTTTTGGAAGCTGCAGTTAGTAATTTTCTACTGTGTATCTCAACTTCAATGCTTTTTTCTTTGCCTCACTTTTATTTGTTCATTATTTTACCCAGGTAGTAAATAAAACAGCCTTGGTTTAGTGCCCACTTTTTAGTGACATAAAGTATTACGGAGATGTATCTTGTTTTATGTGCACCATGGTAAATCGGCAGTGCATAAATGTGTGTGTTGGACAGGTTAGTGGAATGCAGTATCTAACACGTATTGCAGTTATGCAACAAATATTTGTTTACAGTAGTAAATTTAATTCTTTTGTCACTTTACGTTGTGATTTCGTGTAGTCATAACTATTTTATAAACAGCACCAGTCCAGTACCAGAAAATGCAGATGTTTTAGTGCTTACTTAATAAATTTTGCTGAAATATACTAATTTTAATAAATTTCACATGTTATCACACTTTGAAACCATCTGAAAACATGATGCACTATACCTAAGTAGTGTTGGGTTAACCACTTTTTACACTTTCAAAACATTTCACAATGATAGCATATGCAAATACCTCTAATAACAATATAGACATATAATAATATATGCACAAATTATTATGAAAAGAATAGCTGCTACTCACCATATAGCAGAGATGATGACTCGCAGATAGGCACAACAAAGGAATGTCGGAAAGTGAGCTTTCAGCCAAGAAGACCTCCATCAAAATAGACAACATGCGCGCGTGCGCACACACACACACACACACACACACACACACACACACACACACACACACACAAACGCGCGCCCGCTAAGTCCAACTCTCACACACATGGCCACAGTCTCTGGCAGGTGAAGCTAGACTGTATATGCATGTTTAGATAAGAATGAATGACAGGTAGAATTAACTTTTGTAGTACGGGTCTGCAGTCTGTGTATATTATTTAAAGGAGTTCATATTCCTCTTAAAGCTGTAGAGGTTATCAGCAGCTATTGCAATTTCAGTGTTATGCCATTGTGAAGCATCTATAATATGTAATACAGTGTGTTCAGAAAATATTATGGGAAGACAATAATGATATGAGCAACAAGGAGTCTGTTAACATGTACTTAGAAAGCTTTGATGCTGTGTCATGCCACAAATATAAGTAACTATACCCTTGTAACAAACCACAGGCATATGTAATGTCTTGTATTCAAACTGCATGGGAACACACTGTACTGAGAATGTCAACATGGCACAAAGATAACAGGGGATGTATACACCTCACATATTAACTAATCAACAGTACAGTATTAATATTCAACATCATAAAAAATAGAAGAAAGATGAGTGTGTTTATGTATAAATGTGTAAATGCCCTGGAACGGCATCAGAGCACATTACAATTTTCTCTCTGCCATAACAATCCCTTTTTTGTTTGAAAACAGCGTTGTAAAATTATGAGGGCTGTTTAAGACACTGCATTACACTTCTTATGTTACGAAGCTCCCTCTGGTGCAGAGCTCCTTGTCACCATTTCCGATGTGGAGCGAATGCTGTGCTGGCATGGGGCTGATTTGGTACTGCAGGTTTTGCCTTGTGTGGTTCTGTGATCTGGATTGCACACAGACATTGTGTAATGCAACACTCGGTTTACATCTTCCACAACACTGATTGCATTTGTGGGAACTTCATTATTCACGATCTCACTTCATTGAAGATGCTATGCAGGATGTTATGTAGTGATAGTTTAACAAAAGTATTAATAAAACACCATTCCTAATGCAATTCTTAAACAACAAAATCGAAACCGCAACATAGATGGAACATATGGCAATGAATAAAACTCTATGTTACAAATGTTTAGTTCATATTAAAAGCAGACCTATCTATTTAACCTAGTGTGGCAATCACATACAATAACAAAAATATGTTTTCTAGCTAGCAAATTTTCAAAAAATAAGAAAGTAATCATTTACTGAAGTGTGCTTCCTGCAGACCAACCTCGTTCCCATATTGCATCTTCTCATCCCAAATTCCAATAAATCAGACTAGAGCAGAACAGCCATGTCAACACTTTCACCGTTTCTCCCAGAATGTTGACTTTGCTTAACACGTGCTCGCCACACCTTGTGGAAGAGGAGAGAACACAGGCACTACAATCCAGCTGGTGGAAGGTTAGTCTTTAGCAAGATGTGTTATAATTGATAGTTGTAAGTCAAGTTACTCACATGCAGCAACCGACGAAGCAAAACAGTGGTACACCAAGAAGTCTTAGTTAAGTTGCCAGAGCATTGTTAGAATTTGATAAATAGTAACTAACAAAGGGATATTTCTCTTTGACACATCACAGAGTATGTATGCAGTTTTCTATGAGACAATGTTTATTGTGTTGTCTACGCACTGTCACTGCATCTGGAAGAGGATACCATTCGCAGTTTCCTCCAACTCAGCTCTTGAGTTCCCTACACCACAACCAAGACATTGTCAGGGTAATATATGAAGACACAACTTTTTAATCAGTTAAAATGTGTAACAACTTCAGAGATGTTAATAGCTTGACCTACTATATAAATGGATATAGTAGGTCTAAAGTAAGCAATTAATAAATAAATAAAAATATTCAAGTAAATCGTGCAGTTACATAGTGGTAACTGAATCTGCTGGATAGTGGTGAAACAAGCAAAATGCTAAATGCCAGGCATGCCTTGGAAAGTTGCCAGTGGATACTAACAGAGAGCTTCTGGACCTCACCACTGAGGCTGTGTGCGGAGTCAGTTCTCCATTGACACAGTACCCTTACAGTGGGCAGTGAATTATCCATTCCTACATTCAGTGTGAGGTCATAGAGTATGTTTTCTGTTGGGGCAATGGTTAATTTGTTGCCTACACACTATCACTGTGTCTGGGAGAGGATCCCATTTGCCATATCTTCCAGCTTAGCTTTTGAGCTCCCCAACACCACAACTAATACATTGTCAGCATACTGTGCTGAGACACAGCTTTCTAATCAATTAAAATATGTGACAACCTCAAAAATTGTTAAAAATATGACCTATTGTATAAATAGAGCGAATAAGTCTAAAGGAAGCAATAAATAAAATGTTCAATGTATGTGTGCAGTGTCAGTATGAGTAAATTATGCAGCTAAATAATAATAAATAAGGAAGGCAAGTTACTTCTGGTGGTGTTGCGACCACCTGATGGAGTAAGGAAAGTATGTGAGAGAATGTCGCTCTGTGGAATAACATTGTCAATTTTTAAAATAAATGAACAGCAGAGGGCATAGCAGGTTTCAGACTTATCTTTAAATAGGAGGAGCAGTGGAACACCCTGCTGACAGAAACAAAACCATTGGCCCAAAGCTACATAACCAAAGTGGCCCAGCTGAGGACTGTAGAGGCAACAGCATGCCGGCGGAGGCAACAGGCTGCACCAGTCAGGAGGTGCAAGAGAAGGTTGATGCATAAGGAGTGGTTTGGCCTGCATTATACTCTCACCATCCCTCTGGAGAAAGGGAGCAGAGGGGTGTATGTCATACTGGGGCACTGGATGCATAGAATGGTGATGAGAAGCTTGGCTGTTGGTGACCCTGGTATCAGGCCCTAAGGTCAGAGGTGGCTACATCGGTGCTGATTGTGACTGGTCGTGGCTGAAGTTGGTTGCAGTGGTAGTTCATAAGGGTGTGCTCAGGCATAACATAAAACAACTGGTTTCCCCTGTGACCTGATGACATCCCCTGGGGTCCACTCAGGACGTCAGTCGAATGTGCTTGCTCAGACCCAGGCGCCCCACACATAGGCAAGTGTCTACACAGGCTTAGTATGTTGCACAGGACAAAGGAGGTCTAACAGGGTACAATGCTGACACCTGTGCTGTATTTTGTCCGAGCTGACCTTGTTGTCAGGGATTGACTGATACGTTGCAGAAAAATTGTGCAGGACTTGCTCAATAAACAACAAATGCAAGGCCTTCTGCTTCTGTGTGTTGTATGTACACACAATCTGCTCAGCCTCCATGTTGGAGGCAGGGTGGAAGGGGGTAGTGGTCAGGTGTTCAACGCCCTTACAGTGACAGAAGGCATGGGAATGCATCAATGTAAATTGGGGCTTGTTATCCAACATAAGGGTGCATGGCAGTTCCTTGATGGAGAATATCATTGAGAGGCCACAGGTGGTAGCAGGGGTGGTAGTGGACAGGATCCACATCATATAAGGAAAGTTCAAAAGGGCATCTACCACCAGCAGCCTTACAGCTCCCTGAAACAAACCAGCACCAGACCCTTTGCAGCGTAAAACAGCTGAGCCACAGATACGGCTCGTTATTGATTAACATCACAGCAGTGCTGGAGTCCGGCTGTACTTTCACAGACTGGCAAAAAACTTCAGTGCAATGTAAGCTTCCATGGTGGCAATGGAGCTGTCTGCTCCATAGCTGTAATGGTGTACATCAATGTGCTGTCCCCTGGCCACCTTTGAGCAGCCAACATGCAACTTCGTAATACATTGCTGAGAGTTGGTCTGGCTCACTGCTGCCACAATCTTGGCAAGACTGGATTTTCTTCAGCTTGCATGAATTACATTGCAATGCCAAGGAGGGAAAGCATTTTTGATTGTACCAGTTAATATTACAAAACAGGCCACTGGACACTGAGTGGGTGGCAGAACGATCAACATACTTAACCATTTGAACACCTGTGGTTTTTGCCCCAGGGCAGAAACTACTGGGGCTCGAAGGTTCAATTTTTTCATAAGACAATGGTGATCCAGATGCCTGTGAACTTAGATTAGACAGAGAGAGAGAAAAAGTAGACAATGAGTCAAAATGAGAAGTTGGATGGTGATTGTAAAAGTGACAAGCTACTATCAATAGTTGAATTTCATTTGTGTAATTATGTTGAGCTTCAGAAGTAACCTCAAAAGATTTAGTAATTTTTAACTCTTCACCAAGACTAGGATCAGATGTGGCCGAAGCTTCTGTGGATACATTTCTGGCTGGGCTATGTGAACCATCACATCCCAAATCAATGATTCCACATATGAAACATTACACTTGTGGCACGTGATATTGTACTTTCATGCGAGACCCTGCAAGTCAGCAGCTGTGTAAGATGGTCTGTGTTGTTTACAACACTGATTAAACTGTAGCTTAATGCAATGAGTTACGTTTGATGACTGTTGTATTTGGTTAACAGTACACAAGAGATCATTGAAAGACAAAGCACTAGGGACAAATAGTTGCTGTAATTTTTGCACCACTTTGTATAAATGACTGCTAGAAGACAAGAGCAGCACCCTTTTCTACCTACCAGAAAAGCTGTAAGCAAAAAGTACAATTCAAAATGACAGATGTGAATTTCCCAGCTCTTCGAAGACTCATCAAAGGCTAAATGTAGCAGTGGGAGCACAGTCATGACCACAAACTGACACCGTTGCTGCCGAGACACAAGCTGCGCGTTGTTTTTGTTCCTGTTGCCATAGTTCTAGTACTGCTGCTGTTGTTATTAACAGCTGTTGCTCTTAGAGTTCCAGAAACAAGGGACCCATAACAGTGGTACTGGGTACAACAAACAACAACAAGCCTCAAACAGCACAACAAACAGTTGCTGAAAGCATTATAGGATAATATCTCATTGCCACTCATCTGTCTGATCTGGACACAAATGAGTAAAAGTTTGAAACTTCCTGGCAGATTAAAACTGTTTGCCGGACCGAAACTCGAACTCGGGACCTTTGCCTTTCGCTGACAAGTACTCTACCAACTGAGCTACCCAAGCACGACTCACGCCCCGTCCTCACAGCTTTACTTCTGCCATTACCTCGTCTCTTACCTTCCAGACTTAACAGAGGCTCTCCTGCTAACCTTCCAGAACTAGCACTCCTGAGAGAAAGGATATTGTGGAGACATGTCTTAGCCACGGCCTGGGGGATGTTTCCAGAATGAGATTTTCACTCTGCAGCGGAGTGTGCGCTGATATGAAACTTCCTGACAGATTAAAACTGTTTGCCGGAACGAGACTCGAACTTGGGACCTTTGCCTTTCGCGGGCAAGTGCTCTACCAACTGAGCTACCCAAGCATGACTCATGCCTCGTCCTCACAGCTGTACTTCTGCCACTACCTCGTCTCCTACCTTCCAAACTTAATAGAAGCTCTCCTGCAAACCTTGCAGAACTAGCACTCCTGAAAGAAAGGATATTGTGGAAACCTGGCTTAGCCACAGCCTGTAGGATGTTTCCAGAATGAGATTTTCACTCTGCAGTGGAGTGCTAGTTCTGCAAGGTTCGCAGGAGAGCTTCTGTTAAGTTTGGAAGGCAGGAGACGAGGTACTGGCAGAAGTAAAGCTGTGAGAACGAGGCGTGAGTCGTGCTTGGGTAGCTCAGTTGGTAGAGCACTTGCCCACGAAAGGCAAAGGTCCCGAGTTCGAGTCTTGGTCCAGCACACAGTTTTAATCTGCCAGGAAGTTTCATATCAGCGCACACTCCGCTGCAGAGTGAAAATCTCATTCGAGTAAAAATTTGTTGAGCGCAGAAGACTGAATGAAGCTAAATATAAGAATGAGAATATTCAGGTACAATGCAGGGACAAAATCCAATAAACAGAATGGCGTGATGTATAGTAGCTCATGCAGTGGATTCTAGTAGACTATCACAGCTGCCCGCCTGGCTCCGTGACTGCGTGGGGCTCAGCCGACGTGACATGTCACTCATGCCCCCGGTGACAATCATCAGTTCCGATCTATAGTGCCTCTGAGCTGCCATCGATATTGGTCTTTGCCGGGCACATTAAACTTTTCATCTAGATACACAGTGAGTATCAGAGCAAAACTTGTTCGTAACTAGGGGGTGCATCTACTCAAAGAGGTCCACTGTGGGCTGTAATATTGTATCGTTGCAAAACTGGTGGAAATGCTGAAGTGTTAAAGCAGAATTGATTTACTCTGGGAAAAAATTAGTTCCAGTTTTAGCCACCAGGTGCAAATCACGAGCTGTACATTGTTTGTATAATAGTGTGACATCCCTGCTGTCATTCACAAGCCATAATGCAAATGAACAGTATAGTTATCATAAAGAGAGACCATTCACTGTTAGTGAAACTGTTCTATGTGAACAGCAGCAGTTACAGTGCTGCATCGAGAGAATATTGCTGACTGAAAGGTCGGAGAAGAGACCTGATGTCATTAAATGGTTTAAACAAGATGATAAAAATGGGTGAGTCTGGTATGGCACCCAGAAGAGGAATGCGTCCTATCCCATTGAAAGTAATTGACAAGGGCGCTGTTGCTATAACTGGCCATATAGCCCATGCCCCAGGTTGTGCTAGTGCTTGTGCAGTGTAATGACAATTTTGTATCCCATGGTCAACAATACAGAAATTTTTACAGTCTATTTTACACTGGGACCATTACAAGACCCAAATGGTGCAGCAACTGAAACTTCATGATGTGCAGCAATGTTCTGGTGAATTCACAAGCACCTTTATTCTCAGTCAATTCTTCTTTGAAGAGGATACATTCAGAGGGCCTATCAGGTATACCATTACATCTGTAGGTTATCGAGATGTCCTTGTACAGCATGTGATTCCTGCTTTGGAAGAGCACAATTGTGTGGAAATCACTGTTTTCATGCAAGATGGGGCAACACCTCATATCGCTCACACAGTGAAAGATCTGCTTAAAGTAACCTTCCACAAAAGTGTTATCTCCAGAGGTTTTCCTGATGCATGGCCTAAAGTTAATGTGATCTAAATCATCGTGACTTTTGGCTGTGGGGATATCTGAAAGAATGCATTTACCAGGGATAGATTTGGCCTCTCCCTGATCTGAAGGCCAGTATGTAGGAACACATTGCTCAGATTCCACTGGAACTGCTGTAAGAAACTGTTAATCATCTTGTTTTACAGATGGAGCATCCCGTCAACATCTCTGGTGCTCATGTTGTACAAATTGTGTAAGCATTGGTTTAATAATAAAATCAAAATTGTGGCTTTTTCACTTGTTCGACACTTTCTGACCATGTCCTGTTACATATGGAAACATTTCGCCCCCCCCCCCCTTTTTTTACATTTATCAGATTTGCACCTGATGGCTATAATTGGAATTAATTTTTCCAGCATCAATCAGTTCCATGTTAACCAATTAGTAGGGAACAGTGAAAGGCAACATTTGTTACATTCAGAAGACCGTGCAAAATGTTGAAAACTGATCCATAACTGATTCTCACTTTTTATCCTATTGTCTCAGTTGTGTTCAAAAGTGTTTGAGCACCTTGGTCTCCACTTTTCTTGTGACTCATATTTTCTCACAGAGAGATGGACTGCCACTTATTGTTTGTCATTCAGACTTGTTTGACCACACTGGAAGTATATCTGTGCCACCTAATTAATGTGTCATGAGATGGTTGTTGTTACCATATAATTGCATCAGCTCAGCATGGCTTGTTGCAATGTTGCTCCATTTCGGGTATAGAAAGCAAAATGCCACACCATACTCCACTTTTTCAATGGGCTGCATCGTTCTGTTATGGCCCCACTAGCAGCGTCTTTTGGTGCTGTGGCACAGTTGTTTCAGTTTGTACAAGAATTGCAGATGTACCCACAGACAAACAAAAAATTAATTGTTTAATTTCATTTTTTGAGGTGATAATTGAAACTATATGACTAATGCTTGTATTAGCAATTGTACATTGATCATATTTTATAGCAGCAATTACACGCATTACACCACTTGAGCATATTAACTGTAACCTTTCATTGCCCAAAACATATGCTAGTACTTGGATATCTGAATGCAGAGTGAATATCGTAGCTGAGGTGCATTTGCTCACAGTAAACCACAGTTAACTGTAATATTTAAAAAAATTAATGAAAGTTATTTTTTGTGTGTTATGAAAATGTTTTCTTGCTGCCTTACTAATCTGAATGCCTTATTGTACCCAAGAACACATCTCATTCTTCTTGCAGATGCTACCAGAGCTCAGAGAACAGATCGCCGATGATGACAAGAGGGTTCGCATTGCCTTTGTTAAGTTGTTGCACGCCATTAAGGATGCGGGGAATATCGAACTTTGGAATATTGTTCCTCTTCACTGTTTGATAAATAGGCTTGAGGTAAGTTTCATATATCATGTTTTGCACAATATTCAGCCAGTCATCTCAGGTGAGGAGATCTTTGTTAGTTGTGCTAAATACCAAAAAATAGTTTCTAAAAATTCCCAAAAAGCATTTGACTAAGTACCTTATCTACACTTATTATCAAAAGTACAGTTGTATGTTGTATCAAGTGAAATTCGTGATTGGATTGAGAATTTTTTGGTAGGGAGGATGCAGCTTGTTATCTTGGATAGAAAGCCATCAACAAATGTAGAAGTAACTTCAAGTTTGTCCCAGGGAAGTGTGCTGGGACCCTTGCTGTTCAGGTTGAACAGAGTGTGCCAGAAAAATGTATACACACTTTAAGGAACGAAAAGTATTACTTATGTGTTTATTTTACATTTAATAATTGATCACACATGTACAACCTTCAGTTTAGCACATGGTTACTTTAAATGTTCAAAATGTTCTCCATTGGCAGCTATACACATAACAGAATCATGAGCAGTTGCCGCAACTACATCAGTCTGTGTTTCAGTGGAGACTGCTGCACATGTTACTGTTATCTCCTGACGAAGTTCCTCCAGCGTGCATGGCTTATGTCAATAGACGTTATCTTTCACAGTTCCCCTCAAGTAAAAGTCCATAGGTGTTAGATCTGGCAATCGTGGAAGGCACTCAATGGGCCCTCTTCATCCAATCCAATGCCATGGAAAATCATCGTCCATGAAAGCTTGTACTGCTAGGTGGTAGTATGGTCGCACCCCATCCTATTGGTAGAAGACCTTTTCATTATCTCCATAAAGTGCACGTATACCTGGCAAAATTTATGTGCATAACATTTCCAGGTATACTTCTCCAATGACAGTAGCATCAAAGAAAAAGAGTCCTACTGAGCCTCAAGATGATAGTCCAAACTACACATGAACCACTGGTAGATTGACTGGTTTATCCACATAAACGTGCAGATTTTTCAGTGCCCAGAACACACTGTCATGCCGATTCATGGTTCCATTAAGTGTGCCTTATCACTCCACACCACCTTCGTCAGAATTTGCTCTTCATCACTTACCATTTGCTGATACCATTTGCAAAATTGCATTTGGCGATCAGGATCGTCAGCATTAATCACATGCAGTAACCGTGGAATGTAAACTTCCCACTTTGCAGCTTTCAGAATTCTTCGTACACTTGTACTGCTAACCCCCACTTCACATGCACATTGCGTGCCAAACTTCTGTGGAGAGTTAACAAACATTTCCAACACGAGAGCTGACGAAGCAGCACTTGTAGCTGTACACTGTCTTTCTGAGAGTGCAGTCGTGTGTGTGAGATGTGTTTGCGTGAGTGTGTATGTGTGTGTGTGTGTGTGTGTGTGTGTGTGTGTGTGTCATCTAATTCTGACAAAGGCCTTACTGGCCAAAAGCTACATTTTTGATAGTCTTTTTGTTGTGCCTATCTACGATTCAGCATCACCGGTATATGGTGGTTAGCAACTATGCTTTTCACAATGTTGTACATTCCATCCTGGATTTTACGTCGTTTGATTTAAATCACTAAAGATCATTTATATACGAGGGTCTACAGCCTGTTGAATCTCTGGAACAGTTCTGAAGCGAATGCCACGAAGTGGTTCCTTCATCTTCGGAATCAAATCAATGTCACCAGGACTTAAGCCCGGGGAGTATGGTGGATGGTACAGTACTTCCCAGCCCCATTGACCGAATAGACCAGCCACAGGTTGCGCTGTATGCGCCTTCGCATTGTCATGCAAAATGATGGGTGGGTTGTGCAGAAAGTGTTACCGCCTCTTTCACAAAGCAGGTCGCAGGTGATGCTCCAAAAATGAACAGGAATACTGTCCACTGACGGTCTTCCGTGAATTAACTTAATGCGTTAGGATAACACTATCACAGTCATACATGAGAATCACCATAACTTTAGACCACTCCATTTGCAGCATCAACAGAACAGGCTCTGCTAACGGTATCCTACACCTTCCACATCGCTGGCAACAGGTTCCATGCAATGCTTGTGACTACTTTGAAGGACAGTAACAGGTGCAAACATGTAACTTTTTTTATCAGTTGTGAATAAATAGTTGCCACTATTTAAGTTCCAACCCTCGTATTATAAGTGAACAGGTTCTAATGGCCTTGGATTGAGCAGGCACTCAGATTGCTTGAATCATTCTGCATTGCATGCTCAGCAACTGTGTACAGCATGTCTGCAAACTGAGGAGCGAGCAACACATTGGGTGGGGAAAGTGACCTTGCCCAGAGATATGCTGTAACTGCCCTACAGGATGACTAGCAATCAAGTGTACCGTCAAGCAGTGTATTGCAGCTTTCTGTAATTTACATAGATTCTGTTTGTGTGCATTTGTTCCGTATGTTGTATGAGTTTCTAATTGTGTTTTCTGGCTTGTGTTAATGCATTAATTGGCAAATAAACACCCTTCAGATGTGTCTGCACATTGTGTTACCACTGATGTAAAAGTTACACTGTGGAAGGATCAGTATAACTTACGAAAGTCCGTTGGTGCGCCTTGTGATGTAACCATCTAGAGAAAGTGGAACACACCTGCTCGTTCTTCAGTTTACAGACAGATTTCACTGGATGTTCCCAAGACTGCATAGAGGCAGTACATATTTTGGTCTGGTAGCAAGCATTCTGTTTCATGTCATTGGGAACGTCAATCCCACACCAAGGCTAGTCCCCTCACACTGCTACAAAGTGACGTGCCTGCAAAACGCAGCAAGCACATTTGGACCATACAACTCCCTATGGACTCGATGCCATAGCATTCCAGCGTGTGGATTCATCTATGTCAACAGTTTGGTGTGCGGTGTTTCCTTTGAAATTGGTGTTGGTTCTTTCCACATTGTTTATTAATTTATTGGACTTCTTGGAAACTCAGTGAAACGCAACACACCTGGCAATACCTCACAATAATTTCATTCTCATTTTTTCATAAAATATTTGTTCTTTTATGGCTTTAATATACATTTCTTGTAAATATGCAGCTCCAGCTAAAAGTTTTAAGTGGAGAACAATTTACTGTTACAAGTTTTATTTTTTCACTTTAGAACAAAACTAGGCAATTATTTAGTCAAAGATAACTTTTGTTCAATAACTATTTACTCAAGTTCAGTGGTATCTCTGAATAATACTTGCATTCAGTGTATTTACTATGTTCAATTTGAGTAATTCCAATTAATTTGAGATTAAGGGATGTGAAAAAACATGGAATTCCTTTTTTTCTAATAACAGTGGTTAAAACAATGTTTATTAAATGTTTGTTACATTGATAAATTGTTCTCTGGGTTTTTAGTACTTTATCAATATTCAGGAACTGTGGGTACATTTGTTGAAAATATGAGCAACCAGTTGCATGAAAGACATTTTATTTCTTTACCAGTTTCATATACAATATTTGTACATGTACTATGATCCATACATAACCATTCATGAGCTCTTTCTGCATCAGTGCATTTTTTCATAATATTACATATTTTTATAAGACTACAATACTATGCTGCATACACCTGCTTATTGTTATGCTCACTGATAATAGTTCTAATCTTTGGAAGAAGAGCACTAGCTGCCTGAAGCCAGTAGAAAAATAATTTTCTCTGTACGTATACAATACAGATATTATCAATGCAAATTGACCACATCCATCATCAAGCAACTCATAATTGAGAATGAATATTTTAATTATGTTCATTGCAGACCCATTTACTGACTGTACAAATCTAAGATATGGCTGGCTGGTAACTTATCAATCCAGTTATTATGTGCAGTCCTTCTTCCTTTATTAGTCTCTCATGAGGAAAATGTGGAGTTATGAATGAGAAACTACCTGTGTCTACACAGCTTAAAATGTGACATTACAAATGGCTGGACATTATTTGTAAATAAATGCATACTTCTATGATATATCAATGAAAATAATCAATTTTTTTTAATGTAATGTAACTGGATAGATAAAATTACCTCACCAAGTGGGAGCAGAACAGCACACCCATATAAAGATTATGGTAATTTGCAAGCGTTTGGAGGCAGCAGCATCTACTTCTGGCAGAAGGACTGAAGGGGAAACAAGAAAAATGAAGGATGAAGAAAACAGAAAAAGGACTGTTGAAGTTTAGGAAATATGGAGAGTTTGGAAAAGTCAAGTAGACCTGGGGTCAGGAGAGACTTACCAGACAGGATGACAAGGAAAGGAAGGTGCCTTTCCTTCTCATTCTGTCCAGTAGGTCTGCCCTGACCTGGGTCCTACGTGACTTTTCAAAACTCTCGCCATTTCCTAAACTTAATCTCCTTTTTTCTTTTCTTCATCCCTCTTCCTTCCTCTTCAACCCTTCTGCCAGGAGGAGGAACCACTGGCTCCAAAATTTTGCAAATTCCCTTAACCTTTATATGTGTATGTTCTGCCGCTGCTTGGTGAGTAGATTTTTTACTTCTGTGATATGATCAACTAGATCTGTGTGTAGTAGTAATATAAAATCATTCTGAAGGATCAGTTAATAAAATTCTCAGATTTCTAATTATTCACTGTTTCCATCCTTTGACTTTATAATTAATGCTGCACAATTGGAGTTCATAAGGCTTTCGGTTCAACAACCTTGCATAACTTTTTTAATTGTTCAAGGGACATATGACATTAACTGAAGAAATGTTCTTTGCAAGACCATCATTCCTTGTAAAGAGAGTGAAGTTCACCATAGTCTTTATTATTATTATTATTATTATATTCTTTGTTTCGTCGAAGAGACTGCAACTAAAAACAACAGTTGGTCATCATCAGAACTATAACTCATGATTACTGCACAGCACCTGACCCACTCACAATGAGCACTATTCAACAACTGTATCATTGCACCCTTTCACGTGGTCTGTTTTATCACAGCTGACTAAGACAGCAGGCAACAGCGCCTTGTGCCCAGTCTGTGTTTGACTGAGCCATTCGTGTATTTATCTTGCCATTGGCAGTTACTTTCACTCTGTTCATCTGTATATTTACCCACAAATGTATGCAGAATTCACTTATAATAATTCTTTTCCCCTCCTTTCAGGAAGATGACCGTGAAGTCGGCGAGCTGCTGGCGCAGCTTTTGTGCAGTACGTGTTTTGCCAACAATAAGAGCTTCAACACTACAGTGAACTGTATAGGCCAGATGGTAAACTTTAGCCATGAAGGAACCTGCAAGTTCTTCTTACATTCAAAGTCATTTCTAAAATTTCATGATGCTGTAAAACTTATGCTATTAATCATGGAATGCTTGTTGAAGCATATCGAGATTGAAATTTTCACAAAAAGGAGACAGAGGAAGGACTCTACTCGACTCAGACCGAGACATGTTTCTAAGAAAAGGAAGAGGAGGAGTAAATTCATTAAAAAACTGGCTGCCAGAATGAAGAATGCGTGGGTGAAGGCTGTTAGAACAACAGGAGATACTGGTAAGCACAGTTCTGCTATTTGTATCTGAATGTTGAATTTGTTAATGTGCATTCAGTAAAGATTGACCTCACAAAGCAAATGTGCATTAGTTAATTTTACTAATGTACATTGCTAACAATGAAAAGAGGAAAGGTAGCCACTCTTCGTACAATGGTATGTCGAGCACGCAGCAGACATGTAAACAAGATTGAAGCTGTTACTATGCCTTCGGACAGTGTCTTTCCACTGAGCTAACTAACAAAAACACACACATGCCTACTTTTCTTGTCTTTGCTGATAACATAACCACATGGTCCCAACTTTCATTCATACCCCACAGCGTGCTCCTGAGGCTGGCTAGCACAGGGTGACTAGACATCCCATATTTTATGGGATCGCCCATTATTTAGCTTAAGTATCCCAGTGCCCAATGAAATACATATGTTTTTCATTAACTGTCCTGTTATTTTGAAATAGTGTGTTTGTAAGTAATGTGTGGCATAACCAAATGGAGAACAAATGTGGTCGTACCCAAAAGAATAAATAGTTTACATTCTTTGACTAAACCAAATTAAACAAGGCATGATCCTTGAAGTTCTTCGCTTGGTACTGCTTCCACATGGCGAGCAGTTCATCACTTCCACTTTCTTTGTGGGTTGACTATTACTTCAAGTCGTCACATTTAGAAGTGTGATTTTAGATCATTAGTCATAGGATAGATTGCTACTCACCGCTAAATAAATAAGCATTTGGCCAAAAAGCCTTCTTCTAAATCATAAAACACACACATTCACACACATGACCACTGTCTCTGGCTGCTGAGAGAGACAGTGGTCATGTGTGTGTGTGTGTGTGTGTGTGTGTGTGTTTTCCAATTCAGAAGAACGCTTTTTGGCTGAAAGCTACTTGTTTAGCAGTCTTTTTGTTGTGCCTGTCTGCGACCCATCATTTCCACCATATGGTGAATAGCAGTCTATCCTTTTTGTAATACTGTCATTATTACATCCTGGATTTTCCATTGTTTAAAATTCAGTCTTTGACATCTCAGTTTTAATTTATGAGACATTAATGTATTATATTGGAAAATGGGCTTACCCATTTCATGTGCTGAAACCTTTTAACTGGGTTCAGCTCAAATACCCTCTTCTTTGGAAGTCGGTTGAGCAAAGTCTTAAAACTTTATCAGAGCTTGAGGAAAATACTGTGAAAGAAATATGTGAAGATGAACCTTTTGAGGAAATGAAGCATGTTAAAAATGCATGTGAAGTGAAAAACCATGAATTAAGAAGTCTTAAGGGTGTTGAGACTGAGAAATAAGTAAGTTATGTCTACCCTAGTTAAAGACAACATTATATTAAAGTGATATATTGTTGCATGTGGCAACAATAAAACATTTGCTCAATTAGTAATGAGAGATGTTGCTTCTTTGTGATAGTTTTAACACTGGGTGTATACGACCCGGGACAACCAGGAGATCTGGGAAAAACCCGGGAATTTTTTCATCCGGGAGAAAACCGGGAAAAACCTGGAAATTTTTTAGAATTCTGGGAATTTTTCATTGTTTTTGTTTTCAGTTAAATTTTTGTAATTTTGACTGGTAAGAAATGATACTCTAACAAAGGATATTACTGTATCCCGCTACTGCAGATAATACTGCAGCAATAAAACATAAACGAGAGAAAAAACGAAAATAAAACTTAAATTGCAAAGGAAATGTACCATATATAACAACAAAACACAGTGCTCATACAAGCGTCTACCAACAGCAAAATGTGTCAACGCTTTAGGAAGACTTTGCAATGCTTCATAACAACAAATTGCCTCCAATGAGCATGACGTCACAACTGTTTACATTAGATTCGTTTTAGCAGTTACAAGCGGGATCAAAGCGTATGCGCAGTTGAGTAGTACCTTCTCCCGCTTCTGCCTACAGAAATGTGGCTGTTGGCTGTGTAAGCAGTTGCAGCAAGCTGCTAGATGCTACCGGGAAAAATTTTACTGGAGTGCCCAAGCTGCCAGATGCATGCATGCGCAGCAGGTCCAGATCTGAAAGGGGGGGGTGGGGGTGGGGGGGAATTCATATTCTTGAGGAGAAAAAGTGATTGTTTCACAAAGCGACTAGCATTCAGCACACGTTAGTCTATCGATTATTCGTATGACTTTGAAATGCATCCCTGTCGATTTTTGAACACATTCTAACCTGATTTGTGAATGCGTGCATTGTGTACATGATGTCTCTGTGAGGGGAATCCTCGTCGCATGCACCATGGACCTTGCCGTTGGTGGGGAGGCTTGCGTGCCTCAGCGATACAGATGGTCGTACCGTAGGTGCAACCACAATGGAGGGGTATCTGTTGAGAGGCCAAACAAACATATGATTCCTGAAGAGGGGCAGCAGCCTTTTCAGTAGTTGCAGGGGCAACAGTCTGGATGATTGACTGATCTGACCTTGTAACATTAACCAAAACAGCCTTGCTGTGCTGGCACTGCGAACGGCTGAAAGCAAGGGGAAACTACAGCCGTAATTTTTCCCGAGGGCATGCAGCTTTACTGTATGGATAAATGATGATGGCGTCCTCTTGGGTAAAGTATTCCGGAGGTAAAATAGTCCCCCATTCGGATCTCCGGGCGGGGACTACTCAGGAGGACGTCGTTATCAGGAGAAAGAAAACTGGCGTTCTACGGATTGGAGCGTGGAATGTCAGATCCCTTAATCGGGCAGGTAGGTTAGAAAATTTAAAAAAGGGAAATGGATAGGTTAAAGTTAGATATAGTGGGAGTTAGCGAAGTTGGATGGCAGGAGGAACAAGACTTTTGGTCAGGTGAATACAGGGTTATAAATACAAAATCAAATAGGTGTAATGCAGGAGTAGGTTTAATAATGAATAAAAAAAAATAGGAGTGCGGGTAAGCTACTACCAACAGCATAGTGAACGCATTATTGTGGCCAAGATAGACACGAAGCCCGCACCTACTACAATAGTACAAGTTTATACGCCAACTAGCTCTGCAGATGATGAAGAAATTGATGAAATGTATGATGAGATAAAAGAAATTATTCAGGTAGTCAAGGGAGACAAAAATTTAATAGTCATGGGTGACTGGAATTCGAGACTAGGAAAAGGAAGAGAAGGAAACATAGTGGGTGAATATGGATTGGGGGAGAGAAATGAAACAGGAAGCTGTCTGGTAGAATTTTGCACAGAGCATAACTTAATTATAGCTAAGACTTGGTTCAAGAATCATAAAAGAAGGTTGTATACGTAGAAGAATCCTGGAGATACTAGAAGGTATCAGATAGATTATATAATCGTAAGACAGAGATTTAGGAACCAGGTTTTAAATTGTAAGACATTTCCAGGGTCAGATGTGGACTCTGACCACAATCTATTGGTTATGAACTGTAGATTAAAACTGAAGAAACTGCAAAAAGGTGGGAATTTAAGGAGATGGGACCTGGATAAACTGACTAAATCAGAGGTTGTACAGAGTTTCAGGGAGAGCATAAGGCAACAATTGACAGGAATGGGGGAAAGAAATACAGTAGAAGAAGAATGGGTAGCTCTGAGGGATGAAGTAGTGAAGGCAGCAGAGGATCAAGTAGGTAAAAAGACGAGGGCTAGTAGAAATCCTTGGGTAACAGAAGAAATATTGAATTTAATTTATGAAAGGAGAAAATATAAAAATGCAGTAAATGAAGCTGGCAAAAGGGAATACAAATGTCTCAAAAACAAGATCAACAGGAAGTGCAAAATGGCTAAGCAGGGATGGCTAGAGGACAAATGTAAGGATGTAGAGGCTTATCTCACTAGGGGTAAGATAGATACTGCCTACAGGAAAATTAAAGATACCTTTGGAGAAAAGAGAGCCACTTTTATGAACATCAAGAGCTCAGATGGAAACCCAGTTCTAAGCAAAGAAGGGAAAGCAGAAAGGTGGAAGGAGTATATAGAGGGTCTATACAAGGGCGATGTACTAGAGGACAATATTATGGAAATGGAAGAGGATGTAGAAGAAGATGAAATGGGAGATATGATACTGCGTGAAGAGTTTGACAGAGCACTGAAAGACCTGAGTCGAAACAAGGCTCCGGGAGTAGACAACATTCTATTGGAACTACTGACGGCCTTGGGAGAGCCAGTCCTGACAAAACTCTACCATCTGGTGAGCAAGATATATCACACAGGCGAAATACCCTCAGACTTCAAGAATAATATAATAATTCCAATCCCAAAGAAAGCAGGTGTTGACAGATGTGAAAATTACCGAACTATCAGTTTAATAAGCCACAGCTGCAAAATACTAACGCGTATTCTTTACAGACGAATGGAAAAACTGGTAGAAGCCGACCTTGGCGAAGATCAGTTTGGATTCCGCAGAAATGTTGGAACATGTGAGGCAATACTGACCCTGCAACTTATCTTAGAAAATAGATTAAGGAAGGGCAAACCTACATTTCTAGCATTTGTAGACTTAGAGAAGGCTTTTGACAATGTTGACTGGAATACTCTCTTTCAAATTCTAAAGGTGGCAGGGGTAAAATACAGGGAGCGAGGGGCTATTTACAATTTGTACAGAAACCAGATGGCAGTTATAAGAGTCGTGGGGCACTAACGGGCAGCAGTGGTTGGGAAGGGAGTGAGAAAGGGATGTAGCCTATCCCCGATGTTATTCAATCTGTATACTGAGCAAGCAGTAAAGGAAACAAAAGAAAAATTCAGAGTAGGTATTAAAATCCAGGGAGAAGAAATAAAAACGTTGAGGTTCGCCGATGACATTGTAATTCTGTCAGAGACAGCAAAGGACGTGGAAGAGCAGTTGAACGGAATGAACAGTGTCTTGAAAGGAGGATATAAGATGAACATCAACAAAAGCAAAACGAGGATAATGGAATGTAGTTGAATTAAGTCGGGCGATGCTGAGGGAATTAGATTAGGAAATGAGACACTTAAAGTATTAAAGTAGTTTTGCTATTTGGGGAGCAAAATAACTGATGATGGTCGAAGTAGAGAGGATATAAAATGTAGACTGGCAATGGCGAGGAAAGCGTTTCTGAAGAAGAGAAATTTGTTAACGTCGAGTATTAGCCTGGCAATGGCGAGGAAAGCGTTTCTGAAGAAGAGAAATTTGTTAACGTCGAGTATAGATTTAAGTCCAGAATGAGATTTTCACTCTGCAGCGGAGTGTGCGCTGATATGAAACTTCCTGGCAGAGGAGAGCTTCTGTAAAGTTTGGAAGGTAGGAGACGAGGTACTGGCAGAAGTAAAGCTGTGAGTATCGGGCGTGAGTCGTGCTTCGGTAGCTCAGATGGTAGAGCACTTGCCCGCGAAAGGCAAAGGTCCCGAGTTCGAGTCTCTGTCAGGCACACAGTTTTAATCTGCCAGGAAGTTTCATATCAGCGCACACTCCGCTGCAGAGTGAAAATCTCATTCTGGAAACATCCCCCAGGCTGTGGCTAAGCCATGTCTCCGCAATATCCTTTCTTTCAGGAGTGCTAGTTCTGCATGGTTCGCAGGAGAGCTTCTGTAAAGTTTGGAAGGTAGGAGACGAGGTACTGGCAGAAGTAAAGCTGTGAGTACCGGGCGTGAGTCGTGCTTCGGTAGCTCAGATGGTAGACCACTTGCCCGCGAAAGGCAAAGGTCCCGAGTTCGAGTCTCAGTCGGGCACACAGTTTTAATCTGCCAGGAAGTTTCATAGATTTAAGTGTCAGGAAGTCGTTTCTGAAAGTATTTGTATGGAGTGTAGCCTTGTATGGAAGTGAAACATGGACGATAAATAGTTTGGACAAGAAGAGAATAGAAGCTTTTGAAATGTGGTGCTACAGAAGAATGCTGAAGATTAGATGGGTAGATCACATAACTAATGAGGAGGTATTGAATAGAATTGGGGAGAAGAGGAGTTTGTGGCACAACTTGACAACAAGAAGGGACCGGTTGGTAGGACATGTTCTGAGGCATCAAGGGATCACAAATTTAGCATTGGAGGGCAGCGTGGAGGGTAAAAATTGTAGAGGGAGACCAAGAGATGAATACACTAAGCAGATTCAGAAGGATGTAGGTTGCAGTAAGTACTGGGAGATGAAGGAGCTTGCACAGGATAGAGTAGCATTGAGAGCCGCATCAAACCAGTCTCAGGACTGAAGACAACAACAACAACATGTAGAAACAAACTTTCCTACAGACAAAAGCGGCCATACGAGCTGACCGGAGTAAAGCAGAATGGCTGAAAGCCAACCACTGTCTGATTGTCTCGTTGATTGGGTTTGTGAATGATGAGCGTTGTTATAATTACTAGCGAAATCCGTAGATTCAGGCTACAGAAGTGGGAATAAACAAAGAACAGGTAAGAAAGATTACATATTGCCTTCTCGGTGTATCGAAGAAAATGAAGTTTTGACGGAAAATGAAGTTTTGATGGAAAATTTTTGGCCAGATCGCTATACTAGTAAGGCCCAATTGTACAGTCCCCAGCTAGCAGCCGCTTTAAGTTCTATTCTGGAAGAAGCGCGGAAAACGCGTTGTACAAACATGTAACAATGCCTAACCGGAGAATAATCGCGGGATAATTAAACCGGTGATTCTGGCAGAGTTAAGTTAACCTGTGAATAACCTTTGACATTGGCAGGAATAGTTACAGAATTAGTGATAACAAGACTGCTTGTTAGAACGAGGAAGGAGAAGAAACGGTGACATCACACAAATTATGGAACAATATGACGATTCCAAGTTTGTATAAAAATTTCGTAGTACTACTTTTCGATCTCATGCGTGAGAAACTGGAGCGTAAGAATGAAGTGTGAAATTATTCCCTGACATAAAGCTTTTTGCTTGTAGTAGGCCTAATAGGCATTTGATATTGGTACTTTGTGAATTATATTCTGTCGTTACAAAAAAGACCATTTGTGCCAAAACCGTCTCGTTTATTTAGCATGTGTTACAATTGTTGCAGTATTAGAAAGGCCTAGTTTGTTTTATCTAGCAGATAGTGACAAAATAGACGTAATCAGATCGGGAAACCACACCAACCTTGGGCCCTATTTTAATTAACAGCTTTTGCAGTATTAGACAGTGAAATTTTGATTTTTCATATAGCAAAACGTTTGACCAACTTTGATGAGGTAATAGATTCTTTCACAGAAAGGAAAGCACGCCATGCAAAGCTGTAGCAAGATTAGAGAGAAATTCTAGGAGCCAAGGATTGAAGAAATGTGTATTGTCTTACTTGTCTCATGTCTTTACTGGTCTATGTAACATATATTTAATTCTGTGTCACACAAAGCAACAAGTTGTTAGCTGATAGGGAATAAAGAGTGCAAATTTTCTGAAGAGTTCTTTTTTTTAATTAAAAAAAAGAGGGACAGGATGTGAAACCAGCTGACTGTAAGCAGGGGAAATACCACAGGACATTTTAATTTCCACTGTCCTGAATATGGTTTGATGGCATCCATTACAACATATACACGTTTCAATTCCACAGAGCGAAGTACAGTGATGTGCGATAGAAGAATTCTGTGTGAGGAGGTGAGGCACTGCACTTTGCCATATTTACGACCAAATAACACGTGTTACATTTCCTCGAACACATATGTTTTATGCATCAAACTCTTCAGAAAGATGTGTGCTACAAAATGAACATATTTTTGAAAATTCGTTTTTTTTTTTTTTTTTTTTTTTTTTTTTTTTTTTTTTTTTTTTTTTTTTTTTTTTTTTTTTAAAAAAAACGTCCTATCTCAAACGCTCGAGGGAGTGGCGGGGTATTGCCCCGGTTCGGAAATATTGTAGACCCGGGGCTGATGCGCAGAGCAGTCTGAGTTATAGTGTGGAAATGGGTAGTCTCCACGTGACCCGTGTTTACATTTACATGTGATAAACATCTTAGTAAATTAGCTTACTACGCCTATTTTCACTCATTGCTTTCATATGGCATCATATTTTGGGGTAATTCATCACTGAGGAATAAAGTATTTATTGCACAAAAGCGTGTAATCAGAATAATAGCTGGAGTCCACCCAAGATCATCCTGCAGACATTTATTTAAGGATCTAGGGATATTCACAGTATCTTCTCAGTATATATACTCTCTTATGAAATTTGTTATTAACAACCAAACCCAATTCAAAAGTAATAGCAGTGTGCATAACTACAATACTAGGAGAAAGGACGATCTTCACTATTCAAGATTAAATCTAACTTTGGCACAGAAAGGGGTGAATTATACTGGCACTAAAGTCTTTGGTCACTTACCAAATAGTATCAAAAGTCTGACAGATAACCAACAAGTATTTAAGAAGAAATTAAAAGAATTTCTGAATGACAACTCCTTCTACTCCATAGAGGAATTTTTAGATATAAATTAAGAAAAAAAAACAAAAACAAAAATATTAAAAAAAATAAAATAAAAAAAATAAAGAAAAACAAAAAAAACACAAAAAAATAAAGTTGTTATATTAACTTAAGTATGTTGTTAAATCAACCTAATTATGTCATGTATTGGAAAATTCGACTCGTTCCACATCATTACGAAATATCGTATTCATGATCCATGGAACTAGTATTAATCTAATCTAATCTAATCTAGTGATTTTGCTATTTCCTCTTCGTTTACTGTTCTCACGTCAAATGAAAACAAAACAGATTTCTGTGGCCGGGAGCTATCAAGTGAATTAAAATACATTCACATAATTATGGAAGGCTAAAATGTGTTATTAGTTGCAGATTTTATTTTATTTCCTCCTTCATGATAGTCAAGCATTAATGAACAGTTAAGTTATTTTTGTCGGTTTGATTTAGAAATTTTCTTTTATTAATCTTTTCCGCTGATGCAGACAATGTATTTGAAACGAAGTGTTTAATTCTACACACTGTGCACGTTTTCAACTTCTAGCACGTATGGCATTATGCCATAATAAACCACCAAACATGAGATAACACAGTATTGGTACTTGAAGAAAATCTACATCCCGAAAACCACATTGATAAGCCTAATATCAGGTCGTGGCCTACTTCACTGGGAATCTGGACATACGAATGTGCACTTTAAATGTGCACATTTTAGTATGGGTCACAAAATTCCGATGCTCTTTGAGTATCCTCTGATGTCTTGTTTCTTTTATGACATAATGTAAGATGTTTTAATGTTGTACACGTACGAACATATGGGCTCCCTACGGCATCGCAGCTGCGCAAGCGCGGTGACGCCTGTCATCTGGCGTTCTCTGGCAACTGCAGAAACGAACCTATTTCTAACATGTCACGGGAAAATATTCTGAATGGTGGTTTGAAAAGCATTACCATCAAAGTAAATTTCCTTTTACGCAAGTTGAACTGTGTGCGAGAATGTACGATGAATTTCTTAAATCACAGAGCGTTTGACTCTCATTTAAAAATCAACTCATTGATGACGAGCCATTTAGATGAATTTTGAGCCGAGAAAATCAGACATTTATGTCGTTATTAAAAATTTTACTGGCACATTTGTGTGATATATCGTAAATTGTAATATGCGCATAAAAGACCAAAATTATATGTCGTTATTAAAAATTTTACTGGCACATTTGTGTGATATATCGTAAATTGTAATATGCGCATAAAAGACCAAAATTATATGTGAAAGCTTAGCTTCTCTTGCAGCATATTGATCTTATAGACCAATATTATATGTCAAAGCTTTTCATTTTTGTGTAGCAACACTATGTATATTAATTTAAACCGTTAACTTTTTCTGTTTGTGTGTTCGAGCTACTTAACAGTGATGTTGCTATTGGCTGACTACATCACGTGTCCTAATCTCTGAATACTCACTGTCATCGACTGGCGAGATCACGTGACATGAGCTATGACTGGCTTACAAAAGCGCATCGCAATCTCGATTTCAATGCTTCAGAAAGTGACATGCGGTGTTTGGTGGAATTCGAATTCATACTTTCGTAATGCGAAAATATGCAGCTTACATGTTGCTGCACATCAAAGATCTTTCCGAAAAGTGTTTTTTTCCCCCGAGTACAGTTTTCTAAAGCGTCGGGAAATTCTACGCCCGGGTGTAAAACCATAATCATTCAAAGGACTGAAAAGTTATACAGTTCCGAGAGAAAATATACAGTCAGTTAACATGGAAAAAGTATGTTTTCACCCGTGAGAAAGTGTATTTTTAACCGGGATATCCGGGAATTTTTTTCCTTGTCCACGTATACACCCTGTAACAAAAAGGTATGATGATTTCTGTAGTTGTAACATAAATCAAGTACTTTAACACAAATCCACTATATAGATATAATATTTAACAAAGTTTCCACAAAATTTCGATTCATTTCGACTTGTAATTTGTCACATATTTTGATTTTGGAAATCTGGTCACCATAGGCTAGCAAGCAACTGCCATTCTATGATGCATGTACATGGGGAAGGGCAACTAGCTGGCATTACATTCAGGATGCCTCATTAGCAATCATACAGGGAATTGGATATTGCCATATTTAAAGAGGAGGAAATGTCTACTGTATTTTACAAGGACAGAAAATAGTCCCACCCTTTTCCCTCAGGTGACATATAGTGACATGTAAAATTTCTGAATATGGACCTTGATATGTTGCCATGTTAGATACCTTTCTTTCGTGTTAGTCGAAAGAGGAGAAAAATCAGAAGATGCCAAGTAGATACAAGGAAGTGCAACATGAAAAGCTACAGATTTATTTGATACATAGGAAAGTGTCACAGAGATGCAGAAAAACCTGAACTGGCAGACACTTATAGATAGATGCCATCTATCCCGCATAAGCTTACTTATCGTGTTTGATGAACTAGTAATGATAGAGGAATCTGGGAACATACAACAACCTCCTAAGCATTGCTCCCATAGCATAAGATTAGACTAATTACAGCTGACACAGAAGCATTTAAGCAACCATTCCTCCTGCACTCTATACTGTAATGAAACAGGAAGAAAGTGTAATAGTATAATTGGGCATATCGTCAATCATATACTTAGAAGAAGAAGAAGAAGTATGATGATGATGATGATGATGATGATGATGATGATGACAGTACTGTGTAAACTTAAAGAATAACATTGTTTCCATCGGGCTGTTATTTTGAAATAGTACTGTACTATGCACGACTAATGATGATGATGATGATGATGATTGAAATCCTTGTACAGAGAGAGATGTGGTGGTGTAGGTTGGTGGTGGTGGTGGTAGTAGTGCCTGCGACGTGAGAAAGATGACAGTACTGTGTAAACTTAAAGAATAACATTGTTTCCATCAGGCTGTTATTTTGAAATAGTACTGTACTATGCACGACTAACTGGTTTCATGCTCGGCTCATTATGAAGTGCAAAATAGATGTGGATACATCATCCTCATAAGTTGTGTATAATGAAAGTCATATGCCATTTTTGCCAGTGTACATAACCTGGGAATAATTATCCACGTATTACAAATTCAACTTCATATTCAGGAGGATGGTGGCTCAACTCTACACTGACCAGCCACACAGCTGTAGGTTTCCCGTGCTTTCCTTAAATCACTTACAGTGAATGGCGTGATTGTCCTTTTAAATTTCCTGTGCTAATCCAAGCTGGTTGTTCTTTAATGAACACATTGTCAATGGGATGTTAACCCTTAATATTCTCTCCTTTGTGAGCCCAGTTCTAGCATCCCAGTTCTTGCATTACACCTGTCCACCAATCAAAGGCATAACTGTTGGCAAGTGGTTTTCTCTGCTCATTCCATTAGTTGATAATTGGACATTCATTAATTATGGCATATAATACTAATGAAGTCTTTCAGATAATCGAAATACCTAGTAGTAGTAGTAGTAGTAGTAGTCCTCCTATAATACTAACCTTCTTCTATTCACTATTGTTGACCCTGTCACTAACGAGCTACATGTAATACAAATTTACGCTTAATGTACTGCAGTCACATAAAATATCTGTATCTTATTTTAAAAAAAGAAGAAGAAATACTGTTTATATTCCACCCAGGAGCTTCCAGTGTTTAAAAACAGGAATGTTGTATTTGTGGTGTACTGTCTTATAATTAGAATGCTACTGTGGAATATGATCCATGCCAAACTTTGTAATCCTGCCAGTTTACAGATTAAAACTGTGCATAATACTGTCACTGAAGCTACTATCCTTGCAGTTCCAAAGCAGGCAAGCAAGATTAGGGTTTAACGCCCCATCGTCATTGAGGTCATTAGAGACAGAGCACAAGCTCAGACTGTTTCAAGGCTAGGGAAGGACATCGACCATGTCCTTTCAAAGGAACCATCTCAGAATGTGAATGGAGTGATTTAGGGAAGTAACAGGAAAGCTAAAGCAGGATGGCCAAATGTGGCTTTGAAATGTTGTCATTCTGAATCCGAGACCAGTGTACTAACCACTGCACCACTTTGTTCGGTTTACAGATCCAGCAGCCAGAGAAGTCTCGTACCCCACATACCGATGATCCCAATCAGTTTGCCTAATCATTTTAAGTGACTTAAGTTCCCAATCAAGGTTTCATTGGCAATAACAATAAACAAAGTCCATGGTCACAAAGAGAGCAGGAAGAGGAGATGGACATTGAGGACCAGGTGGGGAGGGGGGGGGGGGGGGGACAGAGAGGAGGGATGAGGAGCCGGACGGAGAGGGTAGAGGAGCAACTAGATAAACAGAGAGGGGGGGGGGGGGAGGAGGAGATAAATGGAGGGGTAGGGGGGCGGGAGAAGATCAGGATGTATATCAAATTCCCATACACATTTAGTTATTCTGGGTTGAGTAGTGACTTATAAATATAAGGTATTGTGCTGCATTCCTTTTATGAAACATATGTGCATGTCCCTAGAGGTTGTGCAGTTACATATACACTAAGTGATCAAAAGTATCCAGACACCTAGCTGAAAATGACTTACAAATTCGTGGTGCCCTCCATTGGTACTGCTGGAATTCAGTATGGTGTTGGCCCACCGTTAGCCTTGATGACAGCTTCCACTCTTGCAGGGATACGTTCAGTCAGATGCTGGAAGGTTTCTCATCAGGGAATGGCAGCCCATTCTTCACAGAGTGTTGCACTGAGGAGAGGTATTGATATCGGTCAGTGAGGCCTGCAGGAATTCAATGTTTCAAAACATCCCAAAGTGTTCCGTAGGATTCAGATCAGGACTCTGTGCAGGCCAGTCCATTACAGGGATCTTGTTGTCGTGTAACCAATCCGCCAAAGGCCGTGCATTGTGAACAGGTGCTCGATCATGTTGAAAGATGCAGTCGCCATCCACGAATTGCTCTTCAACAGGGGGAAACAAGAAGGTGCTTAAAACATCAATGTAGACCTGTGCTGTGATAGTGCCACACAGAACAACAAGGAGTGCAAGCCCCCTCCATGAAAAACACGACTACACCATAACACCACAGCCTCTGAATTTTACTGTTGGCACTACACACACTGGCAGATGATGTTCACTGGGCATTTGCCATACCCACATCTTGCCATCGGATCACCACATTGTGTACTGTGATTCGTCGCGCCACACAACATTTTTCCACTGTTCAATCATCCATTGTTTACACTCCTTACACCAAGAGAGAGAAGAGGCGTCATTTGGCATTTACCGGCGTGATGTGTGGCTTATGAGCAGCCGCTCGACCAAACAATCCAAGTTTTCTTACCTCCCGCCTAACTGTCATAGTACTTGCAGTGGATCCTGATGCAGTTTGGAATTCCTGTGTGATGGTCTGGATAGATGTCTGCCAATTACACATTACGACCCCCTTCAACTGTCAGCTGTCTCTGTCAGTCAACAGACGAGGTCGGCCTGTATGATTTGTGTTGTATGTGTCCCTTCACATTTCCATTTCACTATCACATTGGAAGCAGTGGACATAGGGACATTATGAGTGTGGAAATCTCGCATGCAGACGTATGACACAAGTGACACTCAGCCACCTGATCACATTCAAAGTCCGTGAGTTCCGCGGAGAGCCCCATTCTGCTCTCTCACAACGTCTAATGACTACTGAGGTCACTGATATGGAGTACCTGGCAGTTGGTGGCAGCACAATGCACCTAATATGAAAAAATGTATGTTTTTGGGGGTGTCCGGATACTTTTGATCACATAGTGTACACTTTTATATATTTGACTGTCAATACCTATCGGGCAAGTATTGTTTGAAATAAACATGCCATTTTCAGAAAAACAAGATTTTTGCTTGAGTGGCAGCGATGAGGAGATTGAATTTTCCTCAAACTTGAGGCGGACTTCCTGCAGTGACAGTGATGAAGAGGCAGATTTCTCACAGGAAATGCTGCTGAGGGCTCCAGAGACTTGTCAAGGTCTTATTGATGTTTTTTGCATCCTGTTTTATGTACATTCTGCTGAACAGAAATGGAGATGCAGCAGAATGTGGCAGAAAGTGTACAGAATGTGCAAACATTGTATTCCATTGTTTGCTATGTATTTTGCAGTAAGTGTTAATTAACATTATTTTGTATAGTTGATCATAATTGAGTGTAATGAGCACCTCCATCACCATCATTATATATATAAAGTTATAATAGAGGGAAACATTCCACGTAGGAAATATATATCTAAAAACAAAGATGATGTGACTTACCAAATGAAAGTGCTGGCAGGTCGACAGACACACAAACATACACACAAAATTCAAGCTTTCGCAACAAACTGTTGCCTCATCAGGAAAGAGGGAAGGAGAGGGAAAGATGAAAGGATGTGGGTTTTAAGGGAGAGGGTAAGGAGTCATTCCAGTCCCGGGAGCGGAAAGACTTACCTTAGGGGGAAAAAAGGACAGGTATACACTCGCACACACACCCATATCCAACCACACATACACAGACACAAGCAGACATTTGTAATAGTCTTTCCGCTCCCGGGATTGGAATGACTCCTTACCCTCTCCCTTAAAACCCACATCCTTTCGTCTTTCCCTCTCCTTCCCTCTTTCCTGATGAGGCAACAGTTTGTTGCGAAAGCTAGAATTTTGTGTGTATGATTGTGTTTGTTTGTGTGTCTATCGACCTGCCAGCACTTTCGTATGGTAAGTCACATCATCATTGTTTTTAGATATATTTTTCCTGCGTGGGATGTTTCCCTCTATTATATATAAATACAACTTTTCCTTTTGTTCCGTTCCTATAGTACCATCCCTGCAAAGAGGAGAAAATACCAGTCTTGAGAAGAAAACATTGGATACTTATATGTTTTTATGACCAGTAGAAAAGAGTTCAGGATAAATGTCTTATATATTATTCTATCAGTTTTTGCATATTGCAGGATGGGTCATCATTGTTTCTAGTTTTCATATTTTGTTCTAAAATCTTGCAGCCATTGTAAAGTGAGTTTGTGACTGAGTTCTGGGTGCGATTTTGAGCGTATTTACTCCTTGAGGTGCTGAGACGTGTGAATCCATGATAACATGCTGTGAAATCTAAAAAAAAATAAAGGCCTATGTGCATCACAGATGCCTTATTTGACACAGGAGCATCGTAATGAGAAACAGTGTAGAACAAATGAAAGACACAGAATGCAGGTGAAAACAGCATGAGGCTGCCTGATAGGAGCTATGATCTCCAGTAATTTTAAGTCAGGTGAGTTGCTTTCAAACTGGTGACAGACATCAAAATACCAGACAGTGAACAAAAACTCTTGCAAGAGTAAAAGTGAAATCAAGCAGATTTCATGAATTACCTTAATGGGTTCATAGAATTCGTTTTATATCTTTTCCCTCACCCTTACAGGAATTTTTGTGTCCAAATCTTCGCTGTTTAGCATTGCTGCTGAAAATGTGGGACAGAAATGATGGAGCCTAAACCCCAAGATTATAACCCCACATATACTGTGCAGTGAGTTCCCTACTCCATCACAGAAACTTGTATTACTTTTAACCATTTTACTGATGACAATAGCGTGTTTCGCATTCCAGTTCAACCCATATTAACATTCTGTCTACTAAGACCTCAAAATATACAGGTTGTCTCTTAATCATTGGCACATTTTTTATCTGGTGTTCTGACACCTATGTTAAATTTTCCAGGATGAATTTTGTCTCTGCAGAAGTGTTTACTGATTTGAAATTTCTTGGCAGATTGAAAGTGTGCACCAGACTGGGACTTGAACCTTTCATGGGTAAGTGTTCTAATGACTGAGCTATCCAAAAGTCTCAGTTTTAATCTGCAAGGAAGTTTCATTTTCAGTCTTTTCTTATGAAACGAGCTCAGACAAATACTGCTCATCAAGTGTTCCTTACAACACCCATAGTTGATGGAAAATATCAGCTTGTTCCTCGTTACAAGCAAAATTTATTTTAGAGTAAAATTGTAATGGCACATTCCCCAAAACATCCCCAGAGTAGTCAAGTGTGTCATTCATTTTAATGATGTGTGTTGACAGGGACAGTAAAACACCAAGAATAACAAGTCCAGTACTCCAGCAGTAATCGAATTGTTTTCCCGCGAGCTGTAGCAAGCAGCTTCGTGCAGGTTTGTATATGGGACAAAAGGAGTGAGTAGATAATCCAGCCTCCCACCTCAAGCATAGTAAAATACAGTGGATCAGCATATATCATAATATTATAAATATGGAAAGTGAACGGTTACATTATTAGACTATTGTACAAAAAGTCTTGAAAAAGGAGGAAGGGAGGGGGGGGGGGGGGGGGGCAGGCAGAGCATTAGTCTTTTACTTTGCAGTAAAAGTTGAATTTCAGACTGACGTCTTACCTGAAGTTCGTTTTTACCTGATTATTAACGAAATGCAGCGATTACAAAACTGACAGAGAACAGGGTCAGCCATTAAAAGCTGACACTCAGCATCATGCAATGCAACATAAGGGCCAGAATGAATTTTCACTCTGTTGTGGAGTGTGCACTGATTTGAAACTTGCTGACAGATTAAAACAGGGTGCCAATTCAGTAGTCAAACCTGTGACCTTTGCTTTAGCAGTCAAGTACTCTACAGATTGAGCTGTCCAAGCACTGCTCACAATCCACCCTCACAGCTTTACTTCAGCCAGATGAAGGCCCCTGGTTCAATACCCTGTCTGTCACATGGTTTTAATCTGCCAGAAAGATTCAAATTAGCACACACTACACTGCAGAGTGAAAATTCATCATGGAAACAATCACCCAGGCTGTGACTAAGCCATGCCTCCCCAATATCTTTTCTTCCAGAGTGCTAATCCTGCAAGGGATGCAGGAGAACATCTGTGAAGTTTGGAAGGTAGGAAATGAAGTACTGGTAGAAGTAAAGTTGTGAGGGTGAGTCATGAGTCGGGCTTGGGTGCTTTAGTTGGTAGTACACTTGCCTGCAAAAGCAGAGGTCCCAAGTTCTATTCCCGGTGAGGCACACAGTTTGAATCTGCCTACAACCTGCATGCACTTGAATCTTACTGTATTGTCCTTGACCCCCCTGTAACTGTTTTACTCCAACATACACTTCCTTCTTCCACACACACATCCATCAGTAACCAAATTAACTATTCATGTTTCGTATTAACCCATCCCCTTTTTTCAGCAAGCTATGCCATTAAGTTCTCTCTCTCTCTCTCTCTCTCTCTCTCACTTATTCTCTCTCTCTCACACACTCATTCTCTCTCTCTCTCTCTCTCACTCACTCATTCTCTCTCTCTCTCTCTCTCTCTCTCTCTCTCTCTCTCTCTCTCTCTCTCTATCTCCAATTCAGTATCTCTTCATTAATTACCCCAGCTACCTGCATAAATTTTAACATTCTTCTGTAATGTATATTTCAAAATTTTCCTGTCTCTTCTTGTTTATTGTTTTATTCTCTGCATCTCATTTCCATATAAGTTTATGCTCCAAATATAAACTTTTAGGAAAAAATTCTTTCTGTTGCCAGTCTGCATTTTATATCTTTCTTACTTCCACTTCTGTAAGTTATTTTGATGTCCTCCTCCTGCCCAAACAGCCGAACTCATGTACCACTTCTAGCATTATAACTCATTTAGTACTTCTAGCATTATATTACCTAATCTCATTCCCCTAGCATCACCTGATTACTTAATCCATACTACACTTAAGTAACCTTGTTTTATTGATATTTAACTTAAACATCTTTTCAATGGCTATCAATTCCATTAATATGAGCTTCCAAAACCAATGCTGTTTCTGACATTATCTGATGAGATTGATTAATTAAAGAGAAAACTACATTGTAATCATTTGTAGATTAGAGAAAAAGCTTTCAGTAATGTTGACTAGAATAAAGTCTTTGAAATTCTGAAGTTATCAGGGACAAAATGCAATGATCAAAATGTTATATATGACTTGTACAGACAACAGACACCAGACTACAGTTACAAGAACCAAAGAGCACAAAAGGGGCAGTACTTGAGAAGCAAGAGGGACAAATTTGTAACTTATCCCTCCCCCCCCCTCTACCCCCACCCCCTCCCATGTTATTCACTATATGTGGAGCAAGCAGTAAAGGAAACCAAGGAAAAATCTGGAAAGGGAACTGATGTTCAGCATGAAGAAATAAAAAGTTTAAGTGTTGCCAATGATGCAGAGTCATTTAGCAATGTGAAATTTGTAGTTGGTGTCGGTGTGTGTCCCTTTCTAAAATCACCAACCAGCCAGTTAAGATAGTAGACTTGCTTTCATGAGGACTGTTGTTCAGATAACTGTCAGACTGACCTGATTTAAGTTAGCTGCCATTTCCCTAAATCTGAGAAGGATACATCAGATATCCTTCCCCATTCTCATCCAATCCAAACTTGTGCTTTGTCTGTGGCCCATTTGAACTTCATTCTCTTCATTGGTGTCTAGGGAACAGCCACATGCCTTTCACATTACCATATAACCATTCTGGTAGCTTCAAATACTTTTATTAAACTCCAGTAAAGATCATAATTAGTGAAGTGAATACTGTTCTAAACACAAGTTGGTTACCATATAGTAATAAATGTTTATTAAACTTCTGTTTAAAAGTGTGAGAGAAGCAATGGCAGATTGCTAGCTAGATTAAGTGTGGCACACCATATTACTCTTCAAAGTCAATGGAGCTATGCGCAGAAAATTTTTATGAATCCAAACATGACGGTGCAAGTTCAGAGTTAAAGTCCATGCAGCTGTTTACAAAAATTCACAAGTCCTTATAGAATACTTAAAGTTAAAAGTTCAATGAAGCTATGTGGAAAAATTAACCTCTTGGTTGTTCAAAGTTTAAGCCCAAGAAGCTGAAAGGAAAAATCAATTAAGAAAACTATTACGTTAAGATACAGAAGTGCTTGTTTGTACTTACATTTAGAAGGCAAAATGCTAATAGGCACACATAAAAAAGTACACAGTACTATATTAGTTTCCAGAACTATTAGGTCCTTCCTCAGAAAAGAACAAGGGGTGGGTTGGGGAAGTTTAGAAAGGGTGGGCAGGTCAGTCAGACCCCAGAATGAGTGGGACTTGTTTGTGGTGAGAATGAGGGTAAGCAAAGAAGCAGCAGAACGCAAAACACCAACCTATACTTCCCACCTCCCTGAGGAAAGAACTAATAGTTACAAAAGCTAGGACAGCGTCATGTACTTTTTCTTTTATGTGTGTGTATTGGCAGAACTAAAAATATTAAGAAAAGGATAATTGCTAACTTTCGGCCAACAAGACCTTCATCAAAGTCTGGCTTCAGCTGCCAGAGACAGTGGTCTCGTGTATGTGTGTGTGGAGAGGGGGGGGGGGGGGGGGATCTGTTGTTGTTGTCTGTTTTCAATGAAGGCCTTGTTGGCTGAAAGCTGCGGCTCAGTGCTATATGGTTGCTACTGCAACTATTCTTCTCATAATATTGGTAGTACTAAGTATTTCATTTCATGAAGGCCATGAATGGCCAGCAGTTCTGTCCCATAATTCGAAAGTTATATTTGTCATTTAATTATCTGTCTGTGCTGTAGTCTGACTGTAGTGGCATTAAGCTGCTATTGTCAGTCATATATAAGAATGTAAGATTAGCCAACTTTTACAGTTCAATATAGAAAGCTGACACCCATGAGACATTGTAAATAAAATGTGCTTTTTTTCTTGCAGGGCAGCTGTGCATTCTCTTCAGTTATGGTACTCAGCAGTCTTATGCCAGCAACTCTACTAAGAAAGCTGCGTATCCCATCCAGTGTGGAAACAGTGTGGCTCTCAAAGCTGGATTCACTCTCTGATGAAGATGCAAGCAGTGAGGCTGTCCATCTTGCTTCATTTAAGTGCCTCCAAAATTATGGACCTAAGTTCTTGCTAATAGTAGCAAATATTTTTCGTACTGCTATAGCTTTGAGGATAGCTGCCATCAGTCCACAAAATGTGGTTTGTGCACGGCTTTTTAACTTATTGCTAAACAAATGCCATTTTCTGGTATCAGATAAATGTGATGTCAATAAAAAGCTGTTTAGGCTTTTAAAGCATCTGACTTTATGGTCAGTATTTACCATTGCCTTGACGGTTGGCCTGTTCACTGGAAAAAATTTGAAGAAATTCAGTCTGAGTTTAATGTTCCACATCACAAGTTTTTGAGGCATACAACCACAAGATGGCTTACTTTAGGACCTCCAGCCAACAGGATTTAGTAACAGTGGGATGTTATTCAATATTACCTTCTTAAGCAAATACCTCTTCACTGTTCAGTCCAAATTCATAAATTTCATCTGCATAGCTATTCAGTCAATTCACACATTGTTTTCAGAACCAAACACCTTTGATTCATTACTTACAAACAGTAATAGACAATTCACTTCAAACCATTTAGGCTCATGTTTTGAAAGTTTGTGCTTTGAGAACAATAGAGAGTATTCTTGAAGTTCTTCATAATGAACCTTTTACATTGTATAATATGCTTCCTCTTGAACAACTAATTGTTAGCATGCAAGTAATCATGACAAAAAAAAAAATTATGCCCAAAAACATTAAATCACAGCTTGCAAATGTGTGATGGAAAATATGTGCTTCTTAGGTGCACCACTGAAAAGTTTCAGATTTTTTAGGCCCCAAAGAAAGAATAAGGAGCAGAAGCTGCAGTGACATGTTAAATGTTGCAAAAATGATACCCTTTGATGTCCAGCAAGAATACTTATCGGATGAGTGGTAGGTTTTACAATTTGAAAACGATTACCAGCTTTAGATAACAAAGGCATTTGCTATTACTGGCAGCAACACATATCAAAAAGAGACTCATCATCCATAGAGTTAAAGTTTCCAAATGTTTCAAAACTTGTTAAAGCTTCTTTTGCATTGTCCCATGGAAATGCAGACATAGAGAGAAGGTATTCCAATTCCACTTTAAAGCACACATTAGGAGAAGACGAGACAGTGATGACAAAGATTTTTATTAAACAATGGTTTTACTGTGAAGGGTCCTTGGGGAAAATACCCATATTTACTTTACTTTAGATATGGACAGCAAGCACATACAAAGAATACTCCTTATAAGGAAGGATGTAAAAGGGAAAGAAAATTTGAATTGGAAGTAAAGAAAAAGGAGGAACAATACCAAAGGTATCTTTAAGAGAATATTAAAAATATGAATAACATGAAAAAATCAATTGTCTATGAGACAGCTCCTTTGAAAGAAAAGAGTGAAGAATACCAAATGTCTAAGGTAGCAAGAGAACTTCTCTCTGAAGCTTCAGCTACACTGAAGACAGCGCTCAAAAAAATTATTTACAGGCAGAAAAAATTGGTCCAGAGTATGCATGATGGTGCACAAACCATGAAAGTATAAGAAAGAGTAAAAGATAGGAAGGTGGAAACAGTTCACAAAAATCTTGAAAGAAAAATCTAATACAATTACTTCATTTTTTTACCAATATTCCTAAGAAACATTAATCCAAAAATATTTTGTTGGTCTCTTTCCAATATTGAAGTGGTAAATGTCATTAGTTGCGTAAATGTAACATAAATTGTGTTTGTGAATTACAATTACCAATATTGAATTACCAGTACTGAATTACCAATGTACATGCATACATTAATGAATTTGTATGAAGCGGAAAAATTGCCATACCCTGTCGAATATTGTAATAGAAAAATTTATGGTCTTAACCAGCCTTTCTTGTATAGTATTATCAAAAATGAAAAAATTCATTTGTACCATATCTGTTTATTGAAATTATTTCTCACCTTTGAGTTGACTTTTCAAAATATTTTATCACCAATCTTGCCTTCTTCACCCTGCATATGGAAGCACATAGATAGTAATTTTTCCATTGCTCATTATCCAAATAAAATAGAAAAGGAAACCAATAGTATGGTATGATGTACCCACCACCATGCATTGTATAGTCGCTTGTGAAGTACAGATACACATCGTCAGTGAATACGAATTGTTTGTATTGGTAATGGGTCTCTCTCTCTCTCTCTCTCTCTCTCTCTCTCTCTGTGTGTGTGTGTGTGTGTGTGTGTGTGTGTGTGTGTGTGTGTGTCAGTCAGTGCAGTGGTAAGGTTCTTTTCCAAAATCGATATCTTGTTTAGCAGCCCTGGTCAAATAAATACATATATTTAATTTTCCAAAAGTTCTATAAATAATTGTGCATATAATTCTGCAGCATTTGCGTTTACCACTGTCCATTTTATTTTGGTGTAATTTGCTTGATGCAGAGGTTTGATTTTTTTATGTTCAGTAAGTTATTATGTGATATCAGTTATTTCTTATTGAAATTACAGGTATTTGATGGAAAATTAAAAAAAGTGCAGTATAAAATTGAATCAGAGTCTATTGTGGCCTCCAAAATTCTTCTTACGGCATTTGCAGCTTTACCATTGCCAACAAAAAATGTTGTACAACATAGGAAACATATCTATGACACGTGGAAGTCCATGGAAACAATAAAGGTTGGTCATATTATGTATTTGTTGTAGATTTTATGTTGCAAAAGGTAGCTCATTAGATTTGTTTTTGTGTTTGTGTATTTTCAGGTTTGTATTTCTTTCCCTGTTTTGACATTTTAATATTCATACATATATTTTGAATAATGTCACTGTGTAGACACTGTCAGTAATTTTCTACTGTCAGTTGCTGCTGCTGCTGCTGCTACTGCTGTTGTTGGTGCTGTTGTGCATCACTCCATGTAAGTCTCCCTTGTGCAAATCTCTGCATAATTACTGCAGCCAACTTGATCTATTGATTATCCTATCTACCCGTATTATCCTCAGCATTCATTTGTAACTGCACGATTCAAAATCTTTTATTCTCTTCTTATTTCAGCTGTTCATTGGTAAGGTTTCATTTCCATATAAGACTACACTCCAGACAGACAGTTTCAGAGAACACTTTGTAACACATTTATATTTAAAAACAAAGTCCAACAGTAGAAGGACTAGGATGTAATAAAAATAATATTATGAAGCAGATAGATCGCCGCTCGCCATATAGAAGAGACTCATCAAATGAATTCGCAGTTGCGAATAATGACTACCATCAGCTGTTGAACGGAGTGATGACAATGAAAATTTGTGCCATACCGGGATTCCAACCTGTATTTCCCACTTATCGCAAGCAGTCGCCTTACCATTTGGCTATCCATGCATGGCTCATGGCCAGACCCAAACTTCCATATGTCGTCAACCGTGCGTATACGATGGCACAAATTTTCATTGTTGTCATTCCAATCTACAGCTGATGCTAGTCATTATTTGCAATTGCAAATTCATGTGATGAGTTGCATATTGGCTGTGGTTGCCACAGTGCATCATCATCGGATAAAGACAGGCACTGCAGTATCATAGTTACCTGCCAATACCAGGCATGCTGCGACTTCCAAGCACAACATCTGATCTGTACGGCAGTACACATAATGGATGTGCGAGTACAGGTTGTAGACGTGTGGTTGACGACATATAGAAGTTTGGATCTGGCTGTGAGTCGTGCACTGATAGCCAAATGGTAAGGTGAACTCTCATGATCAGCGGGAAATCCGGGTTTGAGTCCTGGTCTGGCACAAATTTTCCTTGTCATCATTCCATTTTACAGCTGATGTTAGTCATTATTCGCAATTGCAAAGTCATTTGATGATTTGTGTAACGGCTGTGGTCGCCGCAGTGCACCGTCATCAGAATCCAGGCACTGCAATATCTTATATAGAGGAGATGCTGAGTTGCAGACTGGCACAACGAAATGATTGCTATACATTTTAGTTTTTGTCCAAACGGCCTTCTTCTGGAGTAGAAAACACACACACACATTCAAATGAGCTCAACTCCCACTCTCACATGACCACTGCCTGGCCACTGGCCAGAATTAATTGTAAATGTGCCTGATGGGAGCAGCAATCCAATAATGGGGCTAAGGAGGTGGCAGGGTCATGATGGGGGCAGGGTAGAGCTGCTACGTTCAGTCAGGAGACTGGGGGGGGGGGGGGGGGGGGGTGCAGATAAGGAGAAAAGTAGAGAAGCAGAAAATGCTAGTTGATGTGTTGATCAAGTGGAAGGCTGTGTTGTGCTGGAGTGGGAACAGGGAAGGGGATAGGTAAGTGAAGGACAGGGACTAACAAAGGTTGAGGCCAGAGGGGGCTACAGGAACATAAGATGTATTGCAGGGAGAGGTCCCGTCTGTGCAATTCAGAAAAGCTTTTCATGCACAGCTTTCCATATGAACTTCTTTGGGGATCTTGTAATAGCTTGTACCACTGCATCCACCCCTCTTTCTTCCTCTAGTGATTTCTTCCTGCCACAATGTTCCTTCCTCGGATCACACACACTTCCTTCCCTCTCATATCTGTCTCATAATATCATTGTTGTTACACATGACTGCTACACAGTGTCAAACTCTGCCCGCCATCATCTCTTCACTACTTCAACATTTTCGTATTTTTAATAATACTTTAAAATCCACCTTCTTTGCTCCGAGGACAAGTTTCCAGCCATCTTGTTATTAACATGTAGTTACTAGCAACTGAAGATAAAGATAAGAAAAATAAATGAAAGGTTACACATACTAGTCATGAGAGCACCATATAATCACAATTGTATCAAATTTTCATCAATACTTCCTCAGTTATTAATGTTCAAATAGTATAAATCCCATTGTGGGACACCCTGTATTTGATGTTAACAGATTACTCTTTCTCATTGTTGTTCTTCACTATTCAAGATTAAATCTAACTTTGGCACAGAAAGGGGTGAATTATACTGCCACTAAAGTCTTTGGTCACTTACCAAATAGTATCAAAAGTCTGACAGATAACCAACAAGTATTTAAGAAGAAATTAAAAGAATTTCTGAATGACAACTCCTTCTACTCCATAGAGGAATTTTTAGATATAAATTAAGAAAAAAATTATAAAAAAATAAAATAAATAAGTTGTTATATTAACTCAATTATGTTGTTAAATTAAGTTAATTATGTCATGTATTGGAAAATTTGACTCGTTCCACATCATTACGAAATATCGTATTCATGATCCATGGAACTAGTATTAATCTAATCTAATCTAATCTCAGAAATGCTCTCCTTCTTATTATCACTGAACGTTATGCCATCTTTACTTGTTCCATTGTCAGGCATTTTGCTGTGCAGTAGCAAAACTTTCGTGTCTCATTTCTTAATCTAATTTCCTCAGAATTACCTCTATACAAGACAGCATTCCTCTGTTCAACTGATATTCCAAGTCTTCTGCTAGAATTAAAGTAACATCAACAAACCTTAAATTCTCTCTCTCTTCTGTTATGGTAAAAGTCCAACAGTCCCCGTAGATGTTAGGTCACTAAGGTTACAGTGGTTGGGACATCTGTAGATAATGGAAGAACAACAGATGCCAAAGAAGGTGCTAAATGCAAAACCAGGGGGTAGCCACTCAGTGGGAAGACTGAGATTACAATGGCTGGATGATGGAGAGATGGATTTGAGGAAGTTAGGAATACAGGAGTGGAGAAGGCTGGCCAAGTTGAGTAGACTGGAAGAGACAAGTGGTCAACAAGGCAGCAAGGCGCTGTAGTGCCAGAAAAGAAGAAGAAGAAGAAGAAGAAGAAGATTATGGTAGAATAATGTTAATCTGAAAAGGTTAGTTTGCTACTCCCTGTAAAGATGACACTAGTGGCATACAGGCACAACAAAAAGTCTGTTACACACTGAGCTTCCAGCCATATCCTTCTTCAGAAAAGAAAAGAAAACACATTTACACAAGCAAGCACACCTCATACGTAAATGGCCATTCTCTCTGGCCACTGCTGCCAGCATCATTATGCCGCACCTGAAGGTCAGCTGTGCTCTTGATCACGAAGTAGGGCACAACATTGTAAGATCCCTGCCAAGACAGACCAGGTCACATATAGGCAAGATTGGTCTGGACTGGGGTGTGAAACCGCATATATGAACATCTTGCTTTGCCATCTATTTTCAGTCAGCTCCACTCAGCAATTTGACCACGTGCATATCTTACGAAATGTTCTGTTCAGTGTATGAGATGTCCATTATGTAACTGGCCCAGAACAGCGCACCAGACACCGACCTCAGCATCATGTAATGTTTGATGTGCTGTTGAGGATTTCCTAATGGATAATGGCTCTTGTTCTCAGAGTTCACATATCTCCCACACACCGATTGATGCCTTAATGAAGAAATGAAGAGCTCAAGATCAAAAAGTTTACTTCCTTCAGAAACCTTCAGCAGAACTCAACACAAGCAGTTCGATCTGTAATCTTCAGCTCATATGTAACAAAAGTATTTTAAAGATGAACTAAACAGTGATTGTTTAATACTTCTCATACAACTAACTGGTATTGCAATTTAGTTAGACTTTACTGCAAGTCATCTTTTGTTTGGGCAATATTTTGTGGTTTTGTATTGCTTTCTTTGTTTAAATTATGTTGTCATGAAATCCTTAAAACATCTGTTTGGGCAGTTTTATGTAGCTACCCAATATTAACGAATTTCTATGTGTTAATCTCAAATGGCTCAGGTGTTAGTACTGTAATGGATAAGAGACAGACCCATCTCACAGCTCAGCAACTGCCTGGTGTACTGCCTTCCACAGCCCGATGGCACATGGTGATAGCATTTCAAGTACAATTCTGTCAATGCACGCACTTGTCAGTCAAAGTTAGACATTGCCTTCTGAATGGCAACATGGTTCCACAACTGGCTCATTTTGTAACCTTTGTGTTATTTCAGTTTGCGCTTTTTGGCCATTTTCAAACTTTTTAGCTGAAGCAAGTTTCATTGTCATGTAGGTTTATGCAAATTGAACAGCATCAAAAATAAAAAACCATATGCGTCATTAGAGGTGCCAGGATTACTTAGAGGAATCAACAAACAGCCAAAAAGTCTTTTTGGTAGACAGTCGTGGTAACAGCATGACATAATGTTTATGCGTAGACCCATAGTACTACCTATATGAATTTAAATTTGGATCAGTGCAATCATTTAAAGGTGGCCTAACAACCAAAACTGTAGTAATACCAATATAGGTTGCAAAATGAGCTGGTTATGAAACCGTTTCATCACTTAGAAAATTCATAGTGGATGGGGACCCACAATCAACAAAATTAGTCAGTATCTGATGAGCTGAATAATTTCCATACTTCACCTACAATTAAAATTTATATTTGGGGTGTAAATACTCTGACTTTATCACTGTTCCTTTAGTTGTCCTGGTATACAGGGCGCAAACATTGTTTGTTGTGTAGGAATTCAGTGCAGTTTTAAAAGACAAGAATGAGATTTTCTCTGAAAGTAAAAACGATCTCACAAGTAAGTCATTTATTGTTTTCTTGTTCGCAAAGACAGTCTTATGATGAATAGTCTCTCACCAGTGATGACCAAATTACTGAGATTTCTATTATTATAGTGTGCTGTTCACTTTCTCTTGAATGATAATCAGTTTCATTCAGTTAAAGAAAATCTTCAGATCCATAGTAGCTGCACAGCAACCAGTTAGTTTTAGGTGCTGTACTCATAGTTCCATAATCCACTAAATCTCCTTAGACATAAAGTCTTCAGTTTGTGTGCAGGTTTACTCCTGAAATTGATTTTTTTTTTTTTTTTTTTTTTTTGCTAATGAATCAGTTGGTCTTGTAGTACAGCAGCATTTGTGTGTGTGTGTGTGTGTGTGTGTGTGTGTGTGTGTGTGTGTGTGCGCGAGCGCGTGCGTGTGTGTGAAATGACAAGTTGATAATTAATTCTGCTTTGTTTCAGGTGTTAGTTGAAATTCGCTTGCAACAAGAGGCGTGTGTTCAGGATCCAGTTGTAACTGACAGATTCATACAAGAGTGCTTTTGTTGCTACGTAAAGTTGATCCCAGCATTGGAAAAAACTACTAACTTTAATAGCATGGAAGAATATTTGAAGTTAATAGACTGGGCCGACAGGTGGGTATATGATAAGAGAATTCCTTTAAGCAATAAGCGTTTCTTTAGCTGACAAGCACCCAAGAATTATTGTACTTAACACAGTATGCTCGTATATTGGAATAGGAAAGAATGCAATTGCTCTTGTAGTAGAGATTTATTAATTGACTTTGCAATATTTCGCTACCCGTTTCTGAGTACACATTTCTAGCTGATACTGCCTTTGTATTTGTTGCTGGTGGCTTAGGAAACCAATCTCCATGTAACATTGATGCTCATATGCAGGGTGTAACAAAAAAGAATCACCAAACTTTCAGAAAACTTTCCTCACACACAGAGGAATAAAATGTGTTTTATGGACATGGGTGTGGAAATGCTTTACTTCCATCTTAGAGCTAGAATGTATTGTAAATTGTAGTTCTTAGGTTTACTACCAATGTTTGCTGTTTCAATTGAATGAAGATAATGTTAAAATGTGACTCACTTCGTTGCTTGTGTTGACATGTGACTGATGTCATTGCTCTACTAAAGTGCGCATCATATATCTTGGCGGCCGAGTTTAGGTTCGTTCTGCGCATCTGACGTCACAAAACACAGTCAGCCAATGAACAGAGAACGACGTTGCCAGATCTCGACAGCAGTGCAGAGCACGGACGAGTGTCTTCAGTTTTAGAAACGTTCAGTCATAAATAAAGTAATAGAACAAAAGCAATGTCTTGATAGCAGACTTTCTTTTACAGAAAGTTTGTAAAAAGCATTCTTTATACCAATTGCTTCATATTCTATTAATTAATTAAACCAAACAAGCAATAAGACTCCTAATTCAGGCGATAGCAAGGAAAGGTGTTTGTTTCAATCTCACGAACTGCTTTTTCGCAATAAAGAACAGCGGTAATTGTTTATTTCCTATTGTACTTCGACGATGCGTGAGTAATTCATAGTCATACCAACAGTGTTTATAAGTAGTTGCGTGAGGTGTTAGAGTCCGTATGTAGTTACAATGTTCGCTGAGCTGAGGTAGCGGAACGGTTAAGGTGTTGGGCTGCCAAGTGAAAGGTTATGAGTTCAAACCTTGTGCGGTGCTTAATATTTTCTTTATTTAAAAACAATATTGGAGTGCCTTACTTCACTAATTTTATTCGTTTGAATTAAATTTCTAGTGCTTTGCCTCTTCATTAACTTTTTCGCTGCTGCAGACACGTGCTCCCCGCATTCCGCGCTGTGCGCAATTTTGTCATCACTGCACTTCTCGCCTGTGCGGACACATGGTGTTCCCACTGCTTTGACACGCTTATCATTCGATTTCACAAAAACTATTTGGCCAAAAAATTTGATTTTTACACGTCTTCTTGCCTGATACCTTCCCCCCATAAATGACTTAATTTTGTTTTGATGTGCAGCATTAAATGTAGTAAACCATTGCACGAAATTTTGAAGAGTTTGCAGAGGTAAAAGTCCATAGCGTATACTTTCCGTATGGTCGATTTTAGTTGCCACAATGTTGAGAATGAAATGTGGACAAGATACCTAAATTTCATATAATATTTACTGTATAACAATATCTCATTTAATTTAAGTACCACATAGGTGTCGTATGTAATATTGAGAAATATTCCGTCTTTCGCGACACCTTATTTTAAAGCACTTCCATCGGTGAAAGGTATGGCACATACACAATGGTATTCATGTTCCATTTCTTGTTTCTGTTCCACAGTCGCAGTTTTACCAATGGTATTGAAATATATCCCTCTTCTGCAACTGTAATAAGCGACTTATTTAGACCAGACGCGTTTCTCTCTTTTGAAGCATCATAAGAGGACTGTATTTTGTGTCCTCCATTGCCAAATCACCTTTCGTAGTTTTGTGCTGTGGTAGCACAATATTCAACGTTTGTGTTGGCTCATCAGTGTTTTAGCAAATAGATGCTGTATTTGTGTGCCACACACAAAATTATATTTGACATAGCTCTGAGCACTTCACTGACAGACGGTATATTCAAGTCCTAATGTTTTTGTAAGTCCACAGTTTAGTTTAATGTATTTCGTCTACTTCCTTTTGATTGATTGAAGTGCTTTAAAATAAAGCCAAACGTGCCCAGTGTAAGTAAAACTTTTGTTACAGTCGCGAAAGGTGGAATATTTCTCAATATTACATACGACACTTATGTGGTACTTCAATTAAATGAAATATATAGGTATCTTGTCCACATTTCATTCTCAACATTGTGGCAACTAAAATCGACCATACGGAAAGTATACTCTATGGACTTTTACCTCTGCAAACTCTTCAAAATTTCGTGCAAAGGTTTACTATATTTAATGCTGCATAATAACTGCGTTGAACATCAAAACAAAATTAAGTCATTTATGGGGAAGGTATCAGTCAAGAAGATAGGTAAAAATCTAATTTTTGAGCCAAATAGTTTTTGTGGAATCGATTGATAAAGAGTGTCAAAGCAGTCGGAACACAATGTGTGTGCACAGGCGAGCAGTGCAGTGACAAAATCGCCCACAGCGCGGAATGCAGGGAGCACGTCTTTGTAGCAGCGAAAGGGTTAATGCGGCCATGGTGGCTTTACTTCATGAACTGCATGCTCCCCCCTACACGTAAGCTTGCGAACTATGCTATACTATGGCGCTGCTTCTATTGGCGCGTGCATCGTGTGCAACTGGCAACGCAGCAATCTCCAGCGTCTGGGCGGGCATGCGCGAGCCGCCAAGATAAAAGAATTGAACTATAGCATCAAGCATGTGGCATTAATTGTGTAATGTTCATGACAGACTTGGATGTGGTACATTGCAGCAAAACTGTACTCAGATGTGGAATTGGCAGGTGCCCATTTGCTGTACAGATTAGTAGATGGTAATGGCCATTTCACTCAATGTTTGTATCACGAGGAGTTTTCAGAATGACAGTGCACCGACAGGAGAACATCGTCTTAAGGAGCATGGGACTTCTAAGCCTACTACTCCTGACTGGAAAAGGCCTAGTATGATGAGGACACTTCTGCTGGAGCAGAAAATCGTTTGTGTGGTTGACAACAACCCTACTGTCAGCATGTGACAATTAGCTGCAACAAGTAATGTTGACCACATGACTATCTGGAGAGTGCTACATGAGAACGTGCTATATCTGTACCATGTACTGCACGTGCAGGCACTATCAACAGCTGATCTTTCTGCATGGGTACACTTCTTCAACTGGTCCCTCCAACAATGTGTCAGCTGTCACTTTAGTGTAAATATGCTGTTCAAGGATGAGGCTTCATTTCAAAGTAGATGATTAATGTGTTGAAGAATTGTAAAAACTGAACTGTAACATGGAAAGAGATCACTTCCAGACCCATGTCAATGTAAAATATTTTCTTCCTCAATGTGTGAGGAATTTTTCCTGGACATTTGGCCATACCTTTTTGTACACCCTGGGTATTGCTCCTGAATGTTGTTGAGGGGCACAGATGAATTTGCCCGAGTTTCCATATTTGTGAAGCTTCTCCTTCCTGTCTTCTTCAGTCTTGTTCAGACATTGTCAGATAAAATGGTTAACCACAACTTTCAGTCTTCTTCTTTCAAAGCATTTGTGATTTATGATGCTCTCAATCTAACCCATTTAGTGCTTTAGAGGAGACACTGAGAAACCTCTTACATGAATTGAGCATCAACAAACTTTGTCATTACATGTGGCCGAACCTTCTGGTCCACTGACTGTTGATGTCAGCTTGAATAATATTCATTCAGGGATTGACACCACATAGTCCTCATATTTGATTCCCCTAACTGACCAAAACTATTTGATTTCAAAATTTTTCGCAGTGAAATTGCAGTCACTTCCAGTAACTCGTAGGTCAGCTTACACACTGAAATAAAAAACCCTGGTTTCAGTTTTTAAAATTTTTATTGCATTTGTATGTATTTTTAAAAAGATGGTACATATTTGCTAACTTCCATATTATTTTCTGAACAGCTTCATCTTAGTTTCCAATGTGTCAGTACTCACTTGTGACAGATCATTTCACTTTGCTGCCATTACTGTTTTGTAAGCATTTATTGCTGCTTCTGCACAGATTTTGTATACTTCAGTTCATAGTGTCACAAGCCCATTTGCAACACTTGTTATTCCCTGGGCACCAGCCTGTTGTAACTGCTGAGTACCAGAGGAATACTTGGTAAGCCACACTGAGTACATGGTTGCTAGCTGTAGCTTGTATATGTGCCAACAGCCATTTCTCCATGGAGAACTGCACATACATTGTTCAGAGAGACTCTGAGAATTGTAAAACTGGTGTTCTATGACATTTTTTATTAACAAAATGGTTATTACCTTGTAGGATATAATCTGGTTGAGATATTAATACATGTTAAAATCTATAGAAAGTTTTTTTTACCTGCTTCAAAATTGGAAGAAGGCTTGGATATTTTGATTGGAGGGGAAGAGTGCTATTTTGCTTAAGTATCTGATCCTATTTTCATTTTAAGAGAAGCTTTTAATGCTATTGAGAATTTGCAGATGACTTTACATGTATACAGTTTGTGCTGACAAGAGGCAGAGTTTTAATTTTTTGAAGTCTGTTTCTTTTGTCATCCATGTGCTGCTCCTCCACAGTCTTTTGCCTCTTGTTTTGGGGCAGAAGGGCTAGTACCTGCAGTCAGTATTAATGACCAATAACCTAGCCACCATGAAAACTATTCAAGTTTTTGATTATCTTGTCAAATATCATGTTTCTTATGTAGCAGTTCCTAGTACGTAGTAAGCCAACTTCTGATATAAAATTGCCTTCACTGAATATGCAAACCAAAGTGTAGGTAAAGCATGGCAGTATTAATTTACAAACAATAACAAGCTCATACGTAGTCATAAAAACATTTGAGACAATAAAACAGCCAAGTACTATACTGTGGATCAAGATTGAAACTTCTTCATTAATCTTAGATGTTCTATGATATCACATAAAATTACATATTACGTTACACTTCTCCAATGTTGCTAAACACCATATTAACTGTAACAGCATTACAAGACACTTTAACAGTAAATAATGAAAATAACAGATTCTTTTTGTTTATATACTTAATTTGTTAATTTTTTTCTTCTCCAGAATTCTGGTAACTAGCCTTCCCATGGAGTGTCCTTATACCAATGAACGTTCTCATTTTGAATGGCTTATGATGAACACCACAGGGCAATTGACAGTTACTTTACTGAATCAGATTTTGGAAGCATTACTGATCATGACAGACAAAGGACAGATATGTTTGTCACTTATCCACAAAGGAGTTAGAATTTGCAAAAAAGCACTGCGAACTGGTAAGATTTATACATTGTTTTTAAGAGGTTGTTTTTACCCATTGCTATAGCAATACATAAGAAATGTTTATGTATGCTTACTGCTTTGCTGTTAGCTTTATAGTGTTCCATCCATTCATAATGGAAAATCTTTGAAATTGAGTACACTTTTAGATAATGGTTTTCAAGGTACACAATTTATTAGAAATTGTAGGTTGTTATTTGTTGCAGACTCAGAAAAGTTGTGTGCTCCATTTCATGAATTTTCTTTTCACTTTTTGGCTTTCAGCAAAGTGAGGGTGACAGCTGGTGGAAACTGTGCAACGTCTGTACAAAAAATTCCGGAACTTGGTCCACAAAATTTTTCTACCCTTACCTTTTACTTACAGTGCATGATCTCCTTGGAAATACTCCCCTCTGCAATTGATAGACCACTCCACATGCAGTTTCCACTTCTGGAAGCAGTCTTGATACGCCTCTTGCTGGATTGCATGATATGCTGTCTGTGAATTTGCTTTTATCTCACTTCTAGTTGCAAATCTTTGTTCTTTCAATAGGGTTTTCAACTTCGGAAATAAAAGAAGTCCACAGGGACCAAGTCTGGAGAGGACAGAGGATGAGGCAGCACAGTGATTCTGTTATTTGTGCAATAGTCACAAACCAACTGGGATCAATGTGCGGGTACATTACTGTGATGCAAGTGCCATGAATTGTCTCATCACATTTCATGCCATTTCCTTCTCACATTTTCTGGCAGGCCTCGCAACACGTCCCAATGCTACCATCGACTAACAGTTTGTCCCTGTGGCACAAATTTATGATGGAAAAAGCCTTCAAAATCAAATAAAACTATCAGAATGACTTTGACATTTGACCTGAGACCTGACAAGGTTTTTTTTGGTCTTGCAGAACCTTTTCTGACCCATTGTGAAGATTAAACCTTGGTCTCAACAGTATAACCGTAGACCCACGTCTCATCACCAGCTATGATTCTTTTAAGGAACATCTCATTCTCATTTGTGTGATGCAGAAGCCCTTCACAGATTGTGAGGTGAAGGTCTTTCTGGCCTTGACTCATGAGCCATGGGACGAACTTGACAGCAACATGATGCATATCAAGGTGCTGTGTCAGGAATTCATGACATGATGCAGCTGAAGTGTTACTTTCTTCTGCAATCTCCTGGACAGTCAGTCTTCAATTGGTACGCGTAATTTCATTGACATTCCTGACATGAGCATCACCGGTAGACATCAAGGAGTGTCCGAACGAGGGTCATCTTTAACTTCTGTCCAGCCATTTTTAAACTGTGTGAAACATTTATAATACTGACTGCGGCTTAAACACTCATCACCGTCGGCTTCCTGCACCACTTGGCGTGTCTGTGTAAAGGTTTTCTTGAGTTTCGCACAAAATTTAATGCAAATATATTGCTCCTCTAACACTACCATCTCGAAATCCGCAAACTGTGCAACGCAGTGTTCTGCTCAATACAACACTGAACAATAACTAACAGACATACAACAATGAAACTTCCAGCAGGTATAAGGTTTTTAAGGAGGTGTTTGTGTTTGCTTGTTTGAGAGAAGAAAGAAAAATTAGAAAAAGAAGTTGTGGTTGTCTCTTGAAAAGCTAGAATTCTGTCTGTCATGTCCTGTTTCTCAAGAGAGACACAGTAGGGTTGTAACACATTAAAATTAACCAAATGTTTATTTTTTCACAGAAAGTCCTACTTTTTTTATCAAAAACTCTAATAATGGGTCATTTAGGAGATAAGAGCTTTCCTTTTCAGTTCTGCACTTCTGAACCAAACAAAAAATGTAATAAATGAGCCTTTTGAATAGGTCGTTTCTCTTCCTTCCTGTATTGTTTGACAAATATTATGAAAACATAGCAGTGATAACATGCCTGTAGTTAATATGGTAAGGAAAGTTCTGGTAGAATGTAAATAATTTAGGAGTTAAAGAGACCGCGCACCATATGGAGAATCATCAGCTCGACAGGCACACAAAAAGAATGAAAACCTGCTAGCTTTTGGGTAAGTCCTCGAATGAGTTCTGAGCTCACCCCTTCCACTGCCCCCCCCCCCCCCCCACACACACACACACACACACCTGTGTACGTACCTTCGGCAGGCTGAAAACACAATACTGGGATGCAGTTCGACAGGTGGACTGGGTTGAGTCAGGTAGGGTGCTTAGTGAGAGAAAGAGGAGGGAAGCATAAGGAGGGTTTGGGGATGGTTAGTTGGCAGCTTAAAGGGAGATAGCCAGTGTGTGTAATAAGAATGCAGGGAGGGGGGAAGGCAGCAGGTGTATGGGGTAGAAATAAAACACAAGGGCACCAGAGCTGGTAATGAGTTACATTATGAACATTGTTTCTCAGAGGAATGACAGCAATCATGTGTTAGAAAAGTAATGGGACTGATTTTTTATCTAACAAAATTTTTACTTTGTTTTCTTTTTTCAAACAACAATATTGTCCTCTCCAAATTCGTTCCCTTCGTCTGATATAAACCAATGGAGTCGTTGGTCCCAGTCTTGGTAGCAGTGGTTAAAGGCTTCAAGTGGTAGGGTCTTTAACATGTTGGTCACATTCTTTCGAATGTTCTACAGAATCACAAAATGAAGTCCTTTTAATGCATTTTTCAATTTTAGGAATAGAAAACAGTCACAAGGACTCGGATTGAGTCAAAAGGGGGGCTGTGGAACTACAGGGGTGCACTTTGAGGTCAAAAATTCCGTGATGGAAGAGGCTGTGTGACATGGGGCGTTGTATGATGCTGCATCTGATTGTCTGCAATGGCCGGGCTCTCTTCATTCACACTTTTCGTGAGCCTTTCAAGGTCATCTTTGTGAAACACTTGGTTGACTGTTTGTCCTGGAGGGACAGTCTGACAAGAGCATACACACAATTGACTTTTTCATCGGTTTTTAAAGTTGAAGGTCTCCCTGAGTGAGGTTTATGTTCAGCATGTCCTTGGCCTTCCAAAAATGATTTGTGGCAACGAAAGACTTCTGCTCTTGATAAGGGATGTTCCCCATATGCCTGTTTCAACTTTTCAAAGGTCACACTCACAGACTCCCCAAGTTTTGTGTTAAACCTGATGGCACAGCATTGCTCTAAATTCCACTGTTCTATTTTTGTAACACACAACAAAAACTCAACTTCAGTCATGGCGCTCACAGAAATCACGTGATGACTGTACAGAGCTGAAACTCAGACTGAACATCTGGAAGGGATAAACACACCATTCTACACAAGTAGAGCTACACAGCTTTGCCAGATCGCTCATAGTGTCGTCAGTCTCATTACTTTTCTCACACACTTCATATGTCTGCTATCACCATTATTATTTTTATCACAATTCTAGTTCCTTACAAGTGACAGTTGTAATGTACTCATATCAAGATTGCTGAAAGTCCAGCACTTTCTTCTTGAATGTAACTAACGTCTTTTATTTTAAACACAACAGTAATTTGAAATTTAAATCTCCTCTCTCTCTCTCTCTTTCTCTCTCTCTTTCTCTCTCTCTATTATGATATTTACAGCATCCCATATGTTAAAATATTTTCCTGCAACTTACTTAGCACTAGCCATATCCAAAGAATCTTTGAACATTTGCTGTACTGGTTTTGTGTTGTCTGGTTTGGGTGCACTCAAATTCCTGATACATTTACTTTTGTCCATGCAGAGTCATTGCTTCCCCAGTGAGACTACACAGTAATATATTTGACTCTCCAGCATCTTAAGGAGAAAACAGTTAATTAAAAGAAACTACCAAATATACAAGGACAGAAAAGTATAATATTCGTTATTTACACAATTTGTTTTGTATGTTTCCTGCAAATCATAATTTTTAAGAAGTCTTGCAAGTGAATACAGCAAAGAGTACAGTCTCAAACTTCCTGTCAGTTTTTAACTAGGCTCTAATCTGACTGGACTTTCCTTTCACAGTCAGTACTGTCACTGACTAAGCCATCTAGCATTGCCATATGGGGTGTGTACCAGAACCTCTCTACTATATATAGGCTGGCCTGGATGAAAGATGTACTACTTGGATAAATCAACTGACAAGAATATTGCTTACAAAAACTAGAGTCGAGGTTTGCGACCTAGTCTAGTTTTAATATATATTAGGTATCCGAGTGTCTCGAAATTGCAACTGAATCTTTGTCATACAAATACAGTTGTTCCTGCTACACTGTCCATGATATGTTGCAGGTTGCAGGCTTATGTTTGTTTCTTCTTGCATAAAGTTTACATCAAAGCTCTACAACAGTTTCAAGAGGAACTTGGATGCGCGTGCCTTCTTTAAAACACAACACATGCTCTTGCATCTCCTTACTGACTGTATAAGCAGTTTTTCTGACTGTATACCTGTAAAGGACTACCTGAAACCTGGCCTAAAGGTGAGGCATTGTTCTGTAGATTTTTATAACTTAAGACATAGTTTTAAATAACCATTTCAACAATGTCTATATATCTTTGTGCTATAATGTCATCATTGTCTGTTGTGTATCTTTAATATTAATTAGCCCATTATATCTTCCATAAATCATTTTTTTAGTACTGAAGAATGCTGAAGATGAAATGGGTAGATCAAGTAACTAATGAAGAGTTGGGTACTGAATCGAATTTGAGAGAAAAAAGGTTTATGACACAGCTTGACTTAAAGAAGGGACAGGTTGGTTGGAAACTCCTCAGACATAAACAGATAATTAATTTGATTATGGAGGGAGGAGTGGGGAGTAAATATTGTAAGGGGGACCAGATGCATGAATACAGGAGCGGGTTGAAGTGGATCTGCATCAAGCCATTGTGAACTAATGAATTGATCCTGAGGCAGCTCAGCTTCAGAACAAGATTGTCAACTCTTGTCAACCAAAATCATTTGAAATATTTTGGTCATATTGCCAGAAACAAGAGCCACTAGGAAAAATAAATCATAGCAGGAAAAGTCTATGACCAAAGACCTAGAGGATGTGCATCATTGTCGTGGACAGGCGAGATTAATAGTTTGACTGGGATGGACATGCAGCAAGTAAGTCAGCTTGCCCAAGATGAAATTGAGGGTAAGGGAGATGAAATTGGGGGTAATATTATAGAAATGGAAGAGAACACAGACGAAGATGGGATGGGAGATATGATACTACAAGAATAATTTAACAGAACACTGAAAGTCTTAAACCGAAACAAGCCCCTGGGTCTAGAAGACATTGTCAGAACTGCGGATCGCCTTGGGAGAGGCAGCCATGACAGCACTCTTCCTTCCATTTGCTGTGCGAGATATATCAGACAGGCGAAATACTCTCAGACTTCAAGAATAATGTACTGGTAATAATTCCAACCCCAACCCCTCCCCCCCCCCCCCCCCCCCCCCGCCCCGCCCCCAATGAACCATCATCGACCTTGCCGTTGGTGGGGAGGCTTGCCTGCCTCAGTGATACAGTTAGCCGTACACTAGGTGCAACCACAATGGAGGGGTATCTGTTGAGAGGCCAGACAAACGTGTTGTTCCTGAGGAGGGGCAGCAGCCTTTTCAGTAGTTGCAGGGGCAACAGTCTGGATGATTGACTGACCTGGCCTTGTAACGTTAACCAAAATGGCCTTGCTGTGCTGGTACTGCGAACGGCTAAAAGCAAGTTGAAACTACAGCTGTAACTTTTCCCAAGGGTATGCAGCTGTACTGTATTGTTAAATGATGATGGTGTCCTCGTGGGTAAAATATTCCAGAGGTAAAATAGTTCCCCATTCAGATTTCCGGGTGGGGACTACTCAGGAGGATGTCATTATCAGGAGAAAGAAAACAGACATTCTACAGATTGGAGTGTGGAATGTTAGATCCCTTGATCGGGCAGGTAGGTTAGAAAATTTAAAAAGGGAAATGGATAGGTTAAAGTTAGATATAGTGGGAATTAGTGAAGTTTGGTGGCAGGAGGGGCAAGATTTCTGGTCAGGTGAATACAGGATTATAAATGCAAAATCAAACAATGGTAATGCAGGAGTAGGTTTAATAATTAATAAAAAAATAAGAACATAGATAAGCTACTGTGAACAGCATAGTGAACGCATTATAGTAGCCAAGATAGACCCGAAGCCCACACCTACCACAGTAGTACAAGTTTATGTGCCAACTAGCCCCGCAAATGATGAAGAGATTGAAGAAATGTATGATGAGATAAAAGAAATTATTCAGATAGTGAAGGGAGATGAAAATTAATAGTCATGGGGGACTGGAATTCGATAGTAGGAAAAGGAAGAGAAGGAGAAGTAGTAGGTGAATATGGAATGGGGATAAGAAATGAAAGAGGAAGTTATCTGGTAGAATTTTGCACAGGGCATAACTTAATCATAGCTAACAATTGGCTTAAGAATCGTGAAAGAAGTTTGTACACATGGAAGAGACCTGGAGACACTGGAAGGTTTCAGATAGATTATATAATGGTAAGACAGAGATTTAGGAACCAGGTTTTAAATTGTAAGACATTTCCAGGGGCAGATGTACACTCTGACCACAATCTATTGGTTATGAACTGTAGAGTAAAACTGAAGAAACTGCAAAGAGGTGGGGATTTTAGAAGATGGAACCTAAATAAACTGAAATAAGCAGAGGTTGTAAAGAGTTTCAGAGAGAGCATTAGGGAATGATTGACAGAAACAGGGGAAAGAAATATGGTAGAAGAAGAATGGGTAGCTTTGAGAGATGAAATAGTGAAGGCAGCAGAGGATCAAGTAGGTAAAAAGACGAGGGCTAATAGAAATCCTTGGGTAACAGAAGAGATATTGAATTTAATTGATGAAAGGAGAAAAGATAAAAATGAAGTAAATGAAGCCGGCAAAAAGGAATATAAACGTCTCGAAAATGAGGTCGACACGAAGTGCAAAATGGCTAAGCAGGCATGGCTAGAGGACAAACGTAAGGATGTAGAGGCTTATCTCACTAGAGGTAAGGTAGATACTGCGTACAGGAAAATTAAAGAGGCCTTTGGAGAAAAGAGAACAACTTGTATGAATATCGAGAGCTCAGATGGAAAACCACTTCCAAGCAAAGCAAAGAAGGGAAAGCAGAAAGGTGGAAGGAGTATATAGAGGGTCTATACGAGGGTGATGTACTTGAGGGCAATGTTATGGAAATGGAGGAGGACGTAAGTGAAGATGAAATGAAGATGTGATACTATGTGAAGAATTTGACGGAGCACTGAAAAACCTAAGTCGAAACAAGGCCCTGGGAGTAGACAACATTCCATTAGAACTATTGATAGCCTTGGGAGAGCCAGCTATGACAAAACTCTATCATCTGGTGAGCAAGCTGTATGAGACAGGCGAAATACTCTCAGACTTCAAGAAGAATATAATAATTCCAATCCAAAGAAAGCAGGTGTTGACAGGTGTGAAAATTGCCAAACTATCAGTTTAATAAGACACAGCTGCAAAATACTTACACAAATTCCTTACAGACGAATGGAAAAACTCGTAGAAGCCGACCTTGGGGAAGATCAGTTCGGATTTCGTAGAAATGTTGGAACACATGTGGCAATATTGATCCTATGACTTACCTTAGAAGATAGGTTAAGGAAAGGCAAACCTATGTTTCTAGCATTTGTAGACTTAGAGAAAGCTTTTGACAAGGGTGACTAGAATATTCTCTTTTTAGAAAATCTGAAGGTAGCAGGAGTAAAATACAGGAAGTGAAAGGTTATTTACAGCTTGTACAGAAATGAGAAGACAGCTATAAGGATCGAGGGGTATGAAGGGGAAGCAGTGATTGAGAAGGAAGGGAGATGGTTGTAGCATATTCCCGATGTTATTGAGTCTACACATTGAGCAAGCACTAAAGGAAACCGAAAAAAAAAAAAAAAAAAATTAGTAGGAATTAAAGTTCAGTGAGAAGAAATAAAAACTTTGAGGTTTGCTGATGACTTTGTAATTCTGTCAGAGACAGCAAAGTACGCAGAAGAGCAGTTGAAGAGAATGGACAGTGTCTTGAAAGGGGGATGAAAGATGAATATCAACAAAAGCAAAAGGTGGATAATGGAATGTGGTCGAATTATATCAGGTGACGCTGAGGGAATTAGATCAGGAAACGAGACACTTATAGTAGGAGATGAATTTTTCTATTTGGGCAACTGATGATGGCTAAAGTAGAAGAATACAAAATGTAGACTGGCAGTGACAAAAAAACTTTTCTGCCAAAGAGAAATTTGTTAACATCAAATACAGGCTTAAGTGTTAGGAAGACTTTTCTGAAGGTGTTTGCCTCGAGTGTAACAATGTGTGGAAGTGGAACATTGATGATAAACAGCATAGACAAGAAGAGATTAGAAGCTCTTGAAATGGGGTGCTACAGAATACTGCTGAAAGTCAGGTGGGTAGGTCATGTAATTGATGAGGAGTTACTGAATATAAATGGGGAGACAAGAAATTCATCGCACAACTTCACTAAAACAAGGGTTCGGTTGATAGGACACATTCTGAGACATCAAGGAATCACCAGTTTAGTACGGGAGGGAAGTGTGGGAGCCGGCCGATGTGGCCATGCGGTTAAAGGCACTGCAGTCTGGAACCGCAAGACCGCTACGGTCGCAGGTTCGAATCCTGCCTCGGGCATGGATGTTTGTGATGTCCTTAGGTTAGTTAGGTTTAACTAGTTCTAAGTTCTAGGGGACTAATGACCTCAGCAGTTGAGTCCCATAGTGCTCAGAGCCATTTGAACCATTTGAAGTGTGGGAGTTAAAATCGTAGAGAGTGACCAAGAGATGAATACAGTAAGCAGATTCAGAAGGATTTAAGTTTCATTAGTTATTCAGAGCTGAAGAGTCTTGCACAGGATATAATAGGATGGAGAGCTGCATCAAACCACTCTCCATACTGAAAACCACAGCAGCAGCATCAACAACAACATTAGTTTATGATCTTCTCAATCAAAGGCATTGGAAAGATCATAGAAAATAGCAACAGGGTATTAATTATCATTATTTAGTTCTTCTAGAAGTGAGTATGTGAGATTATATATAGCTTTCTCAGTACAGAAGCTTTCACAGGAGCCAAATTCAGCTATTGTTAAAAGATGATTCTCAGGAAGATGGTTCACAATTTTGTTGTTAGGTACCTTCCCAAATATTTTCAGAACATGGAAAGGAGGGAAGTGGATCTATATTTAGAGGTCATTTGCTAATCTCCACTGTTGTAAATTTGTGATACTTCTGTGTACTTCAGTCTTCCAGGAAATACACTTGAACTCATCAACTGGTTACAGTGATAACTGCTGGGTGTTTACTGTATAATTTCTTTTCAGGACACCATCCATTTCACTCAAGTGAGCTTGTTAGTTGTTTGCCATTTCTGACAGAATTACAATGTCATGGGCAAACCTTAAATGGTTCTCTTTCCAAATTTCTCCTTATACCCTTTACTGATTGCTCAGTGTACAGATTGAATAATTTCCTTCATTCTGTTTTATGTCCTTTGACTGTTATAACTACAGTCTGGTTTCTGTATGAGTCGAAGGTAACTTTTCACCCTCGGTATTTTATCCTGATGATTAATATAGAGGAGTTTGAAACTGAATTAAATAATTAGATGCCAGAAAACTGCTTGTATGCCTTTGGAGAATGGCTTTACAGTGATTCTTGAAACTAATTCTTTAGTTATAATATAGTTTGTTTTAGTGCTGTAGTAGTCTAATAACTTGAAGTCGTCCTACTGTAGTGCATAAAATGTTCAACTTTGACTTTTAAGCCAATTTTCACACCTTTGATTCCTGTTCACTTCCCATGTGTCTTCACAAGATGGATAATATAGTTGATGTAATGTGAAGATTTTCTGATTGAAATAATTGCAACTGATGAGATACATGTGATGTTTATGCAAAGGAGATTTTACAAGAAAAGTGTTGTACACGAGAGGGCACCTTTCACAATCGTAGTGTACACATTCCTAGAATGGACATCTCCCCCCACCCCCACCCTCCACCCTTCCTCCCCTCCTCCAAAATGAACCCAAATTTTTAAATTTTTAGTATTAATGTTTTGTTAATATACTTCTTTAATCTGACTTACTTCTGCAACTTCTGTTTAATTAGTAATATTTAAAAGATCAAGTATTTATAAATTAGTTATACAAAAGTTATCATTAATTGTGAAAAATGTAAATAACGTACAGAAATGTTTGATATGGCACTGAATGCAGTATTATATCTTCAAGTTTTATTTACAAATGTTCCACAATTTTATTTACTCAGAGTACGTATGTAAGATTGCCAAACTTTTTCAATTGCTGCATCAGAAACTGCTGGCCGTCCCTGACCCAGCGTACTATGTTATGCCAATTTCAGTGAAACAGTTGTACCAATTCATAATAGTTTGTCTTTGAGGTGGTGGCTTGCAATATTTCCCCTGAAATGTCTCTGAAGTGTAGTAGTGGATTTGGATTTGTGAAACCGTAAACACACTGCATACACTCTGCAATAACTCATTCGGGCATGCCATGCTGGGAATTAACAGTGTTAAGCTGGAATAAAACTCGAAGATATAGTGCATTCAGTGCTGTATCAAACATTTATGTAGGTTATTTACCTTTTTACAATCCAAAAGTATTAGTTATATGAAAGTATAACTAATTTAGAAACACTCTGTACATAATTTTTTTAAAAAAATTCTGATTTTTTGAAGTAATATAGTCATCAAATTTTTAACACACTAAAATTAACATTAACTGTTAATACTGTTGAGCACTTGTAGGTGGGATCTATTGTCCTTGGAGAAAACAGCTTTGAGTCTTCTTGTTCATATATTTGTTCTTTGAGACATAGTAGTAAAATTTCATGTGGTCACTTTTGTGGTTGTACAGGATGTGTATGATTGCTTAAACAGAGTTGCCCTCCATTCTGTTCTTTTTATCAGACCATTAAATATTCATGAATGGAAATATCCTTTCTTCATTGATGTTATGGGCTGGTACTGCAAATAAATACCTTGCAATTGTTACCATCTCAGAGTACTGCTGAAGACAGTCACAGCTTTCAAAAACACTCACCCACTTCTCACGACACTGAATGGTGCTTTGTTTTCATCATTCCACTCATGAAGATTTTCTTCAATAAAATTTGTCATTAGCCCAGATTGATCAAAGACAATGGGATAATCAATTTCAGTTTTTCCCACTTTGAATTATAAACTTTCTCTTCAACACTTTCTCATTTTGGCACTCTTCATTAATACCCAAGCACATTAATACCCATGGGGAATATGAGGTGCTCCACTTGCTCTAATATTCATAAAATATGTTAGCTGCTTCTTTAAATTCCATTTCTGCTGATTGTGTCACTTCTGCTCTTTTAAGGACAGATTTAACATTAAAAGAAATGAACTGCTGCTCTTTTCTCTTAGTAACAGTTCCAAGAGTATTGTTCAGGACATCCTTTACCTCTGTTATACTTTTTGTGCTTTCCTCAGTTTCCTTTGTTCTGTGCTGGAGAGTGCTAAGCTGGCTGTGAATTAACCGTAAGTAGGCTTCACCTGAAGAATTGCTGAAAAATGGAATCAGTATTTTGGGGACTTTATCTTCATTTCAGGATTTAAACAGCCTGGTAACTCTTTCAACTGCTAAAAATAGTGATAACCAGCAAGTTTTTGAGTGACACATTACATTCACATATTCAGCCCCTCAATAATTGCCAAAACTCCTTAAGCATCCCTATTCTAACTGTGCATATGGAAAATGGATAGTTTCAACATCACACCTCAAACTATCAGCAGATGTCTGCATGCTGTTGTGCAAAATATGTACAGGGTTGCCTATGTCATTCATTCAGCGTTTTCATCCAATGTTGTATTTATCACCAAAGTTGGTGTTTGTATTGTCTCCATGAAATGCCACACGTTTATTTTTCTCGAGATCAAACATTTTAATGGTACTCATACAAAAATTGAAATTTAGTCAGATATTTCATTAGGCAGGGAACTCATCTTCAAAAGTTCGTACTGAATTCTTTCATTAATATCGAAAAATTCAACAACAAATGGAAATATTTTAGCAGCTTTATGAATGCTGGCATCAGTGGACACCCTGTAGAAAGAATACTTTTTGGTGTACTCAAGGCTTTCCTTTAAACTATGGGGAGCAATAACTCCAGTTACCAAGGTTACGTTAATTCTTGCTGAGCTAAACTTTTTTTCCAATGGAAGAATCATCAAACATAATGCTATTAAGCTTATTAGTACAATCACTAGATTTTGGTGAAGTTTTACCATGTGGTAGGCTAGTGTAAGCTCAGCTACTCGATCTTTGGTGTCTTGACTTGATCGAGGTTTTACAAAATAATTTTGTAGTATGTTATAGACCTTGGTGCACTAAATCTGTTAATGTACTTCTTTGACTCAATGTGATCAAATATTTCACAACACCCACCATGACTTATGCTATTCAAACAGTTACGTACTGAAGACTGCTTCATAATCAAATCAACCTTTCTTGATAAAATTCCACTTCTAACAATAACTGACACTAAATTTGCAGGCATGTTTCAGCATTGCATTTTGCAACTCAGTGGAAAAAATATGATTAATATGAGAAACCACCAGTACAGCTTATATGAAATAATAGAAACTACTACACTATTCTGATAATGACAGTGGTAACTCTTGTGACAATCTGGCAGTTTTCAAAACTCTTCTCAAAGTACAATACCTGGAACTGTTACAACAGTCCAACTACACTCCAGCCACAGTATTGCTCAAAATAAGTTATTGTTTTAGTGTTACTGTGGGACTATAGAGGTTAGAGAAATAAGCTAAAATATATTAATTTGTCATATCATGTTTCGTTTAATCAAGTGAAATTTTCAAAAACGTATAGAATTTCATCAAATATTTTTAAAAACTAAATTCTGGGACATTTGGATTCCATAAGTATAATATGTGAATGGAAGGGTAACAGGGGAAATGTTTTCAATACCCTGTGTAGCAACAACACCAGTAACACAATCTGTACAGTGGATTTTGGAATGCATAAGCTGATGTAAATTTGAGTAGTGAAGTTTCAGGAAAACTGGACCAACAACATTCATGGTACTGCCTAGTCATTTGAAGAAAGCTGGTGTTTCTATGGGCTGATACTGCTGATTAATTAGTGGTTCTACTGTTTGTAGAACTTAGAAAAAAATATCATAATGGCAAGTTGCTAATGGGGATGTAGTTTAGTACTGAATTGTTTAGGCCCCCTTAAACAATCAAACATGTTTGACAAAATCACTCTTATCTAGCTATGGATCTGCCAAGCAAGCTTGTACATGTTCAAACAGTGTTTGTCAGTTTAACCTCACTTAGAAACAGATACTATTTGTATTCATGTGTATTTTGAGCGTAGTGAATACTGCCACAAATACACGCAAAGCAGTCGTGGCACTGACTTTGGCACTGTGTTTAAAGAAGAAGAAGAAAACAAGACTCTTGTCCAGGAATTGCTTAAAATCAGAGGTTTCACCATGAAAATATGCTAAGGGGAAAAATATTACTCTCAGGACCTGGTGATTACATCAACTTCCTTCAAATGGATGATTAAACTTTTTGAAACTTAAGTCCCTCTTAAAGTAGCAAACTTGTCTGTCAAGTTCGCTCTTGTCTAGCCACAGACGTGTCAAACAAGCCCGTACAGTACTAAGAAAGCTTGTCAATTTAACCTTACTTTTGAAGCAGACACTTTTGATGTATGCTGTATTTTGGCACTAGTGGGAATGGCTACAAATGCATATAAAACATTTCTAACATGGTCTCTGGCACTGTATGTAAAGAAGAAGAAAACAATAAATACACTGATCTAGGGAATGGTTTAAAATGAGAAATATGCAACTGGAAACCTGTTAATGCATATGTTTCACTCAGAACCTGATGATTACATCAACTTCCTGCAGATGGACAGAGAAATGTTTACTATTACTTCATGCACACATTGAGAAAGAAGACATAGTATGCGAAAATTTGTTCTCTTCAACTTTGTCCTCTAATGAGAAGTTATAAAAATACAGCAACATGGGAATATGTAGCCTACATCGTGTGTGGAAGAACTGGAGAACTTCGATTTCTTTTATTTCAATCCACTCCACTTGTATGTCACTGTATGCATAAAATATTGACTCTATTCATAACCTCTTAACGTGTAATGTATGGCTGGGAAAGATGTGGTACCTCTATCATTATGGTAGTTGTTAGTGCTATTTTGTTTTTATACTTGATCATAGTTTCATAGTAGTGGAAACTCACGATAAGGTGAGATAAATAATAATAAAACAGTTTTTCACTAAACATATGCTGCGAAATGTCAACACAAACAACATCCACCATCTTTTCAAACTTTCTGTTAATCAAAGTTTCTCTCAAACACTATCTATGCATGACAAACATGTCAAACTGCACTATAAACGGTCAAATATTTGGCAAGCATAGTTAAGTTTACTTTCTGATATTGAAAGTTGCCAAGCAACTAGAACTAGGCTATTACAAGCAATATAAAAGTATTATACTCCTAAATGGGATGACTATTTGGCTATCACATTTTAAATCTTTAGTTGTGTTCCAAAAGTGATTGACATAAATGACAGAAATTTTGTTTGACCGGTACCACTACCCATTATTTGTTACAAAATTCTGTTACTAAGAATCTCATTGTCGATGAGGCATTGAACAATATAAAATAGTTGCGGTCATTACCAGACTTATGTGAGATGAGTATCCGGGGATTACTATTTATTTGGCACACTGAGAGAGAACATGTTTACTTTTATGCTTTTTAATCTCTTTAACTCTTGCTCAACACGTCACATAAGAGTTAAAGAATTGTAAGCCAATATAAACAGGTGAAATCTATTTAGTATTGACAACTATGATGAGTAGGGATCTCTACTTCCTGTGCGCCTGCCAAGAAACGGTACGGAAAATGATCTCTAGAGTCTGCCTTAGCCAGAGGTCACAGTAAGATTGTTAATATAACAAAGCCTTAATGCTATTTATCTTGTAGACAAAATAATGGTTACTTGTCTTTTGAAGCATAATTTTTATTATTGGTTTTGACCAAATATGTTTCACCTCATTGTTTTGGGCGTCTTCAATTGTCTACAGTGGATTTCTATAAATATTCTGTTTTGTTATTCTTACTTTTGTTAGACTTTTAATGTTATTTACTATCAATTTTTTTGTCATAGGACTATGAAGAAATTGAGAGCATTGTAAGGAATGTATTACTGTCTTCAATGAAATTGTGTGGTACATCTGCCAAGCTGATTACAAATGTTGTAAAGACGTTTATTGATGTGATTTTGAGAGTAATGGATAGAGAAGAGTCAGTGGTAAATTTTTTCTGCTAATTTGGTATTGTAAATTTAAATTCAGGAGAATTGACTTGTACTTCAGATTTTGTCCTGTACAGGTGTCGACCAGTGAGTTAAGAGATGCCCAAGACCTGCCGTTTATTGCAGCTAGATTTGTGGCCCTCTTCTGTAGCTCACCTAACTTGTCTGAAGTCTTTCTGGTGACTCTTATGCATGTTATTAGTGAAGACTGTAAAGAGGTAAGACAGATAGCAGAGAGCTAGAAAATGGAAAAAGTTGTTTTTGTATTATAAACCTTTTAGTCCCTTTCTTGTTCATAGCACTAAGTCATTTTGCATTTACTGCAAGTGTTACTGTATTTCTTTCACAGTTATGTTACAAATTTTTACAGTAATTATTAGTAGATTAGCAATCGTTAGCAATGTTACAGAAATCATGTCTCTAGTTGCATAGGGCAGTAGAGAAGGGGGAAAGAAAGAGAAATTGTAGATCGGGCAGAGTATGAGTAACAGAGAATAAAATAAAGGATTTCTTTGTTTTTACAATAATGAAGAAGATGAGCATAACTTCCAAGAAGTAAAGAATTTAAGGAAAAGCAGCAGGATAAAAACAGTAGAACTCCAGCCACTGATGGAGTCACCTATTCGGTCACCCACAAGCACCCTTGTGCATGGGGTACATACAGAACGACACACATGGGGAGGGGCATAAGTCAGCCACACACCACAGAAGATCAATTCACTACCATACCTGATAATGGTGACATGTCTGTTTGCTGATGTACTCTGCCAGCTGTACACCTGGGGAGTGTTTGATCAACTAATATACCAGTAGAAACTGGAGAACCATATTACACACCTTTACAGGGAAAAAGTGTGTTGCAGCATAAAAAAATTTGACAAGCTGCACAACCAAAAGGTGCCATTTGCTGAATACTCTTGGATGTCTGATACACTGTGCAAAGACATAGTGCCAAATTTCACTAAGTTCATGCCAAATTTTGCTAAGGTTATGCGTCACATTGATTCAGTGACAGCCAGAATCGAGAAGTGAGCCAGTCTTGCCCTTGCACATAAGAGGGTGAGCTTTACCTGCCAGAGTTAAAGAACATGGCTCAGGAATTACTGAAACTACATTTACAACTGTCCAACCATTTTAATTCCTGGAACTAGGGAAAAATTGATAGTGTTATTTGGGTGGCAGTGAATTCCATACATAGGAAGACCACAGGATGTCAGATATCGAAATTTGTATGCCACTGAAGGCCCCTGCAAAACTATCATCAATCTCACATACACACAGCTGAGTGACAATGTGAGTTCAGTTCTGGAGAGGGGACTTAAATTCGCTTTCTTTACCGGGTTCACACCAGTCTCGGACATCGTCAGTGCATTTAAACAGGTTACGGCTTGCACCTACCTGAAACATTTGAAGAAGTATGTTGTGAAACTTGTGCTCTGCCTAGAACCAAACCCACACAGTCGAACATCAGCAGCAGAGAGAGGTCAGTCAACCAAGACCTGAGGAAGTGCCCTTGACAGTATTGCCTTACCTGCTGACAAAGATGCCGCAACAGGTGTCCTAATACAGAAGGTCTACACTGAGAAGAAACAGGCCTGCTAGATGACGAGTCCTACAGGAAAATTAACACAACAACTCTTACAGAAAGATCAGCGCTGATCCCACCAAGAAGCTGGTAAACAAGACAAGGGCATTTCTCAAGGACTTGGATTTACTCAAAGGAGTTAGAGTAAAATCTCAAACTAATGAACCCACTTTTAACATATTTTCATCAGTCCCAGCAAAACTCCAGACAAACAATGTTATTCTTCCAGCTTTTAACACACCCCACTTTAATGAGTAGTCCACTTTTAAGCAATAAACATGAAACATATTACAAATTAAAATCCGGTTTTTATGCAGTTCCTAACAAGTCCGAGAGAATTTATGATTTCTTTCAGAGTAACACAGGTATATAGTAATGATTTTTTTCAGTCAACATGTATCTGAATCAAATTCCATTGTTATGATACTGGAAAAAGTCTTGAATGAATTGGAAAGCTATTTCTGCCCTGCTTACCATGTGACACTGGTCACGTGATCTGATGTCACAGTCATTGAATTATGAAGTCCAAGCTGTGAAGTGCTGTTTTTGCTGTTGACAAATTTATCACTTTTACTTTTGTGGAGTTACAGCCTGCAAACATGGCAAGCCTGTGAGTCAGCAAAAGCTGATGATCATCTACGATGTCGAAGACTATCGCAACATAAAACTTTACAACATTGTAAAGAAGTATGATTTGGCACCATCTTCATTATATAGCATTCTCAAAAACAAGGAAGCACTGTTAAATGCCAAAGCTAGTAGTTCATCTGGATGCAAAAGGAAGAACATTCACTTGTCAACATTCAGTGATGTGGAAAGTATTCTTTTAAAATGGTTTCAAGGAATGAGAAGTGACATCATTCCTGTAAATGGAAACATACTACAAGAGAAGGCTTGGAAAATCATGCTGAAGATCGGTATTGAAAATTTCAGTTCGTCAAATAGCTGATGAGATCATTTTAAACAATGTCGTAAGCTCTCATTTCAGAGTGTAAATGGAGAGAGGGAGGATTTGGATGTAGAAACTGTAAACCACTGGAAAAACTTTACAATGCCATGATTATTGCAAGGTTAGGAGCCCAAAGAAATTTTTAATGCAGATGAAATTGGCACCCTTTCTTCCTCCCCTCCCCACCTCCAAATTACTTTCTGCGAAAACTTGTTCTGTTAAGGGTGAAAATGCCATGGATGTAAAAGAGAGAGAGAGAGAGAATGCCTGCACCATTTCTAAGAAACGGAAATTTGTGTTTCTTCCACTGAACTGCACAAGTTATCTGCAGTCTTTGGACCTGAGCACAATACACTCCATTAAAGCCAGATACAGGGTAGCAGTTGTCTAGTTGTGAATTACATTCCTTGAGAGGAAGGAAGCGTGGAGATTCAGCATTCCGCAGGCTACGCACATGAGCACATGTTTGTTGCTACGTGGAATTGTGTGACACAACAGATTGTGTTACTTTTGCAAAGGCAGGCTATATTACATCAGTTGTTGATGAAGACAACATTGAAGAATGGAACAGAATCACAGATATTTCTGAAAATGTCACACTCCAGGACTTTATATCTTGTGATGACAATGTTTTGACTTCCACACCTGATGTGAATGTGAAATGTATGAAATTCTGTAACATTGTTAGGTAGGAGGTGGCGGTGAAAACAATGAAGAAGAAGAACAACAACAGGAGAAGGAGGAGATCATTGCACCAAGTTCCACAGCTGATGTGCAAGGACTTGATACTGTCAGGAATTACTTTTCCTCTTTTAACATTATGCTGGAAGGACAAAACAAACAATTCTTCAATGAATGTGTTCTGCAAAAAGTGTGATATATAAATATATGTACACCATATTTAAATTTTTTGCAGATTATTGGTAAGTTTGCAATTAAATGGTTCTTACATTACTTAAACATGCTTGAATTATGATTCCAGGTCACACCTCCTTTGTACCTAGGCAAAACTCCTATTTAAGGAAAAGGTAGTTAGGTCCCCAGAGATTCGTTAAAAAGGGGTTGTACTATGCTAAACAATAGTTCCATAAGAATGCATACTGCCAAGAATTTATGGACTCCCTAAGGTCTATAAAATCAGTGCTGCAGTGGAAACACCAATTCCCATCAGGTCACTGAAGTTGAGTACTGTCAGGCTAGGTTAGCACTTGGACGAATGACCGTCTTGAGTCTGCCAAGTGCTGTTTGCAAGCAGGGTGCACTCAACCCTTGTGAAGCGAATTGAGGAGCTACCTGATTGAATAGTGGTGGCTCCATTTACTAAAACTGACAATGACCAGGATAGCAGTGTGCTGACCATATGCACCTCCCTCCGCAGAGGTTGACACAATTGACACCATTGAGCCTTCTGAGGCCTGATTAGTTGGAGAGCTAAGTTCCACAAAGAGGGAGTGCCTTACTGTCAGCAACATCAAGGCTCCTACACATTCACTCACAGAATATTTGTAATATACTCTTCCTTATGTGGGTAAATATCCACACATGTACACAATTCTTTGGATTTTGTGAAACATCTCAACAACTTCAGGGTGAAGCATTCAGGATTCATGTTGAGCTTTAATGACCAGGGTACCACTAAGACAGCCATGAGAACTCGCTGGTCAGAATTTTGACCTGAAGACTACCAACATTTCAGGTATGTCTTGACCTCGATGTATTTTCTATTTAATGGAGAATATGTTGAACAGATGGAGGGAATCGCATTGGGCAGCCCAACCTCACCTTTAGTTACCAAGATGTATATGCAGTACTTCAAGGAAAAAGCCCTGGAAGTCATCCAAATGGAAACCTGCTTGCTACATTTCCCATTATTTGGACAATACATTCATTGTTTGCCCCATGAAAGAGAGAAACTCCGTGACGTGACTTCCTTGCTAAACTCCATTCATCCTTGCATCAGATTCACTACAGAGACTGAGACGGAAGGAAGACAACCATTTCTGGACCTTGTATCACAAAGCGCCTAGCATCTAGCACACATTGGTCTATCGATTATTCAAATTATTTTGAAATGTATCCCTGTTGGTTTTTGAAAATTTTTGAACACATTCTGAGTTGATTTCTGAATGAATCATAAGTTGATTTTTGAATGCGTGCATAGTGTATGTGATGCCTCTGGCAGGGGAATCCTTGGCGCATCTAGAAGTAAACTTTCCTACAGACAAAAGGTGACAGGGCTATATGAGTTGAGCGAAATAAAGCTGAACGGGTGAATGCCAAATGCTGTTTGTTTATTTGATTGATTGGGTATGCAAATGACCAGCGTTGTTTTAATTACTAGCGAAGTCCATAGATTCAGACTGCCAGAGTGGAAATAAGCGACTAACAGGAATAACAAGTAAGAAAAAATATGTATTATCTTCTCAGTGTATCCAAGAAAATGAAATTTTGACAGAAAATTTTTGGTCAGATTGCTAAACTAGGAAGGGCAAGTTGTACAGTCCCCAGCCAGCTGCCGCTTAAGTTATATTGTGGAAGTAGCACGGAAAACGTGTTGTACAAACGTGTAATAACGTCTAACCGGAGAATAATCACTGGTTAATTAAACGGGTGATTCTGGAAGGGTTAGTAGAGTTAACCGGACAATGAGTTTTGACAGTGGTTGGAATAGTTACAGAATTAGTGATGAGAAGACTGTTTATTAGACCGAGGAAGGAGAAGAAACGGGGACATCACACAAATTATGGAAGATTATGACGATCCCAAATTTATTCAGAAATTTTATACTACTGCTTTTCGATCTCATGCTTGAGAAACTGGAGCGTATGAATGAAATTTGAAACTATTACCTAACATAAAGCTTTCTGCTTGTAGTAGGCCAGATAGGCATTTGATATTGGTACTTCACGAATTATATTCTGTCGTATTATAAAAATGACCATTATTACTAAAACAGTCTCGCTTATTTGATGTGTGTTACAATTCCTGCAATAATAGAAAGGCCTAGTTTCTTTTATCTAGCAAACAGTGACAAAATAGATGTAATCAGATCAAGAAACCGCACCAGTCTTGGGTACTATTTGTATTAACACCTTTTTCAGTATTAGACAATGATATTTCGATGTTTCATGTAGCAAAACATTTGACGAATTTTGATGAAGTAACAGATTCTTTTGCAGAAGGGAAAGCACGCCATGTAAAGCTGTAGCAAGATTAAGAGGGGGGGGGGGGGGGAGGACGCTAGGACGTAAGGATTGAAGAAATGTGTACTATGTGTACTGTCTAGCTTGTCTCTTGTCTTAACTGGTTTTATATATCCTATATTTAATTTTATGTTACACAGAACAGCAAGTTATTAGCTAATAGGCAATAAAGAGTCCAAATTTTCTGAAATATACACATTTGAGTTCCACAGTGCAAAACACAGTGATGTACAGTAGAAGAATTTTGTGTGAAGACATGTGACACTGCACTTTGGCACACTTAAGACCAGATAACATGTCATACATTTCCTCGAAGTTGTTTGTTTTATGCATCAGAGTCTTCAGAAAGATGTGCGTTACAAAATGAACATATTTTTGAAAAGTCTTTTAATTTTTTGGCATCCTATCTCAAACGCTCGATGGGGTTGGGGGGAGGGAGGGAGGGCGCCGCCATCTACTATTGCCCCGGTTCGAAATATCGTAGATCTGGATCTGCTGCGCAGAGGAGTCTGAGTTATAGTGGGGGGGTGGGGGTGGGGGTGGGGGTGGGGAGGGGTTGTAGGGCAGTCTCCACGTGATCTGTGTTTACATTTTGCGATTTTGCTGTATCCTCTTCGTTTACTGCTCTCATGTCGAATTAAAACAAAGTGATTTCTGTGGCTGGGAGCTATCAAGTGAATTAAAATACATTCTTGTAATTACAGAAGGCTAAAATATGCTATTAATCTCAGATTTTATTTTGTTTCCACCTTTCTGACAGTCAAGCATTAATCGCCTTGTAGAGTAATGAAGTTACGTTTGTTGCTTTGCTAAAGAAATTCGGTTTTTATCTATCTTTTCCGCTGAGACATCTAATTTATTTGAAACGAAGTTTTTACCACACTATTGGCTAGTTTCAACTGTTCGCTGCATTTCAAATGCACATTTTCATCTTCTATCATGTATGGCATTATGCCATAATAAAGAACTCAACATGAGATAATACAGTACTGGTACTCCACGAAAATTTACTTCCTGAAAACCACTCTGAAGAGCTTAATATCAGGTCAAGGCCCACTTCATTGGCAATCTGGACACACAAATTTGCACTTTAAGGCAAATTATTTATTGCAGTATGGTCCACTTTATTTAAGGTGCGTTATTTATTGCACTATGGTTCACGAAATTCCAACACTCTTGGAGTATCCTCTGATGTCTTGTTTCTTTTATGACATAATGTAAGATCTATTAATGTTTTACACATACGGGCTTCCTACGTCATCGCAGCTGCGCAAGCGATGGGACGCCTGTTATCTGGCGCTCTCTGGCAACTGCTGGAACAAGTCTATTTCTAACAGATCCTGGGAAAATATTGCGAATTGTGATTTGAAAAGTGTTATTATCAAAGTAAATTTCCTTTTACACAAGATGAACTATGTGCGAGAATGTACAATGAATTTCTTATATCACACAGCGTTTGACTCTCATTTAAAAATCAACTCTTTGATGTCAAGCCATTCAGAAGAATTTCGAGCCCAGAAGATCAGAGATTTATGACAGTACTAAAGATTTTACTGGCACATTTGTGTGATGTATCTTAAAGTGTAAAACGCGCAGAAAAAGATCAACATTATATGTGAAAGCTTAGCTTCTTCTTGCAGCTTACTAATGTTAGAGACCAATACTATATCTGAAAGCTTTTTTTTTCTTGTAGGAGTATTATGTATATTAACTTTTCCTATTTGTGCGTTCGCTAAACTTAACAATGATGTTGCTATTGGCTGACTGCATCGCTTGTCCTATGCTCTGAATATCCGCTGTCATCGGCTGGCGAGATCACGTGACATGAGCGATGACTGGCTTACAAAAGCCCATCGCAATCTCGATTTCAATGCTTCGGAGAGGAACATGTGGTGTTTGGTGGAATGCGAATTTATACTTTCATAATATGAAAATTTGCAGCATACATGTTGCTGCACATCAAAGAACTTTCCAAAACGTGTTTTTTCGCCCTGAGTTTCGTTTTCTAAAGTGCCGGGAAATCCTAAGCCACTGTATGAAACCATAAACATTCAAATGTTTTGTAAGTTTTACAGTTCCGAGGGAAAGTATACTGTCACTTGACATGGAAAAAGCATATTTTCACCCGGGATAACGTGTATTTTTAACTGGGAGATCCAGGAAAAATCTGGGAATTTTTTTTCCTTGTCCACGTATACACCCTGTTAATTCACAGCTAGGATTTAAGAAGAGTTGCTCAACTGAGAATGCCATTTACACATTCACTCCCCAAATTTTACAAGCATTAAATAACAAAATGGCATTTACTGGTGTTTTCTGTGACCTATCTGTCTGTGTGAATCATAAAGTCCTCTTAAATAATGAGGCATTATGGAATTGATTGTGTATCCAACCAATGGATAATGTCATTTCTAGTAAAAAGAATGCAGAAAGTTGCAAATACATAATAATTCAATCAGTGTCACAAGGGGAGATTTTTTCTGACTGGATAGAAATCACTTACGGGGTTCCACAAGCCTCAAGCGTTGGTCCACTATTATTTCTAATGTGTGCAAAGAACCTTCTGTGTAATATACAATAAAGCAGAACTAGTTATTTTTACCAATGGCACCACTGTTTGGCCATGATAAGCTGAGCCTCTTTACTGGTGATGCCAGTAGAGGAGAAAATCAGCACTAGTTGAAAGATGTTCATTTGTCTCCAAGTGCTACAATATTTCTGTATGTGTCACCCATGCTTCTGTAAAAGCACAAAATATGGGCACTGTGTGAAAGGGCTGGCACTGCCTTCCTCTCACTACAACTCTCCGTTTGGGAGACATACTGACAGCAACAGAAAAAACAGTGTTCTTAAAAGTATTTTTGAGTGATTTTCTGTAAATCGTCTCTCTCAATTTCAAAAAGATACAACATACACAGTTCTCCACATGTAGATATACTAAACCAATAATGTAACCGAAGGTGAGGAAATAATACACTGTGCAACACAATTAAAGGATCACTTTTTAAGAACCCTATAATTGTCCCCAATGTGAAGCAGAAGTTTTCAAATTCGGTTCAATGGTGCCTAATACTTTCCTCTGTGATGGTGCAAAAGTGTGGTGCCATGCGACAGCGACACTTCAGACAGCAAGGTGTCAACATGTGTGGGGAAAAAAAAGCCAGAGCTCAGAAGATCATGGGAGGTGTAAGGTGGGTTAATGATGTCACATTGGCACCAAATTGCACCATCGTTCTGCCCAATGTCATCATGGACATGTCACACGATGGGAAGGTTCTCACACCGTCTCTTATCCTTATTTCACGCCTTCTTTTGACACCCTATGTTAGAAGTCAAAAAGGCAATGTCCAGCATTGAAATCATGCGATTTTCTTATAAGTGCCCCAGGAAAACGTTACAAACTCATTCCACTGAGAATCGACAGGAAAAGGACATGGAATGGCGTAAAGGTTGTCAATGAAATCATAGCTTCTCTTGGAGCATTCATTTACAAGCATTCTGTAGTTTGCAGTGTGATGTGCAACAGAATGATGTTCTTAACAACCTTTGACACTGCTGACACCCCGTAGACAATTCAAACTTTCTCCAAAGACATTGTGAGGCTGCAGCCACTGAACATTATCTGTGCCTTTGGAGTGTAGCACAATCAAAATCTTTGCTCTGATATGCAGAGTGGAACCACTACAGATCATTCAAAACCACACAATGAAATTTGAATGTGATCTGAAGCAGCAAACGATGTATTTGCATTTTCAGCCCTCCTGTTTCACACTGTCCTGTGGCATGATCAAGTTTGGGGGGGGGGGGGGGTGAATTGACACGTGTGTGAATAAAATATGGCAAAGGGTCACTGTACTTTTACAGAGACAATACTCACTTCAATCTCTAAGCATCTCTGGTCAGACAACATTTTCAACACCCCTCCAATTCTGGTTGACCACAAATGGAGGGTAGAGCAGCAGCGTGTCCAGAAGTTGTGTGTCCTCCATAGGTACCTACAGATCAAAGAGGTGTACAAGTACATATTTAAAGTGCTCAACAAAGGAGTGCAGGTGGCACCAAGAGCGGTGCCAAAATGGGGGGAGTAGAGGGGGTTCTTAGAGGGACCACTTGTTGTTTTATTTGTGCACGGGCCAGTGTCGAAATGTCGCCCCCCCCCCCCCCCCTCCTCCCTTTCCATGATCCTGCCACACGAAGGCTGAAAAAGCCATAAACACCCTTTGCTGTTTCAGATCATGTAAAAATTTCATTGATTGGTTTTTAACAGTCTTTGGTGGTTCCACCCTATATACCAGAGCAAAGACTGCAGTCACACTTCACTCCACATAGGTCAAATAACATTCAAGGGGGTTGCAGCTCTGTGATATCCTTAGAGAATGGCTGAAATGTCTGAGGGAAGTCAGCAGGGTCAAAAGTTGTTAGGAACATCTTTGCTTTACACATTGCACTGCAAATTGTCATTTTCGTCTGCAAAATGTGGGTAAATTATTGCTCCAAGACAAGGAGTGGTGTCATTGATGCCCTTTATGTTACCGCTGAGATCTTTTCGTGTCCACCACTGTGGCCTTTTCATGTCCACCCCTGTCGCCTTTTCATGTCGATTCTGAGCAGCAGTGTGCCTGAAATGTATTCCATGGGCACCCATAAGAAAACTGTATGATTTCAATTCTAGGCATTGCGATTCCGATGTCCATCACAGAGGTGTCATTATTGAGTGCCTGTAGGAGTGAACAAGATGACTTGGTGTGATGAATGCAGCTAGCTCTAAATGTAGAAAAAATGTACGTCAGTGCAGATGAGTAGGAAAAACAATACCTCAATGTGTGAATATAGCATTTGTTGTGTGCTGCTGGACGGAATTACATTGATTAAGGTGTGACATTGCAAAATGAAATGAAATGGAACAAGAATGTAAGGATTTTAATAGGGGTGTGACTGGTCAACTTCAGTTTATTGCTAGAATTTTAGAAAAAGTATGGGTAATCTGTAAAAGGGAACGCTTATAGAACACTAATGCGAGCCATTGTGGGGTACTGCTAGAGTGTTGGGAATCCACCATGTTGGATTATAGGAAGCATTTGAAAGGTGGGTTGCTGGATTTGTTACACAAGTAGTATGGAGAAGATTTGGGAATTCAAACGGGAAGGCAATGTTCTTTTTGAGGAAAACTACTGAAAAAATTTAGAGAACCATCATTTGAAGCTGACTGCAGAATAGCTCTATTGTTGTCAACATACATTTTGCTTAAGGACCATGAAGATAAGAATAGAGAAATTAGGGCTCGCAGAGAGGCATACAGACAGTTGTTTTTCCCTCACTGTGTTTGTGACTAGAACAGAAAAAGAACTGAGACTGGTAGTGGTACAAGGCTCCATCTGCCACACAGGACAGGGTGGGTTGCAGAGTATGTATGTAGATGTAGATTAAATGAAGTAAAGACGCGAAACTTGTAGTATGAAATTGTTAGACAGAAGTGAGACATATCTACATCTACATCTACATTTATACTCCGCAAGCCACCCAACGGTGTGTGGCGGAGGGCACTTTACGTGCCACTGTCATTACCTCCCTTTCCTGTTCCAGTCGTGTATGGTTCGCGGGAAGAACGACTGTCTGAAAGCCTCCGTGCGCGCTCTAATCTCTCTAATTTTACATTCGTGATCTCCTTGGGAGGTATAAGTAGGGGGAAGCAATATATTCGATACCTCATCCAGAAACGCACCCTCTCGAAACCTGGCGAGCAAGCTACACCGCGATGCAGAGCGCCTCTCTTGCAGAGTCTGCCACTTGAGTTTATTAAACATCTCCGTAACACTATCACGGTTACCAAATAACCCTGTGACGAAATGCGCCGCTCTTCTTTGGATCTTCTCTATCTCTATCTCCTCCGGAAAAAAAAACCGATACTCTGACTCTCAAGAATTTGACCACATAGTTTACAGATTTACAGTCTTGCTCAGTGTGGAAACAAGCCCTGTCTGCTTTTCTGCCATACTTTTAAACTGAAATCGCTCATTATCTCATTTTACTGGGATTTGCTGCCAGCAATGTGTTTCATATGCTGTCAAAACTTGTGCCAAAAGGAATGTACTTATTACGATTTGGAAATTTTGTCATATAACAATCTACTGGGACCCACTAATGATTTTAGTTTATGGAGAAACTTGTGAATCTGAACTAGAAAACAATAACAAAGCTATATCACAATAGAATAAGAAATGACCAGTGCCTGGTAGTACTACTTGACACTGTTAAATTACCCAGTAATTTTTTAGTTTATTAAATCTGGGAAACAAAGGCAATCTCACTCCATTTACAAGAGAAACAGGTAAGTAAACAACTAGCAGTAGCGCAAGGTAGCATCTGCTATCCACTGCGTGGGAGCTGGTGGAGTATGTATGTAGTTGTAGACATAGATATGGATGAATAAAGTCCCCACCACAATTTTTTTTTGTTCATGTCAGTGATACCAGTAGACTCGGTAGAGACAGAGTACTTGCTGTCCTCAATTGTGTTAACCACTCTGTTGGTTGGAGATGACACTACAGTGTTCCTCATAAATTTTGTTTTGACTTATTTCATCTGCGTCAGACTTCTTAAGATTGTGAGGAAACTCCATAACTCGGTGTCTATTAATTTTGTTGTGCAGGAATGGCTTAAAGTAGGGCGTGGTAATATTGTCTTTATTTTCATTATAGATTTATTTTTAACATTTTAACTGCAAGTCCATGAAACAATTAAATGTATATAACAGAAAACTATTTCTGTGTTCACAGTTATTAAGTCATAAATGACTTTCATTCAGTGATATGTCTGATATCCCCGTACAGCAACTAAGAAAGCCTGGAGCTGAACATCGGCTGCTAGACAGAGCAGCAATGATCACCGAGTGCTAGTTTCACCTGTTGCAGCACCACAGGCCACCCAGCTGACCAGCCAGAACTCATGGCAGCTATGTGATATGAAAGGCAGTCATATGTTCATTTTTTTTATAGTCTTTGTGGGCATAACGCCCCAAGTGTTCTTGATCCCTGCTCCACTACATTTATTATTTTCTCTCTGTGGGTTACTCATTGGATTTTATCTTTATCAGTTGTGTCATCCTTCTGTGTTCATTTCCTCATTGCTCTGTCTGTCTGTTACCTTTGGTGGAGTGCTTTTTGATAGAGCAGACTAGTCAGTCTAGTTGCATTGAATTCTTTTGCTGCTCCCGATAGTCTATCTTATCTCAGCCACAGTAATTAGCAAAGAGGTAAAATCATCAGCGTAGTATTGTGGAAGCGAGTTTAACAAAATGCTTTGAACAGTGGCAGCAATAGCAGCAGCAGTTTCAACAGCAGACACACCAACATGGCTTGAATTTCATCAATACCAGGAACAGCCTTGTCACTTTACCACTTCTGGGCGACTAATTTACAAGGGTTAAGTTGCTGATGCAGTATGGTGCACAAAATCAGTATGCAAGACATAATATGCTCACTCTTTAATTTGAAACATTGTAATCCAGTTGGTTCCTGATCCAGAAGTATGCACTTCAGCATTCAAATTAGATTACCCACCACAAGAAGATATTTTGATGCACTCTTTGTAAATCACACAGGCAGCAAAAGAGCCACTCAGACCCGATGACAAGTCACAGTGTTCCAAACATCACATCATACCTGTTTGAAGATGACAAGTGTCATGATTCATTAATATCAAATATTTCAGTGGCCTCTTGAACAGTCAGTTGTCCCTCATCAGCATATGCAGTGGGGCTTTCCATCATACCCAGACTGCTTCATAGCACACTCATGCACAGTGTGTTCAGATCACTGGCACCCTACACCCATTGTTGAAAAGATGGGCATCTCTGAACAGTTGGTCATAAACCATCTAGGTGGTCAAATCCAGTTCCCTGTCTGCGTCAAGTGACAGTGTGTAAACTTCAGGCAATTGTTCCCCCAGGCACACCTTTAGGCAACAAGTTATTTATACACCACACAATTATGAACAAAGAAGACATTTTCTATGTGGACTTAGGGGCTACAGTTTCCTTCGTAAGCCTCCAAACATTTGAAAATTTACATGCCCCAGAATTAGTCCCAGCCTCCCATAATTTGGTAGCACATTTTAGTTCAGTTCCCCTCCAAGGTTAATTCACAATCACCACAGTGTACAAAGAAGCAACGAGGGTGTAGTGACAAAGTGTTGGCAGTCTCTGGCAGGGCTCCACTCCAAAAATGTGATAACATCTGTGCAACATTCCAGCTGTTCGAATCTGGCCTGGAGCCTGCCACAGACTTCCAGACTGTTTTCTCTTTGTGACTGTATGCAGTTCTTTGTTTCTTCCAAGCAAGGCCCATTTTGATTGTGGTTTCAGGCAGGAGATTAGTCAACTCTAGAGGCTGTATTTATTGGCTCGGTTAACACAAAAGCTTGCACTGTGCCCCTGGTCATTGTAAAGAAACCAAAGTGCTCCCTACAGCTATGCATAGATTTTAACTCCACAATCAGTGCCCAGGCATAAATAGCAACCTACCCCATATGACACCCTGAAGACCTCCTCTCAGACCTTGTAAAAATCACAATACATCATTATTGACACACTGCTCAGCCTTGTGTATACAAGTCCTTGCCTTCTGAGGTCTCTTCCATCCTGTAATCTTCCAGATGTACCTGCAATATTTAACTATGTCCATTTCTCCTTGCACGGACTATTTAGATAACTTCATTATTATGAGACCCACATGCCAGGAACAAAATCTTTGAACATTTACTACATTATGAGTTGTGGAGTTAAGCTGCTGCTTCAGTATGTGCAAGTTTGTCCAGGAGTTGAATACATTATACATTTCCTAAAAAAATAAAAATAAAAAAAGGAAAGAAAGAAATGATTCAGTCCTTTGATTACATCGCAGTATCTATTGACTCCCTACCACTATCCTCGACCGTCCCCCCTCGCCCTACCATGCAACATATACCAGACCTACGAACTTTTTTGGGGAAAGTGAATTCAGAGTTTGTTTCACAAGTGACCTCTTCGTCATTCAGCCACTGAACCAGTTGCAAAAGAAGAGTGTTCATTACCAATGTACCTCATACATTGAGCGCGCTTTCATGCAGTTAAAGCATATGCTGTATTTGGTGCCCTGCTGTATATCTTTTCATGGTCATAGTCACTGGTTTTTGTTACAGGTGTATTGCCATATGCCTTCTGTGTAGTGTTGGCACATAGATATAACGACAGCACTGAACAACTCATTACTTGTGCTTTAAAAACACTGACACCCACTCAAAGTAAGTAATCTTAGATAGAAAAAGAGGCATTAGAACTTCCTTTCACAGTTAAGGGATTCTATTTATACTTATTCGGCACAAAGTTCAGTTTATTCATGGACTGTAAACTAGTGGTAGCACTATTTGGGCCACGCTCCAGTCTTCCAGAGCAGTTGGTACAATGCCTCCAATGTTGGGTACTTGTAAGTATGTAATTAAATACAAACCAACAGCACAACACATAAAGTGGACACACACTACCTCACATTCCTGGAGGACTGACTCTAGTCTTTGACCAGTAGGAAATCTTGTGTTTCCACATAGATGCAGAAAGGAGGCAGTCTTTGAAAGGATTCCCATAACAGTGGCTTGTATCATTGCAGTTACACAACAGGACCTGAACTTAATGACAAATCATGCACTGTGCACTCCATGGATGGCCCATGTACATTAAAAAAAAAATCTAGAGCTCCTGACCTGGACCCATATGTACCATCATCTAGCAATCATCATCGAGTAGTCCCCTGTTCGATATGTCGGAGAAATACAATGTTGCGAATGGGATTTTCAATTAAAAGTTATGAAATACTAAACAGTCCTACCCTTGCAGCTTGGAGGTAGGGTCCCACACGCCATTGGATGTTCAGGGACCATTGAGTAGTGTGTTGTAAATTACGATTTTGTACCCATTTCTATTCCTCTGATTACAGCGCCACCTGTGGCAAAACGAAGAAAATGCTTCAGACAAAAGAATCTAGATTTTGTCATAGAATCATAATCTGCAATAAAAAATGGGGGTTCCCATTGAAGATTTTAAAGTTATCCTCGCGCCATCCACATACAGCGTGGTGTGGTGGGTAGGATATAGTACCATTGGAACTCCTCCTCCGAGACAAACAAATTGGAATTGTAACTTTTTTTTTATCCACTGTGTAGTTTTCGAGATATTTCAATGTCTTCAGTAAAAATGAAAACACTGTGTAGCACAATGAGGCTCTGGGCAATGTGGATACCCACCTTCTTGCAGTCACTGGCTGTTAGCTAAAAATCACAGCAACCAGAAATGCAGAGCTCCATGTCAATAGAGAAGTAGTTTGATGATGTCAAAAACTCCACATGATACATAAAACAAACAAAATCACAGCAACCAGAAATGCAGAGCTCCATGTCAAAGGAGTAGTTTGATGATGTCAAAAACTCCACATGATACATAAAAAAAACAAAATTGTTTGAATATTTTGGAATAAAGCTAATGTAAATTCATTATAGGAAAAACAGTGTAACAGTATTTGTAACAGTACAGTGCCCTTACATTACTTCAGTGACATCAGTGGTGGAGTCTCAGACTGTGGGACAGGCAGGTGGACAAAAAAAGAGCAAAAAAGGAGAGGAGATGGAAAAGATGGGCAGATGTATTGGCAGAGGGCTGCAGATAAATAGGGTGGGAGATGAGAATGGAGAGGTGATGATAGAGGGGGTGGAAACTCTTGCGTGTAGGGTATGAGGACAGTATGTTACTATAGGTTGAGGCCAGGATAAATACGGCTAAGAGCTTTTCTGAACTACACAGATGGGAGTTATCCTTACAACACATTCTCAGCTCCCGTATTTATCTCGGCCTCAACCTATGGAACATACTGTCCCCACACCCTCAATCGAACAGTGTCCATCCCCTCAGTCATCTCCTTCCCATTCTCATTTCCCGCCCTGTTTATCTGCAGCCAATGCATCCACCCATCTTTCCCATCTCCTCTCCTTTTTTGCTCCTTTTTTCTCCACCTTCCTGTCCCGCAACCTCCTGACACTGTGCCTGTTGGCAGTCTAGTCCCCACACACTCCACCAGATAGCGTTCGTTTCTCTCCCCACCCATACACTACTATGCCTTCCCCTTTCCTGCCCCCTCCAGACTGCTGGCTCCTCGCTTCCCACCTGATAGTTGCATTCCATCCTGAGATCCTAGAGTTGGTGGTCGTGTATGCATGAGGTGTGCTTGCTTGTGTGTGTGAATGGTGTGTGTCTCTCTTTAACTGATAAGGCTGTGGCTGGAAGTTTATGTATGTGTTTTTTAATTTTACCTGTCTGCGACTTGATGTATCTTCTTTACGGTAAGTGGCAATCTGTCTTTTCCTACATGGTTAATATTCCTACCTGGAGTTTCCGTTGTTTGATTATTGAATGGTTTAGCAAACAAGTGTAGAGGCTGAACTCATTAGACCTCTGTGCCTTGTAAGGATAAAACATAAAATGACAAAAATGCCTACTAATAAGATTGTAAAATTTCTTAATGTACTGGGTCTCAGATGTGTCTTCCATGATGCCATTGGTTTTATGTTATAAATAGAAATTATTTTTGGTAAACAAAAAAATTACATTCCGGTCATACTTTTTGCATTGGATTTTTATTTGTTATTTGCTACTGCATAATGCCTTACTGTAATTGCGCATATATTTTGTCCAGGCTCAACAGCTGATAGCCGGCTTCAAGTTACTCCATATCCTCGTGTTGTGTGATGGGTATTTCAAACATGAAATCCTTACAGCAGCAATAGGGAAGGCAGAGGCTGTTGTCAGATGTATACAGTCTACAATTTTTTCCAGAACAGACAGGTAAATTGAATTTAACCACCAAAATTTCTTGTCTGTATGAAAAAAAAATTAATCAAGGTGGAATTTCTACACTTTCACTGGTATTTATGTTGATCTATTCTTCATTACGTGACTAGCTTTGGCTTTGTAGCCATTATCAAGTGTTTGAAAGTGGCAGTATATTCCCATGATATATTGCTGTTCATGTTGTGTTACAAATTGTACTATTCATGATGGTTTTACAGATTTTTGGTTCACTTAGGGTGGAGGAAGAAACCAAAATTACTTGTGAATGAAGAACATGTCTAAATAAATACAGCGAAAGTGGAGAATTGCTGTGTAACTGAGATGAAGAATAAATGTTTTTTGTATTTATTGCTTATTAATAGATCTATGTAAATTTTGCTTTATCACTATGCTGTACATGGTTTTTTAAATATGTATTCTAATATCTATATAATGGAAGGAAACATTCCACGTGGGAAAAATTATATATAAAAACAAAGATGAGGTGACTTACCGAACAAAAGCGCTGGCAGGTCGATAGACACACAAACAAACACAAACACACACACAAAATTCAAGCTTTCGCAACAAACTGTTGCCTCATCAGGAAAGAGGGAAGGAGAGGGGAAGACGAAAGGAAGTGGGTTTTAAGGGAGAGGTTAAGGAGTCATCCCAATCCCGGGAGCGGAAAGACTTACCTTAGGGGGAAAAAAGGACAGGTATACACTCGCACACACGCACATATCCATCCACACATACAGACACAAGCAGACATATTTAAATATGTCTGCTTGTGTCTGTATGTGTGGATGGATATGTGCGTGTGTGCGAGTGTATACCTGTCCTTTTTTCCCCCTAAGGTAAGTCTTTCCGCTCCCGGGATTGGGATGACTCCTTACCCTCTCCCTTAAAACCCACTTCCTTTCGTCTTCCCCTCTCCTTCCCTCTTTCCTGATGAGGCAACAGTTTGTTGCGAAAGCTTGAATTTTGTGTGTGTGTTTGTGTTTGTTTGTGTGTCTATCGACCTGCCAGCGCTTTTGTTCGGTAAGTCACCTCATCTTTGTTTTTATATATTCTAATATCTAGTTATTTCACACATTTGCTGTGACTTTTGGTATCGAAACTTAATTTCCTCTCCTCTTTATTTACTCTATGTGCTTCTTCCTGTCCCATCAGATTCTCAGAAATGTATTAATGATGTAGCTTTTACTTGATCTACTTCTTTGTTCAGCTGACTGTATATTCAGGAAGTTTTTGGTTCCAGTTCTCATCAAGTTTAAGCTTTCTACAGTTTTCTTCAATGCTGGTCTTGGTGAATGGTTAGTACAGCTCCTTTAGTTATTCCGCAGCCAACTTTCTCCCTCTACTTGTCCATCTGATCAAGTGCTCCATCTCTGTCATCCACGCAAATAGTGGGGTATTGCTTCTGTGCTGTCATTTAGTGCTGGAATTGAGAGGACAATTCTCTAAAACTCCACTGATGAACATTTTTGTTTACAGGGATTTGGTGGAGATGATGGAGACAGTTGTGAAATCTGCGAAGCAACATTTATGTGTACATGACAGTAATCATGAGATTAGCAGTTAATTCATACAGTGCACAAATGAAATAGTGATTGGGCTGCTGTTACACATTTATGCTATAAAATTCCCATACCAAGCATCCATGTTCAACTGTAGAGATGCAAGAAATAGCAGTTATCTGAGTGCAACTTGCTTGCTGATTGCAATTTTCCAAATAAGGAAAGCCCCTAAGGTTTTTATCATTGCTTGGAACCAATAGAGCTGGGTGTGTTTTTGATATGCAATGATATCTATTCAAAATGAAAGTGACACTATATTTTCTGTTACAAATATTCCATGTGGTAAATAATCATCTGTTGCTTTTAAAAGTAATCTTATCCAATTCATAAGTTTATATACGTAATTTATTCATCGTAATGCTGCATTTAAAGGGCATAACTTTTTCCATTGGTGGTCTTACTTCATTTATAATGAGCTGTACACACATTACGGATGGTAATAATTGTCCTAGAACTACAGATTCAAGGCCCAGCACTAATTTTGCATGTTTTGTACTGGGCCAAATACAAAGTTCATTTATATTCTCATGTAATGTAATAAATACAATAATGGTTGTATGCCATTTTTACTGTTTCATAGTACTTTTTATAGGATTATAATAATTGCTGGATTTATTAATACCAGGCAGTTTGTTATTTGATTTATGTGTCACTTCTTGTTAGAATAATTTCATAATTATGAATCAGACTCAACACAGTGTATGTTCTGCAGTATTATTGTATTTTGTTAACTGTTTTTTGGCTCAGAAGGCCATCACCTGGCTCTGACTGACAATCATAGTCAGAATGAGTACAAGATTCATGAACAATGTTATATATTGAGGTATGAACAAAGAGTAAATGTCATCTTTGACAGATCAGTGATAATGCCATTAAAAGTATTAAACTTAAACTGTAAATAAATATAAAGGGAGCTAATTAGAAAAAAACATTGACATTAACCTTTAAAAAACAGTGCCTATATAACAATTTAAATTAAATTAACAGTCACAACAAAATATAATTACTATAAGATCAAAGTACTGAAGAATAGCTTAAGAAGGTATCACATATGGAAGGTGATACGAAAACAGAGTAAAATCAGACAATTGAAAATGTTCGATTATGGCTCACCATAGAGAGGACATGTTGAGCTGCAGACAATACATCAAAAAGACTGATATACATTTAAACTTTTGGCCAAAAGGCCTTCTTCAGAACTAGAAAATACACACACATTCACACAAGCACAACTCACACACACACATGACCACTGTCTCCAGCTGCGTAGACCAGACAGCGTACTGCAGCTGCTCCTAATGGGAGAAGCAGTCTGTGGGTGGTGGGGTTAAGGGGGAGCTGGAGCAGGGAGGGGGAGGGATAGCAGAGTAGGGGTGGTGTAGTGCTGTCTGAGAGCATGCAGGAACATTATGGGGAAAGGGTGTGGCTGCTAGGTGCAGCCAGGTGGTTTGGGGAGGGGAGCAGAAAAGGAAAGAAGAAATGGAATGGAAGACTAGAGGATGAATTGGTGGGGTAGAAGGCTGTGTAGTGCTGGAGTGGAAGCAGTGATAGAGGGTAGGAAGGCGAAGGACAGGGACTAGTGGAGGTTGAGACCACAGACTTTATGAGAACATAGGATATATTGCAGGGAGAGTTCCCACCCGTGCAGTTCAGAAAATCTGGTGTTAATAGGAAGGATGCACATGGGGCAGGCCATGAAGCAGTCACTGAAGTGAAGAACCTTTTTGAGTAGCATCTTCAGCAACTGGGTTGTCCAGCTGTCTATTGGCCACATTTTGTCAGTGGCCCTTCATGCACACAGACAGCTTGTTGGTTGTCATGCCACCCTAGTTTGTAAATAACATGACTGCTTTCACAATTATCCTTACCTTTGATGAGGCAGGAAATGTCTGTGACTGGACTGGGGTAGGTGGTTGTGATGGTGGTGGCAGTGGCAGGATGGCAGGGGACAGGTCTGTTGCAGGGATGTGAACCATGAAGTAAGGGGTTAGGGGCAGCGCCTTTGCTGTATTAAGAGTAGAGGACCAAACTAGTATCTCTAGATCACTTTTTTCTGTAATTACCATGTCATTCTGCCCGACAGACATTACAACTGTGCATCAAAATTTTTCATGGCTTTTTCTCATACACTGTAACAGATACAAGTATTCAGTTTTCTGATCATTGTACTTAATTATTTCTTTTGGGTAATTTGTTCCACTCATTAATTGTCCTGTTCATAAATGAAGACTATCTTGTATTGCTTCTTGGAGGTGTGCCTCCTATTTTCTGTTTGCGGCCCGACCTGCGTGTGTAATTCAGCAGTTCAGATTATTATTATTATTATTATTATTATTATTATTATTATTATTATTATTATTATTCTCCCTATGCAGTTTCTTTCTTTCTTCTGACCACATTGTTCCTGTCTAAACTTCTCAACCTCTTGGCTTTATTTCCACTTCAGTACAGTGGTTTAATGTTCGTCTGTCTTGTATATCTAAGTATTATGCCAACATCCTTCAAATCTTTTCTGATTTCAATGATCCACTTCATGTTCTACATGTTTTCTGTGTACTCCAAGATCATTTTAGTTTGTTGGATGTCCGTCATTCTCTTGATATGACCATAAAATTTCAGTCAATGTTGTTTCTTCATGTCATGTACTATATTAGATATCTAGTTGTTTTCGTCTAGTTCACAGTCTGTAACCTTCTCCTGTCTTATTGGGCCCTAGGATTTTTCTGAAGATTATTCTCTCTAGCTTCCTGATATTTTCTAATACAGCTTTCCAATCCACGACCAACATTTTTGAACTGTATAAGGTTTCTGGTTTGGTGACAGTGCTGTAATGTCTGATTTCCATATTATGGTAGGCATGTTTTATCATTGGTGTTTCCAGTACTCCAAATGCATCTTTTGATTTCTCTGTTTGTGAGCTTTTCTGTATCCCATTTGTCTGAATCATCTCCCCCAATACTTGACTTTATAAATTGCCTTGATCTCACCATATTTTAACCTTTCCAGCCTTCTCTTTCAGGATCTTGATTTGCTTTACTGCTACTTCCGTATTATCTGTTAGTATTAAGAGATCATCAGGAAATGCCAGATAGCCAAGCCATTGTCTATATCTGATTGTTTGGTTTTCCTTCCTAACCTGATTGGTTAATGAAGATTTCCTGTGTTTTCACTTATTTTACCTGTTCCCTGATAACTTTATCTAATAGTATGTCAAACAATAGTTGTGAAATACCATTGCCCTGTCTCACATCAGTTCGAATCTTGGAAGGGCTCAAATAACTCCCCCATGAATTTAATTTTGGATTTGGTGTTTATTAGTGTCTGATAATGCTTACTGTCTTCTCAATGAGACCCCTCTCTCCCAGTTCTTGGACTTGAAATCTGCAAAGATGCACAGTCTCTCTGCTTCTAATCATCTGGTATCTCAGGGCTGTCTTTAAATTGAGAGTCTGTTCAGCTCAGGATCTTCCTGCTCTGAAGCCTGCTTGATATTCTCCTACCTTCTTTTCTTGTTGCAACTGTGTCCTAGGTACCAGATATTTTGATATAATTTTATATCTGACAGGCAGTAAAGATATCCTTCTGGCACACAGTTGGTGCAGAAACTTCACAGGCTGACTCTGACTTGATAGTAGCTGAGGAACAGAACCCCACGAAAGGGAAATGAACTCACTGTGCGGGTCAATCTATGGAAAGCATATAGTCTGAAAACATCTAGAGACTAGCACAGTAAGAACTCGGTGTGATTCTGGCACAGATGGCCAACAGCTGACCATTCAGCACAACACGCTACACAATACACTAGGTGAGGTCCATGATGGACGAAATCCAAGTAAGCACTGGCCCACTCGGCCTACTGCTACCTGCATGTAAACACCTCCACCAGCAGGTCTACCCATCCTATGGGCTGTGTGCAGCCTCCCTGGCAAGTTTCCACACTACCCCACTCCACTACCCATGCTAGCTCATCTCCCTCCATCATGATGTCTGCTGGTTGGGATACTAGCAAGGGAAACCACCCACGCACCCCCCCTTAGATTTAGTGGTAAAATGGCCCAGTGCGTAGCCTGTCAAAAACTGAACACAGATCAAGCATGAAAACAGGAAGAAGGTGTACTTACTGAATTGTAAAAAAAAGAAAAGGCAAATTAGAAACAATGAGTGGTCCAAGTTCAGGATGTGCAACATTGAGCGAGTTGCAGGAATGACACCATTGTGGTTGTGTGATTACAGTGGTGGATTGCAAACCTGGAGATCAGTGTTCAAATCTCTGTGGTGCCCTTTATTCTTTTCCCCATGAAATTATAAACTTCCCGTCCAGGCATTGCTGTCCGTTCTCCTTCCATAGTAACGGCAATTGTAGTACTATACAATGTTTGTAGAATATGAGTCGTGGTGGAATATATTACCGTCATAAGTAAATGTGATGAATAGTGAGAGCAGGCAAGATGCCATATAGACCTCTCACAGAAATGAAAACAATAAATAAATGGGTGTGAACTACTTTACAACAAAGGAATTCAAGGATCGAAACTTCCTGGACAGAACAGTCTAATGTGATACTTGTGTAGAACAAATAGGAGGTATGTATGTCTGGTCTCCTCCTTACACCTCGCAGTTGCAAACAGACATTGCACAAGGACACAGACATGAATCTGAATACAGTGAACAGATGCCTTCACAGATGGACAGTTCAAATTTTGTGAAAGGTACCGTAATCTACCTTCTTTTTTTATTTGATCAAGCTTTCTTTAGCAGTTCAGATATTTTGCCATCTTCTCCTGTTGTTCTACCACTGTTTCAGTTTTGTGATTCTCTCTTGATCTCGAATTCATTTGGTGCTTTTGACTTATCATTTCTCTTGACTTCTTTTGAATCTTTCTGCCAGTTCGAGACACTTCAGCAGTTCCAGTCTCACAGTTTTTTTTGTTGTTCAATGCCAGTTCTGTATCCTTTTTTCTGAGACACAGATTTTGTGGTTGATATCCTATGATTTTGGTTTTAAATGACTTATAGAAGTACCTTGTGTTATAGTTTCATAAATCATCTTCTGTTCCTTCTAATTGACCCCTCTCATGTTCCCTTTTGACTCTCCTGATGTCTCTGGATGTTTGCTTTCTCATCCCTACATAATATGCCAGATCTAATTCAGTTTTGTCATTGTTCCAATTGTTGTAGATTATTTTCCTGTTCTCAACTACCTTGCTGTATGTCATTCCGCCATGGACATCTCTAACTTTTTATCAGAGGAATTTTCTCCAATGCTCTACTGATTACTTCTCTCTGAATTCCTACCAAGACATTGCTGTCTCTTCCTCTCATTCCTCTTTGACCCTTGATGATTTTGTCATATCAGACTTTGGTATCATTATGGTCTTCTTATTCATTCTGATTTCCATTCTGGTGAGATAACGATCAGAGTCTGTTTTCCCCTCTTCTGATTTGTACACTCAAGATGTCTGAGTTGTTTTAATATGTAATTGTACATGGTCTGTCTGGTATTTTCCTGAGGATCCAACTGGTAACCTGCACGTCTTGGTTTTCTTGACCATTTATTTCTTCATACAGTGTTGGCAACATAGCTCGACCAGTCTCTGGCCATTTTTGTTAGTGAATCTGTGTCCTGGGTTTTGCCAGATCATTCCTCTTAATCTCTTTTCCTTGCCTAACTGTGTGTTTAAATCATGTATTAAAATTTTAACACATCCTTTAGTGATTTTTCTTATGAGTTTCTTCTAGTTTGTCCTGGTACTTATCGACTCCTTCTTTGTCTTTCTTGTTGTCTTGGTTTACTGATTTATGTATGTTATCACGTAAGACTTATTAATACATTTGCACCTCACCATCATCAGTCTGTTGTTTATTGGTCCTGCTTCTGTTACAAACTGGAGGAACCTTTTGTTGATCGCAAAGGCCATTCCCATAAGTGATGTTCCTTTGCCTATTTTCCTGTCTGTTTTGCTCTTTGGATTACCAATATCAGAATCTTTTGTTCATCCAGTATATTTTTCTAACTCAGATAGCTTCCCCACTGTAGCTAGTGTATTGGTGTTCACTGTTTCTACTTTTGTCTTCAGGTTGATGGTGATGGTGAGCTTCAGTCCTTCAACTTTTGTAGCTGGCTGAACTCACTAGAATCTGATTATCTGGTTGCAGTGCTACAGTGGACTCTGGGGGACTGATTACCACATGTGGTATTATTAGTTTTGCTCTAACAATTCATGTGTTTGCTTTTGTCAGTCCAGCTTTTGCTGGGGGAATAGAACTAGAGTTGTTAATTCCAAAGCTTTGTTTGCAGCTTCACCAACAGGGTGAGAAGACATTAACCTTTTGGCACTTGCTCTGAGTAGATTCAGAAAGTATTGCTCTTGAAAGTTCTTCTGTTCTGTCTGCTGTTGTGAATTGAGCCTCCTCTTTTGCCTTTGATGTAGTAGGTTTCACCTGCAGCCCCAGTGTTCTACCATCCAGAATTGTAATTTACACGTATAAAAAAAATTGTTTCCCTGCATGCTGACATGTGTTAGCATTTGTAAAAATGTCCTGTCAAAGTTTTTCTGCTTCTGTTCCTTCTTATTTCCCAGTCAGATTCATTAATCATTTCATTAGGACTATTCACCCAGTTTATCATTTCTTGTGCATCTGACGACACTCTGTTGAACCATTTTTAATTTCTGCACCAGACACATGGGTTAGCATCAGGTACACCAGTTCCACCTTTCAATTTATGCATTGTAAAATGTGCTGATTTGTATAATGTATTTACTATGCTTATAACCTGCCCAATCGAACTTTAACCTGCCCAGTCCAACTTAGGTCTTTCACTAAAACAATACCTCACCATTTGCACAATTTCACAGAAATACTTTCACCACCACCATTTTTTACAGTTTCCAGCTGCTGGCCGAGTCTGTCTGAAATGTAAGCCTTGTCATTGCCTTCTGTCTTCCCACCTTGTTCCATTCTTCATCTGTTTCTCAGACTTTTCCCCTTCCCTTTCATATCATTTATCTTTCTGGGTATCCTCCTCCTCCATTCTCTTAACATGTCCATACTATCTAAGCCTTGATTCCTGTATCCTATGCTGTAGTGGTTCCTCATTCACTGATTCTGATTGAAATTAGAGTTTATCATCTTGTCAGTAATGAGATAATTTGAGACTAAACCTAGAGAGTCAGACAGGGATTTGAATCCCTGTTCAGTGTCAACCACTATCTTAGCCAACTCACTAAGTGGGTATCTGTGTGGTGCCCAGAAGGGATGTGCTGCTTTAGCTGCTCTCTCTCAGGTTTATTAATGATTTGTCAACTGTATCTTGATAATGGTTTTATTTATCAAACAGTTTCCTCTACTTGTAATAGGTAGCACTCTGATGACATATAGACTTATTGTGCTAGTATCATTAGATGATACAATGAAAAATATGGCATCTTGGAACCACCCAAACCACCACTTGTAACTGCTGGACAGTCTGCACACAATGAATGCTCAAGCCAACTCATTAAATGTGCACACAACTACTGATACATCTTTACTGCAAGGAGACTCTAACTACTTTTGCCACTCCTGTCTCATGATGTATAACAAAATCAGATCTACTGATAGTAGCACTGCCGACAATTTTGTTGGAGCAAATTTGCCATGTAGCAATGACCTCCAGTTTTTGTGTAGTTGGAGAGAGTACTGAGCCTACAAACTTGTTCTGAAAACTCTACCTACAGGAATAATTACTTCCCACTTCCTGCATGTTGTTGTTGGACTGAAAATTACTATAATTGTCACACTTAATTAGCTCTCCAATTGTGTGACTCTGGGGTAAGGCAGGTAAGCTCAAAAGTTGTATTTGAAAGGCAGATGTGAAATTTTTAACCATGAAGCAGCAGGCAAGCACAGAGAACATTCCAATTGACAGCACACTAGGCACAGTGTCCATCTCATATCTGTGCAGGTAGCAATATATTAACAAAACATGAATATAATAAACCTCTTCTTTATGAAGATGTGATTAGTTCACAACCATTTGTATTAATATAGTATTTCCCAGTAGTTACATGATGTTACAAACTGTTTCAGAAATATGAGCTTGCTTTCAGAATAACTGGGGAGAAAGAGAGATGTTTTATTTTTCTTATGGGAGAGTTTTTTTGATGCAGTCTTCATTGACCCTTGAGAAGTAAATTTATCAAGAGAACAATTTGTTTATGCTCTTCCGAATGTGGTATGCAACGTACTATAAATTTTGTTCTGAAAGTCTTGATTCGACTAATATTTTTGGTTTTTTTGGCCTCAGAATAATTATTATTGCATTTAAGAAATATACTCTTGTTAATCAATAACCAGTTTTTATCCATAATTTTAATTTCACTGCCAGTTGATACATTTTGAAAAACAAAGAGAATACTAGTATTTGCAACATGTTCTCAGATGTTCAAAGTATGATACTTTTTAACATTTATTTGAATACAGTTGCATTTTTGTACAAAATATTTGCCACATGCTGCCTTAAGCAAATGCCATTTGTGATAGTAGTGACAATTACGCATTTTAATCTTTCATACTACTAGGCATTTAACAATGTTTCTTATGTTTGGGTTAAACTAATTATAAGCCCAAAAGAAGGAAATCTAGTGTGATGGTTTTATTCTTTTGGATCTAAAATTAAACTGTTAAATACTTTACATACGTGTGTATTTTACTTAATAAATATTTTTTCTTTAACATGTTTCGTAGTGTGCAACTAATAAGCATGTATTGTAAACTTGTGTACTTCTCAGAAAATACATAAGTCATTTATTTACCTGGATTATAAGTTGAAAAAGAAAAGAGCAAGTATTCTTACGAAATTTTTATATGCATGTATTTAATTAACTTAATTCATGTGTGTTTTATCACTGGACAGATTTGTGTAATTTTATAATATATTTTGTAATGATGTACAGTCTTACTGAAAATTTGTGTGTGTTATATGTATAGTCTGTGTGAAAAAATATGTAAATATCAGTGAAGTGATAAATTAATAAAATTATAAAGATTCATAAAATGTTGCCTTGTGTTTCTCATAGCAGCCAATAGTCAGTCAGTCAGTCAGGTGCATGATCCTTGGATCATAATTGCGACCTCTCTCTAAGATGCGTAACAAGAAAGTTTTAGATTGAATCAATAAAATCAGAAACCACTCATGTCCATATTTCTGGCAAGATAAGATCATGGCACATTATGAGTCTTTGACGGTAGCAACATTGGGACCAACATCTTGTGTCCAGCCGGCCGGAGTGGCCGAGCGGTTAAAGGAGCTACAGTCTGGAACCGCACGACCGCTACGGTCGCAGGTTCAAAGCCTGCCTCGGCATGGATGTGTGTGATGTCCTTAGGTTAGTTAGGTTTAAGTAGTTCTAAGTTCTAGGGGACTTATGACCACAGCAGTTGAGTCCCATAGTGCTCAGAGCCATTTTTGATCTTGTGTCCACATAATATTTCCATGTTATGAGATGATAAATTTCAATATTTTGTTCAGAAACAACTCATATATAGTTTCATGAGCTGTTTCTACACTTAATGAGTGGAAATATCATTCTCTTTGGGGTCCTTGGTTGTTTACTTCGTATTCAAAGGTTATTGTACTTGACTGCTGAACAGCTGACATTCACACCCAGTCCATTCACAGTAATGTGATCACTATCAGCATTTGATGTCAAATTGCAATATCCACTCTCAGACAGTAGGCGGCAGCACTAGCAGTGGACAATGTATAAAGACTGTCTGGGGGACATGGAAAACAGTGCAGTCGTCGTCATTATGCTGAAATTTAGTTATTTATCTGATGTCCAAAGAGGGATGATCTTTGGCTTTTGGGCTGAGGGTGGAGACATTTCCTAAATGGATACATCTGTAAACTGTTCACATGCCACCATGGTTCTTTACCGTGCATAGCAAAATGGCACAGTCCAAAACGGGTGCCGAGAGAACTGTGGTGCACCATGCGACAAGAGTGACCAAGGGCTGCAAGGATGTATGCGTGTGAATAGACATCCAGTTGTTGAGGAACTGACCATCCAGATGAACCAAAGGTATGCCAATCGTGCCTCCTCAATGACCATTCTACAAACTTTGCTATGTATGGGTCTCCATACCAGGTACCTGGTTCATGTACCAATGTTGACTCCATTCATTGGCAAGGCAGGCTGGAATTTTCATGCCAATACAAGTAGGCAGCCACTGAGTGCTGACAGGTAGCCTTTTCATATGAATCACATCGACAGATGAGAACTGGCATGTACAGCTCTGCTGCAATCATCGGAAGTGTCCAGGCCAGAGGAGAGAGTGTTATGGTTTGGGGAATGTTCTCGTGGTGTTGCTTGGGTAATCTCATCATTTTGGAAGGCACAATGAATCAATACAAGTATATGTGTATCCTTGGGGACCATGTCCACCCCTACATGCAGTTTGATTTGTCCGAACCACGATGGAATGCAGGTCAGTGCATTGTGTCACAGCTCACAGTGTACGTGCATGGTTCAAAGAGCACCAAGATGAATGTACTGTACACCCCTAGCCACCAAACTCCCCAGACTTATACCCGATTGAGAACCTGTGGGGCCACCTCGATCAGTCTGTTTGCACTATGGATCCTCAACTAAGAAACTAAGTGCAGGTGGCCATAGCATCAGACTTGGTTTAGCTCCATATTCCTGTTGGTAACTTCCAGAACCTCAGCGACTCTCTCCCTGCACATCTGACTGTAAAAGATGGTTATTCAGGCTTTTGGCATATGGCTAAATTAATGCGATTGGACTGTGTCCGGCCACAAGCATCACCTACCTGGTCAAAGGCAAGGCTATCTGTGAAAACAATCATGTTATCTACAAGCCAGCTGCAACAACTGTGCTACATCGTGTGTATGAATGACAACTAACGAGTTGTCAGCTGACACGAATGGCCACCAAAAAACTGGCCGAGAAACAGTTGGACTACCTAGTTGCTAAGCATGGTGCCCGATACAGTGTTCTTCATTTCAACGTTTCATAGCCTGTGCCATCTGGATCCTTCCTACCAACACCAGCCTTTCTGAATGGCACGTGTGGGAACTCCCCTTCAATGTATTGTACATTCTCTTAATGCTCCTGACCTCAATCTGTGAGGATCGCTGTCCTTCACCCACCTATCCCCTTCCCTGTTCCCCCTCCAGCTCTACATGGACTTCTATTGCACCATTGTACCCACAGTCTTTTTATTTCTCTAACCCAGTCTAATCACCCGAATGCACCTAACTGCCCTACCCTCTCCTCACCTTGTCCCTGCCCCAGTCTCGTCCTCACCCCTACCCCCCGAACTGCTTATCCCATTTTGTGCTGTTGCTTGCAGTCTGGCCTCGACAGGTAGAGGCAGTGGTTGTGTGTGTGTGTGTGTGAAAGGTGGGGGGGGGGGGGGGGGGGGGGAGGGTGTAAATATGTGTGTGTATGTTGTCTAATTCAGAAGAAGGCCGTTTGGCCAAAAGCTTACTTGTTTAGCAATCTTTTCATTGTGCCTGTCTGCAACTCAACATCTCCACCATATGGTGAGTAGCAACTATCCTTTTCATAATAGTGTCATTATTTCCTCCTGGATTTTCCATTACTGATTTTGCCTAATGGTGTTCCTTCCATCCTGTAATCCAGTCTGTCTTCCTTTGTTACTGCTATCTAACACGTTACTGTACTCTGTGTCTGTCCTTTTCTTTCTCTTCGTTCTTGTGTTTTACATGTCACCTTCCAAACTACACACACTCTGACTTACGAGCCACACTGTCACCTGTCTCGTCTGCACACAGCGCACCGCTACACGACTGTGCTGATTGTTGGTGCATTATCTCATGTTCCACATACACCTACCGATATAATTAATCGTAGACCTTGAAATGGACCACTTTTCCTGTGTCACGTTTGCATATTTACACATGTTATTTTCCATACCTTACAGTGCCACAAGCACTTGTACCTCACTCCACCTACCCCTCTCCACCCTCCACCCTTTCCCCTCTCTTACTCTAAATTTGCACATGCTAACCTCACTGAATCTAGACACATCTGCTGTCCCCCTTCTTCATACATACCACCCAGTGACCTGCAAACCACATTATAATCTTTTTATTTATGTTTGATCTCATTGCGTTTTCACAACAATTTCAGTTCATTTTTGCCTTGCGCTGTTGGCCAGCTCCCTCAGGTTTCACGTTGTTTCCCCATACTTTATAGGTTCTGTCCTTTTTGTGATTTTCCCCTTCTATTTTTACAAATTTTGTTTCACATATTTCTATGTTATTTACATATTTTTATGCGTTTTTATCCTCCACCATAGATCTTTGTCCTTCCATCTGCACCAATATAGAAAAGTTTCCTTATCCCTTGCCAGAACACAGCTCACAGATGATGATGATGATGATGATGATGATCGGTTTGTGGGGCACTCAACTGCACGGTCATCAGCACCCATACAAAGTTCTAATTTTTACTCAGTCCAATCAAGCCACTGTCACAGTGATGATGATGAGGAGGAGGAGGAGGAGGAGGAGGACGACGACGACGACGACGACGACGACAAAAACACCCAGTCCTCGGGCAGAGAAAATCCCCAACCCGGCTGGAAATCAAACCCGGGACCCCATGATCCAGAGGCAGCGATGGTAGCCACTAGAACATGAGTTGTGGACCCAGACACTGTTCCTGAGTTGTTGTTTGGCTCATGAAAATCCCCCAAATTGCCTTATCATCAAATTATCCATCTCTAGTTGCCACCCCTCCTTTCACAATTACCTCTGCCAGTCCTTATCCCTCACCCACATAGTCATGTAAAACCATGTCAGTCAGGCCCAAATCTCCTTCCAACACCTCCTCCCCATCCACAGAATTCTCCTGCTGTGCAATCCCAAATTCCTGAATCCCATGTGGTACACTGAATCTCTTGCTCTCCAGGAACAGGAGCAGCATCCACAATGCCACCTCAAAAAATTCTCCAACCTGTTCACTTCCTACTCCCATCTTGAATTACCACTATCCACCACCTGTACAACAGCCTCCAAATTCCCCCTCCCCCCCAATCCCCTCATAGCTGATACACTCTGCCTCACTGACTACATTTACCCCACCCTCTAAAACTCCTCCCATCACCATACAGAATCCATAACCTAAACAGACCCAAAACACAGTTACGAACCTTCTTTCTGGAAGCCTTAGTGCCACAGATGTATCAGCTCTTTACAAAGGCCTTATCTTTTGCCCTACTCCCAAATTCAATGATGCAGTACTTATTAAAAGACCTTCTCCCAGCCACCAATCCTATCAATCAGACTCGACCAAAGGCAAATGCTGAATCCTGCCTGACTCAGTTTACTCCTCCATCTAACCATGACCCATCCATACTGCCCCCAAATTATCCCCTGTTAACTTTCCAGAATTTCTTAACCTAAAATCTTGCGTCACCATCATTGCCCAAGTTCTTTAAATTCAAGTTAACCTTTCATCCGCAGAAAGAACCGCAATCCACCATCTAAAAACTGAGCCTAACCTTATATTCCTACCACCTGACATAGGCTCCAACACTTATGTTTTGAACCGCAAAGATTACCTGGTGGAAGGATTCTACCAGCTATCAGATTCGTCCAGCTACAAACCCTGCCACAGTGACCCCACTCTGGAAATCCAGCAGGATCTCCAGTCTCTCCTCAAATTCTTAGACACATCCCAGAACCTCTCCCCAGAGTCTCTCTCGCTCTCTCTCTCTCTCTCTCTCTCTCTCTCTCTCTATCTATCTACCTATCTCTCTCTCTCGCTCTCCCTCCCTCCCTCCCTCCCCTCCCGCCCTCCCCCCCCCCCCTCTCTCTCTCTCTCTCTCTCTCTCTCTCCTCTCTCTCTCCCTCTCTCCCTCCTCCTCCCTCTCTTTATCATTACCTCTATCACCCCCCCACACTTGTACCTTCTATGTCCATAAACCCAACCACCCAAGTCACCCAATTGTGGCCAATTACTGTGCTCCCACTGAGAGAATCTTTAATCTCATGGACCGACACCTTCAGTCTGTTACTCGCAACATACCCTCCTGCATAAAAGATACTGACTCTTCACAGTTCCTGTTCCTTTACCTCATCACTATTGATTCCACTTCTTTTTACACTTAAATTCCTAATGTCTATGGCCTTGCTGCAATTGAACACTACCTTTCCCATTGCCCAATAGATTGAAAACCTATGACCTCCTTCCTGGTCAACATGACCAGCTATGTCCCACCCACAATTACTTCTCCTTTAAAGGCATCACCTACAAACAAATCTAAGGTATGGCAATGGGGATCATCCATCCTATGCCAACCTACTGATGGTCCATCTAGAGCAATCCTTCCTAAACACACAGAATCCTAAGCCCATCACCTGACTCAGATCCACTGATGACATCTTCATCACCTGGACAGAGGGTGAGGGCACACTATCCTCATTCCTCCAGAACCTCAATACCTTCTCCCCATTCACTTCATCTTGTTCTCTTCAGCCCAAAATGCCACCTTCCTCAATGTTGACCTCCACATCAAAGATGACTACATCAGCACAGCCATCCATATCGCACCTACCAACTACCAGCAATATGTCCACTTCAACAGCTGCCATCCATTCCGTACCAAGCAGTCCCTTCCATACAGTGTAGCCATCCATGGCCAATGCATCTGTAATGATGAGCACTCCCAAAATATACCAATGGTCTCACCAAGGCCTTCACAGACCATAATTATCCTCCGAACCTTGTATAGAAACAGATCACTCAGGTCTTTTCTCTCCAGTTACCCACTATCTCCCTATGTCCCACCATCTGGCCACAAAGGAGCATTCCCCTCTTGACTCAGAACCACCCAGGGCTGGAGCAACTGAATCATTTTCTCGATCAGGGTTTCAGCTACCTCTCGTCATGCCCTGTGTCCTAGCCCCTGTCCCTCCCAGCCCTCCCACAGTGATATTCCGCAGCCCACCAAATGTACACAATATCCTCATCCATCCCTACACAACCCCTGCTCCCAACCCCTTGCCTCATGGCTCATATCCCCGTAATAGGCCTACCGTATTTACTCAAATCTAAGCCGCACTCGAATCTAAGCCGCACCTGAAAAATGAGACTCGAAATAAAGGAAAAAAAAATTTCCCAAATCTAAGCTGCACCTGAAATTTGAGACTCGAAATTCAAGGGGAGAGAAAAGTTTGAGGCCGCACCTCCAAATCGAAACAAAGTTGGCCCATTGTAATATGAGACACAATGTAGGTCGAATGAAAGGCGATACAGCTACAGTAGTTTGGTTCGAGTCGTAATCTTAGCAGTTAAGCTTTACCAGGAAGCCATTGCTATGCGTCAGGCGCTCCGTCCGTATTTATACGGATACCCTTCCTTTTTCACGTGCTTCGTCTGGTTTGAATCGATTGCTTATTTTGCTTTGATCTGATAAGTGCCATTTTCTTTGTTATAGGTGTTTACGTCACTCTAAGCTGAAAATGCATTACTGTACTGTGTCATGCATTGTTTGTCGCATTCTGATAGTGCGTGTTTACGGCGTGTTGCCGCTCGTGGCATGGCTTGCTTTTGTGCGCGCTACCGCCGCTTACAAAAAAAAAAAAAAAAAAAAAAAAAAGGAGAGGAATCATCTCATTAGCGAAACAATGGCAAGAGACTGCTATTTGTTGTTACTAACACTGCTGCTTTCTTTGATAATGATTAACAAGAACCAAATAATAGACTGCGTATGATAGAACATGTTCTGAACGAGAGTTAGGCGCAAATTTTTCTCCGTTTGAAAATCTTTGCGGCCGCTTCTTTAGTACATCAAATTCTGCACTGAAATTAGTCATCTTAGATTTAAAAATCTAGTCAGTTGCCGTGCTTCATTTGACTGTATCACTTTTAGGCATAAGAATAATACGAATATAAACATGACACGATATTTATATTCTTCCACGTTTGCTGTTGTCTCACTCTAGTTTCGTAGTTTATTAGGCAAACAGGATTTAAATGAGATAGCAGCAAACACGAAAGAATACATAGCAAAATGTTTATATTCGTATTATTCTTATGGTGAAGAGAATACTGCATGTGATTCACATTTCATCAGGTTCCTATTAGCAACCATCTCCTCTCACAGGTAGGAAAAAATTCAGAATGTAGAGTTGGCCATATTGACAAACATCCCCAACAGTTTTGCTAGTCGGATTTTCGGAGTACATTGAAATTCTGCTACATTCGAAGATGAACAATACGGAATTTGGTTTTACTTCATTGGATAATGTATGAAAATGCAGTGGTCGAAACTCGAGGCGGAGAAAAAAAAGCTCGTCTTCCACCTTTTTTTTTTTTTTTTTTTTTACTGGCGCACTGGCGCAGAGGTTTTGGCGCCAGTATTTATCTCTGTGCCTACAAAGCATGCCTGTGTAGCGCTACATATATTCGACGGGAGAAGTTAGTTGTGGCGGCACCTACCAACGTTTTTCAGAACTTCCGCTTGCTTTGCACTCGATTCTAAGCCGCAGTTTCGACCGGAAAAAAAGTGTGGCTTAGATTCGAGTAAATACGGTAGATGCAAGACCTGTCCCATCCAGCTACCCCAGGCCGGTCAAGAGCATCACCTACCCCATCAAAGGCAGCCCTATCCCATCAAAGGCAGGGCTATCTGCGAAGCCAGTCATGTGATCTACAACATAAGCTGCAACTACTGTGCTGTGTTCTATGTGGGAATGACAACCAACAAGCTCTCTGTCCACATGAATGGCCACCAACAAATTGTGGCCAAGAAACAACTGGACCACCCAGTTGCTGAGCATACTGCCCAACACTCTTAATTTTAGTGACTGCTTCACAGGCTGTGCCATATGGATCCTTTGTAACAACACCAGCTTTTCTGAAATGTGCATGTGGGCACACTCCTAAGTATCTGTAATCCTCCTGGCCTCAACCCTCATTAGTCACTGTCCTTCACCCATTAATACTGTTCCCTGTTTTGACTCTAGCACTACACTTCTATTCCAGCAATGCACCAATAGTTTTTCTTTTTTTTACTTCTCTCCAGTTTCCTCACGCTCCCCCTCCCCTTCCTTCACACACACACACACACACACACACACACACACACACACACACACACAATTTAACTTCCTAACTGCACCTAGCTGCCCTACCCTCTCCCCACCTTGTTTGTGTATGTTCCCACAAGCAGCTCTTAACCATCTCCCATCCCTACCCCAGCCGCCTCCTCACCCCCACCATCCAAACTGCTTCTCCCATCATGTTCTGTTGCTCATAGTATGGTCTTGGCAGCCAGAGGCAGTGGTCATGTGTGCGAGTCGGGTTTGCATGAATGTTGTCCAATTCAGATAAAGCCCTTTTCGCTGAAAGCTTACTTGTTTAGCTGTCTTTTTTTGTGCCTATCTGCAACTCAACATCTCCACTAAAAGGTGAGTAGTAATCTATCTTTTTCATAATATTCTAGTTTTTATGTTCTGGATTATTCATTGTTATATTCCACCTTCTATTAGCTAGGAATCCAATTTTGTTTCCACTTTTCATTGCGACTGTTTCATACTTTATCAGATGTCACATGAGATGCCATGAATGTGTTTCAGATGAAGATGAAGAGGAAATAATAGATTCATATCCTTTCCATCTAAAAACGAAAAAGATGCTTACCTTCAACATTTTATAGAAGTAAAACCCATTGGTCGTAGGCTGCATAGAATAACAGAGAAGGATAAGTATGGAGGTAAAACAAGCAAACCAAAGGAACAAACATAATATATTGGCTAAACAGTTCACTTCGAAGAATATAGGTAAGTAAAAATGCATTCTCAAACAATAGAAACTCCAGGCAGGAATATCAACAATGCCAACTCCATCATCTCGGGCTGTAATGCAACTGTCATGTGGGAAGCAAGCAACCGTCTGAAGGGGACAGGATAGCAGTATACAAGAGGGGAGAGATAGAAACACATTCTGGTGGAATGCGCAGGGACTAGACTGCAAACAGGTGTCAAGAGGTTGTGGGGGGCAGGGGGGGGGGGGGGGGGGGAGTGGTGAGGAAAAAAGGAGAGGAGCGAGCAGATGCATTGGCAGAGGGCTGCAAATAAAGAAGATGGGAGATGAGAATGGGGAGGAGATTACAGAGGGGGTGGAAACTTGGGTGGAGAATGTAGGGACAGTATGTTACCATAGGTTGAAGCCAGGTGAAATACGGGAGCTGAGAATGTGTCATAAGGATATCTCCCATCTGCGTAGTTCAGAAAAGCTAGTGGTGGAGTGAAGGATCTGGATGGATTGCGTGGTGAAGCTGCCATTGAAATCAAGTGTGTTATGTTGAGTTGGGCAGTGGCCATTCATCCTGGCGGACAGCTGCTTGGTAGTCATATCAATGAAAAAAATCTTCACAATGACTGCAGCAGAGCTGGTAAATGACGCCTGCTTTTACGGGTGGCCCGGCTCCTGATGGAGTAGGATAAACCTGTGGCAGGACTGCAATAGGAAGTGCTGGATGGGTGGATTTGTCAGGTTCTGCACCTCGGTCTTCCACAGGGATATGATGCTTGTGGCAAGGGGTTGGGACTGGGAGTGGCATAGGGATCGACTGGGATGTTGTGGACGTTGGGTGGGTTGTGGAACACCACTTTAGGAGGGATGGGAAGTGTATTGGGTAGGATGTCCCTCATTTCAGGGCACAATGATTGGTAATCAAAGCCCTGGCAAAGTATATGGTTAAGTTGTTCCAGTCTGAGGTGGTACTGGGTGATAAAGGGTACACTCCTTTGTGGCTGGTTCTTGGGGGTAATGGGAGGATTGGGGACATGAGGAGAAATGGAATGGGGAATCTGTTTTTGGACAAGCTCTGAGGGACAGTGCCTATCTGCGGAAGCCTTGGTGAGACCCTCAGCATACAGAGCAAGGGAGCTGTTGTCACTGCAGATACACCATCCCCAGATAGCCAGGCTATATAGGAGGAATATTTTGGTGTGAAAGGGTGACAGCTGTCAAAATGCAGGCACTGTTGGTGGTTGGTGGGTTTAATGTGGACAGAGGTGAGGATGGAGCCATCAGAGAGGAGGAGGTCAACATCTAAGAAGGTGGCACACTGGGTTGACGAGGAACACATGAAACAAATGGGAGACAATGTGTTGAGGTTGTGAAGGTAGTGTGTCTTGGCACTGAGTCCATATTATGAAGATACCATCAATGAACATGAACTAGACTAGAGGTTTGGTGTTTTGGGAGGCTAGGAAGGACTTCTCCTGATGGTGCATAAAAAGGTTGGCGTAAGATGGTCCCATGCAGATGCTCATGCCTGTGCCATAGATTTGTTTACACACCTTCACTTCAAATGAGAAGTAGTTGGGGTTTAGGGTAAAGTTAGTAAAGTGCATGAGGAATGAGGTAGTGGGTTTGGAGCCTGAAGGATGTTGAGAAAGAGAGTGTTCAGTAACAGTAAGTCCATGAGCATGAGGGACGTTGGTGTATAGGCATGTGGCATCAACAGTGGTGAGTAGGGATCCAGGAGGCAAACGAGTGGGAATGGTGGAGAGATGGTGAAGGAAGTGGTTGTGTCTTTGATGTGGGAGACTAGATTATGGGCAATTGGTTGGAGGTGTCGGTCACTGAAGGTTAAAATTCTTCCAGCAGGGGCACAATAACCAACCACAATGTGACGTACAGGATTGTTGGGTTTGTGGATTTTGGAGACATGTAGAAGGTGGGTGAGCAGGGCGTCATAGGGGTGAGGAGGGAAATGGATTCAGGGGAGATGTTCTGGGAAGGGCCTAAGGCTTTGTGATGAACCAAGCTGGGATCTCTTTACTTCCTCTCTTGTTTTGCGATCTGCCTCTTCAAATTCATTTTATTTTCATGTTTGCCGAGTTACCTTTAACATGCAGGAGTATAGTCTGCATTTTCATAAAAGAGAAAGATTGGCCCTCATTCTTAAGAAATATAGCATCAGATCTAATTTTGTACTTAGTTTTGTATATGTAATTGACTACGCTGATTTATTGTGAATCTCCTAGTTAATACCTTTGTTATAGAGTGAAATCAGTAATTGTTCCTAACTTAAATTCTATTGGTCACTTATAAACAAATATAAATTGTGTACTAATTACAAACATTTGGAAGAAGAACTACTAGGATTCTTAAAGTATTTATTTGGTTCTATTCGAAAACATATTAGCAAAGCCAGCTCCTACTTAATTCCAAAATAACTGCCAGGTTTGTCAAAAGTATTGTTTGTATAACTATATATGTAAATTTCATTATTTAAACAAATAATTCAGCCTAACCATTGTGGTAGAAGGAACTGTTAAAAAGGAGAAAATTTTCAATAGATTCAGTTAATTGAATGAATTATGTTTTAATTGTAATTTCTGTAACTTAAACATCGAACAATGTATAGTTTCAGTGCCTATTATTGTGAGGATGTAGAAAGGCCTGATTTTTGGTCCTGAGACAGTCAGTCCACAGCTGATTGTCAGACAGGAAGTCTGTATCCGTTAGAGTAACAATAATGCATTAACTTAACAGTGGAATTGGTGTAACACAAATAGGCCGTTTGTTAAAACAATGACAGTGTCTGTTCAATTTATTTAAGAAATAGTGTCACACATACCTTATTATTCTGCAAGAACTGTGAACTGTGTGGTTAGGTATTTACTGCTCCTAGATGGTCAATAGCTAACTACTGTAGCAGTATGCTGCTGTTTGCCTGCAAGCTATTAATAAGGCTTATCAAAAGTTACCAATAGTGAACTGGCCATATAACTGTGTAATATTGGTGGGCTGTGAATAGTGAAAGCAAAGAACTGTGAAACGCAGCTGTGCAACTGTCGGCTACATCATTTACAGCAGTCAGTGTTGAACTTCCATCCCCCATTTTTCAGCCAGTATAGCAATGCAGTACATCGACACCAAGGACTGTCATTGAAGGAGTAAAGCAGGCAAATATCAGCAAGGATTAGAGTTTGTGTTGGACTTCTGGGATGGGACCACTCTGGCAGAGTTTATAGGTGGAGGAGTCAGGTAATCGGCAAAGGCCTTCTGCCAGGTATTCACTGCAGTTCATAACGACAGTGATGGAACCTTTGTCTGCAAGTAGGATGATTAGCTCAGGATTTGTTTAGAGGTTGTGTGTAACTGTTCTTTTCTCCCCAGAAAGGTTGGTGTTCTGATGAAGGGACCTGGGGAAGGATGGATGGTGATGCTAAATTGGAGGTAAGGAATTCCTGGAAGGTGACCAGTGGGTCGGAGAGTGGGGGGGGGGGGGGGGGGGGGATCACAGTTGGATGGTGGTATGACCTGGAAGAGGCATAGTTCAAAGTCAGAATTAGGTTGGTTTTGGTTGGAGGGATTGGTGGCAAGGAAGAGCTTCTATTGCAGGGTCTGGGGAAGGAAAGTAGGTCTCGTATTTGTGCCTGTCTACAAGTTGACGGTTCTTTTTTTATGGTAAGTAGCAGTCTGTCTTTTCCTACATTATTAAAAATGCATTCTTGCCTACTTATGGTGGGAGTGACAATAAAATGAAAAGAACAAGAATATTTCTGGCTCCCTGTGATTCACGACAGAACAGAAGAAGCAAACTGACACCAGGAAATGCTAAATCTGTCGGACTTATGATGTTGGTTCAAGATCACATTAAGAAGTATCCAGTCTATATGACATATTGTGGTACTGATGAACACAAGTCTCTTAACCTGAAGCTAAACATTAAAATAATAGGCCAAGTATTTATGCAAATACATCCAGATTTAGGCCCCAGGAGAATGAATCATCTAAGTCTGTAACTTACTGGCTTTACATGAAGATATTCCATGAAAACTTTGATCTGAAATTTGAGCAAGACCAGATTGACCCTACTTGTGTCTGCAGAAAGCTGAATGTCAAAATTAGAAGTCCTCATGTCAACATCAATGCCAAAGAGCTGCTGTGACAGAATTGATGCTACATAGGCATCAGGCAAAGAAGTTTATTCCAAACATGATGAAGTAGAAGAACTAGCAAAGACTCATGAAGATTTAGCTGAATTAACAGTTTTGATTTCATGCAGAATGTAATGCTTCCTGCAACTCCAGAGAAAGAAACTTTCTTTCTCTGCCCACTGACATGTTCTTAACACTCATTGGCTCAAAACCAACTCTAACAGATTCCATCTTTACCACAAAGGTACTACGAACAAAGGTCCTAATGATATTTGTTTGTTTCTTCTTGACTGTATTGAAGAGAAAGTTGTCCACAGAGCGAAACATCTGTATGCCATGTCAGATGGATGTGGCAGATAGAACAAAAGCAACAGTCTTGTTTGTGTATTACTTAATACCTATCCTATGATAGGAACTTCAGCATGGTCAAGAGAAAGATAAAAAGGATTGATCCTATCTATATCCACACACTTTCAAATCGAAACTGACGAGTTTTCTCATGTGTCACTCCTTTTATTATGTTGAGGAGTTCCTTGAAAAATTAAGCTCATTCTTATGTTATATTGTTGACTGCATTTACTTAAACTTATGGCCTGACTTTTTTTGGGTTCATAAACATTTTATTTTATCTGTTATTACTTTTATGTTGTAATTTCATGTACTGACACGTTCCATGACCTTGGAGATTTGCTCCTCAATTTGGTCCTACAGAACTAGACATGGAAATAAAAAATATGTAGAACTTATTCTACAGTCAAGTGTTCAAAATAAGTTTGGAGTGGAAAAGGTAGAAATCAGTGACATCGAAAACATATGTGACTGTTGGCCACGGCACTACGAAAAGGTTGTTGTATCTGAGGAGACCAAAGGAGTCAAAGTGTCATCAGACAAAGTCAAATCTATTGTCTCACAATACAACCAGTTTCTACTCATGAAAAAATGTGAAAGGTACAGTGACAGAAATGCATTTCATTGATGGGCTGGCAGTATCAATGTTCAACTTATCAAAAGGCATTTCATGTGCTTACTCTACATTAAGAAATTACAATGAACATGTGTCCATCAGTCAAGAGCAAATGGAAGATATCAGGAAGTTTCTGTGTGCACAGATATTTGAAGTTTCCACTCAGAGCATAACCTGGAGAGTATTGTGAAGAAGTGCATGTTGTACAATATTTTGTTGGCAGACATATTGTATACAAATAGGACAAGATATTGTACAATACTTTGTTATTGATACTTTAATAAATCAAATAAAATGCCATCTGTTTTTATTTGTTTTCTGTAGAAACCTCTCCTGTCCAATGGTTATATAAATTAATTTTTAGTTCCTATATTTTGTATCTGCAACCTCTTTGGTCTAGAATAACATAAAGTGTAGCATAAAATATGAGATTTTCTCAACAAATTTCAATTATTTGTTTCTTCTGATAATGTTTTTCTCCTCCAGAATAAATTTTTGCTACTGGACATATGGGGTTTCTGATTTTATCTGTTCTGTTGTACATTTTATAGGTGGAAAATATGCCACCATACTGGTTATTAATGTAATTTCATAACGTGCTTTTTCTTCATGTGTGCAATTACTTAGACTCACAACCATAGTTAGGCAGGGGCAACATGCACAGCTGCACAGGGTAGCAAAATTTTTGGTGCAGCAAAATGTTGCCATCGAAAAAAAATTTTAAAATATAATTTTAATGTTCATTGTACCAGCATTCAGGCATTCAATAATTTATTAGAAAAGTGTTGACAAATGTTTGTACCTGTCATGAAAGTCATATATTACTTCTAATCCACCTGTATAAAACGTCTGCCGTAAGTGCATTAAGGCTATCAAACAGCAAGCGCACAACCTAGATGGGCATCCGCCACAGTCTCTGTTGCACACTACATTGCAGCATTGTCCCAGTCAAACAAAAGGCGGGTACCCACACTAGACCAACCATGCCTGCAGCATTCAGATGGCAGGTTGTAAAGTCCATGGTGGGCAAGTCTGCACAAGATGATGGCAGAAACAGAAAAATTGATGGAGTTGGTATTTTTGTATGATGTATGACAGTGTTATTGGAAACATGTGATGGATAAGGTGCCAACAAGGAAGAAAATTGATATTAAAAAGATGTTTTCTTTGTTTATAAATAAATGCACAGTTGCATGATACAGCACCAGATGAATACTGTAAAGTACAATACAATACAGTTCAGTTCAGTTGAAATAATAATGTGCTTGCAAAAACTAGTGGTGGTGCCATTGTAGTACTATTTCAGCAACAAATATGCTGCTATGACAACAGCTTCTGCAGTATCTAGTGTGACTCTAAAGGCCTTAAAAAGACTCATCACTCTTGAGTGAGTATACTGAAGGCATTATCCACCATACTCTGGCCCCTGTATATCTGTTTCATGAAAATTGCTTTTGAAGGACCTTCCAGGGCAGCTGATTTGGGGAAAGGGGTCTTCAGATAAGTTTGAAATTTAAACCCTTCATCACCTGAAGGATGGTCACATTTGTGCCCAGTGATGGTTTTGGAGGCAGAACACATTTTCCTCATATGAATTCACGGAAAGATGCAGAGTATTCAAAATTTGTGTTGTCATTGCGTCTATCATAGCTACCCACATCGATAAGCACAGAGTTGTATTTGTAATCAATAACTGCTAGCAGGACAATTGGAAACAAGTTTTTGTAACAAAATTAATTTGGACCACTGTTTTTAAGTCGCATAATTCTAAAATGCTTTCTATCTATGCTACCAGTGTAGTTAGGAAATTTCCACCATTCCATCTAAGTTTTCTTCCAGATTTCCTCTGCTGGTCAAGGTAAATACAGTGGTTGTAAAACATTGTGCAGTTGCTGACACACACATTTGACTAAGCTGGAGACATTTGACCTTCACATGTGGAATTAAAAAGTGATTATGTGGTGTGAATGACCAGTGGTCATTGGCCAAATGTCTGAAACAAAATGAGCTCTTTGTTATGATAATTGACTGAAAATGGTTATGTTCAGCTACCTGGCGACCATCTGCATCCACTCATGGTCTTCACATTCCCAAACAATGATGGAATTTTTTGAAGGACAATGCACCATAACAACCAACCACAATTGCTCATGATTGTTTTGAAGAACTTTCTGGACACATTGTCACCACGTCATATATCATCAAATTTTAAAGATTCAAAGGAGCTATTTCCAGATGATGGGAAGTGAGAGGAGAAAGCATAATTGAATCTGCAATGTCAGTTCATCCAGCAAAAAAAACAAAATAAAAAGTCATAAATGAAGATGTATCTGCTGTCAAAAATTATCAACACACCAGTGAAAGTAACAGGAGAGAGAAGCATATGCCAACTTATTTTTGAGTTATGCACACTTGTTCAAGGCATTTCCAGCTATACTCATTTTAAAATGCAGCAGGAACAGTATTTGGACAGACTGAACTTGTGGTATTAAATAATGAAACACCACCACATATATCCCTCACAAACCTTGAATTAACCAGGTCTGTGGTGAGACAAGTAGTGCCGATACCGCACTGAGGTGACAAAAGACATAGGATACCTCCTAATATCATGTTGGGAACTCCTTTTGCCCAGTGTAGTGGAGCAGATCAACATGGCACAGAGTCAACAAAATGGCTCTGAGCACTATGGGACTTAACACCTGAGGTCATCAGTCCCCTTGAACTTAGAACTACTTAAACCTAACTAACCTAAGGACATCACACACATCCATGCCCGAGGCAGGATTCGAACCTGCGACCGTAGCGGTCACGCGGTTCCAGACTGAAGCACCTAAAACTGCTCGGCCACTGCGGCCGGCACAGAGAACAAATTGATGGAAAGAAATATTGAGTCATGCTGCCTCTACAGCCATCCATAGTTGCGAAATTGTTGCCGCTGCAGGACTGTGCACGAACTGACCTCTCGATCATATCCGTGCTCAACGGGGTTCACTTTGGGTGATCTTCATGGCCAAATCATTCCCTTGAATCATCCAGAAAATTCTTCAAAACAATTATGGCCCAGACATCGCACATTGTCATTCAAAAAATTTCATAAATCAATGCATCTGGTCTCCAGCTAACTGAACGTTACCATTTTCAGTCAATGATTGGTTCAGTTGGACTAGAAGACCCAGGCCATTCCACATAAACACAGCGCACACCTTTGTGGAGCCACCACCAGCTTGCACAGTGCCTTGTTGAAAAATTTGGTCCTTGGTTTCTCGGGGTCTGTGCCACATTGGAGCCCTGCCATCAGCTTGTAGTGGCAGCTTCTGCCAACAAATGTATCAGGATGACCAAATGTAGCAGAAAGTGGTAGAAGGCACCGTATTAAGACTCGTCCGAGCTTTCAAAATGATTTATTTGTTTCCACTACAGTGCCCCGTTCACCTTGGTCCGCATTGCAGGGTCCCGCAATGCTGAAGCCATCGCCCCAGCGACCCAGTGCAGTGCGCTGCTGTGTGTTGGCCTTATAGGGCCACGTCGTTGGGGCTGTACTGGCTGCCAACTCAGCAGTCTTCTTCCCCGTTGACTCAGCACCACTCCGCTGGGAGCCGCCGAGCGGCCCACTGCGTCCTTCCTCACTGGCATAACTGAGATCGCGGCGACCACAAGCACCCATGATCTGACGTTCAAATCTGTGGCCCTCGCCTTGGGATGCCTCCAGCGTGTGTTGCAAGCCAGGATGACTGCCATGAAGTGGCCCGCCTCTGGCTGGCTACGGACCCCATGTCGACCTCAGAGGATCAAACCAGCGACCTGCTGTGGACTGGAACGCTGGCGCCCCATCTGCTGCTGCGTGTAGCTGGTGGTGTGACACGCCCCACCTTCCAGGAGAGCTGCCACACTTGAATGAATCTCGTTAGAAACCCACACCTATTTATACGCACCATGCAAACTGCTGCATTTACGCTCTTCCGTGGTTTGACGGCCCTGTGACTTCCATTCTACTTTGCAACTGCTGGTCATTGTAACTTACTGTCAACCAGCCTGCACCTGGCTGTAACTCGTGTGCTCAGAATATTGCACAAAACTAACTTTCCCTATACTAAACAGTGGTGTCACTACATTATTCCCCGTCTATGGAAAGATCCTGTCCCCGGGTCAACCCGTAACTAGCTCTTAACTTGTTTGGGTTGGCACCCATGGCATATTTCCTTATTATAGGAAAACTTAAATGTAGTCCAGTGCCCCTTAAAACCATGACATGAAACAAAACGTAAAAATTCCTTACTGGACGACCATTGCTCGATCAACCCCTTACCTACTCGTCTCACACCGCCGGTATCTAATCGACTGGGACTTTGACTACCCTTGGTTCCCTCTTGGAATTAGCTCTCTGCCTGATCAGAAAGAAAACAACTCATAACCAAGTTAAGGCTGCAATGACACTTGGCACATAGGTGCTCAAAATGATCGTTATTTGCCGTTGCCTTTCCATATACTGAGCAACATGTTGCACAAGCCGTTCAGCTGATATGCACCCCTTTTTCTTTGAAATGAACTGGTTTACGGATCTCAACAGACCTGGCTCCAGAATTCGATTTAACAAGGTCAGATCCTGCCTTGGCAAAAACTCTAAAGTAGTGTCTGGCCAGTACAGCTGTGGCTGTGTAACATTAAATTACGTTACTCCTGAAGTTGACACTCCTATTATGTTACACTTAGTTCCATTGATTGAAATTCCACTCCCCTCAAGCTCTATACGTTTTGCTTCTGCAAATACTCCCCGCTCAAAACAACTTGCTACTACTGCCAAATTCTCATAAGTGGAGAAGGTCCAATGCATCCCGACCTGTTGCAAGCTCAATTTTTGCTCCACGATGTCCCTTGGACAATCTATTCCTTTTCCCCTGGCTTTAAATAACTGCACTGTGCATGTGTCCCATATTTGTAACTTCACAGATTTTTCCTCCAACATTCACTAGTTTTGATCCAAACCCAACACCGATTGTGTGACTACTTTCACCCTTAAATTTACATTATATGAACTGGTGCAATAAACACGACTTTCCTGACCCAGCACTGTCGATAACTAAAAATTTAAACAGAATATCGTATGACTCTGACATCGTTCAACACCTATTTATTACGGCTTTGCCGCAAAACTTACTCTGACGCATTTATTTCTCCAGAACTGTGTTTGATTTCTCCTCCAACAACACTCCACATACGTCAGACGCTACACTTCCCTTATCAGTGACCTGAGGATAGGGATCACCATCACCCTTCCTCCCTCTTCAAAAGGACTGCTGTCCCTAGCAGGCACACAATACTCGAAAACACATATAAAATACAATGCCTAATTTCTCTATGCAAACCCAACGATACATGACACAAAAACAAAAACAAAAAAAACTACAAATACTCTACTACTTTCTGGATCGCAAAGCATATGGTATTTCATGCTGTACTCTATCTTCCTGGTTTTCTCTGTGCTTAGCACCTCTCTTCAATATGTCTTTCTTCCTCTTTCCTTCCTGTAACACGCCTGGAATCACATCCGGGCAACCCTTAAATGGCCATAACTGCCCAATGTGTACTATCATTGTTCTAGTTGACAGCTGAAGCTTAACATTAATGGGGGATGTCGTTTCAACAACTTGGTATGGCCTTGATACCTTGTGAGGAACTTTTTCCTTTTCCCTTTTTGCATAAAGGGGCCGGACAGCATTACCCATTGCCCCACTCTATACTGCAGTAAACTTCCTTTCCGCTTTACTGTGTCTTCCTGCCTTTCCAAAGCCTTTGTATTCACCATTTGTACCCGTTTCCAAACAGCCCAAATTGTTCTTGCAAATTGACGTACCAATTCACCCGTCCTTCCTTTCTGTAGCTTCACTAAATCAAACGGTGATGGTATTTTTCGCCCATACGTTTCCTCATATGGAGACAAACCGGTGTGTGCATGGACTTTGGCATTGTACGCGCATACGATATGCTTCAAATACTAGTCCCACTGATGGTGATGAGAATCCACATAAAAACTCAGCATCTTCCTGATTGTTCTGTGTACCCGTTCTGTCCTTTTGTTGGCCTGTGGATGCAATGCGCTCATCCTCAACTTCTTTACATTCAACAATTTACACAGTTCCCTCATTAAATCGAACATGAAGTTGGTCTCTTGGTCAGTAATTATTTTCTCTGGTACACCAAACTTCAAAATCCAGTTGTTTACTAATGCCTGCGCGACCATTGCTGCCTGTTGATTTTGCATAGCCACCATCTCCACATACCTTGAAAAATGGTCTATTATTGTGAGAATGAATCTGTTCCCCGATGGTGTTCGCCTAAAAGGTCCTAAGACATCGATCCCCAACAAAGAAAATGGGCATGTCGCTTCCGGTAATCGTTGTAGCTGTATCTGTTTCTGACTCAAATCTACTCTCTGTGCACATGGTATACAATTCTTGAAATACTGATCCACATCTACTTTCCTACCTCCCCACCAATACCTCTTCGCCACTCTCGTATTTGTCACTCTACACCCTCCATGACCAGATAACACGTGATCATATGCTTCCTTTAAAACCTCATCCCTCAGCTTCACTGGCGCTGCTACCATCAGCCCTAACTTTGTTTCCCTGCACTGAAGACTGTCGTACATATTAAATTGTGGCTGTGTCCGATACAATTTACAATCGTTGTGAGCATCCTGTAATTCTTGCCATACTGCTAGGTCGTATCCTATGACTTCTACTTTTGCCACCTTTCTACTCAGTGCATCCGCATTACTGTGCTTCTTCCCAGGCTTGTGCACCACCTCGTAGTCGAATTCGCTAAGCCTCACAGCCCATCTAGCGAGTCTAGTGGACGGATCCTCCAACCCCAACAACCACTTCAATGCAGCATGATCTGCCACTACCCAAAATCTTCTCCCATATAAATAACATTTAAAATATGTGAGTCCACAGATTACGCTAAGCATCTCCCTCTCAGTTGTTCAGTAATTCCTCTCTGCTGCATTCAACTGCCTAGACGCATAGGTTACAGGATGTTCTTTCCCATAAATTTCCTGACTAAGAACACACCCAATGCTTGACTCGAGGCATCGCATGCTAGTATAAACCCCTTTTCAAAACCAGGAAACACAAGAACCGGACTTAATGTTAACACTTCTTTCCGTTGGTCAAACACTTTGTGACACTCTACTGTCCACTCAAATTTCACACCCTTCTGTAACAATCGCATCAATGGCTATGCTAAATCTGCAAAACCCTCCACAAACTTTTGATAGAAATTGCAAATTCCGATGAATGACTGCACTTCCTTAACTGTTTTCAGTTCCCGAAAATCCCTCACAGCGTGTACCAACCTCAGATCTGTTCACACTTTCTCCTTACTAATAATATGACCCAAATATTTTACTACTTCTAATGCAAAATGACACTTCTCCAGGCTCAATGTCAAACAAGCTGCTCCTGACCTCATAAAGACTTCTCTTAAACACTGTCTATGTTGCTCCATACTACTTGAAAACACTATAATGTCATCCAAATAGACCAGACACTGCCATGGTTTCAGACCCCTCAAGACAATGTCTAGCAACCTCTGAAATGTTGCTGGAGCATTTTTCAAACCGGATGGCATTCTAATGTACTGCTAATGGCCTCCAGGAGTAGAGAAAGCGGTTTTTGGATGATCCTCTGGAGCCACCTCTAACTGATGATAACCACTTGTCAAATCCATTGTAGAAAAGTTCTGGCACTGTCCTAAGTGATCCAAAGTCTCTGATATGTTTGGAATGGGGTATGCATCCATTACTGTCTTATTATTGAGGCATCGGTAGTCACAACAGAACCTGTATTTCTTAGTTCCATCCATAGATTTTTTAGGCACAATGACAATGCCCACTCCCCAGCAAACTATTACTATGCTCTATAATACCGTCCGCGAGCTGCTGATCGATGAAATCCTCCACAATCAGCTGCAAATACCTCGTTATTCTGTATGGTTTATGGTAAACAGATGCTTCATTCCCTGCTGGTATTCTATGCTGAACTAATGGAGTTGCTGGTAACGGCCCTTGCGGAAAAAACAAATCCTTAAATTCCCACAATAATTCTTCCATATGCTCTCTTTCTCCTCCTTTCAAATGCTGAATTTTGTCACACAATGTAGTTCTGTCGGCAGTTTGTGGTTGATTGCTTTGCCTACCTCTCGAACACCAGTCTTTGACATCTGGCACATCCAAATTTGCTGCTAAAACTCCTTTTCTCAAATTCGCGTCCACAACGCTAAAGTTATCCTCATTCCCCTCCTGTATGTGTACAACACTACATTTCACAAAACAACCCAATGGACCCAAAACTTCATTATCCTGCAGTGGTTCAATAACACATAATTTACCCACAGGTAGGTTTGACTCCACACTTACCCAAAGCTACTTTCCGGTGCCACTAGACACACACTCATGGGAATTAAGCCTTAATGCTAATGTACATGGTTCAATTGGTTTGTTCATTATGTCGAACACCCCTCGTGACAGCTCTGCATTGACAACAGTTTCCCCTAGCTGAAATAACATTCCACCAAGTTCCACAGTTCATTCTCCGAGGTCAATTTTGGCATGATGTTGATGCAAGAAATCTATTCCTAGGATCATGTCGTAGCCCTCACTTACCCTTGTTACTACCTCCATGCATGCATTAAATTGGACTTTCTCTATTCGAAAGTCAACTGTCACCGACCCCAAAGGCGTGACCTCCTTAGCCCCACTCCACGCAACCTAAAATGTGGTGGGTCTTTGTCCCATTATATTCCACACTGGACTCTCACTCGGGAGGATGACGGTTCAATCCCGCGTCCGGCCATCCTGATTTAGGTTTTCCGTGATTTCCCTAAAATCGCTCCAGGCAAATGCTGGGATGGTTCCTTTAAAAGGGCACAGCCGACTTCCTTCCCTAATCCGATGAGACCGATGACCTCGATTTTGGTCTCTTCCCCCAAACAATCCAATCCCATTATATTCCTAGTAGCCACTGACACTTGCGCCCCTGTGTCCAACAAAATCTTAAACTTTTTAGTTCCTATGGATCATACCACTGAACATTCCACCTCTGCATACATATTCGTAGCATTGAAATTAAGGGAAGCGTGATAGGACCTTTATTGTTTACAATATACATAAATGACTTAGTTGACAACATCGGTAGCTCCGTGAGGCTATTTGCAGATGACACGGTTGTCTACAAGAAAGTAGCAACATCAGAAGACTCGTACGTACTCCAGGAGGACCTGCAGAGGATTAATGCATGGTGCGACAGCTGGCAGCTTTCCCTAAACGTAGATAAATGTAATATAATGCGCATACATAGGGGCAGAAATCCATTCCAGTACGATTATGCCATAGGTGGTAAATCATTGGAAGCGGTAATGACCGTAAAATACTTAGGAGTTACTATCCGGAGCGATCTGAAGTGGAATGATCACATAAAACAAATAGTGGGAAAAGCAGGCGCCAGGTTGAGATTCATAGGAAGAATTCTAAGAAAATGTGACTCATCGACGAAAGAAGTAGCTTACAAAACGCTTGTTCGTCCGATTCTTGAGTATTGCTCATCAGTATGGGACCCTTACCAGGTTGGATTAATAGAAGAGATAGACATGATCCAGCGAAAAGCAGCGCGATTCGTCATGGGGACATTTAGTCAGCGCGAGAGCGTTACGGAGATGCTGAACAAGCTCCAGTGGCGGACACTTCAAGAAAGGCGTTACGCAATACGGAGAGGTTTATTATCGAAATTACGAGAGAACACATTCCGGGAAGAGATGGGCAACATATTACTACCGCCCACATATATCTCGCGTAATGATCACAACGAAAAGATCCGAGAAATTAGAGCAAATACGGAGACTTACAAGCAGTCGTTCTTCCCACGCACAATTCGTGAATGGAACAGGGAAGGGGGGATCAGATAGTGGTACAATAAGTACCCTCCGCCACACACCGTAAGGTGGCTCGCGGAGTATAGATGTAGATGTAGATGTAGATGTAGAAACGGGAGTTCCCTTAGGTGGGTCTTGGGCCCCCTCTGCCGTTTAATGCTTGTCTACCTCTCCTATCTCCATCCTCCCCACTGCCGATTTCCACCCCTTCCTCTATTCCTTGGTGACTGGGTATATTGCCTCTGTAGATGTCCCGTACAACCACACTTAAAACATTTCACACCCACTGTTAACACTGTTTGCCTCTTGCGTACCTCTGTTGCTACGTCTATTTCCTCACATTGAATTGCCAGCTGAATGGCCGAATACAAATGTTTCAGAGTCCCTTCTCGCACCTTCCGTGACATATGCGCTGGTAATCCTCACAAAAATACGTCAAATGCCCTTTGCTCAGCCTCCTCTAACAGAACACCATTTGCCTCATCGTTCTGACCCAACTCGTAAGGATACTCATTAATTTCTCTGATTTTCTGTCCACTAATTTCTCTAGCATCTCCCCCTGTCTTTTCATTACTGTATTCAACCTCTCCCTGAAGTACCAAGTGCTATTCTGTTTCTTGTACCTTTGTAAAAGCCCCTCCTTCAACTGCTTAAACTGTCCTGCCTTCCTTAAGGCCTCAGAACATCTTACATATGTCTTCGCTTCACCCGTTAATCTAATCCTTGCTACATGTAACAACTGTTCATCAGACCAACCATTCATCACTGCTGAAGTCTCCAAGTTCTCCACAAATGAGCACACATCCTCAGATGCCTTGCCAGAAAATGGAATAATCAAACTGACGGCAGCTGGATCAATCTCCTGCTGCGGCATCCTAAGCAACAACGACTGATCCGATGCTGTTTCCTGCTCACTTCTAGATGTTAATTCACTTCTCGACTGTGTGTTGTCCTCTGTCAATTATGGTATCTTTTCCATCAAAATCCGCACCATTTCTGGTTCCAACACACCTTGCGTCCTTGACTACCATTGTGTTGCTGTTGTTCCCTGTTAATTCCGAAAAAAAAAAAAAAAAAAATTGAGTACAAGAATAACCCGACTCTCTACACCTCAGTATCATCATAGTCGGTAACATCATACTCAAACCAATACAAAAGTAATTAAATGCCACAAAAAAAATTGCAAATCTTACTGCCCCAAATACACTAACCCTTATACTGACGAAAAAAAAGAAAGGAAGAAAGAAAGAAATATATGCCAACACAAAACATCTAAAATGTGGCTCCTGGTAGGCCATACCCAAAACACAAAAAAGAAAGAAAACGTCCAACACTCAAAAGAAAACTGGTCGAAACTCGCCACATCTTGTGAATGTAATGCGAGCAGTGGGCTCGAACATCGTACCGGACAGACGGCTACACTATTCTGGAACCAAATGTAGTGGGAGTTTCTGAAACTGAATGTATCAGGATGACCAAATGTAGAGGTAGAAGGCACCATATTAAGACTCGTCCGAGCTTTCCAAGTGATTTATTTGTTTCCACTACAGTGTCCCATTCCCCTAGGTCCGTGTTGCAGGGTCCCGCAATGCTGAGGCCACTGCCCCAGCGACCAAGTGCAATGCACTGCTGTGTGTCAGCCTTGTAGGGCCGCATTGTCCAGGTTGCATCAGCAGCCGACTCAGTGGTATTCTTCCCCGTTGCCTCAGCGCCACTCCACTGGGAGCCGTCGAGCGGCCCGCCGCGTCCATCCTTGCTCACGTAGCTGAGATCGCAGCGACCACAAGCACATACGATTCGGCGTCCGACTCTGCGGCCCTCGTCTCGGGATGCCTCCAGGATCCTCAGAGGCCGAACCAGCGACCCGCTGTGGACTGGAACGCTGGCACCCCATCTGCTGCTGTGTGTAGCTGGTGGTATGACACGCACCGCCATCCAGGAGAGCTGCCGCACTTGAATGAATCTCGTTAGAAACCCGCACCTATTTACAAGTGGCTGTGTGCCTCCATTTTGCTAACTCGCCACTTTGAGTCACGTACTCACAACACCTAGGTTGTGCCAGTGGGCCCCTTCTGCCTGTAACTTGTGCCATGCAAACTGCTGCGTTTAAGCTTTTCCGCAGTTTGACGGCCCTGCGGCCTCCACTCTACTTCGCAACTGCTGGTCAGCGTAACTTACTGCCAACCGGCCCGCACCTGGCTGTAACTTGGGTGCTCAGAATATTGCACAAAACTAACTTTCCCTATCCTAAACGGTGGTGCCGCTACAAGCTTTTACCAACAGAAATCAGGATTCATCTGACCAAGCCACAGTTTTCCAGCCATCTAAGGTCCAACTGACATGGTCACGACCCCAGTACTGGCACTGCAAGAAATGTGGTGCTGTTATCAAAGGCACTCACACCGGTTGTCTGCTGCCAAATTTCACCACACTGTCCTAAAGGATACATTTGTCGTATGCCCCTCATTGATTTCTGCAGTTATTTAATGCAGTGTTGCTTGTCTGTTAGCACTGACAACTACACAAATGCCACTGCATTGTCCGTGTTGTTGTTGTTGTTGTTGTTGTGGTCTTCAGTCCTGAGACTGGTTTGATGCAGCTCTCCATGCTACTCTATCCTGTGCAAGCTGCTTCATCTCCCATCTTTCTGAATCCGCATAGTGTATTCATCTCTTGGTGTCCCTCTACAATTTTTACCCTCCACGCTGCCCTCCAATACTAAATTGGTGATCCCTTGATGCCTCAGAACATGTCCTACCAACCGATCCCTTCTTCTAGTCAAGTTGTGCCACAAACTCCTCTTCTCCCCAGTTCTGTTCAATACCTCCCCATTAGTTATGTGATCTACCCATCTAATCTTCAGCATTCTTATGCAGCACCACATTTCAAAAGCTTCTATTCTCTTCTTGTCCAAACTATTTACCGTCCATGTTTCACTTCCATACATGGCTACACTCCATGCAAATACTTTCAGAAACGACTTTCTGACATTTAAATCCATACTCGATGTTAACAAATTTCTCTTCTTCAGAAACGCTTTCCTTGCCATTGCCAGTCTACATTTTATATCCTGTCTACTTCGACCATCATCAGTTATTTTGCTCCCCAAACAGCAAAACTCCTTTACTAATTTAAGTGTCTCATTTCCTAATCTAATTCCCTCAGCATGACTTGAGTTAACTCCATTACATTCCATTATCCTCGTTTTGCTTTTGTTGATGTTCATCTTATATCCTCCTTTCAAGACACTGTCCATTGCGTTCAACTGCTCTTCCCAGTCCTTTGCTGTCTCTGACAGAATTACAATGTCATCGGTAAACCTTAAAGTTTTTATTTCTTCTCCATGGATTTTATTTAATACCTACTCCAAATTTTTGTATTGTTTCCTGTACTGATTGCTCAATTTACAGATTGAATAACATCTGGGATAGGCTACAACCCTGTCTCACTCCCTTCCCAACCACTGCTTCCCTTTCATGTCCCTCGACTCTTATAACTGCCATCTGGTTTCTGTACAAATTGCAAATAGCCTTTCGCTCCCTGTATTTTACCCCTGCCACCTTCAGAATTTGCGAGTATTCCAGTCAACATTGTCAAAAGTTTACTCAAAGTCTACAAATGCTAGAAACGTAGGTTTGCCTTTTCTTAATCTAGCTTCTAAGATAAGTCATAGGGTCAGTATTGCCTCACGTGTTCCAATATTTCTATGGAATCCAAACTGATCTTCCCTGATGTCAGCTTCTACTAGTTTTTCCATTCGTCTGTAAAGAATTTGTGTTAGTATTTCGTAGCCGTGACTTATTAAACTGATAGTTCAGTAATTTTCACATCTGTCAAAACCTGCTTTCTTTAGGATTAGAATTATTATATTCTTCTTGAAGTCTGAGAGTATTTTGTCTGTCTCATACATCTTGCTCACTAGATGGTAGTTTTGTTAGGCCTGGCTCCTCTATATACGGATTCCACCTTTCTGCTTTCCCTTCTTTGCTTAGAACTAGGTTTCCATCTGAGCTCTTGATATTCATGCAAGTGGTTCTCTTTTCTCCAAAGGTGTCTTTAATTTTCCTGTAGGCAGTATCTATCTTACCCCTAGCGATATATGCCTCTACATCCTTATGTTTGTCCTCCAGCCGTCCCTGCTTAGCCATTTTGCACTTCCTGTCGATCTCATTTTTGAGACGTTTGTATTCCTTTTTGCCTGCTTCATTTACTGCATTTTTGCATTTTCTCCTTTCATCAATTAAATTCAGTATCTCTTCTGCTACCCAAGGATTTCTACTAGCCCTCGTCTTTTTACCTACTTGATCCTCTGCTACCTTCACTATTTCATCTCTCAAAGCTACCCATTCTTCTTCTACTGTATTAGTTTCCCTCATTCTTGTCAATCGTTCCCTAATGCCCTCCCTGAAGCTCTCTACAACCTCTGGTGTAGTCAGTTTATCCAGGTCCCATCTCCTTAAATTCCCACCTTTTTGCAGTTTCTTCAGTTTTAATCTACAGTTCATAACGAATAGATTGTGGTCAGAGTCCACATCTGCCCCTGGAAATGTCTTACAATTTAAAACCTGGTTCCCAAATCTCTATCTTACCATTATATAACCTATATGAAACCTGTCAGTATCTCCAGGCTTCATCCATGTATACAACCTTATTTTATGATTCTTGAACTAAGTGTTAGCTATGATTAAGTTATGCTCTGTGCAAAATTCTACCAGGCGGCGTCCTCTTTCATTTCTTACCCCCAATCCATATTCACCTACTACGTTTGCTTCTCTTCCTTTTCCTACTATCGAATTCCAGTCACCCATGACTATTAAATTTTCATCTCCCTTCACTACCTAAATAATTTCTTTTATGTCATCTTACATTTCTTCAATTTCTTCATCATCTGCAAAGCTAGTTGGCATATAAACTTGTACTACTGTAGTAGGCGTGGGCTTCGTGTCTATCTTGGCCACAATAATGCGTTTACTATGCTGTTTGCAGTAGCTTACCCGCACTCCTATTTTTTTTTATTCATTATTAAACGTAATCCTGTGTTACCTCTATTTGATTTTGTATTTATAACCCTGTATTCACCTGACCAAAAGTCTTGTTCCTCCTGCCACCCAACTTCGATAATTCCCACTATATGTAACTTTAACCTATCCATTTCACTTAAATTTTCTAACCTACCTGCCTGATTAACGGATCTGACATTCCACGCTCCGATCTGTAGAACGCCAGTTTTCTTTCTCCTGACGACGACGTCCTCTTGAGTAGTCCCCGCCCGCAGATCTGAATGGGGACTATTTTACCTCTGGAATATTTTACCCAAGAGGACGCCATCATCATTTAACCATACAGTAAAGCTGCATGCCCTCGGGAAAAATTGTCCACAGTGAGAGGTAATGCCTGAAATTTGCTGTTTGTGGCACACCCTTGATACTGTGGATCTCAGAATATTTCATTCCTTGACAATTTGCGAAATGGGATGCCCCATGCTTCTAGCTCCGATTATCATTCCATGTTCAAAATCTGTTAATTCCATCATGTCAGACGCATTTTCATGTGAACTACCTCAGTGAATACAAATGATGTCTCTACAAATGCATTGGCTTTTTATTCCTTGTCACCATGATACTACTGCCATCGGTATATGTGTATATCACTACCCCATGACTTTTGTTACCTCATTGTATATCATAAAATGAAGTCACCATTGCAATTTTGGAACTAGGGGAATCTTCCAATCACTCTTCTACTGCTAGAGAAATGTATGAGAAGGCAAAAGTTTGTTGCAGTGTAGATTGACCTGTAACTCACATTTGTTTGTACACGGTGTTGACAACATTTTGCAGTTTATATTTATTATTATTATTATTATTATTATTATTATTATTATTATTTCTGTCTTGTCTCAGACGTTATGTCTGGTTAAAAATGGAAGGTGAGGCAGACTTTGAGCAAGCATGACTTCCTTTTAAATGTACGGTATATGTTACATTGCATTTAGGAACTTTCGGGTAATTGAACAAGTGTCAATAATTACAGATTTCTGTAGTTGTATATATAAGTTTGGATGTAGCTGTATTGCATTGATGTACTGGTGGATATTGTGTGGTATGACTCCTGTAGTTGATAGTATAATTGGTATAATGTCAACTTTATCCTGATGCCACATGTCCTTGACTTCCTCAGCCAGTTGGATGTATTTTTCAATTTTTTCTTCTGTTTTCTTTTGTATATTTGTTGTATTTGGTATGGATATTTCGATTAGTTGTGTTAATTTCTTCTTTTTATTGGTGAGTATGATGTCAGGTTTGTTATGTGGTGTTGTTTTATCTGTTATAATGGTTCTGTTCCAGTATAATTTGTATTCATCGTTCTCCAGTACATTTTGTGGTGCATACTTTTGTGTGGGAACATGTTGTTTTATAAGTTTATGTTGTAAGGCAAGCTGTTGGTGTATTATTTTTGCTACATTGTCATGTCTTCTGGGGTATTCTGTATTTGCTAGTATTGTACATCCGCTTGTGATGTGATCTACTGTTTCTATTTGTTGTTTGCAAAGTCTGCATTTATCTGTTGTGGTAGTGGGATCTTTAATAATATGCTTGCTGTAATATCTGGTGTTTATTGTTTGATCCTGTATTGCAATCATGAATCCTTCCATCTCACTGTATATATTGCCTTTTCTTAGCCATGTGTTGGATGCGTCTGGATCGATGTGTAGCTGTGTTAGATGATACGGGTGCTTGCCATGTAGTGTTTTCTTTTTCCAATTTACTTTCTTCGTATCTGTTGATGTTATGTGATCTAAAGGGTTGTAGAAGTGGTTATGAAATTGCAGTGGTGTAGCCGATGTATTTATATGAGTGATTGCTTTATGTATTTTGCTAGTTTCTGCTCGTTCTATAAAGAATTTTCTTAAATTGTCTACCTGTCCATAATGTAGGTTTTTTATGTCGATAAATCCCCTTCCTCCTTCCTTTCTGCTTAATGTGAATCTTTCTGTTGCTGAATGTATGTGATGTATTCTATATTTGTGGCATTGTGATCGTATAAGTGTATTGAGTGCTTCTAGGTCTGTGTTACTCCATTTCACTACTCCAAATGAGTAGGTCAATATTGGTATAGCATAAGTATTTATAGCTTTTGTCTTGTTTCTTGCTGTCAATTCTGTTTTCAGTATTTTTGTTAGTCTTTGTCTATATTTTTCTTTTAGTTCTTCTTTAATATTTGTATTATCTATTCCTATTTTTTGTCTGTATCCTAGATATTTATAGGCATCTGTTTTTTCCATCGCTTCTATGCAGTTGCTGTGGTTATCCAATATGTAATCTTCTTGTTTAGTGTGTTTTCCCTTGACTATGCTATTTTTCTTACATTTGTCTGTTCCAAAAGCCATATTTATATCATTGCTGAATACTTCTGTTATCTTTAGTAATTGGTTGAGTTGTTGATTTGTTGCTGCCAGTAGTTTTAGATCATCCATGTATAGCAGATGTGTGATTTTGTGTGGGTATGTTCCAGTAATATTGTATCCATAATTTGTATTATTTAGCATGTTGGATAGTGGGTTCAGAGCAAGGCAGAACCAGAAAGGACTTAATGAATCTCCTTGGTATATTCCACGCTTAATCTGTATTGGCTGTTATGTGATATTATTTGAATTTGTTTGGATATTAAGTGTGGTTTTCCAATTTTTCATTACTGTGTTTAGGAACTGTATCAATTTAGGATCTACTTTGTATATTTCCAATATTTGTAGTAACCATGAGTAGGGTACACTATCAAAAGCTTTTTGGTAATCAATGTATGCATAGTGTAGCGACCTTTGTTTAGTTTTAGCTTGATATGTCACCTCTGCATCTGTTATCAGTTGCTCTTTACATCCTTGTGCTCCTTTGCAACAGCCTTTTTGTTCTTCATTTATAATTTTGTTCTGTGTTGTATGTGTCATTAATTTCTGTGTAATGACTGAAGTTAATATTTTGTATATTGTTGGTAGGCATGTTATGGGGCGATATTTAGCTGGGTTTGCTATGTCTGCTTGATCTTTAGGTTTCAGATAAGTTATTCCATGTGTAAGTGTATCAGAGAATGTGTATGGGTCTGCAATGTAACTGTTAAATAATTTAGTTAGATGTGAATGTGTTGAGGTGAATTTCTTTAGCCAGAAATTTGCTATTTTATCTTTTCCAGGGGATTTCCAATTGTGAGTAGAATTAATTACTTGGGTGACTTCATGTTGCAAAATTATCACTTCAGGCATTTGTGGTATCATCTTGTATGTATCTGTTTCTGCTTGTATCCACCGTGCATGCCTGTTATGTTGTACCGGGTTTGACCATATGTTGCTCCAAAAGTGTTCCATGTCTGTTATGTTTGGTGGATTGTGTATTTTAATGTGTGTGTTATCTATTGTCTGGTAAAATTTCTTTTGGTTTGTGTTGAATGTTTGGTTTTGTTTCCTTCTATTTTCACTTTTTTTGTATCTTCTAAGTTGTTTGGCCAATGCTTGTAATTTCTGCTTCTTTTCATCTAATTGCTCTATCACTTCTTGTTGTGAGATTTTACCTAACCTTTTTCGTTTTTTTTTTTTTTTTTTTCTGACATTTCATTTCTTATAAATTGTGTTAGCTGTCCGATGTCTTTTCTCAGTTTTTCTATTCTGATCTGTAGCGTGTGTTGCCATGCTGGTTTTGTGGGTATCTTCTGTGTGTTGGTTGGTTCTGATCTCTGCCTAGTGTGTATATTTAGTGTAGTGAGTGCTCCTATATAAACCAGTAGTTGTAACTCTTCCATAGTTGTGTTTTCATTTATTTTGTTGTGTATGATTGTGTTGATAGTTTTTATTGTTGTTTCGACTTGTGGGTTATTTGGCGGTCTATGCAAGAATGGTCTAATGTCTGTATTTGTGTCTTTGTATTCTATATATGTCAGCTGAAATTTTGCTTCTATATCTAACATGTGTGTCACTTCGTGTTCTATTTGTGCTTGTTCTGGTGGCTGTCTTAAGATTTCGTTTTCCTCTGACTGTTTAATTGATGCGTGTTGTTCTTTGTTTGTTTGCTCTGGGATGTTTGAGTCCATTACTGTATTTTCTTCTTCTTGTTCTGATTGCACATTATTTTGTTCCAGTATTTGTTGTACTTGTTGTTTGATGTTTTATAATTCTGACTGGGGTATTCTGTTATTTTTGATTATTACACGGATCTGATCAGCTAGTCGTTGTTCTGTTAAAAATTTTAATTCTGGGTATCTGGTAATAAATGTTGTGTATACTTGTGATCTGTATCCAGTTGTGTTGGTTCCTAGGTTTGTTGCTTGGTAATAACAGAACATGAGGTGTCGATTAACTTCATCTGACCATCTCATCCTCTGTCTTTGTTTTCCTTCTAGGGTGGTTGCAGAAAGCATATCCTGCAAAACACTTCTGTTTGGATTTGAATCATTTTCCAGTTGGCTAGCAGTGTCGTTACCATTGTGGGCGGGCATAGGGTTCAAGCGTCGTCCTCGACCATGACAGCGCTTGTCCGAGGCTTCTTTAGTTCTGTTATTATTATTATTATTATTTTCGATTATTCCCTTTTGAGAGAGCGATTGAACTTGAGTAGTCATAATTTCTTTTTTGTTCTTCCCAAATTCTCTTCATACGTCCACTGTGTTCTCTCTTGCGTTCTTCCGACCATCTTTTTCCTGTTCTGTTCTCCGTGTCTTCTTGTTTAAGTGTGTGTTTCTAAACTGTACTCTATTGTTTATGTTGTCTTGTGTGATCCCCAGTTCTTTAATGTCTTGTTCTGTTTCAGTGATCCACTTTGTCTTGTTTTTGCTCTTGTTTACTATCTCAAAGTTTTGCCTTGTGAGCCTGCTTTTATTCATCCTGCTGATATGTACATAAAATTTCATCCTTCTCTTTCTAATGGTATCTGTTATTGTTTCTACATCTTTGTAAACCTAGGTGGCATCTTCATCCAGATTCCTTCCCAAAACACTGGTCCATATATTTTCCTCAGAATTTTTCTTTCCTGTTTTTCAGTCTCTCTGATCTTTGTATGACCATGAATCACTGTAGTTTCTGCAGCATGAAGTGCTTCTGGTAGTACTACTCTGTTTGTAATGAAGCAGGGTTGCTCACTGCTATCCTGTTTTGGTTTTACACTCCTTCAGTAACTTAGTTAAGCAATGAACTTTTATTTTTTTCATTTTCACTACTCAGATTCCGACGACAGATTCTGTGGCCTTCAGCCTCATAGTACAGAATTCAGAAATAGTTTGAATAAAATTCCCCTAGTAAAATCTATTATTTCAGTACATTCTAATGTCTATTCTGAAAGTAATGAGCTAATTAGTTTTTTTTGGAAATGCATCCTATTAACAGTTATGAACAATGACGTATATTGTGCAATACATATTAAGTAAAATTCGAGTGAGCTAATAGATCGAATTCAGCTATAAGACTGCATCCAAAAGAAAGCCTAAATTTTACTGATTCCAGCAAAGTGTTTAAATTAACCTAAAGTCTATTAGTTAAATAGATATTAAGACTTAAAATCTGTAGCCTGTATGACTTTCAGTGCCAATTGTGACCAAACTACTAAATAATTCCGAGATCTGTTTCGATACTTTTGCTACCTTTATTTTTCTACGTAAAATGACTCCAGTCTCAACTTTGTCAGTGCATTAATTAAGAATTAAGTAAATTTGAATAAGTAAAAATTATTGTTCAAGAGGGCTGCCATGGTTATAAGTCGGGAATTCCCACTGCGGATGCATAAGTTAGTTCCGTGTATTTAAATTGATACAGCGCACTCATGTTATTTAAGTAATAAAACCCAACAGTTAACTTCAAAACCAATTAGAAAGGATCATTTTAACCCTGGGAAATTATAAAGTATAATATATTAATAGAAATAGTCAAATATTCAAGTACTCGTCTATATAACGTCCGAGCTGGTGCAGTTCTCAGTAGTTCTCGGTCAGATTCTCTTGGAGCAAAAGAGCGGCTAGTGGGTTAATTTTTCCGGTAATTCTAATTGTGAATATTGTTAAAAACTGGAAGTTTTTGACGTACCTAATGTGATGATTAAGTGTAAGAGGCCTGGTCACATGAATATTGTGTGTGTGAGTGATAACAAATAAATCGCACTGTGGTTGACATAAATGTTCAACAATGAATACGGTCTTGACTTTTGATTTTGGAAAACTTAATCTAGGATCCTGGCTTCTTAATTTCAGTGTGATTTAGGTGAGACGGACGCAGCTACCTGGAAGAATATATTGAATAAGCAAAGCAAGGTAGGTCGGGAACACTGTGCGCTATCTACTGGGTGAGGAAATGCTTCAATACCAGTACATCCGGTTGTGACGTGAACTTTAAGTGGCACTAATACAAGGACATGTCCTGGTACGTTACATGTTGTAATGCCTTAGTTTCGCATTGACAGAAATAGGTCTCTTATTATAGTGATTACAAGTGAACTTATACGCTTTTTGTAATCTGGAGATTTTGTCTTTATTGGTTATTGAGTTCAGTCCTGATGGTTGGATTATCTCTCCCAGATATCTGAAGTTGGCAACTTGTCCCACTTTCCCATATTGGGTAGTAATAGGGTGATTATCTACAGGTTTTTTTTCTGTATACTGTGTTTGACTGTAGGAGATTTGTAGCCCAGTTTTCTGTGAGATTTTGTGTAGTTTTTCCAATGCAAGTTTGGCTTCCTCTATATTGTTCATTAGAATGGGCAAGATTGTCTGTGAAAGCCAGACACTTCACCCTGATTCTCTGCTCTTTTTTAATTCCAAGCTGAATTCCTTTTATTTCCTTTTCCCATGTCCACATTTTTTTCCAGAACCATGTTAAATAGATGGGGGCATTCTGTCTCCTTGGCGAACAGCCGTATGTATATGAAATGCTTCTGATGTTTCTCCCATGAATTTAACTTTGGAGGTTGTAACGGTTAACGCCTGTTGAATAGTTGACCTCTTAAGTGTGGAATAATGTTTGTCTATCTATTGAATCATAAGCCTTTTTAAAATGGACAAAAATTACCACAGTATTTCTACATCTTCTCATTTGCAAAATTGCTTTTAAGTTCCATATCTGTTCGATGCAAGACCGACTTTTGCGAAACCCTGCCTGATACTCCCCTATTAACTGGTATGCATGTTATTCTAGTCTGTTTAACAGGGCCTTTTAAAGAATTTTGTATATTACAGGAAGCAGTGAAATTCCCCAGTAATTATTTGGATCGGTTTTTGCACCTTTTTTGTGGAGAGGGTGAATTAATGCACATTTCCACTCTGCAGGTGTTTGTTCAGTTTCCCAAATATTTGATATAATTCTGTGGGTTGCTTGTGTGAGATTATTGTCATTTAATTTCCGTACTTCTGCTATGATTCGATCTTCCCCTGGAGACTTGTTGTTCTTCAAAGAATTGATTATTTCCTTTACCTCTTTAAGTGATGGTGGATTTGGATCGGCATTGGATGTGGGTTTTTCAAAATCTAGTTGTTCTGTCGGAGGCTCGCAGTTGAGAAATGAGTGAAAATATTTAGCTAAAATTTGACGTTCTTTTTAGGGTTGGTTTCCAGTGATCCATCGGGCTGGCGAAAGCGCAGATTAGGAGGCTGATACCCTGTTAGGTTTTCTTTGAAAATTTTGTAAAAATTTCTGGTGTTGTTCTTGATAAATTCTTGTTCAATTTCTTTAAGTCAGCTTATTTCATATCTATGGTTTTCTCTTCATATTGCCTTGGATGAACTCTTCTGTATTCTCAAAAATTCCTGCCATTTTTCTGTAGTTTTGTTGCTACTGAAAGTTTTCCAAGCTCGTATTCTTTCTTCTATTGCTTGATCACATGCACTGTTCCACCATCTGCGTTTTTTCTTCCTTGGAGATTTGCCAAATTTCATAGTGTTTTTCAGTATTTCTGCAAGTTCCTTCCAGTTTGTTGCATTTGATTGCCCAATTTCCTGGAGAATTTCCCTCTTGTTAAGTTTAAGGTATTCTGGATCAATTCTAACTTCTGTTCATTGGTGGTTTCTTCCTGTTAGGTTGAAATCTAATCTTTACTTGCAGCAGATGGTGGTCTTTCTCAAAAAAATCCCTTTCTTGTTCAAAAGTTGAGTATTTCTTTGGTATTCTTATTAGATATGGCAACATGGTCTATCTGAAATTCACCCAAGTTGAATTTGGTGATTTCCATGTTTTAAGTTTGTTTACAGGTTTAAGGAATTGTGTAGACACGATTTTAACATCAAAATTTTCGCAGAAACTTATCAGTCTCTCACCATTTTTATTTGTTCTCTTGTGAGCTGTATGAATGCCCATTGTTTTCCTGAATTTCTTCACTTTGCTGAGTTGTCCATTGAAATCTCCTAACATAATTTTCACGTGATGAGTAGGGATTTTATTTGAGGTTTCCTCCAGTAGTTACCAGAAGTCATCTATTGCCTGTGGGTCTTTTCTATTGTAATCATTTGTGGGGGCATGTGCATTTATGTGTATTATGCCTTGTTTCCAGATTTTAGTGAGATTGTCGAGATTCTTTCTGATGTTGAATGGAAGTTTATTACTGAGTCTATAATTGATTTGTGCACAACAAAAGCTGTGCCATATTGTTTGGGTCCCTTGTTCAGTTGGACTGCAGGTTTTCCTTTGTAGATTCTGAAGTTTCCTGAATCAAAATGATTTTCGTCAGTAAATTGTGTTTCTTGACTCGCAAGGATTTTTATGTGGAATTTTTCCATTGTTTTTGTGAGTTGTTTGAGTGTACCTACTTCGGAGAGTGTGTTTGAGTTTGAGAGATCCAATGAAGTTTTTCTGTTTTGGTGTTAAAGATTTTGAGAAGCTCTGACTCTTCTGCACATGACGTTCTTGGTTCCCCAGAATCCAATGACCAGGGGTAGTGGATTTCTTTCCTTTTGTTCCATCATGCTTATTTAAGTTGAAACTTGTTTTGTGGTGATCTTCTATGAAGGTCACATGTTTACAACTTGATTGTTGAGATCAAGAAGAGCATGGAGCAGCTGCACCAACTAGGTGAATAGATGCTAGGGGATTTGGGCTGCCTCTTCCACCAGTTCCGCCATACCAATGATCATCTCCACCTTTACTGTGATTGAGGTCTTCACTGTATCCCTGGCAAGGGTCCCTCACAAGGTACTATCATCTGGGCCAGGTGAAATTTTTTTTTTTTTTTTTTTTTTTTTGCGAGGTGTTACTCCTCCCCCTCCTCCTTTTTCAACCAGGCTTGGGACTGGCTTTGGTGGAGTTAGTTTATATTTTATTTATATAGCTTCATGTTTTATGATTATCACTTTTTTGAAAATATAGTCACAGAAAATAATAAAATAAAGTAAATGGTTTCTACCATAAAGAGTGTTCTATCAAGCAGTGACAGAAGAATCAATTAACATCATAAAAACCACAGCTGATGAAGCTCTCTGCCTCGGCAATTGGCTGTGACGTCATGCCTCCATTCGAAAGACACTAGTTCTAAGGAACTCAAAACTGCTTCAGAAACTTTCTCTCCAGATTGACCTGCATTTTTTGTAAAACACAGGAATATTTCAACTGAGAGCCCATTTCATTTACTTGTCTGATTATTATTCATAACTGGTCATTATGGGATGTATCTGGTGTAGAATCTATTACCGAAAAATATTCTGAAGAAAGAACTTCACTACATATCTTTTGGGTCACTAACCTCTCCACAAGGTGTATGAAATCTTCATAAGTTGCTGGTAATATGTATGAATTAAATCCTTTTCTAGGATTACTAAAGCTTGCTCTGTGGTCAGCCAAAAAAGAATCATACTCTGCAATTCGTTCTAGACACATCACGAAATTTCCATCTTTTTCACAGAGCCAAATACCTCTTTGTCTCCATGAAACGCTGGACCCCTGGAAGTTAGCTTCTTAACTACAGGAACCATATTTCTCCATTTCTTGTTCAAGCTGGGTGAGCAATTGTTTATCATTTCTATTCATCTTGTTTCCTCTGTTTTCCAGTTTTAACAAGCAGTCTCTGTGAGAGGCAGAATTTTCATGTTCAACTACTCATATTCCAGCACGGCTTCTGTCACTGAAACCAGGTGTTGCAAATTAAGATATGCCATCGAGTAATTTATAACATGCACAGAACAATGATTGTTGGCTAGGAGAATGTACAAGATATTCACCACACTGTGATATTCACAGTTGATAATTTCCCTATTCACCAAAACTCTTTTAAACTATTTTTTGCTGCAAAATCGCTGACATCCTTTGACGTATCATCATGAAGGCATAGAAAAATTGGTATTTTTGTTTTGATTAATACAATTTTTAATTAATTTTAATTAATCTATGGTGTTGTACCTCCCATTCCTTGTTTTGGCATGTCAATCAGAAGAGGGTTGTTTGAAACCAGCAAATTGTATGCCAAAACCTGGTCGAGCAGCTGTTTCAGTCACTCAGAAGGGAACAGAGGTTGTAGAGATGACTTCGTGTGTGTAACAAGTTGCCAACTAGAACTACATGGACTAAAATTTGACAACTGTAGAGGTCACTCATTCGATAAAGCAGAAAACATGTATGATGCATATGCAGGCTTGCAAGCAAGACTCAGTGACAGAAACACACTTTTTTTTCATTCCACATTCGGCTCATGAGCTGCACAGGTGCAATACGCATTTTTGAATTAATTCAAGATTCTACAGGCAGATGGAACATCATCACAGCCAATTGCCGAGGCGGAGAGCTTCATCAGCTGTCGAGCAATGTCTTGATACCTCAGCTAGCTGGGATGACATGTTGACGAGGGTGTCAGGATCAATCGTCTGAATTCATGCGAGTTTGGGTTCTTGCTGTGGCAAGGCAAGTGGGGGTGGCGGGGAGGCAAGGTGGCTGCCATTGTTGACGGCATTGGTTACACATTGTCGATTGTACAAAATAGTAGTGTGGAAAACGATGTCCGAACACTGTTCAACTGCTTGTAAGTTACATGTGTAAAAATGTTTACTGTCCAAGCACAGTGTGGTTGAAACAGTAGCAATAAGAGCACACTGTCTAACTAGTTGGATAGCAAGTATCTGTCCAGAATTGCAATGACACTTCATACCTGAATTTAACTCCCTTGGAGAGTGTTGGATGCTATGTTGTGGAGCACCAAACATGTCAGTTATATATTCCATGTCCGAACAAATTATCTCTTGTGCACTGAAGGAGGGCAGAACACCACAGATGCACTGTACACTACACAGTTGTGTCATCGTTTTAGGTTCAAACACAGTTTGATGCATCACACATGAATGTTCTTCCTCATAGAATTCCATGTAAGACAAGGATGCAGGAAAATCACCATCAATTTGCATGAAATGCATAGCAGCTGAGAGTGATAATGGTTGCATTGCCATTTTGCAGTAACTGGCTTGGCAGTAAAGCAAGAAAATATGGCATGATGCATAGTCGGGGTCAACAATGTAGAACTTTGGTATGTAGATGACAGACAACATAAGGGTATGGAGTACACAACATACTTTGTTTCATAGAAACTCAATACATACAAGGATATACAACATAATACACTCAATCCCAGAATGAACTGAATTGCTGCCATTCGCCATCAAAGATAGGAGTGCGAGTCATTTTCTCTGGACGGTGCTGCTAATGTTCCCACAAATTCTTCAGGATGGGTTACAGAAGAGAGTTAATGCATACAGAGAATATAACTTCAGTTTTTTCATTTATCTCAGATATCATTGAACTAGAAGCTGTTCAAATTTTTGATGCTGCAGAGAAACTCAGAGCCATCTACAATTGTGTCAGAGAGTAGCTTTGGTGGAGATTTACAGTTGTACTCCAGCAACACACTATTCCATTGAAAAGTCCTTTTCTGTTTTAAAATGGATTAAGAACTACCTACAGACAGCAGAGAATCCAGAATGACTGGTCAATCTTGGAGTACTGGCCATAGAATCAGGCACAAGAGTCAGTCTGGATTTTGAGGAAATGAAAAATGAATTCCCATGTACACAAATGAGAAGGAAGTAATTTCTGTAAGTTTGCTATATTTTGGAAAAGACCAGTTAAATAGTGTTGTATCTTGTATTTGGGACTGACTAAATTTCCACAGGTGGCGGGTCCTGGTGTCTCATCTCGGTGCAGCCAGACCTAATCCATAAGCCGCCACCATCCTGCCTCCATTGGTGTGCACTCATCATATTCTTGCTAATGTTGTCCCCCACATGGTGCTAAGTTGGAAGCCACTATCCCACTTGACAAGGTCATCATTGACTCGTATCTCCACTGCCTCTTCAATAATAGAGTCCCAAAGCTGCCCGCTCTACACAGCATCTTGGTATGTTCAAATTGAAATGTATGTTCTTCAATGAGGCTGTGATCTGCTACCGCAGATTTTTCCTTTTGTCCAAGGCAAATGCTTCTCATGTGTTCAGAGAGGCGTTCTGTGATGCAACGCTGTGTCGGTCCAATACATTGTTTTTCACATTCACAGAAAATGCTGTAGACACCTGGCTTTCTTAGACCTTCATTGAGCTCAGCATATTCCTGATTTTTGCTGGAGTATGGAAGATGGTTTCAATCTTGTTCTTCCCCAGAATCCTGACGGTGTTTGGCGTGGGTGGCCCCACATATGGGAGGAACCCCAGGCCTTGTTGTCCCCTTCTTCCTGAAGGTCGTCCTCTTCCTCCTCCTCCTTCTTCCTGCTCATCTTGAGAGTGTGTCTAACCTGTGTTTCAGTGTAACCATTCTTCTGGGTGCCAGTTGGGATCCCACACCGACTTCTTTCACCTGATGGTAAAACTTGCCCCCACACTGGAATTAAGTGGCTGTGAGCACATGGCAGAATAATTCCACTGTGTCTTCATCGAAATGGTTCTCCAGTAGTTTCAAAGAGTCCTCTAGCGGCACTGTCTTGAAGAGGGATGTGACGTCACATCCCTCTTAATGAGGGTACCACTCTAGTGTATTTCCAGTGTGGGGGCAGGTTTTACCAACAGGTGGATGGAGTCACTATGGGAATATCGCCGTAGAAACAGCTCGCCTTAAATCCAAGGTCTTTTTTTCAGTATTTGGATGATACTTTTGCAGTCTGGCCACACAGTGAGGACACCCTAAAAGAATTTCTCAACCATCTGAACAGCATAAACGAGAATATAAAGTTCACAATGAAATTAGAAGAAAATGGATGCCTATCCATCCTCAATATCCTAATAAAGAAGAAAATGGATCGCACAATGGGACACTCGGTCTACCGAAAGAAAACACACATGGACCTGTACCCCAGTGCCAACTGCTGCCATCACCCACCACAACGGAAATCCATGCTCACTCTCTTTGCTCGCAGATTGCATGACATATGCAACTAGGACAGTCTAGGTACTGAGATGCAGCATCTGAAAAAAACCTTTAGGAAGAATGGCCACTCTGAAATGCAGATTAGACACACACTCAATACGAGCAATAAGAAGAGGGAGGACTACAGGAAGAATTCGACAACAAGGGTCTGGTGTTCCTCCTGTATGCAGGGCCGCCCATGGCAAATATTGCCAGGATGCTGGAGAAGAACAAAATCAAAAGCATCTTCCATCCTCCAGCAATAATAAGGAAAATGCTGGGTTCCATAAAGGACAACTTAGGTCTAAGAATTCTGGGTGTCTACAGCATTTCCTGTGAATGTGAAAAACAATATATAGGACAAACACAACGCTGCATCACTCAACACCTCTCTGAACACAAGAGAAGCGTTTGCCTCAGACAAAAGAAATAATCTGCGGTAGTGAAGCAGAGCCTCAGTGAAGAACACACATTTCAATTTGAACAAACCGAGATGCTGTGTAGAGCAAACGGTTTCTGGGACTCTTATTAAAGAGGCAGTAGAGATAAACTGGTCAACCAGGATAGCAGCTTCCAACTTAGCATTACATCATAGGACACACCATTAGCAAGAATATGATGAGAGTGCACTGATGGAGACAGGATGATGACGGCTGATGGATTAGACAGGCCACACAGACATGAGACGCCAGGAAACGCCACTGCATCCCCCCCCCCCTTTCACACGCGCCAATTCCTTTCACACCTGACTGGTCCAACCAGCTTCAAGCATACAGAGAAGCCCTTGGTCAAGCAGCTATAAAGTCCCAGACCAGATGTGAACCCAACACTTTGCCTGAAGATGGCAAGTAAGAAACTTGCTGAAACATTCCTGGAGAACAATGCATTGACTCAGCTGTCAACCTAAGAACATTTTATCAGCTGGTTGGTAGCTGTACTAATATAAAAAGCTGTGCAATGATTGCTGCAGAGCTACTAAATGACATGCCTGCTTTCACAGGTGGCCTGGCCACTGATGGGATAAGATAAACCTGTGAAAGGACTGGAATAGGAAGTGCTGGATGGGTGGATTGGGCAGGTTCTGCACCTCAGTCTTCCACAGCGATATGATCCTTATGGCAAGGGGTTGGGACTGGGAGTAGCAGATGGACTGGGATGTTGTGGAGGTTGGGTGGGTTATGGAATCCCACTTTAGGAGGGGTGGGAAGTTTTTAGGGCACAATGATGGGTAAACAAAGACCTGACAAAGGATATGGTTAATGATTATAAAGAATCCATCTAGATTGCAAATTGAACCCGGATGTTGACCTAGGTTTTGGCACAGATAACCACGCCTTCTTCAGAACACACAAAAACTACAAACTGCCTAAAGAGGCATGTTCCAATATTAATACAGAATGCCCAAAATGGCAAAAGACTTTTGGGTGTTCTGTATTAATGTTGGACCATGCCTCTTTAGGCAGTTTGTAGTTACAGTGTGTTCTGAAGAAGGCGTGGTTATCCATGCCGAAACCTAGGTCAACATCTGGTTTCAATTTGCAGTCGAAGCGGATTCTTTATAATCATTAAATTATTCACAATTGCTGATGCGCTGCAGTGTTAAAAGTTCTCAAGGGTATGGTTAAGTTGTTCCAGTCTGGGGTGGTACTGGGTGATGAAGGGGACACTCCATTGTGGCTGGTTCTTGGAGATGGTGTGAGGATTGTGGATGTGAGGTGAAATGGACCAGGTCTGAGGGACAGGGTATGTCTGTGAAGGTCTTGGTGAGACTCTCAGCATACAGAGCAAGGGAGTTTTTGTCACTGCAGATATTCCGTTTCCAGATACCAAGACTAACTATATGGGAGGGATATATTGGTGTGAAAGGGTGACAGCTATCAAGGCACTGTTGGTGTGTTTAATGTGGACAGAGGTGTGGATGGAGCCATCAGAGAGGAGGAGGTCAACATCTAGGAAGGTGACACGCTGAGTTGAGAAGGACCACGTGAAACAAATGGGAGACAGTGTCTTGAGGTTGTCAAGGAATGAAGATAGGGTGTCTTGGCATTGAGTCCAGATTATGAAGATATCATCAATGAACCTCAAACCAGACTAGGGGTTTGGTGTTTTGGGAGGCTATGAAGGTCTCCTCTAGATGGTCTGTAAAAAGGTTGGCGTAAGAGGGTCCCATGCAAATGCCCATGGCTGTGCCAATATTTACTTATACAACTTCCCTTCAAATGAGAAATAGTTGTGGGTTAGAATAAAGTTCGTAAAGCATATTGATGAGTGAGGTAGTGGGTTTGAGGCCTGAAGGACGCTGGAAAAGGTAGTGTCCAATAGTTGTAAGGCCATGAGAATGAATGATATTGATGTATAGGCAGGTGGCGTCAACAGTGGTGAAAAGGGATCCAGGAGGTAAAGGAGTGGGGATGGTGGAGAGGTGGTGAAGGAAGTGGTTGGTGTCATTGATGGAGGGTCTACATTACGGGCAATTGGTTGCAGGTATTGGTCAATAAGGGCCAAAATTCTTTCAATGAGGGGCACGATAACCAGCCACAATGGGGCATCTAGGATTGCTGGGTTTGTGGATTTTGGGGAGCATGTAGAAGGTGGGTGTGCAGGGCATCATAGGGGTGAGGAGGGAAGTGGATTCAGGGGCGATGTTCTGGGAAGGGCCTAAGGCTTTAAGCGAGGATTGGAGTGTGTGTTGGACTTCTGGGATGGGATCACTCTGGCAGTGTCTATTGGTGGAGGAATCAGATAATTGGCAAAGGCCATCTGCCAGATAGTCACTGCAATTCATAATGACAGTTGTGGGACCTTTACTGGCAGGTAGGCTATTTAGGTCAGGATTTGTTTAGAGATTCAATGTGGCTGTTCTTTCTTCTACTGAAAGGCTGGTGTTCTAATGAAGGGACCTGGAGAAGGATGGTGAGGCTAAGTTGGACATAAGGAATTCCTGGAAGGTGACTAGTTAATGGTTAAGTGGGAAGAAGGTGCAGGGGGGGGGGGGGGATATCACAGTTGGATGGTGGTATGACCTGAAAGATGCACAGTCCAGTGTTGGAATTAGGGTGATTTTGGTTGGAGGGATTGGCGGCAAAGATGTGCTTCCATTGCAGGCTTTGGGCGAGTAGGTCTTTGACAAGTCCATCATGCTAAAATTTGAGTATAGGGCTAAAGGTGTGGCCTTTGTATATTACTGATACTACTACTCTGCAATCCCTATTTTATACATCACATCTCTGAAATTGAATCCCTAGCTCTCCAGCACCTGGAGGAGCTTTCCCTACACCACCTCCATGAGCTCTCCATCCTGCTGACATCCTACTGCTGCCTCAGGGCAACTCTATACAACCCCTATTGTACTGACAATGTTTCTCCTCGTCCAGGTCTCATTGCAACTAACACCTGCCCAGCTGACCTTTTCAGCTTGCCACATCACCAAAAACTCCCTACCAACCCTCCACCAAATCCAGAGCTAAAACATTCCTGTAACACTATTGTTAACCCTTCCATCAAAACCTTCAGCTCCACAGAAGTTTGAGTCCTATCCAAAGGCCTCATCTTTTGCCCTACACCCAAATTTAACCACACTGGTCTTGTCAAAAACCTATTCTCCTTCTCCCAATCCCTGCAATGGAAACACTTCTTTGCCACCAAGCCCTCCAACTAAAATCACCTGAATTCCAACACTGAACCCTGCTCTCTTCCAGTTCATACCACTATCCAGCTGTGATCTTCTCATCCCACCTAACTACACACAGGTCACCTTCCAGGAATTCCTTACCTCCAACTTACCCTCACCATCCTTCCCCAGATCCTTTCCTCAGAACCCCAACCTTTCAGTAGAAGAAAGAACAGCCACACAAAACCTCAAAACAAATTCTGACCTAATTGCCCTACCTGCAAACAAAGATCCACCACTGTTGTTCTGAATTGCAGTGATTACCAGGCAGAAGGCCTCTGCCAATTATCTGCCTCCTCCACATATAAACTCTGCCAGAATGATCCCATCCCAGAAGTCCAAAATAAACACCAGTCCCATAGCATCTCCCCTGAATCCATTTCCCTCCTCACCCCTATGACGCCCTAGCACACCCACCTTCTACATGCTCCCCAAAATCCACAAACCCAGCAATCCTAGATGCCACATTGTGGCTGGTTATTGTGGCCCCTTTGAAAGAATTTTGGCCCTCATTGACCAATACCTCCAACCAAATGCCCACAATCTAGCCTCCAATGTCTAAGACACCAACCACTTCCTTCACCACCTCTCCATCCTCCCTACCCCTTAACTTTCTGGATACCTTCCCATCACTGTTGACACCACCTGCCTATACACCAACATCCTTCAGCTTCCAAATGCACTACCTCATTCCTCATACACATTACTAACTTTATCCCAACCCACAACTGCTGCTCATTTGAAGAGAAGGTATATTAACAAATCTGTTGTACAGCCATGGACACCCGCAGGGGACCCTTCTATTCCAACCTTGTTAAGGGCCATCTAGAAGAGACCTTCCTAGATTTCCAAAACACCAAAACCTTAGTCTGATTCAGATTCATTGATGATACCTTCATGATCTGGACGCAGGGCCAAGACACCCTATATTCATTCCTTCATGACCTCAACACATTCTCTCCCAACTGTTTCATGTGGTCCTCCTCAATCCAGTGTGCCACCTTCCTAGATGTTGACCTCCTCCTCTCTGATGGTTCCAACTGCAAATCAGTCCACATTAAACCCACCAACCACCAACAATACCTGCATTTTGAGGGCTGTCATCCCTTTCACACAAAAAATCCCTCACATATAGCCTGACTATCTGTGAATGGCGTATCTGCAGTGACAAAAATTCTCTTGCTCTGTAAGCTGAGGGTCTCACCAATGCCTTCACACACAGGCACTAACCTCCAGACCTAGTCCGCAAACAGGTCTCCCATGCCATTTCCCCTCACATCCCCAATCATTCCACCATCCCCAAGAACCAGCCACAAAGGGAGTGTCCCCTTCATCACCCAATACCACCCCGGAGTGGAACAACTGAACCATATACTTTGCCAAGTCTTTGACTACCTATCATCGTGCCCTGAAATGAGGGACATCCTACTCAGGATACTTCCAACCCTTCCTAAAGTGTTTTGTTGTCCACCCAACCTCCAGAATATCTTAGTCCATCCATATGCCACTCCATATTCTAATCCCTTGTCACAAGGATCATATCCGTGTGACAGACCTAGGTCCAAACCCTGCTCATTCCACCCAACCAGCACTTCCTATTCCAGTCCTGTTTTAGGTCTGTCCTACCCCATCACAGGTCTGTCCTATCCCATCAGTGGCTTGGCAACCTGTGAAAGCAGCCATGTCATTTATCAGCTCTACTCCAATCACTGCACAGCTTTTTATATTGGTATGACTGCCAACCAGCTGTCCACCAGGATGAATGGCCACTGCCAAACTGTGGCCAAGAGCAAAGTTGGTTGGTTTAAAAGACAGGGGAAGGGACCAAACTGCTAGGTCATCGGTCCCTTGTTCCGATTAAAATAATTCCACAAAGGTGGGAGGAAAACAATCGAGACATACAAAACACAGCTGGAAGAAAGGAGAAAACCAGAAGAATGACAGAAGTGTGACAAACACTAAAATCGGACAAGAAAACCAAAGAGAGACGCAAGAAACATGAAGAAGAGATTAAAATAAGAGAGAAAATTACCATGGCTTACTGACCATGAGAATATCAAGGAGAAGCCAGCCACTCTGTAACACATTAAAACCTCCACTCTAGCACTAGGGTGGAGTACACAGAGGGACAAAGGACATGCGCTAAAACTTAGATCAAATGATAAAACCTGCCCTCACGAATAAAACGTAAAACCAAAGCTGCTGTTGAGGCACTGTCGCCCAATACCAAAGGTAGGGTGCTGGGAAAGTTAAACATCCACCGCAGAGTGGTTAAAAGTGGGCAGTCCAACAAGAGGTGGACGACCATCATTTGTGAGCCACAGTGACACCCAGGTGGGTCCTCGCAACAGAGGAGGTAACCATTCGGTAGCCACATATGGCCAGTTCCCTGAGAGAGGACCACATGGAAGACTTCCACACACTCGTAGTCTCCTTAATGACGTACAGTTGTTGTGCATACTGTTATGCCATTCCTTCTCCCAAAGCCAAAAAGCCCTGCAGCATAAGACAGAGTGCAGGTCAGTTTTGGAGATTCCCATCGCCAGAAGCAGTTTCCGCATAGCCTGTTTGGTCAGCGTGTCAGCAAGTTCGTTGCCTGGTATTCCAATGTGTCGCGGGTTCCACTCAAACACCACTGAATGATGGGACTGTTCCAGGGCATAGATGGACTCCTGAATGGAAACTACCAAAAGATGGCAAGGGTAGCACTGGTCGATAGCTTGTAGGCTGCTCAAGGAGTCAGTACACTGGAGAAATGACTCGCCAAGGCGTGAGCAGTTGTGCTCAGGAGAACGAGATATGGCCACCAGCTCTGCAGTGAAAACACTGCAGCCCTCTGCAAAGCCTACATGACCATCAGCTATTGAGCCAACGGTGTAAACCACTTCATGGCCCCGGTACATGCAGAGAATTGAGAGGAAGTGATAGCGAAGAGCTGCAGGGTTAACGGAGTCGTTAGGGCCATGCAAAAGATCCACAAGAATCTGTGGCCTAGGTGTACACCATGGAGGCATATGTGAATGGACTCCAGTTCTGACAGAAGGGACCAGACGTGAACCGCAATTGTAAGCCCTGACCTTGGCCGCTGATGTGGGAGATTAACTGCCGTGGTTGGAAAAAGGAGACAGTAATTTGGATGTGCAGGAGAACTACGAATGTGTGCAAGTGGTAACTGGCAAGCAGTTGTGCACGCCTAACCTTCAATGGAGGGACTCCAGCCTCCACCAGGACACTGGTCATTGGACTAGTTCTAAAGGTTCCCGTTGCTAGGTGAATGCCACAGTGGTGCACTGGGTCGAGTACACACAACACTGAGGTCGCTACCGAACTGTAAACCAGACTCCCATAGTCAAGGTGGGATTGAACAAGAGCTCTGTAGAGCTGCAGCAGCATAGAGCGATATGTACTCCAGTTGGTGTTGCTCAGGCAGCAGGGACAACTGTTGGGGTCTGGTACCCATAAAGACATCTGATCTTCATCCAGACTTGGGAAGGTAACGTATGGCACCCAATGGTCGACACATACCTATCCCAACAGTCCCGTTTTCGTCGTTTTATAAGCTGGCGAATGCGGGCATGGAGCCACTTAAAGGCTATTAGGTGCTCTAGGGAAGGTCGCCGCTGACGTCACTGTAGAGCTCGCTGACACACTGTAATTGCCTCATCGTCATCTGGCAACCACCAAGGGACTGTCTTTCCCCGGGGGCACCCTAAAGAACGAAGGATAGTGTTTTCCGCCATAGCAACAATCGTTGTAGTCACCTACTCAACGATAACAATGATGGCACCACATGGGAGAGACTCAGCAGTGATAGTAGAGGTGAAGGCTTCCCGGCCTGACTTGTGTAAAGTCCAGCTGGGTAGGCATCTGTGGGCATGATGCTTGGGGAGTGACAGGAAGATGGGGAAATGGTTACTACCACACAGATTGTCGTATGCTCTCCAGTGGATAGATGGGAGAAGACCAGGACTGCAGATCTAGAGATCAATGGCCAAGTATGTGCCATGTGCCACACTGAAATGTGTGGGTGCACCTGTATTTAAGAGGCAGAGGTCGAGTTATGACAGTAAATTTTCGACCTCCCTGTCTCGGCCAGTACGCATGGCGCCATCCCACAAGGAGTTATGCACGTTAAAATCTCCCAAAAGTGGAAAAGGTTTAGGGAGTTGATCAATCAGTGCAGCCAATACATTCAGTGGTACTGCACCATCTGGAGGAAGATATACATTGCAGGCAGTTATTTCCTGTGTTGTCCTTACCCTGACAGCCACAACTTCAAGAAGGGTATGAAGGGGTATAGGTTAACTACATACTGAGTTCAGGACATAGACGCAAACTCTACCTGGCAATCTATTATAGTCACTATGGTTCCTGTAATATCCCTTGTAGCCACAGAGGGCAGGGGTCCGCATTACCAGAAACCGGGTTTCCTGGAGGGCAATGCAGAAAGCAGGTGTAAAGCTTAACAGTTGTCGTAGCTCAGCCAGGTGGTGGAGAAAAACACCATAATTCCACTATAGGATTGAGACTGGGAAGGCATGAAACACTCAATGAGGCAGTCTATGCCTCAGGGGTACCTGCTGCCACCAGATGAGTACCCGTACAATCAACATCCATTGTGTCTGGGGGCCTAGTGAGATCTCGGTCCTCAGCAGATGCCAGAATCTCCACCTCAGACATGGAGCTTATAGGTTGTGGTGGTGTGGGTGCCACTGCAATGTCTTTGTTCTTGGGGGACTTTTTCTTTTAAGGTTTCTCTCACTGCTCCTTTGGTTTGTCTGGCTAGGAGGGCTTCACTGATTCAGTCTCAGGGACTGAGGAGGACCGTGAAACCCTACAACTAGCTACCTGTCGTAAATGTATACAGAGTTTGGGAAAGGGGGGAGGCAGTTGTTACATATGCCTCGTGACGACAGGGTGAAGGAGGTCGAGCGGTCAGGATTAGAGAGTGGGCATCCAGGGCTGCCGTTAAATGACAAAACAGGAAATTAGGTACAATAAAGAGGATGTATTTCAATGTACAGTGTACAAGGGGCATGCCTAGGATTGGAAGTTACCAGGTTTAGGCCAGTCTAGGAGGTTGAACAATTAATTGAAATGGGCAACGCAAGAGGAAGCGGTTCATGTTAATTTACAGTGGTGGCCGGTCATGAAAAGCAGAGCCAGAGGCTCTGCCTTCCAGAAAGACATCTGTTCCGCTCGAGGTCTGGATTACAAGAGAGAGAAGCAACTGTGTTCTGCACCACAGAACACTCCAGCGTACAAACATGTGATCAGTATCCTGCGCATACTACTGGCTAAAACCAATGACGTGAATTTGCTAGCAGTTTCAGCAGAGGGCTCAGACATTTCTTGTCAGCAGCTTTAAGTGGACGGAACTGCCATAGATTTGAAAGACAGGCATCTTGTGTCATAGGCATGGAGTAAGTTACTCGGGGACAACACTTGTAAAGATTTGACTGGGCCTTTGAAATAAATCTTTTAAACGATTCTCTAAAATATTCCTTGACTGGCTGCCACCATGTACACTGTGGTTGCTTCAGCCACTGGCAGGTGTCAGCTTTGCCACTGGTAGGAACCTGGGAAGGGAGTGACTCAAGGGATCCCTTCCTGGCGAGAGGAACCAAGGAAGACTTACACTTCTCCAGCTGACAAAGGGGGGGGGGGGGGGGGGGGGGAGAGGTTGCTCCTGAAGTAGGTTGTGCAGGAGCATCAGGGAGGGAAGCGCCCCTCACCATCAAGAGGGCAGGTGGAGTCTGATGGCTCTGAGAGCCAACTGTACGCTGTGGAATGGGAGATGGTAAAATTGTTGTCGTAGCGGCAGCATAGCTTGATTCTTTCTGGAGAATCCTGCAGTCTGGCGAGTGAGGCGAATGGTGCTCTCCGCAGTTGACACTGATGGGAGGCAGGGCACAGGGAGTACTGGGATGTGAAGGACGTCCACAATCCCGACAGGTGACACTGAAAGTACAGCGGGAAGACATATGGCCAAACTTCCAGCACTTAAAGCACTGCATCGGGGAAGAATATATGGCTTTACCTCACAGTGGTAGACCATCACCTTGACCTTCTTGGGTAATGTGTCACCTTCGAAGGCCTAGATGAAGGCACTGGTGGCAACCTGATTATCCCTTGGACCCCAGTGGGCATGCCAGATGAAATGGACATCTCGCCACTTTAAATTGGCGCACAGCTCATTGTCAGACTGCAAAAGAAGATCCCTGTGAAATATGATACCCTGGACCATATGTAGGCTCTTATGGGGTGTGATGGAAACAAACATCCGCCAGCTTGTCAAAGGTGAGTAGTGCCCGTGATTCGTCAGAGGATACTGTTTTGAACAAGACCGATCCTGAACCCATTTTGGATAAGCCCTCCACCTCTCCAAACTTGTCCTGTAAATGCTCCACAAAAAACTGAGGTTTCATTGACAAGAAAGAGTCCCCATCAACTCTTGTACACAAGAGGTACCAGGGTGAATAAGCTTTGCTGCCATCCTTAGCCTGGCATTCCTCCCATGATGTAGACAGGTGGGGAACGATTTGGTGTCGTATTTCTTAGCATTGAAATTAGCCCTTGACCACCAGCAAGAGATGATGTACTACGCTTCAAGGCATGTCGTCCACCCTAATGCCACCCACTCCAACCAGAGTCCCTCCCCACGGCTGCCACCTGGCAGGATGGCCATTGCCGGGAGTCCCAATGCTCTAGGGTGACAGGCATCTACCCTTTGACATACGTGGGGAGTTAACAGTGCAGACATCAGCAGAGCAATCCCCCTGTGGTCAGGGGTGCATTGGCCCCACCACAAAGAACTGGCTACCATACTGGATATCAGGTGCAAATGAGCTAAGAAGTCCATTATTGTTGACGGTACTGCACAGAGGATGGAGGAAAATGCACCCAGGAGGGTGACCTAGCCCAACAGCTGGAGAATGGGCGGAAGTGCAGATCCATGTCAACGAAGGATGCGAGAGGTCTCAGTGCATGATGGACACTATGCACCATCTAAGGCACCCTTCCCCAATTGGCCTGCTCTTCAGGAAAATTGTGAAAAATGGAACTCAAACCCTATAGGGGACCATCACATAAAGGCCGAAACGTTTGAGACTCCTTTCAGTCTCCTCTTAGAACGACAGGCAGGAATACCTCAGGCCTTTTTATAACCCCCGGACTCACGGGGGCCATGAGCAAACTAGACCATCCTGTGACACAGCGCGCAGCTGAACTGAACACACTTGATTTCAATGGTTGTTTCACCACCTGGACCATCTGAGTCGTCCTCTTCACCACCAGTTTTCTAAACTGCACAGATGGGAGTTATCCTTACAACACTTTCTCAGCTCCACCTTCGGTAATATACTGTCCCCATACCCTCCACCCAACAGTTTTCACCCCTTCTATCACCTCTTCTCCATTCTCATCTAGCAACCTGTTTGTTTGAAACCCTCTGTCAATGCATCCACCCATCTTTCCCCACTCCTCTCCTTTTTCCCCCACCCACCACACAATCTCCTTATGCTGGGCCTTTTGGCAGTCTAGGCCCTGCACACTCCACCAGACAGTGTTCGTCTCTCCCCCCAACCATACACTACTATCCCTTCTCCTTCTTCTCCCTGCCCCCTCCAGATTACTACTTGCATTCCACGTGAGGTCCCATTTCAGCCCGAGATGCTGGAGTTGGTGGTCGTTTGTGCATGAGGTGTGCTGCCCCCCCCCCCTTTTGTGTGTGTGTGTGTGTGTGTGTGTGTGTGTGTGTGTGTGTGTGTGTGTGTGTGTGTGTGTGTGTGTTATTGACAAATTATACCTATCTTTTTCCTACATTATTAAACCCCTAAGAATTTAGAGTATCCTGTTTCCATTTATTAATTTGCCCTCTTCCATTATTTTGAATGGTGTGGTCAGGCCTTGTTCAATACAGAACTGCATTTATTGAATTTTACCTAAATTGTATGATGGTCCATTTGCAGAGAACAGTTACTAATTTTTAAGAAAATATTATTTATATTTTTGCAGTGTTGCAATTCCTCCACTTGGCTTGACTATAGTCTTGCATTATCAGCAAGAACTAATCTGCTTCTTGGGAATAAGAATAGGAGTGGACCCAATATCAACCCCTGTGATACACCTGTAGTGATTCCCCATTCTAAAGACGCTGTTACACTGTGTACACTCCCTGTGTTTCTTAGTGCAACTGTTTGCATGAAAACAAATTAACAGGAAGATACTAAGACATTTGACCTTCTCTATGAGAATACTGTGAACTGAGCAATCACATGCTTTGACAAATCACAGAAAACAGCAGTTACCAATATTTTGTCATTTATCTTTTGTATAATTTGATTCACGATTTGAAAAATGGCATGTTTGTGGAGGGATCCTTTTGAAATCCAAATTGAGTGTTATTAAGTATGTGTTATAATTCTTATATAATTACTATTTTACACTATTTTTGAGAAGGCAGTAAATAGTCTCATTACCTTCCTTGTAAGGGGGCCCGACAATAGCATATTTCAGTTTGTCTGAAAATATTCCATGTGATAGTGATGCACTGCATATGTGACCTGAATGCATTGCATATACATGACATCCTCAAACCCGTTACTGAAAAAGTAAAGCAAATGGCCCAGGCACAAAAATAAAACACTTCAAGCACAAATCGGTAAAAATATCAACACAAGGTGAAATAACTTCTAACTTCTTTTCTAGTGGATCCACAGCACACATGAGGTAGAATTGCAACATATTTTATTTTTAGTACAGTTTTCTGCTTTCTGCTGCATTTTTACTCATAATGCATCCCACCCCCCACCCCACCCCCCCCCATAAGCCATGGACCTCGGCATTGGTGGGGAGGCTTTCATGTCTTTGCGATATAGATAACCCTACCATAGGTGCAGCCACAATAGGAGGGATACCTGTTGAGAGGCCAGACAAATGCATGGCTCCTGAAGAGGTGCAGCAACAGTTTGGATGATTGACTGATCTGGTCTTGTAACATCAACCAAAAATTGCCTTGGTGTGCTGGTACTGCGAACAGCAGAAAGCAAGGGAAACTGCAGCTGTAATTTTTCTTGATGGTATGAAGCTATACTGTACAGTTAAACAATGATGGCATCCTCTTGGGTAAAAAATTCCAGAGGTAAGATAGTTGCCATTTGGATCTCCAGGCTGGGAGTAAACAGATGGACCTTGTCATTAGGAGAAACAAAATGGGGGTACTACCGATGAAAGCATGGAATGGTAGATCTCTTAATTGGGCATGTAGGTCAGAAAATTTTAAAAGGGAAATTGATGGTTTACAGGTACATATTTTGGGAATTAGTGAAGTCTGGTGGCAGGTAGAACAGGACTTTTCGTCAGGTGGATACAGGGTTATAAATACAAAGTCAAATAGGGATAATGCAGGAGTAGGTGTAACACTGAATATGAAAATAGGAATGTAGGTAAGCGTAAGCTAGCATGAACAGCACAGTGAATGCATTATTGTAGCCAAGACAGACATGAAGCCCACACCCATCACATTACTACATGTTTATATACCAACTACCTCCACAGATGATGGTGGTGGTGATGAGATAAAAGAAATTATTCAGATAGTTAAGGGAGACAAAATTTAATAATGATGGGTGACTGGGATTCAAGAGAAGGAAAAATTGTAGGTGAATATGGACTGGGAGTGAGAGAAATGAAATAGGAAGCCGCCTGGTAGAATTTTGCACAGAGCTCAGTTTAATTACCACTCACACATGGTTTAAGAATCATGGAGAAGCTTGCACATATGGAAGGCACTTGGACACACTATATTATTTCAGATTGATTATATAACGGTAAGAGAGATTTCAGAACCAGATTTTAAATTGTAAGACATTTCTAGGGGTTGTTGTGAACTCTGACCACAGTTTATTGGTTATGAACTGTAGATTAAAACTGGAGAAATTGCAGAAAGGTAGGAAATTAAGGAGATGGGATCTGGATAAGTCAAAAGAATCAGAGGTTGTGAGAATTACAGAGGGAGCATTATCAACAATTGACAGTAGAAGACAAATGGGTAGCTTTGAGAGGTGAATCAGTGAAAACAGCAGAGGATCAATTAGGTAAAAAGAAAAGGCAAAGTAGAAATCCTTGAATTTAATTAATGAAAGGAGAAAATATAAAAATGCGGTAAATAGAGCAGGTGAAAGGGAATACAAACTCCAAAAAATTAGATTGACAGGAAGTGGAGAATGGCTAAGCAAGAATGGCTGGAGTACAAATATAAGGATTTATGAGTGTATTTCACTACGGGAAAGTTGATGTCGCCTACAAGAAAGCTCAAGAGGCCTTTGGGAAAAAGAGAAGTGTAAGAGCATCAGGAGCTCAGATAGAAAACTAGTCCTAAGCAGAGAAGGGAAAGTTGAAAGGTGGAAGGAGCATATACAGGGTGTACACAAGGGAGATGAACTTGAAGGCAATATTATGGAAACAGAAGAGGATGTAGATAAGATGAGATGGGGGATATGATACTGTGAGAAGAATTTGACAGAGCACCGAAAGACCCAAGTCGAAACAAGGCCCCAGGGGTAGACAACATGGCCTCAGGAAAACCAACCATGACAAAGCTCTTCTATCTGATGTGCAAGATGTACGAGACAGGTGACGTACCCCCAGACTTCAAGAAGAATGTAATAATTCCAAAGAAAAAAGGAGCTGACAGGTGTGAATATTACTGAACTATCAGTTTAATAAGTCATGGTTGCAAAATGCTAACACGATTCTTTACAGAAGAATGAAAAAACTGGTAGAAGTTGACCTCAAGGAAGGCCAGTTTGGATTCCAGAGGAATATAGAAACACACGAGGCAATACTGACCCTACAGCTTCTCTCAGAATACAGGTTAAGTATAGGCAAACCTTTATTTATAGTGTTTGTATATGTAGAGAAAGCCTGTGACACGTTGAATGGAGTATCCTCTTTGAAATCCTGAAGGTAAAAGGGTTAAAATACAAGGAGCGAAAGGCTATTTACAACTTGTACAGAAAACAGACAGCAGTTATAAGAGTTGAGGGACATGTAAGGAGAGCAGTGGTTGAGAAGGGAGTGAGGCAGGGTTTAGACTAACGCCAATGTTGTTCATTCTGTACGTTGAGTAAGCGGTAAAATATCAAAGAAAAATTTGGAATGGGAATTAAAGTTCAGGAAGAGGAAATAAAAACTTTGATGTTTGCCAATGACATTGTAATTCTGTGATAGGCAGCAAAGGACTTTGAAGAGCAATTGAATAGCATGGACAGTGTCTTAGAAAGGATAGTAATGGAATGTACTTCAATTAAATCAGCTGATGCCGAGGGAATTAGGTTAGGAAATGAGACACTTAAAGTAGTAGATGAATTTTGTTGTTTATACAGCTATATAACTAACGATGGCTGAAGCAAAGATTTTATCAAATGTAGACTGGCAGTGGCAAGAAAAGTGTTTCTGAAGAAGAAGAATTTGTTAACATTGAATGTAGATTTACGTGTCACGAAGTCTTTCCTGAAAGTATTTGTAGGATTGTAGCCATGTATGGAAGTGAAACAGTTGAGACAAGAAGGGTATAGAAGCTTTTGAAATGTGGTGCTACAGAAAAATGCTGAAGATTATATGGGCAGATCACACAACTAATGAGGTGGTACTGAATAAAATTTGAGAGGAAAGAAATTTGTGCCACAACATGACTAGAAAAAAGATAGGTTGATAGGTCACATTCTAAGACACCAAGGGATCACCAGTTTAGTACTGGAGGGAAGTTTGGGGGGAAAAAATCGTACAGGGAGACCAAGAGATGCATAAAGTAAGCAGATGCAGAAGGATGTAGGCTGCACTAGTTATTCAGAGATGATGAAGCTTGTACAGAATACAGTATCATAGAGAGCGGCATCAAACCAGTCTTTGGACTGAAAACTACAACAACAATAATTACTATAATGATTACAAAGTTACATGATGTGCAGATGGTATATTAGGTATAATATTGTTTCTTATACCTATGTTACTTTTTATGTCTATGTACAGCACTTTCAGCTTACGTCTTAGCTGGCTCAACAGGTAATTTTGTTCATATGACATTTCAAAGAAAGCTATTAAGAAGCAGATTTAATCTTACAAGTTGATGGGAGACCATCTAATAGTGTGCATCCTGAAGTCAATTAATTTAGATGACACAAGCATACCAAAAAACTTGACCTTGAAAGACACAGGACGTGACAGCTGAATAGACATAGAAGGGAGTTAGAGTAAACATTTTCAATCTTAATCTCACAAAGATTCATATTATACCATAAATTGTTCTAGCACTGGAATTAGGCTTCATGGTCACCAATTACATGTGTTAAAATGGAACCAACACAAAGATAAATTAAGCACTGTCTTGCAGTTACAAGTAACTCATTTTGTTGACGCAAAGACAAGACTGTTAGCTTATTTTGCATGTTTTAACTGCAAGTTGCCATATCAATTTATTTTCTGAGTCAGTGCTTCTAAAGAGTCAAAGTATGTAGAGAAGTTCTAGCAGAATGTAAATATTATGCACAGTCGCAGTACAAGGCACATAAATAATTTTCATGTACACTTTGCTTACTTATGCAGCGTTCAGAGTAGAGTTATGTACAGGGTGTTTATAATAAAACTTTCACTACAGGTGCCATGACTTGCCGTTAAGCACCTGCACTGGTACGGCGATGTAGGGTTGAAACACCCACATCAGTATGCATTACAGTTGCTGACAGTCAACATGAGTCTAGACAAGGTTAAGAGGACTTTACTCGTAAAGCTGTTTTATCAAAACTACAGCAATAGTGCTTCTGCTCTTTGTGAGTTGTGACACATTAAAGGACTACAGAGAGATCCTATTTCCACACCAAGGCTGAGAATCACAATTCAAACGACACCGCCGACAGCCAATTCCAGCACAAATTGTTGAAGTTATTGTTGCCATGGCTGAGAATGTTGAACGCAATGGGCATTCGTCATGTATGCATGAGCTGCGTCGTGACAGCTGAACATTCCATGTTCCAGCACTCGAATAATGCTGCAAACAACGGTAAAATCAGTAGTCTTACAAACTTGCAGGGTGATATGGATGCAGATGGTCATTACAATGAGCAATGTTTGTAACCGGGAATGTAAACATGTCACACAATAAATAAATGTTACCATCTCACGTAGAAATTAAAATTTTTCTTTCAATTGTTTAGTCATTATTTCTCTTCTGTATGTCCTTATGAAAGCTTTCACAAAGTTTCATTGGCCTACGCTCAATCGTTTTTCATGCTTACCAAGCAGCAGAAGTTTAATTTTGCTGGGTGATTGTAATTTAAGTGTAGCTGCTCATGGAGGTCCGGTGTGGGCTGTAATTATCATATGGCAAGCTTTATTTGTGATAGTCTTTTTGTTGAGCCTATCTGTGACTCAGCATTCCAATACACAACTTTCCTTTTCATAATACTATTACATTCCATCCTGGATTTTCCATTGTTTGATTAATATGCTTTTTTATTTTTGTACAGGAATTCTCTTTCCTATGAAAATAATGCAATAGAACATAATTTAATTCATATTTAGTACATTATATTGGTCTTATACATTATACAAAATGCAGAATTGCAACTTCAAAGGATGTTTTAAAGTTTTGTATTCAGTATATTATTTAAGAATGCTGATGCGATGCATGAAAATGGAATTCTATTATGTCAATCAAACACATGAAACATACAAAATGCATTATTGGATTTCAAAAATTAATTGGCCTGTGCTGTTGTATAAACAAGTATATACCTATGGGATATTTGCTTGATGAGCCTAAAGTGTGTCTGTTAGTTCCAGTATAGAAGGGAGATAAAGTCTCTCCAAATTCAGGCAAATTTCCATAGTCCAAGTGTTTTATAAAGTGTTGGAAGGTATCACTTAGCAACAGTTACTTGTTTACTTTGAAAAATCTAGACATAATGAACAGAGCACAATAAGGTCATACAAAAATCCTGTCAGCTGTTTATGCCGTAGATCCTTTGGACTTTGTATAAAGCATGTACCACAGCCAGGAGAAAAAAAAATAAATAAATAAATCTTTCATTGCATCAGAGGCAGCCTTAAACTATTAAAATATTATCTACAGAACTATAAGCAAGTTGTGTATGTTGGAAATAAATATCCTATTACTGACAGTCATTAATGACCTGTCACCACTTGTTAGGTCCAGAACAGTACTATATGCTGATGTCACAATTTATCTCCACAGTAGTGTCATGCCCTTAAAAATGCAGACTGTTTGCTTTGGATGGTGTAGACCTGATACCATGCAGTCACACAACCCTTAACTGCTGACAAGTCATGGCAGTGAAGCGATGTGTGGGTGCTAGTCAGTTCTATGGAATCAGTGCAGTAAGATTGGTCAAAGTGGAGACTTCATAGAACAGAGCTATTGTGGTTAGACATGCCCATGACCACACTGAACAAAGTTTGAGCCTCCTATCATACCTTGACTGTTCTGCTAAATCATCCAATCTTAATTCCATAGACTATTTGGGACAGTGGGTAAAACATAGTTGTCAACATCCCTGCAATTTGGTAGCTCTATCACATTCAATCAACAATGGATGGATTCAGCTGGCTCTAGCATACTCAAGAAACCTTGTGGATTCTTCTTCACCAAATTTGGCCCATTATCGAGGTTAGAGAAGGTGTTACACAGCACTTGTGTGACTTCTCTTGGGGGTCTGACTAATGTTTTGTTGTATATGCTTTCAATTACATATGCATATTACTGGCTTAGAGCAAATGGATTCCTAATGAACAAAAGGAAAACTCAGATTTTACTTTAAGTGATGAATTTTCCCTCAAATTATTCTAGTTGTGTTCAACTCTTGTGAATAAGTTCAAAGGTTAAATTACATCTGGGTCATAATACAGAAGTGGCACGTTATGCCGAGTAATTTATCTGTTATGGTGATTTACACATTGTGTACCTGAAACACATGTTACAACATTCTATTTTGCAATTTTTCACTGCAACAATATAATATAGTATTATTCTGTGTAGAAATTCTAGCAGTATACACGACAGCTGAATAACGCAGAAGAAAGCTATTAGTCTAAATAATAGATTTTTAGATAAAGTACATACAAACCTTTGTTTTCCAGAGAGAAAATTGTGATGCTTAGTTTTGAAATGAATTCTCAGGCATCATACAATTTACAATAAAGTAGTCTGTAACTTTGTAGGTTTTACAATAGCTTGTGACTTACTGGACCAGAAGTCTCTCTTCCAAATTTTGAAAACAAGGTCCGAGCTCAAAATCACTGCAATTAATAGGGAACCACTAAATACTACCAAATCTAATGTAAAATTATGGGGTGAAATTTCAAAGCACTTTGAAATTAAAAGAGGAGACAGACAAGGTAATGGACACTCTCCATTACTTTAAAACTGTGCCTTTGGGAAAAAAAAATAATAATCCAAGAGTTGTAGAAACTAAAAACCAGGGCTTCCAATTGACAAACCAATCTAATTAGAAAGAACTAATATTAGAATAGACTGCTTAGCTTTTGCAAATGACTTCACAATTCTTTCTTAGGCCATTCAAACAGCACAAGAAACAAACAGAAATTATTAAAGAAACAGTAGGAAGGATACTATTCCAAATATCATATGAGAAAACAAAATACATGTCTTGCAACAACCTGAGATTTCAAACTCTAAAAAATGCAGGAAAATCTATAGAATTTTTCATTTTAAATATTTGGACAAAACCAATCCGCTCATTTCAAACAGAAAGCAATACAGAAACTGAAAAGTATACCAACATATCTTCAGACGTGAAATAACACTTGCTAATATTCTATGAGCATATTAAAAGAACGGAATGAACCAAATTAACCAGCCAGGTTGTGGAAGTCACAAAATTCGCAATAAAGCAAAAGAACTAAAATAAATGTATCTGCACAGAAAAAAGGCAGGAATAACAAATCTTTACATATTGGACACAAAATCTGAGGCAAAAGCTCCACCAACAGACAGCTGGCCTCGCAAAAAAAAAATCCAAGATGACCAGAAAAACTTGGTCTAAAAATGAATTCATAGATATGCTACAATAAAATCCTGAAAATGCCCCATATTGTAAATAACAATAATACAGAATATATAAAAATTTTGTCATAAAATAGTTTTCCATTCAGACACAATATATGCTCATCAAGCAGGAAACATACACAAATATAAAACATTTATGAAGTAAAGAGAAGATGCCATTATAGACCAATTTTGAAAGCTGCAGGCCTATTAACTAATTTCGATTTGTGCTTACACAAGTAAGTTTGCAAACCTTGTCGCTTCCTGTACTTACCTAACACTGATTGCTTAATATTTACATGACTAGAACATTTAACAAGAGAGAACCATTTACAATGAACATTCTTAGCTGTCATGCTGTTAACAAAAGGTGTCAAAACTGTAAAGTAGAAATCACAAGATTAATTTTTCCTTGTCTACTGTGGTTGTATAGAATAGTATAAATATCTTCCAGTCATTTACCAAGAACTTACGTGATTTACAATAATTGTTTTAAAAGGAAAATAATTAAGAGAACTGTCGAAAATCACAAAGAGCAGTGAGAAAAGAAGGTCTATTAACTGGAGAAGGTTGGAATGAAGGGTGTGCACAAGCAGATCACTCTAGACTCCAGTCACATCTGGAAAAATCCAAACTGGCATTGGCACAATGAAGAGAAATGACATCCTGGATAATTACATAGCTACAGCATGAAATTTCCCTTCTGCTCTGGTATATATACGCATAAGAAAGATTCTGAAATAAACCTCTTAGCACTATGACAGCCAGTACTATCTGCCACGGTGCTATTCTGTCAAGGCTTACTAACAATACACTTCTGAAACACAGAACATAGAGGTGCTGAATAACAGAGACCTTCTGTCACTTTGAGATACATCTCACTGTCAAGGAGAGGCAAATCTTCTGCTTCAAATTGTGAATCTGAATGATATGTTCTGGGCCTGATAAATTGCTGAACACATTTATTTCTCTCAGTACGATAATCTTTCCTTAAAAGTACAATTAAAATTCACTGCAATCTCAACTATATAAAACAAACACTATAAAAATATTTGTTAATTATTCTATGGCATCAAATGTAATAAGCTACAGCACATTGAGTAAATATGCAAATCTTAAGAAAAGATAACAGGTTAGTCTTTCTGATGAACAGTCTCGTCCAAGTACAGGGCAGAAAAAGGAGGAGGGGAAAAAAAGAGAAACGGAACAAATCCAATAAATTCGTTTATTACAAACAACTCCAAGAATTTTCTCCCATCACTCAACTTGTTTATATCTGATACAAAATATTTATCGTTAACAATGGAGCAATATTAGAACCATAACGCAAGAATCACAACCACAATATGTTTGAAAGATGTGTAATGAAAAACCGAAGTTTTCTGTGCACTTCAGATGAAATTATTAAGTCCAAGATAAAATTATTGGCACATTTTTCCACAATGTCATTCCGGTGAAGATTTTGATGTTACGATCGTACACCTTTGGCGTAAGTCTCGAATATGTGATGAGATCAGTGTTTAGTTCTAAATGATTATCACGATAACAATTTAGATTTTGCGGAAAATGCCACATACCATACGGCAACTGCAAGGACTGCAGCCATAAATTCTGAATTAACCCAAGGGCCGGTGTAAGCGCCTGGGTAATTCACAACGATTGTGACCAAAGGCTTCACTGTCGATGGGTCTTCACCACTTCTGGCGGCTTTACGAAGAGCTGCATACCCTTCGTCATCGTACAGATTTACGCTATAGTCGCCTGTTCTTGCCTTCTTCACGTCTTCCGTCCAGCTGACTTGATATTTGTCGTCTCCAATCCTGGCGGCTGGCACGGTCCTTCCGTTAATTTCTGCGTACAGGGGGATTCCTTTCGCACCATTGCTGCATTTGAGCGTAAATTCCGCGACAAAGGCGACGTTTACCAGAACTGTAGCATCTGGAGTTGTATATGCAGATGCGGAAACTTCAGGTTTGGTACAAGACTCTGATAATGCTGAAGAAAACTGAGCCACTCCTAAAGCTAACAACAGAAGATAATTCACTGGAGCCATTGCTGTTTAACTAACAAATTAAACCGTACGTAGAAGAGTCTGTATACAGACAGCACAGCACACCACACCACACCACCACTGCTAACGACCTACTTCACCGGCCAACAGATGTCTGCTAGCCACGTTTGTGTCACGTAAGAAATAAACCAAAGACTTTCGGTCCCACGAGTTGAAAGATAAAATTCACCCACACCATCATCGCCAGCTACACAGTCTAACATCACAGTCTAAAAACATGACTGTGCTAACATCTGTAGCCAGCTACCCATCGAAGTTAAAACGGTATAAAATGCAAAAACTGGAAACTACTTCTGAATACTATATTAACAATAAATAATTACATCGACAAACTACTTTGTCGTACATATAAATAAATAACCATTTCTTCCGCTGTCGCTGTAGAGAAATCGTTAAATTTTAATATAATCGCGTTTTGTATGCCCCTTGTGAATTGATATCTCTCTTATTTACTCATTCATCCATACGTAGACAAATTTCTTTGTATGTCGTCACTGTACATAGATATATACATTATTTATGGAAGAGGTACACCAGATGGGAAAAAAACAGGATACGGGATACGTAAGAAATTAATGGCACAGGAGGAGGAGGAGTAGTTTAGTGTTCAACATCCCGTCGACTACGAGATGATTAGAGATAGAGCACAAGCTCGGATTAGATTAGGGAAGGATGGAGAAGGAAAGCGGTCGTGCCTTTTCAAAGGAACCTCCCAGCATTTGTCTTAAGCAATACAGGGAACTCACAGAAGACCTAAATCAGGGTGACCTGACGAGGATTTGAACCGTCGTCCTCCCGAATGCGAGTTCAGTGAGCTATCTGCTAGGCTACCTCGCTGATTTGTGGTACCAGAGTAGGCCTGTAAGATTTTATAGTAGCTACGAATGTGACTTATCCCTAACTGAAATCCACACTCGTCCAGAAAACACACATTTATTTTCCATATAAACACACCTTTCCCAACAAACAGGTTAAGCCCCCTTCACATCGAAGCGAACACAAGCGAATGTGCATTCGCAAGCACTGCGTAGGGAGTTCGCTTGCTCGCTCCATTGTTGGCTTCTACCTGCAAATAATCATTTACACTAGAGCGATAGGAAGAGAAAGCAAATGTGATTGTTATTTTTTTTTCACGGTAAAACATATCTCGGGAAAGTTACTTAACCTATTTTCTGTACGTCGTGATGGAGTAAAGAAACATACAATTTGGTTTATTTTGTATAGCGAACACGCTGTTTGTCATGAAAGCAAAACGTAGGACAGAAAAACACGCCTGTCTGAATTTTCGCTTGAAAGAAGTGTTGGTTTGGCAGTTATTAGTGATTTGCAGCTGTAACCATCACTTGCTTTGTTCCAAAACTTTATCCGAATGTCGATGGATGATTTTCGCCTCTTCCTAGCCGCGACTGAACGGAATATTGCACGGCAAGACACAAATTACCGACGATCCATATCAACAGAAGAGAGGCTAGCACTAACGCTGCGATTCTTAGCAATAGTTGGCTGTTACTCTGGCCTCAAATATCTATTTCCTACATAAACCGTTCTGTTTCCCAAATAATTTCTGAAATGTGTAGTGACATATGCGAAACACTTGCGGATTTCATAACGGTACAAGCGAGAGAGAGAGAGAGAGAGACTGGCTCTAAGAATGAACAATGTAGTTTAAAAATATACAAAAGATCAGTAGCAACTGTATTAGAGGGAAAACAGCTTTCATTTGTTCTGGTCCTGTATTTAAATTTCGTAAAATTGTACTTAAACTGTCATACTAAGACATACCTTAAATTCAAGTCACGAGAATGATCAGGTCTTTCATTTTACGTTAATCTATGTTATTTGTTTATTTTGATGACATTTATTTTTTTTTATAGCGGTATATATGGAACGAAGGAGTAACCGAAAAAGCAGGGCATAGATTATATTAGTAAGTCTGTGAACTACGGTATCTGTCACTTATGCAGTATCTGTAGACGTGGAAGGGGAAGAAGAATACATCATATCACAGTGCTTTAAAGGCAAAGTACTTGGAACTATTTTTTCGTCGGCATCCATTCCCTAGATTGTACGTTGTTTAGCCGTTTCACACCTAAAAGAAGGCAGGTAGTAGTTCATTTTCTTAACTCCCTCTGTTGGCACTGCCAGCACTTTGGCAAATTACTGGCAACCTTTTTTTTTATGCTATGGATCCTTACGATCACACAAGCACTTGCGGGATCTGTACTCTTCTATCAACGTAAGTACACTTTCATCCAACCGATCTGTCACCACAAAAAAAACATAATAATCAACACCAACTACAGCTCGCGCACAAAAATGGCACACAGCAGCGGAACAAGTGTACTGTGTCCATCACCGAAGCTAGCGCAAAAGTAGAGAGGACACGAACTTCCTTCGATGGTTCACTCTAAAAACAACACCCAGTGAATCACAAGGGAACACTTGCGAATGCAAATCGCAGGCAAGTGAACACCATGTAAGAAGTGCTTACACCAGAGAGAATTCTCGTTCACTTGAGTTCACTTCGGTGCAAAGGGGGCGTTACCGTAAAACGGGGTGACTTGGGACAAAATGACGTACGTTTATAGTTCTGTATTTTCGAGCTTTTAGTTTACGTAACCAAAAGTTTTGCTCTTTGTTTGGTTTGCATATAACATCAGCTTTCTGTCTGAGGGCAATTTATTCTTAAATTAATAATGCTGGCAGCCAGGTATTATTTGTAGACAGGAAGTAAAATATCAACTTTGACGATTGTTCCGGAACTTTCTTTGATTTATTACATGAAGAATAATTTTCGAGGAGTATCTTCTAGGCTTTGACATGAATATAAAATAATAAAAGTTACATTTTTGTTAAAGTGTAAATCCTGGTAATTATTTATACTGATTGGGCACTTACCTTGGGTGACATGTGACAGTTTTTGTGCAGATATATCCTCATTCCTACCAAAGATTTTTAAACTTTATTGTAGCAGGAAATGCAACGTGTGTATGTTAAAAGAGCTAGTACACGCATAAATGCAAGCAGCAACGTAAAAAATTTGGATAAGGCTCTTGAAGATGTAAAAATGTGCCGCGTAGTCTTCATAAAGCAGCTGAGAAGTATTGTATAGGAAATTAAAAGCTTTCTCGTGCACTTAATGGAAAACGTAGTAAAATTGGCAGACGAACTTATCTCTCTGTCTTCAACATAAGAAGATACTTTTGTGAAAAATGTGCTTCAGGGATTCCCACTGACTGCTTACAACATCAGATTTTTAGTTAAATACTATCTTGACAGGCAAGAGAAAACCATCCCAAGATTCGGGAACAACATGCCTGTTGATGAGTGGGTGGGTGCGATCATTCCTGAATCGTCACAGTAATGTGCTGTCTGTGAGGTTAGCAGGCAAATAAAGCGTTGTCGAGCACAAGCCTCTCCGGAAATTATTAACATGTTTTTCGATAATTTTCAAGTTGAACTGCAGAACGTGAAGCTGGCATCAGTCATCAACTTTGGTGAAACAAATTTATCAGATGATCCTGGCAGAAAGCATGTTCTGGTCAAAAGGGGTTGCAAGCACCCTGATTTTATTCTCAATTCTTCAAAGACCTGTACATCCCTCATGATGGCATGTGCAGAAGATGGCAATAGCCTACCTGTATTTAAAGAAGCAAGATTCCCACAGGCATCATAGGTGACAATCTATAGTCTCAAGTGCCTCAAACTGTAATGGCAAAATGCAGAGAGGAAGATATAAAATTTATTTGCCTGCCAAGGAACTCTACTCATCTTTCTCAGCCTCTTGATGTATCCTTCTTCAGACCATTCAGTGACACTAGTGTGAGATCTTGATGGTGTGGAAGATGAAAGGAAATAGACAAGCAGTGCCTAAGGACATATTCCCATCAATGTTAAAAAACCTGTTTCAAGAATTGAAGGCTCAGCAGGAGATATTACAAGGTCAGGTTTTGAAAAATGTATCATTCCTGTCAATCACCAGAAGGTACTGGCTCAAATCCCTTTTGCAGGTGCCAACAAAGTTAACACCAATGAAGACAGAAGTTTAGTTGAATAACAACTGGAGGGGAGTATGATTGACCTTTTGAAGAGGTTGCACTATGGGGGACAAGGATAATGGTACTATTTGTAAACAGAAGAAGAGAAGAATAGAGACTGAACCAGGCAAAAGTGTGTCAAATATTGAGCCTAATGAAGCATTACTGGATTTGAGTACTGGTGTGGCAGTGCAGAATGTGATCTGAGGATCCATTAATGAATTATGTTAATGGCAACAACAGCAACCTTTCATTTCCACAGGTTGTTCAACAGGAAAATGATGTTTCCTATGAAAGCATAGCTGAATGAGATTATCTGCTCATTGAAATTACTATAAAAAGTGCTTCTAAAAGCTCCATCACTAAAAAGTGTTTTGTGGGAAAAGGAGCCACAATTTCTGAAAATTCTAGAGGTGACTCTAGGAAAGTTGTGAAATTTATGAGACAATATAAAAAAAGTTAGACACTTTTGTATGGCCTCAAGTGTATGATATGAGTTTTGTTTATCCTCATTAAATAAAGGCCTGCCTATTTCCACCCAACAACTTCTAGATATGGACTGACGAAATTTTCATCTAATATTATACTGTAAATTAAACTGTTCATGTTGCAGTGCAAATAAATTATTTTTTTAAAATTAATGTTATATTAATAAAAACATTTTACTGGTAACTTTATGATTGTTTTAGAATGTTATTCATGAGTATTATGACAAATATTTTTAAAAAATTATTTACACCCTGATTTTATTAACATGTGAATGTTAAAATCAATTCAAGTTATAGCCTACTATGTGTCTCATGTCACCTCATTGATGTTCTCACATGGTATGTACATTTAACTTGAAGGTGATGAGGTGACATGAGCAGCTAGTTTTTTGTTTATTTGATAATGAATTATTTTACTCATAGTTTGAACATCAATTGGTAAAGTAAAAGAAGTGACTACACTTTTAGGGTACAAAAAAGGATATTTAATTGAAGTTATGTATGAATACCACATTTGAGAAGTTTGGAAGTGTCCCAAGGCACCCCATTTTACAGTACATGACAAAATGAGCGAAAAATAGTAACCACTGGGAGATCAAACAAAACATTAAACACATGAATTAAGTTATTTTGCCCTTGCCTCACAGAGCGATAGCTGCGGCCACGTCACTAGCACCCCCCCCCCCCCCCTCACACTTTTTTTTTTAAAACCTGGGAGTCTCTCGAAACTGGTACCTCATCATTCTGCCATCCCCATTGTCTACAGTTGGACATGCAGGTGAGGGCAAAACTTGGTGGAAAGCTTGTATAGCTGTTGTGCCTTCCTCCTGTCCCACTGCATAATGGGCCAGAATCATGAAAACCTGCCCAAAATATCAAAATCTGCTCCAGTATGACCAAAAATGGGTATAATGGGATTTCTTAATCTTCTGATAAAGATTTTTATATGACAACTGAAAAATTAAAAGTGGTGGATCCAATATGGCGAAAAGAAGCTGGAAAAAATATACCAAGGAGACAAAATGTTGTTAGTGAACATTTATAATTTTAATGTAAATTTTATTACTAAACTGCCTCTATTACAGTCTTTACTGCAGAAAAGATATATTAATGACAAAAATGGGATGCTTCTTGTTCATCTACATCTACATGATTACTCTGCAATTCACATTTAAGTGCTTGCCAGAGGATTCATCGAACCACAATCATACTATCTCTCTACAATTCCACTCCCGAACAATGCGCGGGAAAAACGAACATCTAAACCTTTCTTTTCGAGCACTGATTTCTCCTTTTTTATTTTGATGATCATTCCTACCTATGTAGGTTGGGCTCAACAAAATATTTTTGCATTCGGAAGAGAAAGTTGGTGACTGAAATTTCATAAATAGATCTCGCCGCGACGAAAAACATCTTTGCTTTAATGACTTCCATCCTAACTCGCATATCATATCTGCCACACTCTCTCCACTATTACGTGATAATACAAAACGAGCTGCCCTTTTTTGCACCCTTTCAATGTCCTCCGTCAATCCCACCTGGTAAGGATCCCACACCATGCAGCCATATTCTAACAGAGGTCGAACGAGTGTAGTCTAAGCTGTCTCTCTAGTGGACTTGTTGCATCTTCTAAGTGTCCTGCCAATGAAACGCAACCTTTGGCTCGCCTTCCCCACAATATTATCTATGTGGTCTTTCCAACTGAAGTTGGTCGTAATTTTAACACCCAGGTACTTAGTTGAATTGACAGCCTTGAGAATTGTACAATTTAGCGAGTAATCGAATTCCAACGGATTTCTTTTGGAACTCATGTGGATCACCTCACACTTTTCGTTATTTAGCGTCAACTGCCACCTGCCACATCATACAGCAATCTTTTCTAAATCGCTTCGCAACTGATGCTGATCTTGGGATGACCTTACTAGACAGTAAATTACAGCATCATCTGCGAACAACCTAAGAGAGCTGCTCAGATTGTCACCCAGGTCATTTATATAGATCAGGAACAGCAGAGGTCCCAGGACGCTTCCCTAGGGAACACCTGATATCACTTCAGTTTTACTCTATGATTTGCCGTCTATTACTACGAACTGCAAACTTCCTGACAGGAAATCACGAATCCAGTCACACAACTGAGACGATACCCTATAGGCACACAGCTTGATTAGAAGTCGCTTGTGAGGAACGGTGTCAAAAGCTTTCCAGAAATCTAGAAATACGGAATCAACTTGAGATCCCCTGTCAATAGCGGCCATTACTTCGTGTGAATAAAGAGCTAGTTGCGTTGCACAAGAACGATGTTTTCTGAAACCATGCTGATTATGTATCAATAGATCGTTCCCTTCAAGGTGATTCATAATGTTTGAATACAGTATATGCTCCAAAACCCTACTGCAAACCGACGTCAATGATATAGGTTCGATTGATTACTCCTACTACCCTTCTTAAACACTGGTGCGACCTGCGCAATTTTCCAATCTGTAGGTACAGATCTATCGGTGAGCGAGCGGTTGTATATGATTGCTAAGTAGGGAGCTATTGTATCAGCGTAATCTGAAAGGAACCTAATCGGTATACAATCTGGACCTGAAGACTTGCCCGTATCAAGCGATTTGAGTTGCCTCGCAATCCCTAAGGTATCTACTTCTAAGAAACTCGTGCTAGCAGCTGTTCGTGTTTCAAATTCTGGGATATTCCATTCGTCTTCCATGGTGAAGGAATTTCGGAAAACTGCGTTCAATAACTCCGGTTTAGCGGCACAATCGTCGGCAACAGTACCATCAGCACTGCGCAGTGAACGTATTGACTGCGTCTTGCCGCTTGTATACTTTACATAAGACCAGAATTTCTTCGGATTTTCTACCAAATTTCGAGACAATGTTTCGTTGTGGAACCTATTAAAGGCATCTCGCATTGAAGTCCATGCCAAATTTTGCGCGTCTGTAAATTTTAGCCAATCTTCGGGATTTCGCATTCTTCTGAACTTCGCATGCTTTTTCCGTTGCCTCTGCAACAGCATTCGGACCTGTTTTGTGTACCATGGGGGACCAGTTCCATCTCTTACCAATTTATGAGGTATGAATCTCTCAATTGCTGTTGCTACTATATCTCTGAATTTGAGCCACATCTCGTCTACATTTGCATAGTCAGTTCGGAAGGAATGGAGATTGTCTCTTAGGAAGGCTTCTAATGACACTTAAACCGCTTTTTTAAATAAAATTATTTTGCGTTTGTTTCTGGTGGATTTGGAAGAAACGCTATTGAGCCTAGCTACAATGACCTTGTTCTTCATCTTCTTCCTCACTGACACTTGTATTCCCTTCATAATCCTCAACATCTGATTCTTTGTAATCCTCTGCAGCAGGTACCAAGAGGGCAACAACTTCTCATGGCAAGGTTTCCACTCTCCTCACAGATGGATCCCACAAAACAAAACAAAAAAATAAAAATAAAAATAAAAGAGAGGTAAGGATCAGTTGTTGCCAGAGGTCTCTGGAACACATCCTCCATATTTTTTCATGCTAGAAGACTTTCAGGCAAAGTTTAGGCAATATTACCTTATCAACTTGTTTGTTGATTCCTCCACATCTTCCGACACCCAACCAATTGATCATACTGACAAAGCAATTACATGTCGTCTGTCACTCACCAATCTATGTGCTCCCGTTGGCATATTGTACCACGAGTATTCTTTAACCATAATGCCCAGCTGTTGCAGTGGTGTAGCTTCAAAACTCTTCTATGACAGTTTGATGCCTGCTCAAAATCACCTACAAAATTATATGAAAATGGTGAATTAGTTGTTTAGAAACTCCAGTTATTAAAGTAGATGTTGCAGTGTTTTTGAAGAAATGTCACACTGTGTTCCGTGCATTTGTACCTCCTATTCCTTGTTTTGGCATGCCAATCAGAAGTCTCAATTGGTCTTTAGAGACTTTTTCGATTTTGGGTTTCATTTTTGGTTTTTCGACTTTGCCTGTTTCCATATGTGGTTCACAGTTCTTTGTTAAATTTTGATGTGCTAAATGAATACAGCATTCAAAACATCCAGTTCAGGAGTGAAGACTTAAAATCCTAACTTCAGATGATAACGTTGTAGAGTTTCCTACCCTAGTTACATGGCCTCAGTTCACAAAAATTTATAATAATTCAGATGTTCCAGATGAATATGGTTCTGACAGAATTAGCATTTGCAAAAAGTAAACGAAAAACAAAATACACGGTGGCACCTGATGTCCATGGATGGCAAAGTTATTAAAGTGGAAGGGGATCAAGTTAAAACAATGCTGTCCTCAAGGTAATAGCAACAATGGTTTGTGACTATATGTGGGGTATTGACAGAGTGTGGGCTGCTATATTAGCTGAACGTCAATATGCCATAGGTTGTTTGAAATACAGGGCTGCATTTTGGATGGACATGCTGCAGTAAACTCTTAAGTCCTCAGACAAAGATAGCTATAGATGGAGTCACAAATGGTGGCAGTCGAATTTAGGCTTGTTCTGCACACCTACGGCATGCATTCTCCGAAAGCCAATGAACGTTCAGTAGCATTGTGAGCACTCTGCTGTTGATGCTGTAGCTAATTCCAGCATTAAACGTGATCATAGCAAGTTGTTTAATGAATTTCTATTCCATTTGTTGTGAGTTGTCATTGCTTATAGTTGAGGTAAGTGATAAATTCTGGAGAAGCAAGTGAGAGACATAATTTGCAATATATTCACTTTCTTCAAGCAGAAAGCACACACACGCATGTACCACAACTGTCATTTGGAATCGTCAATAATGCAATCCCCATCTGTGCCTTGACATGTACGAACTGCGGTCATTTGTGGATCGAACTTTAATAGGCCCAGGCTGCCAATATGTTCAGCACTGAACTAGCCAACTGGTGATGTGGAGAGTGCCCATAGGTTTGCAACTGCAAAGGCTGTGGTCAGCATACCCTTGTGCTGAGATGAGCACAGAATCACCACTGGAATTAAAAAAAGACTGTCCACTGTGGCAGCTCTCCACAAATTTTTCTGAGTGTACAGCGTACCTCAGCCAAACAGCCCACTGGTCTCTATGGTGGACATCCACCAAAAGCCACAAAAATTTCTCCTTTTCTCCCTCCTTGACACCAAATCTACATGGAGTCACCAAAAATTGTCCCTTCCAATGGCCAAGCTGCTCGTGCAAATTGCACAAATGGCGTACGTATAACACCACACCAGAACTCTTGCCTAGACATGGCATAGCGATATTCTTCCAATGAGACATTTTGCTGCAAATATCTATGCTCTTCCTCGCTAAACTTGGCACCAGAGGAATGTGCGTTCGCTCCACACCTGCAGAGGACAATGCTCTCCTTCACAGAGCAACCATAAAGCTCAGCGCCCATCTATCAATCGCACACCTAAGGTGGACAATATGTGTCCAGAATCCAGGCTGCTGGCCAGTGTCCTGCTGAAGACCCGGCTGCTCGTGGATTGACTTTATGGTGAGGGGCCACCCCCTCCACTCACAAACAAAGTGGTCACACTTTTATAGAAGCCTGGACCCTTTCCTGGAAGAGCCTATGGCAGTTTTTTTGACTTCTGCCTTTCTAGCCGTGTCTCCCTGTAATCATCGCTGACATAGAAAAAAAAACTAGTGGCACAACTATTTATTGCAAACCAAATCTGTCATTCCCTGTCATATCTACAATTACTTGTCCTGATGGCTTGCTATGTGCCAGTACCTGAGATGGCTGCAGTGCCTCTGCAGGGACTTTGAAATCAACAAGGGGTGAAAGATGACATGCCCAGATGGTTGTTGCCTCTCACTTCCTCTGACTGGGTGACTTTTTTTTCACTTAGGAAATGCCACACTTAGCTTAAAGTGGCATGGCATGGAAAAGGTGAAAAAATTAAATTGCATAAAGCCATTCTTGTTCGTTTTAACTAAAAGGAGAAATTGTGGAGAATGCTTTGCCAATCATCTGATTCTACTACAATCTAAGTATCACCCTACACAATACATATGCAAGTATGTCAATCAGTTCATCACTTTCACACTCATTCTCTGAACATGTGGGCTGGAGGCCATGTAGGAATCTGCAATGAATTAATTGATGGACCTCCTGGTCACAGTAAATTCTTCTACCAAACATCTTTTTTGTTGACAATCAAAGTCAACATGGGCACACAAACGTGTCAACAAGGTAACACTCATTCACTTATTGAGGTCAGCATTATAATTATTTCAGTACATCTGGACATATTGCATTTACAAAAATACTGAACCCCCTTTGGCAATGATTCCCTGAAAAATCCAAATTGGTACAAAATTTATCTTTGACTAAAGATCCTTTCATACCAAATACTTTACACAAATGCTCTGTTGTAACTCCACTCACCCCACATTCATATACAAACAAATATCTTACTATAAAATAATGAAGAATATGTTACCAAACAGTGCAAAGAATAGTGAATAGTACATGTGAACATTATTTGTCACTGTTTCACATGAGAGAAGGAAAGCATAGATGCGTTAGATAAAGAACAAGATATACTTAAGAGACAACATGGTTACATTGTATTTAATGCAGACTACTAAAAAAATACCTGACACTCATCAATTACCATCACATCAGTGCCCTGGGCATGGAGATAAATATACTAACACATGAGATTTTCATCACTAAGCAGACAACACTTGTTTTGTTTCTCTCTTACTTCCGGCTGTCAAAGAAAGTTGCACCTTGATGCAATGTCAAAGAGAGAGAGCAAATATTACAGGCAGAGGCAGGATTATCTGCATTTGGACCACAGTGTGTGATACATTCATAAGCAGTGCCAGACGTCCTTCCTTCAGATACTGAAGTTGGCTCAACTGGGCCATGTGGCTCTCAGCAGAGGTGGGGCCACAAGTGGCATCAGCAAGCAGTGAGCCCAATGATTTGAGAGGCAGCACGAAAGGCTCAGTGTAGGAGCTCATTGACAATGGTATGACTGAGGGCTTGTTATTTCATGATGATGTCATTGGGCGCTGGCTGGAGTGGCTGAGCGGTTCTAGGCACTACAGTCTGGAACCACGCGACTGCTACGGTCGCAGGTTCAAATCCTGCCTCGGGCATGGATGTGTGTGATGTCCTTAGGTTAGTTAGGTTTAAGTAATTCTAAGTTCTAGGGGACTGATGACCTCAGAAGTTAAGTCCCATAGTGCTCAGAGCCATTTGAACCATTTTTTTTGTCATTGGCCCTGTCAGGGAGATTGGTGTTACTTTCAGCTGTCAGATGGCAGTGAGAAGGAGAGTCAGGTAGGCAGGGGTGGCTGGAATAGTTCTTGAGGTGTCAGGGTATTACCATACAATTTTATAGCTGTGTTGATAGTGGTGATCAAAACAAATATCATTATGGCTGATAGCAAGGTGTTCTTCTCCCAAGAAGAAAACTGGATACTACAGGAATTCTATTCCTAGCACAGATCTAAGTAATAATCACAGACTGTCTCGATGGTCACTTGCATACACTCTTGGTGTAAGGATGTAATGCTGTGTCTACCTTCAACTCATTCTAGCTGCTGTTCCTACTGTGGGCTTTGGAGGAGAAACCGGTCTACATTAGAGCCCTGTCTTGTCGCCACTCCTCACTCACTCTGAAGGTGAAAGGGCTGGTGCACGTCCCACCACTCACGCACACACCACTCTGTCTCCCATCGTCTTAGCTGCAGATAAGAATCTGCCAATGACTTGGTTTGGTATGCAGCTGTAGGCTGCAGCCATCACTCAGTGGGCTGGCCAGGTAGCACTGTGGCCATCTACCCTCCAGGAGGGTTGCTTGTTGCAGAGGATTATTGTGTCTCACTGTTTAGAGGTACAAATCACGTGGGTGTTTTCAGCTCGTTACTAAATGCAAATAAGTAGGAGGCCGAGTTGATAGGAGCTGAAGGAGTCCAGGTTGCAATAATATGTGGTACGGCACCCTGTTAGAGAGAAGGATTATTATTCAAGAAACACATAGTACAATGAAAATTACTTATCTTCAGTAGTTTGTACTGACTGCAGCTTGAAACATGGAATACCAAGAACTAATACAACATATTATCAGGGACTAAGCCTGATGGGCCCTCCTCAGAGAATCACTGCAAACAAAATGGCTGAGGGCCGATTATGAAAGTACGTGTGCCTAGGTTGAAACCTACCTAAGAAGTGGATGAGGCACACTCCAGTTCCGTCGAGCTGCACAGCCCGCTAGAGTGCACTGTGCTCGGCAGATGATAGGCTGCCAACCTTGTGTTGGCACGGCGTTGTAGTAGTATCTGTGGCAATGATACTACAACCCTCCCCCCCCAAATCGTCGCGGCATCGTGGAATAAGGCTTGCGACATCGGGAGGAGGGATCCGGGGGCGGCAGAACTGAGGGGGCGGACAGAGGGACTGCCCAGGATGACTGCCCGCTCGCGGTCCCGTATTCATGTGAGGGAGCAAGGGAAAAACCCGGTACAAAAACCACCTCAGACCGCACACCACCCCGAGGTAGGCACGAAGGGGATGGCGAGAGCTCGACATCCATTGGCGATGGGGGCTGCGGCGGCAGCGGGCGGCGGAGTGGCCGGCGAGGTGGAAACCCCAGCCGGCAGCAGACCCACCACTGCTGGCAGAGGCAGTGAGGGCGGCGTCGAGGGTGGCGTCCAGCGGTCGGCTGGTGTGAAGGCCGAAGGGCGGTGGCGGCCGCCGGCAGCAATGGCGGCTGAGGAGCATGCACAGGAGGGGTGCGCTGGCTACGCACCGAGAGTGACGGCGCATGTGCAGTGGGTGCACCATGTAAGCGCGCCAGCCGCAGCAGCGGCGCGGGCTCCGAGGCAGACCACGAGATGTCAGCATCTGCCGACAAAGAGGGGGTGGCAGAAACCAGAAGGCGGCACAACCGTAGCCTGTGCCACTTGACCAAGCCAGACGGACCAGAAACAAGATATAGAGAGTGGCCGAGCGAGCAAACGATGCGCCCCTGCTTCCAGTGCTGCCTGCCCGTAAAAACTCTGTAGAAGACTATATCATGCGGCATAAAGCCAGAAGGAGGCGACGCAGCGGAAGCGATTGGTGAAGGAGGCCACAGTAACTGCAAAAGCGACCTGTGGGTGCGACCATGAAGCAATTCAGCCGTGGAGTGATTACCACACGGCTGGGAGCGGCAGGACGACTAAAAGGTCCAAAGAGCATGCTCGCGAGAATGTGTAGCGCGCAACTTAGTCATCTGTGACTTGAACGTTCGGGCGAACGATTCAGCCTCGCCGTTTGACTGCGGGTGGAACGGGGCAGTATTCAGATGGCGAATGCCATTGGCAGCACAAAATGTTTCAAATTCCTTGGAGACAAACTGGGGACCGTTGTCGGAGACAAGCACTTCTGGCAGACCCTCCAGACAGAAAATCGACATCAACGTCTGAATGGTACTCGCCGAGGTAGTGGAAACCATCCGGACAACAAAGGGGAAGTTGCTGTAAGCATCAATAACAATCAACCAGTGGGCGTCCTAGAACGGACCCGCGAAATCAACATGGAGATGCTGCCAAGGCGCATTAGGAGTCGGCCACGCAAAGAACTGTTGGCGGGGAGCAGATTGATGCTTGGCGCAAGACTGACAAATAGCGAGTAAATCTTCAATGTTGTGATCAATACCAATCCAGGTGCAATGACGTCGAGCGAGCTGTTTCGTCCGCACAGTACCCCAGTGACCAACATGTAGAAGGCAGAGAATTTCCGACCGCAAAGAACACGAGGTACCACAACACGGGATTGATTATTTTCCGTTCGGAGTAATAAAGCACCGTGGTGAACTGACAAACTATGGTGTTGTGCAAAATAACGCCGAACCAGGGGGTCAGGAATTTGTGAAGCAGACGGTGGCCATTGCGTACGGATGTACTGCAAAACTAAGTGTAGAGAAGGGTCGGCGGCTGTCACGGACGCAATACGACGTAATTTGGCCGGAAAACCATCGGCAAACTCTTCGTCCTGCAACTCAATGTAGAGGCACGACACTTCAGAGGAATCAAAGGTGTCGTCCGGACCAATAGGAATACGAAACAACGCGTTGGCATTGCCATATTGAGCCATAGGCCGGTATAAAATTTCATAATTGAAGTCGGACAGAAACACTGCCCAACGTTGCAATTTCTGCGCCGTACGGACTGGAATGGCCTTGGACAGGTGGAACAACGATGTCAAAGGCTTGTGGTTGGTAACCAGATAGAACTTCCAACCGTACAAAAAATCGTGGAACTTGGCGACTCCATAGACAATGGCTAGAGCTTCCTTTTCTATCTGAGAGTGATTTGTTGCGCCGAACTGAGCAATTTGGAGGCAATTGCGATCGGGCAATCGACCAAATGTACGCAGTGTGACAGAACTGCGCCGATGCCGTGTGAAGAGGCATCAACAGCCAAAACCACAGGCCAGGAGGGATCAAAATGAACCAAACATCTATCACTGAGCAACACAGATCTGAGCTGGCGGAAAGCAGTGTCACAATCTGGAGACCACACAAAAGGCACATTCTTACGCCGGAGGCGTTAGGAAAGAAGCGAATATAATAAGTAATTTTTCCCAACACAGAGTGGAGCTCCTTCAAGTTCATAGGCGCCGGCAAGTCTCTGATCACACATAGATGCGACGGTGAGGGATGGTTACCCTGTCCATTAATCACATGGCCTAAGTATTCTATCTCAGTTCGAAAAAACTTGCACTTGTTCTTGTTACATTTGAGACCAGCCTGTGAAAGGACACTAAACAAAGTTTTCAAGTTCTGCAAATGTTTTTCAGGGGTGTGACCTGACACTACAATATCGTCCAGATAATTAGAGCACCCTGGAACCGTAGCACACAATTGCTGCCAATACGACTGAAAAATAGCTGGCGCCGAAGCACAACCAAAAGGAAGTCGGCGAAACTTGAACAGTTCCAAGTGAGTGTTTATGACAAATTAGCGCTGCGATGAGTTATCAAGCGGAATCTGGAAGTATGCCTCTCTCAAATCAGTCATAGAAAAATACTTTCCTGCACCCAACTTATCAAATATCTCCTCAGGGCGCAGCAAACGAAAAGTATCAACAACAGTCTGGGGATTCACTGTGGGCTTAAAATCTGCACAAATGCGTAGTCGACCATTATGTTTCTTAACACACTATCGGTGATGCCCAGGGTGAGGCAGACACAGGTTCTAGGACCCCAACGTCTTTCAAATGCATGAGTTCCACAGCTACTGCGTCACGTTGCGCATGCGGGACCGTGCGAGCATTGGTGGTACACAGGTATAGCATTGTCTCTAACTACAACATGCGCAGTGAAATTAGAAGCACAGCCCAAGCTGTCGGAGAAAAGTTCACTACACGATGCACAAAGGAAGTCAACACTGTCATTATGGTCACTAGCTGAGACGGACAGGACATTGTCTTGCACCGAGCGGCCAAAAAGTTCAAATGCATCTAGTCCGAAAATGTTTGTAGCATCACGCAATTGAACGACATGGAAAGTCACTGTTCTGGTAGTGGCACCATACATGGCCTGGACACTACACACACCAAGCACCGAAATTTCTTGTCCTGCGGAAGCAGTCAGCTTGGAAAGCGAGCGGCGGTGAGCCAAGCAATGCATATGTCCTGTGATTCAATAAAGAAACCGAAGCACCAGTATCCAATTGCAAACACACAGCACATCCAGCAATATGGAGAGTCATAAACAGTTTGTGTGCACCACGCTCAATGCGATTGAGAGTGTCTGAGGAAGTGTGGCTAGGCACCTGACTCGTGGGAGACACATATGGCATAGAAGCCCGTTTAAAAACAGCATTAACGTCCATAGGTTGTGCAAAGTTAGTTCCATGGCAAGAACCATTGTGGCGATGCCGCTGCGAAATACGCGAACCTGACATGTGTGTGGGGTGAGAGTTCCATTTAGAACACACAGCTTGAACATGACCTGTTTTGTTACAGAGAAAACACTGTTCCCGACGGGAATGGCACTTGTCCCACGGATGAGCAATAAAACACTTACGGCAAGATTTGAGTTTAGGCGCGGAAGCATGGTGAGCAAATTGTTTACGTGCCTGCAAAGCGGAGTGTGCAGGCCTGTTGTGAGAAGCACTAACTACGCACACGCCTGGCGTTGTATCGAACACGGAAGTTGCCCTGTCCAACGTGTCCTGGCGATCCAGCAAATCTAGCAATTCTTGCAAAATAGGATTCTTAAATTTGAGCATCTGTTCCCGGAGGTGATGATCTGTCACATTTTGCGTGATAGCGTCTCTGACCATGACATCTGAAAATAAGTAGGAGCCTGAGTTGATAGGAGCTGAAGGAGTCCAGGTTGCAATAATATGCGGTATGACACCCTGTTAGAGAGAAGGATTATTATTCAAGAAACACATATTACAATGAAAATTACTTATCTTCAGTAGTTTGTATGGCTGCAGCTCGAAACATGGAATACCAAGAACTAATACAACATATTCTCGGGGACTAAGCCTGATGGGCCCTCCTCAGAGAATCACTGTAAACAAAAAGGCTGAGGGCCGATTATGAAAGTGCGTCTGCCTAGGTTGAAATCTAACTAAGAAGTGGACGAGGCACACTCCAGTTCCGTCGAGCTGTACAGTCCGCTAGAGTGCGCTGTGCTTGGCAGACGATGGGCTGCCAAACTTGTGTTGGTGTGGCGTTGTAGTAGTACCTGTGGCAATGATACTACAAGGCTTCTGTGTGTCACCAAACCCCTGCCCTGTGGGGTTCCTGCCTAACTCCACTCTCCAGAAAATTGGGTGCTTGTTGACTTCTTGTGTTGCTCCTGGGTGGCACCTGGACAAACCTTTTGCATGCTGCATAAGCAATCAGTCTCTTCCAACTTATATATGTAACATAGATCATTACATGTCGATTACTCACAAATAAATTCCTTAAAGGAGAATCAGATACACGCTTCCACAATTTCACTTATTCCTAGTTGTACATTATATTATTAAATTGGTGCACAAGTGAAAGCTTTTACTTCCTACACGTAACAACACTTACAGTAAAATGTGATGTGGGAATAACTGCGTGTGGCATCAGCATCCAATTATGGTTAGACCTAACAATGATCTCTACTAGCCCAATATGGGTCAAAATGACCACAGTCTGACATTCCAATAGCCTACCCATCACTGTTGAAGTATTAGTGCCTTCACCATGAATTTAAAAAATGTAGCTCCTCTGACCATTAAGCATGTCAATTTAGCCTAACATGCACAAAATCAGCTACACATAACACTAGTTGGGATCCCAATTACACACAAGCCTTGGTCCCTCTGCAAAAAAGAAAAAGTACACATACACACACACACACACACACACACACACACACACACACACACAAATTAATTCCAGATGTCATAATTAGCCTCGAAGAGTCGTCTACATTCAACTCCTACCTATTATCCTTCAGTGCATATTTACTGACTAAAGTGGACGTATCATGTGCCTCCGGTTTACTGTGATGTGGCTACCTCATTGAAGTGACCATTTGCAAATAAGTTGACGATCTCCTCGACATGGTTTCCCACTTTTTTTCTCCTTGAAACTCACAGAGCTATCATAACCAAATGCTTCACATTTCTAATTCAATGAGATAAAATACAGTGATCAGACATTACACGCATAACCATGTTCATTTGTGCAGAACAGTAAATGATGCTCCTTCCATGGGAACCTAACTGTTGTATTTCTCCTCTTGGTCCAGGTATTTCTTTGTCCTTTGTTTAGTGGAGTCAGAACTAATTGTGTGCCCTCCACTCAGTGTGCGATAAACGACATGCATAGTGAGAGAGAGGGAGAGGGGGAGAGAGAGAGAGAGAGAGAGAGAGAGAGAGAGAGAGAGAGAGAGAGAGAGAGAATGCCTTGAACCTGTACTGAGATGTGGGGCATTCACAGACCTCTTACACATCAGCAAAAACTGAATCGGACCACTCTTCTTTGGGGTACCAAGCCCTTTAGGCTCACCTCGAGTACACGTGCTCCACAGCGGAGACACATCAAAACACCCATGAGAGGAAAAAGAACAGAGGCACACAGTGCCTCAGTGGCATGACCAAACACATTGTTACAAAATGAAAAGCCAATCACACTATCAGCAAGAAACGACGTAGTCTTGTCCTTTCATCTCATCTAGATTAATACACACATCTCTTGTGCAAGCACAACCAAAGACACCCATGGAAATGTAAAGCACAACACCTCAATGGAGTGCCCAAACACAACAACACACAAGGAACACAACGCTGTCTCTCAGTGGAGAGACAACCAAGTTGTGGAATCTAAACAGTTTGGAACCAGGAGTGTGGATCAGGGCAAGAAATTCCCTTATGTAACACTCAATGTGAGTAGAATCTAATGTTCCAGAATTATTTCTCCAGAAAAGTAACAACAATGCCGCCTGGCTTTGATTTCTGTAGCCTTGTGGCAACCTCAGACAGCAGCACAGCAATTGCAGATGACACAGACAATGGGCTGACATTCGTCCATGCACATCCCTAGGCAAAAGTACCATTGGGTCAAAGCACAGCAACAATGCAGTGCCGATAGGCATGTGGGAGACATCAGTGTGAGCTAGCCACTGTTACTCGTCAAACGTCTGCATCGTTATGCAATCTTGTCAGCTGGAGTCCACATGAGTTGAGCATGATGCGCGCTCCCCACCATTGCGTACGCAAATTGGACAGCCACATTCGCTCACTATGTTTCTCACTCCTGCAAATTAAATGGCATTCGTGAGACGAGAGAACATTCACATGCTCCACTGGACACCTGTCCATTGTCTTCTTCAGCCACAAGTATGTACTGTACACTCGATCACTGAGGAGTGTGTACACTCTGGGATAAGTGGTCGAGCTGTTCATGACGACCACACCATCGTCTACGCGGATATTTCCATTGTAATTATTATAACTTTTCAGTATACATATATTTCCGTAAATAAATGTGTTGTGCATTACCTTTGCTTACAGCTTGGACTTAAAGCGTGGGTGTGGCAGTAAGCTCGCCCACAGTATGACAGGTTTTAAAGCAGCAAAGACCAGCGCATTGCCCGTTTCAGTGGTGACCCCAACGTTATTGCTTGTAGGCAAAACACGTAGTGATGGACTCGATCAGCATGAGCAACCAGGAATCAAAGAGTGGACTCACTTTCGAATGTTTCTATGTTTGCCAGTAGTCTCGCACAGACAATATTTGGGCCTCAAACATTTATTCTTTCTGTATGTGTTTTCTTTGCTTATATCTTGGTACTTTTAGTGTGTCCCTTTTGTGTGAGAACTCCAATGGCGAGTATGGAGGATCTTCAAAGGAAACTAGAAGAGCTGTTTGCACTTAATCGATTGCTGGAAAGCAAGCTGCAGGCACAGCCCATAGGCACAGACTCGGCCCACCCTGAGCCAGCCCATGAAAATTCACATGCGCAAAACAGTACCACACTGGCCCCCTCTGCTAATTCTAGAGCAGAGACTAGTGGTGGACATGTGTTGGTTAGGCTGCCCCCGTTTCTGCCCCATGACCAATTTGTGTGGATTAGCCAAGTGGATGCAGTTTTTCTTTGTAACAATATCACATGTGACCTTGTGAAATTTGGACATGTGGTGAGCCAGCTGGACCATAATTATGCAGCTGAACTATGCGACATAATTACCATCCTGCCTATGCAAATCTCCTACAAGTGGCTTAAGAATGAGTTGATGCACAGATTTCATCATCCAAGGAGCAGTGAGTAAAGCAACTGCTGCGCCAACAAGAATGCAGTGACCGAAGGCCTCCGCAGTTCCTGCGCCGCCTGTGAAGCCTTGTGCAGTCTGAAACTGTGACAGATTCACTGTTGTGCACTATCTGGATGTACAGCCTTCTCACCCAGATGCAAGCAGTGATAGCCACACAGATCTAAAATGAGCTAGACGCTGTAGTGGATCTGGCAGACAGGGTGCACAGTGCACCGACCCTCAGCACTTGCAGAACTTGGCCACCCAGATGGCAGCAATCAGCACACAGCTCAGTCAGTTGACTCATTCATGGCAAGAGGGCAGCAGGCACTGCAGCAGCACCAGCAGCAGACCAGGTTACAGGTGGTGCGGCTCACGTGGCTGGCACCACAGCAACAGCTTATTTAACAGTACCCCGCTGGCATCAGAGCAGACTCCAAGTGACATCTGCTGGTGTAACGCCCATTTCAGCAGCGAAGCGACGAAGTGCCCCACCCCTTGCTCACACCCAAACACCAGCTGTGGCCGGATCTAGATGCACCTGGCTACAGTGCTATATCAGAGCATCTGTTTGTGGCAGAAAGGAGTGAGGGCCTGATGTACATGGTAGACAATGGGTCGGATTTATCGATTTTTCACAGAAACATGTTAACAGACCACAGGCAGGCCAAATCACAGTGCCTCACCACAGCAAAACATTCTGCCATAAAAACATAAAGAATATAGAATAACATCTCTCATACTTGTTAAAAAATAATCTTCTCATTCAGCAGCTGCCCTATATTTCTTTCTCAACTTGGTTAATAAAGTCGAAATGCCAGGATCCATATCTTCAGAAATCATGATGGAATGTCCACTCTTCCCTGTCAGTGACTTTCCCTGATTTTCAATGATCACTTTAAAATCAGTGGACAGATGATCTTTAATCAACAGAAAAATCTTTTCTTGAAAACTAATTTTTGAAACCTGGTATACCAGATGACCCTAAAATACAAATACAACTTAATATTCCATTTATTTTATCCTTTTTCTATATAGTATATACTTCACAATGCTGTAGACATTGATTAATATCTTATTTTGACACACTGAAATGGAAATTAATCACTTGTAATGACATTTTACTAGATTATTATTAATAATTTTTTTTTTTTTTTTTTTTTTTTTTTTTTGCCTAGTACAGTGTATATACTGGAATAAACTACACAAAACATTGGTTTGATAATCTTTTGTGTTATTATAAAAACAGAATTGTAAAATAATTTGAAATAAACAATCTCAAATTAATATTTTATAATTTAGCATTTTAATTATTATTATTATTATTTCTTTCTATTCTCAGACGTTACGTCTGGTCAAAAATGGAAACTGACGCAGACCTTGATCAAGCGTGAATTCCTTTTTACTGTACGGTATATGTTACATTGCATTTAGGAACTTTCGGGTAATTGAACATGTATCAATAATTACAGATTTCTATAGTTGTATATATAAGTTTGGATGTAGCTGAATTGCGTTGAGGTACTGGTGGAAATTGTGTAGTATGACTCCTGTAGTTGATAGTATAATTGATATAATGTCAACTTTGTCCTGATACCACATGTCCTTGACTTCCTCAGCCAGTTGGATGTATTTTTCAATTTTTTCTCCTGTTTTCTTTTGTATATTTGTTGTATTGGGTATGGATATTTCGATTAGCTGTGTTAATTTATTCTTTTTATTGGTGAGTATTATGTCAGGTTTGTTATGTGGTGTTGTTTTATCTGTTATAATGGTTCTGTTCCAGTATAATTTGTATTCATCATTCTCCAGTACATTTTGTGGTGCATACTTGTATGTGGGAACATGTTTTTTTATAAGTTTATGTTGTAAGGTAAGCTGTTGATGTATTATTTTTGCTACATTGTCATGTCTCCTGGGGTATTCTGTATTTGCTAGTATTGTACATCCGCTTGTGATGTGATCTACTGTTTCTATTTGTTGTTTGCAAAGTCTGCATTTATCTGTTGTGGTATTGGGATCTTTAATAATATGCTTGCTGTAATATCTGGTGTTTATTGTTTGATCCTGTATTGCAATCATGAATCCTTCCGTCTCACTGTATATATTGCCTTTTCTTAGCCATGTGTTGGATGCATCTTGATCGATGTGTGGCTGTGTTAGATGATACGGGTGCTTGCCATGTAGTGTTCTCTTTTTCCAATTTACTTTCTTCGTATCTGTTGATGTTATGTGATCTAAAGGGTTGTAGAAGTGGTTATGAAATTGCAGTGGTGTAGCCGATGTATTTATATGAGTGATTGCTTTGTGTATTTTGCTAGTTTCTGCTCGTTCTATAAAGAATTTTCTTAAATTGTCTACCTGTCCATAATGTAGGTTTTTTATGTCGATAAATCCCCTTCCTCCTTCCTTTCTGCTTAATGTGAATCTTTCTGTTGCTGAATGTATGTGATGTATTCTATATTTGTGGCATTGTGATCGTATAAGTGTATTGAGTGCTTCTAGGTCTGTGTTACTCCATTTCACTACTCCAAATGAGTAGGTCAATATTGGTATAGCATAAGTATTTATAGCTTTTGTCTTGTTTCTGGCTGTCAATTCTGTTTTCAGTATTTTTGTTAGTCTTTGTCTATATTTTTCTTTTAGTTCTTCTTTAATATTTGTATTATCTATTCCTATTTTTTGTCTGTATCCTAGATATTTATAGGCATCTGTTTTTTCCATCGCTTCTATGCAGTTGCTGTGGTTATCCAATATGTAATCTTCTCGTTTAGTGTGTTTTCCCTGGACTATGCTTTTTTTCTTACATTTGTCTGTTGCAAAAGCCATATTTATATCATTGCTGAATACTTCTGTTATCTTTAGTAATTGGTTGAGTTGTTGATTTGTTGCTGCCAGTAGTTTTAGATCATCCATGTATAGCAAATGTGTGATTTTGTGTGGGTATGTTCCAGTAATATTGTATCCATAATTTGTATTATTTAGCACGTTGGATAGTGGGTTCAGAGCAAGGCAGAACCAGAAAGGACTTAATGAGTCTCCTTGGTATATTCCAAGCTTAATCTGTATTGGCTGTGATGTGATATTTGAATTTGTTTGGATATTAAATGTGGTTTTCCAATTTTTCATTACTATGTTTAGGAACTGTATCAATTTAGGATCTACTTTGTATATTTCCAGTATTTGTAGTAACCATGAGTGGGGTACACTATCAAAAGCTTTTTGGTAATCAATGTATGCGTAGTGTAGCGACCTTTGTTTAGTTTTAGCTTGATATGTCACCTCTGCATCTATTATCAGTTATTATTATTATTATTATTACATAATTAATTAAAACAGTTAACAAAATAAATGAATACAATATGTAATAGTAAATTATAATTTAGCTTATGTATATGAAATAATATAATTATTTTAGAAAGAGTAGTATTTTTAAATTTTTAATATATTTTTATATTCAGTAATTATATTTTAATTGTATAATAGCTTACTGACAATTTTATAGGAATAAAAAATGTATGAATGTATGTACATGTGTTTTATTCATATTTTGGTAAAATAGATAATAGAAGATACTTAATGATAGAATGAAAAAGAGGGCGCAGTGTGTAATCTAAAACTTTTCTCTCTTTTTCTGTGCTTGTTTCACAATTTTTTTGCCTGTATTCTAGTAAGAAGTTATTGAACAAAAACCAAATGTTATTTAATAATTAAACAACAAAATAAGTATTCCTAATTATGTACACACCTCCTGGAACAGCCTCCATTTTAAAAAAATTCTGTCCGATATCACTGAACATTTCATCTGAATGACGCAGTACTTTTCCAGTCCAGCTAGTGGCTCACAGATGAATGCCATGTTGGACCTGAAATTCAATGTTCAGAAGAAGCAGTCACTTGTAAGACTGAGATTCAATTGTATCATCATTACTCTAGCCAATCTATTAAACAAAACTTCTTAACTCCAAATTTTTCTTTATTTATGGCTGCTTTCTCGGGATTCTGGCCCACTCCATATCAGTATGTTCAGTGTAGTCTCTGTGCATGAACTGTTGAACCATATCATGGTCATCTGATGCCATTCTGTGGTATTGTTGTCCTGGTGGGCTGGTTCAGTTATTCGATCCAGACCATTACCTGATTGGTGTGCTAATCAATGATAAACATGTTGTTGCACCATTAAAGTAAATTGTATGGACCAGTGTAAGGTGGTCATAGTGGAGACCTTACACTATCATCATAGAGCCAGACATGTGATGAGGTGCATATATCCTCGTGGATGATAACAGGCTTCTCTCTATGGAATTACAGTGATTTTGGTCAAAGTTAAGCCATTACGTGTTGTTCTAGGTTGAAGATTGCCATCATCTCTTAACTCAGGCGCTGTACTGGTTTCACAGAAAGGAGCTCTGCTGGTAACCTTAGCTGTTAGCCGTAAAGCAGTTGGGCTGCTGAACAATCTAGGTCATCCTTAATCACAATTTGTAGACTCAAGAGAACCAATGGTAATGCATCTGCCTATTTCTCCCTGTTGCACATTTAGGCTGCTTTAAGGGTTCTATGAAATCTTTCAACCATCCTGTTGCTGGGCAGATGGTAGCTGGTGTTTCTTAAATGTGTGCAGCCACACACATGTAAAAGTCTTGAAAAAGCATTGATTCAATCTTCCTTCTGTGGTCTGTCATTATAACTTATGGCACACAAACTTCACACTCCAGCCTGCAAATAAGGCCTAGCTATTGTTTCCGCTGTCATGTCAGCTACTGGAAAGGCTTTGGCCAACGTGTGAATCTGTTGACCACCTCAGTACATAGTTATTTTACTCAGAGCATGGAAGTGACCTAGGAAGGCCAATATGAATACACATGAAGCAATCTGTTAACATATCAAGGTTCCCAAAGTTACTGACACATGATGACCAATTTTACTTTGTTGGCACCTTCTGAAGCTTATGCCCAATGGTGGCAATCCCTTTCTATTCCTGACAACATGACTTTCTTCATACGAAGTTCGATAGCAACTCGCATGCCGGGATGCACCAAGTTGTAAAAACTGTCAAAGCCTACGTACCGATATTTCTGTGGTATTAACAGCTAAGTCTTGAGTTACACCATAAAGGAGTTCTGAGTTCTTGCACATACACGGTGACAGACTGAGGCTGTGTGTAGTGTCTTCCTGCAGACATTTCAAATCACTGTTCATTTCTAGTTCCACTGCAAGTTGTTGCCAAGGAATGGCTTTTATGCTGGCACAGCACTGGAACCACATTCCTGCTGACACTCAAAGGTGCATTGACACTGAACACTGTAAAATGTTTCCTTTCTGCAGTCTTTGAAATGTAGCATGGTAGCATAAAGTTCCCTGTCAGTGCACTCCACTTCTGCTGCACTATTGCGAGTAACTGCAAAAAGAATGTCAACAGCTGCCACTCCCTAATGATTAACTGTTACAGTGTAGCACCAACAGGTAACTAGTTAGCATCCACCATTAACATGTTCTGCACATCATGCTTGGGTTAGCAAAACTATATGAGTCATATATTTCTTTATCTTCTTGAAAATGTTCAGTAATTGTGGTGTCCATTTGACTTTTCTTCAGCACAATGTATACTTCCTTTCAATAGGTCCATCAATGGACTCTGAAGTTCAGCCACATTTGGCAAATCTCTACAGTAGTAATAGATCATTCTAAAGAATCTTCACAGTTCTTTGAAGATTTGCAACACCCACTCATTCTGAAGAAAGTGTAATGCTCACAGCAGACCCAAAAAATTCATATTGTTCTTGTGTAAGAGGCACTTCTCTGGGTTTATGACAATGTTAAAGTGCCTAAATAATTGAAACAGTAGTTGGAGGTGCATTTTATGTTGGTCGTGGAACTCTGAGAACATCAAAATATTGTCCATATAATGGAAGTGGAAATCTAAACTGTGGAGAACTTGGTGAATAAAGCTTTGCCATGTCTGTGCCATGTTTTTTAAACTGAACGGCATGAAGTCGGAGTACCAATTGCCGCTTTTTTTATTTTTTTTATTTATTTATTTTTGCATCCATTAGAGCTAATGGTGTTTGAGAATATGTCTGTTTGCAGTCAGTGACACTAAAAATCTGTGCTAAGGCAATAGTATAGTTAAAGTCTGCCACATGAAGAACTGGATATTTATCTAGCACTGTATGGGTGTTAAGTACTATGTAGTTACTGCATAGGTGCTTCTTTAATACTGTGTGGATTGGCAAAGCCCACTGGTTATTGGAGGGTGCTACTACATCTTCTTGTATTTGTCTCTCAGTGTTTGTCTTTGGCACCACAAATTTTCCAGGAGTTTGTCTTCTTGGTTTAGCAGTGGCCAACAGGCACACTGAGGTCTGAATTTGGTGCATAGTGTCATGTTTGCATTATCAAGTGGATGTTGTCTCCAATCAGCTCTCTGAAAACTCTTGAATGATGTGCTCAAAAGGCGAGTTATTTCCAAGAGACACAGGAGCCTTCCCTTGTAGAGGTCTGCAGCCACCCAAAAATGGTGTAGGAAATAAACTCCTATAAGAGGCTTGATGACATCTGCCACAATGAAATCCCACTGAAACAACATGTTCACACCAAGGTCCAATTCAAGACATTTTTTGCTATAAGCCTGAATGCATGAATAGTTGGTGGCTGTCAACAATTGCTTGTTAGGTGAGCGGCTTCCTCTGAAGCAAAATCATGAGAGCACACTACAGTCAGACTCCATCTCTACCAGAAATGTGGTTTCTCACAGTTTGTCAGTCACAAACAAACACCTTGAAATTGTTCCTTATGATGTTACAGGTAAATTCTTGGCAGTCAGTGGAAGAGATTATTTGCTTCTGTATGCTGTGTAGTTAAGGTAGATTGCTGTGGATTTTCTAGCTGGATTGTGGAGTCTGAGCTGGGGTTATTCAAGCTATCAGCTCAGATAGTGTTCACTGTTTGTGGTGTCACCAATATAGGATTTTATGGTAGCCAGGAATGCGAGAGATATTAATAAGTGAAATCCACACTGATCCAGGAAACACTTTTATTTTCCACGTAAAAATACTCTTAACAATGAACATATTACACAGGCAAAGTGCTCAAAAAAAGAAAATACTAAATAAAGAAAGGTCAAACAAAAGATCAAACTCTTGTGTTAAATTATCTGTCCTTGTCTCACAGATTATCACTGAATTACATATGGCAAGACGAAAGGAACAGGAAGAAACTGATTCACACAAGAGAATGAATCACAAGACTCCTTCGATAAAACACCACAGTCTTAGATTACAAGGAACATCTACATCTACAAGCCACTGTGAAGTACATGGCAGAGTGTATGTTCCACTGTACCAGACTACCAGTTACCAGGGCTTTTCCCATTCCATTCATGTATGGAATGCCGCAAGAATGATTACTTCAACTCCTCTGTGCATATTTTAAACAGTTTTACCTTGTTTTCAGGATCCCTATGGGACTGACCAAAGCGGGTAGTAATACACTCATAGATTCATTGCTCAAAACTGGATTTAAAGACTTACTAAATAGGCTTTCACAGGAACAGCTATGTTCATGCATCTGCCATTTCAGTTTTTTCAGCATCCTCCTGGCAATCTCCCATGGGTCAAACAAACCTGTGATAACTTGTAGTGCCTTTTTTTTTATATCCCAGTATCCCCCATCAGGGCCACACACTTTAGCAATATTCTGGGATGGGTTGCATGAGTGTTTTGAGTGCAATTTACTTTGCATTTCCTTAGTATTCTATCAATGCCTATGACTGAGATTATATGAATGTTTCCCCTTCAAATTGTTACACACAGGCAGTGCTTGATTTGTAAAGAAAAAGACGTTCTGGTACTGCGATATTTCAGGTGTTGTTTTCTAAATTTAGACTACTCAAAATATTTTTAACACCTTTCTCGGCATTTTAAACGTATGAAAACAACATTATCTTACATTGCTTCAACAGCAGCAAAAGCTATATTGTACCATATCTCAAAATCTGCAGTTCAGATTTTTCCCCATCAGCAGTACCAGTACAGCATAGGGCTGTGTAACATCGCATATCAAGCACTGCACCCAGGTATCTGTGCAAGTTGACAGATTCCAACTGTGACTCACTAACATTGTAGTTATAGATTACGACATTTTTTTTTCATTTTGTAAAATACGTAATTTTACATTTCTGAACACTTAAGCGAGTTGTCTATCTCTGCACCGTTTTGAAGCATTATAAAGATTTGGCTAAACATCTGCACAGTTTTTTTTCAGTATTTCACTACAGATAATGGCATCATCTGCAAAAATTTGATATTGCTATTGTCTGCAAGGTCATTAATATACAACACTTCCTTGAGGCATGCCTGAAGTTAATTCTACATCTGTTGATGACTCTCCATCTAGGAAACATGCTGTGTCCTCCCTGCAAGAGAAAACCCCAATTACAAATCGTACCTGATACCCCATATGATGCCTTACCATCATATATTCTATCTGATGCCTTACCATTATATATTCTATCTGAAACCTTCCAGTGTCTCCAGGCTTCTTCCATGTATACAGCCTTTTTTCATTATTCTTAGACCAAGTGTTAGCTATGATTAAGTTGTGCTCTGTGCAAAATTCTATCAAGTGGCTTCCTCTTTCATTTCTTACCCCCAGTCCATATTCCCTACTACTTTTCCTTCTCTTGCTTTCCTACTATCGAATTCCAGTCTCCCATGACTGTTAAATTTTCATCTCCCTTAACTATCTGAAGAATTTCTTTTATTGCATCATAGATTTCTTCAATCTCTTCATCATCTGTGGAGATAGTTGGCATATAAACTTGTACTACTGTGGTAGGCATGGGCTTAGTGCCTATCTTGGCTACAATAATGCGTTCACTATGCTGTTCACAGTAGCTTATCTATGTTCTTATTTTTTAAAGTAATTATTAAACCTACTCCTGCATTACCATTGTTTGATTTTGCATTTATAATCCTGTATGCACCTGACCAGAAGTCTTGTTCCTCCTGCCAACGAACTTCACTAATGCCCACTATATCTAACTTTAACCTATCCATTTCTGTTTTTAATTTTTCTAATCTGTCTGCCCAATTAAGGAATCTGACATTCCACACTCCGATCTGTAGGACACCAGTTTTGTTTCTCCTGATAACATCATCATCCTGAGTAGTCCCCACCCAGAGATCGGAATGGGGGACTATTTTACCTCCGGAATTTTTTATCCAAGAGGACGCCATCATCATTTAACTATACAGTAAAGCAACATTCCCTCGGGAAAAATTATGGCTGTAGTTTCCCCTTCCTCTTAGCAGTTCGCAGTACCAGCATAGTAAGGCCATTTTGATTGATGTTACACAACCAGGTCAGTCAGTCATCAAGACTGTTGCCCCTGCAACTACTGAAAAGGTTGCCGCGCCTACTCAGGAACCACCTGTTTATCTGGCCTCTCAACAGATAACCCTCCATTGTGGTTGCACCTATGGTGTGGCTATCTGTATTGCAGAACAGCAAGGTTCCTGGTGACAGAGATTTAGGTCCGAGGTGACAGAGATTTAGGTCCGAGGTTCTGAACTGTAAGACATTTCCAGGGCCAGATATGAACTCTGACCACAATTTACTGGTTATGAACTGTAAATTAAAACTGAAGAAACTGCAAAAAGGTGGGAATTTAAGGAGATGGGACCTGGATAAACTGACTACACCAGAGGTTGTAGAGTGTTTCAGAGAAAGCATTAGGGAATGGTTGACAAGAACTGGGGAAAGAAATACAATAGAAGAAGAATGGGTAGCTTTGAGAGATGAAATGGTGAAGGTAGCAGAGGTCTGAGTAGGTAAAAAGATGAGGGCTAGTAGAAATCCTTGGGTAACAGAAGAGATACTGAATTTAATTGATGAAAGGAGAAAATAGAAAAAGGCACTAAATGAAGCAGGCGCAAATGAATGCAAACATCTCAAAAATGAGATTGACAGGAAGAGCAAAATAGATAAGCAGGGATGGCTAGAGGACAAATGGAAGTCTGTAGAAGCATACATCACTAGGGGGAAGATAGAAACTGCCTACAGGAATATTAAAGAGACCTTTGGAGAAATGATAACAACCTGTATGAATATCAAGAGATCAGATGGAAAACCAATCCTAAGCAAAGAAAGAAAGCAGAAATGTGGAAGGAGTAAACAGAGGGTCTTCAAAATGGTTCAAATGGCTCTGAGCACCATGAAACTTAAAATCTGAGGTCATCAGTCCCCTAGAAATTAGAAATACTTAACCTAAGGACATCACACACATCCATGCCCGAAGCAGGATTCGAATCTGCGACCGTAGCAGTCGCGCGGTTCCAGACTGAAGCGCCTAGAAACGCTCGGCCACAGTGGCCGGCCACAGGGAGTCTATACAAGGGCTATATACATGAGGGCAATATTACGGAAATGGAAGAGGACATAGATGAAGATGAAATGGGAGATACAATGCTGCATAAAGAATTGTAGAAAGCACTGAAAAACCTAAGTTGAAACAAAGCCCTGGAAGCAGACAACATTCTGTTAGATCTACTGATAGCCTTGGGAGAGCCAGCCATAAGAAAACTCTTCCATCCGGTGAGTAAGATGAACGAGACAGGTGAACTACCTTCAGACTTCAACAAGAACATAATAATTCCAATCCAAAGGAAAGCAAGTGCTGACAGGTGTGAAAATTACCAAACTATCAGTTTAATAAGTCACAGCTGCAAAATATGGACAAGAATTCTCTACTGACGAATGGAAAAACTGGTAGAAGCCGACTTCAGGGAAGATCAGTTTGAATTCTGTAGAAATGTTGGAACACGAGAGGTAATACTGACCGTACAACTTATCTTAGAAGATAGGTTATGGAAAGACAAACCTACATTTCTATCATTTGTAGACTTAGAAAAAGCTTTTGACAGTGTTGACTGGTATACTCTCTTTCAAAGTCTGAAGATGGCACGAGTAAAATACAGGGACCGAAAGGCTATTTACAATTTGTACAGAAACCAGATGGCAGTTGTAAAAGTCGAGGGGCATGCAAGGAAAGCAGTGGTTGGGAAGGGAGTGAGACAGGGTTATATCCTATCCCAGGTATTATTCAATCTGTATATTGAGCAAGTAGAAAAAGGAAACAAAAGAAAAATTTGGAGAAAGAATTAAAATCCATGGAGAAGAAATAAAAACTTTGAGGTTTCTGTCAGAGACAATAAAGAACCTGGAAGAGCAGCCGAACGGAATGGACATTGTCTTGAAAGGAGGATGAACATCAACAAAAGCAAAATAAGGATAATGGAATGAAGTCAAATTAAATGAGGTGATGCTGAGAGAATTAGATTAGGAAATGAGACACTGAAAGTAGTAAATGAGTTTTGCTATTAGGGGAGCAAAATAACTGGTGATGGTCAAAGTAGAGAGGATATAAAATGTAGAGTGGCTATGGCAAGGAAAGCATTTCTGAAGAAGAGAAATTTGTTAAGATAGAGTATAAATTCAGGTGTCATGAAGCCTTTTCTGAAATTATTTGTATGGAGTGTAGCCATGTATGGAAGTGAAACATGGATGATAAACAGTGTAGACAAGAAGAGAATAGAAACTTTTCAAATGTGGTGCTACAAAAGAGTGCTGAAGATTAGATGGGTAGATCACTTAACTAATGAAGAGGTACTGAATAGAGTCGGTGAGAAGAGGAATTTGTGGCACAACTTGACTAGAAGAAGGGATTGGTTGGTAGGACATGTTCTGAGGCATCAAGGGATCACCAATTTAGTAGTTCTGCGGCATCAAGGGATCACCAATTTAGTATTGGAAGGAAGCGTGGAGGGTAAAAATCATAGAGGGAGACCATGAGATGAATACACTAAGCAGATTCAGAAGGCTGTAGGTTGCAGTGGTTATTCAGAGATGAAGACGCTTGCACAGAATAGAGTAGCACGGAGAGCTGCATCAAACCAGTCTGTGGACTGAAGACCACAACAACATCAACCCCATATGATCATACTTTCAGTAATAAACTTTGTTGCAGATGCCTTTTGGAAGCTAAGGAACACTGCATCTACCTGACTGCCTTGATCCCTATAATTATATTACTTATAATAAGCATATAATGGTACTGAGACAATTGCCTTTTGAAAGACAGGAAATACTGCACCTATCTGATGGCCTTGACCCTTTGCTTTCACAATGTTATGTGAGATAAGTGTGAATTTTCGGAATGCATGCCAGTTGGCATGGAGGAGGTCATTCTGCTAGAAATACCTCAATACATTTGAGCTCAGAATTTTTTCTAAGATTCTACGGCAAATGGATGTTATGGATATTGGATGATAGTTTTGTGGATCATTTATGTTTTTCTCCTTGTAGATGTGTGTGAACTATGCTTTCTTCCAACTACTGCACACAGTTTTTTATTCGAGGGATTTTAGGTATATTACTCTTAAAAGAGAGGGCAAACTTATCTCAAAATTGGGTATAGAATCTGATAGGCATTCCATATGGTGCAAGAGCTTTGTCTGATTTCAAATGTTTAACTCTCTCTCATCATTCCAGAGGATTTTCTGGTGCCTTTAGTTACACTGTTCTTTCAAACACATTCTCCAGCAGAATGTACTTTTCAGGAAGTGTCTTCTCAGTTTTTAGTTTGAAAATAGTCAGGAAATCATTGAATTTTTCATTTACATCCATTCATGACCATACTTTGATACTTTGGGCCATGTCTAGCTGGTGATCTGTATCGAAAATTTGTTCCTTTTTGATATTCACTGACTGAAAAAAGAGAGAGAGAGAGAGAGAGAGAGAGAGAGAGAGAGAGAGAGAGAGTGTGTGTGTGTGTGTGGGGGGGGGGGGGGGGGGGGAGAAACGAATTAAACACTTCGTGGATTGAAAGGGCAAGGGAATATGTTATTGCAGTGGTTACAAAATCAACTTAAATTTACACAGAACTTCACAATATTTTACACAGAATTTTGCAGTATGAGCTCAGTTGTCAGAATTCATTGCACTCACTGTGGCCCAAACACATCCACTGATTAGTGATAGGCGATTATGACTAAGACTCAATTAATTGGCTTTCACTGTTCATGTTTTTTAATTGTATCTCAATAATCAACTAATTTCAATATTTTATAATGTAATGGGAATTTAGCTATTAGAGTACTTGCACAGTTGTGTTTTAGACATGAATGCTTAATTTTCAAGTGATTCATCATGTCTTTTGTATTACCCATACAATTCAAGGTGTTGGAAAAACAGCTCACATTTATTTACATAAACTTGGAATTAATATTTTATTCATCTCATAACATACATTTCACAGATCATCTAATTGTGTTGTACAGGAGACATCAATTTTTGGTTTAATATACACATGGGTATGTAATTTTCCAAAACTTACTTTAGTAGCACAGTTTTATGTCAAACACAATAATATTATTAAATTGTTTTTCTCATAATCGACTCATGCTTAGTATGTAAAATTTGCAGACATTATTTTATACATACAATGTTATACACAATACTGTTCAAACGATCATCTCATCACACATAAATTCAACTGAGTAGAAGCATTTTTTCACTTTAGTGAACCTAGTTCCACACTCAGTACATCTCTACCTTTGAGTTTGTTATAGAATTTCATTCCATGTACTTGCTTATCTATTGTTCTAAGGAATCTGTTGGAACACAAAATTTTGTCTGTTGTACATAAGTTTCAAGTGGTTTTCTTCAGTTAGCTTAGGGTTACTGTGTAAAAAATATGATAGTCACAAATATGTACAATGCAGGAATAGGTAATATTTTTCTATTCTTGAACAGCAGGCAACAGGATTTTCTTGGAGGGGTGGTACACATTTTTATAACGATTCTTTTTTGAACTAGCAGGATTCATGGCACATAGCTTCAGTTCTCCCCAAAAATTGAACCATATCTAATTACGGATTCAAAGTAACTGTTGTACATCATTTTCCTGCTGTTTATGTCTGTTACACCCAATAGATAGGCTGTTTAATTTAGTTGCTAAAGAATCTACAGGGGCTGCCAGCTTAATTTTTGTTCAAATTTAGTCCCAAGAATTTGGTGACTGAACTTCTTTCATAACTTGATTTTTATGTACAATGCTGATGTCACTGAATTTTGATTGTTTGGTTTTAAACTGAATAAACAGGGTCTTTGAAATATTAAGTTTAAGACCATTTTGCTGAAATCATGTATCTAGGTTGTTTAGAGTGTTTATTAAAGCATGTGGGATTTCCTACACATTTTCCTTTTCCATAAGTGCTGATGTATCATTGGCAGACGTGACTGGTTGGGCAATCATATTGAGAGGTAAATCATTCATGTAAAAGAGAAACAAAATTGGCCCCAAGACTGAGCATTGAGGGACTCCTAGCAAAATTATCTCCCACTGAGATGAATAATTTATGGTATTAGATGTTATAATTATCCTTTGCATCCTGTTTGTCAGATAAGACCTGAGCCACTGTAGAGCATTTTATCTGATGCTGTAACTGTCTAGCTTGTGAAGCACCATGGAGTGATTTATAGAATTGAACATATTTTTAAGGTAGCAGAAGATACCTGCCACTTCATTGCTTTTGTCCAGTGATGTTTTTCAATGGACTCATTAATTGCACTCTTGGTGCTCTTACCTTTTTGGAACCGATATTGATTTTTGAGAATAACATCACGTATCATAACATTTGCTACCTGCACTGCAGCTATTTTTTTCAGATCTGTTGGATAACACTGGGAGGATAAAGATAGGACAGTAACTTCCCATATCCTGCCTTGATCCTTTTTTTGTATTGGTTTCACCTCAGCATACTTGACTGTGATTATTAAAGACAGAGGGTGTGCTACTTTTATCATACACATGTATAGTTACTTTGGTCGATACTTGATCCCCCCTGCAGTGTGTTTTTTTTTTTACATTTTTGATTAATACTTTAATAAATGTCACATGGGGGTTACTAAACTGGCCCAGGCCTAAGAAATGTGCACATTTTGATAAGTAATAACATCCACATTAGATTTTGCCATATTTATGACAAATTTATTACAGCATTGAGATATTTGAACAAGGTTCAAAATAGTGTTTCATTTTTGAAATTTCCTGGTGATTAATTATGGTATCTAATTTGGATTTAATAACAGACCATACTGCCTTTTCTTCTGACCTAAAATGAATTAATCATTTGACATTCTTTTGGCAGTTTTGACAACACTTTTAAATACAACTTTGTAATGTCTCACATAGTTAATGAAGTCAGAATTTTTATTGTAGTTCACCTCTATGCAGCTCTCGTTTTCTTGCACTAAATATTTTTAAGCCTGGAGTAGTCCAGTTTGGTTTACTTTTTGGTGGCAGGTTCTTGGTAGGAATGATTCACTGAATACTTCTAGAAGACTTCTTCAAAATTTATCAGTGTGTTCAGTACTTGACACACTATCTGTGGCCATTTTACTACATTTATCTCATAGCGTAACAGGTTCAAGTAATTTATAAAAAAAGTTTATTTTCATGAAACTTTTCTTGACATTTGGCTTACTTATTCCTGGTAGCTGAATACACAACACAAAATGATTGGAAATTCCTAAGTCTAAACAGAACTTGTTTTCACTTTCAAACACATAATTTGTTAAGATATTGTCTGCACAAGTAGCTGAAAGGGCATTTTTCCCTAGTGAATTCACAAAAATTTAGTTTAAAATGTGAGTTCCAAAGTGTGTCAAACTGGTTTGAGCTATGGTCATGACTTATCACATTTACATAAAAATCAACTGCTATAATGATATTTTTATTCCTTTCTTTTTTAAGTTTATCAACACTACACTACACTACACTAGAGTTTGGACAGGGAAGTTTTAGTTGTAGCAGTTCTTGGAATTCTGTAAACTGATGTGACTATTCTGTTCATCTATTTTAGTTGAACACAACAGCTTTCAAAAGAGTACTCCTCATTTAAGTAATCAAACTGCCTTTATTTCACATGTTAGGTAGGTATCCAGAAGTACACACCGCCCTCCATGGGATCTCTCTCTCTCTCTCTCTCTCTCTCTCTCTCTCTCTCTCTCTCTCTCTCTCTCGCAAAAGCTGCTTGATGCATTGAAATATTCAAGTTTATTTAAAAATTTTACAGAGTCACTGGTTAATCAATGCTCATTTAAGCAGACAGCTTTGATATTCTTGCTTTCTTTGAGGATGATTTGTAGTTTTTCTACTTCAGTACTACCTGCCTTCAAACCATTTATATTCCAATGCATTAATTAACTTTTGTCAATGGTTGTTACCTCTCTATGTAGAACTTCTCATAGATTTCTTATATCAGCATTTCCTCTGAACCGGTTTCTATTAATCTTGTCTTCTTTCAGATGGCATGGTGGTGAAATTCTTCTCTTGTTAAGAGGAGATGCTCCCATTAGTTCTGCTGTTGTGTATGTTGCATTTTCTGTTATTACCTATGTTTCTGACGACAATGATTCTGCGGCAGTTGTGGTTTTGCTTTTAGCTGGGATGATGTTGCTTTTTCTGTTGAGCTGCTGCTTCTGATGGTATTAGTTCTGGTTTCACTGCTACTTGTGATGGTTCTGCTGAAATAGCTGATGCTCGTGGGTCTACTGCTGCAGTTGGCGATGGCTGCTGTGCTATTGTTTATGGTTAGCATGCTACAGTTGGTTCTGCAATCATTTAGATAAATGGTGGACTGCACATTACATAGATATAAACTGGCCAAAAAATAGTCTCCTTTAGGAGATATCCCACTAATGTTGTGTAACGTCACCTCTAGTCTTGACAATGGTCTCAATTTGGCGAGGAAGATTGTCCCCAAGTTTCATCAGGTGGGCCATATCCAGCTGAAGCCAGTCATTTATGATTTGATCCTATGGAGATACAGAGTGACCTACAGGAAACAGATGTTTTTATATTGACAAATACACTGCTGTCGGTGGTGGAAGGGAAATAGTGCACAAGTCAATTCATTTCAGGCTGTTCCCCACGATAGTAGTAATGGAATGTAGTCTTTTTGTGTACAATACCTTTGTCCTAAACACCAAATCTGTCACTTCAACAGGGCGAATACTCTGTCGCCATTTTAATCACCTAGTGCCAAGTCACCATACGGTCCTATGATGGATTACAATTTTCAGAACAATAGCAAATATTCTTAGGAAGAAGCCACCATGTCCAAATAAAAAAGTGAGGACAACTGAAAACTTCCCATTGTGAGAGGCAATCAGACATCTGAGGCAATTCATACATGAATATACATGCTCTTTACAAATGAGCCACAAGTCAATGAGAAAAAAATTATAATTGATGCCATATCTCAGGAACCGTTATCTCAGTTCTTACAATGAACAGACACTGCCTGGATCACTAATATTTTTATTATATCCACAGATCTAAGCCGGGAAAAAGAAAAATGAGATAACAAAATGAATATTACACTTGCATAATTTTTTCCTTTTGCCAAACCTAGATCTGAAAACGATGTGCTGGTCAGATCGAAACCAATAATCATTAATAAAAGAAATAGTGACGCAGACAGTATTTTTTATGTGAGAAAAAGGTAACATTTGGTTTTAAAATTAAATCTGTGTAAAATGCTTGTAGTTCAACAGATCAAAGATACATACATTTCCCATGGATCACCCAGTACAAAATTGCAAGGATGTTGGTTACTATGTTTCACCAGCTGTTCCAAACAGTACCCAATTATTATTATTATTATTATTATTATTATTATTATTATTATTATTATTATTACTACTACTTCCTATATAAGGTGATTTAGCAGGCCATTCAAGCTGCAATAGGATGATTGAGTGTTGATTAACACATTAATGTAAACGTGCAGCCATGGAAGAGTCCAAGCATACTTATCATGAAGATGTAGAAGAAACGGCAATACTTAGTCAAACAGGAAGGTTGAAATATACGTACCGATTTATTTTCAAGGTAACTTGAATAAGTGGGCACAAGTCATTGTATGAGAAACGAACCCAAAACATCAGAGGACCACAACTTTCCCTTCCACCTCATTTTATGACACACTAGACATTTCTTCTTCCACTGTGTCATCAGTGATAAGTAGTTTTTCAGGCGCACAACTTCAATGGTCATTAGCGCCCAGACTACATTAGGAATGCACCGCGAGGCACAAGTTTAAAACAGCAACTAAAAGGGAAAACACGATAATAGATTGACAGGCATAGGATTAAAAAAACAGCATAATCAAATGTCCTTAGACAAGTTTGTCAAGTTGATCAAACGAAGAACGCGAGCAGCTGCTCCTGGGTCATCCGCTAAAATGGCATCGAGAGTACATGGCAGGCCAAGATCAAGACGCACTGTAGTAAAATCCGGACAGGACGTTAAAATGTGGCGGCCCATCAGCAATTGCCCACATGGGCAGAACGGCGCTGGCGCAGCCATCAGCAGATGGCGATGGCTGAACCGGCAGTGTCCAATCCGTAACCGGGCCAAAACTACCTCCTCCCGCCGAGAAGGGCGTGAGGACGACGTCCAAGCCGCGGGAAGAGGTTTCAAGGCCCGGAGCTTGTTGTCCGTAAGTGCAGCCCAATCGGCATGCCACAGCGATAAAATGCGCCGACAAATGACCCTGATACAATCTGATGAAGGGACACAACAAGAAGCTGTCCGAGGCTGGAGGACCGCAGCCTTGGCCGCGGCATCTGCAGCTTCGTTCCCAGGGATACCGACATGGTCAGGAACCCACATAAAGCTAACCGGAGAACTGTCGTCCACCAGCTGCTGAAGAGAGCGTTGAATCCGGTGCACGAAAGGGTGAACCGGATACGGATCACTGAGGCTCTGGATGGCGCTCACGGAATCGGAGCAGATGACATAAGCAGAATGTTGGTGGCGGCAGATATAAAGAACAGCCGGGTAGAGGGCAAAGAGCTCAGCTGTGAAGACCGAACAATGGCCATGGAGCCGGTATTTGAAACTTTGTGCCCCGACAATAAAAGAACACCCGCCCCGTCATTGGTCTTAGAGCCATCTGTATAAATGAAGATCATATTAATGAACTTCGAACGAAGTTCGAAAAAACGGGAGTGGTATACCGAACCGGGGGTAACCTCCTTTGGGAGCGAGCTGAGGTCAATGTGAACGCAAACCTGAGCCTGGAACCAAGGTGGCGTGTGGCTCTCGCCCACTCTAAAGGTTGCAGGGAGTGAAAAATCAAGGTGTTGAAGGAGACAACGAAAGCGAACTCCACGGGGTAGCAGGGCAGAGACATACAACCCGTATTGACGATCGAGAGAGTCGTCAAAAAAGGAACGATAAGACGGGTGGTCGAGCATTGACAGTAGCCGACAGGCATACCGACAAAGCAGTATATCGTGCCGGTAGGTCAGTGGCAATTCACCGGCTTCAGCATGAAGACTCTCGACGGGACTAGTATAAAACACTCCGATCGCAAGACGTAAACCCCGATGTTGTATGGAGTTGAGGCGGCGTAAGATGGATGGCTGTGCAGAGGAGTATACGAAGCTCCCATAATCCAGCTTTGAGCGGACAATCGACCGATATAGGCGAAGTAGGATGGTTCGATCCGCTCCCCATGACATATCACTGAGAACACGGAGGAAATTTAGAGAACGGGTACAACGGGCAGCCAAATAAGACACATGTGGAGACCAGCTAAGTTTCCTGTCAAATGTAAGACCTAAAAATTTTGTTGTCTCCACGAATGGGAGAGCAACGGGACCAAGTCATAAGGACGGTGGGAGAAACTCTTTGTAGCGCCAGAAGTTAATACAGACCGTCTTCTCGGCAGAAAAACTGAAGCCATTGGCGACACTCCAGGAGTAAAGATGGTCAAGAGAACGCTGAAGACAGCGCTCCAGGAAACATGTACGCTACGCGCTGCAATAGATGGTAAAATCGCCCATGAAAAGGGAGCCTGATACATCAGCTGGGAGGCAATCCATTATTGGATTGATCGCTATGGCGAAGAGAGCGACGCTCAAAACTGAGCCCTGTGGCACCCCATTCTCCTGGCGAAAGGTGTCTGACAGGACAGAACCCACACGTACCCTGAACTGTCGATCCATTAAAAAGGAACGAATAAAAAGAGGGAGGCGACCGCGAAGGCCCCATGTACGCATGGTGCGGAGAATGCCCGCCCTCCAACAGGTGTCGTAAGCCTTCTCCAAATCAAAGAACACAGCCGCAGTCGGGCGTTTCCGCAAGAAGTTATTCATAATGAAGGTCGACAAGGTAACCAGATGGTCAACAGCAGAGCAGCGCCTACGAAATCCACATTGTACATTGGTAAGTAGGCGTCGAGATTCGAGCATCCAAACCAAACAAGAGTTAACCATTCGCTCCATCACCTTACAGACACAGCTGGTAAGCGAGATGGGTCGATAACTGGAAGGCAAGTGCTTCTTCTTCCCCGGCTTAGGAATTGGTACAACAATAGACTCGCGCCAGCATGCGGGAACATGTCCCTCAATCCAGATGCGATTATAAGGATGAAGAAGGAAACCTTTACCCACAGGAGAAAGGTTCTTCAGCATCTGAATATGAATAGAATCAGGCCCTGGAGCGGAAGACCGTGACCGGGCAAGTGCATTTTCGAGTTCCCGCATGGTGAAAGGGGCATTATAACTTTCACGATTCGTGGAGTGGAAGTTAGGTGGCCTAGCCTCCTCGGCCTGTTTTCGGGGGAGGAAGGCAGGGTGGTAATGAGCGGAGCTCGAAACCTCTACGAAAAAGCGGCCGAAGGCATTGGAGACATCCTCAGGGGCCACAAGGACGTCATTCGCGACCGTCAAGCCAGAAACTGGTGAGTGGACCTTGGTGCCAGATAGCCGGCGCAGGCTACCCCAGACAACAGAAGAAGGAGTAAAACTGTTGAAGGTGCTTGTGAAAGCAGCCCAGCTGGCATTCTTGCTTTCTTTAATAATACGACAGCACTGCGCACGTAATCGTTTATAAGTGATACAATTCGCCACTGTAGGGCGGCGTTTAAAGGTGCGTAAAGCACGTCGACGAGCATGTAAAGCGTCTCTACATGCTGCGGTCCACCAGGGGACCGGCACGAGACGTGGAGAAGAAGTAGTGTGAGGGACGGAATATTCAGCAGCAGTGAGAATGACTTCCGTGAGGTGTGCGAACTGACTATCGCAGCTTGTGAAGGTTTGATCCTGAAAGGTCGCCCTGGAAGAGAAGAGCCGCCAGTCTGCTTTGGAGATGTTCCAACTAGTTGAGCACGGGAGAGGGAATATGATGCAGGAGATGGATGACACACGGGAAGTGGTCGCTCGAATATGCATCAGAAAGTGCATACCACTCAAACCGGCGTGCAAGTGGGGTGGTACATATAGAGAGGTCTAAATGGGAATAGGTGTGAGATGTGTCCGAAAGAAAAGTAGGGGGCGCCAGTATTGAGGCAGACAACATTGAGCTGGTTGAAAAGGTCTGCTAACAGGGAGCCCCTCGGGCAGGATGCTGGAGAGCCCCAAAGGGGATGGTGGGCATTGAAGTCTCCAGTTAACAAAAATGGTTCAGGTAGCTGAGCAATAATTTGCATCATGTCTGCCCTGGTAACGGCAGACGACGATGGAGTGTAAATGGTACAAATGGAAAATGTAAAAGTGGGGAGAGTAATTCGGACGGCAACTGCCTGCAGGCCGGTGTGCAATGTGATGGGATCGTAGTAAATATCATCCCGGACCAGCAACATAACCCCTCCATGAGCCGGAATACCTAACACAGGGGGTAGGTCAAAATGCACAGAGGTGTAGTGTGCCAAGGCAATGTGATCGCATGGGCGTAGCTTCGTTTCCTGGAGGGCTACGATGAGCGGACGATGCAAGCGGAGCATCAACTTCAAGTCCTCTCAGTTGGAGCGAAAGCTGCGAATATTCCAATGAATAAGTGCCATCATGAGAAGAAAAGGAAGATGAAAGAAGGGGTCACCTCAAAGGCCACTGAGGGCCTGGCTTCGAGCGACCACTGCCGCCGCTATCAGTAGGCGGACAGTGATCGTCCATTGGTTCTATAGGTTCATCGGCCATCTCGTTAAGATGGCCGGGAGGAGCAGCTTCTTCCGCCGGTGGACGGCCAGATGTTCGGCTACCAGCGGTGCGGCCAGGCGAAACAGATGACGGCCTGGGGCGGCAACCGCTGGGTGGCGCAGGAGAAGAAATGCGCCGTGGCGGAGGAGGAGAACTGTGCTTCCTATGAGCCTTCTTGGAAGGTCGTTTAGTGGAAGTACTGGTCAACGGCTGGGAGTTCGAGGTACGTAGGAAGTCTGCACGGGACGGTTCCTTCTTGAAGGCCCGTGCAGCTGACTTCTGGGTCTTCGTCTTGGCAGAAGCTGATGAAGGTGCTTGTGTCTGAGGGGTGACGGGAGGAAGAGGAGACGTCGACCGCGCGATCTTAGCACTGGCCGAACGGACGACCGTGGTGCTGAAGGTCAGATCGCATGTGTGCGTCGCCACCTCCCTGGTAGTCCGAGGAGAGGCGAGGACAGTACTGTATTTTCCCGCTGGGAGCAGCGTGGGCTTCCTACTAGCAAATAGTTTGCGAGCAGCCGAGGTGGACACTTTCTCTTTGACCCGAATTTCTTGGCTACAGCATTCTTCTTTGTAGATGGGACGGTCGCGGGAGGACGCTGCATGGTCACCCTGACAGTTCACACAACAAGGAGACGGAGGTGGACAGTCACCCTCATGGGCATCCCTGCCACAAGTGACAATTTAGCCGCATTGGAACAAGACTGGCGAGTGTGATTAAAATGCTGATACTGGTAGCAGCACGTAGGTGTCGGGACATAGGGGCGAACAGAAATAACCTCGTAGCCCGCTTTGATATGCGATGGCAGCTGAACACTATCTTCTTCTTCATGTGCCGTCTCCTCTAAGAAGGTTGGCTGTCATCATGGCAATTTCTGATCTTGATTTGGCTGATCTAAGGAGTTCTGACGTTGAACAGTTGTACCAATTTTTTAAATTGTCAATCCAGGATGTCCGTCTTCTACCCCTCGTTCTCTTCCCACAAATTTTCCCTTCTAGTATTATTTGCAATATTTTGTAATTTACTCCCCTAATAACATGGCCTAAATATTGTAGCTTCCTTACTTTAATAATTTTAATTAATTCTTTTTCCTTTCCCATTCTTCTTAGGACATCTTGATTAGTAATCCTCGACACCCAACTAATTCTAAGTATTCTTCTATATGCCCACATTTCAAAAGCTTCTAAACTGTTCATGTCCTCCTTTTTCAATGTCCACGCTTCCATTCCGTATAATAATTTTGAGAATACATAGCATCTTAGCAACCTCATTTTTGTGTTTAAACAAATGTCTCTCGAACAGAATGCATTTTTCATCTTATTAAAGATACTTCTGGCCTGTCCTATTCTCGATTTAATTTCTTCTGAGCTTTCAATCTCCTCATTTACAATTGTTCCGAGATATTTAAATTTACGTACTTGATCGACTCTTTCCCTATTGATTGTAAGACTTTCTTGTTGGTGTGTTTTAGATATCACCATGAACTTAGTCTTGCTTACGTTAAGAGTCAAGCCAAATTCTTCACTTTTTTCTGCTACTTTGTCAAGAAGTAATTGTAGATCTTTGAGGTTTCCAGCTAGTAGTGCAGTGTCATCAGCAAACCTAACATTGTTAATGTTTAGCCCATTCACTTTAATGCCAGCTATTTCATCTGATAGAGCTGCCTGGATTATATCTTCTGAATACATATTAAACAATAAGGGTGAGAGAACGCAACCTTGTCTCACACCCCTCTTTATTTCTATATCATTCGATAACTCATTTTCTACCTTCACGGTTGCGGTTTGATTGTAGTAGAGGTTATATATAATGCGGATGTCTTTCTTATCAAGTGTTCTTTTCTAACAATTCTATGAGATGATCATGACGAACTTTGTCAAATGCTTTATTATAATCCAGGAAGCACACATATAGTGGCTGGTTAACCTCCATACATCGTTGCACTAATATGTTAAAAGCAAACAATGCTTCTCTTGTACCGAGGGAACTTCTAAAACCGAATTGTGTTTCACTTATACCTTCTTCTACTTTTTTGTATATTCGTTGGTGTATAACTTTTAGAAATATCTTTAAGGTGTGACTCATTAAGCTTATTGTACGGTGATCATTACAAGTTTTGGCATTAGCCTTTTTGGGTAATGTAACAAAGGTAGATGTCCACCAATCCCTAGGAATAATTCCCGAATTATAAATATCATTAAACAATTGTACAAATATATCTATATGGTCTATTCCTATGAGTTTCAGGATGTCATTTGGTATCTTATCCGGTCCAGGGGCTTTTCCTGTCTTTGATTTGTTGATAACATGTAATATTTCTTCTTTCGATATGCTTGGTCCTCGTTCTCCGATCATGTTATCATAAAATTTTTGATCTTTTCTTGTATCTTCAAATAGTTCTTTGACATATTCTGCCCACCTGTCCAGTTTACCTTTAACATCAGGAATTATTTTGTCATTTTTATCTAACAATAAACTTGTACTTTTCTTTTTATTAAGTCCAGCTAAATCTTTAACTTTTTTGTGTAAGTTGAAACTATCATGTCTTGTTTCATAACTCTCAATTTCAGAGCATTGTTCCTCGTACCATTCTTCTTTTGCTCGCCGTGTTTCTTTTCGTATTTCTGCATGTAATCTTTTATACTCACTTTCATCTCTATTTTTAAGTATTCTTCTTTGTTCCATCAATTGTAATATCTTCTCTGTCATCCACTTCTTTTTCATGTTGTCGTGTTTGGTCACCATTGTGTTTTTACATGCATTATTTAATGTGTCTTTTATAAGTTCCCATTTGCCATCAATGTCTTCTGTTTGATTATTCTTTATCCTAACTAATTCCTTATTAATCTCTTCAGAAGTCTTTTGTTTAGTCAAGGGGTCTCTTAGAATAGTTGTATTTATATAGTCCTTCTTTTGTTTCTTTTGTATGGCTTTCAGTTTCACATGGAACTTTGCTACTAAAAGGTTATGATCAGAAAATATATCAGCTCCTGGATATGTTTTCACACCATGAATAGAATTTTTGTACCTCTTGTTTATAAGTATGAAATCAATTTGATTTCTACAAACTTCTTCATTACAGCCTCTTGGTGATTTCCAAGTATAAAGTCTTCGTTTAGGGAGTTTAAAAAATGTGTTTGTAATAGACAGATTGTTTTCCTGGCAAAATTGTGACAGCAAATCTCCTCTTTCATTTCTTGTTCCTAAACCAAAAGGTCCAATAAGATCACCTTCACTTCCTTCACCTATTTTGGCATTAAAATCTCCCATGATGATAATAATGTCTCTGCTTTTTGAGGTTCCTATTGCTTGTGTTAATTCTTCATAAAATTTTCCTATTTCTTCTTGGTCTTTGTCGGCTGTTGGAGCATAGATTTGGATTAAATTAATATTTGTTTGTTTCGTTTGTAAATGTAGACTGATTACTCTATCTGAGATTGGTAAAATGCTTTTGACAGATTTACTAGCATACTCATCTAAAATTATTCCTACCCCATTCCTGTGCTGGCTATCAGAATTTCCCGAGTAATATACTTTCATGTTGTCAATGGTCATTTCTCCTGAGTCAGGCCATCTTGTTTCACTTACACCCAAAATGTTAATTTTTAGGCGTTTCATTTCTTGTATAACATTATTTACTTTGCCTGGTTGGTATAATGATCTTACATTCCAAGTTGCTATTGTTGCATTATTTTTGTATTTACTATACACTATCAAAGGTCAAGAAAAGTGTCTGGGTCAGTACAAGGTCATTGTTGACCTTTTTCATGACCCTATGGACAGCCGTCACACCCTGCTCAGCGAGGAAAGACTGAATCTTCTCGTCAGTCAATCCGTCGAGTGATCGAGTATATACCACACCAAGAGACGCATTCAAAGTGCGGTGAGCCTCCACCCGGACAGGGAACATGTACAGGAGTCTGGCCCAAAGCAGTTTTTGTGCCTGAAAGGCACTCTCAGTTTCTAGTAACAAGGTACCATTACGCAACCTGGTACACGACTTGACAGATCCGGCTATGGCATCTACGCCCTTCTGGATAACGAAAGGGTTGACAGAGGAAAAATCCTTGCCGTCCTCAGATCGAGAAACTATGAGGAACTGTGGGGCAGGCGGTAGTACTTTTGTCACTGGTGGCTGGTCAAGTTTCCATTTATGGGCAGAAGTCGAGAGAGAAGAAGAAGAAGAGAAATCCATTGCGGAAGAATCCCCCATGATTGCCAGCTTCTCCGATGGCGCGCTCCTTCCTTGGGGGGACCCTCTCAGAGGGCACTGCCGCCTTAGGTGAATGTTTACACCTCAGGTCACACCTCCCGAGAAACAGATGGAGGGACCAATCGGCATGGTCAGAAGGTATCAGCTCAGGCAATCACCTCTCCCTGGGCCTGGCCTTTACCAGGGGGTACGTGCATGCCTTACTTGTCTACCCAGGGCGGGGAATTATGCGTTACCCTGTCACTGGCTACGCGTGCGAACGCGTGGGTCGGCCTTCAGGCGCGCACAGGGAGGAAGGAAGAAGAGGAAAAAGAAGGGAGAGAGAGGACAGACTGTCTCAAACGCCAAGGCGGAGACCAGAGAAGGCAAGGAGAAGCGGGCAAGGGAAAGAGTAAGGAAGACAGTGAGATGGAGAAGAACAAAGGAAGGAACTAACCATAGGAAGGAACTAACCATAGGAAGGAACTAACCATAGGAAGGAACTAACCATAGGAAGGAACTAACCATAGGAAGGAACTAACCATAGGAAGGAACTAACCATAGGAAGGAACTAACCATAGGAAGGAACTAACCATAGGAAGGAACTAACCATAGGAAGGAACCAACCATAGGAAGGAACCAACCATAGGAAGGAACCAACCATAGGAAGGAACCAACCATAGGAAGGAACCAACCATAGGAAGGAACCAACCATAGGAAGGAACCAACCATAGGAAGGAACCAACCATAGGAAGGAACCAACCATAGGAAGGAACCAACCATAGGAAGGAACCAACCATAGGAAGGAACCAACCATAGGAAGGAACCAACCATAGGAAGGAACCAACCATAGGAAGGAACCAACCATAGGAAGGAACCAACCATAGGAAGGAACTAACCATAGGAAGGAACTAACCATAGGAAGGAACTAACCATAGGAAGGAACTAACCATAGGAAGGAACTAACCAAAGGAAGGAACTAACCAAAGGAAGGAACTAACCAAAGGAAGGAACTAACCAAAGGAAGGAACTAACCAAAGGAAGGAAGAAACGAGAAGAAGTGAAAAACCAAAATGACCACAAATATAGGTCGTGGAACCGTCCGTCTCCAGACGCAGGCGCTAACTACCCCCTTGAGGGGGAGGGACTCCTTTTAGTCGCCTCTTACGACAGGCAGGAATACCGCAGGCCTATTCTAATCCCTGGACCCGCAGGGGGAGTGCATACAAGGTAAGGTGCACTATCAGGTAGAGAGAATAGTTGTTCATGGATGCAGAAATTACCTTCAGGTGGAATTGAGGTCTCACCTTCTGCCACTGCCTGAAGTGCAGTTCTTTACTTTCTATTACCATTTATTTTGCTGAATGTATTTGTGGCACTCAGAAAACTGAGCATTACAGCAAGGAACACTACTGGTGGCCCATTTCAATTTGTACTAAATTATGGCACTTGAGATGTTGAAATATTGGAATGCATCATTGGGACTTCAGGATTGTGACCTGTTGCAAAAGGACTTTCTTGTCACCAGCAAATGGATATTGATAAATGGAATGCTGGTGAAAGCAAAGAAGAGTCAACTAGTAACATTCACCAATAGCAGGAATACTTATCACAGAGTTCAAGGATAACAACACAGCAGGACAACAGTGCTCAATGCCTTGGGTATGCACATAGGTGAGATAGTACACAAAGCACTTGTGTCTTCACTTGCTAATGAAGGTACTGAAGGATGGAAGAGAGGGAACAGGTGTACTTCTTCCTAATAAGAACAGATGCTAGTTGCCCCCACAGAGAGATGTGCCAAAGCAGTTAAGAGTGTAACAGAAGGCAGTGAAATATGTAATGGAAAACTACATGTAAACGAGTAGTGTCAGAAATTATAAGGAAACTGGTCACAGAGGGGGCATATAAGGGAAGGAACAACTCATTATAAAGTATTATTAAAATCTGGAACAACAATGGGGTTGGGGTGTAAACACTCATGCGTTGTCAGTGGATTAAAAGACAAGACTATTTTATCAGGGGATATCCTCACACATTTCCAAGAAAGCATCACCTGAACTAATTACCTTCTTCACAAATGTCAAAATGACGAAGACTATTGAAATTAAATTAATTTTTTTTATTTAGTGAAAGTAATAAAATTAGTTATGCAGTATTATTGTGAGGTGTAAAATAATACAAAGGATACCCTTAAGTTACGCTATGGATATCTTGGCAATAACCATATTAACTAACACAAAATCAATCAAAAATTTTGGAGCCAAATGTTACACACATACTATAGCCACCATCTACTGCATTTTCTGTAGTGTCACATAGGCAAGTGAGCAAAACTGCCTCATCTGAACATCCATCATGAGGGACTTACACAAACACAGATGGCTACTCAGCTGACATCACAGCTGTTCTCAGCTGCTTCCTGCAACTCAGCAGCAAAATCTCATGCCTCAGGTACACAGGCTTTTGTCTGGTCTTAACGACAAAATACGTAAGTCTACTGGCATTTTGTGTCATCAAATGTAAGAGGTGGAGCTGGGTGCCATTCTGGATATGAAACCCAGAATTCTTTTACATTTACAATAGTAAGGAGATATATTCCAGATTTTATTTTCAAAATAACAGTAATCCAAAATTATTCCACAGTTTGCTGCTGGCTTTAAGGATGTAAACAATCTTGGCTGCTTTGTGATTTATCTTATATTATTGTATAATTTACTGTGTGTGTCTCAGAGGTATGTGTGATCTTGAGGGCAGTTGAACAGGAGAGAGGTATTCCAACCAGTAATGTCAGTTCCCTCAATGCACTTCACACCACAGCACACACTGGTTCACCTACAAAGACCATGAAAGGAGTTATATGAAATTTGGCATAATACATTAGGCAGGTCACAAATGAGCGAGTGAGCAGTTTTTTAAATCACACAATGTGCTGTCCTTGTTGAGGCAAAGGCTAATATGGCAGGAAGCTGAGGACTAGAAGCTCTGGTCAGTGACACAGCTTCTTCCAGGCAACAAAGAGCAGCTAGTTTGTCTCCAGGTTGAGTACTGTTCTCTGCTGCATAAGCAGCCTAAGGCAAAAGATGCCTTAGTGTAAGACTATCTGTCCACCACACTTTGAAGACTACATAGTTTTCTAATGAGAGGCAACATAAAGTAACAAATATTCCATAAGTTCATATCCATTCATTTACACATTGTTCAAAAGAAAGACTTAGCTTGATCATCAAGTTGCTTTAACCAACCAATCCTTTCCTTTTCAACCATCTTTAGACATCTTTTTTCCTTCTACAGAATTTTCAGTAAGCCATTAATTTTATTGCTTTTTCTACTATGTTGGTGACAGAAACTTTGTAAGAAGATCCTGCCACAATGAGAAACACCATTGTTTTAGTGATGTCCACCCCCAAATCCTATATCATGACCATGACACTTTCTCCCCTATTTCTAGATAATATAAAACATGATGCCCTTCTTTGAACTTTTTTTATGTTCTCCATTAATCCTATCTGGTAAGGATCCCACACTGTGCAGCAGTACTCTTACCTCTAGTTCCTCTTTCCCACAACATTCGAATTTAAGTTGTTTGTAATCGTAATTCCTAGGTGTTTAGTTGAATTTACAGCCTTTACATTTGACTGATTTACCACATAACTGAGGTTTAACGAAATCATTTTAGCACTCAAGGGCATGACCTCAGACTTTTCATTATTTAGGGTCAATTGCCAATTGGCACCCCATACAGATATTTTTCTAAATCATTTTACAATTTGTTTTGATCTTCTGATGATTTTACTAGATGATAAACAACAGCATCATCTGCAAACAACTTAAGATGGCTGCTCAGACTGCCTCCTAAATCATTTATATGTGTAAGGAATAACAGAGGGCCTAAAACACCACCTTGGGGAACACCAGAAATCACATCTGTTTTACTTGATGCCTTTCCATCAGTTACTACGAAATGTGGGTTCCGACAGGAAATCGTGAATCCAGTCACATAACTGAGACACTATTCCGTAAGCACGCAATTTGATTACAAGCTGCCTGTGAGGTACAGTGTGGAAATCTAGAAATATGGCATCAATTTGAAATCCCTTGTCGATAGCCCTCAACACTTCTTGCTAGTGTAGAGCTACTTGTGTTTCACAAGAACGATGTTTTCTAAATCAGTGTCGACCATGTGCCAATAGACCATTTTCTTCGAGGTAATTCATAATATTCAAACACAATATATGTTCCAAAATACGCTGCATATCGAAGTTAATGGCGCGGACCTGCAATTTTGTGGATTACTCCTATTGCCTTTCTTGAATATTGGTATCACGTGTGCAACTTTGCGGTCTTTGGTGGGTCAAGAGCAAATTTCTGCACTTCCTTGCATCCGGTTAAACACAACTACTCAAAACAACAAGTAATGCAATGAAAGGCAGAGCTTGGACAATATTAGCTGACAAAACAAAGACATGTCACAGTACATGTCCCACCAGAAAGTTTTGAAATATTCTTTGCACCCAGCTCTACAAAGCACTAGCTGCCAATTAGATTTAGTCCTCTTCCAGACACCTTGTCACAAGTTATGCTGGATGGTCATAACCACTGTGCTCCAAACTGCAATGTCTCCACAGAATTTTATTAGGTGTTGTCTGCAACAACACATTCTACAACTTGGCAGTGCTGCCACATATAGGTAGAAGTCACTTCCTCTACACTTCATTATCACTTACCCTCTCTGCGAGAGATACCTTACAATGTGCAACTGACAGCAGGGGAAGAGCACCCATCTAACAGCTCGCTTTTGCAGATGAACACTGCAGGAAAATACATTAAGAATTCTCAAGTTTTGTGGCATTCAAAGAAGAAAATGTTGCATCAATCCCCAACGCCACTCAGAATATTTTGGTTGACTACAATGTTTCATCAAAAACTGTGCAAGATGCATTCTGTACTGGTAGGCTAAAAGAAATGCATCAAATCGACTGAAAGTATACTCTACTGGCATTTTCTACTGCTAGAAAAAGAAAGAAAATAAATCTTGTTTTTGACTATGCAAGTAAAACTATTCAAGTGACTTCCCAAAGCTTGTGAAAGCTCTGGCAAGACAAAAGCAAATTGTACAAACCACCACTGTACTGTCAGTGACAAGCACTAGATACTTTGTGAATATACAATCCTCACAACTGTGTCAGTGTTGCACGTACAGCAATCACTTTACATTGTTACAGAACACACTGGTCAGGCTGTATCATCAATGGGTCAGAAACTTATTTCTTGTGGCCATACTCATATAAGAAGGTACATAACATGCAGAACATGGTCACAGCCAGATGACTGGCTCTTTTGCACTGCTGCAGATACATGCCCCATTGTACCGAGCTCACCATATATGTGGCTCACGATATACTGGCATTGAGCAGTTTCTCAATGACTAGCAGGCACTTGGAAATCAGGTTTTTGTTTCTCTTGTACACTGTAAAATGGCTGCTCCAGGAAAAGGGGGAGGGGCTTGTCTCAGCAGCCAATGTGTCATGAGCTGATTACACACTTCCATTCCCAGCATCCTCTGCTGTCTGATCTGTAGGTAGTGCTTTGACAACAGCAATTGAGCATACTGATGAAGGACTTCTTTGGTTTTTCCAAGCGAAACTATTTGCTGTAAATTAAATATGTTTGTTGAGAGTTCCATTTTACAGATGTTACTATCTGTCAGTTCACTTACTGTTTATGAAGTGAGTATTTCAGTTGTGTCCACATGGGCATGCTGGGCAGTAACATGATAGAAAATGATTTTGTTTCTTTTTCAATTTTTATTTCATAAGAGGTCTTATGGAGTCTTTACAGCCAGGTTTGACTCTGCAGGTGGTCAAACATCTTGTCTGAGGAAACAAATGCTCCTTGGGCTAATGTAATTTACATTCTGCCCCCTGATTCAGCAGTTTCATGGATGATGATTCAGTTGATGAGGAAAGATGGGGTTACAGGGACCAAACTATGAAGTCATTGGTCCCTTAATCCTTGGTATGTCAAGCCAGGAATAGTCCAAAGAGAGGAAGGACACAAAAGACAAATCCCAATTGACTTGATTGTACCTAAGTCTGAGAACCAAGAAAACCAAGAGATAGAATCAAGTGGAAGTGAGAGAGGTTTAAAAGGGTGAAGGTGGGAGAAAGTATCTGGAGGTTCCCTGGGTACATTATGCGATCAGAGACACACCTTCTGCATCCGACCAGTGCCTTCATGCTCTTTCTTTACCACAAGAAAACTACCTACATGGACAAGATACAACTTCAGGAAAGAGAGCAATGGCAACAAGTCTGTGAACCCTCAACAGATGTAAAAGACTAACAAGTTTTTAAAAGGTAGGAAGGGCAGGAGCCAGGCCTGACCACGAAGCAATGGCAGCCTTTGCTCGGTCAGAGCAAGTGAAAGGCCTCCCTCATGCATCCGATGAGGCTAATGTGCCCTGTGCAACAGAGAGGGCTATAAACCACTTTAACAAGTAAAACGTAAAATCAAATCACTTTCGCATAGTCCTCCAGCACCAGAGGTGCTGTTTCAGCAAGTTTAAGGTTTCAACTTTAAAGTTGACCAAATTAGGGCAGTCAAGTAGGATATGGGCCACCATGAAGCAGGCACCACACCAACAATAGGTTGGACCCTCGTGTCAGAGGATGTGGCAATGCAAAGACGATAGAGGACATGGATTCCCGGTGAGAAGCACAAAGGGAAGACTGCTACATGGTTGTGGTCTCCTTTATGGTTCACAATTTATTTGGAGAAACCAGAGCACACCAATACACATTGCAAGCCTCAAACAATTGTCAGCATAGAGTCAACCAAAGATCCAGTTCTGGTACCCCCATCTCCAAAGTCAATATCCTGGTAGCCAACTTGGCTAACCAGTCAGCTTGTTCATTCCCTTGGATCCCAAAGTAACTAGGGGTCCATACAAAGACAACTGACTGTCCAGCATGATGGGGGTCATTCAGGCGATCTTGGATAGTCACAAGCAATGGGTGTAGAGGGTGGCACTGGCCGACAGCCTGAAAACTACTCAAGGAGTCACTGCTGATTAAGCACTTACTAGTGCAAGAACGAAGGTGGCTAAGGGCTCAGGCAATGGCCACAAATTCTGCAGTGAATATACTGCATCCATTTGGCAGGGAGAGTAGTTCACTGTATCTTGCATATATGTAGGCAACACCAATTCATCAGTTGACAATAGAGTCAACACTGTACACCACGTCTGAGACTAGAAATGCATCAAGGACGACCAGGAACAGACAGAGAAAAAAATGTAGGGTCTATTCTCACTCAGTCGAAAGGCAAGGTCGAGGCAGGTCTGAGGACGAGGCACACACCATGGGGGTGCACGCAATGTCTCCCTGACAATAGATGACATTGGGGAAAAGAGATTTCAGTGTGGAGACTCCACATGCAAACTGCGAACATGATTCCAGCTGTTGGCCTCTGTTGTGGGAGGTAGATCTCCCTACTAAAAAAAACGGACATCATAGTTCAGATGTTCATGGGAGCAGCAAAAGTGTAGCATGGTTGAGCAGCAATTGTTGTCACATGGTCTACATGGGAGGGACATCCACATCTGCGAGTAGTCTGTTCACAGACTGGTCCGAAAGGCACCTGTTGCAAGTCAGATCCCATAATGGTGTATAGAGCCCAGCATCAGTATTGCTGAAGGTGATGCTGAGCCATATGCCAGGCTCCCATAGTCAAGATGTGACATGGTCAGAGCTTTGCAGCACTGCAAAAATGTAGAGCGGTCTACACCCCAGGTTGCGTTACTGAGACAGCATAGTGCGTTAAGCTGTGACCAGCATGTTTGCTTAAGTTGGCGAAGATTGGGACCAAACCCACAAAATGATAAGTCTCCACCACACTGAGCATTTCATCCTCAAGGTAGAGTTATGGTTAGGGATGGACAATATGACAGCAACAGATGTATACGACATGTATAGGTGGCAGATAACTGGAAGCCATGGGTGAGAGCCCAGGACTGCACCTGTCGTGTAACACCCTGAAGTCGGAGTTCAACAACACCCACAGTTGAGAAATAGTAGATGGAAAATTCGTCAGCATACAGAGAGGGCGAAACCGTAAACCCCACAGCTGAAGCTAGACCATTGACAGTCACTAGAAAAAGGGGCACATTCAATACAGAGCCGTAACGGCCCTCATTCTCTTGTACATGATGAGTACTGTGGGATGCACCCATCTGAACCTGTAAAGCATGGTGAGACAAGAAGTTCTGGACAAAAACTGAGAGTTAGTTCCAGGGACCCTACTCAAGGAGGGTAGCAAGGACGTGATGATTCCTTGTTGTGTCTTAAGCCCTAAGCAAGTCAAAGAAGACAGCAATAAGATGTTGATGCCAGGCAAAAGCTGACCGAATCGCAGACTACAGGCAGACCAAATTTTCAGCAGCAGAACAGCCTCGGCGAGACTCTTCTTGGACGGAGCCAAAAGACGCCAATGTACCAACACAGCTGTCAGCTCACTGTACATTCAAGCAATTTGCAAAAAACTTTAATAAGGCTAATTGGGCAATAGCTGTCCATCTTAAGGGGGTATTTATTGGTTTCAGTACTGAGACAATCATGCTTTCTCGCCTCTGAGATGGGAACTAACCCTTGCTCCAGATACGGTTGAAAATGGCAAGGATGTGATGTTGACAATCAACTGATAAGTGTTTGAGCATTTGGCAGTGGGTGCTGTCTGGCCCTAGAGCTGTGTCAGGGCAAAGGGCTAGCTCACTGAGGAATTCCCACTCACTGAATGGTGCATTGTAAGGTTCCAGGTGACGTGGAGTAAATAGTAAAGGGAGTCGCTCTGCCCACTGTTTGAGGAAATGAAATGCAGACTGATAATTCTCAAATGCAGAGGCTCAAGCTTAATGAAATCAAAATATTTGGCAAGAGTGTCTGGATTAGTGCAGACGTCTCCATTCACAGACCTACCAGGTACACCCACAGGGTACTGGTATCCTCAGAGGTGTCAAACCTGCGAAGGTGCGGCACATGGTTAAATGGTAACATCAAATCACTCCCAGCATTCTCATTTCTGTTGTTTTATGAGGTGGTTGACCTGGGCAAAGAGTCATTTAAAGGTAATGATGTGGTCCACTGTAGGATGTTGCTTATGGCATTGGACAGCTTTCCTGTGGTCTCTAATGGCTATAGTGATTTTGGGGGTCCACCAAAGTACTATCTTCCAGTTGGGGAGGGTATTCAAGGACAACAAGATCACGGAGTCAATGTCAATTGCTGAAAGAATGGCTGCAGATGTGCCCTGGACAACTGCATCGATACCTCCATGTGGTGGGGTATGAAGGACAACAGCAGCCCAATCAGCTTTGGAAAGGCAAGAGACAAATGAGGAAGGGTTGAAAAAATTGGAAAATGATCCCTGTGACACAGGTTATTATGGACTCTCCAATGGAGGGACGGGAGAAGATATGGTGTGCAAATGGCAAGGTCAATCGCCAAATAAGAACTACATGCCACACTAAAAGTGTTTGGGAACATTAGTATTCAAGAGGCAAAGATCAAGCTCGTGAGCAAGTTTTTGACAGCTTTACTGCAACCAGTGGTCATTGTTGCACTCCACAAAGTGTTGCGGGCATTGAAGTCAGTATTAGGAAGAGTGGAGGGAGCTGAGGAAATGGTCATTGGGAGGGAGATACATCTTACAGATGGTAACTTCCAGAGATGTCTTCACATGAACAGCTACAGCCTTCAAAGCTGTGTTGAGTGGCATGTGTTTGCTGTAGAAAGAACCCAGAATGTAGATGCAAACACTACCAAATGCTCTTTCATAGACTGTGTGATTCTTAAGACAGCTCCAATAGCCTGGTGGGTAGGCGTACACACTGCTGGGAAAGAAATGTCCTGGAGGGCAATGCTAAAAAGAGAAAGCACACAAGAGATGTCATAGCACAGCCATGTGGCAGAAAAAAACCACTGCAATTCCACTGGAGGATCACACTGTCTTGGATACAGAGGCATGTGGGATCTGATGGCGTAAGAGTCTTCCTCTTTTTGGAGGCCTAGGACTAGTAGTTACTACTACTACTACTACTACTACTACTACTACTACTACTACTACTACCACCACCACCACCACCACCACCACCACCACCACCTATCCTCCTTGTCCTTAAATGATTTAGACTTAAGTGAGGACTTGTCTGCTCCCGATTCTGGGGCAGAGGAAGAGAATATAGCCGTATAACATGCAACCTGTGGCTCCTTCAGCGACCGGCTGGCATCCAATTGCAGATCAGCAGAGTCGTAGAAAGGGAATGTCCTGAAAGACCCCATCTTCGTAAGGGATACCGGAGGAGGGCATTGATTTCTTCTGGTGGGGTTGGGGGCTGACATCCCTATCAGACAGGGAGTCGACACTCCCAAAGGGGATGTGGGGAAGCATGAGGAGTAGGACCCTCCACCACCAAGGGAGTGGGTGTTATCGTGCGGCCCTGAGGGCGAAACATAAAAGACCTGGAGGGCAGTGGAACAGTCACTAAAGACAATATTGTTGTAACAGTAGCATACGTCGTCATCATGTATGTAGGATGAAAGCTATCATGTTTCTTCTTGGCCTCTTGATATGTGAGGTGGTCAAGGGATTTGTAGTCCCGGATTTTCTTTCCTTGTTTGACAATGGTGCAGTCTGGCGAACACGGGGAATGGTGCTCACCACAGTTGACAGATGGGGAGAAGGGCAAAAGGAACATTCATGTGTAACTGATGGCCATAATCCCTACAAATGGAGCAATGTGAACGTATGGCCAAATCGCACAAATTTGTAGCACGCATAGGAGGAGGAATATACGGCTTGACATCACAGTGATACATCACCACCTTGAAATTATGAGGCAATAAGTCACCTTCAGAGGTCAAAATGAAGGCTCCAGTATCAACTGTCATGTCTTTCAGTCACCACTGGACATAACAGATAAAATGCACACCTCGTCACTTCAAATTGTCATCAGTCTGTAAAAAGATATCTTGGTGGAAAAAGCAACCTTGTACCATATTCAGACTTTTATGGAGCATTATAGTGACAGGAGTATCACCCACCTTGTCACAAGTGAGCATCACCCCCCCCCCCCCCCTCAATTATTGCAGTTTATAATACACACATTTGAAACAAGAAATGGTAATGGTCTTCACTTTGTCTGATTGACTTATCTGTACATAATGGAACATGAGCTAGGACTACCTCAGCTTGAATTTAGCATAGAATTTGTACAAGTTTACCTAAAGAGAAACGTATGAATCCTGTAAAAGGAGCAGGGAGGCCTTCTACCAGTCCTATAGGCACTTACAAATCACATGTTCCAAGTGATACCAAGATTCAATGATATAAAACACTACATCAAGAAAACTGAGAAAAAGATAAGGTGTGTAGGTTTATACTGCAAATAGAAGTCTTCAGCAGTTTACACAAAATATGGGAAATGTGATGTAGAATTGTGTGTAGAATGTTTTGAAGTATACCCTCTCAAAGTCAAATTACTGCAAATTAACTTCTGCCTGTTTGTTATAAATGGGTTATTAAAAAGATTTTGTCCAGATTTTCCTTATTTACATTGAAATCTGCTCAACAACAACACCTGTAATTGAATTACAATGTCACAGAAAAAAATTTAAAATATGCAGATAAGTGTCAAGTATGTCCACATGGAAACATTTTACAGACCCACAAGACAGAGAAAAGTCAAATAATAGTTTGTATGCGTTACTGAGGTGTAGAAAATGTCAGGAAACTAAAAATAAAGTAAAATATCCAATTCAAAAAAATTCAGGAAATTAAGGGATAAAGGACATCACATATAAGTTCTGTAATTGATAATACAGAACTGTTGCTTTTAAGTATCAAAATAATTATTAGTTATTTACATTTTATTGTAAAGAGCAACAGGACTGAATTGCTCATTAAGATGACATTCTGCTATACGTTTGTTAATATCTTCTTAGCATATTCGTGAGGTTCCCACCATCGTCTCAGATGTGTATGAAACACTTGTGCTTCATATTTAGAGCAAAGTATACTATGAAAATTGGATTTTTCCGAATTAGAAACATGGTGGGGTGCTATATCCTTCATTCCTGTAACACACTCTTCGCTATTCCTGTCCTCCACATGTCTATGTACCTACCTACTCTCACTCCTGCCTCACGGGCATGGGTGCCTTCTATAAAACACCCCCCCCCCCCCCCATCCCCTCCTTGCACACCTGCATAGTCCTTTCCCTTGTCTGCTTCTCTTTCCCCAGCACACCAACCCTATTCTACTCCTGGCAGCTCACACCTTTCCCCACCATGTCCCTGTTCATTCAACTCTTCCATGGGTAGCACTAAACACCTTCCCCAATTGTGATCCGCTATGCCTTACCTCCCTCCCTAACCCATGTGCGCTCAGGTTTTGCTTGTCTGAATGTGTGCACCTGCTACTCAAGAGCCTACTATGTGTGGTGAGTAGCAATCTTATTTCATACTGTTGTCTAAAAGAAGTTTTCATATTGGCATTATGTCATAAAACAAAAACCGATTTCATCACTTTAATGAATGCTTTATTTGTTTTGATGTGTTCAGATAACCTGCTGTCAAGTTGGCAAAGAAGTCCACCACAATACACAAGTTTTTACAATGCTTTTCACTGCACTTACAGGCGTTCTGTCACAATCAGGTTAACTGATTATCTCGTGCTTTTATCTGTGTGGCCTATATAGCAAGAGAAGGTGTCTGACATTTGATACAACTGTGTACCAGATTTTCTGCAGAGAAAGTCACTAACAAGTGTGCAAACTTACATTTAAGTTTTTATTTTCAAGCAACTTCACTGTAATATAAAATAAGCTATGTTAAGAAGTCAAAACAATGTACATTATTTAAACTTCCCGGCAGATCAAAACTTTGAGCTGGACCAGGTCTTGAACCTGGGACCTTTGTCTTTTGTGGGCTTCTGCTTTATCGACTGAACTACCCAAGCACATCTCAACACCTGTCCTCACGGCAACACTTCCCTCATTACCTAATCTTCTACCTTCCAAACTTCACAGAAGTTCTCCAGCAAAACCTGCACATTAGCACTCTTGGAAGAAAGGACATGAAATACTGGTGAGAGGAAAGCTGTAACAATAGGTTCTGAATCGTGCTTGGGTACCACAGTTGGTAGAGCATTTACCTGCCAAAGGCAAACATCCTGGTCTCACGCAGGTTTGATCTGCCAGGTTTCATATCGGTGCACATTCCACTGCAGAGTGGGGGGAAAAAAACAAACACTACATGGGTAGGTGGTGTGGAATTACAATGCGAATGCCAGTTTTGATTTATTTTCCACAAAATTTTATGAAGGTTGTTCAATAAGTACCTGTTACAAAGACAAATCTCATTAGGAACACAAGTTGGCATTACCATCATGTGTCGCAATCTATAAGATGATGCTAGGACATAATTAACAGTGATTCATATGTAAGTTTGGATTTGGCAGCCCCTGTAGTACTATCAGTGAGCATGCTGTCCTTGTGTAGAATGGGGAAGGTGCACGATTTATCTGAATTTGACAAGGGCATATTGTGATGGCCTGGAGGCTCAGCAAGAGCATTTTTGAAACTGCACAACTTGTCAGATGTTTGAGGAGAGCTGTGGTGACTGTGTTCAACTGTGGCAAAACCATGTCCAGGCATCATGGGGATGGGTGGCCACCCCTCATTACAGATGTTGGACATCATAGGCTGGGCAGACTGGTAAAAGTGAACAGGTGATGAACTCTAGGGAAACTAACATCATCAGACTTTAATGCTGGGCAGAATGCAAGTGTGTGTGAACACACAGAGCACAGAACACTCCTAGCGATGGGCCTCCGCAGTGGATGACCCATGCATGTGCCAACGTTAACACCAAGACATCGTCATCTACGACTGAAATGGCCACATGACCAATGGCACTTGTTGGCACAGTCACAGAGTGTTGCATGGTCTGATGAATCCCGAAACCTCCTTCATCAAGCCAATGGGAGGGCATGAATCCATCACCTTCCAGGGGGGCAGCTCCTTGACACCTGTATTGTGAGATGGAGACAAGGTGATGGCAGCTCCTTTATGCTCTGGGGAGTATTCACGTGGGCATCAATGGGTCCAGTGGAGCTTCTGCAAGGCACCATGATGGCCAAGGAGTATCGTACACTGGTTGCAGACCACATACACCCCTTCATGACAATCACGTTTCCTGATGGCAGTGATATTTTTCAACAATATAACGCACCATGTCGCAAGGCCAGGAGTGTGATGGAGTGGTCCGAGAAACACATTGGCAAGTTCCAATTTATGTGCTACCCCCTCTCCCATGCCCCCTCCCAACTCGGCAGAGCTGAACCCGATCAAACACATCTGCGATGTGATTGAATGTGGTGTCAGCTTGTCGACCCCCTCCTTGGAATTTACGGGAATTACATGGCTTGGGTGTGCAGATGTGGTGCCAACTCCCTCCAGCGACCTACAAAGGCCACATTTCTTCCACGCCATGATGCGCTGCCACTATCATCCGTGCCAAAGATGGCACATGCCATATATTAGGTAGATGGCAACAGTGTTCTGGCTGATCAATGTATGATTTCTGCAGAGATGGGAAAGCCACTCTCATTCCAAGACTCAGTTTTTGCTATTGGATAGGAAAACATAAGCTCAGATAAAAGTAATACTGGATGCTGTTTATGATTACTCTTCACTATCGATGACAAAAATTACATACTGATTCTAAAAATTTTGAAGTGACCAGCATCTGTTTTCTTTACAAGGACTACCCAAGCAGATGTGCTTACCAAAGAAATAAGTCAAAAAGGCCACAACATGATTCTCGCTAATTTTTCAAACAAAGTACTACAAGCCATAGGTGAGTTACTGGAAATGAGAATTGATAAGTAGGTGATGAAAATACTTACGATGCAATGGATATCATGACTTGGAACTGGACAACAAGCAAGTGCTGTACTCACATTTGAAGCTGAGCTTGGAGCACGTTAAGCAAGATATAAATGATTTTTTTTGTCGTGCTGTCATTGTTAGTGAGACCAGTTTTCATAAATACACCCAGAAACCAAGCAACAATCCAAACAATGGAATGCTTCTGGTGAATCTACTTCAAAGAATGTAAAGACGGGCGCTGGAAAAATTATGGTACCCCATTTTGCCAAGAGCAAATGTCATTTCATGACAGCAATACACTGTCACATTCACTTAGAGTTATTGCTGCAGAATTGCAAAAATTACATTACATATTGTTGGCGTACTCCTTTGTTCACCCAACTGAATCCTGACTTGTCAGCAACAATGTGATTGTCAAGTGTCATGGTCCTTTGCTCAGATCCTGCTGGAGGATGGTCGGGAGTCATGCCGGTGATCTCAGCTGTGGCAGATGAATAATGCCGCCACCATAATAAAAGCACATTACAGTTAGAAACAGTTTTTATTAGATTTGATAACTAGTGTGGGAACGATTATTGTTGCGTAATTGATGAAATAATTTGTTTTCGTTAAGTTTTGGGAGCTTTCAGCCATTTTTAAAGTAGAAAAATGTTGAATGATACAATTGTGAAAGCAATGGCAAGAAACCTTTCTTTATTAGGCACCCATACAGTTGACTGAGCAAATGGAACCTAAATACCATAGAGTGATTGGGTGACACGTAAAAATTTGCAAACGTGGCCTTCTAGTCAGACAAAGTGATGAGAGTGTTCAATTTTAGAGCCCTTGAAACTGCCTCTTGATCAAATCTACCACAAATGTTGCTATAAAGCTGGAGGGCATTTCTTCTCATTTCATGAACCTGGTGTTCATATAAGACCTTTATTTGGTAAATGGAACACATGTTGATCAGTTAGACAGTAGATTTGTAAGCCACCTGTGATTCTGTAGTAAGAAACCTCTCACTGAAGTACCAAACTTAGTTGAATGGCTCCCTAATTACTCATATTACCAGGGGATTCTTACAAGGCTATCATTACACCATATTGCTTGTTTGTAGAAACTGTGGTGGATAGTATCCATCTCATTTATGAAATGGTCTATACACAGTGTTTTGAAGTTTTATAGACGTATCCTTTCTACCAGCCTAATTTGCAAGGAAGGGAGGTTACAGTAATGTCATACTGTTGGTCTATGTCATTACAGATGAAATACACGTTCAGACTAGACAAAAATTAAGAAAAAAATGGGCTATGGGCTTTCCAGGAAATATATCAGCATTAGCTGGGAGTGAGATAGGAAGGTGAGAAAATCTAACTTGGGATGGCCAAGCAGGAATCTGAATCTCACTTCCTATGCTGACACGCTTAGCCTCTCAAGTCACTGTACCACACTGCTGTCTCAGACTGTCACTGTACTCGTCCTGCAGTCACCTTTATGAAAATAAAGGACACTGGAAGATTAAGGTTTCACATCCCTTCAAAAAGAAAACTGTTAAGATGTGAAGCTGAAGCTCATATCATGGAAGGAATTCCAGTGTCCTATTCAACGGTGATGTCCAGAATTCACCTTAAGCAATTTACGAAAACTACAGAAAACCTGAATCTGTGGCTAGGCATGTAGCTGAACAGCTGCCCTCCCAAATGAGGAACCAATACACCTCAACCCCTGTGCCACCACTTCACTGTGTTTACAAAACTGATGTTTGACTCACTGAACCAAATCCAATTCACTAGTCTGCTAAGTATTTCACATATCAGATGCTCATCTATTTCAGTTAAGGTGGTTTTAAGACAGTGTCAGAGAGAAGTTTCAAGAAGAGCGTGTACCTTATGTTTTGAAGTGAAAATAATTTTTTTGAAAATTTTAGTAATGTTATGCAATAGGGTATCAAGCGACCAGAAATTTATGCCTTAGTTGCTTTAGTGTCATAAACCAAGGCAGAGACAGGCAGGCAGTCCTGGCAACAAGCAAGAATCCTGTCCTTGTTGGAGAGGTAGCAAAGTTTCAGACAACATGTTACTTTAAGTAACTTAAAAGTACTTATAATGTTAAAATTAATACTGACAAAGAGGTGAAATGTAGAGACCAATTTAAAATTGTAAATATGACTTGTGAATTTTTTTTCTGAACCGACGGAAGTTACATATAAAGGGCAGTCAAATGGAAATTAGACAGACTATATAACATGCATGGTGCAGATGTTGGTAACACAGGTAGGTATTTCTATAGAAGTGCCCTCTATTGGGAATCAGGAATGAACAGCACTAACATTCACTGCTGTGCTGTTTTTCTATCAGACGTGCTCAATATGAAGTCAGCAAGTCATGTATGCATGACTTCACAATGGAGGCTGGGAAAGACAAACAGCGAGGTATAATGCAGTTTATGACAGAGAAAGGAGTGTCAGGAGATTAAACTCATCCCCGAATGGTTGCTATGTGTGGCAAACATAGTATGTCGTGTGTGTGTGTGTGTGTGTGTGTGTGTGTGTGTGTTTGTGTGTGTGTGTTTTTCAAGAAGGTCAGGTGTCAGTCAGGAGAGACTGATCACCTCATTACCCTTTCATCTACATCTATATATACATGATTACTCTGCTATTCACAAGAAAGTGCCTGGAAGAGCATTCAATGAACCACCTTCCAGCTGTCTCTTTACCGTTCTACTCTCGAACGGCGCACAGGAGAAACGAGCACTTAAATTTTTCTGTACGAGCCCTGATTTCTCTTATTTTATCGTGATGATCATTTCTCCCCATGTAGATGGGTGCCAACAGAATTGTTTCTGCAATCAGAAGAGAAAACTGGTAATTGAAATTTCATGACAATATCCTGTAATAAATAAAATTGCCTTTGTTTTAATGATTGCCACTCCAATTGATGTATCATATTTGTGGCACTATCTCCCCTATTTTGCAATAATACCAAACGAGCTGCCCTTCTTTGAACTTTTTCGATGTCACTCGTCAGTCCAACCTGATGCGGATCCCACACCGCACAGCAATACTTCAGGATAGGGCGGACAAGTGTGGTGTAAGCAGTCTCTTTCGTATACGTTTTGCACCTTCTAAGTGTTCCTCCAATGAATCACAGTCTTTGGTTTGCTTGCTCTACCCACAACATTATCTATTTGATCATTCCAAATTAGGTTATTTGTAATTGTAATCCCTAAGTATTTAGATGAATTTACAGCCTTCAGATTTGTGTGACTTATTGCGTAAGCAAAATTTAGCAGATTTCTTTTAGTACTCACGTGAAAACTTCACACCTTTCTTTATTCAGGGTCAACTGCCACTTTTCACACCATACAGATATCTTACCTAAATAATTTTGCAATTTGGTTTGGTCATCTGACGACTTTACAAAACAGTAAATGGCAGCATCATCTGAAGACAATCTAAGAAGGCTACTCAGACTGTTTCCATGTCATTGCTGCAGTGGATGCTGTCATTAGAAATGACCAATGGCGGACAGTGGAAGACATTCGGCTCACATTGGACATCAGTCACATGGTGGAACATGTTCATCCAGAATAACACGTTTCACTTCTTCTTCGCAAGTAGATGAAAGATGTTCATGTAAAAATATTAAGTAGTTAGTATTTACAGAATTTCCCACCTTGCACGCACTTGGCTGACATACATACAAATCTGGAGAAAGACATGCAAGCACAGAACATTCCCAAGATGCCGCTGCAACTGAGTGTCTCCACCTGCTGCAGAGGGGTCACTTATGCTTTGGTGACATGGCTTGGTGGTATAAGAGACAACAATGGATGCACATGGACTCACCCCCACCAAAAAATCCAAAGCCAGGTATGACAGCTCTGAGAAAGTCAACAGGATCTTTTTCTTTGACAGCAAGGGGCTACTGTTCATTGAGTTTCGGCAACACGGTGCCACAACTGGCACACAGCAGTACATGGACACTTTATAACACTTGAAGCATGCCATCAATTGCAAATGCCCAGTAGTGCTGCAGGATAATGTCTGCACACATGTAGCCCAGGTTCTTTTGCTGGGAAGCCCTTACACATCCTCCATACAATCCCTATCTCTCACCATGCGATTTCCATATTATTGGAGCCTCTAAAAAAAGGCATTCTTGGCCATCGATTTGCTTCAGATGAAGAGGTGCATGTCTGGGTACATTCATGCTTCCACAGGCAACTGGAAAAACATTTTTCCATGAAGGCACTGACCATCTTGTCTCACAGTGGAACAAATGTATTAACAGTTATGGTGATTACTTTTGAAATAAACAGTTTACTTATTTTTCATCTGTCTCACCTCCATTTGACTGCCCCTCATATGTTAAAGAGACAGCAGGCTGCAATAAGTAACCAATGGGACTGTCCCTTGGTGGGGAAGACTTAAAGGATGCGATGTTTCAATCATTGCTAATGACAGAACTGCTGGGGAGGCACAATGGACTGTTGACAGTGATAATGGACTGTTACAGGGCAAGCAACCAGGGGCGGCTGTATAGGCTTCGGAGGGCTGCCACCGTGCGCAGCCTTCTCCGGCAATGTGGTCCAGCAGGCAATCATCAGCCACTACCAATAACAAAATGTCAGCTGTCAGTTTGGGGGACTGGCCAGGAACACGACAGGATACTAGCTCATGGCATACAGGCTGTACAGGTCACAGCAATATGCAATATACTGTATCAAATTCCTGTCATTGGGAAAAGGGTAGTTTCCAGTCATTGCGAAAAGTGTAGTAACTCCAGAGACTTGCCAAGACATCAGCTATTAGTTGCCAATAACAATGTAATGCATTGGTTCAGAACTGTTTAATTAATTAACAGGAAATATAGTGCTCAGAAATGGTTTCTTGAACTGATGACGTCTTTCATCAAAGTCTTAAATATCCTAACTAAGAACTTGAATGCTTTCCTGTTGAGTTCTCCTTGGAACACAAGGTAGGAGGAGGTAGGACATAGCTTGAGGCTGCACCGTCAAGCCTAAAAAAAAGTAAGTGGACATTAACATTACCTATAACTGTAACCACATCCTTTCCCTGAGACGATTCTGTTTCTGACATGGCTTGTTCCTGGAGATGTCATTATGCAAATTAGGCTTTTTCTCAGTATTAGCAGTAGTGTAAGGGCCAGTAGAAGGTAGACTCTTGCTAGATAAGTTGGGCTTGACTTCTGTGGAGGCTAAATTGGTTTTCTGACATTGCTATTCTATCAACTGCATTCTGTGTTTGTGTTATGCATGAGAAGTGAGTTTTATATGAAAGAATTTACATGTCAAAGTTAGCAGCACAGTGTTTTGACGCAATGAAAAAGGCAAGCGACTGGCGGGTATGAGCTGTGGGGTAGTGATTCCTGGCCCCCCCTACCTTTTTTTTTTCCTGGCAGGTTACAGCGGGCAAGCGAGATCTGTGCCGGTGTTTTCATTTGCAGAGATGGCTGCTGAGAGTCGCAATACAATAAATGAAAGCACTAGGATAGGAACATAAACAGAGGTTTAAATGTCTCGAAAAACTTGGGAGTAAAACACCAAATTAATATGGATGATGATAGGATTCTTGTCAGCACATCACTGAGGACTTAGTAGGAGACAAAAAAAAACTACAAAGTTTCAGTGGATAAAGTAGTAGAACCCTAGCTTAACTAACAGAATGACAAAGACCTACAAGGTGTACAACTTTGCTTCCGCCGTTTGCCGATAGGTGGCGGCAACAGTAAGTAGCGGTCAAAAGAAACAGATCGCAGATGTCGGGGAGATAGCTTGGACCTTGGTCAACATAACCTCATTCAAACATTAGTCAATTTGTGTCTGCATCATAAAGTTTTCTTGATTAAAATTTCAGTTTACAAGCCTAATTCTCATCATTTGCGGGAGTTGTTACAGTTTTGTTTCAATATGAAGAAAACAGCAGGTGATTCTCCTCAAATGCTCTTAAGTACGTGTGGTAAGGACGCTATTAGTGAAAGAACGTGTCGTAAGTGGTTTCAACGCTTTAAGAACAGTGATTTTAACGGCGTAGACCGACATATTGGTGGAAGAGAGAATGTTTTCAAAGATGCAAAATTGGAGACATTGCTGAGTGAATACTCGCGTCAAACTCAAGAAGATTTGGCACGATTAGTGGGAGTGACACAGCAAGCCATTTCAAAATGTCTCAAGGCTATGGGCATGATTCAGAAAGAAGGAACTCCAGTCCCATGTGAGCTGAAACCAAGAGACATGAAACGGCATTTGTGAACAGTTGCTTCAGATGCAAAAATGGAAGGGGTTTCTGCACCGCATTGTGACCGGGGATGAAAAATGGGTTCATTACAATAACCGTAAACGCAAAAAATCACGGGGATATCCCGGGCATGCTTCCACGTCGACAGTCAAATCGAATATTCACGGCTCCACAATAATGCTCCGCATTTAGTGGGACCGGCAGGGAGTCGTGTACTATGAGATGCTAAAACCAAGAGAAACACTCACAGGTGCTCGTTACTTAACACAATTAATGCATTTGAGCAGAGCATTAAAAGAAAAACGGCCGCAATACAGCGATAAGCACAATAAAGTGATTTAGCAGCACGACAATGCTTGACCCCACGTTGAAAACGAGGTCAAAACGTACTTGGAAACGTTCAAATGGGAAGTCCTACTCCACCCACCGTATTCTCCAGACATTGCTCCCTCTAACTACCACCTGTTTAGATCAATGGCCCATGGCCTGGCTGACCAACACTTCTGATCTCATGAAGAAGTCACAAATTGGATTGATTTGTGGATCGCTTCAAAAGATGAACAATTTTTTTTTGAGGCAGAATTCATAAACGGCCCGAAAGTTGGGAGAAAGTAGTGGCCAGTGATGGAAAATACTTTTAATGATACGTGTGTAACCAATTTGTTTCATTAAAGCCTCAAAAACTGGGGGAAAAAAATGGTGGAAGCAAAATTGTACACCTTGTATACAATAAAAGGAAGCTGGGGGATCCATTGCAAGCACTGAATGAGTTGGTACAACACTTTAGCCTCAAAACAGCAAACTGGTGACCGACGGCAGGAAGGCTTCAGCTGGAAGTCTTCTGGATGCATTTTTTAAGAAACTGATTCAAATTATACAGGAAACCAAATTATTCTCAAAGGCATTTGAAAACTAAGGGGTAATGCTGGTAGAGGTAGCAAAACAATTTTCATTCACAAAGATCAAATGAAGAAATGACAAACCTTTCATTTTACCATTTTACTTTCTAATACAACAACATTGAGACTTATGAGTGAAACCAAAATCATCACTACACATTCACTCCCACTTTAATTTTCTGTTAATTGTGATGACAATTTATTACACTTTGTAACAACTGAACACAAATATGACATTTGTTATGTAAATCACAGCCTCTATAAAACAAAAATTACTTATCTTTTTATTTAACATGTAAATACTTGTCTGTGTGTCTTTTGTAGCTCACAAGTTTTACAGGTCCATTTCAGATTGAAAATCACAGACCACAGCCAGACTTCCAAAGCTGATTATACACAGAATTATCTACTTACTACCTGTGTCCTATCTTACAAGCTCTTACTCTGGCACTTGTACAGTAACATAAAACTTTTGCACGTAAAAAACAGAACAGCAAGACACATCAAACCATATTACTTTCCAAGTAGTCTCTCTTTTCATCTTCTACAGATTCCAAATGCGTCTTCAAAAATTCTTCCACTGAATCGGTATTCCATTTATCAATTGCCAGTACCTGTAAAAAATTTGTAATACAATTGTGTGTTTGTAAGTTCTGTACAGTGATAAGATAACATAGAAAGAACATGAAAAATATTAAAACTATGACTTCACTATTTCAACATCTAGGAACATGTGAGGTAATACTGGCCCTATGACTTGTCTTAAGAGATAGTCAAAACTTACATTTGTAGATTTGGTACATGCTTTTAACAACACTGACTCAAATGCTTGCTTTAAAATTCTGATGGCTGCAGAGATAAAATACTCCGAGCTAAATGCTATTCACAATTTTGTACAAAAGGCAGACTTCAGTTGTAAGAGTCAATGGATGAGAAAGAGATTCAGTAGTCTAGGAGGCAGAGAGAGTTGTAGCCTCTCGTTGATGTTATTCAATCTGCACACTATGCAAGAAGTAAAGAAAATGAAGGAAATACTCAGAAAAATGCATGAAAGCTCAGAGAGAAGAAATAAAAACTGAGGTTTGCAAAAAATATTAAAATTCTGTCAGAGGCAGCAAGGTACTTGGAATAGCCACTGAATGGAATGGATCATGCCTTGGAAGGAACTTGCAAGATTAACACCAACAAATATAAAACAAAGCTAATTGAATGTAGTTGAATTAATTGAAGTGGTGCACATAGAATTAGATTCAGAAATGAGACAATAAAAGCAGTAGATACGTTTTGTTATTTGGGCAGCAAATTAACCAATGACGGCCGAAGTCGGGAGGATAAAAAATGCAAAATGGCAATAGCAAGAAAACATTCTACAGGTATCTGTATGGAATTCAGCCTTGTGAAGAAGTGAAACATGGATGATAAGAAGTTTAAAATACATGGAAATTCATTATCACTCATTTTCAAAAACAACGTAATGCATTGGAAATCAAAATGGTGGATAATAATATTGAAAATGCATTGTTTCAAAAGTAATCAATAATTTTTAATAAGGTCCTTGCAGTGGGATTGGTTAATCCAGTACTTGTGGAAATTTGTTAATCATATTTGTTTAAAAAATTTTAGTTTTCAAAAATTTTACAATCATGCGACAACACATTAGACCTGAGATACAGAGAAGATGGGCAGTGTCTCCCAGACGACCGAGAGTAAATGTTCACACATAGTAAGACATTTATTACTGACTACTGGACAATAATCATAGTGTGCCATCTGGCTCTTTTCTGTGTGGTGTTGTCATTGTGTGTGTTTGTTGAGTGTGTTTGTACACACTTACACACAAATTAACACACAGAGTTGCAAACATCCTAACGAGACAGGGTTTCCAAATAGCATATAAGACTGGGCAAACCCTCCAATCACACATAAGCCAACTAGCTACCAAGAGGGATAAATTCCAATGATCATACATAAACTTGAACGTCAAAGTTGTGATGCAGTATATATATATGCAGAAATTTTAAAATATTATACAAAGAACATATCAGCTGTTGGAAGTACGAAACAAACCATTCCACATTTGCAGAACATTTAATACACCATAACCACCATCCTAAAACATGGAACAAGAAATGAAAATAATGAGAATAAGCAACCATGACAAACATATTACACAAATGCAAGAGAACTTCCACATTCAGAAAGCCATTGCTGAAAAGAAATGTGTGATAAATGAACAAACACACATCAGTACAGGCTCCCTACTACACTTAATAAAAGAAATGATAAGATAAAAAAAACCTGCCCCGCGCACCAGTGCGCCCCTTACAAGACTGTGGCAAACAATTACCCCAGCTTTCATCTTGGTCAGCCCAGCAGATGCTTTAATATAAAAAATTGTGAACACAAGGATGCTTTTAGACTAAAAAGTTTAAGTAAATATGCAATCGCCACTCATATGGCTCAACATTGATACATTGTTTCTAACATTAAAGGTATTTTATACCGCCAACAGAGGCAATAAAATAAAACTCCTAGAAGAATTTGAAATTTGCAAACACACAATTTCCTCCACTGTGGTCTAAATGAGTAACTTGAGCTATCGAAAAAAAATTTCTATCCGAGTTCCTTGGGCTTTTCATTAAATTAGACAGAGACTTCCAACAGATACAAGTCTGAAAAAGAATATCCCTGATGGAACAGACAACACACCTTCACTACCTAGCATCATAACTACAATACAAGAGGAAGAGCACAGACCAAAACCACCACACTTAAGTAGGCACTCATAGTACCTCAATAACAAATATTTTAAATTGTTTACATTTCCTAAAACATGCCATAACTATAACCTGCATATTTTTATATTTGAAATAACCTGTTTTTGACATCAGTATAAAGTTTATTAAACCAAAGATTTAATATTTAGCAACAGTGTAGCATCCTCCCACCCTTCACCTTTTTAATTTTATTCCTTCAATTAACTTACAAACTGTGATTTGTGTCTGTGTGTGTCTATGTATTTAAGTTTTAGTATGCAGTCTGACGGCTTTGTAATGTTTCATTAAGTTTCCACTGGCACCAGTTATTAAAAAAACTGAAAACAATTTGTCCTATAGTTCTTGAATAATAAGTTAATTCTTAGAGCAAAAGCATATTTCTATTAGTCACATGTTGCACTTTTCACATATTCTGTGTTTCTTTTATATCTGTGTTTGATAGCTTAGTGTAGGGAACTACCTGCAATGTTTTCTTGCATAACACAACTGGTACACACTATAGCGACAAGTTATCGTCATCAGCCATCATCTGCTGTATTTGTTTCATTTGCCAATGGAAATTGTGTGTGCCATCACAGATGATGTTGCAGTGAAAAGTCACTGAATGCAATGTTCACTGTTCTGATAAATAACATTATTGTTCTACATAATTCAGTGAGTAGATAATTTACACAAAATAACAGGCTTGGAAGATACACATCTAACAAAGTCTAACAGTCCCAATCACAGCTCTACTGACAACTGGTAACCCTAACATGATCCAAGCCTAAAGAACTACACAAGGAGATGATTACAAGAGGCAAAGAGACTCCCGAGTATTGCGATTAGCAGTACACTTGCCACCATTCTGGCCACACAATCCCACACTATGGTTCCCTTAAGTGCAGGCAAGTTTTAATTATGCAGGAATTACCATGGATTAAATGATGTTTACCTTGGTATTGAGCCAACTAGGCCATTAATATGTTGATGAAGTTCAAAATGATATAACTGCATTGCCAGTGGAATAATCTTACAGGACACTAAAAACTGAGCTCATCTGAAGAGTAGCTGCTTCACAAGAAGTCCACATCTGAGAATTGGTCATGCAAGAAGACAAAATAGCATGATCACATCGCCTGTTTGTTAGTGACAGGAGGTCTAGACTGAAATATTTAGTAGATACAGGTTCTGATACGAGCACACTGCCACAGACCTCTGTACATCACTCCCAGAAATGAACCACATTCTGTTTGTTGGTTACTAATAACTCCACAATATCAACATATTTAACTCTACACATGAAATTTGATTTGAGACTACACCAAGCATTGATCCAGAACTTAACTGTCATCAATGTCTCAGAGCCAATTAATGGCATGGATTTCCTGGCATATTAACAGCTGATGCTGAATGTTGTGAATTCTTGACTTTTAGACAGTTTGACTGGCCTGACTGCAATCAGGTTCGACAGCACCATGACCACACACACAGCACTAAATTGATGCAATCGAAGGACTGTAATAGCATTTTTATGAAAACAACAAACAGCCCTCTAGTATATGTAGGTTGGGTCACTCAACGTAAAATCATGCAGATTTTCATGAAACTTTGCACATTTGCTTATACTTGTGGGATTAGAACTTGTGCAAAATCTTTTTGTTCCCAGAGTAATAAAACTTTTTTTTTTATATCAAATTTTAAATGTAGTGATATTCTGATAACAGGGCTCTGCAAGAATGCCAACTCAAAATGGTACTTATCTACATAAATGCCCATAGCTGAGATGTTTATGGAGCTTTTCATTTGGATTTTTTTATAAGTTAACAGAAGCACATACTTAAAAAGACATGTAATTATTTAAGCAGCAAAGTTACAAAGAACAATACAAAAAAATTAATGTGTGTCACTTTCCAGTTTCCAGAAAAAGTACAGACACGTTGAAAAATGCTTATATCACATTTCTCCAACCTGGTGGTAACTTATAATTGGTCTTAAATAATTCCCAAGACAGTACACACTGCAATAAAATAAAATTGTTAATAGGTTTTCTAGAAATGGACACACAAAGAAATCTGAAATCACAAAACTTTGTGTTGTGACGAAAAAAAATCATTCTAAGTAAGATCATCCACATCTGACACCCACTGCTTCAGATTTTCATGAAAATTTTTCTACTTGTTACTTTCTGCATGGCAATGTCAACACAGAATTTTAAATAAGATTTGAACTCCTCATGGCAGATGTGCTTACTCCCCGTATAAATGGGGTAAAATACCATCTCCTCAGTGTGACTGTAGAGAAAATCAGACCATCAGCCACATTGTTGAAGAGTGTTCCAGAAGAGCCTATAATGGTAGCCCCGCCGACTTCCTGCTCGAAACTCCCGAGTCGATACATTATATTAATAGACTTTATGTTTGTTTGTAATCCTTAAAATTTGTTATATTAGTGATGTTTGTTTGCAATTATTAACGTTTGTTATAGTAGTGATTTGCCTGTTCTGTCTTATGTGTCTGTATTGCCATACAATAAATAAATAAAATTCTCCTGATACTTCATGTAGTTGAGGGGAAAAAATGGAAATTTTTTACAAACATAAATGCTGCAACTAAACTTTGTCATTTGGATTGCGTTACTTCAGACAAAAATAGTAATAATAATAATAATAATAATAATAATAGAAAGTATCTTATTTTCAACACATTGTCATATTTCCCCAGATGTCACTGAAGGGATGTATCTTTATTGGAAAAATAATAACTATTCTTGACTTCTGGGAATATAGAAAATCAACTTAAGCTGTTGTGAACCAAACAATTATTTTTAAATATGTAAAACACTTTCTGACAGCTGATACAAGATTTATTTTTATTGAAACTCTGATATTATTATTATTATTTTTTTAAAGGGTACCCTGAGTTTTGATGGATATTGGATGTTCATTTAACATATATCACATTATTTTCAGAAGATTATTCAAATCACATTCTGTAAACTGACAACCTATAGTAAGGCTTCCTGATAGAAGTACAGAGCCAAAAGTTATAAATTTAATTGAAACATTTTCATTACATGTGTTAACTATATTTAGTATCTTTAAACAACAATTATCCTAGCCACACTAATGTTAATTTCGAATGTACATGTTCAGCAGTGAAGATCCATGAAACTATCAATGAAACTTCTTAAGAGCATTTCTGTTTTAATCTACTGTAACAAATTATAATCTGTTAACTTCATATATTTTTTTTATTAAAGTAATACATTCTGCCTAATTGTGTTGATTTAGGCACACCAACAGCACATTAAATGTTTTCCAAAGGCACAAAACAAGAGTCTTCCTTCTCAGGCAGAAAGGATGACACTGCTGGTACAAGTGGGCGGAGAAAAAGTAGTTCAAAGTCTGCTCCTCCTCCACAGGCATTTCCGATGAAGGCAAGTACCACCTGTCATCTTGTACAACTGCTACAAAAGAATTTTGTTGAGGACAAGTGCATGGCCACTGTGGGACATTTTCATTGAATGAAAATATCAAGGAAGGCTTTTCAGAAGAAGTTACTTTTCTAATCTCTAAAGAAACACGAGAAAGTGGTGTGTAATGGTGAAAGTTCCTGGCACCAGGTATTGTGCGGTTTGTCAAAAATCTCTTCTCAGGGTTCTTGTGTAAGAAATCTACATTGATTTTCTCTAAGAAGTGAAAAAAACATTTGTCAATATTAGCTTTGCAGAAAATGTAAGCACTAGATACAGTTGTTATTTGTGTATCATCCACCAGTTGAAGACTAGCTCTTCTCAATGTATGTTTTATAGTTCTCCCAAACCATTGCACACAGAGTTACCACAGCTAGTGGCAAAAAAGGAGTGCTCAGCCTCAACAGAAAAATCTGTTTTTGTGCTCACAAAATGATTTAAAGCTTTTTCTATTCTTATATTGAGCAGCACATCCATCAGTGAAATAATGCACTTTCTTCACTTGTGGGTAATGCTCTGTCAGCCACTTAACCATTTCTTTCTGGACGGCATCAACAAATCCTACATCATGTTCCATATCATCACTTTTAAAGCTGTGGTTCACAGTTACCAATTTACTTTCTTCATTTACCACATAGACACACAGGAGATGGATTGTCCAGTGGCAACCCTGAATTTCACTCTGGATTACTGAACTGTAGCTTTCGGTGTAGTCCATTAAAAGAATTGCTTTTTCCAGGGTTAGATTTTCTTTCAATTTTTTCAGTTATTTTGACTGACACTTGGATATAGTAGTAGTAGTAGTAGTAGTAGTATGGTATTCTGCCTTACGGCAGGTCTTGTCATGGGTTAAGCCTCTTCCACTTTTGTCTGTCCACAGCAAGCCTTTTCATTTCTGAACATTTGTCTCCTTTGATATTTTCCACCATTCGATATCTTCTTTTTGATATCTTCTTCCCCTTTTCCCTCCACCATTCCTTCCTTCAATAAACAGTCCCTCTTCAAACAATGTCTATTCCAGTTCAGTTTTCTCTTTCTGATGACTTTCAGCATGTTTCTTTCTTCTCTAACTCTTCTTAATACTGCTTCATTTCTTATTCAGTCTTCCTATTTCACTTTTTCTATTCTTCTCCATATCCACATCTCTAGTGCCTCCAGTCTTCTTTCATCTTCCTTCCTCAATGTCCAGGTCTCCACACCATATAGTGCAACACTCCAGATGCAACATTTGGCAAGTCTTTTCCTCAGATCTTTGTTTCGTGGTCCACAAAGTAATTTGTTTCCTCTTGAATCCTTCTTTTGCCATTGCAATTCTTTTCCTAATTTCTCTTGAGCAATACATATCATCCCTTATTACACTTCCCAAGTAATTGAAGTTATTCACTTGCTCTATTTCCTCTCCCCCTATTTTCTTATGGCATTTTCTCCCCTTTCCTCCAATTACCATGCTTTTCGTCGCTCTCTGACACCCTATACAAACTACTCTCCTTCCATCAAAACTTTCACTAATAATTTCCTCGAGATATACAGGGTGATTCAAAAAGAATACCACAACTTTAAAAATGTGTATTTAATGAAAGAAACATAATATAACCTTCTGTTATATATCATTACAAAGAGTATTTAAAAAGGTTTTTTTTTCACTCAAAAACAAGTTCAGAGATGTTCAATATGGCCCCCACCAGACACACGAGCAATATCAACCCGATACTCCAACTCGTTCCACACTCTCTGTAGCATATCAGGCGTAACAGTTTGGATAGCTGCTGTTATTTCTCGTTTCAAATCATCAATGGTGGCTGGGAGAGGTGGCCGAAACACCATATCCTTAACATACCCCCATAAGAAAAAAAATCGCAGGGGGTAAGATCAGGGCTTCTTGGAGGCCAGTGATGAAGTGCTCTGTCACGGGCTGCCTGGCGGCCGATCCATCGCCTCGGGTAGTTGACGTTCAGGTAGTTACGGACAGATAAGTGCCAATGTGGTGGCGCTCCATTCTGCTGAAATATGAATTATTGTGCTTCTTGTTCGAGCTGAGGGAACAGCCAATTCTCTAACATCTCCAGATACTGTAGTCCAGTTACAGTAGCACCTTCGAAGAAAAAGGGACCAAAAACTTTATTGGCTGAAATGGCACAGAAAACGTTCACCTTAGGCGAGTCACGTTCATACCGAGTTGTTTCCCACAGATTCTCAGTGCCCCATATACAGACATTGTGACGGTTGACTTTACCGTTAGTGTGGAAAGTTGCTTCATCACTAAACACAATCTTTGAAACGAAAGATTCATCTGTTTCCATTTGAGCAAGGATAAAAATCACAGAAATCGATTCTTTTAATCTTATCAGCTGCAGACAGTGCTTGAACCAATTTCAGACGATAAGGTTTCATAACTAACCTTTTTCGTAGGACTCTCCATACAGCTGATTGTGGAATTTGCAGCTCTCTGCTAGCTCTGCAAGTCGATTTTCCTGGGCTGCGAACAAATGCTTGCTGGATGCGTGCTACATTTTCACTCGTTTTCGGCCGTCCAGAACTTTTCCCTTTGCACAAACACCCATTCTCTGTAAACTGTTTATACCAACGTTTAATACACCACCTATCAGGAGGTTTAACACCATACTTCGTTCGAAATGCACGCTGAACAACTGTCGTTGATTCACTTCTGCCGTACTCAATAACACAAAAAGCTTTCTGTTGAGCGGTCGCCATCTTAGCATCAACTGACGCTGACGCCTAGTCAACAGCGCCTCAAGCGAACAAATGTACAACTAAATGAAACTTTATAGCTCCCTTAATTCGCCGACAGATAGTGCTTAGCTCTGCCTTTTGTCGTTGCAGAGTTTTAAATTCCTAAAGTTGTGGTATTCTTTTTGAATCACCCTGTATATTGAACAGTGTTGGTGATAAGCAACAACCTTGTCTTACTCCTCTTCCCAGTTCAATTTATTCACTCATCACACCACCTATTCCTACTCTTTCTCTCTGGTTCAAATATAAATTTCTAATTAGCCATCTATCCCTCCAGTCAACTCCATGTTTTCTTAGGATTTCCATCAGTTTGTCCCATCTGACACAGTCAAAAGCCTTCTCAAGATCAATAAACACAATATACACCTTCCTTTTCTTCTCCATGTACCTCTCTCCTATCACTCTCAGTAGCCCAATGGCATCTCTAGTTCCCATTCCTTGCCTGAAACCAAAGTGTTCATCTCCTATTACGCAATTCAGCTTTCCGTATAGCCTTCTGTTGAGTGTCCTCAGCAAGACTTTGGCTGCATGCGATATCAGGCTCACTGTTCTATGTTCCTCACACTTTTTGCTGTTCTTTCTCTTTTCTATAGGTATTAAGATGCATTCTGAGAAGTCCTTTGGCCATTTTCCTGTCAAGTATATTTGATTACACAATTCAATTAGCTCCCTTTTGCCATCTTTCTCCAATGATTAACAGTTCTGCAGGAATCTCTTCAATTCCCACTGCCTTTCCATTTTTCATTTCCTTCATACATTTTTAAATCTCACTAGTCAGTATTGCATTTCCTTTGTCATCATCTGCAACTTTATCTTCTTCTTCTATCCCGAGATCTTCTTCACTTGGTTGGCTGTCTGCAGCGTATAGCCATTATATATATTCTTCCCATCTTATCATTATTTCTTGGGGTTCATGCACCATTTTACCGTCTGCTGCCTCTACTTCCTTTAGTCCTTTGTTGTTTCTCTTTTCAACAAAAGATATCAAATTGATTACATAATGATACAACAAAGATACCAAAATTCCCTAAAGAGTGTCAAAAGCTATCTAGGAGGAGATATTTATTCAGATCATATATTAGTAATAGCTGAGGTTCTAGTTAAATTGAAAAGAACCTGGAAAGGACAAAAGAGAGAGCACATTAACTTTGAGAAACTGAAAGACAAAGGCAATTGTGAAAAATTAGATAATGCATATTGTAAAATCATGATGTAAGGACAGGAAACAGAATGCACAGAAGGAAGATGGGATCATTTTAAAAATTGGATCAGAAAGGCAGCTAAGGAAACGCTTGTAGTCAAGGAGAAGAAAAAAGTAAAGAAAGAATGCTTAACACCAGGTATGATAACCAAGATGGATTATTGCAGGACATGGAAAACTGTAAACACAGAAGAAGGGAAGTGCAACTACAAGAGGTTAAATAATGAATTAAGAAGGAAGACAGAAAAAGAAAAGGAGAAATGGCTGACAGAAAAGTTTGACAAGATAGAGAAATTAGAGAAAGAAGGAAAATATGATTTGATGTACAGAGAAGCAATGGATTTGACCTTCAGGGAGAAGAGACTTAGATATAAACGAGTGTGCTTTAAGTGCTTGTAATTTTGTTACCAACAAGTCTATGTATTCAACAACAGTTTTAGACTGCTTTACCAATTCCACCTTATGATCTGTGTTTATCCACTGGCTGAACTCACTTTCATCATCAGCATATTTGTAAGCTCATTTCGTTTTCAAAACATGATTCACTTTTCTAGCTTCTTTTTGCCATCTGAAGCCTTGCTATGATTTGGAATGGAGTGAAGTTTTAAAGGAGAGCACACCAAATCACGTAAAGTTTTATTTGCATCCTCAATACTTTGATTTTTTAGTAATGACTCATGAAATGTCACCTCTGGATCATCTGCATCACTTTCATTTCTATCACTGATGTCAGTTTCCTGTTCACAAATCTTACAACATGTTGTGCACAGTTTTTGGCCTGGTTTTACAGATTCTTTTAGCACTTCTTGTTTTAGGCAAAGACTACCGAACTGATCTCAAAGAAAAAAAGCTGTGTGTGTTTTTTTAAAGGATCACAACAAGTTTTTTGATGAGTTTCAAAAACTTTTAAGCAATACCACCTGTGGTTTCCATATACAGTAGCACTTTCTAGATCTTGTGGAAAGCTTATATTGGATCACAGAAATATCAAATCTTGTTGGTCTTCACTTAGCTCTTATTTTTTGTCGAGTTCTTACTAAGGTACACACTGTCAAATGACATGGTGTTTTTAGTAATTTTCCAACAGTGTACGAATTCTCATTTTATACCGCAATTAACTGAGAACCAATTAACTTAAAACATACTTTATACAAGTGGAATGATAGGGTCGCATCAAAAAGATACGACCTGTCTCACAGAAAGACAAAGAGCAACTGAGGCCAAATAGACTAACTGCTGCATGCCAATTAATCTCAATAATGAATTTCATATATTTTTGCATTTTTTCCATGCCCATAAAGGTTTCAAACAAGCTACTGCTGACTAAAAACACTTTTTTATCACTGAACAGCTGACAGGCTGAACACACAACTCATATATTATAGTCTTCGAAAAATTAATGAATTAGTCAAATGAAAGGAAATAAATTTTCATACTTAAAGTTAACTTGACTGCCTAGAATGAGTTATACTTAAATATACTAATTTGATATCCTTGCATCTGAGGCAGTGAAACAGTGACTGAATGAACTTACTTAAAATGACCCTTTTCCATCACAGCCAAAAGTATTTTGATTTCAGAGGTGTGTGCCAATAAGCAGAAGACCCATTAAAATTTTTTTCTTTATTACAAAGATTGCAATCTAGGGGCTTAAGACCAAAATCAGGTTCCTAGAAGGTTGGAGAAATGTGATATAAGCATTTTTCGACATCCTCGCAATTTTTCCAAAATTGGAAATTGACGTACATTAACATTAAAAAAAAAAAAAATTCTTTGTAACTTTACTGCTTGAATAACTCGATACGTGTTAACTATATGGCTTACTTAACTTCTAAAAGAAATTCCAAATCAAAAGCTTCATAACACCTGAGTTATGGGTGTTTACGTAGACAAGTTCCATTTTGCATTGACATTCTTGCAGAGCCCAGATATCACAGTATCAACACATTTAAAACTCGATATAAAATAAAGTTTTAGTCTGAGACAAAAGAGATTTTACTGAAGTTCATATGTTATAAATATAAGCAAATGTGAAAAGTTTTGTGAAAATCTGAGATAGGGTTACAAATCCTTGTATTATTGCACGTTTTGATGTGGAATGACCCAGCCTACATGTTTGGATCCATATCACCTGGCATTAGCTAAGGGCGAGTTTGCTACCATGTTAAAAGAAGGTAATATCCCACCAAGTGATCCACAGTTGTCTCCGCTGCACCTGGTTCCTAAGAAGAGTGAAGTATGGTATCCATGCGCCGATTATAGAGTGCTTAATGCAAGGATCGTCCCAGACCATTACCCAGTTTCATTGCTGCAAGATTATCATGCAACGATCTTTAGTGTACTGGTGGCAGAAGACACACCAAAACCAGCAATTATTACACCATTCTGGGGTTGTTCGACAGCATGTTTATGACCTCTGATTTACACAATGCAGCTCAAACCTGGCAAAGATTGATTGAGGCCTTGTGTACCTTGAAGGTATCTTTATCTTTTCGACCATTGAAGGATGTCAACAACACCTCTCTGAGATGTTCAAAATTTTGGAATAGTACAGTGTCTCTTATCATAGTTTACTATATATCCAGGAAACCTGAAGTCCATTTTCTCGATTGTCAAACATTATCTTCTGGCTCCCTTCCCCTACTGTAAAACGATGAAGCTATTCTATGAATACAGAAGCCAAGCACTACCAAGGAGATACGTCAATTACTCAGGATGCTAAATTTTTATCATCATCATCTCCCATGGAGCAGCACATAGCTACATGAACCGTTAACTGCAGCACTTTCTGGCTGTGCGATCAAAGGAAACTCTCTGGTGCAGTGGATTGAGGAAATGAGCTCCGTCTTTGACCCTACAAGACATCACATGGTGAAAGCTCCACTTCTGGTGCATCTTAAGCTTGATGCACCCTTAGTGACTGTGGCTCATGCAAACCCAACAGCTGTACATGCCATATTACAATAACAGCTGGAACAGCTAGCCTTTTATTCTCATGAACTGTCACCACTGCAAAAAAGTGGAGTGCTTATGACTGAGGACTTCCCACTGTGTATGAAGCTATCATATACTTCTGACCACAGATAGAAATGAGATTTCACCATCTATACGGACCATAAACTGTTAACAATTATATTCAGACAGTCCTAGTCGCCGATGCACTGACAACACCAACCCTAGTGGTGCTTTATGGACCGACTGAGGGACTGCTAGAATGACTGCAAAATTATGTTGTTACTAAATAGATGGCCAAATATCTAAACCACACTCCACAAATCACCGCATGATTGGCTATGGAGGGTACTTTGGTACCACTATTATTTCACCACAATCCTGTTTACATTGTGAGCACTTTGTTGTGGCAAGAACACTTGTCGGCAAACCTTCATACGAATGCTGATTTTTCTCCTTTTATCCAGGAATGATAATTTTGTGAGCTGTATGTTGTCAGAAGCAATACACTGCCCAACTTTTCTCACAACATACACTCATAATTTCAACAGTAAACACTTTTGTGATGCACAACACATCTTGCAGCACCTACCACTGGAGTTTGACAAGTACCTTTGTAGCACTCTCATATTCACTAAACAAACCAATGACAACACACACTGCTCTTCTTTAAATCATCTCCATCTACACTCCTGGAAATTGAAATAAGAACACCGTGAATTCATTGTCCCAGGAAGGGGAAACTTTATTGGCACATTCCTGGGGTCAGATACATCACATGATCACACTGACAGAACCACAGGCACATAGACACAGGCAACAGAACATGCACAATGTCGGCACTAGTACAGTGTAAATCCACCTTTCGCAGCAATGCAGGCTGCTATTCTCCCATGGAGACGATCGTAGAGATGCTGGATGTAGTCCTGTGGAACGGCTTGCCATGCCATTTCCACCTGGCGCCTCAGTTGGACCAGCGTTCGTGCTGGACGTGCAGACCGCGTGAGACGACGCTTCATCCAGTCACAAACATGCTCAATGGGGGACAGATCCGGAGATCTTGCTGGCCAGGGTAGTTGACTTACACCTTGTAGAGCACGTTGGGTGGCACGGGATACATGCGGACGTGCATTGTCCTGTTGGAACAGCAAGTTCCCTTGCCGGTCTAGGAATGGTAGGACGATGGGTTCCATGACGGTTTGGATGTACTGTGCACTATTCAGTGTCCCCTCGACGATCACCAGTGGTGTACGGCCAGTGTAGGAGATCGCTCCCCACACCATGATGCCGGGTGTTGGCCCTGTGTGCCTCGGTCGTATGCAGTCCTGATTGTGGCGCTCACCTGTACGGCGCCAAACACGCATACGACCATCATTGGCACCAAGGCAGAAGCGACTCTCATCGCTGAAGACGACACGTCTCCATTCGTCCCTCCATTCACGCCTGTCGCGACACCACTGGAGGCGGGTTGCACGATGTTGGGGCGTGAGCGGAAGACGGCCTAACGGTGTGCGGGACCGTAGCCCAGCTTCATGGAGACGGTTGCGAATGGTCCTCGCCGATACCCCAGGAGCAACAGTGTCCCTAATTTGCTGGGAAGTGGCGGTGCGGTCCCCTACGGCACTGCGTAGGATCCTACGGTCTTGGCGTGCATCCGTGCGTCGCTGCGGTCCGGTCCCAGGTCGACGGGCACGTGCACCTTCCGCCGACCACTGGCGACAACATCGATGTACTGTGGAGACCTCACGCCCCACGTGTTGAGCAATTCGGCGGTACGTCCACCCGGCCTCCCGCATGCCCACTATACGCCCTCGCTCAAAGTCCGTCAACTGCACATACGGTTCACGTCCACGCTGTCGCGGCATGCTACCAGTGTTAAAGACTGCGATGGAGCTCCGTATGCCACGGCAAACTGGCTGACACTGACGGCGGCGGTGCACAAATGTTGCGCAGCTAGCGCCATTCGACGGCCAACACCGCGGTTCCTGGTGTGTCCGCTGTGCCGTGCGTGTGATCATTGCTTGTACAGTCCTCTCGCAGTGTCCGGAGCAAGTATGGTGGGTCTGACACACCGGTGTCAATGTGTTCTTTTTTCCATTTCCAGGAGTGTATGTGTCCGTGAACCACGTGCATCCCTTTCCATATTTGGCAGGAGTGACTTTCCCTCCTTTACAAGCTTCCTCTGAAATCTATCTTTTTTGCCCGAGGAAGGAACACAGAGAACTGAGTACTTTTCTTTCTTTCTATTTTTAAAAATTTTTATTGGCAGTGCTTAATTTTGACTCCTGAAGGGAAGCGATGACCAGTCATCCATCTACTTAAAATTTTACAGTTTTCTGAAATTAATTTTGCTGTTGGTGTACTTGCTAGAATGAATCACTTACTTGGAGATGCCAATGAGCTCAATGACCAAAAGGAGTCAAGATACCTTGTGCTGCCACTGGAGACTAAATTTAATGAGACAAAATTAAATAACCATACCAGACTCATATTTATTTGCACAGAAAACTGTTAAAGGGTACACATAAATTAACATCTTGGAACATGGACCAATCCCACAACTCAGCACAAAGCCTTTGTTCATTTTCCAATACAATGGGGCCTAACCTGAAGTGTAACTTGACATTTTTATGAAATGACATGTCTCATGTTCAGGCTTCCATGATGATGATAGATGTTAATGACATTTTGCAGTAAGAGCCAGAATATCCCATTGTGCAAAATATAGTTACAATATGTGCAGATAGGAGAACATATAGAACCCATCACATCTACAAGGCGAAACAGCAATTCAGCACCTCCACCTGCTGTGTGGGGCTGCTTGTTCCTTGGCATCACGATTTGAAGGTATGGCTTTGTTGCTGCAAGAGATTTTTCTTCATTTCTGAACTGGTCAAATTGTGTACCTCCAATTCTTCTTGCCTCTTTCTCATGCCACAGCATGGCAAAAAGATGGGATCACTGTGTGATTGTAGATCCCTGCATTGGAATCTTGCTTTCTTCCAAACGAGACACCTATGTTGCTCCACCTTCGGTATGGGTGAAATAGATCCATTCCACTGCAGACTGCCCATCCTAATGCCATTCATTCAGGTCAGAGGATATCCTCATGTACACCGTCAGCCATAGCAAAGGATACCTGCCATGGCAGCAGTTTCCTGGGGTCCTGGTGCCCAGGACCAGACAAATTCCTACTCATTGACATATGCTAAGGATTTGTCACTCAGAGTCCAACAGTGAGCAGCAAAACACACTGTATCACTAAAGAGGTATCTGCCTCCAGAAGTTTTCATTTTGCATATTTCCAGAAGAGTCAGCAGCTATTACTATATGTGATTTATTTGTACATAGTTTAACTGCTAAATAAAATGTGTGTTTATGAAGAAGCAAATGCATAACAGTGTTTTGCTGATTCTTTTCTACATATACGATAATTATCCACTATACTTTTGTTTTACCAAGTAGTCATTATAGCATGAAATGTGACAGTTTCCTGCACTGGAAATAATTTTCTATTACCTGTGACTGATTTTCTCCAGTAACAGAATAGGTTTACAATATCTTCTACAATTAACTTCAAATGGATAATTACAATATGTGAGAATTTGCTGAAATATATGCACATTACAATTGCACAGATTTGATTACAATTTAGTATAACAGATATAACACAATTAGAAACCTACCTCTTTCACGTTTCCATCTTTATCCATTAGTTTTATTATGGGATCCAAGCCTCGAACATACTTTATCTGCAAATTCGGAAATTTTGACGGTCTCTCACTTTTGACAAAAGCTAAAATGAAAGCAAAAGATGTGTGTTATATTAGTACACAATAATTCAATAAATGTTGTAAATTAAAGTTGTACATTTCTAAAACTAAATTTTGTATTGAACAACATTAAAATTATAATTTGCTCTTTCATAAACAATATAAACAAAGGGGAACAATAAAGAAGAACGAAGCCACTGTTACATAATAGGTCATATTCTTTCACATTAGTCTGAAAATTAGAAGTCATTACTGTAATCCACTGAATAGGTTGGTTGGTTGTTTGAGGTTAAAGGGACCAAACAGCAAGGTCATCAGTCCCTTGTTTCAAATAGACTCCATTCTGCTAACGGGACATCTCAGAAAAGTCAGAACAATAAAACGGAAAAAGGGGAAACGTAAAAGGGCAGTCACGTTGTCATTAGTAAAAACAAATGAGGGAAGTTGGCAAGAGAACGAACCCAACACTATGCTGAAGCAGCATAGGCAAGACCACCCGTGACTTAAAAGGTACAACTGCTATAATGCAGAAAGTACGTATGGGAATAGAAAAACTAACCAAGCCTTAAAAAGAAGGGGTAAAAACAGAGTAAAAGGGAAAGAAAAGAGGATTCCAGGCAGGGAGGTGAATCGGGAATCTCTGAACACTGCCTACAGTGGGAGACACCCAAACACTCACCGCCCTGCCCCAACACCAGAGGGAGATTAAAAACTTTAAAACTGAGAATAAAAACCACTCTCCCGGAGGAAACCTAGAACCAGAGAGACCATCCGGGAATCGTCAGCCAACATCAAAGGTAAAGTGTGGGGGAGTCTGTACTTAGCACGCAGAGTCAAAAGAAGGGGGCATTCAACCAAAATGTGGGCCACTGACTGGAAGGCTCCACAACCACATAGCGGGGGTGGCTCATCACGCAAAAGGAAACCATGGGTCAGCTTGGTATGGCCAATGCGGAGACGACACAGTGTGGTCGAGTCCTTGCGGGAGAGGCTAAAGGAAGAACGCCATGGGCCTGTATTCACCTTAATGGCACGAAGTTTATTAGACAGTGGAGAAGCCTCCCAAGAATTGGCCCATGACTGTGCAAAGTGGGATTTGATGTGAAGCCGCAAATCCGCTGCAGGAGGGGTTACAGAAAACGGGGGGTAAGTAACTGCTCCCCCAGCCAAACGATCAGCGAGCTCATTACCCGGGATACCCACATGGCCCGGGACCCATAGGAAGTCAATGGAACAAGCAGCACGGTGAAGATCAGCCAGATGGTCATGGATGGCAGAGACCAAGGGATGGCGCGAAAAACACCGGTCAATAGCAAGAAGGCCACTCATCGAGTCCGTACATAACAAAACGCGGTTGTGTTGGGATTGTTTAATAAAGGTAAGGGCCCGGGAAATTGCCATCAATTCCGCAGTAAACACCCCACATGAGGGTGGCAGTAGATGATTTTCCGTTCCAACAAAGGACGTGAAGGCATACCCAACATGATCAGCAGATTTAGAGCCATCAGTGTAAAAAACAACAGCATCCCGAAACTCCCATAAAATTTGGCGGAAAAAGGAACGGAACACCACCGGGGGGATGGAATCTTTCGGACCGCGGCGGAGATCCATCCGAATTCGAGGCCGAGGAACTAACCAAGGAGGGGTGGAGGGGAGGGAGCGAGGAAGACAGGACAAAGAAGGAAGCCGAAAATCACGGGTAAGAGACGCAAGGCGCAGCCCAACCGGTAAACCCGCCCGAGGGCGGGAGTCAGGCGGGCGACATCCTTGGTCTGGGAATAGGATAGAATAGGAAGGATGAGCGGGAGAAGAACGGATAGTAAGGGCATAAGACACCAGACGCTGGGACCGCCGAACAGAAAGAGGGGGGATCCCAGCTTCAACCAGGAGACTATCAACAGGGCTAGTAGGGAAGGCACCGGTGGCCAAACGGATACCACGATGGTGGACTGGATCCAGCACGTGCAGCGTGGAAGGAGCAGCCGAACCATAAACTTGACAACCATAATCCAAACGTGACAGAACTAGAGCACGATAAAGACGGAGGAGGAGGGAACGGTCCGCACCCCAGGAGGAGTGGGCAAGGAAGCGAAGGACATTGAGTTTACGGAAACATCCTACCTTCAGGAGTCTGATATGGGGCAGCCAAGTGAGCTTGTTGTCGAAAAGAAGACCTAGGAAACTGTGGAACCACAGGCAATCTTTGTGCAGCGAGATAGAGCTCTGGATCAGGGTGGACCGTAGTACGGCGACAGAAGTGGACCACCCGCGATTTTAAAGGAGAGAATTGAAACCCGTGGGAGAGGGTCCATGCAGAGGCACGCCATATAGCCACCTGGAGCTGCCGTTCTGCAGATGGCATCGAGGAGGAACTAACCCAAATGCAGAAATCATCCACATACAGGGCAGGGGCGACCAAGGGACCGACAGAGGCCACAAGTCCATCGATAGCAATGAGGAAAAGAAGGACACTCAAGACAGAACCCTGTGGGATGCCCGTCTCCTGGGTCCGTGGAGAACTAAAAGCAGTACCAACTCGAACTCTGAATGACCGATGGATCAGGAACTGGCGGATAAAAATCGGGATTGGTCCCCGAAGACCCCACTGATTTTTTTTTTTTTTTTTTTTTTTTTTTTTTTGTGATTTTAGGGCGCAAAACTTCTATGGTCATTAGCGCCCAGCCCGCGACGTAGAAAACAGGAAAAAAACCAAATTTAAAATCAGCAGCAATGGAAACAAAGTCAGAAAATTTGAGAAACTAAAGGCAGAAGGAATGCTTAAAAGTCCACTATAGAAAGGAGTTGGTTGTCCCCCAAAAAAAAGGCTTCAAATGACTGACGTCATTTCACTGTCTCTAATAAACTGTAGAACGCGGTCAGCTGAGCGCGTGTCATCTGCTAAAATCGACGATAGATCAGGCGATAGCTGTAGACGGGAGCGTAACGGATTAAAATAGGGGCATTCAATTAAAAGGTGTCTGACCGTCCACAGCTGAGAGCAGTGGGGACAGAGTGGGGGAGGATCACCGCTTAAAAGATGTCGATGACTAAAAAGACAGTGCCCTATCCGGAGTCGGGCTAAAATTACCTCCTCCCGACGACGCGTTCGGGAGGAAGAGGTCCAAGCGCAAGGAACAGCTTTCACTTCCCGCAATTTATTGTGGGGAAGTGTTGACCAATGCGCATGCCATAAATGAGTAACTTGGCGACATAAACCGCTCCGTACATCGGTAAACGGAAGAGACTGAAGAGCTGGCCGAGGAAGAGAGACTGCAGCCTTGGCTGCTATATCGGCCGCCTCATTTCCACAGATACCAGCGTGTCCCGGGAGCCAGAGGAACGCCACTGAGACGCCCCCCAGGTGGAGCAAGCGCAGACAGTCCTGAATCCGGTGGACCAGAGGGTGCACAGGGTAAAGAGCTTGGAGACTGAGGAGAGAGCTGAGAGAATCTGAGCAGATTACGTACTGTATCCGCTGATGGCGGCGGATGTAGTGGACAGCCTGGAGAACAGCGTAAAGCTCCGCAGTATAAACCGAACACTGGTCGGGAAGCCGAAAGTGATTTGGGGTGTCGCCAACAATATAGGCACTCCCTACACCTAACGATGTTTTCGAGCCATCGGTGTAAATAAATGTGGCTTCCGTCATTTGTGCACATAGAGCAGCAAATGCCCGACGGTAAACAAGTGTAGGGGTACCATCCTTGGGAAATTCACATAGGTCTCTGAGCAAGTCGATCCGGGGACGGTGCCAAGGCGGTGCTGTACCCCAAGTTGTCAAGAAGGTTTTAGGAAAGCGGAAGGAAAGAGAATGGAGCAGTTGACGGAAGCGGACTCCCGGGGGTAGTAGGGAGGAGGAGCGGCCTGCATACCCGACATCAAAGGACTCGTCGAAAAAAAGGTTATGGGCTGGATTAGCAGGCATGGAAGACAGATGGCTAGCATAACGACTCAGAAGGACTGCCCGCCGATTGGACAGCGGAGGTTCAGCAGTCTCAGCATAAAGGCTTTCCACAGGGCTGGTGTAAAAAGCTCCAGACACTAAACGTAATCCACGGTGGTGGATAGAGTCGAGACGCCGAAGAATAGACGGCCGAGCAGAGGAGTAGACTATGCTTCCATAATCCAATTTCGAGCGCACTAAGGCGCGATAGAGGCGGAGAAGGACCACCCGGTCCGCTCCCCAAGAGGTACCATTCAGGACACGAAGGGTGTTAAGGGAACGCAGACAGCGAGCCGAAAGAGAGGAAACGTGGGAGGACCAGCACAGTGTTCTGTCAAACATAAGACCCAAGAATTTTGCGACGTCGGAAAACGGAAGGTTGACAGGACCTAGATGTAAGGAGGGCGGAAGAAACTCCTTACGTCGCCAAAAATTAACACAAACGGTCTTACTGGGTGAGAAACGGAAGCCGGTTTCGATGCTCCACGAGTGGAGGCGATCGAGACATCCTTGAAGACGTCTTTCAAGAAGGCTGGTCCGTTGAGAGCTGTAGTAGATCGCAAAATCGTCCACAAAGAGGGAGCCCGAGACATCAGGAAGGAGACAATCCATAATTGGATTAATGGCGATGGCAAACAGTACAACACTCAGCACGGAGCCCTGGGGTACCCCGTTTTCTTGGGAGAAAGTACGGGAGAGAGTAGTGTTCACCCGCACCCTAAATGTGCGCTCTGCCATAAATTCGCGAAGAAAAAGGGGCAGCCGGCCTCGAAAGCCCCAAGAGAACAGTGTGCGGAGGATGCCTGTCCTCCAACAGGTATCGTACGCTCTCTCCAGATCAAAAAATATTGCTACCGTTTGGCGTTTCCGGAGAAAATTGTTCATGATATAAGTGGAGAGAGCAACAAGATGGTCAACAGCAGAACGATGCTTTCGGAATCCGCATTGGGCTGGTGATAAAAGACTGCGGGACTCCAGCCACCAAGCTAAACGGTAATTCACCATACGCTCCAAAACCTTACAGACACTACTCGTGAGAGAAATGGGGCGATAGCTAGAGGGGAGATGTTTGTCCTTTCCAGGTTTCGGAACGGGAACGACAATAGCTTCCCGCCATCGCCTGGGAAAGGTACTGTCGGTCCAAATTCGATTATAAAGGCGAAGGAGGTAACGCAGGCTATGGGTTGATAAATGCAGCAACATTTGGACATGGATACCATCCGGTCCTGGGGCGGAGGAGCGAGAAGAAGAGAGTGCATGTTGGAGTTCGCGCATGGAGAAAACAGTATTGTAGCTTTCGCGATTTTGAGAGGAGAAAGCAAGATGTCGCACTTCCGCTGCACGTTTCTTCGGGAGAAACGCTGGCGGGTAATTTGAAGAGCTCGAAATCTCAGCAAAGTGCTGACCCAATGAGTTAGAAATTGCGACGGGGTCCACTAAGGTAGCATGCGCGACAGTGAGCCCAGAGACCGGGGAGAAACTAGGCGCGCCTGAGAACCGTCGAAGCCGACTCCAAACTTCCGAGGAGGGAGTGAAGTTGTTAAATGAGCTAGTAAAGAATTTCCAGCTTGCCTTCTTGCTATCGCGGATGACGCGACGGCATCGCGCACGGAGCTGCTTATATCGGATACAGTTGGCCAAAGTTGGATGGTGACGGAAAATGCGAAGAGCACGTCGCCGCTCACGTATTGCGTCACGGCATGCCTCGTTCCACCAAGGAACTGGGGGGCGCCGGGGCAATTCGGAGGTGCGTGGTATTGAACGTTCCGCAGCTGTGAGAATAATGTCGGTAAAACGTGTGACCTCATCGTCGACGCTGGGAAAGCGACGGTCATCGAATGTCGCTAGAGACGAAAAAAGTGTCCAATCGGCTTGGGCAAACTTCCAGCGTCGCGAGCGCATATATGGCAGTTGAGGCTGCAGTCGAAGAACACATGGAAAGTGGTCACTCGAGTGTGTATCATCAAGGGCGAACCATTCGAAGCGCCGAGCTAGCGGAACAGTACCGACCGCAAGGTCCAAATGGGATAAATTTGCCGTGGAGGCAGACAAAAATGTAGGGACCCCAGTGTTGAGGCAGACTAGATCCGCTTGGTGGAAGACGTCTAGCAATAGTGAGCCACGTGGACAAGGATGTGGAGATCCCCAAAGCGGGTGGTGGGCATTGAAGTCCCCAACCAGCAAATAGGGGGGTGGAAGCTGATCAAGAAGATGAAGGAGATCAGCTCGTGCCATTGGTGTAGACGATGGAATGTATACTGTACAAAGAGAGAACGTGTATCCAGAAAGGGAAAGACGGACGGCGACAGCTTGGAACGAAGTGTTTAAGGGGATTGGGTGATAATGGAGAGTATCATGGAGCAGAATCATGAGTCCTCCATGGGCTGGAGTGCCTTCAACAGAGGGGAGGTCATATCGGACGGACTGAAAATGAGGGAGAACAAAGCGGTCATGGGGACGCAGCTTTGTTTCCTGAAGACAGAAGATGACCGGCGAGTAGGATCGTAAGAGGATCGACAATTCCTCCCGATTGGCGCGAATGCCGCGGATATTCCAGTGGATAATGGACATAGGGTGAACAGAAAATGGAGGAACGTCACCAAGGGTGCTGTCAACTCAACGACTGCTCAGAGCTTGCGACCGACAGGATGGAATGGCATTCAGTCGAAGGCAGAAGATCCTGATCCATAGGTTGGTCAGGAGCAGCTCCTGCCACCAACGATCGGCCAGTTGACCGGCCACCAACAGTGCGCCTCGGCGACACAGAAGATGGCCGAGGGCGATTGCCGCCAGGTGGTGCTGTAGATGGGACACGCCTTGGCGGAGAAGGAGAGGAACTGTGTTTCTTCGTAGCCTTCTTGGAGGTATGTTTAGATGAAGGAGGAACCGATGGTTGTGAAGTTGCAGTACGTAAAAACTCTTCACGAGAATGCTCTTTTTTGGAAGACTTGGCGTCTGACTTTTGGGCTCGAGATTTAGCAGAACCCGACGAAGGGTGAGCCATAGAGTGGGCAGGCGAAAGAGGTGAGGTTGAACGGGCGATCTTTGCGCTGGCCGATCTGACGACCGTGGTACTAAAAGTGAGATCGCAAGTCTGCGTGGCCGCCTCCTTTGTTGGCCGAGGAGAAGCAAGGACAGCGCTGTATTTTCCTTTCTGAGGCACGGTGGGCTGTCGACTGGCGAGTAACTTTCGAGCAGCAAAGGTCGACACCTTTTCCTTCACTCTTATTTCCTGGATCAGCTTTTCGTCCTTAAAAACAGGGCAATCTCGAGAGGAAGCAGCGTGGTCACCCATACAGTTGATGCAGCGAGGGGATGGAGGTGGACAAGCACCCTCATGGGCATCCCGGCCACACGTAACACATTTGGCCGGATTGGAACAGGACTGGCTGGTGTGATTGAACCGCTGACATCGATAGCAACGCGTAGGGTTCGGGACATAAGGGCGAACGGAAATTATCTCATAGCCTGCTTTGATTTTTGATGGGAGTTGAACTTTGTCAAATGTCAAGAAGACAGTGCGGGTTGGAATGATGTTCGAGTCAACCCTTTTCATAACCCGATGAACAGCGGTGACGCCCTGGTCAGACAGGTAGTGCTGAATTTCTTCGTCAGACAATCCATCGAGGGAGCGTGTATAAACGACTCCACGCGAGGAATTTAAGGTACGGTGCGGTTCCACCCGGACAGGGAAGGTGTGGAGCAGAGAAGCACGCAGCAATTTTTGAGCCTGGAGGGCACTGTGTGTTTCCAACAACAGGGTGCCATTCCGTAGTCTGGAACAAGACTTTACAGGACCCGCAATTGCGTCGACACCTTTCTGAATAATGAAAGGGTTGACCGTGGAAAAGTCGTGACCTTCGTCAGACCGAGAAACAACAAGGAACTGTGGCAACGATGGAAGAACCGTCTGTGGCTGAGACTCAGTGAACTTACGTTTGTGAGCAGACATAGTGGAAGGTGAGGAAACCATTGCGGAAGAATCCCCCATGATTACCGGCGTCTCCGATGGCGCGCTCCTCCCTTGTGGGGGCCCTCACCGAGGGCACACCCGCCTTAGGTGATTGTTCACACCTCAGGTCACACCTCCCGACAAACGGACGGAGGGACCAATCGGCACTTTCGGAAGGTATCAGCTCGGGTAATCACCCCTCCCTGGGCCTGGCCTTTACCAGGGGGTACGTACGTGTCCTACCTGTCTACCCGGGGCGGGGAATTACGCGTTACCCCGTCACCGGCTACGCATGGAAGTGCGTGGGTCGGCCTTCAGACACGCACAGGGAGGAAGAAAGAGAAAGGGAAAGGAAAGAAGAGGGGGTCTCAAACGCCGCAGCGGAGAAAAGGGTAAAGAGAAGAGGGAAGGAAAGGAGATGGACAAAGGAAGGAAGAAGACATACAAGCAAGGAAGAAGAAGAATGCGGTACATTTACAAGCGTCCGTCTCCGGACGTAGGCGCAAACCATACTCCCAGAGGGGGAGAAAGTGAAGGAAACAGCCAGAGGTGAGGGGGGGGGGGGGGGGGTGAAGACAGGGGATGGGGAAGGATGCGGAAAGGGAAGGTATGCAGCCCGGAAAGGAAGGAAGGCCACATTAGCTCGGGGCCCCGTGCTCGCTACGCACGTATCCACAAAAGAGTTGTGGATCCCCTGGGGGGGACCCCACTGATGAAGGGTTAGTAAGATGTGATGGCGCCAGGCCGTGTCATAGGCCTTGCGAAGGTCAAAAAACACTGCAACCAAATGGCGGCGCTGGGAAAAAGCCTGCCGAACTGCGGATTCCAAGCGAAGCAAATGATCGATAGGAGATCGTCCCTCTCGAAAGCCACACTGGTAAGGGGACAATAGATCCCGAGATTCGAGGACCCAAGTGAGCCGACGGGCTACCAGCCGTTCAAGTAACTTACAACCAACATTGGTCAAACTAATTGGCCGATAGCTGTCAACAGATAGGGGGTTCTGACCAGGCTTAAGGACAGGAACCACAATGCTATCCCTCCACTGAGAAGGGAAGTCACCCTGGAGCCAGATACGGTTAAACACCCGAAGAAGATGGTGCCGTTGTGGAGCACTGAGATGTTGAAGCAGCTGGTTATGAATGGAATCTGGGCCAGGAGCCGTATCATGAGAAGCAGATAGAGCAGAAAGAAATTCCCATTCAGTGAAAGGTTCGTTGTAAGATTCTGACTCACAAGTGGTGAAACATAAGGTGACAGCTTCAGCCTGCTGTTTTTGATGAAGGAAAGCAGCTGGATAGGAGGCCGATGCTGATGCCACTGCAAAATGGGTCGCAAGATGTTCTGCGAGAACTAATGGGTCCGTACAAATGCCATCTGGGAGGTGAAGGCCTGGGAGGGTGGACTGCCGATGGCAACCTTGGAGAGAGCGAAGTGTAGCCCATACCCGTGACAGAGGGACAGTGGAACCAAGGGAAGAAACGAATCGTTCCCAACATATCCGCTTGCTCTGTTTGATTAAATAACGGGCTTTAGCGCGAAGGCGCTTAAAGGTAGAAAGGCTGGCTACAGATGGGTGATTCTTAAAGTGTTGCAAAGCTCGACGGCGATCACGGATGGCAATGGCAATGGCCGTACTCCACCACGGGACTTGCCGACGACGAAATTGTCCAAATGAGCGCGGGACAGCAAGGTTAGCAGCGCGAACAATCGCGTCAGACACGTCACGTAGGACGTCATCAATACAACCCGACAAAGAGGGAGAAAACTCGACCTGTGCAGTATATAGAGGCCAATCGGCGCGGTGGAAAGACCAACGAGGTAACCTCTCCATCGGGGAGCGGGAAGGGAGCGTGATAATCAATGGGAAATGGTCACTATCACAAAGGTCGTCGTGTGGCGACCAGTGTAATGAAGGGAGGAGAGAGGGAGAAGAAAGAGAAAGATCAATGGCAGAAAAGGTACCATGACCAGCACGGAAATGAGTAGGGGAGCCATCATTAAGAAGGCACAGGTCGTGGTCTGCAATAAATTGGTCGATAAGAAGACCTCGTCGAGATGGAAAGGCACTGCCCCACAAAGGATGATGAGCATTAAAATCCCCAAGGAGGAGGAAGGGAGGAGGAAGTTGCTGAAGAAGGGTGGTTAAGGCAGCAGGTGTAAGAGTCCTGTCAGGAGGGAGATAAAGATTGCATACTGTGACTGCAGAGTCTAAGTGGACCCTAACAGCAACTGCTTCCAATGTAGTTTGGAGAGGAATCCACGTGCTAGCAATGTCTGTACGGACCAATGTACAAACGCCACCAGAAGCCCGCAAGGGTCCGACCCGATTTCGACAGAAAATACGGAACCCACGGAGGGTCGGTGAGTGAGCATCAGTAAAATGAGATTCCTGGAGAACCACACAAGCTGCTGAGTAGGACGAAAGAAGGGATTTCAATTCCGGAAGGTGACGATAGTAGCCATTACAATTCCATTGGAGAACCACAGAACGATGGTTTAAATGAGGGCTGAACACGCTAAATCCGGTCATACCGCCGGGTCCCCACCCGTCACCGACAAGGAGGGGGCGACATCCATAAACGACAGGTCAGAATCCGGTTGTGAAGCCGGGGAAGGGACCTCCGGTGACACCAGAGGCTCTTTGTCCCGGGACTTATGTTTCTTCTTCTTTTCAGGCTGAGATCGAGGAGGGCTGTGTGGCATAATGGAGCCAGCTGCAGCAAGATCAGGAACAGAAAGAGACCGGGCGACCTGGGGGCCGATAGACCGCTGCTCTCGCGGTCGCCGCGCTGCAGCAGACCTTTGACCTCGAAGGTGCCGGGAAGGGGCATCCCGGGAGAGGCGCCCTTGACCGGCAGACGCCGAAGGAGTGGGACACTTCTCCGGCTGGGGAGGGGGAGCGGCGCCCAGAGGAGAAGGTGTGGGAGCCGCAGGGGAGGGGGGAAGGAGAGGGGTCCGGGACGGGGGTAAGGAAGGGGGAGGAAGGGATGAAGATGTAACCAAGGCGTAACTAGATGTCATGGACACAGGGTGCAATCGTGCATATTTCTTACGGGCCTCTGTGTAGCTTAAACGATCAAGAGACTTATACTCCTGTATCTTTTTTTCTTTCTTATAGACTGGGCAATCTGCTGAACGTGGAGAATGACTACCATGACAATTTACACATACAGGAGGGGGAACACAGGGACTCCCCTCATGGAGTGGACGTCCACGGTCACCACAGAGAGGGTCCTGGGTACAGCGAGAAGACATGTGGCCAAAACGCAAGCACTTAAAACACCGCATAGGAGGTGGGATGTACGGCTTCACATCACAGCGATAGACCATAATCTTAACTTTCTCAGGAAGGGTATCCCCTTCAAAGGCCAGGATAAAGGCACCAGTATCAATACGATTATCTTTAGGACCCTTCTGAACACGCCGAACAAAGTGAACACCCCGCCGTCCGAGATTGTCCCGAAGTTCCTCATCAGTTTGAAGGATGAGGTCTCTGTGAAAAATCACACCTTGTACCATATTTAGAGACTGGTGAGGGGTAATGGACACGGGAATTGTGCCAAGATGGGTACAGGCACGAAGGGCCGCAGATTGGGCAGCCGAAGCAGTTTTTATCAGTAATGAACCCGACCGCATCTTGCTCAGGGAGTCCACTTCGCCGAACTTGTCTTCAATGTGTTCCACAAAGAATAAAGGTTTGACACTGGTGAAAGTATCTCCATCAGTTCTGGTGCAAACTAGATAACGGGGGAAAGGTTTTGCCCCTAGACGACGGGCCTGACCCTCCTCCCAGGGGGTAGCCACGGAAGGGAAGGCCGAAGGGGCAAGAGAAGCAGCACTTGAGGAATCAGTACCACGCAGAGAGACGGCCGCAGAAGAGCGGCCAGAGGTTTGAACCCTTATGCGTTTCATCGGCATAGCGTCCGCCCTGATACCACCCACTCCGATCAGGGGCTCTCCTCACGGGCGCCACCCAGCCACAGCAAGGGCCGTCTGGCACGGCGGCCATTGCCGGGAGTTCCGATGCTCCAGGATGACGAGCAACCACTCCAAGGCATGCATGAGGAGGTCACAGCTCAGGTATCAGAAGTGTGATCCCTGTGTGTTCAGGGGGCTCAACCAAAAGGGTACATAGCGACCCCACCACACGGGCTGGCTACCGTGCTGGCTATGCACCCTAGCATCAGACAACGACGTAGAAGAAAAGGTGGAATATACTAGGAGGGCACACGTCGGAGACACTAGGTAAGGTGCTCTTCCCCAAATGGCTCACACTACGGAAGAGAAATTTTGGAATGGAGGTCAAACCCCAGAGGGGGACCAAGGAATGCCAAAAGGAGGAGATGATTACGCAACAAAGCCAGAGTGTAAAACCAACAGAACCAGGAGGATAGCGGGGGCCAACATAAGCAAGGACACCAATAGAGGGAGAGGAGAGGGCGAGGGGAAAGGGGTATGGAGGGGAAAGGAGGGGAAGGGAAAGGAAATGCAGCCCGGGAGAGAAAGAAGGCTGCAATGGCTCGGGGCCCCGTGCTCGCCACGCACGTATCCACGAAAGAGTTGTGGACCCCCTGGGGGGTCCACTGAATAGCTTAAAATGGGGAAAAAAGGGAGAAATGAAAATTTAAATGTTGGAAATAAATTGTAGGATTTCATTCACTGTTGAGTATTACAGGAGGAAAAAATAGTTCAACTGTGAATACTCTCTCAAGTCAGTTACGCACCTATATGGGGAACTACTGTGAATAAATAGGAACAAAGGTGAGAAAAGTGCAGGTGCGTGCACTGTTATGAATTGCAGTGACCACCTGGCGGAAGGCCTCTGCCAATTATCTGACTACTCCACCAATAAACTCTGCCGGAGTGATTCCCTCCCCACAAGTCGAACATAACCTCCAATCCCTGCTTAAAGCCTTAGGCCCTTTCCAGAACCTCTCCCCTGCATCAGTTTCCCTCCTCACTCGTATGACACACCTCATACCCACTTTCTACCTGTTCCCCAAAATCCACAAACCCAATAACCCTGTACACCCCACTGCAGCTGGTTATTTCACCCCCACTAAAAGAATTTCAGCCCTCATTGACCAACACCTCCAACCTATGGACCATAACCTAGCCTCCGATGTCAAAGATACCAACCACTTTTTTCACTAACACACTAACGTCCCCACCCATTTACCTCCTGGATCCCCACTCATCATTGTTGGCACCACCTCCCTACACACCAACATCCGTCATGCCCATGGTCTTACCACTACTTAACACTGTTTCCCAATATCCTTCACACTTAAAATTCACTACATCATTCCTCATACACATCATTAAATTTATCCTAACTCAAGGTGAAGGTATATGAACAAATCCGCGGCACAGCCATGGGTACCCGGACGGCACCCCCTATGCCAATCTGTTTATGGGCCATAAGAGGAGACCTTCCTAGCCCAAAATACCAAACCACTTCTGGTTCAGATTCATTGATTATACCTTCATGATCCTGACTCTGGGCCGAGGTGCCCTCAGATTCATTGATTATACCTTCATGAACCTGACTCTGGGCCGAGGTGCCCTATCTTCATTACTTCACAACCTCAACGCTTTCCCTCCCGTCCATTTCACCTGGTCCTCCTCAAGCCAGTATGCCACCTTCCTGGGCGTTGACTTCCTCCTTTCTGATGGCCCCATACACACCTCTGTCCACATTAAACCCACCAATAGTACCTGCATTTCCACAGCTGTCATCCCTCCCACACCAAAAACTCCCTCTTAAATAGTCTGGCCACTTGGGGATAGTGTATCTGCAGTGACAAGAACTCCCAGATTTCCCATGCCATTTCCCAACACACCCTCAACCCCACCATCCATTAAAACCTGCTACAAAGTAGTGCCCCCTTCATAACCTAATACCAACCTGGACTGGAACAACTGAACCACATCCTTCATCAGGGCTTTGATTACGTATCATCAAACCCTGAAACACGGGGCATCCTACTCATGATCCTTCCCGTTGTTGTTGTTGTTGTTGTTGTTGTTGTCTTCAGTCCTGAAACTGGTTTGATGCAGCTCTCCACGCTACCCTATACTGTGCAAGCTTCTTCGTCTCCCAGTTCTTACTGCAACCTACATCCTGTTGAATGTATTCATCTCTTGGTCTCCCTCTACAATTTTTACCCTCCACACTGCCCTCCAATGCTAAATTCGTGATCCCTTGATGCCTCAGAATATGTCCTACCAACCGGTCCCTTCTTCTTGTCAAGTTGTGCCACAAACTCCTCTTCTTCCCAATTCTATTCAATACCTCCTCATTAGTTATGTGATCTACCCATCTAATGTGATCCTCCCCACCCCTCCTAAAATGGTGTTCTATTGCCCACCCAACCTCCATAACATCCCTAGTCCATCATATGCCATTCCCAATCCCAATCCCTTGCCACAGGGATCATAATCCTGTGCAAGACCTGCCCAATTCATTCACCCAGCTCTTCCTTTTCCAGTCCCGTCACAGGCTTATCAGAGGCCGAGGCATCTGTGAAAGCAGCCATGTCATACAGCAGCTGTCCATCAGGATGAACAGCCACTGTATACTTGGCCACAAGCAAAGGAGACCACCCTATGGTGCATCATCCAGCTGAACATGATATGCTCGATTTCAGTAGCTACTTCACTACCCGAGCAATCTGGATACTTTCCTCCACCACCCTCTTTTCTGACTTGCACAGATGGGAGCTACCCTTACACCGCATTCTCAGTCTATGGCAACTTTTTGTCCCCACACCTTCCACTCAATACTTTCCACCCTATTCTTATCCCCTCACCCTCTGTGTGCCCCCCCCCCCTCAATCAACTCAACTGTGTGTCTTTTCCCTTCCATGCCTTTCTCCTTTATCAACCCCCCCCCCCCCCCCCCCTCCACCTCTGCACCTCCCTGCTCCGCAACCTCCCAGCACTGCATCTACTGGCAGTCTAGCCCCCTGAAGCCCCACCAGGCAGCACTTTTCTCTTCCCCAATCCGTATCCTGCTACTCCTTCCCTTCCCACTAGCCCCCACCAAATTGCTGCTTCTGTTTTCTGTTCTTTGTGACAGTTGCATTCTGGTCTGAGCTTTCTGAGAAAAACTCGGGTCGAAAGCTAATGCCTAAGTGTCTTTTGTTGTGCCTGTCTGCAACTCAATGTATCATCTTTATGGCAAGTATGAATCCATCTTTTCCTATCTTTGTTAACATTCATCTTACACCGTTGTTTCGAGACACTATCTTTTTTTTTTTCTTCTTCACTAACCTAGTAAGCGCTTGGTGTTTCTTACAAAATTACAAACAAATCTTAACGTTTTTATTTTTTCTCCCTAAACTTTAATTCCTTTTGAAAATTTCTCCTTTGCTCCTTTTACTGTTTGCTTTGTGTAGAAATTGAATAACATGGAAGCTATGCTACAACCCTGTCTTCTCTCTTCTCAATTACTGCATCCCTTAGTATATTTCACTTTGTAATTGCCATCTAGTTTATGGTTGGTTCCCAGCTTAGAACATTCAATGTGCATGAGTTGATAATTTTGGTACTGGCATATGTAGTGTATGGCTGCAGCAGGAAACCAGCACACATGCCAAACCAAACCATACCATACCATACCATACCCTAGCCGTAACGACCTCTGCTCCATGTGTGGTCAACAGATGGGATAATTGGCTCAAGGTATACAACAGAAGCAACACACTTAAACCAACTCAAGCATAAGATAATTTTATTGCAACAGCTCAATGATAATTTAACAACATAGAATACATGAAATGCAAACAGTGTTCTCCAACTTTAAGGAAGTGCTGTGGAATTTGAGGAAGATAATGCACCAATAACATTTAGAAAGAACAAGCAAACCTGCATATTACACTCACAACTAAGAAGCAACAACTGGAGCAGTGAGGGTATACAGATAAATTTAAAACGTATCCCTGTTAAGTTTTAAACAATTCTCATCCCTCAATGTTCTCTAGTAGTACTTAAAAACGTCTACTGCAAGCATGCTGCAAATATTCTTTATGTTCTTTTTCTTACCTTAATTTTGAGAAAATAATGTCTCTTGCACTATTTATCATAGTGCTACCTCATTTCAGCACTTAACCTAACTATAGTATTGAAATATTGTTATATCAATTTTGTTAAGCAGGGCAAAAATCAAATGAAAGCATCACAAACATACCTGCAATCTGAGGATATGCACCAAACTTACAAGTGCAGACTTCTAATCGTGCTTGGGCATAACGTTTTACTTCGTATGTGTTCTCATCCTTCTGGCAGCACTGTGTGCAGTGTTCTCTGGAAATATGGCACAAGCTGTTTAGACACATCAAGTAAATACAAAACTGGAAATTTGATTGTTGGTTAGTTGGCTGGCTATGGGTTAAGAGACTAAGCAGCAGGGTCATCAATCACACAGTCAAGAGGTAGTTCACACGGTGTTAGTGACATCTGCCAGAAATTTGAACCAATGATTGGAGTCATAAAAACTGATGCACTGAAGGTTACACTGTTGTCAGAATGAGAAATAATTTATAGAGAAGTATTTGTATATGTACTAGGCTGGTATGTACAGCAGTATACACGAGGGGCTGTGTTTGACCCCTCAGCAACCTAATTATACGTGAAAAGAACTGCAGAGTAAAGATCATCATCTAACCGGAAGACACACAACAGTGACAACGAGAATGCTAGAACTGCATTGAGCATATGTTGGATCATAAGTATTAAAGGGTCTCTCTCTCTCTCTCTCTCTCTCTCTCTCTCTCTCTCTCTCTCTCTCTCTCTCTCTCTCTGTGTGTGTGTGTGTGTGTGTGTGTGTGTGTTTCCTGCTTCAGAAGTAGTAGGCCCTTTGTGTGAAAGCTAAAATGTAAAACATTCTTTCCATTCTGCCTGTCTGCGACTCAACGTCTCCTTAGTATGGCGAGTAGCAATCTGTCCTTTTCATAATATTGTTATTCCATCCTGGACTCTCTGTTGTTTGTTTAAATATTTGCACTAATCATCCAAGTTAACATATTTGTTTTGCATACAAGGGGGCACTTACCCGACACCTGTTACCAGTTGGAATGCGTTTTGAGACCCACTGTCACGTAACCTCCTGAGAATGTACTCCCCATATTTTCCTGGACACCCTGCCTTGATTTGATTATTACCCAGACCTAGAATTAAGATCGATCTATTTCAAGGTCCTAAGGTTCCTTTCTCATATGACCTTTTGGCATCTGTTCCTTTCAGTTCCTCAGGAGTATCAGGGTACTACTATAATTTACACTCATAGCTCTAAAACCCTGTATAGGACAGGATATGGTTTTATGGCAGAGCAGACAACCATTACGTACGTTTTATTAAGCAGCCCTCCCTCGACCATGTTTTATTTTGTAGTGACTCAATGAGCAGTGTCTAGGCTATTGACTGAAGTTACTCTCGTCACCCTGAGATATCTGCTATCCATGATCTCCTGTCTGACTTTAGTCATTCCGCTTGCTTAGTTATCCTTCTCTGGGTCGCAAGTAATGTGGGTATCTGAGGAATGAACTGGCTGACCGTTTGCCTAGAAGAACGAATACGTGTCCAACATTTGCTTTGATGAGCCCAGATTTCCATTTCCACTGAGAAGGTGGTTTTTATTCTCAGACGTAACGTTTTTAAACTACTTTTGAGGTGGGGTTGGGGTGCTTGACGTTGGGATGTCTTCTGCCACATGTTAGATCTGGGTGATCTTCGACCCTAAATCCTTTGCCAGTTACTTCAGTCATCCCTCTTTCACTCAGTTTTATTTGCTTTTAGATGTGGCTAGCCCATTCCTGCCACATCTTGTGTTCTGTTTTAGGGTTAGCACTCTGATGAATAGTGGGTGTTGGTCCTCTCTTAACTGCTTCGACGGTAACGGGTCAGGGGTGGAAAGTCTCCTGTCACATGCAGAGGCCCAGGGGCACTAGCATGGCCCCACCCATCTGCTGACCTGATTTCTCTCACTTTATGTTAGGGTCATTCCATGTAAATGAGGAATCATTATCAAAAAATTTATTTTTCTGTGGGAATATTTTCCCGTTACATATGTAGGTTGGGCTTTGAATTTTGTTGGCAAGATTGATTTTCCCCTCCAAAACCTATTGTTTACTTGTGGGAGCCATTGTTTTGAAGAGTATATTGTTGAGTTTGTTCATGCAGAAGATTTGATCAATTTTGAGGTAAGAAAAAATCATGAAATTCATAATAATTTTTTATGGTTTACACATCTCTAAAGCGCATAACTTCTTCATTTTGATATATTTTTAGAAGCAAACAATTTAAGCATGATAAATACAAAAACATTTATATAACCTAACCCAAAATGTGTATTATGAGTTACCAAATGTCAATTTTTCAAAGATTTTCGCAAAATACATTAAAGTATAGAAACTTATACGCCATGCTGTCCTTTGCATAAGTGTACCTTATAATTTGGTGTCTCAAATTTCCTCCTGGAAGCCTTCTCCTGATATAGGATATTTAATTCACAAAGTGAGCTACCTTTATTTATGTAATGTGAGTTACCATAATTTTTGTAGAAATTTTGAGCAGTCAGATTGGTTCTGAATTATATACAACACAACTAACAATATATTTCAAAATATTTAATATATATTAATCTCCCTATGCCACATAAAATCCCATAGGGAATAGCTATTTCTACTTAACAACAATTTACAATTTTTGCAAAATGCCTTTAAGTGCAGCTGAAACGATGAGAAGAAGAAGGCAGAAATTCAAAGATGAAGGCAGATATGAAGAGTATAAAATCAAACACATGGAAACTATGAAAACATTCAGGAAGAATGTTTGAGTAAAAGGGAACAAGAAAGGATTGCTGCAGACAGGAAACGGAATGTTAGAGAAAGAGTTGCCAAGTACAGGGGGCGGCTAAAGAAAGCATCTTCAGCTACACCAAGTAGTTCTGCCTCTCCGCCATATAAAAATAGGTCTTCATTGGGAAAAGCCATATCAAAAGTGAAACGTGTACTTCCAGCATCACCCAGAAAACAAAAATGTGTTATTAGAAGGTTGTATCATACATTTGTTGAACCTTAAGAAGTAGAAGGAATCTCTAGACAAAAGATATGTGATGAAATAATAAGTGCAGTGAGCAAATTATATGAAAGGGATGACATTAGCAGACAGGCCCCTGGACGCAATGACATTGTGACTGTAAAAGATGAGAAAGGTAAGAGTAAGTTGCAAGTATGACATTTGATGTTTTCTCTGAAAGAAGTCCATGTAATGTGGAGAAAGTGGCAAAGTGATTAGTAAAAGTAAATTTGCAGAATTAAGACCCAAACATGTCATGCCTGCCAATAAACTTCCACACAACCTGCGTGTCTGCAGGTATTACGAGAATTTCGTCAGTGTTATTAACTCTCTTCATAGCATAGTACTTCAAATACCTAAGTACAGAATTTTTTTATCTGCAAAGCCTAAAGCCGATTGTTTGCTGGGAAAGTGTATGAAATGTAAAGATTTATTGGCAGTTAAACTTCTTGATTTATGTAGTGGTGTAGAAGACTACGGCATGAAATTGTATGTGTGGCAGGAGAGTGATGGCAGAATTTTGAAAGTAGAGGAAGAAAATACATTACAGAATCTTCTTGGTCATATTTTTACCAAGAGACCTAAATTTTTATAGCACTGCTACTTTGAGAGAGAACAATCAAAGAACTATCAGAGTGATAAGGAATCACTGCCTTCTGCGATGCTAACTGCCATGATGCAAATACATTTTTCTGAAAATTTTAGATGCGTAAGTCAAGATGAAATTTAAAGTGCACATTGGCAGCAGAATCGAATTAGTATTTTTACTGCCATGATTTGACATTCAGGTACTTCTCACCCGTACGTGTTGGTATCTGAAATCTGGACCACACACACAAAAAAAAAGTCATTCCATATGTTGATAGACTTCTTGAAGAACTACCAAAACATATTAGAGAAGTTACAATCTGGTCAGATGGTCCTGCTTCCCAGTTTAAAAACATATACTGCACAGGCTATTGTTTTAAGTAAGAGTCGTGCCAAAAGAATTACATGGAAGTACTTTGCAACGTCTCATGGGAAGGGGCCAACAGATGGAATTGGTAGGGCTGTCAAATGCCAAGTTTGGTCTTGTGTGAAAAGCAGGGAATGTGTTGTAAACAATGCAACAGATTTTGTAAAAGCATTGTTGAATTCTTCTTCTAATGTGACGGCAGTTCTTAAGGGTGAATAAGACTTTAGCCAAAGAAGCAAAAAGCTACATCTCTTGGCCGTAGTCAAGAACTGCAAACCAAAGTACATTTCTAAAATTCATCACTTGAAACTCTATAATAATGAAGTTGTAGGACACACCACTTCATCAGCTGCAGAGGAAAAAACTAACAGAACAGAAAAATCACTAGATATACAAGTAGATGACTGGTTGGTGGTAAAATATGACAATTCATATTTTCCTGGTAATGTTACTAAAATTGAAAATGGTGAGTTTAAAGTTGATGTTATGATGAAAGATGGGAAGTTTTGGAAGTGGCCTGAAATTAAAGATGAGATATACTACACTAAAGACAGGCTTGTCAGAAAAGTGAACCCTCAAAGTGTTGTAAATTTGCGTGGTTATTTCAAGTTTGACTGTGATCTGTGACAATGTAACATGAGTTACCATATGTTGTAACATGACTTACCTGTTCATTATGTTTTAATATTTATTTCTGGAATGCTTTCTGCAATGTCTCCTGTCACTAAGATTTTGTCACCACTGGAATGAACATTATTGTAGGTATAAAAATTAGTTTCAGAGTTTAAAGCTTTTCCGTGAATTTATGGCAGTTACAAATCTGGTGAGAAACTTACTAAAACTTTCAGATTCCTCAGATTCAGAAGGACATGCCTTCTTGAAATATGACTGTAGTGTTACACATGTTGTCATAGAACTTATTTCCAGAACCTATGGAGGAGCTGACAAAGAATAATTGGTTGTCACTGTTCCTCTTTGCGAGTATCTCCATAATATCCTCAGTGCAACCACAATGGCATGTCATTTTCTTTGTAGAGCAGATAATGAGAAAAACACTGATTCCAATCCCAATGAACATATAAAAGTGCAGAACGCAGCAAAACAGGACAACAACAGACAGAGTAACTGAACACAACACAAAGGCCAGAACTGTGAAACACTATACGCTTAAGCTCATAAATAGCACTCAGGCACCTGAATGGTGACATCCATACTCATCACCGCCGATCAGGGATTAGCAAGGATGCGCATGTTAGCTCATTAACAGCACTGAAGGAAAACCTAGATCTGCACTTATTCTCTTCAACAGCACTTGGATAGTAACACAGCATGCCGATTTAACTTGTCAACAGGAATTAAAAGGATAAAGGAAACAATCCACCAAAGACCACATGAATGCCTTGGTCACAATATAAGCCATAACCAATTACTTTTAAACATTCTAGCAGGAGCATTACAAGGAAAGACAGCATGAGGAAGACCTCGATCAGCATTTTTAAAACAAGCCACAAATAATGAGGAACTCAGCAAGTATGCAAAAGTGAATAACAATAAATCCAGGTGGAGAGCTGTCAACATACTGAAAGATTTGTGAGGAAGAAAAAGAAGCAGACTCGTGAGCATGAATTATTACTGCTTATAAAGCACTAGGAATCGAGTTTAACTTCTATCAAACAAGGGTACCATGTCAACATCTGCAAGAGCCACTGCACAAGAAATCAGTCACAGTTTGCAAGAGTGACTTCTACTGCTACATTCCTCAGTCTGTACTAACTGCATATTCAGAAAAATGGTAGAAACCATTCATTTTTAAGCCACACACAAAAAAGGGGTAAAAGAAAACTGGCCTAGGATAGCCATAAGAGGTTTTTGAACAAATTATTAAAAGAGTCAGAGGATAAAGGTAAAAGGTAGGGTACATGTCAGCAGGGTGTGACTGGAGGCTCACCACAGCTTATCATGTGGTGGAAGGTGCACCCATGCACTCAAACAGGCTCCAAACCCACTACACCAGGTCAACAGAGTGGACAAGTTTATTATCTATGAGGAGGAGCATTAAAACACATTTTATTTTGAAAAGTGATTAAAGCTCCAGATCTGATTAAAAACTGTTGTTTATGGGGGCAACTAAGTTAATCTGTCAAACGCCAGTAGTAAGAAGTGATGTAAAGTTAGAGTCAAATTTGGTAGCAACAAATTGGAAGTTGTGCATATAAGCTCAGCAAACTTCATATTGGAACTATTGTAGCTGTAGAATCAACATACCAGAATGGGGAGACTACATCTTACATTGCCTCTGCGAGTCTGTCGATAACCATTAAGAAGAGTGTCACACTCAGGATTGCTTAGAGAGGGTGTCACAGAAGCCCCATCATGTAAGGTGGTGAGGAAATGGTGGTGCCATGTCATGTCACAGACATGATAACGAGTAAAAACCATTCTGATGAGAAACATCATGCAGAGTAGTGAGCACTGACAGATCAGCCTTCCCAACATCCGCACTGTGAGTTAGACAAGAGGACCTGCCAGTTGAGGATACAGCACAACTCTCAGCTTACCATGTGTCTGAAACACTTGCAAAGGACATAGGGAAGACAGACTGGTCTGTAGCTATGCATTTCCTGTGGAAACTTGCCTCCTTGTTTCAAAACTGTAATACTCGTACTTTCTTCCCCACAATTGGGGAAAACGAAGAGGGAGGAGAACTCACCGTCAAGCCATATTCAGTTAGAAACAGCAAGAATATGGTGCTTCCCCTTTTTTAGGTAGATAGAGTAACAGTTGAATAATTTTGTATTCAGTAAGAGCCTGCAGCTGTATTTCTGCATGCTGTAAGAGTACTGACAATATCACACTTAGAAGGAGGGGTGTTTTAGGATTCCAAACATTGTGTGCTGAAAGGTGGTGACCCTCTGCTTGACTTTTGTGAAGACAGAGGATTGGGGGAAAGGGGTGAGTGTCAATTGTCAATCACTAACGCTCAGGTAGCGCTTCACCAGACAGCCAACAATAGCAGCAGGGTTAGATTTCACTACAACACCCTTACAGATGCCTGGGATGTCAGTCGCTTTTTGTTGACTACAAATGCACAGTAATTTGGCCCACATCTTTGGGGGGGGGGGGGGGGGGGGGGGGCAGGAGGAGGAGAGAGAAAATTGATGGCAGATACAAAACTTTTCCAGCATCCCTTCTTTTTTGTAAGGTAGCCAGCTCTGTCTTGGATACATTTAGAGATGATAACAGCATGTTCCAGCACATGGCACTTACACTGTTGAAGAACTCTTCTGTGACATGTAACAGCCATAGAGATTTCCTGCAAACCACGATGGGACTGTCTCCCAACATGTGAATATTAAGGAAAATGATACCTTAGTTCTGCTGAGTGTAACATTTTGGTGGTTGTGTCGCTGACTGACTCTTTAGTAGATGCACGAGTAGACCCATGAGGAGGCGTATTGACAGTTTGGGAAGTGCTAAAAGTGAGCCAATCAGCATCTTAACCATACAAAATGCAAGGGACAGGAAAAATAATGTGTGTGAACACCTGTACTTACTTGAGAATGGTTTATTAATAAGGGGTTCAACCTCCATTTGCCCATAATACAGATGTGATTCGTCTTGGAATACTACCATATAATGACTGTATAGTCTCCAGTGGAATGTTAATGCCACTCTTCCATCAGAACCTCTTCTAATTGCTGTAGTGATGAGGGAGGTGGAAATCTGCTCCAGGTCTGTGCTCCAATACTGCCCACAAGGGAATGTGCTGACCAGGGAAGACGCTGCAGTTCAGTTCAGTTGCATGCTCCTCTTACAACGATTTGAAATATGGCATCACTGTTGGGGAACAACATTTGAATCATGGGGTGCACCTGATCACCTGAAATGTTAACATAATCATTGGCTGTAACATGACCTTTAAAACTAATGATGGGACCAGCAGAGTACCACGATATGCTGCCCACACCATCACACTTCCACCTCCACGCTTAACTGTTGAAATCAAGCAATCACAATTGTAGGCTTCTTTGGCATTCTGAAGGTGGCAGGGGTAAAATACATGGAGTGAAAGGCTATTTACAATTTGTACAGAAAGCAGATGGCAGTTATAAGAGTCGAGAGACATGAAAGGGAAGCAGTGGTTGGAAAGGAAGTGAGACAGGGTTGTAGCCTCTCCCCGATGTTATTCAATCTGTATATTGAGCACGCAGTAAAGGAAATAAAAGAAAAGTTCGGAGTAGGTATTAAAATCCATAGAGAAGAAATAAAAACTTTGAGGTTCGCCGATGACATTGTAATTCTGTCAGAGACAGCAAAGGACTTGGAAGAGCAGTTGAACTGAATGGACAGTGTCTTGAAAGCAGGGTATAAGATGAACATCAACAAAAGCAAAAGGAGGACAATGGAATGTAGTCGAATTAAGTTGGGTGACGCTGAGGGAATTAGATAAGGAAATGAGACACTTAAAGTAGTAAAGGAGTTTTGCTATTTGGGGAGCAAAATAACTGATGATGATCGAGGTAGAGAGGATATAAAATGTAGACTGCCAATGGCAAGGAAAGCGTTTCTGAAGAAAAATTTGTTAAGATCAAGTACTGATTTAAGTGTCAGGAAGTCGTTTCTGAAAGTATTTGTATGGAGTGTAGCCATGTATGGAAGTGAAACATGGACGATAAACAGTTTAGACAAGAAGAGAATAGAAACTTTCGCAATGTGGTGCTACAGAAGAATGCTGAAGATTAGATGGGTAGATCACATAACTAATGAGGAGGTATTGAATAGAATTGGGTAGAAGAGGAGTGTGGAAAAACGTGACTAGAAGAAGGGATTGGTTGGTAGGACATGTTCTGAGGCATCAAGGGATCACCAATTTAGTACTGGAGGGCAGCGTGGAGCATAAAAAATCGAAGAGTGAGACCAAGAGATGAATACACTAAGCAGATTCAGAAGGATGTAGGCTGCAGTAGGTACTGGGAGATGAAGCTTGCACAGGATAGAGTAGCATGGAGAGCTGTATCAAACCAGTCTCAGAACTGAAGACCACAACAACAACAACAACATTTGGCGTTCTCCAGCCGTAAACCCATCCAGATGTTGGAAATAACGAAAATGTTGACATGGACCATATGACATGTTTCCTCTGATCAGGTGTCGAGGATTTATGCCCCGACACCAGGTTTTACGCTTCTTTGCGTTGGTTGTCATCCCTCGTGGTTTCGGTATAGTAGCTTGTCCATGAATATTTGCTTTATGGAGTTCTCGGTAGATATGGGGTCTCTAAGATGGCTTTTGAAATCTGCAGTCACTTTAGCCACTATAGTCTTGTGCTGTTTTGGCACAATTCGTGTTAGCGTACAGTGATCTCTGTCATTTAGATTTGATTTGCGCCCACTATTATGTTTACACGATAATGTCTTTCTATGTTTTATGTAGGCTGTCATGACTGTTGCTCTTGAGGCATTCAATAAGTTAGTTGTCTTGGTTACTGATGCTCCAGCTACAGCTAATCAGGCCCCACAATCTGCCCTCTTTGGAACTCTGTTAGGTTTTTCACTGCACGTCAACCTTGGCCTCTGAATGCAAATACGTGATGTGCACTATTCATAAACAACCTGCACTGATGCCGAGTTCGTACTGAAGGTGCACAGTCCAGTGCAACACATGCCTTACCTGCATTGTTCACTGTCAAACATAACCATACCATTACTACCACTGTTCACATTATTTTGCCTATCCCTGTAGGTGGCATCCTGTTTAGTACTGGTGTGGGAGAAAGCAAATGACTGAGTAGTGATCATATCAAAGAGGTCAATGTGAGGTATACACTGAATAAAATAATAACAACTGGGCTACAGATGATAAGATCGATGGGGGAATAGCACTGTAATACAATGCGCGGGGAGTCATTATTTAGTATGCAAAGGTCAAGGTATGCAAAGGTCATTAATGGTAATGGGCATTAAAAATATTGAGTAAAAGATAGGACAGGGACAATCGATTTGATGATTCCACAGCTCCACCAGTCTAGGGGGACGAACAGACGCTGCAAAGGATGAAGTCTATTCATTTGTATGCACCTGCCACCACTTCTTCGTGGTATAAAGTGCTACTTAGTCTTGAGAGGTGGCCTCTAGCATCAGTGAATGCACTCTACCAAAGGCTCTTTACAGTCAACTTTATTCTTACAGCAGGTTCAATACACGGAGGTGACAAATGTCATGGGATAGTGACATGCACATGTACAAATGGTGGCAGTATCATATACACAAGGTATAAAAGGGCAGTGCATTGACAGAGGTGTCATTTTTACTCATTTTCTGACATGATTATGGCTGCATGACTGGAATTAACACAATGTGGAATGGTAGTTGGAACTAGATGCACGGGGCATTCCATTTCAGAATTCAATTTCTGATATCCACAGTGTCAGGAGTGCTGAGAACACCAAGTTTTGGGCATTACCTCTCATCATAGACAACACAGTGGCCAACAGCCTTTACTTAACAATCAAGAGCAGTGGTGTTTGCATAGAGCTGTCAGTGCTAACAGACAAGCAACACTGTGAAATAAACACAGAAATCAATGTGGGATGTACGACGAACGTATTAGGACAGTGGGGCGAAATTTGGCGTTAATGGGCTGTGGCAGCAGACGACTGATGCGAATGTCTTTGGTAGCAGTGAGACATCGCCTGCGGCGCCTCTCCTGGGCTTGTGACCGTATCGTTTGGATCTTAGATGACAGGAAAACCATGACCTGGTCAGATGAGTCCTGATTTCAGTTTGTAAGTCAAGAGCTGATGGTACGATTTGAGTATGGCGCAGAACAAAGCGATGGACCCAAGTTATCAACAAGACACCATCCAAGCTGGTGGAGGCTCCACAATGGTATGGACAGTGTTTACATGGAATGGACTGGGTCCGTTCGTCCAACTGAACTGATCATTGATTGGAAATGGTTATGTTCAACTCCTTGGAGAGCATTTGCAGCCATTCATGGACTTCAAGTCCCAAACAACGATGGAATTATGATGAATAATAAGAAGCCATGAAATCAGGCTGCTGGTCTGAAGAAAATTCTGGTCAATTCGAATTATTTTGCCATCCACATCACCTGATGTGAATTCTGTCAAACATTTATCGGACATAATCAAGAGGTAAGTTTGTGCTCAAAATCCTGCAGTGGCCACACTTTCGTAATTACGGGCAGTTACAGAGGCAGCAAGGCTCATTATTTCTGCAGGGGACATCCAACAATTTACTTAGTCCTTGCCACATCAAGTTGCTGCACTATGCCAGGCAAAAGGACGTCTGACACAATATTAGGAGATATCCAACAACTTTTGTCACCCGAGTGTATACAGTTATGAAAAATGGGTAGATATTACATTCCATTTATCCATAGACTATCTTACAATACTGGATTTGTCATCATAATACAATGAAAATAAAGTGCTCAAAAATATACATACACATAGAATATATAAGTGTGCTTTATGAGGATAGGGCAGGTTGTCAGTCATGGCCTTGAAGGGACCATCCAAGCCTCTGGTTGGTTGGTTGGCTGGTTTAAAGACGGGAGAAGGAACCAAACTACGAGGTCATTGGTCCCTTGTTCCTAATAAAACAATGTGAGAATAAAATGCACACATTTAACACAAAACGGAATAAAAGGAAAAGCAACAAGAACGAAGGGAAGGCAACGAACACTAAAAGGAACGAAAGAGGACAAGAAAACAACAGAGATGGTAGAAACAGAAGAAAGTCAAACATGAAAGCAGATTACAGTGGCTGGCCAACCACAAGAATAAAAAGGGAATGGAAGCCACTCTGCAAAACATTAAAACCTCCACCCTACAAGCACTAGGGTGGAGGACACACAGGGGCAAAGGAATGGCCAATGCGGAGCCGGCAGAGGACAACTGATAACCTGCGAGAGGCCTACATGGAAGACTTCCACAAATTCATAGTCTCCTTAATGACACACAGTTTGTTGTGCATGCTGTTATGCCATTCCGTCTCCCAAAGCTGGAAAACCCTGCAGTGTAAGACAGAACGTAGGTCAGCTTCGGAGATGCCTATCTCCAGAAGCGGTTTCCGCGTCGCCCGTTAGGCCAGCCTGTCAGCAAGTTTGTTGCCGGAGATTCTGACATGTCCAGGGGTACACACAAATACCACAGAATAGCGAGACTGTTCCAAGGCACAGATGGACTCCTGAATGGAAGCTACCAGAGGGCGAGGGTAGCACTGGTCGATAGCTTGTAGGCTGCTCAATGAGTCAGTACACAGGAGAAATGACTTGCCAGGGCACGAGTGGATGTACTCAAGAGCACAATATATGGCCGCCAGCTCTGCAGTGAAAACACTGCACCGAACTGGCAAGGAGTGCTGCTCAATATCTCCTCCATGAACATAGGCGAAGCCTACATGACCATCAGCCATTGAGCCGTCAGTGTGAACCACTTCAGAGCCCTGGAACATGTCAAGAATCAAGAGGAAGTGACAGCGGAGAGTGGCGGGGTTAACGGAGTCCTTAGGGCTATGAAAAAGGTCCAGACGAAGCTGCGGCTGAAGCAGTGTACACCATGGAGACGTACGTGAATGGACCGCAAGTAGAGAAGGTAAAGGGAAGGACTCCAGTTCGGAGATAAGGGACCGCACGCGAACCACAATCATTAGCCCCGATCTGGGCCGCCGATGCGAGGGATGGAAAGCCGCGGGTGGGAAAAGGAGACAGTAATTCAGATGCGCAGGGGAACTATGAATGTGTGCTGCATAACTGGCGAGCAATTGCGCACATCTGATCTACAGTGATGGGACACCAGCCTCCACCAGAACGCTGGTCACCGGACTTGTCCTAAAGGGTCCTGTCACTAATCGAGCCCACAGTGGTGCACAGGGTCGAGTAAATGCAATGCTGAAGGCACCGCCGAACCATAAACCACACTCCCATAGTCAATTCGGGATTGGACAAGGGCTCTGTAAAGCTGCAGCAGCATAGAGCGACCTGCACCCCAATTGGTGTTGCTCAGGCAACAGATGGCACTGAGATGTTGCCAGCACTTCTGCTTAAGCTGACGAAGATGAGGGAGCCAAGTCAATCGAGCATCGAAAACCTGTCCTAGGAATTGATACGTCTCCACTACAGTGAGTGGGTCAACATTTAGGTAAAGTGCTGGTTCCGGATGAACAGTACGACGCCGACAGAAGTGCAAGATTCAAGACTTTGCGACTGAAAACTGGAAGCTGTGGGCTAGAGCCCATGATTGCGCCTTGTGGGAGGCTCCCTGGAGGCACTGCTCAGCAACAACAGTACTGGAGCAGCAGTACAAAATGCAGAAGTCATCTTCATACAGAGAAGGTGAGACGGAGGGCCTGACAGCTGCTGCTAGACCGTTAATGGCCACTAAAAATAGAGAGATAGTCAATACAGAGCCCTGCAGGACTCCATTCTCCTGGAAATGGATGGAATTACGGGAGTCACCAACTTCAACACGTAAAGTACGGAGCAACAGGAAGTTTCGGATAAAAAACGGAAGCAGTCCCCGGAAACCCCACTCATACAATGTAGCTAGACAGCAGAGATGAAAGTTCCCCACCCTCCTAGCTCAAAGCCCACCTGGGCAGGCGTCCGTGTGCCCGATGCTGGGGCAGTGACAGGAAGATGGGGAAGTGGTCACTACCACACAGGTCGTCATGTGCTCTGCAGTGGATAGATGGGAGAAGTCCTGGGCTGCAAATTGACAAATCAATCGACAAGTAACTACCATGAGCAACACATATGTGTGGCAGCCTCAGTATTTAAGAGGCAGAGGTCGAATAGCGACAGTAAAGTTTCGACACCTCTCCCTCTGCCAGTAACCATGGTATCACCACACAAGGGGTTATGGGCATTAAAATCTCCCAGAAGTAGGAAAGGTTTAGGGAGTTGATCGATCAGTGCAGCTAATACATTCAGGGATACTGCACCATCTGGAGCAAGATAAACATTGGAGACAGTTATTTCCAGCGTCGTCCTTATTCTGACAGCCATAGTTCAAGAGGGGTTTGAAGGGGCACATGTTCACTACGACCGAGTTTAGAACATAAACGCAAACTCCACCTGACACTCTATTATAGTCGCTACGGTTCCTGTAATATCCCGTATAGCTGCGGAGGGTAGAGGTCTGCATTGCTGGGAACCAGGTTTCCTGGAGGGCAATGCAGATAGCAGGTGTAAAGCTTAACAGTTGCCGTAGCTCAGCCAGGCGGTGGAAAAAACTGCCGCAATTCCACAACCAAGCCTCTGCCTGAAATGACTGCGGAAAAATCACAGGAAACCTAAACCAGTATGTCCGAACACAGAAGAAACTCCATCCTGAATGTAAGGATAGTGTTAGCTGCACTGCCTTATTCGGCTGGTCCCTATTCTAAGAGGTGTGGGTACAAAATAATGGGATTACTACTGCAAAAAGTTTTATTTTAAAAACAAACATCTTCAGTTACTGTTACCCTCAACATACTCCCCTCCTCTACGCCTACAATGCTCCATGCAAATTTTCCATTGATGGAAACAGTGATGGAAGTCATCTTCTGTGGGTGCATTGATAACATGGGCTTTCACTGCTTCAATGGACTTATTTTGTTCCTTTTAATGCAGAGTTGACCTTGGGTAATAGATAAAAGTCACATTGTGTTAGACCACACGAATAAAGTGGTTGTCTAACACTGGGATGCAGTACATCAGTAGAAACCTCTTAACAGATTTGTGGTGCAGCCGGTGCACTGTCTTAATGCAGAACCATGAGTTGTTGTTCTGCAATTAGGGTCTTTTTTTCTTATTTTTTCAGATCATTTTCAGTGATATTCAAAGTGTTTACACAAACATGTTCATGTGTTTCTGTTTGTTCAATCGTGAGAATTTTCCGTACAAGTTTCGTGCATGCTTTTCTCATGTTAAATTGGTTACATAATTTGACTTATGCATTCTTTGTCAATTCCTACACTTTCAGCAAGCGATCAAATACTCAAAAGACAGTCAAACCAAATTAAATTACCTACTTTTTCAATAGTTTCGTCCATTTATGATGGTAAAGTGAGTCTTAGGCACAAGTCACCTTCCACATCTTCTCGGCCATCTTGGAAGCACTTTAACAACTCACAAACTTGCGTATGTGATAGTCTTCACCATACACTCCTTTTTGTAAAAGATAGCCTTCAGTAGCAGGATTTCCAAGTTTTACTTGACACTTCATAATAATTCATTGCTCTATTATTACACTTATCTTTTTCCAGCACTACAAAACAACAGCTCTTACACATGAAGGCCACAGCCACAATGATTTGTCTACAGACACCAGATGATGCATTCAACTGAGAAGGCTTCTTGCTTCACAGCTACTGGTCATTCATCTTCGGGCATCCTCTGTCACAGCATCAGTTCCGTTAATTTTGTAGCCACAACTTGCAAAATGTTCTTTTGTTCATACAAAATTTGCATAAGGTAAGTTGTAATATGAAAAATTGTTTTGCATTATTTCTTCCCATTGCTCTAGGCTGTTACTGCACACGCTATGGATACTCGCTGGTGACTCCAAGACCACAAATTTTATGTAGTCTTGGTGTCTCTGTAGAGGTGGACCATAGAAGCAAGAGGAGGATGTTGTTTGGTGGCCCCATATCAACTTTCTACAACACAGGCTGTATGCATACATTAACTGTGTTCTTTATTCATAAGAACGCAAAGTTTACTTAACTCAAGATATTTGTTGTGGTACAAGTTCTTCTGTATAGTCCACGTTAGCTTCACTGCTGGTGAAGTACAAAGTCCGCTATGTATACATTTTTTGGTTGCTATGTGCTGCCTGTCTCTTGTGTTAGCGGCAGAACTAACTGCTATTGTGATTCCCACTGGGCTGCGACTAATGACACTGGGACTTCCTTGGTGTGACAGTCTCAGACTCTCCCTCCGGTCCACGGAGACCGTCGTAAGTACTGATAGCCAAGAGGGCACTGGCAGCACGTTTCATGCTAGTCTGTTGTTAGCCTCTTTCGATCTCCTCGCAACCTCTTTGCCACATGGTGTGCTGAAGCCAGCTTATTCCAGCACAACGAACATGCTGCTACGCCCTATGCACTCCTTCAGTCTGTTCAGAAAACTGACTCCTAGGCCAAAAAAATGCTGTCATGCATGCCTCCTATAATGTGACAAGGGTTTGTAGCTACACCCTTTCATTACTGACCACTACTCTGAATCCTCTACGTAGGATCTAATTTTGTAGTACGCATTAGTTATGAAGAATGCTTATATTGTGTGGAATCCGATTTCCTGAACTATGAAAGTCAATGACTACTGCGAGAGGAAGTGTCAGTTCAGTTCAGCAAGATGCTAAAGATAGCCACCAAAACGGCATTCGGTTATGACTGTGTCCAATGGCAGTGTGAAAAGAATAGATCATGTAATCACAGTTCTGTTTGGGCTATTGCCACCAGTTGGTTGTCACCTAATTGCCTGATATCGGTAATGGTAGAGGGGAGACCCAAGGTAGTTTGGGATACTGGGTCCACCTTTGCCCTTTTTTTCCTTTCCTCCTCTTTTGAGATTTAGATTCAGTAGAAGGAGTGTCCAGGCAAGAGTCTGGTACAGATGAGTAGTTGGTTGTTCTGTAGCCAAATGTCTGCAGGTTGTGGTATATGCAAGTCTATTATGAGTCCGTAATACACATGAAGCAAGAGGAGGGTAAAGGAGGAGGACGGGGAGGGAAGCAGGAGTCCCTTCCCTTACACGGATGGATGAACTAAGGTGGCCACAAGGGCCCTGGAAAAACAGGAGAGGGAATATTCCTCCTCATTGCAGATGATCCATCACATTAGAGTTGTGAGCTTCTACCATCAGGAAATGTAAAGGCAATTTTACTTTTTCCCTTCTTCCAGATATGTTAAATTATCAAAGAACTTGAACTCTTGTATCTTACATTCCCTGCTATAAATGTAACCGGTTGGTGAACAGGGACTGAGGGTGGAGGTGGGGGGAGGGATGGGTGTTAAGAAGTGAGCCACAACTGGTGCAATAAGGCATAGCACACAAGGGACATCACCATGTACTAGATGTACACAATCTCCATAGATAGGTTAATTTGACAGACTAGATGACATGTGGATGCACTTCAGATATTCTGAAACATCTCACATCACACTGGTTATTTATAATCTTAACTTTACTCAGTAATAAGTCACCTTCAAAACGGGATCTGGGATGTTGCCAAGTTTGCTGCAGCTGAACAGTGGCCATGACTGAGTGGGGGGACACTATTCTAATCAGTATGTTTCACATTTTGTTTACTGACGTGTCACTGCCAAACTTGTTTTCTATTTCATCAATGAAAAAATTATTGCTTATTATCTGAGAATGATCCATTATCAGTCCTGATGTAGACCAGGAATTGAGATATTTATCTCTCTCTGTCTTGTCCCACCCTGCCCCCCCCCCCCCCTCCCCCATCTGACATTAGTTTTCATTTCATTTCAATTTGTATTTAAAAAAGGTAAAACAATGGAGTTAAACCCTTCTGCAATAAACTAAGCCAGCTCCTCTGATGAGACTGCTGTGCAATTCTCTCTGTGAAATTACTCTGGAATGGTGTCACCAACTGACCACAGAAGGACTATGCATAGGCACTGACCTGTATAAGTAACAGTGACCAGGCACTGCAGTCATTGCCCAGATTGTCAGTGTCCCAAATATTACACACACACACACACACACACACACACACACACACACACACACACATTCCTGGACATTCATAGGGAGGGTAACACTGCGGACACCAACACTATGTCCCTTTGCAGTAAGGAAGCTATCACATAAGTGTACATGATGACCTCCCACTTCGTTTGACTACCACGCTAAGTATTGTACGACATTCACCATGCACCGCAAACCACTGAAAATTTTTGAAGATAAAAGTGGAGGTCAAACCAGACAATGGTGGCCATCTGTAAATATACTGAAACAGATGTAGGATTTAATGAAAAAAGAAATATTGAGCAACTGCAACAAGAAACCAGACATATGGTTGAGTTGACAGGGCATTCGCTGGAGGTTAACTCAAAGGAAAATACAGAATGTAACTCTTCCAGAGAAAAGATGAATGCCACAATGGCTCGTGGACTCAAGCTTTCCACACATGTTCTCACAAGAGTTGAGCACCATGGGGACCGGGGATGAGAGGAATCATCCACACTTATTTAACAGTAATAAATATGTTTAAATGTGGAATATTAACTAGTCTCACAATACATTTATTCTATTATAAGATTTCTTGTCGACAATCCATTGCAAGTTTTGGGGGTGCAAAAAGAGATATTCACATATACTACACTGGAAAGAATATTAATCTTTACTTCCATCTAGTGAACTTACTTAGTTTGGCAGAGAAAAAGAGTTAAATATATCACTATAAAACTCTGCAACCCGCCCATGAAAATAAAACATCGGACAGACAGCAGAAGTATTTTCACATGTAGACTAAAGTAGTTTTTCCTTAAAATCTCCATCTTTATAACAGACAAATTACTGAATAGAGGTAAATAGTCAATTATAAATATGTTGTGCAATCTTTCGATCAATTCACTCATGCCACACAACAACATGTACTGCACGATCTTTTTTTGGGAGAATTCTAAGAATGAGAGGTTCACCTGTAAAGGAGACCACATATAAGATGAGGCCGCTAAATTTGTTAATGGTAAGTTCGAACAACTTGTTACAGAGATGCTCCAGGAACTCAGATGGGAATCCCTGGAGGGAAGATGATATTCTTTTTGAGAAACACTACTGAAAGTTTAGAGAACTGGCATTTGAAGCTGACTGTCAAATGATTCTACTGCCATCAACATATCTTGCACATAAGGGGCATGAAGATAAGAGATGAGAAATTAGGATTCATAAGGAGGCATACAGCCAGTCATTTTTCCATTGTTCTATTTGCGAGTGGAACAGGAAAGAAAATGACAAGTAGTGGCACGGTGTATCCTCTGCCATGCACTGTAGCATGGCTTGAAGAATGTCTATGTAAAAATAGAATTAAGTAATCTGACCTGTACAAGTGGGTACTCACCCCTGCTACACTGTCTCCATTCCCAGAATGCCTGTCTGTTTTCATAATTCCTCAGCCCTCAGTACCTCTTAATTCCTCACCATCTACCTCTACCTACTGACTGGCACTAACCTGAAACTCCTGCATTTGTTTTCAGTTCCACCCTGGCTTAGTTAATTCTTAACTTCGACCTTTTACCTGGCCCTGTACTAGTTTCTATGTATTTCTCCCAGCAGCTAAAAACACTGAGCAGCTGCCAGCACCCCATCCCATACCAGTACAGTCTTATCCAAACTCTTGCCCAACATCTCTCACCTCTCTCTCCCTCAGCCATCACATTCTTACATATTCTTCACACACCTGAGCCAACATCACCACTTGCCATTGTCAGGCTGTAAAAACAAAAGTGTGTTTTTAGTGTAGTGCTAGTAAATATTGCCATAGAGATGTGATATGAGCTGAAAAGTGTTACTTCACAAATTTTTTAATAGTTGCAGCCCTAAAACATTTCCATGACACGGGGGCAAATTTATGTTACTTTACCATCTAACAAATTTCGCTAAAGACACAAAATGCTGTGAACTTCTCAATACTCCAAAAATTACCTACTTGATAAGATCCAGATCGAAAGATTTCAGCTGGTCACATGACGAACACAGCAAATTGGCTTTGTTGAAGCCCAACGCCCAGCAATCCTCAGTCGTGTATTCCGCCAAAGAACAGACAACCTTGGTATAAGAAAATAAGTGCAATTGGTCACTACAAAATAAAGTTACATTGAACAAAACGCAAAACTACTGTCATGCACTTCAGTGTGAAGATAGGAAATGACATTAATTTTGACTGAAAAAATAATTAATTATTCAAAATAGTTTTTAGGCTCATTGTAATGTTATGCATCTTGTAATTATTGCACTAAACGTTCTTCCATAACCACAAACAGGTTCAAGACCAAACTTGCCTTTACCAAGCAAGAATAAAGAAAAAAAAAATTCAAAACAAATGAGTGCTTTAAACAACAAACTATGTACAATGAAACATAACTTACATAACATGCAGATAGGGAGTGGTAAAAAGTAACAAGTAAACAATAATGAATTGTCCTTTCACAACCCACTTTTACATTATAATTGTTTTTGATTTCTGGAAACCATTACACCAGAACTCTATATGGTGTAATACTAACATTTTATCCTCTTTCCGAGCTCAACATCTCATGTCACTCGTTTTTTCACGCAGTCCTGTGGGGAGTTCGCGTGTAAACCAAACGTTGTAGCGTCCTGCTGTGCATGTGTTATATGAATTGTACCGAAATGCGAGAGTGTAACATTCGCTTTTTACATTATGAAATTTCTTTGAATGAATGTATAATCAAAATCGTGTTGTATTCTGTGTACGAAGTCTTGCTGTTAATAATAACCTGGTCGTGAGGTTAGAATCATTCAGCCGATTTTCGTTCTTAAGCTTTGAAATGTCAAATATCCTTGTCAACGTGATCTATGAATGAATAAAATTAAATTAAAAACTCACCAAATTTGTGAAGAGATAAAAAGCAAATGCTCCTGAAATAAGCTGCATCTTGAAACAATGTAACACTCTTCCCTATTACCACTCTTTCACCCACGTTGTACTGACAGTCTGACACTGACGTACCACAGAACAACAAGACATCTCGCACAGCTTCGACCATATCTATGGTCGAAGTCGCACAGACACACCAGTCCACACGTAACAATCTCCTCCGCGAACCTCCTTGCCCGCAAGGCCTTCAAATGGATGTGGTATCTTCTGTGACCTACGTCACTTCCCTTGTTTCGTTGTCGCTAGAGTCTAGTGAGCTGGGAACATATATCCCTACACTCGAATTGGCGCTCGAAGTTATGACCCATCAACCACAGAAGAGTTAATAACCAGCAGAATAATAAACAACTGCTCAACGAAAAGGCAAACGAATGTAATTGTGCAGTTTCTCGTGTTCTGCTAACAAAAAGCGAGTGGCGCCTCGTATAAACAAACGAATTGGAAATTTAATTATTTCTGAAATATTTGTTCCTCGTCAAGAGTTTATTACAGCCTCAATATAACGTATTCATGACTTACGTGCTGTTTTCTGCGCAGGGGACAACTATAGAAGACTACAAGTCGGTGAACAATTATCAGAAATTATGCATTCCTCTCAGGGCGGTGGAAGTAAATAGGCACTTCACGTGTACTGCAGTCTTAGAAATAAGTGACACATCGTCTGTGATAAGACAGAGGAGGTATGTACATTAACATTTTAAAGAACAATGCGAATCCTAGCACTGAAAAATTAGGTCTGCAAGGACGGGATTTTCACTCTGCAGCAGAGTGTGAGCTGTTATGAAACTCACTGGCAGAGTGAAACTGTGTGCCAGACCGAGACTCGAACTAGGGACCTTTGCCTTTCACGGCAAAGCACTCTACTTTTTTTTTTCATTGTGTTCGGTATTGTTTAGTGCGTTTGGTCTGGGTGGACGTCATGAGACATCCGTTCAAGTTGATTGTTGATTCCTTTACTCAGTTTTTTATTGCAGAGGGCGAGCAGCTCTCTGACCGAATACGTTGAGCTACCATGCCGGCACCATCAGAGCTACCATAGCATGACTCACACCCCGTCCTCACAGCCGTACTTCTGACAGTACCTCGTCTCCTACCTTCCAAACTTCACGAAAGCTCTCCTGTGAACTTTGCAGAAGTAGCCCTCCTGGAAGGAAGGATGGTAGAGCACTTGTCTGCGAAAGGCAAAGGTCCCGAGTTCGAGTCTCGGTCTGGCACACAGTTTTAATCTGCCAGGAAATTTCAAATCAGCGCCCACTCCACTGCAGAGTGAAAATCTCATTCTGAAAATCTTCTTGGTTTACATTTTTCAACAAGATACCGGCCAAAGCATATGGCTCTAAATACAAGGCTGTGGCTCCTGTACAATACTCCAAAACAACTAAACACCCCTCCTCAGAGACCAGACATTAATCCTATTGAACACCTTTGGAAAGTACTGGAAGATAGCATCAGGAGAAGACACATTTCTGACAAGTCCAGTGTGCGATTTTTGCTTTTACCAGTGGGGGGGGGGGGGGGGGGATGTCTTAGTGGGTTAGTACAATTATGTATGTTACTAGCTTGGACCGCGGTGTTACCCATGGTTAAACAGTTGTTTATAAATAGATGTTAATGCCGAAACCCACTATTCACGCGTATGCACCATCAGAAAAGCCATCCCTTGTTATATCTTTAAAAGTACATTATAGGTAAAGCTTATTTACAAAATCATCTACATACAAGTATACGAGGGGAATTCAAAAAGTAAAGGCACATTTGTGAAAAGCTGTACTTGTTCTGATGATAGAAAACTGAAACATGCGCTATTTTTCTTCGTAACCTCCCTGGACTTCAATGCAGTTTTCCCGACATTGTACGAGTTTTTTTTTTTTTTATTTCATCAGAAAATATGTTTTTCAGTTGCATCTGTAACCAATCTTGCACGGCAGCAATGACGTCTTCATCACTTTAAAATCTTCTTTCCTGTAGTGCTTCCGTTAAGGCTCCAAACATGTGAAAAGTCCTTGGAGCCAGGTCTGGACTGTATGGTGGATGTTCCAGCTCCTCGAATCTCAACTCCTTTATTGTGTCGGCTGTCCGTTTGGCAGAATGTGGGCGAGCGTTATCTTGCTGCAAAAGGACACCTCTTCACAGTTTTCCACGACGTTTGGGTCTGATTGCAGGTTTTAGTTTCACATCCACCATACAATACAGACCTGGCTCTAAAGCCTCGTTTACGCTGGGTCGACGTCTTCCAACATTGTGGCATGCTAGGGAAATGTGGCGTGCGTCGTCTTGTAGCATGCTACAACAGGCAACATCTTACGGCGTATGTTGCATGCGGCAGGTTAATTTATACCAAAGATACAGAATTTGTGCCACACGTGTGTCGGTCTTGCAGTATAATGGATGATAAAGTGATCACAGCGGCGGCCTAATTGGTACTTCCACGTGCAGCTGACAACGGAAATGAAAACTAAAAAACAGAAAACGATGGTGGAAGAGAAGAGTATTTAAAGAAGGTCCACGAAATAGTATCACTGCAGTTAACTACACCTCTTATTGTAAAGAAAGATAACAACTGCCAAGACAGTATTCACCAAGAATTCGATGGGCCATCACATTACGATTTTTAGCCACTGGCGATTCATACAAGTCACTAATGTACTTATTTAAAGTATCATATTCTGCTATTTCCCTCATAGTGCCAGAAGTATGTGAAGCTGTTTCATTGGTGTTGAAGAATTACATAAAGGTAAGCACGCAACATTCAATACTGATTTCATTTAAGTTATGTTTTATTGGCATTTTTAAGCAAATTAAAATGGATATTAAAGAACTGTTAAAAATACTTATTTCTAAAATCGTATTAATTCCGGCTCCTCTGTTTCTGTTTGAACAAATTCGTCACAATTATTATTGCCCACATACATAATTTCACAGCTGTGTTTTGCAACCAATGTTTCGATGCTTGGAGTTTGCTGTTCATACTCCCTGTAATATTATTGGGATTTCCGTAGTATGAAAGCTGTGAGTACCCTTGGAAAGGCATTCACCTATCTTTATATTAAATGATCAACTTATGAGATGAGATATATTCTTTGAAAGACATTTGTTTTATATAATTTACATAACTATATAGATGCGCATCGAGCGCGGACACTAATACGTGGATTGCGCAGTCAAAGAAACATTTTAACAGGAGCTGAACTGACGTTCCGCTTCGATCTAAATAAAAGATGACAGTAACAAACTTTTGTAGATCTTCAGATTTTAATGTACTTCTGCTTGTAATGTGAAAGTGTAAAGAAGGTCGACTTTAAGCCATAAAAGTGAGCGGTCTTTCCAGTGTGCAGACAACATTATTTATTAATAAAATTCGAGTTATTTATGTTCGATTCTGTAAACCGGCAAGTTATTGTTTTGAAGGTGTTGAACGGTGCAAAAATTGTCTTGAAGGAAGGAGAAAAGTAATGACTGTAATTTGTGACAAAAACGTGAACCAAGGAACAAACACAGGACAGGCTGAAATCTGATCGCACCATACAGTTAGAAAAGTACTTATGTAAGTTACACTGCTTATAAATAAGCCCTAATTGCTTGTGAGAATTGTTTGAATATATTTAGTGTTTACCAGATTTCTTATTCCATTCTTTTCCTTTATATATTTTTTTTTACCTCCATGCCATATTATTTTTATAAATGTCAAGCAGCCTTTACTACAGCAGAGAATACTGCGGCATCCTGATCATAGACAGAAGGCCGCTCCTTGTCTTCTATACAACTCATAGCTGCCCCATTTATTCATGATTTCACTTGCAAATGCAAATTTTTTATTGTTAATTGTTAAAGGTCCCTTAGGTGATTATAAAATTCATACTGATTACGTAAAGGAATCCGGGTTGTTCTTTTCATATAAGAGAAGTCTTTGCGTAATGAAAAACTAGCCACATTCTGACAACGATCAGGGGCCGACCAGAAGACGGACGTCTTCGACTGCTTTCGTGTCTCCTGTGGCAAAGCTGTGCCAAACTGGGAACACGACATTCTAGTATGAAACGCAGATTTAAATTGAAAGAATTGAAATATATTTAACCTAATTTTTTTATCATATTAAAAAGAACATTTGAAAATATGTGCTTGACCTATGTGGGAGGTACATGTTCTTCAAGAGCTACATCGCAGTCATCTTTTGATAGTGTGTCCTCTGTGTCATCAGTCTGACAAAATAGGGAAAGTAATGAGTATGTTTTACTTTTCAGATTCCAAAGGATACAGAAGAATGGCAGAAGGTAGCAAGAAATTTCGAAGTGAAGTGGAATTTCCCTCACTGCATAGGACCCATATATGGCAAACATGTGCAAATTATGTGTCCTCCGAATACTGGAAGTGAATACATCAACTACAAAAAAAGAACATTCATCATTGTCCTTATGGCAATTGTAGACACAAATTACTGCTTTCAATATGTAAATGTTGGATGTCACAGGGACAGAAAGAGAGTGGAGGAGGAGATTGACTTAGAGGGGGAGAGAAATTGATCTTAGCGAACGGGAGAGTGATGGAGGGGGTAGGAGGTGATAGAGGAGAAAAGCAGATGCACAGAGAGATGGGCAGGAGGAAATGGGGAGTGGGAAAAGAAGGGTATGGACATAAGGGAACGTAGACATCCGGACAATGCCGAGTTTATTTACCTTATTTATAAAATTAATAATACTTCATATGTTGTTAATTAACAACTTTGTAAATGATTCATGTAATATACGATACTCAAACTATTCTAAAATATGAGATGAATAAAATGTAAAATTAAAATTTTTGTTTTGTTTTGTGCTTAATTTTAACACTCTGAAATTATAAGTGAAAATTAGTTTGTTAAATCATCGTATTGTGACAAAGCTACAGCATAGTGTGGCCAGTTCAGCTAGTACTACAGTGTATAATTGTCATTTTAACTTACAGAGTTTAGTTGAAGGGACGAGATGAATGAGACTGCTCCTCAAGATTTGAGGGTTTGTCTGTTGGTCTGTCAAGGGCGCTATGGTGCTGAGACTTGATCCACCTTGCTGCAGATTCTTCTGCAGCGAAGCAATGCAGGGGAGGTCCATTTATTGAAATGAAAAGTAGATTTGAAAGTGTCGGACTTTGTAAGTGATTTCTCTGATCAGTCAGTGTTAAATTCATGGCACTAAATCCGCGTTCACATTCAGCCATATATATAGGTATAACTTCGACTGCTTTCACAAGTCCCTTCACAGAATTGGGCATGTGTTGAGGATTTTCTTTATAGATTCGAAAATCTTTAACTAGTGATGCACAAGTGCTTTCACGTAATTTAAAATCAACCTTATTACACAAGCGAGAAATTGACATGTCACTATAAAACACACATTCATAAGAATCTGAAGGCCATGTATCTGAATTTAATACGGCTACACCCGAAAAGAAATCCAGGTCCTCAAAGCGGTTTTTTATATTGTCTACCAAAGACTGAAAAAATTTGTTCCGAAATGTTTGAAATCTGTTATATTCATCACAAGATGGTTCTTTAATTAATACCCCTTTGAATGTACGCTTTTCCTCCAACTCTTGTACTATCATCCTAATTCGTGGCGAGTCATTTGTTTTCAATGTTTCAAGAGTTCTTATAGCCACGTCAATTTGCTGTTTTGTTTAAGGACTGAACAATTTCTGTTCTGCATAAAGAATGATAATACTTGTAGAACTTCTAGGGCCTCATAAAGCATAACTCATTCCATTACAAGCAACCACTTTGTGAGATGTTTTAGTAAACCTTCAAATTTAGATCGCTCCTGAGTTGATCAGGAACCATCATGTCTCAGTTTTACAAAAAGATGGACAAGAGAACTGTGACATTCAAGAAAAGCTCGAACAGCATTAAATGAGGTAGCAACCCAACGTACGCGAACGAGAAAAAACAGAATATAAGGAATCTAAAAAAACCTGTATATGGTATACAACTGCTACATCATTCATAACATTGTGGACAGCTAATTCCATTTTGTGGTTCATACAATGAACGACAGTTAAATCCTTATGTAAATGACTACGCTGTAGAGCGGCTACACCTTTGTAAGCAGCAAGCATTGTTGAGGCGCCATCTGTTGCGATACCTACAAGGTGTACTAAAACGTCATTTGTAATGCCATACTTTTCAAGAGCTACTAACAGTGTGCTGAAAATGCATTCTCCTGTCCCACTTTCTAATTCAACAATGTCAAAAAAATAATTGCAAGCAACTCCCTCAAAGGACAAACGTAAATGTGCTATTAAAAAAAGTTTTATTGGAAACCGTTGTACTATCGTCCATCATGATACTAAAGTTTGTACCCGATTCTGCAAGGAGGTGAGCAAGATTCTTTTTCATTTCTTCTCCTACAAATAAAATGATATTTCGGCATGCATGATCAGAATGAAGCATATTATCGACTCATAAACCATTAAGCTTTTGTAGTTCAATTACCGCAGGATGTCATTCAAACAAAGCAAAATTTCTGATTTCCTTAAGAGCAGTGCATTACCTGATACGTGTACAAACTCTGACAGTCAGGATACTAACAGTGGTGCTAAAAGAGTTAAATTTCTGTGATAATGGTAATTTCTGTTTAGCTATTACATATACAGATCTGAACAACCAAGCAGTTGTGATTACTTTTTCATGATGCTGCTTTACCCACAACTTTTCACTTTCACTCACGCATTTTTCTAAACTTTTCTTTTTTTTATACTCAAGATTTTTACGCACTTCATGTGTGATTTGCACTTTGCATGATCCCCGATTTTATCATTTAGTTTTTTGGTATTATTAGCAGAAACACCAGCTAAAAACGCGTTATCAATACGCATACGTTCACTGCTTTCCACCTTAAGTTCACGAACTTGTGAACACACTGTGCATATTACTAAGTTTTTTTTTTTCATTTACGGACAGCCACGGCTTAGTCTTTTGCCAGTTTTGAAAACGTAATAAGGCAACACAATTTCCTACTATAATCTCAAGAGTACTGTTACTCCCATTCCTACCTTGAGAAGCGTCACAATTTTCAGTTACCAGAGATTCAGTGGCTTCCCCTGTATCAGCACCATCATTACCGTTTTCTTTTTTACATTCACTGTCTATTTTAACTCTTTTAGCACCACTGTTAGTATCCTGACTGTCAGAGTTTGTACACGTATCAGGTAATGCACTGCTCTTAAGGAAATCAGAAATAGACAGTTTTAGATTTCTGTTTATCATGTAATGAATTTCATTTCCTCTTGTACTGTGTTTGTTTACATCTTTATTTAGGAGGTGTTTATTGCTTGACCTTATCGCCATTATGTACAGTGAATATACTGTCATAATATTATAGTGTACAAAAGCTTGCCTACATGGCAGTCTTGGTGGTATTTTTGCAATGCATCTCATTGCCCTTTTCTGAATTGTGAATATTCTTTTTACATAGCCAGCTTGTGCACTTCTCCAAATATGAACTGGATAAGACAAATGTGGGACGACAAGTCCATAATACATTGATCTGAGCTGTTTTATGCATGATGAAGATCTGTTTGTTTATCTTTTTACACAGTGCATTTATGTGTTCCCTCCATGCCAAACGTTTGTCTATTATAGTTCCTAAAAGTTTGTGCTGGTTACTTCTTTAATAGTCTTTCCATTTATATTAACATTTATATTATAATTTTCGCTATTCTTCGTCTGAAATACTACATTCATTGTTATAGACTGATTCATAAACAGATTGTTTTGTGCTAAATTTTTATTTGCATTTTTTATGTTCAGGAGCGCTTCCTTCTCAAGCTCCTCCTTTGTGTCAGCTGTGCAAATGATTGTTGTGTCATGAGTATACATTATAATGTTTCTGATTTGTATAGCTAGGGAGTAGGTTTAATAATGAATAGGAAAATAGGAATGCAGGTAAGCTACTACAAACAGCATAGTGAACGCATTATTGTGGCCAAGATAGATACAAAGCCCATGCCTACTACAGTAGTACAAGTTTATATGCTAACTAGCTCTGCAGATGACGAAGAAATTGAAGAAATGTATGATGAAATAAAAGAAATTATTCAGATTGTGAAGGGAGACGAAAATTTAATAGTCATGGGTGACTGGAATTCGAGTGTAGGAAAAGGGAGAGAAGGAAACATAGTAGGTGAATATGGATTGGGGGACAGAAATGAAAGAGGAAGCCGCCTGGTAGAATTTTGCACAGAGCACAACATAATCATAACAAACACTTGGTTTAAGAATCATGAAACAAGGTTGTATACATGGAAGAACCCTGGAGATACTAAAAGGTATCAGATAGATTATATAATGGTACGACAGAGATTTAGGAACCAGGTTTTAAATTGTAAGACATTTCCAGGGGCAGATGTGGACTCTGACCACAATCTATTCATTATGACCTGTGGATTAAAACTGAAGAAACTGCAAAAAGGTGGGAATTTAAGGAGATGGGACCTGGATAAACTGAAAGAACCAGAGGTTGTACAGAGTTTCAGGGAGAGCATAAGGGAACAATTGACAGGAATGGGGGAAAGAAATACAGTAGAAGAAGAATGGGTAGCTTTGAGGGATGAAGTAGCGAAGGCAGCAGAGGATCAAGTAGGTAAAAAGACGAGGGCTAGTAGAAATCCTTGGGTAACAGAAGAAATATTGAATTTAATTGATGAAAAGAGAAAATATAAAAATGCAGTAAATGAAGCTGGCAAAAGGGAATACAAAATGTCTCAAAAACAAGATCAACAGGAAGTGCAAAATGGCTAAGCAGGGATGGCTAGAGGACAAATGTAAGGATGTAGAGGCCTATCTCACAAGGGGTAAGATAGATACTGCCTACAGGAAAATTAAAGAGACCTTTGGAGATAACAGAACGACTTGTATGAATATCAAGAGCTCAGATGGAAACCCAGTTCTAAGCAAAGAGGGGAAAGCAGAAAGGTAGAAGGAGTATATAGAGGGTCTATACAAGGGCGATGTACTTGAGGACAATATTATGGAAATGGAAGAGGATGTAGATGAAGATGAAATGGGAGATATGATACTGCGTGAAGAGTTTGACAGAGCACTGAAAGACCTGAGTCGAAACAAGGCCCCCGGAGTAGACAACATTCCATTGGAACTACTGACGGCCTTGGGAGAGCCAGTCCTGACAAACCCCTACCATCTGGTGAGCAAGATGTATGAAACAGGCGAAATACCCTCAGACTTCAAGAAGAATATAATAATTCCAATCCCAAAGAAAGCAGGTGTTGACAGATGTGAAAATTACCGAACTATCAGTTTAATAAGTCACAGTTGCAAAATACTAACACGAATTCTTTACAGACGAATGGAAAAACTAGTAGAAGCCAACCTCGGGGAAGATCAGTTTGGATTCTGTAGAAATATTGGAACACGTGAGGCAATACTGACCTTACGACTTATCTTAGAAGAAAGATAAAGGAAAGGCAAACCTACGTTTCTAGCATTTGTAGACTTAGAGAAAGCTTTTGACAATGTTGACTGGAATACTCTCTTTCAAATTCTAAAGGTGGCAGGGGTAAAATACAGGGAGCAAAAGGCTATTTACAGTTTGTACAGAAAGCAGATGGCAGTTATAAGAGTCGAGGGGCATGAAAGGGTATCTGTGGTTGGGAAGGGAGTGAGACAGGATTGCAGCCTATCCCCGATGTTATTCAATTTGTATATTGAGCAAGCAGTAAAGGAAACAAAAGAAAAATTTGGAGTAGGTATTAAAATTCATGGAGAAGAAATAAAAACTTTGAGGTTCGCCGATGACATTGTAATTCTGTCAGAGACAGCAAAGGACTTGGAAGAGCAGTTGAATGGAATGGATTGTGTCTTGAAGGGAGGATATAAGATGAACATCAACAAAAACAAAATGAGGATAATGGAATGTAGTCGAATTAAGTCAGGTGATGCTGAGGGAATTACATTAGGAAATGAGACACTTAAAGTAGTAAAGGAGTTTTGCTATTTGGGTAGCAAAATAACTGATGATGGTCGAAGTAGAGAGGATATAAAATGTAGACTGGCAATGGCAAGGAAAGTGTTTCTGAAGAAGAGAAATTTGTTAACATCGAGTATAGATTTAAGTGTCAGGAAGTCATTTTTGAACGTATTTGTATGGAGTGTAGCCATGTATGGAAGTGAAACATGGACGATAAATAGTTTGGACAAGAAGAGAATAGAAGCTTTCGAAATGTGGTGCTACAGAAGAATGTTGAAGATTAGATCACATAACTAATGAGGAAGTATTGAATAGGATTGGGGAGAAGAGAAGTTTGTGGCACAACTTGAGTAGAAGAAGGGATCGGTTGGTAGGACATGTTCTGAGGCATCAAGGGATCACCAATTTAGTATTGGAGGGCAGCGTGGAGGGTAAAAATCGTAGAGGGAGACCAAGAGATGAATACACTAAGCAGATTCAGAAGGATGTAGGTTGCAGTAGGTACTGGGAGATGAAAAAGCTTGCACAGGATAGAGTAGCATGGAGAGCTGCATCAAACCAGTCTCAGGACTGAAGACCACAACACAACAACAACAACATAGCTAGGGGAGTTATTTACGTAGAGTATAAATAGTATTGGCCCAAGCACTGACCCTTGTGGCACACCATGTTTAACTGTTTGCATTTCCTATCTGTAGCTTGTTATATTTTCCCCACTAGTATGTCTGATTTCCATGCATTGTTTCCTATTTGTAATGTATGATTTAAGTATGTCATAGCATTTTCCTGTAATTCCATACTGATATAATATCATAAATTTTGAGTGGTTCACACAATCAAATGCCTTAGATAGGTCCATAAAAATCTCACAAGTCTTTTGTTGCCTATCAACTAAATTAAGAATGTGCTCAATTATATCTATTGATGCTGTTTTTGTTGACTTCCCTTCTTTGAAATCATGTTGTGATGAATGCAGTATACTGTACTTTGTTATAAAACTTACAATTCTATTCTTTATTATCATTTCATAGATTTTAGCAAATGTTGAGATCAATCATATTGGCCTGTAATTTCCTAATTCATCCCTGTTCCCTTTCTTACTTACTTTCAGTGAATCTGGAAATATACCTTCTTCTATTGCAGCATTCAGCATGTGTGTCAATGGTTTTAATATACATTCTCTTCATTCCTTTATGAGATGTGATGTGACACCAACCAAGCCAGATGAATGTTTAATTTTAAGTTAGGTTTGACACTTCTGTATCTGTTGTAGGTATGAAAAACACAGTATGATTTGTATGTGGGGTTTAACAGTTTACTTACTGCATTTGTTTTATTTTGTCTTATTAATTCATCTGCTACAGTAATATAATATATGTTAAAAGTATTGGCTATTTCTAGAGGGTTTGTGTTGCTTCTCCCACTCATCAGTGAGCAGATGTCCTCTGTCCGATTTGTTACTTTTCCTCTCTCTTCGTTAATGAAAGACCATAAACCTTTTGAATAGTTCTTTACCTTATTTATAGATATCCTGAAGAATGATGCTTTAGTTTCTCTGATAAAACTACAGTACTCTTTCTTTTTTATTTTATACAGTGTGTTGTAGGCCTCGGTATTTTTTGGTTTGGAGAGGTCATAATACACTCTCAGATTATTTATGGCTTGGATTACTTCTTCAGTCACCCAGCTTTTGTTTTTTGTTTGCTTTTTGACAAGCCTTTTACTAACAGAACATGTAACATTATAATATAATTCAATAAAGAAAAAAACTGCTTCCGTTTGGTGTTTGCATCTTAGCTGCATATATTGTTTCCCAGTTTTTTGCCTCTAACGTATTTTTTAGCAGATTTGTGTTATGTAGGTAGTTCTGTCTTCTCATCTCCCATATCTTCTGCACTGAATCACTAGTCTTTATATTTATGTCTATCATGATTGCAAAATGGTCTGCTAATGTGGAGTTTATTACCTGTGTGGCACAACAGCATGTAGGAATATTTGTTATTACATGATCAATTATAGTTTCATTATGCAATGTTACTCTGGTTTGTTTATCTATTTTTATTTTTAGATTGTATATGCACAGCAAGTCCAGTAGGGTCTCAGTATTGTCTGTATTTTTACTTGTGTCTATTTTCAGACCTCCTATAATGATCAAATAAGCATATGTTTTTGAGAGGTGTTGGATTATATCTTCCAGCTGTTCAAAGAAGATTTTAATTACACCATTTGGTGATCGATACAAACCTAATACACAACATAAATTTGCAGCAATTTTAGTTTCCAGTAGTGCTGTAGCTTAAAAGCTCAATTCTATAGTACATTTTTTATATTTATGGCTTCATTTGATTCATAGTTAGAAAAATGGCAACCCCACCACCTTTATATGAAGTTCTCCAAAAACTGACTACTTTCACATAAGTCTTCAAGTTGTACATTCCTATGTGATTTTCTTTTAGCCCACGTTCTGTAACTACTAGAATGTTTGGCCTATATTCCTGTAATATTACCTCTAGTTCCTCTGTTTTATTATTTATGTATTGAACATTTTGGTGAAGTATTCTAACAGTTGGCTTTAAATTTAGTAGTTCCCCTTCCTGTAATATACAAAGCACATCACTTGCTCCCTTTGCTTCTGGTACTATGCAGTGATTTTTTTCAGTTTGTGTCATTAAACCTGGGTGATATGTTTGTCCTATGTTTATATTCCTCTCACTATTGTCACACTGGTATTTAAGATGGACCGTTTTACTTACATCTTTTTCCATGTTCTCTTTCTGCTTACTCGATACCATAAAAAATCCTCACTTAGTGCAGCAGGTCTCCTAGTTCTCAGGCATCTGTCTTGATTGGAAGCTGCTTCTGCTGTTGATCTCCCAGGCCTCAGGTACCTCTTCTGCGTGGTTGCTGTTGCTGGTGGCTCCTGTGCTCTCCGACTTGCCTTGAGATAGTATTATGGGGCCTGCTGTTGCTGATGACGACAGCTCTGCTGATGATTGTGGTGATTCTGCTGCTAGAGGTTTATCTGACACTGCTGCTGAGAATATCAGAGCTTTTGCTGTTGCTACTGGTGTTTGTTGTAGCTCTCCTGCAGATAATGATGGTTCCACTGTTACAGACGACTCTTGTTTTGGCGGAATTCGGATTGCAGATCCTTCCATTACAGATGACTCATTAATAAATTTAAGTATTTCGGCACTAATAATCTTTTTCCCTTTTACGCTCATGTGGAGACCATGTCTTGTGAAGTCTGTGAACACTGTTTATCACTACAAAAGTCGTACTCTGGAAACCTCTACATATTTTCTCAAATTGCCTGTTTGCTGTAACAATCTCGATGTTTACACGCGAGTTTTCCATCAGATCGTGTCTCCTGGGGATACTAACAATGTAGAAATGCACTTAAGGCATCCTTTTGATTGTTTCCTTTAGGATTCTCGTTGCACGCCAAGTTTCATTACAGTGAACGTCATTTGCGCCTCCTATTATGATGCAGCTGTTGCCGGTCGTCAATATGTTGTCACTGTTTTTCAAAATTTCCCGTAGTGGCGCGCCTGGTTTGATGACGACTATAAAATTAAGGTCTGGGTGATTTCTTCTCATAATTTCTGTAACTCCTCTCCCATGACTATCTGCAAAAATATGTCTGTTGCTTGCATCCTTGCTTATGCATAACGTGGTTGCTTTCTTTTCTTTCTTTATGAATATTTACCTTGTGTTTTTCTTCGTTTAATCCATTTGCATCTTTATGTGTGGATAGTTTGTTCATATTTTTATCCATAGACGCACTATTAACACTTTATTTTCTTGCGTTTGATTCACTTGTGTCTTTTTGAGTGATCAGTTCGTTCATATCTCTAGTTACAGTCGTACTGTTTACACTTTGCAGGCCTACGAATTTTATGGCTAGCATTAATGAGATCTTGTTGCCTTGACGATTCAGACAGTTCCCGTTTGGTTAGTGCCACATTTACCATTGTTTTAATATATATATATATATATATATATATATATATATATATATATATATATATATATAATAATGTCAAGTTCTTTTTTTAAGTTCGTCGTGCACGCTGTCTTCTAATCCCGAGTAGCACTTTTCACTCGCAATATCGCGGCCGTTACACTCGATGTCACATTTACACTGTATTTGTAAATCTTCCTGAACAAAGCAGTATGAATGGCAGCATTTATGTTTAAACACGCATAGTCTAATTCCATTTAGCACTGTTTCGTCACATACAATAATACACTTGATTGAAATTAAGTCAACAGAAACTGCAGATCGGTTTAAAGTTACGTGTACACTTGCCGCCATTTGGCATGGAATTAGTCATCAGTTAATTCAGAAAGAAAACTTCTAAGCGAACACAAGAAGCCATCAACAGATGAGAGGGAAACTAATATGAAACTCAACAATTCACTAAATACATATTTATGTACTTTAAATATAAATTTGACACACAAATGCACTTGTAAATAACAAAAAAAAAAAAAAAAAAGGTTCACGACTAGCTCAATGCTGTTGATTTTATGTATATTTCGAACACGTAATTTAATACAGGACAGGACACGAAAGAGTTGTCCACAAAACTCCTGCTGAATGGATTTCTAGTTAAATCCTTAGTTTCTGTTACTTTTAGAGATGTGTGTGTTTTGACTGAAAGTATTTTGGAAAAAGATCTCTTGTATTTACCGTGCAAGCATAAGACATGACATGATTATATTGATAGTTTTTAAATTGACTATAGATTCTCTACTCAAAGAACTATCTCACAGACTATTGCAGTGTTACGTGGCTTTATGGTTAATTACAGACTTACTATTTTATCAGTTGATTTGTTTTCACCACGTAACGCCCGCTGTTTACGTCCTCCTTCGTTGTTGAGCGATGTATCACTTTTCGTTCTGACGCCGCAACTCTTCCTTTCCTATGTCTTTATTACTTTTTTATCTATATAAATGATGAACTATTGGTTTTGCCGTTTAACAACTTTTTAATAACTGTGGAAGTATTACAGGCATGGGGTCCCACCTATACGTTTTACATGAACCTTTCAACACTCGATCGATCTGTTTACTAAGAGAAAGCAGAATATCTCTTCCTTTGACGTTGTCCAACAACGGCCTAGGAAGCTCGATGCCCTCGCGGCCCAGGCTCTTCCATGGCTTGCGGTAGTTTGCAGCATTCGTTTTATTCCTTGCCCACTTGCCGCTGCGTCGAACTTTCGTGGTGATCGTTGGGCAACGTCTATCACGTTATATGCAACACAAACAAACTTTCTTCCCACAGTATTTCTGAAAACCCAAAAACAAACTTAAAGAACATCATAATAATAATAACTGTTCTTACGATTATTCGTATATGTCTTGGTCGATTTAATGAGGGGTGGGACAAGCCTAAGCCTTGTGACACCACACTCACAGTATCTTTCTGTGCTCCATCATGCCAATCCGTTGACCAAACTCATTTGTGTGTTAAAAATATTTATTTTCTGTGATGAAGTTGAATTACGACCAGAAGAACAGCCCGCAATTTATTATATTTTTATTTTCCTTATCAGTATGTAAGTCGGAGCATGATCCTCTACCTCTTCGGAAGCCAAAGCACTGTATTTTTATTTCAGAATTCTTTCAAAACTTTATAGATGTCAATATTGATACTTCATGTTTGGCTTTACAAAGAAACTGAGAAAATCATTTACGGTTCCTGTTCCCTCCTCTGTCACCTTAATCTTCTGAATAGAAAACGAAAACAGTCACTGCAATGAATCATGAAGCAGAACCTCCAGATGAAAATATATAAGGATTCAAGTAGAAATTGATTAAATTCCAAAACTTATGATTTATGACACTTAACAGTTTGTTTCTAATAAGAGTGCCTTCAAACGGATTGATTTGAGACGAGTTTGTTAAGACCGATCCTTCACAGTGGCATGAAAATAAACATTTCATCAACACTCCATACCTAGTTATTTAACTAAAAGTTGTAAATTATCAGGATGAGACAGTGTCAAGCTCATGAGAAGGAGGAGGAGGAGGAGAAGAAGAAAAAGAAGCTATGCATACATCAGGTTGTGTCTGAATATTCACACAAGGTTCTGGAACAAAAATAGAATTTATGGAAGAAGAAGTATGCTTAAAATACAGCGTGATTTTCTCATCATATCTGCCTCGCACACTTAGTAAAGTGTAGGTTTACAGGCTGTGTTATTAAAGTTAATATGGATATTAATTAAATTGAAAATTACTGGTATTTCAGTAACATGTTACTTCGGAACAATATTTTTTTTAGATAAAAGATAAAATAAGACTTCACCCCATTCTATGATTTTTCAAATGGAATGGCACTGGTTGCCCTCTTCATATTGAACCAAAATCACATGCCTCCCCCTCCCCCCTTTTTTTCCGAAGAAGCCAAACTATACCAGGATCACAGGACCAGAATAACAAAGTGACTGATGGCTTTGTCTTTACAGGACAGCTGCCATAGCGCTAACCGGGGCACTAGTTTGGTGACATCCACTGTCACGTTCACAGTTGTCATGTCACTCTGCTATCTAAACTGCGGACAACAACTCTGGCATGTAAGTGTTGTGATTTGTACTTTATTATGTTTCTCTGGAAAGTTTGTTTCCTTTGCGAAACATGTGAAAATAACTGTGGAACTGCTTAGGTAAGTGATACGACTATTATGATCCTGCATAGCAAACTCAGTACTGCACATTAACAGGAAACGAATGAACACACAGCTGCAGCTAATGGGGCTATATTGCACTTGTGCCTAACAGCAAACGGACAACATCCCCTCTCTGCATGGTCAAATAGCAATCACTTCATTATTCTGATCAAGATATAGGAGGTAACACAAGGAAATGACCAAACCAGAAAAATTTGAGCCTCCCTAAGTGTTTATTTTTGTAAGAAATCAAAAAATTAGAAGTTTTACATACAATTTCTTACACTACAATTAAAAGTTAGTCATAAAATGAAGCAGATGAAAGTTAAGTGACAAGTGCATTCTCCAGTTGATCAAAACGATGAAGATATAAGCAGATTTTTCTTTTTGTTGCCTGAAAAATATGTATGTATTGAACACAATGTAATTTTTATATAAGTTATTTATTATATATATGAAGCAGGGTGTATATGAGTATTTCTGGGATCTCCTCCAAAATCTCTTGGTCAATTTCAACCAAATTTGGCACAGAAATGGCAGGCTTCACAAGTATCAGCAGTGTGGGGTTCATAACTTCCTAGCTCCAATAGGTGCCCAAATTCACGCAAAACCGAGTTTTTTCCATCCTCTAGCATACAGGCTGCCCCACACAACAGACATCTTCAGTGGGAACAGTACTGGCCTGCCAAATCAACCTACTTTGCAGTGCAGCCTACATGTCAGGAGCAAGAAACAGTTTTCCAGGTCCCAATGTGTAGGCCAGACTACATGACAGGTATGTTGTGTGGGGGTAATATCAGTCTGCTTCAACAACCTTTCTTGCTTAGCGAACATTATGTCAGGGTATATGCTGAGATGTACAGAGGACACAGCTAAGGAGGGCAGATGCATGCGGCAGGTGGAAGGTGTAGAGGGGTAGTGAGCAGGTAGAAAAGGAAGATGGGGAGGCGGAGATGAAGAGAGAGAGAGAGAGAGAGAGAGAGAGAGAGAGAGAGAGAGAGAGAGAGAGGGGGGGGGGGAGGAGGAAGTGGGCAGAGGGAGGGGGGGGGGAGATCTGGTCAAAAAGAGACGACAGGGGAAATGGACAAAGACAGGGGAAGGAGAAGGTGAAGAGACAGTGTGAGGGAGAGGAGGTAGACAGACAGAGATGGAAGGTTGAGGTAGACAGACAGAGATGGGAGGTTGAGGTGGACACAAAAAGGGGGAGGAGGAGGTTTGTTCAAGATGAGTGTTGAACATATAAGCAGGCAAAGCCATGGGGAATAGGCTAGTGTAATTATAAAAAAGTTTAACTGCAACAAGGGACTACACAAAAAAATAATGAAACTGATTGAACGACACCAAGGCAGAAATGAGGAGTGGAGGAATGAGACAGAACACAACCAAAGTGAATGGAGAACGACTGTTTCTTAGAAGTCATTCCTCGGTCTTCTCATTCCCTTCAAACTCATTCATTCATGTATGACCAACCTCTAATTACTGCTTACTTCTGCTAAATAAACACTATTTATTTCATATGCACTGGCCAGAATATAATTCCTTAGAAGAGTATGAGAATATGCGAAATAAGTAAACAAACTTGTCTTCATGTTAATGCAATGAGCATATTGTATTGGCACAAAGAAATCTAATTCAGCCGTATCTGGGTGCAATGATTGTAATACCACTCTGAGGAAGTAATAATTAAGTCTGGTATCACTATTTATGCCAGAGCCATTTTCTGAGGTCTATATTTTTGTTTGTTTATTGTTTTGTTTTATTCTTGAAATAGTTTATTTTTTGAAGATATTGCAAGAGTTTCATTTTTTCAAAATAACAGACGAGAATTTTAAAATACTGATGGTAATGTAGTTTCAAGCGTTGCCTACAGCTTGTTGGCCTCTGAATTAGGTGGAGTTCTTTTCCTAGCACAAGATACTTTAATCTCAGGCACTATATATTCCTTATCCTGTTTGAGTTTATCCCTATTTGTTTGAGGTGACAGTAAGACTACAAAAAAAGAAAGACTTAAATTTTCCATCTACACTGTCTGCTTTATAAATTTATTCCTGCAGTTTCCCTCTGAACACTCAAATAGCTTTTTCAATGCCATATTCTTTAACCTGAAAGATGGCCTGGGATTAACGCCATTTTTCGAGCGCGCACCACACACACACACACACACACACACACACACACACACACACACACAGCCCCATAAAAAAGTGAAGCACTCAGAAGACTTTGGTCAGATGCCTAAAACACACACACACACACACACACACACACACACACACACACACACGGCAAGTATGTAAAATATTATGGGTGTGTAATTGAAATTGTGAACAGGAAGTTGGAATTCTCTGTGACAGGTAGAATTGGCACCAGAGAGCATTAGGATTGTTCATTTGTAGTGTTATTACCCAACCAAGACACAGACAGTCCTCTCCAGACACAGACACCTAACAAAGAAAAAACAAGAAAAGAAGACAACATATGACTAAAACTCTGGAATACCGCCCTACAACTAAACGACACAGCCAGATATCTAGGAGTACACTTAGACAAACATCACAACTGGAAGACCCACCTGATACACCTCCTTAACAAAGCCCAACTCAGACAACACCTAATACGACAGGTACAGGGATGCTCCCACGGCTGCAGAACACAAACTGCACTGCACACATACAAAACCTTTATTCACCCAGTTTCAGAGTACGCAGCAGCCCCCCTGGGAAGCATACACACGCCAATTATGAAAAGACTGTTCAGCACAGAATGTAGACTCCTCCGCAGTATTGCCAATCTACCTTATAAAACACAAGGCCGCATGTACGGAGACAGAGCTCTCATGAAAGATAAGTAATTTAGGTTGTAATTAAGTGTAGTTGAACAGTTTTAACTAATTAAATACGTTCTTTAGTGTACTCTTCAAGTTCACCATTAAAAGTTTTTCTTTTATTTGTGTATTGTTCCAGTAATCGCGAAAAGTTCATTTTGTTTATATTTCGCAGCTTTGCCTAACTTTCCGAATGTGCATACTTAACATTATACCGCAATCTTAAGTGCATTTGGTATAGGTGAACTAATTAAATATATTCATTAGTGTGCTCTTCAAGCTTGCCATCAAAGGTTTTTCTTTTATTTATGTATTCTTCCACTTATCGTAAAAAGTTCGTTTTGGCTACATTCGGCTGTTTATGCCTAATTTTTGATCGTGCATATTTACCGTTACACCACAAATTTAAGTGCATTTGGTAATAGTTTACTTACATATTAGTTTCCAAAACATATTTAGTGTCCTTTTGCATTTGTATTTAATATATTATCATTATCACTTAGTAAATCTCTGAACTAATTTCCAAACTACCATGGATACTAAGTGTGTGAGCTGCAGTAGGAAAGTTAGTTCAGGGGTTTTGTGCAGCTGTTGTGACAGTTGGTTTCATTGGGGAAATTGTAGCGGTGTGGGAATTGGGGAAGCAAACGAGACTCTTCCATTCTTTTGCAGGGTTTGCTCAAGAGATAGGATTATAGCTGAACAGGAGGAGAAAATTAGAGGCCTTCAGGCTGACTTGGACAGAGCGAGGGAGGAACTGAAGAGGTTAAGGGGGAGGGAGGGTAAACAGCGGTGGGAAGTGGTAGCTGGGAACATGGGCCACAGAAAGAGGACAGTGTCTGACAGTTTCCCAATTGGCACAACCAATAGATTTGCCTTGCTACCACAGTTAAGTAAGGAAGAGGCTCCAGTAGAAGTAGATGTAGTTAAGATGCAACAGAACCTCAAAAAAAAGTAGAAAGTGAGAGGAAAGTTCTGTTGCTAGGTAGCAGCCATGGAAGAGGTGTGGGCCAGATTTTGCAGGAAAAATTAGGTGACAGGTACCAGGTCACAAACTTTGTCAAGCCAAGTGCTTGTCTTAGCCAGGTGGTAGAGGAAATAGGTTCCTTGTGCAAGGGTTTCACAAAGCAGGATCATGTGATGATAGTGGGTGAAGTGGGAAACAGTATTGATAGGGATCAGGGCTACAGTATTGAGTGTGACCTGGTGAAAATAGCCTTGGCAACAATCCATACCAATGTTGGGCTGGTGCCTGCTTTCGTGCGGCATGATCAGCCCCTGTTGAACTGCTCTGTCAGGAGGGTAAATATGGAGTTGGATCAATTGCGTAGGGCGGCCACTCTGTCAGACATTGGATTGGTTCCTGTCGAGGCTATTGATGGGAGGGATTTCACAAGGCATGGCCTACACCACGATAGGAAAGGGAAAACTGGCAGGGTTGTTGGCGAAATCCTTAAGGGGGGACACTAGTACTCATGGATGTACCTCTTTTTTAGACTAATATCAGTGTCCAATGAGAAGTTCAGACAGGCAGGTGCTAAAGATGTCCAAAACTCACAAAATTCTCACAACAGGAAAGTAAATAATAATGTTACCATATTTAACCAAAATATTGGTGGATTAAAGAAAAAAGTAGATTCTCACAAAAGTAAAGCAAAAAATAATGTAACCATTTTTCACCAAAATATCCTGGGATTGAAGAATAAAGTAGATGAGCTCCTGGTTTGTTCAGATGACACTGAATCTTATAATGTAATAGATATACTATGCCTGTCTGAGCATCACATTGTGTCTGATATGGAAAAGGTAAATATCAGTGGTTATGAACTAGCTCCACATATGAGTACAGAGAATAAGGTGAGAGGAGGAGTTGCCATATATGTCAAAAGTTATCACTGTGTAGAAAGCTTAGATACTAAAACATTTTGTCTAGAGCAACATATAGAAGCATATGCCTGTCATCACAAACTGAAGGCGGGCTCTTTTATAATTGAAACAGTATATAGGTCCCCTTCAGGAAACTTTCATTTATTCCTGGAAAACTTGGATGCCTTCTTGTGCTATCTGTCAGGTAGGAGAAAGCAAATCATTATTTGTGAGGACTTCAATGTTGATTCACTGAAAGAGTGTAGTAGGAAGAATGACCTGTAAGTCTTGCTCGGTTCTTTCAATTTGACAACTGTCATTAATTTTCCTACTCGGGTAGTAAAGGACAGCAGCACATTGATAGATAACACTTTGATAGACCAAGATAGGTTTAAAAACATAAATTCTTGTCCTGTTATGAATGGCCTTTCTGATCATGATGCTCAGCTAGTTACGGTATATGACATAGCTCCATTCAGTAATTCAAAACTACCCTCCAAAGTAGTGCGTTCAATTAATGACTCAACAATTAGAAATTTCAGAGAAAATCATCAGCAGTTAGACTGGGATGAGGTGTACAAGGAACCCGATGCTAATTTAAAATATAGCTTATTTCATGATACACTTGTAAGAGAATTTGAAAACTGTTTCCCCAAGAAAGTAGTTAAATCTAATTATAAGAAACCATGCAAATAACCTTGGCTTACTAAAGGAATAAAAATATCTTATAACCACAAAAGGGAACTGTATCTAACAACAAGAAAGAGTAAGGACCCAGAAACAGCCAAATATTATAAAAACTACTGTGCTACATTAAGAAAGGTTATTAAAAAGTCCAGAAGCATGTGCATCATGTATGAGATTAATACCTCTGATAACAAAATCATAACAAATGGCTCTGAGCACTATGGGACTTAACGTCTGTCGTCATCAGTCCCCTAGAACTTAGAACTACTTAAACCTAACTAACCTAAGGACAACACACAACACCCAGTCATCACAAGGCAGAGAAAATCCCTGACCCCGCCGGGACAAAATCATAACAATTTGGAATATTATTACAAGTGAGACAGGGCAACCAAAAGTACAGGGTGAGGGCATCACCATCAAAGCGAATGGAAACTTGATAAACAACAAGCCGGAAGTTGAAAACATTTTGAATAATCATTTTTTAAATGTTGTAGAGAAAATAGGATCTAAATGTGCATTAGAAGAAGCAAGGCAGTTAATGGAAGAGGCCTTACTCACACCATGTGATACAACTGAAATTCCACCCACCTCTCCTTCTGAAATTAGGAAGATAATAAACTCTCTCAAGAATAAAAGCTCACATGGAATTGATGGCATTTCCAGCAGGATAATAAAAGCTTGTTTCCAAGAGATAAGTGGAATTGTTAGCCACTTATGTAACAGCTCTCTGAAGCAGGGTATTTTCCCAGGTAGACTGAAGTATGCCATTTTAAACCGCTGCATAAAAAAGGGGATACGTCCGATGTCAACAACTACCGCCCAATCTCTCTTCTGACTGCCTTATCCAAAATTGTTGAAAAAGTAATGTATTGTAGAGTAGCTTCACACCTTTGTAAAAATAAAGTTTTAACAAAATGTCAGTTTGGTTTCCAGAAGGGTTTTTCAACGGAAAATGCTATATATGCTTTCACTAATGAAATATTAAATGCTCTGAGTAACCGGAAGTCACGCGTTGGGATTTTTTTTTATCTATCAAAGATCTTTGTTTGTGTAAATCATGGAATACTTCTATATAAGCTCAAGTACTGTGGTATGAATGGGACAGTGCTCAAATGGTTTAAATCATACCTAACTGGAAGAGAGCAGAAAGTTGAAATAAGCAGTTCACATAATATGCTAAAAACTGGTGATTTCTCAAACTGGGGAACAATCAAGAATGGGGTGCCACAAGGTTTGGTCTTGGGTCCTCTGCTGTTCTTAATGTATATTAATGACTTGCCATTCAATATTCACGAAGATGCACAGTTGGTACTTTTTGCCGATGATACAAGTATAGTTATCACACCCAACAGACAAGAATTAACTGGTGAAATTGTAGACGATGTTTTTCTGAAAATCTTTAAGTGGTTCTCTGCAAATGGGCTCTCATTAAACTTTGATAAAACACAGTATATATAGTTCCACACAGTAAATGGAATGACACTATTAATAAATATAGACTTCAGTCAGAAATCGGTAGCTAAGGTAGAATATTCAAAATTTCTAGGTGTGTGCACTGATGAGGAGTTGAACTGGAAAAAAACACACTGAGGATCTGCTGAAACGCTTGAGTTCAGCTACTTATTCTATTAGGGTCATTGCAAATTTTGGCGATATACATCTCAGTAAATTAGCTTACAACGTCTATTTTCATTCTCTGCTTTCGTATGGCATCATATTCTTGGGCAACTCATCATTGAGTAAAAGAGTGTTCATTGCACAAAAGTGTGTAATCAGAATAATTGCTGGAGCTCATCCAAGATCATCCTGCAGACACTTATTTAAAGAGCTAGAGATCTTCACTGTAGCCTCACAGTATATATTTTCACTTATGAAAATTGTTATTAACAATCCGAACGAATTCAAAGGTAATAGCAGCGTACATGGCTACAACACTAGGAGAAAGGATGATCTTCACTACTCAAGGTTAATTCTAACTTTGGCTCAGAAGGGGGTAAATTATGCTGCCGCAAAAGTCTTTGGTCACTTATCTAACAGCATCAAAAGTCTGACAGGTAGCCATATAGCATTTAAAAGGAAATTAAAAGAATTTCTGAATGGCAACTCCCTCTACTCATTAGATGAATGAATTTTTGGATATAGTAAGTGGGTAATTGCCCCCCCCGACCCCCCCCCCCCCCCACAAAAAAAAAAAAAAAAAGAAAATTTGAGTCATGTTATATCTTGTATAGACACCTTTTATTACCCTGACATGTTCCACATCATTACAAAGTGTCATTCTCATGATCTATGGAACAAGTACTAATCTAATCTAATCACCCAACAATGAAATTTACTAAACAACCACAATGGAGCCATTACAAAGCAGACTAGCCAGGCTGAGAGCCAGATATGGCAACCATGTCCTAAACAAAAGACCAGACGTGGAAGACATTATCACAGTAAACTATAGAATAAACAGGAAGCCTAAGTTCAAATACACAACACCCTCCCACACAATCGCACACAACACAGCAAAAATGTACCCCAATCTCGATCCCATCTTTGCACCAATGACAACACATACCACCATCCTCCCGCACCTAGATGAAAGAACACATGAATAAAACACAAACACTACCATACACACAAGAACATGGCCCCTTAAAAGAACTGACAAGCACATACTAAATAAAATCCAGATTCTTTTCCACACCCCGCTCTCTCGCTCTGCGCTTTAATAAAGAAATAAAAACACTGATTGTAAACGTACAGCTACATGTGGCAAACGAGAAGAAATAGTGCCATTATATATTGATACCATCCTTCCAACTACCTATTTGAAGTATAATATCCTCTTATTATTATTATTGTTCCTCTTTTTATTTCAGCTCCCTGTGTTTTCTGTCCACCTACTTTCCTTTGAAAAAATTAAAACTGTAACATACATGTGCTGTAACTATGGCTGAAAAGGTCAAATAGCAAGCCCTCAAACAGCCCCCTCTGCCCCCTCAGGGCAGAGAATGAAGAGGGGAAAAAATGCCTGGTAGGGACGACATGAAACACAGTACATATGTAATAGGGGTGGAGTGGTATATATAACAAAAAACGGCACAGATTTCACCATACGGGAAAGCAGGATAACAGACATAAATAACGTTAATGTTTTCAAAGGTCAAACTCGCAACACAGAAATCAATATTGGACTCTGTAAGGAATATGCCCTCCTTGGACACTAATGCACACTTTGCATTCATTATTCGTGCAGACTACCAAACTTTTGAGGAGTCCTTAGCGGATACTGTCCTACTGCTCTCTCAAGGCAGTTTTCAGTTCTTGCACAGTTCAGGGAATGTGTGTTCATTGAGAAACACGTCTGCCGAAGGAATCCCAGGCATGCTTTATAGGGTTTATGTCCAGAGTGTCACAGACCATTTCCAATATTTTTATTTTCCAGTGTGTCCAACATCCAGTGGTGCTGTGTGGGTGGGCATTGTCATCCATAAGCAGGAAGTTGGGATCTACTGCACCTGTAAATAGACGGGCATGATCCAGGATGATCTCCTGGTAATACTGCTATGCTTAACAGTACCTCATGCAAAAATATGGAGTGATTTTTGGTCATTGTGCATAATGCCAATGTCTGCCCGCACCATTAGGCCTAGGCTATACTGAAGACATTCATGAACATTCTGCAATTTTTAACATGCTCCCTTGTCTCTCCACGGTAACTAATCGCCAGAATCAATTGCCACAGTGAAGGGGGATTCGTCAGAGGACATCACCCTGGACCACTGTCGCTGACACAAATCAGCATCCTCTCTACACAAACAAACCCTTTCTCAATGATGGCATGGTTGAAACGGGATGCATTTAACAGACTTCTAAGCATACAAATCATCCTGATTTAATCACCATGAAACAGTTGTGACAGAAACACGTGTACCGATAATGGTTGCAAGTTTCTGCAGCAATCCATCTAGGAGTGCAATGGCTGTTTCTTTTCACCACTAGGGCTATGTATCAATCCTCTTTCAGTGTGGTGGTCCATCTACAACCACCAGCATTCTGTCACGTAGTATTTCCCCCTTCAAAATCCTTTTTTCATTGCAAGATGACATTTTCAGACACACCCATTACTAAGACCAGAGTAGTGACAATTTGACCAGTTTTCAGCTGTCCAACTGCTCATCCATAATGATAAGCATTCAAATGATGTCTTGCAGACATGTTGCCATACCACAGCAAATGTTGCACTGATTGGTTCCACAACAATCTTCATCAAACACATTACTGCATGAACTGTCAAATACATAGAGTGTTTGGGCACAGGTGTTGCTGCAGTTAACATGTTTTGCACTCTAAATTTACTTTTATTAGCGCCGGTTGGGTGTTCCGTACCAGTTGTCAGTTGTTCTGTAGCAAGTATCAGTTACTCCGTACCAGTTGTCAGTTGTTCTGTAGCAAGTATCAGTTACTCCTTACCAGTTGTCAAGCACTGTAAGAGGCAAAAACAGTCTCAAATATTGAGTGATCACTGTGAAAGACTTGGAGACACTGCGTACCTACCTGAGAAAGTGTTATTAGCAGCTGACACAGTTTGACAGGGCCCTCATTGTGGATTTATATTTGACCGGTTGCTCGAATCGCTTAACATCCATATTTTTGGGGCATTAAGATGTGGCAGTGATTCGATGTTGGACATCATGGGGACATGACGGCTGAAATACTCGTTGTCAAGATTGCAGTCACATGTGTCTAACAGCAAGGGTGAATTGCTGTATTGTGCACCAAGCACACTGTACCCCCTTCACATCTGCACCTGCCATCTGAGAACAACGTTCTGTATCATCTTGCAACACTGACTGGAGTCTGTCAGCAGACAGACTACAGAATTGCCATCCCATGTGTAGGCTGCCATTAATATCAAAACAGACATAACTGCATTTGGATTGATCCTGTGACTGGGAAGCATGAACTGATGAATGCTGTTGATTGTGTTCAGAGATGATCATGGTTATGCACTGTCCTGAATATCTATCTTTACCACGTATGGCAGTGAGCTGGGAAAAGTCTCAAGGTCTCAATCTTCCAGTGTATTGAAGAGGCACAGTGGTGTTACTCCTGATGCCACAATGTGGGGAGTCATTGGGTGTGGCTACAGGTCACAACTGGTAGTAGCTGATGGAACTCCGATGGCACAACAATATTGTCACGGACATCCTAAGTCCTCATGCGATCTGTCTCATGTGGTAGTATTGTGGTTCCATTTTTCACCAAGACAATGCCCATCAACATATGGCACACATCTGCATGATATTCAGGCACTGCCATCGCCATCCAGATCCACGCATCTGTTCCTTATAGAACATGTGTGGAACCAGATCGGACATCAGCTCTGTCCCAGTGCCAGTACCTTCGACATTAAGGACCAGTTACAGGAGTTGTGGGCCAACTTGCCTCAAGATAGGATACGGACAGCTTTATGACACCCTTCCCAACTGAATCAGTGCATGCATCCAAGCCATAGGGGGGGGGGGGGGGGGGGGTGAAACGTCATGCTGATTGTGTAATCATGATGCCACGTTCTTTGCAAATTTGACTCAATTTTGTAATTGTCGAAATGACATCACACAGCCTCTCGGCACATGAAATTCCATTTCATTTAGTCCTCCTTTTCTGGGCACTTAACTTTTTTGTCAGGCAGTGTGCATGCCCCGCTCCCCCCCCCCCCCCCCCCCCCCACACACACACACACAGAAATATCCTTGGCTTTGTCCAAGCTGCAATATTTTATTTGGAGTATAGTTGTTTCAATGGTAACTACATTTATTCCAAAACTGTGTCTTTTGGATGAATTTTCACCAAAAAAGGCCTAAGAACCACATCAGAAATCACAAGGATGGAGAGTGCTTTGGTCAGGCTGGATGCTTCTGGCTATTAGCCATGCAAGTAGTCTATGACCAAAAACAGAAGCGTTCAGATACAAACAATGCTATGCATAGTGGGAGCGAGTGAGGGGTGATGCATAAATCACATAAGAGTGTGAACATTTCTGGGGGATTTTTCCAAGCTCAGCATGAATATGTTCCACAGAATGATTCAGCCAGGACTCAAAATGACATGTTCTTCACACTAGCATGAGAATCAACATCAGCAATGTGGCCAATGTCAACCTCAATTTTATAATTAATGAGACTGTCCAAAACATACTTTGTCTGCTACTATTACTGGATGATATTTTTTAGATATTTCCTCAAAGAGTCCAAATTACATGTGATATTGCTGAATACCCTACTACTCTTAAAAATGCCAGTTACACAGCAATGTTCCCAAGGAGGTCTGTACCAGCTCTGACATTCACCTCCTGTGAGCAATAAAATCTTCCTGGTCTTCTTAAAACTTGCTTCCTGACTAAGTTTGCTTCTTATGCCCCGTACTGTTAAGACACAAAGTTTCAGCAAATATATAATGTATGCTCTGCACAAGTGATTCTCTCTCTCTCTCTCTCTCTCTCTCTCTCTCACTCACATTGCTTCCCACCAGATACTTTTGTTAATTCTCAGACTACCTGAATAAACCCCTACTTATTTTTCAAAGCTGTAAAGTCAATTTCTTAAAATAATTTTCATTTCCTCTTTTATGTTTCTAGATTACCTGTTTCAATGCTCTCAAACATCAATGCACAGCACATGAGGACTGAGCTTTTTTTAAGTGGCAGCCTCCTACGCTGGACACGGACATGGATGCAGACATTTGTTAAAACAAGTAATCTAGAAACATAAAAGTGTCTTTGTACAAAAATGGAACTTATTTTAAGAAATAAGTAAGAATGTTGTAAGTCACTAAAAATCATTTGAATTACTTAGTCTAAAAGGAATCAGTCACAGAGAGGTATGGGGAGTAAACTATGCAACAAGAAAAATTAATAGTTTATTTCAGATAAGTTAACTAAAACGAACTGACTTGGACATATTGCATTAATTAATGTTACATCCCATTACAGATGCAATCAGGGTAAATAAACTTAAGAATGATTTTGTGGTAATGCAGAATACAATTTGCAACATTACCTTGGAAGGAATAATATCCATTTTTGAAGTCCAAACAGGTAACAGGGGTTTTGGTTCAAAAATACCATGGCTACAAATTTATTTGGTACTCAACATTTTTACAAGTCTACAGACATATTACACATTAATATGGAAACAGGTTCTTGCGGGAATACTGAGACACTGAAATGCAACAACATGTTATATATAGACATTAAATAACCAGTTAACACACGTTACACAATGCACTTCCAAGCAGATGGCATTATTCTTCTTCACTGCTAGAGCTGCTGGAGGAGGAACTTGAATGGAAGCCATGGAACGCCTTCTTTGCAGCATATGCACCAATCCCAACACCAGCTATCGGCAATCCATACTTCAGAGCTTTCTTATAGGCTTTTTTATTTGATTTTGCTGCCTTCTTCTGAAATTGAGGAACAAAAATGGTTGTAAGGCAAATCCCAGTAATCAGTTAATTCTGAATGTTCAACAAGATAAGATGGAAAAAGAACCCTCAGGTCTAGAATTTGTCATAAAACAATGTGCTGTTTTATTGTGGTTATCACTAAAGGAGTCATTTCACAGCTTAGCACAGAATTTCAAAGCTGGTACCCACCTCAAGAAGATGAACCTACCAGTATTGAACTTCCATGGAAGTCTTGGTGAATGCTTAATTAGCCAGATTTTGATCTAAAGGTAAAGCTTTCTTCAAGCTGAATGCTGGTTTGAAGACTGTGATGCTTTATTGGGCATGGTTCAGTTGCAGGTGACATGCCACAGCCTTCCCTCAATGTTCAAACTGACTAAGGGTTCTGTGCACGGCCGAAAAAGGTTTGTGGTGCGTTTATCAGTATGTTGTCACAGAACAGCCATGGGCAGTCAACAAACATAAAGCTGAGCTTCAGGTCAACTCTTCAAGATCAAAAATTGATAACTATCAGTGAAGGTAGTTTCGGACATAAATATGCAAATTTCCATGCAAGAAGCCATATTTGTATACCACACAGTGGTGCACAACCAGAGTTTTCAGCCCACAGACTGCACCACTGAAATGATTAAATCACTGTGCAATAAGAAGTTTTTAAGCTCACAGACAAAAACCAACCAATCATCGCAAATGTAACTGAGCATTTATTGTGGAACAAGTAATGAAGGAACTGCAAGAAGCACTGCTTATTTCAGTGATAATAGATTCTTCCAGCCATGCGGACTACAAATAGGTTTCATTAGTGGTTAAAATTTACCATCTATATAAAGGAATCATAATGAGAGTGCTGAATTTAGTGAACTTCAGTGTTGACAGCACACAGCATTTATCTTCCCTCTTTGAGGTGTAGGAAAAAAGGTTGTAGCTATTTCAGCTGACAACACAAAAACTAACTATGCAGAAAAGAAAAGGAAGTGGCAAGTAAAGAGTGAAAATAATTTAACAGGTGCAAGATGTCCTGCCCATATTGTGCACAATGCTGTCCAAGCTGGTGCAAGATGGCTGACACACTGCCATACTGGTCATAATTGGTAAAATCTGCCAACATTTCCATTTTTATTCTGCACATGTTAAAAAACTAAAATTATTCTATGAGCAATTAGGTGGTATACAAAAAGCTTTTAGGTCATAGTAAAACCAGACGTTTATTCCATGCACCTGTTGTTAAGAGTCATTTACGTTTTCCAGCATTAAAATTCTATTTCCTGTCTCTTGAAAAGTGTCTTATCATCTTGAAGATATTTTTTTTCAAAAATCTGCTCTCCTCCATCATCCTTCAGTCCTTTCAATCCACTTCAGAATTTACTCCAACAATATTCTGTGCTTTGAAAAAATATAACAATAATTGAGTTTGTAGACAAAATAAAGTAATTCATAAAAATAAATACACTCTAAGACAAAGACAGTTGCATCAGAAGGACTTATCCAAATGCGATGGAAATCGTTAGATGTGATGTAGGTGTACAGACAAACAAATGATTACAGTTTAAGAAAACTAGGCTGATTGATTCAAGATAAAGAGCCTGACAAATTGGGCAAGCCAATAATGAGTTGGTTCACCTCTGGCCTTTATGAAATCACTTACTTGGCTTGGCACTGACTGACAGTTGTTGGATATCCTCTTGAGGGATATCATGCCAAATTCTATCCAATTGGCACAGTAGAGCACCAGAACCCAGAGCTGGTTGGAGGGTTCTGCCAATAACACTCCCAACATTCTTAGTTGAGGAGAGATCCAGCGACATTACCAGTCAAGGTAGGGCTTGGCAAGTACTAAGACAAGCAGCAGAAACTCTCACCGTGTGTGGGCGAGCATTATCCTGCTGAACTATAGGCCCAGGATGGATTGTTATGAAGGGTAAGAAAATGGGATGTAGAATATTGTCGACTTACCACTTTGCTGTGATGGGGCTCTGGATGACAGTTAAAGGGGCTCTGCTATGATGCAAAATTACACCACTGACCATGATTCCTGGTTGTCAGTCTCAGTTCAAAGGAGACCACTTCTGAAGACAATTCTACACCAGCCAATGAGATTCCAGGCTGAATGTGCTTGACAACATTGTAAGTGGAATGGCCTTATTGGTGTACAGAGGTCAATGGTAGTTGGCACAATGAGCGCTGTGAGCTCAGCCCCTTTTCTGCTGGTTGCCTATTAAAGGTCCTTGTGATCAGTGAAGCAACAGTTGCACATCGGATTGACGAGTGCCTCTCTGACGATCGTTTGGTTCTCACATTCATTCGTGTGTCCAGGTCAACCGCTTACTTTTTGACAATGTGTTTGATCATGGTTCTACCATTCCTGCCAACATCAGCAAACAGCAGCATTGCTCCTATTCAAACATCAAACAATTCATCGATTACTCCAACTGGCTTCGCTGAGCCCACTTACATGTCCTTGCTCAAATGCTATCATCTGCATATATGGTTTACATGCCTGTCTGTGAGGCACAGTTAATGTCCAACTGAGTACACCAATGAAATTCAAAAAGACTTTACGCCCAGGTATTGACATGTCTCCTGCTTACTATCCTCGCCAGCTGCATGGTGGAATGCACTGCAACATCACACATTCATCCAATGACCATCAAAGTTTACTATTTTACATTTTCCAACAATACCTGTAATGAATATCAATTTGTGACCAATTTGCATAACTTCTTTGTGGAGAGGTTGTGGTGTGTGTGTGTTTTTTTTTTTTAATATGCAGCAAAACCGCACAAAAAATGAGGGGCTAGCAACACTTGGTCAGTTTAACAATATCACAACAGTTTTTCATGCCTGCATTGGATACATATGGAACTACTTCATCCCATAGATTGAATTGCGGTAAATAAAACCATCAACTGGATTAGTGTATAATTGTGTAAAATTTAGTGTCATGGACTTCACTGTGGATGAGGGATGTCTCCACAACATCCTTTATTCCAGGAACGTTAGTCCCGCAAGGTATGTAGGAGAATTTCTATTAAGTTTGGAAAGCAGGAGATGTACTGGCTAAAGTAAAGCTGTGAGGATGGGTTGTGAGTATTACTTGGGTAGCTCAAGTGAGTAACCTAGATGCCACTAAATGTATTTCTTGTAGATTTCGAGTTGAGCACACTGTCATATAGATTTTTTCAGCACCTGCATGATGGAATAGGTTTCAGATGCAAAACTCATGTGCAGTTGCAAATGCCGCTAACTACATGTTCTCCTCAGGAGCAAAGCCTGCTGAATGTCCAAGGTCTGCAAAACCTGCCCAGTTCTACAGGTATGGCAGTCACCGTCCCATGTCCAGATGCACAGCACACCAACTGACATCAGACTTACCAATCTATACATTCAAACTTAGTTTCAGTTCATTGGAATTGAAGGGATATCTTACTTATTCACAGTTAGGTTGGCTGCACTGTAGCAAATGTGTACACAACAGTGAAGCTCTCACTGCCGATACATTTTTGAAATATACGCTGATAGTCACAGTTCAGCTGATCAGCAGGGTGCATGTTAACATATTTACATGCATTTTTTGAAGAAAATGAGTGATTTTTTGGACGGTTTAAATGCAGAAGACTGTACAAATGAAGTAGGGGTAATTGAAATAGTAGGAATTCTGCAAGAAATTGAACCTGTAGTAGTAGAAAATAACCAGAATGAGACTGAGGATGATGGTCTTCCCTGGGAAAGGAAGTGGCGTCCTGATCAGTGGGAAAAAATAAATAAACAAATAAATAAATAAATAAATAAATAATAAAAATAAAAATGTTTCCAAAACAGTAAGGTAAGAACATGGAAAAGTATTATTAAAGCAATGTTAGGCAATGAAAACTGTCCTGACACTAATTGTTATGGCATACACGAAAGGATTACTGTAAGTAGCTGGTAACTGGCATTTCCAGATTCAAAAAGCCAAAAAAATTATTTTCACAAAAAGCAAGAACAAGAAGATTTGTCTCGTTCATGGAGAGCTCTTCTACAATTTTGAAGCTGGAGAGAGGAAGAACATCCCGAAGAAGGGAAAAAATTTCAGCAAAGGAAATGCCCAACCCCAATCACAGCAGGTGTAGAACTCTCAGAAGCTAAACTTGAAGATGTCAAAAAGTGTTTAGAGCTCCACTTTAGTGAAGACTGGGTGACCAATGACAAACTCAAATTCTACACTGAGGTGTTACACAAGCAGGAAGGCACTTCTAGAATCACTCCTGCCACTGCCAACCCTCAGAACGAGGAACAAGCCAGAAGTGATTTTGAGTTGATGGACGGTGTTGAGGTCAATGTCACTTAAAAGTAATTTTCAGCCAGTCTCAATTTCTAGAATTTTTTGTTGCTGTTTTAACTAAGATGCAACTTTCCACCACTTTTATAATTTTCTGAAATTTTATCAATGTTTTAGTAAGATACAATTTGGATCTTACGGCATTTCCTACAATATGTTTTGATGTCAAAGCACGGTGGTGAATTTTTTTTTAAAAAAACACGAAGTTGAACATTTATTTCTGTTCTTTTTTTGACATTAAATAAGTCAGTTTTTCCTGGTATAATAGTGCACCTTCATATCTTCGTATTTTTATATGCCAGTTTTGTAGAATTTTCAGACTTCTCTTTGAAATAAAAGTTAATCTGTTTATATGCGCAATAATTAAATTCCATCCTTCTGTCACTCCCAACATATTACCAAATAGCGGGGTTCGTAACTGAATGTTTGTTTCATAAATGGACGGATACGTTTGCAAAACCTGCTAACTGCATAAATCGGGTGCAAAAACTGCTAAATCAACATTTTATTTATGATTTTAACATCTAAAACTTCAAGACAGATTTCAGCCATTAACACTGAGTAATTAATTATTTTTTATTTATTTTTGAAAAAGAAATAAAGTCTTTAATAGTTTAGATGGGATGAGTTTTTCATTATTACCTCAATTTCGCTTATCATACGGTTAGCAGCTTTTGCATCTGGGCTACTAAATTAGTAGAGCAGTTGCCCATAGAAGGCAAAGGTCATAGGTTCAATTCCTGGTCCTGCATACAGTTCTAACCTGCCAAGAAATTTCATATCAGTGCACACTCTGCTGCAGAGTGGAAAATTCATTCAGGTAACAAATTTCTGGAGCATGGAAGCAGTGGTGCACCCTAGTGTTAACTCATTCAGTCATTTGGTATCTCAGTCATTTGGTATCAAGTTCAACTTCACAGGCCAACTGAAGTCAGTATCTTAACTGATTGTATAAAAGTGTCTATTGCTAGAAGATAACACACAATGAGATGAAAAATGACGCAAATACAGACTTAATAAATTACAGTAAATGACATACTGGAAAACTATTACATTATAGGCTTAATCCTGTTTTTATGTCATGTAAATGATTTACCCTTAAGTATAACTTCCCATTCAGTTTTATTTGCTGATGACACATCTGTACTCATTGAAAGTGAAACCACAGAACAAATTCTTCAAAGAGAAACTAATACCCTATACAGCTTAGAGCAATAATTTGATCTAAATGGGATAATAAAGTCTACTGATTTCACTGGGGGTGCTGGGTGAAATATAACTAAACAGAAAAAATATGAGTATCCTGATCAACAGCAAATGAATCGGCAAACTTCAGTTACTTTTCATTTCTTGCTACAGCAAAACCTGACTGTCTACCCAATCCAATTTTGTTAAATCTAGAAGCCAGTTTTTAGTGTTCTACGATTGTGAATGGATAATTTTGTGTATTAATTTCTTTGATGATTGTAAATTCTTTGCTGCTTATATTTGCACCATTAGGCACAACACCATCTTTGTCACTTATGCTAGACAATCGGCTAATAGTTTAGTTCAGTTTATAACCAGATATCAAGTGGCAAAAAAAGTGTTTTTTCATATAAATACGCTGAAATTAAACATTCCAAATAAAAATAATTATCATGGCCATCAAATTTAAAGACAAATTAATCAATTCACAGTTTTAACATCAATACTGTCCTACATACATGACAGAGAAACAAGAAAAACTGTTTATCACAGCGACTTCAACTGTGATGTAAGATAAGGAATTATATTTTGGGGAAATACAAGCAGTGCAAATATAATATCATTAATACATAAAAACTATTATTAAAATATGTGTAATATTACATCTAGTGATTCTTGCTGACCACTATTTATGGAAATAAATATTTTAACTACTCTGTATATTTACATTTATGAACAGTTCACCTTTATGCATAACAGCTCAGAATTATTTTGTTAGTTCCTCTAAGAGACTCAAATGTCTAAATATAAATACTTTAGTTAAGACAGAACTGCTGTTCAGTACTTACCTCTAGGATTCGAAATATGTAGTACTGTCAGTAACACACATTTGAAAGTAAAAATAACACACACCCTAGCTCCCAGAATTAACAGTTTCCTTCCTGGGGGAGGGGGGGGGGAGACATTCAATAAGATTAAAAAGTAAGTGAAAAAGGGGGGGGGGATTATAAAATTCTTTGCCTGTGGACTCCAGCTGACCAATTTCCAGTGAGATTATTGGGTGTTACAATTTTATAAGCAGCAGATAAACATAATGTGTGTGTTCTGACTACATTTACCATTTTTAATTGTTATCAAGGCTTAATTACAATCAATATAAATTAACTTTACATAAAATATCTGAAATACAATTAAATTTTAAACACAGTAATAATGTGTACACATTTCGCTATGAGATAAGCAATATGCCAATCCTTCATCTGCAGCACTCATTGTCAATCTGAGGTTATGTTGTCTTGCGTAATACTTTTCCTTCCTCTTGTTGCACTGTCATGTAATAAATGGAAATTATTAAAATATTTTTTTCCTCTATACAGAAACTGAAATATGCCATCACCATTCTGAAAATTGATATAGCCTTTTACCTTATACATTAAAGAAGTTCTGTTACTTCTACAAACGTTACTTGCTAAACTAAACTTCTCTAGTGTTTTTAAGGATGTCAGTACAGACTTTTGCAAGCCAATGTTATTTTAGGCAGAGGACTATATTATTTCTCCCTGCTGACAGAAAAATCTGTAGATTATCAGCTTCAGTCTATCTGCCAATTATCAGTTTCAGTCTATCTGCCAGTTAGATGCTTTGTATGTAAAGTATTTCTGTTTAAGGGCATCAAAAATTTGCTTTTACTTTTACCTATAGTTTCAAGAACAGCTTATCACATATTTTTAATTCACACAACCAAGCTATGTGTGTGCCTGAACAAGACTTCTAATAAAGAGAATGACACTTAATGAATTATTCCTTTAGGCAGAAAGAACACGAACCTATGGTCAGCAAGGGCACCCGTTCCCGAGGACAAGGGTGGTCAGCAAGGGCACCCGTTCCCGAGGACAAGGGTGGTCCGCAGCCTTGCCCTAGCTCTCTGGGAAAGGAAAAAAATATAGTGTGTATTCAGATGTTTTTCTTTCAAGAAAATGATTTCGAAGTCAGTATTATGCAGCTTTTTAAAGGGTTTGAGCTGGAACTTTTTTTATGAATACTCACAAGTCGCCATTTGTCTTTCAAAACATTAAAAATACTCCACAGCCTCCACCTCCTCCCCCCACAAACCACTGTATGGGTGCCCTTGATGGTCAGAAAAAAGTACAGGTACAAGTCTAGTAATAAATAAGAAAGAAGGAATGTAGGTAAGCTGTTATGAAGCTATTATGAGAAACACAGTGATCACATTATCGCAGCCAAGAAAGATACAGATACAATCCCAATAACACTAATACAACTTTGTGTGACTACTAGATTTGCAGATGATGCAATTAAAAGAATGTACGATGAGATAAAAGAAATTATTCAGTAGCTGAGGAAGATGAAAATTTAATTGTGATTGGGGAGAGGAATTTTATAGTAGCCAAAGGAAGAGAAGGTAGAGTAGTACGACAACATGGACTGGGGTAAAGAAATGAAAGGGGAAGCCACCCAGTACAATTTTATACAGTGCACTATTCAATCATTGGTTTAAGAATTATATAAGAAGACTGTATATGTGGAAGAGCCACTGGAAGTTTCAAATAAATTTCATTTGGTAACACAGAGATTTCAAAATCAGATTTGAAACTGCAAAACACTTCCTGTGGACTCTCATCATAGGTTTTCAGTTACGTGCTACAGATTAAAAATAAAGACATTTCAAAATGTTAGGAAATTAAGGAAATGGGCCCAGGATAAATTAAAAGAACGAGAGGGTGTCAAGAGTTTCAAAGGGAGCATTAGGGAAAGACTGATTGACAAACAAGAGAAAGGAATCAACAGAAGGCGAATGGATAGCTTTGAGACGTGAAATAATCTGGCAGCAGAGCATAAATATGCAAAAAGACAAAGCCCAGTAGAAATCCTAGCATGACACAAGAAATACTGAATGTAATTGATGGAAGGAGAAAATTTAACAAGACATCAAATCGAGAAGGAGACAAGTGGTAAAGACATCTAAAAAATGAGACTGACAGAAAGTGCAAAATGATAAAGCAGGAATGGCTAGAACAGAAATGCGAAGCTGCATAAGCACTTCACTTACAGGAAAACTATAGAAATCTTCAGAAACAGCAAAGCAGCTGTGTGAATAAAAGAGCTCTGGTATCAAGCCAATATTGAACAACTAAGAAAAGGTTGAAAGTTGAAAGAAATATACAGAATGGCTATACAATGGAAACAGCTTCAAGAAAATATTATGGAAGAGGAAGAGCAAAATAGATGATGTTGAGATGGGAAATATGATATTGTGAGAAGAAAATGACAGAGCACCGAAAGACTGAAGTCAAAACAAGGTCACTTGAGGAGTATGTTTCCTAAGAATTATTGAGATCCCTTGGAGGATCAACCGTACATAACAAAACTATCCACCTAGTATGCAAGATATATGAGACAAGCACAATATCCTCAAGACTTTAGGAAGATAAGTCCTCACAGATGTAAATATTACTGAAACATTAGCTTAAAAAATCGTGATTGCAACATCTTCACACAAATTATTCAAGAAAGTGTAGAAAACCTCTCAGAAGGCAGTCTTGACGAATATTGGTTTGAGTTCTAGAGAAATGTAGGAAGACTGAGGCAATCATACTGACTCTATGACTTATCTAAGAAGATAGGTTCAAGAAAGGTAAACCTAAGTTTACAGCATTTGCAGAGCGCCTCTGAAATTGTTGACTGGAATACATGTTTCAGAATTCTGAATGTGTCAGGCATAAAACTCAGGGAGCAAAAGGTTAACTACAACTTGTACAGACTGCTATTGTAAGAACTGGACATAAAAAGGAGGCAGTATTTGATAACAGATTGTGGTAAGGTTGCAACCTAGGCCCAGTGTTATTCAGTTTGTACAAATGAAAACTTTGTGGATAAGAGATGACAAAGGTCTCGGAAGAGCAGCTGAACGGATTGGATAATATATGACCCTCAACAAGTGTTATGGAATACCGTCAAATTAAATCAGGCAGAGCCGAGGGAATTATATCTGGAAATAAGACAACAGAAAGAGTAAATGAGTTTTGCTCTCTGTGCAGGAAAATAACTGATGATGACTGAAGTCAGATGAAAAATCTTGATTGGATTACTACACAGGATAGAGTAGCATGGAGAGCTGCATCAAACCAGTCTCAGGACTGAAGACCACCACAACAACAACAACAACAACAACAACAACAATGACTGAAGTAGAGAGGATGCAAAATGCAGACTGGCAATAGCAAGAAAACCATTTCTGAAATACAGAAATTTGTTGACATCGAATATAAATTTAAATGTCAGAAAGTCTGGTCTGAAGGTATGTACGGTTGATTAAAGGTTCAGGTAAGCTTGTAAAATGTGGTGCTACCAAAGGCTTTACTAAAGTAGTAAACCTGTTCAAGAGAAAGTTGGCTGCAATATTTATGTGAACATGAAGAGGCTTGTTCAAAGTAGCCTACTGTGGAACACTGTGTCAAATCAGTTTTTAGACTTTAGACCACACCAACAACAACATTCCTTTAGACAGCTTATCAACTCCATCACTAACATTTAGATTTGCCTTTTTATTAATAATTTTGTGCATCAGTGCACATCCAAGAAGGTTGACTGGTTCAAATATTTGCATAGTTTATTTAATACAGACATTAGAATAGATATAAGGAGAGACGCACATTTAGCAGCTGCTAACAGAACACTTCAGAACTTGTGAAAAATTCGAAGGAAAAAGATTGGTCAGCATCAACTTAAATATAATGGCAGTATTATTTCAGACATCATCATCTAAATGCTGTGCCCTGTTACTAAAATTTTCTCTGTCCATTTTCAACAACGTCTCACTTTCACAGCCATACAGGAGCACACTTCAAATTGATGTCCTGGCAAACCCTTTCTTTTCCTTTTTCTTTCTGTACTAAACTATTTGTCATCTTTCAATGAAAGCATGCTCAGCTGATGCAATTTTTTGTGATTCCCATACTGCATTTCTCCACTGTGATTAAGGTGCATAAATAACAATCATCAACTTTTTTCTATTTTGTTACTTTCCATTTTGATGTAGAAAGCATCATCTGTCTATGTCTCTCATTGTTAGCTATTAAGGCAATATCATATCAGCAAATCTTATGCAGTGTATGGGAACACTATTCACTTTAACTTCAGAGATGTTATCCTCTGGAGATCCTCATAGTTTTTTCCAAGAAAAGTTTAAAAATGAATACTACAATAATGAACAGCTTTTTCTTACCCATTTTCTGATGTTGGCTTTAGATTGTTCCTCATTAATATGTATCATTGAACTTTGGTTTTTGTATGTTTTATACTGTTCCTGAATAGGTGCGTTTCTTTCATGGTCTTGAAAAGTCAAATTGCTTTTATGGGTCAAAAACATATATGTAATTATCTCAATTTAATTTCAACTTTCTATCTAGTAAGCTCTTGTGATGCTATTTTTTGTGTAAAACTAAAATTTTGCATTTTATTCTATTTTTATTATGGATATGAGTATTTTTTCTGCATGTGAAATTACGTTTATTGTTCTGCAATTGAAACAGTCTGCTGTATTCCCCCCTTTTTTGTGAATGAGTATCATCATGTTCTCTACAATATCATCCGAGGAGATACACAACATGACTTTATAATTTTGAAAAGTACACCTGCTTTGAAGCAGGGATGTAAATGGAGATACAGCGTTCTTGTCCTATTTTGGCGGCATGTCTTCGAGAATAGAAACAATCCTCAAAAAGCATGACATCAAGTGTGTTTTCTGGCCACCAGCAAAATTGAGGAATTTATTGTGCTCGGTCAAAGACGACCTTGGCCTTAGCAAATGTAGCATGTATAAAAAAAATCCCATGCCAATGTGGAAAATCTTATATTGGACAAACATGCTGAACCGTGCAAGAATGTTGCATCGAACACAGTCATACAAACCAGGGGCAACCTGATAAATCAGCGGTAGCGGAGCATTGCCTGGACACAGGACATCGTAAGCTTTATGAACAGATGGAAATTTTATCCCTAGCGTCATCTTTCTGGGACTGTGTTGTTAAGAAGGCCATACATATCCATATGGTGGACAATCTTATCAACAGGGATGCAGGTTTTCAACTAAGCACCGCCTGGAATCCAGCACTGGCTGCCATTAAATCAAAAACAGGGAAAACAAGAACTTCCAATTAATCAAGTGACGCAATGCACAACTGAGATTTAGTTCAGACTTTAACTGCAGGAACATCCGGTAGCACAGTGATTGCCAATAGCGCAAGCGCGGATGGCCTTTCTGCAGCCAGGGGCGCCGCTTTCCTCCAACTGTGAGCATCTTCCCGCACACATGTATTGCCTGCTCCCGGCATGATAAATTCTGACACCACCACGCAATTATCATCAGTTTTGGCCTACAGCAGTGACAGCAGCAGCCCCCTTCTTATTGGTGGCTCTTGAATTTTTTCAATATGCATCTTGTTGCATTGAGCTTTCTGTTTTAGATAGAGTTTATTAAGTTTCTATACTAACTGTTCACTAATATGAAATCAGGTTGGTACTTTCTGTTATCACTCTGAGCTTTGCGTATGTGCCACCTCCTTTTATGCACTTAAGAGATTGTGTTTGTTGTCGCCATGTCATGATCCTCACAAAACCTAAGTATACACTCTTCTCTGTTACTGAAAAATCCTTATCCAAATCTACTTGCTGTCCTTTCAAGATAACACCCTACTACAGTGTTGAAATCCTTCTTTATGATTATATTGCCCTTTTCTTTTATTTTTATTAAGTCTTCTACGTTTTCACACTTTTTTTTCTTTTTTTTCCAATCTCATATTCATCCTATGCAAAAGCAGAAAAATGGTTGGTGGGTTTAGCTGAAAATATGATTATTAGTAATGTACCATTTACATGACAGATGTTCATAGCATTACCATCCACTTTTTGCCAGAATGATTGCTACCCCATTCCTGCCTTGTACTTCTCCTCTACTGTAGATTATTCTCTTTAAATCACTGTTGAAATCTTCATGCCATTGCCATCTGGTTTCCACAGACCTAAAATGTCAATCTTGCTGTTACACACTGAAGAGCCAAAGAAACTAGTACACCTGTGTGTAGGACCCCTGCAAGCATGCAGAAGTCCCGCAGCACGACTTGGCATGGGCTCGACTAATGTCTGAAGTAGTGCTGCAGGGAACTGACACCATTAATCTTGCAGGGCTGTCCATAAATCCTTTAAGAGTATGAGGGGGTAGAGGTCTCTTCTGAACAGCATGTTGCAAGGCATCTTAGATATGCTCAATAATGTTCATATCTGGGGAGTTTGGTGGCCAGCGGAAGTGTTTAAACTCAGAAGATTGTTCCTGGAGCCACTGCATAGCAATTCTGGATGTGTGGGGTATTGTGTTGCCCTGCTGGAATTGCCCAAGTCCGTTGGAATGCACAATGGACATGAATGGATGCAGTTGATCAGACATGATACTTATGTATGTGTCTGTCAGATGTGTGTGTAGCTGTCTCAAGGGTTCCATATCACTCCAATTCCATGCCCCACACCATTACAGAGCCTCCACCAGCTTGAACAGTCCCATGTTGACATGCAGAGTCAATGGATTCATGAGGTTGTCTCCATACTTGTATACGTCCATCCGCCTGATACAACTTGAAACAAGACTCGTACAACCAGTAAACAAGTTTCCAGTCACCATCAGTCCAATTTCACCAAACAGTACAAGCCCAGGCAAGGTGTAAAGCTTTGTGTCGTACAGTCATCAAGGGTCATGGTGGGTCTTCGGCTCCGAAAGCCCATACCCATGGTGTTTCGTTGAATGGTTCACACATTGACACTTGTTGATGGCCCAGCATTGAAATCTACAGCAATTTGCAATCTGTGGAAGGGTTGCACTTCTGTCACATTGAACAATTCTCTACAGTCATTATTGGTCCTGTTCTTGCAGGATCTTTTTCCGGCCACAGCGATGTCGGAGAGTTTTACTGCTACCTCAGTAATGCTGTGCCCCATCACTCATGTGCCGACTATAACACAGTGTTCAAACTCACTTGTATTTTGACAACCTGCCGCTGTAGCAGCAGTAACCAATCTAACAACTGTGCCAGACACTTGTTGTCTTATACAGGCGTCGCCGACTGCAGTGCCGTATGCAGCTGGTTTACATATGTCTGTATTTGAATATATCAGTTCCTTTGGCACGTCAGTGTATGAACATGAAGCTTTGACATTTAGGAAAAAATATGAGGAACAACTATTAACACTTCTGAAAGGAAAGGGCCAACAAAAAATTTCTGGGCTTGCAATCACAGGTGATAGCATAAAATTGAGGAGAAGGAAAACTGAAGAAATGTGGGAGTTGTAAAATCACAATAAGATCATCACACAGCTATAATAGAAAAGGTTGACCTGAGCTGGTTGAACAGTAAGAATTTAGAATTCTATAAGAAAACAGATGGAACACAAGGAAAAGCAGACCAAAGGCAATTGCTGCATAAAGAATAAAGGAAGAAGGTAAGTGCTGGCCAGCGAAAGGCAAAAAGATGGTTGAAAATAATGACTATTTTGGACTGGTCATGGTCACTTTCAGAGGATGACACATGATGACCACACTATCTTTCATGAGGTACCGCTGTTTTTCAATGTTTGATAAATTACTTTGACTATTGCATGTTACAAATTTAGCCCAGCAGCTGACGAAGAATGAGGGATGTTGCAACCCAAATCTTCAAGACATAATCATCAATGAGGCTTTTCTGTCATGAAAGGTAGAAGATATGTTTACAGTTGTTACACCTTAATGATTTCCTTTTCTAGCACAAGAACAGAAACACGTCAATCCACATTAATGTAAAATTTACAATGGAGCTTGAAAAGACAGGTTGCTTCCTTTTCTTGACGAGTTTCTTGAGAAAAAGTGGAAAATACCTTCACAGTCCACAAGGTCAATAGGAAATTTACTCCCTTTTACCTTTAACCTCATATCTGAGCTATAATTGTCCCTCACAAAGAAATGCTGTCCTGACAGCACAAGTCCATAAAGCTTGCTCTCACTAAAGGATTGCAACACCTACAAACCAAGAACACATTGCAATTATGGGGATCCTGTATCGTTCCACATCACTATATTGATTATATTTTGTGACATTTGCCATAAACTTATTGATTTGCTTCAACACATATTAAATATTACGTTACTGCAACTATTCCTGGTTTAGTCTTGTCCAGCACTTGTCTGCTGACAATGCATTCTGAAGTGCTAATTGTTGTTACTTGGCATCATGGTCAGGGAGTTGCATTCAATAAAGACACATGTGTGTGGAATAGGTTGGGTTGGACATGTTTGCCAACATGTTTTCGATATAATTATTTGTGCCATGTGCTGAGGGTCAACTTTTCAGTGTGGAATGATTAATGTACTACTGTGGCATGTGGTTGTCACTAAAGCTGCATGAAATGAGCAATATTTTCAGTAACAAACCATACAGTTCATGAGTATTTAATAACTGTTCTCAAGTGAAATCATAATTGTCTGCTTCTTCGAATTACCAGTAAATGAAATACTGTATACCTCCAAATCCACGATGAGGTTTTTTCCTGAAATTTCATGCCAAGAAAGGAGGAGGTTGTCTTGCATCCATGGCACATGATGTGGAGTTTCTCTTTTCTTTGCCAAATAGAACTTGGAGCTTCCATTAAGCTGTAACTTTTCTCTTTGCTACACCAACCTCTTTAATCTTAAACATACAAATGTGGTTTAGGCATTGTTGTATGACAGCAGGTGGTGTTTGTTGCAGCCTTTTTTTTTCTTTCCAGTTGTTATTTGACTTCGGAGATCTCACATTCCAACTGTACAGTAAAGCGTGTCATGGATCATGGTGTGGAATGATGTAGTTCAACATCAATGTTTTCAACATAATGCAGGCATTACTATGACGGAAATTGCAAAATTGTGGTTGTTTGGCATGCAGAAGCAACAAACAATTGTATGGCTTCAGGGAAGTATGGAGTCATATAAGGTAATATTCAGAGGTGGCAAAAGGACAAAGGACATCTGAAAAATGCGAAGTCAACAACGAAAGCTTTCAGTGGCCCACAGAGTGGATGTTTTGAAATGAATTGGAAATAGTGGCATTTGTGCATGAGAGAGGTAAAGAAGGAACACAGTTTCCCGTGATGCCATATGAAATAATGCATGTGAATTGGCACAGGAACACAGCGCCCAATTTAAAGCCAGTTCTGGGTGGTGTACAAGGATGATGCAACACAATGTACTTCTGCTGGGACATCTGTCATCCTTTGCTCAGTGTATCTCCGCACTGTAGGTGGAAAAACTGGTCAAGTATCAGTGACACATTATATGACTGAGGAAGGAACATGCTTACCTCTTTTAGGCAAAAATCAGAAACACTGATGAGACCTCTGTTTACTTCAACATGCCATCCCATACAACAGTTGAAGAGAAAGACCCACAAGCACTTTGGTTCACACAATGAGCAATGAGAAATCGTGAACCACCGTCATGTATGTGTGCTTGCTGATGGAAGAAAGCTGTGACCCTGTGTCATCCTACATCACAAAACCTATGCCAAAGGAAATGCAACCACCTGGTGTAACAGAAAATGATGGGTGACTAATAAGTTGGTTATAGATTGGCACCATACAGTCTGGAGCAGGAGGCCAGACAATCTTCTAAAGAATGGTAGGATGTTGATCCTTGATGCTTTCAATGGACATCTTGGACATCTGACACCAGCAGTAAAGACAGAGATCCTGAAATTAAACAGATATTGTTGCCATTCCAGGAGGCACAACTTCACAACTACAAGTGATACGCGTGGTGGTTGGTAAGACATTTAAAGACCATCTGAAGCAGCTGTACAGCAGTTGGTTACAACGAGGTTGGTGTAAAAACAGCAGGCTCTGTGGACCATGCCAGTGAAGAGGACTAAGTGCCATCTTTATCTGACTAAGGGAGGTCTTTATCTGATTTTATTTTCTGTGTACTGTCATTTTTACTGTCTCTTCAGTTATCTGTAGTAAGGTAACCATGTGTATGTTTTCAAAATAAACCTAGTATGAGTATACATGTATTTGTGTAACCCCTTGTTGAACAATGATGGGTCATCTTGGAGTTGTCCTGGATTTGAAATTGTTAGCTCCTTGCAGTGGAAAGAGGAAGCATCGTTGTATAACACATTACACCAGCAGGATGTGTTGTACAATTCAGATCAACAAAATCTCTGGAAAGGAAGGAATCAAAAAAGGAACAAACAAGAGTAATGCCTCTTGCATATGTTAGCATAATTGTTTGTTACATCCAGTATATATTACTCCTATAAACAAAGATAAAATGTCAGCTTTTGAAAACTGATGTTTGAGGACCCTGAAAGTGGCAATGTAGGACTGTTTCCGGCATGTCTTGCAGTGTTCTCACTTGGATATTCACGGACTGCACAGCTTCGACTACAGCCAGGTACCCTCGTATAATGCAGACAGCATCAAATAGGGCAAGTGCAATGGCTAGACATTTCCTGCAGAGGAAATCAGGTAGATGTGCACACATACAGCCATGTAACAGCTGAGCAGCCATGATCTCCTTAAGTAAATGAGGGGAAAATGATATCACAGCAAGAAAAACTGCTGACACCCATATGAATTATTGTATTGATAAGCTCCAGAAACAACTAGGTCTCCCCGAGGTAGAAATGATAATACACTGGAGGAAATTGGACTGAAAAATTAAATGGAGCATTTGCAGTTTCATTGAAACTATAGTCAATTAAATTCAAGTACAGTGGTTTTCAAGGAAAGTAATGGTAAGGATGAACATAAAAAATATTTTATGCTCCTCATGTACTTCAAGTAAGGATATTAACAAGTTAGATTTTTCTCTCTGGGGCTCCGTAATAATACTGTAAACTATCAAAAAATCCAATGCATAGATTTTAATACATATGTACCAATTTCTATATTTCCAATAACAGAATGGCTACTTTCTTTAACTGTTTTCACCTGGCAGCATAACTTATTTCTCAGTGCAAAATTGCCAACAAAACCAACCAGAAATGCAGAACTTCTATCTTCTGGTCTGTACAGGGCCACAAGTCATTTTTTCAATGTTCATGCAGTACTACTCACAGATGCGTGTGCTTTTATGATGCAGCAGTCATGACACATTTCTAAAGCTGATTGGATTCTGGATAGTGAACACCGCCATTTGCAAGCTCTAAGCATTGAAACAGTTTGCTGGAGAATAAAATGCTTCAAACATTACCTTTGGATCCAAAAATGTGCTTTTTCTTTTCTTTTGTGTAATTATGGTACCTACCTCTGGTAAACCAACGTTTTAATATGATAAGTCTTGTGTGGAATACAAATAATGGAAGGTGTAAATGTAAATACATACCGTATAGTTGCAGAGTTGAGTGATCGACAGGCACTTAAGATTTATAATGTTGCCATTTTCTGGACAATGTGCTTCTTCACACTAACAAAATAACACACACACACACACACACACACACACACACACACACAAACACACACACACAGTGCCAGACATGACACATACAATTACAGTGTGCCAGAAATGCAGCTTGATTGGTTTGAGGGGTTGTGTCAGGTTGAGTAGGTGGGAGGAGCTAGGAGGTGGGGAGGGGGAGGGAGGGAGAGACAATGAGGGAATGAGGCATGATGTTATACCAGTGAGCTCACACTGTTGCACACAAAGGAAGTTGAGTGACGTTCACAAAGTGTCTGCTTGAGTTAGGATGGAGAGGTAAAAGAACAGAGTGCAGGGGGACTGCGGAGACAACTGTGTGCATGTAGATTCATGAGGTGAGGTGAGGGCATGGGGACAGGTAGGAGTGGTTGTGGATCAGGGATAGCAGAGATTGATGCCAGGAGGGTTTCAGGATCAGAGTTAAGTGTATAATGTGTAAGGATGATTCCTATCTGGGTAAATCAGAGAAACAGGTATTGAGGGGGGGGATTCCTATGGCACAAGGTGGGGAAGCAGCCATTGAAGTTGAGCATATTGTGTTTGGCAGCATGTTCTGCCACTGGGTGGTGAAATCAGCTCTCGACCACAGTTTGGCGGTGACCATTCGTTTGGGTGGACAACTGCTTAGTGGTAATGTCCACATAAAAAGTTGTGCAGAAGGTAAATGAGATAAGGTGTATGACAGGAATGCTTTCACAGACGACCCTGTCTCTGTCAGAGTAGGATAAACATGTGCTGGATTGGTGCAATGGGTAGGTCTTACACCTAGGGCCTACTTTACAGTGGGTTGGGAGTGGCTGTGGCATAAAGATGTACACTCAGAATTTTTATGTATCTAACTGTAAGTAGTGTTTAAAAAAAAAAAAATAGAAAAATAAAAACACCATTCACGCAAAAGCTAGACACGTAATAAATCATTACATAGAATTCCACCAGTAAGTACGAGACTGAAGGGAACTGTGTATCTTATTCAACAATGTGGGCTCTGAACTTTCTAAGCTGTTATTTAAAATAAAAGTTATTTGTTTTATTGATAACAGGAAATGAACTAAATGGCTTACTGCAATGAGGTGGCTGGTATGGGAATATGGGCTAAGAGCAGTAATATGGTTCAAGAAAAAATTCATGGTTTTGTTGACCTACCTCACTGTTCACTTGATCCCACTTGAAGCTTTTTTCTTTTTAAGATGAGAATGTTAGTACATGGACATTTACATCTATTAGGGATGCAAACTCACACAGAAATGTTTTTGGGCAAATTATGAAAGTGGCATGCATGGTGCCTAATGGAATCCTATTTGATGCCACTAGAGCACAATCTCTACCTACCGGACTTAGGTGTCCTGTAAGAGCTGCTCCTGCCAGGCCGGCACCCAACAATGAGCCTGTGCCTGGCCCATGTCCACCACCCTAAAATATTTGTTTCCAGTTTGTATTACTGTACAACAGAGACAAATCACGTGAGTACTGACACTGATTCTTCTCTGTCTTATTATATGCAAGCTTTCATTAATTTACATTCAAATCACCCAAATATAGCATCTTCACACTCTATAGTAAATAAATACTAATACATCAACTTCTTGCAAAGCAATTCTTAGGTTAAACACTGGTCTGTTTGCTCTGTCTTGTCATGGATATAAACAATTGCTAACATAGCATGCAGAATGCTTCATAATGAATTTTCAGTGTACATAAATTCTGGAAAGATGGATTATTTTGATTAAATAACAGTTTTAACCATGTACAAACATATTTATTGTCACAAATGTTTTTGGGTTTAGATGACTCCTGAGAGCAGCACTTAATTATCCTGAATATAAAGTTATAAATAAGTATCTTACAAAAAGATAGTAGCAGCAGCTATGGACATAAGTATCAGTAATGTTGTATAACAATGTCATGATTTTTAAGTGAAATATATGTACAAACAAACAGAAATCTTACACAACCAGAGTGTTGTTGTACACCTGTAAGTGTTTGAAGCACACTGGCGGAACAGCTATAAAATAAAACAGTTACATGCACACCTAAAGATGTTTTCAGAAGTATTACTAGCCTGCAGCAACTACTCCTGTTCCACCAGTGTCTCACACAACTTGTGAACTTACAACACAACTCCTGCTGTGGCAGTTTTATATGTTTGTCTGTATGCAAATTTCATGTAAACATTATCATGAGGTGATGTGCAATATTATGAATAATTATATTGTGTGTAACTACAACTAGGGTGTTTAAGTTTATATTTTCATATTCAGGATAATTAATTACTGTTCACATGGTCTTGGGACCGTGACTAACTGTGGCAGTGAATATGTATTTACATAGCATGAGATAATGTAAGCATGCTGGTTGCAGGATACACTGATGAGCCAAAACACTATGATCATCTGCTTAATAATGTATTGGTGTATCTCTGGAAGGTAACACAGCTGCGATCTTGTGCAGCATGGTTTCAACAAGTTCTTGGTATGCCTGGAAGTATTCGGCACCATACGTCTATGCAAAGGTCATACAAATCCAATAAATTATGGGTCGGTGGTTCATTGGCATGGAGCTGGTGCCCTATAGCTTCCCAAATGTGATGTTACATCAGATTGAGACCAGGTGAATTTATTGGCCACCACATCAATGTGAGCTCACTACCTTGCTCCTCAAATCAGTGTAGCACAATTCCGGTTGTGACATATACATTTATCTTGCTTGTGTTAACGTGCCACAGCAATGCCTTGGCGACGTGCATGGCGTCGTCGCTGGTGGTGCAGCTTTCCTGTGTATCGCAGTTTGAAAGCTATTGATATTGATTTGGCTGGACAGTTTAATAAACAACAGTTGATTAGAGGTCCAAATATCTTTCGTGGACTCCATTTGAACTTTACATGTGATGTACAAGCAGTTTTCGGAGGTAGTACATGGCTTACTCTTGCTGTCGTATGGGGCAACCATGCAGACTATGGTGGCCTTGAAGCCTTTCCAGATGGAAATATTTTAACATGGAAGACGGAGTATAGCAGAGACAACAGGACTTTTGGCTAAGCAGCCTTATGGGACAGTTGTACCATCAGGGAGACATCAAGCATGAAGGGATACAGGTGGTCTGCAATTATGTTCATATAGTCCACAGTTGTAATGGTATCTTTTATTACTACCACAGGTCCCACGGAAGCTCAGGTGAATGTCCTCCATGGCATTTACTTGCCCATACCAGGATGCATTTGTGGTGCAGTGCACATTTCAAACAGCCATTGCCCTGGATTTTATCGAATACAGACATGACCATTTACCTGAAACATGGGCAAGCTTTGGTGACTTCCAGACCTGATTCACATACTTACTTAAGCTAGCAGGCTGCCTCATCATGTGACTGACAACAGCACTCCTAGTACATACAGTCAAAACTGTAGTGTCCATGACAATGCTTATGGGGTAACCCACCAATATGAATAGCACACCTTCCCTGACATTACACACTAACAAATTATACCTCATAACACACATTTTGGGGAGTACATTCATTTTATGTAATTGCTTTTTGACTGGGATTGCCATCTCACTGCTACATTTTGTTTTTCTGTTCTTTCTCACATTAGCATTAGTAAATAATATTTCTCCACTGTGGATGTAATAGAACAGTGAAACTGTTGAAACTGAAGGTAATCTGTAATGAATTAGGTGTAACTAGTTGCTTTTATAGGTGTCTATTTTTCCATGGTGACATTTTATGATGCCTGGTACTCCCTGTCAAGATGTTTACATTTATTTACATGTTGTGAACATTGTTTCTTTACTAAAAGAATTGCAGAATGTTGTAACAAAAGTTTTTAAGACAGCTTTTGTAAAACACAGTACATAAGAAAACACATAAATAAATGTACACATCTGAAGATGTCACGAACATTGTTTTGATATGTATGACGTTTTGCAAAAGCTGTCTTAAAAACTTTTGTTACAAAATTCTGCAATTTTGTTACTAAAGAAACAATGTTCACAACATGTAAATAAATGTAAACGTCTTATGAGGGAATGCCACGCATCTTAAAATGTCACCACTGAAAAACAGACACCTATAAAAGCTACTGGTTATAGCTAATTCAATACAAATTACCTTCAATTTCAACAGTTGCACTGTTCTATTACACCCACAGTGGAGGAGCATTATTTACTAATGTTAATATGAGAAAGAACAGAAAAACAAAATACAGCAGTGAGATGGCAATCCTAGTCGACAAGCAATTATGAATAACTTTGGGATTATAGGCCACAGGCAGGTCTTTTGAGTTTTTAAAATTTAGTGTGTTAACATTCAGAAACACTATTAGTAAACATTTTTTAAATGTCTGTCAAAAAATACTTCTGATGACTGATCACATAGGCATGTTTTTTTCCGCAACACTACATAAATTAAGCCAACATTTCTTTGTTCATTTTAAAAAGTTTACCAATCTAAACTGTTTGAATTTGGCATACATATTATGCACAAGTTGGCTGAAATAGCTGAAAATGTGTCCCAGGTGGAGTACAAAATGAGCATCTCACTCTCTCGCCCATCAGTTTCTTCTGTTGGCTGGATTAAAACCTATTGCTGGCCACCCGTGATCTACCTGATTTTTTTTAAAAAAATTATCCAACCATGTGACACATTTTCACTGACCCATGGTCCAACCTCGACGATCCTGTGCCCACTGCAATCATAATCGACTGTGCTGTCGGGTCAACATGGGAACATGTAGGGGAGGTCTGCTATGAAACCCTCTGTTCAACAGTTTGTGCTGAATGGTGTGCTCTGAAACACTTGTGCCGACACCAACATTGTGCTCTATCATCAGATGTACCACCTATCCTACTTTACAGAGTCTGCAATCCTCTAACCTACATGTTCAGTGATAAAGTGTGGACGTCAACCACTTTGTCACATTCTCACAATTTAACCATCTCTCAACCACTTTCCATATATGTTCACGACAGTAGAATGTGAACAGCCAATCAGCCTTGCTGCTTTTGAGTTGTTTGTTCCCAGGCCCTGGACTACCGCAATTCGTCTTTTGTCACAGTCTCTAAACGTCAGTGGATTTCTCCACTTTTGGTTCATATTATTCCTAGAATAATTCACCATTCATCTTTGCTCCACTTATAAACATTCCTCACCACATCACATGCTCTCAACGCCACCTGGCAGCATTCAATCTCATAGTGGGCAGTTGTCATAACGTTTTGGCTCATCGTTGTGTGTATGTAGGGTAACATTCGCAACAACCTGTGAAATGAGTGCACTGTGGTGTAAGCAAACAGTGTTCTGGACCGAGAGGTATTTTACTTGCATCTATTCGTGATGAATATGTGCTGATAACAACAGTTGTAGATGGTTCACGTCCAAGATGTGGATCAATCTGAATTCGAATTTGTTACCTGATTAACATTTTGCCAGTATCCATGCTACATAGTGGAAATTAAAAGGTGCAATTATGTCAAACCCACAGATGTCTGCAAGTGAGGTGCAGTTAATGCTTGAGGTTGATGTAACCAGTTACAATATCAGTGGCAGAAGGAAGTTTCATTTCTAGTATCTAGCCTGTGGGGGAGGGGGTGGAGGGATAGGTGGTTGTAGAAAATTCCCAGTCAGTCAACTGTGCACCAGAATCTTGGCTTAAATCCTAGAACTTCCCGCAGCATCTTATGGAGTATGGGGATTGTGACTGAGTGGATGGTTATCCATCTGTCAGACTGTTGTCAGAGCTCACCCGGTTTAGCTGCCCTATTGGTCCAACTGGGAGATGTTGGCAGTGTGCTTGCACTTCCATGACACAACACACACACACACACACACACACACACACAACAACAACACAGTGCACAAGCTCATCACAGTGAACTACACGCCACAAAAAGCAATCTATACATGCTGCACTGAGAAAAGAAGCCGTAATTTATTAACTGAAGACCACTTTTGTTCACTTAGACTGAACTTATTTAAAGCTGTTCTTAATTACAAACAGGTTTAAATAAATACAACCTAAAAGCATGGGTCCAATCAAATAAGCAGCTAGGTACCAAAATCTCCTTGCATTGATTCTTACTTCTAAAATGTGTACTATTTATTTTTCTTTGGCATTCACAAATGATGCAAGGTTTGCTCATTTTAAGTTTCACTCTGATTTCTGTGGCAGGATGCCCTTTCTGGTGCCTAATTACTAGGAGATATTAGGTACAGGGGGAGGAAATAAGAGGCATATTTAGGCAATAAATGACTATGAATAATACAATATCTTTTAGTAATATAACTGACTGTGCTTCAGATCTTTTAAAGGTAAATAAGGAATCATTTATCAAAAAACAAAGATGATGTGACTTACCAAACGAAAGCGCTGGCAGGTCGAAAGACACACAAACAAACACAAACATACACACAAAATTCAAGCTTCCGCAACAAACTGTTGCCTCATCAGGAAAGAGGGCAGGAGAGGGAAAGACGAAAGGATGTGGGTTTTAAGGGAGAGGGTAAGGAGTCATTCCAATCCCGGGAGCGGAAAGACTTACCTTAGGGGGAAAAAAGGACGGGTAAGTCTTTCCGCTCCCGGGATTGGAATGACTCCTTACCCTCTCCCTTAAAACCCACATCCTTTCGTCTCTCCCTCTCCTTCCCTCTTTCCTGATGAGGCAACAGTTTGTTGCGAAAGCTTGAATTTTGTGTGTATGTTTGTGTTTGTTTGTGTGTCTTTCGACCTGCCAGCGCTTTCGTTTGGTAAGACACATCATCTTTGTTTTTTGATAAATTTTTCCCACGTGGATTGTTTCCCTCTATTTTATTAAATAAGGAATCATATTTATCTGCATCTGTACTCTGCACACCAACTGTGTGGTGCTTGGCAGAGAGTACACAGTGATCAGTCTATTTCCCAATCCTATTCTGTACATAGATGGAAAGCAGAAAGAGACTGTTGGTACTTCTCTGTCCTGTATGGGCCTGAATCTCTCTAGTTTATAGGCCATTGTCATTATGCAAGAGAGTTGCAGGAAGTAGCATGAATTGACCCCTTCCCTTTTTTGAATGTGGGACCTTGGAATTTTGTAATTCAGATGAGGATCTTGAAAGTACTTCTTTTGTGCATTAATGTCTCTTACTTAAGTTTGTTCATTATTTATTTATTTCCTCTGAAATATAAATGACAGAAATTCTGTGTATATGGAATATACCTGGGCTGCATTTCCCTGTGGATTTCAATGGGCATTCATACTCTTGCTTGATAGAAAGAAATTCACCCTTTGTTGCTCATATGCTGTGGGCAACACAACTGCCATTTTCAACGACTGACAGCAGCTCCAGGCCACAGAGCTACTGGCATATAAGGCCAGGCGGGCCCAAAAAGTTTCACTGCTGACTTCATATTTACAGCCATAATTCGGCTAAAAAATAGTGGCAGAAACTTTATGGTTTGTTCTCATAAATTAACTTCCACTTAGGATGTCACAATTGGGATGAAAGATATTACAGTAAACAGCTATTTTTTGGTAGTGGTGGGCCCTGTTAACCACAGAATGATGAAGTTATGGATAAAGTACAGACAGAAAACTAATATCATTCCTAAGAGTGTAATGAGTAAATAGTTGAGTGAAAAACCTCTGCCACCAGTGAGCTCAAGAATCTTCAGGTAGGCTTGATTACTTAGCTGGACGTTTATTAAGCAATGGGAAAAAACAAGTAGACACTGTACAAAGTTAACATTCCATATTAAATTTTGGATGAAGAAAGGACTATGAACAATACTGTAAATGCGAGTTACCCTGCAGAGTACAAACAAAGATATTTTACTATTCTCAGTTGCAAATGACATGCTGAAAACAACTTCTATAGGTGCACCAATGATAAGTAAAAATCAATATTTTACAGTGTCTATATGACAACTAACAATTTTGTTAATGTATAAGACATACGACACCTGAAATTTTCAGTGATCATTTAAGATGAATTAAACTGAGATGGGAACTACAACACAGCTACACAACCTTCAGGCATTTTCAATCAATTAATATGGTTATGATTTGTGGTGAGGAAACATTGGAATGCAACAACATACCACACTAAACCCACATTAGAAGTAACTTCTGATTAGTGTGTGCCTATGGTGTTACTGTCTACCATGCTCCTTTTGCATCATATAAAGAACATTGTAGAAATTTACTTCTTTAACAGGCAAGTGAAGGGAAGAAATGAAGTGATACTCACAGTTCCGAGTGTTCCTGCAATAGCATACTTTGCTTTATCTAACAGCCCCCCTGAACTTTTATGTGCTGGGTATTGATTGTATCCAAGTGTTTGAGGCTGCAAGAAATCATTAAAAAGATAAAGCAAAGTTTTTCTCACAAAAATCTTTACAAGAATAAGTACTCCTGCAGTAATCAAAAATGTTAATACAACATAGAGAGTACAATAATTTTTTGTAACCCAAGTACAACCAAGGCCACAAAGTTCCTATCAGATTCTCATTAATACTGCATCATTTACAGTATATAAAGCGACCCCCCCCCCCCCCCCGCGCGCACGCACACAGGCACGCACGCACGCACACAGTGTTTCTTAGGGCTAATAGTGTTAAGCAGTTCATCTTAGATAGCTCAGAAAATGAAAGTGGATCAAGCTGAATTAGAAATTTGCTTTGTAAAACCAAGTAAAGATCAACTGCACCCATCAGTTCCAAAACTAGTCAAACTATACAAGAATGGATTTTGTTGTCTGCAAATGCAGGTTGACAAGAAGTATATAATAAAGAAGTTGTTGTAACATTCCCAAACTGCTTAAGTTCAAAGTTTTTTTAATCTGTGTGGTTACATTAAGGACAATATCAGTGGTGTAAGTAATGACTGAAGGTAGTCTCAAACTCAACAAACATAATTTACAGAATTTTACAGGAGGGGTATTTTTTTTTAGAAACTCAGTATTGTTGACCCAAAAAATTTCAAAAATGTAATACTGGTCATCCATGTAGATAGAGTCTGATGAAGGAATAGCTGAAGTTCATCATTATCTCCTTTATTAAGGAAAAAAGTTAGAAATTACAAATTTTTTCAGAACTCGACATAACCACATTCTTCTTTAGCACTAAGAATACTTTCACAATTTTATTTGTATCTTTGAAACAGTTGAGTAATTTAAAATTTAGGAGCTCTTTTTATGCAGAAATTGATGTTCTTTAACTTTCATGAATGACATTTTTCAGTTGGAGTAGCCGTTTTTGAGTTACAGGTGTTGGAACATGGGCATAACTTACTTTTCTGCCAAATCGGCAATATACTTTTCTTGAAGCAATAGTCTACAGCTGTCAAGTACTTTAAATATTGCATTGCAAACCACCATCTGCATCAACACAACTTTATTGCCAGATTATATGGAAATTATATGATAATGAAATTGAAATACAATGAAATCCCACTTTTACACTTCTCAACAGACTTTAAAAAAAATGGTGTAAAATGCAGGTAAATGTAAAATGTGGGAAAAAACATTTTAAGTGGGAAAAGTTACATATAGGACCCTCCTTTGCATTTTTGAACTTTCTGTATGATATATTTATAGGCTATAATACGTATCAAAATCCTTGCCAGGCACTTGTTTATTATCTGATAAAGATTAAGTATCTGATAAAAACTGCTGGTGTAACTGGAACTGGTAACTGTCTGGGAAGTAGAAATGTTTGGCTTAATTTCATACATTATCAGTGTTGTTGGAAAGCCTGCAGCCGTCACTGATTATTTAAATAAAGAAACACTGCACCCAGTTATGCATTTTTTCATGCTTAGCACGACACATTCCAAGAATTTTTTCCTGTTGTCAAGAACAAATATTTATGTAAGTATTTTGTATGCTGTTTGCATGTTTGTTGTTCTGCGTCTTCTGCACTGTAGTCATCTTTATAAGGTTACCTGGTACTGTCCCTCCTAAATTACATAGAAAACCACACATATGCAAACTATCACTCACACTGTAGCAGGCCTGGATCTGGGGTCAAGGGTTGTCTGCCTTGGGCAGTAATTTCAAGGTGTGCCAAATTCATATTCTTGAAGAAAAAACCTTGTTTCACAAAGCGCCTAGCATCCAGCACACACTGGTTTATTGATTATTCATATGATTTCAAAACGCAACCCATGAATCATAAGTTTCCCACAGACAAAAGTGGATGGGCGTTATAAGAGCTGAGCCGAATAAACCCGAAGACTAAAAATTTTTATCAGATCACTACACTACTGTCTTACAGTCCTCAGTTAGCAGCCGCTTACCTGTATTCTAGGAATAGCATGGAAAATGCATTGTACGAGCACATAACAACTTCTAATGAGAGAATAAATGCAGAATAACTGAACCAGTGATTCTGGAACAGTAAGTGAAGTACACCAGACAATAAGTTTTGATAATAGTAGGAAGAGTCACAGAATTAGTGATGACAAGATTCTTTGTTAGAACGAGGAAGGAAAAGGGACAAGGACATTATACAAATTTTATGGAAGAATATGAAGATTCCAAATTTATATAAAAATTTTGTACTACTACTACTTCTCAATCTCATGCTTAACAAACTGGAGCTTATGAATGAAATATGGAACTATTTTCTAACATAAAACACTTAGTTTGTAGCAGGCCTAATAGGCAACTGATATTGGTACTTCGTGAATTATATTCTGTCATGTTGTTTATATAAATGAGGTACATAAAAATTATCAGTTGTACCAAAACGGTCTCGCTTATTTGGCATGTGTTACAATTGCTCAATATTATAAAGGCCTATTTCACTTTATCTAACAGATAGTGACAAAATAAACATAATCAAACCAAGAAACCACACCACTCTGGGTACTATTCATATTAACAGCTTTTTCAGTATTAGACAATGACATTTTCATTTTTCATGTAGCAAAACATTGGATGAACTTTGATGAGTTAACAGATTCTTTTGCAGAAAGGAAAGCTGTAGCAAGATTAGAGAGAAAAAAATGCTGGGATGCAAGGATTGTAGAAATGTATACTGTCCTGCTTGTCTCGCCTTTACCGGTTTCATGTTTTCTATATATATTAGCAGATAGGCAATAAAGAGTGCAAATTATCTGAAGAGTTGTTATTCTCCAGGTCGCAAATAATCCCACCCAGTATTAATCATGAGATTTCTTTTTTTTAAGCAGGGTTGGACTTCAAACCTGCCCATTCACAGTACGAGAGGCACCACAGGACATTTTAATTTCCACTGGCCTGAATATAGACTTGATGGCCCCCATTACAAAATATACATGTTTAAATACCACAGTGCGAAATATAGTGACATGCAGTAGAAGAATGCTGTGTGAAGAGGCATGGCACTGCAGTTTAGCACACTTTAAGACTGCGTAACATGCCTTGATAATAAATTCTCTAAAGGCGTCTTGTGAAGAATGAAAAAATAATTATGTAATTTGAGCTGTGTTTAAACTAAAAACATTTGATTAACACAAAGTCAGCAAAGTTATCAACTATCGCTATTAGCAGCCAAACGACGAAACACTCTAAATACTGATCAACAAAGGTGTCATGATGACCTCAACAATCACAAAGATACACATGCGCCAATACAATTTAGAAATGATTGTTGTCTGTTCGAGGTGGGCACACTGTCGCTCACCCATTAGAACCTGTGGGTACTTAATACGATGGAACCACACTACACAGAAACTCTCTCAAACAATATTAACATTAGCTTTACTGATCACAGCCGCAGGAGATGGTGAAGAATACATGGCTTGTTCGATTGTTCCGAGCTTGAAATTGAAAATAACTTAACATGAAGGGAACAAAACATCAGAGTTATCTCGTAATTATGCACCAACAGCATTGAAGATACAAGAAAACAAAATCAAAGAATAACAGAACCAAAACAAACATATATAAAACACAGCACCTCTGGTGGCTGGCATGAAATGTTTGACGATGCAATTGTTTTTAAACATATGCATAGGTTTACGACATATGCTGTACAACACTATGTAACTGCGCAAAGTCGCCACATAAGCCCTATGGTGGAAGCAGAGTGTTATTCCAAATAGGGGCTGGAAAGTGGATGCAGCGACCAGATCTTGAAGTATGTGTTGGTAGGTCTGCTGCTGTTGTAATCTGCACCGGCAGCTGTGAAGGCAGTGATGAGGTGATTGTTGGCTGAGGCCGTGGTCTTGGAAACGCGGGCATTTTGCTTCTTGGAAAGCTGGTTTAACCCTGTCTATAGTAACAGTGGTCGTCTTTCTGTTAGTTGAAATGTCAATTGTCTTGTCTCCTCTTGTGACTACATGATAGAGACCTGCATATGGCAGCTGCAACGGCAGTTTGATGCCCACTGTACATCATTTCCCCCAAAGAAGTGTCTAGATCAGATCTGAAAGTGTTCCTGAGTTTGAATAGTACCATGGGAAGCCTTGGTCTACTTAGAGTCGTGGCACATTACTGCTGTCTTAAATGAGTGATGCCATCTCTCAATCATCCCCTTACTTGGCTGGGTGATAGCTTGTCGTTTTGTAATCAGTTGTGCCACAAAACTTCGTGAGTTGTCTGAACAGGTCGGATTCAAATTGTCGTCCTCTGTCTGTTGTGATGCGTATCAGACAGCTAAAGGGTGACACCCAATACAACACAAAAGTGAGAGCCAGAGTTTCTGCTGTAACATTATCCACCAGTACAGCTTTGAGCCAGCGGGTGTAAGGATTTAAAACTGACTGTCAAATGATGGCAATGGACCAATGATGTTGATGTGGAAGTGACTGAAATGGGCCATCATAATCGTTAAGTTCCCTATTGCTGCTTGCATGTGGTGGTGTATATTGCTGCATTGGCTTTTAAGACAACACCTCACCCATTCGAGGCAGTCTTTCTGTATACCTGGCCCCACATAATGATTCGTCACTACATAGGTTGTTGATTGAATATCAGGGTGGCACAAGTCGTGTAGCATTTTAAAGATGTTGCTTCTGAAGGTAAATGGAAGGAACTGCTGCAGTTTTGGCATTGCCGTGTTACGAAACAGCTCTATTTTGGCTAAGCTGCAGATCCATCACCAATGTTCCTGTTGAAAACAGTACTTGTAGTTCTTGATATGATTGTTGAGCAGCAGCACGTTTGGCATAATCGATCATGCTAGTAATGCTTGCGACCTAAAACAAACAATCAGCCACCACACTGTCGATGCCAGAGATGTGCTGAATGTCCAAGCTGAATTGTGAGACAAACATTAGCTGACTGCGTTGCCTAGATGAACAGTTTCTACTGTTCTGGTGAAAGGCGTTAAGTTAGAGGTTTGTGATTGGTGTAGATAAAAAAGTCTCTCTCTTCCACGTGAGGTTTGACATATCTGATGGACTCGTAAACGGTCAAAAGTTCTCTGTCATAGGCGCTCCACAGCTTTTGTGAGTGCAATAACTTGCACAATAAAAATGCAAGTGGTTGCCGTGTGCCACTATATCGTTGTTGCAAATCTTGCATCCATTGCCATCTGGCTAGTGTCACCCACTAGGGCTCAGGATGCACCAGTAGTGCGGCATAAGCAATGCTCTTTCTGGTCGCTTCAAATGCTACACACATGCTATCAGTCCATGTTATAGCAGAGTTACCTTTGTTCTTTGGGCCAGTGAGTTCTGCAATTAATGGTTTCTTGTAAGTCAGCAGAGTGTGGTAAGTGACGACAATAAAAATTTAGCATACCAAGAAATTGACGTAATTCCATGGCCATATTAGGGCGTGAAATCTGTAAGATGGCTTTCACCTTCCCTGGCAGTGGTAGCGATCCTGCTGCTGTTATTCTACACCCTAGGATATCCACTTGGAGCAGGCCAAAACTCTTTAAACACTGCCGTTAAATGCTGCTGATGTTGCTTTAAAAAAAAAAAATCGTCCAGTTACGCGAAAGCAAAAGTTAGGCCCTGTAGCACTGAGTCAATGAAGTGTTGCCATGTTTGAGAAGTGTTGCCATGTTTGAGCAGCGTTCATGTGTCCGAAAGTCATAAACTTGCCCTCAAACAGGCCAAAAGGATTGATGACTGCTGTCTTGGAATGTCTCATTCAGCTACAGGGATCTGTGTGTACGCTTTTGCACAATCCAGGATGCTAAAAATAACTGCACCACTCAACGCATAATAATGTCACACAACAACAGCACTAGGCATCTGTCTGGTATTGACCTGGTATTCAGGGCTCCCTGGTCAAATGCCACTATCCACCATCCTTTATTACTACCAAATGTATTGGTGAGGACCACATTACACCTTCATGAATCATTCTGTCAAACTATGCTTTCGCAATTTTAAGACAATCTGGAGCCGAACATCGTGGTCTGCAAGATGTGGGAGGACCATCAGTTGTCTCTATATAGTGGACAGTGTCATACCTTACATTCTTAGGCACTCTAGGGTGTCATGTCAAAGACAGAAATCCATTCAGCAGCTCCATGTACTTGCCGTCTGCCACCTGTATTACTTTGGCAATATGAACAGCTGCATTCCACCAAAATCTGGACGCGTTAAACCTGTGGTGTCGTCAACTGGGCATTGAGGACTTCATATACAGCAACAGACTGTAATGGGTGAGGAAATTGGCTCCAATGAGAGGTTTGGCGAATGTCTGCAACAGTAAAATCCCACATGAAGGCTCGTCGTAAGTCCAGGTCTAGTTCCAGGTGCAGAGTGCTGTATGTTGTTATGAGTGAGTTGTTTGCAGCAGTCAAACACAATAGAATGGGTGGTTCGCTTCCTGTGCAACATAGTCCATGGACAAATGGACAGATTGGACCTCATGTCTATTCAATATTTCCAGCTGGACCCTGATCAATAACAAACAAGCTCAGAGACACTGACTGACAATTGGAGGAGGCGCCTACTTCCACCTGCCATTGCCATTTGGGTAAGTGCTGGGGGCTGCGCATCTGCATGCTTGCTGCCTGAATTTCTGGTTTTACCAGCAGATAGCTTGCTACTCAGCTTCAGCTGCAGAAGAGGTCGTAGGTGACCCGCTGCACGAGCATCAGCAATATTGGTTCATCTTCTGCCATGCTAAGGTAACAGTTCGCCGATCTGGTCTGTCAATAGATCTACCATTGCTGCCAAGGTGTCGTAATCTGCATGTGAAACACTTGATGTCGCTCTCGCATAAAGTGCAGTGATTGCACTGATATGAGCCGGTGTTATCACGTTCTACATTTTATCTGCCAACTCCGCTACTTCGTCTAAGGGTGTGTCAAACTGTGACATTACAATTGCTTCGACAGGCGGTGACAAACAGCTGCTCCATATTGAACGCATTAAGCTGTCTGCAACATTTTCCATGTCTACTTTGCTTCTTTGGTGCCACAAGTACTGCAAAGGCTTTATGTATCCAATATCTTCCTGAGTGAGAATCTGATGGATTTGGTCTTCTTGCAATGCCGACACTTGACGGATGAATTCTGCTTTAAGCCAGTCACAGGAGTTAGCCTCTGGTGGCGAGGTAATTATATCTTGCACTTCCGTGGTGTACTGGTGATCTAATTGGCTTACTACCAGTGCAGACTAGGTAGTGCCTGTCAAAATTCCAGAACAGAAAAAACCTGGCCTCCATCTGCGCAATCCACAAAACTGGACAGTGTGGCCAGAAAGGTGCTAGTCTTAAAACCAATCGTGACACAGCGGGGTTCACATCAGTCATTTTGGAAATCTGTTCTATAAGTGCTCATTAATCCACTGATACTATGCAGGTAAATCACCACTTTGTCGATACAGACTGGGCATACTGTCATTTGACCATTATAATCTGCATGTACTTAATACGACAGACCCACACTACACAAAAGTACCCTCCAAGAATATTAACATTGGCTTTATTGATCACAGCCACAGGAAATGGTGAGGAATATGTGGCTTGTTCAATCATTCCGAGCTTGCAACTGAAAATAATTTAACATGCAGTGAACAAAACATTGGAGTTATCTCTTAACTATGCACGAACTAACTAGCAGTATGGAAGATACAAGAAAATAAAAAGCATAATCAAAGAATAACAAAACCAAAACACACACACACAAAATACAGTGCCCCTGGTGTCTGGCGCGTGATGTATGGCAGTGTGATTGTTTCTAAACACACGCATATTACACACATGATACACCACTACATAACTGCATGATGTTGCCGCAGTTGTCATTGGTCATGATATCTTTATTCAAATGAACCTAGTTATTCCCATCAGCCACCACACCGAGTAGAGCTTGGCAGTGGCAGGAGATATGGCACAAATTGTCCAAGCTTTATCCATTTACTAGTTCAGATCTGCTAAGTAGAGCGCCCTGATGTCAAGAAATTTATCCACAGAGATATATGGGCTCTGTAACAAATTTGTGATGTCAAACTAGTCGGCTTGTCAGCCACACTTTGCGAATGCTCAGCTCCATGCAGGGCACATGAGAAATAAATATTTAATTGAAAAGGTACCCAATAAAGGTCTTAATTTTGTCAAGTGCTATCGAGAACTTGCACACATTTAAAAACACAGTCAAGAATCATTAAACTCATCTGAAATAGTTACTCGCTCCCCGCTGGAAATGGCTGCTGGCACTCTTAAGATGAACAGTGTCACATGCTGTGACGTACATGCCATGGCCTGTCTTTCTCGTGTAAACAAAATTATGTTGGCATGGCCAACACCATGCCAGCATCATTTTATGTCAATTACATCAGTTTTTCTCATCGAACATTTTTTCATAAAGTGTAAATTGCAGGTGAATTATAAATATCTGAATCCAAAATTGGGTGCGAATTAACATTGAGAACATAGCAAATTTGACAGGAGCAATAAAAAATGTCGTAAATGGTGGGAGATCATTAATTCCGGGAACATAATGGCGGGGTTTTACTGTATATCAAGTGTGTGATTGTGATCTTCTGACATAAGTTTCTGTAATGCTTAGCAAATATTGTGTAAGCCAAGACAGAGGCAAGTCTTTGTGAGCCAAGTTTATAGTGAAGTGTCATTGTACTGATACGCGTGTGTAAATCACCAATGTCCAGCTTTCCATCCAGTGATGATGGTTTTATGAACCAAAATCAGTAGAGGAATAAAGCTGTGCTGTTACAACTGGTTGTTTGTAATGCATTATTTCACATGATAAATGTTGTGACAGTGCCACGACATTTTAACAGTGCCGCCACGTCAGTACGCGCAAACAGCGATAGAGGCGCTCCGCAACTCGGGTGTGCGCGGGAGCACCACCTAGATACAAACGGCGCCGGCCGCATGTCACGGCACGGCAGTCGAATGACCAATACGGAGTTGGGAGCATGTAACCAGCTATTGTTTCTACGTTTGTATATCCACACAATTGATTAGTGATTAAAAGGTTAGAACACTTTTTGGCGACGAGGTCGGATATTTTTTTTTTACTGCATTGTGGATTGTGTGCTCGTGTCGGAGCAGACATGGAACAGCTTATGCAAGCGCTCACTGAACAACAAACACAGCTGACAGCTGCTATTCAGGTGTTGTCAACGTCGCTTACTCATCGTCTGTCTTCCTCTTCTCCGTCTCCGTTCCCTCCTTACGACGAGGCCGCTGAAGACTGGGAGGATTATGAGAAGCGTTTGCGGCAACACTTCTTGGCTTTCGGCGTTGTCGACGCTCCTATGTGTAAGTCGTTATTTCTATCTTGGATTTCCCCACGGATATATCAGCTGCTATCTCAGTTAGCCCCGCTGCGGGAACCTGCCTCTCTGTCCTTCCAAGAAATGTGTGACTTATTGTCTAACTATTACCGAAAAACCACCCACGTCGTTGCCGCCCACGTGGCGTTCTACCGGTGTCATAAACAGCCCCTTCAATCTTACCGGGCTTGGGCGGCGGAACTACAAGGTCTGAGTAGGAAATGTCAGTTTGTCACGGACACTCATCATGAGTCTTATGCTGATTCAATGGTTAGGGATGCTATTCTACGGCTTGTTCCTGATAAAGAAGTTCGGCAACGTGCCTTACAACTGCCAAACCCGTCGTCGTCGGAAGTTCTAAGCATCGCTCAATCCTTTGAAGTGTCTCACGCTGCTGGTGCGCAAATAGACGCGTGGTGTGATGTACGCGCTATACAGACCACTTTCGACATGGACAATTTGCCTGTTTACCAGGGGACCGACGATGTGGCGGCGGTTCACTCGCGTCAACAACGTCGTGTTGGGCCACCACGCTCGCAGCGAAAACAGCAACCACAGAAGCAGGTTCGTTCCGCACTTCCTTCTTGTCCACGTTGTTTCGTACAGCATGACAGGGCCGCGTGTCCAAAATGTTGGGCCACGTGTAATTCATGTAGGAAAAAAGGCCACATTGCTTCTGTGTGTCAGTCCCCTAAAGTTCCTGTTGACGAGGACGAGGCATCGGACATGGATGTTAACTGTGTGCTTTCTCAAACAAATAAGTTGTTTGTTACTGTTCGTGTTCTGGATAAAGACATTCGCATGCAAGTGGACACCGGCTCTGCAGTAACTCTTATTAATTCTCGCATGTATTTGGAGTTGGGCTCCCCTCCCTTGTCTCCAGTTACGCGAAATCTGAGAACTTATAATAAACAGAAAATTCCTATCGTTGGCCAGTTTGATGCTTCCACTGCCTACAAGTCTGTTGTTAGGCCCCTCACATTATATGCGGTGGATCATGCAGGCACTGAAAACCTGTTCGGTTGTGATGCTTTCCAGTTGTTCGGGTTCTCCATTGATGATGAGGTGCACCTCATATCTGAGGATATCCCGTATCAACAGCTGGATGGATTGTGTTCTGAATTCTCGTCCGTGTTCTCTGTTGGTCTGGGTCGTGCCAAGGATTTTGAAGCCCACATTACTCTTAAACCTACAGCTCGCCCTAAGTTTTTCCGGGCACGCCCTATTCTGGTGGCGTTGCGTGCACCTGTCAAGGCTGAGATAGACAGATTAACAGCTACAGGAATTCTCCTTCCTGTTACCTCCAGCGAATGGGCATCGCCAATCGTGGTGGTTTCGAAACCAAATGGGAGTCTGCGATTGTGTGGTGATTTTAAAGCCATTGTCAACGCTCAGAGCCTCATTGACACTTACCCTCTTCCCCGTCCTGAGGAGTTATTTACCAAGCTCGCTGGGGGCCAGTTCTTTTCCAAACTTGACTTATCGGAGGCGTACCATCAGTTGCCATTGGATGCGTCTTCCAAGGAATTTCTCGTCATCAACACTCCTTGTGGGTTGTATCAGTACCAGCGGTTACCGTTTGGCGTCGCTAGCGCGCCGGCCATTTTTCAGTGGTTTTTGGAACAGCTCACGGTTTCCGTTCCCGGCTGCATAAACTATCTGGATGACATTGTTGTGACGGGGGCCTCCACTGAGGAGCACCTTCGCAATTTGCGTTCACTGTTTCGGGTTCTGCATTCGGCTGGGTTGAAGTGCAATCTGGACAAGTCACAGTTCTTCCAACCCTCCATTGTGTATCTTGATTTCCACTTGTCCCATGAGGGTATACGTCCTCTACGTCAGCACGTTGCGGCCATTACCGCTCTACCCCGGCCGTCTACGGTCCAAGAACTTCAGGCGTTTCTAGGCAAGATTGCTTATTATCATAAATTCATTTCACCCGCGGTGGCGGTAGCTCATCCTCTGCATCAGCTGTTACGCAAAAACGTTCCTTTCCGTTGGTCCGACGAGTGTGAGCAGGCTTTTGTCCACCTGAAGGCTCATTTGCAGTCGGCGCCTTGTCTTGCCACATTCCGTCTGGGTCAGCACTTGGTTCTGGCGACTGACGCATCACAGTATGGCCTAGGGGCTGTTCTCGCCCATCGGTATGAGGATGGGTCAGAACGACCCATCGCCTATGCTTCCAAGACCTTCAACGATGCGCAACGGCATTATTCTCAAATCGAAAAGGAGGCGCTCGCTATCATTTATGCTCTAAAAAAGTTCAGCGTTTTTTTTGTATGGTTCTTGTGGTGTCACCGCCAGACACCACACTTGCTAGGTGGTAGTTTTAAATCGGCCGCGGTCCATTAGTACATGTCGGACCCGCGTGTCGCCACTGTGTGATCGCAGACCGAGCGCCACCACAAGGCAGGTCTCAAGATACGGAATAGCACTCGCCCCAGTTGTACGGACGACGTAGCTAGCGACTACAGTGACGAAGCCTCGCTCCTTTGCCGAGCAGATAGTAAGAATAGCCTTCAGCTAAGTCCATGGCTACGACCTAGCAAGGCGCCAGTAGTAACTTTGCATGTATCTATGGAGTCTCACTTATATCGTCAATAACGATGTACCAAGGATGGATTAAAGTTAAGTATTCCAGAAGCTACGTACTTTTCTTTATAGCATTCATTACGTATCCTGTTACAGACCTATCTCTTGCCTGCTAAACGTGTGCCTTTCGGCTTCCTCTCATTGTGTCTAGGCTGTCTTGTCTAGACACAACAGTTCTAAGTTTCACCTCATCACCGACTACAAGCCGCTGGTTTCTCTGTTCAACCCATTGACGTCGCTTCCGGATAAGGCAGCTCACCGCCTGCAATGTTGAGCCTTATACTTGTCTCGTTTTCACTAGGAGATTCACTATCGCCCCACGGCCCAGCACGCCAACGCTGACGCGTTGTCGCGTTTGCCGATGGGCCCCGACCCGGTTTTCGATCGAGATGAACTACTCTGTTTTCACATTGATGAGGAAGAACGTCATGTGGTCAAGGGTTTTCCACTTACAGGTTCGCAGGTCGCGTCGGCTACTGCGCAGGACCTGGTCCTGCGTCAGGTGATCGGTTTTATTCAACGGGGTTGGCCGGACAGGACCAAGGGCCGGGCATCGGATCCCCTTCGCAACTACTATGCCTTGCGCCTTCGTCTGTCTTTTCGTGATGGTGTTGTTCTTCTGGCCACGGATGGCGCATCTCCATGGGTCGTGGTGCCAGCCTCTCTTCGCAAAGATGTTCTCAAACTGTTGCATGAAGGCCATTGGGGGATTTCTTGGACCAAGTCCCTGGCCTGCAGGCACGTTTATTGGCCCGGTATTGATTCGGACATCGCCCATATGGTCGCTGCGTATGGTCAGTGTGCTCAACAACTGTCTGCACCCCATACAATGCCCTCTCCATGGCCTGATCTGGCACAGTCATGGGAACGGGTGCACGCTGACTTTGCCGGCACCTTCCTCGGCACTTATTGGCTGCTGTTGATTGACGCCTTCTCAAAGTTTCCGTTTGTTGTTCGATGTCCGTCGCCCACCACTGCAGCGACGACGCTGGCTTTGTCCAAAATCTTTGCGCTAGAAGGTCTTCCATCCACGATCGTCATGGACAATGGCCCTCAGTTCTCTTCGCAGGCCTTCCATGATTTTTGTACTGGACACGGGATTCATCATGTTACAGCACCGCCCTTCCATCTGCAATCGAATGGGGACGTCGAGCGCCTTGTCCGAACTTTCAAAAGTCAGATGAAAAAATTCCTTAGTAATTTTTCCACAGATGACGCTCCGTTGCATTTTATGAGTTCTTATCGCTTCACACCTCTGGGTGATCGCAGCCCTGCTGAACTCTTGCATGGCCGCCAACCGCGCACTCTACTGCACCTGCTTCACCCTGTCAGGCCTTGTACTGCATCCCCTAGTGCGGGAAAATACTCGGTGGGCACCAACGTGTGGGCACGAGGGTATGGATCTCGCCCTAAATGGATTCCAAGGGTGGTCAAGGCTCTTCGCGGCCGCCGGCTTTGCGAAATACGTATGGACGACAGCATGGTTGTTCGCCATTACGACCAGATGCGCCCACGAGTGGTGGCCATGGCGGTGTCACCTCCCCTTCCTTCGCCTTCACCAGCCCGAGAAGCCAGTCCTGTCGCTGCTGCCGATCTCCCGTGCGTGTTGCTGCAGCCGATGTCACTACCGCTTCCGAGTACGCCGGAACCGGCCCCAGTCACGACGCCGCCTTCTCCAGGACCCATCTCGCTGGAGCACACCCCCAGGTCCACGACACCTATGGATGCTGCTCCGGAGTTTTCACCCATCATCTCGTCCAGGAGGCATGTTCCACGCACTAGCTTCCGTCCTGGACATTTTCGACCATACTCTCATGTTTCTCCGCGGGATCTTCTCGGGGCCTCCCAAGAGGCCATGGATGTTTCGGCACTGTCCGTGTCTCCAAGGAAGTGAGTTTTTCTTTTTTTTTCAAGGGGGGAAAAGTGTTGTGACAGTGACACGACACTTTTAACAGTGCCGCCATGTCAGTACGCGCAAACGGCGATAGAGGCGCTCCGCAACTCGGGTGTGCGCGGGAGCGCCACCTAGATACGATCGGCGCTGGCCGCATGTCACGGCACGGCAGTCGAATGACCAATACGGAGTTGGGAGCATGTAACCAGCTATTGTTTCTACGTTTGTATATCCACGCAATTGATTAGTGATTAAAGGTTAGAACAATAAAAAGTGCTGATCATTGACGATCAATAGTGGTAAAACAGCTGAACCAATTTTAACTCTTAAGTAGATCATTCTATTCAAAATTTTATGCTCTTTCATTCTGGTGTCTTGGAAATTTTCTGCAGGATGTATTGTTTTCAAGTTACAAGTAAAAAACTGAAAAAGAAAATCTAAAAATTTCATGCTTTTTCAGTCCTCAAAAGTTTAACACAAGACAGACAACTCATTTAACTCTTCTTTGGGGTGCCTAACAGGGATTAAAGTCATTTCCAATTAGTGCATATTTATTTGCCAGAAAAAGTCTAATGAATCTACAGTACTCATAGTAAAAAATCATCATGTTCAACTTTTATTTTATTCATATACAGCCTCTCTCTAAAACAAATAAGACCATTGAAACACAAATGTCCTGCTTTGCATGTTGTTTCAATATGGTTACAGATTTTATTCAGATCTTCATCTGCGGGTGCAATCATGCACTTCTCATTCTTTTGATGTTGATGAATCCTGCTTTATCTGCTTTTCACCTTCTGAACTGTTCTGGAATATTGTGAATCTTCTAACAACCTATTAATGAGCTTCCAACAAGAGCTTACTGCAGCAGCTACCAATCTTTCAGCAAAACAGTGGCTGAACATAAAGGAGAATTAAGCAGAACAATGTATACTGTGCCCAACAAAAGCTTTGAAAGAGTTGGCTTATCTTTGAGGATGTTGTGCGACTGCCTGACAATAAACACAGGCAATCTAAAGGCTATTAAATTTAACTTTTAAATTTTATGTTCCAAGTTTCAACCATGTAGTGTATAAGAACTAGTCAAGTTTTGTAGCATCCTGAAACAATGAAGATATTGGGTTATGTGAAAATTAGCTATATTCAGGCACATTTTAATTTGACAAATATTCAGTTTTGTCATGTTTTCTTCCCCCCACTGTGAGAGGCTTGTATTAATGTACTAGAATCCATTAGAGGATGCATTTTAAAAAAAGTAAAATTTGTTTAGTTTTGTTGAAACAGTGCTCAATTGTTCCCATAAGAATTTGAGCTTATTTGTAATTAATGTGGAAAATTTTAAAGGCAGTTCATGTACACTTAGCATCTGAATAAGCAAGAGAAATTTAAGCTACTTGCAATGAAGAGTTAAGTACAGTATATTGAGTCCAGCAGCAGCAAATCCTGACTGAAAATATTTTACAAAAATGTTCTCTAGATTTCAAAACAATAACTACACAATTTATGGTAAACATTCCACAGCGAACGACTCCCACCCCTTTGCATTTTTTTCATTGTTTATGTACGCTATAAGTACTTAATGTGCTTAACGTGCATCAAAATATTCTTCAGAAACTTGTCTATTACCTAACATATGTTTTCTGAATTTGTACTCAAGTTTTATTATTGTAGCAAAAAAATGTGTAAAACATAGCAAAGTGTGTTAAATGTTCTTCAAATCTAGACATCAGATCAATCTGTTACCATAAGCCTTATTTCACATTTATATTTGTTTGTTTTGCCAACTCATAATCGAATTATCACCTTCCAAGGAAACCTACACAACTGATAAGCATCACCACAACCAAAATTTTTGGTAGTGCTGTGGTGTGGGAGGGGGTGCGCACTATCATACGCTAGCCCAATTTGTACTACATTAACTACCAACTATGTGCTTAAACTACTACGATAACCGTATACGCATTGGTGAACAGAAATAAAAAGTACAAATAAGTTGATTAGTAACATCATTTTAATTGACTAATGGCTACTGTGAAGATTTACCGGGAATAATATACAGCTCGGATTGCACATTAAACTGGAGGTCCCCTTTTCTCAGCAGGATTACTGGAGTACATTAGGACATGCATGTTGCTGAAGTGGCATCCAATTGAAAGAATTACACCAAACTGCTAAGCCACACAAAAGTATTATTATTAGTGGTTAAGTACTGCTTTACGGTTTCAGAGTACTGGCTTTCATTCCCCATCAGTCCTATGATTTATTATTATCATTGCAATAATTGTCACTTATTTTGCCTTGGACAATGTTTGACAGCTGAATGCTGAATTCCACTGTGGTTCAAAATCAATGTTTAACTATAGGTTCCCATGGATATGGATTCTGGTTCAGTCTGTTCACAGGTCTAAGGAAGGCAAGAACCATGCCCTGCAAAATACTGTGTTGGTCAAACCAATGTTTCAGTTGATAACAACTCTATCGAAGCAAACAATGCAAATTATACCTCTGCCACTCTCTGTATCAGTCATTTCTTACCGAGCGAGGTGGCGCAGTGGTTAGCACACTGGACTCGCATTCGGGAGGACGACGGTTCAATCCCGTCTCCGGCCATCCTGATTTAGGTTTTCCGTGATTTCCCTAAATCGTTTCAGGCGAATGCCGAGATGGTTCCTTTGAAAGGGCACGGCCGATTACCTTCCCAATCCTTCCCTAACCCGAGCTTGCGCTCCGTCTCTAATGACCTCGTTGTCGACGGGACGTTAAACACTAACCACCACCACCACCAGTCATTTCTTCAGTGTCGCATAACAGTGTCTTCAAATTCTGTGAGCTATTGAAACTTTTGCCCACACAGAAAGCTGTCTTAATCCATGCCCAGTGATCTATAATAAACCAATGCAAGGTGATCATGAATTACCAGCTGCCAAAATGTGTGTTGCTTATAAAGGTAATTATAATAACACTACATATTGAAACAACTCTGCCTGAATACATCACTTTACTATCATGGTGTCCACTGTGGCAGGCAGAGTTCTGTGTTCATGAGCCTCAAGTGCTGAGAAATGTTTCTTTCATTTAGCTTATGGCTAACTGAATATTTGGATGTTTTTCGGCTTTGGAGAAATTACCCGAAAGAGTTTAAAAAGCTTTTTCCACTTATTTTCCTCAATCTTTACTAGGTAAAACATTTAATACTGCGGATCCACAATGTACGATTACTATCTGCATGATAATCAATTCTATAGATGGTTTACCATGTTAGCAAGAATGCCTTGTGTTAATTTACATCAACAATGAACCTGGTTCCGTTGGTCCAAGTTTAGTATTGTGCAACATATGGAATTTCTTAACTACATTCATTTTCGAAATTGATATCAAAATTGACTGTTAGTCAGTGACATTTACACAGTCGAACCTTAGTCTCATTCTTAGAACTAAAAGTCACAAATATTGCTTTATATGGCAATGCTTTACTGTACTTCACTGATAGAATCAAGAAATTAATACTAGTCTTGGAATGGTATGATTAAATGTTGCAGTATTGTTTCACTGATCACAAATGTGCTAGTAAAATATTTCAAGGAATTTGTGTGTCAAATTCCAACACCTTTGTTTGACAAATAACTGTTTTGTGTAGGATGACGAGATCTATGAGCAGATGGACTGGTTCCAGAAAACCCACCAAGTGCAGTGAATGCGAACATGTCTTAACGTATTCTACCAAATTCCCGCACAGAATTGACCCATATTTGCTTTGGTATTTCATTTTAGTCACATTTTATGAAGATGCCAGGCATGTTTGGACATGTCGATGTGGTCCTTACTTTTGTGAGCTCTCATAACAACAGCAGAAAAATTAATAAAAGCGTATGCTGAGCTGGCAAGTAAACCATTATATTTTATGCCAAAGTGCCTGATACATAACTAATAACATGTTGTAGGTAGATTACCAAAACAAAAATCTACACTGACCATGCCATGTTTCACTAGGTCTCCCTTTAAAATGTAGCAAGTTGGAACTACGTTCAAATGCAATTATTCTACCCCTATCACATAGTTAATTATATATATATACACTATGTGATCAAAAGTATCCGGACACTGGCTGAAAATGACTTACAAGTTCGTGGCATCCTCCATCGGTAATGCTGGAATTCGATATGTTGTAGGCCCACCCTTAGCCTTGATGACAGCTTCCACTCTCGCAGGCATACGTTTGATCAGGTGCTGGAAGGTTTCTTGGGGAATGGCAGCCCATTCTTCACAGAGTGCTGCACTGAGGAGAGGTATCGATATCAGTTGGTGAGGCCTGGCACGAAGTCGACATTCCAAAACACCCTAAAGGTGTTCTATAGGATTCAGGTCAGGACTTTATGCAGGCCAGTCCATTACAGGGATGTTATTGTTATGTAACCGCTCCGCCACAGGCCCTCATTGTGAACAGGTGCTCGATGGTGTTGAAAGATGCGATTACAATCCACAAATTGCTCTTCAACAGTGGGAAGCAAGAAGGTGCTTAAAACATAAATGTAGGCCTGTGCCGTAATAGTGCCATGCAAAACAACAAGGGGTGCAAGCCCCCTCCATGAAAACATAACCACACCATAAGTTTTCCAAGATGGTGCTGATAGAAGAGTGCTGTGACACATCTCGGTCCTCAAAAAAGGTTAAATTAAATAGTTCATCATGTAGGGAATGTTCAAAATGTGTCATGAAAGGCATCTTTTGTGTGAAATGTAACTACTGGCTTAACGAAAAATGTGAATAATGGAATTTAAAACTCAAAAAGACCATTTTCCATGGTTGTGTCCACATTGTTTACATGTTGAGATGGTTGAACTCGCAAGTACTGTGAACTCAAAAGAAGAAATTATTAAATTGCTTTAAAGCGACATTGAAGTGCTGAAGGCAGAAATTTTAGCATTGAAACAAGAAAATTTTGAACTAGTTACTGAAAGAAAATCCTGTGTGTGTAGAAATCAGCCCATTACTGAACAAAGTGGCAAAAATCCGCTGATGTGTAATACAGCAAATAATATGACAGAGAACTCCGTCAGTGAAACAAGTGACAAGTATAAATGGAAAATGGTTTCCTATAATAAGGACAAACGTAAAAGTGCAACGAACAAAGAAGATGACAAAAATGATTTTCTGTTAATGATTTTCTGTAAGATCAATGTTCGACCTGGAATTCGATTGCATCAACTCAACAAACATTTTAAGAATGTATTGTGCATGAAAAGAAACACGGGTGAAACTGGTTACAGAGGTGTCTGAGTCCATGTGGGTACAAACTCCATCCACATTAACAGTGAGGAAGAAATCATGAATGAGACATGGAATCTGATTAGATCAGCGAAAACTGTATACCCAACATCCAGGTTGGTAATTAGTGGAATTATTCACTGAAGATTGGTAAGTGATACTTACACCAACAGGATAAATGTAATATTAGGGAACAGTGCAACAGACTTGGTGCAGTATTCATTGGCCCAAACAAGTTCTTAAACGATAAGTGTCTGGGGAAAGATGGCCTGTACTTGAATAGATTAGGCTCTGTGAACCTTAGTAAAATGTTCACAGATGTGTGTAAAATCCTAAGAAGCAAGGGAAACTAATTCATTCTGACAGGGGTAACAAAGAAACGACTCAAACTGAAAATAAAAAGTTTAGGTACTCAACAAAGGATGCACATGAAATAACCAAAAACAAAAATTATCTATTGATGCACTGGAATATAAGTGGCTTAGGGGCAGAACTACCAAATCGTAAATACTAAAAAAAAATCACCGAACTAAAAATTCTGCTTTTGGAATCTGCAAATATTAAAATAACCTGCCTAAACAAACACTGGTCAACAGAAGATTGTATAAAAGTATTAAAGATTGTTAATAATTTTAAGGTAGCTGCTAGCTTTTGTAGAATAAGCAAATCTCGTGGAGGTTCCTGCATTCTTATCAATTCTTCTGTAAGTTATAAAGTAAGAACCAGTTTTAATTATTTAAATGAAGAGAGCGTGTTTGAAAGTTACTCTGTAGACTTAAGTGATCCGAACACACTGGTTATAGCAATCTACAGAATTCTTGGATGTGCGGTAACAAAAGTGTTCTTAGCCAATTTCAAATGCCTCCAAGAAAAACTCCAGGAAGAAAGTAAGAAAAAAGTTGTTAAAGCAGCAGACTTCAACTTAAATGTCTTAACTGAAAGTAATGATTATGCAAAATTTCGTGACTTAATCCAGAAATCTGGTTTCAAGCTAAACTTTTCTGAAGGCACTAGGGAAAACAGCAGATCAGTGACCTGCATTGATAATATTATTACCAATTACAAATTTGACAATGGAAATAAGCACAAACTTGGGTATTTCAGATCACTCAGCTCTGTTTATTGAGCTCCCAAAAGCCTAATAACCTAAAGCCTCCAGGAGTGTATACAGGGTGGTCCATTGATCGTGACTGGGCCAAATATCTCACGAAATAAGCGTCAAACGAAAAAACTAAGAAGAATGAAACTTGTCTAGCTTGAAGTGAGAAACCAAATGGCACTATGGTTGACTCACTAGGTGGTGCTGCCATAGGTCAAATGGATATCAACTGTGTTTTTAAAAAATAGGAACCCTCATTTTTTTTATTACATATTCATGTAGTACATAAAGAAATATGAATGTTTTAGCTGGACCACTTTTTCCGCTTTGTGATAGATCTCACTGAAATAGTCACAAACATATGGCTCACAATTCTAGACGAACAGTTGGTAACAGGTAGGTTTTTTAAATTAAAATACAGATCGTAGGTACGTTTGAACATTTTATTTTGGTTGTTCCAATGTGATACATGTACCTTTGTGAATTTATCATTTCTGAGAACGCATGCTGTTACAGCGTGATTACCTGTAAATACCACATTAATGCAAGAAATGCTCAAAATGATGTCCATCATCAACCTCAATGCATTTGGCAATACTTGTAATGACATTCCTCTCAACAGCGAGTAGTTCGCCTTCCGCAATATTCGCACATGCATTGACAATGCGCTGACACATGTTGTCAGGCGTTGTCGGTGGATCACGACAGCAAATATCCTTCAGCTTTCCCCACAGAAAGAAATCCGGGGACGTCGGATCCGGTGAACGTGCGGGCCATGGCATGGTATTTCGACGACCAATCCACCTGTCATGAAATACGCTATTCAATACTGCTTCAACCACATGCGAGCTATGTGCTGAACATCCATCATGTTGGAAGTACATCGCCATTCTGTCATGCAGTGAAAGATCTTGTAGTAACATTGGTAGAACATTACGTATGTAGGAAGTCAGCATACATTGCACCATTTAGATTGCCATCGGTAAAATGAGGGCCAATTACCCTTCCTCCCATAATGCCACACCATACATTAACCCACCAAGGTCGCTGATGTTCCACTTGCCACAGCCATCGTGGATTTTCTGTTGCCCAAGAGTGCATATATGCTGGTTTACGTTAAAGCTGTTGGTGAATGATGCTTCGTCACTAAATAGAACGCGTGCAAAAAATCTGTCATCATCCTGGAATTTCTCTTGTGCCAAGTGGCAGAGCTGTACACGACATTCAAAGTCGTCACCATGCAATTCCTGGTGCATAGAAATATGGTACAGGTGCAATCGATGTTGATGTAGCATTCTCAACACCAACATTTTTGATATTTCCGATTCTCACGCAATTTGTCTGCTACTGATGTGCGGATTAGCCGCGACAGCAGCTAAAAGACCTACTTGGGCATCATCATTAGTTGCAGGTCGTGGTTGACGTTTCACATGTGGCTGAATACTTCCAGTTTCCTTAAATAATGTAACTATCGGGCGAACGGTCCGAACACTTGAATGATGTCATCCAGGATACCGAGCAGCATACATAACACACGTCCGTTGGGCAATTTAATCACAATAGTCATACATCAACACGATATCGACCTTTTCCGCAACTGGTAAATGGTTCATTTTAACATGGGTAATGTATCACGAAGCAATTACAGTCCACACTGGCGGAATGTTACATGATACCACGTACTTATACATTTGTGACTATTACAGCGCCATCTATCACAAAGCGAAGAAAGTGGTCCAGCTAAAACATTCATATATCTTTACGTACTACACGAATATGTGATAAAAAAATGGAGGTTCCTATTAAAAAAAAAATCGCAGTTGATATCCGTTTGACCTATGGCAGCGCCATCTAGCGGACCAACCATGGCGCCATCTGGTTTCCCCCTTCAAGGTAAACGAGTTTCGTTCTTTGTAGTTTTTTCGTTTGATGCTTATTTCTTGAGATATTTGGCCTGGTCACTATCAATGGACCACCCTGTACAAAAAGGATCTCAGTAAAAGTAAAATGGATTTATTCCGCAGAAAATTAAGTATAATAAGCTGGCCTGCTGACCACAATAGTTCAAGCTTGATAAACTATGACAAATTCTTAAATTGTTTCTTAGAGGTATTTAATGAATCATTTCCTCGTAGATCTAAGCAGAAGAAAGTAAATGGTAAACTCAAATGGATTACAACAGGAATAAAAATTTCTAGTGCCAGAAAGAGAGAGCTCCACAGTGAGTTAAAATCAAACAGAAATCCAGATTTTGTTACTTATGTCAAACAGTGTAAAGCTGTACTTAGGAGAGTTGCAGTTGCAGCTAAAAAAATGGCAAATAATAAATTCATACGACAACACAGAAATAAGATAAAAGCAGTGTGGTCAGCTGTTCAGTCTGAATTAGGAGCCAAAGTAAAAATTCATGAGATTTTGAAAATTAGACATGAAAATGAAATTATAGTAAATCTGTTCAGATGTCAAGTTGTTTCAATGAATTCTTCCTAAATGTAGTAAGATCAGATGTGGATATGACATTCTATCACAGCATCACAAATTTGGAAAACGGCCAGAACACATCTTTTAAACAATTTGAAAAAAATCACCCAATGGGATGTGGAAAAGAAAATATTGCCTCTAAAAAACAAAACCTCACATGGGTGGGATGAAATAACCACATCTGTAATCAAGTGTGTGTATGATGTTATTTCTCAACCACTGTTAATTATTATAAATCAATCTTTTTAACATGGATGCTTTCCAAATGTATTTAAATATGCTGAGATCAAACCTCTATTCAAAAAATGATCGACAGAAGATATGGGGAATTACCACACCATCCCTCTTTTGCCAGTCTTCTCTAGAGTGTGTGAAAATATTGCAGCAAAACAAATTAATATATTTCTTACTGTAAATGACATAATTTTTAAAAACCAGTTTGGATTCCAACAGGGTAAAAGCACTTTGAATGCTATAAATGAGTTTATCCAAAAAATATGCTCCACATTAGATAAGGGTAGAAAGGTCACAGGAATATTCTATGATCTAACTAAAGCTTTCAAATTCAGTGAACCATGCATTACTCCTCCACAAATTACAGATGTATGGAATCGGAGACACTGCTTTAAAATAGTTTAGCTGTTACCTGTCAGATAGGAAACAAAGAGTAATTTTAACTCCAAATGGGGAAACTGTTTTCCAGCTTGAGGAATAATTGGTTCCAAGGAGTCCCACAAGGTTTGATATTGGGTACCTATCTGTTTCTTTTTTACATAAATGACCTACCACTTGCTATTGATGTTCATTCATTCTTATTTGCTGATGATACATCAGTTCTAATTGAAAATGAAGTATCTAAAAGTATTCCAGAAAAAGCCGAAATTACTTTAGAAAAACTCGTATATTGGTTCCATCAAAATAGACTAAAACTAAATGTAACTAAAACCAAAATGATGCAATCTGAAGCTGAATCAGTAGACAGAACTGAAATAAAGATAACTTGCAATGATCAGGGTATCACAGAAGCAAACCATGTTAAGTTCTTAGGCCTAAATCTTGATAAAAAATTAAATTGGAAGGTACACATAGATTACTTAGCAAAGAAACTGAACAGCTTGGCATTTGCGATGTGTATTTTGTCAGGTGCCACAAACATGGATACCAGAAAGATAGTTTATCACTGCTACTTTGAGTCAATTATTCGTTATGGCATAATCTTCTGGGGAAATTCAGCAAATGTCACTGGGCTCCTAGTATTACAAAAGAAAGTAATTAGAAATGTGTGTTGCAAAAAACGGGAATCCTGTCAACCACCGTTAAAAAAATTAAAAATACTGTATATCCACTCAATTTACATATATGAGGTGGTGATGTTCTTATATAAAAATCAACATACACTAGACACTTTCCGTTTTGATCACAACTACAGCACTCACCACAGAAAAAATTTCAAACTTCCAACACATCTTTAAAAACTTTATGCCCAAACGACAGAGTATATGGGATTAAAAATTTTCAATAAAATAAAAGGCAGTAATATACTTAAGATGGAGCTTGGTTCACTGAGAAGATTGCTCTTTACTCTTCTGGTGGAAAAGTGTTATTATTCTGTTGAAGAATTCATTGAGGACAGCTTCACAGTATGAACACAGCGATTTCATTACGTGTATTATTTTATGTACTTGTGTAGCTGTAACTCAGAAATGTAAAATGTAATGTAAACTTCTGTATTTCTCTTACAAAAGTGAAAAAAGTTTCCTTTTTGTAAACCTTGACATGTCTCCTGTACATCAAATCAAATGCTTTGAAAATGGCATGTAATGAGATGAATAAATCACATATAACCACTGCCTCCAAATTTTACTGTTGGCACTACACACACTGGCAGATGACGTTTACCAGGCATCCGCCGTATCCACACTCTGCCATCAGATCGCAACATTGTGTACCGTGATTTGTCACTCCACACAACGTTTTTCCACTGTTCAATCGCCCAGTGTTTACGCTCCTTACACCAAGTGAGGCGTTGTTTGGCATTTACTGGCATCATGTGGCTTATGAGCAGCCGCTCGACCATGAAATTCAAGTTTTTTCACCACCCGCCTAACTGTCATAGTACTTGCAGTGGATCCTGACACAGTTTGGAACTCCTGTGTGATGGTCTGGATAGATGTCTGCCTATTAGACATTACAACCCTCTTCAACTGTCGGCAGTCATTGTCGGTCAACAGACGAGGTTTGCCTGTATGCTTTTGTGCTGTAGGTGTCCCTTCACATTTCCATTTCACTACCACATTGGATACAGTGGACGTGTGGAAGTTTAGCAGTGCGGAAATATCACATACAGACGTATGACAAAAGTGACACCCAAACACTTGATCACGTTCAAAGTCTGTGAGTTCTGCAGAGCACCTCATTCTGCTCTCTCACAATGTCTAATGACTACTGAGGTCGCTGATATGGAGTATCTGTCAGTAGGTGGCAGCACAATTCACCTAATATGAAAAATGTATGTTTTTTGGGGTGTCCGGAAACATTTGGTCACATAGTGTATTTCATCTGTGTACAATGAAATGTACTGAGCATATACTACATCCATTAGAAATTGCCAAAATGCTACGCAGGCAACATTTTCCATTAACTTATTATTAAGGGGGTTGTTTTCAATTCAGTGGTTACAATGGAATATTTAACGTTAACTAAATTTTCCACTAGTTACCAGCAGAGCATGAAACAGTGTTAATATTAAAAAGGAAAACACTTTGTAATGTTCTGAAAAATTATATTTATCTGATCACAGACCGGCTTTCGGCTTCTCTGGCATCCTTCAGATGACACCTGAATGTTGCAAACAAAGATAAGCGAGAGGTGCAACTTACACAGATATTATCTGTACAGAAGACAGAAAAAGTGCAGAGTTTTTACAAAGGAATACTTTACATTTTTTGTCCTATACAAATAACTGCATTAACTGGGGGAGGAGAGTGCATAAACAAAATTTTTATGTGGAGGTAAATTTAAAAACAGATGGGGAATCAGATGAATTTAGTCCGAATCTAACATACTACACTGGCATTCTGTGTCATGTGTTTGTTGATTTCCTGTATTTCTACTAGGGTAAGTTACTGCTTTTTAAACAGAGTGTAAAACTTCACATTCTACTTTACATGATTGGTTTTCTGCTAAATGATTATCAGCAAAACTTGAAAATTTCTTCCATAATCTCAAGCTTCTCTCATGTTCACATAGCTTAACTGCCACAATTCTGCCTGACTGACAAATATAAACTTTTTCACGCTACTTGCAAGTGATTTTTCATACCACTCTGAGCCAACGGTTGCAATTGAATAAAAATTGCGATATGTTATTGGTATTACCAAATGCAGGTCCATAGTTGCGAGACTAACTTTTTTGTGTGGCTGTCTGAAACAATGTCAATATACGGGATTTTGCATGAGGTTTTCTTTGCTACTGCTGGAAGCAATATGTTCAATGGTCTGCAGTTCTGTTTGAAAGGCTGGGTCAGAAAATGAAACAGATATGATGCGTTGCACCATTGAATGAAAAGCTGCATGTCTGTGGCTGTGTAGATGCTGGTCTCAATTTCTTTGTTTCCTTCTGTAAATTGACTAAATTAACATAATTTCAAACATGGCATTTTCCCTTGTAAATTGTTAATCTACAGTGTAGGCATACAGTGTGCTAACTAAACAGTACTGAGAACTTCTATAATTTTACAAGTATCTATCTTTAGAGAAACCAAATCATTGCTGGAACCAATTGGTCAGCTACATAGTTAAATTCTCACCCAACAGTTTTTCAAACTATAATATAATTCTCAAGATCACAAAATATTACTATGCTAGTTTATAAATACCCCTTCAAGGCCAAAAATCTTCAGTCTATGGTGAGTAGTCACTCGAGTAAAACTATGCATAACACACTTAATATCTCTGTGCAAATATCATGTCGCAACCATGTAAATATCTTTGATAGCAGGTTATCCGCATTGGCCTCACACTCAGTTAAAATCTACTGAGAGTTTGCGTACTGATTTATCAAACCAACTTCTCGATAAAAATGCTTTCACAATTAAGATCATGGTAACAGGTTTATCACGTCAATGACAATCAGTGACCCACTTTGTACAATACTGTATGCGTGTGATCAGTCTTTTATTAAATCTTCTATTGTGGACAACATGACATTCGTGCAAAGTATGATGATTTGTTGTATTATGTTAATGAACTGCAACTTGAAACATACTTGGGCTCATTGCCATTAAATACTGTGTTGTGAGTGAATTCAGTGGACTGCAGTGTTAAGTACAAATGAACTGATTATAGACACCAAAAATGCACCATGTGCTCAAAGAAGGGCTGCTATTGAATGGTGTTGTTTATAACATCAAAAAGTAATGTTGCTTTATTTGGTTGCTTAATAACATTGTTTTGAATGAAAATTAGTAGAACAGTTTTCTTGCTAAATTTATCGGTGAAATAATACTTAAGATACTTTCCACTGAAATTATCTGATTTGAATAAAAGTGAATTCATGGAAGAAGTGTTGTGTTCATCACAGAACTGCATGATTACCAAGAAAAGCAATTTCAGGTTATGAGACTTCAATTTTGTGTGTGCCCCCACAGAACTCCATGCTGCAACCAAGTAAGCAAATGTTACATCTTCAATATATTTCTTGGGGGGTGGGGGGTGGGGGGCAAAACATTGACTCTCTATCTCTCTCTCTCACACACACACACACACACACACACACACACACACACACACACACACAGAGAGAGAGAGAGAGAGAGAGAGAGAGAGAGAGAGAGATTGATTTTGTTGTAACATCAGCAGTATACCATGTCTGTGAAAAAGTTTACATGCAAACAATGGAACAGTTTCAGAACTCAAGGATTTAGCAGCAAAAAATACGATATACAGGGTGTAACAAAAAGATAACTTTAAGGACACGTTGCTAATAAGTGAAAGAAGAAAATGTGCTACATGGAGATGGTTCTGGAAATGCTTTATCTCCATATTAGATCACAGTATCTACATTTCTCCATAGTACAACAATCATGGGAAACACACAGGACGAGAATGTACCAGCATCCTGCATGAAACACTTCTTTATGTGAAATGTATAAACTGCCCAAGGTTAACATCAATAAAGACTCCAAACGGCTGTTGCGTTGAATCCCGAGTATGCTAAAGTATTACTGGAGTATGGCACAAGAATTTAGAGCCTTCCAGAATATAAGCACAAAGACACTTCAGCATCCAACACCAGGATTTGTTACATGGTAGATTTAAATAGAAATAAAAGTTTAGTGACTTTAGTTCCTTAGAATGCGGAGACAAAATCTTCCTATCCCCTGGCAATGAATGTAAGATTTACAATTTACCCAGACATAATAAAGATGGCAATTTTGCTTTTATGAAATGTTCAAAGTTTCACATGATACGCTAGTATATATTCTGTTTCTACAGATTTCTTAGGAATAATGTACTATGAAAAGTTGTAGAAAATGATTTTTCATTTGAATTAACATTTTCTTGTTTTATTTAAGTCAAGTCAGGTGTTCTACATTTTGACAGTTTCACCACAGTTGATATATCAGTTTTTGCATTATTATTATTATTATTATTATTATTATTATTACTGTGCTTTTCTTTGACAAGTGAAACCCAGTATACTTTTTCCAATTCCTTGTCTCTATGAAATCCTGCAAATGTATGTGCTATCACTAACAAAATACACAACACACACACACACACACACACACACACACACACACACACACACACACACACACAAAACATAGAAACACGAAACACAAAACAGTCTGGTAAATGACATTACAAAAACAAATAAGCCTTACCGAATATCCAGGTGGTGGTGGTGGGCAGCCTGGTGGAGGAGGGGCATAGCCAGGGGGGGGACCAGGATATGCGGGTGGTTGTGGCAGATGGCCAGGAGGAGCGACATACCCGGGGTAGCCTGGATGACCACCGTGCCCGGGGTAGGGTGGTGGTGGGCCGCCACCTGGTGGTGGGATCACGAAGCCTGGGGTCAATGGAGCACCTGCCGAGATGCTGCCACCCTCCCACTGTATCAGGCTGAGCTGGACGTCCTGGTGGATTTGTAGGTGGGTAACTCTCTCATACGGTGTGCGGTGTATGTACTCTGTGAAATGTACACCATTCACTGCAATCTGAAAACACAATAAAAACCATTAAGAAATTGAATAGAGATGTATACGAAGGCTGTTCAATAAATAGTGCCCCACAAATTTTTCTTAGAACGTACTCATATTGTTAACAGTTTCTTTTACATGTACTATTTTTCTACACGATCTACATTAGGTTTTATGGCTTCACACCAGCTTTGAGTAAGTTGACATCACATGTGTAGGCACACTGTTGCTGTTCATCACTCAGTGAGGACAAACTCTGTTGCTGACCACCATCATCAGCACAGGAACATGTAGCAAGTATGACCTGACGCTGTCCTCACTGGGGTCCATAATTTGAGTCTGCATGATCCATGGGGGAGAGGGAGGAAGAGGGGGAAGTGCGGGTAAGAGGGAGGGGAGTGGGCAGAGGAAGCAGAGGGAGGGAGAGTGAACAGAGGGGGGAGAGTGGGGGCAGAGGGGGGAGAGTGGGGGCAGAGGGGGGAGAGCGTGGGCAGAGGGGGGAGAGCGGGGGCAGAGGGGGGAGAGCGTGGGCAGAGGGGGGAGAGCGGGGGCAGAGGGGGGAGAGCGGGGGCAGAGGGGGGAGAGCGGGGGCAGAGGGGGGAGAGCGGGGGCAGAGGGGTGAGAGCGGGGGCAGTGGGAGAGGGGGGAGAGCGGGGGCAGTGGGAGAGGGGGGAGAGCGGGGGCAGTGGGAGAGGGGGGAGAGCGGGGGCAGAGGGAAGCAGGGGGAGATTGGGAGGAGAGGGGGGGAGGGTGTTTGGATCACTTCACCAGTGATGTACTTTGGTATGTAATAAATAATTATATGTTAAAGCTATTTTCATGATGGATACCTGTCTCCACCTGGTACCAACTCACTACACCTCTGCAACCATGCCTAGCATGGTGGACTGCAGGCTTTCCTGAACACTAGCTACTCACCTCTATCAACCACCATGGAATACTCATCTCTGACTTCTACATCTACATACACACTTTGCAAGCCACTGTATGGTGTGTGGCAAAGGGTACCCTGTATGACTACTACTTATGTTGTTTCCTGTTCCATTCAAGCAAAGGAAAAATGACTGTGTATATGCCTTCATATGAGCTCTAAGCTCTCTAGTCTTTTCTTCGTGGTCCTTACATGAAATGTGCATTGGCGGTAGTAGAATCATTCTACAGTCGGCCTCAAATACTGGTTCTCTAAATTTTGTTAACAGTGCTCCTCAAAAAGAACATCACATTCACTCTACTGTGTTCTGCAGTCAGCCTCAAATATTGGTTTTCTAAATTTTCTTAATAGTGCTCCCCAAAAAGAATGTCACCCTCCCTCTAGTGATTACCAATTGAGTTCCCAAAGCACCTCCATAATACTTGTGTGTTGCTCAGACCAACAATGGGTCACACAGCATCCTATATGAGGTCTCCTTTACAGATGGAACACACTTTCCCAAAAGTCTCCCAAAAAACTAAAGTCGAGCATTCAGCATCCCTACTACAATCCCTACATGCTCATTCTATTTCATATTGCTTTGCAACGTTATGCCTAGATATTTAATTGATGTGACTGTGCCAAGCAGCAGACTATTAATTCTGTAGCCTAACATTATGGGTTTATTCTTCCTATTTATTTGCATTAACTTATATTTTTCTACAAATGGTGTCAGGAGTGTTCCTGTGATGGATAACTGCTTAAAGGATAACATCAGCGGCCACAACTTGCATCATCAAGAACATGGTAGAATGAGTGTGGAAACTTTTCAAATGGTTCAAATGGCTCTGAGCACTATGGGACTTAACATCTGAAGTCATCAGTCCCTTAGAACTTCGAACTACTTAAACCTAATGAACCTAAGGACATCACGCACATCCATGCCAGAGGCAGGATTCGAACCTGTGATCGTAGTGGTCACGCGGTTCCAGACTGAAGCGCCTAGAACCGCTCGGCCAAACCAGCCAGTGCGGAAACTTTTCTGCTTATTTTTTGCAACGGAGAATCAGTCAGTCTCCTACCATATATGCGATTGTGCAGTGTGCGGAATTTGGCTCAGATGACGATCTGAAGGTATATACAATGAATTTCGAAAGGAATGTATATTAATTTGTGGCAGTTGGTATAGGCAGTGTGGTTCATTATGAACAGGGGTATGGCTCACTGTTTTTAAGCATGTAAAGTATTAACCATGAGGAGCCACTTAGGCAGAGAAATTAAATCACAGCGAGATGAAGGTGTGTTACGATATCGTTACTTTTAAGCGCCCTCTACTCATCCTATTTTGTTCCCCAGCTGTTTTTTTTTTTTTTTTTTTTTTTTGTATAGAGGCCCCACTACGTCCGAGTCTGAGAGACAGTGTGTTACTGTGCAAGAAGCAACTGTATCTTCGGTGAGCGAGTAGCTCCGTTAAGAGCAGGTTAAAATGGAAGTAAATAAATAGTAGCTGCTGCAAGAGAGGATAGAACCTCAACTAGTTTTACCCTGCTCGTTAGACTCAGCTGCCGCTAAAAAGAAACACAATAGCTCTCGATTCTTTTGTGAACTGCTAAGAGGCAGAATGAGTCAGTAGAAAGTTTTGCAATTAGAATAAGAAAGAGTAATGCCGATACAGTGACATAGTGAATTAAGTTATTTGGCAGAAAATGGAGGAAAGAGTGTTGGGTACTTTCCTATAGGGACAGGTACCCGATACGTCAAGAAGGATATGTGCAGAAACCCCTAAGGATTGTTAGCTGCCAACTGGGACTAAAACTGTGAATGTGTTGTCCTGGCCAGATAAACAACTGAAAATACTTCAGGCCCAGAACCTAACTAATCTCAACACCACCTTGGAACCTGACCTCCTCCGTTCAGTGGATGGATAAATATCAACTCAAAAATGATGCATTATGGTGGAGGAGATGCTCCAGCACTTGGCAGCAACACTATAATGGTCAACATAGCAGAATTATAATGATGAGTGTCTCAGTGTCAGGTACCACTGTAGTTCCAACTCTGCTCTGTGCACCCTGTACCTATTTTAGTTGAAAACTGCCCACCCACCTGAGCTCCCAGTGCATCAATTGCTAGTTGACTGGATCAACCTTAGAAAGTAGAGGTTAGTAAGTAAACAGTCAATGAACATTGTGCTTCAACTTTAAGAAGAATCAAAATGTATTGTACATGTATGGCAAACCAGGAGATGTGCTGTCAAGACCTTTTCCAGAGATGTAGATGGTATGATGTGGTGGACCAGATCTTACCACAGCTCTGCTTCTCCCAGCAGAACTTGGACAAGGAAAAAATAAATTCTCAGGCTTTTCCCGGATTTCCCGATTGAAAATACACTTTCTCTCAGGTGAAAATACACTTTTTCCATGTTAAGTAACAGTATACTTTTCCTCGGCACTGTAAAACTTATAAATCCTGCCAGTAAAATTTTTAAGAACAACATAAATGTCAGATCTTCTGGACTCAAACGCTCTGTGATTTGAGAAATTCATCGTACATTCTCACACACAGTTCATCTTGAGTAAAAGTAAATTTACTTTGAAAGTAACGCTTTTCAAGCCACCATTCACATTATTTTCTCACGACCTGTTAGAAATAGGTTCGTTTCAGCAGTTGCCAGAGAACAAGCGTCACCGTGCTTGCGCAGTTACGATGACGCAGGAAGCTCGTATGTTCGCATGTGTACAGCATTAAAAGATCTTACATTATGTCATAAAAGAAACAAGACATTAGAGGATACTCCAAGAGCACGGGAATTTTGTGAACCATACTAAAAGGCATAGTTCGTCTTAAAGTGCACATTTGTATGTAAATTTTCTTGGAGCACCAGTACTGTATTATCTCATGTTTGGTTCTTTATTATGCATAATGCCATGCATGCTAGAAGATGAAAATGTGCACTTGAAATGCAGCAAACAGTTGAAACTAGCTAATAGTGTGGAATTAAACACTCCTTTTCAAATAAATTGGCTGGCTCAGCGGAAAAGTTATTAAAGCCAAATTTCTTTAGCAAATCGATAAAAATAACTTCATTGTTCTCCAAGGCGATTAATGCTTGACTGTCAGAAACGGGACATAAAATCTGAAACTAATAACGTATTTTAGCCTTCCGTAGTTATGGAAATGTATTTTAACAGACTTGATAGCTCCCGGCCACAGAAATCCATTTCGTTTTCATTTGACGTAAGAGCAATAAACGAAGAGGAAACAGCAAAATCACTAAACATAAATATGGCTCAATTGGAGACTACCCACCTCCCCACTACCTCATGAAAGTTCATCAAATGTTTTGCTACACGAAAAAATGAAATGTTGTCTCAAACTGAAAAAGCTGTTAATACAAACAGTACCCAAGACTGGTATGGTTTCTTGATCTGATTACGTGTATTTTGTCACTGTGTGCTAAATAAAATGAATTAGGAATGTGCAATATTACAGAAGTTTTAACACACACCAAATAAACGAGCCTGTTTTGGAACAAATGGTCATTTTTTATGGGACAACAGAACATTACTTACGAAGTACAAATATCAAATGCCAATTAGGCCTACCACAAGCAAAAAGCTTTATGTTAGGCAAAAGTTTCACATTTCATTCATACACTCCAACTTCTGAAGCATGAGATCGAAAAGTAGTAGTACGAAATTTATATATAAATTTGGAATCGTCATATTCTTCTATAATTCGTGTGATGTCCCCGTTTCTTCTCCTTCCTCATTCTAACGAACAACCTTCTCATCACTAATTCTAAACACTATTCCTGCAGTGTCCAAATTCATTCTCCGATTAACTTCATTAACCCTGCCATGATCACCGGTTTAGTTATCCAGTGTTTATGCTCTGGTTAGGCGTTATTACATGTTTGTACAACGCATTTTCTGCGCTCCTCCCAGAATAGAACTTAAGCGCCTGCTAGCTGGGGACTGTACAACTGGCCCTTACTAGTGTAGCGGTCTGGCTAAAAACTTTGTCTACATTTCATTTTCTTGGATACACTGAGAAGATACCACGTAATCGTTCTCACCTGTTATTCCTGTTAGTCATTTATTTCCATTCTCGTAGTTTGAATCTATGACTTTTGCTAGTAATTATAACAATGTTGATCATTCGCAGACCCAGACAACCACATAAACAGTGATTGGCATTGACCCATTCGGCTTTATTCCGCTCAGCTCGTATGGCCCAGTCGCCTTGTGTCTGCAGGAAAGTTTATTTCTAGATGCAATGGGGATTCCCTGGCAGAGACATCACGCACACTGTGCAAGCAATCAAAAATCAACTCATGATTCATTCAGAAATCAACTTATAACGTGTTACAAAAGGTTCAAAAACTAACAGGGATGCGTTTCAAAAACTAACAGGGATGCGTTCCGGGGCAGATACCCCGGTTTGCCTCTGCCCTTTAGAACCGAGCCTGTTGTGCATGTGTGACGCTGGTAGATTTGGCGTGACAGTAATATTTTTCCGGGTAGCGCCTGGCCGCTTGCTGCTATTGCTTATACAGCTAATAGCCACATTTCTGTAGCCTGATAAACAAAGTAAGAGCCTACGGAATATCAGACCAGCTGTGTGGCTGGATTGAAGAGTTTTTAGCAAACAGAACACAGCATGTTGTTATCAATGGAGAGACGTCTACAGACGTTAAGGTAACCTCTGGCGTGCCACAGGGGAGTGTTATGGGACCATTGCTTTTCACAATATATATAAATGACTTAGTAGATAGTGTCGGAAGTTCCATGCGGCTTTTCGCGGATGATGCTGTAGTGTACAGAGAAGTTGCAGCATTAGAAAATTGTAGCGAAATGCAGGAAGATCTGCAGCAGATAGGCACTTGGTGCAGGGAGTGGCAACTGACCCTTAACATAGACAAATGTAATGTATTGCGAATACATAGAAAGAAGGATCCTTTATTGTATGATTATATGATAGCGGAACAAACACTGGTAGCAGTTACTTCTGTAAAATATCTGGGAGTATGCGTGCGGAACGATTTGAAGTGGAATGATCATATAAAATTAATTGTTGGTAAGGCGGGTACCAGGTTGAGATTCATTGGGAGAGTGCTTAGAAAATGTAGTCCATCAACAAAGGAGGTGGCTTACAAAACACTCGTTCGACCTATACTTGAGTATTGCTCATCAGTGTGGGATCCGTACCAGATCAGTCTGACGGAGGAGATAGAGAAGATCCAAAGAAGAGCGGCGCGTTTCGTCACAGGGTTATTTGGTAACCGTGATAGCGTTACGGAGATGTTTAATAAACTCAAGTGGCAGACTCTGCAAGAGAGGCGCTCTGCATCGCGGTGTAGCTTGCTCGCCAGGTTTCGAGAGGGTGCGTTTCTGGATGAGGTATCGAATATATTGCTTCCCCCTACTTATACCTCCCGAGGAGATCACGAATGTAAAATTAGAGAGATTAGAGCGCACACGGAGGCTTTCAGACAGTCGTTCTTCCCGCGAACCATACGCGACTGGAACAGGAAAGGGAGGTAATGACAGTGGCACGTAAAGTGCCCTCCGCCACACACCGTTGGGTGGCTTGCAGAGTATCAATGTAGATGTAGATGTAGAAGGTACTACACACAATGCCACTCAACTGCGCATGCGCCCGCTCGCAACTGCTCAAATGAATCTAATATAAACAGTTGTGACATCACTCTCATCAGAGGCAATTTGTTGTACTGAAGCATTGCATAGTCTTCCTAAAGCCTTTGACACATTTTGCTGTTGGCAGACGCTTGTGTGAGCACTGTGTTTTGTTGCTGTATATGGTGCATTTCCTTGCCAACTTAGTTTCATTTTTGTTTTTTTCTCTCTTTCATGTTTTATTGCTGCAGTATTATTCTGCAGTAGCGAGATACAGTAATATCCTTTGTTACAGTATTGGTTCTTAGCAGTTAATGTTACAAAAATTTAACTGCAAACTAAAACAATGAAAAATTCCCAGAATTCTAAAAAATTCCAGAGTTTTTCCCGGTTTTCTCCCGAATGAAAAAATTACCGAGTTTTTCCGGGATCTGCCGGGTCATATACACCCTGTATTATATGTAAATGCTGTTTTCATGATGGGATGTTGGGTTCCACCTGGTACCTTACCCGTCACACCTCTGCAACCATGCACAGAGTGATGAACTTCCAGCCTTCCTGACAACTAGCCATCCAGCTCCACCATCCATTATGGAGATCATTCACCCTCACCCTCTACAGCAGAAACTGTTCTTGCATTTGTTCAGAGTCTTCACATATTAATGAATTAATAGTTGACCCTTTTGGCAACATATCCACAAGAATGCCACAATCACTGTCCTAAAAGACTGTCATCATGATTTTGCCAGCAGAGGGAGCTGCCTTGAATTTCTCCTGTTTTGGTGATTGTAAGTTGTGCCACACCAGTGACTGCCTTTCCATTTTCGTAACCTGTAACAATCTGTAACACGAAAACCGTCTCTCTCTAGAAATCTGTTGCCTGCAATTGCAATCACTGGTTTCTACTGGCATGCAGTACGGTGTTAGTAGCAAAGCTTTATGTTGTGAACCATGGGAAGAGGTGGTCGTCGCTTAGTGCCAAATCCAGGTTGTATGGTGGATGATCAAACAACTCATATCCAAAACCCCTTAGGAGCTTTAGAGTATGATTGGCCATGTGTGGACATGCCTTGTCGAGGAGAAATGAAATTTTTGTACTAAGTTTTCCCCGATACTTGTTTCGTATCGCCCACCTTGTTATTGTGAAAGTTCTGTAATTGTGAAATGACAATTTTCGTGAATTCTATCATTTATTTTCATCATCAGTTTGTCAACCACAAGGCTAAGCCTACCTCTGCCATTCTAATTGTGACATTTGTACAGTCATTTTTAAAATCAATGCACCACTGCCTCACTTGGATTTCACTCGTTATTCCTTTTCCATACGCATCACAATGGTCGCAATAAATTTCCAGTGGTTTGCAGTTTTTTGTCCTAAAACCCTAATCACAGAACGCACCTAACAACTGGTGTGAATTTCTATTGTAACGCACTTTTTAACGCATCACAGGAAGCAAAGTAGCAGGACAGAAACCACATGCTACTACCACTGGATATGTACTGAGTACAAAGATGGCTGCTGTACTCGCAATAGACCAAAACATCACGTTACTTTCTGCACAGTCCATGAGCCCTTGTACATTCTACACCAATATGGCACGTCTTCATGGGGACAGACTATTAGAATAGTCGAGGGGAGAGTTGTAGGAACACTAGTGATGCGTCTTACTAAAATAACCGAACATATCAGCTGTTGCCAAGCTATGACTCAAGAGTAATCACAAAATAAAATACAAGAAATGTATCATGGTACAAACACCAAGTTTCTGGAAAACCTTATTAAGGAGTCAATAGAGAAAGTAGTCAGGAAACCTAATAAAACAGGAAAGAGATTTCAACTGAAACAAGTCTTGGAGCCCAGCACTCAGTTCATTAAGGTCTCACTGGCAGCCACATCCACCAGAGTTGGGAAAATGCCAAGAGAATGTGTGTTTCATGGAATATCAGTGAGGGCTCTAAAAAAGGAAAGAGCATCAAAGGGCAGAGTGAGTATTAGTAGTCAAACTCACAATCAGCTGTCAATAGAGACATGAGATCCGTAATAGCTCACAGTCTGGTTAGGGTCCAGCCAACGACTAGACACAGCAGCACAATTCACAGCAACTGAAGCAGAGACCAGGTCAGTCATCAAAATATTGTGCATAAAAGGGAAACAACAATTCGGCTTAACACCTTTAGTCAATCACAGTGAGAAAACCTGAAAGTTCATATCTCCTCGACTGTATTTTCATTGCTTTATAATCTGCTTAGGGTTCAGGCTTAGCCCATCCTTGGTAAATGTGGCAGAAGATAAGAATACAGAGAAACAATTATTCAGTTATGAAAAACTTGTCAACAACACTGATCTAAAACAAGATAAAAACATATTATCAAACCATTATGCTCGATGCAGTGGACTCATGTTTTCTGTCTGCACTTTTGACACCAGGAAACTATCCTCCCGTGTTATGTTGGTAATATTTTTGACCTGATGATGACTAAGATTGAAGCTAGTCAAAAATAATAAAAATTATTAACAAAAAAGTTACTTACTTTCAATATTAACATTCTTTTCTGATAGTTAAAAACATAATATAAAGAGATATGATAAAGAGGGACATACAAATCATGTTACCCATATGTAGTTTGGATTATTTCACTACAGCACACTGGTCCAACAAGATGGATAAGGAAATAACACAAGCTGATGTAAGTACCATGGTTTGTAAGCCCTTTGTCTTAGGACCGTTTTTAAAATGTTTTAGATTAACATTACTGAGAAAGGTTTTTGAAGAACTGTGTCTCTGTAACCTTAACCTCTCACCAGTGTATCTGATGATAGGCAAAGCCCCAGTATTGATTGGGTAATAATTTTATGTAAACACAGCAGGGAGGAGGTTCTTCAGCGACAAAATGTCTTCAATGAAATTTATGTAAGCTGCGGAACACTGCTCATCCAAAATGTTTAAAACCAGTGAACATGCTGTGGCAATCAAATGGAGCACTCTCATAAGAAAACCTGGCATTTCAAATGTTAGTACTACAGCTGTGTTAAGAATTCAATCAGTATAAAAGAAAATGAGAAATGTGTGAAAAATTCAAACAGAAGGAAGGGACTGTATAGCATTTAGGGAAAAGAGGTGCAAAATTGATACAAATTCTGAAATGCACTTCATCAAAACACTTTTATGCTAGCACCATACGACAATTTCCTAATCATCGAACTTATCATATTCAGAGAGGGGCTGAAGTTGAAAGCAGAGGTGTGCAATTGCCAATTAGTTCTTCAAATAGCACAACACGGTAAATTGTCCACGAGGCAGTGACAAGTAAGTGAGAGGTTGGTTGGTTGGTTTGGGGGATTAAAGGGACCAGACTGCTATGGTCATCGGTCCCTTTTTCCAAAGACAAAGAACACCCACAGAGAATAAAAACAAGGAACAGAAGAGATCACAGACGATACAGAACAAGAGAAACGGAGACAAGGACAAGACAAAACGAACTAAAACCACACAGAGTGTGACGGTGGTTGGCCGACCATAGAAATAAATAAGGAAAAGCCAACCACTTAGAAACACATTAAGAAACCAGTGGAAAATCATAGGCCAAAGGCCAGAGTCAACACAAAACAATAAAATAAAACAGAAACACTCAGAGTAAATGATAAAATCCCCCTGCCCGAATAAAACGTAAAACTAGGTCAGCCATAGTGGAGTCGTCTGTTAAAAGGGCAGGGAGCGTAGCAGGCAGCGCAAATGTCTGCCTGACCACTGCTAAAAGGGGGCAGGCCAGCAAAATGTGGGCCACTGTCAAAGCTGCCCCACAGCGACATAGAGGAGGGTCCTCCCAGCGCAGTAAATAACTGTGTGTCAGCCGGGAGTGGCCAATGCGGAGCCGGCAAAGAACTACTGAGTCCCTGCGAGTGGCTCGCAGGGATGACCGCCACACAGCCGTCGTCTCCTTGACAGCACGGAGTTTATTGCGCATTGGCAGTTCGCGCCATTCATCGTCCCATAGCGCCAAGATTTTGCGGCGGAAGACTGCCCGCAAATCAGTCTCTGGGAGGCCAACGTCCAGAGATGGCTTACTGGTGGCCTCTTTCGCCAGGCAGTCAACATGTTCGTTACCCGGGATACCGACATGACCGGGGGTCCACACAAAGACCACAGAGTGGCCGCAACAGGCGAGAGTATGCAGAGACTCGTGGATAGCCATCACCAAACGAGAACGAGGGAAACACTGGTCGAGAGCTCGTAAACCGCTCAGGGAATCGCTACAGATAACGAAGGACTCACCTGAGCAGGAGCGGATATACTCTAGGGCACGAAAGATGGCGACCAGTTCAGCAGTGTAAACGCTGCAGCCATCCGGCAAGGAACGTTGTTCGGAAAGGTCCCCTAGAGTGAGCGCATATCCGACCCGACCAGCAACCATCGAACCGTCAGTGTAAACAACACCAGAGCCCTGATACGTGGCCAGGATGGAATAAAAGCGGCGGCGGAAGGCCTCTTGAGGGACTGAGTCCTTAGGGCCCTGTGCCAAGTCGAGCCGAAGGCTAGGGCGACGAACACACCATGGGGGTGTATGCAAAGTAGCCCGGAAAGGAGGTGGAACAGTGAAACCCTGGAGCCCAGAGAGAAGCTCCTTGACGCGGACCGCTATTGTACAACCAGACCAGGGCCGACGTTCTGGCATACGGACGACCGACCGCGGGAACAGGAGACGATAGTTTGGATGCCCGGGCGAGCTTAGAACATGGGCAGCATAAGCGGCCAGCATACGTTGGCGTCGGAACCGCAGTGGAGGTACACCTGCCTCCACTAGTACGCTGTCCACAGGGCTGGTGCGGAAAGCACCAGTGGCAAGGCGTATCCCGCTGTGGAGAATCGGGTCCAGCACCCGTAACGCAGATGGGGATGCTGAGCCATAAGCCAGGCTCCCATAATCCAGACGGGACTGGATTAATGCCTGGTAGAGCCGCAACAGTGTAGAGCGGTCGGCGCCCCAGTGGGTGTTGCTCAAGCATCTCAGAGCGTTTAGATGCCGCCAACACGTCTGTTTCAGCTGCCGGATATGAGGCAGCCAAGTCAACCGGGCATCGAAAACCACCCCCAAAAACCTGTGGGTCTCCACCACAGCAAGGAGTTCGTCGGCAAGATAAAGCCGCGGCTCAGGATGGACTGTTCGGCACCGGCAGAAATGCATAACGCAGGTCTTGGCTGCCGAAAACTGAAACCCATGCGCTACAGCCCAAGACTGCGCCCTACGGATAGGGCCCTGTAGCTGACGTTCAACAGCTGCAATGCCAGTAGAGCTGTAATAAAGGCAGAAGTCGTCAGCATACAGGGAAGCAGAGACAGAATTTCCCACGGCCGCAGCAAGCCCGTTAATGGCTATTAAAAACAGACAGACACTTAAAACAGAGCCCTGTGGCACACCGTTCTCCTGGACGTGGGAGGAACTATACGAGGCCGCGACTTGCACGCGGAAGGTACGACCCGACAGAAAATTGCGGATAAAAATCGGCAGAGGACCCCGAAGACCCCATCCATGAAGCGTAGAAAGAATGTGATGACGCCACGTCGTATCGTACGCCTTCCGCATGTCGAAAAAGACAGCGACCAGGTGCTGACGGCGGGAAAAGGCAGTACGGATGGCCGACTCCAGGCTCACCAGATTGTCGGTGGCGGAGCGGCCTTTACGGAACCCACCCTGAGATGGAGCCAGAAGGCCCCGAGACTCCAGTACCCAATTCAAGCGCCGGCTCACCATCCGTTCAAGCAACTTGCAAAGAACGGTGGTGAGGCTAATGGGACGGTAGCTGTCCACCTCCAGAGGATTCTTTCCAGGCTTCAAAACGGGGATGACAATGCCTTCCCGCCATTGCGACGGAAACTCCCCCTCGACCCAAAGACGGTTGTAAAGATCGAGAAGGCGCCGCTGGCAGTCCACTGAAAGGTGTTTCAGCATCTGACAGTGGATGCCATCTGGCCCAGGAGCGGTATCAGGGCAAGCAACGAGGGCACTGCGAAATTCCCACTCACTAAATGGAGCATTGTAAGATTCTGGGTGGGTGGTGCGAAACGAAAGGCTCCGACGTTCCATCCGCTCTTTAATGGAGCAGAAGGCCTGGGGGTAATTCGCAGAAGCGGAACTCATAGCAAAATGCTCTGCTAAGCGATTTGCAATGACGTCGGAGTCAGTACAAACTGCTCCATTCAGTGAGAGCGCAGGGACGCTGACAGGTGGCCGATAGCCGTAGACGCGTCGAATCTTGGCCCACACCTGCGATGGAGTGACATGGAGGCCAATCGTGGACACATACCGCTCCCAGCACTCCTTCTTGCCTTGGCGGATAAGGAGGCGGGCCCGCGCACGCAGCCGTTTGAAGGCGATAAGGTGGTCGAGGGAGGGATGTCGCTTGTGACGCTGGAGCGCCCGCCGGCGATCTTTAATCGCTTCAGCGATCTCAGGCGACCACCAAGGCACAGCCTTCCGCCGAGGGGATCCACAGGAATGGGGAATGGCAGATTCGGCGGCAGTAACGATGCCGGTGGTGACCGATTGAACCACCGCATCAATGTCATCGGTAGAGAGAGGCTCAAAAGCGGCAGTGGAGGAGAACAAGTCCCAGTCAGCCTTATTCAGAGCCCATCTGCGAGGGCGCCCAGAAGAGTGGCGCTGTGGTAGTGACAAAAAGATCGGAAAGTGGTCACTACCACACAGGTCGTCATGCACACTCCATTGGACAGACGGTAAGAGGCTATGGCTACAGATTGAAAGGTCAATGGCGGAGTAGGTGCCATGCGCCACACTGAAGTGTGTGAAGGCACCATCATTTAACAGCGAGAGATCGAGCTGCGACAATAAATGCTCAACGATGGTGCCTCGACCTGTTGCCACTGACCCACCCCACAGAGGGTTATGGGCGTTGAAGTCGCCCAATAGCAAGAAAGGTGGCGGCAATTGGGCGACCAGTGCAGCCAGGACATGCTGCGAGACATCACCATCCGGTGGAATGTAAAGACTGCAGACGGTAACAGCCTGTGGCGTCCACACGCGTACAGCAACAGCCTCTAAAGGCGTCTGGAGAGGGACAGACTCGCTATGCAGAGTGTGAAGGACATATATGCAGACGCCACCAGACACCCTTTCATAAGCTGCTCGGTTCTTGTAATAACCCCGATAGCCACGGAGGGCGGGGGTTCGCATCGCTGGAAACCAAGTTTCCTGGAGAGCAATGCAGAAGAAAGGGTGAAGGCTGATAAGTTGACGGAGCTCGGCTAGATGGTGGAAGAAACCGCTGCAGTTCCACTGGAGGATGGTACTGGCCATGGCTGGGAAAGGCGTGACGGGACTGGGAAGGCAGATTACGCCGCTGGGTCACCTGCTGCCTCCGAGTGAGCACCTGCGCCAGTGCTTTCCATGGCGCTGGAGGGACTGGCGAGATCGAGGTCCTCAGCGGACGCCAGGATCTCCACCTCGTCCTCAGACGCTGAGTTTGAGGGTGGCGGTGGGACAGGTGCCACCGCAATGTCAGGTTGCTTGGGAGCCTTTTTCTTCAACGGCTTCGCACGCTGTGCCTTGGGAGGGTCTGGCTGGGAGGGCCCCACTGGGTCAGTCTCAGGGACGGACAACGACCGTGAAGCCCTATGACCAGCGACCGGTTGTTGCTTCAAAACTTTTCGTGGGTCCGCTTTGACACTGGGCAAAGCCTGGGAAGGGAGGGCCCCAAGGGACCCCTTCCTGGCTGGAGTGGCCGAAGAAGCCCTACGCTTCTCCGGCTGGGAAGGGGGGACGAATGTCCCCGATGGTTGGGGTGGTGTCGCTCCTGGAGTAGATGGAGCAACAGTGGGCGAAGTGCCCCCCACAACCAAGGGGGCCGGTGCATTGAGACATAGCTGAGAGGCAGCAGTATGTGACGACACGGGAGAGGATCGGACTGCTTGTGCAGCAGCGGCATAGGTGGATGTCATGGGCACGGGATGTAGCCGCTCATATTTCCGCCTTGCCTCGGTGTAGGTCAGGCGGTCCAGGGTCTTATATTCCATTATCTTCCTTTCCTTCTGGAAGATCCGACAGTCCGGTGAGCAGGGGCCCTACGCTTCTCCGGCTGGGAAGGGGGGACGAATGTCCCCGATGGTTGGGGTGGTGTCGCTCCTGGAGTAGATGGAGCAACAGTGGGCGAAGTGCCCCCCACAACCAAGGGGGGCGGTGCATTGAGACATAGCTGAGAGGCAGCAGTATGTGACGACACGGGAGAGGATCGGACTGCTTGTGCAGCAGCGGCATAGGTGGATGTCATGGGCACGGGATGTAGCCGCTCATATTTCCGCCTTGCCTCGGTGTAGGTCAGGCGGTCCAGGGTCTTATATTCCATTATCTTCCTTTCCTTCTGGAAGATCCGACAGTCCGGTGAGCAGGGGGAATGGTGTTCTCCACAGTTAACACAGATAGGAGGCGGGGCACATGGAGTATCGGGATGCGAAGGACGTCCGCAATCCCGACACGTGATGCTGGAAGTACAGCGAGATGACATGTGCCCGAACTTCCAGCATTTAAAACACCGCATCGGAGGAGGGATATATGGTTTCACATCACAACGGTAAACCATCACCTTAACCTTTTCGGGTAAGACATCACCCTCAAAGGCCAAGATGAAGGCACCGGTGGCTACCTGATTATCCCTCGGACCCCGATGGACGCGCCGGACGAAGTGAACACCTCGTCGTTCGAGGTTGGTGTGTAATTCATCGTCGGACTGCAGAAGAAGATCCCTGTGGAATATAATACCCTGGACCATGTTGAGACTCTTATGTGGCGTGATGCTAACGGAAACATCCCCCAACTTGTCACAATTGAGCAACCTCCGTGACTGGGCAGAGGATGCCGTTTTGATGAGCACAGAACCAGAGCGCATCTTGGACAGGCCCTCCACCTCCCCGAACTTGTCCTCTAAATGCTCCACAAAAAACTGGGGCTTGGTCGACATGAAAGATTCTCCATCAACCCGCGTACACACGAGGTACCGGGGTGAATATTCTCCACTGCCTTCTTGAGCAAGTCGTTCCTCCCAAGGAGTAGCTAGGGAGGGAAACGATCTCTGATCCAATTTCTTCACGTTGAGGTTAGACCTCGATCGCTTAGAGACTGCTGGTGGAGGCCCACCAGCGATAGATGATGTACCACGCTTCATTGCGGGTCATCCGCCCTGATGCCACCTACTCCGACCAAGGGCCCTCCCCACGGGCGCCACCCAGCCACAGCAAAGGCCACCTGGCAGGATGGCCATTGCCGGGAGTCCTGATGCCCCAGGGAGATGGGCATCTACTCCTTGGCATACGTGGGGAGTGAACAGCGCAGGCATCAGTAGAGCGATCCCTGTGTTGTCAGGGGGCTACAACCAAGAGGGTACACGGCGACCCCACCACAACGGACTGGCTACCATGCTGGATCTTAGGTGCAAAAATGGCCAAGGTCGTCGTCACAGTTAAAAGAAACACTGCAGAGTGCAGCGTGGTAATCGCCCAAGAGATCGAAAACGAGCGGGACACCATTGCAACGACGAGAAAGACGGCGATAGGTCTAATTGCACGAAGGATACAGTGCACCATGTAAGGTGCCCTTCCCCAATTGGCTCGCTCTTCGGAATAATTTAGATAGATGGAGGTCAAACCCGAGAGGGGACCATCACATAAGGCCGAAACGTTTGAGACTCCTTTTAGTCGCCTCTTACGACAGGCAGGAATACCACGGGCCTATTCTAACCCCCGAACCCGCAGGGGGGGTAAGTGAGAGGGATCACTGCAAGTTGTCACTGTCACAAAGATTGTAGTAAAGCCATGAGATTGGGAGAATAGGTCATTGTGTCAATAGCTGAAAAGGTGCATAAAAGTATTGAGGGGAGACAGATTGAGACAACAAAGAAGCTGGCAAAGCAGAATGCCCATACAGGATGAAGTGGTACTTCCGCATGGGCATTGGCACACAGTGAAATATTAATTTGGAAAACATGGGGGGAAGAGTTGTTGGATTAAGGCGAGCATCTCAAGGTGAGTGAGTGCCCTCCCAGGAGGTTCATAAATGTTGCAAATGGTGATTTCTGGTGTCATTTGCACTCGCACTGCTATTGCTTCCAACATGACACAGAATGGAATCTACTCACTGATGATTACCATGCAAACCAATGTGCAGACCTGTTCAGATGCTCTCTCTGGATTAGTACAATTTCAACAGAATGCACAGTAAACTCAAAGAACTGGGCAGTAGTCATCAGTGAAATGTTTTTCTTGAAGAGCAACACAGATCATAGATCACAAGAAAATTAGTTGTTTAATTCTTGCAGGTGACAGTAATTTCCATTGCAGTTCCATTGGATCATCATGTCTGAATGTCCTGGTTAGGTGTGAAGGGGTCAAGAAGACAGGTCACACCCCAGGATCACTGTCGCCAATGGAGATGGAACAACATTACCAAACATCAGCTAGGATTCTGACAGGTGGAGGGGACCTGCTGCTTCCAGGGTGTCATAGGACCTTCCACCGAGATTTCTCCTCCTCCTCCTACTTCTTCTATTTCACAACATTCATTGGTCAAGATTCTCGTGAAGTCTTATCTGTTATGGGTGTAGGAGTGTGAGAAGAGTGGGCAGTCCTGGGACCCACAATTATGGCTCCTTTTGCCACCGGCTGACGTCAGGTTTCTGATTTGTGAACTTATAAGGAGACCATTATTGAGATGGAGCCCTGTCACTAGTAGATACTGAAGGAGTAGGCTGCTTCTTTGGCTGTGTGGGGAATTGTTTCCAGAGCTGGTGCCGCAGGCACCACAAGTGAGAAAGGCCTATCAGCTCCACAATCACGTTTACTTGCATCACTATCAGATGTTGAAGTTGAGGGAGTAAATACACCAGGTACAGCCGACAACCTTGCCAAGGTAGTGGCAAAGGTTGATATTATTGAACTAGATAAGAACAATCACACTCTTTCCGAGCTTCAAAATACGAGAGGCGATCAATGACCTACAGTTCATGGATTGTGTGTTCTTTGAATAGTTTAACACACTTTGTGGGTTGGGGAGGGGTGATGTTTCCCACAACTGACACATACAGGTGGTAGCATGCATGGTGACCTTTCGTGAAGTGGTCTCCACAAATCAGGTTGTACATTCATTGGAAAGAATATACTTACAAGCATCACACTGGAGGTGGAAACTATGGCTTCACATCCTGGTACCACATGACATTGGCCTTCTCTGGAAGCAAATCCCTATTAAAAACAAGGATGAAAGTGCCAGTGTCTACCTTGTCTCTGGCAGTCCAATGTATACAACATGTGAAGTGGATACCTCACCTCTCCAATGTGTTCTCTAAATTCTTCGTCTATCCACGGCGTGATGTCCTGGTGGAAAATTAACCCTTGTACCACGCTGAAATTCTTTTGGGGTCTGATGGCAACAGCTACATCACCAAGTTGTTTACAAGTGGGGTTAATGCCCGGGACTAGGTAGGATTTGCCAACTTAATTAAATTAGAGCTACTACTTAATTTGCTGTGGATATGTAGTTTCCCAAATCTGTTTTCAATATTCCACACAAGAAACATTGGTTTGATAGAGAGAAAGGACCTCCATCTGTTCGGGTGCAAACCAGGACCTGAGGAGTATTGCAAGTCCCTTATTTCTTTTTCCCATCCCATGGCATACCTAAGGAGGAAAAGTTCCTTGGGTTGTAAGGACTGGCTCTGAGTTGCAGTCTGACTGAAGAGACTGTGGAGCCTTGCTGCCAGCAGCTGATAACTTTGGTCGTTTCATGATACCAAACATTCACCACCTACCAGTAATCTGAATGAGGGCTCTCGCCATGGGCACCATAGTAAAGGCAACATGGCATGATGGCAGTGATTGGAATCCCAGTGTCCCCAAATGAACAGATATGTTCAGCCACCACACCAGAGTCCGACCTCCACTTTTTCAGAATCGTATACAGATTGTGAGGGCTGTGTGGGGAACGTGCCCATTACCTAGCATGGTAACCATTCCATGTTGAAGCTTGTTGGGTACCTGTACAGTGGTAGTCCTCTGACGATGCAGAGATCGCACTTTTGATAGCTAGTGAGACCCGAGTTTCTCTCGGCATGTGCAGGCAGGTCACAACTAAAGCAACACTATTCAAATAACTTGTGGGAATGCTGTTGGGTGGCATCAATGACAACTGCCAAAATTTCGATAGGCACACTTCCTGTCATTTTCAAGGTAAAACTGCTTTGTCCTGAGGGGGAGGGGGAGGGGGGTGGAGGGGGAGGGGATGGCGCACAAGCAACTTTGACAATGGGCAGAATGTTATGGCCTGTTATCTGAGAACAAGTGTCTTGGAAATGATGAAGCTGGTTGGCTGTTTGCATGCTACCAAGCAACTTGTGCGCATCTGTGGAAAGCAGCTAAAGGACAGTGAAACCATGAGAAGGTGACAATTGTTGGACACCCAGGCCTCATCACACAATATGGAGGTCAGTGTAGTAGTAAAGTTGGATAGGCAGCAACCTGTGGCTAAAACCAACAGAATATGATGCTGGTGCAGGCACAAACATTTTGGAGTACATCCTTCAGCACACATTGGCGAATATGGGTTTCCACATTGGATGACCCTTACTTGTTCCCATGATGACCCAATGACACTGTCTATTATGATTGCAGTGGGGGTGGGAATATCAATATTTGATTGTGGATCAATGGTCCTGATTCTTGAATCTTGTAAGTGCATTACCTTCCTGTTTAACAGACGTTATTGGTTCTGTGTTACGCCTTTTGAAGGTATCAATATCAGAATTCATTAGAGCACTTGATCAAGCATTAGGCGAAGAAATAATAGATCACATAGTTCTATATGGAGATGACTTACTTATTCTATCTTGAACTTGGGAAGAGCATATTCACACTACTGAAAAAGTGCTTAAAAAGTTGTGGGAGATGAATATTATTGTTAATCTGGAATAGGCCAAATATGTCACCGGCAAATTAAAGTTCCTAGGACACTTAACAACAGTGAAGGTATAAGAGTAAATCCTGTAAAGGTTGAAGCTATTCTGAAATATCCACAACCAGAAAAAAAGCAACATAAATAATTTTTTGGTTACCACCATTTCATGCCAGACCAGACACTAAATAGTGTACACTTTTGCAAATCTATTAAAGAAAGATGTACTGTGGCATTGGTCCTCTGATTGTACAAAAGAAATGTAAAGGATCAAGCAAGTACTAATTGAGCGAATAATTCTCCGCCACCCTGACTGTACCAAGAAGTTTCACACTGTCTGTGAGTCTTCAGGATTTGGACTGGGTGCAGATTTACAAAATGACAGAAATAGTCAGATATAGTGGAGAAAGTTAATAGAAAAATGTTGGCTTTTGCTTATTAGAGATGGGGCCCCTCCACGCCCGCACCAACGTGGTGACCAAACCAAAAGTTCTACTGTCACCTCCGTAAACATGTTAGTTATCTAGTAAGTGGATCACAGGATGCTGGGCTGTGATGTTATCCGTGCATCTGGGTAAGACTACGCATTAACACGATCCATCAGGTGATAGATAGTGGACGAATGCTAGCAGATTGCTGACAGCCTGTCGATGAAACAACACTACATCTGAGAAAAAAAAAATTACCAGTAGTGTGGGTTGTCTGCAAATACCATTATCTATTAACTGATTGCAAGTGATAGCACATTCAGAACACAGAGCATTAAGTTGTCCAACACAAAGTAAGCTGTTGCACAACAGACCGGCTTGTTGGGCTTTGTTTCTCCAAGAATTCAATTTAGAGATACAGTACATAGAAGGGCAACAAAATTCAGTGACTGACACCCTGTCAAGAAGAGGCAGGATGTGTCACCTCTGACAATTCATTATAAGTATATTTTTTAAAGTAAAACAGAGGGCAGCAATGAGATGATACCACCATCAAAAAAATATAAGGGAAAAGTATGCAGTTAATCCATGCATCAGAAAGAAAAGTTAGTTGGAACTTCTGAGGAAGAAGTAAAAGGATGAAATTTTTGCTTCACGAGAGCATACAGTTTAGTCATTTGGAGGCAGAAATCCTGTACTAGCAAGTATCCATAACTAAGGATTATGTGATATCTTTGATCAAGTACATCCATATAGGGTATGGCCACTTTGGGCCAAGAAGTGACTATTACAGACAAGGAAATATTATTTTAAGGGAATGGCTAGGAGGACAAGGAAAATTTTAAAATCTTGTGTGCTAAGTGTAAAAATTAAATACAGGACCCAAACAATTAGATACGAATGTTATCCATTAGTGCCGAACAAATCAAAAGTGACAAGAATAGTAGCAAAGTTCACAAACATGTTAAAAAGTTTTATCATTTGTAGCAGGGACCTCTAGAGATTTTAGACAAATGGCACACTAATGCTTTCATTTTGAAAGATGCGGAAATAGGACAGGTGTCGGATTTGTATACTGCGAAGGAAATGTTCAAATACATTCCCTTACATGAGGAGGTAAATAAGCCAAATACAAATGAACAGGAATGAGATTTGGAGGAAACTACTAAGTGTAATGACCAAGAACTGGCGTTGGAGTATTCAACAAGATATCTGGAGGATACACCTAAAGAAAAACTGGGTATCAGAGCTGTAATTCAGAGCAAGTAAGTGATAGATACACTGATATATTTGTTGATACTGGAAGCATTATTAGCATAATTCATGGAGGATTTTGGGCACAGATTAAAGTTCCAAATGATTGTGTGTTTCTATTAACAGGGACACAATTATGGAGCATCTAAGAACAGAAATCAACAAGAATTAGGAAAGAAGTATTTCTAAGAACAGGTATTGAGCATTTTACATACTTTCAGTCAATGGTTGTATCGCACATGTGTATAAATAAGCTTTTGGATACTGCTTAGATTTATAAATATTGTAACACTATGAACTTTGGGGAACACAACAGATGGAAGAGAAATACTAAAAAACTATCTTGTGACAACTAAATGTGGACAAACAAGCTAGCCTACAAAAGTAGTGGTATAACATAAGGAGCAAACTGATCCACAACACTAGACCCAGTGCCATTCAGAATTATTATTATTATTATTATTATTATTATTCTGATCATGAATATGCAGACATTTTAGTGGGGAGCAAGAATGTGTGTCTATTTAAGGGGAGCTGTTACACAGAATGACTTTAGTTTTGTAGATAGTAAACATTTACTGAGGTAGCATGGAGAAAAAGATTTTATTTTATGTGTCTTCAGGCAGAGTCCATTATGCCAGACACAATTATTGCACATAATGATACAAACAGGACCTTGACCTGCTTTTATTGCGAAATATAAGATACAGTTAAAGAAGATGAGGAGTCAATAAAGTACATTAGTCTGACTGCACCATCATAACAAAGGTCATGAAATTTTAACATAAAATCCAATTATACAAATACATAATGAAACATTAGAGAGAGCCTCAAGTTTTAAAGTTCTCCTTCACAAAGACGAATGAAATGGTCAATACATTTGGCAATGGACCTAGTCGGGGAACTACGAGCTATTCTAAGAGAAAAATTGTCCTTAACTCTAAAAATACTTTACAGTATACATGTTCTTGGATGATAGTATTTATCACCTTCTATTAGTATATGTACAATGTCCATGTCAATGAGGCAGGAACTGAGCCTGGAGAACAAATTAATTTTAACAAATTTCTTGTCTTATTGGCATTCATGTGATCTGCTCTTAGTTTGTTAAGAGTAACAATTTTTCTTCTTGTGGGCACCACGTTAGGCAACCAAGGGTGCCTTGGAATCTGTTGCTGAAATGCACAATACCACTTATCTCTGATTTTACAGTCAATGTCTACTAACTTTGTCCAGTTTATTTCTACTTCATTAGCGAGTCATCTACGAAAATAACTGTATGGTAGGGGTGTGTCAACGAGAAGTAGATGTTGCCCCACTTTCGCCAGTTGATCTGAACATCTGTTGTACCTAAGTCCACGTCCCAGTATCCACTGAAGATGAATCTGTTTAAGCATTTTCTTTGCTCAACTGAGCCTTCACAGTACATCTGTGCCAAAGGATTAACAATTGTTCTTTCAGCTGTTCTCATAAGAATAGCTTGATGAATGGTGTGCAGCACCACAGTTAATATCAATCACGGATTAGGTAACAGGAAGTTTGTTCACACCTATTTGATCATCAAAAAATGCAGCTCCCACAGAGACATACGTTTTGGAATCACCTGTGTACAGTCTGTACCAATCATGTCAATTACATTCCAATTTTAATGGTGTATACTCTTTCAGTTCACTTAACACTGCACTGAATTGAACTGAATTTTATTTGATCCTGTAAGATTACATTGTGTACAGTAAATGTACGTGTAATATAGGACATGTCAAAGTATTAAAATTCTTTATCACTTATTTTTCTACACCTTTAGCTTACATTTTTACATCACTGATAATGAATAACAATATATACAAATTTAATGGCATAAGTATTCTGCAACACTGTAAAACTCTTTTTCAATGAGATAGTCTTTAAGTTTCTTTGGAAAGTCATTGTGAAGTACACTATATTGCACTGTCTGATGTTCCAAGATTTCACCAAACTATATGGTATTTGTAGGAAGGGCTTGGGTTTCCTCAACCAGTATGACTTAGTCTGTTTCAGATGTAACAGTCAAAGTAATTTCCAATGTAATGGATCATTGATAGAGGATTTGGCCCTCAACATGTAATGACCACATAAGAGTTTTTGTCTCTTAACAAGTGGAGGAACTGCCTGTTACACTTGCTTGACAGATACAAGGAGTTGTTTTAATACAGCCTCCGCAAATACACAGAGCTGCTGATTTTATATGGTCTAGAATTGTCAATAATGACTTGAGAATGGAGTCACACAGCATGCAGTCATGTTTCATCTTGTTCCTAATTAATTGCTTATATAGATGTACGAGCTTCCTAGGGTCAGCTCCCTAGCCAGTGCAATACAAAGCTTTCAGGATGTTAATTCTCCTATGTACCTTAGGCTGGAGTTTGTTGATATGTTTTTGCCATGCCAGTCTAATGTCTAGCCATATCCTCTGAAATTTAACACGAGTAGATGCTGAAATAGTTTGGTTATTAATTTGCAAGGAAACTGCATCTTTGTCTACCCTAGATCTAGTAAAGATAGTGAGTTGGCATTTCTCAGGCACGACATCAATTCCTATCTTGGGTAACCAAGTTACCCTACTATTGACACCTCAAAGCAGGTAGTTCAAGGCATGGTTCTCGTTCTTGTGCTGGGAATACGTTTAAAAATTGTTTGTGCACTGTAGAAAGGTGACAGGATAATGTAATCATTTACCTATCTCTCTGGTATATACATTAAAAAGCAGCAGACTTAAGTGGTCCTTGTGGCAAAACTTTATAGACAGCTGTGGGAATCAGTTGTCCTTTGTGCTTAATTTTAAGATCCTGTGGTGTATTAAACGTGTGCATTAGTTACCTATTTTTGACAGTGTACCCAGATTACATAGGATTCATTGTAATACAGAAATATCCACATTGTCGTACGCATCCTTTATTTCTACAAAGTCTGCATACGTATATAAGACTGTCAGAGAAGATCAGTTGCACATCTCTAATGAAGGTACCAAGTGAATCTAATGCGCCAACACTTTTCCGAAACAAAATATCCTACTGTGAAGTCTAACCCATTCTTGATAATCGTATTCATAATATTTCAGATTCAGGAGATTAAGGATATTGGTTAGTTAAACAGTCAAGGATGAACACAGTGATCAGTCGTTTATTAATCTGTAGTTTATTGCAGATCTAGCTAGATTTCAGCTACAATATAACCATCACCTGTGTGTTTAGTAGCAGAAAGCTTGTATAAGCACACATTAAAACAACCTCCAAGTGTCCATAGCTCAGTTCACATTAGCTAGTTCTGCAATCAATACACAACTGACTGCTATGTTCATCCCTGATTATAAACATTTCACATTCGTTGAGCACAACCATTCCTAATGGAATCCAACCTGAGGTTAATTAGATGTTTGCTGATTTGTATGTGTGTGTGAGACGTGTACTGCCTGTAGTAGATTGATTTTAAGAACACTAGACAAACAGGAGGTTTAAGTCAGTTGATTATGGGTAAATGTCAGGAACCATACAGCACATTTTTTCTGATGCCAGATGTCAGGCTAATAGCATAGACTGGTGACAGCTGTGACATTTAGAAAAGGATAAAATCACATGGAACTACCATCAGTATATGCAACTGACAATTATCTTTGTATGGAGAGTGTGATTTAATATGAGAAATCTTGTGTCTAGCTCTCCCTTGTTTCTTAGCTGGTTAGACAGTAAGATATACAACAAGGTAAAACAATTTTTGTAATAAATAATTATGCAGTAAGGTAATTCAACTGAGATATTTTCATGGAACATGGTAATACAAAAAAATCCATTTGTTATAGAAACAATAATTTCTACTATATAAACGTAGAAGTATACGTAAATGAGGAACTTCATAACAGTTGCTGTGTTTGCACTTAAAAAAAAAAAAAAAAAAAAAAAAACTTTTGTTATTATTTGGGATGGAAATTCATTTACTTTTTTAAGATCATTAAGCCTGTCTCAATGAGTTATTTGTGCATTAACTCAATTAGAAGTGAACACTAAACACTTACCATTTCAATTGAAGTACTGAAAGATGAAATAGGCTGTTCTACATTTGTTTTTGTACATCGGAAATTTACTGTAGCCAGGAGTTTCCTATTGGATTTCAACTGATCACTGCATGCTTGTATTTGAGGCATTCAGAAATAATTTTATTACGAGAATTTGGCACATTAGTAAGAGAGTTGCCAAGACAACGAATAACAAGAGAGATATTTCTATAATCACTTCAAACTATTTGACACACGACCTTACAACCTCATTACATTATACATATGTTATTAAAAAAACCAAACGATGAAATTCCAGGTAGGGATGTCAATGATGTAGGAAAAGGCAGATTGCTACTAACCATAAAGAAGACATGCCAAGTTGCATATAGACACAATTAAAAGACACAAAAGATTTTGGCTACAGCCTCCATCAGTAAACAAAGTGGGATGCAAGCAGCAATCTGGAGGAGACGGGGAAGATGAAGGGATAGTAGTGTGCATGTGGGGGGGAGGGAGGGAGGGAGGGAGGGAGGGAGGGAGAGAGAGAGAAATGCTGTCTAGTGGAGTGTGCAAGGATTGACGGACAACAGGCGCAGTGAACAGCGCCAGGACATTATGGGGCAGGGAGATGGGCAGATGTGTTGGCAAAGGGCTGCAAATGAACATGGTGGGAGATGAGAATGGGGAGGAGATGATAGGATAGAGGGGGTGGAAGTGGTTGGTTTGGTTGGAGGGTGCGTGGACAATATGTTACCGTAGGTTGAGGCTGGGTTAATTACGGGAGCAGATAACGTTTTGTAACGATAATTTCCATCTGCACAGTTCAGAAAGGCTGGTGGTGCAGGGAAGGATGCAGATGGCTCAGGTAGTGAAGCAGCTATTGAAATCAAGTGTGTTATGTTCAGCTGCATGTTGTGCCACAGGGTAGTATTCTTTGCTCTTGGCCACAGTTTGGTGGCAGGCATTCATCCTGGTGGACAGCTGGTTGGTAGTCAAACCAATATAAAAAGTTGTGCAATGACTGCAGCAGAGCTGCTAAATGACATGGCTGCTTTCAAAGGAGACCTGGCCCCTCATGGGATAGGATAAACCTGTGACAGCAGTGGAATAGGAAGTGCTGCATGCTTGGGTTGGGCAGTTTTTGCTCTTAGGTCTTCCACAGGGGTATGATCTTTGTGGCAAGGGATTGGATTGGAAATGACAGTGTAAAGTAGACAACCCTGTGGAACAATATGCAGCTGAATGTAACACACTTGATTTCAATAGCTGCTACATTCTGTGAGCCATCTGGTTCCTCCCCTTGACAATGAAAATTACCTAAAAGTCCTAAAACCGACACTCATGTTTTAAAACCCAGTTAGGAAAAATAACAAATTGACTCTCATTATCATTTGAAACCATTACCAAGTTATCAGTGCATAAAATCAATTAATTAGAATTTTCTTTTCAAAATTTTAGTTACTTTATATTAGTAATACAAAAATCGCTCAAAATTATTATTTGCTTTTAATTCTGCTGGGCGAGTGCAAGAGAATGACTGAGTGAGGGTATGTGGGACATACGTTAATACTTAATATGTCATTTTATGTAAGACTTTGGCACAAACGAACAGTGGGGAAGTTATGGTGCAACCACGATTCAGATGACTTATGTCGGCGTGAGCTTGCTTTTGTATAAAGGCAACCAGGATGAAAGTTAAAGGCAGAATAAGTTTATTTATCAATTTGGAGAATATTTTGTACTTTGCTTATTTTGATGAAACAATATACTCAAAATTTGAAGTTTTAATTATATTAATTACCATCAGATTAGTGGTTGGATAAGGCAAGTTTTGCCGCGAGAATGATCTGGAAGAAACATTCTGATTGGTCGTTTAGATCAACAGCCAATTAGAATTAAGCTGTTCCCACACGAATATAGTGAGGTGGGCAGAGAGTAGAGGAGTACGAGATAGTCGCTTGCTAACTGGCCTACAGATAGCACCATGTTAGATAGCTCCGTAAAAATAGTCTGTACGATGAAGAACTAGTGAGTTAATTTCAGTTAGAACATGTCGTGACTGAAGTAACTGGAGTTACGAACATTTTAATGAAATATTTGGTGTTTCTAAATTAAATAGTTTGGGCATTATGAGCATGTGAACTTTCTGGTCGTAGTAATAATTCCGCGTGGCATGTTTCGTCACCTGTACGGAATACTTTGGCGAGCACTTCTTACTAAGAAGACCACTTAAATGACCAAATGTTTAACTTGCGAAGAGTGGTGGATCTGCGACTGTTAGATAGTGAAAATTAGTTGGGTCAGACTTGCAAAAATTCTGGCTGCTTTTCGAGTGAAAATGTGTTGTAAGACAGTGAATTTTGAAGGATAAAGCTTACCCTATTAAATATGGACTTTGCAGCCATTTCATGTGTTTCCATATGAATAAAAAGCAGATTCAATATAATTTTTAAATGCTTTCCGCAAGTAGACTGCATCCTCCAAACGCTCGATTTTTTAAAATGAACTTTCAGGAACTGACTTTCAACTCGAGTTGCACGGTCTCTGTGTGGTAGGTATTAGTTAGTGGTTTCATCAACGCTGCTTTACACTGCCTAGCACATATCTACTACTACAGAGGGAAGGGCCGTTGGAAGGAAGGAATATCGAGGTAGGTGGACTCTCGATAATTCCGAGAGAGAATGAAGACAACCGACCCCGCCCAGCCACACCCTCACCAACCAGATTTTCTGAACTGCACACATGGGAATTATCCTTATAACACATTCTCCACTCGCATAATTATCCCGGCCTCAAACCACAGAAACACACTGCCCCCACACCCTCCACCAATTGTTTCCACCCCCTCTATCCTATCATTTCCTCCACATTTTCATCTCCCATCCTGTTTACTTGCAGCCTTCTGCGAATGCACCTGCCTGTCTTTCCCCACTCCTCTCCTTTCTTCCCCACCTCCTTGCCCCACAACGTCCTGATGCTGTGTCTGTTGACAGTCAGTCCCTGCACTCTCCACCAGCAGCATTTGTCTATCTCCTAACCCATACACTACTATCTCTTCCCATTCTCCGACCCCTGCAGACTGCGGCTTGGATCCCATGTGATGGTTGCACTCCGGCTTGAGATGCTGGAGTTGGCAGTTGGGTGTGCATGTGGTGTGCTTACTTGTGTATGTGTGAATGGTGTGTCTGTCTCTTTTACTGACGAAGTCTGGCCAAAAGCTTTATGTAAGTGTCTTTTAATTGTGCCTGTCTGTAACTTGAATGTCTGCTTTACGGTAAGCAGCAACTTGTCTTTTCCTACATTATTTAAAAACTATTACTATGTAGCAGTGCAAGTTTTTCAACGTTTCTGTGACACTTTCCAGTGAATCAAACAAATGTGACCAACAAAAACCCTGTGACCATTTACTCTGCCCTTCTTTGTATACATTCTTGGGTCCCAGTTAGTCCTATTTGGTACAGATCCCATGCATCTGAATAATAATATAGGCTTGATCACTCTGGGGTCTAGCAAGTAATCTCTATCATAGATTGCCTACATTTTCCATGTATCCTTCCAATGAACCGAAGTCTGCCACCTGCTTTACTTATGAATGAACGTCTGTATTCATTCTATTTTATATTACTACAAACGTTACACCTAGGTACTGGTATAAGTTGAATGTTTCCAAATGTGACTCATTGAGATTGCACTCATAGGACACTACATTTTACTACTTTGTGAAGTGCATAATTTTATGAAACTTCCTGGCAGATTAAAACTGTGTGCCCGACTGAGACTCAAACTCGGGACCCTTGCCTTTCGCGGGCAAGTGCTCTACCATCTGAGCTACCAAAGCACGACTCACACCCGGTCCTCACAGCTTTACTTCTGCCAGTATCTCGTCTCCTACCTTCCAAACTTTACAGAAGCTCTCCTGCGAACCTTGCAGAACTAGCACTCCTGAAAGAAAGGATACTGCGGAGACATGGCTTAGCCACAGCCTGGGGGATGTTTCCAGAATGAGATTTTCATTCTGCAGCAGAGTGTGCGCTGATATGAAACTTCCTGGCAGATTGAAAGCTGTGAGAACCGGGCGTGAGTCGTGCTTCAGTAGCTCAGATGGTAGAGCACTTGCCCGCGAAAGGCAAAGGTCCCGAGTTCGAGTCTCAGTCTGGCACACAATTTTAATCTGCCAGGAAGTTTCATATCAGCGCACAATCCGCTGCAGAGTGAAAATCTCATTCTGCATAATTTTATGTTTATGAACATTTAAAGAAATTCGCCAACCACTCTGAAATCTTGTCAAGACTTCACTGAATATTTGCACAATTTTTTTCAGGTGGTACTTTATTACAGGTAACTGCATCACTTGCAAAATTATGAGGTATTTAGTCGTTCATGTCTGAAATGTTGCATAGAAAATAGGCAACAGAGAAAAGCAGAATAATATGAACACATACAAAGAAAATAGGGACACAATGTGAGGCAAATAGAGCCATATAATAACAGTTACATACAAACAGATTACAAACACTAAATATAATCAGACCAAAAATCAGTGACCTCTATGGCATTGTAACTGCCCCACAACAGGTCCTCCAGTGTGCAGGAAACTGGGCACTGAGGACAATTGTAGAGGTCCCTGGTGGTTTATTCAGCTCCATGTTTGCAAAAATTTGATGGGTCCCCAAGATAGTTCCATTTGGCCATATTATTCTTTGTTCTACCCACACCACGCCTTGGTCTGTTTAGGGACTTCCACTTTTCCATTGCACGTTTTCACCTGGGGTGGAAGGCCTCGAAGGTGGGATCCATGATGTGATATCTGTGTTTCTGGTTGTCCACAGGTTTTGTCGTGCCACTGACGGTGTTGTACTGTCTTTGATGGAAATTTTTAGAAAGCTCTTCATAGCTTTCAGTCTGCTTGGGGGGGGGGGGGGGGGGAGGAGGAGGTTGATGTCCATACAGAGGATGAGCATTGTTAGTTGCTATTAATACTGTCTGCCAGGTCATTAATATATAACTAGGGTCCCAACACATTACCCTGAAGAACACTAGAAGTTACTTCTACATCTGTCAGTGAATGTCCAGCTAGAGTCCTTCCTACCAAGACAATACGAATCCAGTCACAAATTTTGTTTGAGACCCCTTACAATCTTACTTTCATTGAAAACAGTGGTGTGTATTGACTCACAACAATTACTTGACTCCTAATAACAGAAAGTAGAGTCAGTTGTTCTCATTATTATTGCAGGTTACATTCCTACAATGTCACATTTGTATTCAGTATCTTTCATTCCAGATGATCTGTAAAGGCTTCAATAATGATAGCCTAGTTGTAAGTATTCAGTGCCTAAAGCAACATGCCAGTTTGAAAGTGAGTGTTTTATTCATTTTTCCAAAAACTAAAATTCTCATTTTCCTTTACATGTGTGTGTTAATGCTTACCTTAAAGTGATTAGGATCACACAAAATCAGAAGCTCAAATCCTAAACCCCTTGAAAATGGCATGCCACCAAATCTCTCCTCTGGACCCCATCGTGAATCAATTAAGCTGTTTCTGACTACCACACTTTCGGGAAAGCGAATTGATAGGTGGAGAGCAATGTCATGTTGGTCGTAGGGTCCACACCTTAAGTTGACAACAAATCTGAAACAAAGAGTAGATACTGAAGCATCCAGTGGCCTTTGCCACAATAGTCAAGAACATTAATGCCTTTATCAAAATTAACTTTTAACAACATTATTGTGTGAATTGTGTAAATGCCTGCTAGTGAGGAACATACACTATGTGATCGAAAGTATCTGGATATGTGGATGAAAATGACTTACAAGTTTGCTGTGCCCTCCAGCGGTAATGCTGGAATTCAGTATGGTGTTGGCCCACCCTTAGCCTTGATGACAGCTTCCACTCTCGCAGGCATACGTTCAATCAGGTGCTGGAAGGTTTCTTGGGGAATGGCAGCCCATTCTTCACGGAGTGCTGCACTGAGGAGAGGTATCGATATCGGTTGGTGAGGCCTGGTACGAAGTCAGCATTCCAAAACACCCTAAAGGTGTTCTATAGGATTCAGGTCAGGACTCTACGCACGCCAGTCCATTACAGGGATGTTGTTGTTATGTAACCACTCTGACAGGGATGTTGTTATCATGTAACCACTCCACCACAGACCATGCATTACGAACATGTGCTCGATTGTGTTGAAAGATGCAATTGCCATCCCCGAATTGCTCTTCAACAGTGGGAAGCAAGAAGGTGTTTAAAATATCAATCTAGGCCTGTGCTGTGGTAGTGTCATGCAAAACAACAAGGTGTGTAAGCCCCCTCCATGAAAAACACTATCACACCATAACACCACCGCCTCTGAATTTTACTCTTGGCACTACACATGCTGGCACATGACGTTCACCAGGTATTTGCCACACCCACACCCTGCCATAGGATCGCCACATTGCATACCATGATTTGTCACTCCACACAATGTTTTTCCACTGTTTAAACGTCTAATGTTTATGTTCACTACACCAAGCAAAGCATCATTTTGCATTTACCGACGTGATGTGTGGCTTATGAGCACCCGCTTGACTATGAAATCCAAGTTTTATCACCTCCCACCTAACTGTCATAGTACTTGCAGTGGATGCTGATGCAGTTTGGAGCTCCTGTGTGATGGTGTGGACAGATGTCTGCCTATTACACATTATGACCCTTTTCAACTGTCGGTGGTCTCTGTCAATCAACAGACAAGGTCGGCCTGTACACTTTTGTGCTGTGCGTGTCCCTTCACATTTCCACTTCACTATCACATCGGAAGCAGTGGACCTAGGGATGTTTAGGAGGGTGGAAATCTCGTGTACAGACATATGACAAGTGACACCCAATCACCTGACCACGTTCAAAGCCCGTGAGTTCCGTGGAGCGCCCCACTCTGCTCTCTCCTGATGTCTACTGACAACTCTGGTTGCTGATATGGAGTACCTGGTGATAGGTGGCAGCACAATGCACGTAATATGAAAAACATATGTTTTTGGGGGTCTCCGGATACTTTTTATCAATATAGTGTACCTTTGTTGAGCCTATTGCTTTGCTACCACAAATTACGCCATCGCATGAGCTACATCTTCATTATCATCCAACTGTTGCTAAACTGCTGTAATGTCAAATCTGCATCTGCATCTATATGACTGCTCTGTGATTCACACTTAAAAACCTGGCACGGGCTGCAACAAACCACTTTTAGACGATTTCTCTACTGTTCCATTCTTGAACAGCACACCACAGGAAAAATGAACATTAAATCTTCCTGTAAGAGCTCTGATTTATCTTATTTTGTTATGATCATCATTTCTCCCTGTATATGTGTGTCTCAACAGTGTGTTTTTGCATTTGGAGCAGGAAGTTGGTGATTGAAGTTTTGTGAAAAAATCTCACCACAGAGAAAAATGCCTTTGTTTTTTTATGCCCGCCACTCCAACTTACATATCATAGCCATGACAGTCTTCCCTATTTTGCAATAGTACAAAATGAGTTGCTCTTATTTGAAGTTTTTCAGTGTCCCATGTCACTCCTCTCTGATGAGGCTCTTATACTGAACTGCAAGGCTTTAGCAAAACACAGACATGCATTGTATAAGCAGTCTCTTTAGTGGATTTGCCGTATCTTCTAAGTGTTCCGCCAATAAACCATAGTCTTTGGTTCAGTTTCCCCACAACACTATATGTGATCATTCCAATGTTAGTTGCTTGTAACTGTAATCCCTAGATAAAGTGCGACCTTTAGATTTATGTGATATTTGTGTAACTGAAATTTAATGGATTCCTTTTAGAACTCGCCTGGATGACCTCACACTTTGCATTATTTAGAGAAAATTGCCATTTTTTGCTCCATACAGATACCTTGTTCAATCATTTTGCAATTAGTTTTGATCTTCTGATGACTTTGCATATGATTCTGTCATTTATTGTCTAATAAGCAGTCTATGAGGCCTGCTCATATTGCCTCCTAAATCATAAGGAATAGCAGAGGTCCTATAACACTTCCTTGGGGAGCGCCAGATATCATTTCCATTTTATTCTATGATTTTCTGTCAATTGTTACTTACTGTAATCTTTCTGGCAGGAAATGACAAATCCACTCACACAACCAATGGGCATGTGATCTGATTAGAAGCCACTTCTGAGGAAAGGCATCAAAAGCTTTCTGGAAATCTAGAAATATGGAATCCATTTCAGATTCTGTGTTGACAGCATTCACTGCTTCATGAGCTAATTATGTTCCACTTGAATGATATTTTCTGAGTCTGTGATGACCACATATCAGATACTGAATCTTGCTCATAACTAATCTACTTTGTCCTATCACAAAATGTGATTATATTGTTTTTATGTCACAGCCAAAAGTCACATGTGTGTTACAAAATAACTAGATGTCAAAGTTCTCATAAAAGCACTGAAGCAGAAGTAATGACAGAGGCTGAAATCTGCTGAAGCCAAAAAGTTCTGGCAAATTTTTACCAAGGACATAATGGTTTACACAAAGTTGGTCAAATTCAGTTGGTTCCTGTTAGAAAAAATATACCTCGTAGTGAAGCTTAAGTAAAGAGTTGCTATGAATTAGTGTGGGTATGCACTGTACCTGATAATGGAATTACGTTAATAATGGATTCTTTTTGTTGACCCACTGACTTAAATGATTGCTGAAAATTTCAAAGATAACTGAGTCAGATTTTGAATAAGTATATGTCTTGGTGGTGATTTCAGTTTATCTTCAATATGGCAGTAAAAATATATATTTAAAGTTGGTGGTAAATATAAACATTGTCTGAAATTGTACTAAGTTGTTTAATTGAAAATTTCTTTGAGCAATTTCTTTCAGAGGCCACACAAAGTGTTGTGATAACATACTGGAGTCTCTCAGCAATAAACAATCTGGAGAAAATAGTGTGTCATTAGGGATACAGGAATTGGGGATATCAAAATTATTGTAACAAAACTGAATATTGTAACAACCAAGTCCACCAAAAAGTGACTCAAAATATGTTTATTTTAAAAAGCACATAAAAAAAACTGCTGGACACCTTCCCAGAAATGTTCTCTTTTCTTTTCATATAATCATGTACGTATTGACTGCATGCTGCTCAAATTCAAATATATAGTGATGATAGCTAATGAGCATTTCAACTAAGTTGGTTATTAAAAGATGACACGAATTTCCCATTGTCCTCAAATGCTCCAAATACAAAAACTCGTCAACTGGTTCTCTGACCTTACTGTTAATTTTTGCTATTTTCATTTCAGTGTGATGATTTAATTGTTTCTCTTACCCAATTTTCATTGTATCTTCTCACATTCTCTCAGACACACTTTTGAATAAAATTAATCTGTTCAGCACATTCAATTATACCAACATTATCACTTGCAAGAAAACTCTCACTTTTTTTCACACCTGCAACGTATTTTCTGTCAGCCTAAGTACATTTGTTAAATAACTACCCAATTTCCTAATGTCTTTCTAAGATGCTAAATTTCTCACTTCATTTCATCTGTTACACCTCCATATTCTTAAATAAATTCTCATGATCTACATTTCTGTTTCCCTGCCTGATGAGTTTGTTTCTTTCCATCTTTGTGTTTATCTTCATTCTGGATCTTATAAGTCTATGATTACATGAAGCGACAGAACTATAGGACACAAAGAAAGGCAAGAGACTATTATTATGTCATACAGTGAAGTTTCAGAGTACTTGACTCCTTACATACAGCATGTCTCAAAAAAAATCTGTGTACAATAATTTAGAGTAAAGCATACCTGTCAGCCGAATGTGGCACAGAACCATGAATTCTCACCATTTTTCCGGGTCGCATACTTCCATCAATGCCTCCCAAAAAAGGGACAGGCTGAAACACACATTGGAACATATGTTAGGTAGGACACAAAGAAATATCAACTGAGTATATGTGAGCCAAAAAATTGAAAACTCCAATCCGTATAAGAGAAGGCAGAGACAAAACTAGCAGCAATGTCTGTGGACAATAAAGCCAATGAAAAGATAAGAATAACGTATTATCAAACAATGGAAAGTCCAGGATGGAATAAAAACAATATTATAGAAATTCTTCCAGTCCATATGTGGCATACAACAAACCAGTGCTTAATAGTATTAGTTAAAAACAGTCTTGGTTGCAATTTTATTTTTTTATTTTTCAACGACGCATTTTGCCTTATTTAGGCATCTTCAGGTTATCTTTTCTAGATGGACGAGAGAGGCACCAAGATCTGCATAATGCATTCCCGTTCACGGGAGCGAGTAACAGAGTAAGATGGGGGCTCAGGTAGTAAGCATCATATTGTGTAGAGGACAGATTGCTGCTCACCATATAGAGGAGACACTAAGTCACTGACAGGCACAATGAGAAGATTGCTACACATTTTAGCATTTACAAAAGCACAACTCACACACTCATGGCCTCTGTTTCTGGCTGCAGTGGCTTCACTGACCTGTAACTGCACCTAATTGGAGCAGCAATCTGGTGGTCGGTGTAAGAAGGCGGCATGGAGGACAGAGGGAGGCAATAGCAGGGTGGGGTGGAGGAAGGTGAAGGTGTACTGCTACCTGAAGGAGCATGGAGGAGCATGGTAGGGACAAGGTAGGACTGCTAGGGGCAGGGCAGTTGGGGGGGGGGGGGGGGGGGGGGAGGAAAAGGAGAGAACTAGAAAAGGGAAAAAGGACTACAGGCTGCTTCTGTGGAATAGAAGGCTGTGTTGTGCTGGAATGGGGGCAGAGAATGGGATAGGTAAGTGGAGGACAGGCACTAATAAAGAGTGAATGAAATTAGAATTATATTAATACCTTCAGCTGCTTACGGGCGTTTATATATATGAAATGGGACAGGTGAAAATGTGTGCCCCAACTGGGACTCGAACCCGGGATCTCCTGCTTACATGGCAGACACTCTACCCATCTGAACCACCGAGGGCACAGAGGATAGTGCGACTGCAGGGACTATCTCACGTGCGCCTCCCACGAGACTCACATTCTCACCTTGTATGTCCACACACTACATTCATAGTGTCATACCCCAACATACTCATTACTCATGGAAAACATTCTTACCAAGTCCCGTAAGAGATCGGGACACCATATCCACATAATTATGTACTTCTGGCAATACCTTCTTCTTCTGTTCGGATGCACACATATTCCCCGAACTCTTATGTGACTTGATAAGAATGTCTTCCACGAGTAATGAGTATATTGAGGTAGGACACTGTGAATGTAGTGCGTGGACATGCAAGGTGAGAATGTGAGTCTCGCGGGAGGCATGCACGAGATAGTCCCTGCAGTCGCACTATCCTCTGTGCCCTTGGTGGCTCAGATGGATAGAGCGTCTGCCATGTAAGCAGGAGATCCCTGCTTCGAGTTCCGGTCGGGGCACACATTTTCACCTGTCCCCATTGACATATATCAACACCCGTAAGCAGCTGAAGGTATAAATATAATTCTAATTTCGTTCTCGATGGCTGCAGGTCATCAGTGGTGTCTGTTCTTTCGGACATGTCCGAAAAGAACAGACACCATATCCATATATATAATAAAGATTGAGGTCAGTGGGGTTACAGGAACGAAGGACATATTCCAGGGAGAGTTCTCACATGCACAACTCAGATAAGCTGGTGTTGTTAGGAAGGATCCAGATGGCACCAGCTGTGTAGCAGTTGAAGTGGAGCACATTGTGCTGGGCAGCATGTTCAGCAACTGAGTGGTCCAGCTCTTTCTTGGCCACAGTCTGGAAGCGGCCATTCATGCAGGCAAACAGTTTGTTAGTCGCGATGCCCACATAGAAAGCAGTACAGTGGTTGCAGCTTATTTTGTAGACCACATCACTGCTTTCACAGGTAGTCCTGCCTTTGATGGGATAGGAGACGTCTGTGACCAGACTGGAATAGGTGCTGGTGGATAATTTCTGGAACAGGTCTTGAATCTAGGTCTATTGTAGGGACATGAGCTGTAAGGCATGGGGTTGGGAGCAGGGGTGGAGTAGGTATATACAGGGTGAGTCAGGAGGAAAGGTACGTGCTTTGAGGGGTGACAGTATTAGTGATACTGAATGAAAAGCTTCATATGGATTTATGCACTACTCCAAATGGTTTCCGAGATGGAACACATTTAATATTCATTGTTATTTATTTTCTGTACTATCAAACATTGTCACTACTTGCAAGGTACAACAGTAGCGTAGAGCAAGTTGGGACAAACAGTTTGATATGGGACACTTGTAGTCTATAAAGTTGGGAAATTACATCAAATTCGCCTACAAAAACTACGTACGCTACAACGCATGCACGTTGAGTGAGTTTTTCAACATTCTCGCACTATCTTCGCACAAACCATTAGTTCTAGACAAAAAAATGAATAGGACCTTTTTTGTAGGAAATTTAATATAGTTTTTAATTTTGTACTGCGACACATTTTCGCTGGAGGGTGCATTTTCCAAGTTATTCACGAAAATTGTACAAAAGTGATATTAAATGTATCCTATCTTGGAAACCATTCAGAATAGGTATGAAGTTTTTGGTTCAGAACCACTAATATTATCACCCCTCAGAGCATGTACCTTTCCTCCTGACACATACTGCATAGGTTTGGTGGGTGGCGGAATACCACTATGGGAGGTACAGGAAGGAAAGTGGGTAGAATATTCCTCATTTCAGGGCACGACAAGAGGTACTTGAAATCTGGGCAGAAAATGTGATTCAGTTGCTTCATCAGTCGTGGGTGGTGTGGTAATGAATCACGACGAGGGGAGAGCTCTTTTGTGGCTGGATAATTGGTGCATTGGGGGGGGGGGGGGATGGAAGGGGGGAGGGGTTGGTGACGGAAGAGACAAAGCATGGGAGATCTGATTCTGTACAAGACTGGGAGGGTAACTTCAATCTGTGAAGGTATATTTGGAGAGGGACTGCTTGTCAGTGCACACATGACAACCACTGATAGCTAGACTGTGGCAGCTGTTGAAGTGGAGGTATTGCTGGTGGTTGGTAAGTTTGATATGGATGGAGCTACTGATGTAGCCATCCTTGAACTGGAGGTCAACAATGAAGAAGGTGACTTGTTGGGTCGAGGAGCACCTGGTGAAGCAAATGGGCGAAAGGTTTTGAAGTGTCCTCAACATCAGTTCTGATCACAAATATGTCATCACTGAATTTGAACAGGTGAGGGATTTAGGATTCTGGGTGATTAGGAAGGATTGCTCCAGATGGCCAATGAAAAAGTTGGCAAAGGATGGTGCTACGGGTGTGCCCACTGCCGATGCATTTTCATTGTCCATCCTTCCTCCACCCCTGCTCCCAACTACTTGACTTGTGGTACACATCTCTACAATAGAACTACATGCATGACCTGCCTCATACATCCTCCCATCAGTAAATGCACCAGTCTGGTCCACAGATGTCTCCTATCCCATCAAAGGCAGGGCTACCAGTGAAAGGAGTCATGTGCTCTGCAAACTAAGCTGCAACCACTGAGCTGCTTTCTTTGAGGGCATGACAACTAACAGACTGTCTGTCTGCATGATTGTCCACTGCCAAACTGTGGCCAAGAGACAGCTAGACCACTGAGTTGCTGTATATGCTTCTCAGCATAATGTCCTTCACTTCAACGACTGCTTCACAGCTTGCGAGATCTGGATCCTTCCTACCAACACCAGCTTTTATGAAATGTGCAGGTGGGAACCCTCCCTGCGATATATCCTACATTCATTAACCACCTTGGCCTTAACCTTCACTAACCTCTGTCCGTAACTTACCTATATCCTTCCCTGCTCCCACTCCAGCACAACACAACCTTCCATTCCACCAACACGCCCATTAGTCCTCCTCCCCTTCCCTACCTCTCTCTTTTTCCACTCACCCCCCCCCCCCTTTTTTCCCTAAATCTTCCAACTGCAGCTAGCAGCACTATCTTGTCCCCACCTCATCTCTGCATGCTCCCACAAGTAGCACTCTACTCCACTATGTGGCTAAGAGGAGTCGTCCTTCAGATATCATCCATATTTACAGATGATGGGTTCTAGCAAACCTCATTTGCAGAGTGACACAGTGAGTTTTTCAGGTGTCTTGAGGAAACTCCTTATTGGCACTTTAGCTGTGAACATGTTTGCTAGTATCTGAACTGATTTCTGGTGGACTTTAGTCCTGTCTTTGCTGGATGCCAGGTAGAAAAATGACTTGACAGGATGGAATGCCTGCACTTTGACTGCCACTGGGAGAAGGTTGGAAGTGGAGGGGGGGATGATTGGGGGGGGGGGGACATACCTCAACCACATCTAACCTGGATGACAGGTCAGTGGCAAACATACTGTATGGCAAGCACAACCACTCAACCATTCTCCACTCTGTGCTTGCTATTACCCCAAGAGTGGCAATACTGCTGGAGTGAGGTGCCTCTCTAGGGCAGTAGTCACCACTAGTAGTGGCATCTCCATTGCTGCTAGTCAGTACAGGGGGTGGGTATCTGGGTGCCGGGTGAAGCTGGTGTTATGTTGCATTCTGGAATGTTGGTTTATTTGCTGATTAAACATCAACAAAATTTTTTGTACAATTTCTTAAATCATTTGCTTGGGTTGGAGCCCATTATCAATGAAAATTGCATGCCTGGGTTTTCTACAAAAATTTTTCCATTTTGTAGGGAAGAGGGCATAACCCTAAAACTGTCATCTTTTTATGTAAAGGATTTTGCCAATTTCGAGATATATGTATCATAATAGCTTTGTTTCACAGGTGACACAAAAACATCATTGCATCATACAGAATTGATTCTTATCCACTGAATATATGAATAAAATCTTTGTACACCAGAAGCTTGGGGGGGGAGGGGGGGGGGGGGGGGGAGTGCCAGTGCCCACGAGGACACCCATGAGTATTCATGGCAACTCTTCAATGAAATGTTAATGTCTTGGATCATATCTATGAAAGTGTGTAGACTACATGTATAGTTCTTATGAGCTTATGAGGGAGAATATGTTACTGTATGGATACATGTGTAATTCCTGGACCACTTGAACTATTGGTAGTGCATCTTTCCTACTTGGGAATCATTATACGATACTTCACCAAATGTTTTAAAAGCAAAACCAATTGGGCATTTGGAGTCATCCGAGTTGCAGTGTAAAAGGAGCAAATACATCCCTTATTGTTATGCATTGGCCACTATGAGCACTGGTGGGAGTGTATGCTGCTGGGCATACTGCAGTGAAGAACTTGTTTTCTACACCTAAAATGATATGAACATCAGAAATACCCTTCTCACATGCTTGGGTCCACTGTCAAATGGTGCAGCATGTATAAGGGCTATGACCTCTCACTGGCTTGCAAAATGAACTTCAAATTGCTTGTTACTTGGTGGCTAATAGCCAAACTACAAATCCAAAGGTCAAACTTAATTGGTTCTGGGATTTTTTTCTGACGTTTATCGCTTCTTTCACCTCCTGTAATAATTTGTTAATATGAAAAGTGCCAAGTTGCACCATATTTCGGAGACCACATTAAATTGTCAGTCCCCTAAGATCTGAGTGGAAAAGTCAAGCAAATAGCACCTGGAATAGAACAATTTCTAGTGAAGCGTGACAGTGTTCAAAGCAACCTTTGAGTTGAATACAGATTTACCATTAATAATAATTTTTTGTACAAATTCTACAATTTTGATTGTCTCAGCAGGCACAGAACAACATCCTCTCTGCAAAATACTTCCAAGGCCACTGTCATAGAAGATAAAAATGTTCTATGTAGTTAGCTCCAATAATGTTCCTTTCCAGTTTCTTTTTGCAGAGTCTCACAAACAGTGTAAGAAGAAACTGAAGAGGGACAAAACACAGATTAACAATCTAGAACACAGGAGGTATCGCAAAGAATCACTTGATTTAAAAAAAATCATAACTATTACATTATTTAAGATATGTGCGTGAACAACATACTGCTGGAAAGAGCAATCTCTCAAGTTTTTCATGGTTCCTGCTGGGTAGCGGTAGTGTGTGCCCACTTCAGTTCTAGTAAAAATAGTGTCGCGACAACACAAAGCGTTTTGTGTTCTACGTTTTGCGCAGTGCAGGTCAGTAATAACTGTTCAGCATGACTTTCATACTAGGTATGGTGTGCATCCTCCTATAGCACATAGCATTTGATGATGGCATGAACAATTCTGAGACACAGGTTGTTTGTGTAAATGCAAATCGCCGGGCTGTCCTCGAGTGTCTGACACAGATGTCGAGTGCATCCACCATAGTTTCACAGGGAGTCTGCAGAAATCCGTTTGCCATGCAGCTCGACAGCTCAACATGTCCCTGATGTCCATCTGGCGTGTGTTGTGTCAACTTTTACACATGAAACCATGTACAAAATTCAGCTAATGCAAGCTCTTCGTGAATGTGACAAACAACATGTGGAGTTTTGTAACTTTGTTCTTGGCAAGATGGAGGATGACAGTTTTCTTCCATGCTTAGTGTTTAGTGACGAGGCAATATTCCATTTAAATGGAAGGGAGATTCATCATAATGTGAGAATATGTGGTATGGAATAACCACATAAAGTTGTATAACATGAGAGGGATTCTCCAAAATTTGACGTGTTTTGTGCAGTTTCACGGGAAAAGGTGTGTAATCCATTTTTCTTTGCCAAGAACACTGTTACAGGAAGCACATATCTTGATACGCTTGAGAACTATTTTTCCCACAGCTGAAGACTAATTCAAAGGACTTCATTTACCAACAGGATGGGGCACCGCCACATTGGCATCTGGAAGTGCGGGAATTTTTAAATCAAAGAGTTACTGAATGATGGATTGGTTGCACTGGACCAAATGATTCAGCCTTACATTACTGATCTCCAAGGTCACCCAACCTGACTGTATGTGATTACTTCTTGAGAGGGTTTATAAAAGACACTGTTTATGTGCCTCCATTACCGACAACAATGAATGAAATGAGACACTGCATAACAGCAGCTGTGGAAGCTATAAGTCAAGACATGCTTGTTAAAGTGTGGGAACAATTTGAATACTGCACTGACATATGCCATGCATCTCAAGGGGGGCACATTGAATACCTACGAAAAGGTGTAAAAAAACTCTGAGTCTCCTGTTCATCAAAAATCAAAATTCATTGTATATGCTTATTAGTTTCAGAAATATACATTGTCAAATCGTATGATTCTTTTTGATACACCCTGTATTTTGCCTTCAATTAATGATGTAATTTTGTGAATTTTGTCATGAAGAGGACAACAGAATTTCATGAAAAAGATAAAAAAATAAAAATAAAAACACTGAACAGTGCTGATTTTTGCATGAAAGCATGATAATGGTCATTTCCCCACAACTGCTCTCAAACAGATTACCAGAACATCCACACTGTCTGTCAGTGTCATATTTGCGTCCCATAATCTGTTAACATTCGAGAAGGGGTGGTGAAGAACAGTGTTTGAATCATTTTAAAGCCAACCTACAGTTTGCTACCCTAAAGTAGCCTCTTCACTAGCATACTTTGACACTCAAGAATACTGGATTCCTATTCACTGGTTCACACATTGTGAGGATGCAGTAGTGTCATGTTTGTATTGACCACTACGCTGACCCCAGTGTTGCAGCATGGCCACTTCTGCCCCCAGAATGGTGTTTGTGGAAGGGGTGGGGTCTTTCAGTACTGTGGCTAATGAATAGTTAAAAATATTGGCTCTTTAAAGCACGATTTATTATTTGTTGTTTCTTACACAGGACGTCAATGGTTATGGGCAGGTGCTGTCTGTGGCTGGTGATGGTGAGTGAGTCTACTGAGGCAGGGGATGCAGAGTCCACATAACCACAGCTGCTGGCGACACAGCCTTCCTGACACCAGAAGGGTGGTCAGCTATGGAAAGCAGTGAGCTTACTGCTGGACTTGCATACACCACCCACGGACCAAGGGGGCTGGCAGGTGTGAGCAAAGGCCAAGTGAAACACAAGCTTTCAAAGGCAGGCTGGAGTGTTAGGCGATGGTACGTCACGGGTGGTCTCACCTCAGCGGATCTGGTTCAAAGCCCAGTACTATGAGGGCTAGCTGACTACTCATAGACCAGTAGTTTTACTGAGTAGATGGTGTTGTTCAATTACACTGTAGCTGCTTGGCTACACATCCGACTGATGACTGGCACACAGACTGTACCGGACGAGCACACGACAGCAAAGGAAGTGTTGCTGCCAGCTGGGAGTATTTCTACTTGCTCCAGCCATGTATGTTGTAACAGGAACTTACTTTCTCTCATGTAGCTAGCTGTGAAATGTTGCTTTATGCTACAGCATGTGTGACAGCTCATTTAGTGGGACTACAGTTTGGAGATGTAGCTGCTCACTTGGTAACAGGAGCCCTGGGAATGCTGGACACAGAGAATTTGTATTGTTCTTGGAAATGTTTGGCAAAACACCTTGCAACCCATGGAGTCGCTGTGGAACCATGGTGTCTCTGGGAACTCCGAGGCTGTTTTGTGAACATAGGACACAGGTCTCTCAGGAGCTCCCAAAGACTCAACATGGGCAGGTTGGGTCGTTCTCAGAAGTGTCTGTCACAATGCCTTGTGGTTCCGTGAGTCACTGTGGGACCATGGTGGCTCTGGGAATTCTCAAGCTGTTTTCCAAAAATGGATTGGAAGTGTGTGCTTTCCCATGTACACTAATAGCTGTAGTTCCCAGGCCACTTTTGTACTGGGAAACTGATCTGGAAGAAGCAAGAGAGGCAGTGGGGGTAGCAGGGTTGGTGGGTCAGTTGGTTGGTTGATTCAGGAGAGGGGACCAAACAGCAAGGTCATCAGTCCCATGATCTCTGATGGCAGGAATCAACAGCACAGTCCAGTCAAGGGGAAGGGGTAATGTGCAAACAAAGAGGGAAAAGGGAAGTCAGAGAAGTAGGAAGAGGAAAGAACAGGAGGGGGATGGGTGGAAACAGTAAGAGCATGGGTGTCCCAGTCTTTTACCCTCGTTCTATTTGTGAATGGAACAGAAAAGAAAATGACTAGTAGTGGTACATGGTACCCTCCCCCACACACCATTCGCTGGCTTGTGGAGTACTGATGTAGAAGCAGATATAGAAATGCTACGTGTGGTGGGGCATGTTGAGGAGGGAGGGCATGGAGGAAGAACACGATTCTGCAAGATCTGGAACCTAAAGAGAGCGGGCGACCTTGGGGCATACAGACGGCGTGTTCTGTGGCCAAGTTGTCGGAGTGGGCCTCTGGCCTGAGAGATGCCAGGGGAAGGGGTCACAGGAGAGAGCCCGATAACCGCTGTGCGCCAGGGAAGGGGGGCAACTTCTTCGGCCGGTGAGGGGCATTGGCACCTGGGTGGGAGGACATGGGAACCACAAAGGACAGGAAGAGGAGAGGGGGACGGAAATAGGGTAAGGAAGAGGAAGGAGGGCGAAAGGACCTACCAGAAGCAAAAGTAAAAGTCATCAACACAGGATGAAGTCAATCAAATTTCGGACAACCCTCAGTGTAAGATAAACGATTCAGGAACTTACATTCCTGTATCTTCTTTTCTTTCTTATAAGCTGAGCAATTGATGAGTGTGGAGAGTGACGGTCATGACAGTTAACAAACACGGGTGGTGGAACACAGCGGCTACCCTCATACAGTGGGTGTCCACAGTTGCCATGCAGAGTGTCCGCTGTAGTTCAGAGAGACATGCCCGAAACACAAACACTTAACGCGGGACGTATGGCTTCACATCAACCCAATAACACACAACCTTGACCTCCTCTGGGAGGGTATCTCCCTCGAAAGCAAGAATAAAGGTGCTGGTATCGGTGCAATTGCCCTTAAGATCTTTCTGCACATTCCAAACAAAATGAACATCCTGTCATTCCAGATTGGCCCGGAATTTCTCATCAGTTTGAATAATGAGGTCCCTATGAAAAATGATTCCCAGGGCCATATTCAAACAGTGGTGAGGTATAATGGAACCAGGACGCCACCAAGACAATCACAAGCATGAAGAGTTGCAGATTGGGTGCTGAAATTTTGATTAACAGGGAACCTGACCACATCTTACTGAGAGACTCCACTTCACCATACTTTCCTTCGATATTTCCCACAAAAAAATAACAGCTTAGTGGCAGTGAATGTGTCCCCATCAATTCTACAGCACACCAGGTAGCGGGGAAAGTGTTTCACCCCAAACCAGTGAGCTGACCCTCCGACCCACGGTTTAGCCAGGGAAAGGAAGGCCACAGGGTCGTAAGAAGCATCAACCAGTGATCCGTTGCCAATCAATGAGACGGCCATAGAATAACAACCAGAGTTTTGTTTCACATGCAAAGAATAAGCCCTGATATCACCCGCTCTGATCAGGGGCTCTTCCCATGGATGCCATCCAGTCACAGTATGGTGACCGTTGGCAGGAGCTCCAACATTCTGGAGTAACAAACAACCACTCCCAGGCTTGCATGGAGAGGCAACAGCTTAGGTAACAGAAGTAAGATCCCTGTGTTGTCAGGGGGCTCAGCATGATGGGTATGTCACAGGTCCATCACATGGACTGGCTACATGTGCTGGTGACCTAGTGGGGAAAAGAGGGGCTGCGGCAGAGAAGAAAGGTGGGAGATGACCCACACCATAGACGCTAGGGATGGAGTTCTTTCCCAAATGACTCATAGTAGGGAGAGAAAATTTAGAAGTGGAGGTAAACCGAAAAGGGGCACCAAACATGCCAAAAAGGAAGGGCAAAAGAGAAAAGACAAGGGGAACAAAACTGCAAGGAACATGGGAAACCAGGTGGGTAGCCAGGTTGACATAAGTAAGAACAATGAGATAGAGGAATGAGGGGGCACTGAGAAAAGAGTGAGGGGGGGGGGGGAGGAGGAGGAGGAGGAGGTGCACGGAGAAGGAAATGCGGCCCGGGAGATTCCAACCCCATGAGTGCCACACACGATCTCACAAAAGAAGATCTGTAAGCTCCCTGGGGGGTGGGGAGGGGGAAGGTAGCAGGTAACAGAGTGACCAATGGCAGCTTGTCGCTGACATTGTTTATGAGACAGCCGGTCACAAGACGGCAGATGCCAAGAGTAGCACAGCAAAGTACAAGAGTAAAAAGAGTAGTGTAGGCAGTGAGTATTGGTCTGGAGTCGGGCCTGGTAGTGGAACTGTGAATTGATGACAGCAGTGTGAGGAGTTGGAAGCAGCCCAGAGGACAAGAGGGCAGTTCATCAGGGACTGGTGGAGAACAGAGAGGAGCAGTGCTTACTGTCAAAGATAAAACATCATAGTAAACTTTCAGGTCAGTTGAAGACTGGAGGAATGGCAGTTTGTGGGTTTTATTAACTATAAGAAGGAATGGAAGTATCTAAAGGTGTAACAGAGGCTAGACTAAACTTTATTTGTTGTAGTGAAAAGAAGGAGTGGTTATTAGACTATATAAATACACACTACTGGTGACATTACTTTTGTAAAAGGATGGAAACAGCTATTAATGGATGTGAATAGAAACTCTCTTCATTTTTAGTTTATATTGCCATAGCCCTTTAACAGTTAGTCTCTCCACTGTAGCTGTCGGTGTCAAATAAAGATGTTGGCGTGTGGTGGAGGAATATTGGACGTGGATGAAAACTGTCAGGATGCTGTATTAAAACGCGGCCATGATATTCAAGTGTTTTATTATTCCCAGCTACAGTGCTTCATTCCTCTCCATTTACATCACAGGATCCTGCGATGCCGAGGACACCACTTTGCTGTCTTTGAAACAGCTTGGCGCGGAAGGGCTATCTCAGCGACCTGTGCAACATACTGTGGCGTGCTGGCTGTGTACAGCTGTGAAGTTTTGACCACGTCAGGATGCGCCGGAAGCCAACTCAGCAGCCTTCATACCCGTTGCCTTAGCGCCGCTCGCTGGGAGCCACAGGGCGGCCCGCTGTGTGCCTCTTTCCTGCCAGTGTTAAGACTGCGGGCGACAACAAGTGCCTGTGATCTGACAGCCAAATCTGCGACCCTTGCCTCAGGATGCCTCCGGCATGTGTTGGCCAACAAGACTGCCTGCAGTAGCGAGCTGTCGAGTGGCCCACCGCTGGATGGCTACAGACCCCACGTTGGCCTCAAAGAGTCAAACCAGCAACCCGCGGCGTGTAGCTGGTGGTGTGACACCCTGCTGTTCAGGAAAGCTGCCACACTTGAATCCCCCTTGTTAGAAAACCTGCACCTATTTATACGCAGCTGTGTCCCTCTGTTTTCCTAACGCGCCACTCCGAGTCACATATTCATAACACCTAGGTTGCACCAGTGGGCCCCTTCTGCCTATAACTTGCGCCATGATAACTGCTGCGTTTACTCTTTTCAGTGGTTCGACGGCCCTGTGGCCTCCATTCTACTTTGCAACCGCTGGCAAGTGTAACTTTCTGTCAACAGGCTTGTACCTGGCTGTAACTTTTGCGCTCAGAAATACTGCACCGAATCTAACTTTTTTCTATCTTAAATGGTGGTGCTCCTACATTATTCCCCCTTCAGAAAGACACGGTCCCTGGGGCAACCTCTAACTACTCCTAAACTTGTTTAGGTTGGCACGTACTTATGACATATTTACTACTACTACTACTACTACTACTACTACTAGAAAACTTACATGTGATCTAGTCCCCTTAAACACATGACATGAGACAAAATGTAAAAATTCCTTACTGGATGACGACTCCACTTAATGCTCCATCAACCCCTTACCTACCCATCTTACGCCCTCAGTATCCAATCCACTGGGATTTGGACTACCGTCGGTTTCCTCTTGGAATTGGCTCTCTGCCTGATCAAAATGAAAAACAACACACAACAAAGTTAAGGGTGCGATGACACTTGGCACAGAGGTGCTCAAAACGATCAATATTTGTTGTTGCCTTTCCCTATATTGAACGACAAGCTGCACAAGATGTTCGGCTGATATGCGGCCCTCTTGCTCTGAAATGAACTGGTTTACGCATCTCAACAGACCTGACTCCAGAGTTTGATTTAACAAGGTCAGATTCTGCTTTGGCAAAACTCTAAAGTTGCTTCTGGCCAGTACAGCTGTGCCTGTGTACCATTCAATTGCGTGACTCCCGAAATTGACGCTGGCAGATGGAAGTTTGGTCCTATTATGTTACACGCAGTTCCATGGATTAAAATTCCGCTCCCCCCAAACTCTATAGGTTTTGCTTCTGCAAATACTCCCTGCTCAAAACAACTTGCTACTACTATCAAATTTTCGTAGATGGAGAAGATCCAATGGATCTCGATCCATTGCAAGCTCAATTTTGGCTCCACGATGTCCCTTGGGCAGTGTATTTCTTTCCTCCTGGCTAAAAATAACTGCACCGTGCACGTGTTCGGATTGGCTGGACATACCGTTACCTTCCCTCTATGGCAGTTCCATAATTCCTCCCTTGTCATCTCAGCGTACCGGCTGTTAACTGCCAAGATCAGCAATACCTCTTCACTTTTTACTTCTACAAACAGGGTGTATACATGGACAAAGAACAAAAATTCCTGGATCTTTCCCGGTTAAAAATACACTTTCTCCCGCGTCAAAACACGCTTTTTCCGTGTTAAATGACTATATATCCCGCCTGATCAATCCTTTGAATGGTTAAGGTTTTATACACGGGCATAGAATTTCCCGGCACTTTAGAAAACGGAACTCAGAGAAAAAGAGGCGTTTCGGAAATATCTTTTATGTGCAGCAACATGTACGTTGCGAATTTTCTTATTACGAAAGTATACATTGGAATTCCACCAAAAACCACATGTTATTTTCCGAATCATTGAAATCGAGATTGTGATGCGTTTCTGTAAGCCAGTCATAGCTCCTGTCATGTGGTCTCGGCAGTCGATGACGGGGGATATTCAGAGCATAGGACACGTGATGTAGTCAGCCAACAGCAACATCACTGTTACGTAGCACGAACACACAAACAGGAAAAGTTAATAGTTTAAATTAATAGACATAGTGTTGCTGCAAGAAAAGCAAAGCTTTCACATATAATATTGGTCTCTAAGGTTAATCAGCTGCAAGAGAAGCTGTGATTTCGCATATAATGTTGATCTCTTTTGCGCGTGTTACACTTTAAGAATCACACAAACGTGCCAGTAAAATATTTAATAATGACAAACGTCTAATCTTCAGGCATCGAAATTCTTCTAAATGGCTCGTCATCAAAGAGCTGATTTTTAAATGAGCGTCAAACACACTGTGATTTAATAAATTCATGGTACATTCTCGCACATAGTTCAACTAACGTAAAAGGATATTTACTTTGAAAGTAACACTTTTCAAACCATCATTCGCAATATTTTCCAGCGACCTCTTAGAAATAGGTTCGTTTCATCAGTTGCCAGAGAGCGCAGATAACAGGCGACACCGTGCTTGTGCAACGCCACCTAGGTGGCGTTGGCTTGTGCAGCTACCATTACGCAGGAAGCCCGAATATACGTACGCGTAAAACATTGAAAGATCATACATTATGTCATAAAAGAAACAGTACATCAGGGGATACTCCGAGAGCATCGGAATTTTGTGAACCATTACTAAAATGTGCACATTTAAAGTGCATACTTAAAGTGCACATTCGTATGTCCAGATTCCCAATCAAGTAGACCTCGACCTGATATTAAGCTTTTCAGTGGGGTTTTCGGGATGTAAATTTTCTTGGAGCACCAGTACTGTATTATATCATGTTTGGTTCTTCATTATGGCATAACGCCATATGTGCTAGAAGATGAAAATGTGCACTTGGAATGCAGCGAGCAGTTGAAACTAGCCAGTACTGTGGATTTAAACATTTCGTTTCAAATACATTGACTGCCTCTGCGGAAAAGGTTAATAAAAGTCAAATTTCTTTAGCAAACAGACAAAAATAACTCCATTGTTCTGCAGGGCGATTAATGCTTGACAGTCAGAAAGGTAGAAATAAAATAAAATCTGAAACTAATGACATTTTAGCCTTCCGTAATTATGTGAATGTATTTTAATTCACGTGATAGATCCCGGCCACATATATGTTTTGTTTTCATTTGACGTGAGAGTAAACGAAAGGGAAACATCAAAATCGCTAAATGTTAACATGGGTCACGTGAGGGCTATCCACTATAACTCAGACTGCTCTGCGCATCAGCTTCGATCTACGATATTTGCAAACCGGGTCAAAAAAAAAAAACGAATTTTCAAAAATATGTTCATCTTGTAGCGCACATCTTTCTGAAAAGTCTGAAACATAAAATATATGTCTTCGAGGAAATGTGAGACATGTTATTTGGTCTTAAGTGTCCCAAAGTGCTGTACTACGCCTCTTCATAAAGCATTCTTCTATCTCAAGTCACTGTATTTCGCTCTGTGGAATTGAAACATGTATATTTTGTAATGGATGTCATCAAACTATAATCAAGACAGTGGAAGATGAAATGTCCTGTGGTACCTCTCCTGCTGCTCCCAGTCGGCCAGTTTGACAGCCTGCCCCACTCTTTTTTAAAAAAAATCTCGCAATTAATGGCTGATAGGATTATTTGTAACCGGGAGAACAAGAATTCCTCAGAAAAATTACACTCTTTATTGCCTATTAGCTAATAACTTGGTGTTTTGTGTGACATAAAATTAAATATAGGATACATAAAACCAATAAAGGAAAGAGACAGGCAAGAAACTACACATTTCTTCAATCCTTAGCTCCTAGCATTTTTTTTCTCTAATCTTGCTACAGCTTTGCTTTCTGCGAAAGAATCTATTACCTCATCAATGCTCGTCAAACGATTCACTACATGAAAAATCGGAATGTCGTTACCAAATGCTGTAAAAGCTGTTAACACAAATAATACCCAAGACTGGTGTGGTTCCTCGATCTGATTACGTCTATTTCGTCACTGTCTGCTAGATAAAACAAAAGAGGCCTTTCTAATATTGGAGCAATTTTGTAAGACACACCAAATAAACGAGACTGTTTTGGCACAAATGACCGTTTTTATAACACGACAGAATAGAATTCACGACGTGCCAATATCAAATGCCTATTAGGCGTACTAAAAGCAAAAAGCTTTATGTTAGGAAATAGTTTCACATTTCATTCATACGCACCAGCTTCTCAAACGAGATCGAAAAGTAGCATTACGAAATTTTTTTATAAATTTGAAATCGTCTTATTCTCCCATGATTTGTGTCATGTCCCCGTTTCTTATCCTTCCTCGTTCTAACAAACAATCTTGTCATCACCATTTCTGCAGCTATTCCTACCATTGTCAAAATTTGTTCGCTGATTAATTTCTCTAACCCTGCCAGAATCACAGGTTTAGTTATCCCTCGATTGTTTTCCGGTTAGGCGTTATTACGTGTACGTACAACACGTTTTCCGCGTTACTTCCAGCATAGAACTTAAGCAGCTGCTAGCCGGGCACTGTACAACTGGTCCTTACTAGTGCAGCGACCTGGCCAAAAATTTTCTGTCAAAATTTCATTTTCTTGGGTGCACCGAGAAGATAGTACGTAATATTTCTCACCTGTTATCCCTGTCAGTCGTTTATTTCCATTCTGTTAGTCTGAATCTATGGATTTCACTAGTAATTATAACAACGCTTATCATTCGCAAACCCAATCAACCACATAATCAGACAACGATTGGCATTTATCCGTTCGGCTTTACGCCGTTCAGCTCGTATAGCCCCACCCCCTTTCGTCTGCGGGAAGTTTATTTCTAGATATGACGAGGATTCTGCTGACAGAGACGTGATGTGCACTATGCATGCTTTCAAAAATCAACTTATGATTCATTCAGAAATCAACTTCAAATGTGTTCAAAAACCAACAGGGAAGCGTTTCAAAATAATTGATAGACAAACGTGCGCTGGATATTAGGCGCTTTGCGAAACATGTTTTTTTTTTCCTTCCAGAATATGAATTTGGTGCCCCCTTTTCACGGTAACATCTAGTTGCTTGCTGCGACTGCTTGCATAGCCAATAGCCACATTCCTGTACCAAGAAGCGGGAGAATCCTCTGTTCAAACGCGACTCAACTGCGCATGCGCACGAGCCAGCTCGTAACTGCTAAAACGAATCTAATGTAAACAGTGTGACTTCGCGCTCACTGGAGGCGATTTGTTGTTATGAAGCATTGCATCCATTTTGCTGTTGGCAGACGCTTGCATGAGCACTGTGTGTCGTTGTATATGGCGCATTTCCTTTGCAATTTAAGTTATTTTCGTTTTTATCTCTCATTTATGTTTTATTGTTAAAGTATTATTCTGCAATAGCGGGATACAGTAATATCCTTCGTTAGAGTATCGATTCTTACCAGTCAAAATTTAAAAAAAAGTAACTGAAAACTAAAACAATGAAAAATTCCCGGAATCCAAAAAAATTCCCGGTTTTCTCCCGGATGAAAAAATTCCCGGGTTTTTCCTGGATCTCCCGATCGTCCCGGGTCGTATACACCCTGACAAATTTGCTCAACGCTCTCCTTTTCAGTGACCTGCGGACAAGGATCACCATTACCCTTCCTCCCTCTTCAAAAAGACTACTGTCCCTAGCAGGCTCACAATACTCAAAAACACATACAACATATGCAAATACAATGCCTATATAATCTACGCAAACCCAATGATACATAACAAGAAAACAAAAAACTCCAAATACTCTAGTACTTTCTGGATCGCAAACCATATGTTACATTATGCTGTACTCTATTTTCCTGGTTTTCTCTGCACTGAACACCTCTCTTCACTCTCTCTTTCTTCCTCTTCCCTTCCCGTGACATGCCTGGAATCACATCCGGAAGTTGGCAGCTGAAGCTTAACATTAACAGGGGATGTGGTTTCAACTACTTGGTATGGCCCTTGACACCTCGTGACGAACTTCTTCATATTCCCTTTTTGCATATAGGGGCTGGATAACATTACCCATTGCCCTACACTTTACTGCAGCAAACTTCCTTTCCGCTTCACTGCGCCTTCCTGCCTTTCCAAAACCTTCGTATTTGCCTTTTGTACCCATTTTCAAACATCCCGAATTGTGCTCGTGAACTGACATACAGATTCACCGGTCTTTTCTTTCTGTAGCTTCATAAATCAAACTGTGACGGCATTTTTCGCCCATACACTACCTCAAACCGAGACAAACCAGTATTGGTATGGATTTTTGCATTGTATGCGCATACAATATGCTTCAAATACTCGTCCCACTGACGATGATGAGAATCCACATATAAACTCCGTACCTTTCCGATTGTTCTGTGTACCCGTTCTGTCCTTCCGTTCGCTTGTGGACGCAATGAACTCGTCGTCAACTTCTTTACGTTCAAAAATTTACACAGTTCCTTCATTAAGTCTGACACGAAGTTGGTCCCTTGGTCAGTAATTATTGTCTCCAGCACACCAAACTTCAAAAGCCAGTTGCTTATTAACGGTTGCGCGACCATTGCTGCCTGTTGATTTGGCATACCCACCATCTCCACAACCTCGAAAAATGGTCTATTATTGTCAGAATGACTCTGTTCCCCCGACAGTGTTCGCCTGAAAGGTCCTAAGATATCAGTTCCCAACGTAGACAATGGACATGTCGCTTCTGGCAATCGTCATAGCTGTATCCTTTTCTGACTCAAATCTGCTCTCTGCACACATGGCATACAATTCTTGACATACTGATCCACATCTACTTTCCTATCCCTCCACCAATACCTCTCCGACATTCTCCTATTCGTCGCCCTACTCCCACCATAACACGTGATCATGTGCTTTTTTGAAACCTCATCTCTCAGCTTCGCTGGCACTACTACCCTTGGCCCTAACTTTGTTTCCCTGCACAGAAGACTGTCGTACATATTAAATTGTGGTTCTGTCCGATACAATTTACAATTGTTGTCAGCGTCCTGTAATTGTTGTCATACTGCTAGGTCATATCCTATGACTTCTAATTTTGCCACCTTTCTACTCAGTGCATCCACATTATTGTGCTTCTTCCCAGGCTTGGGCACCACCTCGTAGTTGAATTCACTAAGCGTCATAGCCAACCTAGTGAGTCTAGTGGACAGATCCTTCAACCCCAACAACCACTTCAAATGCAGCATGATCTGTCACTACCCGAAATAATCTTCTATAGAAATAACATTTAAAATATGTGATTCCATTGATTACGCTAAGCATCTCCCTCTCTGTTTTTGAGTAATTCTTCTCAGCTGCATTCAACTGCTTAGACACACAGGCTAGAGGATGTTCTTTCCCATCTATTTCCTGACTAAGAACACACCCTAAAGCTTGATTTGATGCATCACATGCTAGAATAAATTCCTTTTCAAAATCTGGAAACACAAGAACGGGACTTGATGTTAACACTTCTTTCAGTTTGTCAAATGCTTTCTGACACTCTTCGGTCCACTCAAATTTTACACCCTTCCATAACAATCACCTCAATGGATGTGCTAAATCTGCAAAACCCTTCACGAACTTTTGATAGAAATTGCAAATTTTGACAAATGATTGCACTTCCTTAACTGTTTTCGGCTCCCTTACAGCATGTACCAACCTCAGATCTGTTCGCACTCCGTCCTTACTGATGATATGACCTAAATATTTCACTTCCTCCAATGCAAAATGATACTCCTCCAGGCTCAATGTCAAATGAGCTGCTCTTAACCTCATAAAGACTTCCCTTTACCGCTGTCTATGCTGCTCCTCCATACTACTTGAAAACACTATAATGTTATCCAAATAGACAAGACACCGCCGTGGTTTCAAACCCCTCAACACACTTTCTAGCAACCTCTGAAACATTGCTGGAGTGTTTTTCAAACCGAATGACATTCTGATGTACTGGTAATGGCCTCCAGGAGAAGAGAAAGCAGTTTTTGGACGATCCTCTGGAGCCACCTCTATTTGATGATAACCACTTGTAAAATCCATTGTAGAAAAGTTTTGGCACTGTCCTAAATGATACAAAGTCTCCGATATGTTTGGAATGGGGTATGCATTACTGTCTTATTATTGAGGTATCGGTAGTCACAACAGAACCTGTATTTCTTAGTTCCATCCATAGATTTTTTTTAGGCACAACGACAATGCCCGCTCCCCAGCAACTATTACTATGCTCAATAATACCATCCGCAAGCTGCTGATCAATGAAATCCTCTACAATCGGCTGCAAATACCTCAGTATTCTGTATGGTTTATGGTAAACACGTGCTTCGTTCCCTGTTGGTATCCTATGTTGAAGTAATGGAGTTGCTGGTAACAGCCCTTGCAGAAAAAACAAATCCTTAAATTCCTACAACATTTCTTCCATATGTGCTTTTTCTCCTCCTTTCAAATGCTTAACTTTGCTATGCAATGCAGTTCTATCAGCAGTTAGTGGTTGATCACTACGCCTACCTCTCGAACACCAGTCTTCGCCATCTGGTGCATCCAAATTCGCTACTAAAACTCCTTTCCTCAAATTCGCGTCTACAGCGCTAAAATTATTCAAGTTCACGGGGACTACTCGCCCATCGTTTCCCTCTTGTACGCGTACAATACTACGTTTCACAAAACAACCTAACGGACCCAAAACTTCATTATCGTCCAATGGTTCAATAACACATACCGTACCCACAGGTAGATTTGACTCTACACTTACCCAAAGCGACTTCCCGGTGCCACTAGACACACACACATGCGAATTAAGCCTTAATGCTAATGTACGCGGCTCAATTGGTTTGTTCATTATGTTGAACACCCCTCGCGACAGCTCAGAATCGACAACAGTTTCCCCTAGCTGAAATAGCATTCCACCAAGTTCCACAGTTCGTTGTCCAAGGTCAATTTTGGCATGATGTTGATGCAAGAAATCTACTCCTAGGATCATGTCGTAGCCCTCGCTTACCCATGGTACCACCTCCAAGCATGCATCAAATCAGACTTTCCCTATGCAAAAGTCATCTGTCACTGACCCCAAAGGTGTTACCTCCTTATCCCCCACTCCATGCAACCACAACCATATTTTCAAAGTATTTATTATTCAGACTACAAGTTCCAATGCTACATTTGTGTCACCATTAGGTCCCAGTACTTCCAGTCCTTGGCTCATCTATCATAGAATCCTACAATAACTCGGTGCTGTGGACACCTACTCATTAGGAATGCATGTTCTGAAGGTGTAGTCACCATGGCTGTGTGGTTCCATTTATATTACTTATACTGTAAATCACTGTCCCATGTCCATGAGTATTGAATGATAGTGTCCATAGATTACCATCAACCCTGTCGGCAGACAAACACAATAAGTGTGAAGCAGGCAGAAATGAACTTTTTAGTGTCATCTCAGTTTATTACCCATTGTGATGCCTAAGAACTTTACACAGGAAGCCTCATCTAGTGTGTGATTACTGATCTCTACTCTCAGGCCCTATGGTGCACAATCACAGAAAAAATCTTATTTTATCATGACATCTTCTACAGATACTTCATTATAACATCTTCCACAGATCATGCAATGAACATTTAACACAGAAAATGAGTGATTAATTTACTCTTACAGATAGCTTTTGCCCCACACCTTTCCTTATTAAATGGAGTAATGTAATGAAATACCTCACCACCAAATATAAAGCCAAGAACGTGAGAAGTGCTTTACTCAAAAGAACAAATTAGCACGCTACTTTTCTTTGGTCTTTTCAGAGAAGATGCTCACAGTGGAGGTAAAAGAAAAATATATAGTCAAGATCACAAAAGACCTGGTAAGCAATTTGGAATAATGAGGGTAAGGCCAATCTCCAAGGCTGGTGCACTGACAGCCTGTTTGGCCAGCACGTCAACACGTTCATTTCCTGGTATCCGACATGACCCGGGGTCCACAAAGTCCACAGAGTGGCCACAACAGGCAGGAGTATGAAGGGACTCCTGGATCACCAGACAAAAGAGAGGGAAACACTGGTCGATAGCTCATAACTACAGACAACGAAGGACTCACCTGAGCAGGAGCGGATATACACCAGGGTGCGAGAGATGGCGACCAGCTCGGCAGTGAGAACACTGCAGCCAGCCGGCAATGAGTGTTGTTTGTAATGGTCCCCTTGAGTGAGAGCGTAACCGACATGACCAGCAACCATCGAACCATCAGTGTAGACAACGCCAGAGCCCTGATACATGGTAAGGATGGAAAGAAAGCGGAGGGCAGAGGGTTTCAGGAGGGACTGAGTCCTTCGGGCCCTGTGCCAAATCGAGCCAAAAGCAAGGGCGGGGCACACACCACGGGGGTATACACAAAGGGGCCCGGAAAAGAGGTGGAAGAGGGAAAACCTCAAGCCCAGAGAGAAGAGCTCTGACGCGAACCGCAACTGTGCACCCTGACCGGGGCCGCCATTCTGGAAGATGGACGACCGACTGAGGGAACAGGAGACAATAATTGGGATACCCGGACAAGCTACAAATGTGTGTTGCACAAGCAGCCAGTAATTGTTGGCGCCGGAACTGCAATGGAGGGGCACCTACCTCCACAAGTATGCTGTTGACAGGGCTTGTCCAGAAAGCTTCAGTGGCGAGTTGGATCCCGCTGTGAAGGGTGGGGTCCAGCAACCAAAATGCGGAAGGGGATGCTGAATTGTAAGCCAGATACAGTTGAAACGGTCTAGGAGGCGACGCTGGCAGTCCATCGAGAGGTGTTTCAGCATCTGACAGTGGATGCGATCTGGCCCGGGAGCCATATCAGGGCAAGCGGCTAGGGCACTTTGGAGCTCACTGAATGGAGCATTGTACGATTCAGCATGGTGCATGTGAATGGAAAGGCTCCGACATTCCAACCGTTGTTTCAGGGAGTGGAAGGCCAGTGGGTAATTCGCAGAACTGGAACTCTGAGCAAAATGTTCTGCTAAGCAGTTTGCAATTGTGTCAGAGTCAGAACAGACTGCTCCATTCAGTGAAAGCACAGGTTCACTGATGGGGGTCTGATAGCCAGAGTGTCGCCTAATCTTGGCCCAAACCTGCAATGGAGAGGTACAAAGGCCAATGGAGGAGACATACCTTTCCCAGCACTCCTGCTTGCATTGGCGAATGAGGCGGTGGGGTCGCGCACGCAGCCGCCACGGGGGGGGGGTGGGGGTGGGGGTGGGGGGGGGGGTGGGTAGAGGGCGACCACCAAGGCAAAAAAAGAGAAAGGTCGAGCTGTGCCAATACTTGCTCAAAGATGCTGCCTCGACCTGTTGCCACTATCCACCTCACAGAGGGTTATGAGTGTTGAAGTCGCCCAGTAACAGCTGGCGGCAATTGGGCTATCAGTGCAGCCAGGACATGCTGCGGGACATCACCATCCGGTGGAAGATAGAGACTGCAGACAGTAACGGCCTGAGGCGTCCACACCTGAACAGCGACAGCCTCTAAAGGTGTTTGTAGAGGGACAGACTCGCTGTAAAGAGAGTGAAGGACGCAGATGCAGACGCCACCTGATACCCTCTCATGAGCTGCCCGGTTCTTATAATAACCCCGATAGCCATGGAGGGCGGGGGTTCGCATCACCAGAAACCAAGTTTCCTGAAGAGCAGTGCAGAGGAAAGGGTGAAGGCTGAGAAGTTGTCAGAGCTCAGGAAGATGGTGGAAAAAACTGCTGCAGTTCCACTGGAGGATGACATTTTCCATGGGCAAGAAAGGCGTGAAGGGACCGAGGAGACAGATTACGCCGCTGGGTAACCTGTGCCACCGATTGAGTACCGACAGGAGCGAAATCTATCGAGTCTCAGGGACCAGCGAGATCTAGGTCCTCAGCAGACACCAGAATCTCCATCCCACCCTCAGACGCAGAGCTTGTAGGTAGCAGTGGAGTGGGTGCCACCGCAATTTCCTTGGTCTTAGGGGTCTTCAATTTCGATTTTTCACACTGTTCCTTTGGTTGCCCTTGCTGGGAGGGTTTCTTTGATTCAGTCTCCTGGGCTAAAGAGGACCGGGAAGCCCTACAACCAGCTATGTGGGGCTTCTTCAGCCCCTGGCGAGTGTCTGGTTTGCCACTGGTAGGAACCTGGGAAGGGAGTGACCAAAGGGATCCTTTCCTAGCGAGAGAAGCCAAAGAAGACTTACACTTCTCTGGCTTTGAGGTGAGGACTTGTGTCCCCGATGGTTGTGGTGGGGGAGGGGTGCTGCTCCTCTGCTCCTGAGGTAGGTGGTGCAGGAGCAACAAGCAACAGGGAAGGAAGTGCCCCCACCATCAAGAGGGCAGGTGTGGTCCTTTGGCTCTGAGAGCTGACTGTGTGGTACAACAGATGGAGCTGTAACAGGAGCGACAGTGGCCGCATAAGAGGATGTCATGCGCACGTGATGAAGCCGTTCAAATTTCTGTTTAGCCTCAGTGTAGGTCAATCGGTCCAGGATCTTGTATTCCATTATTTTCCTTTCCTTCTGTAGAATCTTACAGTCCAGCGAACAAGGGGGATGGTGCTCTCCGCAGTTGACACAGGTGGGAGGCAGGGCACATGGAGTATCAGGATGGGATGGACAACCACAATCACGATATATGAAGCTGGAAGCACAATGGGAAGACATATGGCCGAACTTCCAACACCTGAAGCACCGCACCGGGGAGGGATATATGGCATGACATCACAGCGGTAGAGCATCAACTTCACTTTCTCAGGTAATGTGTCACCCTCGAAGGCCAAGATGAAGGTAGTGGTGGCAACCTGATTATCCCCAGTGGATGCGCCGGACGAAATGGACACCTTGTCGCTCTAAGTTTGTGTGCAGCTCGTCATCCGACTGTAAAAGAAGATCCCGGTGGAAGATAATGTCCTGGACCATATTTAAGCTTTTATGAGGCGTGATAGTAACAGAAACATCCCCCAGCTTCTTACAAGCGAGTAATGCCTGTGACTGGGCAGAGGATGCTGTTTTTATCAAGACTGACCTGGACCGCATTTTTAACAAGCCCTCCACCTCTTCAAACTTGTCCTCTAAATGCTCTACAAAGAACTGAGGCTTCGTGGACACAAAGGATTCCCCATCAGCTCTCGTACAGACTAGATACCATGGTGAATACGTCTCGCTGTCATTCATAGCCTTTTGTTCCTCCCATGGTGTGGCCAGGGAGGGGAACAATTTGGGGTCATACATGTTAGCATTAATGTGAGACTTCAAACGCTTAGAGACTGCTGGTGGTTTGCCACCAGCAAGAGAAGATGTGCCATGCTTCATTGCATGTCATCCACCCTGATGCCACCTACGCCAACCAAGGGCCCTCCCCATGGGCACCACCCAGCCACAGCAAGGGCCACCTGGCAGGATGGCCATTTCCGGGAGTCCCGATGCCCCAGGGAGATAGGCATCTACTCCTTGGTATATGTGGGGAGTTAACGAAGCAGGCATCATCAGTAGAGCGATCCCTGTGTTGTCAGGGGGCTACAACCAACAGGATACATGGTGGCCCCACCACAACGGACTGGCTACCGTGCTGGATATGAGGTGGCAAGTGGTCCATGGTCATCGTCAGTGCAAAAAGCGACACTGCAGAGTGCATGGCGGAAATCGCACCCAGGAATGTATCCTCGCCCAAGAGATGGCGAGCGAGCGGGACTGCAATGCAACGATGAATAAGCTGGCTAAAGGTCTCAATGCACGATGGACACAATACACAAAGTAAGGCACCCTTCCCTAATTGGCTCGCTCTTTGGAATAATTTTGAAATATGGTGGCCAAACCCAAGAGGAAACCATCACATGAGGGCCGAAACATTTGAGACTCCTTTTAGTCACCTCTTATGACAGGCAGGAATACCGCGGGCCTATTCTCGCCCCCGAACCCGCAGGGGGAGGCAGCTAGTTGCAGGCAGGAGATTACAAAGGGTGGTGGGGTTGGGGAGGGGAGGGGGGGGGGGGAGGGCAAAAAGAGAGAAGTGAAGAGACTGTGGGTGCACTGGTGAAACAGAAGGTTGTGTAATGCTAGAGTGAGAGCTGGGAGGGGAACAGGTGGGTGTAGGCAAAGGTTGAGGCCAAGGGGTTACAGAAAAGTAAGATGTTTAGCAGGGAGAGTTTCCACTAGCACAGTTCAGAAAAGCTGGTGTTGGTGGGAAGGATCCAGATAGTACACACTGAGAGCAGTCACTGAAGTGAAGAACATTATACCTGGCCTCGGAACCCAGAGACAATGGTCACATGTGTGAGAGTTATGCTTCCGTGTGTGTGTGTGTGTGTGTGTGTGTGTGTGTGTGTGTGTACTGTAGAAGAAGGCCTTTTGGTTGTAAGCTTACTTGTTTATCAGGCTTTTTGTTATGCCTGTCTGCAACTCAACATCTCAACTACATGGTGAGTAGCAGTCTATCCTTTTCATAGTATTAAAATTGCAGGAAAAGACAGACTGCCACTAACTGTAAAGATGACATGTTAAGCTGCAGACAGGCACAATTAAAGACACACAGAAACTTTCGGCCACAGCCTATGTCAGAAACAGAGAAACACACACCATTCAATCACACAAGCAAGTACACCTCACACAGCCATAACTGCCAACTCCAGCAGCTTGGGCCAGATTTCAAATGTCACGTGGAATGGAAGCAGCAATCTGGAGGGTCTGGGGAAGGGGAATGGATAGCTATATATGGGACGGGGGGGGGGGGGGGGTAGAGAGGAGAATTGCCTGGTGGAATGTGCAGGGACTATAATGCCAACAGGTGCAGCATCAGGAGATTGTGAGGCAGGAAGTTGGGGAAAACAGAGCAAAAAAGGAAAGGAGCAGGGAAAGATGGGCGGGTTCATGGGCAGAGGGTGGTAAACAAAGAGGGTGGGAGATGAGAATGGGGAGGAGGTGATGGGACAGACAGGGTGGAAACTGTTGGGTGGAGAGTGTGGCAGTATGTAACTGTAGGTTGAGGCCAGGATAATTACACATGCATAGAATGTGTTATAAGGATAACTCCCATCTGTGCAGGTCAGAAAAGCTGGAGGTGGAAGGTAGGATCCAGATGACTTGTGTAGTAAAGCAGCCACTGAAACTGAGCATGTTATGTTCAGCTGCATGTTGTGCCTCTTTTCATAATACTGTCATTATTCCATCCTATATTTTCCATTGTTCCAAAAATTAATAACATAAATATTTTTATACATGATATTTACAACTTTTAAACTAAACCTTGTAAACAACACTTGAGGGTAAAAAAACACATCTATCGATTACCATTATTAAATTATGCACTGTGCAAAATTCTACCAGATGGTTAGACTCTCCTTCATTTCCTTCCCCTCAGCCCATTTTTATTTAATAATATAGAAGCAAAATAAACACTGTCTCCATCTGCTTTCTAATACTGTCTGCCAGAGTGGCAGAGGTATATTCTTTCTAGTTCGTGAATTTCCTGGAAGATGTGCTAACATGAAACTAGATAAACTTGCAAACTTTCCTTTGGAATATAAGTTAAGCTTAACTTTTGACACTGGCTACTGTAGAATTAATGGACTGACAATGGATGGCAGTTGCTGAGGCAGATATGGTATATCATTAAAGTCTAATGATTAACTTCCTCCTAATCATAACTAGGAATTCAAGAAATTATAAAAAAAATTACAGATGCCACACATTATGAGAAGGTTGTTAACATGTCACAGGCACTTACCGGATTATACAATGGCACCGCCATGATATATTGTACAGAGAACTGTTGCTGTGTTATCTATCACCTTCTGAAAAACAAAGAAAAAGAAACCAAATTAAATTACTTGTGGACTGAAGAAAACAGTGGTAAAAATAACACTGATGCTCTGGTCACATTGACTTGAACATCTAATGAAGGTAGGATTACCAGATAGTTTTAATGAAATGTAGAACATAAAAGAGCAAAATGTAAAACATTACTTGGAAATGTAGGTCATAAGACTATCTGCAGGTGATGCAGTCATCCATGTGTTGTTGTTGTGGTCTTCAGTCCTGAGACTGGTTTGATGCAGCTCTCCATGCTACTCTATCCTGAGCAAGCTTCTTCATCTCCCAGTACCTACTGCAACCTACATCCTTCTGAATCTGCTTAGTGTATTGATCTCTTGGTCTCCCTCTACGATTTTTACCCTCCACGCTGCCCTCCAAAGCTAAATTTGTGATCCCTTGATGCCTCAAAACATGTCCTACCAATCGATCCCTTCTTCTAGTCAAGTTGTGCCACAAACTCCTCTTCTCCCCAATCCTATTCAATACCTCCTCATTAGTTACGTGATCTACCCACCTTATCTTCAGCATTCTTCCGTAGCACCACATTTCGAAAGCTTCTATTCTCTTCTTGTCCAAACTATTTATCGTCCATGTTTCACTTCCATACATGGCTACACTCCATACAAATACTTTCAGAAATAACTTCCTGACACTTAAATCTATATTCGATGTTAACAAATTTTTCTTCTTCATAAACGCTTTCCTTGCCATTGCCAGTCTACGTTTTATATCCTCTCTACTTCGGCCATCATCAGTTATTTTACTCCCTAAATAGCAAAACTCCTTTACTACTTTAAGTGTCTCATTTCCTAATCTAATCCCCTCAGCATCACCAGATTTAATTTGACTACATTCCATTATCCTCGTTTTGCTTTTGTTGATGTTCATGTTGCTCAATATACACATTGAATAACATCGGGGAGAGGCTACAACCCTGTATCACTCCTTTCCCAACCACTGCTTCCATTTCATGCCCCTCGACTCTTATAACTGCCATCTGGTTTCTGTACAAATTGTAAATAGCCTTTCGCTCCCTGTATTTTACCCCTGCCACCTTCAGAATTTGAAAGAGAGTATTCCAGTTAACGTTGTCAAAAGCTTTCTCTAAGTCTACAAATGCTAGAAACGTAGGTTTGCCTTTTCTTAATCTTTCTTCTAAGATAAGTCGTAAGGTTAGTATTGCCTCACGTGTTCCAACATTTCTACGGAATCCAAACTGATCTTCCCCGAGGTCCGCTTCTACCAGTTTTTCCATTCGTCTGTAAAGAATTCGCGTTAGTATTTTGGAGCTGTGACTTATTAAACTGATAGTTCGGTAATTTTCACATCTGTCAACACCTGCTTTCTTTGGGATTGGAATTATTATATTCTTCTTGAAGTCTGTGGGTATTTCGCCTGTCTCATACATCTTGCTCAGCAGATGATAGAGTTTTGTCATGACTGGCTCTCCCAAGGCCATCAGTAGTTCCAATGGAATGTTGTCTACTCCCGGGGCCTTGTTTCGACTCAGGTCTTTCAGTGCTCTGTCAAACTCTTCACGCAGTGTCTTATCTCCCATTTCATCTTCATCTTCATCTTCATCTACATCCTCTTCCATTTCCATAATATTGTCCTCAAGTACATCGCCCTTGTATAAACCCTCTATATACTCCTTCCACCTTTCTGCCTTCCCTTCTTTGCTTAGAACTGGGTTGCCATCTGAGCTCTTGATATTCATACAAGTGGTTCTCTTGTCTCCAAAGGTCTCTTTAATTTTCCTGTAGGCAGTATCTATCTTACCCCTAGTGAGACAAGCCTCTACATCCTTACATTTGTCCTCTAGCCATCCCTGCTTAGCCATTTTGCACTTCCTGTCGATCTCATTTTTGAGACGTTTGTATTCCTTTTTGCCTTCTTCATTTACTGCATTTTTATATTTTCTCCTTTCATCAATTAAATTCAATATTTCTTCTGTTACCCAAGGATTTCTATTAGCCCTCATCTTTTTACCTACTTGATCCTCTGCTGCCTTCACTACTTCATCCCTCAGAGCTACCCATTCTTCTTCTACTGTATTTCTTTCCCCCATTCCTGTCAATTGTTCCCTTATGCTTTCCCTGAAACTCTGTACAACCTCTAGTTCTTTCAGTTTATCCAGGTCCCATCTCCTTAAATTCCCGCCTTTTTGCAGTTTCTTCAGTTTCAATCTGCAGTTCATAACCAATATATTGTGGTCAGAATCCACATCTGCCCCTGGAAATGTCTTACAATTTAAAACCTGGTTCATAAATCTCTGTCTTACCATTATGTAATCTATCTGATACCTTTTAGTATCTCCAGGATTCTTCCAGGTATACAACCTTCTTTCATGATTCTTGAACCAAGTGTTAGCTATGATTAAGTTATGCTCTGTGCAAAATTCTACAAGGCGGCTCCCTCTTTCATTTCTTCCTCCCAATCCACATTCACCTACTATGTTTCCTTCTCTCCCTTTTCCTACTGACGAATTCCAGTCACCCATGATTATTAAATTTTCGTCTCCCTTCACTACGTGAATAATTTCTTTTATCTCGTCATACATTTCATCAATTTCTTCATCATCTGCAGAGCTAGTTGGCATATAAACTTGTACTACTGTAGTAGGCATGGGCTTTGTGTCTATCTTGGCCACAATAATGCGTTCACTATGCTTTTTGTTGTAGCTAACCCGCACTCCTATTTTTTATTCATTATTAAACCTACTCCTGCATTACCCCTATTTGATTTTGTATTTATAACCCTGTAATCACCTGACCAAAAGTCTTGTTCCTCCTGCCACCGAACTTCACTAATTCCCACTATATCTAACTGTAAGCTATCCATTTCCCTTTTTAAATTTTCTAACCTACCTGCCCGATTAAGGGATCTGACATTCCACGCTCCAATCCATAGAATGCCAGTTTTCTTTCTCCTGATAACGACGCCCTCTTGAGTAGTCCCCGCCCGGAGATCCGAATGGGGGACTATTTTACCTCCGGAATATTTTACCCAAGAGGACGCCATCATCATTTAATCATACAGTAAAGCTGCATGAGAAGACTGCAAGGCAAGAAGGCTGTAGTTTGCAGGATTCTCGAACATATTCTCAGTTCGAACATAATGAATTTCCTTGAGACAGAGAAGTTGCTGTCCATGCATCAGCACGGCTTTAGAAAGCATTGGTCCTGCGAAACGCAACTCGCCCTTTTTTCACATGATATCTTGCCAACCATAGATGAAGGGTATCAGATGGATGCCATATTCCTTGGCTTCCGGAAAGCGTTTGACCTGGTGCCCCACTGCAGACTCCTAACTAAGGTACGAGCATATGGGATTGGTTCCCAAGTATGTGAGTGGCTCGAGGACTTCTTAGGTAATAGAACCCAGTACATTGTCCTCGATGGTGAGTGTTCATCGTAGGTGAGGGTATCATCTGGAGTGCCCCAGGGAAGTGTGGTAGGTCCGCTGTCGTTTTCTATCTACATAAATGATCTTTTGGATAGGGTGGATAGCAATGTGCGGCTGTTTGCTGATGATGCTGTGGTGTACAGGAAGGTGTCGTCATTGAGTGACTGTAGGAGGATACAAGATGACTTGGACAGGATTTGTGATTGGTGTAAAGAATGGCAGCTAACTCTTAATATAGATAAATGTAAATTAATGCAGATGAATAGGAAAAAGAATCCTGTAATGTTTGAATACTCCATTAGTAGTGTAGCACTTGACACAGTCACGTCGATTAAATGTTTGGGCGTAACATTGCAGAGCGATATGAAGTGGGACAAGCACGTAATGGCAGTTGTGGGGAAGGCGAATAGTTGTCTTCGGTTCATTGGTAGAATTTTGGCAAGATGTGGTTCATCTGTAAAGGAGACCGCTTATAAAACACTCATACGACCTATTCTTGAGTACTGCTCAAGTGTTTGGGATCCCTATCAGATCGGATTGAGGGAGGACATAGAAGCAATTCAGAGGCGGGCTGCTAGATTTGTTACTGGTACTTTTGATCATCATGCAAGTGTTACGGAAATGCTTCAGGAACTCGGGTGGAAGTCTCTGGAGAAAAGGAGGCGTTCTTTTCATGAATTGCTACTGAGGAAGTTTAGAAAACCAGCATTTGAGGCTGACTGCAGTGCAATTTTACTGTCGCCAACTTACATTTCGCGGAAAGACCACAAAGATATCTGAGAGATTAGGGCTCGTACACAGGCATACAGGCAGTCATTTTTCCCTTGTTCTGTTTGGGAGTGGAACAGGGAGAGAAGATGCTAGTTGTGCTATGAGTTACCCTCCGCCACACACCGTACAGTGGATTGCGGAGTATGTATGTAAATGTAGATGTAGTGAACTACAAGAAGACCAACAGAGGATTGGTGAAGGTGCAGGGACTGGCAGTCGACCAAGAACGTAAATAAATGCAACATATTGTGCATAAATAGGGAAAGAAATCTGCTACTGTACAATTACACTACTGGTGGCAAATCACTAGTAACAGTAACTGCCTTAAAACATCTAGGAGTGACCATCCAGAGTGATCTAAAATAAATAGCAGGAAAAGCAGACACCAGGCTGAGATTCACAGGAAGACTCCCGAGAAAAGTAATTCATTCATAAAAAAAGCGATTTACCCAATGTTTGTTCAGTTGATAGTTGAGTACTGCTAAGCAGTCTGGGACCCTTACCAGATTAGATTAACAGGAGAGAGAGAGAGAGAGAGAGAGAGAGAGAGAGAGAGAGAGAGAATATCCAACTATGGGCAGTACATTTGATCACAAGATCATTTAGTCAGTATGGAAGCATGACGGAGATGCTTAACAAACTTCAGAGCATATGCTGCAAGAGAGGAGTTGAGCATCACAGTGCGATACCAGAATTAACCTCAATCACATACAGTAAGGTGGCTTGCAGAGTAGGAATGCAGATGCAGCTGAAGATATAGGTCCAGAATGAAGAACATAGGTAGCATACCCAATGTTGAAAGATAATACTTCATATTATATTATTTTAAAATATAAATACATTATGTACTGCACATGCAGATATCTATAGTTTTATTGGGACTTACAGCAAGATTCTCTGAGGACAAAGCTTATCCAATGTCACTCCTTTTGTTGAAATAGTCATAAGATTGTGGCAACTTATATTTTTGAAATGTATTTAAGTAATATAAAGCCAGTCACTGAGAGCGTTTAACCTGTTTCTCTCATGTGGCCACTGGCTTAAAGTTAACAAAAAATACAGCCATTATTTGCAGTTCTGAATTTTAGCTTTCAAACTTTCTATCACTTAAATTTCAGTGTTGCTGTCATTGTCAGTCTGAAGACTGGTTTGATACAGCTAGTCTAACCTGTGGAAGTGTCTTCATGTCTGTATAACTACTGCCTCCTACATCCTCTTAAACCTGCTTATTTATCTCTTGGTCTCTCTCCACAATTTTTATCCTCCATACTCCCACCCAAAACTAAACTGATGATTCCTTGATGACTCAGAATGCGTCCTATCAACAAATTTGTTCTTGTGCCACAAATTTCTTTCCTCCCCAATTCCAATCAGTTTCTCCTCATTAGTTATGTGATCTACCCATATAATATTCAACATTCTTCTGTAACAAACATTTAAAAAGCTTCTATTCTCTTCTTGGCTGAACTTTTTACTGTCTACGCTTCAACTCCAAATCCATATAAGGCCACAGTCCAAACAACCTCAAGGAAGACTTTATAACACTTAAATTTACATGTTAACAAATTTCTCCTTTTCCAGAAACACTTATTATTATTGCAAGGCTTCACTTTACATCCTCTCCACTTTAGCCACAGTCAGCTATCTTGATGCCCAAATATCACAATTCCTAATTTAACTCCAAATATCACAATACCTAATTTAACTCAGCTAAATTCCATTATTCTTGTTTCATTTTTGTTGACGTTCATTTTATAACCTCTTTTCAAGATGCTATCAATTCTGTTGAACTGCTCTTCCACATCTTTTGCTCTCTCTCAGAGAATTTCAATGTCACTGGCAAATGACAAAAGTTCATCTCTCTGAACTTAAACTCCTCCTCCAAATTTTTCATTGTTTTCCTTTACTGTCTGCTCAATGTACAGAATTAGTTACATTAGGGAGAGGCTACAAGCTTGTCTCACTTCCTTCTCAACTACTGCTTTCCTTTCACATCCTTCGACTCACAACTCCCGTCTTGTTTCTGTTCTAGTTGTAAACAATGTTTCAATTCCTGTATTTTATTCCTGCTGTCTTCAGAATTTCAATGAGTGTATTCCACTAAAAATTATCGAAAGCTTCTCTGAATCTACAAATGCAATGATGCAGTTTTCCTTTTCTTTAAGCTATCTTCTAAGATAAGTCCTAGGGGTCAGTACTGCTTCACGTGTTTCTATTTTTATCTACAAACCAAACTGATCTTCCACGAGGTCTGCCTCTACTAAGTTTTCCATTCTCCTGTGTATAATTTGTGTTAATACTTTGCAAGAACGACTTTTTAAATGGATAGTGCTGCATTATTCACATCTGTCAACCTTACCTGTTTAGGAATTGGAATTGTTATATTCTTCTAGAGCTCCAAGGATATTTCTACTGCATTGTATCTTGAACACTAGGTGGAATAGGTTTGTCAAGGCCAGCTCTGCTAAGAATCTCAACAATTCTGAGAGAATGTAATCTACATTTACTTCCTTTTTCCTTTATATAGTATTGTCTTTCAGGTGCATTTAACAATCTAACCCATTTATCATCACAATTTAAATTTGGAACAATGGTACATTATGCATGAAAAATTCATTTAAATTACACACTTGGTCACATCACACATTCATCCACAACAATACTATTTCTACTCAAAAACTGAATGTAGCTCCAATCATCATTGATACGCACTTTATTATTAAAATTCAAAGTATTTTAAATCTATAAATGATATGCTTGAGTACTCTAAACAGTGGACACCCCTATCACATGTTGCGAAAGCTTCTTCCTAGACTTGGTAGCACGTTATCTGTGCAAGAATGACTTTTACACCCTAAACAATATGGACAATACAGCAAGGAAAGGTGCGCAGAATGATAGAAGCCTACCTTATCTCCAAGTGATTAATGCTGCAGTGGATGGTCCTGATACTGACAACAATAGTGAAGAATAAGAAGATCTATACAACAACCCATAGATTCTGGGGGCACAGTGGCTCTGCCATTTGAAAACAACCAGCAATTAGGGGGAAACAAGTCTCAGTTAAATTGTCTGCTGCTGGTTTTCATGTGGCTGAATTACCAGCATTTAAATCCTTCCTCAGAATGTATGACAATTGACAGGATTTTTTCTTCCCCCTGGATAACCAAAAATAAGTTCAATGTAATGCAAGTCCGAGATTTTCTGGCCATTTGGTAACACAAACAGAACCTGCATCACTGACACAAAGTTGGCTCAAAACAAATAACATTGGCTTAAAATATCTAGCAAACAGAATGAGAACACAAATGGTAACTGCATTGTATGAGTTATTTTGGATGTAAAATTTGTCAAAATGGTAACTTTTTACCAGTGAGTGGGGCCAAATAATAAAATAACACCAACTAGGGTGCTTAAAATATTCTTTGCCTCCTACTGCAAGCAACACTTCACAAAATTATGCAAGGATCAACAGTTTCATATCACTAGTTATAGGGTGAATGACTGTACCAAGTTTCAATCAGAGTCTTTGGAACACAACACAAGTGGCAGATCCTTTGGCCAAGAATGGGTGGCTAGTTTCTTACCTCCAGGAAGAGAAATTCCAAAAACACTTAAAAGTAAGGGGAACTATTCCTAGCTTACTCATGGAGGAAGGAGGGATGGATCGGGAATGTTAGAAAAAAAGGGTATGTTAACAGCCAAACCTACAAATAAATCAAGAGGACAATTAAGGAAACATGGATGGCCCATCCTATGTTAACTCTTTCTTGGGCCATATGGAACAGGAATTCCTCAGCATACAGAAAGTAGGCCCCTTGGCTCAGTATAGACCTATAAAAAAGACATCTTGTGGTCTGGACTTACGCTGAAGAAGTGCCTCCACTGTAACAACTTAACTCTTTTTCACAACTCAAATTCACCTAGTTCTTTTTCAAATCAAAAGCAACCTTTTTTTGACAGTAACGTCCATTTCAATGGCGATCACAACTGAACTTCAGCCCATAATAACATCGACCAATATGTGATGACATCCCCAGTTTTACAACTATCACTCCTACAACAACAAATTCTCCCTCCACACTGCCTAAACCTCTGTTGCCCACGTATCTGGCACAACACTGAATTTCTCAATACCTACACCAACATCATCTCCCAAAACTATCACAGAGTTGTGTCCAAAAACAAATTTCCAGATGGTTTATCTTGCCCAACACGGAGCCACAGAATGGCAAGAAAACAAGTTTCTCCTCGTGTTCCTCATCACTGGTCTTACTGTGATTCTTGTTTGAAACCAATTTGTTTATTTAATGAACATTAAAGCCATTGTTCCTGAAGACCGTACATGTGTGGCTCAGCTCATGGGGCAGGTTATCACTGTCTGATATCACTCTTGCACGCTGCAGCACTGTTTGTAAAACATTACATCTCTGTGCTGGGTGATGATGGCTGATGGTAAACAAGTGCAGATCGGAGTGGGTGTGTTTTCTATAGAAGCTGTGGCCAAGGCATCCATTTCGTTTGCGGTGGATAAGGATGTCACAGAAGGGTAATGCGTTGTCTTTTTCTTCCTCCATGGTAAACTGCATGTTGCTGTTAGTGCCATGGAGGTGTACCAAAAATTCATCAAGTTTCTCATGTCCATGGCGCCAAATGATGAATGGGTCACCAACATATCAAAATATGGAGATACAAAAAGACAAACACTGCCCTTCCTCAATGCCATCATCTGCCACAAATGATACGGATGCCATTGCCACAATGTCTACAGAAAACCCACCCACACTGATTTGCACTTGTATGCCATCAGCCTTCATCACCCAGCAAAGAGGCGCACTGTTTTACAAACAGTGGTGCGTTGTGCAAGAATGATATCAGACAATGATAACCTGCCCTATGAGCTGAGCCACCTACATAAGGTCTTCAGGAACAATGGCTATAATGTTCACCAAAGAAACGAATTGGTAACATTCCATCCTGGATTTTCCATTGTTTGGTTTCAAACTAGAATCACGATAAGACCACCAATGAGGAGCACAGAAAGAAACTTGCTCTCTTGCTGTTCTGCGGCTCTGTGTTAGGCAAGACCAACCATCTGTTGAAAAGACCCAAGATCAAATCGATTTTCAGGCCTCTGACAAAAATCTGTCAATTACTGGGACCAGTTAGATACACAGCAGGTCTCAGAATACAAGGAGTCTATGAGATCCCTTGCATATGTAGCCAATCTTACATCGGACGGACAGGTCAGAGGTGAAATACACAAAGGAAGCAGCTACTCGGGTAGCAGAATACTCCGTTAATGCAGATGGGTTTTTTTTTTTTTTTTTTTTTTTTTAGTTTAAACAGTAATTTGAGATACTCTTCTGAACACTTGCCAAATGATATGCACCAAAGAGTCAGATTGTGTTCAGAGTACAGAAACCTTGACTGCCATGATTTTATCAGTAAATTGTCGAAGTATTTGTATAGAGCTCCTGAATTTACGGCCCTCTAGGAAAGTTATTCTTGGGTCTGAGAGCTCGCTGAAACCCAAAGTGGAAAGCTATGAATATATATCAGAAAGAGAGATTAAAGGCCACAGAATGGAGAGTGTTCATTGCAATTGACAAAAATATTCTCTCTACTGAGGTTGAAATTGAGTGCAGCAGTGAAGTTATCTGGTTGCCTGTAACAGGTCTAGGTGAAGCAGTTAATTGTTGGATGTTTTCACAGGCTGCCTGGTCCCGCTGTGGCAGTTCTAATTCACGGAAAGTCTATAGTCAGTAGCACATAAACATTCAGATCATGCAGTACTAGCTGGAGGTGACTTTAACCTACTGAACATAGGCTGGGACGTGTACTGGCTCATTGCAGGGGGTATAGACACACAGTAATGCAAAGTACTTTCGAATACATTTACTGAAAACTGTCTTGAGCAGCTAGTTTGGCAGCTCACACGCAATGGAAATATCTTAGACCTTGTAGCTACACGTAGGCAGCAGCACTGATAATGTCAATATACAAACGGGGATTAGCAATCATGATTTCATTTAGCAACTATGGTTATGAAAGTTAACAAATCAGTCAAGAAGGCTAGGAGCGTGTTTCTGCTAGAAAGAGTAGATAAGCAGTATTAGCATCTCACTTAGACAGTGGATTGACATCACTTAGCTCCAGCAAGATGGATGTAGAGGAATCATGATCAAATTTTAAGTAGATTTTAAATTGTGGTCCGAAGAGTTATGTGTGTAGTAAGTGGATTTGGGACAGAAAAGATCCACCATTGTTTAACAAAGAAATTCGAAAAATGTTGAAGAAGCAGAGGCTGTTGTACTCTTTGTTCAAAAGAGAATGAGCAAATGACAAGAAGCAAAGGTTAAGAGAGATTTTTGTATCTGTGAAAAGACCTATGAACATTTACAACAACTAGCACTGTCATATCTCAGCAAAACATCATCCCTAGAAAATTTTGGTCCTACATAAAATTGCTAAGTGGGTCTAAGGCTTCCACTCAGTCACTTGTTGAACAGTCTGGTGTGACAGTTGAAGATAACAGAATAAAAGCCACAGTTTTAAATTTTGTGTTCAAGAAATCATTCATACAGGAGAATTGTACAAACATACAGACCACAATCTATTGGTTATGACCTGTAGATTAAAACTGAAGAAACTGCAAAAAGGTGGGAATTTAAGGAGATGGGACCTGGATAAACTAAAAGAACCAGAGGTTGTACAGAGATTCAGGGAGAGCATAAGGGAGCAATGGACAGGAATGGGGGAAAGAAATACAGTAGAAGAAGAATGGGTAGCTTTGAGGGATGGGTAGCTTTGAGGGATCAAGTAGGTAAAAAGACGAGGGCTAGTAGAAATCCTTGGGTAACAGAAGAAATATTGAATTTAATTGATGAAAGGAGAAATTATAAAAATGCAGTAAGTGAAACAGGCAAAAAGGAATACAAACGTCTCAAAAATGAGATTGACAGGAAGTGCAAAATGGCTAAGCAGGGATGGCTAGAGGACAAATGTAAGGATGTAGGGGCACATATCACTAGGGGTAAGATAGATACTGCCTACAGGAAAATTAAAGAGACCTTTGGAGATCAGAGAACGACTTGTATGAATATCACGAGCTCAGATGGAAACCCAGTTCTAAGCAAAGAAGGGAAAGCAGAAAGGTGGAAGGAGTATATAGAGGGTCTATACAAGGGCGATGTACTTGAGGACAATATTATGGAAATGGAAGAGGATGTAGATGAAGATGAAATGGGAGATATGATACTGCGTGAAGAGTTTGACAGAGCACTGAAAGACCTGAGTCGAAACAAAGCCCCCGGAGTAGACAATATTCCATTGGAACTACTGACGGCCGTGGGAGAGCCAGTCCTGACAAAACTCTACCATCTGGTGAGGAAGATGTATGAGACAGGCGAAATACCCTCAGACTTCAAGAAGAATATAATAATTCCAATCCCAAAGAAAGCAGGTGTTGACAGATGTGAAAATTACCGAACTATCAGCTTAATAAGTCACAGCTGCAAAATACTAACACGAATTCTTTACAGACGAATGGAAAAACTAGTAGAAGCCAACCTCGGGGAAGATCAGTTTGGATTCCGTAGAAACACTGGAACACGTGAGGCAATACTGACCTTACGACTTATCTTAGAAGAAAGATTAAGGAAAGGCAAACCTACGTTTCTAGCATTTGTAGACTTGGAGAAAGCTTTTGACAATGTTGACTGGAATACTCTCTTTCAAATTCTAAAGGTGGCAGGGGTAAAATACAGGGAGTGACAGGCTATTTACAATTTGTACAGAAACCAGATGGCAGTTATAAGAGTCGAGGGGCATGGAAGGGAAGCAGCGGTTGGGAAGGGAGTGAGACAGGGTTGTAGCCTCTCCCCGATGTTGTTCAATCTGTATATTGAGCAAGCAGTAAAGGAAACAAAAGAAAAATTCGGAGTAGGTATTAAAATTCATGGAGAAGAAATAAAAACATTGAGGTTCACCGATGACATTGTAATTCTGTCAGAGACAGCAAAGGACTTGGAAGAGCAGTTGAATGGAATGGACAGTGTCTTGAAAGGAGGATATAAGATGAACATCAACAAAAGCAAAACAAGGATAATGGAATGTAGTCTAATTAAGTCGGGTGATGCTGAGGGAATTAGATTAGGAAATGAGGCACTTAAAGTAGTAAAGGAGTTTTGCTATTTGGGGAGCAAAATAACTGATGATGGTCGAAGTAGAGAGGATATAAAATGTAGGCTGGCAATGGCAAGGAAAGCGTTTCTGAAGAAGAGAAATTTGTTAACATCCAGTATTGATTTAAGTGTCAGGAAGTCATTTCTGAAAGTGTTCGTATGGAGTGTAGCCATGTATGGAAGTGAAACATGGACGATAAATAGTTTGGACAAGAAGAGAATAGAAGCTTTCGAAATGTGGTGCTACAGAAGAATGCTGAAGATTAGATGGGTAGATCACATAACTAATGAGGAAGTATTGAATAGGATTGGGGAGAAGAGAAGTTTGTGGCACAACTTGACCAGAAGAAGGGATCGGTTGGTAGGACATGTTGTGAGGCATCAAGGGATCACCAAATTAGTATTGGAGGGCAGCGTGGAGGGTAAAAATCGTAGAGGGAGACCAAGAGATGAATACACTAAGCAGATTCAGAAGGATGTAGGTTGCAGTAGGTGCTGGGAGATGAAAAAGCTTGCACAGGATAGAGTAGCGTGGAGAGCTGCATCAAACCAGTCTCAGGACTGAAGACCACAACAACAACAACAGTAGTTTAACCATCATACAGACTCTCATGTGGACAACACAGTAATAAGCATCCGTAGCATAAAGAAATGACCGAGGGAGTTGAAAACAAATAAGTCACCAGGTCCAGTTGGAATCCCAATCTGGTTTTACCTACCACCCAGTGCAAAGTCCTAATGACTGGAAAAAAAGTGCAGGTGACTACTGTACATCATAAAGGTAAAAGAATGGATCCATAAAATTACAGACTGCAGAATCCTTGAACATATTCTCAGTTCGAATATAATAAATTCTCTTGAGACTGAGAAGCTCGCATCCATGAATCAGCATAGTTTTCGAAAGCATTGCTTGTGTGAAACTCAGATTGTCCTTTTCCCACATGATATACTGTGAACTATGGGTGAAGGGCAACACACAGATTACATATTTCTAGATTTCTGGAAATTATTTGACATGGTGCTCCACTGCAGGCTGTTAAAAAAGGTTCGAGAAATGGAACAGTTCGTAGATATGTGTGCGGTTCAAAGACTTTTTGGAGTTATTGAACCCAGTATGCTGACCTCGAAAGTCAGTGCTTATCGGGGACAGGGGTGTCATCAGGAGTACTCCAGGGAAGTGTGACAGGACCACTATTATTCTCCGTATACATAAATGATTTGGTGGACAGGGTGGGCAGCAATCTGCGGTTATTTGCTGACGATGCAGTGGTGTACGGTAAGGTTTTGAAGTTGAGTGACTGAAGGAGGATACAAGATGACTTAGACAAGGTTTCTAGTTGGTGTGATGAATGGCAGCTAGCTTTAAATGTACAAAAATTTAAATTAATGGGGATGCATATGAAAAACAAACCTGTATGTTTAGATACAGCATTAGTGGTGTCCTGCTTGAAAAGTCATGTCATATGAATATCAGGTTGTAACGCTGAAAGGCTATATGCAATGGAACAAGCATGTGAGGATCGTGTTAGGGAAGGCGAATGGTCAACTTTGGTTTATTGGGAGTATTTTAGGAAAGTCTGTTTCATCTGTAAAGGAAACTAAATATGGGACACTAGTATGACCTATTCTTGAGTACTGTTTGGAATCCATACCAGGTCAGATTAAAGGAAGGTGTTGAAGCATTTCAGAGCAGGCTGCTAGATTTGTTACCGGTAGATTTGAACAACATGCAAGTGTTACGGAGATGCTTTCGAAACCCAAATGGGAATCCCTGGAGGATAGGCGACATTCTTTTTGAGGAATTCTAGTGAGAAAATTTAGAGAATCGGCATTTGAAGCTCAATGCAGATCCATTCTACTACCTCCAACATGCACCATGCGTAAGGACTATGAAGATAAGATACGAGAAATTAAGACTCATAGGCATATAGACAGTCATTTTTGCATTGTTCTATATGCAAGTAGAGAGAAAAGGAGATGACCAGTAGTCGTACGGGGTACCATCTGCCATGCGCGTTATGGTGGATTGAGGAGTATCTATGTAGATACTGATGCAGCACACACTGTGCAAGAATGCAGGAAGGAGCATGAGAGGTTTTATTATCTATACAACCCCAAGAAATCTGTTTTAGTTGAGCAGCTTTAGAAAACGAACATCAGATAAAATTTGATGTGTCATTTGTAATGGCTTACACTAACGGATTCTGGGATTATACAATTAAAGAAGCCATTTGAATAAAAATTCACAATCAACACTCTAAATGGAGGCAGTGGCCTGCAGCTCAGCATGGTGTGGGATCCTGCGACTGCACAGTTGAAGCAGGCACATCGAATGCAGAGTCAATGTATGCCCATATATGGTTAAGCCGTGAGTGAGCACCAGTGGTGTCACAGACAGTAGCTAGTGTACATAAGGGGTGTACCAACAGCCCACTGGCTGTCACACCATTTGAGAATTGCCAAGGAGAGCTTGGCTGAAAGCTCGTGTAATTTTAATCACTTGACATGACTGGAAACCAGTGAACTTTTTATTCCATGGCTCACAGGGGCTACAAGGAAGAAGCAACAGAATTGTGTGATATCATCTGGATGAGCTTTATTGACCCAGACCATATACAACAACCTTCACATGATCAGTTTCACCTCTGGGGTCCATTGTGAACATTCCAGTGGGTGGAGATGGATATTCCTACAGAGGGAAATGAGATGCATTCCAACCAGCAATTCCACCTGAGGGCGGGTATCAGGAGGGAGATGTCCTTCGTTTGCAAAGAGGATGGGGTACATGGGACTATCAAGGAAATTGTCGAATGGTGATTGTATAAGAAACCAAGAGTTGGCTCTGTCGTATCTGTAGAGGGCGGAATCCCCTCTACTGTGAGGAGACTGTGAAAGGGACAAGTCTGAAAGGCACTGTTGTCACAAGCACCCCATAATGATGAACAGGGTCAAGTAGTTTCAGAGTGGAAGGAGCTGCTGAGCCATAAACCTAACAACCACAATCTAAGATGGACAAAACCAGAGCACGATAAATATGGAGAAGAGTAGCACAGTCTGCAACCCAAGATGCATGAGCCAGGAGGTGGAGAGCATTAAGCTTCTGCATGCAGGTACTCTTCAGTTGGCGAATACTGGGCAGCCACATCAGCTTTTTATCAAAAGGAAACCTTAAGAAATGGGACTTAGCTACAACATTTGGGTGCTGGTTACCTAAATAAAGTTTTGGATCGGGATGTATTATGGTTTGATGACAAAAACACATAACCCGCGTTTTGGAGGGAGAAAACTAGTAGCCATGGGAAAGGCTCCACACACGGGCCCATCGGATGGAGCCTTGGAGTTGGTGTTTAGCAGATGCTACTGACTGGGAGCTGCACCAGATGCAAAAATTATTGACATACAACACTGTGGTAACCAGAGACCCAACTGAGTTTACAAGCCCATTGACAGTAATGAGAAAGTGTGTGACACTTAACACAGAACGCTGTGCGATACCGTTTTCCTGGATCTGAGGGGTGCTGAGTGAAGTGCTATCTCTAGCTCAGAAGAGCCAGCAGGATAAAAACCAGCAAATAAAAATCAGACATGGGGGAGGGGGGGGGGGGGGTGAAAGGCCCAGTCATGGAGGGTAACTAAAATGTGAGAGTGCCAAGCCACGTTGTACGCCTAATGTTGTCAAAGAAGACCGCGAAAAGGTGATGGTGTTTAGAAAAATCCTGTCAGATTGGTCAGTTTTAGACTGTCCTTCCCAGAAGCCACACCAATACAGGGACAAAAGGACCCGAGATTCAAGTACCCAACACAATCTGAAGCTAACCATCCTTTCAAGCAGATTGCAAAGTACGTTGGTCAGGCTAATCGGTTGGTAGCTGTCAAGAATAATTCGGTTATTCTCAGGTTTAAGAATAGGGATAACTATGCTGTCTTGTCATTGCAAGAGGAAGAACCCATGAGCCAAATGCTGTTGGAGAACCTGAGCAGATGTTAGCTCTGGATAATATCCAAGTGTTGGGTCATATGGTTTTGGATGGAATATAGGCCTGGGGCTGAGGCATATGAAGAGGTAAGAGCCTGCAAGAATTCCCACTCAGTGAAGGGTTCATTGTTGAAACAGAGGCATGTTTCTTCAACTTTTCGTTTCTGCTGGAGAAAGGTAGCAGGATAGGAAGAGGACACCGATGCTGTCACGAGGTGTTCTGCAAAGACTGATGGATCAGTAGACAGAGCACCCTGTAGGATAAGAACCAGGACAGTCGATTGTCACTGGTGGCCCAGAAGGCTATAGAGCTCAGACAAAACCTGGGATGAAGAGGCATATGTCCCCAGGGACTAAACATAGCACTCCCAGCATTCCTATTTTATTCTGCTTAATAAGGCAGCAAGCCTTAGCACGGAGATGCTTAAAAGTGATAAGGTTGGTCTGTGAAGCATGTCGTTTAAATCATTGCTGTGCCCGTCGGCAGGCATGGATAGCAAATACTACATCCTTGGTCCACCACAGCACCAGTCGACGAAGTGGACCTGTGGATAGTAGTGTCAGAGATGTCTTACATGTCTGCATCAGTAAAGGGCAACTGGCTCTGAGGAATGCCCAAAGTGAGGGCCTGTCTGCCTGGTGGCAGCAGGGAAACAATAGAATCACCAGAAAGTGATCACTGTCACAAAGATCATCATGGGGCGATCAATGTAGTGAAGCCACGAGAGCAGGGAAGGAGATCGTGAGATCAATAGCAGAAAAAGTGCCATGAGTGGCACTGAAGTGGGTATGAGAACCACCATTGAGAAGACACAAATCAAAGTCTGGAATAAGTTGGTCAATTAGAAGAACCCTACCTGTCGAAGTAGCACTCCTCCACATGGGATGGTGTACACTGAAGTCCCCAAGGAGGAGATACAGGGGCGAGATTTGCAGTATCAAGGAAGGCAGTTCAATACAAGGAAGTGGCATACCTGGGGGGAGGTAGACAATGCAAAAGGTGATTGCTGGGGTCATCTACACTCATACCACTATTACTTCTACGTTGGTACGAAGGGGGATCCAGTCGCTAATGACACTGGTGCAAATCAAAGTGTAGACCCCTCCAGGTGCTATCTTGGTGTCGGCAAGTTTCCAACAGAATGTCCGATAACCAAGAAACATTGGAGAGTGTTCATCATTGAAGTAAATTTCTTGACGTGCATGACAGAATGCAGAAAAATAGGAAACAAGTTGTTTTATTTCCAGTACATGGCAGTAATACCATTTCAATTCCATTGGATTATCATGTGGCAAGAATCCAAGATAGACATAAAGAAGCCAAGGGGAGGTCATGTCACCAGTTCAATGGTCATTATCAATGACAATGAGGTGGAAAAAAACAGAGAGAGACTGGGTCTGATTTGGAGTGAGAAAGGTGGGGCAGAGCCCGAATGCCAGGGAACCCTCATCCTTGGGCTTGCACTGCTTCTTCTTCTCCCTCAGAGGGTGGGAGGAGGTGTTATAAGTAAGGGAGTAGGTGGCAGTGATGTCCGGATCAGACAGAGAGTGAGTGGCTTTGGGGGCTTCAGAGTGTGGGTCCCCCATCCGACCCGAGGTTGCAGGGTTCCTATCTTGAGAACACTGGGGACAGGACTTCTGAGAGGGAAACCCGATCCTAGCAGGAGCCCAAGAAGAGGATTTCTTCATGACTGAGAAAGAGGAGCAGTTCCTTGAGGGGAATGGGTAGGAGCTGCTGGGTAGGGAGGAAAGGGGGCAGGATGGGGGTAAGGAGGAGAGGAAGATGTCACTGAGGAAAAGGTAGATAAGAGATTCACAGGATGAAATCTGTCAAACTCCTTCCGGGCATCAAAGTAGCCGAGACAGTCAAGGATCTCTATTGCCTGGATTCTTTTCTCCTCTGTATACAGTTGTCACTCCAGTAAGTGGGGAGAATGTAGATCAGAGCAGTTTACACAGATAGGCGGTAGGGCGCATGGGCTCCTCGCATGAAGAGGGTGGCCCCAATCACCATAGATGGGAGTGGCATTGAATCGCAAGGATGTGTGGTTGAAATTAAGGCAACTGAAGCAACGCATGGGAATTGGAATGAATGATTAGACATCACATCTGTACACCATCACCTTGACCTTCTTGGGCAGCGTATCCCCCTCAAAGGCAAGGATGAAAGCGCCAGTGTCTACACGTTTATTCTTAGGGCCCCTCTGAACACAATGTAGGGAATGACCACCACATCATTCCAGATTAGTCCTAAGTTCATTATCAGACTGGGGGAGAAGGTTTCTACAGAAAATCACACACCGTGTCATATTGAGACACTCATGAAGAGTGATATTCACAGGGATGTTTCATAAGCAATCGCAAGTAAGGGGGAGGCCACCTGGCTGGCAGAAGATGTCTTTATAAGGAGGGAACTAGATCTCATGTTGCTTAAGGACTCAATTTCACTAAACTTGTCCTCAATGTGTGGAAAAAAAAAAAAAAAAAAGGTTTGGTGGTGGCAAAAGTCTCTCTGTCAGTCCTGGTGCATACCAGGAACCGTGGAAGGAGTTTTGCCCCAAGCCAGTGGGCCTGGCCCTCCTCCCAGGGTGTAGGCAATGGGCTATAGGCCAGGAAGGCAGTAATAGGAACTGAGGCAGAACTATTCCTAGGAAGAGACATGGCCGAGGAAGAGTGGCCAGAGAGCTTAATGCGTTTATGTGTCAAATGTCTGTGCTAGTACCAACAACTCCTATCAGAGACTTGCCTTGTGGGTGCCACCCAGCCACAGCAACGGCTGTCTGGCATGACGGTCGTTGCCAGGAGTTCTGATGGCCGAAAAGATTGGAAACAATTCCTAGGCTTTCATGAGGCATTCACAGTGCAGGTACCAGCAGTGAGATCTGTAAGGTGTCAGGGGACTCCGCCAGATGGATACATTACAGCCCCACCACAAGGACTGGCTACCGAGCTGGTGGCCTAGCAAGGAGGAGAAGGGACTAGGGCAGCGAGGGAGGAGAAGGCAGAACAGGGGAGAGGGGAGAGAAATGAATGCCAAAGATGCTGGGGAGTTCTTTCCCATCTGCCTCACACAACAGATTTCCAATTTAGATATGGAGGTCAAACCCCTAAGGGGGAGCAAAAACAGAAAAGCTGAAAAAATCAAACAAATCAAAACCTCAAGACAAAACAAAGTGGAGGAGGATAGCCGGGCTGACATAAATAATAACACTAAGAGAGGGAAAGGAAAGGGCAGACGGAAACGACTAAGGGGAGGAAGGGAGAAGGAACAGAAGGTAAAACAGCACAAAAAAGAAGAAAGGCTGCAATAGCTCTGGGATCCATGAGCACCTCACAGATACCCACAAAAGACCTGTGAGTCCCCTGGGGCTCTGCTGACATGAACTTGATTGAGCATGCATGGGACCCAGTTAAACTTTCAGTACATCAATATAGGAACCCTCCTCATACACTGGATGTCTTCAAATGGACTGCCATATCACTGTCACTTTGTGCACAGTTTGCCAAGGAGGATTCAAGCATGTTACAGTGCACAAGGTGGAGCAATAGAGTATTGAATGTTACCAACCAACAATATGCACTTTCAAACACACTGTGTTTACTTTGTTTACTGTTTTCTTTTTATTTCACAGCAAAGATTTTTTTTTTTTTTTTTTTTTTTTTTTTTTTTTTTTTTTTTTTTTTTTTTTTTTTTTTTTAAATATCATAAGATTTATTGTTTCATTTTCTAAGTTAGTTTCATGTTACGTGGATCATTTTGCATGATAGATCGTAATGATCTGGAACGAGTCATTAAACATTCACGTCATAAATTCATTTATACATATGGTTGTTTCTCTTTTTTCCAATCTGAACACAGAGCAAGCAGTAAATGCAACCTAGGAGAAAAAAAAAATCTTTAAAGTCTGTTACTACATTGTAATTCTACCACAGATGGCAAAGGATTTGGAATATTAGGTAAACAGAATGAACATTGTCTTGAAAACAAGCTTAGGATATCTTCAATAACCCTGCAAACAGATACAAGTCACAGATAATTATCTACAATATTTAAAATGTATGTTCTTTTATTCTAGTTGTATACATTGCTGCACAAGACAGATGTAATGACTGTGAGCTAAGAAAGGGTTTGATATAGCTGCACTCCCAGTACGGAACTAAGTAAGATCATCAGGATTTTCTGTAGATTCTATTTTTTTCCAGCATTAGGGGTACTTACATATCTAAATGAAACATTAAAGTGGTATGGAGATAGTGTTGCATAGTAAGTGTCTGATGCATGGATTAATTTTTAAACATGAAATGATGTCACAATCAGGCCCTGATGATTCACATTAATCCAACTGCTTGCCGTGCCTACCACCAAGAGTGGTGGTGTTTGGATATGGCATGGAGGAGAATGTCAACAGCACACCAAACTTTCAACTCTTATCGACTTTCAGATTCTTGGAGCTACTAGCTATCATTCAATTAACTTCTCAGCTGGCCTTGTGAGGCAGAATGCACCCCGTTCCAGTCCTCCTAACAATGATAACTCTCTGGTACTACCGGGAAATGAACCTGGATCTTCCAAACGGCAGTCAGACATGCTCATCCCTTAGGTATGGAGGTGGATGTAAAGCATGTTCTGGTTAGACAGGAGACTACTGGACAAATTAGGAAATGCAAACATTTTGACACCACTGGTGACTTTGTAATCTAAGCAAAATTTTCTATGATTCCCTGAAAGATCGTGCAATAGAGTAATTCCAGACATCAGCACAGCTTTTCTTACACTTTCCTTACTTTCTATTAATTTTTGTCTGCAATTTTCTCTGTCTGCTCTTTCAAACTACGGCTAACATAAAGATATTTTCACCCTGCAGCAGATTGTGCACTGATATGAAACTTCCTGGCAGATTAAAACTGTGTGCCAGATCAAGTTTCGAAATTGGGATCTTTGCCTGTCTTGGGCAAGTGCTATACCGACTGAGCTACCCAAGCACAACTCACGACACATCCTTCTGCCAAAAGAAATCTTTAGATCCGGTGATACTGATGGCTACTGTATACAATCACCCAATTGGTTATGACCTACCCCAATGAACTGATAACATCAGCATGTTACACAAGAGCAGCGGACACTGTGATTGCAATTTGGTCGACTGTTTACCATGAACTTGAGTTGCCTGCAACTAATAGACTAGTTTGCAAAAGAAACAAAGAGAAATCATGGTTAGAAATTGCAGACTTGAAGCAACTCCTAAATCCGCTTTCCAATTTGGCAGGTTTAATGTTTCCCATTTACTCATTCTTTGATATTTTCCTAAAACCTGCAGTTCTTGTGATTACATGCTTATTTACTTTCTTTCACTCATTTCTTGAGTTCAGTACTTCACATCACGAAGTAGAACCTTCAGATACTGTCTAGTTTTATTATGACTTATGCCACATAAATCTAATCAAGTAAATTGGTAAGAAAGCTGCTACTGTGAAAAAGCTGCTGCCTGATATTTTTATATCTATAGGTATTGAATCCTATTCATAGCACACTATCACTTGTCATGCAGCTATAGTCGCCATGCAGCTACCAGAATTTTTCAATGCCCATATCTACATATTTAGATAGTTTGTAGGAAGAGTGGCTAATGGGGTATGTTTTTAAATTTTCTTAGTTGGTAGCGATTTTCAATTTCTTACTTTATGTTATACGAGAGGTTTTGCAAGTCTTATCACCAGAGTACATAAAGTCCATTATAAAACCTTGATAAGGAGGTAAAGTTCACATGAATATCATTTTTGTGTTTTGTAATGTGGCTGTTTGTATCACAATGGAGTTGAAACTGATTTATAAGCAAGCTAAAAAGTACATATAATGGGAAGTAAGTGTAAGACGTATGATTATCTGCACTTCTTATAGTGAGGGAGACATAGACTTCAAGGAAATGAATAATGTGGCATTTTATACCTTGTAGCTTATGTCTGAAGCTGACTAGTACAGCCCAAAGAGAACCTCACCAACTTTCACCTGCACTACACAAAAACTGAATTAAATAGTTTGTCACTCCACATCAGACTTGTTTATAAGAAAATATAGTTATATAACAGTGTTACAACTATATTCAACAGTGCTACACATACCGTACTGCAATACATGAATTGTGAACTAGGTAAATTCTAATTGGAATCTAATTTTGGCATTACTCAGAGGAGTCATGTAGTTGCTAATTTCATACTGTAATTATTGTTGTATACGAACGTATAAGAATGCTTAAAGATAAATAAATACAGTTTGTACATAATACGTTACGTTAGAAATCCACGCAGTCCAACTTCTACTTTTTAATAAATGCGAAACAATGTTCACAAAAATATATAGGGCTTCCGTCTGTTCAAGCAGAGCACATCATAAAAACCAGTGTACAAAATAAGGAGTGTTCGAGTCGTTTCCACACCCTGATGCTCCTCGAAATTCTCTCTTCAGATAACGTTTAGGCTAGATAAACTTGTTACCGGTGCTGATGACTCAGTGAATGATAACGTTTCCGATTTCAGAATGCATTCCAGATTATGAGGTTACTATAAAAAAATAATGTCAGTTGCTCAACAAAAGTTACTTTAAATATGAGATGTCATTTAAAGAAACCAAAAATTCATGGTTCACGAATTTTATGGTCGCTATGGTGGTCAAAATTAACAAAGTGCTGTCTTTCTACTGATAATTTTCCCTTCGGCGATCGGCGATTATGATTTTTTTTACATTGCAATTTTTGCATTTTCTTCGCAATTCCCAATTATTTCGTTATACACAGCCATCTGAAGGAAATGTACTGTACTGAACAAAAGCGTTACCTACTTCTTAAAAACAATCAGTCGAGCAGCCGCGACCCACGATTCTCAACATTGCTGTCACGAGTGTCATCCACAGCATAACACCCACTGCTTACAAGTTGCAGTGCGTCACACGTGATATGACGTCACTCGGCACCAAATAAACATATATGTAAAACACCAATAGTGCAGCACTGCCTTGAGCGCAGCAGACAGCTGTTTTTGAATACAGTGACAGGCGTCTAAAGCTAGCGAAATGAGGGATGCTCAACTACCGGACCTACCGATAGATGGCTCTAGCGCGTGCCGGCCAAAGATCATATCATTGAGTGTCTGCCATATCTGAGTTTGGCGAAAAACGAAGTGTCAAAACACGGATGAAAATGTTTTTCGTTCTGCGCCCTGATAAGTCTTTTATATTGGATGTTCTAGATATCTACACATCAACATAATGAAGTGTTTCTAATCTAGTGAGAAAAAACAGTGACAGTTCTGCTATGAAATTCCTAAATTCGAGTGTGTTTTGGTAGTTTGACAAGCTGACCTATAAATTGTTTACTATTAATTTTATGAGTGCTTTACTTATTTGCCCGTTTTAAAATACTATTTAAGATTCAATGGAGCTCAACAAATTACCTTGGTTGCCAAAGCTTTTAACTACAGGTATAATTCGGAAAATCAAGTGTGGAAAACAGTGAAGACGTGTCTTGAAAAAAAGTTGACATCGTTTGCTTAGGCGTATCTTTACTGACAACAGAAATTACAACAGAACTAATAAAGTATTACTTAGTTATAAAAAGAAAAACTGTTATTTTTTCTTTATCTGAAGTGATGCACTACCGATCTCCATATATGCTGACACTGTAATTGCAACATTCACTTACGAATTTAGCTCTCTCTTTGATCAGAAATTTAAATGCTATGATTTTATTAACGCCTGTATATGACACAGTGTATTTTAATTGAGTGATAAGGTAGAAGCACCAGTTTCTGACAGTACTTCAGTTTTTGATACGAGACAAGAAATACATTTAAATGAGACAAACACAAAGGCCAACGTTAAGGCTCCTCTTAAATGCATAACTTGTATCATTTGGAAGTTAAGTGTAGTAATAATATTATATTGGACTGATCCATGATGATGTAGGAAGTGAAGGAACTTGTTGAAAATAACATTGATCACAGCTGTTAATTTTAAGGTTGGGGTGTCTTAAAACTGTAATTTTCCAGTCTGACACCCAAATAATGACTGGTACCGTGGTTTTATTTTAAAATTGAATTCAAAACATGTCAGTGAGCAAAATTAATTACACTATGAATTACAACCATGGAAATTTATTTCTGTGAATCTTGGTTCCAGTCTTTGACATGGTGTCAATCACTGGAATGACTGGTTGTCATGATATGGCCCAAGCAAAAAACGAACCTGAAAGCGAAAGCTGTAGAAGCTGGCCACGCAGGCACCTCAATGGCTGCTACAATCTGTGTTAGACAAGGGTGACATTATATTGCAAATTTAGTGTAAAAAGTTCCATATTGTCTGAATTTGTCCTATACTGACAGGACATTCTAGTCCAGTCGATTTTCTTATCTGCAAAAGTACACTAGCCAATACCAGTGGTACAAAGGTAGTGCCAAATTACAAACTATCCAGTAACAACAGAAGTATTGCTGGACAATGTACAGTAAATAATATGTAATAACCTGAGACATTCAGAATTGGTTTGAAAAAATAGAACAGCATTTGGAAAGAGAGTAACATTTTGAAAATAACAAATGACACAAGTAGAGTTTTCAGTTCTTATGAAAGCTCGCTTACTTTTTCTTTTTTTTCTTCTTCCTCTCTCTTCTCCATTCTCAAGGGAAAAATGTGATAAAATAAAAGTGCAAGAAAGTTGTGTACAACATTGGAAATGATGAAAAAGAAAATCTCGCTATGCTTTTAACAGCATATGCTGCTGTAAAGCTTGCTCCTCCTAAGAACATGATTTTCTCCCATCTCTCTCTCTCTCTCTCTCTCTCTCTCTCTCTCTCTCTCTCTCTCTCTCTCTCTCTCCCCCCCCCCTTCCTCCCTCTCTCCTTCCTCCATGTGAAGAGTATTCCTGTAATAATAGCTAATAGCATACCAAGAACATGAGGGTGTCACAATGGAGATTTGTTTTCTGGTACAGACGTCTGATACAACTATTCCACAGCAAAACTTACTTTCAACAGGTGTGGTAGCAGTGCATTCCCATAGGATAACAGAATATTATGTCCTCCAGGAATCACATTGGGTACACCACTTACAGCATAAACTGTACAGCAACTGCAGTGTTTTGTGAGCAAGTAATGCCAGTCAGTATCTTTAATTTTAACATAAGTCTTGACTCCTTTAATTACCTGCTTATACATGTGCTTGTACTACAGGTTATTGGTAAAGCAAATACTTATTGAATAGGTCTTCACACTTTTAATACTTAGCAGAAATTCTGAAAAAAGTAAATTCTTTTATTACTGTATCACCTCTATGGTGAATTAAGAGGTACTGACTGGTTTCGTTGAACATTTAATAGAAGCCTTCTTTTTACCTGCTATTGATAAAGAGCCATTCCAAGTTCGGTACATTACAATCTCTCGCATTTTTCATGAGGTTTGTTATTCTGTACACTAATATTTCTTCTTCTAAATGGCAAACATTGCATTCAGACATTGTCGGTATTAAAGGTAATTCATGAAATAAATTATATTTAAACCAGAAAATTAAAGGTTCCACATGACACATGAAAAGTACGTTGTTACACACATGTATGTACAGATTCCAAAATGTCTGTGAATTTGAGTTACAAACTTTTTTAAATAGAAGTATGAAGATCACAATACTTTGGGTCTGCAATAACTCAAATGTAAAATTCTTTAGTTCCCTATGGGAAACTTTGTTCTTTACGTGACTCATGCAACTGCTTTCGCTCTTAATGGAAAACTGAATGGTTTATGTTAAAGTTAACTTGCAAAAAGTGTAACCATTGTTACATAATTTCTGTGAAGTAAGATTCGTTAATGTTAAATCCTTCCTTTGTCATTGTAACTTGATAATTTCAGTTCCATATGGGACATGACCAAAAAAAGAAAAAAAAAAAAAAAAGGAAATGCTTTTATTACTATGGCCAAACAAAATTTTTTTAACATGTAGCACACAGTTCAAATCAGCAAAAAGTGTAACTGTATAATTAAGGTAAATGTTGATGAAAATTAGGCATGTAACATGAATACTGAAATTTCCTAATCCACATCTTGTGGTCGTGTGGTAGCGTTCTCGCTTCCCGCGCCCGGGTTCGGTTCCCAGCGGGGTCAGGGATTTTCTCTCCATCGTGATGACTGGGTGTTGTGTGATGTCCTTAGGTTAGTTAGGCTTAAGTAGTTGTAAGTTCTAGGGGACTAATGACCATAGATGTTAAGTCCCATAGTGCTCAGAGCCATTTGAACCATTTTTTTAAACTTCCTAGATTTCCAAGTGTAACTGTAATCACTGTATTCAGTACTTTGTAGTGCTAGAAAGATAATTCTATATGACTATTTGCATTCTCTTACCCTCCCCCCTCCCTCAACACAGGAAAATATAATAGAAAGACTTCCTAGCAAAATAAAGACAAAATTAAGAAAATTAGGTTTTGCCTGAATCAGGCCCCGTTATTCTAGAATTGTTCTAAAGTAATAAGAATGCTTATGATCAATTGGAACATTGTGTTCATTCTAAAAAGTATTAAAACAAGAAATAAGAGAGTAACAATTTTATTGCTCTTATGTTTCAGAGTATCCACAAACATTACTGTTTGAAACATAGGGCCACTGCATACTCCATTAGATCACACCCATTCTGTGATTAAACTGTTTTCTTAAAGTGAAAAATTCAAGTTAACATAGTTATTGAGGGAAATATTTTCTCACACTGAAAGCTATCTGTCAAATAAGTCTCAGAACTTTTTTTCATTAATTTCACACAAATCACCTGTTTTTAGTGCAAGTGCATATTTTGTAACACCTAACATCTTAAAATAAGCTTATATAATAAATAATTATAATTTTGTTACAATATCTACACAGGATGTAAAGAGTTAATTTTACTTCAATGTGATTCATCGTTTGAAGTTCATCATTATACAACAACAAATCTATGGACAAAATAGTTTTAAAAAATCTGTCAAAATGTCACACCCATCTGCATGAAATGTCCCAATACATAATCTTCTCCAATTTGAGCACTATACATGGTTAAACAATATGAGTTTATTTAACTTCTGCCTTATACTTGATTTGTTGTTTAAAATTTTCTCAGTGGGCATTTTTTCCCATATATTTTTAAGCATGTGAAGGAGTATAGGGATGCAATCTTACAAACAAGTTGAGTCTGATGTAAATCCTCAATCCCAATTTCATAACGGTAATCATGAGCAGGAGCAGGAAATGGGTAATCTACAAATTTAATTTTAACACAATGCAAAATCTTGGCTTGTATATATTTCTGACACATATCCCCAGCAATCACAAACATCTGAAACAGTTTCTGAGTATTCTACAACAGAGTACACGCAGTCACTTGTTTTAAACAGTTTTCCCCAGTTAGCAAAATTTACAAATGCATTTTTATTGGCCATATTGGGAAAAGCATAGAGATAAATACATTCCAATGCAGACTTAACATTTCTTGCATGGAGCATCAATGGAACACCAATGATTTTTAAGCTGTTGATATAATTTTCAGTGTCTGAAAATACCAAGCCAATAAGATTTGTTGTCAAGTCTCAGGGGGCTCTTATACCCTTTACCTAATGGATTTCTGGAGTTCAGAATATCAAAAATCCTATCAATATAATACAAAAATTCTACTGTTGCTTCACTTCCTTTAAAATTCAGATCACCAACCCTCCTCAAAAACTCTATACTATCTGCCACGCTAGAACTCAAAAGTCCGTGCAGCTAATGAAACATTCATTTTCCTATTTACACTACTTATATGTTGTCCTGAGAGTTTGTTGGCAAATGTCATACCTTCTTCTTGTTGTACCTTGTTCAATTGCTCAATGAAATGCCATCTAATAATGCCAGTTGGAGACTCAATAGCAGATACTTCTGCTAGAGCATTTCTGGCAAACTTAATCATATGACACATGTCCAAGATACACTAAACATCGTATTTTTCCACAGGATGAGGAAAGTAGCTTTTAAAATCACCCTTGGAAAAATTTAAAGTACAGTCAAGTGAACGTAAAGTGCTTATATTTTCCTTACAGCCATCACATGTAACACATCAAACCCTAATGCCAGAACTATGCAGCCTCTCTAAAACAGATTTTATCAGTGTGGCCTGATTATTTGCCTGGGCACCGTTGATAAAGAAATATGCAATCAGGCATTTAAATTTGCCTTTAATAGAGACAAGCATGAAAACCAGAACCTCAGATGGCTCTATTACTTCTTTTACTGAGGCACTTCCCCACCAAAGTCTAAAAAACCTGTGTACTGCTTAGTTCCTTGGTACCAAACTACTTGCTTCCTAATTGCCATACTGTCTACAATTAGACATGAATCGCTGAACTGGTCCCTTACAATGTACTTGAAAACATCTTTTAAGAAGCCAGGTTCACAGACTACACTTGCCACCCATTTTGAAATCAATGATGTATGGGGCAGAGGCATTAATTTTTTCAGGTATTCATATGCTGCTGGTGAATAAAAGTACACAGTCATCGCAAATATTTCCACATTTGTTGTGTATCTATTACCCTTTGATGAGACAGAGTTGTTCACTAAATTGCACACTAATTCCACTTGTGTTCCTTTCTGATGATTGAGGAAGTTATGTAACTTCTCAGGAAGATGCCCCTTCTCCTTCAATGAACTTATGATGTCATCCATGGAAAACACTTTCTTCTTCGAAATTTTTCACGGACACACTTCAGTTTACGTTTTATTTCGTGCACAATGTCTGAGAAAAAAAAAATGCAAGTTTCGGTCGCCTTGTCTTCCATTTCTACTTTCGAGTGATACCACAATCAATTACTGAAGAACCAACTGCACTCTAAATAAGGAAATAATTTCGTTATATACGATTGAAATAACTCAAGGCTTGATGAAAAAATATTATAAGAAAACGTTGGGGGAGTGAAAACATCCTTATACTAACGTTTTCGACACAATTCGCAGCTTCTGCATTGGATAAGTGGGACATGCTTTCCACGGAAGAATTCTCATTGATAACATTCTCCACGCAATCAGTAGCGTCTGCAATCGGCAAATCGAGCACGGATTCCATGACAGAACGCTAAAAACAAAAATATGGACCTGTATTACAACATTGCTTAGACCTATGTAGCGTACGAAATAAATTCACAAAAGTAAAATGCGCACACACAGCAAGGAAAGTAATTAGCTACCTCAAATGTAGAATCATCGTTGTCACTCAAAATCCTAACAACATGGCACTGCTTCGGGTTTGAAACGTTTCTTCCACGTTCCAGGGCTCACTACGTAATCATCTTGTCGGAAACGGTTTCCGCAAAGAAAACTGCAAGACGTAGGATTAAAATCTTTCCGCTTCACGGAAGTAATCCACGTCTTTAGTAGCTCCGAGTGCTTTAGAGGAACCCTATTCAAAAATATCGAATTAGCAAACGCACTAAGTCTGTATTTTTATCGTATTGTATCGGTAGTCGTATTACCTGTGAAATGGTAAGTCACTCTCCTTACTCCATCGCTTCGTACAATTGAAAGCGGAACAAGAAATCACCATTTCGATAATCCGTAATTCCTTATACACCGTACAGACCGAGAGAAACTCCTTGCCAAATTCGAATATGGCGGGCAATACAGACGACAGTAATCAGCTGGTAGAGCCATCTATCGGTAGGTCCGGTAGTTGAGCATCCCTCATTTCGCTAGCTTTAGACGCCTGTAGACTTATTAGTAACAAGAGAGAGTTTAAAGTCTGTGTGACACTGTATTCAAAAACAGCTGTCTGCTGCGCTCAAGGCAGTGCTGCACTATTGGTGTTTTACATATATGTTTATTTGGTGCCGAGTGACGTCATATCACGTGTGACGCACTGCAACTTGTAAGCAGTGGGTGTTATGCTGTGGATGACACTCGTGACAGCAATGTTGAGAATCGTGGGTCGCGGCTGCTCGACTGATTGTTTTTAAGAAGTAGGTAACGCTTTTGTTCAGTACAGTACATTTCCTTCAGATGGCTGTGTATAACGAAATAATTGGGAATTGCGAAGAAAATGCAAAAATTGCAATGTAAAAAAAATCATAATCGCCGATCGCCGAAGGGAAAATTATCAGTAGAAAGACAGCACTTTGTTAATTTTGACCACCATAGCGACCATAAAAAAATAAGGAGTGTTCGAGTCGTTTCCACACCCTGATGCTCCTCGAAATTCTCTCTTCAGATAACGTTTAGGCTAGATAAACTTGTTACCGGTGCTGATGACTCAGTGAATGATAACGTTTCCGATTTCAGAATGCATTCCAGATTATGAGGTTACTATAAAAAAATAATGTCAGTTGCTCAACAAAAGTTACTTTAAATATGAGATGTCATTTAAAGAAACCAAAAATTCATGGTTCACGAATTTTATGGTCGCTATGGTGGTCAAAATTAACAAAGTGCTGTCTTTCTACTGATAATTTTCCCTTCGGCGATCGGCGATTATGATTTTTTTTACATTGCAATTTTTGCATTTTCTTCGCAATTCCCAATTATTTCGTTATACACAGCCATCTGAAGGAAATGTACTGTACTGAACAAAAGCGTTACCTACTTCTTAAAAACAATCAGTCGAGCAGCCGCGACCCACGATTCTCAACATTGCTGTCACGAGTGTCATCCACAGCATAACACCCACTGCTTACAAGTTGCAGTGCGTCACACGTGATATGACGTCACTCGGCACCAAATAAACATATATGTAAAACACCAATAGTGCAGCACTGCCTTGAGCGCAGCAGACAGCTGTTTTTGAATACAGTGTCACACAGACTTTAAACTCTCTCTTGTTACTAATAAGTCAGTCTTCCCTGAACTCACTGGTTATTAATAGCTAGTGTGTATTGCGGTTTCTGCGCAGTTTGATCGTGATTTGTGAACACTAATGTGGGAAACAAGAAATGGCCCTGATTTTTAGCCTGTTAATAATACTGCATTACTTCTCTTTGTCTTCACAAGATTTGGCAGTTGCAGAATCTACTTTGCAAAATATAGAAAATGTCTTAAATAATAACAACGAATCGCAATGGATGTACAGTATGCCTATAGTTACGAATGTTTATATTTCTTTTCAGGTAAGTAACTTTCACTGACTATAAATTCCTAATTTTTGTATTAGACTCAATTCTTTGTCGTACTGTTGGTGATCAGATTTGTGAATCCTGCATTGTTTTGTAAATTTCAGAACGATACTGCAAATTTTTCCGTCGAGCATCTTGAGTTGCATGTTAAAGAATGCAAAAAGGAAGAATTTTTCCGTTGCTCCGAAAGACATGTAGTATGTGCTGTTGTTAACAAAGGCAATATTTCAGAAGTGATATCCTGCGCTCCAAAGGAGAAACACCACCACATTATAAATGACTTGGGCTACAAAGAAGAAACTGCAGCTGATCTGGAAACGACTGTAAGATCTGTCTTCGAAAGATCTATAAACAATATTTCTAAGAAAAGTATTGTCGACATCATCTCAGTGAAAACACAGGTGAGTTACTAAATATTCTGATCTGCAACATAATAAACTATTCGAAGGTGCTATACAGTTAACTGCCAGACCAATTTTAAATAAATTAACTCGCTTCATACCCAGAAATCGGATTGAAGTCCTAATCCAGAAACACACAATGAGTTTCTCAGAACAGCTGTTTGAATGCCACATGATAGTGGACGAAGAAGAACTAATAGTCACATCTTTTTCCTGTACACCATCATGGTACATCTTGTACTACATCAATCAGTTGTAGTGATTATTAATAAGTATTTGTTGCAATAACTTGTGTTATTGTATGTTAACTTCATTTTTGATATTAGTGACCAAGTTGATAATTTGTAACATCCAGATTTTTGTTTAGCTCTCCATCCCTTTCTCCCCCCTGCTTGCCCTCATTAATGCTCTCAGTGAGGGAATAAGATCTGAAATCTCTGGTAATTTTGTTATTCTGTTGCTACATATATTGGTGAAATGGTGTACAGTGAAGTTTAGGTAGGACCATGTAATGCAAACTATCATTAACAGTCCACATAAGAAAAAGGAATGCTATTTTACATAATAATAATCTAGTTTGGAGAGGAAAGGACACATCAAGGCAGACAAGTGCCAAGACATGTAGCTTAATGTGTAGTTAAAGGACAGATCACTCAATATTTATAGGGTCTCCATTGGCCCAACACACAACTCTGTGGGATACCTACATTGATCTTACATCCATACTCTATAAATCACAGTGAAGTGCATGATGACAGATGATACTTCCCATTGTACTACAAGGGGACGTTAAAATGTAAGTTACATATGTAATTCTCCATCAAGACCATTGCACAACAAGTGCTTCATTATCAGAAGACAGTACATGTTTTGGGCTCCCTGCAGACACATTTTATTGCAGTATGGTTGACAGGTGCATCACAGTGTGCAAATGAAATGGCGCAGAAACTGGAAACGTGCTCCTAAGTTGAAGTATATGTGACAGTACAATTCTTGTGGGTAAAATGTTTCAATTATAAACAGATTCACTATGAAATTCTGACAGTATATGGACCAAGCGCAATGTTGTGCCCAGTTGTAGTGAATGTTGGCTGCACAGATGTTCATGATGCCAATTGGGAAGGAAGATAATTGATATTGACCACAGACAACACTGTCCAGACAGTTAAGAAAATGATTGGGAGCAATTTCAGGTTTTTCAAAGATCAGGACATTCACATGGTGGTTCTCGAATGTCTCTGTGCTCATGGAGTTGATATGTATCATCTAGGAACTGAATTACTGGTAGAACTTTCAAATTGTTGTTTATAGAGACTTGATGACTATGTTGAAAAATAGTGTTTGTATCTGTGTCACTTTGAAGTGTAGTGCAACATTCAATAAAAGTTACTTGTTCTGCCATAATAATATGTAACTTCCTTTTTAAATCCCCTTGTACATATCAGCATTTCTCCACAGGAAGACTGACTGCTGAAATACATTTGTGCTCGCAATAATTTGTATACTCTTCTCTTCTCAGCCTTTACAAAAGTAAAACATGGAAGGCTGTAGTATATTCCTAGATTTATCTCTTAATACTGGCTCTGAAACTTTCTAAGTTGGATTTTGCAAAATTAATGGTCTTTATCTTAAAATGTCTGCCATTTCAGGCTTTCAGCATTTTCATGACACAGTTCTTGTGGCGATTTATGGTGCCTTCTTCTTTGTATTCCCCATTAAACCCATTTTGTACGGATATTAAACACTTGAACAATAGTCTAGGATGGGTTCCACAAGTGTTTTGTAAGCAATCCTCTTTGTTGACTGATTGCATTTTCCCAGTGCCATACTGTACCAATGAAGTGACATTGATTTTTTTCTACGCTAGTTCTTCCTTTGCCTACACACACAAGTTGCTTAGGCTTGAATCAAACAGCGGAAATGGCTTGTTGAAAAAATCGAAAAGATAAGGAAAAAATAGATTGCTCCTCACCCTAAAGAAGACACGTTGAGTTATAGACAGGTGCAATGAAAAGACACTTACACATTAGCTTTCAGCCAAAGCCTTCATCTGAAAGGGAAACACATACATTTTCATTCACACAAGCAATTGCACCTCTTGCATGCATGACCACCATCTCCAGCAGCCTGGGCCAGAATGAAAGTGTGCATGAGGCGTGCTTGCTTCTCTCTCTCTCTCTCTCTCTCTCTCTCTCTCTCTGTGTGTGTGTGTGTGTGTGTGTGTGTGTGTGTGTGTGTGTTTTTCTTTTCTGGCAAAGGCTTTGGCCAAAAGCTAGTGTGTAAGCTTTTTGCTTTTGCTTGTCAGCAACACATTGTGCCATTTTTACAGGAAGTAGCAATCTATTTTTTTCTTATACCGTTGCTTGGAGTTGTCTGGATATGATTGTAAGAGTTTTAGGCTGTTGTCTCTGATACCATTAACTAAAATTTGTCTGTGACTGGTACTTGCATCTGTTAAGGCGTATATGTTCACTGATGTATATTCTTGTCAGTCTTGTTAGCTTCAGTTTGTTGGTGATACAGGCTAGTATTACATCCAGCCATGACTGCATTAGTTGTGTGGTTGCACCATTTGTTGTGGGGATCTGGTACTTTTAGAACTCTGCATATTTGCGAATGAAGGTATGAACACCTTATTGTGCTTCTTGAGGTATTCATTCTTTGTCAACTTATAGAACACCCTAATATTATGTGATCAATGGTCTCAGAGAGTACCACACAAAGTTGACATCAATCACCTGGAGTGATGATTTTTATTGTAACTTTTTCATAGTTCTTTGTCCTCCATCCCTGATCTTGCACAGTAACTGTTGTAGCTGATACAGTTCTTATTCTTCCTCTTTTAAGCCAATGGTGCATCTGATCTGTCAATATTTAAATTCTCCATGTGGATTAGGTACTGATCATGCAGAGATTTCTCCATCCCGATTTGCATCAGCTTGGTATGGTTTCCATTTTAATGTTATTGTGCCGAAGTGAGCCAGTAATCAGTACCTTCTGCATTCTGTGAGAAGTATCTTGCAGCCTAATTAGTCTGTACAGTGATTCCTCTGTTTTAGTTTGCAGTCTCGGATAGTATTATTTGACACATTAGTCATTCACTTGCTGGATCACATGCTTGACAAATCTCACTATGGCATAACAATGTGTTCCCTATATTTCAGTGTCAACCTTGGGGTAAACTACTTACTGGTATGCCCTCAGAGATCCTGATACGAGGGACAGTCAGAAAGTTTGTAGCCGAAGATAATTACCATAATGTCTTGCTCTTAGGGAAGAAGGGACAGGTTACTTGGACTGCGCATTTAGGATGACTCAATTGTTGAGAAAACATGATGTAACAAAGATGAAAGGATATATATTAGAGATAAGAACTATATCATTTCAACTCCAGAGATGACAGAAGCTGAGAGCAAGTGCAATGATCAATTAAAGAGGAAGAAAATTGAAAAGTGGGATGACAAGTGCAGTTAAGAACTAGGGAAAAGTGGTAAAGAAGAGATGGAAAAACAGAAAAGAGAGAGGATGCTGATGGAGGTGAAGATACAAAGTAAAAACAGTCCTTCAATTATCTTTGGACTGAAACTGATACAGTGCATATCAGGTTACTATCTTTAACTGTTAACTCTCTCTGATGCATTCCTCTTCTTTTTTGTCTTCCCTCATCCTCTCATCCTCAAGTGACAGTTACCTATATCCCCCATGTCCTGTTCCCCTTTCCCTCTCGTACCCTCCCGCTTCCTTCTTTTCCCCTTCCCCCCTGTCCTCCCCCCTCCTCCATTCTGACCTTCTTCAATCTGTCCCTCTTTCCTTTGTGAAAAAGGAACTAATATTTTAGGAATCTAGTTTTTTTTTCTGCTTTTAAACATGGCTGACTTCCACTAGTACACCAGCTGACTAAGTTTCTCCAGAAGAATGGTTCAGCACACTGACCATTCTTAAAACAGGGGGGGGCAGTATGAACGATATTATTATATGTTTGATGCCTGTTCTTTCGGCCATTCTGAAAGAACAGACACCGTTTTTTGATTCAACGCCCATATACGTACATGACGTAAAAGAAAGTCGGATCACAGTTGCAATCAGGCATTGAAATAAATCAAATGGGGACAAGTGAAAATTTCTGCAGGACCATGACACAAATGCAGATTTCCTGCATTACTCAAGCTGTCACCTTCACTGCTTCAGCTATCCGAGCATGCTTTCCGTCCAACCCAAATTTTCAAACGTTGTTGCACATGCCACATGTAGCATTTACTGCCCATTATCCTCATTCTTCACATCTTCACCTAATTCCTGCAAGCGTTCAGACATAGTTTGCATCTGCACTGAAGATTCATTATTCGGCATCAGGTACATACATATTATTATATGTGCGGTGTCTGTTCTCCGCTCATGCCCTCCCCATTCCACCTACTCACCAATTAGACCTTCATCTCGATCCTTGCTTCTCCATTTCTCTTACACATTAAAGAAATACATAATAACATGATTAAATGACTTAACACACATATAATGAATCAAAGAGGAAGTGAACATTTAAGAGCAAAAGAAAAACTGTCATTAAAGTTGATAATACTACACAAAACAAATGAGACATACTTAGCCAGAAAGGTACAAGCAGTAGTGATGCTTGAAATGCATAGTTCCTCAAAGTAATGTGGGACTAGCTGCAATCAAGAGTACCAAATAAAAGACTACCTTAGAAACTCGCAAGCAGATAGCATTTCCAGCTTTGAGTGAAAATGAGGCATAAAATAATGGAAGTAAAATAAATGTCTTTGTACCAAACTGTTTTTCAATCTAGAAAACAATTCAGATTTTAAATATCTGTCATTACAGAACACTGGCGACATTTTATATCAATAAAACGAAATACAAGTGGTGACAAAAACTCCCATTTTTTGTAGTTGAAAAGCCGGATTTGAAATACATTCAATCCTTACCTGTTATTTTATTTTATTTTTATTAAAAAGAAACTTTATCCTTTTACCACAGAAAGAACAGGCTGGTGTTAAAAGTTGTTGTAACACAACTGATCATGATCATCTATCGGTGATCAGTGAAAGTTATAAAAAGAAACGAGTGTCAGTTACCACCTTGTGCGGCATAGAGAGGAAGCATTTGATTCCATGACAATAAAATCTATGGTGGCATCACTTAGAACCAGAGAATAGAATGTGTGTTCTTCAGTTTGTTGAAGAATGTCCAAAACAAGGGTATAGTTTCCATTCAGTTACATCAAGAGAACAAAAAGTTCTGAATTGAGAAAGAAGTTGAGCAAAGTAACTCTGTTTCAACAAAACTATTTTCTACAGCCTTGAAAGTGGCTTTAAAATCGCTAACTGGGATGAAGATGGATTACACATAAACAACACTCTTTGACCCACCTTAGATTTGCAGATGGTATTGTTTTGTCTGCTTTGGACCAGGATGGTGTAACTGAACACTGAAAGTATGCCATTAGGTCTAATGTTTAATTATAGTAAGGTCTAAATAATAAAGAATTAGTATGAAAATAGTGGAATAGTAGAGGTAAATGAATAAGTAATAGGAACAAATGAATATGCATACTTAGGACAACTGAAATTAACACGTGGATGTCTTGAAAATTTCTCGGGTATTCAACCGAGTAGCGTCGTCCAAAAGGCGCGATATTTCAGCAAGCCGACTTCTTGCCATCTTCAGGCATTCTTGGTGTCTGATGGATGCCGACTTTATATAATCTCTACCCCCTCTCCCGCAGCCTCCGTCGGGCACTTCCGAGCGGTCCGTGGCCAGTGGTGGGGGAAGGGCGGCAACGGATGTTGGGGGAAGTGCGGCGTCCCGCAACAGACCATGGGCCACAGTCCTTCCGTGGCTACGGCCGCTTGTGGAACTCTGCTGTTGTGGTGACAATGCTTCTTCTTCTTCTTCTTCTTCAGGTGTCCTGACAGGAGCGGATTGCCATGTAGACTGTTGTGTTTTAATCATACTCAGAGCTGGATCCTAGGCTTTGCTTAACTGGAAACCACTGTCTTTATTTATTAATTCGTCATGCAGCCAGATCTCCACTGCCTCTTTGAGGAGACAATCCCAGAAGGTGTTACAGCAATCGAACACCTTCTGGGATTGTCTCCTCAAAGAGGCAGTGGAGATCCGGCTGCATGACAAACTAATAAATAAAGACAGTGGTTTCCAGTTAAACAAAGCCTGGGATCCAGCTTTAAGTACGATTAAAACACAACGACAGTCTATATGGAAATCCACTCCTGTCAGGACACCTGAAGAAGAAGAAGAAGAAGAAGAAGAAGAAGAAGCATTGTCACCACGACGGCAGAGTTCCGCAAGTGGCCGTAGCCGCGGAAGGACTGTGGCCCATGGCCTGTCTTGGGGCACCGCGCTTCCCCCACCACTGGCTGCGGACCGCTTGTGCCCAGACAGAGGCTGCGGGAGAGGGGTGGAGACTATACAAAGTTGGCATCCATCAGAGATCAATCAAACACCAAGAACGCCTGAAGATGGCAAGAAGTTGGCTTGCCAAAATATCGTGCCTTTTGGACAACGCTACCCGTCTGAATACCTGAGAAATTTTCAAGATTTCTGTTCGCCAGGGAAACCTCAGATCACACAACATGTGGATGGACTTCGATAAAAAATAATCTCAGATGGAGAGAGGATAAGACAAAAGAAAGGAATTGAGGTGGTGTTAGTGACTGTTAAATGTAAATGAACAGACATTTAGTGAGATGAAATGATGGGGGATGAGCTAAGGGAATTCTGTTTTGGATCCTTGTAATAAGAAAAGACATGAGGATGATTTAATGGAAAATTGCTGAACAACTTTAAGATACAAGTGGGACAAACTTGGCTCCAAAAAGCTGAAAAGTGTGATGAGCGAAGAAGTCTGGAAGAGGCTATATATAGCAGTGAGTGATAAATGGTTGTTGTTGATGATGATGATGATGATGATGATGATGACCAAATAAATTTAACTGACTTTTTTATGTTAAATACAACACAATGTAGCATCACTACTGTTTGTATCTTTCTGGCTATTTGAAGACTCCAAAGAAAGTGTAATTCATGCACGAAGGATGTCACTTATGAAATCCTTCTTCTATCAGTCCTTGAAAATTGTTTGCCAGACTACAATCCTCGCTTTGTTCAATTAACAGAAGAAATAAAAAAAGATTCAAATACAGAGAGTGTTATTGACAATGTTCCGAGTGCTGATGTTCCAAAATGATCTAAGCAATGGAAGCTCCAGATAGGAATATCAACAATGTAGAAGGGAGGTTGCTACTTACCGTAAAGATGACATGCTAAAGTTGCAGATAGGCACAATTAAACAGTGTCTGTCTGCACTTAGCATGTGATCTTTATGGTAAGTAGCAATCTATATTTTCCTACATTGATGCCAAAATGATTTAAGATGCTTATTACTTCCTCCAACATATACTGGGTGGTTATAATTAAAGTGCAGCTACTCGCAGAGGTCCAGTATGTGCTCTAATTATCATATGGCAGCAAAACTTTGTAGATGTTCTGATGCATTAATGTGAGACCGATTTACACTGGGAAAAATTAGTTCAGTTTTGACCAGAAGCAAATCTGGTGCTGTGAATACAAGAAAGACCTATAGAAATGTTTCCATATGTAATGGATTAGGAACAGGATGTGGGCAAAACAGGTCAAACAAGTGAGAAAGATACAATGTTGATCTTATTATAGACTACACCTTACACAAATAGTTCAATATGATCTCTGGAGATGACAACAAGATGCTGTATAGCACCATATTTGCACCTGGTGGCCAAAATTAGAACTAATTTTTTTCCATCGTAAATCAGTTCCACATCAGTGCATTAGGATATCTACCAAGTTTTGCTGCCATACAATAATTATAACCCACACTGGACCACTGTTAATAGCTGCACTTTAATTATAACAACCCAGTACCAGCTATAATCAGCATGGTGCTAAAATTAGAGAAATTCAGGCTCATACACAGGGGTACCAACAGTCTTTCTTCCTACATACCATCCCTGAATGGAATGAGAAAGGGAAAATGAGACCGGTACACTATGCACCTCCTGCTACATACAACATAGTGGCTTGTGGGATGCTGGTGTAAGTGTGGACTGAACCCTCAAGGACACTAAACATTATTTTATTTATACGTCAGGTTCTGTGGTACCAATCAAGCCATAGCTACATGATACTGGAATGAATCGGTACATAATGTACAGAATTTAGAAAATTTTTAACCAAAAGAATTAATGGAAGACAAAAAAAAAATTGTAAGAGATTATACAAATAAATAACACATTCCAGAGGGAAGTTTTCAGCTACTGCGAGAAATTCCCATACAGAATAGACAACGTGCACCACAAGGAAACCTTTCAATTTGGATTTGAATGCCTGGTTTATCACTCAATTTTTCCTGTTTTGCTGGAAACCTATTGAAAATGAAACCTACTAACTAGTCCACGCTTTTCTGTACAGTGCTTAAAGAAGTGTTAGCCAAGCGCATACCCTTTATTCATCAAGTGTTGACAGTGAATGTTTCAGTTTCTTCTGAATGACTCAATATTGTGAGTAACAAGCCCCATGATGGCATATGTGTAGAGGAATGGCAGAGTTAGACTTCAGAGCCAACAGAACAATGGCCAACACAAAGTTGGCAAATTGCACTGCAGATCAGCCTTATCACTCTTTCCTGAGCTAGATTTGTTTTTGCTGATTGCACAGTGTTGTCTGAAAATATAACACCATACGAGGTATTAGATTGAAGGTAAGCAAGTAAACAAATCTTGTAGACAGTGGAGATCATTCTTACAGTGAAGATATTAGCATTCAGTTTCTGCACAAGATCTTGAATGTGAAACTTCCAAGAAAGAACTCTACCCAGTGTGTCCTGAGAATATAAAATGGTAGACTTCACTGACTGACCAGCTTAAAAAACAATTTTTGTCTCATCTTTCATGTTTAGCGGCAGATCAGTATGTTTTCTCATTCCTAATCTAGTGTTCAATGTGTGTTAACCTGGCTTTCTGCTTCCTTGGAGCTCTGAAATATTCCTGTTGTAGAGTGGTATCTCAGATGTCTTATTCTTGGTAGTTTTTCCAGTGATGTATCATGGCCAACAGCTTTCTCAACATGTAACATCACTTCCATCAGATACTTGTGCACAGAATTTTAGTAGTGCAACAAAATAATGTTTTCTTTGTATGGTGAAGTTTGGAAACCAAACAATGGATTTAGTGTGCTTTATCTGACAATTTGCTCAGGACCCCGTCTGAATCAATGTCTTCATGTCATTTGGGTGGCTGAGAGAACTCCTTCCCAACCCTCCCAAAGTGATATTATTCCATCTAACCCCCCCCCCCCCCCTTTTCCAGTCTATGAAATTTCCTGATTCATCCTTACTTTGCATCTACTCCCAAACCCCAGCCACATCTCCCAATTCCTAGGCACATGGGACATATCCCTGTGGGTAAGACCCAGATAATAACCTGTGGTATGCAGTCATCTAGCACTTTGATAATTTTCCCATCATAGGTGTATCCTACCAATTAGAGATATGGCCAACTGTGACAGCATCCATGTCATAAACCTGCTCTGCCGTAACTTTTGCACAACCTTTTTTGTGATGTGATCAATAATCAGCTGTCCACACACATGTATGGCCACCACCAAAATGTGGGTGGGAACACAGTTTACCATCCAGTGGCAAAACATGCCACCAAGTGCAGCATTCTCACCTTCAGTGGCTGTTTCACGACCTGTGTTGAGGGGAGCTGTTCGTGCAACACGTCCTTCAATCTTGCAATCCACCTACCCTCGATCTCGGCTAGTCCCCGACTCACACCAACTTCCATCCCTTTCCTTCTGCCACCCACTTAACCCCATCATTGTATACTCACACTGTTCTCTACACAGTCTCCCTCTTCCTATGTTCCTTCAGTCCCCCATTCCACCCTCACCCAACATTCTCCTCCACGCTGTTATCCACGCGTGACCTTCCCCTGTCTGTGCTGGTGTCACATTCGTGTGTGTGTGTGTGTGTGTGTGTGTGTGTGTGTGTGTGTGTCGTTTCTCTATTACATGGGTGTTTTCTGAGGCCTTTTTTCATCTTTGGAGAGTAAACCAATGAATTTCATTGATGCCCTTTTGAATTGTTCTTTGCTGTCACGTCCATAAACAAATCAATTCTCTCTGCCAGTTCAATTTTTATGTGCAGTTTATTTCACTTACTAAAAAATTTAACTTACCTATTTATGTAACTTGTTGGTGTTCCTAATAGCACAGTTTAACAATTGACTAAATTTCTCATACTGTGATCTTGTAACTTGATTTCCACTATCTTCTGCATAGTTTAATGTTGTATAAGCCTTGCATGTGATACTCTCATGATAGGTAAAGGTATGCACCACCCGTTTAGGTTTGCTCCGACTTGGCTTCTCATAAGGAGGGTATAGGCAGGTAGGGAGCTACTCTGATCTTGAAAGGTTTGAGAGAAAAATCTAAAACTAAGTGACACCTGTCTGAGCATAGTGTCTGGTAAGTGTAATTCATGGTTAGTTTGAAAAATACTACTATTTTATATAGTTTGGATTATGGTGGTTTGAAATATTTCTCACACAATCCACAATTTTTTTTTTTCCTGCAGTTGTGGATTTTCTGTTCACAGCCAAAAGGACAAAGGGAACAATTGTGAACAAAAGGGTAAAAGTACAATTGCAACACAAAGAGGTACAACTTGCAGGAAAGAAATTGGAAGTAACAGTTAGTTGAGATTTACCGAGATAGACATTCTGCTCGTCTCGGCATTACTTAGTACATCTTAGCTTTGCTTGGTTTTTCTGCCTATAGCACAACATTTCATTTGGCAGTGTGTTGCAATACTTTCTTCCGGCATTTGGCGCAGCTTATTTTGGTGGGCACAACTTTCTTCAGTTCAGCAGAATTGTGGTGTAAAGACCATTTGTCCTTCAGTATTTCTTTGTGGTGTAAAGGAAGTCCCCAGGTCCAGTGGCTGTTTGCATGAAAAGAGGCAATCGAGCAATCTGTCTTCGCAGTCCTTCAAATATAAATGGGAATCACAGAGGAGCAGGATGAGAACAGTCAGTATCTACTATGTAGTAGCATAATTGACGGGGTACCACAGATTTGCTTTAAAACACCGTGCAGAAAGAATTTGAAGAGAGAGATTTTGATGAAAGAGCTAAAATTTATAGTGATTGTTCTATACATCAGGAAGCACTTTGTGTTAAATATGCAGGCAGGGAACACGTGACTGAATAAGTAGTGCAAATAGTAAATTTTCTGGAGTAGCATACATTGTTACATAGTCAGTTTCAACAGTTTTTGATGGAATTCAATGAAGAGTAGGGAGATGTTATATATTACTGCAGAGTACAATGGCTAAGGCAAAGTACATGCCTGGAACGAGTTTTTGATTTAAGATCTGCTGTTATTGAATTTGTGAGGGAAAAAGGAAAGCAAGAGTGAACTAGTATGGGAGCAGTTGTTGTTATGAGTATCTACATCTAAATACATACTCCACAAACCACCATATGGTGCATGGTGGGGGGTACTTTGTACCACTACTAGTATCTTGTAACAAATCTAGCAGCCTGCCTCTGAATTGCTTACATGCCTTACTTTAATCTGACCTGGTATGGATCTCAAACACTTGAACATTACTCAGCAATGAGTCGCACTAGTGTTGTACATGCAGTCTGCTTTTTAGATGAACCATATTTTCCTAAAATTCTCCCAATAAACCGAAGTCAGCCATTTGCCCTCCCAGCGACAATCCTTACATGCTCATTCCATTTTGTATTGATTTGCAATGTTATGCCTAGTCATTTCCATGTTAGGCCTAGTGATTTCCTTCCTTGTTCCACACTCAAATAGATCAAGGGAAAGATGACCATCTATATGTCTCGATATGAGCCCTAATTTCACTTACCATTGTGGTGAAATGTACATTGATGTCAGTACAATCTTTCTGCTGTCAGCTTCAAATGCCAGTTCACTAAATTTTCTCAGTAGTTTTCTGGAAAAAGAACGTCATCTTTCCTCAGGGAGTCCCCATTTGAGTTCATGAAGGATCTCTCTAACTCTCGCATGATTATCGAATCTACTGGTAACCAATCTAGCAGTGTGCTTCTGAATTGCTTCAATGTCTTCCTTTAATACAACCTGGTGGGGATCCCAAGCACTTTAGCAGTGCTCAAGAATGAATTACACTAGTGTTCCGTATGTGGTCTCCTTTCAGATGAACCACACTTTTCTAATATTTGCCCAATGAACTGAAGTCGACCATTCACCTTCCTACTAATGTCTTTATACGCTCGTTTCATGTTATATCACTTCATAACGTTATGCCTAGATATTTAATCAGCGTAACAGTGTCAAGCAGCACACTACTGATAATGTATTTGAACATTGTGGGATTGTTTTTCCTACTCATATACATTAACTTACTTTTTTTTTTTTAGAGCAAGTTACTTAAGCTTGGAAGCAATTGAGTTAAAAGGTAAAACCTTTGTGTACCAGGTGAATTTCTATCTGGTTTTGATAAGAGAAAACTAAATGTTATTGTGTAAACCACAATACACGAAAATCTATGTTTACAGTTTCTTAGCTTTATAAGAAGGTGCTTGTGGCATGTGGCCAATTCAGGAATGAGTAAGCGTTAGACCATATGCATGTTATTAGGGCACATAAACTGATCAAATCGACAATATACACACTAAAAATTGGAGCTCATTTCTTCTCATGTCATATACTTGATTTTATTTTGTTGCTATAGCATGCTCCTTGTCAGACTGACACATTTTGTTGAGGAAACTTTTTCTTTTAAAAAAAAAAAAATTATTGAGGGGAGCAGTTTCACTGTGCTCCACACCTGTTCAGATTCATATGTCCTTTGTCCCTTTCAGTGACAGTTTTAAAAGTTTCTAAAATTGAATTTTTTTAAATTTAAATATAACAATATTATGAAAAGGAAAGTTGGTACTCACCATATAGTGGAGGTGCTGACTCGTAGATAGGCACAACAAAAAGACTTTCACAAATAAATTTTGGTCAGCAAGGCCTTCGTCAAAAATAATTGACAGACACACACACACACACATACAGTCATGCAAATGCAACTCACACACACCTGACTGCAGTCTTAGGCAACTGAAGCCACACTGCGAACAGCAGCACCAGTGCATGATGGGAGTGCCGAGTGGGTGGGAGTAAGGAGGAGCTAAGGCGGGGAGGGGGAGGGATGGCAGGGTGTTAGGGGTGGCGGACAGTGAAGTGCTGTTGGGGAGTGCGCAGAGGTGGAGAGAGGGTAGGGCAGCTATGTGCAGTTGGGTCTCTCTCTCTCTCTCTCTCTCTCTCTCTCTCTCTCTCTCTCGTGGCGCAGTGGTTAGACACTGGACTCGCATTCGGGAGGACGACGGTTCAATCCAGTGTCCGGCCATCCTGATTTAGGTTTTCCGTGATTTCCCTAAATCACTCCAGGCAAATGCCGGGATGGTTCCTCTGAAAGGGCACGGCCGACATCCTTCCCCATCCTTCCCTAAACTGATGAGACCGATGACCACGTTGTCTGGTCTCCTTCCCCAAACAACCAAACCAATCTCTCTCTTCCCCCCCCCCCCCCAGCAATCTAGCTTCATTTGTGACAGTCTTTGTTGTGCCTATCTGCAACTCAGCATCTGCACTATGTGGTGAATAGCAACTTTCCTTTTCATAATATTGTTACATTCCATTCTGGATTTTCAATTGTTTGATTTAATTTAAATATGTGCGTGTTGCACTGGAGTTGTTCCTACTTTTGGAGTGGATACAGCGAAACTCCTCTTCTGTATCTTCATTTTGGAATAAATTCATATTTGAAATTAAACCTCTCTTCTCACATTAAAATGTATATTTATTAAATTTGTTTTCCTTTATATTGTTTTGTTAATCTTCTAGGAAACACATGATGCCACAGAAGTGTACGCGACAGTGAAAGTTATAAACGCAGATGAAGGTGACGCGTTACAGTTTGAAGTATGTGAGGTTGAAATCATCATCTCACAACAGTCAGAAGCTGTGGCCAGGGACAGCAGGTGCTTCCCTCTTTCTGAAACACAGACTCAGTACTCTGGCTCAGAAGATGAGATGCCAAAAATTGCACAAGAAGCTGTTCTACATTTAAATGGGCTATCTCAATCAAAGTTTGCTTACAATCTTCACGACATCATAAGAGCGGAGAAAATGGTATTATTTAAATGCACAGCTTTGACCGTATTTTATTAGCTGCAAAATAATGTGTGTAGGGAACTGAAATAATTAACACAGTTTACACACAAACGTGTTTTATAAGCTGCTTCCGTGACTGTATGTTTAAACTGAAAATAATCAAACACAACCTTCACAATCACTAAACCTTAATTCTACAGTTAGGTGAGAGTTGTGTTTTTTACATCAGCAGCATTGCTTCAAGGAAAGTAATGAGCTATAATTTCTAGAAATGTGCTAAAATTATAGCTTTGATTGAATTTGATAATAATTAAAATGTGTGTCAACACATGTAGGGCTGTGCATCATTTTCCTTGGGAGGAAATACACATAACTCCAGGCATGTAAAACCAATTCTAAATGTGTTTCATTTTCCCCATCCATGAAACAAGGGGTGTCAAAGTTAGAATTTTAACATATTTCTAGAAATTTTAAGATTGTTGCTTTCCTGGGAACAGTGCTTTTGAGCTAAGAACCAAAAGTGTTACCTGACAATGAAGTTAAGCCTCCAAAGTGTACCATAGTAGTAGAATTAAAGTATAGTGACTGGATATCTAGTGTTTGTTTATTTTTAGTTTCCTTACAATTAAATCAGTATTTCCTGTTGTATTATGATGCAGAGTCTTTTGCAAGAAATGTCCTTGCAAGGAAGGCAAAAGTTTTCAAATAATTTCTATTTATATTGTAAGTTCAGTGACACAAATACAGGGCTATTACAAATGATTGAAGCGATTTCATAAATTCACTGTAGCTCCATTCATTGACATATGGTCACGACACACTACAGATACGTAGAAAAACTCAAAGTTTTGTCTGGCTGAAGCCGCACTTTAGGTTTCTGCCGCCAGAGCGCTCGAGAGCGCAGTGAGACAAAATGGCAACAGGAGCCAAGAAAGCGTATGTCGTGCTTGAAATGCACTCACATCAGTCAGTCATAACAGTGCAACGACACTTCAGGACGAAGTTCAACAAAGATCCACCAACTGCTAACTCCATTCGGCGATGGTATGCGCAGTTTAAAGCTTCTGGATGCCTCTGTAAGGGGAAATCAACGGGTCGGCCTGCAGTGAGCGAAGAAACGGTTGAACGCGTGCGGGCAAGTTTCACGCGTAGCCGCGGAAGTCGACGAATAAAGCAAGCAGGGAGCTAAACGTACCACAGCCGACGGTTTGGAAAATCTTACCGAAAAGGCTAAAGCAGAAGCATTTCTTAAACAGGAGATTGGAAAACCGATGGATCGGTCGTGTGGAGATCATGATCAACAATTCATGTCATGGCCTCCACGCTCTCCCAACTTAACCCCATGCGATTTCTTTCTGTGGGGTTATGTGAAAGATTCAGTGTTTAAACCTCCTCTACCAAGAAACGTGCCAAAACTGCGAGCTCGCATCAACGATGCGTTCGAACTCATTGATGGGGACATGCTGCGCCGAGTGTGGGAGGAACTTGATTATCGGCTTGATGTCTGCCGAATCACTAAGGGGCACATATCGAACATTTGTGAATGCCTAAAAAAGCATTTTGAGTTTTTATATGTGTGTGCAAAGCATTGTGAAAATATCTCAAATAATAAAGTTCTTGTAGAGCTGTGAAATCGCTTCAATCATTTGTAATAACCTTGTACATATAAAATTATTTTTTGAAAAATTTCTAAATTATTTTATCTTGTTGTGTAATATTTTGGTTCTGGCCTTATTGATTTTCAGGTGACACCTGGATCACAGGGATCTTTGATAAATCTTCAGCTTAAGGTAGCGCCTTCACTGTGTCTCAAATTGCTCTCATTTCCTCTTAATAAAACATGTCCAGAAAATGAAGACTTAACAAATATGGTTTGCAATTTGACACATTGGAATCGGCCTTGGAAAGGAGATGTGATCTACTCATCTCCTGAATGCCGTGTGGATGTAGAGGAGAGTGCAGCACTACAGTCATTTGATGTACGTATTAAACAGATTTTCATCCATTACATGAGGTAGTGACTATTGTTACATCAGCCCTCTAAAAGTTGACACCATAAGTTATTGATAATGAATAAGAATTGAAACAAGGATTCACAATGGAAAGAATATGAAAGGTTCTTTGTGAATTGGAGAAATAATTCCAATATTTACTTTATTTTATTAAGACCTCAGTCTTTATTTTCTTTAATGCTGCACATAAAAACAGGGTTTCCCGGTAATCATACCTCAGTTTCTGTTGACGATAAGAGCGTAGGGTCATGTGTTTTGTAGTTTTGTATAGCACTTGGGTATATACAGTTCTGAAAGAGAGAGAGAGAGAGAGAGAGAGAGAGAGAGAGAGAGAGAGAGAGAGAGAGGGGGGGGGGGGGGTTCAAAGTTACACTACTTGTACATGTAAAATATGCATGTACAATCTGGTATGAGGCGAAAACATAGTTCATACAGTGACATAGCACAGAGAAATATGCTGTAAAGTGTCTCCATTATCATCAGGAAACCCAGTGGTGGTGTACTGAAGCACATCCAAAATTTTTGTGCACATAAAATCTGGTCTGAGGTGTAAAATCAGTTCTGCGTTATTTCAGTTCACCTAAATAAACTACCTAAATTTTACTGACAATACATTTCTTTTCATATGAGTTACACCTCTTATTGCAGCGTGGAAAAGAAGGGAAACAACGGAAAAATGCTTCTATTGGAGCACAAAAAAATGTGTATATGTTCCTGTTTATTCAAGTGGCATGAGAACATATTTGTGCTTTTTTATGCTGAGAGAGAAGGAAACACTGGTAATGGCAAGGAGACGGAAAAGTAATAAATACTGGAAGATAGTAGGCGGCGATTGTGTTATTAAAAACAAGGGAGACAGCGGTAGTGGAACATAGTTGACAGTGACAAAACAGAGCTAGGAAAAGAGTGGAGACAGTGCAAGGGGGGAAGGAACAAAGAGGAGGAGAAAATGCATGAGAGCCAGTGATAGTGAGAGACGTTCTTCGACAATAACAATGAGAAAGATCGAGATAGTGACAGTGAGAAGAGAGTGCAGCAGTGGGAAGGAAAGGAAAAGATAGTAACAGTACGAGACAGCAAGAGTGAGACAGTCACAATGAGAGGAAACTGGTAATAGGACAGAATGAAAGGGTCCGTGGCTGTGACACAGGAGACAATGACAGACAGACACATAGAGATAATGACAATGAGTTGGGCTGATTGAATGAGTGAGAAAAGGCAACTGGGAGTAGATAGATATGAGCTACTTACAGTGGTGGACTTTTAGATTTGAGTGAGTTTCAGTTCGAGGAGCTTGCAGGAGTCTTAGTTGAATTTGCATGTTAAAAAAAGGGTGAATATGTTCGCATCCCAAAAATTTTGTGAAGGTTTTTAAAGATGCTGAGGAAGGCAGAATGAGGCAGCTGGTACCCCACTTTTCAGTCAGAGTCTTTGAAATAAACAAGAACATATTAGCATTTTCTTGTGCTCTGACAGGAGCATTTTTCCACTCGTGGGTAATTTTTTTGTCTCCATGTAACAATTACACTCACCACCCTCTACATCTGTGTAGATGTATCAATCAGCTACTTTGACAAGGCCATGACTTCCTAAAATCGTGCACTGAAATGAGATCCATTCTGTCTGAGTGTTTGCTCACCACTCCTAGAATAGCTTTTTGTCACCCTCCCAATCTCCGCAATATCCGTGTCGGACCCTATGCTCCTTCTGCACCCATCTCCCCATCCTATGGCTTCTACCCCTGTGACCATCCCCCCACTGCAAGACTTGCCCTATGCACCCTCCTACCACCACCAATTCCTGCCCTGTAACTGCCAAAACATATACTATCAAAGGGAGAGCCACCAGTGAAATGGCACACGTCCTGTACCAACTGTTAAGTAAACAGTTTGGTCTTTTACATCTCCATGACTATCACCCAGTTATCAGTCAGGATGAATGGGCAAAGGCAGAGTGCGTATACAGGCAACACACAATATCCTGTTACAGGGCAATGTGTTAAACATGACAGTCATGATCTCAGTGCCTGTTTCCACACGTGCCATCTGGATTCTTCCCACAGACACCAGTTTCTCAGAACTCTGTGGGTAGGAACTAGCACTACAACTTGTCCTTAGTTCTCACCACCCAATTGGCCTTAATTTACATTAATTCCTTTGGTCTCAGTATTTCTTCACAGTAACGAATCCTTTCTTCACTCTATTTTAGTTTTCTACATCTTTTATTTTCTGACTTGTCTACTTTTTGCCATCCCCACCCCTCCCCGCCCCCGCCCTTTTGTGTTACGTACAATGCACTTAGCTTTTCACTCTTTATTAACTTATGGACAAAGTCTTAGTAGTAATCTCTGCCTTGCGTATTACCCTATGTTGTTGTTGTTGTGGTCTTCAGTCCTGAGACTGGTTTGATGCAGCTCTCCATGCTACGCTATCCTGTGCAAGTTATTCATCACCCAGTACTTACTGCAACCTACATCCTTCTGAATCTGCTTAGTGTATTCATCTCTTGGTCTCCCTCTACGATTTTTACCCTCCACGCTGCCCTCCAATGCTAAATTTGTGATCCCTTGATGCCTCAGAATATGTCCTACCAACCGGTTCCTTCTTCTTGTCAAGTTGTGCCACAAACTCCTCTTCTCCCCAATTCTATTCAATACCTCCTCATTAGTTATGTGATCTACCCATCTAATTTTCAGCATTCTTCTGTAGCACCACATTTTGAAAGCTTCTATTCTCTTCCTGTCCAAACTATTTATTGTCCATGTTCCATTTCCATACATGGCTACACTCCGTACAGATACTTTCAGAAATGATTTCCTGACACTTAAATCTATACTCGATGTTAACAAATTTCTCTTCTTCAGAAACGCTTTCCTTGCCGTTGCCAGTCTACCTTCCACCTTTAAGCTCTCAAGTTTTAAAATCTCGTATAGTGCAGTCCCCAACAATCAGTCTTTCCTTCTCATCCCGTCCTGTAAGTATCCCCTGACCCAGGGTTCTGGGTGACTTTCCTGAACTGTACCCCATTCCCTAAACTGATCCAGTCTTTTTCCTTCATCCATCTTCCTTCCCCTTCAACTCTTCTACCAGAAGAAGGAGCCACTGGCTCTGAAAGCTTGTAAAAGTTCAATCCTTTTGTGTGTGTGTTCCCCTGCCACCACTTGGTGAGTAGATTTTTTATCTATCTATTTACGTTCTACATCTATTTTGTATCACAGTCTGTCTCTGTTCCTAATATTTTGCTCTATATGCTGCATCTTCAAGTGTCAAGTGAACTGTACCCAGAGGCTGTAGCAGAGGTCCTACTAAAGTGTCCCTTAAATTTTACTAAGGGTCTTCTGCACCTATTACCTTTAGTACTACTTCATTTAGTCTTGTATCAGTGAACCTAAACTTTAATATCCTTTGACGGCACCAGATTTCAAATGCTTCCAGTTTCCTCTCTTCCAGGTTTCTAGTGGCCTGTGTTTCAACTGCATACAATGCTGCACTCCAGACACGATTTAAGGAACTACTTCTTATTACCATACTAATACCTGATATTAGTAGATCTCTATTACTGAAGAAAGCTTTATTCCATGTGTTGTCATACATCTGTTATCTTCCTTGCTCTGGCCATAATACACAGTCTTCCACCCTAAATAGCACAAATTTGTCTCTACTACTACTACTGCTACTGCTACTGCTACTATGACTAAGACTACTATTGCTGCTGCTGCTGCTGCTGCTGCTGCTGCTGTGTTGTCATTACAAGTTTGATATTAATATGTTATTCCCCTTTCTATTACTCTTCATCACTTACATCTCTGCTTTGTTTACCCTTAAGCCATATTCTATGCTAAATATGCTGTCTCTCCCATTCAACAGGTCTTCTATGTCTTACTTACATACCATTGCACAGTTATTCCTCTTTTGAAGTTTTATTTCACTTCATTGCTTTTTCAGTCTAAAAGTTGAGCAACAGTGATGGTAAGTTTCAACCTTGCCTTACACTCTTGTTAACACAAAATTGTCTTTTTGGGACCTCTTCTTCTGGTATTCCCATTTGGATTGTGTAAATTAGTCCTCTTGCTCTGTACCTTAGACCCAGTCTTCCAATTATTGTGAACATTTTATTTCACCTTCCATTGTCGAAGGCTTTGTTTTTGTCTGCAGATGCTAAGAAGGTGTTTTGCTTCTTCTGCTGTATTCTTTCTAATAGCAAACACAGTGTCAGAATTGCCGGTGCATTTTCCCTTTCTGAAACTAAACTGATCTTTGTTTAGTTATTTCTCAAGTTTTCTTTCTATTCTTGTAGTATGATATTGTGCTCAACAGTTTAAAAGTGTAACTTGTCAGTAGAATCATCCGATAGTTTTTACATTTATAACCATTTACCTTCTTTAGTAGTGTGATGGATAATGCGTTTTTTGAAATCTTGGTTAAGTTGCTTCTTTCCTAGATTTTTGACATCAACCAAAATAGCCTTGTAGTACCTTCACCTCCTACAGAATTCAACAACTGCAACATTATATCATCATTTAGTGTTCTGTCAGAGTAACAACATTACTGGATATCCACGTGAACCTCTTCATGTGTTCTATCAGACTTCAGGACAGCTTCTGTACATCATTAAGATCTTTGAGGTTCTCCTGCATCTCTTGATGTTCTCTTATGCATGTCACAAAGACATCTGCTCCTTATTGACTAACACCTACACATTTAATTTTCCTGTATGTTATGTCAACCCCCCCCCACCCCCCCCCCCCCCCCCCCCCACCCTCCCAGTCATACCTTTCTTAACATCTTTACATGTTTCATCCACTTTGATCAAAATGTTTTATATTTTTCATTGTGAGCCAACATATTTTGTATTTTGAGTATAGTGGTTCACAGTTTGTGATTTGTACTGGCAGTATCAGTTCTGGGTAACAACAGAATTGGGTGGTGGGGAGCTGTTCTTACATAACTAGTCATTAAGTAAAGGAATTGTTTACCAAAAGAGTCATTTCATCACTTGAGTGCCTCATGATACATGGTCCTATTGGAATGGTACACCCTTGGGTTGTTGCCTGTGGACTTATCAGCTGTTCTCTCGGCCAGTTGTAAGGGTGGGAGAGGGGAGAAGGAGAGTGGGGATTTTAGTGTAACATTGCCACATAACTATGGTGAACTAGTCATTTTATACATAGAAATACACTGCAAGAGGTGAAAGTATCATAAAAAGATGTTTGATTGGGGATCAAACACCCAACACTATAATTTTATGTTCTGGCACTTATTAACAGTCATTGGGTCACCCAGTTCCTCATTATAACTTGATGGAATCAGCTTAACTTGTCATATTAATATCAATTAATTCTGGAAAGTCCTGAGTAATTACAAGTAGCCGAAGGCATAAAGTCAACCACTTGATTTTATAGTTCAAGTGTCGAGTAGTCCACAGACTCTGAATTACTAAGGGCATTCAGTAAGTAATGCAACACAATTTTTTTCTGGGAGCAGGTTGGTTTTATTCAGGATTCCAATACACCATTCTATTCCCCACTCTTGGCAACAGAATCATGGTTTTTGACACAATCCCTGTTCAATGCGACGGCCTTACACCACCTTACTGAAAGGGCCTGTGTACCCATATGGTACCAATCTACTGTTGGAAGTTGAAGCTAACATCTTGCTGCATCAATAACCTCCCCATCATCCAAGTACTGCTTCCAATGGGGTGCATCCTACATTGTGCCAAACAAAGTAGCCTCAAGGTGCGAGATCTGGAATGTAAGGTGGATGAGGAAGAACAGTCCATTGAAGTTTTGCGAGCTTCTCTCGAGTGTGTAGTCTTGTGCAAGGCCTTGCATTGTCTTGGAGAAGGAGAAGTTAATTAGAATTTTTTGGCAACAAACACGCTGAAGTCATTTCTTCACATTTCTGAGCGTAGCATAGTACACTTCAGAGTTGATTGCTTCACCATGAAGAAGGAAATCGAACTCTGATGTTCACTTGAGCAGTGAGGCGTTTGTTTGTGATCCATTGAGCACCTTGAATGAGGGCATCCACACGTTGAAACTATAGGAGCTGAAGTGAGAATACTTCACGTTGTCCCACAACAAATTCCACATTTTTCAACTGTAACTAGCGAAGAAAAAAAAAGTGTTGCATTACTTATTGAGTGCCCCTCATATGTACATGGGAAAAGAAGGAAGAAACAGAGAGTAAAGTCTGATGAAGAACAGCTGCGACTAAAGTGTATACCTTAGGGGCACATTGCATAGTTGAGAATTCAGTTTTCTGTGGTTGTATGCAGTAGTAAGGTGTGATGGTGGTGGTGGTGGTGGTGGTGGTGGTGGTGGTGGTGGTGAGAGAGAGGGGCAGCTGCAACCAAGCCATTCTTGTGATCATTTCCTTCTAATTTTCTCATTCTGACACCTTGGAACATTTCAATGGAACACCATTCTGCTTGCTCTGAAGAATTGAGCTGGTACTGATGAAGCTAATCAACATCGACTTTAATTACCTTCTTTGCTCATCAGACATTTTCTGGCTGAATGTAGTTTCAAGGTGTTGCAGTTTTCTTAGACGATCTTGCTAAATTATTACAAAATCATCTTACTTCTGCTACTATGGTGCCAGTTGTTATCCACTCTGAATGATTGTAATCATCAGTTTACATTCAAACAGTGGAAAGTCCAGGTAAAAATATCAACAATATATGAAAAGATAGATTGCTACTTAGTGTTTTTTTTTACGGTAAGTGGCAATCTATCTTTTTGTACTTAGTTTACATTCAGTTATTTCTGAAATTCTTATTCCTGTCATTAGTTTTGTGTCTGGCCTAAAACAATGCCTCCAAAACTTGATTTAACGTTTTGTACATTTTTGAAGCATTTTCCATTGTGTTTGGCAGTTCTGTATATAAAAAGCATCTTTTGAATATAATAGAGGGAAACATTCCACGTGGGAAAAATATATCTAAAAACAAAGATGATGAGACTTATCAATCAAAAGCGCTGGCAGGTCGATAGACATACAAACAAACACAAACATACACACAAAATTCAAGCTCTCGCAACAAACGGTTGCTTCATCAGGAAAGAGGGAAGAAGAGGGAAAGACGAAAGGATATGGGTTTTAAGGGAGAGGGTAAGGAGTCCTTCCAATCCCGGGAGCGGAAAGACTTACCTTAGGGGGAAAAAAGGACAGGTATACACTAGCGCGCGCGCACCCATCCGCACATACACAGACACAAGCAGACATTTGTAAAGGCAAAGAGTTTGGGCAGAGATGTCAGTCGAGGCGGAAGTAAAGAGGCAACGATGTTGTTGAAAGGCAGGTGAGGTATGAGCGGCGGCAACTTGAAATTAGCGGAGGTTGAGGCCTGGTGAATAACGGGAAGAGAGGATGTACTGAAGGTCAAGTTCCCATATCTGGAGTTCTGACAGGTTGGTGTTAGTGAGAAGTATCCAGATAACCCGGACGGTGTAACACTGTGCCACGGCCAGCACATCTTGGCAGTATATCCTCTCTTCTCGTTATCCGCCAGCCCTGAACCTCCACTAATTTCAAGTTGCCGCCGCTCATACCTCACCTGTCTTTCAACATTTTTGCCTCTTTACTTCCGCCTCGACTGACATCTCTGCCCACACTCTTTGCCTTTACAAATGTCTGCTTGTGTCTGTGTATGTGCGGATGGATATGTGTGTGTGTGTGTGTGTGTGTGTGTGTGTGTGTGTGTGTGTGTGTGTACCTGTCCTTTTTTTCCCCCTAAGGTAAGTCTTTCCACTCCCGGAATTGGAATGACTCCTTACCCTCTCCCTTAAAACCCACATCCTTTCGTCTTTCCCTCTCCTTCCCTCTATCCTGATGAAGCAACCGTTTGTTGCGAAAGCTTGAATTTTGTGTGTATGTTTGTGTTTGGTTGTGTGTCTATAGACCTGCTAGCGCTTTTATTTGGTAAGTCTCATCATCTTTGTTTTTAGATATAAAAAGCATCTTTGTTACACAAAATCGCAAAGAATAATCTTGAAGATTTGTTTCACTGTCCAAGAAGTGATATGTGATTATAGACAAGAACAGGTACAGAAAGTGTTAAGCACAGGTGTTACTTAATACAGTTTCATACTTCATCAGTTCAGAAGCCGCAAGCTGTATATTATTTATTGGAAATTCTCAGCTAGTAGTATATAAAAGCTTGCACCACTTTTCCTTTTATAATGAAAATCTGATGATATTAACGCTAGTAGATGCTCTTGTATGATAAATATAAAGATTGTGAAATTTGTTTTACAGGTTGGCTCACGTTCACATGATCGAAAAGCGATAGATGACTCAGAGATTGAAAAATACCTAGAATCAATAATTGAAGTTGGTGTGCCTGAACCAGAAATGTCAGCAGGAAAAATATCAGACTCAAAACCTGAAGAAAAGATAGGCGCAACAGCGGCATTAGACATTGAGGATCCAGTACCTGCTGTAGAAGAACCTATGATTGCCAAAAAAGCATTTTGTCTGGGGTGTCCTGTTGACTTAAACGTAAATAATCCAGATTTGTCCCAATTTGTTGATCTGGCACTTAACTCCATTGACAAAAGCACAACAAATGCATACAAATATGGATTAGTAAGTGTGCGTAAGGCTCAGAGGCAGGTAAGCAATCATATTTTCTCCAGAATGAGAGAGAGAGAGAACAGTTTTAATGAAAATGCTATATTATGTGATCTGAGCTATTTCTTGTGTAAAATGTTCTTTCTTTTAGGAATAAAACTTGGTGCTTGAATCTGGGGCTGCATTGCTTTCAGTACCCTTAAAATTATTTTTTTTTTTATTAGACACTATAGTGACACTATAAGCTCTATTGTAAACAGCTATTTGTTGTTGGAATTGCTGCAGAGGTTCATACAGTACAAACTAACAGTCTGGGACATCTTTTTTAGTCAAACTGTACTTTGCAGTGTTATTGTGAAGTCTGTTTCCTTACTCAATATTTGCATGTTCTTTCCTAACACTCTCAATCAGGATATCTGCATGAGAAATATCTCTTGTTTTTTTTGTGTTGCCCTGTTTGATCTCAAGTGGCTCTGAGAGTTTAATGTGCCCATTTTTGATGCATTTCCACCTCCCTTCAAAGAAATTTTTAGCCCAGTAGAGGTGGGGGGGGGGGGGGGGGGAGGGGGACGGAGGTTGCAACTATGTGCTACAATACTTCATTCTCATATGAAATTTTCTCAATTTTTGAGAAGAAAATAGGCACTGTCGGCCTAACATGAGGAGCTGGCCACTTGGTGTCTACTCTCCACATGATGAACTGCTCGACTACTGAGACAAATTCATTCTCTTATGTAATAATGCTCTGGTATGCTGTTGGTGAAATGCAGCTGCAGGGGTGATCCCAGTCAATAGTATGTGTCACGTGATGGAGAGATGTAGGTAGCAGACATAGATCAATTTCCACATCCTTGTAAGGTGCCCGAACGTGGAGCCGTTTGGTTTTGAAACTGATAGCACATAAACGTGACTTCAGTAAATACAGGTGAATGGAAAATGAAAACTGAAAGAGATGGGAAATAAAAATGATCATTATCCTTTGTGAAGTCTGAGTTGAAGTCTTCACTGTCTTCCTTCACAATGAAAGTTCCAAGAGTGCTAGAGAATATTTTTCAAGAATGTGTTTTGGGAGCTGTTCTTAGGTAATATGTTACCCTGCCCAAAAGTCTAGTGGTTTCCCTAAATTGATTAAGGCAAATATGGAAAGTCTGATTGAGAAGGACACAGCAGATATTCTTTCTCTCCTCTGATGATGCCCCCATCAACATGTTAAACTGTGATCTCTCTTCCTTGCAAAAATCATCAAGCGCTGCTGATGAAATAAACACTTCCTACAGTACTGATATTGATCAAAACTATCAACATCAGAAACATGAAGTTATTGATATCAGCCTATGTGATGTAATTCTTACTGGGGTGTCAATAAAATAAAAAATAAAATAAAATAAAAGTGTGCAAATGTACTCCGCTCAGCATCATGGAAGGACAAAGATTATGTGACTCACACTTTATTCTTGATTACAGTTATACGTGATGGGTGTTCTTCATTTTATTTTGATTGTCACTGTAGTAAGAATGATACCACAGTGCTTAATGATGATTGTTCGAAACTGGTATTGAATAAATGTTTATTTCCTCTGTAGTTCTTGGAGGTTCATAAATAAGTCTTTCCTCAAACTTCAAGAACTATTAGACCATACACCCGAAAAATAGTAAAGGGTGAATGTAATGATGATGCTGACCATCCATTGTTGTTTACGGAAGGGGGGAGACGTTTCTGCAGTACATGAGATCTGTCGTCCCACCAGTTTACCATTCATTTTATGGGTTTCTAACAGCATCAGATAGTGCAGATTGAAATGAACATGTTGAGGACGTTTAACATTGGAGATATTATTTATGTGGTGTCCCGGGGAGGGGGAGGGGGGGGGGGGGTGCAATATTCAGTGACACAACAAGAACAACTATTTTGAAGCAAAAAAGGTCTAGTAAACATGGGCTCTAAGCACTTCATCTTCAGGACTGTGGCAAAAATCTCTTCTACTGCAAGCTCTTTTCTGTCCATAATTTGGGAATTTTCTAGGAAACATGGGTTCTAAAATGCATACCTTAAAAGCTATGAGCACTTGTTTAGTAGAAGAGATGCATTTAACACTAGCGAAGATTAACAAATACTCATAGCCATTAAGGTATGCACTATAGAGCCCATGTTTACTGGGAATTTTTTCTCATTTTGGTCCATACTACCACTTCTCACAGTATGGAAAGCAAAGAGCTGGCAGTGGAAGAGATTTGTTTCACAGTATCAAAGATGTAGTAGTTCTCGTAGTTCTGAAGGTACGTATTTTACAGCCTGTGTTAATTAGACTTCTTTGCTTTGAATGATCATTCCTGTCGTACCCCTCAGTATCAACCATTTCTCGTAGTATACCCTTTATTTTAAAAACTTTGTAAATGCTTTTATGACTATACTTTGAAATTATCCGTTTGTAATACTGATTCAATATTATGAGAAGGAAAGTTGCTACTCACCATGTAGCAGAGATACTGAGTCGCAGATAGGCACAACAAAAAGATTTTCACACTTAAAGCTTTCGGCCTATGGCCTTTGTCGACAATAGACACATATACGCGTGCGCGCACACACACACACACACACACACACACACACACACACACACACACACAAATGCAGCTCTCACAGACTACTACAGTCTCAGGCAACTGAAGTCACACTGGTGCATGTGTGTGTGTGTGTGTGTGTGTGTGTGTGTGTGTGTGCGTATTATATGTGTCTATTGTTGACAAAGGCCATTGGCCAAAAGCTTTAAATGTGAAAATCTTTTTGTTGTGCCTATCTGCAACTCAGCACCTCTGTTATATGGTGAGTAGCAACTTTCCTTCTCAGAATATTGTTAATTCCATCCTGGATTTTCCAATGTTTGTAATACTGATTCCCTTACTTAAAAATCAAATTTGTTTTGAAAACTGTGAGTCAATAACAACTCATTTCAGTTTGTTATATTTTCCAATTATCTACAATATGTGGAGGACAAACTGAACTAAAAGCGGTTGTGAAACACTATAACATTTTTCGGACGAAAAACCCTCTAGTAAAATCTTTGTTTCTGTTATATTTTGCCACAGATGGAAATAGCATCCTCTAGCACTAGGCCCTCAATTATATAGAATATATTTGATGTAATAAATGGTAGATAGCTGTAAATGTGGATAAATGTAAATTAATGTGGATTTGTTATGTTCAAATACAATATTGATTGTATGCTTCTTAATTCACTCACTTTGATTAAATATCTTAGTGTAACATTGCAGAACACTAAAAAATGGAATGAACACATAAGGATAGCTGTGGGGAAGGCAGTGGTAGACTATGGCTCATTGGAAGAATTCTGGGGAAGTGTAGCTCACCTGTAAAGGAGACTGAGTGCAGAGCACATACATTACTCTTTCTTGAGTACTGTTCAAGTGTTCAGGATCCCTGCTAGCTCAAATTAATTGAAGACATGGAAGCAGTGTGTTACAGAAATGGCCTGTGAGCTTAGGTGGGAATCTATGAAGAGGAGACGCCTATCTTATTGCAGAACATAGAAGAACAAAATAGGAGAGATCCTTGTACTGGAAATAATTTTTCCACCTTGTTCCTTTAGTGAGTGTAACAAGAAAGTGAATGACTAGCATTTTTGAAGCTTCAAGTTGTTTTGTGAACTATGTAGAAATGACAGTCATAAGTCTCTGAGAGTTGAGTGTCCAGGTTGAGACCTCATCTGGTACACCGTTTTTAACTTGTTACACATTTCTAGTTCTTTGTGTGCTCTGCTCAAGAGTAAAAGTGCCTAATTTCAGTTACATACCACTTCTTCTTAATTTAAGGCCTTAGAATTGTGTGTGGTTATCTGAAGTTCATGCTTGTAATGTAAATAATTCAAATTCAGAAATTGAGTTTTTAAGACCTAAGGGACAATATAGAGCCTTCTAGAGGGCAAAGGCCATTTGAGTGCTCCCACCCAGTTTATTTTCTCCAAATTCTGAAGATGGGAACTTGCTCACCAACATGTCCCATATCACACAACCCTTATAATCTCCATTCTCAATCTCTCTCCACCCCCCCCCCCCCCCCCCTTCCCACTTGCATTTCTTCTTCATTCCCTCTCTCTTTCTCTCTCTCTTTTTCTTATTTGCCTCCCCTCCTCTGCTTCTCTCTCTTTATTGTTTGTCTTCCTCCCAGTCATTTATTTGTCCCCCCCCCCCCCCCTCTTTTTCTGGTTTCCTCTCAATTCTGAATTACAGTATTCATTCAATGTTTCCTTTCACTTCCCCTGTAATCCACATTTCTTCTCTTTGTGTCCTTTCCATCTACTATGAACTGAAGCTGGCACAGTACTCTCTGATGTACTCTTTCCTCCCATGCTATAACACCTTTTTTTTTCCTTTTTGTCTCCCATTAACCTCATAACAGGTGGTCCCTTTCAAAGTAGGGTACATGAGTCCTTCCCCTCCTTACCAACCTACCCCAACCAAACCCTGTTCCCCCCTTGTAGAAGGAACTTACAAGACCTGAAGTCTGGGAATAGTATTGCTACCTTTAAATGTTTCTTTCAGCAGCACTATAGATTGCACCTTTGGAACGTAAGCAGTTTATTAGAATACAGTATTTTTGTTTCCTTGTTCTGCTTAATCACATAGTGTTTAATTCTTAGTTCAAACAATGGAAAATCCAGGATGGAATGTAACAATATTATGAGAAGGAAAGTTGCTATTCACCATGTAGCAGAGATGCTGAGTCGCATGTAGACACAAGAAAAAGATTTTCACATTTTCGGCCATTGTACCACAATGGCCTATAACAACCTTGCCTAAAATCAAAGTACCTCTTTGCACATCTTATACCGTTTGGCATAAATACATATTCTCTATAAGCGTCCCTAAACTGACGCACTAAATCACCCAAATTAGGCTTATAATACCATAGTTCTTCCAACACTAAAACAGCTGCAGAATAATTAATCTTGTTGCCACAAAATGTAATAGCGAGTTCATCAACCCTCTGCTGACTATTAGGAACAAGGCGAGGCGTAGGTCATCCGGGTAATTCGAATATGTTCCCAGTTGGCATAAAAAAACTCCAACGCAGACATTAGCTGTAAACAAATACTTTTATTCAGAAAGTTACTTTACCTTTCCTCTTACAAAATGTCATATACACTCTATTTCTTACAATAAATGTTACATATTTAACTTCACTCTGTACATTATCGTTTCTCTTGGGTTCATCACCAGCAATCTGTAGTCCAATATAAAATGGATTTGTACCTTGAAACAACCTATTTTTAACTTTACACTCCTTTTCAAGATCTGTCCACGACTTGACTTTCGTTATATCTGCACTTTGTTCTGGCTTAGAATACATTACAAACTTAAACCTATTCCTTCTTGTATATTTACGCCAAGGTACACCAGATGCCTTCTGCGGATTCAAATCAAAAGCACCCATTTTATTACTACATGCTATACACACTTTCTCCAGTGCACCCTGATTTTCAAATATCTTCTTGTTAGCTTTGTCGTCAAGATTTAGTCTTTCAATCCTAACACTAACCCTATACATGTATGTTACAATTTTATTAATAATTACAGAACCATATTTGTTACCAAAAAACTTAAATTCATCGGTAATATTATAATGTTGCAATGTTGAAAAATTCTTCGCTTTCTCATCATGCCGAAAGCTTTAACTGTGAAAATATTTTTGTGTGGCTATCTGCAACGTAGCATCTCCGCTATATGGTGAAAGCAACTTTCCATCTCATAATATTATTAATTCTTAGTTCATTTTACACGTTCTTGGAGAAGTGCTGTTACTGTGAAAAATGACACATTTTCAGGTCATTTGATTCTGTTTTTTGTTCTAATTGCAGGTTGTGAATGGAATTATGTACATGTTGCTCCTTGATGTTGGTGAGACAGAATGTTTGAAGGAAACTAACATGGACAGGAACTTGTGTGCAATCAATTATAAAAGTGATCCCAACACTTGCTACATTGAAATATTTGAGAAACCAGGACTTCAGAAACAGAGGGAGATTACATTTAATAACTGCACCGGAATAGATGACAATTATCCATCTAATGACATTGTTGCAAACCCTCTTTCAGTCAGTATTTCCAAAAATGAAAAAGTGCTGACTCATTACAAGGATGATGATAGGCCCCAGTTTGGTTCTTTTGATGATTTGGCAACAGTGGCTGCAGATGATACTCCTTATAACTATGCTCGTGGCTACTCAGCTGACTACATGGAGGATATTCCCTTCCTTGGGTGGGATATGGGAGGCTATCTTTCAGATTCAGAAGAGTACTACCAAACGGGGCAGAATGCCCGTATGAAAAGACGAGGGGTTTCTGGTTTCATTGGAGGTCTTAAAGATATAGGTCCAGGAGAGGAGCAGTTGGTAAATGACTTAGCAGGTACTGCAGTTGAAACACTCGATGCCATTGATGAGGACAATCTGAAGCGTGTTGTTGTGGAGGTAGTGGATGCAAAGAAGCAGGTAATTTTTTTGTGTTAGACCTTTTGCATACACCTTCTTGCCATGTTCCTATAATAGGACAAGACATTTCATTCAAAAAACTGTTACAGATTATGGATGGTGTGATGTATCACTTGAAACTTGTTGTTGGAACGTCATTGTGTGAAGAAAATAAGGCACCAAATGCAGACTGTCTCAAAGACTTGGTTATGCCACTTTCTCTTTGTACTGTACATCTTCATCGCTCATTTGTTGACAATTCACTTAGAGTTCAGGTATGTGTTAACAATCTGTCTAAATAAGATTTTTTTTTTAATTGCTGAAGTTACCATTTGGGATAAAATATTGTAATTTTTTGTTTATTTTACCCTCTCTCATTTACACTATTTTTATAAATATTGCCACTTTTGTTCAAAAAATGCAATCATCAGATCCATATAGCTGTCTACGCAACCAGTCTTCTGCATACTTTCAACAAAGTAAACTACATCATGCCATAAACTAAAACTTTAAACACTAAATCATTTGTTGTTTATCATGCATACACAATAATCACTATAAAAGTTGTGCATTTGCTGTTGAGATTGTGGAAAATATAGGATTTTAATATTACATGGTAGTAGGTAGAGCTCTCTTCCCTATAAACATGTCTTCAATAGTGATTAAATAGTTTTCGTATTGCAGCAGTACTTATTGAAGTTACAGGTAACTACAACCAGTAGCACTACTTTCACACGGCTTATTTTTTGATGGCTGCAATTTTTATTAATTTGTGATGTGTGTGTCAGTATCATGTTTTAGTATTTAATAAGCCGAATCTTTAGTGTTACTGACTGTGTGCTTTATACACTGGGCAAAACTTTTATATTTTAGTTGGATTATGAATTTTATGTAAGTATAGCAATTAGTATATAAGCATTTTAGATGGGTCTAACAGTTAATGTTTGTATAAGCAGTTGGCTCTCATGTCTGTAAGCTCTATGTAATGTTGTGTAACAATTACATAGCCAATTCAATCTCTAGTTTTTTTTTAAATAAAATTTTTTTATAATACATTTTATGTTCAAATGGGTGGATAACATTGCAGTACAATGTTGTTCCCGAGTAGTATACGTTATAGTGGCTAGAATGAAATGCAGTAGGGAGCTGGTGTTGTGTGGAAAGGTACTGAGCCATAATGAATTTATTAACGTTTCTAAAATCACTGATGAATTTATTTTTAAAAAGCAAAAATCCAGGAATAACGACAACAAATTGCCTCCAGAACTGAAAAGACTAAATTTCAATAACCCAACTGGTAGCAAACACTTCAAAATGGCAACAGCATAAAATCACTTCCTTTTAGTAAAGAATATTAAATGAAGTAAAAATACATTTCCATTACAAACAGCAAAACATATGATCAAATGAATATGTAAAAAATTTCAACCATCAGCTATTGCCAGTAAATATCAAGATGCCATTGTCTTCAAAGTAGCCAAAATGACTGACAAATATGCTACAAATTTATGATGATATAGGAGGTGTCAGAGGCAGTGCCAGTAGCAATAATTCCTCCGTCTCTACTAACATAGGACGGCAGTTTGCCATTACCACAGTACTGGAAACCTTCATTAAAAATTTCAGTCATGGTACACAGGCATCTTTAACAAGACCACACTTAGCAAGAGATACAATCACCTATCCTGTAACACAGAGACAACTCATTAATTATTTAGCAAAAATTAAACATACTACAAACGCAGGAAAGTACGAACAGCAGGCATGTTGCTGTTGTTGTGGTCTACAGTCCTGAGACTGGTTTGATGCAGCTCTCCATGCCACTCTATCCTGTGCAAGCTTCTTCATCTCCCAGTACTTACTGCAACCTATATCCTTCTGAATCTGCTTAGTGTATTCATCTCTTAGTCTCCCTCTGATTTTTACCCTCCACGCTGCCCTCCAATGCTAAATTGGTGATCCCTTGATGCCTCAGAACATGTCCTACCAACCGGTCCCTTCTTCTTGTCAAGTTGTGTCACAAACTCCTCTTCTCCCCAATTCTATTCAATACCTCCTCATTAGTTATGTTATCTACCCATCTAGTCTTCAGCATTCTTCTGAAGCACCACATTTTACCCCTGCCACCTTTAGAATTTGAAAGAGAGTATTCTAATCAACATTGTCAAAAGCTTTCTCTAAGTCTACAAATGCTAGAAATGTAGGTTTGCCTTTTCTTAATCTATTGTCTAAGATAAGTCGTAGCGTCAGTATTGCCTCACGTGTTCCAGCATTTCTACAGAATCCAAACTGATCTTCCCCGAGGTCGGCTTCTACCAGTTTTTCCATTCGTCTGTAAAGAATTCGCATTAGTATTTTGCAGCTGTGACTTATTAAACTGATAGTTCGGTAATTTTCACATCTGTCAACACCTGCTGTCTTTGGGATTGGAATTATTATATTCTTCTTGAAGTCTGAGAGTATTTTTCCTGTCTCATACATTTTGCTCACCAGATGGTAGAGTTTTGTCAGGACAGGCTCTCCCAGGGCCGTTAGTAGTTCCAATGGAATGTTGTCTACTCCCGGGGCCTTGTTTCAACTCGGGTCTTTCAGTGCTCTGTCAAACTCTTCACGCAGTATCGTATCTCCCATTTCATCGTCATCTACATCCTCGTCCATTTCCATAATAATGTCCTCAAGTACATCACCCTTGTATAGATCCTCTATATACTCCTTCCACCTTTCTGCTTTCCCTTCTTTGCTTAGGACTGGGTTTCCATCTGAGCTATTGATATTCATACAAGTGGCTCTCTTTACTCCAAAGGTCTCTTTAATTTTCCTGTAGGCAGTATCTATCTTACCCCTCGTGAGATAAGCCTCTAGCCATCCCTGCTTAGCCATTTTGTGCTTCCTGTCGATCTTATTTTTGAGACATTTGTATTTCTTTTTGCCTGCTTCATTTACGTTGTTTTTATAATTTCTCCTTTCATCAATTAAATTCAATATTTCTTCTGTTACCCAAGGATTTCTACTAGCCCTCGTCTTTTTACCTACTTGACCCTCTGCTGCCTTCACCACCCCATCCCTCAGAGCTACCCGTTCTTCTTCTACTGTATTTCTTTCCCCCATTCCTGTCAGTTGTTCCCTTATGCTCTCTCTGAAACTCTATACAAGCTCTGGTTCTTTCAGTTTATCCAGGTCTCATCTCCTTAAATTCCCACCTTTTTGCAGTTTCTTCAGTTTTAATCTACAGTTCATAACCAATAGATTGTGGTCAGAGTCCACATCTGCCCCTGGAAATGTCTTACAATTTAAAACCTGGTTCCTAAATCTCTGTCTTACCATTATATAATCTATCTGAAACCTTTTAGTGTCTCCAGGCTTCTTCCATGTACACAATCTTCTTTTATGATTCTTGAACCAAGTGTTAGCTATGGTTAAGTTGTGCTCTGTGCAAAATTCTACCAGATGACTTCCTCTTTCATTCCTTATCCCCATTCCACATTCACCTACTACTTTTCCTTCTCTTCCTTTTCCCACAATCGAATTCCAGTCACCCATGACTATTGAATTTTCGTCTCCCTTCACTACCTGAATAATTTCTTTTATCTCATCATACATTTCTTTGTCATATGCAGAGCTAGTTGGCATACAAACTTGCACTACTGTTGTAGATGTGGGCTTTGTGTCTATCTTGGCCACAATAATGCGTTCACTATGCTGTTTGTAGTAGCTTACCTGCACTCCAACTTCTTTATTCATTATTAAACCTACTCCTGCATTACCCCTGTTTGATTTTGTGTTTATAACCCTGTATTCACCTGACCAAAAGTCTTGTTCCTCCTGCCACCGAACTTCGCTAATTCCCACTGTATCTAACTTTAACCTATCCATTTCTCTTCTTAAATTTTCTAGCCTACCTGCCTGATTAAGGGATCTGCCATTCCGCGCTCTGATCCATAGAACGCCAGTTTTCTTTCTCCTGATAACGACGTCCTCTTGAGTAGTCCCCACCCGGAGATCCAAATTAACTATTTTACCTCCGGAATATTTTACCCAAGAGGACGCCATCATCATTTAACCATACAGTAAAGTTGCATGCCCTCGGGAAAAATTACGGCTGTAGTTTCCCCTTGCTTTCAGCCGTTCGCAGTAGCACCACAGCAAGGCTGTTTTGGTTAGTGTTACAAGACCAGATCAGTCAATCATCCAGACTGTTGCCCCTGCAACTACTGAAAAGGCTGCCGCCCCTCTTCAGGAACCACACGTTTGTCTGGCCTCTCAACAGATACCCTGCCTATAGTACGGCTATCTGTATCGTTGAGGCACACAAGCCTCCCCACTAACGGCAAGGTCCATGTTTCATGGGGGGGACGTTAGGCATAAAATTCTTCTTTTTTTTGTGGAGGCAAACAATTTAGTAAACAGCTTGAACTCGGGATAGGTAACTGTAGACATGCCTCAGAAATACTGACTATAAAGTACAATTCGTAAATCAGAAGAATTACATCTGCATTCTATACCCTTAGATTGGTATAGTAACAACCACAAGCCCACACACACTGACACAACTCAACTCAAGTAGTACCAGGCAAAACAATGGCCAACCAGGATACGAAGTCAAAATAGCCACCACGTGACACCAAGTGACGTGCACACTAATCAGATGCTAACCGTGATTTCTCATAAAATTCAGCGCCCATTGACAAATGATTGCCTAGAGAGCACTGAAAGAAGGATGTAATGAAGATTACTCATAGTTGGAAACCCACGGGTATCATCCAGCCGATGCCACTGCGTCCAATACTTGCAAAGGTCAGACTGGACTCCAACCCGGCACCACAATGGACACGAACTGCTTGCAACTTCAATAGCAGAGGACACGCCGAATGCTGTGCGTCCTGCCGAAGTAGCTTTAAATGAGTAATGTTCACGGCTTCAACCAACACTCGGCCCCGCCAAACCCGCAGGGAGCGAAAGCACCATTTTTGCCAACAGACCACGGCAGGTGCTTGGGTACAACAACATGCTGCCACACTTGTGCTCTTCGCCACCTGCGCTACACTCTCCTCTTCTCTAGGTCACCGCAGCCCTTAACTACCTTCTCCTCCGACCTACCCTTGACTGGCGACAGTAATGCTACATGTGCTCTTGCGGCCAGAGGGATTCCAAATCCGCGGGGATCACGCGAAATTAAATGCGGGTGCACGACACAGTATGTCCCCACTTATCTCTGTGCTGTGAGTATTTTATGATGATAAACTCAGATATTAGTCTCTAAACATGAATAGGTCTCACTATTATGTTAACAGACACATACGTGTGTACTACATAGGTATAAAAATTCAAACACATTCAGAGTGATGGAACAGATCAACTGATGGCAATAATGGACATTTTTGAATGTATCCTAAGCCCTTGTTCACGTGTATACCCAACAATTGTGTTGTAAAGGTAGGTTGAAGTATCACATTAGTGCAGTCATTTCCATTACCTCAACAAACAAAATTGCAAGTTTCTGCCTAGCAGTTGCTTTCCATTTGTGTCATGACACCAAGCTGTGATTGCAGCCCACCTTGACTTGTGGTCACAGCACATGCTGGGCCAACCATATCTGCTCTGTCCAATGTTTTCTATTCTTGCTTGCTCGTTCAATATGAATCCCAAGATTATTTATTCTTTTCTGTAACATGTATTATGGTAGTGAATTGGCCTCATTATAATGAGCTGTTTATATTTGTATTTTGTTCAGTTTTTGCCATAGGTATAACAAGTGTGAAGCTTTAATGTCAAATTATCATCATTCTCTTGTGAAAAACAGCTTGAGTTATCAATGTTTCATCAATCCATATTGAGCACCACACTTTATCATATTGTGTAATCAGATTCTTTGCATCACTAACTTGTTACATTGATTCCCTTCCCTGTTTATAGAGATAAGACCACATTCAGAAGTTGAATCCAACCCCTTGTAAGCAGCTTATGACATCCAATTTGCATGCTAGCAGCTATTTTCCTTCTGTAATTGATCTAAATTGCACCCCCTACGAAGAAGGTCGGCACCTTAGAGGCAGCAGCAGCGAAACGACATGTTGCGATTTTGTAGATTTGCTCCATAGTTCACTATACTGGAGATGACATATTAATCATCAGTAAACAGGAATACATCTCAGCACACTGAAACGGCCGTCTGAAAAGATGAAAAATGGCTAAAATTCTGATGACTTTGTACTGTAGTTTTACTTGGATGAAGAGCAGTGCTTAACAGGCTTATGAAATTTCTGTACAAATGTCATTAATATGCATTACCATACTTTTTTTTTTCTAGGTTGTCAGGTCTGAATGCTCCCCTAAAGAAGAAGGACTTTCAGATGACACTTTCCAACCGAGAACCATAGATGGTCATTCAACCACAACTGGTGCCTCTGGTGTAGATGTATATAACCCTCAGCTCAACCATGTGACAGAATTTGCACTTTCAGAAATCAACAAAAAACTAAATGTAGCCCACACTCTTTTAAACCTGATTAATGTTCACACTGAGGTAAGTGCCTGCCCCATTTCAAATAAAGTAGTCTCTGATGATCAACATTTTTCATCACTTGAAATATGTTTCCCAAGACATGCTATATTTTCTTTCTCTTGTAGATCAATGATAATATCAACACGTACTTGACTCTTAAAATTGCACCATGTGTGGATGGAAATGAAGCAGGAGTCAGCTGCAGACCCCAGATTACAGTAAGTGCTGCTTGTATGCTTTTCTTTGATTAACAGTAATGTCAGATATTACTATTGTGCTGAAATTTATTGAACATTATTTTCAGTGAAAATGTATGTTCCCGTTTAACTACAGATTATATCAAATTGATGAGGATGTTGTTGTCATAACATTTTGAGTCTTCCTGTTGTTTCTAAAGATATATCAAACTTTGACACACACACACACACACACACACACACACACACACACACACACACACCTGTGTGTGTGGTGTGTGTGTGTGTGTGTGTGTGTGTGTGTGTGTGTGTGTGTGTGTGTGTAGGCGTGCGCGCGCGCTTGCAGTACTGTTATGTTGATTTATTGTTCTAGAAATATTTATATATTTGTTTTGTTAGCTTGTTCTCATTCATACAGTAGAGGTGTTAAAAAAAAGAGACTAAAATTTGCTTTGCCATTACTGTTGATATTTTTGTGTGTTTTCTGGTAGAGCATCTTGTTACTTCTCATTTCCCAACGCACTGTTGCTTGTGTGGTAGCCGTTACTTTTGCAAGAATCCGTCTTTGCAGTCTCTCTCTCTTCTGTCAAGTAGGCCATTGTTAAGCATTCAATTGGATATAAACATTTTGGTCTTACCATTGCAGTATAGTGTTCTAGTTTTGTATTTATAAAGTTACATTTTATATTTTTAGTTATTTGTTTTTTTGGAATTCAGAGACAACCCTGTATTTTCTGGTTTCAACAATTCACAGCTTCAAATTGCAGAATGAAAAGTGTCACATAAACATTGCAACTTTTGAGTACATAAAACCATACAAATTTATTAACAAAGTTGAGTGACGTGCTTGTCATTGCAGTGTTTGCTTTCTGTGATTATGTATGCAGTATGATACTACTTAGATGCCCTCCACTATTCTGCAGGCACACTCTTGTTCTTTAGATGAATTATTTCATAAATGTTTTGACATACTTGCACCTCCTAGTTCTGAAATTACTTTCTGAATCCCAACCTTGAGTTCTGGAAGTGACTGTGATATGTTGGTTTACACATGAGATTTCAAATACCACAGCAGAAAGAGGTGGTGTTAAATCACAAGATTTGGGTGGTCAATTCACATCACTGTTGTGGGAAATCATCTAGCCAGGGAGCCTCTCTCACAGCAAGTTGATGGTTGTAATCAATGTGTGACAGTTTGTGTCATCCTGTCGAAACAAAACCTCTTCAGCACTCACATGCTCCAAATCAACATGGATTCCGGAAACAGCGATCGTGTGAGACCCAACTCGCTTTATTTGTTCATGAGACCCAGAAAATATTAGATACAGGCTCCCAGGTAGATGCTATTTTTCTTGACTTCCGGAAGGCGTTCGATACAGTTCCGCACTGTCGCCTGATAAAAAAAGTAAGAGCCTACGGAATATCAGACCAGCTGTGTGGCTGGATTGAAGAGTTTTTAGCAAACAGAACACAGCATGTTGTTATCAATGGAGAGACGTCTACAGACGTTAAAGTAACCTCTGGCGTGCCACAGGGGAGTGTTATGGGACCATTGCTTTTCACAATATATATAAATGACTTAGTAGATAGTGTCGGAAGTTCCATGCGGCTTTTCGCGGATGATGCTGTAGTATACAGAGAAGTTGCTGCATTAGAAAATTGTAGCGAAATACAGGAAGATCTGCAGCGGATAGGCACTTGGTGCAGGGAGTGGCAACTGACCCTTAACATAGACAAATGTAATGTATTGCGAATACATAGAAAGAAGGATCCTTTATTGTATGATTATATGATAGCGGAACAAACACTGGTAGCAGTTACTTCTGTAAAATATCTGGGAGTATGCGTACGGAACGATTTGAAGTGGAATGATCATATAAAACTAATTGTTGGTAAGGCGGGTACCAGGTTGAGATTCATTGGGAGAGTGCTTAGAAAATGTAGTCCATCAACAAAGGAGGTGGCTTACAAAACACTCGTTCGACCTATACTTGAGTATTGCTCATCAGTGTGGGATCCGTACCAGGTCGGGTTGACGGAGGAGATAGAGAAGATCCAAAGAAGAGCGGCGCGTTTCGTCACTGGGTTATTTGGTAACCGTGATAGCGTTACGGAGATGTTTAGTAAACTCAAGTGGCAGACTCTGCAAGAGAGGCGCTCTGCATCGCGGTGTAGCTTGCTCGCCAGGTTTCGAGAGGGTGCGTTTCTGGATGAGGTATCGAATATATTGCTTCCCCCTACTTATACCTCCCGAGGAGATCACGAATGTAAAATTAGAGAGATTAGAGCGCGCACGGAGGCTTTCAGACAGTCGTTCTTCCCGCGAACCATACGCGACTGGAACAGGAAAGGGAGGTAATGACAGTGGCACGTAAAGTGCCCTCCGCCACACACCGTTGGGTGGCTTGCGGAGTATCAATGTAGATGTAGATAGATGTAGATCACATAACTCTTTTTAACATTTTGTGGTATCATTCGCCATCCAATCTTAATCCACTTCTGATGCCATCTTTGAAGAAGTACAGACCAGTTACACCCCCAGCCCAAATGTCACATCCCAGTCACTCTTGTGGACGTAATGCCTTTTGTATAACTACTCAAGAGTTTCTTGTGCCCCAAATGCTTCAATTTTGCTTTTTCATAAAACCATTCCACAGAAAGTTCACTTCATTATTTTCCTGATGAACTTGTTGTGTGCTATTTGCTTCAAAAACACCCAGTGGGCAAATTCTTCGCATTTTACATGATTATTTGTCTTCAGTTATTGTGTCAATTGGATTTTATAAGTCGAAAATTGCAGATCTCCTTTCAGAATTCATTGCATGCTGGACCTTGGAATGTCCAGTAGTTGTGAACATTAGTGAATAGATTTCACCACACTTACAGCAATATTATTACGCATGGTGGTGATATTTTCCACAGAATGGCTAACATAAAGATTCCCTGGGGTTTTAATGTCCTCAACTGAACCGATTTTCTCAAATTTAGGAGGCATACTCAACACAGTCGACTCATTCGGTGCATTACGTTGACAAAAGATTCCACGAAGTAGTTTGCAAACAGTCTCTGCATAATACACACCATGTGTGTAATAAGTTTTTATAATGGCAATGAGCTGCTGCATCATGAAGCACCCCATAGTAACTACAAAGAGAACAGAAGCAAATTGTGCCAAGTTCAATGCTGCCAACTTACTAGAACAGAAATTGCAGCCGTTTCAAAAGTCACATTCCTTATGGGGCACTCTTTACCGTGTTTAAAGTAAACAGTACTCTAGAGAAAACAACAGTATTTATTGTAATATTCAATACAGCTGCCAGATAAATTTTTTTTGGAGTTCAACTGATTGCATCACATCCTATCAGTTATTTTATAGATCAGAGGGTTGAGCTTATGATTGTTGGTGCACCATAGACTGTAGATAGTAGATGAGGATCACAAGCCCATGAGAGTCAGTCACCACATACAAGCACACTCCTGAAATATATAATTGTGCTATATACAGACCCATAGGTTGCCTACTGCCAGCCCCCCCCCCCCCCCTCTCTCTGTCTCTCTCTCTCTCTCTCTCGCACACGCGTGCGCACACACACACACACACACACACACACACACACACACACACACCTGAAGGAGGCAGGCCCTTCAAAAGATACTATGCTTTACTCATGAATGTCATGGTTTGGAGTAAAATGTTCTAAGAATTTCAACATGATGTACAATATAGTATTTTATACAATACTTTTTATTATATGTTTCATCTTCTGGTTACATAAATAGTGATGTTACAACTTTTGTCTTCAATGGTTTGTTTAAAAAGCAATAGAAAGGAGAAATAGTGAAATATTAGGAAACTAAATTACAAATAAAGCTAATTTCTACATGGAATTATATCTACTTGAATGCATTACTGAATAACTCTTCAACTGAATGTGCCAGGTTAGGTGCTCATAATGTGAATATATTTGTATTTTCATCATGTCAGAACAGGAAAGAATGTTAAGAGCAAGAGATGAGAGAGAGAGGAGGGGGGGGGGGGGATCAAAGTGTATGATTTGAAATCCATTGGGACTAGTATCTGTTATTAACTGCATAACAGTATAAAGTTGGTAACTAGTAATCACACGCTTTAAGATGGCGCATTTGTGGAGTGCGCTGGGAGCAAAAGCTTTCTGTCGGCTCGTAGCATAGTGACTGCTGGGCCAAGTCAGGGCAAAAGAAATGAACGTGTAATGAGTTAATGCTTCGCAGATGTGACAGGAAAGTCAATGATGAACTGCTAGAGTGACCAGGTACAGCCTCTTCACTCATTTGTCTCAGTAATAATAATAATAATAATAATAATACCACCACCCAATATGCACAACACCGCACATGAATCAACTCTATTTTCACAGTGGCTATTTTATCATTATGGGACACAATATTGTTATGCATCTAAGGTTAGCAATGAGAGTAAACATTCCATACTGGTCCGAAGTTAGCTGAATTTCAGCAGCCAGTAAAGGAACTCTTTAAAGTGTGTGAATAGTGTGTTACAGAATAAAGTTTGTGTCTCTTAAATCTTATTTTATTTTAATTTACTTATACAATCACAAACTAGGTGCAGTCATGTGCAAACATAATACTGGTAATAAATGAAAGTCCATATGCTTCTGTTGTCATTTCCAGTATGAGCCCATCAAGTGCATGTAGTAGTTCTCCATCGTGTAAGCCAGTTGTTCTGCCTTTATTCTTTATTAATGTCCCTAAAATATCTAATGTTAATTAATGTGTATAAAATGTACAACATTTTTCTTGTAATATTCAGCAGTTTAATTGACCTGTCACTACGGCACTTACTTAATCTAAATAACTGTACATATTAGTAAATTCATGCTAAGTAGTTTCAGTTTTTTGTCATACAGAAGCTTAAACTAAAAATAGTGCTACCAGGAACTGTTAGTAAAATATTACTTTGATCAGAGACATAATTTTCTGAAGTAACCAAAAGATGTCAGTCGGCAGCATGGCGACTGATATGCTGTCCTTTTTCAGTATACAAATTGAAAAGTGTTTGTGCCAAAATGAAAACTGCGAAAATTGGAACAACAAGAAGCATAGTAGAAAGTAAATACATTAAATGAGTAATATATCATAAATATGCAAATAACAAAGTATAATAGCTAAACAAACCTGTTATTTTGCATAGCCAAGATGCATAATTGAAACTGCAGTTAATATACTAGCTGAAAATTATAATATGTATTACGCCAATTGATGATGGGTGAAAGCCCAAAACACATATTGGCATAAATAAAAATATGTGAAAAGAGCCTTGTAACGATATGTGAAAAGAGCCTTGTAACGGTATTTCTTAAAAATCATATAATCCACAGCCATGGATCTCAACAAACAATACAATGGAGAAATTATTCTTAAAGCTCATCTTTTATCTCTCTCCTCCCTGTTTTATATTGTCTCTTTGTTGGGGTTCATTTTATGCTGCTTTACACTTGTCTAATAATAACTTCATTTAATAGTTCTTTCATATTGGGTGTTTAGTGCAAAACTGCAGCCTCTAGCTACCAGTTTGCTACTTGCAAATCACACTTGCCGGCTTTGTCGTCTGCTCTACTTTTAGTGTTTTTATGTAAAGATAATCTACACTCAGAACTAACAGAGACTAGCCACAGTTTATTCAACAAATTGAGATATGTTACAGAATGCTCCTTGGTTGTTACAGAATGCTCCTTGGAGCTGTGCAAACTGTAAGAAACAATCCAACCACAGTCCAGTTCACATATTGTTAGAGTTCAGCCAGTTACTAACAGATTCCGAAAAGGAAACTAATGGTGTCGGAAGAGGAAACACCAATAAATAGGGTTTACAGAGAGAACAAAAACAGTAGACCAATTGGCACAGAATGGCACTGGGACAGAATTAAAAGTGGTTCAGAGTGGCTCTGGACCAACTTATACACAGGATTCCGATAGCCCTGACCCTGTTAGAGGATGCTCTTGTGACTAGCACCATTTGGGTAGTGGCACCTTGGTAGCCAACAATGTCACATTAGCTACTCAATTTCTGTAGGCACATTGATGACAGGTGGCATCACTACATCCTGATCCCCAGCCACCCACCCACCCACCCATCCACCCTCCCTCCCTCCCTCCCTCCCTCCCTCCCTCCCTCCCTCCTCACCAGCAGCAATGCCAGGCATGAAGAAGCCTATGATAAGTGTTTTAGTGGAGCGCCACCAGAAAGGGTGCCAGGTCGGTGTCAGGTGTCATGGTGGAAGGCCAAAATGGGACGGAGCTAGGTGGAAGTTGCATGAGCCACCTTGTGACCAGAGGGTCTGTTGGGGGTAGAAAAGCAGGCAGCTGTTGAGCAGTGTGGTGGAGATGAAGCTGATTTTGGTAGTGCAGTATAAGCTTCTGGGCGGAGACCACGGCATACATATACATCATGGACTTGTAGCATGAGGAGATTATCCTGTGGATCCAAGTTGGGCAGCATCTGAGCTTGCAGGGCCACACAGGGGTACCCAGCCAGAAGCTTCAGCAATGATATGTGTTGGCAGTGGACACAGCAGAGGGTATGGTGAGAGTGATTGATCATGCAGCCAGCCAACTATAGAGGGTATTATGTGCAGACTTGGACATCATTTCCTTTTGGAGGTGAGTCTTAAAAATGCAGACAAAGCATTCAGCATGACTGTTAGGAGGGCGGGTGAAGGAGCATGGCACAAGGATGTTGAATCCCTTTATGGCCACAAAACTGTTTGGAGTCATGTGAAGTGAACGTTGTACAATTATATGATGCCAAAGTGCGTGTGGTGCCTTCAAGGGCAACAATTTTTTTTTTCTGCTGCAATTGTAGTGGCAGTAAGGACCTGGAACATGCAGAACTCACAAGGGAAATGAGAAAAGGAATAAATCACAACCAACTGCTTGGAGCCCAGAAACGGGCCAGCAAAATCTACGTGGATACTCTCCCACAACTCCACAGCATCATGCCAAGGAGAGAGAACTGCTGTTAGGTACAGCTTGATGGTCCACAATGTTGCAGTTGGAAACGGGTCAGAACATGTACTGTCTGCCAATCTTTTCATCCAGGGTGTGCTGAAGGGGCAGTGTGCAGAGGTGCAGCACTCACGGCCAAAGAGAGGGAGGAATCAGAACACAGCAGTAGCCCTCATCAGAATCCCACAACAGAACCCCTTGGTTTAGGTGAAGTTGATTTTGCCATGGCCAGTAGGGCCATCTGTGTTGCACAAAGTGAGTGAAGTGGCGTAATGTTTGATCATTATAATTGGTACCCATGATGTCATGTGATATTAAAGGGAAAGCTGGAATGGCTGTATCCTGATTACAGTTGAGCTGGAAATGCTCCAATTCACGTTGGTCAAAGGCTGGTCAGGTCACATGAGGACATGGGACAGCAGGACTGCCCAATAGGGGATGTTGTTGTTGTTGTTGTTGTTGTTGTTGTTGTGGTCTTCAGTCCTGAGACTGGTTTGATGCAGCTCTCCATGCTACTCTATCCTGTGCAAGCTTCATCATCTCCCAATACCTACTGCAACCTACATCCTTCTGAATCTGCTTAGTGTATTCATCTCTTGGTCTCCCTCTACGATTTTTACCCTCCACCCTGCCCTCCAATGCTAAATTGGTGATCCCTTGATGCCTCAAAACATGTCCTACCAACCGATCCCTTCTTCTAGTCAAGTTGTGCCACAAACTCCTCTTCTCCCCAATCCTATTCAATACCTCCTCATTAGTTACGTGATCTACCCACCTTATCTTCAGCATTCTTCTGTAGCACCACATTTCGAAAGCTTCTATTCTCTTCTTGTCCAAACTGGTTATCGTCCATGTTTCACTTCCATACATGGCTACACTCCATACAAATACTTTCAGAAACGACTTCCTGACACTTAAATCTATACTCGATGTTAACAAATGTCTCTTCTTCAGAAACGATTTCCTTGGCATTGCCAGTCTACATTTGATATCCTCTCTACTTCGACAATAGGGGATAGAATAATGAAAGTCAGACTAGTACAGCACCTAATGCTGGAGGTGTTGGGTGATTCTGTCTGGTAGCCAGTGCCTGGGTCCAAAGATGATGAACAAAAGTCGATGGTCTGTGACAAGATGAAATTTCTGTCCATAAAGGAATAATTTACATTTCTGGACCACATAGACAATAGTGAGGGCTTCCATTCTCCCATGTATGTTAAGAAAGGCTGCAGCAAAAAAATACCTCCACGGGTTGTATTCGAATCCTCTACTGCCAGCCTCTGTAGTTGGACCTCTGTTTGTCCATCTTTTCAGAGATGGTTGTGGGACTCGGCTGTTCAAAACAGGCTGTCAAATTAACCCTTTAACTGCTCTGGACGTGTTAATGCCCACGCCTTTGTACCTGTACCTGTCCCTGTGTGCTCTGAACGTGTTTACGCACGCCACCAGTCCTTCTACCTGGTTCTTTGAACGTTCAGAGTACCAGGTAGAAGGACTGGTGGTGCACGTAAACACGTCCAGAGCACACAGGGACAGGTACAAAGGCACACACGTTAACACATCCAGAGCAGTTAAAGGGGTAAACACCTATCAGCCATCTAGTGTCTAAACTTATTTTATATGGCTACCAGTTTCGGCGATTTCCTACATCATCTTGATGCTTCTGACCAACATGTAGGAAGCTTCCACCTCAGTTCTGATCAAAACAGGGGCCAGCAATACTGGTATTTCTACAGCGATACATACAGCCACCATCTGATAGCAGAAATCTACTAATACCTGTATTGCTGGGCCCTGTTTTGATCAGAATTGAGGTGGAATCTTCCTACATGTCAGTCAGAGACCTGAAGACGGCATAATAAATTGCCGAAACTGGTAGCCAAATAAAATTAGTTTGGCAGCTAGACAGCTGAAAGTTGTTTAATTTGACATTATGGAGTTGGAGGTTGTGAAGCTGGTTTTCTGGAGTTGCATCTGTATCCAACATATTGTCAAATATTGTGGCACTAAGGAACACCTTTTAGTAATTCATGCATAAAACAGTGGAATCTGGCAGGAGCTGATGACTTTCTAAAAGGTAACCAATTCTAACAGCAGAGGCTATATAATGTAATTGGATAGATAAAAAATGTCCTCACCAAATGGCAGCAGGAGAACTCACGTATAAAGGTATAGAAATTTGCCAGGTTTCGGAGCCAGCTGCTCCTCCTCCTTGCAGGAGGATTGAAAGAGAAGTATAGATCAGTGAAGGAAAAGGACTGATGAGGTTTAGGAAATGGAGAACGTTTGGAAGAGTCACCCAGAACTCCGGGTCATGGGAGACTTACAGAACGGGATGAGAAGGAAAGAATGATTGCTGGTGACTGCACCAGATGACAGTTGAAGACCTAAGAGCTTAAATGTACAAGATAAGGTAATATGCAAGACAGAGATTAATGACAAAATATCATGCTCATGTTAACAAGATTGGAAAGCCAAGTGCATTGTATACTATGTGATCAAAAGTATCCAGACACCGCCAAAAACATATGTTTTTCGTATTAGGTGCATTGTGCTGCCACCTACTGCCAGGTTCTCCATATCAGCGACCTCAGTAATCATTAGACATCGTGAGAGAGCAGAGTGGGGCGCTCTGCAGAACTCACGGACTTCGAATGTGGTCAGGTGATTGAGTGTCACTTGTCATACGTCTGTATGTGAGATTTCCACACTCCTAAACATCCCTATGTCAACTTCTTCTGATGCGATAGTGAAGTGGAAAAATGAAGGGACATGTACAGCACAAAAGCATACAGGTCGACTTTGTATGTTGACTGACAGAGACCGCTGACAGTTGAAGAGGGTCATAATGTGTAATAGGCAGACATCTATCGCGACCGTCGCACAGGAATTCCAAACTGCCTCAGGATCCACTGCAAGTACTATGACAGTTAGGCGGAAGGTGATAAAACTTGGATTTCATTATCATGCTCATAAGCCGCACATCATGCTGGTAAATGCCAAACGATGCCTCGCTTGGTGTAAAGAGTGTAAACATTGGACAATTAATCAGTGGAAAAACACTGTGTGGGGTGACAAATCATAGTACACAATATGGCGATCCGATGGCAGGGCATCGGTATGGCGAATGCCTGGTGAACGTCACCTGCCAGCGTATGTAGTGGCAACAGTAAAATTCAGAGATGGTGGTGTTACGGTGTGCTCATGTTTTTCATGGAGGGGCCTTGCACCCCTTGTTATTTTGCATGGCACAATCATAGCACAGGCCTACATTGATGTTTTAAACACCTTCTTGCTTCCTGCTGTTGAAGAGCAATTCGGGGATGGCGATTGCATCTTTCAACACAATTGAACACCTGTTCATAATGCACGGCCTGTGGCGGAGAGGTTACATGACAATAACATCCTTGTAATGGACTGGCCTCCACAGAGTTCTGACCTAAATCCTATAGAACACCTTTGGGATGTTTTGGAACGCAGATTTCATGCCAGGCCTCACTGACCGATATCGATACCTCATCTCAGTGCAGCACTCCATGAAGCATGAAGAATGGGCTGTCATTCCCCAAGAAACCTTCCAGCACCTGACTGAATGTACGCTTGTGAGAGTGGAAGCTGTCATCAAGGGTAAGGGTGGGCCAACACCATATTGAATTCCAGTATTACTGATGGAAGGTGTCACGAACTTGTTTGTCTTTTCAGCCGGGTGTCCAGGTACTTTTGATCATATACTGTATGTGGTAGATGTGGGCGGAATTGACAGGTCAGGAAATTAAAAATATAGAAAACTAAAAGGGAGTGAAGCAAGGAATAGTTACTGAGAAAAAATGCTGATACTGAAGAAGTTAACATATATTAAGGCGAGATGGGTAGCAAGAACCATGGGTTATGTAACACCTATTCCCACCTGTGTTCTGAGGAACTGGTGGCCGGGTGGAAGAATCCAAATGGCACATGTGCTGAAACAGGCACCGAGTTCACAGCTTTCATGTTGTAGAGCGTGCTCTGCAACAGGGTATTGTGTTGCCAGTATACACGTTTGGCGCCAGTATACACTCTTACCTATGCCAGTTCATCCTAGATGATAACTTGGTGGTAGTCATGACAGTGTAAAAAGGTCAATCATTGTCAACTAACAGCTGGTACACAACATGTTGTTCCACAGGTGGCTCTCCCTTTCATAGTGTACGTTTTGACAGTTGCACGGGTGGTATAGATGATGGTAGGAGGGTGTATAGGGCAAGTCTTGCAGTGGAGATGGTCACAGGGTTAGAAGCCATAGGGTAAGAAATTGGATGCAGAAGGAGCATAGGTGCTGACAAGGATACTGTTGAGATTGGGATGGCGGCAAAAAGCTATTATAGGTGTGGTGGGCAAAATGTCTGACACAGTGGACCTCATTTCTGGGCGTTATTTTAGAAAGTAAAGCCTCATTAAAGTAGCTGATCAGAAAATTCAAGAAAAAAGGTACAAATAAAAATTTTCTGCATACTATGACCATAAGGCAAAATCATTAAATGAATCTAAATATCAATAAATATGTGCACAAATCTATTTCTAGCAATGTAAACAAAACAATAATTACCTTTACTGAGCTTAGCTATTGCAGAAGGGGAAAAACATGAAACAACCAAAACCAAGACACAATGCACAATTGAAACAATTAAGTGATATCTCATGCATTAGGTGCCAAAAGTGAGCCTATTGGCACCAAACAGTTAGTACAAGTGACGCTAGTTCACAGTGCCATGCAGATGTGGGACTTTCATATCCCTGTGAACTTGGTGAGGTAAATTTCTATTAGGTAGGCAGATGTTCCACTGATCATGAAAGGATGAAGTTCCACATAAAACAGCAACAAGTGAAGTGATCATACTTGATCAGAGATGAGTACATATCACAGTCCGTAAGAATGTCAGTCCAGTAATTTCCGAAGGTGAGTATACATTCAGTATTCATAAAGCACTGAGTCCTGGGAAGATTGAAGGTAGCTGCTAGGCAGTGTCACGGTGCGGCATAGTCTTGGCCTGAACCCTCCTACAGATGGGCCATCAAAGGCAGCTGGCACGAGTAGCCTAGAACTGAGCTGTGACTGCAACTGCCTGCTGGAGGTTTGAGCCATGATGTAAGTATGCAGCAGGTGGAGGAATATTTGTGGGTGCTTGATGCCCACATGACTCAAGGACACAAGCTAGTTCATTCGATAGCAGCACATTGCTGCTTCATGCTTGCCTATGAACAACGAAGGTGGTCCCTGCCTCATGTGGCAGTGTACTAGTAAGCCACTTAAACTGTCTCCAAGCAGAGGTGCCCCTGCATATCAAGGGCAGCCAGCAGGGCACAGACGTTGTGCTGGCAGTAGGAGTGGCCAACAAAAGGCCAGATGCTAGTCAAAGGGTTTGAGATGTGGTATGACAGAAGGATGCTGAAAATTAACTAGACTGTGCAATAATGAATTAGGAGATTCTCTACAGAATCAGTCAGGAAAAGGAGTGCATGGAATGCACTGACTCGAAAGAGGGACAGGATGAGAAGACATGTTTTAAGACATCAGGGAATAACCTCCATGGTACCAGAGGCAGCCCTACAGAACATAAACAAGTGCGACTCGGAAATGCTAAGATAAAGAGGTTCGCACAGGATGAAGTAGTCGTGGCAGAATAATACAGCGCTTTATGATAATCACCCAACTTCAACAAAAAGCATAGCATGATGTTGGGTCATTATGTTCAAGTCTATTTTGCTGTTTATAGAAGTCGGGTGATGACCAGGAAGTATTGTACTCATCTGTACATGGATGTTACTCTGAAACATATTCTTTTGATTGGATATGTATCTCTTTGATTTTTAACTGGCTGTTATATATTTTGTTGTTAATGTATACTGTTCTTGTGCTGTTAAAACTAAGGTAATGACTTTCATAAGAAAGGAACCAGCCAGATCAACAATCAGTATATATGATAAAATGTTGAAGGTAATGTCTCATTTCCAGTACACATACATATGAAGACAAGGGTGTAACAAATAATATGAGGGCAATAACAAGAATCTTCAAAGGTAAAGAGAAGAAAGAGATGGAAATGAAATTTTGTAAAGTAATGGCTGTTCGCACCTTACTGAAAACAACAGAATGTTGGCTCTGACAAAGAAATAAATAAAGAAAGAAAGGTCTTAGGTAATTGGAAACAGTAGAAATAAAGGTCCACCCATTTGTAAGAGGGTGCAGCAGACAAGATAAATTCAGTAACATCTTCATAAAGGCAGAACTGTTTGTGAAACAGATTTAGAGGAAGCTCTGTAAAATAAAAATGAATGCAAGGAGCATGTTCTGAGCGTGTCAGAAACAAAGGTCCCAAAGCACACCTTACATTATGAATCTTTCAGGAGACAATCAGTGGGAATACCAAGGACAAGATGGGGAAACTGAAACAGGTGCATTTTATGCTAACCTGGGAGGGTGGATGAAGAAGAAAATAAAACTATATTAAGTCTGTGAAACATGAGTTTCTCCAAGCATATAAAATGTTCAAATAATTTACAGGCAAGAATGCAGCTGGGTGATGTCTTTCACAACCACCGATTTTTTTTTTTTTTTTTTTTTTTTAGTGGTGCACACACTATCATTTATAAGACACAAATGCAATGTGAAAGCATTGTGCAAGGAAATTTAAAACCTCAGTATGCGAGATGTATGCAGAAAAACAAAACACACACAAACCTCAGTGTGTGGGGTATACACAAAAAGACAAAACACTCACATATGCACACACAACACATTTTTTATAGCACCACCACACAGCCAAAGACAAACAATGTCAAAAGTTATTGATGGTGAATATTAATTACCAATGGGTGAGGAAGTCACATTAACTCTGTCAGTCAGTTGTTTGACCACAATATATATTAATGGGGTCACTTGCTAATTTAATCTTAACTGCTTCCACACTATCCCAATAGTGAAATATGCATGCCAGAATTTCTGTGTTGTTAAATTTCATAGGATGACCAATGCCAAGGCAATGTTTTGCAGTAACAGATTTGCTCAGCTTTTGAAGTCTGGTTTTTATGTTCAACATACCAGTCCCTCACCTCCCCCTCCTCCCTCTCTCCCTCCTCTCCCCCCTGCCCCCCTTCCCCGTTCCCCCTTCTCGTCCCCTTATGATTTGACCAGTGTATCACAGTATCACATACCACCTCAGGGGATATGGTAGGCAACTGCCATTAGTTACACATCCCAAAAGGGCTCTAATCTTAAATGGTGGTTGGAAAATGCACGTAACACAGTGTTTCCACAGAATATGACCATTACTGTTGGAAATGCTACCTACTGTAATGCATCACTTTTCTTCCCCACTACGGGTTTTGTTATTTTAAATTTATTCAAAAGAGTAAAAATGGTATTGAAGAAAGGGTACATAACATGGAGGACCAGAAAAGGAAACATGTAAGCTAGTCATAAAACTGAAAATAAGATATTGGTTTTCTTAGTCTTTTCCTAGGAATTTACTTTCTCATGCAAGAATTAGCTTCAGGCTAAGCAGTTGTCTCTAATATCAAAATATCAATTTCAGTCAAGGAGGCTGCTTGAATTTAAATGCGTTACCACACTGTGTAAGGAAAAAAGGCCATAGACTTTGGTGCCACCTCATTGTTTCTGCCACTCACCTGATTCATTGCTGGTCAGTAGTGGAATGCATAACTAACGTGTCTTTCACTGTAACTGTTCTGGCAAAAAGTGACTTTGAGGTGGGCTAACTCATCTGACAAACTGACAGGGTCAGAGGTGATGTGGGCCCTATGGACCAGGGTGTGAAAGCTGAGGCCTGAAAATACAAATCAGTGCGAGGTGGCTTCCTGTAAACAGCACGTCTGAACATATTATTAGCCTCCCTCTTGACCAACACCTTAAGGAAGGGAAAGCAGCTATCCTTTTCCACCTCAATATGAGGCAAATTTTCGGGTGGAGTTAATTTTGAAAAGCTGTTTAAATTCTCATTTCTATGAGGCCAAACAACAAAAGTATCATCTGCATTTCTGAAAAAGCACCTTGGTTTGCAAAGCTGCTGACTTCAGGGTACGTTCCTCAAAATCTTCCATAAACAGATAGGTAATAATAGATAACAATGGCCTACCCCTTGCAACTTCATTTGTCTGTCCATAGAACCTGTCATAGAATGAAAAGGAAACGGAAGTCAACACACGTCAAAATAGGTTAATCAATTCAGCACAAAACCTAACTCCAATTAACTGTAATGAGTCAGACAGAAGAACATGAGTGAAGATGGACACCACATAAAAACTGACTTAAATATTATAGTCACTCAAACACAGTCCCTTTAATCAACATAAGTGATCTGCTGAGTTCTTAATGTGATGTGCACACTAAACTATTAGTGGGCTCAACAGAGTAGCAATGTATTTTGTTATATGGTAGCACCTGTGCTACTGACAGTAGGTGTAAGAGGAATCACTTCCTTGTGAATCTTCAGAAGACCATACAATCTAGACACTCCCAACTCTTTTTGTCCAGTCGGCATTGAGTATGTGATATACTGGCTCAGACAGTAAACACACCATCTTTTTATTTATTTTATTTATCCATTTAGATTTTTTTGCGTGGGGTCATCGATATGAAAGCATTTGCAAATGTCAATTACATACAGAGCTTACAATTAGTGTTATAGGTAGCAATTACAATGATCCAACAATGGAAACTCCATGTTAGAATATTGACAAAGTTAGGAAAAAATGATTGCATTAAAAATGACACATTAAGTTGCAGGCAAACACAATTAAGACACTTCCACATTAACTTTCGGCCACAGCCTTCATCGGGGGAGGGGGGGGGGGGGGGGGGAAACCATAAGCACACATTCATTCACATAAACGACTACGGACCTTGCCATTGGTGGGTAGGCTTGCGTGCCTCAGCGATACAGATAGCCGTACCGTAGGTGCAACCACAACGGAGGGGTATCTGTTGAGAGGCCAGACAAACATGTGGTTCCTGAAGAGGGGCAGCAGCCTTTTCAGTAGTTGCGGGGGCAACAGTCTGACTGATGATTGAATGATCTGGCCTTGTAACACTAACCAAAATGGCCTTGCTGTGCTGGTACTGCGAATGGCTGCAAGCAAGAGGGAAACTACAGCTGTAATTTTTCCTGAGGGCATTTATCTTTACTTTTTGGTTAAATGACGATGACGTCCTCTTGTGTAAAATATTCTGGAGATAAAATAGTTCCCACTTGGATCTCCGGGCGGAGACTACACAGGAGGTCGTCGTTATCAGGAGAAAGAAAACTGGCATTCTACGGATCGGAGTGTGGAATGTCACATCCCTTAATCGGGCAGGTCGGTTAGAAAATTTAAAAATGGAAATGGATAGGTTAAAGTTAGATATAGTGGGAATTAGTAAAGTTCGATGGCAGGAGGAACAAGACTTCTGGTCAGGTGAATACAGGGTTATAAATACAAAATCAAATAGGGGTCATGCCGGAGTAGGTTTAAAAATGAATAAAAAAATAGGAGTGCGGGAAAGCTACTACAATCAGCATAGTGAACACATTATTGTGGCCAAGATACACACAAAGCCCATGCCTACCACAGTAGTACAAGTTTATATGCCAATTAGCTCTGCAGATGACAAAGACATTGATGAAATGTATGGTGAGATAAAAGAAGTTATTCAGATAGTGAAGGGAGACGAAAATGTAAAGCTCATGGGTGACTGGAATTTGATAGTAGGAAAAGGAAGAGAAGGAAACGTAGTAGATGAATATGGAATGGGGGTAAGAAATGAAAGAGAAAGCCGCCTGGTAGAATTTTGCACAGAGCATAACTTAATCATAGCTAACACTTGGTTCAAGAATCATGAAAGAAGGTTATATACGTGGAAGAGGCCTGGAGGTACTAGAAGGTTGCAGATAGATTATGCAATGGTAAGACAGAGATTTAGGAACCAGGTTTTAAATTGTAAGACATTTCCAGGGGCAGATGTGGACTCTGACCACAATTTATTGATTATGAACTGTAGATCAAAAATGAAGAAACTGCAAAAAGGTGGGAATTTAAGGAGATGGAACCTGGGTAGACTGACAGAACCAGAGTTTGTACAGAGTTTCAGGGAGAGCATAAGGGAACAATTGGCAGGAATGGGGGAGAGAAATACAGTAGAAGACGAATGGGTAGCTCTGAGGGATGAAGCAGTGAAGTCAGCAGAGAATCAAGTAGGTAAAAAGACGAGGGCTGGTAGAAATCCTTGGGTAACAGAAGAAATATTGAATTTAATTGATGAAAGGAGAAAATATAAAAATGCAGAAAAAGAAGCAGGCAAAAAGGAATACAAACATCTAAAAAATGAGATCGACAGGAAGTGCAAAATGGCTAAACAGGGATGGCTAGAGGACAAATGAAAGGATGTAGAGGCTTATCTCACTAGGGGTAAGATAGATACTGCCCACAGTAAAATTAAAGAGACCTTTGGAGAAAAGAGAACCACTTGTATGAATATCAAGAGCTCAGATGGAAACCCAGTTCTAAGCAAAGAAGGGAAAGCAGAAAGGTGGAAGGAGTATATAGAGGGTCTATACAAGAGTGATGTACTTGAGGACAGTATTATGGGAATGGAAGAGGATGTAGATGAAGATGATATGAGAGATATGATACTGCACAAAGAGTTTAATAGAGCACTGAAAGACCTGCGTCGAAACAAGGCCGCGGGAGTACCCAACATTCCATTAGAACTACTGACAGCCTTGGGAGAGCCAGCCCTGACAAAACTCTACCATTTGGTGAGCAAGATGTATGAGACAGGCGAAATACCCTCAGACTTCAAGAAGAATATAATAATTCCAATCCCAAAGAAAGCCGGTGTTGACAGATGTGAAAATTACCAAACTATCAGTTTAATAAGTCACAGCTGCAAAATACTAATGCGAATTCTTTAGAGACGAATGGAAAAACTGGTAGAAGCCGATCTCAGGGAAGATCAGTTAAGATTCTTTATAAATACTGGAACACGTGAGGCAATAGTGACCTTACGACTTATCTTAGAAGAAAGATTAACAAAAGCAAACCTACATTTCTAGCATTTGTAGACTTAGAGAAAGCTTTTGACAATGTTGCCTGGAATAGTCTCTTTCAAATTCTGAAGGTGGCAGGGATAAAATACAGGGAGATGTTATTCAATATGTATATTGAGCAAGCAGTAAAGGAAACAAAATAAAAATTTGGAGTAGGTATTAAAATCCATGGAGAAGAAATGAAAACTTTGAGGTTCCCTGATGACCTTGTAATTCTGTCAGAGAGGGCAAAGGACTTGGGAGAGCAGTTGAACGGAATGGACAGTGTCTTGAAAGGAGGATATAAGATGAACATCAACAAAAGCAAAACGAGGATAGTGAAATGTAGTGGAATTAAGTTAGGTGATGCTGAGTGAATTAGATTAGGAAATGAGACACTTAAAGTAGTAAAGGAGTTTTGCTATTTGGGCAGCAAAGTAACTGATGATGGTTGAAGTAGACAGGATATAAAATGTAGACTGGCAATGCCAAGGAAAGCCTTTCCGGAAAGAGAAATTTGTTAACATCGAGTATAGATTTAAGTGTCAGGAAGTCATTTCTGAAAGTATTCGTATGGAGTGTAGCAATGTATGGAAGTGAAACATGGACGATAAATAGTTTGGACAAGAAGAGAATAGAAGCTTTCAAAATGTGGTGCTACAGAAGAATGCTGAAGATTAGATGGGTAGATCACATAACTAGTGAGGAGGTATTGAATAGAATTGGGGAGAAGAGGAGTTTGTGGCACAACTTGACAAGAAGAAGGGACAGGTTGGTAGGACATGTTCTGAGGCATCAAGGGATCACCAATTTAGTACTGGAGGGCAGCGTGGAGGGTAAAAATCGCAGAGGGAGACAAAGAGATGAATACACTAAGCAGATTCAGAAGGATGTAGGTTGCAGTAGGTACTGGGAGATGAAGAAGTTGGCACAGGATACAGTAGCATGGAGAGCTGCATCAAACCAGTCTCTGGACTGAAGACTACAACAACAACAACAAGAACAAGCAAGCGCACCTTGTGCACACGTGACCACTGTCCTTGGCAGTTGGAATCAGCGTGTGTTCTGGTCTGAGCTGCCGGAGATGGCGGTCGTGCGTGCATGAGGTGCGCTTGCTTATGTGTATGAATGTGTATGTGTATCTCTTTCTTTATCTGACAAAGGCTGTGCCCAAAAGCTAATGTGCAAGTTTCTTTTTAATTGTGCCTGTGTACAACTAACACATCATTTTTACTGTAAGTAGCAGTCTATCTTTTTCTTACATTCTTGAAATTACAGTGTTCAATAATTATTGTCAAAGCACATTACAATCTTCACACATATTAGGAGAGTGAGAATCATTAATTTGCCATGTATCATAAATTCTGTACTTCATAAAATAATATTCTTGGTGTATAAAACCACTTGAAATTGCTATTGTCTACCCTGCATATACATTGATTGTTACAATATGTCAGAGGTCCCTAATAAATGTTTACTACTTTGGAAGTTTGTTAAGTGAATACAGACACCTTTCATCCGATTTTTTTTTTTTTTTTTTTTTTTTTATTTTTTTATTTGAACTGTTTTTTATTACTGGAACAAAAATTGTTTTCAGGGATTCTTGCAGTTTATTAGGATATTAGCCCATTAATGTACGGACTCTGTTCAGTCATTTTTAATTTAGTTTATTGCCTGAAGTAGTTACCATTGAACGTGGGATTGTGATCACATACATCACTACATTTAATTACTTCAGTTTTCTGGCAAACAAAAAAGAAATTAATTTATAGAGGTACCAATAGTAGATGGCAAAGTATTTGTGTTCTATGAAAACTTCATGGCAAGAATCTTTGTTGCCCAGTACATGTGTAATCCTTAGTCCTCATTTTTGTGGCAGCAGTAATTTGTTTGTTAAGGTGTATATCTGCAGCGCAACCCCATATTTCTATGCAGTAGATAAGACAGTGATGTATTGTGCTGTAATTTACAATTATCCGGCTATGGTTGGGCACCATTTTGGACAGCTGGCTAAGAAAATACAGACCATTACTGATTTTATTATACACAGCATTAATATAATATTGTTAATCCACTGGAGGTTTGAATCTAGTTGAACACCTAGGAATTTACAGATGTTTGCTTCCACCACCACTGGCACAGATGCCATTTATGCATGAGTGCTCTGAGCTGCCAGTTTCAAATCTTAGCATCTGAGAGATTTACTTACATTGATCTTTATGTGTTGAGCTTGGAAATTTGAACTTAATTATTGTATCCCATTAGTTGCTGAAAATTCCACTTCCTCACAGTCTTTGCCATAGTATGAAACTGTCTCATCTTCAGGATAATTTGCTTTGTGAGGGTTGAAGGGTTTACCATGTCATTAATATATGCTAGAAAAAGGAAAGAGACGAGAATTGAGCCTTGGAGGACTCCTTGTATCACTGTTTCACTTGTGGATTTGAAAGCTGAAACCTTATCAGTTTGATGCCTAAGTTTGATTCTGGAAATAATCCCATTTTCCCACCATAGCTGTGGCATTGCCCTTGTTCACAGGAAGGGGATCAGTATCGGGATCCATCCTAAGTGAATGCAAAGCAGCTCTGTCAGCTGCTGTAATATTATTCTTGGGTGAAGATGCCCCAGTCAGCACAAGACATGTTTCTTTCGTAACCTCCTTGGCAACGTCAGAAGCTAGTTCAAAAACACCATCAGAACTTACAAAATCAACATCTTATAAATGCTTGAGTATCAGTGCAAAGTTTAAATCTGTTGACAACATGGATAAAACTGCATTGTCCCAAGCTTTCTCCATGAGATTTATCACAGAACATCAAGATGTGATATTACACTCCAAGCTGCGAAATGTTGAAACATAGCTGAATGCCAGGCAGTTATGGAATAAAATTCCTATTCAAACTAGGACCAAGAAGCTCTATCCAGGCAACTTTCAAATGAAGCCCAAAATAATTTCTTGGAAACAAAATCCAACTGTTGGTGAGTGAAAAAGATCCTTTCATGAACAGTAGCCAAGCTAGCGCATTGGTTGATGTGATGAGCAGCAGGAGAATTAATATAATATTAAATCAGCCGAGAAGGGCTGCTTTGTGTTCACTCAAGGTGGATCCTGATATTATTATCTCGCCTGTGGGCAAGAGCAGTGCTGTATGGTAGTGTTGGACAAGCAAGATTACATTCAAATGATGCAGTGTTTACTATTTGATCCAAAGTATTGCAGTCTTTGTGCTGACTTGACAAAAAGGGTTGATAGGAAGACTTGACAATCTCCTGAAGGAAAGTTTCTTGTCGCAAGAGACTATCAAGAATCTTAACCTTGTAGCACATTGTCAGTAACATTGTTGCACTGAGACACCATGTAGCAAAATACCTTGCTACTCTGTTGAACCCACTAATAGTTTGCTGCATGCATCACATTAACAACTCCGCATATTTCTTATGTCAATTAGAGGGTCTGAATTTGAGTTTACTGTGATATTTAAGTAAGTTTTGATGTTGTCTCTATCTTTGTTCATGTTCCTCTGTCATATTTATTATATTTAATTGAGGTTAGGTTTGATGTTGAATTGAATAACCTATTTTGACATGGATTGCCTTTCATTTACTTTTTATTTAGTGATCCATTCTATCAACAGATAGGTGATATTGCGGCAGGGAGCCCTTTTTCACCTCTTATTGCCAATTTGTTTATGGAAGATATCAAGGAATCTTCATCTCAGACCTTGAAAGTTTTTCAGCTGAGTTAGTCCACATCGAAGTCACCTTTTGCCAGAATGGTTATAATGAAAGACAGATCATAAGTGTGGGCTGTCAACCAACTGTGAATTGTTGTAAGAAAATAAAATGCCTCCAACTGTCCTTATGATATTATTTATTGTGTAGCTATCAGTTTTGGCAGTGCAATGCGCCATCTTCAGGCCTTAGTTGATGCTGAAGAGGTTATCACCACCATATATATGATGCACAGTTGACGGTTGACAGTTGATGGTTGGAGAGACGATATCACAGCTACAGCTAGTCTGTGTAAACCAGTTATGTTGGCCACTGGTGCATCATATATATGGATCGTGATAATCCGTTCAGTGTCAACTAAGGCCTGAAGATGGTGCATTGCAGTGCCAAAACTGGTAGCTGCACAATAAATAAGATCATGTGTTTCATTTTCTTACAGTAGTGAATGGCCATGGTCACCCAGACATCCAGTCAAAAGGATGGACATACAAAAACTGTGAACTTGGTGAGCAATAGAAATAACAAGGTGGTACCTAAATTGATGACCTTTTTGCCTTATGTAGATAGCATTTCCAACAGGATTGGTCATATTCTGTGGACATCTTGTGAAGTGTGGTTTTCAGTGACTGTCTAAGATTGGGATTCTCTTATGGTCTATAGAGGAGGTTGTCTACCTTAACCTGTGCATAGGATGTTATGCATTAGTCAGACTATAAGGACTGTGGAGAACCACTGTATTGAGCATAAGTTTCACACACCCTTAAAACAACTGAGCAAATCTGCTATTGCACAATGTTGGTTTGGCATCAGTCATTCTGTGGAATAAAACAACATAGAGATTCTGGCATACACTTCCTGCTATTAGGTTTGTGCTATTAAGGAAACAGTTGAGATTAAATTATCAAATGACTGTAAAAATATAGTCAGAGGTTTTTGCTTAAATTCTACATGGAATCCTGCTCTTTGCCTAGTGAAACAACAGAAGGAGAGAGCGAATGCGACTTGTTCACCAATTGGTAATTAATATTCATTACCGATAACTTCCGCCATTGGTCATCTTTGCTTGTGAGAAGGCAATAGTATTTATGGTTTATGCATTGTGTCTGTGAAAGCCCTGCATACCAAGGTTTTAAATTTCCTTACACAGCAATCTCAGGTTGCATTTGTACCTTGAAAATATCGGGGTCGAAGACGTCACCCAACTGCATTTTTGTAAATTGTTTGATGCAACAAGTCTTATTAAATATTGTCTTTTTTTCCTGTTTTGCTATGTTTAACCATTCTTACATGTAAAATAGTGACAAGAAATGTGCTTTTCATGTTCCAGGAAGCAAAAATTTGTAAAGCTGAGGTATCTGAAGGAATTATGCAGCCATCATTGGAACTTCAAAATTTCTCATGCAGTGGTTTGCCAGATAAACAGGTAAATGCTTTGAAACATAATTTCATTAATTGCGTTGGAATTAATAATAATATCTAGGTTGAAATACAGAGTTTTCGTAAACTATGCTAGTATTGAATGATCACACAATAAGCAGGTGAAAGATGATGATAACTAGGATCCACTTGTAATAAAATTTATCTTAAGTGCCTGTTCGGTGTCTGATGTTCCTGTGTAAATACTTTAATTTAGATACTGTCTGCACATCTGTTTAAATGTGTTTTGTATTTCTTTAAGTGATCCAGTGTACAGTCACGGGACTCAACCATTAACATGGATAATTTCATATTTCAGAGTTTTAAATATGCCTGCTTGGTTCAAAGAATACATGAAAGGTGAGCCACTGTGGGCTGCTCATACCTATAAATCCACAGGTAGCAACAGACACAGTCTGTTGTGATTAAAGCCCTTCTAGCGTGTTATTTATTTTATACATTACATGCCACTTTAAATATTTAAATTCTGATGAAGAATCTCTTAGAAGTGTTGAAATCTGGTCAAAAAGACTAAAAATTGTGACCGAGGGCTTATTTAGTTCAACTTTAATTTCATATTTGCGTTTTGTTCCTTCTGTTTCCCACAGGTAGTAAAACATTTTGTCTGCTTGCCCATTTAAAATAACTTCAGTCTGTGACATTGATTTTTCTGCCTGTTTTGCATTTACACGACTGTGGACCTACATTATGGCATTCTGCCAGAACTTTCCTTACTGTATTTACAAAATTTATTTTGTATACAAGGGAAACTCCAGCATTGATGATATAAATTTGAAACCGTTTATTATTATTATTGCATATTGATTTCTATCACAGAGTGATCACCTTAAGTGCAAGACCAAGTCCACTGAACTCATATACTCGTGCACAAAATATAAGTTCAGATGTAGATGTTTATTGTGAAGAACATGCTAACCAGCAGGTAAGATCCAAACTTGGGGGGGGGGGGGGGGGTGTTCAAATTTATACAACCAGTCCTGGATTTCACCTTGTTAGCAATATTTGTTGTGTGGGTGTGGTGCACTAACTTCCTAATGGAATGTGGCATACTTTTTATTGTACAGTATATTTAGTTTTCTCCCATTTCAGTTCAGCCAAGAAGAATGAATGCTTGTATGCTGTTGTGCAGCTTATTATTAGCCTAAATTTATCCCAGAATCTATATGAGATCAGTATGTAGGTGACTAAAGAATATTCATTGTTTCTATTGTGAACAGCATGTTGTGGAGTTTTATTTATGAGATACATTGTCTCTTTCTTAGTGTTGGCCACTTACAATTTTTGAACATTTATGTTAGTCTCTCACCAGTCAAATAATTTTGTGGTTATTTGAACTGCACTTCTTTTATACTCTTAATGTCTCCTGTTAATTTGACATGATATGGGTTACATACTGTCTTGAGCAGCATTTAGGTATGGGGTGTACTGGTGTTTTGTTTGCAATCAGTTTTTTGTCGCACATGCCTCTTAAAAAATTTCATTCCTGCAGCAAATCTAGTTAGATATCTCAGGACATTCTAAGGCATTGATGTGGTACTGAATCAAAAGTGTTTTGAAAGCCCAGAAACACTAAATGACTACTGACAGTCTTGGGTGTAGAGAAAGAGGTAGATCTTGCAATATCTGTATAGTTGGAACCTGTGGTTTTACCACTTTCCCGTCTTTTTTCCATGGTGCATCTTTTGAGTGGTGTGGCTCTCAATTTTTTTTACTAATCATCTGCCTGCAGGTCAGTATTAGCGCTTTCGTAATTTAAATATCAGCAGTTGTTACACAACTTTCGTACACATAGTGTGTAATCTTATTTTGGCTTTGAACATACTTTTGTTTTCTCCAGCACCTGTGCGTTGTGCTATCTTTCTTTTTTCATTGCATCTTTACTAAAACTCTCAATGCTAGAATTCAAGTTTTTGTGCAATACAAAGGACTGACACTTTTGATTAAACCATTTCCTGTTTTAGACAAATTCTAGTTAATTACTTTCTTTTATGTATCTGTTTAATTTTTAACTATGCGCCTATCGTTGGATTTCTCGTTGCCAAAGTCAACGTTGATGCGGTTATTGTATCCCCCATAGAGACAAGTTCATTTATTGTTGTTATTATTTTATTATATATTTTATGTTCATCATTGGACCACTCTAATTGACTATACAAAGGTTTATACAAGGAGTTGTAGTTATTCAGTAAAGTTCATTAATATTGAAGTTAAGATAATTTTCACACCGTGTCAAATAATACTGCTGCTTTGGAGGAAATAAGAAGCTCCATTTGTTCACCAAGATTGACTTACACATATGTGATCATCAAGACAACACTTGAACAAATGCAAAATTATATTCATTTTAAAATGACGAACATGGACATTCATTATTAGATTTGGCTGGCCAAAAGCTTATTTGTCACAGTCATTTTGTTGTGCTTATCTGTGACTCAGCATCTTTGCTATAAGGTGAGTGGCAACCCTTTCATAACATTTAAAAGAAGATTTATGCTTCGGATATCTAGGCTGAAGGGAAGGCAGAGCATTTTGCTTGGAATGGGTGGCAGCTGTGAAAGTGGAGTTGCTGTTGCTTATTGGTCAGTTTTATTTGAACTGAGATAGCAATGTTAGATTAAATGAGATGGAAGTCAGTGTCAAGGATGGTAGCTTTGAATCTGAAAAAAGACCAAGTTTTCTTTGAGTTGGGAAAATAAGACAAACTGTTGCAGGAAATGGAGAAGTTGTTCTTCACTACAAGTCCAGACAACAAAGTTGTCGTTGGTAAATCTGTACCAACCCAAGGAACCCAGCTTCTAGGTGGTGAGAAATTCCTCTTCCGTGCAACCAATGAAAAGTTAGACATAGGATCGGGCCATCCTGGCTCAGGTGATGGTTCCACTTATTTATTTTTAAGTTTGTTCCTCAAATGTGAAGTAGTTATGGGTAAGAACAAAGTTGGCTAGGATGATACTAAATGAGATTTTAGGGGTACTTTCATGTGGGTGTTGATAGATTTAGTGTTCTATGGCTGAGAGGCAGTGTGTGTGGAATTTGGCATAGAGTGAGGTCAAATCAGCAGTAATAAGGGGATTCTAGGCAGTGCCAGCCTGTTTGATGCTATCCAAATCTTGCCGAATTTCTTTTTTGCCTTACTTCTGGATGATTCTTAGGAACTTTAAAGAACTGTAAAATGATCGTACACAACTCAGTAGAAATTAACTTTACCCTCATTCATATTTATTGTTTTGAAACACTGTAAATGGTCAGCTTGCTTGTCATGAACTATTTAAATTTAACATCACAGATCAGTAAGTTACATAGGCTGTCATTAGCCTAGCAAAAAATTATAAGTGACATCACAAACAAACATGTTATTTTGAATAGAAATTTACGTATTCACTCCCAGATGCAGACTAAGTGACACGGAAGATTACATTATGATTATTAAACACTGACTGACTAACATAAGTAGTAACTGTGTTAGTTGAATGTTAAACACTGACTGATTGTGACCATGTGTACGATGCCTTATAAAGACATGCATAAAACAGAAATTACAAAATGGGGAAAATATAAGACTATTACATTTTAGGCATTAACATTAAACACAAGAAAAAAATTAACTATAATTTGTATAATCATAAAACAGAAAAATAATAGGTACTGTTTTATGAAGTGGAAGTTTTAATGTGCACGGACATTTCGGAAGACCACCAAAAATCTTCTGGAAAGTTAAATTTTATTATTTGATTAGTTAACAAAGTAATGTTATTTTAAGAAATTTATACATTTTGCAATCGGAAACTTCATGGCTACAAAACTACAGTAGTGGAATTTGCACAGTATTGCTTTTGAAGGTTCAAACATTCTGTTATGTTATTATTTTGAATACAATTAGTTTTTGAAATATTAAGTTTTCAGAAAAAGTAAAATGTTTGTTTGAAACAGGAGAATGGGGGTTTCCAAAGAGCTGTGTCAATATTGAACCAGTTAATTTTTAGCAGGCCAAATTTTGAAGTGCACAAGGTTGACAGGTATTGTAAATTACGAATATACCATCAAAGAAATATATCTCCAGAAACTGATTACAGTATACTGTTGTCATCAGTAGTTGCAAACTACAATGTCTGAAAAAAAAAAGTAAAACACGCAAAGGACATGATTGGATGTCGTCGTAACTTTGTACCTAATCAGACAATTGGCTAGTACATAAATAATAAGAGTTGAAATTCTCTGGGTTTGGTAGAGTGGCTACCAGAGTGCATTAGTGTTAACGTTTAACGTTGTTACCAGGCCCAGTAAAGTATATACAAGGGGTCATGAAAAGCATCAGATGTCGAGAGATCACTGTGAAGGACACAGAGATGCTTTGTATGAGGGCAAGGCAGCATTATAAAGTGCCTGACAGAGTTTTGAAGGGACCTCATTATGGGTCTCCATTTTGGTGGCTGGTCAAATCATGCAATATCCAGATTTGTGGGGCATTCGGGTGTGACAGTGTCCCAAAGTTGGACTGCATGGGAACGTGAGACCAGGCATATTCATTGTTGAGGTTCCAGTCAACCGCATCTGACCACCACAGGGGAGGATGATAATTTTGTGCACCAAGCATATCATAACCTTCCACAACTTTACCTGGTGTCTGAGAACAAATAGTGGACTCCTGCATCATTCTGCGTTATCACACACTATTGGTTGAACGCTAACATAGCCATACTATGGAACCGCTGTCCTATGCGTGAGCTACCATTGACACTGCAACACAAGCAGTTAGATTTGTAATGGTGCCATGACTGGGAAGTGTGGAATGCAGATGAATGGCATTGTATTTAACAGTGAAGCATGGTTCTGCGCTGCCCCACATGAACATTGTGTGAGTGTGTGGTGACACCCTCAGGTGGGGTTCTTTTCTTCAGATACTTTTGAGAGGTACAACGTTGTTATCCTGGCATCATGGTGTGGGGAACCATCAGGTATGACTTTGAGTTTGGCTGATATTGAGTAAACTCTTATGGTACAATGGTATGTCATGTCACCTTTCATGCGACACTATCGTGCTATCTTTCATGGACATCCTGCATCCTCATCAATATGTGACACTGATGTGGTGCTATTTTTCAGTAGGACAATGCTCATCTACAGTAGTACAAGTCTCTATCAACTGTCTGCTTGAGGTTTGATATTAAGGCACTCATGTGGTCAGCAACAGCCCCAGATCTGTCCCCGATAGAACATATGAGGAACCAGCTTGGACATCAACTGTGTCTCACTGCTAGTGACCAGGATATCAAGCGCCAGTTCCTGCAGTTTTGAGCCAGCGTGCATGAGGAGAGGATGCAACACCTTTGTGAGAATCTTGCTAATCGAATCAGTGCAAACATCATGGCCAGAGGAGGTACAATGTCATACTGTAAGTTTTCTGTAAGTTTGAATCAATTTTGAAATCACTAAAATGAAATCTTTTCCTCTCATCATAAAAGGAGGTTGTAAGAATCATAAAAGAAGGTTGTATACATGGAAGAATGCTGGAGATACTAGAAGATATCAGATAGATTATATAATGGTAAGACAGAGATTTAGGAACCAGGTTTTAAATTGTAAGACATTTCCAGGGGCAGATGTGGACTCAGACCACAATCTATTGGTTATTAACTGTAGATTAAAACTGAAGAAACTGCAAAAAGGTGGGAATTTAAGGAGATGGAACCTGGATAGACTGACAGAACCAGAGTTTGTACAGAGTTTCAGGGAGAGCATAAGGGAACAATTGACAGGTATTGAGGAAAGAAATACAGTAGAAGAAGAATGGGTAGCTCTGAGGGATGAAGTAGTGAAGGCAGCAGAGGATCAAGTAGGTAAAAAGACAAGGGTAATCCTTGGGTAACAGAGGAAATATTGAATTTAATTGATGAAAGGAGAAAATATAAAAATGCAGTAAATGAAGCAGGCAAAAAGGAATACAAATGTCTCAAAAATGAGATTGATAGGAAGTGCAAAATGGCTAAACAGGGATGGCTAGAGGACAAATGTAAGGATGTAGAGGCTTATCTCACTAGGGGCAAGATAGATACTGCCTATGGAAAATTAAAGAGACCTTTGGAGAAAAGAGAACCACTTGTATTAATATCAAGAGCTCAGATGAAAACCCAGTTCTAAGCAAAGAAGGGAAAGCAGAAAGGTGGAAGGAGCATATAGAGGGTCTATACAAGAGTGATGTACTTGAGGACAGTATTATGGGAATGTAAGAGGATGTAGATGAAGATGAAGATGAAATGGGAGATATGATACTGCGTGATGAGTTCGACAGAGCACTGAAAGACCTGAGTCGAAACAAGGCCCTGGGAGTAGACAACATTCCATTAGAACTACTGACGGCCTTGGGAGAGCAAGTCCTGACAAAACTCTACCATCTGATGAGCAAGATGTATGAGACAGGTGAAATACCCTCAGACTTCAAGAAGAATATAATAAATCCAATCCCAAAGAAAGCAGGTGTTGACAGGTGTGAAAATTACCAAACTATCAGTTTAATAAGTCACAGCTGCAAAATACTAATGCGAATTCTTTACAGACGAATGGAAAAACTGGTAGAAGCCGATCTCGGGGAAGATCAGTTAGGATTCTGTAGAAATGTTGGAACACGTGAGGCAATACTGACCTTACGACTTATCTTAGAAGAAAGATTGAGGAAAGGCAAACCTACATTTCTAGCATTTGTAGACTTGGAGAAAGCTTTTGACAATGTTGACTGGAATCCTCTCTTTCAAATTCTAAAGGTGGCAGGGGTAAAATACAAGGAGCGAAAGGCTATTTACAATTTGTACAGAAACTAGATGGCAGTTATAAGAGTCGACGGGCACGAAAGGGAAGCAGTGGTTGGGAAGGGAGTGAGACATGGTTGTAGCCTCTCCCCGATGTTATTCAATCTGTATATTGAGAGAGCAGTAAAGGAAACAAAAGAAAAATTCGGAGTAGGTATTAAAATCTATGGAGATGAAATAAAATCTTTGAGGTTCGCCGATGACATTGTAATTCTGTCAGAGACAGCAAAGGACTTGGAAGAGCAGTTGAACGGAATGGACAGTGTCTTGAAAGGAGGATGTAAGATGAACATCAACAAAAGCAAAACGAGGATAATGGAATGTAGTGGAATTAGATTTGTAAATGAGACACTTAAAGTAGTAAAGGAGTTTTGCTATTTGGGCAGCAAAATAACTGATGATGGTTGAAGTAGACAGGATATAAAATGTAGACTGGCAAGGGCAAGGAAAGCCTTTCCAGAAAGAGAAATTTGTTAACATCGAGTATAGACTTAAATGTCAGGAAGTCGTTTCTGGAAGTATTTGTATGGAGTGTAGCCATGTATGGAAGTGAAGCGTGGATGATAAATAGTTTAGACAAGAAGAGAATAGAAGCTTTCAAAATGTGGTGCTACAGAAGAATGCTGAAGATTAGATGGGTAGATCACATAACTAATGAGGAGGTATTGAATAGAATTGGGGAGAAGAGGAGTTTGTGACACAACTTGACAAGAAGGGGGGACCGGTTGGTACGACATGTTCTGAAGCATCGGGAGTTCACAAATTTAGCATTGGAGGGCAGTGTGGAGGGGTAAAAATTGTAGAGGGAGACCAAGAGATGAATACACTAAGCAGATTCAGAAGGATGTAGGCTGCAGTAAGTACTGGGAGATGAAGAAGCTTGCACAGGATAGAGTTGCATGGAGAGCTGCATCAAACCAGTCTCAGGACTGGTGACCACAACAACAACATACCTCTCAACCATTTTTATTTCCTCTTCCCATTCTGGGAGCTTTACTTTAGTATCAGTTGATACTTTCAATGAATAATAGAATTAATTGAAATATAGCATGGGTAAGAATTGTGAGTATCATATATTCAAGATAAATGCATTACATGTGAAACAGAATACAGAAAAGGAAAAAAAAAATGGTGCAACTGAAGCAGTTGGATCTTTTCCACTTGCTGTGTCTCAGTAGGAAAGAACTGATAATTGATTTGAGATGTTACAACAAGTTTTGGGGGAGATGATTGTAATCAGTTTGAAAAATTTCATTTGTTGATTGGTATCTTTTGTGATGGATGGGAGTTTCTATGACAGGATGGGAAGGTGGTCTACTAGGGTGGAGATGCACTGGAAAGGACTTTGAGACCCTTTACATGATTGGTTTTTGTGCACTTTGAAAAGTAGGTAGAACGTAGAAATGTGTTGACTCTCAACTTTATTGACCATAGACCACAAGAGAAGAATAATCATCATAAGTTGTCTTCAGAGATTTCAAAATGAAAATGAGAATTTTTCATGAGTATTTTGATTGGTTATGAAAGCTGGTTCCTTCATTATGATTGGTATAAAAGCGGGAACATTGACCTATTTTCTGTATAACTGTTTTCCCTTAATATACGTAAAAATATATCAAGTAACGTAGAAATCATTCCCAGTGTAAGTCATTTAGCAAGCAGAGGGTGCTTTTGTGTCTTATTGTATAACTTCACTTATTACACACCCTTGAAGGCTGTGATTTATGAAGCATGATGTGAAATAATGAATAAATGAATGATGAATGATGAGTGCCCATCCTACAGTATGGTAATGTGTAGCCTCTCACTCTTCCTGTTACTGTGGAGAACATCAAGACATTTGAGTGTGAAAGTCTTCTGCACCCTCCCACCAGTTCTGACTTTGCACCTTCTTATTACCATTTTTTCAGTTATCTGAAAGAACAAGATCAGTGCTACAGGATACAAGAAGAAAGCAATGCATCAGTGTCTTTGGGCAGTCAGGTTTGACTCCTGCAATGGATTTTTCAAACTTACAAAGTGGTGTGAAAGATGTATGCAAAGAGTTGGCAACTGTATTGAAAGATGACAGAGCTTTATAAAGAATATGATGATATACATGGTTTTTCCAAAAAATAAATATTAATATTCATAAGAGTAAGTTCAATATGACTCTCGTACATTAATTTCATGGTATTTCATTAATGCCTATGATTTGTATCTTCAAATCTTGCCTGTATTGTAAATACAAAGGCACACAAGAGTTCTGGATACATGTTGTTTTTATTCGTTGGATGTGAGTAAATAGAGGTAAATAGTAAATAAAGATCTGTTTTCCACTGTCTGTTCCCTTAACATATTACATTAAATGTAAATATTCTCTGTTTTTTCACTCCGTTTCCTGATTCTGTGTTTTTCATAATGTTCAGGAAACACGCAGGCTGCTTGGAGCATCCTCACCAGTAGATGTCAGTGATCCATATGTACAAGAAGTGGCAGATAGTTCACTGGCAGAACTAAACAGAAGATCCAACAATGTGTACCGACGTGAATTGATTAGGGTTTTGAGTGCTGAAGTGCAGGTGAGTGAGAATAACACATTTCAAATGTTCATGAGGGAGAGTTCAAAAGTTGAAATCTGAAGAGAGAAAAGTTCAGCATAAAGCAAATAATTTCTGAAGTTTTGAATAATGAGAACTCCTTGTATTCTTTGTAGTCAAATTTTAAGATTAGGTTAATTAAAAAGTATTTGAGGCTTTTGTGGCCACTGATTGACATATTGCCTGCTGACTTCTGTCTTGACAGATGTTTGTTGAGATATTTTCTTGCCCAGCAGGCAGTATGTCATTTAGGTTTACTATTGCAACTAACATCAGAGTAATGTCTCATGTAATTTTCTTTTTTAGTTAGGTTTTGTAGGCAAATTACAATACCCATATATAAGATGCCACGACTTTATTGAAACAGAAAGCAACTAAGATCTACAACTCACTGAGAGAACAAATATAGTACACCGTTCACACACTCATTGAGTGTACATCGCAATTCACCTGGGGAGATATATATTCCCTCACAGCCCCCACCCCTAAAAGTGCAGAGCACTGGGAATATGGGGTTACATGAATCTGACTTATCTATCAGCTCTTGAGTGAACCACCTTTGACTGTGATGACTTGGTGAGAGGAGTGATCACTTGCGAGCCTTGTGTGAGGTGCACAGGTCTAGGATCATGACCTACACAGGTTTGTCTTCCCACTGAGATTTTGCTGCCTTTCCCATTTTGCAGAATCTCAAATATGTGTTCACTTTGCTCCAAAACCTGGTAGCATCCTGTGAACAGGGCCTGAAGAGGGGCCCCTCGTGAAATTTTTGTGCAGCATGATGTGCAAACAATCTGTTCATGCCTTGTGCAAGAAAATAGGGTGTGAGCCTTGATACACAGCCAGTGACTGTTGAATCTTAGCCATATGATCCCGAATCCTCTGTACCGACAGGAGTGACTCCATTTGGTCCTGCAAAGTTGAGAAACTCTCCTGGGGTCCTTAATGGCTCTCTGTATACCAGCTCAGCCACAGAAGTGCTAGTATCAGCCTACGATGCCACCTCTCCATCAGTATCACTGCTGGATAGATTGTAACTGGTGTTGCGGTAGTGCGTGAATATGTACAATTTAGTCAGCTCACTGAACACGGTGGATTCAAACTGTGTGTCGTAATGTGCAGGGGATAGCCAAAGCGTACCAACCAGTGCTTGTCAAATGCCTTTGAAACCGTCTCAGCTAATATGTCCAACAGTGGCATGGCCTCTACCTTTCTTGTGCACGTATCCATCAATGTGAGCAAGTATCTGTAATTACCAGAAAGTGGTAGTGAACCCACAGTGACAAGATGGATATGTCCAAATGTCACTGATAGACCTGAAAAATACCCAACCTTACCGTGGACATGACGTCCTGCTTTACACCATTGGCAGTGGAGGCAGGAGTTGGCCCATTTGCCAAAGTCATTCTTAACTGATGACCACACAAAATGTTCCATTATCATCTTGACAGTGGTGTTCTGCCACAGGATGCACCAGATTGTGCATGCTGTTGAGAGACGTCGCATCATAACTTGACATTGCTAGCTGGTACCTCAACCTGGTGTAATCGCAGACTTGAAAACTGATCAGTCCGTAAGCATTGCAGCTGATGATTTGCCATATGTACCTTGGTTAGGTTGTCGTATTTCAGGATCAGAACTGCACCACACACGCATGAGAGGTAGTTGGCCGCTACGTTTTCAACTCCTTGGATGTGTCAAACATCCATCATGAACTGGCTAACAAACTCAATGTAACTGAAGTGTCGAGGTGAGCAATTATCTCGTGCATTCTGGAATGTGGGTGCCGTTGGCTTGTGGTCCATGTGAATTGTCACTAGATGAGCGTTAATGTAAGGAAGGAAGTGCCTCACACTCTCATAAATTACCAGCAATTCCCTATTGTATGTGCTCCTATTTGTTTGTTGTGGCAGTAGCTTCTTCAAAAAACAGCTAACAGCCGCCGACAGTTGTCCATTTTCTGGTGTAGTGGGACCCGGATTGCAGTCTGACAGGCATCGACTACCATAGCTTATGGTGCAGATGGTACTGGGTGGGTGAGAGATACTACTTGCTCAAGACTGTTTTGCGAAGTGCACGAGGCCTTGTCCTTGTCCAAAGTCTACTTCAGTAAATGCTTCTCTTTGGTGTAGTGGGCGGCAGGCGTGCCCATGAGAGGTGTCTCAATGACTGCTGTTGCTGGTAAATGGCGGTGATAAAAATTCACCATGCCTAAAAGCCATCATAGTTGTTGGTAATTCTTCGAACATGGCACCTCTCGCAACAAAGCCAACTTTTCTGGCATTCGAGAGATCCATTGCATGAAACTCCGTAATCAAGGAAGCTCACTTCACTTTTAACCACCATGCAGTTTTTGTTCAGTACCACACTGTAATCTTGCAACCTTTGCCATACCTCAGCCACGTGCCTTACATCAGCAGAGAATACCAAATTGTTGTGAATCATACTGAAAGATCATAAAGATACACAAAACAAAATTACAATTCCTGCAGCACTTTGTCGATGAACCGTTTCAAGGTCTGAGCTGCATTTTTAAGTCCAAAAGGCCTGCGCAAGAACTCGTAGTGAGAAAAAGGAGTGATCACTTTTGTCTAGGAAACGGCCATAGGAGCTACAAGAATTTGGTTGTAGGCTTTGCAATGGTCCAGGACTTTAAAAACTGTTGCACCAGCCAAAGCATATGTGAATTCTTGAATATGTGGAATAGAATATTTGTCTGGAATGGTCCTGGCATTTAACTCGGGTAATCCCCCCCAACAATGCCATGCACCATATTTCTTCTGGTCCATATGTAGTGGGGTTCCCAGGTACAGAGTGCTGTATGATACTGGAACGCAACATCTCTTCACAAGCTGTTTTAATATCCAACATTTTATCTGGCACAATTCTATGGATGTGCTGCCCAGCCGGCAGCCCTGGGATTGCATGTATGTAGTGTAACATCTTGTGTAGTAGCATTGATGCCTGCGTGTGCAATAGCATTGATGCCTGCGGAATGGGCTGTCAATGTACCACTATATTGTTGATGTGGTCTATTGTACTGTCTGCAGAACTGTTTAAAACCCCACTGACTTTGTTTCTGTTGGCTCCACGTACGAGCCGCGCCTAAGATGAATCCCTTGACATGGAAAAAAAGTGTGAGGAAATCTGCTCCTAAAGATAGGTGGGGAAATGTCTGCCACGGTAAAAATCCACTTGAAAGGAGTAGCAAAACAGATGTCAATTATCAGCTCATTGCAACCCAGTGAATTATTGTCGGCAAACAGCTGCAGTGTCTCTGGCGCTGTCATGTCCAGTACGTACGAGGTTAGGAGATTGCTGACTTTCGAACCAGTGTCAACCAGGAACGCTAACCCAGATCATCTGCCGGTAATAGGCCACCAGTTTGATGTTCTGACACATTTCTGTTGAGCTGCCAATTGATTTGCGAGGGAAGGGTGTATTAATATTGCACTGCGGTCCAGGAATACAGCTAGGCGGTGTTTCATATGCTGTCAGCACCACTTGTGGGGTGTTTTGGTCTGAGGTATCTATTGTGGACCACTTTTGCCATTTGAGTAGCCATATGGTATTGTGCACTCCATGACCTGCAGCCCAAACCACTTGTGATAACAACAGATGGCCAAAGTGCCATCTTTAGAGTGGATGTGGTCCTGAGCTGGGGGATTTGTAGAATGTAGTTCGCACTGTCATCTGTCTGAATCCATCCGAAGCTCCAACACCTGCAATCGGTTGACCATCTTTTAGCCACAATGGCACTACCACTCAACAATATCTATATTCTCCTGATGCCTCCAATGCCTGACTGTTGGTGTTACAGCCATTACAGCTGCCAAGTCTAATGTGCTGTTTGCTATCTGCAACAATTTATCCAAGGGCTGCCACTGTGACAATGTTGCTTGTCATGTGGTCTAAATTACTGACTGCCAATGTAAATTGCTCATGGTCCTCTGTAATCATCCGTTGGGCAAAAATACTTGCTAAAATTGCAAAATCAGATCTCAGGATTTGCAGATCTACATCTACATCCATATCCATACTCCGCAAGCCACATGACAGTATGTGGCGGAGGGTACCTCTATCGGTTCTCCCTTCTATTCCAGTCTCGTATTGTTCGTGGAAAGAAAGATTGTCAGTATGCCTCTGTGTGGGCTCTAATCTCTCTGATTTTGTCCTCATGGTCTCTTCGCGAGATATACGTAGGAGGGAGCAGTATACTGCTTGACTCTTCGGTGAAGGTATGTTCTCGAAACTTTAACAAAAGCCTGTACCGAGCTACTGAGCATCTCTCTTGCAGAGTCTTCCACTGGAGTTTATCCATTATCTGCATAATGCTTTCGCGATTACTAAATGATCCTGTAATGAAGCGCTCTGCTCTCCGTTGGATCTTCTCTATCTCTTCTATCAACCCTATCTGGTACGGATCCCACACTGCTGAGCAGTATTCAAGCAGTGGGCGAACAAGCGTACTGTAACCTACTTCCTTTGTTTTCGGATTGCATTTCCTTAGGATTCTTCCAATAAATCTCAGTCTGGCATCTGCTTTACCGACGATCAACTTTATATGATCATTCCATTTTAAATCACTCCTAATGCGTACTCCCAGATAATTTATGGAATTAACTGCTTCCAGTTGCTGACCTGCTATATTGTAGCTAAATGATAAGGGATCTTTCTTTCTATGTATTCGCAGCACATTACACTTGTCTACATTGAGATTCAATTACCATTCCTTGCACCATGCGTCAATTCATTGCAGATCCTCCTGCATTTCAGTACAATTTTCCATTATTACAACCTCTCGATATACTACAGCATCATCCGCAAAAAGCCTCAGTGAACTTCCGATGCTATCCACAAGATCATTTATATATTTTGTGAATAGCAACGGTCCTACGACACTCCCCTGCGGCACACCTGAAATCACTCTTACTTTAGAAGACTTCTCTCCATTGAGAATGACATGCTGCGTTCTGTTATCTAGGAACTCTTCAATCCAATCACACAATTGGTCTGATAGTCCATATGCTCTGGCGTTGTTCATTAAAGTGTTGTGGCCCTTAGCTGTTACCGTGGTGTGGATGACATGATTGAGACAGATGGCAGACACATAAAACATGTGGGTGCATTCCCAGCATGGAGCTAGTAAGTTTGCTGTACCAGAGCTGTCTTTACTCCTTGGTGTAAAAACTTCCAGAACTTCAGTCTGCCATTATAACTGCCAGATCTCCTCGCCAGTCATATGAGCATAGTTTCTCACTGAAGAGCCGTCTACATAGCTCATTAACATGCCTGCGTCCATTGGTCACATATCTGAAGGGTAGCAACTCAAGAACTCTGTCTGCTTTTATAGTTTACTTCTTCAGTTAGTGTTGCTAGGATGTGTGCATGCTGTGTGTGGATGCAGGATGTGCTGGTCACAGCCCGCAAACAGCTGAATGCGCTTTTGGATATGGCCAGTCACCTGCAGGCTGCTGCCTCAGGGTGTAGCGGTCATGGAGAATCTGGCACATCGCATGGGGCACCTCAGGTGTCGCTTGTTTTGTCGATGTGCTCTGCTTCTGAGGCGCCTCCTAGTGCGCTTAATGTGGTGGATCCACTCTCACAGTAGGGTGAGTGGCAGGTGGTTACTAGAGGCAGAGGGCCAGTGTGGAGACTGGCTTCTTGGCTTCACTCATTCACCCTGCGAGTGGACAGGTGGCTGCTCCTTCTGCAGGGTCCGAGCAGGAACACGGGGGATAGGGGTTTACTAGTTATCAGGAGCTCCAATGTTATGCATGTTATGGAGCCCCGTAGACTGATACTGTTCAGGGCTGGGAAGAAAGCCAATGTGCACTCGGTAAATCTGCCAGGGGGGCTCATCTGAGATGTGGAGGCAGCCTTGGCTGCGGCTATTTAACGTACAGGGTGCAGTCTGTCTGTTGTGGCTCATGTCGGCACCAACGATGCCTATCGCATGGGTTCAGAGGCGATCCTCAGTTCTTACAGGTGGCTGGCAGAGGCGGTTAAAACTGTTGGCCTTGCACATTGGGTGCAAGCAGAGCTCACAATTTGCAGCATTGTTCTCAGAGTTAATCGGCATCCTTTGGTTTGGAGCCAAGTGGAGGGTCCCAATCAAAGGCTTTGTCAACTCTGTGATGGTCTTGGCTGCAGATTTTTAGACCTCCGTTATTGTGTGGGGATTTGTAGGACTTACCTTGATAGGTCAGGTGTGCACTACACAAAGGAGGCAACTACTCGGGTAGCAGAGTACTTGTGGAGTGCACATGAGAGTTTCTTAGGTTAGGCAGTTGTTTGAGGTGCTCTAATGGACATTCGTCAGTCGATATGCAGCAGGAGAATTCAAATGTGGTTCAGTATAAAGACACTTCGACTGTCGTAAATTTATCAGCAAGCTGTCAAAGTATTCATAGTAAAGTTCCCAAATGTACTGCTCTCCTGGAAAATTCTAATGCTCAAATTATTCATGGAACTGAGAGGTGACTGAAACTCAAACTGGAAAGCTCTGAGATATTTAGCGAACCATAGAACATTTATCGGAAAGACAGATTAGGTGCCATATGAGGGGTAGTGTTCATTGCAATGGGCAAAAATATTGTCTCTAGTGAGGTAGAGATTGAATATGATGGTGAATTTATCCAGTTGCATATAACAGGTGTAGGTGAGACCAAACTCATTTTTGGATGCTTTTACCAGCTATCCGCTTCTGCTGTGACAGTTATGGATGCATTCAGAAGGTGTAGGGTCAATAGTGTGTAAATGTCCAGATCATGTAGTACTAGTTGGAGGCAACTTTAACCTACCGAGTATAGATTGGGATATCTATGGATTCATTGCAGGGGTACAGACAGACAGTCATGCAGAATACTTTTGAACACAGTTTTCAGAAAACTGTCTTGAGCAGCTAACTCGGCAGTCCACACACAATGGAAATATCTTAGCCCTTGTAGCTACAAGTAGGCCAGACTTTATCGACATTGTCAGTATAGAAAAGTGGATTAGCAATCATGATGACATTATAGTAACTATGACTACGAAAGTTAATAAATCAGTTAAGAAAGCAAGGAGAGTGTTTCTGCCAGAGAGATCAGATAAGAAGTTGTTAGCTTTTCACTTAGACAGTGAACTGGCCTCACTTGGTTCCAGTAAGATGGATGTAGAGGAATTTTGGGCAAAGTTTAAGCCGATTGTAAATCATGGTCTGGAGAGTTATGTGCCTAGTAACTGTATAAAAGATAGAAAAGACCCACCATGGTTTAATAATGAAAATCGGAGGATATTGAGGAAACAGAGCTGTTGCGCTCTTGGTTGAAAAGAGAACGCACAAATGATGACAAGCGAAGAATAGTAGAAATTCAGGTATCTGTGAAAAGATCAATGCACGAAGCCTATAACTACTATCACTGTCACACCTTAGCAAAAGACCTGGCAGAGAACTTGAGGAAATTCTGGTCTTACGTAAAATCGCTTAGCGGGTCTAAGGCTTCCATTCAGTCCCTTGTTGACCAGTCTGGTGTGGCAGTTGAAGATGGCAAAATGAAAGCCGAAGTTTTAAATTTCACACTCAAGAAATCTTTCACACAGGAAAATCGTCATTTGATCATCGGACAAACTCCTGTATGAACGACATAGTAATAAGCATCCCTGGCACATCCCACAACTGAAAGATTTGAAAGTAAATAAATCACCAGGTCCAGATGGAATCCCAGTTTGATTTTACAAAAAGTACTCTATTGCATTGGCTCCTTACCCACCTCGCATTTATCATAAATCTCTCACCCAGCACAAAGTCCCAGGAGACTGGAAAAAGGTGCAGGTGACTCCAGTGTATAAGAAAGGTAAAAGAACGGACCCACAAAATTACAGACTAATATCCCAAACTTCCATTTGCTGCAGAATCCTTGAACATATTCTCATTTCGAGTATAATAAACTTTCTTGAGACTGAGAACTTTGTATCCATGAATCAGCATGGTTTTACAGAGCATCGCTCGTGCAAAACATGGCTTGCCCTTTTCTCACATGATAGATATACTGCGAACTATGGATTAAGGGCAACAGGCAGAGTCCATATTTCTAGATTTCTGGGAAGCATTTGACACGGTGCCTCATTGCAGCTGTTAACACTTTCGCTGCGGCATCGGTGCAGGCGCGCAACTCTCCAGTGCGGCCCGGCAACCTGCGAGTGCGGGCCGGTAACACTCCGAAAGTGCAGCTACCGCTCGTAACCGACGCTCCTAAGCACACCTGAGTTACAGGCTGACGTAAAGACCTTGTAAGATCTGTATGGTCATGTTATACACTGACTTAATGATGACACCTTAGATGCATTACTTCAAATAAGCTTCGACTGTATTGTGGTCTTGTTTTAAAGTCTGTTTGCTGTCTGACACCTATACGGGTCACACAGGCGTCATTCAAACGTTCATTAGCCGCCATTACGAACAATATACATTCGATAACTGATAACAGAAAACAAAAGTTTACACGCTATGATGCTAGCTTAGACACTGCAACTAGACTGAGTAATCCGATAGTGAGCGCGGACGCTTATAAGCGTCAGCTGCACTGGCTCATGGCTTGTTGCGACGCTTATAAGCGTCAGCCGCAGCGAAAGTGTTAATGAAGGTGAGAGCATATGAAATAAGTTCACAGATATGTGAGTGTCTCGAAGACTGCTTAAATTATAGCACCCAGTATGTTGTCCTCTATGGCGAATGTTCATCAGAGACAAGGATATCATCAGAAGTACCCAGGGAATTGTTATAGGACTGCTGTTCTCTATATACACAAATTATTTGGCAGACAGGCTGGGCAGCAACCTGCAGTTGTTTGCTGATGCCATGGTGCATGGTAAGGTGTTGAAGTTGAGTGACTGTAGGAAGATACAAGATGACTTAGACAAAATTTACAGTTGGTGTGATGAATGGCAACTAGCCCTAAATGTGGAAAAATGTAAGTTAACGAATATGAGTAGGAAGATCAAACCTATAATGTTCGCATACAATATTGCCAGTGTCCTGTTTGACACAATCAAGTCATTTAAGTATCTGGGCATAAAACTGCGTAGCAATATGAAATGAAATGAGCATGTTAGAACTGTGGTAGGGAAGGGGAATGGTCGACTTCGCTTTATTGGGAGAATTTAGGAAAGAGTGGTTCACCTGTAAAGGAGACCACATACAGGTGGCTAGTGCAACATCAAGCAATTCAGAGGTAGGCTGCTAGATTTGTTACGGTAGGTTTGAACAACACGTAAGTGTTACAGAGATGCTTTGGAAACTCAAATGGGAATCCCTGGAGGGAAGGAAACGTTCTTTTTGAGAAACACTGTTAAGAAAATTTAGAGAATGGGCATTTGAAGCTGACTGCCGAACAACTCTGCTGCTGCCAACTTACATTGCATGTAAGGACCATGAAGATAAGACACAAGAAATTAGGGCTCATACAGAGACACATAGACAGTCGCTTTTTCCTCCCTCTATTTGCAAGTGGAACAGGAAAGGAAATGACTTGTAATGGTACAGGGTACCCTCCGCCACGCACTGTATGGTGGCTTGCAGAGTATCTATGTAGATGCCGATGTAGATATAACAAGTTTGCCATGTCATCCGTATTGTAACGTGCCGGGCTTTATCCTTGTATTAGTGCCACTTAAAGTTCACGTCACAACCGGATGTATTGAAACATTTCCTCACCCAGTAGATAGTGCACAGTGTTCCCGACCTACCTTTCTTTGCTTATTCAATATTGCCTTCCAGGTAGCTGCATCTGTCTCACCTAAATCACACTGAAATTAAGACGCCAGGATCCTAGATTAAGTTTCCCAAAATCAAAAGTCAAGACCATATTCATTGTTGAACATTTATGACAACCACAGTGCGATTTATTTGTTATCACACACACACACACACACACACACACACACACACACACACAAAATTCATGTGACCAGGCCTCTTACACTTAATCGTCACATTAGGTAGGTCAAAAACTTCCAGTCTTTAACAATGTTCACAACTACACTTTTTTGGTACCGACCGGAAAAATTAACCAACTTGCCGCACTTCTGCTCCATGAGAATCTGACTGAGAACTGCACCAGCTCGGACCTTATATAGATGAGTGCTTGAATATTTGACTATTTCTGTTAATATATTATAATTTATAATTTCCCAGGGTTAAAATGATCCTTTCTAATTGGTTTTGAAGTTAACTATTGGGTTTTATTACTTAAATAACATGAGTGAGCTGTATCAATTTAAATACGCGGAACTAACTTATGCATCCGCAGTGGGAATTCCTGACTTATAACCGTGGCAGCCCTCTTGAACAATTATTTTAACTCATTCAGATGTACTTAATTCTTAATTAATGCACTTACAAAGTTGAGACTGGAGTCATTTTACGTAGAAAAATAAAGGTAGCAAAAGCATCGAAACAGATCTCGGAATTATTTAGTAGTTTGGTCACAATTGGCACTGAAAGTCATACAGGCTACAGATTTGGAGTCTTAATATCTATTTAACTAATAGACTTTAGGTTAATTTAAACACTTTGCTGGAATCAATAAAATTTAGGCTTTCTTTTGGATGCAGTCTTATAGCTGAATTCAATCTATTAGCTCACTCGAATTTTACTTAATATGTATTCCACAATATACGTCATTGTTCATAACTTTTAATAGGATGCATTTCCAATAAAACTAATTAGCTCATTACTTTCAGAATAGACATTAGAATGCACTGAAATAATAGATTTTACTAGGGGAATTTTATTTAAACTATTTCTGAATTCTGTACTATGTCGGAATCTGAGTAGTGGGAAAAAAAAATAAATAAAAATAAAAGTTCATTGCTTAACTAAGTTACTGAAGGGGTGTAAAACCAAAACAGGATAGCAGTGGGCAACCCTGCTTCGTTACAGTGTCTATGAAAAAAATAAAGCAAAACATGCCCGTACTTTCTGCTTGTGAACTATTTTCATCTTGGGGTCACCAAATATGTAGGCAAATTACAATACCCACATATAAGATATCTCAACTTTATTGAAACAGAAAGCAACTGAGAACTGCACCTCACTCAAGAAACAGTTGTGAGTCACCGTTCGCACACTCCAAGGAGTGGACATCGAACTTCATTTGGGAGCATTATTCCCACAGTTTTACATTGATTCCATCTCTAATGACCTAGCTTCATGCCAAGGGAAACTTCAGAATGATTTACAGTCAACAAATTTTGTAACCTGATCGTTATCATAGGATCTGTGCACATTACAGATCTGTCAGAAATTATGTCTTCAGTATGTGCAAATGAGAAGGTGACTACCAATAGTTTCCAAGGTCATTGAACATTGTTTTGAATAGTGACTCAGCAGCTATTTTGAGAATGATAACCTTATTTCCTCCTCTCTCTTTTCTGTTTGGCCTGATTTGTGTACTGTTAATCCTGTTAAATTTATAGATGCTGGTGTTCTAGAATACCTTGAAAACAATTCCTTTTTTGTGTTCTGTTCCTGGACCTAAGCAAAGTATTTGATACAGTGTCTCACAAAATTCCAATAGCTAAGCTTCAGAGTGTAGTAGTAAAATCAGGCTTTTTTGCAGATGATGCAGTTGTCTCTAATGAAGTACTATGTGAAAGAAGCTGCATAAATATTCAGTCAGATCTTGAAAAGATTTCAAATTGGTTCAGTGAATGGCAACTTGCTCTAAATGTTCAGAAGTGTAAAATTTTACACATCACAAAATGAAAAAAAAAACATAGTATCCTATGACTGTAATATCAATGAATCCCTGTTGGAATTCGCCAACTCATATAAATACCCATGTGTAACACTTTGTAAGGATGTGAAATGGAATGATCACATAGGTTCAGTCTTGGGTAAAGCAGGAGGCAGACTTCAGTTTGCTAAGAGAATACTGGGGAAGTGCAGTCAGTCTAGAAAAGAGGTTGCTTACAAATCACTTGTGTGACTGGTTCTAGAACATTGGTCAAGTGTGTGGGACCCATACCAAGTAAGACTAAGAGGGGATATCGAATGTATACAGAAAAAAAGGCAGCATGAATGGTCACAGGTTTATTTGATCCGTGGGAGAGTGTCAGAGATGCTGAGGAAACTGAACTGGCTCTTGAAGATAAGTGTAAACTACCCCGAGAAAGTCTGTTAACAACGTTTCAAGAACTGGCTGTAAATGATTACTCTAAGAATATACTACAATCCCCAATGTATCACTCACTTAGGGATCGTGAGGGTAAGAGTAGAATAATTACTGCTCACACAGAGGGTTTCAAAATCTCATTCTTCCCACACTGCATATGTGAATGGAACAGGAAGAAACCCTAATAAATGGTACAATGGTACTCTGCCATGCACTGTTTGTAGAGTATAGATGTAGATGTAGGCGGAGAAAGATGTGGAATGAAATGCAACAAAATTTGTTCAATTAGCTTATCTATCCAATAAGAGTCACACGGTAATGGTGAACAACTACACATCAAATGTTGTACATGTTTCCAGTGGAGTCCCATAGGATTCTGCCCTTGGGCCATTTCTATTGTTGGTATAACTATGAGACTGATTCATTGCTTCTCTGCCACAAAAATCTGTAACGTGTGTTTTCAACCAAACTCTTAGCACAGTTATTCATGATCCGGAGAAGATAAAGAAAATCTACATCTATGTCTATACTGTGCAAACCACCATAAAGTGCATGGCAGAGGATATGTCCCTTCAGTATCTCCATGACAGTCTCCCATGGATCAAACAATCCTGTGACCATTCATGCTGCCCTTCTCTGTATGCATTCAATATCCCCTGTTAGTCCTGTTTGGTAGGGGTCCCATATATTTTAGCAATATTCTAGAACCAGTTGCATGAATGATTTGTATGCAATCTGCTTTGTAGACTCATTGCACTTCCCCAGTTTTCTACCAATAAACCAAAGTCTCTGCCACCTGGTTTACCCACAAACGAGCATGTGTGATCATTCAATTTCATATCCCTACCAAGTATTACACCCAGGTATTTGTATGAGTGGCTGATTCCAACAGTGATTCATTGATATTATAGTCACAGGATACATCAATTTTTCTTTTTGTGAAGTGTACTGTTTTACATTTCTGAACATTTAGAACAAGTTGAAATCTTATCAAGATCTGACTGAATATTTATGCAGCTTCTTTCAGATAGTACTTCATTACAGATAAATGCATCATCTGCAAAAAGTCTGAGGTTACTGTTAATGTTGTCCGTAAAGCCATCAATATACAACATGAACAGCAAGGGTCCCAACATACTTCCCTGGGGCACACCCGAAGTTGCTTCTACATCTGAAGAAGACTCTGCATCCAAGATAACATGCTGTGCTCTCCCTGCCAAAAAGCCTCAGTCCAGTTACAAATTTCACATCATACCCCATATGATCATACTTTTGACAGTAGGTGTGGTACTGAGACAAATGCTTTTCAGAAATCGAAAAATACTACATCTACCTGACTATCTAAATCCAAGGCTTTAACTATGTCATGTGACAAAAATGCAATTTGGGTTTCACATGATTGATGTTTTCAGAACCTATGCTGGTTGGCATGGAGGAGGTCATTCTATTCAAGGTACTTCATTATGTTTGAGCTCTGAATATGTTCTAAGCTTCTGCAGCAAATCAGTGTCAAGGATATTGGACAGTAGTTTTGTGGTAACTTCTACTATGCTTCCTGTGGAACAGTTATGACCTGAGCTTTTTTCCAAGAAGTGGAACAGTTTTTTGTTCAAGGGATCTACGATAAATTATAGTTGGAAGAGGGGCTAATTCAGCCACAAATTCAGTATAGTATCTGACAGGGATGCCATTGGGCCTTGGAGCTTGGTTCAGTTTTAATGATTTCAGCTGTTTCCCAACACCACTGACATACTTATTTCATTCATCTTTTCAATGCTGTGAGGATTACATTGAGGCGTTTCTCCTGGGTTTTCCTTTGTAAAGGAACATTTGAGGACTGAGTAAAGCATTTCAGCTTTTGCTTTGCTTCCCTCAATTAAGTTCCTGTCTCATTCACTAGGGACTGTACATTAACTTTGGCACCATTAATGCCTTTATATATGACCAGAATTTCTTTGGGTTTTTTGAAAGATCATTTGACAATATTCTGCTATGGTAGTCATCAAAGGCATTGTGCATTGCTTCTTGACAGCCAAATGTATTTCATTCACCTTTGATTTGTTTTACACCTATTATGCAGTAATCTCTCTTCCTTAGAAGTTTCTTTACAGTGACTGTATACCATGGAGGTTCCCTTCCGTTATGAACTGTTCTAATGGGTAAATGTCTATCCAGTGCATGGTCAACCATTCTTTTAAACTTGAGCCACAGTTCCTCTACCTGCTCCTGCCTTGTGCTGAAAGTTTCAAGTTCCTCATTGAGATATGATTCTACTGATTTTTTATCTAGTTTACTGGATGGATATATCTTTCTGCTTGGTTTGATTGTCCTTTGTACTTTGGTAATCACTGTTGCTACAACCGCGTCATGGTTGCTAAGACCAATTTCGGTATGGGAATCCTAGAAGAGGCCAGTTCTATTTGTTGCCATTAGATCGAATATATTTTAAACATGAGTGGGGTTCCTAACTATGTGTTCTAGGTTTCAGAGAAGACACTGCGTAATGTTTCACAGAATGTCTTATCATGCCCACCAGTAACGAAACTGTAATTTTGCCAATTGTTGGATTCTCCTCCGATGATTGTACAGGGTGTTACAAAAAGGTATGGCCAAACTTTCAGGAAACATTCCTCACACACAAAGAAAGAAAATATGTTATGTAGACATGTCTCTGGAAACGCTTACTTTCCATGTTAGAGCTCGTTTTATTACTTCTCTTCAAATCACATTAATCATGGAATGGAAACACACAGTAACAGAACGTACCAGCATGACTTCAAACACTTTGTTACAGGAAATGTTCAAAATGTCCTCCGTTAGCGAGGATACATGCATCCACCCTCCGTCACATGGAATCCCTGAAGCGCTGATGCAGCCCTGGAGAATGGCGTATTGTATCACAGCCATCCACAATACGAGCACGAAGAGTCTCTACATTTGGTACCGGGTTTGCGTAGACAAGAGCCCTCAAATGCCCCCATAAATGAAAGCCAAGAGGGTTGAGGTCAGGAGGGGACGGAGGCCATGGAATTGGTCCGCCTCTACCAATCCATCGGTCACCGAATCTGTTGTTGAGTAGTGTACGAACACTTCTACTGAAATGTGCAGGAGCTCCATCGTGCACGAACCACATGTTGTGTCGTACTTGTAAAGGCACATGTTCCAGCAGCACAGGTAGAGTATCCCGTATGAAATCAGGATAACGTGCTCCATTGAGTGTAGGTGGAAGAACATGGGGCCCAATCAAGACATCACCAACAATGCCTGCCCAAATGTTCACAGAAAATCTGTGTTGATGACATGATTGCACAATTGCGTGCGGATTCTCGTCAGCCCACACATGTTGATTGTAAATTTTCACAATTTGATCACGTTGGAATGAAGCCTCATCCGTAAAGAGAATATTTGCACTGAAATGAGGATTGACACATTGTTGGATGAACCATTCGCAGAAGTGTACCTGTGGAGGCCAATCAGCTGCTGATCGTGCCTGCACATGCTGTACATGGTACGGAAACAACTGGTTCTCCTGTAGCACTCTCCATGCAGTGACGTGGTCAACGTTACCTTGTACGGCAGCAACTTCTCTGACGCTGATATTAGGGTTATCGTCAACTGCATGAAGAATTGCCTCATCCATTGCAGGTGTCCTCGTCGTTCTAGGTCTTCCCCAGTTGCGAGTCATAGGCTGGAATGTTCCGTGCTCCCTAAGACGCCGATCTGTTGCTTCGAACGTCTACCTGTCGGGACACCTTCGTTCTGGAAATCTGTCTCAATACAAACGTACTGCGCCACAGCTATTGCCCCGTGCTAATCCATACATCAAATGGGCATCTGCCAACTCCGCATTTGTAAACATTGCACTGACTGCAAAACCACGTTCGTGATGAACACTAACCAGTTGATGCTGCGTACTGATGTGCTTGATGCTAGTACTGTAGAGCAATGAGTTGCATGTCAACACAAGCACGGAAGTCAGCATTACCTTCCTTCAATTGGGCCAACTGGCGGTGAATCGAGGAAGTACAGTACATACTGACGAAACTAAAATGAGCTCTAACATGGAAATTAAGCGTTTCTCGAAACATGTCCACATAACATCTTTTCTTTATTTGTGTGTGAGCAGTGTTTCCTGAATGTTTGGCCGTACCTTTTTGTAACACCCTGTAGTATGATTGGGGAACTTACATACAAGTGAACTTAGGTTCTCTCTAAAGTTTTTGGTTGCGTTAGGCGAGTCTGGTGGGTGATAGAACAGTCTAGTTATCGTTTTATGCATATCTGTGATATTGAGTCTTGCCTAGACAATCTCACATGCAGCTTCAATTTCTATCTCTGTGGATTTGAGTTTCTTGTCTACTGCAACAAATACACCACCTCCATTTCCCATTTGCCTATCCTTTTGACATACACTTAAATTTCCCCCAAAAATCTCACTGCTGTCAATTTCAGGTTTCAGCCAACTTTCTGTACCTAGTATTATGTGAGCTTTGCTGCTTTTGAGGAACACTTCAGGCTTTGGCAGTTTGTTGTTAATACACTAGACTCTCACTAATCCAACCATTCCTGGCACATACGGGTGCTGGATTAGTGGAAGTGCCGGATTATTGAGTGTCTGAAATTTATTTTATTTATTTATTTTGTTTTTTATTTGATTTGAAAACTTAGGGGATGTAGTGTATTGTATTTCATTAAACCGAAATATACAATTTTAAAACAGAGAAATCTTTATGCTCTCTCCTCCCATGTCCTCATCTTCATTACTTTCATCATTACTTTCCTGCACGCTTTTGATTATTTCTTCATCCATTAACGTTTGGTCCATATCACAGTCTTCGTCATTCATCCACTTAGTAACATCTTCATCATCAATTTCTTCTCCTCCTGGAAGGTTGTGGAACATGTCATTGTACAAATTAATTGATAATTCCGAATTGACTGGCTCATCGCTGTCACTCTATACTGGGTCCAAGTGGGCATCAAATGATGGCCACAGTTTTCTCCAACTCTTCATTATGGTAATGCTCTCCACCTTATCCCATGCTTCGGCTGCTTGGAAAACAACATCACGTATATTAATTGCTTTCCACGCCTTCAGAAAAGTCTTGATAGAGTAATTTTCACTTTGATTCAGCAAGGAGACTAGAAGTGAATGTCGATAATGACATTTAATTGATTCCAAAATTCCCTGGTCCGTGGGCTGAATTAGGGCTGTCATATTGGGTGGGAGAAAGAGTGCTTGTATACCCTCAGACTTCAGAGAAACATCTAAAGCATGACTGGGATCATTGTCAATTATAAGCGTAGCTTTCAGTGGAAGCTTTTTCTTCTTCTTCAGCTCTTTTCTCACTGCCAGGACAAAAATTTCATGGAACCACCGATGGAATATTTGTCTGTCCACGCTTTCTTCTGAGTGAAATACTGCACTGGTAGAGTATTTTATGTCAGTGTGTTGAAAACAACGTGGATGTTGGGATTTTCCAATCATCATATGCCATAGTATATGACTCCCATTTGCATTACAGCATGCCTTCAATGTTACGTGCTGTTTCTGTTGCTTGTAGCCTCTAACTTCCATCTCGTTGTTGGCAGCTAATGTTTTTGAAGGAAGCATCTTGTAAAAGAGTCCTGTTTCATCAGCATTATACAAGGCATCAACAGTTAAATCTTCCTCTATTATCTTCCGTATCTTGCTTACAAACTCGTCTATCGTTAGCTGAGCGACTTTCCCTGGTAACTGTCAGTTGCTGAATGCCATGTCTTTTTTTTTTTCCCGTTTGATAGCCAGCCTTCGCTCACTGCCATCAAGTTACTACCACCAAGTTGTTTGTTAAATGCAGCTGCTTTTTACTTTATAATTGGCCCACTAACTGGAATTCCTTTACTATGTTGTTGTATGAATGTCCAGATCTTCATTCTTGCTTTTTCACATGACTTCCGTTTTCCCAACTCACTGTCCATTTGTATTCGAGTACTGTCGTATAACATCATCTTTCCTTTTGATGTCATAAATAGTTGCTCATCCAACATTAAACTCAGCAGCAATGGCTTTCTGCAAAGAACCTCGATTTAACTTGTCTAAAATTTCAAGTTTTTGCTTGAGGTCTATTGTAACGTGTTTCCTTTTAGAACACATGATTCCGAACTGTAAAGAAAGCTACAATTTCAAATACATTATATAAGCATTGTTGTGCATGATAATTCATTGTGCACATGTTTTTGGATGTGTGCCGGATTGCTGAGATGCTGGACTACTGAGGGCCGTATTAGTGAGAGTCTAGTGTACTTCACGGTCAACAATTAGGATTTTAATACTTTCACATGTTGGTGGCACTGTTGTCAATCTTACATTGATACTTCAGGCTTTGCTTCAGATATTGTTATCTGGATTGGATGGAGAGTCACCGGTCTAAAAAAACCCTTTTGTGTGCTCCCCACACACAGTCAGTTACCTGAGTAGCAACCTCTGATGTGTAGTGGACACCTGACCCATTTAGGGGGACCCTGCAGTTCTCAACCCTGTGGCAGAAGTCCACTACGTTGCAGCCTAGCTTGTCACAGAACCTTTGAAGTCTTTCATTCAGTCCTTCCACGCAACTCGTAACCAAAAGACCATGATCAGTTCTGGGGATGATGCTGCAAATTATGAGCTTTGTTGAAACTCCACTCACAAGGCTGGTCTTCTCAATCTTCTCTGCCATTTGCTAAAATAACCCAAGTATGACCTCGGATTCCAGATAACAGACATCATTTGTTCCAGTGTGTGCCACAATCTGCAGCTGATTGCACTCTATCCCCCCATTGGCTGCTGGAATAGCCTCTTCAACATTTTGAATGAGCCTCCCAGACATACTCACAGAGTGCACCTGCTGTCCTTTCCTTTTCCTTGCTGCCATTTGCATTACAGCATGCCTTCAATGTTACACGCTGTTTCTGTTGCTTGTAGTCTCTAACTTCCATCTCGTTATTGGCAGCAAATGTTTTTGAAGGAAGCATCTTGTAAAAGAGTCCTGTTTCATCAGCATTATACAAGGCATCAACAGTTAAATCTTCCTCTATTATCTGAACTGCTGATGATTGACAGACCCTACACATTTTTGTTTGCCGCCTCCTGACGCTGGACAAAACAGGTTTCCCCAAAGCAGGGGAAGGGAGTCCCACTGACTCAGTTTCAATCTCAGTAAAAGACAGTATCTCAGACTTGTCAGTACAGTGCCCTGAGTCCTCCCTGGTCACGAGCACTCCGTACAGAATGCCTAGATCTCCCATTGGCACACTGCAGAGGGGACAGGGTCCACACGAGAGGATAGTTCCTTGGGTACTTGTGGTACTGGTATCACAAGTACACGACTCTCCAACACACAAATTCTTAGCAGCTGCCAATTGTTTGACAGTAGTCATGGTGATTTCCAGCTGGTTATGAAGATCAGCCAACTCATCCCATGTTCGAGAACAGCATTCACAGTGGGGCTGCGTTTCGGCTGGTGAACTGTATTACAGGGTACTGAACAAATAACTTTAAATTTGGCCCACTGATTATCTTTTAATCTGTTGAATTAAATAGTTGCTAATTCCCTGTAAGAATTGAAGTAAATACACAAAACAAGATTTCTATTAAGACAACAAAAAAACCTGTGGCAAAAATTACTAGTTTCCTAAAATGTTTTGAGATTAATTATGGTTTTTAGAAAACTTGAAAACGGAGCTAATCTGTGATAAATGTAGGTAATGTATAGAGGTACAAACAATTGTCAAAACATCTGTGAAATGGCTCCAGGCTCTGAAAGATATATCTTAAGTAATAGAAGGAAATCTGTCTCCACAGACTGATCAGAAAAGATCACTGTTGTTCTGTAAAACTGTTTGAACTGTTGGGCATTCATTTGGACCGAAAACTGACATGAAATGCACACATGGAGCAGCTGTGTTCTAAATGTGGAGAATTGAAATAGAAGTATCTTAGACATAGAATACACCAGGTTGTACATGTACCAAGATGGCTTTAAATCTACTGATGTGAAGCTGTACGACAGATTACTGACAGTGTGCAAGATATAAAAGTACTTCTATTGTAGTAAGATTTATTGTTGTACCCATTTAATGTAAATACGTACTCTGTAAACTCGTCTGTGTATTTTAAAACAAACTGAAATTGATCATTATAAATTTTAATGGTAAAACTGATAGCAGCTATTTCAATATAAGTTGACTAATGACAAATAAATACATTATACATCCATTCTGCTAAAAAGGTGAGGATTCCTTAGTAAGGGTTGAGAAAGCTAACCAGAGTAAACCATAATATCCATTCCATACATCCAAAATATACAGCTGTTATTATTTATTTATTTGGTTCAGGAAATAAATTTTTAGTACATTGTCTGTGCATATGATATAGGACAGGAAGAAAACAAAATTAATTTATTATTACTGTAGTAATTCTGACTACATGATCACCACAATCGAAGTAGGTAATAATCTAAATTGACGTATTACATTGCTTGTACATATGATAGCAGTACTTGTGAAATGAGGCTACATGATCACCACAACCAAAGTAAATTATACCTAAAGTAAATTAACAACATTTGTTTGATAAATGAAGTTTACTTGTGAAAATGTTCCAGAAATTAAGAGACAGACTAGAGGCAGTGGTCAAGCAAGAACTGTTTCACCTTTACTTTAAATGTATTTAATGCCAATGTGCATTTTAAGTAAGAACGCATGTTGATATATAACATAACTCCAGTATGGTATAATCCTCTTTTGCATAAATTTATACTTACTATGTTTACGTGTAGCTCAAGCTTCTACCAAGTTTCATATGCATGTAAATCATGTTTCTTTTGTAAAAATAAATATTTCATGTATATACAAACAAGGCAGTCGCAGTATTTTTAGACTTTTGAAAAGAGTTGTACAGGAATCACTGTATTTAACAGTCTTTATCACCCTAATAATCCTTTTCTGTATATGGCACGTGCTGGTGCAGGGTGAGGTGGCTATGAGCCAGGATGGTGCCAGCGGGTGGTGGAGGCTAGGTGGGAGTTCAGGAAGCTCCAGAGAAGGGAGCTGCAAATGTAACAAGTTGTTTTATTGATGCATCTGCACTGCTTGATACACCGGCTCAGAGTCCAGATGGCCACTGAATTCTGCTGAGCTGGTGGCCTGCATGCCCCGTGGTGCTGAAAAGACAAGGCACTGCACTGAGTGGCAGCAGCCTCATCAAATAAGACAGCCGCACGATCCATGTGCCAGCAGGGTGATTTTCATAATGGCGTATCTGCTACAGCCCCAGGCAACACCTGGCCATGTGACAGTGGTGGACGCCCACCACAGTGAGACTCCTGTCTTGCGATGGCAGTAGATGACTGGTGTGCACTGGGAGCTACCCACTCCCTTCTGGGCAGGAGTCAGCTGTGCTGCTGGAGATGACCTGGGATGGCCAGCTGTCCCATGGCACTAAGTCCAGGGAGGGACTTAATCCACAGATCTGCTGCCTTACCATTGCCTCAAACCAATGACTTTTGCTGCCAGGTCTATGACCTCATCGGGCACAGTTCTGCCACCTTAGTTGGGCTGTGAGATTAAGAATAATTCTACTACAAAAATGACCAGTACCTATTGCTGGCAGCAGCATGCTTGTTGTGCATTTGAGCCACTACCAGTCATGTATCCTAAAACACTACTGTCGGTGTAGAAATCCACCTTACCCCATGCTCATTAGTCTGTGCAGTACTGCTGAGCTCGCTGTTTTGGCAAGCTAACCTCCCTCACAACACTGTGCTGACCGTGTTAAATTACTATGGTGACAACATCCTGCTCTTACCTGCTGTCAGCACTGCTGCAATGCACTGCTTAGGCTCACACTAACATGTGTATGTATGGTCATTACACTACATTACTCTCCCTCAATGAGCCAGACCTTAAAACCAGTTCCGTATAGGCAGGACCAGATGCTTGTGTTAGGAAGACCTTTTGCTTATCCAAGAAAAACTGTTCTTCCACATTAATGACATGGTACTTTTCAATTCACATTCCCTTTACAATAAATACTTGAGGAGTAAAATGATGATATCCAGTTAGAGAATAAAAATAATAAAGGGACTACTTTCACCAATGAAAAATCCAAGAGATGTTAGATAGAGACATCATAATAAAACACCCATTGTGCAAGAGCAGAAACCTACTGAGATATAAAAGCAATTCAGTGAGGAGGAGGTATAAAAAGTGCATCAAACAGGGCAACCATACTAACACTTTATGGGTGTAGACTGTCTGATAATCCTGGATTCTGTTGAAACTACTGTATTTTTTGACATGACTAGAGAAAATTTTGTTTCATAATAGAAATTAATATCCCCACAGAGTAAGTTTATATTTTTCATACGAATAATGTCTGAATGTCTTGTTTAATGTTTTATAATTGTTTTGATGTTTTCAAAACCAATTTTTTTCTTCTTCACAAAAGATGCGCATTTGCTCATTGTTTGAATTGTAGTTTCCTTGCATTGCCATTAAATCAGAGGTGCTATCGAGATTGTTTGAATTAATTCTTAAGATGGTTATAATCTTACCACAGTATTCCGTAAGCAAACAACACAAATTTCAAGATTTTTCTTGAGTATCGTTTCAGCTTGTAGCACGCACAAGCTTACAAGTTTCTACCTCACAGTTAATGTCTCAAACTTAAACAATCAGTGAATGTATCAAGAGTTGATTTAGCAACTTAACTCACATCATGAAGATGCTAACACAGGCTGAAGTCAAGCCATTGCCTTACTCTTTAGCCTCTTGGCTCCACCTATATTCTCAAGAGCTGCCAGGTCATCCACATATTTCCTGACTCCATCCCACCATCTCAACTTTGGCCTACTAAGAAGTCTCTTTCGATATGGCACTATTATCACCATCCCTTCTTTCCTTCTCAGTACATATCCCAGCCATGCATTACACCTGCTTCTTATCACTACTATCTCACCTGCTTCATTGTATATTGATCCATAGTGTGTTTGTTTTTTCATAACATCTTCTTTTCACAGGTAATAATTTTTGTCTCGCATCTTCTTGTTCAGTGTCCATGTTGGGGTTCCATATATTAAAACCAGTAATACAGTTGTCTTCTAAATATGGAGTTTCAATGTTTTTGTTATCTGTTTACTGATGAATAGTTTATTAATTGCAAACATTCATCTCTCTGTAGACTTTATAAGCTCCATTATTTCCTGCCCCCCATGTTGTTATTCCGATTTACATGTCCTAGGCATTTGAGGGTTCAAGTCATATAAAAAGCATGCTTTCTAACCTCACTGCTCCCACTGCTTTTTCTTTATTTTTTGTGTTGCCTTACACTCAGTTTTTTCTTAATTAATCATCAAATCTACTTTTTGTGGCCTTTTTTTGTGGGACTGGTTCTATAACTTTATCATTCTTTCTTTTGCCAGCAGATTAACACATGCCTCCCCTTTTACTTCTTTTCTCTTAATATTCTTTGCTTTGCCTTAATTATAGCTAAGTTTTGATCACTTACCAATTCTGCTTGTCATATTGCTTTGACCACCTTTGATCCCACTTGCATGTCTTAAGTTTACCAATACGTGTTCAGTGGAGTAGATGTACCTCCCAAGGGGAATATTGTGTGTTCCTAAGTGTATCTTTTCATGTGGCAACATTGTACCATCTGTCTCAAAGTCTGATAAACACAGATAGGTAATAACGAAAGAAAGGCAAACTGGATGCATAAAGGCATTTGAAGTATCAAGTAAGGAAAGGTGATTGGAGATGACCAATTGTCAATGGATATAGTTGAAACTGGGAGAAAAGTAACACAAAGAAATTTACAAAACTATTTAATGAATATCTGAATTTCCCAAAACTTGAACAATGTTCTAACTGTTCCAGGTCAAGGAAGAGGAGAATAACAAGATAACAATCCCTTTCATCTTTGTCTTCATAATATACAAGGTATTCCCTAACATCATCACTGTTATGTAAAAAACCATTGGATTTTAAACAGTAAAAGGAATAACCTGGCTTTTGAAGAGGGTATAATACAAAAGACCAGTTGCAGGTTGTTAATCAAATTAAAGAATGGAGCAAAGAATAAGAGTTATTGCATTGCCAGGGGTCTCAGATTTTGAGAAAGCTTTTGACGTTGTTTTTTTAAAACATCAACACTAGTGACCTCTAGTATCAAGAAGAATATATGTATATCAGTGCTACACCTTCTATTAGAATTCATCAGGATAACATTTAGAATTAAAAAAGTGAGTCATGCCAAGTGATCCTCCCAATTGGTTGTTCAAAATTTTTGTTGGAAAGGAAACGCTTGTAGCCCGACGTAAATAGCAGTGAAAGGTGGTAAATTGAACAGAACCCTTTGTTCCACGAAGCACTGAAGCCTTGTATTGTAATCAGAGCTTATAATGATTTTTTATTATTTTTCTGCTAGATATAGTTTTCCTAAAATGTAGGAGCTCCAGCTAATGTCTTCTGTTATCTGATTTGACACAACCCATAACGCTGAAATGTTTAATTTTTTCAGGTTGTTGCTGGTAGATTGATCCATTTGAGAATGGAAATTGGTTACAGCACATGTAAAAAAGAAACTGAAATTAATTCTGGAGACTGTTCAGTAAGAAAGGACTTGGTAAGGCAATAAAATTTTAATGTGCAATTAATTTTGAATATGCAATGTTGTTATGGTTTTCAGCTCTCCATGCTACCTTGTCTTGTGCAAGCCCCTTCATCTCCGAGTAATTACTCCAACCTACATCCTTCCAATTCTGCTTAGTGTATTCCATCTCTTAGTCTTCCTCCATGCTTCCCTCCAATACTAAATTGGTGATCACTTCATGCCTCGGAACATGTCCTACCAGCTAATCCCTTCTTCTAGTCAAGTTGTGCCACAAATTCCTCTTCTCACCAACCCTTTTCAGTACCTCTTCATGAGTTACGTGATGTACCCGTCTAATTTTCAGCATTCTTTTGTAGCATCACATTTCATAAACTTCTATTCCTTTCTTGTCGAAACTGTTTATTGCCCATATTTCACTTCCATACATGGCTGCAGTCATCATCATCATCTTGGACAGTTTCCAGCCACTGGCTGGGTCTGTCGGGAACACAAGCCTCTCCATCGTGTTCTGTCTTTCCACCATTCCCCCTCTTCCACCTTCGTCCAGTTCTCTCCTCTTCTCATCACACATTCCTTCACTCCCTTCACCCATCTATCTCTTGGTCTTCCTCTGGGCCTCTTCCCCTCCAGTTGCAGATCAAACATCCTCTTTGGAATTCTTCCCTCATCCATTCTCTTCATGTGTCCATACCACTGCAGTCTTGATTTTTCTATCCTGTCCTGTACTGGTTCCTCCTTTAGTCTTTCCCTCACATACACATTTCGCAATCTGTCTCGTCTTGTTACACTCAACCTGCTCCTCTGGAACTTCATTTCACTAGCCTGTATTCTACTTTTGTCGCTTTTGTGCATTACCCATGTCTCACTTCCGTATGCCAATATGGGGACAAAGTAGGTTCGGTATATAATTCCCTTGGATTTCTGTGGCACCTCCTTGCTCCAAATAAGCCCCCTAATGCATTTGTAGAACTGCCCTGCTTTTCTGCACCTTTCATTTATTTCCATCGCGTTTCACCCCTTACTTTCAATCATGCTTCCCAGGTACTTGAAGTTCTCTACCACTTGTAGTTTTTCCCCTCCACAAGTTATATCCACATTTGGCCTATTCTTCTTCCTTGTTGTGACAATTATTTCACTTTTCTTTGCAGAGAAATGCATTCCATATTGTGCTGCCGTTGCCTCCCATACATCTAACTGCTCTTGCACCTCCTTCTCGCAATTTCCCCATAACATCAGGTCATCGGCAAAAAGCACTGCTTTCATTTTATGATCTCCAATTGCATCTGATACTTGCTGTAGGATTTCATCCATAACAATAATAAACAATAAAGGCGAAAGTGCACTTCCCTGTCGCAGCCCATTTTCCAGCTTGAACCATGCAGTATGTTCCCTCCCCACTTTCACACAACTCTCACTTCCCTCATACATTTTTCTGACTTTTCGTGTTATCTCTTCATCTATCCCTTTTGCGTTCAGCACATCCCAGAGCTTGTCCCTATAGATACTGTCATACGCCTTCTCAATATCTAAAAAGGCCATGATTAAGTCCTTCCCGTACTCATAGTGCCTTTCCTGCAGTTGCCTCACCGCAAATATGAGGTCCGTTGTTGATCTTCCCGGTCTGAAACCATACTGCTCCTCTTGCAGTCTACTTTCAATACTGCTTCTTATTCTCTTCTCCAGGATCTTTTCATAGATTTTTCCACAGTGGCATAGCAGGGTGATTCCTCTGTAGTTCTCACATCTCCTTTTATCCCCTTTCTTGAAGATCGGGACTATAATTCCTTTCTTCCAATCCTCAGGAATTCTGTTCTCCTTCCACACCACCCTCAGCACTCTGTATAGCCACTGGGTTCCTACTTCTCCTGCTGCTCATATCATATCCACTGTTACTTCGTCCCAACCTGGTGCCTTGCTCCCTTTCATCCTCTTTATGGCTTCTTCCACTTCATTCCAAGTTAGATCATCAGTTTCCCCACTATTATAATCGTCTGCTGCCTTAGGCTCTCCATCGCTGTTAGTTACCCGCTTGGCGGCATTCAACAGATCTTCAAAGTACTCCTTCCAAATCTTTTTGAGCTCATGCATTTCCTCCACAACTCTTCCATTATTATCCATGATCCTCAGGCACTCGCTTCTGTCATTCCTCTTATTTCTTACCATGGTGTAAAGTACTTTTTTGTTCCCTTCACTGTCCTCTTCTAACATTCTTGTCCATTTTTCCATCCACTTCTTCTTCTCCTCCCTTACTATGGTCTGTGCCGCTTTCTTGCTTTCCTTATATTTTACCCTAGCTTCCTCTGTTCGGGTCTGGAACCATTCTCTGAAGGCTTTGTTCTTTTGAAGTACTGCCTCTTTACATATGTTGTTCCACCATGGAGTTTCCTTACTTCTCCTCTTTGTGCTAGTTCTTCCGCACACAGTCTCAGCTGCCTCAACTAGGGCCCTCTTAAAATCTCCCCATTCTTCTTCCACTGTTCTCTGATCTTCCTTTGGCAGCTTCTTCCTGATCAGTGTCTGGTACTGGGTCCTCCGTTCATCCTCTTTCAGCATCCATGTCTTCAACCTTTTCTCCTGTATATCTGTTGCCCTCCTATCTTTTTTCTCTCTCAGGGTGGCTACCAACAGCCGATGGTCACTGTCTAAGGCCTAAGATGGAATGACCTTAACATCTGTGAGGCTGCTCATCATCTGCCTATCCACTAGTACATAGTCTACTACTGAAGTTTGGGACCAGTCTCCACTGTACCAAGTTATTTTGTGGCTACTTCTCTTCTTGTACCAGGAATTTGCGATCGCCAGCCCATTCCTCTTGCAGAATTCCAGCAACAATTTTCCTTCTCTATTTCGGTTCCCCCAGCCCTCTGGTCCCATTATCTCCTCAAATCCTTTCCTGTCTGTGCCAACATGTGCATTGAGGTCCCCTATTATAATCTGATTACCTCCATTTAGCTGCTTTTGCATGTCATCTTCAAATTCCTCCTTCTCCTTTTTTGTACACCCCACCTGTGGGGCATACTCTTGGATGATTTCAATGCTTTTTCCTTTCACTCGTACTCTGGCTTTTATCATTCGATCATTGATACCTTCCACCTCCTCCTGCAGACCCTCTCTGACCACTATTGCCACTCCATTTCTTCCCCTCTCATTCCCTATCCAGTACAGTTTACATCCTTTACTTAGTGGTTTTTCACCAACTCCTCTCCACCTAGTCTCAGCAAGTCCCAAGATGTCCAATTTCCTCCTTTCCATCATTTCTACAATTTCTTCTAACTTCCCAGTTAGAGTCCTTACGTTTAAGGTGCCCAGTCGTAAACCATCTCGTAATCCTTTTCCATTGCTTGGTCGGTTTCCTTTAAATCCGTTCCGTGATCCGAGGCATGTTCCCTTTTTGAAAGCAGTTGATTTATCCACTACTGGCTTGCTAGGCCTATCGCAGCTTCACCAGAGCCCCGTTAGCCGTCACGTTTCAGGGTTGCCATAGGGCCTTCCCAGCTACTGTAGCGGTCCTGGGGCACACGAAGTCCCCGCTGTACATCGCCCCTATAGGCAGTCCCCTACTTTGTGCCGTTGCCCATCTCCCACGACTTGGACGAGGGGTTGGACTTACGGGAGACACATGGCTACAGTCCATACAAATATTTTCAGAAAAGACTTCCTGACACTTAAATCTATACTTGATGTTAACAAATTTCTCTTCTTCAGAAATGCTTTCCTTGCCATTGCCAGTCTACATTTTATATCCTCTCTACTTCGACCGTCATCAGTTATTTTGCTCCCCAAATAGCAAAACTCCTTTACTACTTTAAGTGCCTCATTTCCTAATCTAATTCCCTCAGCATCAACCGACTTAATTCGACTACATTCCATTATCGTCGTTTTGCTTTTGTTGATGTTCATCGTATATCCTCCTTTCAAGACACTGTCCATTCCATTCAACTGCTCTTCCAAGTCCTTTGCTGTCTCTGACAGAATTATGTCATTGACAAACCTCAAGGTTTTTATTTCTTCTCCCTGGATTTTAATTCCTACTCCAGATGTTTCGTTTGCTTACTTTATTGCTTGCTCGGTATACAGACTGAATAACATCGGGGATAGGCTACAACCCTGTATCACTCCTTCCTCAACCACTGCTTCCCTTTCGTGCCCCTCGACTCTTATAACTGCCATCTTGTTTCTGTACAAATTGTAAATAGCCTTTTGCTTCCTATATTTTACCCCTGCCTCCTTCAGAATTTGAATGAGAGTATTCCAATCAACGTTGTCAAAAGCTTTCTCTAAGTCTACAAATGCTATAAACTTAGGTTTGCCTTTCCTTAACTTGTCTTCTATGAGAAGTCATAGGGTCAGTATTGCCTCGCATGTTTCCACATTCCTACAGAGTCCAAACTGATCTTGCCCGTCTGCTTCTACCATTTTTTCCATTTGTCTGTAGAGAATCTGTGTTAGTATTTTGCAACTGCGACTTATTAAATGATAGTTTGGTAGTTTTCACACCTGTCAGCACCTGCTTTCTGTGGGATTGGGATTATTATATTCTTCTTTCAAGAAGAGTCTGCGAGTATGTCACCTGTTTCATACCTCTTGCTCACCACATGGAAGAGTTTTGTCATGGCTGGCTCTCCCAAGGTTATCAGTAGTTCTAATGAAATGGTGTATACTCTCATGGCCTTGTTTCAAGTTAAGTATTTCAGCACTGTGTGAAATTCTTCACACAGCATCGTATCTCCAATCTCATCTTCATCTACGTCCTCTTCCATTTCCGTAATACCGCCCTTAAGTACATTACCCTTGTATAGACCCTCTATAGACTCCTTCCACCTTTCTGCTTTCCCTCCTTTGCTCTTGATATTAATATATCACAGTAATAATGTTATTACTATAAGCTTATAGTTAAAAATGTTACTAAAATTTTATGGTTGGTTACAAGATACTCGAACCTGGAAAACAAAATGTTGACTATAATGTCAAAGAAAGGTGCAAAATGGTGTACAACTATGCACTTGTTGCATTAATTCACCATGAAAATCTGAGGTTTTGCCAGTAACTGAAACATCCTTCACCATAAAGAAGTAAGAGAGTCGCGTAGATGTAGCAGACGTAGTAGTGTCCACTGTGACCAGAAATTACATTGGTGTCTACTATGATACATCATTTGCAACATTGTTGTTTCTATCTCAATATGTTACATGAGAGTTAAGTTGTTGCTGTGTCTTGGTATCAAGTGCCACTACTGTGCATCGCTGAGTGTGTGGCCTGTATTTCTGCTAAAATTGTTGACACACATTCTAATTTCATAGCATCTTCAATGATTGAATCCAAATAGCTTGGAGTGTGGGCTAGTATCTGTCTCTGCTCAAACAAGATTTTTCGTTTATGTATGAGGCTTTGTTCAGCAGCCACTGATTTTTCTAGATTCCTGTACTGGCTGTGCCACAGATTGTCAGTACAGCTGTGGGAAGTGGTTCAGATACACTGTCCCCTGTAGCTATGGCCACATGCATGTGGACTATTACGAGGTGCATTCAAGTTCTAAGGCCTCCGATTTTTGTTCTCTGGACTGGAAAGAGATAGAAACATGCACATTGTTTTAAAATGTGGCCGCGTTCATTGTCAATACATTCCAGAGATGGCAGCACCGTACGGCAGATGGAATTTTACCGCCAGCGGCGAGAATGAGAACTGTTTTAAATACTTAAAATGGCGACGTTTTCCTTACTTGAACAGTGTGCAATCATTCGTTTTCTGAATTTGCGTGGTGTGAAACCAATTGAAATTCATCGACAGTTGAAGGAGTCATGTGGTGATGGAGTTATGGATGTGTCGAAAGTGCGTTCATGTGTGCGACAGTTTAATGAAGGCAGAACATCGTGTGACAACAAACCGAAACAACCTCGGGCTCGCACAAGCCGGTCTGACGACATGATCGAGAAAGTGGAGAGAATTGTTTTGGGGGATCGCCGAATGACTGTTGAACAGATCGTCTCCAGAGTTGGCATTTCTGTGGGTTCTGTGCACACAATCCTGCATGACGACCTGAAAATGCGAAAAGTGTCATCCAGGTGGGTGCCACGAAAGCTGACGGACGACCACATGGCTGCCCGTGTGGCATGTTGCCAAGCAATGTTGACGCGCAACGACAGCATGAATGGGACTTTCTTTTCGTCGGTTGTGACAATGGATGAGACGTGGATGCCATTTTTCAATCCAGAAACAAAGCGTCAGTCAGCTTAATGGAAGCACACAGATTCACCGCCACCAAAAAAATTTCGGGTAACCGCCAGTGCTGAAAAAATGATGGTGTCCATGTTCTGGAACAGCGAGGGCGTAATCCTTACCCATTGCATTCCAAAGGGCACTATGGTAACAGGTGCATCCTACGAAAATGTTTTGAAGAACAAATTCCTTCCTGCACTGCAACAAAAACGTCCGGGAAGGGCTGCGCGTGTGCTGTTTCACCAAGACAACGCACCCGCACATCGAGCTGACGTTACGCAACAGTTTCTTCGTGATAACAACTTTGTAGTGATGATTCCTCATGCTCCCTACTCACCTGACCTGGCTCCTAGTGACTTTTGGCTTTTTCCAACAATGAAAGACACTCTCCGTGGCCGCACATTCACCAGCTGTGCTGCTGTTGCCTCAGCGATTTTCCAGTGGTCAAAACAGACTCCTAAAGAAGCCTTCGCCGCTGCCATGGAATCATGGCGTCAGCGTTGTGAAAAATGTGTATGTCTGCAGGGCGATTACGTCGAGAAGTAACGCCAGTTTCATCGATTTCGGGTGAGTAGTTAATTAGGAAAAAAATCGGAGGTCTTAGAACTTGAATGCACCTCGTATAATTGCTTGACTCTGAGGCAATGACTATCCTACATAGCATGCAATGTCTATTTAATTTTCTTAGGCAGTAAAGAGAGTGTTTAATTTGATGTCTGTTTAAGATTCATTTAGATTTACTTGACATTAATCCACAGAATAGAAGGTTTGTCACATGCAAAACTTGATGTGTTGCTTGGAGAATGCTCACTTTATCTCAGGTGCTCAGTATCCAATTTGTCTGACTACAAAGCTTACACGGTTTATTTTGAAGCCAAGATGGATCTTTTCTGACATGATTCCAGCTCTATGTAACATTGTTAAACAAATGATTTTTTGGGCAGGATGATGCAAACTGTACCCATTGAGAAATCAGACTATATGAGTCAGTGTCCAGCACACCGGGTTTCCAAGGCAACTATCTAACTGTGGAAATATCCTGGCAGGCTAAAACTGTGTGCCACACTGAGACTTGAATCTGGGATCATGGTCTTTCATAGGCAAGTGCTCACCGACTGAGCTATCCAAGCTCACCCTCACAGCTGTACTTCTTCTCCCACAGCTTTACTTGCTGCCCTGCAGCTTTACTTGCTCCCCCACGGCGGTGCCTGCTCCCCCGCGGCGGTGCCTGCCTGCTCCCCCGCAACAGTGCTTCCTCCCCCATAGCTTTACCTTCACCAGTATCTCATCTCCTGAAGATGAGCAGATTGCTGCTCACCTTACCCGTTAGGTCATTTATGTATATAGAGAACAAGAGAAGTCTTGTCACACTTGGGAACTCCTGATTATACTCTTGTCAGTCATGAACACTTGCCATCAAGGACAACATACTGGGTTTTATTACTAAAGAAGTCCTCGAGCCACTCGTGTATCTGGAAACCTATTCAATTTGTTCTGACATTCATTAATAGTCTGCATTGGGGCACTGTGTAAAATGCTTTCTCTAATTGTAGAAATATGGAATCTACCTGTTGCCCTACATCTGTGGTTCACGGGATATCATCTGAGAAAAGGACAAGCTGAATTTTGTAGGTCCGATGCTTTCTAAATCTGTGCTGATTTGCGAACAGAAGCTTTTCTAGAATATATTAGACTTCCACAACCCACCGGTGTTAAAGATATTGGTCTGTAATTTTGCAGATCCTTTCTTTCACTCTTCTTATGTACAGGAGTCGCCTGCACTCTTTTCCATTCACTTGGGAGAGGTTGCCATAAACGCGAGCTAAGTAACGGGCCAATGCTATAGAGTACTCTCAGTACTTGGGATTCCATCTAGACTGGTGATTTATTTATTTTCAACTCTCTCAGCAGCTTCTCAGTGCTAGGGATTCCTATTTCTATATTCTCCATATTGGAGATACCACGCACTTATATGTTTGTGACTAGTACAGCGCCATCTATCACAAAGCGAAAAAAGTGGTCCATTCATATTTCTTTATGTACTGCACGAATATGTAATAAAAAATGGGGGTTCCTATTTTTAAAAAAAAGGCAGTTGATATCCGTTTGACCTATGGAAGCACCATCTAGCGGGCCACCCATAGCGCCTTCTAGTTTCCCCTTCAAGCTAGACGAGTTTCGTTCTTTGTAGTTTTCTCGGTTGATGCTTATTTTGTGAGATATTTGGCCCAGTCACTATCAATGGACCACCTTGTATACAATTTATCTTCCACGCAGTCCAAGCGACTTTAAGATGTTGCAGGGAATTGCTTCATCTTCTTGTTTTATGACAAATACAAATTAATAATGCAGTGATTTGTTTTAATTTACTTGAATATATATTAACCACTTTGCCTCATGTAATGTGTTTCAACTGCGCAAATCTGTGTTGGTGTGATTTTGGCTACCTGGCACTAAACAGTCACTAATATGGCAACACAGATGTAACCATCCAATTATTGATCAAGATAGGGAGATACAAAAAGAAAAACACACAGGAAACAGAAATATCATGAATAAAGTTGAGAGGAAGTCTGTTTTATGCCAGACACCATTTTATAGTTTTATTTAATCCAGATATGTTTCAGCACTTTACGTGCTCTTCAGTAGGATTTTTTGTTTATTTTCTTTCTTATACAACATTATTACTTGTGTATGTTGGTAGTTTGATACCATCCATCCTACAGCTTGTCATGCTTTTTTATATTGATGTTTTGTTTCACTTGCTTGTATCATGTTAAAGTATTAATTTCTTTTGCTGCTGCTGCTGCTGTTACACATGCAGTTTGTATGATTGTCATTCTAGCACAGTCATGTATTGAAAAATAGTACTTGGCACACAACACAGAACATAAAGTTTGATTTAACTGTTAGAGCTCACATTGGCAGCAGCATAACATTGCACCAGATAACACTATCCAAGAATGTGCAGAGAGAATGACTTGGCTTTCGTAAGGTGTGCTGGATCAGTAGCACTCAGTAGCATGTATGAAGGATGGACTTGTCAGTGGTTGGTCCTGCTTATATGTTTACAGTAGGAATTGATTATTACTGGCAAATGAGCAGTGCCTGTGTGATGCCATCTATTTGAGCATGGTGGCCACTATTTATGATGCATCCTCCTCCCAAAGGGCCTCAACTCTTTTGTGTGTGTGTGTGTGTGTGTGTGTGTGTGTGTGTGTGTGTGTGTGGGCGCGCGGGCGAAGTGTGGGTCCCTGAGCCTTTCCATAATTCCTTCCTTATTGTATTGCGGTACTGGTCTCTACTTTTACTGTTTTCTCATGTGCATTTTCCTTTGAGGCAACCTCAGTGACAGCCTGACTTCTACTCTGATCTTGCTTTAGTTCATTGCTGTTTCCCTGTATCTCTTCAATACTTTTCTTTAACTTATTTGTGGAATCTTTCAGAGTTTGACCTCCTCTCTCTTCAAAATTCTTCGGAAGTGTAATGAAGTGGACTAAACTCCCCATACTGGTTGTCGTGAGGCCCCAGGAGTCTTCTCAGATACAAACAATAACTATGTTAACTGTTGCAACACTGTAGTAATGCCACCCTTGGTAATGCCATGGGGGATGGGACAATGTATTTGAAATCGCAGGCACTACTCCCCACAATACCTAGTTTGTATGAGAATGGATGGTGATGCCTTCTAAACAACTGAACTCCATTCTTTGCTGAACAACACATTGAGAAAAAAATTTGAAACAGTGTCAACATTGGAAAAGAGCTGGAGTGGCTCCTGATTTGGACAGCAGATACCACTCAGCTGTGAAGTTTATTTTGCCGTATTTCTCTCAGGGATATTAGGGATATTCCAGTTACTATAAGCCTCCAAAGAAATTTTAAAATCACTCACATTATTATTATCCACTTTGACTTAACCATGTAATTGGAGGAGGAGTTGCATTTCAATTGAGAACTTTGGAGGAGGCGGGGGGTTACTGTTTCACTACTGTATGTAGAAAAAGCACCTGAGTGGATTATGAATCTATCATTGTGATGTCATGCCTCTCATACCATTACCCATGTACTTTCACTTTGGTATTATGTTGCCCCAATGCCATGACCTGGGGCAACTGATGGTGCCTGCTGCTTCATAGAACTCATCACTTGGTGAAGTGGTGTGTTGCACGGCATCTACCAAACTGTCAAATGGTAATTGCCACCATAAAATTTTTATTTAAGCAATGAGTTAGTATAATAAGCCATTTGGAAGTTTGTTTTCTTTATGTGCAAGTATTCTGGAGTGGATGGATACAATTGTAGGTGACTAACCTACAACAAATAATTGCATAGCCGTCCGGTATAATGTGTTAATGAAAAAATATTTATTCGCAAAAACTCACAATGAGAAGAAACTAAAAAAACAACAGAGAAGTAACAAAAATAGGAGACTCTATAGTCTTACGGCAAAGATAAAAAAACAACACATGACCAGAAAAAAACTTTCGCGCACTTTTGATATCACTTTGCACCAGACATGAAAAATATCACTGCCACACAGCCCCCCCATTAAAGTGCGGAGCCCCAGGGATATCTTGATACATGAATTTTATTCAACATCCAGCTCTGGTGTGCGTCAGGTGTCTCGGGGGTGGTGACATTGTTGTTTGTGGTGGTGATTCACCTGTCTTGGACGATGTACTGAGCGGTGTTTCGGTATGCTCTGCGTCCATCATGTGTTGTTGTACAGGCGTGGTGTCAGAGGTCGGAGAGGGTAAAACCCATGCTGGCTTCACACGTTCAATCAATACCTTTGTCGGAACACCATTGTACATTATGTCCACGGTATGCTTATTTCTACTCAGCACCTGAAATGGGCCTGTATATGGTGGTTGTAAAGGCAATTTGACTGAGTCTGTTCGCAGCATTACGTGAGAGCAATCGTATAAATCTTTGTGTACAAATACCTTATGGTTGCAATGGCGAGAAGGTGGTGGGCAACGTATATTTGTGCAGTGACGTTTTAGCTGCTGAACCCAGTGTGTGAGGCTCTCTGATCCAGGTAGTGAGGTTGGTACTAAATAATCTGCAGGAATCCGTAGTGGCTCACCGTAAACCATCTCGGCAACTGATGCACCAATATCGGTTTTGTGAGCTGTCCGTAGGCCTAACAACACTAATGGTAATGCTTCCGTCCATCTCTCTTGATGACACATCAATGCTGCTTTGAGTGTTCTGTGCCATCGTTCGACCATACCATTACTGGCAGGGTGATAGGTAGTCGTGTGGTGGCGTTGGAAACCCCACATTTTGGATAGCTCAAGGAACAACGTAGATTTGAACTGACGTCCTTGGTCAGTTGTGACATGAAGGGGGCATCCAAAACGGGCAACCCACATACACAGAAACGTCTTCGCAGTAGTTTCGGCTGAAATATCGACTATTGGAGTTGCTTCATCCCATCTTGTGCACCTATCTATGGCCGTAAACAAATATCTGTAACCATCTGACTGTGGGAGAGGTCCAACCAGGTCCACGTGAATGTGTGCGAATCTAGCAGAGGTACCTTGAAAATCTCCAATAACAGCACGCACATGTCGTCCTACTTTACTTTGTTGACAACGAATGCAGGAACATACCCAAAGGTGCGCGTCTCTTTTCATAGAAGGCCACACATAGCGGTCTGTCAGCAGCTTGATTGTAGCGTTGGCTCCTGGGTGCGATAGTGTGTGGACACTGTCGAATGCCGTCTTGCACAATATTTCTGAAATGAATGGTCTTGGCCTGCCTTGAGAAAAGTCGCACCACAGCTTCAGCTTGGAGTTAGGCACCAGAATTTGCTCGAACTTCAGACCTGTAGACGGGTCGTTTAACAGCTGTCGTTGCTCTGCATCCTTGGTCTGTTCCACTGCAAGTTTATTATAGTCTATAATTTCTGAAATCCCACAAATACGTGAAAAATAGTCAGCCACTAAATTTTCTGCACCTCTTAAATGGCGTATATCTGTCGTGAGCTGACTTATGAGCTCAATATTACGGAACTGTCTTGGTGAGCACTTATCACTGGTGTTTTTAAAAGCCGATGTTATGGGTTTGTGGTCTGTAAACACAGTCACTGGTCTAGCCTCTATTTGTGGGTGGAAGTATGGAATTGCTTCGTAGATCGCGAACAATTCTCTGTCATAAGCGCTCCACTTCTGTTGTGCAGTCTGTAACTTTTTAGAGAAAAACCGTAGAGGTTGCCATTGCCCTTCTACACGCTGGTGCAGCGCCGCCCCTGTTGCTGACTGGCTCGCGTCTCCAACAGTAGCTCGCTGTGCGTAGTGAATTGGGTGAGCGAGCAACACTGCTTTGCTGAGGCTTGCTTGAAGATCATTAAATGCTTTGTCCATTTCTTGTGTCCACTTAATTATTCGTCAACCTTTGGTGTCGCGTCCCTTGAGTGCATCAATGAGTGGTGCTTTCACAGTAGCTGTTGCTGGCAGATGACATCTATATAAATTTATTACTCCCATGTTTCGTCGTAGCTCTTGGTAGTGTGTCGGTTTCGAAAGGGCCTGTATCGCCGCGATCTTCTCTGGCAGAGGCAATATACCTTCTGATGACACAGTATGGCCAAGCAAAATGACTTGTTTCTTGTGCATGATGCATTAATTTTAGTTTAAAACGACTCCGTAGTCAGATAGACGCTTGCGAAGTTGACACAGATGCTGTTCATGTGTTTGACTACTCAGAGAGAAAACCAAGATGCCATCAAGATAAGCAAAGCAAAATGTTAATCCCTTTATCGCTTGGTCGATAAAATGCTGCCAAGTCTGTGCTGCGTTCTTTAGGCCAAAAGGCATAAATAAAAACTCGAATAATCCAAATGGTGTAATCACAGCTGTCTTCTGAACATCTCTTGGAGCCACCGGTATCTGGTTGTATGCTTTCTTGCAATCGAGGACGCTAAAAATTTTCATGCCGGCCAAAGCACGTGTGAAGTCCTGTATATTAGGTACTGGGTATCTATTTGGAATGGTTCTTTAGTTTAATGCTCGGTAATCCCCACACGGTCTCCATGATCCATCTTTCTTACGTACTAAGTGTAGGGGTGAAGACCACGGACTGTATGACCGGCGAATTATTCCCGACTGTAACATTTCCTCGAATATCGCCTTAGTTTCTGTCAATCTCTCTGGTGTGATTCTACGTGCTCGTTGCAAAATTGGTTGTCCTGGCGTGGTACGAATATAGTGAACCGTACTATTTTAACTTCTTTTGTCTGTCTATCAGAACATCTCCGATTCTTCTCTTCGTCATGTAGCTTTTTGGCTACAGAGTTGCCAATCGCCTGTAGCTTCTCACAAGTTGTATGCCCTTTAGTGCTTGATATTGCACTGTTGTCTGTCAGATTTAACAAACGTTTTCCTTGTAAGTTGACTGCCAACTCGAAATGTGCCAGAAAATCAGCGCCCAAAATAGGTTTTGATATACTAGCTATCACAAAAGACCAGGTAAACTGTTTGGTAAAACCCACATCAATCTTGCACACTTTACATCCGTACGTGTTAATCACAGAGTTATTCACTGCCTTCAAACGTGCCTGTATGTCTTTTTCGTTGTGTGGCGCATGGCTGACAGGAAGCGAACTAATGTCTGACCCGGTATCCACCAAAAACCTTGTACCCGTAAGTACGTCTGATACATACAATCTTTTCGAAGCAGGAGGCATATGTATTGACGATTGCTGTCGCTGACATGAAAACAGTGCACTGTTTCTGTACATACCTTGGTTGTCTGAGTAGGCACACGGTGATGTACATCTTGTAGCATCTCTCCCAAAACGTTTATGGTACCAACACACCTTACTCTCGTCCTCTTGTTGACTTCATGTTTCACGCCCAGCCCAGTCTCTCTTGTGCTTACAGATAACTTGTGGTCACTGTAGCGTGCGTAGCTGCGTTTGCAAATCCTCTATTGCAGTTTTTAAATCTCTAATTTCGTTTGAACTTTTTGTTGTTTGGCGCGTTGCGACCGCGGCACAGTTTACTGTTATATTGTCAGTTTGGTCTTGCTGGTAATGGTAGTTATCGTACGTGGCATCTGTCGACGTCATTGCGACTGTTGCAGTAGGCTCGTGCGTCTCATAGATTCTGTCTGCAGCGAGCAGCAGTTTGTCAACTGATCTTTCGTCGTATATAACTACTGTAGTTCTTACTTGTGTTGGTAGCTGTTGTTGCCATACGTGGGGTAACAGTCTATCAGAGACTGTCAAACTATCTACCAGGCTGCGTAAATGACGCCAGTATTCTGATGGGGTCCTATCTCCCCGTTTCTCTCGGTACAGTACATGTTTCTGACTCTGATGTCGACTGACTTCACACACCGAGAAATTAATTCTTCTTTCAGTCTACAGTATGCTCTTTCTGTAGGCGGGTTCACTATAATGTCAGATATCAAAGCCGAGGTCTGATGGTCCAAATTACTTATCACCAAGGTGAACTTCTCGTGATCACTGACTATTCTTTGTTGTAGAAATATATTTTCCATTACCGCGAACCATGTGTGTGGCTGAGAAGGCATGCATGGGGGCGCTCGTAATTGCAACCGTTGAGTTGGTGAAGCGTTGAAACCAGCGGGTAGTTCCATTGCTGTTACTTGTTGCGGTTGTGCTGCAGTAGTCCCAGTTTCCGATGATGTTGCCTTGCTGGTGTGTGCCGTGGTTGTTGAACCAACGTCATTCCTTCGGTTCGGTATATGCTTGAAGTTCATATCTTTCGAAATATGCAACTGTTAGTTTGTATCTCATTCTGAAGCCTTTGAATTTCTTCCATTATTGAACCGTATCGTTTGCCAACGTCGTGCATTGCTTTTGCAGTTAATGTTCAATGTACCTAACGAAAAGTTTAAAGTTCCTTAATCGGAAGTCACCAATTATGTAGGCGACTTGCCTACAACAAATAATTGCACGGCCAGTGTCGGTTGGTCACAGCCAGTGTGCTCCTTGCCGCCGTTAGATAAGCAGCTGCCAGCAGAAAGTCGTATACTCCTAGCTCACTTATTTGTTACATAGTTTAATTCTTAATTTCTTTGCATGTTTTTGGTACTTGCATTGTTTAAATCATAAATTTTGGGCATATTATAGTATTTGAGAGTTGTAGCATCGCGTTTTAGTGCCTGAATAGTGTAAAATCGTGTAGTCTCCTTCCGCCGCCGAGCAGTGTGTCAGCAGTGTGCAAGTAGCAGGATTACTGCATATACTAGGCAATCTTGTATTTTAATAACCATTTAAATTTTGTGTCGATTTGTTTGTGCTCTCTGTAGATTAGTTCAGACGTTCTTTGCACAACAGTTTTTAGCATGGATAGGGACTGCAACTGCTGTGTTTGGATGCAGGCTGAGTTGGCATCCCTTCGCTCCCAGCTTCAGGCAGTGTTGGCTTCGGTCACACAGCTTGAGGCTGTTGCCAATGGGCATCACTGTGGGGGTCCGGATGGGGGTTTGTCTGGGATGGCCAGCTCATACCACGCATCCCCCGATCGGGCTACGACTGTGGCTGCCTGGGATACTGCCCACGTTGAGGCTGATCCCTCACCTGTGGTAGAGTGGGAGGTCGTCTCGAGGTGTGGCAGGGGGCGAAAGACATTCCTGAGGGCTGAACGGAAGGCCTCTCCAGTTTGTCTGATGAACCGGTTTCAGGCGCTGTCTCAGGCTGATACTGATCTTCGGCCAGACATGGCTGCTTGTCCTGTTCCAGAGGTTGCCCCTCAGTCTGCAAGATCCGGGTGGTCGCAGAGGGTGGGCTTACTGGTAGTTGGGAGCTCCAACGTCAGGCTTGTAACGGGCCCCCTTAGGGATATGGCAGCAAGAGAGGGGAAGAAAACCAATGTGCACTTCGTGTGCATACCGGGGGGAGTCATTCCAGGTGTGGAAAGGGTCCTTCCGGATGCCATGAAGGGTACAGGGTGCACCCATATCCAGGTGGTCGCTCATGTCGGCACCAATGACGTGTGTCACTATGGATCGGAGGAAACCCTCTCTGGCTTCCGGCAGCTATCTGATTTGGTGAAGACTGCCAGTCTCGCTAGCGGGATGAAAGCAGAGCTCACCATCTGCAGCATCGTCGACAGGACTGACTGCGGACCTTTGGTACAGAGCCGAGTGGAGGGTCTGAATCAGAGGCTGAGACGGTTCTGCGACCGTGTGGGCTGCAGATTCCTCAACTTGCGCCATAGGGTGGTGGGGTTTCGGGTTCCCCTGGATAGGTCAGGAGTCCACTACACGCAGCAAGCGGCTACACGGGTAGCAGGGGTTGTGTGGCGTGGACTGGGCGGTTTTTTAGGTTAGATGGCCTCGGGCAAGTACAGAAAGGGCAACAGCCTCAAAGGGTGCGGGGCAAAGTCAGGACATGAGGGGACCAAGCACCAATCGGTATTGTAATTGTAAATTGTCGAAGCTGCATTGGTAAAGTACCGGAACTTCAAACGCTGATAGAAAGCACTAAAGCTGAAATCGTTACAAGTACGGAAAGCTGGCTGAAGCCAGAGATAAAATCTGCTGAAATTTTTACAAAGGCACAGACGGTGTTTAGAAAGGATAGATTGCATGTGACCGGTGGTGGCGCGTTTGTCGCTGTTAGTAGTAGTTTATCCTGTAGTGAAGTAGAAGTGGATAGTTCCTGTGAATTATTATGGGTGGAAGTTACACTCAACAACCGAGCTAGGTTAATAATTGGACCGACCTCCCGACTCAGCAGCATTAGTGGCAGAACAACTGAGAGAAAATTTGGAATACATTTCACATAAATTTTCTCAGCATGTTATAGTCTTAGGTGGAGATTTCAATTTACCAGATATAGACTGGGACACTCAGATGTTTAGGACGGGTGGTAGGGACGGAGCATCGAGTGACATTATACTCAGTGCACTATCCGAAAATTACCTCGAGCAATTAAACAGAGAACTGACTCATGGAGATAACATCTTGGACCTACTGATAACAAACAGACCCGAACTCTTCGACTCTGTAACTACAGAACAGGGAATCACTGATCATAAAGCGATTGCAGCATTCCTGAATATGGAAGTTAATAGGAATATAAAAAAAGGGAGGAAGGTTTATCTGTTTGGCAAGAGTAATAGAAGGCAGATTTCAGACTACCTAACAGATAAAAACGAAAATTTCTGTTCCGACACTGACAATGTTGAGTGTTTATGGAAAAAGTTCAAGGCAATCGTAAAATGCGTTTTAGACAGGTACGTGCCGAGTAAAACTGTGAGGGATGGGAAAAACCCACCGTGGTTCAACAACAAAGTTAGGAAACTATTGCGAAAGCAAAGAGAGCTTCACTGCAAGTTTAAATGCAGCCAAAACCTCTCGGACAAACAGAAGCTAAACGATGTCAAAGTTAGCGTAAGGAGGGCTATGCGTGAAGCGTTCAGTGAATTTGAAAGTAAAATTCTATGTACCGACTTGACAGAAAATCCTAGGAAGTTCTGGTCTTACGTTAAATCAGTAAGTGGCTCGAAACAGCATATCCAGACACTCCGGGATGATGATGCCATTGAAACAGAGGATGACATGCGTAAAGCTGAAATACTAAACACCTTTTTCCAAAGCTGTTTCTCAGAGGAAGACCGCACTGCAGTTCCTTCTCTAAATCCTCGCACAAACGAAAAAATGGCTGACATCGAAATAAGTGTCCAAGGAATAGAAAAGCAATTGGAATCACTCAACAGAGGAAAGTCCACTGGACCTGATGGGATACCTATTTGATTCTACATAGAGTACACGAAAGAACTTGCCCCCCTTCTAACAGCCGTGTACCGCAAGTCTCTAGAGGAACGGAAGGTTCCAAATGATCGGAAAAGAGCACAGGTAGTCCCAGTCTTCAAGAAGGGTCGTCGAGCAGATGCGCAAAACTATAGACCTATATCTCTGACGTCGATCTGTTGTAGAATTTTAGAACATGTTTTTTGCTCGAGTATCATGTCATTTTTGGAAACCCAGAATCTACTCTGTAGGAATCAACATAGATTCCGGAAACAGCGTTCGTGTGAGACCCAACTCGCTTTATTTGTTCATGAGACCCAGAAAATATTAGATACAGGCTCCCAGGTAGATGCTATTTTCGTTGGCTTCCGGAAGGCGTTCGATACAGTAACGCACTGTCGCCTGATAAACAAAGTAAGAGCCTACGGAATGTCAGACCAGCTGTGTGGCTGGATTGAAGAATTTTTAGCAAACAGAACACTGCATGTTGTTATCAATGGAGAGATGTCTACAGACATTAAAGTAACCTCTGGTGTGCCACATGGGAGTGTTATGGGACCATTACTTTTCACAATATATGTAAATGACCTAGTAGATAGTGTCGGAAGTTCCATGCGGCTTTTTGCGGATGATGCTGTAGTATACAGAGAAGTTGCAGCATTAGAAAATTGTAGCGAAATGCAGGAAGATCTGCAGCAGATAAGCATTGGTGCAGGGAGTGGCAACTGCCCCTTAACATAAACAAATGTAATGTATTGCGAATACATAGAAAGAAGGATCCTTTATTGTATGATTACATGATAGCAGAACAAACACTGGTAGCAGTTACTTCTGTAAAATATCTGGGAGTACGCGTGCGGAATGATTTGAAGTGGAATGATCATATAAAATTAATTGTTGGTAAGGCGGGTACCAGGTTGAGATTCATTGGGAGAGTCCTTAGAAAATGTAGTCCGTCAACAAAGGAGGTGGCTTACAAAACACTCGTTCAACCTATACTTGAGTATTGCTCATCAGTGTGGGATCCGTTAGGTCGGGTTGATGGAAGAGAGAGAGAAGATCCAAAGAAGAGCGGCGCGTTTCGTCACAGGGTTATTTGGTAACCGTGATAGCGTTACGGAGATGTTTAGCAAACTCAAGTGGCAGCCTCTGCAAGAGAGGCGCTCTGCATCGCGGTGTAGCTTGCTCGCCAGGTTTCGAGAGGGTACGCTTCTGGATGAGGTATCGAATATATTGTTTCCCCCTACTTATACCTACCGAGGAGATCACGAATGTAAAATTAGAGAGATTCGAGCGCGCACTGAGGCTTTCAGACAGTTGTTCTTCCCGCGAACCATACGCGACTGGAACAGAAAAGGGAGGTAATGACAGTGGCACGTAAAGTGCCCTCCGCCACACACCATTGGGTGGCTTGCGGAGTATAAATGTAGATGTAAATGTATAATGTGTTAACGAAAAAATATTTATTTGCAAATACTCACAATGAGAAGAAACTAAAAAAACAACAGAGAAGTAACAAAAACTAGGAGACTCTATAGTCTTACGGCAAAGATAAAAAAACAACACATGACCATAAAAAAACTCTCCCGCACTTTTGATATCCCTTTGCACCAGTCATGAAAAATATCACTGCCACACAATGTATCTGCAACCCAGGATAATGGTAGCAATTTTTTCACTACATTCCATGGTACATGGTGTTTGAGCATTTATTCCTTGTTGTCAGCCCCTGCCTGGGAAGTGCAACTACTGTGACAATCACAATGAGCTCACAAGAGCAGAGGAAGTGTTTTTTGAGCTGTTACATTAGCGATAGCTGTCATTTATCTCAGAATGAATGTCAGTTAATATCAAAGGAAATTGTAGCTGATACAGCTCATTTGTTGAAAGTATTGCATGAGGTGTTGAAGTTTTGTAATGAATTGGTCAATATATTGCTGTTAAGAAAGATGGCCTCAGTGTCATTTCTTGGAATATTTATATTTATGAGAGACTTTTCCAGCCTCCAGCATGGAATAAGCTGCGGTAGGAGACAAATTCTACATCAGTGAAGACATGCTTTCTTTCTGACTTCGCAGTTTAAATACACACAGTCAGAATTAGTAATGAATGTTGATCGAACATTTATTCACGAGTATAGCGGATCACACGACACACAAGACCGAGCGAACACCACAGTGTAGTGGACACAATCCCAGTTGTTAATTCACATTTATAGATATTACAGCGTCCCAGCTGGTGTAAATGATTTAACTATTTAATTATGATGTGTGACCTATCATTCTGGTTCCATTGGCCCCCCCTCCCCACCGCCTTTCAGGACACCCAGTATGTGATCATTAGGGCCCAGATTTCAATTACCTAAAAAACAGTGAAATATGCAAGCATTTATGATCTAAAACTTACATAAATATGACCTTAAAAAATAAAATATGACTTAATAGATGTTTATTTAAAGTATTCTTGTTTGTTTATTTAATTTTTTATTCACCGTAAGGTAATACAAAATTCACTTCTCAAAACATTATAATTCTAGTTCTTTCTTTCTGTGGGGTTTGTGGCTAATTTGCACCTTTTTTATGAATGTCTGAATGTTTTATTTTCTAAACACAAAGTGCAGTGAAAAGATCATCTATCGAAACAGTAAAACAATGTTTTTATTTCTACATAGTATTTAAAGCGTTTCACATTATTTAATATCGTATGTCAATCTTCAGTATCTGCAAAGTTGCACTGGATCACAAGGTGCATTTTCAGGTTTTCCATTGTCAAAGATCTACGGTTGTCACGGAGGATAGTTTTGTACCTGGAAAAGCCCCTCTCCACTTCACAAGACGTCACTGGAGCGTATTTGAAGATAGCCAGGTCCTGGAGTTCAGCTTTGTTTCAGTATCTTCAAATGTTGTGACATTCCCTGAAAGACTGTCACTAATTCTGCACAGTGTAGAATATCCAAGATTCCATTGGAGAACAATTTGCAATTTGGATTTCACTTCAGCCACATGACCACGAGCTCAACCCAACTCAGTCTGCACTTGTTGCACAATACTCAGGGCCTCACATAGCTGACTGCCAACAGCTTCCAGTCATTTGATGGCTCTTGATATCACTGAAAAATTGGTGTTGATGTATGCCAAGTTTCGAGACAATGTATCTGTAAACACTTCTTTCACAATTTTGATAGCACTTGATTCATCGTTATCAAGCTCACAGAAGATTGTCTTTATTTGGGTGTAGTTGGTGTACTCAGCAGCATTAAGCCAAGAACCCCATCGTGTAAGAGCAGGTTTAGGTGGGAGGGACATTGACGGTGCTTGTTCCTTGAATCTCTGCACTCGTAGCGGAGCCTTCACATAGATTTTCTTGCCACAGGAAATTAATTTGTCCACGTCAGGGTAATCCGATCGCACCTCTTCGGCAACTCTGTGCAATGCATGTGCAAGGCAAGTGGCATACACCATACTGGGATAGAGAATCTGAAGCCCTTTGGCTGCTTTAGCCGTATATGAAGCACCATCTGTTACAAGCAGCAGAACATTCTCTCTTTTCACACCATCCGGCCACATTAGCTTCAGAGAGCTGTCAAACAAAATAGCAATCATCGAATTGTTTACTCTGTCGAGAGCTTCATACGTTAGTAGGAACGTATCTCCAGGGCCATCAACTTTTAGAACGCCAACAACATCATTTGCAATATATTGCCCACTAATACCTGTAGTTTCATCTATTGACAGCCAGATCTTTTACTCAGCAATAGTAATTCGTATTCTGTTGAACACATCATTGTAGCATACGGATAAATAGTTCTTTCTCAGTGTAGATTAATATGGAGCTGGATGTGTTGTGTACTTCTCCAAAAACCGTCTGAAGAGTGGATTCTTCAGCTTTTCCAATGGGATGTTGCAGGACACCATCATCTCACACAAATCCTTGCAGAATGATTGCACAGTTGACGATTGACCTGTCTGTTCAAATAACAGCGTTTGCCTGCTGTTATTTTCAGCATTTCGTTTCACACAGCTGCTGTGTTTAGCAGTATTACATTGTTTTTGCACATTAAAGTGCTTTTCTGCACTAACTTTAACTTCACACAGCTTCCAAAATAATATTTTCCCATCAGTACTAAAGAACTTCACTCCAAATTCTCAAACATATCCTTGCAACTTCACGCTGTCAGAGTACTTTGCTTTAGGCATGTTGAATAAGGCAAAGGCTGTATTCAAACTGATTACTGGGAACACCTGTGCGACTGCGATGATTATTACGGCAGAAGCCACCTTTGTTGGCTCTGAGAGTGTATTGTTGACTGCGCGACAATATTTTTATGTTCGGGAAACAGCTGTTGTGGTACACCAATTTTCTGCTACAGTCCTGAGAAATAAAGCTGTGTACTAATTTATCTGGTTATCTTTCATAATAGCGCATTAAACATTGTCTCGTGAGCAACATATTCATTGTCTTATTCGTGTCCCCCTTAAGATACAAGAAAAACGGTATACGCATTTTTGACAAAAGTTGACGGAAATATGACCTATTATATTAAAAGTTAGCCACATTATGACCTATTACTAAAATTTGTTGAAATATGACTTTATATGCACAATCAAAATACATTTTTCGACACTAAAATTCCTAGATTTGTGTATAAATTGTTCTAAAATTCACCCTATAGTTCAGAAAAAAATATGACTTGTCATTAAAATCCAGGGGCCTAGTGATCATTCAACTTGGAAGTCTGGATAACCCTACCTTTCAGGACACTCAGTATGTGATCATTCAGTGTAACAGCAATAGGTTTTACCACCACCAATCTGAACTGGGGCACTTATTTTCGTCGACTTGGAAGTCTGGGTAACCCTACAAGGGACACGGTTGTCTGACAGTCACTATCCCGCTCTCAAACATTACAGTGCATACTGTAAAACCATTAGAGCAATGATAGAGCGTCATAAGGGCTCTATATCCTCACTCACATGGGTGTTAGTATTGAATGAGTGCCTCTTCATATAGCATTAGAAGCAATAATTTTGCAGGATTGGATGACCACTCATGCCACCTCTACAACTTACATATCTCCAAGCCTGGGAATAACATATTTCGTGATAATCAAGTTGATGCAGCAGCTCATACACCATTTCTTTTGTTCTGGGACTTCGGCGCGCGTAATTCCCTATAGGGGGGTGTCAAGCAATGGAGAGGTGATCTATTCACTTTGATGCAGCTCATGATACACACTCCGCCATTGATAGCATAATTCTTCTACTCTTGTTACCTTGATAAAGTGGTCTGTGAACAACAGTTACTGTGACTGACCACCTTCCATCAGTCCTTTTGCATCCAAGCCACCAATCATCAGACTGGCTACTATGCTGAGCACTTCAGAGGGCAAAGCGACAGATCTATATCTTCGGTGGCAACTTTGCAGCCTTCCTGTCAGGAATCATTGACCATATCCTCAGAGAAGTCTCTGCTACAATCACCCACACTGCTGAAACAGTGGTTCCTCTTTCCACAGGCCCACCCCATAGGCAGCAGGTCTCAGGGTGAACAGAAGAAAAAGCAACAACTCAGGTGGTCTTAGTATGGGCTGAAGAAAAAGCAACACAGTCTGAGATTGTCAAAAAACTCTCTTTGATACAAACAACTCTCCTTGATGGCCAATCTCATAAACTTTAATCAGTTGTATGCAAGAGCTTTTTTTAACCATGCAAAGGACGAAAGAGAGCAGGGAATCTTAGCTCACGCCTTCTGGAATGAAAGTATCTTCGAATCTGACAGCTCTCTTACCTAATGGTAATGTGTCTATCAACCCATCGGCTCTTGCTGAACTTTTCAAACGTGCTCTGCTGTGGTTCAGTGTCTTCTTGTTATTCTACCACCTTCCAAGTACATAAACAGCAGTTGGAAGACAACTGCCCATCTTCACTATAAATTTCGCTGGGCCGCACGAGCTGTGATCAAAAAGTAATGAGAACTTTTTAATTTTGTGGGCTTTGTACATCCAATTTTCCAAACCTTTTAAAATCTTGTCGGTATAAGTGTTCCTTATGTATGATTGCATTTTCAGCTGTTTTAAATATTTAGTTAATTGTTGGCAGTCGAAAAAGTTATGTGTTTTTGAGTGCTCAGTTAATTTTTACTTACGAAAAAAAAGAATCAAAGAATTTGCATTAAATTTTGCTTGAAAAATGGAATAAAGTGCAGCACTGCATTCGAAATATTGACTGTGGCTTTTGACAAATATACTACAAGTAAGACAAGAATTTATAAGCGGTATAAACCTTTCAAAGAAGGTCAGGAATATGTTGACAGCAATGAATACCCTGCACACCCTAGCACATCGGTTAGAGACAACAATTTGGAATAAGAAAGAAAATTGTTCTGGAAAATTGCCGAGTCACCATCAGAGAGCTTGCTGATTATGTCAACATATCCTTTGGCTCATGCCAAGCAATTGTTTTTTGGGTGTTTTGGGCATGAAATGTGTAGCAGCAGAGTTTGTTTTGAAATTGTTGGATTTTGACCAAAGTCGACATCCTGTAGACATTTCTCAGGAATTGCTGATGAAATCAACAACAATCCAGATCTTCTACAGAAGTTTACAACAGGTAATGATACGTGGGTATCAGGGTATGATGTCTAAACCTACACCCAACTGTCCTGATGGAAACTGTCAGAAGAGCCAAGACCAGAAAAGAAAGAAAAGAGAGAGAGAAAAAATCGACTAGTTCAGTCGCAATTGAAGGTTCTTCTCAATGTTTTCTTCAATTGCAGTGGGATAGTGCATTAGGAGTTCGTGCTTTATGACCATATAGTCATTAAGGAATACTACTTGGAAATTATTTGCCATTTGCGTGAAGCAATCTCAAGAAAACTGCCAGAATTGTGGCAAAACCACTCATGGAAATTCCATCACAGTAATGCTCCTGCTTACACATCAATGCTTGTTTGTGATATTTTGATGAAAAACAGAACTGTTGTGTTGCGATTGTATTTGCCTAACATGGCCCCCTGTAACTTCTTTTTATTCCCGAGGCTGAAGAGAACCATGAAGAGATGTTGTTTTGCCCCCATTGATGAGATAAAAACAGAATTACTGAAAGAGCTGAACACCATGACAAACAGTGAGTTCCAGATGTTCTTCCAAGATTGGAAAAAGCACTGGCACAAGTGTAGTATATCTGAAAGGGGTTAATTTGAAGGGGTTAAAATTAATGTTGATGAATAAATAAAGAAATTTTAAGAAGAAGAAAATTCCCTGTTACTTTTTGGTCACACCTTTTATATCAAGCCTTTTAATGAGCGGTAACTGCTTAGCGCCCTTAACTTGCTCTGAAACCTAGTGTGAGGTCCTGACTTGGTTCACAAGCAAATGATCCAACTCCTGAATATACACTCCTAGAAATTGAAATAAGAACACCGTGAATTCATTGTCCCAGGAAGGGGAAACTATATTGACACATTCCTGGGGTGAGATACATCACATGATCACACTGACAGAACCACAGGCACATAGACACAGGCAACAGAGCATGCACAATGTCGGCACTAGTACAGTGTATATCCACCTTTCGCAGCAATGCAGGCTGGTATTCTCCCATGGAGACGATCGTAGAGATGCTGGATGTAGTCCTGTGGAACGGCTTGCCATGCCATTTCCACCTGGCGCCTCAGTTGGACCAGCGTTCGGGCTGGATGTGCAGACCGCGTGAGACGACGCTTCATCCAGTCCCAAACATGCTCAATGGGGGACAGATCCGGAGATCTTGCTGGCCAGGGTAGTTGACTTACACCTTCTAGAGCACGTTGGGTGGCACGGGATACATGCGGACGTGCATTGTCCTGTTGGAACAGCAAGTTCCCTTGCCGGTCTAGGAATGGTAGAACGATGGGTTCGATGACGGTTTGGATGTACCGTGCACTATTCAGTGTCCCCTCGACGATCACCAGTGGTGTACGGCCAGTGTAGGAGATCGCTCCCCACACCATGATGCCGGGTGTTGGCCCTGTGTGCCTCGGTCGTATGCAGTCCTGATTGTGGCGCTCACCTGCACGGCGCCAAACACGCATACGACCATCATTGGCACCAAGGCAGAAGCGACTCTCATCGCTGAAGACGACACGTCTCCATTCGTCCCTCCATTCACGCCTGTCGCGACACCACTGGAGGCGGGCTGCACGATGTTGGGGCGTGAGCAGAAGACGGCCTAACGGTGTGCGGGACCGTAGCCCAGCTTCATGGAGACGGTTGCGAATGGTCCTCGCCGATACCCCAGGAGCAACAGTTTCCCTAATTTGCTGGGAAGTGGCGGTGCGGTCCCCTACGGCACTGCGTAGGATCCTACGGTCTTGGCGTGCATCCGTGCGTCGCTGCGGTCCGGTCCCAGGTCGACGGGCACGTGCACCTTCCGCCGACCACTGGCGACAACATGGATGTACTGTGGAGACCTCACGCCCCACATGTTGAGCAATTCGGCGGTACGTCCACCCGGCCTCCCGCATGCCCACTATACGCCCTCGCTCAAAGTCCGTCAACTGCACATACAGTTCACGTCCACGCTGTCGCGGCATGCTACCAGTGTTAAAGACTGCGATGGAGCTCTGTATGCCACAGCAAACTGGCTGACACTGAGGGCGGCGGTGCACAAATGCTGCGCAGCTAGCGCCATTCGACGGCCAACACCGCGGTTCCTGGTGTGTCCGCTGTGCCGTGCGTGTGATCATTGCTTGTACAGCCCTCTTGCAGTGTCCGGAGCAAGTATGGTGGGTCTGAGACACCGGTGTCAATGTGTTCTTTTTTCCATTTCCAGGAGTGTAGATCGTAAATACTACCTGCTCATGGTTTCCAGTTGCACCTAGTGAATTCCCCTCACAATAGTGAGACAGTATCATTACCACAGTTTTTAACACAGCCAAAAACCCGATCAGTCTCACTAACGAACCATGAAAATTGCTCAAAAGAATGGTGAGTATCAGTTGTGCTGTGTCCTTGAATCTTGGTGGCATGTTCACAAGAAAAAGCAAAGTCTCATATGAACATATTAACAAAGTAAGAATAAAGTCAAACAATTAGGCATGGCCAGAGAAGCGATGTGGAAGCAAGGTGACTGGCCGGACATCAGTCCATCACCCTGGCTCAAACAAAGTAAGAATAAAGTCAAACAATTAGGCATGGCCAGAGAAGCGATATGGAAGCAAGGTGACTGGCCGGACATCAGTCCATCACCCTGGCTCAATTATGATAAGCTATAAGCTCACAGAGTGTCCAGGGGATATTACTGGACAGTGGTCTATTCATAGACTGGGAGTCAAAGACCACTCTGCTTATAACGACAGTATAATTGTGAGGCACTTCTTGCTAGACAGTGTGTCCCATGGGACGAAAGGGAGAAAGAGAGCAGTTTACATCGTGAGAAGCCAATGAAGCGAGCTGGTTCTTCCCCTCCACCCAGACTCAGAAGAATTGCTGAAGAAATAACAAATGTAGAGCCATTAAGATGGTGAGAACTCTTCAGAATTATATCATGGCAATAGCTGGTGGGGTCAAAGGGGAAATATGGACAAAACCAGGGAGCTGGAGGCTCTGAGAGAGAAGTTGGGCGATTAGAGACAGCAGTTAAACTTGAGCAGAGAAGCTGTGGGTAGGTTAACGAATGGAAAGGTGCAGGAATAGTTAGTCAGAGGTCGCTGCAGGGAAGTAGCGATCTGACAGGATCGTAGATAGTGTCAATTTGTGGAGACACCTCCATCAGTGCAGATAGGTTGAGCTTGTAATATTTCAGGTAATGAATGCTTCTAACGAGTTTCATTTCGAGTCACCTTCCAGTGCTTTACCTTCGCACCATGGATTTTAACGTCATAGTCAAATCAAAAGACACCCTGTCACAATGGTCAGTCGGCTAAATCCCTTTTAACAGTTCATGTCACTCAGTCTCGGGCAAAAGCCATGCTTGGAATGCGACCATGAGACCTTAATGTCCTCCTATAAGTGTGGTTTCTGATAGTGATAGTTCATAGCTGACCATCTGATCTGCTTGGAAATGGCAAACCAGCTGCCTTTACCAAACACAAATGTAAATGCGGTCACCTTATCAACGTCTTTTTTTTTAGATTGAGATGTAAATCACATCACCCTCACATCCATCTGTGGATACTGGTCTTGTTGTGATTAAACTACAGACTCCAGACCTGTGATTCAGCACCACCATATATAAACCATTCTCCACATTAGGACTACCAAAAGAGGCTTTCTGTTTTTTAACACACAACTTTTTGTCACTTCAGTTTTTTCCAGGTTGGTCAGTACATCTCTCAGCACTCCACAAATTCAGGAGATTGATGTACCCCAGGGCTCAGTTGTGTGTGTTACCCTTTTCCTTGTAGCCATCAATGGACTTTTGGACTCAGTTGGTCTAGTGATTACTACTGTTCTTTGTGTTTATGACTTTTTGCATTTTGTACAACTCCCACTCTGTGACCTTAGCTAACATCAACTCCAGGCAGTCATACAGAGGGCCTAGTCCTGACCTCTCTATCATGGATTGCAGTTTCCTCCTATCAAAATGTGAAGCACACATATTTGTTACCACACCACTATCCATCCAGAATCAGACTCCTGCACCGGAACCAGCACCTCGGGGTAGTATCAAGAGTCCATATTTTTAGGTCTTCTCTACTTTAATAGCTAACATGGTTGTTCCATAACCATCAGCTAAACACACATTGTATGTGAAAGTTTAATGCTCTCAGTTTTCTAAGCCATATCCCTTGAGATGTAAGTCATATCACCCTCACATCCATCTGTGATTAAACTACAGATTCTAACATGTGATTCAGCACCACCATCAGCTATGCAACTGTTAGATGCAATTCGTGATTGTTGCACGAAGGTTAACCAACAGTGCCTTTCACACAAAAATTCCCAGTGACAGTCTTCTGTCAGAATTCAGGATCCTATCTCTGCAGTTTTGATGATAGCAACAGCTACTCAGTTACACTATTGCTGTCTGCTAATTACTTAGCCATCCACATTACCAAATTCTTTTTTTCTTCCAGGAGTGTTAACCCCCTCACAACTGATCCAGATTGGACTTTCAAATTGGAATATTCTGAGAATTCTTCATAGAACCTCCACCTCACTCTTGCCATATGTATCCACAGAGTGACCTAATGTGCTTCTCCCCTGGTTGTATCCAGATCTATTCCATGAGCCTCTAATCTCTGTCACTCATATTGTTTTGATATAGTTTCCACTGAATCATCCAAGAATGCCTGTTTGTTGAAATCATATATGCCGATAACTATAAAGACACAGAAATACAGGACAGTCTTTCATGTTTGCTGAATAACAGGAATAACACTCTTTACCAGAGTCCAGTGTCCTGTACTGCCTTCATGGGGGAACTGGTGGCTATTTCTAGAGCCCACTGTTTCATCAAGAAGAAAATTTGCAACTAGGTTTTGGTGTTCAGTGATTCTGTTGCCATTCTACAAGTTATTGAACTGCTGCTATCCACACAACCTGGTAGTTTCCTCTGTTTGTGATCTACTTCAAGATCTCATCCTTACTTCACAGACAATTGTTTTCCACCAGATCCTGAGGCACATGGGAATCCCAGGGATCTTAAGCAATGGAAGCAACTACAAGCCAGCATTGACAATGGGGGTAGTGGGGACTGAAATTGCAAGCACAGATGAGACTTGCCGCCCATTCCAACTGGAGTAAGGACTGGCTCCAGTGAACAGATTCTGTGCTGTTGAGGAGACAACTGGTAGCATTCTTCTTTTTTGTTTGTCACAGAAAGTCAGCTGTCATATGCTAGTTTGATATTGTTTTTACTCATCTGACTTGACAATGATTTTGTTGACAGTGGTTCGCATCATTGTGGGGTGCACTCTGACAAAGTCGAGGGTCTTAGGAACTTGGTGTTCATGGAGATGAAAGGATTGTCAGACAGGTTTTAAGCTCCCTTTGAGAGAGAGAGTGGCTTTTATTCCCAGCTTTACTGTTTCAGCCAACCCAGGTTGGGAGTGGGGCAATTGTCGATGGGGGCCCTCTCCCTGCATACTAAGTCACAGGAGACCCTATACTCTGCCTACTTCACTTGCTGACCAGATCATAACCTTTTACCTTTCCTTCATTACTCAATATTTGTTACACATTTATCTCCCCTTCATCTACTTAGAAGGACTGAGTTTATTATATAATTGTTCTAAACGTGTCTCACATTAGCTGAGGGTTGGACATGGGGGAAGTGGTGTGCATCATGCCATACGTTACCTCCAAAATGTCCTCTTCATCCTACCTGCACTACACTGGCCATGTTTTTACATCCTTTTTTTATATTTTCTATAATGATATGTTTATCTGTATGGTCAGAGTTCTGGACATCTCTGCCTCTAACATCAGGATAACACACTTATGTGGCTTTTACTTCTGGTTAATGACACTGTCCTCTATGGAATTGTTCTGCTAATGAGGGAATGTTGACCATGCAGTTTGGACAGTTAATCCACTGTACTACAAAATCGATCAACGAATGTGGTGAGTAAAGAGTTCTAGCGGGCTGTTTGAACTGTTGGTACATTGCTGGCACACTGGAAGTAGTGTGACTTTATTATGTAGTTGTAGTCTCACTTTCTTTTGAAAATGTCATTATGAAGTATTCACTTGTCTTTCAGACGATAACCGTGACAAAATCCAAATGGGCATTCCACAGATAGGTACACTCATACGACAGCTGTTACCATGCCAATGCAACAGATAAAAAAAAGTTCTACAAACAGTATTGTTTACTGATTGGCCTTAAGACTATTTCTCTCCTTATGTATGTTTAGTAAATTAATCATTCTCTAACGTTTAAATGAACTTGTGTGTAATGGACTTCACTGTTATCAGCATTCTTGCATTCAAATATTATATTGTCAAAACAGTTACTACTCATTACTAGAACAAATTACATACATGATACATTCTCAGTTGTAACATATTAAAAGTCTGAAATGCTATTTTGTGCATGCTTCATTTTGCTTCATCTCAAAACTTCTGCATGCCAGGTTTCAGTTTGATGTAATAAGTAAATTAGTAAATTTCTTCAAGAAAATAAGAACGCTTGGTTTAAAAATCTTTTTTCTTTGTACATCTCAGATAAAAGTTCGTTAATCCGTTCCGTAGATATAGGTTGCTGTTACCAACTGACCAACATTATTTCAACAGAGTGAATAATATGAATCTTCTGACTGATGGTCAAGTGCTAACATTTTCTTTCATTTCATTTGTTTAATAAATAACATAGGATAGAATTTATATGAGTCTTTGATCACATTTTGTAACATTTTGCACAGAGATCTACCAATATTTTCTGATCGTGTTGCACTGCGCCTATTTATGTTTATACTCTTCCCTTAGGTCTTTTCTTGACTGAACTGAAGATATCATAATTAACCAAAACTACTAATGAAATGAAAAATATTTCCTGTCAGAGACTGGGAAAAAAATCTATAAATTCAAACACTGGCTCCACACTTCATCATGAACATGTCACAGTTCAGCTTAAGATACTTTTACAAAGTGGATGGATCTTCTCAGAGGCACTTGCCATCAGCTAAAAGAGTGTGTTTTTTGACATCGCAGATGCCGACCTCAGGTGAAACAGACAACAGTATATTGTTACAGTTCCCATCAACTGCAAACTAAACAAAGAAAAACATATTGACATAAATACATTGATGTAGCAATATCATTATTACATTAAATACTAAAACCTGATGTCTGTCTGTCATCATTCAGATGAAAAAGACATCAGTGTCAGCAACACTAATTTGTGAAGCTACAGCAGATTGTTTTTGACTTTCGGTGAAGGGTAATCTAAGAGTCTGGAGGCCTTTCCCTTCACCTCATGTAGTGATAGTTTACTGCTTGTTTAAAGCATAAAGCAGGTTATCAACTGTTCATTTTCACCTTTTCAGGGCAGTCAAATATGTGACATAAAAGTCTGGGATAGACCATGGCTGAAAGATCGGCAGATAGATAAAATCTCATGTTCACCTGGGTCTATTCAACGGAGAAAGAGGGTATGTATTGTATAGAACATGTGTCTATTATTTCACCTCGATTGGAGACTTTGGTACAGTTGAGAAAAATGATGGTTCTAAATATAATTCATATAAATTTTAGTGCTGCAGTACCTTTGCCTACATTCTGTTATAAATTTAAGTAACGGTTAAGTTATGTGATTTTTTCTTAGTCGTGGAGCTTTTCAGAATTTAATTAACATGTCTGTTTTTGTTGTGCAGTCTGAACATTCTGATACAGAGCCGCACAGAATGTTGGTTGGTGCCCCAGGGAATATAGATGTGGACAATTCTGAAGTGAAAAGTGCAACAGCTTTTGCTGTATCAGAGCTGGACAAAGAGTCTAATTCACAGTTCAAGAGAAAACCAGTGAAAGTATTGGATGCAAAAGCACAAGTAAGAGTGACAAGGATTCCTTCATCTCAAAGTCTTAGTAATTGGTGGTAGGTCATGATGAAACTGAACTAACTGATAAAGCAGAGTTTTTCAAATGCAACTGTCACCCTACTCCTCTCATACTACTACTCCTACCACCACCACCACCACTACCACTGCTGCTGTTGCTGCTCTCCTTCTTCTGTTGTTAATCCTAAAACACCAGAGGTTGAAGTGGAAGAAATGGTTGCTTTAACTGCAAATTGAATCATTGATTGTGCTCAGCAAGGATTAGGTTACAAATTTGAGTGATATAAATCAGTAACAGAACTGTGATTTTTCTTCCCTTTGATTAAATCTAATCCCAGAGTCTCTTCCAAAAGGGATAAGGAATAAATATTATGTATAGTGGAAACATATGTAGTTGATTTCTAAGAATTATTTTGTAAATCAGTAATATTCAGTTATTTATTTGTTTTCAAATTATTTTGAATGTCACAAAAACTTACCCTGTCTGTCACTGTAGATAAACCCGTAAGTAGCAACTTCATTTCGTTAGTTAGCTCCATGTTTCATATGTCATATTCATAGAAAATTATATAGTGTGGAACATGTCAGTTGAGCAAAAAATTTCATAAATTTGTAACTGAGTCCTTATTTGTACTAAGATTTCCTCTGTGACAGGGTCATACAGATTTGCGGGCACTTTGTGGCCCACGTGAGACAATGAAGGGGGAGAAGAAAAGTTCACATCATTTGTTTTACATATATTCATTGCATTTAGCAGATATAATTAGAAAAATGTGCGCTCACATGCAGCTCTTATTGCAGCAACTGCATTGTTGCAAAAGTGTGCAAATTTCAAAATAAAGTGCCATGAAACAAGTTACTATTGCGAATTGGGGTCACACTGTCCCAATGCCAGCTAGACTGGCGTGTGGGTCTAAGGATCGAAGTTCTACAAGGGCCAGCCCTCTCCTTCCTGAGAGAGGGGAGGGTGGGGGTTGGGGTGAGCAAATTTGCAAGAATAAACGGTGAAGGGTGGTCCACCACCATATCAGTGGCTGGTTGCATGTGGCCCATGGGCCATGGTCTGTGCATCCCTGCTCTATGATACAGAAAGAATTATTCAAGAGAGACAAATTTAATCTATATTAGAAAACAATAGATTTTATTTCCATTATCAGACTGACAGAGTTCTATAAGTGTGCATTTCACTCTTTTCTATGGCACGAGTTATGGGTGGAGTTACAGTGGAGGTCAGACTTGCTCTGCGCATGTGCATCGTGTTCTCCAGTCGCCAGTGAGCATTCAGCAGTATTCTGAGTGCCCTGGTGTGTATGTTGTAACCAATGCCATTAAACATGATAGTGGTGAGTTATTTAGTGAATTTTTATTCCATTTATTGCGAATTGTCGTGGCTGACGGTGGTGGCAAGTGACATATTCTACATATGCGAGCAGGAGACATAATATGCAGGATACACACTTTCTTCATGCATAGAGCATGTGTATTCATGGCTCGACTTGCACAAACTGCCATCATTCGTGAAATGGACTATAACCACTATAGTATTGTATCTGTGAATGTCTCTCTTAGTCTCAAACTGCAGTGGATTGTTAAAAACTTATTTCTACTGTGATTAAATTTATTGTGAGACTGTGGTTATTGTTCCCGATTGCTTAAACAGATGCCTAAAAGATGTAAACTCACTGACGAAATACAGTGCTAGTAAAAATGATTCATTCATTTTAAAAGCTCTGTACTGTACAAAGTATTACATGTACAAACATGAATGATGCATGAATGGAGCTGTTGATCACATGTTTGCATTTTGCTCTCTGCAGTTGTTACATGAGTGTTGTTCCAGTCACACAGCACAGCACATCCAAGTGGTAGTCAAATTCATTCCATACCTTGTCTAGCAACATCCTGTCAATGATAACTCCAGCAGTATTGATGAATTCACTGAGCTGTTTCAGTGGTCTTGGTAGGGGGGTACATAAACATGGTTCATAACATGCCCGCAAAGGAAAAAGTCGCAACGTGTTTGGTCAGGCAACCCGGAGGGCCAAGGGAATAGCGCCACATCATCTTCACCACCATTCCCAATCCAGTGATGTGAAAGTTCATCATGTAGCTAGCGATGAGCATCAGTGTTCCGATGGAGAGGTGGCCTGTCTTGTTGGAAGATGAAATTCTCAGACTTGGCAGTCAGTTGTGGAAGCAACAAGAAGTGTGACATATCGAGGTAAGAGATACCTGTTACTGTCTTCTCTCAGAAGAAAAATGGCTCATACAATTCTGTCCATGAAACTACACAGAAAACATTAATCTTCAGTGAATCTCATTCAGGTGCCACAATTTCGTGAGGATTTTCAGTGCCCCACATTCACATTGTGGTGATTTACCTTCATAGGTAAGTGGGAGATTCCCTTCATTAATGAATATGCGCTTGGAGGTGAAATGTTCATCCTTAAGCTCCTCCTGCCTTATGATGCAAAATTGAAGCTGCCTGCATAATCTTCCAATTTAAATTGTTGCTCTAGCTCCAGACAGTAGTGTCTGAAATGTAACTGCTGTCATAAAATCTTCCACATCATTTGCTGCTGTATTCCAAATTCGTGACTTGTGCAGAGCATTGGTTTTTCTGGACTGGGCATAAAAATTTCCATCACCATCTCCAAGGGTGTATCTGGCATACTTGGTTGACCAGTACTTTCCCATTTACAGAGAGAATCAGTGTCTCTAATTGTTGATATTCACACACAGTGCTCTGTTTACATGGTGGTTCTTTTTCATAATTCCTTCTGAATCCATGCTGCATTGTTGTAACAGATAAACATCTTTGCATATTCCAACACACAACTCTTTTCTTGCTTTATTGCTGTTTTGTCAAGGCACTACATCTGTAAAGCCAACTGATGGGCACAATGCAAATTTGATGAGTTTACACTTTTATTTCTGCATCCATCATGTTTGTACATACGAGGGTTGGAACTTAAATAGTGGCAACTATTTATTCACAACTGATACAAAAGAGTTACTTGTTTGCACCTGTTACTGTCCTTCAAAGTAGTCACCAGCATTGTCTGGAACCCATTGCCAGTGATGTGGAAAGCCTAGTATACCATTAGCAGAGCCTGTACTGTTGATGATGTGAATGGAGCAGTCTACTGCCTGTCGAATCTCTGGAACAGTTCTGAAGCGAATGGCGTGAAATGGTTCCTTCATCTTCGGAATCAAATCAGTCACAAGGACTTAAGTCTGGGGAGTATGGTGGATGGTACAGTACTTCCCAGTCCCATCAACCGAATAGAGCAGCCACAGCTTGTGCTGTATGCGCCCACGCATTGTCATGTAAAACAATGGGTGGGTTGCGCAGATAGTGTCGCTGCTTCTTTCGCAAAGCTGGACGCAGGTGATGCTCCAAAAACAAACAGTAATACTGTGCATTGACAGTCTGCCGCGGAGGAACGTAACGCATTAGGATAATACCATCAGAGTCATACACGAGAATCACCATAACTTTCACCATACTGGGGCTCTGATGCACTTTTGACTTTTGCGGCGACCCATAATGGTGCCATTCATTGGATTGGCGTTTCAGTTTTGGCTCGTACAATGTGGCCCACGTCTCATCCAGTGTTACGATACGGCGTAAGAAAGCCTCTCCTTCGCACTCATAGTGCTCCAAGTGCATCTGAGCAGTGTTATAACGCATCCATTTCTGCATTTCCATCAAGTCTTGCGGAACTCATCGCGATGCAGTTTTTAGCATGCCCAGGCATTCCTTCAGGATGCAAAGCACAGTCGTATATGCTAATCACTTGGTGTCGATCACTGTCCACTAATGCAGCAACAGCATGCACTTCTTCTTCAGAGATGCTAGGACGACCTGCCTGACACATGTCTGCCACAGTTTACTGACCTTTCTTGAAGTCTTTTACCCAATGCCGATTCCCTGCATGCCTCTTGAAGACCTTGATGACACTGTCATGCTGTACGACCTCTGGCACATTCAATCTTGATCCAACTCCATTGTTCCTGTTTCGAAACCATAGTGACGCTGTTACGTTAGACCACTGACTGACAAGTGACTGTGTTTCCCTCGATAGCACGCATGCTGGTGACATGGGACGGGTGAGTCCATTTGTTTGGAGGTGAGGTAGGTATGTCAACAACGTGTGCTATCAGCGACAGTTGTAGATTCCATTGCATAGTGTCTCCACAGCAATGTTGCCACTATTTAAGTTCCAACCTACGTATAATACTTTGGAAAATATAGAACTCAACAAACAAATGAATCATTTATAGTAGCACTGTATTAGTCACTGTCTTAAAAGAGCACACTGATCACCTGGAGTGCTGTAGATAGTGGAAAAAGTACCAGTCAGTAATGTGGTTCCCCGCCAATTACGTAAAACATGGCAGTGAAATGCTGTGTGTATGCCAGTCACTTGCAAGTAATCAGTCCAGTGAACTGTGTTGATGTGAAGACATGGCAGAATGCCAGAAAGGAGCTGTAATGTCCATTGCCACACAAGAAATTGCTCAATTTATTTGTGTATCAAAGTAAACTGTCCAGTGTGTTTGCAAGGAATAGTATACCACTCAGAACTATGTAACACAGTGTAAGAACATTGGTCCTTAAAAGAGCTTAACTGACAGGAACGACAGACAAGTGCCATGCCTTGTCAAAATTGACAGGAATTTCTGCTGTCAGTGAATGCTGCTCCATCTCTGCTAGCTTCATTTTTGAGTGTACATTTTAATGGGAGTGCATGCAAAGGCCATTTCAGCTACAGTATCTTACAAAAGGCCATTGCTTACAGCAGCACATAAAGTTGCACATCTTCAGTGGGCCAAACTATACAGAAAGTGGACTGTAGCTGATTGGAGGCATGCAGTGTAGTACAAGAAGCTGTGATTCTGCCTGTTTTAAATGCTGCAAGGTATCAAATGCACCAATGGGTCTGAGAGATATTTGTCCCTCAGTGTGTAAGGAGAATAGTCAGGCTGGAAGTGGTTCTTTGACGTTAAGAGGGTGTTTTTCGTACCATGATTTGAGCGCAGTCATTCAAATTACTGTGAACATGAACGGGATGTTTATTTCAACATTCTCAGTGACCGAGTGTCTCCATTTTTTCTACAACTTTATGATGAGTGTAGGGGAGGAGGACACACCCGTCTTTGAAGATGACAACATCCTGTACACGGAGCACTGGTTTGACAAACACTGAGGCATCCTAATTTACCTTGGGTGGCTCACTAAATCACTCAATCTTAATCCCATAGAAAAAGGCTCGGACTGTTTGGAACCACAGGTGAAATATAGCAGTTAACATCTCCACAATTTCATAGCTCTGTAGGACCAGATCATCAATGAGTGGCTTCAGCTGGATGGATATGGGATACCAGAAGAAACTTGTGGGCTCTCTTCCTCATTGAAATGAACCTACTGTCAACATTAGAAGTAGCATCACACAGTATTAGTGTGATGTCTCCTGGAGATGACTAATTTTTTCTCCAATGATCTTACATGTGTGAACCCCACATGAATCCAATTATATTATTCTGTACAATGAATGCTTTTTGCCTAATTGAGGAATTATCCATAATATTATCCTTTGGGACACCAGTGAATGATACCATATAAAATGAATAAAGTTACTGATTACTATATCTTCAAATTGGCAATTATTCTTATGGTAAAAGTAACTGAACCTAAGTGTCCTAGGAGGTATACTATTCATTTTCCTCAATATTAAGCTTGCTGCTGCATACACGCCAGCCAAAGACAGCTACATCTTCATGCAACTCGTTTTTTATCGTGCACTTGCTTCTTCAGACACTCATACACATATGTTGGTCAGCAGTAACCAATATCATGTTTTGGTCTACTTTTATCGTGACACTGCATAGAATTTTTATTACAGGAAACCATAGTTAGAGCCTGCAGAGCACTAAAAGAGCAACACTGAACAATTTCCAATGTTGTTCTGTTTTTGCTTCACTTTAAATATTCCAGTTGTCCATGTTGTAAAAGCCTATGACACAATTGTTGTCTGCAAGACATTTTAAATCTTTGCATACATCAGTGCACAATGTTAAGCACTCTCATTCAGCTGTCCAGTTATGAAGTGGAAAACCAAACCTGAAAGACCTGATACATTAACAGATACAATGTGGCACAGCTGATGCTGAAACCATAGATCAGGCCTGGAGAAACAACACACTGTGAACAAATGCACAGACCATACTCATGCGCAGGGTATGAGGGCAGAGAGGAGAGGAGGGGAGAGGGAGGAGGAGAGGACACTGCTAGACCAGGTCCATCACCGTATCAGCCTGCTGGATAAACTTCCCAGTCTTGCCAAGTGCCTGCAACATGAACTATTCACATAAGGTTTTTGCTTTACATTTGGTATTCAGTGTCATGTGTGACCAGTCCAAAATACAGAAATCTGGAGAAGTGACGTGACTGAGTGCAATGTGGAATTTCTTTACTTTAACATTCTATTTGTGAAGTCCATTCAAAGTGCTAAAATGTGACTGTACTATTATGTGCTGGAAGAAACATTCATTGGAACCCCATTACCACATGACTCCAGAAGATGAAGTGATACAGTTGTCTCCTGATGAGGTTATGACATTCGTAGTGATGAGCAGAAAAGAGAGCAGGTATCTCAGTGATCTTTAGTGGATTCTGTTCAGTTACGTCTGTTATAGTTGATGTAATTCCTTAAAGTTCTCAAAGCAAGGGGGGAAAAGAATTTAGTTACATATACAGTTAACAAGACTGGTGCTTTCAAACAAAAATTAAACTTGAGAAGAAAATCAACTTCATATTTGTGATACCGTGAAGAGTTAGCTGGAACTCCAGGCAGCCATTTGTGGAGCAAACACAACTGTCTACAATTTGGTAATTTAAACTCTTGTAACGGAATACTTGGTGTTTGATTGGTGGTGATGAGAGTTCCATTGGTTTGTTTGCCACCCCAAACTGAGAACAAACTTTCGCCAATCCTATAATAATAAATGTTTGTTCAGTCAGTTGATAATGTTAAGGTGGAAAAATACAACAAAATACCTCTGTCAATCAAAATTGTTTAAAATTCCACAAAAAGTACTCTTTACCATTCCTGCACATACAATCAACAACCAACACACATTAAAAACTACCCAGAAACCACCTAAGTTCCATTATGTTATATTCAGGTACTAATTTCTTTGCAACAGGTGATGAAAATATAAAATAGGTTGGTTACTTATAGTAAGTTGCTGGTCATGAACTTCCAAAATTGGTAATTATTAACTCTATGTTACCAATATCATGAAAAACATTTATTTGGTTATAAATACGTGTCTGAAAAAATTAAAATAATATGAGAAACTTACACTGTTACATTAATTGACACTATTTTTTGTATAATACCAAGTATCATAAAAAGGAAGAGCTGCTTAATTGTCATTGTCAGCAATCATTTACATTTGTGAACTTTTGTAAATATTTAACATCCTAAATTTGATGACACTAGTCAGTGTTCTAAAGTTAAATTTATTCCACTGTACTTTCTAATAAAAACCACATCAGATCACAAACCTATTCTTCACAAACATTCCATCCAAGTTCCAACCACCAACTCCCACTTCATTGTGTAAACTCCTCTTGAAACTGTCTAATCCTACTGAGCTCTCAGCAGTCAAGAACGAATAGTTTTTACTTCATTGTCTGGAGCTGCCCTCCAGGAACAAAACCTTGAGTCATCTGTACACTGTGCAAATATCTTATTCTGTTTCACCTGTCCCTTTATTTTCTGGACAGACACACTCTGTGTCACTTGTAGGACTACTCAATTCGATAGCTTGTCTCTGTTTACACTTCTCAGTAGTCTATTCCAGATTTCTCCCTGACACTTCAAGTAAAGTCACTTGTGTTAGACATTTTTATACAGTCTGTGAAGTACCACTTCCAGGTAGACTTCACACAAATAGTCACTCAAAAAATTAATATGCTTAATTACATACCCAGCTGTAAGATTAGCAGCGTCCCAGTTGCATGATAGGTAAATACAAATGAAACCATTACAAGAAAAAATTTACATTTGTCTCTAGATAAATTGACAGCTCCCTTGGCAGTTGTTTCTGCAATAGATAACTCACACAAAATGACTTTCCTATTATTAGTTTTTCACTATTGGTCTGTACATGATGATACACAGTACCATACCGTACAGAAAAATGCAATTTTTCAGGGGGCCATATGTAGGGTTCTATTGATCACAGAGATAAGAGCTCAAGTATTTTGTAAAGCCCTTGGTGTAGCGACCATTTGTATATGTATCGCAAGAACAGGCATACTGTAGCTATTTTTAACAGTACAGGGTCAAAATTTAAATAATGCACCCTTCGTACAACCAAGACAAATGGAGCAAATCTGTTGCTTCATTTACATTAGCTATGGTGTAGGGTAGGCCTGAGGCAGCTAATGAAATAATCATTTACTCATGGGCAGTTCCCGAGGAAACACAGAAAAACCATGACACGATCAATGCCTTCTCTGCGCAATAGCAATGGATATACTATTGGTGGCAGTGCTGCTAAAGCAGCCTTCTAAAATTCTTTTACCAAAGAAAACAAAGTAAATATTCCAGAATTCAATCAGGAACAGCTGCCAACATGAGTAATTTAAAAGTAGATATCCTTGGAGTAGTGAAGCAACTTAAATCACTCAGTAGAAGCAAGCTTACTGGTTCACACTGGATGCCAGTTAGGTTCCTTTCAGAGTATGCTGATGCAATAGCCCCATACTTAACAACCATACACAACAGCTCACTCGACAAACGATCCATACCCAAAGACTGCAAAGTTGCACATGTCACTCCAACATTCAAGAAGGGCAGTAGGAGTAAACTACTAAATTACAGGCCCATATCATTAACATCAACATGCTGCAGGATTTCAGAACATATATTAAGTTCAAACATATTGAATTACCTTGAAGAGTACGGTCCACTGACGCACAGTCGACACGAATTTAGAAAACGTCTTTCTTGTGCGACACAACTAGCTCTTTCTTTGCTCACACGAAGTGTGGAGTGCTATTGTCGAGGAGTACGAAATTGATTCTATATTTATAGATTTCCAGAAGGCTTTTGACACTGTACCTCACAAGCGGCTTGTAATCAAGTTACGTGCTTATGGAATATCATCTCAGTTATGCAACTGGATTCTTGATTTCCTGTCAGAGAGGTTACAGTTTGTAATAACTGACAGAAAGTCATCAAGTAAAACAGAAGTGTTTCTGGCATTCCCCAAGGTAATGTTATAGGTCCTCTGCTTTTCGTTATCTATATAAACAATTTGGAGACAATCTGAGCAGCTGTCTTAGTCATTAGAAGAGCAAAACAGATTGAAAAATGATTTAGAAAAGATATCCATGAACCATGGACCTTGCCGTTGGTGGGGAGGCTTGCGTGCCTCAAAGATACAAATAGCCGTACCGTAGGTGCAACCACAACGGAGGGGTATCTGTTGAGAGGCCAGGCAAACATGTGGTTCCTGAAGAGGGGCAGCAGTCTTTTCAGTAGTTGCAGGGGCAACAGTCTGGATGATTGACTGATCTGGCCTTGTAACCAAAGCGGGCTTGCCGTTCTGGTAGCGTGAACACCTGAAAGCAAGGGGAAACTACAGCCGGTAATTTTTCCCGAAGGCATGCAGATTTACTGTGTGGTTAAATGTTGTGGCGTCGTCATGGGTAAAATATTCCGGAGGTAAAATAGTCCCCCATTCGGATCTCCGGGTGGGAACTACTCAAGAGGACGTCGTTATCAGGAGAAAGAAAACTGGCATTCTACGGATCGGAGTGTGGAATGTCAGATCCATTAATCGGGCAGGTAGATTAGAAAATTTAAAAAGGGAAATGGATAAGTTAAAGTTAGATATAGTGGGAATTAGTGAAGCTCGGTGGCAGGAGGAACAAGACTTTTGGTCAGGTGAATACATGTTTATAAATAAAAAATCAAATAGGGGTAATGCAGGAGTAGGTTTAATAATGAATAAAAAAAAATAGGAGTTCAGGTAAGCTACTACAAACAGCATAGTGAACGCATTATTGTGGCCAAGATAGACACAAAGCCCATGCCTACTACAGCAGTACAAGTTTATATGCTAACTAGCTCTGCAGATGACAAAGAAATTGATTAAATGTATGATGAGATAAAAGAAATTATTCAGGTAGTGAACGGAGTCGAAAATTTAATAGTCGTGGGTGACTGGAATTCGATAGTAGGAAAAGGGAGAGGAGGAAACAAAGTAGGTGAATATGGATTGGGGCTAAGAAATGAAAGAGGAAGCCACCTGGTAGAATTTTGCACAGACCATAACTTAATCATAGGTAACATTTGGTTCAAGAATCGTGAAAGAAGGTTGTATACATGGAAGAAGCCTGGAGATACTAGAAGGTTTCAGATAGATTATATAATGATAAGACAGAGATTTAGGAACCAGGTTTTAAATTGTAAGACATTGCCAGGGGCAGATGCGGACTCTGACCACAATCTGTTGGGTATGAACCGTAGATTATAACTGAAGAAACTGCAAAAAGGTGGGAATTTAAGGAGATGGGACCTGGATAAACTGACTAAACCAGTGGTTGTACAGAGTTTCAGGGAGAGCATAAGGGAACAATTGACAGGAACGGGGGAAAGAAATACAGTAGAAGAAGAATGGGTAGCTTTGAGGGATGAAATAGTGAAGGCAGCAGAGGATCAAGTAGGTAAAAAGACGAGGGCTAGTAGAAATCCTTGGGTAACAGAAGAGATAATGAGTTTAATTGATGAAAGGAGAAAATACAAAACTGCAGTAAATGAAGCAGCCAAAAATGAATACAAATGTCTCAGAAATGAGATTGACAGGAAGTGCAAAATGGCTAAGCAAGGATGGCTAGAGGACAAATGTAAGGATGTAGAGGCACATATCACTAGGGGTAAGATAGATACTGCCTACAGGAAAATTAAAGAGACCTTTGGAGAAAAGAGAACCACTTGTATGATGAATACCAAGAGCTCAGATGGAAACCCAGTTCTAAGCAAAGAAGGGAAAGCAGAAAGGTGGAAGGAGTATATAGAGGGTCTATATAAGGGCAATGTACTTGAGGACAATATTATGGAAATGGAAGAGGATGTAGATGAAGATGAAATAGGAGATATGATACTGTGTGAAGAGCTTGACAGAGCACTGAAAGACCTGAGTCGAAACAAGGCCCCGGGAGTAGAAGGGAAACCCAGTCCTGACAAAAATCTACCATGTGGTGAGCAAGATATATGAGACAGGGGAAATTCCCTCAGACTTCAAGAAGAATATAATAATTCCAATCCTAAAGAAAGCTGGTGGTGACAGATGTGAAAATTACCGAACTATCAGTTTGGATTCCATAGAAATGTTGGAACACGTGAGGCAATACTGAAACTTATCTTAGAAGATAGATTAAAGATAGATTGAAGATTAAGGAAAGGCATACCTACGTTTCTAGCATTTGTAGACTTAGCGAAAGCATTTGACAACATTGACTGGAATACTCTCTTTCAAGTTCTGAAGGTGGCAGGGGTAAAATACAGGGAGCAAAAGGCTATTTTCAATTTCTACAGAAACCAGATGGCAGTTATAAGTGTCGAGGGACATGAAAGGGAAGCAGTGGTTGGGAAGGGAGTGAGACAGGGGTGTAGCCTCTCCCTGATGCTGTTCAATCTGTATATTGAGCAAGCAGTAAAGGAAACAAAAGAATAGTTCAGAGTAGGTATTAAAATCCATGGAGAAGAAATAAAAACTTTGAGGTTTGCCGATGACAGTGTAATTCTGTCAGAGGCAGCGAAGGACTCGGAAGAGCGGTTGAATGGAATGGACAGTGTCTTGAAAGGAGGGTATAAGATGAACATCAACAAAAGCAAAATGAGGATAATGGAATGTAGTCGAATTAAATCTGGTGATGCTGAGGGTAATAGATTAGGAAATGAGACGCTTAAACAAGTGAATGAGTTTTGCTATTTGCAGAGCAAAATAACTGATGATGGTCGAAGTAGACAGGATATAAAATGTAGACTGGCAATGGCAAGGAAAGCGTTTCTGAAGAAGAAAAATTTGTGAACATCGAGTATAAATTTAAATGTCAGGAAGTCATTCCTCAAAGTATTTGTATGGAGTGTAGCCACGTATGGAAGTGAAACATGGACGAAAAATAGTTTCGACAAGAAGAGAATAGAAGCTTTTGAAATGTGGTGCTACAGAAGAATGCTGATGATTAGATGGGTAGATCACATAACTAATGAGGAGATATTGAATAGAATTGGGGAGAAGAGGAGTTTGTGGCACAACTTGGTTAGAAGATGGGATCGATTGGTAGGACATGTTCTGAGGCATCAAGGGATCACCTATTTAGTGTTGGAGGGCATCGTGGAGGGTAGCAGTGGGAGCCAGAGAGCGAGAGGAGGTATTGATTGTCAGTGAGAGACACTGGCAGTAAAAGAGAAGGAGAGGTGTATGGAGACAAGCAATGGGAGCAAAAGAGAGAGGATACAGTGGAAATGAAAAATACAGATGAGTGGAGACCACACGTAGGCTGAGGGGTTCTGGCCACTCACAGACTGAAATTTAAAACGTGGGCATAGGAGAAAAAAATAGTTGGACTCGCCAGAATTTTTGAACTGCTGAGGTATGGTGGAGACAGTGTCAGTGGGAAAGAGAGAGAAAAGCAGATAGTGGGATATACTGGAAATTAACGTGAAGAAAAGACAGTGGGAGAGAGACATATATAGACAGTGTCAGTGAGAGGGAGCTGCTAAGTATGACGGCTTAAGTACAAAGAGACTGAGTAAAAGGATGTTGAATATTCTGTGTTCAAAGAGCATGAACATGATCACCAAAACTTTTGGTGAGGAAGACAGAATGAGGATTGAGACAGCTGGTTCCACAGTTTTCTATAAGTCTTTTAAAGAGGAACACATTCACCTTTTTTGTGTTTTGATAGGAGAGTTTCTCTGCTGGTCCCAAAATTACTGACCATAGGCAGAAAAAAGTATAGGTTACTGAATTCACAAAGAAAGCTGATCCCAATACTACATAACTCACACAGATGTATTCATAATAAACTTCAAAAAGTTATATTGTCAGGTACAAGTTATAGCAACATAAGATTAGTTATTCAACACAGTATTTTGGGTATCAGACGTGTTGCCATCGTCAGGTACCGTAACGTACTGACCTCCTGGGGATGCACAGCAAAATTATATCCCCCTCCCCACAAGCCGTACTCTACATGGTCCACACCTGAGGGCTTGCGTTGGCATGAAGATGAATTGTATCAGCTTCTGTGGCTGGTGACACAGAGGAGGGCAATCAGGTTAATGTAGCATAGGTGTAGTTACTCTGTCTGGCCTAGCCGCCAGAATGTTGTTTGTTGAATATCTTCTAACTTGGACCCCGTTCTGTTTTCCAAGATTATAACTGCAATCCCGGTGATGAGACTGTCCCTGGTGCGTATTTCCACGGCATCTCGGATGGTGCTATCCCAATATTTTGAAGTTTATTCTAAAATCCTGGCACGTTCATGTTCCATTGAATGACTTTCAGTCTAACAGTGCTTGTTAGGATATGTTAGTCTACTTGGCCACTGATGTTATCAGCATCGATCTTCTACACTCGTGCTTCATGGCCGGCCACATTCACCAAAGTAGTTCACCTCCACAGCTGTGCTGAAGCATGCCTCCAGGCACAGACTACATAGAGAACAGCTCTTGTGAGGAGAGGATGTAAGTTAACCATGCACCCCCCAGGAGATCAGTCAGTGCATTAGGGTACCTCATGAAGGCAACCTGTCTGATGGCTGTATTTCTGTGTCCGTTGGTCACTATGAACTGGCGATATACCTGTGGACTGTTCAATCAACAAATATGCTGGAAGAAACTGAAGATTCAATCATTTTTAGTTTTTCAACTATTGCTGGCCTCCAGACACAAAAATGGGAGTCATCTGTTTGACATACAAACATCTTATTTCATTCTGCACTCCATGAAAAACTTTCAAAAAGGTTGGAAGACGATTTCTTTATTAGACTGTTCTTACATTTGACTGCTGCTATACCTTATACCATTGTTCCAGATACATCACAGACATAAAGTTCAAGTGTGTTTAAACTTGTGAACATGACATATGTAAGTTAAATTACTATTTGTAAAGTGTTTTGTTTAATAAATAAGGTGTATAGTTCTGTAGAGGGAGACCAAGAGATGAATACACTAAGCAGATTGAGAAAGATGTAGGGTGCAGTAGTTACTTGGAAATGAAGAAGCTTGCACAGGATAGAGTAGTATGGATAGCTGCATCAAACCAGTCTCTGGACTGAAGACAACAACAACAACAGTTCTGTTCATTGTATATCAGTACCCACACTATTTATTCAGCTAAGAGAGAAATTCTTTTTCTTAAAAGTATGAAATACTGAAAATATTTTTTTCTGATAAAATCTGATTTTTAAAAATGAGATGCAGTATTGACCTCCTGAGAAGTAGTCATGTTGCTTTGCGAACCTACTTTCACTTTCATGCCTTTTGACTTATAGGTGTCTCTTGCACGTAACACCTCAAAGTAGTCCAGTGGTGACAAGTCAGAGTGTCAGCCTGATGCAACTTTGGCATATTTTTACCACATGATATTCATCATATGATTATAAAATCTCCACTGCCAAAATTTACTAACAAATTTTATTTTCCAGGTTGTTGCGGGAATTTTGTACCACCTTACTGTAGAAACTGGTGAAACGACTTGCCTGAAAGAAGCTGATGACAATGCTGATGAGTGTGACTTGAAAGAAGACTCAGTAAGTTTTGACTTCTTTAACTTAAATTTCATTTATTTCTTGGGTTGTGTAGAGGTTTTGAAACTGCAAATTTGTGAAAATTGAAATCTGCCCAGAAGGATTTAATTATTATTTTAGTGTTCCTGGCTGCAAAAACAATTGCAGGTGCACATCAGGCTTGAACTCTTCTGGGAATCAGCGAAATGCCACAAGTAATGAGAGTAATGGACAAGGAGCACTACATTAGTTTGTTTGAATAAGTTAGAATTTGGATCTGAGGTGTGCTAGGTAGTCCATACAGTTGCAATGACCACTGTGTCCAGATGGCTTAGTGGCAGAGCATCTGCGTAGTAAACGAGAGACCCATGTTCGAATTCTAGTCCTGCACAAATTTCCAACTTTCCCCATTAGTTTCAGTCAATGCCACGTTGCAGCCAATGTCTGTAATTTATTCGTATCTGCAAACATCTGTCAACCACATTTTTGGGTTAAAGACTGCTAGATGGCACAGCACATTTTTTAAAAATACCTTTTTCCTAATGACCATGGAAAAGAATGAATATTTTTTTTTAAAATTAACAGAAGATTGTTGAATTCTGAACCTAATCTTATAAGATAAATACAGTAAAAATTTTAAACTTGTAATTTGTATGTTGACCTTGAAATGTAGCAGAGCGCTCCGATATCACCCAAGTAAATGCATGCTTACTTCCTATTCTGCAATTTGTTTTTGGACAACGATTATCTTGTAAACACCAGAATTATAGTATAGGCTGTGTTTCCCAAATTCTTATTATTTGGACAGTAACTTAAGTTTTGATGACCAATTTTTATTTTACGAAAGATCTTGGTATTTATAACAGTAATGGAAATGCCTGGGTGGTGCAATACCTACATTAAGGGAAAGGCAACCATTTACCTGTAGTGGATCGATGCATGGAACACAGTAACACAAAACAGAAAACAGCATCCACACTAGCTTTCGAGCAATAGCTCGTTTTTTCCAGCGATAGTACACACATTCATACACACTACCACACAAACACCCAAATGCATTCTCCCGTGGCCATGGTAACATTTTGGAAGGTTCCTAGGCATCCAGATGAAAAATAAACTGTGAAGGCATCAGCATATGGAGAAGTTAACCAGAAAGCTCAGTGTGGCTGCTTTGCGCCTAAAAATCTCTCTCGCTGTGTTGACTTGCTGATGGTATTGCTAACATACTTTGTGTACTTTCACTCAATATGATCCCATGGTTCAACCTAATGGGGCAATTCAACCAAGATGAAAAATTATTTATTTTATAGAAATGTGTGGTAAGAATGTTGTGTGAAGTTTATAGGTGAACATCTTACAGAAGACTCTTCAGCCCCTCAGTGGCTGAGCATTCATTTGCTGAGTACGTGCTTGGCGATCCTGGGGTTCCTGAGCTGGGGATTGGTAAGCACCATTGGCCCCCTGTCACCGTAAGCTCTGGGCATGCTTTAGCGACCATCATGTGGCATGGCCATGGAATGTTGTCACAGGGAACGAGGATCTTGGCTTGATCAACCAAATTGCGAGGATGTTGAAAACCTCTATAAAAAAAAATCTTAATTTTAAGGTATGTTGCATGCCAATGAGATGCACGGTTGTTGAGATGGAACAGTCGTTAGCGGACAATCTCTGCAGAACCTGCCGCACCTCAGTTGTATAAGGCTTACTTGAACATGCAGGGCTAGGCGGACTTTTATTTCCCTAGCTGCTCATGGGGCCAGGGTGGATCCTTCGAAGTTTTCTCTTCCTCCTCCCAATGTAAGGGGTGGGCCACTGGTCAAACAAAAAGACTTGTGCAGCCAGTCCTCATATGTGTTTTCTATCATCAAGTGGGAAGGGGGTAGTTTTCAAAAGGTTTTACTCTTCTGTATCCAAAAAACCTTAGAGGGAACCTTTGAAAGACAGAACTGCAAGGCACCTTAACTACAATGAAGGTTTTGTGACTTCTAGGGACCTCATTGACATTCCCAGAGAAGAATTGAAAAATGAGTGGGCCCAAGAAGACACTGTTGATGTACAAAATATAATAAAAAGGGTGGATGGTGATTTAGTGAAATCATACTCTTTTATAATTATGTTCAACACCATGAAACTTCCAGAGCATGTCAAGGCAGGTTCCCTTTGTCTCAGCCTATGGCCTTATTTCCCAAACCCAATGTGCTGTTTTAAGTGGCAGTGCTTTGGGCACACTACTGTCAGATGTAAAGAAGCCACTTGTGGCAAATGTGAGAAGGCCGCTCATGAAGGAGTTGGTTATTCATCTCCTGTAAAGTGCATCACCTGCTCTGGGGATCACACTGTCTGGAGTAGGAACTGTAGTGTCTTTCTTGAAGAAAGGAAGATGCAGGAAATAAAAACAACTAAACATATCTTGTAAGGAAAGGCCAAAAAAAACTCTATAAGGCCATGCAGCCCCTGATGTTCGCTATCTCCTTTGCATCTGTTCGTATACAGCCAGTCCTTAAAACTGATGCTGTTAGACAAATGGAGATCTTGAGTGTTAGCACTAGTACCTGCATTTGCCAGTGCACTTGTTCTGCTGCAGTTACTTCGAAGCCCATACATTCATCCTGGTCTTCAGAAAAGGCTGTGGTTGCAGCTGTTGTGGAGCTCCCTGTCCCTCCAAAGGTTCAGTTTGGTCCACTGTCCAGTGCTGCTACTACTACCATGGCCGCAGTTGTGACCCCAAAGCCCAGTCAGGGCAAACAATCCAAGACAAAGTGTCAACCACTAACAGAACTGGAAAGTCAACTGCTCGACAATGTCAAACTCGTCCTCTGACATACCTCATGATTCTTCATCAGAGTTAACGGACCTTGATGTCGGACTGGGGCAGTCATCCCGCTCCAAAGCTGAGCTGTCTCAAACAGTAGGTTCCCCTGTAAGGTGGAAAGACAGGGTGAAAGTGCATACCCCATGATAAATGGCTCCAATCCTCCAATAGAACATAACTGGGTTCAGGACATGTGGAGGAACTGAAGCTTGTAGCACATGAACATCCATTGTGCATCTGTTTGCAAGAAACACATTTCAAAGCATCTGATATCCCGTTTCCTACAGGGCTATACAGTCTTATCATAAGGATGATCTGACTGGGGAAGGACCAAGTGAGGGGTTGCCGTGTTTGTAAAAGATGGACACCTGTCCTCTGCTCTCCCTCCACTCCTCTGCTCTACCCCTGGCTACTGACCTGCAAGCAGTTGCAGTTGAAATTGACATGTGTCTGAGGATCACAGTTTACTTGCTGTATTTACCTCCATCTGATGCAGTAGACTCTGAAGCTCTCACAGACCCATTTCTCCTCTTGGGAGGCTTCTTTCTCCTCTTGGGAGGCTTTAATACTCATCACATCTTGTGGAGCCCAATCTCTGCTTGCCCTCGTCATCAGGTTTTGGAGGGCCGCATGATATCCCAAGAGCTGTGCATCCTAAACACTGGTACTCCCACGTCCGCAGCTCGTGGTCTAATGGCTAGCGTTGCTGCCTCTGGATCACGGGGTCTCGGGTTTGATTCCCGGCCGGGTTGGGATTTTCTCTACGTGGGGACTGGGTGTTTCTGTTGTCCTCATCATTTTATCATTGTCATCATCATCATCATCATCATCATCATCATCATCATGAATCGTGACAGTGGCTTGATTTGACTGTGTAAAAATTGGGACTTTTACAGGTGCTGATGACTACACTGTTGAGCGCCCATAAACCAAACTTTGTCACTGGCACTCCCACTCATTTATGTGCTGCTACAGGGTCATATTCAGCCACTAACCTTTCTCTCTACTCTCCAGCCGTTGCAGATCGGTCAGCAGCGCTAACTGGATGCTGTTGAGTCATCTGGCTGTGTTCGAACACTACGACAGCATCCAGGAATGGGTGGACCACGTCAGGCTGCTCACTTATCTATCCAAAAGTCTATATGTCATCATAGGAGATGACCTGTACCTTGTTGGATTGACGAGTGTCATTCAGTGATCCAGTATAGGCGTGCAGCTCTTCGATGGTTAAATGCTGCCCACCTGCAGACAACCTCCCAGCCTTTCAAGTCCCGAGAGCCAAGGCTCAACGCCTAATTATGGAGAGCAAGAAAAAGTCAGGGCAAGAGTTCCTGGACTCTGTCAACGATTCCACTTGTACAAAAGTATGGTAAGCCATCCAGAGGATTTCCTGTAAACACAGTCATTTACCACTAGCAGAAGTCCTGAAACAGGGGTGTCTTCAAACAATGCCCAGAGACATCGCTCAGATGCTGGCAGAGCATTTTGTGAAAACTACTGCCCATTCCAGCCAAGATCTGATGTTTTGCCACTACCGTGCAACTGTGGAGAGGGGCAAGGTAGACTTTGAATCCAACACTTCTGAGCCCTACAACTTCCCTTTCTCCATGTGGGCACTGGAATCAGCTCTGTATGAGACGCGTGACACTGCTGCACACAATTACGACCAAATCAGGTACTGCATGCGTCAACGTTTGCCACCAGTGCCAAAGGAAACCCTCCTCAAAATTTTTAATCTTATGTGGCAGACAGGCAACTTTCCCAACTTGTAGAAGGAGGCAATTCTGATATCTCTCCTCAGACCAGGAAAGGAATGTACGTGTCCCAGTAGTTACAGGGGTATTGCCTCAATGAGCTGTGTAGGAAAGATCCTGGAGCAAATGGTTAACCATCATCTGATCTGGTTGCTAGAGACCAGGCAACTCCTTAGCCACTCTCAATGTGGATTCCAGAGATTTTGGTCCACTGTCGACAACCTGACCCTGCTAGAGGTGGCTATTCATTATGGTTTCCTACAAACACGTCACTGTACCAGCCACATGTCTTGGGGAGTAGACACGTCAGCTCCAGGTTTGTAGGACTTTAATGGGTTTGTGACTTGCACTGTGTATAGATTTGTGAGGCCTTCTTATTTGAAGATTACTGATGCTGTCCACCATGAGGGGCTCAGTTGGCCACGGGAGCTTCTAGAATCACCCCCATACTCAGTCTCTGTGCTGAGGTTGGGGAACCACCTCTCACCATCTGGCGGCAGCTCCTCATGGTGTGTCAGGCATGTAAGCTCCCTGCAGCTCCCGCTTCGTCCGCATACCGTACTGTTGTACGTCCGCCTCTGGAACATCTTTTCTCCAACTGTCCACGAGCCACAAAGCCACTTGGGATCCACGGGCAGCATGTGCTTGAGTCATTCAGTGCGGAGCAAGTACAACCTGAAATCTATGGTTTTAACCATCTGCCACCATGTTTACTGCAGAGACCCAGAGTAATTTTAGATTTTGTGCAGTCTAGGAGAGAATGCACTGCTGCTTCTGTTTGGAATGTGATATTTTCTGACATTTTCTCTGAGCACCACAACTATGTAGCTGTCTTTATGGATGGATCCAAACAGGGGTCCTCAGTTGATTGCCTTGTTGTTTTCCAAATCGCGTCCTCAAGGTCCAACTGCCTGAAGACTTTACTGTCTTTGATGCAGGATTATATTCGATCGTAGAGGCACTGGAGCAAAGTAGTCCATAATACCCAGGATGCCCTCCTGCAGCTGCAACAACTGGGAAAGAAGGTGTCTTTCTGCTGGATACCAGGGCACATGGATATTTCAGGGAATGAAAAGGTGGATCTAGCAGCCAAGGAGACATGTCATAATCCTCAGTTTCTTTAGTATGCCATTACCCTGCATACTATAGCCCCGCTGTTGAGATCCTGAGTCTTGCATCGGTGGAAGAATGAGTGGCTGTAAGTGACAAACATTAAGCTTTGTCTAGTAAAGCCCACAGCATGGCTGTGGCATACCATCTCCTTCCAGCCACATCGATGGGACAAGGTCCTCCTTACTCATCTCCGCATAGGCCACAGCTCTGTGATGCGTGGCTTCGTGCTCTGGCGAGGGGACCCTCCAATGCATGGTGCATGTTGCATACAGATTACTGTGTGCCACATTTTATTGGACTGTGTTTTATTTTGTGAGCAATGGGTTGTGGTGGATTTACCAACAGATCTGCCATCTGTCTTAAGTAACATTCAAATGAATGTCTTTCGAGTTTTAAAATTTTGTGAATTGTCCAATATATTCCCCAGGATTTTAGGGAGATGGTTTTAATGTGTTAACAGGATGAGTGGCTTACCCATGTTTTTTGCAAGTGGTCATCCAGTTTCATTTCCCTGTGCCTTTCTTTTAGCTTCTTTATTGTTTTACTTTTGTTTTAATATCATCTATAGCTACTTTTACTATTTCTCTGTTGTTTTAGGGCATGTGAGTTAGAGTGGGGTGCTGATAACTGTGCCGTTGAGTGCCCATACACACACACACACACACACACACACACACACACACACACACACACACACACACACACACACGCGTCTCTTCAGAGATCTTTGGATTGTTACATTTACGTGCAGTGCAAATGCATTTTCAGCCTAATGGCATTTGTGGTTTATAAGAAGGATGGATGAACGAATAAATCACTAACACAACACTAGACGCAAAAATAATTTACATTTAGACTATGCATTCATGACTATGGTTCAGAAAGGGATTTTTTATTCTAGTGCAGTAGACTATAGCTATCTGGTAGACGTTAGTCAGGAAATTGGAACTGCCCAGATATTCAAAAACAAACTGGCAGAAGTAAAGCTGTGAGTACCAGGCGTGAGTCGTGCTTCGGTAGCTCAGTTGGTAGAGCACTTGCCCGCGAAAGGCAAAGGTCCCGAGTTCGAGTCTCGGTCGGGCACACAGTTTTAATCTGCCAGGAAGTTTCATATCAGCGCACACTCCGCTGCAGAGTGAAAATCTCATTCTGGAAACATCCCCCAGGCTGTGGCTAAGCCATGTCTCCGCAATATCCTTTCTTTCAGGAGTGCTAGTTCTGCAAGGTTCGCAGGAGAGCTTCTGTAAAGCTTGGAAGGTAGGAGACGAGGTACTGGCAGAAGTAAAGCTGTGAGTACCGGGCGTGAGTCGTGCTTCGGTAGCTCAGTTGGTAGAGCACTTGCCCGCGAAAGGCAAAGGTCCCGAGTTCGAGTCTCGGTCGGGCACACAGTTTTAATCTGCCAGGAAGTTTCATATCAGCGCGCACTCCGCTGCAGAGTGAAAATCTCATTCTGGAAACATCCCCCAGGCTGTGGCTAAGCCATGTCTCCGCAATATCCTTTCTTTCAGGAGTGCTAGTTCTGCAAGGTTCGCAGGAGAGCTTCTGCAAAGCTTGGAAGGTAGGAGACGAGGTACTGGCAGAAGTAAAGCTGTGAGTACCGGGCGTGAGTCGTGCTTCGGTAGCTCAGTTGGTAGAGCACTTGCCCGCGAAAGGCAAAGGTCCCGAGTTCGAGTCTCGGTCGGGCACACAGTTTTAATCTGCCAGGAAGTTTCATATCAGCGCACACTCCGCTGCAGAGTGAAAATCTCATTCTGGAAACATCCCCCAGGCTGTGGCTAAGCCATGTCTCCGCAATATCCTTTCTTTCAGGAGTGCTAGTTCTGCAAGGTTCGCAGGAGAGCTTCTGTAAAGCTTGGAAGGTAGGAGACGAGGTACTGGCAGAAGTAAAGCTGTGAGTACCGGGCGTGAGTCGTGCTTCGGTAGCTCAGTTGGTAGAGCACTTGCCCACGAAAGGCAAAGGTCCCAAGTGCGAGTCTCGGTCGGGCACACAGTTTTAATCTGCCAGGAAGTTTCATATCAGCGCACACTCCGCTGCAGAGTGAAAATCTCATTCTGGAAAATAAAGAAACCTTATTAGCCCCTTGTATGATATAATAGAATATTTGGAGTCATGTATGTAAAGTCTGCGTAACTCCAACTTTCATAATTAACAGATTTCTAATTTTCCGAATATACAAACAAGTGACTGCGGTTTCTGAAAACAGTAAGGTTACATCTATGATAAAAACAACAATTGAGTGATGTAAGAAGAAGAACAGAGATGTTTCCTCCTAATTAACAGTGTGAGATGAACACTAGTCTGCCTGCAGTGTTCCACCTGCTAATTATAAACTTGGCTCATTCACCATTTTATATGTGGAATATGATACATTTGATGATTGTGGAAATTTGAGGCTTCTCTCTTGGTTCAGGTGAACCACATCTGCAAAGTGAAAGTGCTAGTCCAGGCCTGGGCAAACCATCGCGAGCTGACCTCCTCCCAGTGTTCACCAAAACCACAGGCTCGCAAGAAGAGAGTGAGTACAGTCAGATTTTTTTATACTATATCATTTATTAAAAAGCTAAGTTATCAATATAGCAGTATTGTGCAGTGTCGAACGGCTGACATAAACACAAAAAGAAGCAAGATATGTATTTGCATTTTCTGCCATAAAACATTGTGTTGCTAACCATATTTTCTCTTTCTTTTCTATTCTTGTCACACAGTAAGAAAGTTGCAGGTGATGTGTTACTTACTGTTTTCTGATTGCAGTGGTGTCCTGTACACAACATGCTCGGAAATTCCTGTTATAAATTTCTAGGACTTGTAGAGGGGTACTAGGAACCCATGTCCGGAAATGTCATCTAGAGGTACTACTGAGTGATAAATGTATCAATTTGAGGTATGGGTCCCTGTATCGGAAATGAATGAGTCAAAAGTTATAAGTGGAAACCATTCTTATACCTCTGACAGTGGAATACATGCACCAGTACTGTTGTTGCTAAGATTACGGCAGGAAACTTTCAGAGGTAGTAGTGTGGACTGAAACGAGAAAAAATTTCTAATAGACATGGTATTTAAAATGCATACCTTAAGAGCTGTGAGCACTAATACAGTGTTGCACACTAGCAAAGAAGAACAGATGCTCATAACTCCTCAGGTATGTATTTTAGAGCCCATGTTTGCCAGACATTTTTTCTTGTTTTGGTCCATAATACCACGTCTGAAATTTCCATACTCTACATTCTTAGCAACAACAATACCAGTACATGTATTCCACTATCAGAGGTATCAGAATGGTTTACAGTTGTATTTTTCGGCTCATTTGTTTACGAACCAGGGACCCTTCTCTCACATTGATACCTGCATCCATCTCCATCATCTTGATAGTTTGTATCATCATCACAGAATCATCCTGTATATACAAACATTTACAGGTGCCGATGCCTGTAACTTTGACGCTCTGTACATCATTGGATGATGTTTCCAGACAAGAGTTACTACTCAAAATATTATGTACTCACTTTCCACTGCAATTCCTATAATTTTGTAACAGGAATTTCCGAACACCTTGTATGATGGTAATGTGAAATCCTATGACAAATTGACGTACACAATAGAAAAGGTTTTGACAAGTAACATATTGTTTTGGCTTTCAGCTTTATTAAGCAATAGTACTTACAAGGAAACATCACCAACTTGATCTCATATTTTAAGGAGGAAAAAGTATACTTGTGAGTTATCAGCCCCAGCTGTCAATTCTGTCTGGAAATTTGGGCCATAGTTCTGATAGTATGCAGTTATGACCTTCTGAAAGTACAGTTTGTAAACTTTTGTGTGCACTGGCTGTTTGTCACTCACTCTGCCCCGCTGCAGCCACCTTGTCCCAAGCATGAAGTACTGTACAGCGAAGTGATGACTAGGGCTCTCCAATTTGCAGGATGTTGAAGGTGGGGGAAGGGAAGTAGGCACATCTGCCCAACATGCTTTGAAATTTCACTTGAGAACACATTATTCTAACAAGGGAACCTCCCCATCGCACCCCTCTCAGATTTAGTTATAAGTTGGCACAGTGGATAGGCCTTGAAAAACTGAACACAGAGCAATCGAAAAAACAGGAAGAAGTTGTGTCGAACTATGAAAAAATAAGCAAAATATAGAAACTGAATAGTCCATGCAAGAGATAGGCAATATCAAGGACAGTGTAAGATCAGAAGCACCGTGGTTCCGTTGTTAGCATGAGCAGCTGCGGAACGAGAGGTCCGTGGTTCAAGACTTCCCTCGACTGAAAAGTTTAATTTTTTATTTTCAGTTTATGTGACAAATTCTTAAGTTTTCATCACTTTTTGGGAATGATTATCACATGCACAAGAAAATCTAAATCGGGCAAGGTAGGAGAATCTTTTTACCCATTCCCCAAGTGTACAAGTTAGGTGGGTCAACAACATATTCCTATCATGTGACGCACATGCCGCCACCAGTGTCGTATAGAATATATCAGATATGTTTTCCTTTGGAAGTATCAGTTGATCTATGACCTTGCAATCAAATGTTTTCGGTTCCCATTGGAGAGGCACGTCCTTTCGTCTACTAATCACACGGTTTTGCGGTGCGGTCGCAAAACACAGACACTAAACTTATTACAGTGAACAGAGACGTCAATGAACGAACGGACAGATCATAACTTTGTGCAAATAAAGAATGTAAACTTTTCACTCGAGGAAGGCTTGAACCAAGGACTCGAGGAAGGCTTGAACCAAGGACCTCCCGTTCCGCAGCTGCTCACGCTAACCACGGGACCACGGCGCACCTGCGCTCACATTATTCTTGAATTGCGTATCTTGTGCATGGACTACTCAGTTTGTATATTTTTTCATAGTTCCACACAAGTTCTTCCTGTTTTCTCGATTGATCAGTGTTCAGTTTTTCACGGCCTACCCGGTCTGCCAACTTATAAATAACTAAATCTGAGGAGGCGGGGAGGGGGGGGGGGGGGGGTGCAATGGGGAGGTTCCCTTGTAAGCAAAAAATAGTAAGTAATATGAGCATGTAATATGTCAAGCTCATGAAAGTATGTGTTCAACATTTTTTAAAAATATTCTCATGCTGATATTTTGCAGCTGCATGTACGTTGCAAAATCAAAATGAATAAAGCTAATCAACTGAAGAATTATTGTAAATTAAGTTAATGATTTTCAGTTTATAATTTAACCACACCAGTCACATTGAAGAATGGTGCATCTCCTGCAAATGTACTTCACTGTAGTGCCAGCTTTAAAATCTAAAGAAAATAATGCACAGTAGTAGCATTAATAATTGAATAATGCTATGCTACTTCTTAAATACCATATTCATTTATTTAATTCATTTACATGGTATTTGTGAATCACAATAGGAAAGTGTTTAAAGCAAAGAGATCTCTGGAACCGCCTGTAGGTTAGAAATCATACACTCGGACACAGTGAACAAAGCCTGTTACCAATCTCAAAACAGTATGTCTTAAACCTCTCACTCACTCTTCTGTACAGTCCTTCACGCTCGGGCATTAAGTGGTTGCTGCAGAGCATAGTGACTGAGAACTATTGTGTGCCCATGTTTAAAAGTTTTATGTTCAGGAGGTTGTACTGCCTCCTATTGTAATTACCACCTGAATTTTTTTGTGGGTTTGATTGCTGAGGCTGACACGGCGCATGTACTTTTTCCTCCTCAAAATACGAGGTCAAGTTGGTGATTTCCCTTGTTAGTGGGACAGTAGTACTTTTATTTGTCCTTGGATCATATTATACAACAATATTAACACCTAAAGATTACACATATCCAAACAAAAAATACATCAATAAAGAAAATTTAACAATTAAATGAAACTGTTGTACAAAGAGAAGCTCATCATAAAGAAGCAGTTAGTCATACAGGGAAAAATAAAATATATAAAAACAGCAAGACATGTAAGCTATAAAATAAGAAACACTAATAAAAAAGATTTAGCATATATAAAATCACTATTATTAGCCAACATTTCTGCAAGTGGTTACCATGATTGTGACATTTAGGTGAGTTTACTTGAGGTTAAAAGGTCCTCCTTTATTATTGCCTATCTTCTCTGTTACATTCTACATGTTTTGGAGCCAAATTACGTTTTATACCAGTCTACATCTCCTTCAGCTCACACCTGCTCCAGTCCTTCACCTTACTTCTGCCTTTGTATGAGTGCAAGGGAAGGAATACACAATGTGGGAAATTGAAGCAAATATAAGCTGAAAATCACAAACTAGTCCAGCTCCAAAATACATCAAACATGACTGAAACGATAAATAACGGGGACCAGAGATTTGTTGTTTGTCTCAACAAAAGCACTAATATTTAAATGCCTAAGTATGAATACACAATATCAAAACATGAGCACTTTTCTTAAACCCTATTTTAATGTAACTCTTCAATTCTCATTGCACAGTTCTTTTTCTATTTCCTTCAGGATTCCTGCAGGTACCTGAAACAGAAATAAAACGGAAGAAATGGTAGAAACATAATACATGTAATAAGTAATTACTTACAAGTGGTTAAGGGGTTAGCTTCCTCTGTTTTTATTTCTTATTTTGGAGGATTTAATGTCTGGCTTCTAGATATTCTTTATTTCTGTAAGGACACAATGAACCTAGATAACAGTTTAATTAATTTCATTTTTAAATAGTAATCTGTGTGTTGTATGCTATTTTGGGAACTTGTTCTAGGAAATCCACCCAGTATTATGGAGTTCTTGCCAGTAAAATGAATCCAATTTCTGAGTATGTGTTAATCATTTTGTAAATGTCGTGTCACTATTGTGTGTCTTGCTGTACAACAAACCCTTAAAGTTAACACTGAAATGCATAATTATTTTTAAGACAGATCGTAAGAGTAAATATTATTTAGTTTTATGAATACATTTTTACCATATTGTTTTCACAACCAAGTGCAACGCTTCACGATTTTGACCAGAAATTTGAGAACTAAGTTGGCAATAGTTAACTCAATAAGCGTACATTTATTACCAATAATGTTTTAAAAGAAATTGTTGGAATGCAGTTGCATTGTGGTTGTGGTAATTGTGTGCCCATAATCATAATTTCAATGTCATTGTCAAATTTGATGCATGCAGTTGTGAAAAAGTAACATAACTGTCATAAAGGAAATGTTAATGTGTATTTTATAGTCATGATTAATATTTTGTTACTATTCGAGATAAATGAATTTACCCTTACTTGTTTGTACAACCGTTTTGTGACTAATATCCAAAAGACTGTAATCATTTTTGTTTGTGTGTACAGTGTGTTTCAAATACAATACAAGCATTATACTACTTGCCTTTGCACAGAAACCAGTATTCCCATAGGCAGACTGGGAGTGCTCTACATTGTGGCAGCTGACATAGCTTTTTTTGAGCCTACATCTACATCTACATTTATACTCCGCAAGCCACCCAACGGTGTGTGGCGGAGGGCACTTTACGTGCCACTGTCATTACCTCCCTTTCCTGTTCCAGTCGTGTATGATCGCGGGAAGAACGACTGCCAGAAAATCTCTGTGCATGCTCGAATCTCTAATTTTACATCCGTGATCGCCTCTGGAGGTATAAGTAGGGGGAAGTAATATATTCGATGCCTCATCCAGAAACGCACGCTCTCGAAACCTGGACAGCAAGCTACACCGCGATGCAGAGCGCCTCTCTTGCAGAGTCTGGCACTTGAGTTTGCTAAACATCTCCGTAACGCTATCATGCTTACCAAATAACCCGACAAAATGCACCACTCTTCTTTGGATCTTCTCTATCTCCTCTGTCAACTCGACCTGGTTTGGATCCCACACTGATGAGCAATACTCAAGTATAGGTCGAATGAGTATTTTGTAAGCCACCTCCTTTGATGATGGACTACATTTTCTAAGGACTCTCCCAATGAATCTCAACCTGGTACCCGCCTTACCAACAATTAATTTTATATGATCATTCCACTTCAAATCGTTCTGCACGCATACTCCCAGATATTTTACAGAAGTAACTGCTACCAGTGTTTGTTCCGCTATCATGTAATCATACAATAAAGGATCCTTCTTTCTATGTATTCGCAATACATTACATTTGTCTATGTTAAGGGTCAGTTGCCACTCCCTGCACCAAGTGCTTATCCGCTGCAGATCTTCCTACATTTCGCTGCAATTTTCAAATGCTGCAACTTCTCTGTATACTACAGCATCATCCGCGAAAAGCCGCATGGAACTTCTGACACTATCTACTAGGTCATTTATATATATATATTGTGAAAAGCAATGATCCCATAACACTCCCATGTGGCATGCCAGAGGTTACTTTAATGTCTGTAGACGTCTCTCCATTGAGAACAATATGCTGTATTCTGTTTGCTGAAAACTCTTCAATCCAGCCACACAGCTGGTCTGATATTCCACAGGCTCTTACTCTGTTTATCAGGCGACAGTGTGGAACTGTATCGAACACCTTCCGGAAGTCAAGGAAAATGGCATCTACCTGGGAGCCTGTATCTAATATTTTCTGGGTCTCATGAACAAATAAAAGCGAGTTGGGTCTCACACGATCACTGTTTCCGGAATCCATGTTGATTCCTACAGAGTAGATTCTGGGTTTTCAGAAATGACGTGATACCCGAGCAAAAAACATATTCTAAAATTCTACAACAGATGATGTCAGAGATATAGGCCTATAGTTTCGCGCATCTGCTCGATGACCCTTCTTGAAAAGTGGAACTACCTGTGCTCTTTTCCAATCATTTGGAACATTCCGTTCCTCTAGAGACTTGCGGTACACGGCTGTTAGAAGGGGGGGGGGGGGGGGGGGGCAAGTTCTTTCGCATACTCTTTGTAGAATCGAACTGGTATCCCGTCAGGTCCAGTGGACTTTCCTCTGTTGAGTGATTTTGGTGGCTTTTCTATTCCTTGGATACTTATATCTATGTCAGCCATTTTTTCATTCGTGCGAGGATTTAGAGAAGGAACTGCAGTGCGGTGTTCCTCTGTGAAACAGCTTTGGAAAAAGGTGTCTAGTCATCAGTCTTCTGACCAGTTTGATGTGACCTGCCACCAATTCCTCTCCTGTGTCAACCTCTTCATCTCAGAGTAGCACTTGTAACCTACGTCCTCAGTTACTTGCTGAATGTATACCAGTCTCTGTCTTTCTGTGCAGTTTTTGCCCTCTACAGCTCCCAGTACCATGGAATTCGTTCACTGATGTCTTAAGAGATGTCCTATCATCCTGTCCCTTCTCATTGTCAGTGTTTTCCATATAATCCTTTGCTCACTTTATCAGTTCACCTAATTCTCAACATTCGTCTGTAGCCCAACACCTCAAATGCTTCAGTTCTGTTCTGTTCAGATTTTGCCACCGTCCATGTTTCACTAACATACAATCCTGTGCTCCAAATGTACAGTCTCAGAAATTTCTCCCTCAAATTAAGGCCTATGTTTGATACTAATAGACTTATCTGAGCCAGTGCTTGTGTGCTTTTGATATCCTCGTTGCTCTGTCCGTCATTGGTTGTTTTGCTGCCTAGGTAGCAGAATTCCTTAACTTCATCTACTTTGTGACCATCAATCCTGATGTTAAGTTTCTCGCTGTTCTCATTTCTGCTACTTTTCATTACTTTCGTCTTTACTCTCAGTCTGTATTCTGTACTCATTAGACTGATCATTCCATTCAGCAGATCTTGTAATTCTTCATCATTTTCATTCAGGATAACAATGTCATCAGTGAACCATATTGTTGATGTCCTTTCACCTTGAATTTTAATTCCACTCCGGAACCTTTCGATTATTTCCATCGCTGCTTCTTCAGTGTACAGATTGAACAGTAGGGGCGAAAGTTTACATTACTGTCATATATCCTTTTTAATCTGAGTTCGTTCTTGGTCAAACATTCTTATTATTCCCTCTTGGCTCTTGTACATATTGTATATTACACCTTTCACCATTTTAACAGACAGTAGATTAGAGGAGTAAAGAGCAGACTTGGAAAGAAGTTCAAGAAAACCAGTGTGCCACTTAGCTCTACAAACTGACATGTTGGCAGAATCTGCTCATAGAGCTGTGCCCAGACTCAAACTGGAGCATTAAAAAGTAATGGTAGTGCACCGACTAGCCAATTTGGTTACTGGTGAATGATGCCAGTGCAACAACTCACTGTTGCAGTCTGTGCATGATGAAGTGGTTGATCCAAAGACGATAAAAAGAATTAAAGAAAAAAGTCCTTGAAAATCAATCAATTATATCAAAGCCTCTGCATGATGTGAAAACAGAAATGTGTTGTACAGTTAGTGCAACTCGCTTAATTGAGATGACCTTAGAAGCTTTTGAAATGTGGTGTTACAGAAGAATGCTAAAGATTAGATGGGTAGATCATGTGACTAATTAGGAGGTACTGAATAGAATTGGGGAGAAGATGAATTTGTGGCACAACTTGAATAGAAGAAGGGATCGTTGGTAGGAAACTTTCTGAGGCATCACCAATTTAGTATAGGAGGGAAGTGTGGAGGGTACAAATTCTAGAGGGAGACCAAGAGATGTATACACTAAGCAGATTCAGAAGGATGTAGTTTGCAATAGTTATTCAGAGATGAAGAGGCTTGCACAGGATAGAGTAGCATGGAGAGCTGCATCAAACCAGTCTCTGGACTGAAGACCACAAGAGTACAGTTGCTGCTCACCATATAGTGGAAATGCTGAGTTGCAGAGAGGCACAATAAAAAGACTGTCACAAAATAAGTTTTCGGCCAACAAGGCTTTTGTCAAAAATAGACGAGACATATATATACACTCGCGCATCATGTTTGAGAGAGTTGCATATGTGTATGTATATGTCTTGTCTATTTTTGACAAAAGCCTTGTTGGCTGAAAGCTTATTTTGTGACAGTCTTTTTGTTGTGCCTATCTCCGACTCAGCTTCTCCACTATATGGTGAGTAGCAACTATCCTTTTCATAATATTGTTACATTCCATCCTGGATTTTCCATTCTTTGCTTATATCTTCATCCTTAAATAAATGGATGAGTTACATACAAATATATATTCATATCATATCTCAAAATTCAGTCATCATTAGAACACTCTGGTAGCACATTTTTTACCCCATCCTGAATGAGATTTACATGCTACCTCCAATCCTTAATCATTGCATTTTTCAGATGAAGAGTCAACTGATTCAAGTAGCGAGTGAACATTTCATCATTTATTTGTGTCTGTTGATATGTACTGCTTGTCAAGTAGATATTTTTCTAATTAATTTTTTATTCAGAATGAAAATTTTATTACCAGTGCATTAACAATAAATGCTCTTGACAACATCTTTGCGCTTACTAAATAGTCTATATTGGCCGTTAATCAGTCATGTTGATAAAACCTGAGATATCCTCACATTGGTTCAAATGTATGTTTGTCCCTCTGTTTATTATGAAACTATAATGCTTATTATGTGTGTAAATACATGAAAAGATTTGATATTAAATAAATGCTGCACAGGATTCATGCCACATCATATTTTTATTTGATATCAAGCTTTTGATGATTTTCTCTGTCACCATTTTAGGAGGTTTTAATAGGTCCTTAGGTACTTTATTTAGTTGGCTGAATTATGTCATGGAGATGTCACAAAGTCAGGAACTTCCCTAAGATACCAGAGATTATCTGGATGTATATGACTGCAGAACATTGGTAGTGATCTTGAGTGCTGTTACTTCTCTGTTGCAAGAAGTACGTGAAACATTTATTTAAGACTCCCAATATAGCGGAGATGCTGCGACTCAGCATCTCCACTGTATGGTGAGTAGCAACTTTCCTTCTCATAAAATTGTTACATTCCATCCTGGATTTTCCATTGTTTGATTTATTTAAGACTGTCACTGCAAGAACCTACTTTGTCATAAGATTCGATATTGTTTGACTATGGAACTGATGGTAAGTTAAGAAACTTCCTGGCAGATTAAAACTGTGTGCCGGACCTGGCAGGAAGTTTCATATCAGCGCACACTCCGCTGTAGAGTGAAAATTTCATTCTGGTGATAAGTTGCTACAATCAGTAACACCTACAAGGGTCTAATAGTTTCTGTCTGGCCAGTTTAACGTGGAACAACCCCACAAATTTACTGATGGGGAAGGCAGGTATCAGCACCAAATTTATTGGAGGTTTCCTTGTGAACTGTGATTCACACTTGCTTTGAACGCTTGCAAGACCCATGTTCAACCAGTTCTTGGGTACTGTTCATCACCCTGGAACCATTACGGTGTAGGATTAATGGAAGAAATAAAACAGGTTAAAAACAGTAGCTTTCCTGATTCTTCTTGGGTTTTGTCAGTGTGTGTGTGTGTGTGTGTGTGTGTGTGTGTGTGTGTGTGTGTCACAGGAATTCTCAACAAACAGCATTGGGGGACGTTAAGAGAGACGTTCATTGTGGAGAGTCTTGCTCTCAGAATTCCAGCTGTCCACATCCCAAATAAAACCGAGAAATTTCCTATTTCCTCCAACATGAATCTCTTGTAATAACCTCAATGTTAAAATTAGTGAAATTTGAGCTTATGCAATAGGGTACCAACAGTTTTTCTTCTTGGATACCATTAGTGAATGGAAAACGTCTGGGTGGGGGTGGTACTGGTGCTCTCTGCACCCTCCACCATACATCATATGGCTTTCAGAGAACAATAATATTCTAAGAAGTCTTCCGGTAGTTGATGATAATTGCCATGATATAACATGCAAAATTAATCCAGTTTTTATCTTAAGCACACTTTTTCAGTTGTATTTTAAACATTTATTTTATCACATCACTGTAAATAAAAGGAATGAATATTAACTGTTAGCTTACATAATACAGAATAGGTGTATTACAGATTGTCATCTGTTATGCAGGCAACTATGCAGATGGATATGCCGAACCCACTGATCCATGGTGGTTCAGTTAAAGCAGATGTGGGTGACACAGTCATCAAAGATGTTGCTTCTTTTGCACTGAAAGCAATTGACAGAGCGTCAAACTCTGCTATGAAGAAAAAGATTGTCAAGATCTTAGGTGCAAAATCGCAGGTAATTTCTGCACATGAAGCCAGAAAGTGATGATGGAGATGATGATGATGATCATCATCATCATCATCATCATCACGATAATATATTTATTGTCAGTCAAGTTACAAAATCTCCTCAAGTTAATAACTTATAACTATAAACAATATCAAAGACATAATTTTTAACTAACTATGCTTTTGTGTTTAGCGATCAGAGAGTTAAAACAATTACAATTCCATATACCACGTATTATAGTTTCAAAGTTAGGAAGATTTTGTAAAAACTGTTGTTTCATTATATCTATTTATCAAAAACTGCAATAATAATTATATATTCCATCATCACCTCATTGATGTGCAAGTGTGTGTTCAAAAGTGCAGCTGTGTTATTTATGTAGTAAAAACTCCAGTTTACTTAATTTTTGTTGATGCTTTTCTTGAAAGAGAAGTTCTGAATGAAGTCACTTTCTATCTCTAGTGAAACACTTATTACGATTCAAGTAGAAGGCAAGTTCAGCATCTTCCAATAGATTAAGCAGTGTATGGTGAACAAAATAGTTTTGGCTTTCTAAAAAATACATTGAGTAACAATGTGTAGCATGAGGATACTGAAGATGGAAAACATTTCCAAAATGTGATGATGGATGAAGCTGGACATAAATTCTCTGCACTAACAAGAGGAAGTTTTCAGATCCTTAAACTGGGAAAATGAAGAAGAAATGTTTGTAAATGCAACATGAGCGAAAACCTTCATTTTGCTGATGCCATTGTACTGTTATTTCTAGAGAAGATAAACTTTCAACAGTGAATGCCTCATCAGAATAGAAAAAATTTCAAAGCAGGCCTGAAAAGCAGACACTGCAGAATTAACACAATGACAAGAAATTAGTAAAAATTATGAATAAAGCCACAGAACCAGTTGTACTGTTGTGTCTGAGGCAGTTGAATACAACTCAGTGGACAGCAGAAGAAATAAATGGAAGAGTAAAAATGGCTTTTGGTAAAAAAGCCTTCAAAACTAATTTTTTGGTATGTGAGAAAAGAAAGAAAAGTTCCCAATCTGTGTGCATTACTAGTTTTTACTTCTGGAAATGACAACATTGGCTTTTAATGCAAAAGCCGTTCAAATGGTGGTTGCTCAGTAAGCAGCAGAGAGATGCTAGGAAAGAGAAGAAAAGCAGTAAATGGATCAGAGAACATCCCAGAATGGAAAACTTTATTATGGATATAATGGAAATGAAATGGAGTGAATGGATGTAGATTGGCAAAGTAAGTTCCTTACAGAATTCCAAACGACAAGAAAAGACCAACATGACTTACTAGGAGGTGAGTAGATGATCTTAGAAAACATGAAGGAACAATATGGGTGCATATGGCTGAACAGCATAATGTACAGAACGTCCAGAGAATGCCTGCTTATATCAATTACGGATATTATAATGTTTGTCATATCTTATAAAAGTAAATTTCATTCATGGTTGGAGTAGGGAAGATAGTACATTATAGTGGTACTAAAAGTACCTGTCATCATATAATGATAGGTGGTTGTAGAATATAGGTTTGGAAGTAGATTAATCTAGGGAAAAAAATTGTTGCTTTGTAAACACTTACTGCAAAAGTTAGGTTTCAGTTTTTTTTTCCGTCTTTCGTGAGACATAGGTGATGATAACTCCCTGGGAAATAATTTAGTAACAGCATGTTTTTAATATACATGTTTTGATGTAAAATTTCATGCTGAAATTATTTTCATATTATGATCTGAATTAGGATGTTGTGGCTAAATTTACTTACACCATCTTTTAGAATTGTCTCATAGGCATTTTTGTGACGTTAAATAAACATTTGTTGTTATTCCAAGTTTTGTTGTGACCCACACTTTTTTTTCAGGTCGTTGAAGGAAAACTGTATCGTTTAGACTTGGAAATTGCAGATACAGACTGCTTAAAGAGAGAGAAACATCTTGATGAAGAATGCAAGCTGTCAGAAAATTCAGTAAGTTTGCATCATCTGCAGTATTATGTTTCTGATAACTCTGCTAGAGTTTAAGACAGTACAAATTATGACTGCTGCTAAGTTTAGTTAGTCTGTTCGGGCAAAGCGGCAATAGGAAAGGGAAGAAGAGCATTTGGGTGAGGAGGAAGGGCCAGAGGGGGAGGAGTATGGAGCCTTACATATCACAAAGAATGGAAGCATTCTATGTTTAATATACACATAGAGATAAACAATAAATCTCAACCTTTCAGGACCATATGTTGCATTTTTGCATTTCCTGTAGCAATGAGAGGTGTGTGGGAACAGGTTGGTGGGGAGGGGGCGAGTACATTTGGGGAAGTGGGCAAGAAAGAGCATCCCATAGGACAATGAAAAGTGTACAGAGAGAATGAAATTGTGGCAGGAGATTGTGAGGTCCTCTGTCTTTTATCATACTTCCAGAACACTGGTTACAGTCAGGAACCAAGAGAGAGCTGTTGGATGGAGAGAGACTCGTGGAATAATAAATAGTGAGTGCTGTAGTTTAATGCTAATAATTGTGGTGTTCATAACAATATTGCATAAACAGTGGAAGCTGCAAAAGGTCACCATACGGCAGAGGCACTGAACAGTTGGCAGGTACATAAAGAATACTGAAACCCTAGCTGAGCTCTTGATCATCAAGCTGTTTATGAACAAAATACACATTCAACCAGTGGAAGCTCCTAATTGAAATATCAACAATATAAGGAAAAGATAGATTGCTACTCACTGTAAAGATGACACTTTGAATTGCAGGCAGGTACAAGAAAAAGACACACATTAGTTTTTGGCCAAAGTCATCTTCAGAAAAGGAAAACACACACACACACGCACACACACACACACACACACACGCACACACACACACACACACACACACACACACACACACACACACACACACACACACGTTCACACAAGCAAGCATACCTTATACACACAAGACCATCATCTCTGGCAGCACGGACTGGAATACAGTCGTCACATAGAATAGAAGCAGCAATATGGAGGGGTCGGGGAAGGGTAATGGGAAGGGATAGCAGAGTACAGGTGGGGGCAGAAAAGAGTGTTGTGTGGCAGAGTGTGGAGGGACAAGACTGCTAGCAGGTGCAGTGTTGGGAGGCTGTGGGAAAGGGAGCAGGGAAGGGGAAAGACTGGTGGGCGTGTTAGCAGAAGGCTGCACAGAAAGAGAGTGGGGGGATGAGAATAGAGAGGAGGTGACAGGACAGAGGGTGTGGGGACAGTAGGTAACCATAGGTTGAGGCCCGGATAATTTCGGGAGGAGAGAATGTGTTGGAAGGATAACTTCCATCTGCATAGTTTAGAAAAGTTGGTGTTGAGGAGAGGATCCAGATGGCTAAGGTAGTGAAGCAGCCATTGAAATCAAGCGCATGTTGCACATTGTGCTCTTGGTCACAGGTAGGCAGTGGCCATTCATCCTGTTGTACAGTGGTTGGTAGTCATACCAATATACAAAGCTGTGCAATTATTGCAGCAGAGCTGGTATATGACAACAGGTAGCCTGGCCTGTGATGGCTTAGGATAAGCCTGTGATGGGACGGGACTAGGAAGGTCTGGGTGAGTGGATTGGGCAGGTCTTGCGCCTGGGTCTTCCCCAGGATTATGATCCCTGTGGCGAGGGGTTGGTATTGGGAGTGACATAGTGATGGATTAGTAACCTGTGGAGGTTAGTTAGGCAACAGAACATCACTTTAGGAGGGTGGGAAGGGTCTTTGGTAGGATGTCCATTTCAGGGCATTGGTGATACGTGTTGGGTGACAAAGGGGGCACATCTTTGTAGCTGGTCCTTGGGTGTGGTGGGAGGATTGAGGGGGGGGGGTGGGGGGGGATGGCATGGAAGATCTATTTGCAGACTAGGTCTAAGGGATAGTACCTGTCTATGAAGGCACTGGTGAGACTCTCAGTGTACTCTGCGAGGGAGTTCTCGTCACTGCAGATAAACCGTCCACAGGCAGTATGGGAGGGATTTTTTGGTGTGGAATGGATGACAGCTGTTGAAATGCAGGTACTGCCAGTGGTTGGAGGGTTTAATGCAGACAAATGTGTGGGTGGAGCCATCAGAGAGGAGGAGGTCAATGTCCAGGAAGGTGCCACACTGGGTTTAGGAGGACCAGATGAAGCAGATGGGAGAGAAGGTGTTGAGGTTGTGAAGCAATGAGGGTAGGGTGTCTTGGCCCTGAGCCCAGATCATGAAGGTATCATCACTAAATCTGAACCAGACTATGGGTTTGGCATTTCAGAAGACTAGAAAGATCTCCTCTAGCTGTCCCATAAACAAGTTGGCCTAGGAGGGTTCCATGCGGGTGGCTATGTCTGTGCCATGGATTTGTTTGCGTATCTTCTCTTCAAAGGAGTAGTAGTTGTGAATTGTGGTAAAGTTAGTAAGGCGTGTGAAGAATGAGGTAGTGCGTTTGAAGGTGAAGGACAGTGAGAAAAGTAGTGCTCAAAAACGCTAAGACCATGGGATTTAGGGATGTTGGGTTATAGGAGAGTGGCATCAACAGTGACGAATAGGGATCCAAGAGGTAAAGGGGTGGGGATGGTAGAGGGTCGGTGGAGGAAGTGGTTAGTAACTTTGATGTGGGACGCTAGATTACAGGCAATGAGTTGGAAGTGCTGTTCGTTGAGGGCAGAAATTCTTTCATTGCGGGCACAATAACCAGCTACAATGAGCGTCCAGGATTGTTGGATTTGTGCATTTTGGGGAGCATGTAGAAGGTGGGAACAGTGCAGTATGTGATGGGGGTGAGGAGAAAAATGGATTCAGGGGAGAGATTCTGGGAAAGGCCTAAGACTTTGAGCAGAGATTTGAGGTATTGTTGGATTTCTGGGATGGGATCACTCTGGCAGAGTTTATAGGTGGAGGAGTCATGATTGGCTGTGGTCTTTGGCCTGGTAGTCAGTGCGATTTGTAACAGCATTAGTGGAATGTTTGTCTGCACGATTTTTTTTAATCTCTCTTTTGTGTTCAGTGGCCTCTACTTCCCACTTTACAATTTATGCCCCTCTCTTTTGTTGTTATCACGGTACATGTCACAGTCCATTCTCAAAATCGAGTCTGCCCTATTTTAGTGTACCTCTCTTGGGCCAATATCCTTCATATATTTCATGTGTGATCATAATTATACAATATTTCCTCATTTTCTTTCCTACCCTCTTGTTTCTGGATTCTTAATATATATTGTGCATCAGTTTAAAGCCATGTTGAATGTTAACTAGGTGCCATGACTGTTTCAAAAACGTGTTCATATTGTATGCATATCTATTGATCAACTACTGATCTTTTATTGTAAGTAGTCCTCATAATTTATTTGTTATTTTATGATTATGAATTCATTTTCGTATAATTATCTTGTTTGTCAAGCAACGGAAAATCCATGTTGAGTCGCACAGAGGCACAACAAAAAACTGCTTTCGGCCAAAAGGTTTTCTTCTAAACAGTCACACAGGCATACAGTGACATGTGTTAACACACACACACACACACACACACACACACACACACGTGCGCGCACGCACATGCACATGCAAAGTATTTTTGTGGTGCCTGTCTGCGACTCAACACATCCTCTATGTGCTGAATAGCAGTATATTCTTTTCATAATACTATCATGTTTGTCTAATGATACTGTAAGAATTGTAGTATAATTGCTCAGATTGTATAAAAAGAGACTTCAATACATCATTTGGGTTCATATTTAGCCTAAACATAGGTTTCATTGATTGTAGGGGTGTTCTCTCCAAGCTATGATAATGAGATTTTGCATTTCCACATTCTTGACTTTGTTACAGGCACATCACTGCTGGTGGCCAATTAGTGACTGCCTAAACTGTATAAACTATTGTACAGTATTTTTTTGTGTGTTCGATGTTTGATACATGTATGTAATTTAATGATAGTATATATTGTAGGAGACAGAAGTCTGTCATGTTGAAGTGTGGGAGAGGATGTGGCTCAAAAACCGTAAAGTTACCAAATTGTCATGTGGCTCCAAACATCAAGAACAGCTGCAAACTGTGAGTAATGAAAATTGTGATTGGTTTTAGTCATTACTATTTCACCATTTGTGGTTGCTGGTATAGCTTTTTATAAGTTTTCATGTTATAAGAATTAACTCAAAGAATAATCAGGCAGTTTAGTTTATGGAAACAAGTATATCCGAATCTTTAGGATATTCATTATTAAGGAACTTGATGTTGCATTCATACTTATTCATACTTGTAAATAATGTAGAATTTGCTTTGAACAGAATGCTTTCCTGCAGCTTTTGACCACACTTTTTTAACCTCAGATTACCAAAATACATTATTTCCACACAAAAAAAGTAATTAGTTGGGTAATTATATTTGGTAAGTAAATGTTATTTCAAATTCGACCATAAATGCAGAGGTGTAAAATTGACAAACATTCTACCTCCAGTTTCTCGATTAAGTAGTGTAAGTTACTTTTGTTCTTTGGGGCTCGCAGTGCAAAATACGTCTTTTAATAACAATATTATTTGTCAGTAATAGACAGCTATGTAAGTTGTTTATATTTTATCTCATTCACAATTAGCCCATTTTGGCAAATTGCCATTGTAAGGTGCTTTGTAAATACATAGGTAAGCAATGGTCTTAATATAATGGTTTTGTAACTATGGTCTGATAATTTATAATATGTCATTATGTGTTTCACCTTACATGTAACATCATCGCTGTCATGTCCTGGCTGTTATGGAATTATTACTTACTCCCACGTGTACAGTTGAGATGTACGTCGGATGTTACTTGCTTTCCATATATGCTACTTTTATGGCAGCTTGGATGACACTGGGTCAGCAATGTTACATGTATACATAGTTACCATAATAAAAAATTGATGTGTGAAATTCAGTTGTTTATTATTATTATTTTTTGATATAGGTCTCTTTCTAATTATGTTTTTACCTAAAGTTAGTTTTAGTTTTATTTGACATCTTTATTTTACATTTTTAATTTTTTCATAATAAATGTTGTCTATGATTTATATTGGTGTTCTGTCTCTGTTTTATACTGCTCGTGTTGTTATTGCTGTTACTATGGATATGTGTTGTTTAGAGTCACTGATTTTATTATTTTACCCGTTTTCCCAATTTATAATGTGAATAAAGCTTTCTGTATACTTTTTGCACTTTAGGTCGGTTTGTTTGTTCAGTAAATTTGTTGAGCTGCTGTATGCATGTGAATACGAGGTGTGGCTAGAAAAAAACCGGACTAGTACTGGTGAAACAATAAAACGAATGCAATAAGGCTGAAAGTCGCGTGGCCTGTCACGTGACTCTCGCTCCGCCTACTGCTCGAGTTTCATCTGCCTCCTGCACTCAGTCTGTCCGTGGCGTCTGTTTTAAGTAGTTGACATTTTGTCTGTGCGTCGGAAAATGTTGAGTGTACAGAAAGAACAGCGTGTTAACATCAAATTTTGTTTCAAACTAGGAAAATCTGCAAGTGAAACGTTTGTAATGTTACAACAAGTGTACAGTGATGATTGTTTATCGCAAACACAAGTGTTTGAGTGGTTTAAACGAGTTAAAGATGGCCGCGAAGACACCAGTGATGACACTCGCACTGGCAGACCATTGTCAGCAAAAACTGATGCAAACATTGAAAAAATCGGTAAACTTGTTCGACAAGATCGCCGTTTAACAATCAGAGCAGTGTCTGAGTTAACAGGAGTTGACAAGGAAAGTGTTAGGCAGATTCTTCATGAAAGTTTCAACATGAACAAAGTGTGTTCAAAAATGGTTCCAAAGTGTCTCACAATTGAACAGAAGGAACGCCGAAGAATGATTTGTTCTGACATCCTGGAAAACATTGAAAGTGATCCCACCTTCTTACAAAATGTTATTACTTGCGCTGAATCGTGGTTTTTTACTTACGATCCCGAAACTAAACGCCAATCGATGCATTGGAAAACTCCTGGTTCTCCACGACAAAAAAGAGCACGAATGTCAAAATCGAAATTCAAGGCAATGATGATTGTTTTTTTTGACATCAAAGGGATTGTGCACATTGATTGGGTACCAGAGGGACAAACAGTGAATCAGCATTACTACATTAGCATCCTGGCTACCCTACGTGAGCGAGTACGGAGAAAACGGAATGATTTGTGGAGAAAAAAGTCATGGATCCTTCACCAAGACAATGCCCCAGCTCACAGTGCATTGTCAGTGAAGACGTTTTTGGCAAAACACAACATTCCCATCTTAGATCATCCACCCTACTCACCTGATTTGGCCCCCTGTGACTTTTTTCTTTTCCCTAAAGTCAAGTCAGCTTTGAAAGGAACTAGATTTGAGACTGTTGAAGCAGTAAAAGAAAAAGCGACGGAAGTAATGTATGGACTTACCGAAAATGATCTGCAGCATTGCTATGAACAGTGGAAAATTCGTATGGAGCGGTGTAGAGACCGAGGAGGAGAGTACATTGAAGGAGATAACATGAAATTGTAAATAATTGTAAATAAATGTTTTTTCCAGCATCAGTGCGGTTTTTTTCTAGCCGCTCCTCGTATATCTCTATTTCCTCAAGGATGTTCATCAACGTTCCCTTTTGCATAATATGGAGGTTTTCTAATGCTTTGTTTATGGGTTTTACATAGTGTTTCTCTGCTTGTAAATGTTGAAAAAATTTGGATGGGTTGTTTTCACTTTCTCATGTGTGCTCTTTATATCTGATTTTGAAGTTTCTACCAATTTGCACTATATAGAATTTGTGACATATTAGAAGAAAATTTTGTAAATGCCGGGATTGTTGTGTATGGGAATTTTCGAGCTGCCTTCGTGTCTGAGGCTGTGTGTGTTTTGAAATGCAGATGCGATGTTGGTTTTGTTGAATAATTTGTTGATTTTGTTCGAAATGTTTCCTAGATAGGTCGTGGTTACATACTGGTATTTTGTTTCCTTCTTTTTCTTTGTGTGCAAGTTTAGTGTTATTTCTTTCTGTATATTGTGTCTTTCAGGTTGTGTTTTATTGTGGTATAATTGTGTTACAATTTTGGGATCATAATCATTTTGCTGGGCTATGTATTCTAAGATTTTTATTGCCCTTTGAATTGCTTTGTCTTCTAGCGGTAAATTTATTAATCTGTTCAGCATTGTGTGGAAGAATGCGAGTTTGTGGGCTTTTGGATGCCATGAGTGTGCATGGATAATACAGTCTGTTGTGGTAGGCTTTCTGTAAATTTTGCAGCAATGTTTATTGTTAGTGTTCTTAATAGTTAGGTCAAGGAAGTTAATTGTTTTGTTAGTTTCGTGTTCTATGGTGAATTTCATTTTGAGATGTTATTGATTCAGTGCTCTGTGTGTATCGTCTGTGTCAGTTAAGTTACCTTCTATAAGCATTAAAGTGTCTTCTACATATCTGTAATAGTATAAGATTTTTTGATTAGTTGTGTTTTTTGTTTCGAAAAAAATTTCTTCCAAGCTGTTAAGGATTATATCAGCTATGGTTTCAGCAATACTACATCCCATTACGACTCCATCTTTTTGTGTATATATTTTATTAACAAACTCTAAGTAATTTTGTTGTAAGACAAGTTTTGTTAGTTGCAAAATTTCTGTACTTGAGTAGGTTTTGTTCTATGATATCTCTTGCTTTCTGGATTGGGATGTTGGTGTGTAAGTTAGTAATGTCGAAAGATCTAAATCTTGCATTTGGGGGGTATTGTTTATGTCCTTGATTTTATTGACTAAAGTTCTAGAATTCCTTATCATATATTTTTTCATATTCTGTAAGTATTGTATGACATGCTTTTACGGTTTTCTTGGTTTGGGCTGCAAATTTGTTTGTGGGGTTTCTATTGATTTGTGTGATACCATTGCTACCAAAGAAATCGTTATCTTTTTGTAAGTAGTCACTTTTGTCGATGATAACTAGACTATTGCCTTTATTTGATTTAATTGCCAGGAAATTGTTATTCGTTAATTTTGCATTAATTCGACGTAGTTTTCTGTTGTTGAATAGGTATTATAGCTTTTCCTGATTTTGGTAGTAATTTCATTCTGCTGTTTTATGGGTAAGATTGCTAAGTCTAGCGTTATTTTTGCAGATGCTATTAGTTGTTTTTGTACACTATTGTGAAATCTAGGTTTGATAGTATACTTTAATCCTTTATCCAATAACTTAACTGACGTAGATTATATACATAACGCACTGAATCAATTACACCCCAAAATGAAATTCACCATAGAACACGAAACTAACAAAACAATGTCAAATAAAACTAAAACTAACTTTAGTCAAAAACATAATTAGAAAGAATCCTATAATAATAAACAACTGAATTTCTCACATAAACTGTTTATAATAGTAACTATGTAAACATGTAACATTGCTGACTCAGTGTCATCCAAGCTGTTAGAAAAGTAACATATATGGAAAGCAAGCAACATCTGACATACACCTCAACTGTACACCTGGGAGACAGTAATAATTCCATAACAGACAGGACACGACAGCAACGATGTTAGGTGTATGGTAAATCACCTAATGATATATTATAAATTTTCAGATCATTGTTACAAAACCATTATATTAAGACCATCGTTTATCTATGTATTTACAGAGCACCTGATGATGGTAAGTTGCTGAAATGGGCTCGTTGTGAATAAGAGAAAATATAAACAACTTACATGTAAGTTAGTTGATTATTCATTTGCACATAATTAATATAATATAAATATGAAAATTAATACAATTTAAATTTGACATTAAGTATAATCAAAAGTTAATATGATGATTAAAATCATAGTTGGAATAACAACACTGCAAATAGTAAAGAAACCACTGTAAATTGCTGCTCTTTTTTTGTTAAACCAACTTGCTGCACCGTTATATTATGAAGGGGCTTACCTGTCAGCAATGCTAACTTGCTGAATCAGAGATGCGTAAGAGTAGATTCGATCTGTCTGGGACAGGATTGATATCTGTACCCTTACACCACTCGTCATATAGCTCAGGTGTGAGCAGTGAACAGGTGTATAAGCCAAACTAAAAAATATTGCTGAGCTTTTGCATAACATTCTCCTTCAGAGATAATACAAAATATACATACATCTGTGTGTGTACATTTTCCCCAGCCATCTACATTGTCCTGGTGCTACTGCTCCACTGGGTGAGGTTTCATGTCAGGTGTGCCTACTGATGGCTCAACATCTCAGTTTACAGTGGCAGGATACCTTTACTCCTTCTATCGTTTGTAATCAAAAGTTAACAAATTCATGCTAGTTTACATAATGTTACCTACAGGTCTTGTCGCTCAATGATTCACATATTTTGCACAATAATGCAGCCCAGACGTGTGACTCATCTTCCAGTCAGTGACAGGAATTGAATCTTTTAACAGTACACACCACTACAGTGAGATTAATGGAACTGATGCAATGTTACAGTTTGGTTTTAGAAATGGCTTAACAACTGAAAATGCTATAGTCTCTTTTTCTCTGTGAGGTTTTGGATGGATTAAATAAAAGGTTGCGAACGTTAGGTGTTTTCTTTGATTTAACGAAGGCTTTTGACTGTGTTGACCACAAAATATTACTGCAGAAGTTGGAACATTATGGAGTAAGGGGAGTAGCTTACAATTGGTTCGCCTCCTACTTTAAGAACAGAAAGCAAAAGGTAATCCTCCGCAATATTGAGAGTGGTAATGATGTTCAGTCCCAATGGGGCACTGTTAAATGGGGCGTTCCCCAAGGGTCGGTGCTGGGGCCACTGCTGTTTCTTATTTATGTAAATGATATGCCTTCTAATATTACAGGTGATTCAAATATATTTCTGTTTGCTGATGACACCACCTTGGTAGTGAAGGATCTTGTGTGTAATATTGAAACATTATCAAATAATGTAGTTCATGATATAAGTTCGTGGCTTGTGGAAAATAATTTGATGCTAAATCACAGTAAGACTCAGTTTTTACAGTTTCTAACCCACAATTCAACAAGAACTGACATTTTAATCAGACAGAATGGGCATGTTATAAGCGAGACGGAACAGTTCAAGTTCCTAGGCGTACGGATAGATAGTAAGCTGTTGTGGAAAGCCCATGTTCAGGATCTTGTTCAGAAACTAAATGCCGCTTTATTTACCATTAGAACAGTATCTGAAATAAGTGACATTTCAACACGAAAAGTAGTATACTTTGCATATTTTCATACGCTTATGTCATATGGTATTATTTTTGGGGTAATTCTTCTGATTCAAAAAGGGTATTTTTGGCTCAAAAACGGGCTGTTCGAGCTATGTATGGTGTAAGTTCGAAAACCTCTTGTCGACCCCTATTCAATAGTCTGGGAATTTTGACATTGCCCTCACAGTATGTATTTTCTGTAATGTCGTTTGTTGTTAGCAATATTAGCTTATTCCCAAGAGTTAGCAGCTTTCACTCAGTTAATACTAGGCAGAAATCAAATCTGCATGTGGAATGCACTTCCTTGACTCTTGTGCAGAAAGGAGTGCAGTATTCTGCTGCATCCATTTTCAATAAGCTACCACAAGAACTCAAAAATCTTAGCAGTAGCCCAAACACTTTTAAGTCTAAACTGAAGAGTTTCCTCATGGCTCACTCCTTCTATTCTGTCGAGGAGCTCCTGGAAGAGCTAAAAAATTAAGCAAATTCCAGTGTTACATTCTTGATTTTCTTTATTTAAACTAACGGCTTGTCGCCTGAATATGTTTCTTATATTTCATTTTATCTGTTTCTACAATCGTGTTATAATTTCATGTATTGACTCGTTCCATGACCATGGAGACGTCTCCTAAATGTGGTCCCGCGGAACAATAAATAAATAAATAAATAAATAAATAAATGTCGTTTGTTGGCTTGTAGTTTAGAGAATGATTCAATGCTTGATTTTACTGTTGTTATTTGACAGAGATTGTCTGATAGTTCAAGATCTTTTACAGCTACATCAAATTTTTCCCTGCCAAGATTTGTGGCCACATGGTCAATTACTGATGCAGTCATTGTAGTAACCCTTGTTGCACTATTGACCAATAGGGACATGCCAGAACTTTGAAGGATATTGATGAGGGTGCTGCTGGATTCATTTGTGATATTAGTGTTGATGTTAATGTCTCCACACAGAATTATGTTGATCTTTCTACTCAAGACTTATCTAGAACTTCTGTTAATTTATGGGGAAAAAAATGTCCACACTACCAATGGGAGATCTATACACACACAAAATGGTTAATTTCCTGGGGCTATCAAGCCCTGTTAATTCGATAGCTGATATTTCAAAGTGTTTGTCTTCACTTTCTGTACTGAGGTCCTGTCTTGATTTGAACTGTGTTCCTTTTCTGATATAAATGCAGGATCCTCCACCTCTTGAAGCAGTTCTGCATTAAGAGTTTGCCCTTTCACACTATGATAATACTACATGTTGGATTTCTGTGTCTCTACACCAGTGCTCAGTAACACAAACTACTGTGCAGTTCAAATATTGGAGCACAACTTCCAATAGTTGTATTTTTTTTATTGATTTCATGTTTTGATGGAGGATTGTTAAGTCTATGAAATGTCCCATGTTTCTCTTGCCAATGGTTTGTTTTTCTTTGTGACACTGGTATGTGCGATACTTGAAGTATTAAAATCTGTCTTGGGAGCGATTGTTTCAGTATTTTTTAAACTGCTGGAGATACTCTTTAGGTAGGGGAACCTGTTGTCTGGATTTTATTTTAAAAAAGACTTACTTTTCATACCCATAACAACAGGTACTTGACCATGTGTGGCCCCGAGATCCACTCTCTATACTTTCAAGAATCAGCTGTTCCAATCTTCCCTACCCAGTCCTGTTTAGGTGTAAGCCATGCCTAGTGAAACCCCACCTGTTGATAGTCCCGACGGGCACCAGAAAAGCATGAGCAAAGTTGGCTGCCCTCAGAGCCATCCCTAACCCCACATTGATTCGCTTCACAGCACCATCAAGGTGTGGTTGATCATGACGCCGGAGCAGCTCAACAAAGTTTATGTTGATGCCATGAGTTGGGGGAGCTGTCTTGTCCAAGTCGCCATCTACATCACATGCTCCATCCCTGTCCAAACTGCTTCCTGCCCCACCAACTATCACTACATGGTCCTCTTTTGTCAAGTCCTTACATAAAGACCCAAGGTCCTCTATCACATGACTTAGCCCTGCATTTGGCTTGAAGATACTGGTGGCCTGGTATGCTGCCCCTAAAGTTTCCTGTAACTGAGGGCCTACTCCTCACCCATGTCTACTACCTAGCAGCAGCACTTTCTTCTTCCTAACACTTTGTAGATTCCTAGGCTTCTTGGCCTCAGTTGAAGTGTGCCGTACATTTCCTGCTCCTCGTTCTACCTGAGGCTCTTCTCCACTTAACTCTGGCAGTGGTAGATACCTGTTCTTGGTGTTGATGACAGAACCGTCAGATTGCGATCTCTTTCTTCTTATCCTCCTACCAGCTGCCAGTTCTCAACCACCCTCCTCCACCCTATGTCTCTTGTTCCTTATTAATTCCTTCCTTGCTTCCTCCAACTACGCCTGAAGGGCACAGGTTTTCCTTTCCTGTTCCCCAATCAGAATGCTCCTACTGCATACTCTGCAGTTCCAGGAGAGAGCCTCTTTTGTTCTCCCAAAATACTCCCCACTGCATCTCCCCCCCCCCCCCCCCCCCCCCTCCTCCCACAGTGAAAATATTTCCTACAAGTTTGGCAACAAATCCCTCTACTCACTACTCTATAACAGCTCCCACATTTCTCACTCGTGGTCAGTTTTGAAAGAATAATTAAGTTTAAAGAATGTTTTAAGTTTGTCAAGGACGCGAAACTGTCTGTGTGTAAACAAAAAACGATGCAAAGGTTTATGTGCAGTTGTTGTTTTTGTGCTTATACAATGACAGAAGAATGAATTAGTAATTACTTTGCTTTTAGAGAATTTACATTTTCAAGCATTTTTGTTCTGGTTTTTAAATGTTTATAACTCGGAAAATTTAGGCCTAGATTCTAACTAGCAAACAATATGAAATGATTTATTTAAATACAATTTAGAAACATTAATTACACATTTATTGTGACAACAGACACTGTTGAAACTAGTAGCTGTCTTTTTAATGAATTTTGCTTTATCAAGAAAACTTGAATAGAATTTTTTTGTGTTTATGTCATGCAAAATTTCGGGTTATGCCACGATTATCGGGACTTCAGATAACATTAAGTTTTTTCAAGAACAAGCTCTTCTGGGACGCTAATATTCAGTTGTGTGACAAGAATGGGACTTAGAGAAAGCTTTTGACAATCTTGATTGGAATACTCTCTTTCAAATTCTGAAGGTGGCAGGGGTAAAATACAGGGAGTGAAAGGCTATTTACAATTTGTAAAGAAACCAGATGGCAGTTATAAGAGTCGAGGGGTATGAAAGAGAAGCAGTGGTTGGGAAGGGAGTGAGACAGGGTTGTAGCCTATCCCCGATGTTATTCAATCTGTATATTGAGCAAGCAGTGAAGGAAACAAAAGAAAAATCCGGAGTAGGTATTAGAATCCATGGAGAAGAAATAAAAACTTTGAGGTTCGCCGATGACATTGTAATTCTGTCAGAGACAGCAAAGGACTTGGAAGAGCAGTTGAATGGAATGGACAGTGTCATGAGAGGAGGGTATAAGATGAACATCAACAAAAGCAAAACGAGGATAATGGAATGTAGTCGAATTAAGTCGGGTGATGCTGAGGGAATTAGATTATGAAATGAGACACTTAAAGTAGTAAAGGAGTTTTGCTATTTGGGGAGCAAAATAACTGATGAGGGTCGAAGTAGAGAGGATATCAAATGTAGACTGGCAATGGCAAGGAAAGCATTTCTGAAGAAGACAAATTTGTTAACATCGAGTATAGATTTAAGTGTCAGGAAGTCATATAACTAATGAGGAGGTATTGAATAGGATTGGGGAGAAGAGAAGTTTGTGGCACAACTTGAGTAGAAGGGATTGGTTGGTAGGACATGTTCTGAGGCATCAAGGGATCACAAATTTAGCATTGGAGGGCAGCGTGGAGGGTAAAAATCGTAGAGGGAGACCAAGAGATGAATACACTATGCAGATTCAGAAGGATGTAGGCTCCAGTAGGTACTGGGAGATGAAGTAGCTTGCACAGGATAGAGTAGCATGGAGAGCTGCATCAAACCAGTCTCAGGACTGAAGACCACAACAACAACGACAAGAATGGACACTACAGCAAGTATACAAAACAAAGAAAGTTTAAATTTCACACTACTTCCTCTTAAATAAGTTCTTTTAGCAGATGAAGATAATACCTGTGATCTCACTTGGCGGCCATCTTGAATGGAAGGATTATCTTTCTAAATCTATCCAGTTTTTGACTTTTCAGTGCATTGCACCTTGTTCATGAATGTTTGCTAGTATGTCGAAGCCAGTTTTTGCGTGTGTTTTAGAGGCTACAGTTCTACTCCAGGAATTTCAACTAATTCTTTACTGATGATAATTTTTTATTGAGCCGAGTATTATTTTTTCCCAAGAATTTTTTTGTGTGCTTCTGGAACTATGTTTCCTGTGACTTATTGTTTCTGATGTACTAAATTCATTACCCATAATGACTCTGTGTGTCAAGTATTGCACGAATCATGTAAGCTCCTGCGAAAACAGCATCCAAATTCAGAAAGAAATTTTTTGTACATCACTTTTACATTGTGGTCAGTGCATTTTTCTTTATAGAAATTAAAGAATCACTTCTGAGGACTGTTAAAATAGCTCTCTTCCATGTATTATGGGAAATGTATTTTGCTTCTGCTGCATGATTCTGCCCTCGCTCGTCTCGGAGATGACATTCAGCTCAATCACTGTCAGCGCAACACCAATGAACATCCAACAGCAGTGCTCAGCAAAATGGAACCAGCATATCAGTAGCCCAAACTGTAATAGCAATTGGTAGATGCATGGTCAGCACTTGACTTTCCTGTGCCATTGATAGTGCCCAGCAGGAACATTTTGAAAAATGCGGTGCTCTGTTCTGCAGTTTCAGGAGATGATTTCATTCTGTCTTCCCCAGTGATCTCCCTACTGCGCTCTGCCTAGTGAAACCATTTCCTACAAGATTCACAATACGAATGATAATACACGGTTTTATACAAAGTTTATTACAAGTGCATGTTCACTAGTGTCAGGTGTGTGTAGACAAAAAGCAGTTAGTATACTTAAACTCTTCTCTGTTTGTCTGTCAAATTTAGAGATAATATGACTGTAGAATTTCTTACATGTTACCTAGGTTTAAATGAAACAATGTTATTAACTTTAAATTATCAAAAATGTCATCTTATATAGAGCAGAATATTATACTTTGGTTGTGGTGGTAGAAATTCAAATAACATGCAACAATTCCTAAAACATTCTGCAGAATATCAGATCTTGATCTGTGTGACAAGAATTTGTGCTCATACATGTGAGTGCTACAAAATTTATTCTGAAGTGCAAAATAACTTCTATCTGAGCTGTTGTGTACGGGTGAAATGTGTCATTGTTGAGTGACTTTCGGAAGTTTAAGAATGATGAACAGAATTTCTGTTAGGTCCAATGAATTGCAACTTCCTTTAAATAGGTATGAATGGAATCTAATATGGATGAGTAGGGGAAGAATTCTTGTAATGTTCAAATACAGTGTTATTATATGTTGTTTTTAATCACACATGTTGATTAAGATATATAGGCACAACATTATGAAATGTCCACAGCTTGGGTTATAGTAGTTAGTATCGCTGTCTATAGATCTCGGTGTCCCAAGTTCGATCCTCAACTGGCTCGACAATTTTTCTTCGCTCAGCGTGTGCCAAACTAATTCAGGGCAAGCAGCTAAATTTATTAGTCAGTTTGGTATGTATGGAAGTATTACAGAAAGATTCTATGACCTTAATATGGGAATCTTTGGAGGGAAGAAGAGGAACTTTTCAGGGAACATTATTGAAAAGTTTATAGCAGCAGCATTTACAACAGACTGCAGAATTATTTTACTGCCCTCCCCCCCTCCCCCTCATGTTCATCTTACATAGGGACATCTCACCCCATGAACCATGGACCTTGCTGCTGGTGGGGAGGCTTGCGTGCCTCAGCGATACAGATAGCCGTACCTTAGGTGCAACCACAACGGAGGGATATCTGGTGAGAGGCCAGAAAAACGTGTAGTTCCTGAAGAAGGGCAGCAGCCTTTTCAGTAGTTGCAGGGGCAACAGTCTGGGTGACTGATCTGGCCTTATAACATTAACCAAACGGCCTTGCTGTGCTGGTACTGTGAACGGCTGAAAGCAACGGGAAACTACAGCTGTAATTTTTCCTGAGGGCATGTAGCTTTACTGTATGGTTTAATTGATGATGGCGTCCTCTTGGGTAAAATATTCCGGAGGTAAAATAGTCCCCCATTCGGATCTCTGGATGGGGGTTACTCAAGAGGACGTCATTATCAGGAGAAAGAAAACTGGTGTTCTACGGATCGGAGCGTGGAATGCCCGATCCCTTAGTCGGGCAGTTAAGTTAGAAAATTTAGAAAGGGAAATGGATAGGTTAAAGTTAGATATAGTGGGAATTAGTGAAGTTCGGTAGCAAGAGGAACAAGATTTTGGTCAGGTGAATACAGGGCTATAAATACAAAATCAAATAGGGTAGTGCAGGAGTAGGTGTAATAATAAATAGGAAAACAGAAATGAGGGTAAGCTACTACAAACAGCATAGTGAATGCATTATTGTGGCCAAGATAGATATGAAGCCCACGCCTACCACAGTAGTACAAGTTTATATGCCAACTAGCTCTGCAGATGATGAAGAAATAGATGAAATGTATGACGAGATAAAAGAAATTATTCAGGTAGTGAAGGGAGACGAAAATTTAATAGTAATGGGTGACTGGAATTCGGTAGTAGGAAAAGGGAGAGAAGGAAACGTAGTAGGTGAATATGCATTGGGGGGAAGGAATGAAAGAGAAAGCCGCCTGGTAGAATTTTGCACAGAGCACAACTTAATCATAGCTAACACTGGGTTCAGGAATCATAAGAGAAGGTTGTATACACCGAAGAAGCCTGGAGATGCTGACAGGTTTCAGGTAGATTATATAATGGTAAGACAGAGATTCAGGAACCAGGTTTTAAATTGTAAGACATTTCCAGGGGCAGATGTGGACTCTGACCACAATCTATTGGTTATGAACTGTAGATTAAAACTAAAGAAACTGCAAAAAGGTGGGAATTTAAGGAGATGGGACCTGGATAAACTGAAAGAACCAGAGTTTGTACAGAGTTTCAGGGAGAGCATAAGGGAACGATTAACAGGAATGGGGGAAAGAAATACAGTAAAAAGACGAGGGATAGTAGAAATCCTTGGGTGACAGAGGAAATACTGAATTTAATTGATGAAAGGAGAAAATATAAAAATGCAGTAAATGAAGCAAGCAACAAGGAATACAAACGTCTCAAAAATGAGATCGACAGGAAGTGCAAAATGGCTAAACAGGGATGGCTAGAGGACAAATGTAAGGATGTAGAGGGTTATCTCACTAGGGGTAAGATAGATACCGCCTACAGGAAAATTAAAGAGAGCTCTGGAGAAATGAGAACCACTTGCATGAATATCAAGAGCTCAGATGGAAACCCAGTTCTAAGCAAAGAAGGGAAACCAGAAATTTGGAAGGAGTATATAGAGGGTCTATACAGGGGCGATGTTCTTGAGGACAATATTATGGAAATGAAAGACGATGTAGGTGAAGATGAAATAGGAGATATGATACTGCGTGAAGAGTTTGACAGAGCACTGAAAGTCCTAAGTTGAAACAAGACCCCAGGGGTAGACAACATTCCATTAGAACTACTGACAGCCTTGGGAGGGGCAGGCCTGAAAAAACTCTACCATCTGGTGAGCAGGATGTATGAGACAGGCGAAATACCCTCAGACTCCAAGAAGAATATAATAATTCCAATCCCACAAAAAGCAGGTGTTGACAGATGTGAAAATTACCGAACTATCAGTTTAATAAGCCACTGCTGCATATTACTAATATGAATTCTTTACAGACGAATGGAAAAACTGATAGAAGCCGACCTCAGGGAAGATCAGTTTGAATTCCGTAGAAAAGTTGGTACATGTGAGGCAGTGCTGACCCTACAACTTATCTTAGAAAATAGATTAACGAAAGGCAAACCTACGTTTCTAGCATTTTTAGACTTAGAGAAAGCATTTGACAATGTTGACTGGAATACTCTCTTCCAAATTCTGAAGGTGGCAGGGGTAAAATACAGGGAGTGAAAAGCTATTTACAATTTGTACATTAACCAGATGGCAATTATAAGAGTCGAGGGACATAAAAGGGAAGCAGTGGTTGGGAAGGGAGTGAGACAGGGTTGTAGCCTCTCCCCGATGTTATTCAATCTGTATATTGAGCATGCAGTAAAGGAAACAAAAGAAAAATTTGGAGTAGGAATTAAAATCCATGGAGAAGAAATAAAAACTTTGAGGTTCGCCGATGACATTGTAATTCTGTCAGAGACAGCAAAAAACTTGGAAGAGCAGTTGAACAGAATGGACAGTGTAATGAAAGGAGGATATAAGATGAACATAAAAAAAAGCAAAATGAGAATAATGGAATGTAGTCGAATTAAATCGGGTAATGCTGCAGTAATTAGATTAGGAAATGAGATACTTAAAGTAGTAAATGAGTATTGCTATTTGGGGAGCAAAATGACTGATGATGGTCGAAGTAGAGAGGATATAAAATGTAGACTGGCAATGGCAAGGAAAGCGTTTCTGAAGAGGATAAATTTGTTAACATCGAGTATAGATTTAAGTGTCAGGAAGTCGTTTCTGAAAGTATTTGTATGGAGTGTAGCCATGTATCGAAGTGAAACATGGACGATAAATAGTTTGGACAAGAAGAGAATAGAAGCTTTCAAAATGTGGTGCTACAGAATGTTGCTGAATATTAGATGGGTAGATCACATAACTAATGAGGAGGTATTGAATAGAATTGGAGAGAAGAGAAATTTGTGGCACAACTTGACTAGAAGGAGGGATCTGTTGGTAGGGCATATTCTGAGGCATCAAGGGATCACCAATTTAGTACTGGAGGGCAGCATGAAGGGTAAAAATCGAAGAGTGAGACCAAGAGATGAATACACTAAGCAGATTCAGAAGGATGTAGGCTCCAGTAGGTACTGGGAGATGAAGTAGCTTGCACAGGATAGAGTAGCATGGAGAGCTGCATCAAACCAGTCTCAGGGCTGAAGACCACAACAACAACAAGGACAAAATATATGAAATATATGTGAATTAGGGCTCATGATGAGGCCTACAAGCATTCATTGTTTCTTCACTCAATTTGTGACTGGAAAGGAAAGAGAAAGATTAAAAGTGGTACAAAGTGTATTATCTGCCCTGCACTGTACAGTGTCTTGTGTAGTTTGTGTATTGGTATAGATGTACAGTAGAAGACAAATACACGTATGTCTCACTTGGTGGTCATCCTGAGAAACTGTGTTTCATATGGTCCTCAACTGAATCTGTTAGAACTGGGATGATAAACTATCTGTCCATTATATATGAACTGTGTTTCATCACTCTTATAGTCTTTCTTAAGACTTCAGAGTTGATGAAAATGAAGTGTGTATTGTTGAAATTATTTCATAATTTTCATTAATGTCACTTTATTGAGAACCCATACTTCAATGAAAATTGTTATGAAGCTCCTGAATTTCTTTTTAAAGCAGATTTACACTGTAGTGTTATTTGCAATGCCAGCCAATTAGTTCATTACAGAGTTCAAAATTCTTTTCATCTGAACAATCAAGATATGGTAAATGACCAGTTCTGCTATCTTTCCTTTTATGTGGACTGAACTACAAAGGTACACAGCGTATTACAGTATCACATATCTCCAAGCTACCAATCTACTGTGTACCTTCCACTGTCATCGGTACCCCTTATATTTAATCATTTAATAACACTGTTCAATTCCTACATATCACATTGTACCACATGGACATACTTGAAATGAGCTCTACAAGAGGCAGATAATCATGTTAGTTGTCAATAAAACTCTGTCCTTTTTCTTCACATTTATAGATTGCAGTTGATATTTGTTGTGCTGAGAATTGGTAAGACTACGGAAGTGCCTACACACGGTTGGTTATCAAACTGAACAGAAGCTTCATTTGCGTAATGAATCATCTGCCATTGTGAAATATATTTTTTCTTCCTCTTGCTTCTTTGTTTTTATCAACATTTTACCTCGTTCCCTGCATAACCACTTGTGAAAACATTTTTCAGTTGACTGTTCAGCTGTTTTAAATGGTTTACTTCTGAACAGCTGAATATTTGTTTCTTTGCTTTTGCAGAATGGCCAATATAAACTTGGAAACAGTGGTGTTCTCCTCGGGCTCTTCACAGATTTCATGTCTAAATATAACAAAACATACAATAGTGATGAAGAAATGCAGAAAAGGTTCCATATATTTAAAGCAAATATGATGAAGATTGAACATTTGCAGAGAACAGAGCAAGGAACAGGAAAATATGGTGTCACACAATTTGCTGATCTTTCAGGTGAGAGCTACAATTGTTAATAATACCTTTTTTGAAATGCAATACTATTATAATTAAATCACAGCATAAAACTCTGTTTTTATTATATGCAGCCATTTTATGTATGTATTTTAAGAGAGAGTGCAGATATAAATAAATTTGTCATAGATACATAATATGCAGAGTCAAACTGCAACTAGGCTGCTGTTCTCTCTCTCTCTCTCTCTCTCTCTCTCTCTCTCTCTCTCTCTCTCTCTCTCTCTCTCTCTCCCCCCCCCCCCCCCCCTCTCTCCCTCTTTTTTTTTTAACGGAATCACGAATTCTGATTGACATCAGCTACTTTAGGTTATCAGTCATCTAATTATTGAATCCATTGTTACATTAGTTTTGAGCCATGTTAGTAGGTTATGTCACTGCACTTTTATTTCCTGAGACACCACTTGGAGAAACTTTACACAACAGTAATCAATACCAGCTGTGGGAGGAGGATAAAATAACTTCAGTGTTATGGTGTTAGCAGCATATGTCTTGAACATATGAATGTAATTTCATGACAGAAAGAGAGGGTTACACTGACAAACTGCTGTACAAGTATAAACCTGAATCCAAAGGGTTGGGGGGACGGGGGTAAAATGCATTAGTTTCATAAGGTTCAGCACTAGACTATTTAAAAATTCTAAGGTTTCTTATTGATGCAACACCCTTCACACTTTTGGCATCCCATATTCTTACCAGAATTCATATTACTATCAATATAACCATGGCAATTAAATGAGAAAAACAATGTCAACAAAAGCAGCCATCGAAGGCCTAAACTTAAACTCAAGTCATACTAGACACAGCTCATACAATGACTGAGTAGGCCTTCAACTGGTTCAAAGCAGACTATTTAATTTTAAATCTCACTTGCAGGGATACTGTGTGATTTTTATTTAAAGTAATAATTTGTTGCTTATTCTACCAATATAAATTAAATCCACCTTCGAAAGAGTGAATTCTATAGGGTTCCTGTTAGGCATAATTACCACATTGTCACGATACATAACTAAAACATTGGAAAAAATATATCCTACACTTATTTGCAACCTGCAATTCACTGGCGTCTGCTTGTATGATTTGAATGTTCTCATTCTAATAACAGACAATATGGTAGTAAGAATGCAAGGAGCTCAACAGAATGTGTCTCTTGCCTTCCAGCTGTGGTTATTAGTGATGAAACCATCACACATCCAAATAAGTCAAGCCTTTAAACTTTCGGCATTCTATATTCTTGGCACACTCAGATGTTTAGGACGGGTGGTAGGGACAGAGCATTGAGTGACATTATACTGAGTGCACTATCCGAAAATTACCTTGAGCAATTAAACAGAGAACCGACTCGTGGAGATAACATCTTGGACCTACTGATAACAAACAGACCCGAACTTTTCGACTCTGTAAGTGCAGAATAGGGAATCAGGCCGTTGCAGCATCTCTGAATATGGAAGTTAATAGGAATATAAAAAAAGGGAAGATGGTTTATCTGTTTAACAGGAGTAATAGAAGGCAGATTTCAGACTACCTAACAGATCAAAACGAAAATTTCTGTTCCGACACTGACAATGTTGAGTGTTTATGGAAAAAGTTCAAGGCAGTCGTAAAATGCATTTTAGACAGGTATGTGCCGAGTAAAACTGTGAGGGATGGGAAAAACACACCGTGGTTCAACAACAAAGTTAGGAAACTACTGCGAAAGCAAAGAGAGCTTCACTGCAAGTTTAAATGCAGCCAAAACCTCTCAGACAAACAGAAGCTAAACGATGTCAAAGTTAGCGTAAGGAGGGCTATGTGTGAAGCGTTCAGTGAATTCGAAAGTAAAATTCTATGTACCGACTTGACAGAAAATCCTATGAAGTTCTGGTCTTACGTTAAATCGATAAGTGGCTCGAAACAGCATATCCAGACACTCCGGGATGATGATGGCATTGAAACAGAGGATGACACGCATAAAGCTGAAATACTAAACACCTTTTTCCAAAGCTGTTTCACAGAGGAAGACCGCACTGCAGTTCCTTCTGTAAATCCTCGCACAAACGAAAAAATGGCTGACATCAAAATTAGTGTCCAAGGAATAGAAAAGCAACTGGAATCACTCAACAGAGGAAAGTCTACTGGACCTGACGGGATACCAATTCGATTCTACACAGAGTACGCGAAAGAACTTGCCCCCCTTCTAACAGCCGTGTACCGCAAGTCTCTAGAGGAGCGGAAGGTTCCAAATGATTGGAAAAGAGCACAGGTAGTCCCAGTCTTCAAGAAGGGTCGTCGAGCAGATGCGCAAAACTATAGACCTATGTCTCTGACGTCGATCTGTTGTAGAATTTTAGAACATGTTTTTTGCTCGAGTATCATGTCGTTTTTGGAAACCCAGAATCTACTCTGTAGGAATCAGCATGGACTCCGGAAACAGCGATCGTGTGAGAGCCAACTTGCTTTATTTGTTCATGAGACCCAGAAAATATTAGATACAGGCTCCCAGGTAGATGCCATTTTCCTTGACTTCCGGAATGCGTTCGATACAGTTCCGCACTGTCGCCTGATAAACAAAGTAAGAGCCTACAGAATATCAGACCAGCTGTGTGGCTGGATTGAAGAATTTTTAGCAAACAGAACACTGCATGTTGTTATCAACGGAGAGACGTCTACAGACGTTAAAGTAACGTCTGGCATGCCACATGGGAGTGTTATGGGACCATTACTTTTCACAATATATATAAATGACCTAGTAGATAGTGTCGGAAGTTCCATGCGGCTTTTTGCGGATGATGCTGTAGTATACAGAGAAGTTGCAGCATTAGAAAATTGTAGCGAAATGCAGGAAGTTCTGCAGCGGATAGGCATTGGTGCAGGGAGTGGCAACTGACCCTTAACACAGACAAATGTAATGTATTGCGAATACATAGAAAGAAGGATCCTTTATTGTATGATTACATGATAGCGGAACAAACACTGGTAGCAGTTACTTCTGTAAAATATCTGGGAGTATGCGTGCAGAACGATTTGAAGTGGAATGATCATATAAAATTAATTGTTGGTAAGGCGGGTACCAGGTTGAGATTCATTGGGAGAGTGCTTAGAAAATGTAGTCCATCAACAAAGGAGGTGACTTACAAAACACTCGTTCGACCTATACTTGAGTATTGTTCATCAGTGTGGGATCCGTACCAGATCGGGTTGATGGAGGAGATAGAGAAGATCCAAAGAAGAGCGGCGCGTTTCGTCACAGGGTTATTTGGTAACCGTGATAGCATTACGGAGATGTTTAGCAAACTCAAGTGGCAGACTCTACAAGAGAGGCGCTCTGCATCGCAGTGTAGCTTGCTCGCCAGGTTTCGAGAGGGTGCGTTTCTGGATGAGGTATCGAATATATTGTTTCCCCCTACTTATACCTCCCGAGGAGATCACGAATGTAAAATTAGAGAGATTTGAGCATGCACGGAGGCTTTCAGACAGTCGTTCTTCCGGGAACCATACGCGACTGGAACAGAAAGGGAGGTAATGACAGTGGCACATAAAGTGCCCTCTGCCCTCACACCGTTGGGTGGCTTGCGGAGTATAAATGTAGATGTATATGTAGATATTACTGTTGATGTAATCACACTGAGTGATGTGAGGAACAGTGTCAGCAAAAGCAGCTATATTTTCTTAAGTGCCTGTTATCACACTCTCTGGCACTGTTAGCGGTACGAGGTGGAATCCAAACTTTTTGGGACTGGTGCTATCTTTGTACCGCTAGGTGGCAAGAGCTGCATATCTGATGAGTCAGTGTGCGGAGTGGCATTCAGCTGGGAGGACGTGTTGCATGCCCACAGTGATTTCCCTAATACTCTGTGTTTACTGTATGGCGATTTTATGATGGATCCGCAAACAGATCATCGTGTGTGTATCAAATTCTGTGTGAATCTCGGGAAATGTGCTACAGAGACCCTTGCAATGATTCAATGATTTATGGTTATGACCCATAGATAAAGCAAGAATCGTCACAGTGGAAGAGCCCAATCTCTCCAAGACCCAAAAAAGTGAGACAGGTGAAGAACAAAGTGAAGAGCATGATCATCATTTTCTTTGATACCAAGGGAATTGTGCACAAAGAATTCATCCCACCCAACCAAACAGTGAATTCCGTGGACTACTGTGACGTTTTGTCACAGCTCTGTGAAAACATGGGGCGATGACGGCCCGAACTTTGGCATCAAGGGAACTGGCTGCTGCGTCATGACAATGTGCCATGTCACACGTCCTTGCTCACCAGGACCTTTTTGGCAAAAAACAACCCACCGTACTTGCCAGGTTTGGCACCTTGCGACTTTGCGCTCGAAACTGAAACTCAAGTTGAAAGGCCGTCGGTTCAACACTCTAGAGAGGATTCAAGAAGTATCACTGGTGGTGATAAACACCCTCAAAGAACAGGACTTCCAGAAAACGTTTGACCAGTGGCAGAAGCACTGGGATGGTGTATATGTGCAGATGGGAACTACTTCGAGGGTGATGGTGACCACTAGTCCAAAGGCAAGATTTTCAACATATGGCAGCACCAGTCCTGAAAATTTTGGATAGCACCTCGTATTATTGCTCTCCTAAAGGACTGAAAATCTGTGATATTGTCTTCTACAATATTTCCACTATTACAAAATTCTGTCATTCCATTTGTGCAGTTATATTGCAAGTCAGACACAGAGTATTACAGAAAAAAGAAAACCATTACGCAGCTACTTGCTTGTCTACAATCAAAGGAATCCAAGATTATCTCCAATTCACTTCCCTGTCTGTACTATTCCAGATACAGTGTGTATCACAAACAATTATTAAGGTTGTCCAACCATGCCAACACTTAAAATATGATAAGTACCATAAACAACATCCAGAACTAGAATAAAGGACAATACTTGTTCTTCTGTGTTAACTTCTGAGTGTGGTAATTTCTAAGTGCAGAACCACTATCACCCCAAGACTGTTCGCAAAATCTGGTACAGTATGCACATTCTTACATCTTCCTCAATTTGCTTGGTTTGTGCTATAGAGGGAGCCTTCTCTGGAAAGAAGTCTTCTCTGGAGTCAACCAAAGAGTACGTCACATAGACTGACAGCCTATGTGTTCATCTTTGGCTTCCATTACAGTAGTAAATTTGATAGTGTGGCTTGAGATAATGATGCAGTGCCTGCATATGTAATGACTGTTTTTGGTGACCATTTTATGGCACAGTTTTTCAGTGTTTGTCACACACTTGTTTTATTTCTGCCAGACATTTTGTGAATATGTTCTAGCTTTTATGCTATGAAACTTCTTTTACATAACCAAGTTTTATGTATTTTAATGATGACTTCATTCATCGAAGTCTGATCATGCTCAACATTGTCTTACATGAAAATGGCCAAATGCTGGAATCATGGTTGTACAGTAGAATAAGTGATGTATACAGTCAAATGACAGAACTTTCTTTTAAAAAGTATTGCATTACTGTGGCCCAGAATGATGGTAAAAATATTAATTGAAAGAAGAGCTGTGTTATTTCCATAGTTTTTTCCAATATGAGTGTGTCACAGAAATGCTCAAAGAACAACCGACAGCAAGAGATGATGCAAGAAAGATGAAATATGTTGTGGAGAGCCGTGCTTACAAAATTCTGAGAGGCCATGTGTAAAAATGAGTCAGGAAACATATTTCACCTCCAGCATGTGTTTAAATCATCTGCATCCATACTCCTCAAGCCTCAAGCCAAGACTGTGTGTGGCGGAGGGTACCTTGAGTACCTCTGTCGGTTCTGCCTTCTATTCCAGTCTCGTATTGTTCGTGGAAATAAAGATTGTCGGAATGCCTCTGTGTTGGATCTAATCTCTCTGATTTTATCCTCATGGTCTCTTCGCGAGATATACGTAGGAGGGAGCAATATACTGCTTGACTCCTCGGTGAAGGTATGTTCTCGAAACTTCAACAAAAGCCTGTACCGAGCCACTGAGTGTCTCTCTTGCAGAGTCTTCCACTGGAGTTTATCTATCATCTCTGCTAAAATTACGCAAATTCAGGCACACCCAGACAGTCTCCTTCCTCTTGTACTATCTGCGAATGGAATGGGAGAGAGTAAGTGAGACTGGCACAATATGCCCCCCCTCACACCACCACCACCACCACCACCACCACCACCGCCACCACCGCCACCTCCTCCTCCTCCTCCTCCTCCACCACCACCACTTACTGGAATACAGATGTAGATAAAAATGTACATGTAGATTTACAGACATTCACATTGTCTGTTCTTGTCTCTTAACAGAGGAAATGAAAGGGCTTGAAATTTCTGTATGTTTTTTTGTATTAGTATGTTATTTTTTATCCTTTCTTACTTCTGCAGATTTATCAGCATTGTTGAATGCTAACCATAGATATTTTCAGATGTTTTTGTTTATTGTGCAAGTGAATTAAACAAAACTATAAATTTTCTTTGTTTGACACTCCAGAAAATGAGTTTAAACAGAAGTACTTAGGACTGAATCGAGCACTGAAGAGGGAAAATGAAGTACCAATGGCTAATGCTAAAATACCAGATGTTGAATTACCAGTTGAATTTGATTGGAGGCACTACAATGTTGTTACCCCTGTAAAGAACCAGGTAAACAGATGAATTTCTTAGTATTGTGGGACAATGTTGTTTCATATATCTTAAAAAGTACTGCACTGATTTTCTTTCAGAAAGGTCTTATCAGATGCCATCACCTTCTAAGGTGCATAAAAAATAAAGGCTTAGCAGCATATAATTATGATTTGTGCCTTATAAGTTTGAAAATTGGTACTAGTAACTTCTAATTATTTTCAAAACAGTCCTGCATCTCTTTATTTCTGTGGAGTCTTCTGTCTCCTCCAAAAAGGTGCAAATTATAGAATTTATTATCTGTTTTTCTAGGCATAAGGAGTGACATATTTGAGCACTAAAAACTCAAATACGAAGTTTTAGGGTGGCGAGCACCAAACTAGTATAAATTGCTCTTGTAATAACTCTTACTTCTTTAGTCTTCTGTAGCAATATACTCTTTTAGTAACTGTTGGAGAGTTCAATATTCCTATTTACTTCCTTAGTTGTAACAAAAGTAGTAATGCCTTTTTACTAAAGAAGTAAGCCATTTCTGCACATTGCTGGCACATGCATTACATTCCCTCTCGGAAAATATTGTTTGTTGGCAGACATAATTGCATCACCTCTTGCGTAATTTATGTCCATCACTATAATTTAGAAGCTAGAAAGGATTATTAAATTGAGTTATTAAAATTAGAAAATTAAATGCTATTGTACTAATTAATGATAAGATTTATGTATTATAAAAAAGATACGTGCTATTAATGGATGACTCTATTGTTAACCACACCATCTACAGCTACCAACGTCCTTTGTTGGTTGGTGGCACATATTAATTCAAGTGCCAGTTTGAGGTATGAGCTAGCAGCAACATGGAGGTAGAAAAGAAACATTAAAAAAAAATAAAATGAAAAAGAGTGGTTTGCTGAAATAATGAAAAAGTATTATAACTACTATTGAATCTAAAAAGCACATTGTCAACATGCTAAAAAGGAAAAAGGATGCTTGGGAAAAATGTAGAAGCTCTTACACAAAGATCACAATAGCAGCTTAAAGTAATTTGGAAGGGCATGAAAATGAAAGCTAAATATAATAGAGAACAATTTCAAACTGACGTTGGAATAGACGAGATGAAGATTGGCGATATAAGCCAAATGGTTGTTGATATGATCCCACAAGTTTTCAAGGGGATAGCTGGAGTCAATGACAATGACACATCTGAAAATAATGTGATATTTTCAAGTAACTTCAATGATGATAACTGCTCTGATGGTAACAATGAAACTGCCGAAGGTGGAACTTTATTGCATAGTCATGAACCTCAACCTGAATTCTGTAGTGGGAGCCTATCAGAAGATGCACCCAGCAAAAGAGGGAGAGTACGTGCGATTGTAGTGAATAAGCGAGAGTTGTTGAAGAAAGCAGGCGAGCTTCATTCCTTAAAAATGTGTTTAATACAAGAGGAATACAATGCAAAAACGTTATTAATGGAAAGACAAATGGGAATCGTGGAAGAAGAGCATAACCTTAAAATGGAAATAATGAAAAAGTTCAAGAACGTAATGGAGCAAACTTCAGGTTCCAATTCTTCAGCCAATGTGCTCGAGAAATTTGGGTTTTTGTGAATGAATAAGAAAATATACATATGTATAAAACCTCTTTTATTTCCCTGATATTTTTTCAAATGTTTAATTTGTTCTTGCTTCTTGTGTGGTATAATATTTGAGTTTATCATTTCAGCATCGGTACTAATTTTTGTTAATACCACTTCTAATATTTATCTGAATTTGCAATATTATAAAAGAAATTTTTTTAGAAATAATCAAAACATTGTATGACTTCATATACTCAATTAAGAAATAAAATGAGAATGTTAATCCCGCAGCAAAAAAAAAAGAACATAATTATAAAGTCACACATAAATAAAATGAGTCACTTTTCACTGCAGTAGTGACAATCCAGTGGCTTATTTATTCATTTAAGAAGGAAAAGTCATGACACTAACTTATAATTTTACTAGCAAACTAGGTACAATTTTAATTAAAGTAATTGAGTGTGATAGACTGACTGACAGCTTGGCCTACAGCACCTGCTTCTGGCTTAAATGCATATTGTTTGATGGCATTCACCTCCACAGCATCAGGGTGAAACTCGTCTCTACCTTCTGTTCAAAAGTTGTGTATAACTTTACAGCAGCCACAATAACTTTTCCACACTTGTTTGGCTTAAATCGCATTGTTTTAATGAGAATTTTGAAACGTGTCTTCAAACACCGAGTGCTTACTCTATTACACATCTGGTAGCAATATGGGCTCTATTGTAGCGGTGTTCGACTCCTGTGTGGGCTCAGAACACAGGTGTCATAAGATGTTTGGAGAGAGCATGTCCACTATCTCCAACAAGCAACCCATCACATTGTCTATTTTCAAATTCTGCAGCTACTCTACTATTGTCCCAAATGCGTGCATCATGCGTGGAACCCATCCAGCGACTTACCATCTTCAAACTCTTCATATTGGCATCATAGATGATTTGTGTACTGCTAGAAAAGAAATTCCTGCAATTTCTGTATAGTTCTGCTTGTGTTCCAGAAGGACAAAGTAAGGGTATATTTACACAATCTGTGCCCCTATTGACATTTGGGAATCCACCAGTTCAATAGAATTCCCTTTTGTTCTTTAATACATTTTCTTGGCTCTGTGGCATGGACACATACAGTGGTTTTAAGGCAATTAAACTGTTTATCACAGTGCTAAAAGCTCTTCCAGCAGTAGTACGATGAATATTAATGAGATCCCCTGCTACAATTTGATAAATACCTGTGCGAAAGATTCACAGTCCACAAAGAAGTTGCAGCTGCAGCCTAGGAGACAAATCACGGTTCCTATTGGAATTATGCTGCCGTAACAGCTCAAGCATACCAAGCAGCAACTCAAAATGTTCCTCATGAAACCCAAACCACTCTTTGAAATCACTGTCACTATACATCACAAATGGGTCTCTTCATTCCATTACAACCCTCATTCTTGGGATGTTCATCTCTTCTTCCATCTCCATATATTCTTTGTAGTCCAGGTAATCCATAGAATTCAACACTTAAAGCACATAACTCAAAGATCGCACCTTACTCTCTTACTCTCCTCCTACTACTGCCTAGGTGTAAATTTTGGCCTTACTTCTTTGTTAAGTCACTAAGGTAGTAGTGTACTTTTAAGTGGTGCTCTCCACCAATAATGGAGTAAATAAATTTACTTCAGAAGTAAATGAAAAATTTATTCCTGGAGTAATTTACTCCTTCAGTTCAGTACTTTCCATTGGAAGTCGCCGATTCCCGTCTCTCGTAGTAACTTACTACTTTAGTTTCACTTACTCCTGGTTTGTGCTCGCCACCCTAAGAGTCACTTACTTCCAGCTTATAAGTTTGCAAGCTACAAGTGTCTGCCACACAGTATTCCAAATATTTCTTCCAAGCAACAGTTTAAAACATGTCATGTAGTACTTAAAATTGTTTTATTTAATTAATTAATTTACTAATTAAAACTGTGGACACCAACCTTTTATGGACAGGGCTCTTCCAATTTGTCATAAAATAACTAACTCATGCATTCTACTCGCCATTGCCTCTTGATTCACTAATTCCATTGCATTCAGGCCCACAGTTTTTGACCTGCTATGAATACTCATTGCAGTAAACATTTTGTGAGGAGTAACAAATTTAAAATGTTAAAGATTAATGACTTGAAAACTTCTGTAAGAGATACCTGAACCACAGATGTGGACAATTGTATATTTTTAAAAGCAGTGATGAAACTAAAAGACAGAAGGAATGTATAAATGACCAAAACAATTTGTACGAAGATTCAGATACAGACTTAAATATACGTCATAAATTACTACACAAATAGTCTGAACTGAGATACATAATAAAATAAATAATGAATAGGAAAACCATCCTCCACAATGCAGAAGTAAGGCATAATTTCATTGATTTCATCCTGGTCAGTACATAGAATAAAGTTTTGCTCCTGAAGTATGTAAGGTGCATGTGATGGTTGGTAACATTACAATGTTCTGCAGAGATATTAACACACTGATTTCTCTTTGGATGGTATACAAGAGCAAACTGTCAAAACTTTGAACTTTTTTTAGATGATAGTAAGATTGTTTATTCATGATCACTAAATTGGTGAAAATATAGCCTTGTGAAATTTTTCAGTAAAAGGTAATAACCCTGTTCTGTGCTGTAAATTTTAGTAGGTAAGTAAGGTGATGTTATTACTATGTCTCACTTGTGAGCAAATTTTTGTGACGTATGCCTGAAATATTTTCAGGGAATGTGTGGGTCATGTTGGGCATTCTCTGTCACTGGCAATGTGGAAGGGCAGTGGGCAATTAATAAAGGAGAGCTACTATCACTCTCTGAACAAGGTGAGTCTATTATTCATTTTAAGTGTCCTTTACTGATAACATGCACAGAAGCTTGGTATTTCTGACAACCTCTGTGTTTCACTGAGCTCCACTCGATGCTACTCTCTACATCTACATGATTTCTTCACAGTTCACACTTAAGTGCCTGGCACAGTGTAAGAGAACAAGATGGAACCATCTTACTTGTTCTTATACCACTCCTGACACCAGTATTATTATTTTTTTCTTTTCCAGTATCTGTTCATTGCTAATGCATGTACTATGTGCACACAAACTTATTAGATTTTTATTCATGAAATATTTCACCGAATTTCATTATTCACAGTATAATTTACAGGCTAAACTATTTATTGTCCATGTTTCACTTCCATGTATGTTAACAAATTTCTCTTCTTCAGAAATGCTTTCCTTGCCATTGCCAGTTTACATTTTATATCCTCTCTACTTCGACCATCATCAGTTATTTTGCTCCCCAAATAGCAAAACTCCTTTACTACTTTATGTGTCTTATTTCCTAATCTAATTCCCTCAGCATCACCCGACTTAATTTGACTACATTCCATTATCCTTGTTTTGCTTTTGTTGATGTTCATCTTATACCCTCCTTTCAAGACACTGTCCATTCCATTCAACTGTTCTTCCAAGTCCTTTTGCTGTCTCTGACAGACTTACAATGTCATCGGCGAACCTCAAAGTTTTTATTACTTCTCCATGGATTTTAATACCTACTCTGAACTTGACATCTTGTCAGTGGAAAATGAACGTTTTACAGCAACAAAAATTTTAAGACCTAAAGATGACAGCATAGTCTATCAAAACTGGTTGTCTTAAATAAAGAAATATTTTATGCATTCTTGGCTGTTGTATGGTTCTTAACAATTAAAAAGTACGCTCTTCAGTATATTCAAAACGAAAAAAATAAAAAAAGCGTGTCATTGAACTGAACTTAGTGTTGGAAATGCCGTGTGGCTAGGGCATCCCGTCAGGTAGACCGTTCACCTTGTGCAAGTCTTTCGAGTTGATGCCACTTCAGAGACTTGCGTGTTGATGGGGACGAAGTGATGATGATAAGGACAACGGAGCACCCAGTCCCTGAGCGGAGAAAATCTCCGACCCAACTGGGAATCGAACCCAGGCCGTTAGGTATGACATTCTGTCGCGCTGCCCACTCAGCTACCAGGGGCGGACCAACTTAGTGTTAATAAATGTGAAGAGGACAATGGGTCAGAGAAATTCAACAAGATCTTAAACCTATTGGACTCCAGATAACAGATGCAGATAACAAAGATAAAATTAATACTCTTCTGAAGAACTACAGATTTTTAGCAAAGGTTACATGTAGAAGATCTAGATTTCAGATGAATTGAGAAGTTTACAATCACAAAGAATGAAGAATTGTTGTATTGAGTAGATCACAAGAACTGAACACTACAACCTTCAAAGAAAAATTGAACATGGAATGAGAAAGAGGTCCAATGTGGACAATAAAGTTTTTAATAATGTAATCACAGTTCACCACATTCAATAATCAAAGGAAGAATGTTAAAGAAAAAATCTGTCAAGGTAGGGGCGTATGAAACAGGTCAATAAATTGAAAGAGGATAAAAGGCACTACTTTCAACCTATATCTTTAGAGTTTCACTTTAAAAAAAATCGCAGAAATGAACACTTTAATCTATCTTTGTGAGCTCTGATTTTTCTTTTATTTCATCATGATGCTCATTTCTCAGTATGTAAGAGGGAGAAACAAAGTATTTTGCTTCAGTGAAAATGTCTTCTTTTAATGTTTTCCATATGAAGGGTTATAGATTGCTTCCAACCATGTAGAGGAGGCATTGAGCAACAGACAAGTACATTGAATGTGGAATGTTGTATATATTTGAGCTATTGCATGAAGGCATCTTTCCATCATACATCCATTCATACACACATAACCCACACACGTTTGACCACTGGAAATGGATGGCTTTTGAAGCAAGATAGTTGTTGTGATTAATTTAATATTTAAAAGATCACTTGAACTATTGAGAGGTGTCAGGAAATGTGTGTTAATTATATTATGCATTGTCTAAACTGATATAACTACAATCAGTGTGAAATACAGCTAAATAATTTTTGAAATATTGTTATGAATATGCTCCAACATAGAACCATGAACTGAGGTGGGAGTGGAATAGCTGGCAGGGTTATTCTGCAGTTATGGAGTGGTAGAGCCATGACGTGGCAGTTCTTACGCTGTTGTAAGATGAATTGTGGTTGTGAGTTGAGAATTGTTGATGCACTATTGTTCGGTATTGTTTGGTATTTGGTGTTTTGGATTGTTCCAAGCGTATGGTGGTAGACAGGTTCAAAGTTGATGAGATGAAAACACTGACTAGTTATATGGTCATTAGACAATGCTCTTAAGGTGTGTTATTTGCATAACATTTAATCTCCTAAAGCTACAGAAATACAATAGGCTGTAAAGACTTTGTTAGTTGATTTTAAAACCTAAACAAGCTCAGAAAGTCAAACTATTTGTATGCCACTACACAGTGGTCAGCTTGTGATGTCATTCGTCCACTGCCAGAGATTACGAAGCTGTGTCGATGTGTGTTATGGAGCTTATACTGCAGAATAGTTGATGCTGTTTGCCCCTACTTAGTGCTAAGGTGCACAACTTGTCATAATTTCAGTTCTTAATCTTCTTTGTTAAGGTCTCCCCCCCCCCCCCCCCCCTGCCCTTCACCGCTCTGTACATTCTAGTATGTTAACGATTGGACCTTAATGAAAGTGCAGTGTCACTGAATCAAATATGAAAGTTCCCTGGTTCCACTGCATTATTTACTATTGCTGAGTTACTGTGTAGCCCAGATGATAAACACTTTTGTGTTCTTAAAGTCAGATGTTAATGTTTGCTGTGTAGGGGAAAAGTTATGTACTGTATCTTTTTATGAATTGTGTAAACTTTCATTATGTGTTTTGTTTGCATTTCAAAAGTTCGTGTGTTGGTTTGTATGTTATACAAATAGAGGGTGTACGAGGTGAGTGACACAAAGAGCATGTGATTAAACCTTAAGAGGAGAAAGCCAGTGAAAATTAATTTGCTATACTTTTCAGGACTGGCTCATAACATACTTTGGGAAGTAGTATTCTATTTTCAGTTCTTTTTGTTTCTGTTTCTCTTGCAGAATTGGTTGACTGTGATACTTTGGATAACGGCTGTGAAGGAGGACTACCAGATAACGCATACCGAGCCATTGAGAAACTGGGGGGATTAGAAACGGAAAAAGATTATCCATATGAAGGCGAGGATGAGAAATGTCATTTCAACAGGAGTGAAGTGCTAGTCACCATACAAGGAGCAGTAAACATCAGTACCAATGAGACAAAAATGGCACAGTGGCTGGTGAAGAATGGCCCAATATCCATTGGGATTAATGCAAATGCCATGCAGGTATGTTATTTGAGCTCATCAAAACTAAATGCCCCTCACCTCCTCTGTCTATATTGGATGATGTGACTATTATATTTTATTGATGCTAAGCTCATAAACAGGAATTGGTTTCTCATAAAGATAGCACTAACTCAGATAGCCAATGTGAAGATACTGGTTTTGCTTTAGAGACAATGGTGGTTAAAATCCTTATCTGGCCAGAAAGATTGTAGGTTCTTTCCCCCTAATTTGCTTAATGCAAATGCCAGAACGGTCATTGTTCTGTAAGCTTTATAATACCTGTCTACTCACAAGCTATTAGGGGGATTCTCTTCTGTCAGTGCTTGATAGGCTTATGTTTTATAATGGGTGAACCTGTCACTCAAAATGTTGGGACCACAGGTAGTAAACTGAGAAAAAAGTCGAAAAACACATTACTTATGGGAAAACTTCTGCAAGTTCTGACTATAAAAGAAAGCCATCCTAACACATGAAGGCCTCAGCTTGCTTAATTTTTCAATTTTGTCCAAAGATTTTCTGAATGACAACATTTTTCTGCACCGACTGCATTGATCAGATTAAATACCGCTTTATTCTGTAATCACTATTGAACAGTTCTGGCATTGTAACCATTTTCAAGCGATTGTCTCCGAGTGACCATTCATTGCATATCACAGGAGTGACTATTTCCTTCAGTGATTAACGCAAACCACCTCAGCTGTATTATTACACATTTATTGCGTTAGAAAGGTTTCGTGCATATGACATCTTCAGGTTATTCAGTTATGAACGAGTCACAACACACACGGTCCTGTTGGTGTTTGTAATGTTAAAGACCAAATCCAAAAGTGATAATCATAAACATTTTGCCGACTATCTAGTGGAAGTGTGGTGAGAACACACGGCATGCTGCATACAGGGACCTAATTATGAGTTACAGAATATAATTAAATTCATCTTCATTTATCTAATAGGAAAGAATAGCATTACGAGTTGCAAAAATTAAACAGAACGTGTGATGATATACACAGGATTAGCCTAGGAAAAGGAAACAGAAATGTGTGGGAAAGAGATGATCTGTCTCTATTTAAAAAACTTTTCTAGAGAATAAGGAGTGTTTTCAAGCAATAATTTTTTAAATTACTTTTGAATAATTTTTTGTCTGAAAAGAGAGAGGGGGGAGGGAGTTTATGGAAATTATTTTGTTTATTGCTGACAATTTTATTATGTGTTTCATAAAATTACTTAAACTGCACATTTCTTTTCATGTACAACTTGTTTGCAGTTTTACTTGGGTGGTGTGTCCCATCCCTGGAAGTTCCTGTGTGATCCTGATAATCTAGACCATGGTGTTCTCATAGTTGGATTTGGTGTCCACAGTAAGTAAATTATACAACAAATAGAGCAAGTATTATGTATATAATATTTGTGAAATATTTCTTGTTTGATAAATGGGGTAATATAGAATCAAACAACATATGTCTACAAGCAGATATATACTATTTTTACTTTCTTTTTATAGCCAACATTTATTTAGTCGACCAAATAATCCAGAAATTGAATGAAATAATCCACTTGAAGTAAAAATTGACTAAACACAATGTTAAGAATATTATTATTTGCAGACAATCAGATTATGATGGCTGTAAGTGAAGATTATGTACAGAAATCTGGATATAAACTTCAAAACATTCTTAGAAAGTATAATATAAAAGATTCATAATCTTTCCAGAGTAAAAAAAATCCAGTAAATAATAAAACAATAGAACTGGTAACAGACACTATATATTTGGGCACAAATATTTCACAGTTTGCAAGCTGGACAGACAGAGATAGGAATGTAACAAAGTATAATAGACTAAATGGAACATTAAAAAGAAAATTTAGTAAATGAATGGCAAAGAAATACAAATCAGATTTTAAAAAATGTGATATTGGCAGCTGGAGATATGTGATCTTTGTAAATGTTTGTATAATTATTTATTACATCACACTCACTTATACGTATAAAAAATATTCATATTACTGGTTTCAATAAGTATTTGACACCTTTAGATGTTCTTGGTCCACTAAAAAGCTCCGTACAGATACATAAGCAAATATAGTTATACAACTTTGAACTTCATTTATAAAAAAAACTATAACAAGAATGCAAATAACTTTCAAAATTAAAAAACTTTAAAAATTAAAACATATTAAATTAAAAAGTAGTATGGTAAATTAAATACATATGTACACAATAGCATCTGGCCTACGTATATTTTTTTACATTTGCTACACTTGAGTTGGTGTACATCCGAATTTGCAAATACATTTTTGTTATCATCAATGTTGTGATGTAGTTGTATTTTAAGTTGTTTTGATGTCTGGAAACATGTTTTAAGTTTGCTGTTATGATAATATTTTGCAACCTTGTTGGCTGCCTGACTGTAATAAGGCATTGACAGATATGTCATTTCTTCATCCTTAGTATAGAGTTTATCAATGAAAATAATCAATTTTTGAAAATATAATGTAATTGGATTGATAAAAAAAATCTGCTCACCAATCAATGGCAGGAGAACACACATATAAAAGGTATTACAGTTTACAAGTGTTTAGAGCCAGTTGCTCCTTCTTTTGGCAGAAGGGTTGAAGAGGAAGGAAAAGGACTGGTGTGTTTTGGGAAAAGAGGTAGAGTTCGGAAAAGTCGCCCAGAACCCAGGGTCAGGGCAAGACGTACCAGACGGGATGAGAAGGAAAGCTTGATTGTTGGGGACTGCGCTGAATGAGATTTGAAAGCCTGAGAGCTTAAAGGTGGAAGATAGGATAATACATAAGACAGAGATTGCTATTAAAACATCATGCTCAAGTTAATTAGAGCAAAAAACTAAGTGAATTGTATCTAATAGAGGTAGGAGTGGGATGGTGAAGTCTAGACAGATCATAAGATGAAAGCTGTAGAAAACTAGTGAATAGTTACTATGAAGAAACTCTGAGACTGAAGAAATTAACGTAAATTAAGGCCAGGTGGGTGGCGAGAACCGATGATGTGTTGTAGCTTCAGTTCCACCTGCAAAGTTCTGAGACACTGGTGTCAGGAGAAAGAATCCAGATGGCTCGTGTGGTGAAACAGGTACCGAGGTCATGACTGTCATGTTATTGAGCATGCTGTGCAACAAGATATTGTGTGTTGCCAGTGTACACCCTCCGCTTATGTCCATTCATCCTAACTAATAACTAGGTGATAGTCAAGCCGATGTAAAAGGCCGAGCAGTGTTTACATAACAGCTAGTATATGATCTGTCATTTCACAGGTGGCTCTCCCTTTGATAGTATACGTCCATTCCATCCAACATTTTGCCCACCATACCTAGAATAGTTTTTTGTCGCTCTGCTAATCTCCGCAATATCTGTGTCAGACCCTATGCTCCATCTGCACCCATCTCCGTATCATGTGACACTTCTCCCTGTGACTGTCCTCACTGCAAGACTTGCTCAGTGCACCCTCGTACCACCACTTATACCAGCCCTGTAACTGGCAAAACTTATACTGTAAAGGGAGAGCCACATGCCATATACTAGCTTTTATGTAAACATTGTTTGGCCATTTACACTGACTTGACTTTTACTATGTTATTAGTTAGGATTAATGGGTATAGGCAGAGGATGTATACTGACAACACACAATATCCTGTTGCAGAGCATGCTCTACAACATGACAGTTGTGACCTCAATGCCTGTTTCACCACACATGCCACCTGGATTCTTCCCTCAGACACCAGGTTGTCAGAACTCCGCAGATGGAAACTGGTGCTACAACATATCCTTGGTTCTCGCCACCCGTGTGGCCTTAGTTTATGTAAACTTTTTTGGTCTCAGCGTTTCTTCTCAGTAACTATTTCTTTCTTCAATCCCTTTCAGTGTTCTACACCTTTCATTTTCTGACCTGTCTGGTTTTCATCGTCCCTCTCCCACTCTATTACATGCAATGCACATAGCTTTTCTCTCTTATTAACTAGTGCTCTCAGCTTTTCAAATCTCATCCAGTACAGTCCCCTACAATCAGTCATCCCTTTTCATCCTGTCCAGAAAGTCGCCCCTGACCTAGGGTTCTTGGTGAATTTTCTGAAATCCACTGCTTTTCCTAAACCTCACCAGTCTTTTTGCTTCTCCCCTCTTCCTTCCCCTTCAGCTCTTCTGCCATGCCACTGGCTCTGAAAGCTTGCAAATTGTATTACTCTCACTCTTTGGTGAGCAGATTTTTTTATCTATCCAATTACATTATATTAGTATAGAGTTTCCTCTTTCTTCTGAGTGGTGGTATTTGCCATTTCCTTCTCTCTCTCTCTCTCTCTCTCTCTCTCTCTCTCTCTCTCTCTCTCTCTCTCCTTTTATATTATTGCTATGTGATAGTTTCTGTGTCCGCTTTTCAGTTGTCTTTGTTTTAAGGTTTTAAGTTTATTAATTAGTTCATGTTCAAAGTGACAATTTCAGTATTCTAGTGATAAGGGCATGAAATTATGCATTTTTATGTTGTTGCAAATGGCACGATTGTATAGTAGTAATGGAAATAGTGGTAATAAGCTTTCTAAAATGGATATTTCATGTATGCTTCTAATTTTGTGACTGTCAAAATTAAAGGTCGCTCTTCTCAGACTTTTGTCAAGTTATCTCTTTTCTATCCACAGGTTTGTCAAACAAGCCTGTAAACATACCAACAAAGATTGTCAGTTTAACCTCACTTTTGAAGCGAAATGTTCGTTTTATGAAGTATTTTGACACTAGTTGGAATATAGCTAATTTAACACCCAAAACAGATTTTCTAAAAATGCATTGTACTAAAGCAAATGCTTATTTCTTACATATGCCAGGTATCATGATGTAATGAATGAATGCAGCATAAGAGAGTTTAGAACTAGATTAAGGTCAGTCAACTGGAATGACATCTTATACAAAGGTATGTGTGTGAATAACACAAGGTATTACTGACTACCTGAAACTGCCATGGACGTGTTCATTTCATCACAAGATCCACTGAATTTTTTATCTGAAGTTCCTGAATTCTTCTCTCTCCTTTCTTTGGGAGATAAACTCCTCGTGAAAGAACGAAAGCGGATGCCAAGTCTGTCTATTAAAAAATCTTACGTAATATTTGTAAGATGTTTCCAAACACAGTGGTACAATTCAGAACCATTGTAAGGAACAAACTTTTTCATTTTCACTCTGTACTATTTGGAATGGGCAATGACTGGTTTGAACGGAATAATTGGGGAGTTGGTGAAAGGAGTCTTCAGAATTTCCTTCTGAAAGCTAAAAAGCATGAATATTTCATTTTATATATCAGAGCATCTGTTTAACACCATCTCCTAGGTACAGTAAGAATTGAGTATGCTGTTTCAGAAGCAACATGCCTGGAATCTTTGAAACATAACGAGAAGGTTGAGCGAAACAAAAGTATATTGAAGAAACTTTATTCGACTATCTGCTTTTTAGCATGGCATGAGTTACCTCTTTGTGGTCATGATGAATCTGAAGTAATAGTAAATAAAGGAAATTATTTAGAACTTCTTGATTTCTTGGCAGAAAAAGAACCATACATGAAAGATCATTTAGCATCCGAGGGAGTATTTAAAGGCATTCCCTCTGACACAAAGAATGAATTAATTGCTTGTATTATGTATGTTATTAAAGAACAAACTCAAATGAAGTTAAAAATTGTCGTTTTATATCACGGATGTCTCAACTAGAAGTCAAATGAGTGTAATTTTTCATTTTGCAAATAATGAATCAGAAGAAATACGAGATAGATGCATACAGTTTTAGGATGTATCCCAAGGGCTAGAGTGCACAAGGCATAGCCACTGTTTTGTTGTAAGTGCTAAGCAGTTGGAATATTAATAGAAACAATTTAGTATTGCAAACATATGACGATTGCAATACAATGGCAGGGAACATTATTATGGTGTCTACCTTATTGTGAATCAAGTTTATTCTCATGCTCTCTCTATCCACTGCTACACACATCAGCTGAACCTAGTCCTCCTCTGAGCTTGTAAAAATAAATATATAAAAAAATAATAATGCAACTAAAAATTTTTGTGGCAAATCTGTCAGGATTTCATGTATTTTTTTAGCCATTCCATTAAACAAATTGAACTTCTGATGAAAAGGGGATTTAAATTACCAAGTCTTTGTGAAACAAGGTGGAATTTTCATTCACACACTGTACAAAGCATTATTCTTCACTATACAGACCTGAGAGCAGCATTTTATGATGTGATAAACAATGAAGGATGGGATGATAATTATTTACATCAAGCAATTGGGCTAAATAGTATACCGAATGATTAAACTTTTCTTTCTCTACTGCAGCTGTACAATTCGATTTTCCAGCATACAAGTATCTTGTTTGACATCTTGCAAAGTAAAATTGTGGACATAAGATGCCTATGTTCAAAACTGAAAGCAGCATTAAGGCTGTTGAAAGACTAAGATGTGAGGAAATTATTCTGAAATCCATAGTGGAAGCTAAGAGCCTTATAAATTCAGCGGGAGTAACTGAAATTAATTTTAATGGAACAGAAGCAAGTATTCAGAAATGGAGAATTCTAGCATTCAAAATAAATGACACAATAGTAGTAAAATCGGAAACTAGATTCCAAGACTTTCATGAAACAGATTTTACAGAAATTGTAAATAGGAGAAAGTTCTCAGGTTATTGTAAACCAAACAATTTTCTGAAATTTGAAGTTGAAAAACTTTAAAATATATCCTGGAAGAAACTGGAACAAGAACTTACATTTATTTACAGCATTGAGGATAAACGTCTACAGCCTCAGGACCTCCTTAAATCCATTATAAACAATGGATTAAAAAACATGTTCTCTGAATGTGTGAAGTTTCTATCATTAGTTCTTGCAGTTTCAGCAACCACCATGTCTTGCAAAAGAAGCATGAGTATATTAAAACGTATTAAAACCTACTTTTGCAACAGAGTGACAGACTGTCCACATTGGTGATTTTGGCTGTAGTGAGGAAAACTGTGAAAATCTTCAACCAAAGAGGGAAATGTGAAAATCTTCAACCAAAGAGGGAAATGTGAAAATCTTCAACCAAATGGCGGGAGTTCATCTCTCATGTTATCAATGTTTACTCCCAGAAAAAGGACAGGAGGATAGAATTAATCTATAAAACAATGTAATAGTGAGTTACTATGTGTTAATCTTTAGTGTGTAGCTGTTCAATATTTTTATTTATTTATTTATCATTGAGTGAGGTGGCACAGTGGTTAGCACACTGGACTCGCATTCGGGAGGACGATGGTTAAAACTGAGATCCAGCCATCCTGAATCCCTAAATCGCTTCAGGCAAATGCGGGATGGTTCCTTTGAAAGTGCACGGCCAACTTCCTTCCCCAACGTCCCCAAATCTGATGGGATCAATGACCTTACTGTTTGGTACCCTCCCCCAAATCAATCAACCAACCAACCAACCTTATTAACAATTTCTGTAGTAGTTTCAATTTTAGCAGAAATATGTAACTAAGTTACTTTTGCAGTGTTTCTATTTTATAAGTTTTTGTTTTAAGATTTTTTTATTTTTTTGAAATAGATAATTCACTGCCTACCCTACAAAAAAGTCACACTTTGCCACTGTGTGTGAACCATTTGTAACATCTAGTATGGGTTAAGCGCTCATCATTGTAGGCTGTGTGCATCATTTGGTGTGTCTTTGTAAAGGTTTTCTTGAGCTTCACACAAAATTTGATGCAGCTGTGTTGCTCCCGTAAGTCTTCCATCTCAAAATTCGCAAACTGTGCACCACAATGTTCTACTCATTACAGCACTGAGCAATAACTAACAGACATAAAACAACGAAGCTTCCGGCAGTTACACATTAAACACAGGCATGTGACCGAGCGACGTGGTGCAGTGGTTAGACACTGGACTCGCATTCGGGAGGACGACTGTTCAATCCCGCTTCCGGCCATCCTGATTTAGGTTTTCCGTGATTTCCCTAAATCACTTCAGGCAAATGCCGGGATGGTTCCTCTGAAAGGGCACGGCCAACTTCCTTCCCTAATCCGATGAGACCGATGACCACGCTGTCTGGTCCCCTTCCCCAAACAACCAACAACCAACAGGCATGTGCGGGATGCCAACCGCATTTTGGTCCAACACACCATTAGCACAAAACTACAAATGTCCGAGAATTTTTTGAACAGACCTTGTATTTATCCTCATTATAAGATGAGGTTTTCCCCCAAAATTCGTCATTCGAAAAATACAGGCTTGTCTTCAATTTGCTGCTGCTGAGGTCACCATTTTAGCATTGTGGAATCAATTAGTCAAAGGTTTTATCTACTACAGTAGCATTTTCTGCCACTCCAGCACAACAAACCATACCAAAAAGACTAATTTTGAGGAGATCTTTAACACGGTGTATCACTGAAACTGCATATTTTCATAATACGCAAGTATATATACGAAAAGCTTCAAATTCAGAGTATGTTGCCTTCTTAAGCAATAAAATTGAGATTGCGGCTGCCTGATTTACTTCTGCCAGCCAGTCAATGAAGAACACACATGATCTTATCAGCGCCAGCCGGGGTGGCCAAGTGGTTCTAGGCGCTACAGCCAGGAACCTGCGACCTCTACGGTTGCAGGTTCAAATCCTGCCTTGAGTATGGATGTGTGTGATGTCCTTAGGTTAGTTAGGTTTAAGTAGTTCTAAGTTCTAGGGGACTGATGACCTCAAAAGTTGAGTCCCATAGTGCTCAGAGCCATTTGAACCATTTTTGATCTTGTCAGCAAATCATATCATAGAACATTACGCATGCAGCTTGAATAAAATATGAATGGTTAATACCTAATATTAAAGATATTTTAAATCTGTCCCTGCAACTACAAGAAAATATTTATTTTGTTAATGTGTTTCATTTTATTGAAATAAAATGACAGATTGCAGATCACATCAGCAATGAAGGATATTTTCAGTGTGACTTGCTTTCTAGACAAAAAATAGTTTTATTACAAGAGATTTTGATTTTACTCATGGTATTTTATATTCTATTTTCACTTACATCAGGAAACTGTCTGGTTGCACATTTCTGAGGCATTCCTTGGTTTGGCACTACTGATACCTGCCTAATCCCACATTGTTTTGCAGTGCTATGCTTTTTTTGATGTTAAACACGACATAGTGCAGCACCACAAAGCAATATGGAAAAAGGCTGGAATCAACTGTACCAAACAAATAAATAACTCAAAAACATGTAGTCAGATGAAGTTCAGGACTGAGCGAGAATTGGACAGAAAACATTGTAAGTAAAAATCAACATTATTTGTAACAAACCATTTTTCAGTCTAGAAAGCAAGTGAAATTGTAAATATCTCTCATTGCAGACCACTAATGTTTTCTTTCAATAAAACAAAACCCATTCAGTGACAAAATATGCATTCTGTCGCAGATGCAAAGACATATTTGAAATATCTTCAATACATAGCAACTACGGACAATATGGCCACACAACTGAAGTTAATGTTTTAAATTAATTCATAAACAGTATTGTGAATTGTAAAGCTATCCCTTCGCAAGTTGTGGAATCCAATAGCACAACTCATCAGCAGCAATTACAGTAATATTCATTCCTGTCAAAAATATTAGGCTGTTTAGTCCCAAATATGTTGTGATTTCCGTTGCTCATGTGTGAGACCCTTAAAGCTACCAGTGCTCTACTGTACTGTTTATTTTTGAGGTTGGCTTCAATGTTAATCTGAAGTAACAAGATTTCTGCCAGTTTAGCTGTGGGAAGCCGAGAGGGCACCACATTGTTCCCATTAAGTATGATTATATTGTCAGCAGTCAAAAATGGTCAGAAATTACTTCCATGACTCAGTTGAGAAATGAGGATGTACAAATTTGCTTTTCCCAACTGGTTCACACAGGCAATACAATGCTAACTTTCTCTAAGTTGATGGTTATTCATGAAGCAGAGCAGAGGTCCAAGGCGCCTTGTCACAGTTCACATGGCTCCCCCTGTCGGAGGTTTGAGTCCTCCCTCGGGCATGTATGTGTTGTCCTTAGCATAAGTGAGTTTAAGTTCGATTAAGTAGTGTGTAAGCCTAGGGACCGATGACCTCAGCAGTTTGGTCCCATAGGAACTTACCACTACCACTATGAAGCAGAGGCCACAAACAGCTGTGCAGCAGGAAGAAAATTTGGTGCCACAGAAGTGAATGTTACCAGTTCTATGTGCCCAAGTTTCAGTGGATCAAAGGAGAGAAACTTTCATGCAGAGAAGGTTTCATTATTTGGAGCATCAGGAACATGCTGTAAATGCAAGATAAATACAATTAAGTCCCACTGAGTAAATTTCTTGAGTAAATTAATCAAATAAAGGCACAGGAGATACAAAAGAATTTTCCAACCACATGTGTCACAGAATTCAAAACAAGTATTGACTGCCACTTGAGGATGATGAAGAGAGTGGGCCAGGCTTACATGCAGAACTACACTAGCCTAGTGACTTCCCACTACATATGACAAAAAACTACTAGTATATGAGCAGTCAGTTATCAACCTTAGGAAACAGCATGTCTATTTGCTAGTGTAAATGGGCCATGTTAACAGGCACAGGACTCCACTGCCCATAGTCGAATTTGAATGTGGATTATCTGCTGGGCGTGAGGAAAGACAGAATAACAACATTTATTGATCAACCGCAATATGTTGGTTGTGGGCCCACTGGGCGAGGTTTGCTTCTGCTCGTAATTTTCTTGACGGCAATGATGGTGGTCAGCAGACTCTCACTATAACTCCAACTGTGCTGGCATTAATTGGAATCTGTTGACTCAGCAGTGACACTGTGGCCTTGCTGGGTCATACGGTGGTGCCTGGAACCACATGCCGGAGGCCTCTGTTGTGGTGGTGGTGGCAGATACAGGTAGCAGCGGTACAGGTCAGCACCCTGTCTCAGCAACAAACCCTGTCTGCAGCTCTTTGGCATTGGCAAGGCAAGGTCCCTGGTTCTGGCCCTGGTGACAGTATTTGTGTAGGCAGCGTCCCAGGACAATGGCGACAGTCTGTTACCACAACGTTCTCCAAGCAATGACTCCCATGACAGGCAGCTGACTGTTGATGGCGTCTGACAATAGTTACAGCACTGGTGTCACTCTGGCACCCCTTAGGCGATGACCTGCATTATGACAGTGACTATTAGTATGACTTCAATGACGGGGACGACTCCAAACTGGTGGCAGCGCTAAGTGACACAGGCTTCATGTCACTCCAGTGTCTTACAACAGCCGATGATGATGAGCTGGCTGCTGGTCCTTGTATATGACTTTCTGCTGTTGATGTCTGTGGTTCTTCTTCCCCAGTTGGCCGGTGGAATATTCTGGTGTAGCTTGGCTGTCCCAATTACTGCCCTTGATGTTGACAACCTGGTGTGTGGCCAGCTAGCCAGTAACACAGCATTCTCCTTCATGTTGCCTAACTTGGTGTTCTGCTGACCCACTTACGTCATGGTATCGTACCATTGAACTGCGCAACAGAATGTAACACACTTAAGACTTCTGGGTCCCAGTATTCCTTCACATTTTAACAAACTTAATTGCCGTAATCATTTGACCTTCTACACTCCCCCCTTCTATGGAAAGGATGCGTCCCTGCATTTTGCCTCCATTTCTATTTATTCTTGACTCTGTTTACATTTTATACCAATACCAGACTCGTACCTATTTACATGGTTCAGTTCCTTTGAAACTACATATTGTGGCCTAGTCACTGCTAATTACACCACAGTTCTCCCTCTTATACACAATTGTTCCTCATGGTCCTTGAGCACACTTGGTCTTTGCCTTCATGACTGTTCACTCATTATACTGCCTTGTTGGGGAGTGTCCCATTCTGATCGGTTCAAATGCTTAGGCTGAAGGTTGAGAATGCTGGAATTTGGGCAACTCTTCTCTTGAACAAGGAATATACAACCCCGATCACCACAAGGAATACACAAGCAGGTGATGTTACTGAACCAATGACTACCAATTGCTGCTGCTGCTGCTGCTGCTGCTGCTGCTTACTTCTGCAGCTTTTCATGTGCTCTAAGAGATGTTCCACGGCAACATGGCCATGTTAGATGACAATCATCTGATCCAGAGAGATGAACAGGTCCTCATCAATGGTATCATTAAGAACGAAAGGTGTTTAGTGGAAAAAACAGAGGAATGTAGGTCAGATACATAAATCAAGGCATGGACCATACTAAAGTCTCCAGTTCCCATTTTCGTAGCTGGTAATTGGAAAATAAATCCTAGTGTCACTCCTGCATCCCTGCTCTTCGTCCTTGCATATACCGATGATTTGGCATATTATACTGTTTCCTTCACCTCACTCTTTCCTTTTTCTCCTCTTTCTCCATTGATTCTCTCCCCCCCCCCCCCCCCCCCTTTCTACAGAAACTGGGGTCACAGGTCACACGAGGGAAATTGTCCATATCCCCCTTAAACGACCGAATTCGGCTCGTGGACTATCAAAGGGCAGATGAGGAGCTGCAATTTAACATTAACCAGTGATGTCATCTCTATTACCTGGTAAGGGTCATTATACCATTTTCCTTTTCAGCACACAAAGATTCATCAACATAACTCACTGACCCACATGGTACTTAGGTAACATTGATTTCACATCATGTGCCCTTTCCTGTTTCTCTAAAGCCTTCGTATTCATTTTTCTTACTTGTCTCCAGATAAGTTTCACTCTTCTGGCAAAATCCTTCCCAGACGAGATGTCTCCTTGTGGTGGGGCCTTGCAAAACTAAAATGGCGGCCACATATTGCACCCAGAAATTACTTCATATGGGGATAACTTTGTGCTCTGGCAAACTTTCAAGTTGTAGGCTGCGAAGATGTAGGCCAATAGAATGTCCCAATTGTTGTGCTGGGAATTTATACAAAAACTCAACATTTTCATGATTGTCCTGTGAACTTGTTCTGTGCGGCCAGTAACTTGAGTGTGCAGAGCGCTCGTCTGTAATTTCTTAATGCACACCAGTATGCATAGCTGCTGCATTAATTCTGACAAAAAATTTACGCCCTGATCCGTGAGTACGGTTTCAGGTGTCCCAAACTAAAGTATCCACTGATTGAATAGAGTCTATACCACCAATGTGGCTTGCTGGTCTGGTAAAATTATCATGAAAATGCAACGAGTGAAATGGTCAATAATGGTTAATACTTGCTGGTGTTTGTGCTAGGGGTTCTAGTATGTTCAATCCTACCATTTGGAGGAGCTTATCAGCTTCGGATAACCTGTTGTTGTTGTTGTTGTTGTGGTCTTCAGTCTTGAGACTGGTTTGATGCAGCTCTCCATGCTACTCTATCCTATGCAAGCTTCTTCATCTCCCAGTAGCTACTGCAGCATACATCCTTCTGAATCTGCTTAGTGTATTCATCTCTTGGTCTCCCTCTACGATTTTTACCCTCCACGCTGCCCTCCAATACTAAATTGGTGATCCCTCGATGTCTCAGAACATTTCCTACCAACTGATCCCTTCTTCTAGTTAAGTTGTGCCACAAGCTCCTCTTCTCCCCAATTCTATTCAATACCTCCTCATTAGTTATGTGATCTACCCACCTAATCTTCAGCATTCTTCTGTAGCACCACATTTCGAAAGCTTCTATTCTCTTCTTGTCTAAACTATTTATTGTCCATGTTTCACTTCCATACATGGCTACACTCCATACAAATACTTTCAGAAATGACTTCCTGACACTTACAGCTATACTCGATGTTAGCAAATTTTTCTTCTTCAGAAACACTTTCCTTGCCATTGCCAGTCTACAGTTTATATCCTCTCTACTTCGACCATCATCAGTTATTTTGCTTCCCAAATAGCTAAACTCCTTTACTACTTTAAGTGTCTCATTTCCTAATCTAATTCCCTCAGCATCACCCAACTTAATTAGACTACATTCCATTATCCTTGTTTTGCTTTTGTATATGTTCATCTTATACCCTCCTCTCATGACACTGTCCATTCCATTCAACTGCTCTTCCAAGTCCTTTGCTGTCTCTGACAGAATTACAATGTCATCGGCGAACCTCAAAGTTTTTATTTCTTCTCCATGGATTTTAATACCTACTCAGAACTTTTCTTTTGTTTCCTTTATTGCTTCTCAATATACAGATTGAGTAACGTCGGGGATAGGCTACAACCCTGTCTCACTCCCTTCCCAACCACTGCTTCCCTTTCATACCCCCTCGACTCTTATAACTGCCATCTGCTTTCTGTAGAAATTGTAAATAGCCTTTCGCTCCCTGTATTTTATCCCTGTCACCTTCAGAATTTGAAAGAGAGTATTCCAATCAACATTGTCAAAAGCTTTCTCCAAGTCTACAAATGCTAGAAACTTAGGTTTGCCTTTCCTTAATCTTTCTTCTAAGATAAGTCGTAGGGTCCGTATTGCCTCACATGTTCCAACATTTCTACGGAATCCAAACTGATCTTCCCCGAGGTCGGCTTCTATCAGTTTTTCCATTCGTCTGTAAAGAATTCGCATTAGTATTTTGCAGCTGTGTCTTATTAAACTGATAGTTCGGTAATTTTCACATCTGTCAACACCTGCTTTCTTTGGGATTGGAATTATTATATTCTTCTTGAGGTCTGAGGGTATTTCGCCTGTCTCATACATCTTGCTCACCAGATGGTAGAAATCCTACACCTGCATTACCCCTATTTGATTTTGTATTTGTAACCCTGTATTCGCCTGACCAAAAGTCTTGTTCCTCCTGCCACTGAACTTCACTAATTCCCACTATATCTAACTTTACCCTATCCGTTTCCCTTTTTGAATTTTCTAACCTACCTGCCTGATTAAGGGATCTGACATTCCACGCTCTGATCCGTAGAATGCCAGTTTTCTTTCTCCTGATAATGACGTCCTCTTGAGTAGTCCCCACCCGGAGATCCGAATGGGGGACTATTTTACCTCCGGGATATTTTACCCAAGAGGACGCCATCATCATTTAATCATACAGTAAAGCTGCATGCCCTCGGGAAAAATTACGTCTGTAGTTTCCCCATGCTTTCAGCCGTTCGCAGTACCAGAACAGCAAGGCCATTTTCGTTAGTGTTACAAGGCCAGATCAGTCAATCATCCAGACTGTTGCCCCTGCAACTACTGAAAAGGCTGCTGCCCCTCTTCAGGAACCACATGTTTGTCTGGCCTCTCAACAGGTACCCCTCCGTTGTGGTTGCATCTACGGTACGGCTATCTGAATCATTAAGGCACGCAAGCCTCCCCACCAACGGCAAGGTCCATGGTTCATGGGAGCATAACCTCTGGGATTTAATTCTCTAGTGGTTAAGTCCTGCTTTTTGAGCACACGGAACACAACTTTTCATGTAACGGTCCATATCGTGCCTACACATCATCCCCCAATAAGCCTGCGCTACCCTTCTCTCCGTTGTTCTCCGACCCAAATGTCCCACTAAAATCAAATCCTGTGCTTGCCTTAACACTTCATCACACAAGCTGTGCAGTACAATATTCTGTCCTCCATACAGAACTGGTGTTGTTTAGAAAACCATTGACGGTCCGGATCAGCACTTTGTGCTGGCCCTCCTTTCACTTACGTCAATGCCTGTGCATTCCGTAGTTCGTACCTTATGGATACGTCCATCCGCTTTAGCGTGCAACCTTCCCGGCCAATGTACTGCCTCATAATATAACTCGCTTAACTGCGAGGTCCATCTTGACGATCTACTCAATGGATCTTTAAGTCCTAAAAGCCACTTATTCGTTGCCAGATCAGTTGCCACTTTAAATCATCTACCATAGAGCTAACAACATAAGTACCCAATTCCAAAAATCACTGCAAGCATTTCCTTCTCTGTAGTGGAATAATTTCATTCACCATTATTGAACTGTTGTGAAGCGTATGCTGTAGGGTGCTCCTGTCCATCTACTTCCTGACTCAAAATAACTCTTAGCGCAAAATCGCTCAAATCACGAGAAAGAATAAACGATTTTTCAAAATCCGGATAGACCAAGATGGGACTAGATATCAATAGATCTTTTAACTTCTGTAACATCAACTCACACTCAGATGTCCAATGAAACTTCACTCCTTTCTGTAGCAATTGCATGCGAGTTCATGCAAGTTCTGCAGGTTTTTGTAACATATCTTTGGTAAAAATTCCTGAGTCCCAAATAAAACTGCAGTTCCTTTACATTGGTGGGTGTTGGAAAATTTTAAAAGGCGTCAACTAGCTTTGGGGTGGTACAAATTCTATCCTGTCCCATAACGTGACCCAAATACCGAACTCCTTGCGGTACAAAATAGCATTTCTCTAAATTCAACATTTACCGTGCCATGCGCAGACAATCAAACGCTTCACGTAACCACTCCAGATGTTCAGGAATGTTCTTTGAATACACAATTATGTCATCCAGGTATACCATGCACCATTTTGGTTTTAATCCGCATAAAACACTATCTAACAAATGCTGAAAGGTTGTTAGTGTGTTTTTAAGGCCAAAAGGCATGCGGCGAAACTTGACATGCCCAGTTGGCATTGAGAACGCATTTTTTGGTCGGTCATCCGGTGTTACTTCCAACTTGTGGTAACCACTACACAAATCCATTGTTGTGAAGTACTGACACTGACCCAAGTTGTCCAATATCTCTGTTATACTAGTCACAGGATATGTGTCGAGCACCGTTTTCTGGTTGATGAACTGCTACTCACAACAGAAATGGTATGCTTTGCTACCATCTGGTGATTTTGTGCTTACAATTACAATGGGAACAGACCAAGGATTACAACTAGGCTCTATGATGCCATCTCTAAGTTGCTGATCTATAAACTCTTCCATAGTCAGCTGTAAATGCCTTGGAACTCAATACAGCCATTTGCAGGCAGGTGCTTAACTTCCAGTAGGAATTTAGTGTTGGACAAGTGGCATTGCAGGTAATGGATCTGGCGGATTTAAATAATTCCATGTACTCACTCAACGGTTTTTCCACTAATGCTCTGTCCTGTGCTTCCACGTGTGCTACCTTACTCCTTAGTGTAGACCAGTTGACAGACCCTCCTGGCATTGTGTAATTTTCTGTTCATCCTCATCTAACACTTTTAAATTCACAACCAGGGTACTCTGTGACAACTTCACTTCCTCGGGGCCAAAATTATCAATACTGACATTCACTACCCTCGTGCAGTCTACCTTCTGAATGCATGGTATGCTAAGTCATATAAAACAACTAACTGCATCTAGTACTTTATCTGCCAAAGGTTCAGTGATACACAGTGAGTTCCCTGGCAGGTGAATTACATCAGTCCAGACTACCTTTCCTGTAAGCCGTCCTGTGAATTGATCCTAAGAGACCTTGTAAGCAGCTTAATTGGCTTCTCCTGGCCATGGGGTAGACCTTGCGACAGTGAAGGTATTCTGGCTGCAGAGCTTAGCTGAAGCAAAGTTGCATTCAGTTATATCATATGCCATTCCAGGTCAATTATGGCACAATGTGCAACCAGGAAATCAAGTCTGTGAATCACGTCTTACCTACCGCTAACCAAGAGAACAACTTCTGCATCCTCTTGGAAAATAACCTCTCCCACTTGGAACTTCACCACCCCAATTATGCCACTTAATGTCCAGTGTGGTGCGCTTAACCTATATGCCATAAGTTCTAACTGATACCTGAGAACTGGTATCCAACAACATCTTACATAACTTATCCCCCACAGAGCCCAGTCAGAAAAAAGTCTGCCACTGCTGTCTTGCATGCCTATCTCTTACTGGGGGCCTATTCTATATCGTTCATACCAATTGGTCCAGCAGGTTAGTCTTGGTACTCACGTGATTTTCGGTTTTTTATCCGAATTTCCTATTCAGTAAGCTTCTGAGACCTGTTACCAAATGGTCCTCCCACTGATTTTTCGACAACTGTACCGAGATGTTCTGAATTTCGGTATGGCCCTGTCGTTCAGTTAGCTGTGGTTTATTTACACCTGTAATTTGTTATTTTAAACATATTGAGCGGTTTTAGCTTTGGATTCAGTAATTGTGTTACTAAAGAATGACCACAGGATGCGTCCAGTTGGAAAGTGAGTTCATAATAGACTATTTTCCTTTGTTAGAAATATGGTTAGGTTAGGTTGGTGCTGTGAATAATTACAACATAAAACAGAAACATTTTTGGTCAATATTCTCTCAAAATACCTGTTATTTTTATGCAGTTAAGAGTTTAAGAAATATTAAACATCAAGACATCTGCTCTGCTTATGTATATTACATGAGTGTTAGCTGAAATTACTAGTGACTTTGTGTACTCTTTTCCAAAAATGGTTTACTTATTAATTATCAAAATGTGTTTAGAACTTTTAAGCAACTATGCCAAGGAATTTTGTTAAGTCTGATAGAGGAAATCTTCCAAACTCTCATGCATTTACGGCTTACACCCGCATCATTCAGCAACAAAATCAGCCTGCATCTCCCTCGAATGGAATTACATAAAATAAAGTGCCGACAGCTTGCGAGTTGTTGTAGTGAAGTTTGTAAGGTGACGGACTGCCGCTGTGAAGGGCGTAGGTTCGTATACCACTGGATGTGAAAATATTTTTTTTCTTCTTCGTGTTTGCAACACATTCTGAGACTTCTTTAAACATCAAAGTTAAGAATTTTTCTGAAATATTCATTGTAATTTACATGTAAAGTGCACTTTCTTAGTAACGATTATCTCTGATTTCGTGACTTCCGCATGTGTAAGAAATGAAAGGTGAAATTTAGTGTGCGTGAAATGACTGACAGTGACATTTATACTACTTCTTGTCACAAATAATTCACCATTTTTTTCGGAATATGTAGCGATTTCTGAGAGTGTGGCCAGACGGGAATCTGAGAGCACAATGTAAATTACTGGGAATGAAACTAGCAGTGGCTGGAACCACGCACCTCGGGCCTCTGTTGTGGTGGTGACGGAGGGTCATGGCAGCAAAACAGGTCAGTGCCATGTCTCAGCAACCATCCCCGGCTTTGGCTGTCTGGTGTCAGTGAGCCAGGGTCATAGTGTTTGTGGAGGCAACATCCTAGGACAATGGCGATAGTGCTTTACCTCAGTGTAACTCAAGTGATGTCTCCCACGACAGGCGACTACTTGTTGACAGTGTCTGATGATATTTACAGCAGCAGCGTCACTCTGGTACCTTGTAGGTGACAATGTACATTACGACCATGACTATTTGATGACTGTGATGACAGAAACCACTCTGAACTGGTGGCACCACTAAGTGACACAGGCTCCATGTCACTCCAATGTCTTATGACGGACGATGATGACAAGCTGGCTGCCGGTCCTTAAATACGGTTTTCTGCCCTGACGTCTGCGGTTCTTCATCTCCAGTAGGTCAGTGGAACGTTCTGATGTTGCTCGGCTGGCGTAACTGACCCAATTACCGTCCTCGATGTTGACACCGTGGTGTGCAGCAAGCTGTTCGGTGACATAGCATTCTCCTTCGTGTTGCTAACTAAGCACTCTGCCGACCCACTCACATCACAATATCATACCAGTCAACTATGAAACAGAATGTAACACACGTATGACTTCTGGCTCCCAATATTCCTTCAAATTTTAACTAACTTAATTGCTCTAATCATTCGACTGTCTGCACCATGTCATATGGGCATTACCAATCAGACGTCTCTTTATCTTGATATGCCATCAAATGTTATTGTCAATGTGAAGGGCATTAAAAGTATTCCTATAACAACGTAATGGCTGAGAAAAGTCCAGTATAACTGTAATCCTGGGTGCTCTAGCGGATGGAAAGGAAGCTCCCCCCAATACGTGATTCTTCACTGGAAAGGGATACCAAAAGAAAAATTGCTAGCAGGGCATTATCTTTAGATGCCCAGAAAAGGGATGGATGAAAAATGACCAGATGCTAGAGTGATTGGAAGTTGTTTGGAAGATGCTGGATTCTTTCAGGGGACACCTCACGTGGGAAATTAACGATTTGATAACAAAGAACAACACCCAGTAATAATTCCTGATGACATGACCTCACAACATCAAGTAATGGATGTTGTTGTGGAAAGACCTTTTAAGGTTCACCTGTGACAGCTTTACATTGAGTGGCTTTTTCAAGGAGACCATACTGTCACCCCAACAGAGATGTTAAGGAAACCCTCAGTACCCATGCTGGGCTGTTGGATCCTTACTGCCTGGGTCAGAACCTCAAGCAAATGTATTATGAAAGGATTGAAAAAGTCCTGCATATCCAATGCTATGGTTGGCTCAGCATATGTCATAATATCCAAGGCAGCCAGTAGGTCTACAAACAAAATGAAGATAGCAATACCAGTGATGATGACAATATGACAAGAAAGATTAAAACTATTTATACCACAAAGATGGTAAGCAAAAAAGGAAGCGAAAATAAAAGTTGAGGTAAACCCTTTCTTTTTGTTTATTTTATTTCTCCTTTTATCATCAAAATGTAGAAATCAATAAATGATATAAGTTAAGAATACTTAGAATGTTAACTTTCTTAGGGAAATATTTTATATCAATAAAACAGTTTGTAATTTTGATTATATTATGTTAAAAATAAAATTTTTGCAAAGAACCTCTTTTTCTGCTCGGGTAAATATGGTGTGGGTCAGTGAATTATTACATCAGCTCTTTGTCAAATTTGCAAAATATTTTCATAACAGCAGAGTTCACATATGTTTCTGAGCAGAAAAACCACGTAAAATACACCACCACCACAACATTGATAATAACAAGAATCCATTTACAAGTTTGGAAGTATACTAGATCAAGTGTAGTAATGGCAAAAAAATATACATAGAGCAGGCAGAACAAGATTTTGAGACTTGATTTAAAGGACATTGATTTCTCCATAGTAATAACACAGCCTTTGTGACCTTTGGTTGGGTGTAGACATGCTGTTAAATGCCCACAAAGAAATCTTACAATTTTACATAAGAGGTGATGGGAGGCAGACACTAGATATTTTTGAAGAACTTGAAATTCAGGCACACAGAATGCAGGATCCTGTAAATCTGCTGAACTATCAGAATGGTTCCTCCTGGAGTTCCTTTTTCAGCATTTTCAGTGATCTGATCCACAAGTGAAATCTACAAGAGCAGACTTTGGAAAGAAGTGGCAGCTGGTTACAGCTACTACGTGCGATGAGGCGCCCATGCTGAGCCTACCACATGCTACTGAAAACATGGAAGTAAACACAGAAGTGGTTTAGGTAAAGCAATGCAACACTACAAACAGTCCAACAGAGAGCATTACTGTCCTAATTTCATTTTATTTTATTGTAATTTAATTTTAACAGTTTTATTGATGGTTGTTTGCATTCCTTTCGTCATATGGGTAATGAGTGCAATTTTTTTAATAATGACCTTTTTGTGCTTGTTTGTTTAGTTAAAGATACATATTCTTATAACATGTTCATCATGATGATGTCAGTCCTTTAATTATACATATGTATGTGGTTTAATATAAGCATTTGCTTTAGTACAACAAAATTTTTTTTAAATTAGATGTATAAAAGGTCTGTATATTTTTTATGATTTTGAGATATGACAGTCGCTGGCATTTGCACAAGCCTTTAATATTTCTTATTAACTTTTTAAATTTAAGAAACTTTTTAAAAAATTTTAAAATTATATAACTTTAATAATTTACGTTCTTGCCAATGTTTTTTAAATTACTAGTTTTACATGAATAACAACAGAAAACACAAGTAGATACAAAGTATACTGTTATCCTCCCCCTTTGCCTATGTTTTTCCCCTTCCCCTCTTGCCCCACTCCCGTTTTTCTATACCACCTCTCCCCCATATAACAGCACAGTGTTTTGTTCTAATTTCAGTCTTTCTTTATCTTTTATTGGAATATGTTAATGGTTTCATGATGTCTGAAGTAGCTCTTCTGTATTTAAGTGACTGTTGGACTCTGCACCAAAATGATAAAGCTAGAATAAACAGATCACAGGTGAAATTTTTACATTTCATAAGTGGTAAAATGTATGACATTTGAATTTGAGTAACTCATGCTTTCTACTGACTAAAGCTACACAGAATGTGCCAGAAATTCTATTTGTGTACTACCCTGTTACTTTTAATGAACTGTAGGAATGTATTTCAAATCACTGCATGAATTCTTTTGGTTTTACAGAAACTTATTTTCGTCACAAGCTGCTCCCATATTGGATAATAAAAAACAGTTGGGGTACATTCTGGGGGGAGAAGGTAATGTATTATGAACAACTTCTAAATTATACTAAATGTTTTACTTTTACAGAATATCCACTATTCAAAAAGACACTCCCGTTCTGGATCATTAAGAACAGCTGGGGGGACAGCTGGGGCGAACAGGTATTGTCTGCATGGAAAATTTGTGTTGTGGTGTCTTGCCTCACAGCCTCTTTTATTTTTAAGAAAATGGTTCTTTCAATGGTAGTGACATCTTTTGTTCCTGTCACTCCAGTTTACATTTCCTTGTAGATGAATTTTAGCTTAAATCCAGTAATTGTAGTCTCAATTCATATTTATAAAGTTGTCACATTGCAGTAATTTGTGTATACGTATTTATATTTTTGTGTGGTACTTGTAGATAACAAAGTTTAGTAACTTGCTTCATATGACACGCAGTTCAGTGTAGTGGTGTATATCATGGGCAACAGATCACTGCTGTCATAAACTTGTTTCAACATACCTCAAGTACTGTAATCTATATTGCCGCAGTATGTCACTCTCTCGTAAATGGAAACTTTCAACAAAGATCTTGGTACAATAAGCACAAATTTTGATACAAAAAACCTAACAAGAGAAGTTGAGCACTTTGAGTGAATGGTCCAATTAGACGCAATTTTATATATGTTCACTCTATCAGTGGGTCTGTTATGACCTAGTTGTCAGACCTAACAGTATGTATAATGTGTGTGTGCTGCAACAGATGGTTAATGAGAAGTGTGTAGGAAGATGGAGAATCCCACATGCTCGTGTCATAAGTTATCAGTGCCATTATCCAGGGTCTTGAATAGTTTTTGTGTGTCTTAGGTGTGAGGTCGGAGGCAGACTGAGAATAGCCATCTGAAATGTAAGCAGTTGTGATCTCGTTAAAGTGAATGCGTGGTCAAATGTTTCATTATGAGAAAGTCTGCTGCCACTCAGATAGTTATGGTGCCAATGGGCTCCAGAAATATTTTGATTCCATGAAAAGAAAGAAAAAAAAAAACAAAGAAAAAGGAAAAAAAACTTCAAAATTAAAAGGTTATTTTTCATTGGAGGAAATTAGACTCAGAAATTAAATGGAACATTTGCAGCATAATAGCATGTATCAATAATTGAATTTGTGTACTTCTTTTGTTTTAAGAAAGTAATGATAAGAATGAAGATAAAGCAAAATATTTCTCCTCACCCAATGCTTTTAAGTTAGTAGCTATTGGAGTGCTCCCCCTGGTATTATGTAACAGTATTGTAAATTGTCAATAATCAAGTTGAGTACTCACTAACTCTTATTTTTCCCCAATGCATAAGCTCCAGTTTCTTTCCTTTTCACATATACTGTATTTTCCACATCTACTTTCTTCAGTTGTTTCAACCTCAGGCCACCTACGTGTTGTAATAACAGAAATCCACAGAGATCCTGAGGAAATCCACAGAGATCCTGAGGAAGGGGTAGAGTATGCTTCTCAGCATGATATGGTTGACTTTGAATGGCTGTTTTGCACCATTGCTTTGTGGGTCCACTGCAGAAATAGTTTCTTTTGTGAGAATATTCTCTCCAGCATATTCAAACAAAGGAAAGTCCAGAATAGAATGGAAAGGATAGATTGCCAGTCACCCCGTAGAGGAGGTGTTGAGTTGCAGAAAAACATAAAAAAGAAAAAGGAACACTAGAAATATATCAGATTTTGGACTATGTCCTTTTTCAGAAATAGAACACTCACACATTCACACAGTAGCAAAAAAAACCACACACACACATACGGCCACTGTCTCTGGGCACCAAGACCTGACTCCAACTGTTGGATTGGGTTTTAGCAGTTGGGGCTTAGTGCTCAGAGGCATCGGCCATGGGGCTGTGAGAGTTCTATTTCTGAAGAAGTAATTTGTCTGAAAGCTGATATTTTTCTAATGTTCCCCATCTTCATTCCCGCAGCCTCTGGAATTTCCCCTAGTGCACACTGCTTTTACTGCCACTCCTCTTCCTTTACTATTTCCACCCTCCTGTTTTCATATCATCCTTACCCTCTTAGTTGTACCTGTGTAATTCATCCACATCAATTTTTCCTTCTCTCACTATTCTCTCGACACTCCATTTGTCTGTCCTTCACACTGGCACCACACCCCTGGGAATCATTAAACAGCACCTCTGCATTTGTAATTAAAGGTGTTATGTAACTTCTACAATTTGTAAGTTAAGTGTGAATAAAGTTGTATTTTGAATGATGATAAATCACTGTATAATTGCTCCCATACACCTCCAGTGACGTGACACAATTTTTAACGCACTGGTAGAGTTGCTTTCTCGAATATTGGGTCCAATTCCTCAACTGACCTAGCAGATTTATGTTTAGTGTGGGTCCCCTAAATTACTTAATGTGTATGCTTGGATGGATAGTTAGTTAATTTGTTCCATGTTCCATAGACCATATTTTCAATAAATGCGGACAATAGCAGAGACAGTTAAAAAGTATGATTATACAGTTACTTTCTTGACACTTACAGATTTGTAATTGATTACTTATTCTATTCAAAAATTCTTCTATAGTATAAAAGAAACTGATTTAATCAGTATTTGAACACTATTCTGCTGTCTGTCATCAGACATTTTATTTGTATAGGCATATTGTCAGAGAGTTTCATAACTGTATATTTCACACATTTTTTATGCCAAACAATATTGTAGGAAGGATAAATTCCTAGTCACCACATAGAGTAGGCACTGAGTCACAGATAGGCATGATGCAAATACTCAGCTTTCAGACTATGTCCGTCATCAGAAGTAGAAAAGACACACACATTCAATCAAGCGCAACTCACTAACACGTGGCCACTGTTTCCTGTAGGTGCCAAGGGCTGACATTCTTTGCCAAAGTTAAATTCACTGTGTAGATCCCTTTTTCTTCTAGCATTGCCTTCCAAACTGCTTTCAAATGGTAAGAGATTGACAGTAAATTTCATAATTTATTAAATTTTCCCTGTGTCTGTTTTTAATTTCCAATTGCATAAACATATGGCTACAAAATGTACATGTGTGATCACCACAAATCATTCTAATAACTTTCTTTTGTGTAATGAATACTTTTTGACTGCATAAGGAGTTATTCCATGATATTATCCAGTAGGACTTCAGTAAATGAAAGTATTCAGACGATGTTAACATACTGATTTTTATATCCTCAAAGTTAGCAGTTATTCATTTGGCAAAAAGGTCTGAACCACCAGCCTATTCTCTCTCTCTCTCTCTCTCTCTCTCTCTCCTCCTCCTCCTCCTCCTCCTTCTTCTTCTTCTTCTTCTTCTTCTTCTGAGTTTCCACAAATATACACTACCAAGTACATTAAAAATTTATACCCTAATATTTTTGGTGATGCACTCCTTAGTATGAGATGTGCTATTCTTTACTGAAAGACATGCCTCATCCAGTTTTGTGCCAAGTTTAAAGCTAGCCTATTTGTGTAAGACCAAAACAAAAACATATTTCACTAATTCCCTACTGATGCTGCTACTTGACAATAACGTTTGTAGCATCTACAAAGAGTACTATTTCTGTCTCCTGATTCAAATAAAATGGTGGATCAGTAACACTGGGGAAGAATAGACGTGAGCCCATGATTGAGCACTGTGGAACACTATTGTGATTTACCTGAAAACGATGCAGCCAATAACTGTCCTCATCTTTCCTCAGTCTGTGGCATGGCTAACAACCTTGTTGGTGATAGCACACTAAAACCCCACCTGCCTCCAGTTCAAAATATATGTTCCATTTGTGCATGATTGTTCATAACATACTAATTCTCTTCTTTCAGTAACTCTGCCCTCGGACTGGTATCAACTGGACATCCTCGATTTCTCTCTGTCCTGGGAATCCTCCTTCATTTGCTTGTAATTTTTTCCTCTCTTCACATCTGTTAGCATTCTAAATCTTCTCCTTTTCCTCTTCTTCTTCTTTCTCTCTCTCTCTCTCTCTCTCTCTCTCTCTCTCTCTTCCTTTCGCTTTTCTGTAGTAGATAATTCCTGTTTAATATGTTTCGCATCAAAGATGTTTTCCTCTTCTATATCATTCTCATGAAGTTCCTCTTCTCTCATGCCTTGCTCAGCACATCCTCATTTCTCATTCTGTTGATCTAATTCACATTCTCCATTCTTCTCCATGACCATATTTCAAAACTTCTGCACACATTTGTTCTTTCTGTCTGACTGTCCACATTTCAGAAGCATAAGGCAACACTCTCCACACACATTTGGTGAACTCCTTCCTGAGTGTAATGGGGATGCTTCCGGCTGTCAGCACGCCTTTCACTCCCTCAAAAGGTGCCTTTCCCATGGAGATAATGTGTTTCATTTCCTCTTTACAAATTCTGCTGGAAGTTATCAAGTTTCCCAAATACTGGAACGACTGAATCTGTTCTAACACCATTCCATCTAGTGATATATTAATAATGTCATCTTCTTTTCTGATTCTCATACTACTCCATTTTAATGCATTCCACCACATAAACAGAAAAGCTGCTTCACTGTTTTGGAAGGGTGTGTTTCGGATGTTGAGTTTGCATTTCATAACTAGTGACAAGTGATTACTCATTGGAAATCAAATGTTCTCACCACTTAGTTCCAAAAGTCAGCAGCAGATTGTCTCATGATAAGTGTTTTTAATTACTATATGTAATCTTTTTTTAATTATTTGAAACTGTTGCCCATTTACATATGTATCCAGATCTTACTGTTATGATTGAAAAGGAATGAAATCTGCCCATAATGTAAAAACATGATTTATTTACACTTTTTCAAAAGCATAAATATCCTATACAAATTATATAGTAACATCATTCACAAATTCACCATAATACTAATTTAACTTGATTATATACAATATTTTTAGTTTCCTCTCCAGTTACACGAATAAATAAAACCTTATTTGAACCCACCCAAGAGCAAGCAACATAAAACTGCCCATGGGGTGAACATGGTGACCTCAGATCCATTCCACAGTACTTAATAGATTTGACTCCAGTGTTGGTGCTTACATTTCACCACTTTTCCACAAATAGAGGTACTGGGAATCCCTTGCTTTCAATGGCAATTACCTCCTAATACGTAGTACAAGCTCTTGTGTATAATAGGTTTGCTTGAAATTGTTACAAGAGTTCTAGAGTTGTAAGTCTCAAATAAGTTTCATTCATTCTCATGGTTTTTGTATCTCTCATAATAGAATGGCTTTTACTTGTATGATGACTATCCTAAAATAATTTTGTTTAGGCTCAAGCACATAATAATTCTTTGTGTAATTCACCTTAAAACATATTTTAACTCCTGACTCAAACACTGTTTTAAAGATACAGTACCAGTAATTTATTGTCAAGGAGTTATGCTTTTTAATTTGTTTCTAATATGCATTTCCTTTCTAGGGCTATTATCGAGTGTATCGTGGAGATGGAACTTGTGGAGTTAATATGATGGCATCATCTGCAATAGTTGCATAGCTGTTTAGTAGTGTTTTCATACTAATGTAGCTAAATTTCAAAACCAAGTGATAAAAATATATTAACTGCTGTTTCCAAATAATACAATAACTACTACAGCCTGCATATGTCTGTCTTTTGAATATAACTTGTGGGCTCCACAGCTCCTTTTTTGCCCAAGACACACATTTAGTTGGTGAATATAAAATCCTTTTGATAATAAAGCAGTAAAGTAGCATGTCCGTGTGTGTTTAAAAAATGGCATATGTGCTAAATTTTCTTTATATGTGTGAAAGCAGCAGTAGAACACTGTACAAGGTATTCCATGATGAATACTTAAATTCTTGATGCTGAAGTAAAGTATATTGACAGGATCTAGTGATTCATACCTCACACATTATTAGAGTTACCAAGCATATAAGTTGAACTTGTGACAAATAATATTTTCATCTCACAAAGTTGAAGAACTGACTGAAAATGTCTCTTCTATATAGTCTCTGGTACGTTGTGTACTGTAGCTATTCATTAGATGGCAGCTGTAAATCAACTTAAAGGTACAATTTGTTGGAGATAGTAAATTTTTTAGCTGGGTAAATGTTATCTATTCTGACACTGTAGATTTAATAGAACCCTTGAATGACAATTGTTAATTACTTATGTAACAAAATCATCATATAAAAGTTCATGTTATGTGAGACTGTTTTGTGTCTTCAACAAGACAGTTATAAAAAGTGCAAAAGTTGAGTTCTCTCTTCTTTTAGAATTTGATTATTTTTTAAAATGTTTGCTTCTAGGTGATGGAGATCTGTTTCACTTAACCACAGATACTGTGATGATATTTGCATGACTCATTCAAGCTGTTTTAAGAATACTCTGAGATAGAAGCTATTATGTTTAAGCCTTAGTGTAAAATGTTTGCAATGTAGTTATCGGTAGTATTTGTCAGAAGTGTTCTTGTAGTGCCTTAAGGTTCTAAATGTGATTAACATGTCTTACTTTCATTAACAAAAGATCCACTATATTAGTTTATTTTTGACATATTGCAGACTACTATTCTGATTTGTTGAAACACACAGAAGTTATGTTTGCATTCATCAAATGTAAACAGTGTTTCATCATGTAAGGAATATGAAGCCATACCAGACAACAAAAATAGTAGAATGCACTTTAGTAATTTATAATTAAAAATCTTGATACTTTATGCGACATGAAATGATCATGACTACATTTGTACCAAGTGGGCATGTCCTTGTGATGAATGGAAATAAATTGACAATAGCACCACTCAAGCATTAAGAATATGCCCATAAAAGGACACATTGTGCTAGTATGTACCATTGACCGATCAAGAGTTTATGTTGTGGATGAACATGGCCTGAGAATATTACAAGCTACATTTTCTTATTATATGTGATTTGTTTTACACTCAGTTTTGCTATTTTACTATGCCAAGCAACAAATAATATAAAAATACTTTTCTTGTGCAAATGTGAATTTGTAAAATGTTGGAAGTGACTGAGAATCAGTTTGGTTTTTAACATGGAAGAGTGCAAAATGACCCTGCTGGTACAAATCATTATTTATACTATATAAGTACAATAAAAATTTTATGTTACAAACATGTACTATACTGTACTGTTCAGTGAGATTATATATGGATATCTGAAAATAATATTTTTCTAACACAAGGCTAATGCTGTACAGTTTGAAAATAAAATATATTTTTCTAAATCTAAGTGTGTTCTTAAGACTATATTTAAAAGAGCTCCAGACCTACTCTTAAAGCTGATGCTAAATATTACGTCTTTATGATAATGAAGGCTTTCTCGAGGAATTTTTATGTCGAAGTCTTCTTGAGTTATCAACTGAGTCAAGGCATGATTCTGCGGCAATGTTTCCTGCTTGTCGTCTTCAGGTGATTTTGTCTAGGCACTCCCAGTGTGTTCGAGGTTCTTGGCATTGCACCCTGGTGCTGTCTATGTATTCCATCCACTGTGTTTACCACTTTCACATTAGAGGGCTCTTGACGTATTCTTGTTAGCGCTACATCCCATTCAGGGCTCAGCTGGAAACAGCTATCCCAGTTTCCAAGATCACTGTGGACCCATATCTTCTGAATGGACAGAGGTGTTATGCCTGGGGAACAGGTTCTGGGTCTCTTATCATCGAAGAGACGGTGGCAATATTGGTCCATGATGGTCTTGTCGACAGGGATAGTGGTTTCCAACGGAGTGCTGCATGGGATGTATTGCTAGCAAAAATACATCGAGAGTGTTGTAATGTGAAAATGGTGAAGGCAGTGGGTGGAATAGACAGACAGCACCAGGACACATTGCCAGACCCCTTTAACGAATTATCTCCACTGGCTATCTCCTGTAGTGGAAATTAGTGATTTGGAGATTTGGTAAGTTCTTTGTTTAAGGATCTCTTGTAGAATGTAAGTTTTACAGGTCTGCAGGAATTGCCAAATAAGGTGTGACATTCATTGAAGGCAGACTTTTAAGCTTCCCAGTGTGTTACTGACCAGCTCTTCAGGATGTGAAGTCCATAATTCCAGCTGCTTTGTATAGATTATCCAGTGGTTCGTTCAACCAATTATTAGTAGGTATGGCCATTTGAACTTACACTGACCTTTTTGGCATGTACAGATCTGGACCTCAGTGAGAAAGCATATTCTGCCATGAAGAAGCAGAGTGCCTAGGCCAAGGTTCTTTGTGCCTTTCACCTAGTCCCCAATTTGCTTTAGCCTATTTTCTCAATATATTTCTTGCTGCAGTATTTATGAGCCTTCTAACAGTTATGTTTGTGCATTGATAACCGATTCTGGATCTGTATGTGTGAGTGATTTAAGCTTATAGTCAGCTGTTGACTTGCTAGTTTTTGGCGAAAATGGAAGGTACTGGCTTGTGTCTTTGAGGGATGCAGTGTAAGGGAATTATCCAGGTACCAAGTATTCTGACAGAGCATTACAGGTTGTGTTTTATCGCCTCAAAACTTTTCCCTAGTGGCTGTGATGGCCAGATTGGCAACATACCGTATTTACTCGAATCTAAGCCGCACTCGAATCTAAGCCGCACCTGAAAAATGAGACTCGAAATCAAGGGAGAGAAAAGTTTTAGGCTGCACCTCCAAATCGAAACAAAGTTGGCCTATTGTAATATGAGACACAATTTAGGTTGAATGAATGACGATACAGCTACAGTAGTTTGGTTCGAGTCGTAAGCTTAGCAGTTAAGCTTTACCAGGTAGCCATTGCTATGCGTCGGGCTCGGTCTGTATTTATACGGGTACCCTTCCTTTTTCATGTGCTTCGTCTGGTTTGAATCGATTGCTTATTTTTCGTTGATCTGATAAGTGCTGTTCTCTTTGTTATAGGTGTTTACATCACTCTAAGCTGAAAATGCGTTATTGTACTGTCTCATGCACTATTTGTCGCATTCTGATAATGTGTGTTTATGACCTGTCGCCGCTCACGGCATGGCTTGATTTTGTGTGCGCTACCGCCGCTTACGATAAAAAAAAAGAGAGGAATTGTCTCATTAGCGAAACAATGGCAAGAGACTGCTATTTGTTGTTACTTATACTGCTGCTTTCTTTGATAATGATCAACAAGAACCAAATAATAGACTGCGTATGATAGAACATGTTCTGAACGAGAGTTTAGCTAAAATTTTTTGCCGTTTGAAAATCTTTGCAGACGCCTCTTTTGTACATTACATTCTGCACAGAAATTAGAGTCATCTTAGATTTAAGAATCTAGTCAATTGCCGTGCTTCATTTCTGACTGTATCACTATTAGGCATAAGAATAATACGAATATAAACATGACATGATATGTATATTCTTCCGTGTTTGCTGTTGTCCCACACTAGTTTCGTAGTTTATTAGGCAGACAGGATTTAAATGAGATAGCAGCAAACACGAAAGAATACATAGCAAAATGTTTATATTCGTATTATTCTTATGGTGAAGAGAATACTGCATGTGATTCACAATTCATAAAAGTTCCAACTAGCAACCATCTCTTCTCATAGGTAGGAAAAAATTCAGAATGTAGAGTTGGCCATATTGACAAACATCCCAAACAGTCTTGCCAGTCGGATTTTCGTAGTACATTGAAATGCTGCTACATTCGAAGATGAACAATACGGAATTTGTATTTACTTCGTTGGATAATGTATGAAAATGAAAATGCAGTGGTCAAAACTCAGTGCGGAGAAAAAAAGCTTGTCTTCCACCTTTTTTTAAATTTATTTACTGACTCAGAGGTTTTGGCGCCAGTATTTATCTTTGTGCCTGCAAAGCATGCCTGTGTAGTGCTACATATATTCAACGGCAGAAGTTTGTTGTGTCAGCACCTACCAACATTTTTCAGAACTTCTGCTTACTTTGCACTCGATTCTAAGCCACAGGCGGTTTTTTGGATTACAAAAACAGGAAAAAAAGTGTGGCTTAGATTTGAGTAAATACGGTACACGAAGTAGGTCATGTAATTTGGTATTAACTGTTTATTGGTGTACAGGCTGAATTGTAGGAGGGTGTCATGGTCCCATCTCTCATGAAAAATTGTGCAGCATGCTGAGACGACTAGCTGAAAGGGTTTAAATTGAAAACAACTTAAGCTTTGAGTAGCAAAGTCATTATTGATATTGCAATCATCTTTCATGCTAGCAGCACCGAGTGAGGTGGCGCAGTGGTTAGCACACTGGACTCACATTCGGGAGGACGACGGTTCAATCCCCCGTCCGGCCATCCTGATTTAGGTTTTCCGTGATTTCCCTAAATCGCTCCAGGCAAATTCCGGGATGGTTCCTTTGAAAGGGCATGGCCGTCTTCCTTCCCCGTCCTTCCCTAATCCGATGAGACCGATTACCTCACTGTTTGGTCTCTTCCTCAAAACATCCCAACCCTTTCATGCTAGCAGATTTGTGACTAAGATAAGAATAGAACCTGGTTAATCAATGATAACATTTCTTGCCATAGAGTAATTGGTAAAATTTCTTTATTGATACTATGAGCTTTTCTTAGCATTAGGAGAACGGTAAGACATTATTCTCATCTGAACTCTTAGAATATGTACTTTGAGGCAGCCAATGTAACATTTGCGACATTGTAAGAAAGGCAGCTTTGTAATGCACAAACAGATTGATGTTGGTGGCCCTCTCTCTGTTATTTTTGTATTATTGCTGCCTTTCTTTTCTTTATAACTGAAAACCTGCCAACTTCATTCTCACTTGGAGTTTTATAGAAATAAACAGGTCACCCCCCACCCCCACCTTGCCCCCCTCCCCCTAGTAAAAGACTGTGCGTAAATAATATTGCTTTGCAGGTTCGGTAATGTGTCTAGGCTCCATGTATGGTGAGCTAGACTCAAAGACTCAACAACTGACAGAACATGATCTGTCCTGCAGGAGCCAAGCATCTGGTGGAAATTTGGTTTTGAAAATTGGGAATTCCCTTACATTAAGGAGCAGGCAAGAACAACAAAAATGTGTATGGCAAGACAGAGTCTCCTTGGGGCCAGCCGATCTTTGAGTGTGCAGAGAGCGACAAACTATCCAGCACTTGTTCTTGTACCTGTTTGTCTGTGACATGTTCACTGGAAGATCTTTATTTCTCTTGAACGTCCAAATTTATGAATTGAAAAATCTGAATAATTTTTCACAGATTAATTAATACCAAAGTTTTAAACATTTATTTACTATTGTTGCCTTTGCTTGAAGTTTTCTTAAAGTCGTTTAAGTGCTCTGGCATATTTGTAATTCATAACTGTAATTGTTATTGTCTTGTGTTACTTGAGTTGTAAAACATCATTTTTGGGAAAGTGACGGGTTACTCTTTTGGCCCTTCTAAACAATGAAAACTGATCATGACATTTAATGAATTAAGCCCTTACCAACAACTACTTCCTTCGCCATTGTGGTTGTTTGCTAAATGCACCATAAGCAATCAAACTTGTTAGTCAAATTTGCTCTTTTGTATCCACGGGTCTGTCAAATACCCCTGCAAACATACCAACAAAGTTTGCCAAGTTAGCCTCACTTTTGAAGCAGACACTGTTCGCATTGTGAAATATTTTGACACTAGTGGATATTGCTACCAATGCAAACAGAGCCTTTCTTGCATTGGTTTTAGCACAGTGTATAAATGAGAAAAAGAAAACATGTTGGTCCAGGATATGGTTGAAATTGAGAGAGAAATATACCCATGAAAAGCTGGTAAAGGAAAAAAAAATGCTTAGAATCTGATCACTGTGTCAACTTTCTCCCAATGGACAGTCTGATTTTTAATAGCTGAGTTACTTTGCCATCACATTGAAAAAGACACAAGTATGTGAAAATTTATTATATATATATATATATATATATATATATATATATATATATATATATATACACACACACACACACACACACACACACACACACACAAAAAAATTCAAGCTTTCGCAACAAACTGTTGCCTCATCAGGAAAGAGGGAAGGAGAGGGAAAGACGAAAGGATGTGGGTTTTAAGGGAGAGGGTAAGGAGTCAGTCCAATCCCGGGAGCGGAAAGACTTACCTTAGGGGGGAAAAAAGATGGGTATACACTCGCGCGCACACACACACATATCCATCCACACATATACAGACACGTGTGGAAGGTTATGTGTGTGTGTGCGAGTGTATACCCGTCCTTTTTTCCCCCTAAGGTAAGTCTTTCCGCTCCCGGGATTGGAATGACTCCTTACCCTCTCCCTTAAAACCCACATCCTTTCGTCTTTCCCTCTCCTTCCCTCTTTCCTGATGAGGCAACAGTTTGTTGCGAAAGCTTGAATTTTGTGTGTATGTATGTGTCTGTCTGTGTTTCTATCGACCTGCCAGCACTTTCATATGGTAAGTCACATCATCTTTGTTTAAAATATATATATATATATATATATATAATATGGTATTTCCTTCTTAACCTCTTCCTGCACAGTACATGTCTGGGAAAGACAAAATAGCTCTACCATTTTGGTAACTCCAGGGCCCAACGAAATCCCTACCAGATTCTATACTGACTTTGCGCCTTACTTAAATCCTCTTCTGACTATATCTGTCATTAGATCCCTTGAACAGGAAAGCTTGCCCCGTTCTTGAAAAAAATCTACTAGAAGGGTAGTAGAAGTAATGCACAAAACTAATGTCCAACATCCTTGACACCAATTTCTTGTAGAATCTTAGATTATATTCTAATCTCAAACATTATTAGTTATCTTGAACAGAATGACATCCTCAATGCCAACAAGCATGGACTCCATATATATATTAATCATGTGAAACCCAACTTGCACTTTTCTCACATTATGTACTGAAAGCCTTGGATCAAGACAGTTAGATAGATGCAGTGTTTCTTGATTTCTGAAAAGCAATTGACTCGGTACACATCTTTGCTTATTGTCTAAACTACGATCTAATGGAGCATCAAGTGAAATTTGTGACTGGATTGAGGAGTTTTTGGCAGGGAGGATGCAGCATGTTATCTTGGCTAGAGAGACATCATCAGATGTAGAAGTAACTTTCTGTGTGTGCCAGGGAAATGTACTGGAAACCTCGCTCTTCATGCTGTATATCAATGACCTTGCAGACAATATTAACATCAGACTTTTTACAGTTGATGCAGTTATCTGTGATGAAGTACTGCCTGAAAGAAGCTGCATAAATATTCAGTCAGATCTTGATAGGATTTCAAATTGATGCAAATATTGGTAACTGGCGTAAAATGTTAAGAAATGTAAAATTGTGCACTTCACAAAAAGAAAAAAAATGTGGTATCATAAGACTGTAATATCAATAAGTGACTGTTGGTATCAGCCAACTCATGGAAACACCTGTGTGTCACACTTTGTAGTGATTGAAATGGAATGGTATCATAGGTTCATTTATGGGTAAAGTAGACAGTAGATTTCAGTTTATTTGTAGAACACCGGGGAAGTGCAATCAGTCTACAAAGGAGATTGCTTACAAATCACTCATGCAACCAGATCTAGAATATTGCTCAGGTGTATCGGACCCGTACCAAATAGGACTAACAGGTGATATTGAATCTATACAGAGAAAGGCAGTACGAATGGTCACAGATTTGTTTGATCTGTGGGGGAGTCTCACAGAGATACTGAAGGAACTGAACTGGAAGACTCTTGAAGAGAGACGTAAACTATCCCAAGAATGTTTTGAGAATCAGGTTTAAATGATGACTCTAGGAATATACTACAACCCCCTATGTATCGTACACATAGAGATCATGAGGATGAGGTAACAATAATTACTGCACACGCGGAGGCATTCAAACAATCATTCATCCTGTGCACCAAATGTGAATGGAACAGGAAGAAACCCTAATAACTGGTACTTTGAGACGTACCCTTTGTCGTGCAGCTCATTCTGCTTTGCAGTGTGTGGAGGTAGATGTAGACCTAAACTGCCAGTGCTACTATGTTTTTCTCCTTGATTGTAGTTTCAATACTGTGGAAACTTAAGATACAGAGAGACAAATTGTAATAAAAACACTCTTTCGTTAGACATGCATGGTGAAACATCAGCACAAATGCTTGCCATCTTGTTAAATCAGCCATCAATTAAACTTTCTCTCAGACAAGTTAAGCATGCACTTTCTTTGATTAACACATTACACAAAGCCACCCACGATCAAATATTTTGCAAAGCTAGTAAAGTTTGTACTGAAAGTATTTAATAGAAACAATGTGGAAGACAAAAACTATACTTGCAGACTGGAAAACAGCAATTATATGTCCTATATGTATGTAGAATGATCCCCTTGTGTGGAGTACCAACAGAGGAGTTGCTTTACTGGATGTCACTCATAATATCATATCAATGTGCCTATTAATGAGCCTGATACCAATAACTGTAAAACGCATTGCTATCTACCAAAATGGTTTCCTCAGAAATAAATCCAACTTACATCATTTATTCATTCTAAGAATAGCCTCAGAGTGTTAAAAGACTGTAATAATTCCAATTCCAAAGGAAGCAGCTGCTGATAGGTGTGAGTATTATTGGACTATGGGTTTATAAAGTCATATTTGCAAAATTCGAACATGAATTCTTTACAGAGGAATGGAAAAACTGGTAGAAGCCAACCTCGGTGAAGATCTGTTTGGATTCCAGAGAAATGTAGGAAGATACAGGGCAATACTGACCCTACTATTTATCTTAGGAGGTAGGTTAAGGAAAAGCAAACCTACATTAATAGCATTTGTAGACTTAGAGAAAGGTTTTGAAAATGTTGAGTGGAATAATCTCCTTGAAGTTCTGAATGTAGATGGGGTAAAATACAAGGAGAGGAAGGCTATTTACAGCTTTTACAGAAACCAGACAGCACTTATAAGAGTTCAGGAATGTGAAAGGGAAACAGTAGTTCAGAAGGGAGTGAAGTGATGTTATTTAATCTGTACATTGAGCAAGCAATAGAGAAAAAAATAAAAATAAAAATTTATAGTAGGAATTAAAGTTCAGGAAGAAGGAAAAAAAAAACTTTGACATTTACCAATGATATTTAATTCTGTCAAAGACAGCAAAGGACTTGAAGAAACAGTTGAACTGAATGTGAAGTGTCCTGAAAGGAGGATGTAATATGAAAATGATCAAAAGCAAAACAAGAATAATGAAATGTAGTAGATGAGTTTTGTTATTGAGGAAGCCAAATAACTGATGACAACCAAAGTAGAAAGGATATAAAATGTAGACTGGCAATGCCAAGAAAACTATTTCTGAAGAAGAGAAATTTGTTATCATTGAATATAGATTTTAGTTTTATTAAATATTTCTGAAAATATTTGTGTGGATTGTAGCCAAGTATGAAAATGAAACATGGACAATATACAGATTAGACAAGAAGAGACTGGAAAAGCTTTTCAAATGTAGTGCTACAGAAAACACTGAAAATTGGGTGGGTATATCAAATAACTGATGAGGAGATACTGAATAGAATTGGGGGAAAAATTTGTGGGACAATCTGGCTAGAAGAAGAGACTGATTGATAGGACACATTCTGAGATGTCAAGGGATCAATAATTTAGTATTAGAGGGAAGAGTGTGGGATAAAAATTGTATAGGGAGACCAAGAAATGAATGTAGTAGGCAAATTCAGATGATTACAAGTTGCAGTATTCAGTATTTATTCAGAGATGAAGAGGCTTGCACAGGATAGAGCTTTGGACTGACTACGACAACAACAACAACTACAACAACAACAATTATTATTACAAATAACTGAGAAGGCATGGTAATTCAGTGGAGATGTCCACATATTATTACACTAGCATACACCAACACCCACTCCTAAATATAATGAGGGAATTTGAAATACCATCAATGCTAATCAAATCAGTTAAAATGTTTATAGAAGAAACTTTGTCTTATAAAGACACCTGCAGGAGAAACTGTAAACGTTAGTGTGTGCACTGGACTGAGACAAGGGGATGCTATTTCACCTATCTTATTTAACCTTGTGTAAGAGAAGATGGATAAAGAATTTAGTAAAACTAAACCTCAAGGGATCCAGATGCAGAAGGTGAACATTACTAGACTTACATACACAGATAATGTAGCATTAATAAGCACTTCCAAAACAGAGTTAATTAGACTGGCACAAAATTATTACAGAATGGCTTAGGAAACAGGATTATGTGTTAATTATGAAAAGACAGAATATCTGCTCATAAGTAAGAAAATCCATATTGATGCACCTTTGGCTGTAGATGGATTCACTTTCAAGACAATTGACTGCTTCAGGAACTTAGGGAGTCTTTTTAGTAAAACAACAGAACAGATATGGAAATAGATGCCTATCTAGCAACAGTCAACAAAACATTTTTTTTAGTTTTATCAAAATCTTTAGCAAAATATAACATAGCACTGACTTCAAAAATCTGCTCATACCAATCGACTACTATACTGGTAACATTATATGGACATGAAGCATTGGTATTTAGAAAGAAAGAGGAAGAAAAATTTTGAACTGGTATATGATGAAAATAATGTGGAATGGAGGATAAGAAAAAATGAAAAATTGAGAAAATTGTACAAACACCATAACATCTTTGAAGTGCTAAAGAAGAGAAGGTTGAACTGCTAGGCCATATAGCAAGAATGATGGAAAACAGACTGGGGAACACAGCCAGGATGAACATCATTACCGAATTGACAAACAATGCACTTGACAGAAAGAAGTGGAAGAGGTTCGTAGAGCTGCTCTACTAGAGCAGGTGTAAGTAAGCAAGATGGCGCCGCATTTGGATGTAGTGGCAAATCGCTCCGAGAATATCAGTAAATTACCATTAGTGAATTGTATGCTATGTGCAAAAAAAGTGATAAAAGGTGTTAAAATATGTGTACTGGCACATAAATGTTATCATTCTTGTTGTTTCATGGAAGCAAATCTCGGTCACCATAGGCCTACATGTGACTGTGGAACTGAGTGCAACGGTCTTGAAACTGCATTTGAAATGTGCAATGCTGGACTCAAAATAAGTGTGAGGGAAGAACAGCAAAGTGACTTAAATAAAGTTAGACAATATGCGGAAATGCTGAAAAGTTTGATCGACTATATGGACCTTCCCACAGATAGGCAAATGAGAGTGTGTATATATTAGGCCTAAGAAAATCTCTCGACCTGTCTTAAATACCAATGTTTTTCATGTTCCACTAATGAATAAATACGATGTTCTAAATGCAGACAGTTCATCACGGACAAAAAATCTCAGTGTAACAGGTAACTGCTCAGAAAGATCTGTTGAACAAAAAAGTGCCAGCAGAAACTCTAGCTGTATACATGACATATTAATACTACAAAAAAAAAAAAATCTATTAGGGTAATTACTGGTTGTGCATATAAGGCATACTGTAAACCATTGTTCTGTGAACAAAAAATCATGACTGTTATAAACTTGTACATATACTATGTTCTAATTTATACGAAGAAGAAATTACCTGAAAGAAAAACCAGAGAAAATGTACATAGCCACAATACTAGAAGGAATAGGTGCATCTGTATTCCTTACCACAGATTGTCAAAGTCACTCAACAGCTATGAAATCATGGGGTACAAATTATTTAATAATCTTCCTCAATCTGTTCAAGAATTACCTGAACAATTATTCAAACAAACAATTCATGACTGGCTAGTCCTCCACCCATTCTATGATATAAGAGAATTTATCAACTGTAATCTTATGACGAGCTCAGCTCACAAAAGCATCTCACTGTATGAATGCATAAATTTCTAGCTAATTGATGTCTCTTAAATATATTCCAAAACGTGTCTTAAGGGGCCCATACACAATCAAACAATTCATCAAATTTCACTTAATTACTTATTTACTCACTTAAAAAATCTCTCTCTCACTGTAGCTGTTCTTAATGGCCCCGGACACAATCAAACAACCCTTTAAACTTCACTCATTCACTTTACATGTGGCAATAATAATAATAATTTTATTGTCATTCGGCCATTACACCAATAGACAACATCATATACATACTAAAATACAATTAATGTTAACAACAAACTTGTTGTTTCTTTCAAACTATTAATTGTGTTTTTGTATGTATATGACATTGTCTATTGCTGTAATGGCTGAATGACAATAAAATTATAATAATAATAATTATTATTATTATTATTGCCACATGTAAAGTGAATGAGTGAAGTTTAAAGGGTTGTTTGATTGTGTCTGGGGCCATTAAGAACAGCTACAGTGAGAGAGAGATTTATTAAGTGAGTAAATAAGTAATTAAGTGATGGATTGTTTGACTGTGTATGGGTCCCTTAAGACACATTTTAGAATATATTTAAGAGACATCAATTAGCTAGAAATTTGTGCATTCATACAGTGAGATGCTTTTGTGAGCTGAGCTCGTCATAAGATTCAAAAGCAGTGGGAACTTCATGTGACTTCACCTCATCATTTAATGCAAATGGGGTAGTATATAACTCTGTACAAGAGTTTTCTTTATAATCAATATGTTTGTAATATGTTGTCCTTCTTATTTTGATATTGTTTTGGTATCTGTACTAAATTAAGCACAAATCATGAAATATAAATGCTTATTTTGTCTAAAAACGAAATTATGGATAGAAGGTAATGTCATATACAACAAAGGCATAATAAAACATTTCACAGGTATTGTTGTATAATCATCAGAAAACTAAATGCCTCCTGTCAAAGTGACACTTAATATTTTACTCGCCGGCCGGAGTGGCCGAGCGGTTCTAGGCGCTACAGTCTGGAACCGCGCGACCACTACGGTCGCAGGTTCGAATCCTGCCTTGGCATGGATGTGTGTGAAGTCCTTAGGTTAGTTAGGTTTAAGTAGTTCTAGGGGACTGATGACCTCAGAAGTTAAGTCCCATAGTGCTCAGAGCCATTTGCATATTTTACTCCTGTCGAAACTCAGGACTGGGCAACCAATTTCCCTTGTCCATGAGCTGAAGAAGATCTTACTTCACTACCCACCTTGCAGTATGTCACAGAGCGTACTTTATTTACCACCGTGTCCCCACCCTCCCTTTCTTGTTCTCCTCACAGATGGTTCATGAATGATTGCCAGTAAGCCTCTGTGTGGGCTTTAACTCAATGATCTTTTTGTGAGATGTACATAAAAGGAAGCAGCATATTTGTTGACTTTCTAGGAATGCATACTCTTGGAGCTTTTAACAGTAAACCACGCATAGATGCAGAATGCCTCTCTTGCAGTGTCTTCCGTTGGAACTGGTTGATCAGCTCGACGGCACTTTTGTGCTTACTAAATGAACCTGTAACAAAACACATTGTTCTGCTTTGGCTCTGCTCTGTTTCCTCTATCAGTCTTATCTGATGTGGATCTACACTGACAAGCAATATTAAAATACGGTAAAATGAGGATTTTCTAAGTTACCTCCTTTGTTGAAGGTCTGCATTTCTTAAGGATACTTCCACTGAATCTTATTTTCATCTGCAATTCCTATGATCAGTTTTATGTGGTCATTCCACTTTAACTCACTCCATACACAAACACCTAGATGTTTTAGCTTCAAGGTCTAAGGCTTCCATTCAGTCATATGTTGAACAGCCTGGTTCGGTGGTTGAAGATAGCAAAACGAAAGTGGAAGTTTTGAATATTGCATTCAAGAAATTTTTAACATGGAGAAATGTACAAACATACCATCATTTGACCATTGGACAGTCTTCCATATGGGTGACATAGTAATAAGCATCCCTGGCATAGAGAAACAACTGTAAGATTTGAAAGCAAATAAATCACCAGGTCTAGATTGAATCCCAATCCAGGTTTATAAAGAGTACTCTATGGCATTGGTCCCTTACCTAGCTTGGATTTATTGTGAATCTCTTGCCCAGTCCCAATGACTGAAAAAGAAACCACAGTTGATTCCTGTGTATAAGAAGGGTAAAAGAACAGACCCACAAAATTACAGAGCAATATCCTTAACTTTGGTTCGCTGCAGAATTCTTGAACATATTCCCAGTTCAAATATAATAAGTTTCCTTGAGACTGAGAAGCTTGTGGCCATGAATCAGCTTGGTTTTAGAAAGCATCACTTGTGCAGCACTCTGCTTGCCCTTTTCTCACATGATGTACTGCGAACTATGGATGAAGGGCAACAGGCCGATTCCACATTTCTACATTTCCGAAAAGTATTCGACACGGTACACCACTGCTGACTGTTAACAAAGGTACGAGCATACGGTATAAGTTCAGAGTGGCTCGAAGACTTCTTAACTAATGGAACCCAGTATGTTGTCCTTGATGGCGAGTGTTCATCAGAGACAAGGGTATCATCAGGAGTGCCCCAGTGAAGTGTGGTAGGACCGCTGTTGTTCTCTGTATACGTAAATAATTTGGCTGACGGAGTGGACAGTAATCTGTGGTTGGTTGCTGACAATGTTGTGATGTGCAGTAAGGTGTTGAAGGTGAGTGACTGTAGGAAGAAACAAGATGACTTAGACAAAATTTCTAGTTCGTGTGATGAGTGGCAGCTAGCTATAAATGTGGGAAAATGTAAGTTAATGTGGCTAAGTAGGAAAAATAAATCTGTAATGTCCGGATACAGGATTAGCAGTATACTGCTTGACACAGTCATGTCGTTTAAATATTTGGGCGTAACGCTGTAAATCGGTATGAAGTGGAACGAGCATGTGAAGACTGTGGTAGCAAAGGCGAATTGTCAAATTCAGTTTATTGGGAGACTTTTAGGAAAGTGTGAGTCATTTGTAAAGGAGACTGCATACAGGATGCTCATGTGACCTATTCTTGAATACTGCTCAAGTGTTTGGGATCCATATCAGAGCAGGTTGAAGGAGGTCATCGAAGCAATTCAGAGGCAGGCTGCTAGATTTGTCATTGGTAGGATCGAACAACCTGTATGTGTTACGGAGATGCTTCAGGAACTCATATGGGAGTCCCTGGAGGGAAAGCGACATTCTTTTCAAGGAACACTATTGAGAAAATTTAGAGAACCAGCATTTGAAGCTGATTGCTGAATGATTCTACTGCTACCAACATACAATGTGCGTAAGGACCATAAAGACAAGATAGGAGAAATTAGGGCTTGTATGAAGGCATGTAGATAGACGTTTTCCCTCGCCGTATTTGTGAGTGGAGCAGGAAAGGAAATGACTGGTAGTGGTTTAAGGTACCCTCCGCAACACATCGTACGATGGGTAATGGAGTATTTTTTGTAGATGTAGAAGTAGATGTAACTGCTTCCAGTGATTGATCTGCAGTCGTACAATCGTATAATAATGGGTCTTTATGTCTATGTGTATACAATACATTAAATTAATTTATATTGAGGGCAAATCCCTGCACGAAGTGTCACTCTTCTGCAGCTCTTCCTGTATTTTGCTGCTATTGTCTAATGTTGCGACTTTTCTGTATACAACAGCATTAAGGGGCGAGAAGCCTCACGGAGCTTCCGATGTTGTCTACTACGTCATTTATGTACACAGTATTGGGAGAGGTGATGGACATGTAACACACTCATGGGATACGCCCGAAGTCACCTTTATGCATGGTGTGTTCTGTTTGCCAGAAACTCTTCAATTCAGTCACAGGTGGCCTGATATACCATAAGGTCGTATTTTGTTTATCGGGCAGCAGTGTATCGAGAGCCTTGCGGAAGTGAAGGAATAATGTTTTGACTTAGACGCCAGTATCTAAAGCCTTCTGTGTATCGCGGACGAACAGAGCGAGCCGGATATCATGATTCCTACAGATGAGATTTGGTCTCCAGAAATGTCATAGTACTCCAGCATAAAACGTGTTCCAAAATTCCACAGCTGATCGACGTCAGAGATGTGGGCCTATAGTTTTGTGTGTATGCTAGAAGACCCATCTTGAAAACGGAAATAACCTGTGCTTCTTTGCGATCATCAGCAACGATTCGCTCCCCCAGAGACCTACGATACAAATAACGTTATGGGGAGGGCAACCATAGCTCAAAGACATCGTGGATAACAATAACAAACTCAACATACAATAACCATTCAAATTATAATAAAATTTATAACAAAAAGTCGAGAATGATGTTTCCAAAAGCCCTGTAGCTGTGTAAAGGCGCTTTATTCGCAACTACTGGTTTCACGTCACTATAGACCCATCGTCCGGTTTATAATGTTTATATTTACGTAACGCAGGTGGACAATTTACGCCACACTGCTGCCAGAAGATAGGCAATTTCTTTCGCATACTGTGTGTGGAATAGTACTGGTATCCTGGTCAATTCCTATAGCCCTGCCTCTGTTAAGCGATTTCAGCTGCTTTTCTCTTCCGTGGTCACTTATTGTGATATCAGCCATTGTGTCGTTCGTGCGACAATTTGACAGACGTAGTACAGTGCGATCTTCCTCTGTGCAATAGGTTTGCAAAAAGACGTGTAGTATTCCGGCCTTTTTTTGTGTTATCCTCCGTTTTGATGCCATTACGGTCGCAGAATGTCCAAACAGCTTCGGTCCGTTTACTGATTCAAGATAGACTGAAACTTATTATTATTTTGTGTCAAGTCGGTAGGCAGAATTTTACTTTCTAATTCGTTTAACGATCACTCATGGTTCTCGTTATGCTAATTTCGACTTTGTCCAATTACTGTTTGTCTGCGAGGCTTTAGCTACGTTTAGATTTGCATTGAAGCTGTCTTAACTTTCGTAGCAGTTGTTGAACCAAGGCGGGTTTCTCACAGCCCTCATAACGTTGCACGGCACATCTACCATATATCACCAAACGGTAGCCTGGAATCCAGCACCAGTTGCTGCCTAGAAGCAACAACAATTCTATTTTCAGTATTTCGCGTAATCATTGACCGAATTTAAAATGCTGTCGTAATGTACTCATTAAGATGCATAATCGTATCTTAAAAGTTTTAACACACTGAAGATAAGTAAGTATTGTAGTTAAAAATTGTGTGTTTGTATTGAGGCAGCGGTAACTGACGGGACCTTATTCATCGAATCCCAACAAAAATTAGACATAATTTCAAACCTATACTAAACTATTTCTCTCTGACGCCTATAACAAAATGATGAAAGGAAAAAAAAGTTCTTCGCCATCGGTACTACATTTTCGCTGTCCATGCATTAACATTTCAGCATTAGGCATGACGTTTTAATTTACTACTCACTTCAGTCCTCACCCAATTTGCTGACAATTTCCACATATACCACTAAATGTACCTGCACAATTATATCATTGTACGACACACAATTCAGGAGATATAACGCGATGAAAATTCAGATGCTTGAAAAACTAGCATTCGCAAATGGCGCGCAGTAAAACTTCAACATAAGGCATGACAGTTTGCTACGTCTTTACTGCCAACTATTCGTAACACACTCTGCATACGATATCTACATATATCATTTAACTCACCTACAAAAGTACATCATTGTACGACACACAGTTCAGGAGATACGATGATGTAAACATTGAGATGCGTGAAAAACTAGCTTTTGCTTAAAATGGATCGCAAATTAACCAGTTTACATGAATCCAGTGTTTTATAACGAGAACACTTAGCGATTTCCAACAAAGTTGAAGACTAATTTTAAATCTTTGCTAAACTTTTTTTCGCTTACATGCATAAAATCAAATATTTAACATAATAACTCATTCATAAGGTAATCAGACATTTGAAGCGATTTTATACATGGGAATCCGATTCTTTAAAGAATCGGCAATTTACTGGTGCCTGTCTAAAGTGTACTGTACAATGCTCTTGAACTTTGTCCATTGATACTCAACATTCTTAGTGCTGGAGATGTAATTTTCATGCTCACCGCTCAAGTAATTTGAAATCTATTTATGAAAATTGATGGTGGAGGGGGGGGGGGGGGGGGTGAGGAGAAAGGGAAGGTATTACTGATGTCATCTGCATCAGGACATTACGCGGTATCAGCGGCGACGAGTGAAACTGTGTACCGGACCAGGATTCGAAATCAGAATCTCCAGCTTACAAGGCAAGTGCGTTAACCACCGCGCCATCCGACACATGGATATATTGCAACTGCGTGGACAATTTCGGCAAGCATCATGGCCGACTCCCACTCCCACTGAGCTCCCCTATCCGCAGTCCCTGTTCAGTTGCTCCATAGACGCTACTCTAACATTCCCACAGGAGGTCTGTCATACTTGTGCATCCAAACTGAAGAAGGTAGATACGAGGTGCTATCCAAAATTTTCGGAACTGGTGCTGCCATCTGTTGAAAACCCTGCCTTTGGACTAATGGTCATCACCACCCTCGAAGTAGTTCCCATCTGCACGTACACACCATCCCAGCGCTTCTGCCACTGGTCAAACGTTTTGTGGAAGTCCTGTTCTTTGAGGGTGTTTATCACAGCCAGCGATGCTTCTTGAATCCTCTCTTGAGTGTCGAACCGACGGCATTTCAACTTGAGTTTCAGTTTTGAGAATAGCGCGAAGTCGCAAGGTGCCAGATCTGGCGAGTACGGTGGGTGTGGTACAACCGCCATATTGTTTTTGCCAAAAAGGTCCTGGTGAGCAAGGACATGTGATAGGGCGCGTTGTCGTGATGCTTCAGCCAGTTCCCTTGACGCCAAAGTTAGGGCCGTCATCGCCACACGTTTGCACGCAGCCGTCGCAAAACGTCACAGTAGTACGCGGAATTCACTGTTTGGTTGGATGGGACGAATTCTTTGTGCACAATTCCCTTGGTATCAAAGAAAACGATGATAATGCTCTTCACTTTGCTGTTCACCTGTTTCGCTTTTTTGGGTCTTGGAGAGCCTGGGCTCTTCCACTGGGTCGATTGTTGCTTTGTTTCTGGGTCATAACTATAAATCCAGCTCTCATCGCCAGTGATAACCCATGACAAGAAGGTTGGATCATCAGATGCGGTCCTACAAAGGTCTGTGCACACTTCAACACACTGTGCCTTCTGATCGGCAGTCAAGATCCTTGGCACAAATTTTGCAGCGACACGATGCATGCACAATTCATCAGTCAACATTCATTGACATGCCCCATAACCAATACCCACTTCATCTGCATGGTCTTGAATGGTTCTACGTCGATCCGCACGAACCATGTGTTGAAGTTTGGCAAGAATGTCTGGTGTTGTGCAGCTAACGGGCCTTCCAGTGTGAGCATCATCTTCAATGTCTGTACGGCTGGCCCTGAACCGAGCATGCCACTCTAACACACGCGTACAGCTCATGCTGTCCCCCAAACACTTGTTGAATCATTGCAAGGGTCTCCGTAGCACTTTTCCGGAGATTCGCACAGAATTTGATTCACACGCGCTGTTCTGTTCACGGATCCATTGTAAAATTGCCACACACCAAACACAGAGTATTACAGAAATCACTGTGGACACGCAACACGTCCTCCCAGCTGAATGCCACTCCGCATACTGACTCATCAGATATGCAGCTCTCGCCACCTAGCGGTGCAAAGATCTACTACTCCTACTTTCAAGATGGCAGCACCAGTCCCGAAAATTTTGGATTCCATCTCGTATGTTTCTCATCTAGGCGGTCAATTGTATGAATGCATGGTGTCTGTTCTTTGAGAAGAGGCGAAGTGATACAGTGGGGCGAACTGAGACATAATGTAGTGTCTGTTATAATGTGTCAGTTTTGGTAATTCAACGTAAATGTGGGCAACAAGCCGGCCGAGTGGCCGAGCGGTTCTAGGCGCTACAGTCTGGAACCGCGCGACCGCTAGGGTCGCAGGTTCGAATCCTGTCTCGGGCACAGATGTGTGTGATGTCCTTAGGTTAGTTAGGTTTAAGTAGTTCTAAGTTCTAGGGGACTGACGACCACATATGTTAAGTCTCATAGTGCTCAGAGCCATTTGAACCATTTTTTGTGGGCAACAATGATGTTTCCCTGACTATTTAGGTCAGTTCTAAAGCCTATGACAATCAGCCGTTTTATCCCACCAATTTTGCTACTGAGTTGTATTGTTTACTTTGAGAGTGTATATTGTGCTTTTTTTAAGGTACTGGGAACTTTACTCGTCAGACATGTCCTGCATTTGAATAACGCTGAATTTCTTGTACGAGGTAAGGAATATAACTATGATCAATAACTTGTTATTGTTATTCCAAACATAAAAAAGGATTCTTAAAAAATAAAAATAAAAGTTGGTTCTGCCCAGGGTGGAGTGACCAGAAGACAATGTGGAAACGTCCCATGATCAGCAATGAAGTAGATGACATACATTATTGGGTACCTCCAAGGGCGTAATCAAGGGGGGTGGGCGGCAGGTAACCGAACCCCCCCCCCCCCCCCAATCATCTAAATGAAATTATATTATACACAACCTAGTTGCCATGTAATGATAGATATAAGGGGCGATCAAAACGTTTCCGTTTGAGTGAGTTGCTGCAGTGTATATGTAACGTAGTGCGACTCTGATGTGGATATTCACTGAAGAGAAAAAAAAACTGGTACGTTTGCATAATATCGTGTAGGGCCCCCGCAAGCACGCAGAAGAGCCGCAACATGGCGTGGAATGCACTCGGTTAATGTCTGAAGTAGTGCTAGAGAGAACTGACACCTTGGATCCTGCAGGGATGTTCATAAATCCGCAAGAATACGAGGGGATTGAGGCAAGGCATCCCAAATATTCTCAGAATATTCGTGTCTGAGGAGTTTGGTGGCCAGCAAAAGTGTTTAACTCAGAAGAGTGTTCCTGGAGCCACTCTGCAGCAATTCTAGACGTGTGGGGTGGCACATTGTCCTGCTGGAAGTGTCAAAGTCCGTCGGATGCACAATGGACATGAATGGATGCAGGTGATCAGACAGGATGCTTACGTACATGTCGCCTGTCAGAGTCGTTTGTAGACATATCACTCCAACTGCACACACCCCACACCATTACAGAGTCTCCACCAGCTTGAAGAGTCCCTTGCTGACATGCAGGGTCCATGGATTCATGCGGTTGTCTCCATACCCGTACACGTCCATCCGCTCGATACAATTTGAAACGAGACTCGTCCGAGCAGGCAACATGTTTCCAGTCGTCAACTGTCCAGTGTCGGTGTAGACGGGCCCAGTCGAGGCGCTAAGCTTTGTGTCCTGCAGTCATCAAGGGTGAACGAGTGGGCCTTCGGCTCTGAAAGCCCATGTCGATTATGTTTCGTTGAATGGTATGCACGCTGACACTTGTTGATGGTACAGCATTGAAATCTGCACCAATTTGTGGAAGAGTTGCACTTCTGTCGCGTTGAACGATACTCTCCTGTCGTCGTCGGTCCCGTTCTTGCAGGATCTTTTTCCGGCCGCAGCGGTGTCGAAGATATGTTTTACCAGATTCCTGATATTCATGGTACACTCGTGAAATGGTCGTACGGGAAAATCCCAACTTCATCGTTACCTCGGAGATGCTATGTCCCATCTCTCGTGCGCCGACTTAAATTTTGATAACCTGCCATTGTAGCAGCAGTAACTGATCTGACAACTGCGCCACACACTTGTTGCCTTATATAGACGTTGCCGACCGCAGCGACGTATTCTGCCTGTTAACATAGCTCTGTATTTGAATACGCATGCCTGTACCAGTTTCTTTGGGGCTTCAGTGTATAGGCACCGAATGTAGGCAAAGGATTAGTCTGACACTCATCTCTTTCCGACGTGGATGCGCTATATGTGGAAACGTGAACTGTGGCGGCATTATTACCGAAAGCGTCCGAACACCAACGTGCTGTTACTCTTTTCTTGGCTGCTGAAGGACAGATACTGTTATACTTCCATCAGAGAATGAAGGCTGTGTATGGGGTAGGCAGGATGTCTGTCGAAAAGCATCGTTGTGAAATGGTATGACATAGGGTGTTGCTGCTTCATGGTAACACACGTCTCCATATTGTTAATGCTGCAACGAAGAAGTTACGTCAACTCAAGTGGAAGACACTCGAGCACTCGCCCTATAGTCCTGATCCCTCCTCATCCGATTATCACGCCTACGGTCCCTTAAAAGGCCTTAACGGTCGATAGTTCCTGTCGGACGGGGATGTGCAACAGTCAGCTACGGAATTCTTCTCGCAGCAGTGTTTTACCAAACGGATATCTCCAATCTGGTGCGTCGGTGGGATGATTGCTTCAATATCTACGCCGATTTTGTCTGTGTAGCATATCGCTTCTGAACTGTATGGCCACCGAACGGAAACTTTTTGATTCCCCTTACATTCTGATTTTGAATCATACGACGAAATCGGGATAAGTACTATCGATAAGCAACAACGCCATCGATACATTTAAACTACCAATTATCGAGAGCAATAACAGCTTTTGCCTATCCCTACTTTAGTCAAGACCATCTATCGTACATTGTTGGCCTCATTTGAGTTCAGTTTTTGTTTTGTTAATCAGTTCAGGAATACTTGCAGTTTAATTTAATGTGCTGTGTGCTGTACTCATAGTTTCTAATTATGGAGAAGTCTGTAACAAGAAACAAGAAAAACCCATTTCGATACGTCCATTAGCGTTGATAATTAAAATATGTATGCACTACTATAACAGCCTATTTACCAATTTGTACCAGTTTAATGCTAGCAATGGAGTCATTTGGGGACTGGTAGAACTAAGAGGTTGAAATCTTTCAGTATTTCACATGGTAGCGAAGCGGTAAACATCATTGCAATTTACATTAAATTAAAATCAGTGCATAAAAGTACACTTAGTTTTGATTGTATCGATCAAAAACCGCATTGATCAACAAAAATATCGCCCGAACGGCGACGGTTGCATTACTTTAAAAAAATTTGCTGAAAATTCTTTCCCTGTCAGCTCAAATCTGGACTCGCATTCGGGAGGACAACTGTTCAAACCCGCATCCGGCTATCCTGATTTAGGTTTTCCGTGATTTCCCTAAATCGCTTCAGGCAAATGCCGGGATGGCTCCTTCGAAAGGGCACCGCCGACTTCCCTCCCCATCCTTTCCTAATCCGATGGGACCGATAACCTCGCTGTTTCGTCCCCTCCCTAGAATCAACCAACCAACCAAATCAGTCATACGGGCGGTACTCAGTTACGGAAACCGGTTCCAATACAGAGAGCAGAAAGAGTACGCGATGACAACACATTCTATAGTTCGTTCGTTTCTAGAAGATTCTAACCTAACCTAACCGCGGGCTACTTGAATTCGTCCATGCCTACTGCGCTCCCTACCCCCGCCCGTTTCGTCCAAAATCTATTAACGCTCTTGTGACACTGTAATAATTGAAGCAATGAATTCCGTGCACAATTAAATCTTAAAATACATATATTCATGTAATATCAAATGATGAAACCTGCACAATCAAATGAAAAACATGCAGTGTCAGAAATCCATCTTTTGCTGTGAAGTATTTTATTTTATTTGAAAACAATGTACAATAAGCAGTTTCTTCACATTCTCCAATGACCAGGATAGCTCTGCGCCTTGAGGTGTTGAGCTAACAATCCCTGAATTCGGAACTCGAAGTTGTTCGAATCCGTCTGGCGGTAACCGTGAATATGGTTTTTGGTGGTTTCCGAGCTTCAGTTAAGGCAAATTCCGGAGTTGCTGCATTGCTATAGGCTACAGCCAATTCCTTCTTAATTCCTTTCCTTCCTGACAGATTCCAGTTCCCTTAAACATGGAACCTCTCTGCTTCATTGAAAAGAGTTGCATCGGAGGCGAGCCGAATATCTCTTCGGGGACTCATGGCACTAAACGCCATATTTACTTTGGAATGCGGCTAGTGATCCTTATTTTATATTATGTTTCTGCGTATAAAAATTGCTCACTTCTGGAAAGGCGATATATCATGCCTTCAAGTTTCAACATGTTCTGTTGTGAAATAGCTTATTCGTAATATCCTTGGAATAGTGAGTCCAACCATCACGTCTCTAACAAATATAAACGTATGTTGTACATCGTAGTGGAGTTTTATTAGCATCGGAGATTATATAACCATATTATCATGGATGAATACAAACTCATTTCTGAGGTCACATACCGTAGAATGGGGTGAAGTGGGACAAATTTTCAGGCTTTTAGTATATTTAGTCATCAGTTTTGTTTGCATACTTTGAAACTTTGAATGTAAATCTCCTAACATTGTCCTATGCTACGTTTAGATCCATAGTTTTTAAATACATTAAATTTTCTATGGGACAGATGTTTGTGTTGCAATCACCCTCTAGTTCACTATGGACGTGAAGTGGGACAGACATTTTCCTTTTTTTTTAAAAAAAAGGGAAATAACAACAGAGTATGGTAAATAGAAAATTGTTTGTTGTGACCTACTGTATAAAGAAATTTGGTAGAGAACATTTTATATGTTAAATTCGGGACCTTTTTAAAAAAAGTAAGACCATTTTAATGGATTATAATATGAAATACATAATCTTACAAATCTATTTGCAGCTTTGCCTACTGTTCATTGCTAATTTTCACCTTCAGACTTTCGTAACATCAGCATTCTTGGACAGTGTTGGGAAGAGGAATCTTCCTCTCCTAATGTCTTCTTACACATCAATTTTCCCGGCATTAGCAGAGTATAGAACGCCTTGGATGTCAGGTGCCTGAGGGAAATTGAACACTGTCTTTTTTTCCCTTCCCTTTTCCTTATAAATTCAATGTAAATTGTCTATTCTTTTGGCATGCCAATTATTTCTCCCACATAGAGTGTTTTTCGGTGGTCTTCTTCTGTGATGAACTTCACCACAGTGAAGTCTACAGTTTGTCCCCTCGTTGACAGTGGATATTGAGGTTTCATTTCGCCAATTCAGTTCTTAACTGCAGGAATCTGAAAGTCTCCATCACTGCCTCTACTCTCTTCCATTACAGGTAACATGACAGCCTGTTGGTATCAGTGGAAGACTGGTGCTTGGAGATACTGGTATGGGTAGCGGAAGTTGTGGAAACAATCAGATCAAAATCTGCGGGAGAAATGCTAATGCCTGGTTGAGCAGTCAGTTTTCTATCTCTGCTTCTTGTGGAAACACTAGATCTTGCTATGACAACGTTTTCAGTTAGAACATCTGTCCAAATTTTCGCGACGTGGAGTGCTGAACTCTCTTTGGAATTTTCTGCAGCACTTTCTCAGGGTCTAATGGTATTATACCACATGCTCTAAAGCCAGCCAAAACTTCTCCAGTGCTTCCTTCGGTTTTTTTGGAAACTGGACTTAGGCAGACAACCCTTGTACAGTTTCTTCCAGTTGATCAAAACAGCCCTCCATGCTGTCTTAATGGGTCTGAATACTGCAACATTCAGGGGCTGTGTAAGACGTGCAGAACTTGGAGGCAGCATTTTTGAAGATAGTATTTTGATCAAGACACAGTCTCATCACTTCCGGAGAGAGATACACAATCTGATCACTTTCGGAGAGAGATGACTTGGAAGAGTGTATTTAATAAGTCCATCAGCCCCTACAGTTTTTTATAGTTCCCAACCATGTCCCACTTCACCCTTGAAAATGGCAATTATTGAAACAAATTAGTCTGATGAGTACGTTAGTGATAACAGCATCACGAAAATTTGTATACAGCATAACCTCAGTACTAGTTCTGAGACCCTAGGCTAAGCTGAGGATTGTGTTAACATTATTTATTTTATTTATTTATGCATTTATTTTACCTGGCAAGATTAGGGCCTTCAGGCCCTCTCTTACACCTAACCAGACAGACTCAGATTGAACGAATTACAGTTTCTACAGAACATTAAGGACATATAACGTGTTATACAGTATTAATGTTAAAGAAAAGAAAATAGAGATTACAACAGTAGTACAATGATAATTATAACAATCAAAAAATAATTATAACAATCAAGAATAATAATAATAATAATAGTAATGACTATGTATATGAAAGTAAACATATTTTTCTTTTATGAATGTCAGTCCTATTGCTAGTTGGGAATTTTCTCGTTATGTTCTTGCAGCTTGTGAGTTATTCTCATCGAGCAGAGACATAAGACGATAGAAAGGGGTGAAAAAGATATAGAAGAGGTAGATAGGTTAGAGGAAGAGAAATAGAATGGTAAAATTCGAAGCTATGATGGAGAGGAGAAAGAAAGAGAAGAGGGGGCACAACAATGGTGGATATACCGTCCCTAATATGTAAGTTTTGAGTTCCCTCTTGAATGTTGAGTGGTTCTGGATAAGACGCAGATCACAGGGAGCGCGTTCCATAGTCGTATGGCTGAGATGGAGAATGACACGGAGAAAGATTTTGGGTTATGTAAAGGTACAGCCAAGATGCTAGACGTATCCGATCTGGCATTGCGGTTGTGGAATGATGAAAAGTGTTTAATGTGAGAAGATAAGTACTGGGGGCACCAGTGGCTAAGAAATCGATGAAGTAAGCACATCGTGCGGAGATCGCGTGCCTTACGTGGGCGTATACAACCTAGCTGGGAGTATGAAGGACTGACATGATCATACAACCGTATATTGCACACGTATCTAACGCAAGCATTCATCACTAGCTCGAGGCATCTCGAATTTTCACTATTTGTGCCGTGTTGAACTACATCACAGTAGTAAAGATTAGGCAAGACTAGTGTTTGGACTAATTTTTGTTTAACATGGGTTGGAAATATTTTTCTAAATTTTTGAATTGCATGTAGGGAGGAGAGCGATTTCCGGCAAGTTGTGACTGTTTGTTCTTCCCAGTTTAGGTGTTCATCCAAGATTATTCCAAGGTCTTTTACTGTTTTTTGGTATGGTAGTTGGGTACCATTGAGGAGTATTTGAGGGACTGTTTCGCGAAAGTACCGGCTGATTAACTTTGGATGAGATATAAGTATGATCTGGGATTTCTTGGGGTTTAGTTTCAGACCTAGGTTCTGTACCCATCGAGAAACAGAGCAAAGATCTGCGTTCATACTCGCTACTGCGTCAGAAATGTTCTTGGGGCTTGCACTTATGTACAGTTGGATGTCGTCGGCATATAGATGGTAGCTGCAGGAGTGAATCACTGAAGAAATATCATTAATGTACAGTGAGAAGAGTAATGGACCAAGGACGGAGCCTTGGGGAACTCCAGAGCGCACGTTTTTCCATGATGACTTTTCCGACCCATAAATGACTTGTTGACTTCTGTTTTTGAGATAGCTGCCGAACCAGTGTGTTGCGCTGTTTGAGAAATTCAGCTGTTTCATTTTAATTAGTAATATATCAAAGCCAACTGTCTCAAAAGCCTTGCTAAAGTCAAGCAGTGTTAGGATGGTAGCTTCACGTCTGTCCATAGAATGTTTAATGTCATCAGTTACTTTGATTAATGCAGTTGCTGTACTGTGGTGCTTTCGAAAGCCTGACTGATATTTGTCATGGATGTTATGAGTTTTGAGGTAATCCGTCAGCTGTTCATGGACGATGTATTCTAGGGCTTTAGATATTGTAGGTAGTATGCTGATCGGCCTGTAGTCACCTGGCGACTTAGGGTTGTCAGTCTTGGGTATAGGTTGAATTAAACTTTGCTTCCATTCAGTAGGATATGTACTACTGACAAGAGACAGGTTGAAGATGTCTGTGATAACTGGAATAATAGTGTCTATTATTGAAAGCTATGAAGGAGGTTTGTGACGGTATTTTACAATTTACCTTTTCTGGTATAAAAGAAAAAGTAATTTTTTAATAATGTACCAAAAATATTAACTTCAAACACTACATACCCGCTTTATTAAATTTCGATGCACGTAACAAAATGCAGAGATAACTTTCAGAGTGAGCCACTAGACATCAGCACCAACAAAATAGCAAAGTCAACGTAACGCCCTACTTCACCCCACATGCCCACCTCACCCATTCTACGGCATATTAGAAGTAAAGTTAAAATTAATGCAGGAATCAATAGTATGTTATTCATACCCAGCAACTGAAGTTGCATAAAAGAAATATAATTTCTTTACCTGTTCTTCAGAAGATTGCCGTATGCACCTTATTGTTGACAAATAATGCGATAGGTATAACCTTCCCAAGGACACTAAGCGCCCGAAACCGGTAAAGAAATTAAATTTTTTTAATGCAGTTAGTTGCTGGTTATTTCAATGTACGCATGAATCAATGTTGAGGTCCTTAAACTGTAGCTCAAAGTAGTTGTGCTTTCCGTTTTATTTGTACATTAATTTGGTTGTTACACTGTCAAGTTGATTGTCCAAATAATAATTTAAAAAAATTGTTGATCACTTAAGGAAAACGAAAAATTTTAATGAAATGAAACATACTTTAATAAAATTTGCGACTGACATGAGGAACTTGGGATGCTCTGATGTGCTAAAGAAACTCATTTCCTGGTTACAGATAGTCATGAATTTAAATACAAGTTTTTCGCAAAATCATGTTTTATTTATTCACTTTTGCAAATCGATTTCAACTGATTAACAGCCATCATTCGGTGCTTTCAACCAATATGTGCCTTGAGTAGTAATACTATCTTAAACATAACTTTTATGTTTGACCTCTGCTTAAGATAGTATTATTACTTTTATAGTATTATTACTTTTATCTTTGACCTCTGCTTAAGATAGTATTACTACTCAGGGCGCATATTGGTTGAAAGCACCGATAATGGCTGTTAATCAGTTGAAATCGATTTGCAAAAGTGAATAAATATAACATGATTTTGCGACTGGTTGCTGCATATTTGGTAATTTTATGGTTTACGGTCGCTGCACGACTTGGGAACGATATGGACCACACCATTCATAGTTTCACTTGATTCTGCTGCTGTGGGATAGTAAACCATACATTAGAAGACCGAACTGTGTATTATTAGCAGTTCGTTTGGCAATAGAGAGACGTTACCATGTTGCCAAATAAAAAAAAAATATTTTACTTAATTTTATCCATAGTTCCGATTTCATTTCAATGCACGATGAATTTCGAGGACCTAATCTTCAGGAGATAGGTGATTTAACATGCTATATCATTTTGTTTCTGTTTTGGATTTAAGTTAATTCTGGTTCACAGAACTAAGACAGATCGATAAATAACTTACTGTTTCCAGTAGTGGATATATTGTTTGGAAGCATAGTATGAATACACATGTTTAAGTGCATTAATACACTCATATGCACGTAAACGTGTTTACTCAAACTTCGCTTCAAAACTGTGTAGCCACTACTGGAAACAGTAAGTAATCTTTCGATTTTTCTTACTTTTGTAAATTTATATTCACAATGTGCCACACTGTAATACATCATTGTAACTTTAGCTGGACCAGAATCAACCTAAATCTGAGAAAAGGAAGAATAATTGATGTAGGCTAGACCATTGTAGTCTTACCAGGACCAGAATCAACCTAAATCTGAGAACAGAAAAAAAATGATGTAGACTATTAAAGCAACTTAAGATCTCCGGGATTCGAAATTTATCATGTATCGAAATAAAATTGTGGCTGAAGATGGTTGTCATTCATTTTACGCAAGAAGTATTTAATTGTACAATTGGGTATTTCTTTTTATATGTTATACTTTTATAAGAAAATCTTATCCAGCTTACTTTTATAGACCAAATACTATTTCCTCGACCGTTTCCCGAAAGCAGATTTTTTACATAAAACTAGTAAATAAATAAATATGTTTCCAGAGTAGAATGAAAATCATTAGGCTTTTCAAGATCCCCTTTAACAAATCAGAGCCCCCACCCCATACTGATAAAATTATGGCTTCTGATACCTCAGAAGAAAGTGAGAAAGAACCTGAAGTAGTTGAGCCAACCCCAGAAGTTGATTTACATGACCCTCAACGTAGGAAACGTTTTGGTTGTAAAACTAAAAGACCATATTACAAAAAAGGATACGTTGAATTGTTCACACGTCTCATGCGTGTCAGAAACAAGAACTGGTTGTAATATTGTCATAGAGGGAAGTGCTCTAAAATAGTACAGATGCCATAGAGACACTTCGTATGGCCATAAATGTAGGAGTCAAGCATTGTTCACTCTCATGAGGTTTTCGCATGTCTTCCAAAGCCAGAGACTCTTTGCTACGGTCGCCTTCAATTTCTAGAAAAGGTTTTCTAAATTTTTTTGAATAAATAGTTTTTTAAACATACGAAGTGTCTTAGTTCACCCTTGCATTGTTAGAACATAATAAAAGAGCTATTTCATATGCTGTATCACTTCACCCACTTATCTGAGGTTAAGTGATACACGGTCTTTCTTTAAGAAAGTAATGGGTAAAGGAAATAAAACAGAAAAGATGATTATATGGACAGATATTCCTAAGATAGATCTAATCAACAATTGGTATAAAACCATTACAAGTTTTTTATGTGTGTTCATATGTTTTTTTAATTTGCAAACTGCACCACATCACCCCATTTTAAGATACTCCGTACTCCCTGCCTTAATCACTTGAGTCTCTCAGTCTATAGTTGGTAAGTTGAAATGTCCACTTGATACTACAAAATGACCATGAAATTTACGTGCAATAATGTGCAAGTTTCACTTCAAACGTTCCGCCACTACTGCTCCTCAGGCACAGAGTCTGTGAAAGCATGTGATGACCGTGTTTGATCCGCTTTAAGCGCTTGTCTTCACCCAAATTATTTCTTTCGGAATCTGTACTGATTTCTGTAAATTATTGTATTTTTTACGTCTATGAATACGAAAGAACACTCGATACGCATCAGAGTTTGATAGTGCATAGAGCCTACTCGAACTGATTGTTGTCTTAGGGGCCGCAAGTGCAAGCGATACGCGAGGAAATACGTACTTAACAATACCAAGGAGCTATAGATCTGCTTAAGTCGACCGCTGTGACCGAGAGGTCCTAGGCGCTTCAGTCCGAAACCGCGCTGCTGCTACGGTCGCAGGTTCCAATCCTGCCTCGGGCATGGATGTGTGTTATGTCCTTAGGTTGTTTGTTGTTGTTGTGGTCTTCAGTCCAGAGACTGGTTTGATGCAGCTCTCCGTGCAACTCTATCCTGTGCAAGCTTCTTCATCTCCCTACGTCCTTCTGAATTGCTTAGTGTAATCATCTCTTGGTCTCTCTCTACGATTTTTACCCTCCACGCTGCCCTCCAATGCTAAATTTGTGGTCCCTTGATGCCTCAGAACATGTCCTACCAATCGGTCCCTTCTTCTTGTGCCACAAACTCCTCTTCTCCCCAATTCTGTTCAATACCTCCTCATTAGTTATGTAGTCTACCCATCTAATCTTCAGCATTCTTCTGTAGCACCACATTTCGAAAGCTTCTATTCTCTTCTTGTCTAAACTATTTATCGTCCATGTTTCACTTCCATACATGGCTACACTCCATACAAATACTTTCAGAAACGACTTCTGAACACATAAATCTATACTCGATGTTAACAAATTTCTCTTCTTCAGAAACGCTTTCCTTGCCATTGCCAGTCTACATTTTATATCCTCTCTACTTCGACCATCATCAGTTATTTAGCTTTTGTTGATGTTCATCTTATATCCTCCTTTCAAGACACTGTCCATTCCGTTCAACTGCTCTTCCAAGTCCTTTGCTGTCTCTGACAGAATTACAATGTCGTCGGCGAACCTCAAAGTTCTTATTTCTTCTCCATGGATTTTAATACCTATCCGCGAATTTTTCTTTTGTTTCCTTTACTGCTTGCTCAATATACTGATTGAATAACATCGGGGAGAGGCTACAACCCTGTCTCACTCCCTTCCCAATCTCTGCTTCCCTTTCATGTCCCTCGACTCTTATAACTGCCATCTGGTTTCTGTACAAATTGTAAATAACCTTTCGATCCCTGTATTTTACCCCTGCCACCTTCAGAATTTGAAAGAGAGTATTCCAGTCAACATTGTCAAAAGCTTTCTCTAAGTCTACAAAAGCTAGAAACGTACGTTTGCCTTTCCTTAATCTATCTTCTAAGATAAGTAGTAGGGTCAGTATTGCCTCACGTGTTCCAAGATTTCTACGGAAACCAAACTGATCTTCCCTGAGGTCAGCTTCTACCAGTTTTTCCATTCGTCTGCAAAGAATTCGCGTTAGTATTTTGCAGCTGTGACTTATTAAACTGATAGTTCGGTAATTTTCACACCTGCTTTCTTTGGGATTGGAATTATTATATTCTTCTTGAAGTCTGAGGGTATTTCACCTGTCTCATATATCTTGCTCACCAGGTGGTAGAGTTTTGTCAGGACTGGCTCTCGCAAGGCTGTCAGTAGTTCTAATGGAATGTTGTCTACTCCCGGGGCCTTGTTTCGACTCAGGTCTTTCAGTGCTCTGTCAGATTCTTCACGCAGTATCGTATCTTCCATTTCATCTTCATCTACATCCTCTTCCATTTCCATAATATTGTCCTCAAGTACATCGCCCTTGTATAGACACTTGGGTTAGTTAGGTTTAAGTAGTTCTAAGTCTAGGGTAATGATGACCTCACATGTTAAGTCCCATAATGCTTAGAGCCATCTGAACAATTTTTATAGATATGCTTAAAATTTCGTGAAACAGGGGAGGAAATAGCGCTAAATCCTGCCACCATAGAAACTCGCATTCGCACAAAATTCGAAAAGAAGGAAGATTAGAGTTTAACGTCCCATTGACAGCGAGGTCGTTAGAGACGGAGCAGAAGTTAGGATTACGAAAGGATAGGGAAGGAAGTCGACCGTGACTGTCCCCCGCTATACGGTGCGGCAACCAGGAGTGACGGTCTAGGGTGCCATTTGTTTTCATAATAAAAGCCCTTTGGCTGTCATCCGCCGCATCATTAGGGTCGTTTCACACTTGTGCGGCTGCCGGTGAACGTCTGCGTAACAAGCTACACTCCTGGAAATGGAAAAAAGAACACATTGACACCGGTGTGTCAGACCCACCATACTTGCTCCGGACACTGGGAGAGGGCTGTACAAGCAATGATCACACGCACGGCACAGCGGACACACCAGGAACCTCGGTGTGGGCCGTCGAATGGCGCTAGCTGCGCAGCATTTATGCACCGCCGCCGTCAGTGTCAGCCAGTTTGCCGTGGCATACGGAGCTCCATCGCAGTCTTTAACACTGGTAGCATGCCGCGACAGTGTGGACGTGAACCGTATGTGCAGTTGACGGACTTTGAGCGAGGGCGTATAGTGGGCATGCGGGAGGCCGGGTGGACGTACCGCCGAATTGCTCAACACGTGGGGCGTGAGGTCTCCACAGTACATCGATGTTGTCGCCAGTGGTCGGCGGAAGGTGCACGTGCCCGTCGACCTGGGACCGGACCGCAGCGACGCATGGATGCACGCCAAGACCGTAGGATCCTACGCAGTGCCGTAGGGGACCGCACCACCACTTCCCAGCAAATTAGGGACACTGTTGCTCCTGGGGTATCGGCGAGGACCATTCGCAACCGTCTCCATGAAGCTGGGCTACGGTCCCGCACACCGTTAGGCCGTCATCCGCTCACGCCCCAACATCGCGCAGCCCGCCTCCGGTGGTGTCGCGACAGGCGTGAATGGAGGGACGAATGGAGATGTGTCGTCTTCAGCGATGAGAGTCGCTTCTGCCTTGGTGCCAATGATGGTCGTATGCGTGTTTGGCGCCGTGCAGGTGAGCGCCACAATCAGGACTGCATACGACCGAGGCACACAGGGCCAACACCCGGCATCATGGTGTGGGGAGCGATCTCCTACACTGGCCGTACACCACTGGTGATCGTCGAGGGGACACTGAATAGTGCACGGTACATCCAAACCGTCATCGAACCCATCGTTCTACCATTCCTAGACCGGCAAGGGAACTCGCTGTTCCAACAGGACAATGCACGGCCGCATGTATCCCGTGCCACCCAACGTGCTCTAGAAGGTGTAAGTCAACTACCCTGGCCAGCAAGATCTCCGGATCTGTCCCCCATTGAGCATGTTTGGGACTGGATGAAGCGTCGTCTCACGCGGTCTGCACGTCCAGCACGAACGCTGGTCCAACTGAGGCGCCAGGTGGAAATGGCATGGCAAGCCGTTCCACAGGACTCCATCCAGCATCTCTACGATCGTCTCCATGGGAGAATAGCAGCCTGCATTGCTGCGAAAGGTGGATATACACTGTACTAGTGCCGACATTGTGCATGCTCTGTTGCCTGTGTCTATGTGCCTGTGGTTCTGTCAGTGTGATCATGTGATGTATCTGACCCCAGGAATGTGTCAATAAAGTTTCCCCTTCCTGGGACAACGAATTCACGGTGTTCTTATTTCAATTTCCAGGAGTGTATTTCTCACCAGCACGGTCCGCCTCGGTAGCGTGGCGGTAGCGTTCCCGCCTACCATGTAAGGGGCCCGGGTTCGATTCCCGGTAGGGGACTGGGTGTTATGTGTACTTCATCATACTTTCATTGACTCGCAAGTCGCAGAAGTGGCGTCAACTAAAAAGGACTTGCAATACGGCGGCCGATCAACCCCACATGGGGTCTACCGGCCGACAATTCCATACGATCATTTCATTTCACATCAGCACTGCTGTTTAGAACGGCGCGGTAGCCTGCGCCGGCAGTAGGTGACTCGCTGAGGCAACAGCAGCACGTCAGGCGTTCCTTAAGTTTTGATATAAAACTAAAAAATTAGATCGCATTAAATTAGTTGCGCGGGTGATATTTTATGGTTGCTCGAAGAAAAGAAGAAATACGATGCAGTGGCTTCATCCAATCAACAAGAGAAATTACAATGTTGGGGCATACTTTATACATTTTGAGAACTTGAGAAAGCATTGTGATAAGTTTTTCGCCTATTTTGGGACCAATATGCAAAACTTATGACGATCTGCGTGTAAGAATAAAGGATTCAGTCCGAAGCCGCGACACATCGTTGAGATAATGTATCGAACCTATGAGCATCTTGGTAGCCACAGTCAGGGAGAATGGAACATTTTAAATTTTATTGTGATTTCTGTTCCTGTTTCACAGGACATTAATATATTACATAGTGTTATGAATTTGAAGGATATTTAAGAACCAAAGAGGTATGTATTGAAATATAATAGTGTAATACACAAAACTCTTAAGGGGGATAGGACGTCAAACGGGCCGACTTGGAGCAGGAGAGGCACCACAGGACATTTTAATTTCCACTGTCTATACTTTAACAAATAAATTCATAAAACTTTAACAGCATGACCAGGAAGGATTCAGGATTCATACTCATATCATTGGAAGCTCAAAAACGTAACAAAACACTTTTTTTTACTTGTGAAATTTCATCATTTTTTCACTTACTACTGGCTGCATTTGTTGCTATAAGTACATTTTTCTTCCAAGTAAGAGAGATTCTTCGATGACTTTTGCACAACATACAAACCATAGTTACAGGTGTATGAAACTCTAGAAGTTATTTAATTTATGAAAAAATGAATGAACTGTTACATTTCAAAGTTCTTGTTTAGAAAAAACTCAAGTTTTATAATTAATTATCTCAATTTTTTCCACAGTTTTTTAATAGATTTGGAAAATTCTAGAGTTTCATACACATGTAACTACTGTTTGTATGCTATGAAAAATTCATCGAAGAATCTCTCTTACTTAAGAAGAAAAGTGTACCTATAGCAACTAATGCAGCTAGTAATACGTGAAAAAATGATGAAATTTCGCATGTAAAAAAAGGTATTCTGCTACGTTTTTGAACTTCCACAACGATGAGTGTGAGTCCTCAATCCTTCCTGGTCATGGTGACAAAGTTTTATGAATTTACTTGTAAAAGTATAGACAGTAGAAAGTAAAATGTCCTGCTCCAAGTCGGCACGTTTTACGTACTACTCCCCTTAAATGCAAAACGGCATTTAAGAAGAAACTTTAAATATTTAATTTGGAAATTGTATAAATTAAGTGGTGAAGTTTCGGAGTGGTCTGCGACAGCGGGGGATGTGCACAATGTCCCTGTACCGTCTTGGTAACGGGAGTGTAAGACACAGTGGTAGCTACCCTGTACTGAATACTGTTCGTGAGATGTCCTACGATAAGCAGTTGCACTTCCGTTTACTAGCTTTTTTGCGTTTCTTTCTTTTAGTTTCAGAAACGGCATGTAACACTCCCAGCTGAAATTTCACTAGTTCACCGTCGTCAGTACCGTCAAAGCTGAGGATTATCCCACTGGAAAACGACGTACGTCAATCTGGCTTTCGCTCCAAGATACCAATTAGTTCAACAGGGTATGGTTTGCTTCCTTTCAAGTAACGTTGATTTCTTCAATGTTTCAACATCCACCATGATAAAAACAAGTACAATTTCACGCGAAGGTGCACAAAAACATCGGCGACTACAGCGACAAACGCCAGATATTGTTCGATGTGAATGACAACGATGTCCCGTAGTCCCTATTCCATTGGTCGTTTTGGTCTGCCGTCACCGGCAGCGAGCTGTGATAGCGGGGACTGCCGGCTTCCGACAGCAGCAACACGACAGCCGTGTGCGTTTAACCGCCGCCAGCCGTGTACGGTCGTCGTTTAAACGGCAGCTGGACAAGTGTGAAACGATCTTTCAGTTCTGCTGCCCTTCTCGGCAACCCATCCTGGGCTTCCATTTTAGCAACGTAATACCTGCCCGCCCACGGCGACTGTTTCTACTACTTGTCTTCGTGCTTGCCAAACCCTCCTTTGTCCAGCAGGCTCGCCGGATCTTTCCTCCATTGAGAACTTTTGGGGCATTATGAGCAGGGTCCTCCAACCATCTTGGGATTTTGACAATCTAACTGCACAAAAACTGGCACGATATCCCTCAGGGAAACATGCAACAACTCTTATCAATCAATGCGAAAACGAAAATTCCTTGCCAGAGACGGACCAAAGCGTTATTGCCTTGCTCAATTTGTGGAGCTCTTTCTCTTGAATAAATCATCCACTTTTCTGAAAGTGTAATGATTTACTTGTCTATACAGGGTGTTACAAAAAGGTACCGCCAAACTTTCAGGAAACATTCCTCACACACAAATAAAGAAAAGATGTTATGTGGACATGTGTCCGGAAACGCTTGATTTCCATGTTAGAGCTCATTTTAGTTTCGTCATTCCAACGTGATCAAATTGTAAATTTTCACAATCAACATGTGTGGGCTGACGAGAATCCGCACGCAATTGTGCAATCACGTCATCAACACAAATTTTCTGTGAACATTTTGGCAGGCATTGTTGGTGATGTCTTGATTGGGCCCCATGTCCTTCCACCTACGCTCAATGGAGCACGTTATCATGATTTCACACGGGATACTCTACCTGTGCTGCTAGAACATGTGCCTTTACAAGTACGACACAACATGTGGTTCATGCACGATGGAGCTCCTGCACATTTCAGTCGAAGTGTTCGTACGCTTCTCAACAACAGATTCGGTGACCGATGGATTGCTAGAGGCGGACCAATTCCATGGCCTCCACGCTCTCCTGACCTCAACCCTCTTGACTTTCATTTAGGGGGCATTTGAAAGATCTTGTCTACGCAACCCCGGTACCAAATGTAGAGACTCTTCGTGCTCGTAATGTGGACGGCTGTGATACAATACGCCTTTCTCCAGGGCTGCATCAGCGCATCAGGGATTCCATGCGACGGAGGGTGGATGCATGTAACCTCGCTAACGGAGGACATTTTGAACATTTCCTGTAACAAAGTGTTTGAAGTCACGCTGGTACGTTCTGTTGCTGTGTGTTTCCATTCCATGATTAATGTGATTTGAAGAGAAGTAATAAAATGAGCTCTAACATGGAAAGTAAGCGTTTCCGGACACATGTCCACAGAACATATTTTCTTTCTTTGTGTGTGAGGAATGTTTCCTGAAAGTTTGGCCATACCTTTTTGTAACACCCTGTATATGCACATCACATCTGCCGATTTCCATTCCGTTTGGATAAATCCTTCCTAGAGAGTATTTATAGTGTGCCAATCAGCTGACGCCATCCCGCCCCGCCACGTTCGCGCTTCGCCCCTACGCGTTAGGGATGTTGATAAAACATCGATGTAACGATATTTTTCCAAAAAAACATCAATACCTACCGGCGACATTATTTTCACCGATATATCGATATCGAAAAGACAATATTGAGTGCCGATACTTTTATATTATACAGGATGTATCAAAAAGATTCATCTGGTTTTTAAAAAATCGTAACTATTATGTTATTTGAGATACATGCGTAAACATTACACTGTTGTAAAGAGCTTCTAGAGTCTTACATGGTTCCCGCTAGGTAGCAGCAGTGTGCGCCCACTAGTAGAAATGGTGTCGGGACAACAGAAAGCGTTTTGTGTTCTGCGGTTTGCACAGTGCGGGTCAGTAATAACAGTTCCGCGTGTACTAGGTATGATGTGGACCCACTACAGCGCAGAGCGTTAGACGATGGCATGAACAATTCCGAGAAACACGTTGTTTGTGTAAAGGCCAATCGCCGGGCCGTCCCCGAGTGACACAGACGTCGACCGCATGCGCCAATGTTTCACAAGGAGTCGGCAGAAATCCGTTCGCCATATAGCTCAACATGGGCCCTATGTCCATCTAGCGTGTTTTGCGTCGACGTTTGCACATGAAACTATAGAAAATTCAGCTACTGCAAGCTCTTCGTGAAGGTGACAAACAACAACGTGTGGAGTTCTGTAATTTCGTTCCTGGCAAGATGGGGCACGACAGTTTCCTTCCACGCTTAGCGTTTAAATGGAAAAGTGAACCGTTATAATGTGAGAATATGGGGTACTGAACAACCACATGAAGTCGCACAACGTGAGAGGGACTCCCCAGAATTTAATGTGTTTTGTGCAGTTTCATGGGAAAAGCTGTATGGCGTATTTTTCGTTGTCGAGAACACTTTTACAGGAAGCACATATCTCGATATCCTTGAGAACTTTCTTTTCCCACAGTTGGAGACTGATTCGAACGACTTCATTTACCAATAGGATGGGGCACCGCCACAGTGGCATCTGGAAGTGCGGGAATTTTTAAATCAAAGGATTATTGAACGATGGATCTGTCGCACTCGACCAAATGATTCAGCCTTACATTACTGGCCTCCAAGATCACTAGACGTAATTGTATGTGGTTAGTTCTTGTGGGGGTTTATAAAAGACTCGTTTATGTGCCTCCGTTACCAACATTAATGAATGAACTAAGACATCACATAACTTCAGCTGTGGAAGATGGAACTCAAGACATATTCGCTGTAGTGTGGGAACAACTTGAATACTGCATGGACATATGCTATGCCTCTCAAGGGGAACATATTGCACATCTATGAAAATGTATGAAAAAAACTCTTTCAGGTTCGTGTTCATTACAAAAATAAAATTCATTGTATGTGTTTATTAGTTTCAGAAATATAGACGGCCGAATTGGATGATTCTTTTTGATACACCCTGTATGTTAATCAAGTAGGTCATCTACATCTACATTTATACTCCGCAAGCCACCCAATGGTGTGTGGCGGAGGGCACTTTACGTGCCACTGTCATTACCTCCCTTTCCTGTTCCAGTCGCGTATGGTTCGCGGGAAGAACGACTGTCTGAAAGCCTCCGTGCGCGCTCTAATCTCTCTAATTTTACATTCGTGATCTCCTCGGGAGGTTCAAATGGCTCTGAGCACTATGGGACTCAACTGCTGAGGTCATTAGTCCCCTAGAACTTAGAACTGGTTAAACCTAACTAACCTAAGGACATCACAAACATCCATGCCCGAGGCAGGATTCGAACCTGCGACCGTAGCGGTCTTGTGGTTCCAGACTGCAGCGCCTTTAACCGCACGGCCACTTCGGCCGGCCTCCTCGGGAGGTATAAGTAGGGGGAAGCAATATATTCGATACCTCATCCAGAAACGCACCCTCTCGAAACCTGGCGAGCAATCTACACCGCGATGCAGAGCGCCTCTCTTGCAGAGTCTGCCACTTGAGTTTATTAAACATCTCCGTAATGCTATCACGGTTACCAAATAACCCTGTGATGAAACGCGCCGCTCTTCTTTGGATCTTCTCTATCTCCTCCGTCAAACCAATCTGGTACGGATCCCACACTGATGAGCAATACTCAAGTATAGGTCGAACGAGTGTTTTGTAAGCCACCTCCTTTGTTGATGGACTACATTTTCTAAGGACTCTCCCAATGAATCTCAACCTGGTACCCGCCTTACCAACAATTAATTTTATATGATCATTCCACTTCAAATCGTTCCGCACGCATACTCCCAGATATTTTACAGAAGTAACTGCTACCAGTGTTTGTTCCGCTATCATATAATCATACAATAAAGGATCCTTCTTTCTATGTATTCGCAATACATTACATTTGTCTATGTTAAGGGACAGTTGCCACTCCCTGCACCAAGTGCCTATCCGCTGCAGATCTTCCTGCATAAACTTGCTAACGTGAGTGAAAGGGATTGTGAGCGACTGTGACTAGCACGGGCTTGGCAGTGATACTTGTTCACCTAAATTTCAGAATATATTAATTGAGGACAAAATTTCCAACCTTTCATTTCTTGTGAAAACTTTCTCCCGAAACGTAGATTAGTGACTTTAATTGCAGCCTGGTTCACGTCGAAGTACACTAGGTTTCATTCGGCTTCCCTACTGATGAAATGCTGAGACAATGTTCACAGGTAGGTGCAGGTTCGTCGTAAAGGGAGGAAAAGAACCGCGCCGCCGCAACATTTCACATTTGGAAACAGTAATGAAAAAATTCTCATATCCGGGACATTTTTGCAACTTCAGACAGCAGCAAAAAACCAAGGCTGTATGGGCTAGTCCCATATGTGTGGATAGCCTAGTTATAAGTCTAACAGGAATGAATATCTTTTCCTTTTATGTTCTAGAAGAATGTATAATTGTTTATTTTGTTTCATGAAGAACATTTAGTTTGTTTTGACATAAAATTGTGTTAGGAAAAAGACTGGGCATTTAAGAAGACTGATTAATGATTATCTCGCAATTAACTCACTTTGATTGATTGTTAATAAGCGACTGAAACGGACTCAATTTCTGTTTAAAATAGTTAGTCCGGCTTTTAGGGTAGAAGTCCAGCTAAATATAGTACTGAGTCTGGCGTTTCTATTTCCGGAGCTGTCAGCTCTACTCTCTGGGCCTGTTCATGTTACTACGTACCGTACTACATCGTCCCATGATGGCTTGGTAATAAGCCGAAAATAGCTGCGATATCATTTGTGTGACTTGAGGCTGCAGTGTATAATAAGAAAAATTATGAGACGGTCACTGTGGTTGCAAAAGACAGTAAGCCTGTTCCGTGTCAGAAACGAGTTTGCCTCTTCGCACAGGTTGCTTAACAGTGACTTATAACACAATCGACATAATTCTCCGCACAGACTCTGGTTTTGATTAGATGACGATATCTTTCGGGCGAAGCGTCTGCCATCTATCTGCCATCTGCATAGACAATACACTTCGTAATGTCACTACTGTTCCTATTTTCTACGACCATCATTGTTATATTGATTGGCAAAACTAATTTTTCGCTATAAAATTGCTTAATGCGTAAAGGGAACTGCACTGCATACAAAACATCAGTTTAAAAATGGGCAATGGTAAACTAATACAGTCTGTAATCGCAGCAGCTAGAACAACAGTAGTACATAAGAACATAATAATTCTTATTGTGATATATCGCACGTGTCGTTGCTATTTACATCAGCGGATGGGTACTTGCTGTAGGCGGGCTTGACGGTAAACACGAGTACAGCGGAGTAGAGATGCTGAGAGCGGACTGAGATAATTGTGCCTGCTTTTTCAGAATGTGCTAACCAGCTGGGAGTTGTGGCGTACTCCTGTAATCCCACGCTACTGGGAGGCCGTTGTGTGGAAGGGAACTGCCCTGATCAAGCAGTTCGGCCCGCTTCGAAGGGTCGGAGCGTCCGCAGTAGCTGTCGGAATCTTTCGCGAGATCCCGAGGTCACAGGCAGCCTCTGATCCCCGAAGAGCACTGGTTCAGTGCTGTTCTGGGATTAGAGGTCCACCCGGGGCGCGAGGTAAATACCGGTATTAGGAGAGTGCTGCTCAACCACACAACAACTTTTGTAGACTCTGTCTTTATTTTTACAAACAACTAATGCAATCCTTGCCATGAGATAGCAAAGCAACAGAAATCGCTCAGCAGAAGGAATGCTACTGTGCCTGACGGTATACCGGTACCAATACGATCCTGCATAGAGAATGCAAAAGAACTTGCCGCTCTTATAACAGCAGTGCACCGTTGGTCTGTGCAAGGGCGCAGTGTTCCTGATGATTGAAAAAAGGTACAAGTTATTCCCGTTTTCACGAAGGGTCGTCGAACAGGCGCGCAAAATTATCTCTGACGCTGATCAGTTGCAGAATTTTGGAACTTGTTTTATGCTGGCGTATTATGACGTTTCTGAAGACCGAAAATCTCCTCTGTAGGAATCAATATGGGTTCTGCAAAGAACGATCGAGTGAAATACAGCTCGCTCTGTTCGTCAGCGAGACTCAGAAGGCTTTATATACCGGCGCCCAGGTGTTCCTTGACTTCCGGAAAGTTTTCGATACATTTCCGCACTGCCACCTACTGAACAAAAAAAATGGCTCGGAGCACTATGGGACTTAACATCTATGGTCATCAGTCCCCTAGAACTTAGAACTACTTAAACCTAACTAACCTAAGCACATCACACAACACCCAGCCATCACGAGGCAGAGAAAATCCCTGACCCCGCCGGGAATCGAACCCGGGAACCCGGGCGTGGGAAGCGAGAACGCTACCGCACGACCACGAGATGCGGGCCCTACTGAACAAAATACGAGTGTATGGAGTATCAGACTAACAGTGTGATAAAGGTATGATGTACGATAAAGTACATATCATTATTTTCCATAATCCACTGGTTTTATTATCAAAACTTAACCACAACAACGTGGGAAACAAATGTCAAAAAAAAGGGCGTACGGACGAACATACGTATTTGCAACCATGTCCAGTTTACGACTGACATTGCAACGAATGGCGTAAATGTAGAGGAGGATTCTGACTGCCGAAAGATGGACATGTTACTGACGTTGAAAATTAACAGATTTGAAAGGATTTCAAAGTAACTAGACGATTTCGCTTTTTCGGTTTTAGAATGAAATACTCCTACCTGCGTTGTACAAATACAGAAAAACAGTTTAACTCACAATCTGACTCACATTCAGCTGCTATGCCTGTTTAAAAGAGCCCTATATTTCTACCGACACCCATCAACCCTGTGGAATATTAAAAACAACTTAGCTTATTGTTATTATTACACGCAACAACAAAAAGTTTTACATCACCCTGGCTCCCAGATCTCCTGAAGGTAGACGTTGACTGTGAATATTGTATCACAGACACAGTCGCTTTGACTGTTCAGAGATGTCTCTGAACCCGGCCAAAGATGTAAACAGCCATGCATGAGCAGCGCCTATTAGACAGAGGGGGTCCGACAGCCGATCAGTTCCAGTCATTTCACCAGGAAAGAGGTACACGGCTCGTGTTGTCTGTAGTTCAGCCATACCTAGACGGTCAATACCGCGAGTCGATCGCGTCCTCATTGTTACTTTGTGCCAGGAAGGACTCTGAACAATGGAAGTGTTCAGGCGTCTCCGAGTGAACCAAAGCGATGTTGTTCGGACATGGAGGAGGTACAGAGAGACAGGAGCTGTCGATGACATGCCTCGCTCAGGCCGTCCAATGGCTACTTACTACTGCAGTGAATGACCACTACCTACGGATTATGGCTCGGAGGAACCCTGACTGCAACGCCACCATGTTGAATAATGCTTTTCTTGCAGCTACAGGACGTCGTGTTACGACTCAAACTGTGCGCAGCTGGCTGCATGATGCGCAACTTCATTCCCGACGTCCATGGCGAAGTTCATCTTTGCAACCACGACACCATGCAGCACGGTACAGATGGCCCAACAACATGCCGAATAGACCGCTCAGAATTGGCATCACGTTTTCTTCACCGATGAGTGCCGCATATGCCTTCAATCAGACAATCGTCGGAGACGTGTTTGGAGGCAACCCGGTCAGGCTGAGCGCCTTAGACACACTGTCCACCGAGTGGTACAGCAAGGTGGAGGTTCTCTGTTGTTTTGGGGTGGTATTATGTGGGACCGAGGTATGCCGCTAGTGGTCATGGAAGGCGCTGTAACGGCTGTACAGTACATGAATGCCATCCTCCGACCGATAGTGCAACCATATCGGCAGCATATTCCCGAGGCATTCGTCTTCATGGACGACAATTCGCGCTCCCGCGAGCACATCTTGAGAATGACTTCCTTCAGGAGAACGACATCGCTCGACTAGAGTGACCAGCATGTTCTCCAGACATGAACCCTATCGAACATACCTGGGACAGATTGAAAAGGGCTGTTTAAGGACGACGTGACCCACCAACCACTCTGAGGGATCTACGCCGAATCGCCGTTGAGGAGTGGGACAATCTGGACCAACAGTGCCTCGATGACCTTGTGGATAGCATGCCACGACCAATATAGGCATGCATCAATGCAGGAGGCCGTGCTTCTAGATATTAGAGGTATCGGTGTGCACAGCAATCTGGACCACCACTACTGAAAGTCTCTCTGTATGGTGGTACAACATACAACGTGTGGTTTTCATGAGCAATAAAAAGAGCGGAAATGGTGTTTATGTTGATCTCTACTCCTGTTTTCTGCACAGGTTCCGGAACTCTCGGAACCGAGGTGATGCAAAACTTTTTTTGATGTGTGTTTTATTATTAATGTTTGGCCCTTCACAATAATTATTAGAAGATGAGAGAAAGCTGTTACTCAGTGGCAGGTCTAGACGAAATGAACAGAAATACTAAAAATCTATTTTTCACAGCAGTGCAACTAGTTGTGGATTCTCTGAAGTTAAATTGATTTGCATTCCATAAATCGGTCAGTAAGTTTTGGTAGTCACTTGGTGTTTGTGATTTTTGAGAATTAAAAGAAACAAATTATGAAATAATACGAGGGTTTCTTTCAGAAAGGAAGAGTTAAAGAAATTTAAGTTCATAAAATAATATTACTTCTTACGAATTTTGGATCATGTTAATTTTTTTTATTTTTTCTTTATTGTTATTTCTTTCCATTTGTCCAATATAGGAGAGATGGTGGGCTGTCAGCGGTACAATTATCCGCTCTTCCAAAATGGTTCAAATGGCTCTGAGCACTATGGGACTTAACCTCTGAGGTCATCAGTCCTTTAGAACTTAGAACTACTTAAACCTACCTAACCTAAGGACATCACACGCATCCATGCCCGAAGCAGGATTCGAACCTGCGACCGTAGCGGTTGCGCGGTTCCAGACTGAAGCGCCTAGAACCGCTCGGCCACTCCGGCCGGCCAGCTCTTCAACCAGGCGAAATAAAAAATAAAAACATAATTTGGGGCTGTTTTCTATTTTAAATTAAAAATCAAAGACGGACAGTTAATAACGGAAATATATGCATTTAAAAACCATCGCAGGAAGGTAAAATGCTTCTGATAAAAACACCCAAGCTCTGCACTTTCACTTAAGATCTGTAGGACCTGCACTAGAGTGAGAGGTATTGCCGGAGGAGGGAATATATTCCATAGGGTTGAGGTATGTCGGTAGAAAGACGGAGGTCTGTTACACAGGAAAAATTTGTAGATGAGAGGTAGGTGCTGAAGTGGACAGTAGGAAATGCAGTCGGTGGGAAAGACAGAGTGTGAGCAGTTGTGTCGTGCCGATAGGGCAGTGGTTGCAAGAGGAAAGGGATGAGGATGAATGGAGAGGGAAAGAGAGAGGAGTCCTCATGTGGCGTGGCATGTTTATTACATCTGCCTGTTATTTATAACTTGGCACGGGTAGCATTAAGTTGGGGTTAGGTTGTTTCGGGGAGGAGACCAGACAGCGAGGCCATCGGTCTCATCGGATTAGGGAAGGACAGGGAAGGAAGTCAGCCGTACCCTTTCAAAGGAATCATCCCGGCCGGCCGATGTGGCCGAGTGGTTCTAGGCGCTTCCGTCTGAAACCGCGCAACCGCTACGGTCGCAGGTTCGAATCCTGCCTCGGGCATGGATGTGTGTGATGTCCTTAGGTTAGGTAGGTTTAAGTGGTTCTAAGTTCTAGGGGACTGATGACCTCAGATGTTAAGTCCCACAGTGGTCAGAGCCATTTGAAGCCATTTTTGAACCATCCCGACATTTGCCTGGAGCGATTTAGGGAAATCACGGAAAACCTAAATCAGGATGGCCGGACGCGGGATTGACCGTCGTCCTCCCGAATACGAGTCCAGTGTGCTAGCCACTGCGCCTAGCATTAAATGTCTACGCACCGCTGCAAAGTTTTATAAATGAAAAATTCAGACAACAACTTTAAGTTAACGAACATCGCCACTTTCAAATAACTTACATGATGTAAGCAGCGCACACCATGAAATTTGTCTGGAGGCATGAATGTTATGTGCTCCATATTGAATTGGCGTCCGGAGTGACAGCTCGTGGCCATGATCGGAGCACATCGTGACGTAAGTAGTATGTTTACAACTAAGGTAAATACTGTATATCGTGGCTTTACGTATGTATGTGTGTGTGAGTGACTGAACACGTATCGGAGACTGACTGTGGTGGAAAGAAAAAGAAATAAGAAAATACATCCAAGATGTAGACGTTTAGCTCGTATTATAACACTAGTCTTGTGAAGCTTACAAGGGGAGGCCACGACGTTGGGGTCACAGATTTACTTCAAGCTTTGTACACCTTTAGTAGGCAATTAAAACAACATAATGTGCAAGTAGTAAGGTGCACTACTCTGCTAACTCCGAGAAAATCGTAAGAGAAGTTTCACGCGTTTATTATGTGATTTATGTGTGTTCCGTGTTTACATCGCTGTACTTGTGCTTCGCCGAGTGTTGTCCGTCCGTTAATCTCCGTGTTCGTTCCTATTCCTTGTGATCTGATCGCTCTTTCTGGTCTTGCTGCTGCTACTTGGAATTTCGGTTGTTTAACCGAAAGTGCGTTGCTGGATTAACCATGGCTGCGATCCTCAGGAAGAATACTCTGGTATTTGCTTTTGACAAGGAATCCCGTCCTGTTCAGCCGACATCCCTGGAAACATGACTGGATTACACAGGTAATTGGTCTCAATTCTGAAACTGTCCATACCTGGCAAGTGGAGAATGAAAAATACTGTGTTTTTATCAAGTTAATCAGTGCTGCGACTGTTGATAAAGTGTTACGAAAGTGGGGCTATGAAGTAGATTTTGTGCATAGAAATGGATAAAAAACTAAGGTTTCCATCTATAGAGCGGACATTCATTACAATACCGCTCGTGTCTTGAATCTTATCATTGAAATAGAAAATGATAAGATTAAGGAAGCTCTTTCAAACTACGGGGACGTTAAATCAATTGCAAATGAAAGATGGTCGCCTCGTTTCAAACTGCAGTGTTTCAACGGGGTCCGCTGTGTAGAGATGGACGTTAAGACGAATATTCCGTCTCACATAACTGTTTGTGAGTATAAGGCACAAACTGTTTATGCAGGTCAGGAAGCTACATGTCATATATGTAACGAAACCGGCCACTTCGGACAGGAATGTCCGCGGCGAACTGTTGTTCTTAAAAGTAATTTGATACAGCGTCAGAAGCTTACCTTAAATGATCTGTTACCAAAGAATAGCCCGGATCAACTGGTTGAGGATGTTAACGCAGCCCTTCACGATAACAGTCAATTTCCCCAGTTAACAACAAAGGGAAACCCTGTTACTGCTACTCGTGAAACTGAAATGCAACCCAGAAAACGACCTCTGGAGACAACGGATAGTTGTTCAGAGAACGAACTGTCCTGTCCCACTCCCTCACTTCGCAAGCAAAATCAGTGCGATGAAGAGGCAGAGGAACCGGAAGGCAAAATGCGAATGGAAACTGATGAACAGAAAGATAATACACATACGGTACCAGAAAATGAAGGGGGTGCAATCAGCATTAATTTGCAAGAAACAACAGGTGCAGTAACCGATTGCAAAAATCAACAGCTATCTGTTAATAAACAAATTCAGGGAGAGGTTGCAAAGCTGCAGTCTCCATTTGTTTCCCTCGATTAGGAAGCGAGTGATATTAATAAAGAACGAGGAAGTGGTGGCCAAACTGAAATCACGGTAAACACCTCAGGGCAGGCGCCGGCAACCGAAATTGCGAAAGCGTCTGCTGCTGCTCCAGATAAGCCGCGAAGTAAAATACCGACGCAATCAAATGAGAATATAGCTCGTAACAAAGGGAAGGGAAAATCCGGTAGGGGCGACCCAAGAACAAAGAATATTCGGTCCGAAACGGTCCCACATGAATCACTAGAGGAAAAATCAGGAAGTTTACCAGGAAATCAGTCTGCTTGCGGTACAACAGAAAACATCATAAGTAGAAAAAAACGGGACAATAACTAATAAACTGATTGAAGTGTTATTCCATGTCCAGCCTTCCGAGAAAACTGTTATAGCTTAACTGAACCCGGAACCACAGGAAACTAAATTAGTTCATCAAAACAACTACATAGTGACAGCACAATGACGCAATCTTATTCTGTCACCACTATAAACATAAATAAAATTGCGTCCACTTTGAAATTATCGGCCCTTAAGGAATTTTTGTACGAATCCGCGACCAATAATGCCCTGTTACAAGAAGTTCTAATTTCGGATTTTCTAGTTCCCGGCTTTGTCAGTTACATAAATGTGTGTCCCGAAACAAGTGTTGGAACAGCTGTTTTGGTGAGGGACGACTGGAATCCGGAAGGGGAATAGGACTACATATCTATGATGTGACTATCGTCAACTTGTATGCCCCTTCAGGAAGTTCTCACCGAGCTGACAGGGCACGTTTCTTCAAAGATGACCTGATATGTTAAGGAAAACTCCAAGACAGTTATTACTTGGAGGTGATTTTAGATGTGTTTTAAATCGAAAAGATCATTTACCTAATTTTAATTTCTCAAGTGAACTAAAACAACTAGTTACTGGTTTAGAATTAAAGGATATATGGGAAATCAAATGTGTGTGTGTCAAATCTTATGAGACTTAACTGCTGAGGTCATCAGTCCCTAAGCTTACACACTACTTAACCTAAATTATCCTAAGGACAAACACACACACCCATGCCCGAGGGAGGACTCGAACCTCCGCCGGGATCAGCCGCACAGTCCATGACTGCAACGCATTAAACCGCGGAAATCAAATGCCCCTCCATTGTTGAGTTCACTTATGTCATGACAAACAGGATTGATAGATTATACATTTCTAAAAATCTTGAAACTTCCGTGACAAAAGTAGAAACCATTCAAGTGTCTTAGCTTGCATAAATCTAACATGACAGTCGAATCGCCGATTCAAGAATCAGTGGAATTTGAACACTTCCTTGTTGGTAAATCATGATTTAGAAGACCTGATTAAAGAAACATGGGCAATATGCTTGCGTGCTCGTAGTAGATATACCACTGCTATCGACTGGTGGGTTAAAATGCCGAAGCCAAAGTTGGGGAAGATTCTTATTCAATACAGTGCCCAGAGCGCAAGAGAAAGGAAATGCACTATAGAATATTACTATTCCGTTTTGAGAGATCTATATGATCAAGTCTCAGCAAGTTCCTCACTTCGGATAGCAGACATCAAAAAAGTCAAAGCCAAGTTACTTAATATCAAGAGAAGTCAAATGGAAAGGTTCAAAATAAAATCGAAGGCAAATTCGGTGTTAGAAGATGAAATACTTCTCTATATCATTTAGTGAAGCATACGAAAAACCGGAGAAGAACTTTTATTTATGAAATTCGAACAAAACACGGTACGATTCTCAGAACCCAGCAGGGTATCATGGACGAGATTTATCGCTATTACTGCGAGCTGTATTCTGTACATCAAAGTAGTGATGCTTCCTTGTAAGAATTCCTTCACATCCTAGCCCCACAGCTGACAGAAGACGACAGTGAAAATTTTCTCGAGGTTGTCAGTGAAGACGACGTGTATGAGACTGTGCGCGTCACCACCAAAAAAATCCCCAGGACCGGATGGTCTACCAGCAGAGTTTTACATCCGTTACTGGCCAATAGTAGGTGCGAAAATCACGGACATTGTAAACGAGGTTATTGAGGGTAAAATAATTCCGACTGAGTTTAAGGAGAGTAAAACTGTTTTGGTGGCAAAAAAAATAATGGAAACAAAGATTTAAACACATTTCGTCCAATTTCACTGCTGAATTCTGATTATAAATTAATATCTAGGATAGAGAGAATTTCACGCCTTATAGATAATATTATTAGTCAGCATCAGAACTGCGTACAAGGCAGAACCATTTTTCAAAATCTAGCAGAATTCAGGGAAATCATTGCAGTAACTTCTGTAACAAACATAAAGTGTGCTTCATATTTTTTAGATTTTTATGAAGCTTTCAATGTAGTAAATTATAAATATCTTCTACAGACATTGAAGAAAACAGGTTTCAACGATAGGGTCATACAATTGATTAAGAACATAGCAACTGGAATAAATTCTAAAACAGCGGTGAATTGTCAACAATCCAGGTCGATGCAAATACAACGAGGTGTTCCTCAAGGAAGTCCTCTGTCCATGTCGCTCTTCGCCATTTCGCTGGAACCTTTCCTCCGACATGTCTATGCTATATTAAAAGGCTTAACATTATCAGGAAATAAAACAGTTATGAGAGCCTATGCTGACGATATAGGGGTCATTATAAGGAATAATGACGAGGTAACCACGCTACCAACAGTGATTGGTTCGTACTGTAGAGTATCTGGAAGCAATGCAAACGAAAGAAAAAGTACAATGTTAAATCTCAGAAGTTTTGATAATATCAACGTCGAGTGGGTAAAATTAGTCCGACAACATAAAACACTTGGGATCACCCTGACAGCATGCCCCATGAAAATGACATCTTTAAATTGGAAAGTTGCATCAGATAAAGTGCAAGGAGCCTGTAACCTCCCCCTCACTTATCAACCTTAATGACAGTGAAAAATTAAACCGCGTGCACCTAATGGAAATTTGGGAAAAGCAATCGTCACCGAAGTTAATTTGTCGGTAAAGAGGGAGGAAAGGGTTACATCTTAATGAAAGGAGAAATGCAAATGAAATTGGTGGAAATTAATTTTGAAAAGGGGTAAAGTTAATAAAGAAAGTAAATGTGCGGTCGTCACGTTAACAATTAACTGGCGTTAATTAGATATTTGAGATTTGGGGAAAATTACCGTCGCCAGTCCCATGGACAACTACTATAATAACTGAAAATGAAAGATTAATGCACATATAATTAGCACTAAAAGCATGGCAACTGAAGGTTGACACGTGTTGTATAAAAACTGAATGTTTGTCAGATGTAATAAATTTCGCTACACTCTGACTTAATTTAGCAAAAGAATTAATAAAACCGGAAAACTGAAACTTAATTTAGTGACTGAAATTAAATAGTGAACTTTGTTTCTGAAACACTACGAAATTCAATAAAATAAGTTTAGTCTTGGGCCACCTCAACAATCATTGCAGAAGCTACTTGAATCTACACAATTTAGAAATAAGAGATTTCACTTTGAACTTGAATTAAATGATTCTGAACAACTAACAATAATAAAATTTAGTACGTACCAAGCTGAGCTGCAGTCACAGGTAACCTAAAATATGGTAACAAAATTCGCACTCTTAATTTGTGCTTGTGTAATCTAAATATTGTAGCCAGCTATGAATACTTTAATTGGCTCTGAGCACTATGGGACTTAACTTCTGAGGTCATTAGTCCCCTAGAACGTATAACTAGTTAAACCTAACTAACCTAAGGACATCACACACATCCATGCCCGAGGCAGGATTCGAACCTGCGACTGTAGCGGTCTCGCGGTTCCAGACTGCAGCGCCTAGAACCGCACGGCCACTTCGGCCGGCGAAGACTTTAACTGAACTTTGAAATTAAAGCAGTGAAATGGAATGACATTACTTTAATGCTGGCGTTTGAATTTCAACGACACTCTGGTTCATTCCGGGAATGGAAGGGACCCTGCTTGGTAGTGCAATTGGGACAATGAGCAACAAAGGTTCATGCTAAGTTGCTGTAATTTTGTGTGGCAAATGGATCAATTTTAAAAGCCGAGGTCTGCCATACAGTTCTAAAACTTTACGTGCTTCCAGTCTTCCTTGTTGGTCGATTAAAGGTTTGAACTCGTCGGTCGAGGAGGTGGCGACAGTCACTCATTGTCGGCCGTCACCGTTGCAGAAGCTGGATGTTGGCGCGCCTTCTTCTCGACACTGTCACCAGGCGAAACGGGCTCTTGATGTGCGCCAGCTAATGCTTCCCGTCCGCGACACCGTGTCAGAAACTATCAGAGCAAGTCGAGCGCAATTACATGCTGCCAAACCTCGAAAGCCCGGCAACTCGCGGGAGCGTTACACAACACACCTGCTCCACTGCCCTACTCCCGCCAGACCCCTCTGCCCGCGCTCCATGCGGCAGAGTTAACACTACAAAAGAGCCTAAACACTTTGGTTCTCCACACGACCTATCGATGTAGCCGTTTGATGTAGTTTTCCCTAGGCCAGACCCAGCGTAAAAATACAAATAATATTTACAAGACAAACCAATTATACATCGACATAAATACACACACACATATATATATATATATATACAAAAATAGTAAAACAATTACAATATACAAATACACTGAAACGTCATATCTTCAGGTAACAAAATAAGGAAAAAATTTATAGTACAATAGATGGAAATAGGAGGACATGCATTTCCGGCATTACAAGCCATTATAGAGAATTTAACTCGATATATGAACCAAGTTCAAAGAACAAAGTATATCAACTCATGCATACTTGCTAAAGCTTATTATACTGCCCAGCTGTTTCCAATACCGAGAATGATAGCGAGGAGAATAATGTCCAAAATCACCAACTTTTTGTGGAGAGGAAGTGTTCAGAGTACCTGCTAAAGTAGCCACTTTAGTTCCTAATAATGGTGGACAAGGATTAACTGATATAACGGATAAAGCCTCTGCACTTTTTATCAAAAGGCGAGTTAATTTAATAAGAGACTCGCGAGAAAGCATAACCAGCAAACTTTCCGAGATCATTAAACCTCGAAGCCTGCTTCCCCGGATTCACGTGCAGAATATCAACAGTCGTTTACAGCATGTGAGGATTTTCTATGTTGAGTTTAGTTATGTAAGTGTCGAACTCACGCAGTCACGACGCTTAACGTCAAGAGCCATAATGCTGGAACGAAAGAAAAGCGAAGGAAGGAACAAAATAGAACGACAGTTTCCAAACATTGAGTGGACTGAGATTCGGAAAAACATTAGTTCTAATGTGCTCACGTCTAATATAAAAACGTCATGGTACAAAAAGTTAACAACATAGTTAGCACCAATGAAAGACTGCAAGCAATCGGACTCTGTGAAACAAATTTAAGTCAACCTTGCCATCTAGTTGACACAATAATTCATAGACATACTTGCAGTGGTCACATGAATAGTTGGAAGTGGATCCGGGAACAAATGGCTCTCATTACAAGGACATCCCCTGGGTATATATCGCTGTCATTGATACACAGGCCTGAAGTACGCTATTTCCCAGAAGCAAAAAATAACGCTGTGTACTGGTTGCTGGGAAATTTTGTTAATTACCTCCATAACAAATTAGGATCCCACAGCACCATAGCTGTGTATTTTTGGTGTGTGCTTTTTCTACTTCAGAGAGTATTTGAAATTTATAAGCTAATGAACAGAACTTATGTGACAGTCTGATTTTTGTGTCTAATAGTTTAGATCACAAAACATTAAAGCTACATTATTGGTTCATATTAGAAATCTGGAAATTGACAGTTTTTGTGGAAATGTCGTTATCGATTGGTTAAAACCGTAAAATTCTATCTGATATAATGTAATGTTCAATGGATGGCACATTGCCCTGTTCGTTTTTGCACTGTGATGTCTAAGTCAGTTATGTGATGAAAGACTGATTATATAGATTTGATCACTTCAGATACTTCAATTAATGTCCAGAATGTGTAGTTGAAAGGCTAGTCAACTTTATAATATCTCCTTTCTGCCATTCTCAAGTATTTCAGAAATTGTGTAATATGATTATTAAATTGTTTTTATGTGTGATGGGCATAAATCTTCCATATTCTGTATTTGGTGACTTCCACACATTCGTGTGAAATGCTCATAGCTAGTCTGACTAAACTGAGAAGGTTGAAGATCAGTTTGTACCCTTAACCTGTCTCTCACTATGACGATTTCCTTGTGTACATTAATATATTTAAAATTATCCCACCAACTTGCTGATATCCTTCATAAAGAGCTATTTATGCTTCTGTAAAGATTGGAGCACATGTAATTCAAAGTGCAGATTTTATTTCTTCATGTTGAAGTTTGAATGTCTTAAAAAAACTTTTCTTGATGTTTAGCTTAATTCTTTCTGGTAATTTAGTCAGTAACACGATCCTCTGTTGTTTTTCTTTAACACCAACATAATTGCAATGATCAAACTGTTTTTGTTTAAATCACTTCATGTATAACATGTGTACATGGTTAGTACATGTACTTAGTATGTATTTGGAATGTGTAACATTGATTTTTTTTAAATAAATGTTTTTATAAAACAGGGTGTTCAGAGAGCGGGCTGATATCCGCAAAAAATAAAAAAAAAAGCTTTAGTGGAGGGATTAGCAACGAACTTCAACGGATGTCGCGTGACGTCCGCTACGACCAAATACAACGAACAACTACCAAGAAAAAAGAAAAAAAAGTGATTAGCACCCAAGCTAGATATGACGAACATGTATGAGACGATGGTTCGACTCAGTTTTTAATCTAGATTTTTTTCATCACCGGTCATATTATTCAATTTATACGACATGGGAGAGATAATACAATTTTAAAAAACCACGTGTATTTGCATAACATTTTAATGAATTTAATATTATTAGATTATTAACAATTTTTAATTAAATATAATTATCAGAACAAACATATTTATAACCATCGACAAGTGAACGAAGAAACGCATAGAGTTTTCCTGAAAATATATGCGGAATTTGCGAAATCACTTATACAGGCAATCTGGTAAGGTGCCCGGAACTACCTTGCACATCGACACTTCGAGCTGCAAGCTTAGAGGCAGACCCCTTTTGACAGTCAACATGCGTAGCGGTGGGACGATGCTAATGTAGTAAGAACGAATAGTGTAGGTGCCAATTTTTTGAATATCACAGAATTTACTCTCGTACTACAAAAAATGAGTTTGAGTGGTAATCGAACCGTCGCCACGTACACGTTCGTGTTAACGAAGCTCGAACGGTAACCACTTTTTTGTTTTAATATAATTTTGTTCGTTATTGTTCTTTAAATTTGTTCAGGCCGGACGTCCCATGATACCCTTTCAAGTTCAGAGCTGATCCATTACAGACGGCAGCTAACCCTCTGACCGAACACGCTGAGCTACCGAGCCAGCGTGGCGAGATTCCAACCCAGGACCGAGGACGTTTTGATTAGTAAAGACGCTATCCCTTGGCGCACTTGACCACTATGAACTCGAACGTGCGGTACCTACGCGTAGATACATAAGCCACACAATAGAAGCGTAAAATTTCTCTTGCGATTTTCTCGGAACTGCTAGAGTAGTGCATCTTGCTACTTGCACATTACGTTGTGTTAATTGCCTACTAAAAGTGTACAGGGTTTGAAGTAAATCCGTGATCGCAACGTCGCGGCCTCGCACTTTGATGCATTACTGAGACTCATTGCCGCAATTCTCTGTCGTGGGCTCTTTATAGCAGACTTCATCAGCACGCCACGCCACGCAGACAATCGCGTCCACATCTAGGTTCAATCAAGGTGAAACTTCCCCATTGAATGAAAAGAATGACTGCTGGTAAAACTTCTACGTTACTTGATTTTCAAACTCCAGAGTGAAAATGAACGTACTGCGACTGTTTTCACTTATTCTGATCACTTCTGAACTGACACGCAAGCTGACTTTCAATAATCCCTACAAAAGCATAGCCCTGACTAACAATAACCTATACCCTTCATGAACCACTTACCTCACAAAAATCTCCGTTACTCGAACTACTGCAACACAGCGAGCGCCAATACTGCCAGCTAAATAAAAGATTCTAAGTGCTGAAAGCACTAACTACAGATAGGCACATAGTTAGCAAATGAAAGAGCTTAATAGATAACAAACAATGTATTTACCTTAATAGTCATTATATATATATATATATACTCCTGGAAATGGAAAAAAGAACACATTGACACCGGTGTGTCAGACCCACCATACTTGCTCCGGACACTGCGAGAGGGCTGTACAAGCAATGATCACACGCACGGCACAGCGGACACACCAGGAACCGCGGTGTTGGCCGTCGAATGGCGCTAGCTGCGCAGCATTTGTGCACCGCCGCCGTCAGTGTCAGCCAGTTTGCCGTGGCATACGGAGCTCCATCGCAGTCTTTAACACTGGTAGCATGCCGCGACAGCGTGGACGTGAACCGTATGTGCAGTTGGTTCAAAAATGGTTCAAATGGCTCTGAGCACTATGGGACTCAACTGCTGAGGTCATTAGTCCCCTAGAACTTAGAACTAGTTAATCCTAACTAACCTAAGGACATGACAAACATCCATGCCCGAGGCAGGATTCGAACCTGCGACCGTAGCGGTCTTGCGGTTTCCGACTGCAGCGCCTTTAACCGCACGGCCACTTCGGCCGGCTATGTGCAGTTGACGGACTTTGAGCGAGGGCGTATAGTGGGCATGCGGGAGGCCGGGTGGACGTCCCGCCGAATTGCTCAACACGTGGGGCGTGAGGTTTCCACAGTACATCGATGTTGTCGCCAGTGGTCGGCGGAAGGTGCACGTGCCCGTCGACCTGGGACCGGACCGCAGCGACGCACGGATGCACGCCAAGACCGTAGGATCCTACGCAGTGCCGTAGGGGACCGCACCGCCACTTCCCAGCAAATTAGGGACACTGTTGCTCCTGGGGTATCTGCGAGGACCATTCGCAACCGTCTCCATGAAGCTGGGCTACGGTCCCGCACACCGTTAGGCCGTCTTCCGCTCACGCCCCAACATCGTGCAGCCCGCCTCCAGTGGTGTCGCGACAGGCGTGAATGGAGGGACGAATGGAGACGTGTCGTCTTCAGCGATGAGAGTCGCTTCTGCCTTGGTGCCAATGATGGTCGTATGCGTGTTTGGCGCCGTGCAGGTGAGCGCCACAATCAGGACTGCATACGACCGAGGCACACAGGGCCAACACGCGGCATCATGGTGTGGGGAGCGATCTCCTACACTGGCCGTACACCACTGGTGATCGTCGAGGGGACACTGAATAGTGCACGGTACATCCAAACCGTCATCGAACCCATCGTTCTACCATTCCTAGACCGGCAAGGGAACTTGCTGTTCCAACAGGACAATGCACGTCCGCATGTATCCCGTGCCGCCCAACGTGCTCTAGAAGGTGTAAGTCAACTACCCTGGCCAGCAAGATCTCCGGATCTGTCCCCCATTGAGCATGTTTGGGACTGGATGAAGCGTCGTCTCACGCGGTCTGCACGTCCAGCACGAACGCTGGTCCAACTGAGGCGCCAGGTGGAAATGGCATGGCAAGCCGTTCCACAGGACTACATCCAGCATCTCTACGATCGTCTCCATGGGAGAATAGCAGCCTGCATTGCTGCGAAAGGTGGATATACACTGTACTAGTGCCGACATTGTGCATGCTCTGTTGCCTGTGTCTATGTGCCTGTGGTTCTGTCAGTGTGATCATGTGATGTATCTGACCCCAGGAATGTGTCAATAAAGTTTCCCCTTCCTGGGACAATGAATTCACGGTGTTCTTATTTCAATTTCCAGGAGTGTATATAAATTCTTGACATCCAGTTTAACAAATTTCCTTTTATGAAACTCCCTGGCAGATTAAAACTGTGTACCAGACCGAGACTCGAACTCGGGACCTTTGCCTTTCGCGGGCAAGTGCTCTACCAGCTGAGCTACCCAAGCACGACTCACGCCCCGTCCTCACAGCACTTGCCCGCGAAAGACAAAAGTCACGAGTTCGAGTCTCGGTCCGGCACACAGTTTTAATCTGCCAGGAAGTTTCATATCAGTGCACACTCCGCTGCAGAGTGAAAGTCTCATACAAATTTCCTTTTTCTTACGGTTACACGTCCAGATCTTCCGCTCATATTAACATCTCAGAACTCTAGCAACTCTCTCCCCTCATCCACCACGGCCCAACGCGACCGGCTGTTCACATCCAACTGCCCAACACTACACAGGCTAAAAACTTCCAACGAGTCCAACCAGCCACAGACTGCACACAGCGCAGTCAGCGATTTTAATACAGAGCGCTACGTGGCGTTACCAACATAAAAACCTAAACAAGCCTACTTACAAAGCAAAACAAAAAAATTGAAAGTTGAGTCATTTGCTGTGTTGCTGAAAGAACGTGGTGTAGGTACACGATTAAGTGCTAAAGTAGTTATTCGAAAAACGTCGTCCTTGCACAAAAACAAAACACCAAATATTTTGGATGATATGGATGTTTTTACGCTATGCGATAGTTCTCAAATGTTTGTAGGGAAACCGTTGGTTGAAAAAATTTGAGACTCTCTGTCTCACGCCACAGCCTGATGATGAAGTCGTTATCTTTTCGTTATTGGTCAGATTTATCCATGTTATTACGATACTTCAAAGTTGAGTATCTCAGTGGCCGTTGTTCGAAGAATGTGCATTGAATGAAGAGTAAGAATTGAGATTGCTAATCTGAGGAAAGCAGAAACTGGCAATCTGAAACATTCACCATATTTCGAAATGTGTTCCTCAATCATCTGTAGAAGCTATTTCGAAATCTTGTGAATCCATCCGCAACAAATTTCAGGATCCCATTCAAGAAGACCGAGCCCATGTCTTTATGATCTTTAAGAAGCGTAAATCTCTTTCCGCTAGTGGAGATTTATTTACCAGACTTAAGAATAATTTGAACGCGTGCAAACAAATAATATGTTTCTCGTCACCACACAAAGAATCGTGTTCTCATCTATGTTTAATTCAAGGAAAGCAGAAAACTCAGAAGTTGAATCATCTCGTACGCTGGTGCAGAACTTTCTTTACATAAGCGAAGCAAAATTGCTTTTTGTGCTGAAGTAGATTTTGATTTTCAGAAAACATTTTACTTTACACACAAGGAATTCAAAATCACAGGTTTTGGAAACGCATGTTTTTTCGCTATGAAGTTGTTCTGAAACGATTGCAATCAACTGGATGTCACTTACGCAGTTTGCATGTCCCTAACCAACTGTTCAAATGGCGAAAGGAAAGCTACTGTGTAACTTTAAATCCGAGCCACGTTTCGTTTCGTTTCTGGCGAATCTCCACTTCATTTAGAAGAGTTCGCTAGGTTAAAAAGCAGTGTGAAAAAAAGTAACCGAGCCAGAATTCGATATCACAACCCTTGGGTGTCCAGCCGCAGGCTCTGTCGCTACGCCACCAGACCAGATGCAACTCTGGTCGTTTCTTCCTGCACTCTCCAGTCACTGCTGTTCTCTCAAGTTATGGCGGCTGTTCGCTAGGATGCAATGGCATCGTATTCACAACTTTAATTCATCACAATTCACACAATTTGAACGAAATTTTTATAAATTATATTCAAAAGAACCTTCCTTGTGAACCAGCGAATCTGTTAGTGAAAACTGAATCAAAATCCCTACTGTAGTTCATGATAGATAGATAATAAATAATCCATCATTAATATCTACTGACTGAAGAGCCAGCCCGCCTCCGTCCACATTAGGCGAGGGTGGGTGAAATAAAAATAAAGTGAAAAAAGACATCATTGTTATTTCCTTTATTTAACATTGGATACTGGATGTAAGCTCGTCTACCATTTGCAACAGGAGGCGTCTTTATAAGAAATTATATCAACGTGATACTGTCCGCCCCGGTAGCTGAGTGGTCAGCGCGACAGACTGTCAATCCTACGGGCCCGGGTTCGATTCCCGGCTGGGTAGGAGATTTTCTTCGTTCAAGGACTGGGTGTTGTGTTGTCCTCATCATCATCATTTCAACCCCATCGACGCGCAAGTCGCCGAAGTGGCGTCAAATCGAAAGACTTGCACCAGGCCAATGGTCTACCCGACGGGAGGCCCTCGTCACACGCCATTTTAACGTGATACTCATTACTGACATCAACTAATTAAGTATATACTGCCAGAAGCACCCAGGTGTTTCAATTGAAAGCAGACGGTTAGTAGATCAAACGGTCGACGGCTGCCGTCTGGGGAGTGAGTTGCTGTATTACTGAATCTCAGGCACATTTCCCATCTCGCACATTACACATGAACTTTACAAATTTTCGGACAAATGTCTTTCAAATGATGTACTTCTCTGAATTGCTCTTTCTTGAAAGCTATGTACCAAGCACTGATGCGAACAAATTATAATTATAACGTTATATAAAGATGTTTTATGTTTGATTTGCATGACGAGAGGGGAGGGGGGAGGGGGGCAAAAAGTGGCGCCACCAGACTACTCTAGTTGCTTTTGGTCCTTGCAACTCTAGAATGTAATCTGTTTAAAGATCTCGTTATGTCCCGTTACTCTATGGGTCCTGTGGTTCTTCCCTTGGTGCCCCTACTTTGACCGAGCGAAGTGGCGCGGTGGTTAGGACACTCGTCTCGCACTCAGGTTCGAACCCGCGTCCAGCCATCCAGCTTAGGTTTTCTTTGATTTCCCTAAATCACTTCGGGTTGGTTCCTTTCAAAGGGCACGGCCGATTTCCTTCCCCGTCCTTGCCATAATCCGAACTTGTGCTCCTTCTCTAATGACCCCGTTATCGACGGGGATATTAAACCCGATCTTCCTTTCTTCCTTCCTTCTTTGCTTTGCTGCGGCGTATTAGTGACATTTTAGTTGATATCCAAAATGGGGTGGGCCGTAGACAAATATATACTTAATTTTCTCATTCTTGGCTGCCAATCCGCTTCTGATGCTAGGGGAAGGGATACCAGCTATGCAGTATAGCATGGCATGTCAATTGGTGTTGGTCCCAAACAACCTGTGATGATGCCGCATGAGACACTGAGTGATAAGTCCATTTGTTTTGTATTGTTGGAGCTATACCAGACTGGATATGCGTATTCCGCTGGCGAGTAGCACAAGGTTAAAGCTGACTGACTTGCGTACACGTCATGGGTTTGCGTACGATGTTGTTTCTAGCAGCTACATTATGCTTTGTGTTCATACTATATTTCCTGTGAATACTCTATTTAATGCGGCACATACATATTTTGGGTTGCACAGTGCCCTATGGGTATTCCCTTCTATGCTACTAGTGTCTTTGCGCTTTTTTATTCCTCAGGTGAAAACAGAGATTTGGGTCTTAGCGGGGTTAGATCTCAGTTGGTTTCCCTTGTAGTAAAACTGGCAGCCGTTGAAAGCCTCCGGATAGTTTCTTTTCGATGGTCTCAAAGTTATTTTCTTGTGCTGGAATGGCACTGTCATCTGCGTATATGAAACTTTGAGCATCTTCTGAGAGTGTCTTGTCAGTGTTATAGATATTACCAATGGTGCCAGCACGCTAACACTTTCTTCTGTGTTCCCCAGCGGCTTCTTCGTTCTTGAAAATCGACGAAGTACCTTCTCTCTTGGAGACGGTTTCCAATCATTTGTGTCACGTCGTAGTCTTTACTTCGTGCATACACTTTCTACAATGGCAGTCGCTGATTGACTGTGTCGTAAAGAGCTGATAAATCTGTGAACACAGCCCCGGTGATTCTTCTTTCCTCGAATCCATCCCCGACGAGTTGCGTCAGTCTCAGTACCTGGGATGGGAAACATTTGCCTGTTCTGGAGCCAGGTTGTTGTGGGGTCAGAAGAGGCTCCATTGCTTCGGAAACCTGTTGAGTATCATCCTCCTTGATAAGCTCAGCAGTTTCTGCTTTCAGTGCTCTGATTGGGATGTGGGAGCTTCGTCACATTGAAAAGTTGCGATTTACAAAATTGTTATCCAATACTTCATTTTTATCCTATTTGCTGTGGTTTTCTTCTTCTACTTCTACTTCTTTTGGCAGCTTCTTATTGATCTTATATCTGTGTTTGTTGGATTCTCAAAACGTACATATCAAATATTTACTATTAGAGGCAGTATGAGAATATCTAAAATAGGTAATACGCTGCTAAGTGGCGCTTGGATCTTCGTTAACACTGTCTAGTGGGGCACTGTATCAAGCACTTTCCTGAAATCTAGGAACATGGACTCATCCAGTTGTTCTTCATTCATGATTCGCAAGATACCGTATGAGAAAAGGGCAAGTTGAGTTTCGTACGGGGATTATTTCGAAACCCATGCTGATTTGTGGATAGAAGCTCTTCCGTCTCAAGGTATTTATCATAGTCTAACTTTGAATATGCTCGAGTATTCTTCAGCAAACTGATGTTAAGGATACTGGTCTGTAATTTTGCGAAACCTTTCTCTTACCCTTCTAATACAAAGGGGTCATCTGCCCTTCTTTACGGTCGCATGGGACTTTTCGCTGGGCGAGATATTCCCGATAAATGCGAGCTAAATAAGGACCGAATGCTGAAGAGTACTCCCAGCGATTGAATCCGGACGTGGCAACTTGAGGTCAATTATTGCAGTTGCTTCTCAACGACAGCGGTACCTATTTATATGTCCGCCATACAGTATTCAGTGTAACTGTCAAACGATGGTACGTCTACACATTCCTCTTGAGTGAATGATTGTTTAAACACAAGATTTAAAACTACAGCTTTCATTTAGCTGTCTGCTTTCCCCACAGCAGGCTAGTCGACATATGGCTTCATAGAATCCTTAGACCCGCTTAGTGATTTTACGCAGAAGCAAAATTTTCTCTGGTTCTCGGCTAGGTCTGTCGCTAACAAGGTATGAATGATCCCAGAATGAGATTTTCACTCTGCAGCGGAGTGTGCGCTGATATGAAACTTCCCGGCAGATTAAAACTGTGTGCCCGACCGAGACTCGAACTCGGGACCTTTGCCTTCCACGCGCAAGTGCCCTACCAACTGAGCTACCGAAGCACGACTGACGCACGGTCCTCACAGCTTTACTTTTGCCAGTATCTCGTCTCCTACCTTCCAAACTTTACAGAAGCTCTCCTGCGAACCTTGCAGAACTAGCACTCCTGAAAGAAAGGATACTGCGGAGACATGGCTTAGCCACAGCCTGGGGGATGTTTCCAAAAATGATTTAGATTTTGAAACTAACTGTACAGTGTTACATTGTGCTTTATCTACAGGTTCTGCATTAGCGGGAACACGATGTATATAGTTTCCACATAAATAAATTTGAAAATGGCTGTTGAAGCTTGTGGTACTGGTTCAGAAACGCTAAATGTTGGTCATATTATCCATGTGAAATATTTAATGGCAGGGAGACAATCAATTGAGAAAATAGGGCTTACGGTGGTGCTAATCGAAAAAAATTGTAAATAGCAGGAAAACGTAAATATTGGGAATGTGAAAACCGTGTTTGAGGTAACTATACTGTTAGTTTTTTTTATGTTTACAAAATTGACAAACCCAATACCTCAAAATGATGAGCAGTTGACAATGTCCCCCCCCCCCCCCCCCCCCCCCCATGAACCATGGACCCTGCCGTTGGTGGTGGGGAGGCTTGCGTGTCTCAGCGATACAGATGGCCGTACCGTAGGTGCAACCACAACGGAGGGGTATCTGTTGAGAGGCCAGACAAACGTGTGGTTCCTGAAGAGGGGCAGCAGCCTTTTCAGTAGTTGCAGGGGCAACAGTCTGGATGATTGACGGACTGGCCTTGTAACACTAAACAAAACGGCCTTGCTGTTGTGGTACTACAAACGGCTGAAAGCAAGGGGTAACTACAGCCGTAATTGTTCGCGAGGGCATGCAGCTTTACTGTATGATTAAATGATGATGGCATCCTCTTGGGTAAAATACTCCGGAGGTACAATAGTCCCCCATTCGGATCTCCGGTCGGGGACTACTCAGGAGAACGTCGTTATCAGGAGAAAGAAAACTGGCGTTCTACGGATCGGAGAGTGGAATGTCAGATCCCTTAATCGGGCAGGTAGGTTAGAAAATTTAAAAAGGGAAATGGATAGGTTAAAGTTAGATATAGTGGGAATTAGTGAAGTTCGGTGGCAAGAGGAACAAGACTTTTGGTCAGGTGAATACAGGGTTATAAATAAAAAATCAAATAGGGTTAATGCAGGAGTAGGTTTAATAATGAATAAAAAATAGGAGTGCGGGTAAGCTACTACAAGCAGCATAGTGAACGCATTATTGTGGTCAAGACAGACACGAAGCCCACGTCTACTACAGTAGTACAAGTTTATATGCCAACTAGCTCTGCAGCTGACGAAGAAATTGATGAAATGTATGATGAGATAAAAGAAATTATTCAGATAGTGAAGGGAGATGAAAATTAATAGTCATGGGGGACTGGAATTCGACAGTACGAAAAGAAAGAGAAGGAAAAGTAGTAGGTGAATATGGATTGGGGTAAGAAATGGAAGAGGAAGACACCTGGTAGAATTTTGCACAGAGCATAAATTAATCATAGCTAATCATGAAAGAAGGTTGTATACGTGGAAGAACCCTGGAGATACTGAAAGGTATCAGATAGATTATATAATGGTAAGACAGAGATTTAGGAACCAGGTCTTAAATTCTAAGACATTTCCAGGGGCAGATGTGGGCTCTGACCACAATCTATTGGTAATGAACTGTAGATTAAAACTGAAGAAACTGCAAAAGGTGGGAATTTAAGGAGATGTGACCTTGATAAATTGACTAAACCAGAGGTTGTAGAGAGTTTCAGGGAGAGCATAAGGGAACAATTGACAGGAATGGGGGAAAGAAATACAGTAGAAGAAGAATGAGTAGCTCTGAGGGATGAAGTAGTGAAGGCAGCAGACGATCAAGTAGGTAAAAAGACGAGGGCTGGTAGAAATCCTTAGGTAACAGAAGAAATATTGAATTTAATTGATGAAAGGAGAAAATATAAAAATGCAGTAAATGAAGCAGGCAAAAAGGAATACAAACGCCTCAAAAATGAGATTGACAGGAACTGCAAAATGACTAAGCAGGGATGGCTAGAGGACAAATGAAAGGATGTAGAGGCTTATCTCACTAGGGGTAAGATAGATACTACCTACAGGAAAATTAAAGAGACCTTTGGAGAAAAGACAACCTCTTTTATGAATATCAAGAGCTCAGATGGAAACCCAGTTCTAAGCAAAGAAGGGAAAGCAGAAAGGTGGAAGGAGTATGTAGAGGGACTACACAAGGGCAATGTACTTGAGGACAATATTAAGGAAATGGATGAGGATGTAGATGAAGATGAAATGGGAGATACGATACTGCGTGAAGAGTTTGACAGAGCACTGAAAGACCTGAGTCGAAACAAGGCCCCGGGAGTAGACAACAATCCATTAGAACTACTGACGGCCTTTGGGGAGCCAGTCATGTCAAAACTCTACCATCTGGTGAGCAAGATGTACGAGACAGGCGAAATACCCTCAGACTTCAAGAAGAATACAATAATTCCAATCCCAAAGACAGCAGGTCTTGACAGACGTGAAAATTACCGAACTATCAGTTTAATAAGTCACAGCTGCAAAATACTAACGCGAATTCTGTACAGACGAATGGTAAAACTGGTAGAACCCGTCCTCGAGGAAGATCAGTTTGGATTCCGTAGACATGTTGGTATACGTGAGGCAATACTGACCCGACGACTTATCTTAGAAAATAGATTAAGGAAAGGCAAACCTACGTTTCTAGCTTTTGTAGACTTAGAGAAAGCTTTTGACAATGTTGACAGAGAATCCATGGAGCAGAAATAAAAACTTTGAGGTTCACCGATGACATTGTAATTTTGTCAGAGACAGCAAAGAACTTGGAAGTGCAGTTGAACGGAATGGACAGTGTCTTGAAAGGAGGATATAAGATGAACATCAACAAAAGCAAAACGAGGATCATGGAATGTAGTCGAATTAAGTCGGGTGATGCCGAGGGAATTAGATTAGGAAATGAGACACTTAAAGTAGTAAAGGAGTTTTGCTATTTGGGGAGCAAAATAACTGACGATGGTCGAAGTAGAGAAGATATAAAATGTAGACTGGCAGTGGCATGGAAAGCGTTTCTGAAGAAGAGAAATTTGTTAACATCGAGTATAGATTTAAGTGTCAGGAAGTCGTTTCTGAAAGTATTTGTAGCCATGTATGGAAGTGAAACATGGACGATAAATAGTTTGGACAAGAAGAGAATAGAACCTTTAGAAATGTGGTGCTACAGAAGAATGCTGAAGATAAGATGGGTAGATCACATAACTAATGAGGAGGTATTGAATAGAATTGGGGAGAAGAGGAGTTTGTGGCACAACTTGACAAGAAGAAGGGACCGGTTGGTAGGACATGTTCTGAGGCATCAAGGGATCACAAATTTAGCATTGGAGGGCAGCGTGGAGGGTAAAAATCGTAGAGGGAGACCAAGAGATGAATACACTAAGCAGATTCAGAAGAATGTAGGTTGCAGTAAGTACTGGGAGATGAAGAAGCTTGCACAGGATAGAGTAGCATGGAGAGCTGCATCAAACCAGTCTCAGGACTGAAGACCACAACAACAACAACATGACAATATCCTCAAAATTTGATAACCTACTGAATGAGGAAAATGTTTTGCCCCCACTGGCATAAAAACCAGCAGCAGGCACTCCTGGTCCAGGGAGAAGAAATAAAAACTTTGTAGTTTGATGGCATTGCAATTCTGTCAGACGGTTAACGACTTGGAAGAGCAGTTGAACGAATAGGCCTGTGCCTTGAAATGAGGATATAAGATGGACATTAACAAAAGCAAAACAAGGATAGTGGAGTGTAATCGAATTAAATTAGTTGATGCTGAGAGAATTATATTTGAAAACGAGACACCAAAAGTAGTAGACGAGTTTTGCTATTTCGTCATCAAAATAACCGCCGATAACCGAAACAGAGAGGATATAAAATGCAGAGTGGCAATGGCACGAAAAGCGTTTCTGAGTAACGTAATTTGGTAACATCGTATTTGGGTGTGAGTGTGAAGATGTCTTTTCTCTAGGCGTTTGTCTGGAGTGTAGCCTATTATGGAAGTGAAACATTGACCATAAACAGTTCAGACAAGGAGATAGCAGAAGCTTCTGAAATGTGGTACTACAGATGTACGCAGGAGAGTAGATGGGTACGTCATGCAACCTATGAGGATGTAGTGAATAGAACTGTGGAGAAAAGATATTTGTGCGTAACTTGACGAAAAGAAGGGATCTATATGTAGATCACATTCTGAGACATCAAAGGATCACCAATTTGGTACTGGAGGGAAGCTTGGGGGAGGGGGAATTGTAGAGGGAGACCAAGAGATGAATACAGCTAGCAGGTTCAAAAGGACTTAGGTCATAGCAGTTATTTGGAAATAAAGGGGCTTGCGCAAGATAGAGCAGAGTGAAGAGCTGCATCAGTTCAGTCTTCAGACTAAAGAGCACAACAACAACAGGCAGAAACACCCATTACTGTATGAATACACGACTGCAGAACAATCACTCGGAGCACTCACATCCAAGAATTTGCGAGGGTGCGAACGGAGCGGTTTAAAGTGTACCGACAACATAAAAGTAATCACAGGAAGATAGATGCTAGACAGATTCACTGGAAGAGCTCAGTAATCTCTCAGATTTATATCGACAGCTTTTCCCAAACAATTTCCGCAGTGTAAAGTTTAAATTGAGCTTTTACAGTAACTACTGGTTGCTCGCCACTCTCTTAACACCACTTGTTTACTAATTCACCAACAATGACAATTTTCCTTTTAAGTGTCAGGAGTTTTGCTCAACTTTGTCTGCAGTGCATTCTTGGCTTCAATTGTACTTTTGTGAATGCTTTTCTCGCTAATGTGGAAGTTCCTAGTTGTAATGTATGAATATTTTAATGATAACCTTTCCCTTCGTGTGTTCTAACCCCTGTCCAACCCTCAGTCATTTTGTTAATCAGTTTAGAACCCCTGCAAATAGGGATGAATTCGATTGGCTTAAACTGTCAAGACTGAGACTGAAAATCATACTAACTAGCCTTTTGCGGCAAAGTGTTTAATACAGGAATAATTGTTAACTCTCAGATACAAAATTCTCGGTTTGCAACTCTGACCCGAGTCCTAAAGCTCCGTGGCAGCCGAGGCTGACCGGCGACGGAAGCGGATGGAAGGAGTGGGGGCAGATGGGAGATGCGTAAGTCCCCTTCGCGCCACTGATTGTCGAAAGAGTTTAATTTGAATTAACTGGTAAGACTAGGATGCTTATGCCTCAAATGTTTATTAAAGCAACAAGGGGAACTACTTGTAAACGACGGCACTGCTGAGCTCAAATTGCATTTAACTTCCTCGGTAAGAGCCTATTTCAAGCTGTCGTATTTTTCTTCCGATTTAATGTATGAAACCGTACGCAAGTAGACGACGGCTCATTCTAGCGGAGCTGCGAGGAACTAGCCAATACGTTTTTTGACGTCAGATAGCAGATGGGCGAGAGAAGCAGGCCGCAGCGCGTACGTCACGAAGGTAAGCCTGAGCTCGCTCAGCAGACAAACTACGTTTCTACACGTGTTAACCCGTAACTACTTGAATCCGCTATTATGGAGTCTTACTGTTATTAGTCCTACAATGATCGGAAGTCCATAGGGCTACTTATGATTTCTTTCGGCTGTACTGCGGTACAATAACATTAAAATCATGCCAAAATGATTATCACTTGGAAAAGGCACCACGTCTTGTATGAAATGAGGACTGTTACTAATGAAATGAGGACTGAGACTAAATGTTATGAACAAGCCTTTGTACCATATGTCGAGTACCGCTCTTAAATTTTTTTTTGTAATACTGTTCAAAATGGTTCAAATGGCTCTGAGCACTATGGGACTTAACATCGGAGGTCATCAGTCCCCTAGAACTTAGAACTACTTAAACCTAACTAACCTAAGGACATCACACACATCCATGCCCGAAGCAGGATTCGAACCTGCGACCGTAGCGGTCGCGCGGTTCCAAACTGAAGCGCCTAGAACCGCTCGGCCACTCCGGCCGGCGTGTAATACTGTTAATCAGTAGGATTTCATAGTAGCAGATTCCAGTAGAAGATAGATAATTTCCAAAAGTGTTTTCCTATCGAAGTCGTGGGGTCCAAACGATACGTATCGAGCGTGTGAACCTAAATTGATCATGCGACTCTGGTGGCGGGCGACGACAAAAGAAGAGCGTTAAAAAATACTTGTAATAGTGGTCGAATCCTTCTGCTTTGAGTGTTTTGTAGGACCGAAACCCGTCTGTAATGACCTTACTACCAGGCAGTATGACCTTGTCTCTGGACAATACTCTGACAATGAAACACTTCCGGGACTCTCGTTCTATTCCACCGAATAGCCAAATATGATCGACTTCACTCTTTGAAGGTCGTCCTCTCTGGTTCTTCCTTCTTGCTACGTGAGATTCGTCCACTTCAACAACTTTACTCGGTCCACCAATCAGTACACTGTCGTTCGTCACTATTACATAAGACACTTCTCTGCAAAACCCGAAATAGTCGTACACGGTATTAGCAGATAAGTCCGTTTCCGATGCTGTTGCTAGCAAGGTGTAGTCTCGAATCCAGCAAGATAGAAGAACTACGCTGGTCTGGATGGATAGTTTGGAAGAGCCGAACCATGTAGTCTTCCTGATACTCGTCCGTTTTCCGCACTGTCCGCAATAAAATTGTAACGGTATTTCAGCATCGAAACTCTTCTTCCGAAGTTTTACACACTTCGCACCACCACAGTCTACACAGTCCCTCCTTTGTTCGGCCAGTAGTACTCCATATCTGCGACAAAAAGTCAAACAATTTTCTACGCTGGATAAGGATGGAATTAGATTTTTCCATGTGAGAGAATCCGCCGAAGAAACGTCTGGAACACCAGACATCCCACTCGCTACCGACATAAACCGTCTGGGTTTCCCTACCAACTCACAAATAATTCGCGCTGGTATGTAATTTAGAGCAACTAAGAGAACGGCGGAAAACAGATAAAATGACGATCACAAATAACTGATCATATCGCCCGCTACCAGAGTCGCGTGATCGATTTAGGCTCGCACGTTCGATATGTATTTTTGAACCCCGCGACTTCGATAGGCAATCATTCTGGGAAGTTACCAGCAGATGCAATTCTCGTTAGTATGCACACGCCCAGCTGCGAGTTAACAGGTTTAGAAACGCATTTTGTCTGCTGAGCTGAGCGAGCGAGCGAGATCAGGCATACCTTCGTGACGTACGCGCCGTTGGTTGCACTCACAGGCAACACGCGCGATGCTTAAAAAAGATGAGATCCCAATGCAGATCCTTCAGTGTCGGCGAGTGGCAAAAAATCTGCCATTGAAAAAAAGTTGATCTGTGAAAAATGTTTTATAAGAAATAACATGTTGTAAAGAGGTCCCTGTTTGATGATTGCCTTGCTGTAGGGTAAGATGTATGAAGGCGAATCATTTGTAATAACTATAAATAATAATTAAGGTGACTCCGTTAACAAATCTGTGTCATAAAAAATTGTAAAAAAAATGTTTATTTGTTAGAAAGTTAACTAGCGTTGCAATGAATTTTGTAGTGGGCCATGTAAATGAGAAGTTCAATTGTTCTTAGCATGTCTGCAGTTAATTTCTTTTTTTCTTTTTTTGTTTCAAGTTGGGTAGAAATTCATTTAGTTTTGAGGTCATTAGCCCTGCTGCAATTAGTTATTTGTTACTGACTAGAAGTTGCGACTATACACAAAGTTTCTTATTAATGCACTGAAAGACGAGAAACGGTTTAAATCTTTTTTCATCTGATACTTACAGTAGCCTTCGTGACGAAAGCCTCGTCCGCTGGAGTTGTCTATTAATTCTAGTGCGATTTCAACAAAATCTCAATTAGTGAAACTTCACTTCAAGATATGAGGTAACAAGTAGTGAGAAATGATGGAATGTGCTTCGCCCATTGGATGTTTTTATTACTTCTAATCACTGCATCTACGTCACAACAAGTTAGTACATTAGTAAGTTGCCACGGAAACGAATGTCAATAGAGATATTTTTGTTAATCACTTCATACTATTTGACACACAACATTAGGACCTCAAGTTATTATATGTATTCATTAATTAAGAATTGTGTAAAGGATTATTAAATAATTTACATGCAGACGGGTAGGCCTACACCTCGGTGATACGTTCCGGTCGTCCATTTGTGGTACTGCATCGAAGTCACTGCTCACCACGCAGCCAGAGCTTTCGGAAATGTCTTCATTAACAGCATTGCCTATCAGGATCCTTAATCGACACAGCAGTGTCAGAGGTTCGCCTAATTCCTTTAGTCGTTTGGCTTCAAACTAGTTGCACCATGTATAATACTGCAATAGTCGGGGGCTGCTCGTGAGACCAAGGCGAATGTAATTTGGTGGCCATGCGCTTGTTGAGAGCGGCAATGACAAAACTGTACTTGGTTTCGTCAGAAGTTACATGCGTCAACAGAAACTGGCTTTCGAGTCGTGCGAACCACGGGACGTGATTTTATCGCCAGAAGGGTGGAGGTCTGACATACTTGAGGGTCTCCAAACACGAAACGCTCGCCCCGCCTCGACTTTCGAGTTCCCTTTTTTACGCCATACAGACATCTTGTCTAAATCGTTTTGCAATTAGTTTCGTTCATCTGATGACTTTACAAGATTGTAAGTAGCAGTGTCGTGTGCAGACAACCTTAGAGAGCTGCTCAGATTGTCTCCTAAATCTTTATGTAGATCAGAAACAACGGAGGGCCTATAACAATTTCTTGACTCTCCGTCAATTATTACGAACTGTGACCATTCTGACAGAAAATCACGAATCCAGTGACACAGCTGAGACAATACTCCATAGGCACGCAGATTAATTACATGTCGCTTCTGAGGAATGGTTTCAAAAGCCTTCTGGAAATCTAAAATTATGGTATCAATTTGACTTCCCCTGTCGATAACCCTCATTACTTCGTCAGAATAAAGAGCTAGCTGTATTTCACAAGAATGATATTTTCTGGATTCGTGTTGCCTATTTGTCAATAAATCGTTTTCTTCGAGATGATTCATAGCGTTCGAGCACAATATGTGTTCTAAAATCTTACTGCAAATCGACGTTAGTGATATGGGTCTGTAATTCAGCGGATTACTCCTTTTTCCTTTCTTAGGTATTGGTGTGACTTGGACAACAAACCAGTCTTAGGGGACGGATCCTTCTACGAGCGAGCTCTTGTATCAGCATACTCTGAAAGGAACCTGACTGGTATACCCGTACAATGTGAACTGGAGGTCTTGCCTTGCCTTTTTTAAGTGTTTTAAACTGCTTCGGTACACCGAGGACGTCTACTTCTAGATTACTCATGTTGGCAGTTTTTCTTGGTTCGAATTCTGGAATATATACTTGGTCTTCTTTTGTAAAGGAATTTTGGAAAATCGTGTTTAGTAACTCTGCTTTAGTGGCACTGTCGTCAATAACATCAAGATTGTTATCGCGCAGTGAAGGTACGGATTGCGTCTTGCCACGTGTGTACTTTACATATGAACAGAATCTCTTTGTGTATTCTGCCAGCTTTCGAGACAGGGTTCCAAGTGGAGACTATTAACATAATGTCGCACTGAAATTTTGTGCCTCTGTAAAACTTCACCAATCTTGAGGATTTTGCGTTCTCTTAAATTTGCCAGGCCTTTTTCGTTGCTGCTGCAACGGTGTTCTGACCTGTTTTGTGGACCATGGGAGAAGAGTACCCTCTTACAGAAAGATGGAATATAGGAACAGCATTAAGGAATTAGTCATGACAATAGAATTTAATGCCAAACAAAGATCATAGTGGACTTTCCTGACAAAGGCCATATGGTGAATTCTCCACACTTTTGAAAACTGTAAGAACAGGAAAAGTGTCGTGCACACATTTGAGTACACCAGTATTCTTTCCATCTAGATAGTATACACGAGGGTTTGTCAAAAAGTAAGTTAAGATTTCTCGTGGCTGTCCAAATAACTTTTATTGAACGTTGCACTACACTTAAAAGTCGCACAGATACAGTCACTTTGGTATCACCAGCAGTCGATACCATGCAGGGAGCATCACTCCGATTTGCGAAGTTGGAGCCGGCCGGAGTGGCCGAGCGGTTCTAAGCGCTTCCGTCTGGAACCGCGCGACCGCTACGGTCGCAGGTTCGAATCCTGCCTTGGGCATGGATGTGTGTGCTATCCTTAGGTTAGTTAGGTTTAAGTAGTTCTAAGTTCTGGGGGACTGATGACCTCAGAAGTTATGTCCCATAGTGCTCAGAGCCATTTTTTGCGAAGTTGGCACTACCAGTTATGCAGGTTACAGCGACAGACCCATGAGCGACTGCTTCCTCCAACCGCCGGCTGCCAGAGGGACACGCCCCCGTAGAACGACGTTGCCAGCACAACGCACCACGCCGATAAGAGGTCGCAGCAAAGTGTCTCGAGTCTCCAGTATGCGGGCTCCAGCATGCTAGCTACAGCATGCGAGTACAAGCGTAACCGCCTCAGGCCTCTGCATGTTATCCCACGGTGATTAAAGTTCAAGTAGGACATGTTGGTAGCAGTACCTGCACATACTTCAGGCTCCATCTGGATTTATATCAAGACATTCAGTGGAATGTTACGAGGGCATTTCGAAAAGTAAAGATACAATGGCTCACAGTCCTTAAATAGAACATTTATTTAGAAAACGTCAGTTACATCTTATTAACTGGATTATTTGTTATTTTTCGACATAATCACCCACATTATCCAAACATTTGTTAAGTCGGTGCACAAGGTTTTGTATCCCACCGTCATAGAAGGTTGCCGCCTGTTGTCGGAACCACATTTCAACTTCATCTTTGATCTCTTCATCATCGTTGAATGATTTTCCACCAAGATGTGACTTCAGATAACGGAAGACATGGAAGGTGGTGGGCGCAAGGTCCGGGCTGTATGGCGGATGGTCCAATACGTCCCATTTGAATTGTTTGCGTAGTGCTTTAGTTACGAGCGCTGTGTGAGGCCGAGCGTTGTCATGAAGCAAGCGGACTCCACTTGTCGGCATTCCCCTGCATTTGTTTTGAATTGCCCTTCGAAGACGTTTCAAAGTCTGGCAATATGCAGCAGCATTAATTGTCGTTCCAGGAGGCATAAATTCCAACAGAAGAATGCCTTGTCTGTCCCAAAAAACAGAAGCCATGATTTTCTTCGCTGAAATCGACGTTTTGCATTTCTTGGCTTTTGGTGAATTCGAATGGCGCCATTGAATTGATTGTTGCTTGGATTCAGGTGTATGGTGATAAATCCACGTCTCGTCACCTGTCACAATGTGATCAAGGAACTCATCACCTGCTTCAGCATAGCGTGTGAGGAAGTCGAGTGCAAAGCCCATTCTTTTCTTTTTGTGTTCTTCCGTTAACAGTTTTGGAACCCAGAACGCACACAATCTCCTGTACCCTAACTTGACAGTCGCAACGTCATAAAGAGTTGTCATTGACACGTCCGGTCTTTGGCGGGATTCTGAATTGGCGCAGCCATTTTAAACACGACCTACTCCAACCAGAAGCAACGTTCAACTGCCGAACGACTGCGAGGAGAAAGCTAACGGTTGAAGGTTAACACCAGTGATGCCAACTTGCTCGCCAAAACTCTTCTGTTCCTCTGGCGTACGGTGTATCTTTACTTTCCGAAATACTCTCGTATATATATTCAAGTTAAGTATACAATTATAGTAAACATTTTACCAGTGCATGTGTTTTTCAGTCAGTATTTTCTATCATAGAACCCAAAACCGTGTCAAGTCTCTAAAACAACGGTCGCAAAGTTCTACAAATTGTTGAATTTCTCAAAGACAGATATTCTCTCCTTGGTCACGGAGCCATTCGGGAACAACTGTGTGGACTCCTCATCGCTGGATAATCTCTCCCCTCCCAGGCGTTTTTTTCAGCTTGCCGAAAAGAGGGAAGTCGCATGGTGCGAGAGTTGCAGAGTACGCAGATCAGCCTCACCCACGTCAGTGTGCCCTTCGTCATATTGTTCCCTACAGCTGGACGCGATATTGCATTTGGTCCATATACTGTCAGAATTTCACGGTGTGCAATTTAGACTTTTGTCCACAAGAATCGGATTGTCCCGTGTATTTCAGCTTCTGAGTACGTATCTAGTAGCTACGCTAATTCACTCACTCACTGTGATGCACCTGTTCCACGCAGAATTGTCACTGCGGGACACGCAGAAAATATAGTCTCTTATTCAAACAAAAATTACAGGACTTGTGTCAAGAACAGTGCCCTCATCTAAACGAGCCCAAATAGACGAACAGATTTTAAGACTTGTTGTTATAGAATATCTTTGGTGTAGGAAATGCGAAACTGCTAAGACACCTGACTATAATTTTCGTACTTACTGCAATATGGAATAGTGTTCTAGCGCCTCTTCCGTATTCATGTGGCAGCTAAACAACACACACTGAAGATAATATAATACACACTGGTGACGAAAGCCAAGGGATAGCGATATCCACATATACAGGTGGCGGTAGTACCACGTACACAAGGTATAAAAGGGCAGTGCATTGGCAGAGCTATCATTTGTACTCAGGTGACTCACCTGAAAAGGTTTCTGATGTGATTATGGCCGCACGATGGGAATTAATAGACTTTGAATGCAGAATGGTAGTTGCAGCTTAACGCATGGGACATTACATTTTGGAAATCGTTAGGGAATTCTACAGCGCCTATCCTGGGCTCATGACCATATCGGTTGAACCCGAGTGGACTTGAAAACCGTGGCCTGGTCAGATGAGTCGCGATTTCCGTTAGTAACAGCTGATGGTTGTGTTCGAGTGTGGCGCAGACTCCACGAAGCTAGTGACCCAAGTCGTCAGCAAGACACTCTGGTGCCGGCTCTATAATGGTCTGGGCGTGTTTACATGGACGACTGACCTGAAATAGTTACGTCTGGCCAATTGGCGACCATATGCAGTCATTCATGCACTTAATGTTCCAAAACAAATATGGAATTTTTATGGATGACAGTGTGCCATGTCACCGGGCCACAATTGTTCGCAAATGCTTTGAAGAACATTTTGGACAATTTCAGCGAATGTTTTCGCCACCCAGATCGCTCGACATGTATCTCATCGAATATTTATGGGACGTAATCGAGAGGTTAGTTCGTGCAAAACTCCTGCACTAGCGACACTTTCACAATTATGGACGACTTCATCATGCAATGACGAGTTGTTGCACTACGCCGCGCAAAAGGAGGTCCGACACGATATTAGGAGGTATCTCATGATTTTTGTACCTAAGCGTACAGTTCTGTACTATCACAAAACACAAACTGCCCGGATCAATCGCTGGTCCCGCTCAGTGGCGCGAAGGGGACCTACCCATCCCCCATCCCGCCTGTACTTTGTCTCCTCCCCACCCCCCCTCGCCCCATTCTGGCGCGATTGCTCGGCGGGCAGAATTTACTTCGTCTGCTTCAGAACTTGAAGACTTCGACCTAGGGTTGCGATCCGGGGTTTCACGTATCTGAGAGTTAAATATTATTTCCGTCTTTAATATTTTTCCGTAAAAAGCTAGCTAATTATGATTTCTAGTCTCAGTCTTGACAGCTCAAGGCAATCGAATTCGTCCCTCTTTACAGGGTGTTCTAAACTGATTAATTAAGTGACTGAAGGGTGGATAGAGTTACAACACCCAAGAAGAAAAGTTTATCATTAAAATATTCATATATTAGAACCATGAACTTTTACATTAACGAGGAAAGCATTCACAGAAGTAGAGTTACAGCCAAGAACGCACTGCAGACAATATAAGCAAAACTCTAACACTTTAAAGCGAAACAGGGATTGTTAGTGAAGTTGTTACTACAAAGCTTAATTTCGCCTTCACATTGTAGACTGTAGAGGCTGTGAGGGGAAGCTTTAGATATAAATCCGAGAGATATTGCGTTCACACGCCTGTTCTCATGCCATATAGTGATGTCAGTGGTGGCCTGCAGCATCCAGCTGGCTGCTACATTTACATCTAAGTCTTTACTCTGCAAGCCTCCTTATGGTGTGTGACGGAGCGTACTTTAACATTGTCACTCCCCCTTTATCCGGATCGCGCCGCGAATGGATTGCGCACACAATGAGTGGTCTCCGTGTGAGCACGAATCTCTCTAATTTTACCATCATGATCTATTTCAAACATATACGTAAAACGAAACAATATATTGATGACTCTTCTAGGGACGTACGCCCTCTGCTTTAACAGTAACGTACGCCTCTTTTGCACCGTCTGCCAGTGCAGTTCTAAGCATCTCCGTAACACTTCGGAATTACTAAATGATCATGTAACGAAACATGCTGTTCTTCTTAGTATATTCTTAGTTTACTCTATCAATCCCATCTGGTACGGATCTCAGAATGAGGATCAATATTCAAATATTGGTCGAATTGTTGGTTGGGAAGCTGCCTCCGTAGATGGACTACATTTCCTCAGCATTCTTTCAATGAATCTCAGCCTGGCATCTGTCTTACTTGAGATTACATTTATGTAGTCGGCCCATTTTAGACCGTTCTGTATGAATAATTCCAAATACTTGGATGTGACTGCTTCCAGTGATTGTTCTGTTCTCGTGGAATCGTACAAAAATGGATGCTTCTGCCCGTTGTTGCAGGCTTTAGTTTGAACACTGGTTTGGTGCAGCTCTACACGCCACTGTATCCTGCACAAGTTTGCTTATCTCCAAATAACTACTATAATTTATATCCTTTTGAACCTGCTCTCTGCATTCATCTTTTGGTGTCCCTCTTAAATTCGTACTCAAGTCCCTCCTCGAAATTTCACACCAATACTGAATTGGTGATCATTTGATGTCTCAGATTGTGCCTTTTCAACTGGAATCCTATTTGTAGTCAAGTTATGCACAAATTTCTTTTCTCGCCAATTTTTATTCATTATCTCCTCATTGGATGCATATTCTACCCATCTTCCCTTCAGCATTACTCTGTAGCACATTTCAGAAGCTTCTATCATTTTCTTGTCTGAACTATTTATCGTTCTCTTTTCACTTCCATAATATATGAAGATACTAACTGTTCTCGAAAGAACAGATACAATTGATGACCGTGCAGCTTCTCTAGAATAAGTGATAATTAATTGAAACCCTCAGCTGCCGACAGGTGCTGTTGATATACCTCGATGGGGACAGCTGAAAATGTGTGCCCCGACCGGGACTCGAACCCGGTCATCAGAGGTATCTGTTCTTTCGAGAACAGTTACTATCTTCACATATAGTTAAATGGCTATCCGGCCATTGACCTTCGTCACTGGGAATGCACCCAGGTTGCTCGAACTCCTAAGGGAATCGTCACCTTAGTGTGCGCGAGTAATGAGTGGATGGGCAAATATTTATTAGGAACATTACGTATGTAGATTGTGGACAGTTGGGAATGTGGGTTTCACGGGAAGCGTGCAAGGGATAAGTCCCTGCAGTCGCGCTGTTCATCTGTGTCCTCGGTGGCTCAGATGGATAGAGCGTCTGCCATATAAGGAGATCCCAGGTTCGAGTCCCGGTTGGGGCACTATTTTCAGCTGTCCCTATCGAGGTGTATCAACAACACCTGTGGGCAGCTGAAGGTTTCAATTAATTATCATTCACAATTCAAAAGTTACATGCATAACACAGAGATGTCCGCTAAAAGTGGGCGCACACAGTCAGAGGGGTCAAACTATAAAGTGACGAAGTTGAGCCGGCACGGTAGCTCAGCGTGTTCGGTCAGAGAGGTTGTTGGCCGCTGTAATAAAAAAAAGCTGAGTGAAAGGATCAACAACGAACTTGAACGGATGTCATGTGACGTCCGCAACGACCAAACACAAAAAAAAAATGGATAGAGCGTCTGCCATGTAAGCAGGAGATCTCGGGTTTGAGTCCCGGTCGGAGCACGCATTTTCAGCTGTCCACATCGAGGTATATCAACAACACCTGTCGGCAGGTGAGGGTTTCAAATAATTATCATTTACTTCCACAATAGTTACACTACAGACAAGTACCTTCAGTAAAGACTTCCTAACATCCACATCCATTTTCGATGTTAATAAATTTCTCTTCTTCAGAAACGTTTTTCGTACCATTGCCAGTCTACATTTTACATCCTCTCTATTTCAGACATCATCGGTTATTTTTATGCCTAAATATCAAAACTAGTCTACCACTTTCAGTGTCTCGTTTCCTAATCTAATTCCTTCAGCATCACCTGCCTTAATTCGACTACACTCTGTTACCCTTGTTTTGCTTTTGTTAATGTTCGTCTTATATCCTCATTTAAAGGCACAATCCAACCCGTTCAACTGCTCTTCCAAGTCTTTTGCTGTCTCTGACACAATTACAATATCATTGCCAAACTTCAAAATTGTTATTTCTTCTCCCTGAATCAGGAGCCTGCGCGTTTTTATGTCACTAGGGCAAAAAATTTTCTCCATTCAAATGGTTTACAAATTTGAAGGTCATTGTCATCTGCTCATCATTTGCTCGTATTGGGTTCGTCAGTTCTATAAACATTAACAAAATAACAATACAATTGCAGTAGAAACTATTTTTACATTCCCAAAATTAACGGTTTTCTGTCATTTGCATTATTTTCGATCGATGGCGCCGTAAGCCCTATTTTCTCAGTTACTTGTTTCCATGCCAGTTTCAACAGCCATTTTCAACTTTGTTTGTGTGGAAACTATATACATCGTGTTACCGCTGTGGCACAGCCTTTAGATAATGCATAACATAACACTGGGCAGTTAGTTTCAAAATCTAAATCATTTTGGGTCCGAAAAGAAATATAGGTGGCATTTTTATGGGCATATTATAATGTTTCTGCAATGTTTCGTCATGTGACTCTATTCTAAATTGCAATAATTCATCAAAATCAACATTTGGATTTCGATGGTGGAGATCTACTGAGTTTTCTGAGTGATGAAAGGTGGTTCTGCCTCAGTGCCAGTGATGGCTGTGAGTTGGTTAGAAGGTCTGCTACCAACCTGTCTGCGTTCTAGACTCACTGGATCTACACCTATAGTCATGGTCTGGGGTGCGGTTTCGTATGACAGCAGGAGCACTTTTGTGGCTATCCCACTCCCCTGACCACAATTTTGTACGTCAGCCTGGTGATTCGACCTGTTGTGTTGCCATTCATGAACAGCATTCCAGGATGTATTTTCCAACACGATAATGCTCATCCATATACCACTGTCGTAACCCAACATGCTACACAGAGTGTCGACATGTTGCCTTGGCCTACTCTATCATCAGATCTGTCTCCAATCGAGGACGTAAGGATACCATCGGACCACAGCCCCAGCGTCATCTATAACCAACATTAGCCGTCTCTGTATTGAGCGAAGTGCAGCAGGCATGGAATTCCATCCCACAAACTGATATGTGGCATCTGTGCAACACAACACATGCACGTTTGCGTCCTGCTTTCAACATTTTCGCAATTACACCGGTTATTAAATATACGCCAGCGTTTCACATTTGCAATGGCTTACCTCGCGCGTACATTAACTTGTGATCTTGCAATGTTAATCACTTCAATCTGTTACCTTGACAAATGTATAACCGAAATTTCATTACCCTATATGAATTATTTTTTGGTGCTGCAATTCTTTCTTCGGTCTGTGTATATCGTGTTCCCTCTCATGCACAACCTGTAAACAATTCATAAAATAATACTGTACAGCAACTTTCAATATCTAAATCATTTAGGGTTCGAAATGAAATATAGGTGACATTTGACATTTTTAGAGGCACTTTTGTAATGTTTCCGCTGTGTTTCGTCATCTGGCATTCATCTAAATTGCAGTAATCCAATAAAAATAGAATTTGGAGTTGTTTTTCCTTTCAAAGGCATGTCAAGTAACGTACAAAACAATATGCGAGAATGAACTGATTTAAAATTAGCGCATTTAGTGGTACTAATTACGCAAGATCCGCAGTGGCTAGTTATTATACACTCTTAGTTTGGTCTGTTATAGCATCAACAAACTCATTTTAGTTTGAGCTACGTCTTTATGCCATACAGAATTCATACGCATTTTTGAAAATTCGTGGAACTTTTTGACTTTGGTAACAGACAGCTTGTGTAAAGTGTTTGACGTTTCTGACGCGATTAAAATCGAAGAGGTAGCGCCGCTCTTCGAGTACGGCGTTGTAGTTGCCTGTTACAGAGCCAACGATCAATGGGAAGACGCCTAGGTACCCCTTCGCCGAAAAAGGAGTGATGATTTCACAGACGATATGGGTTCTAGGGATTTCACAGTCTCATACCGTGCCTTTCCCCCTCTCCCCTTCCTCTCCTCCCCTCAAATCAAATATAAAACGTCGTTATATACTGTAAAAATAATAATCTGTGTACATGAGTGAAATACACTACTGGCCATTAAAATTGCTACACCAAGAAGAAATGTATTCATTGGACAAATATATTATACTAGAACTGACATGTGATTACATTTTCACGCAATTTGGGTGCATAGATCCTGAGAAATCAGTACCCTGAACAACCACCTCTGGCCGATTAACGGCCTTGATACGTCTGGGCGCTGAGTCAAACAGAGCTTGAATGGCGTGTGCAGGCACAGCTGCAGAAGCAGCTTCAACACGATACCACAGTTCATCAAAAGTAGTGACTGGCGTATTGCGACAAGCCAGTTGCTCGACCACCATTGACCGGACGTTTTCAATTGGTGAGAGATCTGGAGAATGTGCTGGCCAGGGCAGCAGTCGAACATTTTCCGTATCCAGAAAGGCCCGTACAAGACGTGCAACATACGGTCGTGCATTATCCTGTTGAAATGTAGGCTTTCGCAGGGACCGAATGAGGGGTAGAGCCACGGGTCGTAACACATCTGAAATGTAACGTCCACTGTTCAAAGCGCCGCCAATGCGAACAAGGGGTGACCAAGACGTGTAACCAATGGCACCCCATACCATCACGCCGGGTGATACGACCACCATGATGCTGTAAACAATACCTGGATTCATCCGAAAAAATGACGTTTTGCCACTCGTGCACCCATGTTCGTCGTTGAGTACACCATCGCAGCCGCTCCTGTCTGTGATGCAGCGTCAAGGGTAACAGCAGCCATGGTCTCCAAGCTGATAGTCCATGCTGCTGCAAACGTCGTCGTCGAACTGTTCGTGCAGATGGTTGTTGTCATGCAAACGTCCACATCTGTTGACTCAGGGATCGAGACGTGGCTGCACGATCCGTTACAGCCATGCGGATAAGATACCTGTCATCTCGACTGCTAGTGATACGAGGCAGTTGGGATCCAGCACGGCTCGCAACAGCCCCTCACGAACCGCTGCCTCGTCACAACACGAAGGCAACCCCTTTAGGAGTGCCTTGGTCGTCGTCTCAAGCGCTGGCGGCGCGTCGACGATGTGGCAGCCATAGCGCTCTTGATCGCCCTGTGGTCGGCCAAATTTGCTGCCAGATCGCAGATCAGCGAGTCTGTGTCGACAGACTCGTAGACTGCCTCGTTCTTGGCGCAGGTCGTCATTAAGTCGAACAGCGCTGTCCACTCGCCTCTGTATTCGACGTACGAGGGGGGACAGGCTGCGACTCGTCTTCTTGGTACTCCTTGGCTTGGTCGGCAGACTACGAGAGACGCACAACCGAAGGCCCTTTCGTGGCAGCAGGTTTCTTGTGCGTGTTCTTCTTTCTCATGCTGTGGCGCGCAGAACACGACAATTTGGTGGCGTTGTTAAAACAACACACGACAATTTGCTTCCCGAAGCGGCCACAGCACAGAACTGCTTCCTACGCTCTCGTCCGCGAAGAAAGTGGCCGAGCGGTTCTAGGCGCTACACTCTGGAACCCCGCGACAGCTACGTTCGCAGGTTCGAGCCCTGCCTCGGGCATGGATGTGTGTGATGTCCTTAGGTTAGTTAGGTTTAACTAGTTCTAAGTTCTAGGAGACTGATGACCTCAGAAGTTAAGTCCCATAGTGCTCAGAGTCATTTGAGCCATTTGAACCATTTTGAAAGCGTAGCGCGCAGCGGCAGCGATGCACACACCTCGCTGGAGCCGGCCGAACAGGTGTCTAATGGTCCGTGTTAAGATATTCATCTATAGAGCAGAAAGAGTTGCCTACCAAAAAATCTTTCAAAGTCTGTTAAATTGTGGTTTGACTGAAACAAAGTTTTTAATGGTTGCTGGCAACATACTCAAAAATGTGTTCCTGAATACTGGACCCATTTTTGGTAAAGGTAAGTGATTTTAGGTCTTTATGTAGATTTTTCGTAGGTATTCCTTGTATAGATACTATGTATTGAGCAACTGGTTGGAAGTACAGACATATTATTTGCAACAAATCTCATTAAGGAATAAATATACTGAGAAGTAGTGGTTGGAATACCCAGTTTCTTGAAGAGGTTTCTACATTATGTTCTTGAATTTACAGCACTAATGATTCTTATTACACACTTTTGCACTCTAAACACTTTTGCTCAGTTTGACGAGTAACTTCAAAATATGATCGCTTATGATATAACAGAATGAAAGTAAGCAAAGTATGCAAGGTTTTTGTATTTATATCTCCTACACTTGAAATTATTTGCACTGCAAATACAGACTTGTTTAGGAGCTTGAGCAGTTCTGTGGTATTCCCTTCCCAAATGAATTTATTATCGATTTGTAATCCCAGAATTTTAACACTGTCAACGTCTTCTATCTGCATGTCTTCATATGTTATACACATTCTGGAAGGTTCTGAACTGCATATAGTGGGTCTTTTCAAAGTTTAATGAAGGTGAATCAGCTTTAAACCGTTTAATAATATCAGCGAAAATTTGATTAGCAGCTATTTCTAAATTTGTACGTGACTTGCTACCTATTGCAATGTTTGTTTTAGCTGCAAACAAAACAACTTAGCATTTGTCTATGTAACAGACAAGACGGTATTATTAACGTACACGAGAAAAGGCAACAGGCCCAAGATGTAATCTTGAGGAACATCACATGTAATTAATTCCAAATCAGGTGAAGACTGATTGCTTACTCCACAGGTATTTTTCAACGACACCCTTTGTTTCCTGTTGGTCGGATAAGACTCGAACCATTTTGCAGCACTGCCAGTGACTCCATAACATTCTAATTTACTTAAGAGAATGCTGTGATTCACACAGTCAAAGGCTTTTGATAGGTCACAGAAAATGCCAGTAGCCACTAATATGTTATTATCTAATGAATTAAGTACATTCTCACTGAATGTGTAAATAACCTTCTCTTTATCAGCACTTGAGGAACCCAAACTGTGACCATAACAATTTAACAATTTATTTGCTTTCAGATGCTTAAGAAGTTGCTTGAACATAACCTTTTCATTCCGTTTTTTAAAAAAGCCGGCAAAAGCGAAATTACTCGATAAGTTGACGGTATCTCTTTATCCCCCATCTTGTAAAGAGGCTTAACTTCAGCATTTTTTAGCCAGTATGGATATGTATTCTTGTAGCAGGTTATTACTAAACACACATTTTTTTCTGTCCGTAGCTAATCGAGAGACAAAAAACGAATGAAGTGATCAAAAACGAGTAGACGAGTTACTTAAACAACGTAACCACACTGCCCCTGTTAGGTTGCCAAACGACAAGAAAAATGGTTCAAATGGTTCTGAGCACTATGGGACTTAACATCTGAGGTCATCAGTCCCCTACAACTTTGAACTACTTAAACCTAACTAACCTAAGGACATCACACACATCCATGCCAGAGGCAGGACTCGAACCTGCGACCGTAGCTGTCGCGCGGTTCCGGACTCAAGCGCCTGCATCCGCTTTTTCTTTTTGGTAATCTCATTTTTGTTCGTTTTCGTTCGTTGCATCTGCTCGGGGCGGATGTCGCAAGACACCCGTTTCAGTTCGTCGTTGATCCATTAACTCAGTTTTTTTTTTTATTTCAGAGGGCAGCTAACCCTCTGACCGAACACGCTGAGCTACCGTGACAGCTCGACCACACTGGCCGGCGCCAAATGACAAGAGAAACCAGTAGCCACACCACCCCATGGACGTCGGTGCTTAGAGGCACGGCCGTCAGATCGCGTCAAAAAATTCTCAAACTCCGGAAATTTTGCAACCCCGGGCAGCACTAAAAAAACCAGGATTGTCCAGCCTAATCCCTGACGTATGGTACGCGTACTTATAAGTGTAATTGGAATGACCAAAGTTATTGAATATGTTTCCGTTTTCTGTACCAGAAGAATAGATAGTTGTGTATTTTGCTTAACGAAGAACTTTTAGCTTATTTTGACTTAAGGCTGTGCTAGGAATACGACTGGGTAGTTAAGAAGACTGAGCACTTGGTTTAAGCATTTTTAAGCATTATCTCGCAATAAAGTGACTGTAATTGATCATTAAAAACGATTGAAATAGACTCTATTTCTATTTAAATAAGCAGTCTGATTTTAGGGCAAAATGTTGCGGATCAGGCTTTTCTATTTTTGGACCTGGCCTCCTATTCTCCGGGCCTGTTAAGTTTGACAATTTACTTTGTAACATACTGACATCACGTGATGATGGCTTCGTAATAAGTCGAAACCGGTTACAATACAATTTGGGCAACGCGAGATTAAAATACGTAATAAATAAATTACAAGACATTCACTGTGTTTCCATAAGAAAGTATACCTGGACTGTGTAAGAAACGCGTGTGACTCTTCGCACAGGTTCCTTAACAGTGATTGATGACACAGCCGACAAAACTGTCCGCGCGAGCTTTCTGGTTGCGATTAGCTGACGATATCTCTCGCACGAAGCTTCTGCCATCTATCTGCCATCTGCAGATAAAATGCTCCTCTCAACTTCACTAACGTTCTTTTTATTTTCTGTAACGATCACTGTTGTGATCTGCGCTAGTAATTTTTCAGTGTACAGTTGCTTAATGCGTGAAGAAGCCACTACATTCAAAGTATCAGTTTAAAAATACACAGTGAGACACTAATATAACTTCTAATCGCATGAACTGAAACAACGACAACACACGGGAACGTAACAACTAATAATTCTTGTGATACATCGCGATTAACAACAGGGGCGATTTCTTGCCCCAGACGGACAATAATGTAAACTCTAGTGCAACGGAGTAGATGCTGGGAGGGGACGGAGGTGGATATGGGTGGTTGTGAGTGCTTTTCAAGAGCCGAACCATCGGCGGGGAGTGGTGGCGTACTCCTGTAATCCTATGCTACTGGGAGGCCGTTGTGTGGGAGAGGGCTGCTCTGATCAGGCAGTTCGGTAGGTTTCGAGGCATCGGGGCGTCCGCAGGAAGGGTTAGAATAAATCCCAGGGCCCTGGGTGTGTCCTACCAGCATGTTCCTCGTTAACTAGAGCGCAGCGTCTCAAAGTGACAGGCGCTACACTTCCGAGCGTGCGTTCACAAGTCAACAGGAGGCTGGGCAGGGCTCGTAAGGGGAATATGCGAGTAGGTGTAAGGGAGTGCGAATAGTTACTGCTCAACCACACAACAGCTTTTTGTAAACTCTGTTTTCAGCTTTGTTTTTATCTTCTATAGACAACAGACATAGTAATTACCAATACTACTATTATTATTAATATTATTATTATCATCTATGTTTGGCCTCTGCTGAATCACGCAGCGCACAACAAAGAGCGTTTCAGAACTCTCTTGTAAGCCTCTCTTGGTGCTCATGTTACTTTCATGAACTCTTTATGAACTCTTTGCCAATCTTCAGACAAAGCTGTACTCATCTCCATGTTTTTTTTCTTCCCGATCAACTGTTCAGTTGTAAATTTTTTATATATTCTTTTTTCTCCGATGGTATTTTCTGTTGCGTTATACCTGCTTCGTTCACTGCTGCGACTCATTTTACTGTCTCAAATTGGGCACTACAGCAAATTTCGTAGTCAGTTTTATTCTGTCAATATGCCCATAACATTTTCCCTACAATATTTTTATATTCGATTCCGTGCTGCTAAACTCTGAATTTGCTCTCAGTCTCAATGCTCTTCTTCAGTATATTTTGAAGCTAAAATTTTCTTGCTTACTTTTGAATTTCATCGATGACTTTTTCTGTTCAAAACCAGTATTTCAGCCCCAGGCGGATACTCTAGCTCGATGACTGTTTCAGTGCCTCAGTTTCGTGTATTTTGAGATTCATTTTCTGTCGTAAGTGAGTTTCGTAAGAACGAAGAGTGCCTGCAGTTTGTGGCAACGATTACGTTAGCAACCTTTTCTAGGCAATTTTCATGAATTTTTTGCCCAAATATCTGAACGAGAAACTCTCTCAATTTTTCGGTATTTAGTTTCCAGAATTTTGAGTGCCAGATTGTTACAAAACACGTGCTTAGTTTTTCAAATGAGATTTGGATATCTGTTCTTTCTGCTGTTTCATTAAACATTTCTATTTCAGTGTCCTGACCGAGATTCGCCAGGTCGTCTCCAAAAGTAAACGCAATTTATCATTTTTCTAGTTTTTTCAATGATTGGTCTATTGTAAGCTCCGTTTAATTTTGTACCATTCTTCGATTATTTTTCCCTAAGAGACATCTGAATATTGTTGGAGAAAGTTCATCGTTTTGTCTTAGTTTTGATCTAATTTCAAAATGTCCCTAAGTTTCATCCCTCAACTTAAGTTTATATTTCGTATCATTCAACTTTTCTGTAATAAACAGAATAGATTCGAGATCTAGGTCTTGTCCGTTCAGGGTTTCTAAGAGGAACTTACGGTCTGCTAAGTCTTAAGTTTTTTTTAGGACCTACAAGTCTGCAAACTACTTTCATTTTCTAAATTCTTGAGGTCTGAGAATTACTTTTCGAACTAAAATTTGTTATAGGAATGATCTATTTCATAATCACCAATCTCGTTCGGTTCAGGAGACACTGAGATAAAATTTTATATGTGACAGGAAGAAGGGTAACTCTTGTGTAATAAATGGTTCAAATGGCTATGAGCACTATGGGACTCAACATCTTAGGTCATAAGTCCCCTAGAACTTAGAACTACTTAAACCTAACTAACCTAAGGACATCACACACACCCATGCCCGAGGCAGGATTCGAACCTGCGACCGTAGCAGTCCCGCGGTTCCGGACTGCAGCGCCAGAACCGCACGGCCACCGCGGCCGGCCTTGTGTAATAAGTAACATCAATTCTTTCTTATGTAATGGATGTATTAAGCAAGTTTCCAGACATCAGGAACTTTCGAAGCTAGCCAAACGTATCCCTTACTTCAGGTTTCTGGAATAATTACGTTTTCGCCAGGCGCTTTGTTATTTTTTAGCCGTTTGACATGTCTAACATTTCTTCTTCATTTGGTGCTTGTGAATCTCGATTGGTTTTGGGAAATATCTGGTGCAAATATCTCTGTGGGCTCAGTACAAATTGTCGTCCAGTGTCAACACACAGGGAATACACTCTGTTCTAGATTCATTCTTCTACACGGACTGAGTCGGAATAGAGTAACAGTAATACCCGTAACTCTTATCAGCTGAGGCCGGCCGCGGTGGTCTCGCGGTTCTAGGCGCTCATTCCGGAACCGCGCGACTGCTACGGTCGCAGGTTCGAATCCTGCCTCGGGCATGGATGTGTGCGATGTCTTTAGGTTAGTTAGGTTTAAGTAGTTCTAAGTTCTAGGGGACTGATGACCATAGCTGTTAAGTCCCATAATGCTCAGAGCCATTTGAACCATCTTATCAGCTGAGATATTAAAGGGAGTATGAAATGAAACGGTACACCTTTTAAACCGCATTCGGACCTCTTGTAAAACTAGTATAGCGATGTATCGCTTATTAGAGTTGCAGTTGAAACATTTCGGAAAGTGTTTGAGAAATCCGCTGTAACTGAGAGGTAAGGCGGCCAGAATTCGCCACTCGTTGTAAACGTCACCAAGCTAGGTTCTCATTCCATGTCCCGTCGAAGCCAGAGACGTTAGGTGATACAGAAGTAACGACATTAAAATTGCATATGTCACAGAATACTATCTTAGTTTTATAAGCTAAATGAACTTAGTGTAGCTTTCCCCCCTTCCCACTACTAACAAAGCCTACCCTTGCATAACCTGTCGCAGGCAGCAAGAAAACCGCTACTGCTTCTTACAACACGACCCAACTATCGCAGGGTCTTTTTCCCTTGGCTCTCGCCTTGGCACTTTGTCCCCCTCTGCCCTTCAAACCGCTACCCTTCGTTCAACTTTCGACCCAATACATCTCCAGATGAGCGCATATAAATGGTTAACCAGACGTATGCAAACATCGCATTACCCACATCCTGCGAGACCTCACTCTAGTTTTTTTTTCTTTATTGTGATTTCATTCCCCTGCCCCATATGGGCAGGGGAGGGCTGTTAGTGGCACAATCCGCCCCTCTTCAGCCGAGTGACATGACAACTAAGACAAGAATAAAATGTTACATAGAAGGCGATAAAAAAAGGGGGACATATAACAGAGTAAGGCGACTGACTTGGAGATGTTCATGGGAGGACAATTAAAAAAGTCGACATAAAGTTAAAAAACACAGTTGGTGATTCTTAAAACAAAGAAGACACTGAAGGCACATGCACAGATTAAAAGTCGGCCACAGTATTAAAAACACTCCAGAACAACACACTTAAAACCCACTCGGAGCATACACGATGAAGAATAAAACTGTCAGGTGGGACCTGCCTAGGGAGAGGCCTGAGAGGTTGGAAAAGGAGGGGAGAGCACGGGGCAGCAGGGGAGGTGGCAGGATGAAAAGAGTAGGGGGACCTCACTCTAGTGAAAACTAACCCTTTTGCGGAGATGGCAGTAGACCTTTTGTGATGGGCATCATCATGATGTCAGTGTGAGCGTAGTTGAACTCCACCTCTAAAAAAAAAAAAAAAAAAAAGGCCCTCTGTCCCTCTCTCCCATGAGGAACGTTCGATGAGTAATGGAACAATTTTTTCTCGGCAGGTTTCGAGCGTAAAAAATGTGCAGTTTGTTGTGGGACATGTGGAATATTCCTCTCCCGCCCCTATAGTTTCGTGAAGTGCCGATTTGTGGCGGCGCTATACGTGGCCTTCAAAATGGCGTCTGCAAAAGGTGCGCGTTCCATGCCGAACTGTCATCGCGTTTCTTTTGGATGGCGGGAAACCACAGCATCGCAGATATTCATAAGCGCATGCAGAATGTCTAAGGAGACATGGCAGTGAACAAAAGCATGGTGAGTGATTGGGCGTGGCTTTTGTCATCATCGCGACAAGGACGTGCGGACCTGCCCGATCTCACGCGTGTCGGCGTGGTCGCACACAGCTGTGACTCCTGCCGTGATGGAATATGCGGACATTTTCATTCGAGGTGATAGACGGATTACAATCAAGCACCTCGCTGCTCACCTTAAACTTTCTGTTGGTATTCCTGACGCACTCGGCTACCAACTGGGGTGCCCATTGCTGTGTGCCCGCTGCGTTATTCGCCGCCTAACAGAAGATCATAAAGAGCAACGAAGGACCATTTTCGCGGAATTACTTGCGCGTTACGAGGCTGATCGTGAGAATTTTATGTCGAACACCGTTACCTGCGGTGAAACATGGGTTCATTACTTCGGACCGGAAATAAAAAAGCAATCCATGGTGTTGCGCCGCACCACCTCTCCTCTGAAGAGAGAGTCCAAAGCTGCAACCTCAGCCGGTAAAGCCATGGCGACGTTCTTCTGGGACTCTGAAAGGGTTACTCTGCTTGATGTCCTCCCTCATGGTGAAACGATCAACTCTGAAGTGTACTGTGCTAGCCTCAGGACATTGAAGAAACGACATCAGCGTGTTCGTCGCCACAAAAATGCAACCAAACGAACTTCTCCTTCTCCATGACAACGCAAGGCCTCACACAAGTCTGCTCCCCGACAGGAGTTCACAAAGCTTACTAGACTGTTCTTTCTTATCCACCCTACAGCCCGTATCCCGCACTTTCCGACTTCCAACTGTTTGGCCCAACGAAGGATACAGTCTGGGGGAAGTTGTGCATGGATGAAGCAGAAGTTACTGAGGCAGCAAAGACGATGGCTCTGACGGCGACCAGTAGAGAGGTACCACGCGGGCACACACAGTAAGGTGATGTAAGGCCGTCGCACTGTACGGAGATTATGTTAAAAAATGGAGTTTTGTAGCCAAAAGAGTGAGGAATAATATGGTGCCTTGGAATTCTAAACAAACCAACTTGCTTTCAGAAAAAAAGTGTTGCACTACTTACTTTACGCCATTCATATTGGTGTCATTTATGCAGATAAGAGAGAAACAGATAATTACAAAAGTAGAACAACACTGTTATTCTAGTACTCTCATACTGGGTGGTCCATTGATCGTGACCGGGCCAAATATCTCACGAAATAAGTGTCAAACGAAAAAACTACAAAGAACGAAACTTGTCTAGCTTGAAGGGGGAAACCAGATGGCGCTATGGTTGGCCCCCTAGATGGCACTGCCATAGGTCAAACTTACATCAACTGCGTTCTCTAAATAGGAACCCCCATTTTTATTGCATATTCGTGTACTACGTAAAGAAATATGAATGTTTTAGTTGGGGCACTTTTTTCGCTTTGTGATAGATAGTGCTGTAATAGTCACAAACATGTGGCTCACAATTTTAGACGAACAGTTGGTAACAGGTAGATTTTTTAAATTAAAATACAGAACGTAGATACTTTTGAACATTTTATTTCGGTTGTTCCATTGTGATACATGTACCTCTGTGAACATATCATTTCTGAGAACGCATGCTGTTACAGCGTGATTACCTGTAAATACCACATTAATGCAATAAATGCTCAAAATGATGTCCATCAACCTCAATACCTTTGGCAATACGTGTAACGACACTCCTCTCAACAGCGAGTAGTTCCCCTTCCGTAATGTTCGCACATGCATTGACAATGCGCTGACGCATGTTGTCAGGCGTTGTCGGTGGATCACGATAGCAAATATCCTTCAACTTTCCCCACAGAAAGAAATCCGGGGGCGTCAGATCCGGTGAACGTGCGGGCCATGGTATGGTGCTTCGACGACCAAACTACCTGTCATGAAATATGCTATTCAATACCACTTCAACCGCACGCGAGTTATGTGCCGGACATCCATCATGTTCGAAGTACATCGCCATTCTGTCATGCGGTGAAACATCTTGTAGTAACATCGGTAGAACATTACGTAGGAAATCAGCATACATTGCACCATTTAGATTGCCATCGATAAAATGGGGGCCAAGTATCCTTCCTCTCATAATGCCGCATCATACATTAACCCGCCAAGGTCGCTGATGTTCCACTTGTTGGAGCCATCGTGGTCTTTCCGTTGCCCAATAGTGCATATTATGCCGGTTTGCATTACCGCTGTTGGTGAATGACGCTTCGTCGCTAAATACACTCCTGGAAATTGAAATAAGAACACCGTGAATTCATTGTCCCAGGAAGGGGAAACTTTATTGACACATTCCTGGGGTCAGATACATCACATGATCACACTGACAGAACCACAGGCACATAGACACAGGCAACAGAGCATGCACAATGTCGGCACTAGTAGAGTGTATATCCACCTTTCGCAGCAATGCAGGCTGCTATTCTCCCATGGAGACGATCGTAGAGATGCTGGATGTAGTCCTGTGGAACGGCTTGCCATGCCATTTCCACCGGGCGCCTCGGTTGGACCAGCGTTCGTGCTGGACGTGCAGACCGCGTGAGACGACGCTTCATCCAGTCCCAAACATGCTCAATGGGGGACAGATCCGGAGATCTTGCTGGCCAGGGTAGTTGACTTACACCTTCTAGAGCACGTTGGGTGGCACGGGATACATGCGGACGTGCATTGTCCTGTTGGAACAGCAAGTTCCCTTGCCGGTCTAGGAATGGTAGAACGATGGGTTCGATGACGGTTTGGATGTACCGTGCACTATTCAGTGTCCCCTCGACTATCACCAGTGGTGTACGGCCAGTGTAGGAGACCGCTGCCCACACCATGATGCCGGGTGTTGGCCCTGTGTGCCTCGGTCGTATGCAGTCCTGATTGTGGCGCTCACCTGCACGGCGCCAAACACGCATACGACCATCATTGGCACCAAGGCAGAAGCGACTCTCATCGCTGAAGACGACACGTCTCCATTCGTCCCTCCATTCACGCCTGTCGCGATACCACTGGAGGCGGGCTGCACGATGTTGGGGCGTGAGCGGAAGACGGCCTAACGGTGTGCGGGACCGTAGCCCAGCTTCATGGAGACGGTCGCGAATGGTCCTCGCCGATACCCCAGGAGCAACAGTGTCCCTAATTTGCTGGGAAGTGGCGGTGCGGTCCCCTACGGCACTGCGTAGGATCCTACGGTCTTGGCGTGCATCCGTGCGTCGCTGCGGTCCGGTCCCTGGTCGACGGGCACATGCACCTTCCGCCGACCACTGGCGACAACATGGATGTACTGTGGAGACCTCACGCCCCACGTGTTGAGCAATTCGGCGGTACGTCCACCCGGCCTCCCGCATGCCCACTATACGCCCTCGCTCAAAGTCCGTCAACTGCACATACGGTTCACGTCCACGCTGTCGCGGCATGCTACCAGTGTTAAAGACTGCGATGGAGCTCCGTATGCCACGGCAAACTGGCTGACACTGACGGCGGCGGTGCACAAATGCTGCGCAGCTAGCGCCATTCGACGGCCAACACCGCGGTTCCTGGTGTGTCCGCTGTGCCGTGCGTGTGATCATTGCTTGTACAGCCGTCTCGCAGTGTCCGGAGAAAGTATGGTGGGTCTGACACACCGGTGTCAATGTGTTCTTTTTTCCATTTCCAGGAGTGTAGAACGCGTACAAAAAATCTGTCATCATCCCGTAATTTCCCTTGTGCCCAGTGGCAGAATTGTACACGACGTTCAAAGACGTCGCCATGCAATTCCTGGTGCATAGAAATATGGTACAGGTGCAATCGATGTTGATGTAGCATTCTCACCACCGATGTTTTTGAGATTCCCGATTCTCGCGCAATTTGTCTGCTACTGACGTGCGGATTAGTCGCGACAGCAGCTAAAACACCTACTTGGGCATCATCATTTGTTGCAGGTCGTGGTTGACGTTTCACATGTGGCTGAACACTTCCTGTTTCCTTAAATAACGTAACTATCCGGCCAACGGTCCGGACACTTGGATGATGTCGTCCAGGATACCGAGCAGCATACAAAGCACACGCCTGTTGAGCATTTTGATCACAACAGCCATACATCAACACGTTATCGACCTTTTCCGCAATTGGTAAACGGTCTATTTTAACACGGGTAATGCATCACGAAGCAAATATCGTCCGCACTGGCGGAATGTTACGTGATACCACGTTCTTATACGCTTGTGACTATCACAAAGCGAAAAAAGTGGTCCAACTAAAACATTCATATCTCTTTACGTGCTGGCCGCTGGTGGCCGAGCGGTTCTGGCGCTACAGTCTGGAACCGCGCGACCGCTACGGTCGCAGGTTCGAATCCTGCCTCGGGCATGGATGTGTGTTGTCCTTAGGTTAGTTAGGTTTAAGTAGTTCTAAGTTCTAGGGGACTTACGACCTCAGCAGTTGAGTCCCATAGTGCTCAGAGCCATTTGAACCATTTCTTTACGTACTACACGAATATGTAATAAAAATGGGGGTTCCTGTTTAAAAAAACTCAGTTGATTGTAACGTCCCCCCCACTAATCGGTTACTTTGAAAGTCTGGCCGTGTTTCTCATGTGTCCTACAGAAATGATAAAAAATTGAATAAGGCTACCGTTTTCGAAGAAATGTGACGCCGATTAGGTGGAAGACATGTACGACGATCTATTCCGAAAAAACAGCTTATATTTCTCCAACTGTCCTGCTATTATACTTTATGTTGTCTTAGTTGATAATTATTGCAATCGTTCACTTAAAGTTCTAAAAAAGAAGGGGTACCACAAGAATCGATTCGGCCAGAACAACTCAAGTGAAATGAATTAACATGATTAATGATTGCCGTCGCCAGCCCAGTAGGACAATTACTGTTCGATAAATTAGTAGTGACCTGAACAGTAGTTGTCTGAAATAATACTCAAATAATTGCCTGGCAGCAGAAGGCGTACAGACAACTAGTTAAAACTACAAGCGAAAAATAAGAATAAATGAATATAGCTATAAGTAACTTAAGATAATATAATATAATTCAGTGAAGTTATTTGGGGAGTGCTTTGAAATATAAGACACTGAATTTGGTGGAATTGAAGCTCACTAGTGCTACGATAAAAGTTAAGTAATCTCACGCTTCTGATTACTCGATAATAGCAGTTTCTGAGAAAAATCAAAGTAATTGTAGTTCAATGATATAGTTTGTAGTACGATTATTTATCAATTTTGAAAGTTGATTTGACTTGAAATTAACAATTACTTGATTATGACAGTTGCATCAGACAACTGATAATGAACTTTGAACCAGGCCAATACACTCAAAGATAATGACATTCAGATTGCTGTTTAAATACATCTTCCAGTAATTTGCATTAGCTTTAATTCTCAAACTCAAAGTGAACAATGCCTCTGATTGTTATGCAAGAAAAACAGTAAACTATAGGCGTTCGTAGCAGTTGAATTTAATTAATGTTTAAATAGCAAAGTGAGCTGGCAGGCTTTTAATTTATTTATTCAGCTATTTTGTTTCACACACGACATTCGGGTTAGCACACACAGGAGAGGTATTAAATGTCAAGGTTGCTACATTAAATGTATTCGCAACGCAGTATAGTACAGGCACTTCAGTATCGCACACAGGAAAGGTTTGGACCCTGTCTAGGTTACTATGATTTAGGTTAATGAATGTAACTGAAAAATGTTATTGCCTCACTTATTATTTGAAGAATGATCAAAATCAAATCACTGGGTAATATCTCTCAGTTCTACACAGCGTGAATGATCTTAGAGTTCTTTGTAGTCCTCGAGATGCTGTAGTCGTCGTGAGCGACAATGCTCCAAAAACTCCAACTTGGCGAACGGACCTGCATTAACCACAGCAGATTCAGGGGCAGGATCCTGATGAAACAGGTGTTTCCTTCATCTGTCCATACTTGCCTTGGAACAGTGCCTCCCAATGTATATATTAGGTGGCTTCACATAACCACAGCCACACAGAGCACACTGCTTCAGTGATGGTACACCCGATTGTTGTCAACAACCGATTGGCTTTTTTTCGTTCAGCCAGTGTTTTCAGTCGAATGAAACAATCGAATGAAACTAGTCTGCTGCCAGGTTTGACTTAATGTGAGACAGCTGACACGAGTATCTGTTTTTTTTACGTTAGTTGCATGAATATTTTCACTCACCCTCTGCGTTTGAGTGATTTCTCTTACACACTTTTCCTCCCTATTCCATGGGGGGGGGGGGGGGGGGGGTCGACGGTCGTTTCTCCCGCCATCTGCCAACCCCTGCCCTGACAGTAGCATGAAGCTGACTTGGAGGATCGATTAAAATGATCTTTAATCAATAATTGGCTCACCACACCTTTTCAGTAAAACGGAATGCAAACAGTCACAAAAAAATTGGCAATGTTCCTTTCTTTTTCACGTACCCCTAAGAGAGCTTCTATATTTGATCAGTTTTGTATTCCCAACGAAGCTTTTTTTAATTAGTTACCAACGAAGCTTTTTTTAATTAGTTACGTGTTAATTGCATCTGGAAAACTTTAATGCACAGGAGCCCATTTGCCAGTTTTAAATGGTGAAAAAAGAATTAATCTTTAAGTACATAATTATATGACTATGTATACTGCTTGTCTTAACTTCAACGTACCCACAGAAATGGCTTTGCGTATTCCTGGGGTGGACGTTACTCTCCGGGGTTACGTGTACCCCGGTTTGTATTGTGTAGCACTGCTTAACTTCGTCTAATGAAGGTACTACCGATTGGTTTCTCAGAAGAATAACTAGATAACTCAGTCAGCTAAAGCACTGAACAGTACCTCCAATTGAATGAACGAATGAATATATGCTGCAACTGACAGAAAAAGTAAAGACTGGTTCCACTTGAAAAGAAAGAATGAATAACTCAGTCAGTACTAAAAACAAAAACGAATTGTGTCCACTAATTTCATTCGGTTGCTCCCATGGACTGGTTTCACTCCAAAGAATAAATAAATAATTCAGTGGATACGTAAAGCTCCAATCGAATGAGCCGATTGCTTTCCAACAGCCGATTGAATCGATTGTTTTAATTCGGCTGTTCTCATCACTACACTACTTGCAAGTCCAACCACGACCATCAACTCAGCTCTCAGTGAATATCTCCTACCTCACTCGCTCTCTGACGTCACGTCTCACGGCTATAGACTGTACTCTCTAAGTAGTTGTTAACTCTTTTATCATTGGCGATCACGCAGTATCATTACAATGTTTGACATTATTAATTCTACATCAGGTAACAAACATTTAACGTGTTTAGATTACAAACAATTAGACATTTATTACAGTTTTACAAAATATCGATTACAGCGTACACAAAATTGGCGAAAAAATTAGGTGGCACTCAGTAATGTAGGCGTCACACGTTCTTTTACCATTCTAATGCACCGAAGTCACTTGCGCGTTTTATCAGTCACTCGGGACCATGCGCTGGGCAAGAGATTCGCAATAAAAGCAAGCTAAGTAAGGGCCAAGGCCTTAGAGTACCCATTGTGAAACGAATTTGGGAACCCATCTGCATCTGGCTACTCACTTGCTTTCAACTCATTCAGTTGTTTCTCTACGCCAGGGATGCCTATTACTACGTCCTCCATACGTGAGTCTGTGCGATGGTCAAACGATGGTGTGTTTGCTCGATTCTCCTGTGTGAACGATTAGTTATTATTTAAAACTTCGGATTTCCTTTTGGTATCTTGTACTGCCGCACCAGACTGGTCAACAAGTGACTGCACAGGAGCCTATGATCCACTTAGCGATTTTACGTAAAACCAGAATTTTCTCGGGTTCTATGCAAAATCTTTTGCCAAGGTATGTCACTGATAGTTGTATGCTTCGTGCATCGATCTTTTTACAGGCGCACAAATCCCTACTAACTTCTTCCTGTCGTCATTTGCGCATTCTCGTTGAATCGAGAAGGCAACAGTCTTTGCTTCCTCAGGGTATTCCGAATTTCGTTGTTAAACTACGATGGGTCTTTCCGTCCTTAATCCACTCACTCGGCAATTACTTCTCCAGAGCGCGTAGTAATTGTAGTTCCGCTTAAACGTTGCCCATAACTCCTCTATTTCCGTCACATTGTTCATTTTCTACATGGAGTTTGCTACCAACTGCTCATCTGCTCTTTCTAACATAAATAGTCTCCTGGCCCTCTCGACGGGTTTATTAACTTCAGTAACCATAGTCGCTCTGACATCATGATCTTTCTCTTCAGTCTCTATTCTGTTGCGGTCGATGAAGTTAGGCCTATTTGTAGCTACAAGAGCTAAAACATTTCCGTTTCGTGTGGGCTGTCGGACTAGCTGCTGAAAACAGTATTCGTAAAACGTGTTCAAAAGTACTTAGCAAGACGGTCTGTCTGTACCCCCTGCAATGAGTCCATAGACGTTCCAGTCTGTGCTCGGTAGCTTAAGGCGCGGATACACTACGGGACAAAATGTCCTCCAACATGACGCGCAACGTTCAATCTACGTGACGCTGCAACGTCGCCCAGTATCCCTTAACACACCGCGCAACATTTTGCAAAGCATTCATGTGACACAGAGAGCACACGTGCTGCCAGTCAGTGCCGGACCATTCAGTTCCGAGTGTAGACGTGTGCACAATGTGGCCATCAACAAATTGTGGAGAAACGAAACCGTGCTTTTACTTACTGAGCTTTACCCACAGTCGTGATTTATTGTTGGGTGCTCCAAACCGTGATTATAGAAATAAAATAAAGAACAATGACGCGTAGGAGGATATTGCCAAGGCGCTTGAATTTCCGAGAAAAGAGCGGAAACATTCCGTTCACAATTTATCCGAGAAAAAAGAAAATAATATCTTCAAAAACTACTGGTAGCGGACAAGAGGATGTGAAGTTCAGAGCATCGTTTGCGATGACGCAATGAAGTTTTTGCTGGAGGGAGCGACAACTTATGGTGACATGGACGCGTTGGACACAAACGTAAGTCATGTTTTAATTATTTTTTGTCTGAATTGTACATAAACAATGCTAAAATAGTGTTGTATTACAGGGTGAATCATGTTCAGTGATTAGTATAATAGAGTTTCTTCACCCACCCTCCAAAGAAGCATTAGACATAGTGTAGAACTTTGTTTTTCTCCCCTTCATTCCGAGACTGAAATCTCGAAATTTTTATGCTTTGTTTCGCATTTCCCCAACTTGAACAAAAAAATTGGCTGTTTGTTTATTAATGTATTTACACTAATCACACAAATGAACGACTCTGCCTATGCCTTTCACTGATTATATTACATGTAACATAGTCATTTCTTTAAAAATTATTCTGCAGAGGGACACTTCCTTCTTCACTCATGAAATATGCATTGAAATTGTTCGTTATGACCATGGAAGATTGAGGATCCTTCCACAATATCGTGAGCCGTATTTTAAGAATCAAAGGTTTTGTGTGAGCTGTACAGCGATCTCGACAGACTACTTTGCATTTAAAAATTATATAGATATACACACGCCATTACTACAGCTTCACCATTAAAGGGCTGGAGTACTATGGGATTTCGGAATATACAAAATACAACCCATAAGATTCTGAACACATTTTCAGCAATGGCCGCACGGTTTGAGGAGTCCTGTCACGGGCTGCGCGGCCACTCCCGCCGGAGTTTAGAGTCCTCCCTCGGGCGTGGGTGTGTGTGTCGTTTTTAGTATAAGTTAGTTTAACTTAGTCTAAGTAGTGTGTCAGTCTATGGACCGATGACCTATGCAGTTTGGTCCCTTAGGAGTTCACACACGTCTGAAAATCCAACAATTAACTTCATTCCACCTATATCTTTTATGTGTGTCCAGATAACTTCACTGTTACACTCAAATTCGACCTCAATAGAGAGAATATTTTTCTCAACTGCAAAGGACACTCCCCCTCGTATGGGCACCGATCTGTCTTTTTGATATGCGGCCTATGAGTCGCTAATCTTGGGTATAACAATTTTGCACAGTTATGATATAAAATGGAATTGTCACATAAGCTGAGTCATAGGCAAGGTAGATGGCAGCCTTCGATTCGTTGCTAGGATGATGGGGAAATGCAATAAGTCTACAAAGGAGATTCTTTGCAAAACACTAATGCGACTCATTGTAGAATATTGCTCAAGTGTGTGAGACCCATACCAAATAGCACTAACAGAGGATACTGATAGCATAGAAATACAGTCAGCACCAGTGATCACAGTTTTGTTTGTTCCATGGGAAAGCTTCACGGAGATGCTGAAGAACCCTAACTGGAAGACGCTTGAAGATAGACGCAAACTATCCCATGAAAGTCTACTTGCAAAATATCAAGAACCAGCATTATGTGTGAAATGTAGGAGTATATTACAGGCCCTTACGTACCTCTCCTGCGCAGGCAGTGTTAGACTAACACCAAGACTACAGAGACATTTAAACAATCAGTCTACCCACATTTCATGCCCGAATGGAATGGGAAGAAGCTCTGATAAGTGATATAATAGGAAGTACCCCTCTACCTTGCACTTCACAATCGCCCTCAGAGTATATGTGTAGATGTAGACTAAGATTAAAAACTTACGAATTTATTGTGGAACATACAGTGTGGTGCCTTGTTCTTGTGGTTATGGATGAGTGTGAAGTGGGAGGAAGAAGTAGCACGAGCCCCGCAGCACAGCGCCCTTCTCACCTCGAACAGCAATAAAAGGGCAGTAATTGACGTCCCTGTCCTCAGATACCTCATCCTCAACTGTGTCATAAACATTCACTCCAGGACGCCATGCAGAGGATGGAGGTTCGTCCAGTTCTGATGTTTCTATATTGTACACCAACACCATTCCTCTCCTTACCGGCATGGAAAAGTATGATGAAAATTTTATAGGCCACTCGAATTCGAATCGGCTACTTCAGGTTCATACATCATTCACTACATGATAGTGATTATACAGGGTGTTACAAAAAGGTACGGCCAAACTTTCAAGAAACATTCCTCACACACAAATAAAGAAAAGATGTTATGTGGACATGTGTCCGGAAACGCTTAATTTCCATGTTAGAGCTCATTTTAGTTTCGTCAGTATGTACTGTACTTCCTCGATTCACCGCCATTTGGCCCAAATGAAGGAGGGTAATGTTGACTTCGGTGCTTGTGTTGACATGCGACTCATTGCTCTACAGTACTAGCATCAAGCACATCAGTACGTAGCATCAACAGGTTAGTGTTCATCACGAACTTGGTTTTGCAGTCAGTGAAATGTTTACAAATGCGGAGTCGGCAGATGCCCATTTGATGTATGGATTAGCACGGGGCAATAGCCGTGGCGCGGTACGTTTGTATCGAGACAGATTTCCAGAACGAAGGTGTCCCGACAGGAAGACGTTCGAAGCAATTGATCGGCGTCTTAGGGAGCACGGAACATCCCAGCCTATGACTCGCGACTGGGGAAGACCTAGAACGACGAGGACACCTGCAATGGACGAAGCAATTCTTCGTGCAGTTGACGATAACCCTAATGTCAGCGTCAGAGAAGTTGCTGCTGTACAAGGTAACGTTGACCAAGTCACCTATATGGAGAGTGCTACGGGAGAACCAGTTGTTTCCGTACCATGTACAGCGTGTGCAGGCACTATCAGCAGCTGATTGGCCTCCACGGGTACACTTCTGCGAATGGTTCGTCCAACAATGTGTCAATCCTCATTTCAGTGGAAATGTTCTCTTTACGGATGAGGCTTCATTCCAACGTGATCAGATTGTACATTTTCACAAACATGTGTGGGCTGACGAGAATCCGCACGCAATTGTGCAATCACGTCATCAACACAGATTTTCTGTGAACGTTTGGGCAGGCATTGTTGGTGATGTCTTGATTGGGCCCCATGTTCTTCC